>NC_133672.1:6722500-9237500 GCF_048934315.1 Petromyzon marinus | reverse complement strand
CATGTTGTACTGCTGAGATATAATAAATATCACATGCCTTTTTTTCTCTTGTGCATTTATTTGAAAATTGCACCGTTGGAAAATTTCTCTGTATGGATCAATATGCCATCGAGTGTCTTTTCTCAGGGCGAATTTGTTGATGATAGGATTTCATCGGATTAATCTGGACCTCTCTTCGTCTTGATGGTGTTGGGTTGCCAACGTCTGCAAATATGATTTTAAGACGAATATTTCCTCTTGCTTCAACCAAACGGCGTTAATGTGCAGAGTTGACGCTATGGTGTGACTGGTTCAAACAAATCTTGCAGCATGGCTTAATTTTTGCATTCAACAACAATTAAATTGAGCACCAACAGAGGTGCATACAACATTAGTGATCTTTCTATTAACCTTCTGACCACAACCTTTTCTCACTTCTCCGTGAAATACTGTAGAGAAGGGAAACTGATGTAATGAAAACAAATGATTGTTTACGAAAACACCGAAAAACCTGCTGATTCAGTGTATTAATACACTTGAAAAATTGCAGAAAAAGATATTTAACAAAGGCTCATTTAAATTTGCCGCATTTTTATGGCAATGCTGAGCACACAGTGGATAGCATTACAATTGGCATAGAACATATATTAAAATGACAAGGATTTTGCCTTTTTGAGACATAAGAATAATGTGTAGCGCATTTTTAAATGTTAGTGTAGGTTGTGGTTACAGGGTCAAGAAATAACTCCTGCTTTTAAACATTAGCATGTAAAATACACGTGTAGTGGTGTATCTGTTTTCTACTCTGTTGCTTTGGCAGAAAATTACACTTTTTAACCACATTTCACTTAGCCCAACACAGATGAGCCATTCAAAGATCATGTGTGTGCAATTTCCATATGAATATAATAGCATGCCAAAGGGTTACATCAAATGTAGAAACCTTGAAAGTGAGTACATTGTCCCCAATGACAGGCTTTAATTATCAAAAAGGGCCTTTTCCCTCTGATTTAAAACTTGCACAGATTACATTTGACCTGGTTGATTGCAGTATAAAAATTTTTTTTCAAAGGTTTAAGCATTTCATGTCATGACAGATACATTTACATATGTCTGTTCACTGAAGGATTTTGCATGATAACGCACGTGCCTTTCCATCCTTCTTGGTCATGCCGAGCAATTACCTTGCTGACTGCTGACAGAATTGCATTTCAGTCCCGCAAATCAATGGGCCGAGATGGCTTCAGAAAACCGCCCTTTTGCCCGAGCGTATCAGCACCTGATATTGACGGGTAGGGAAAGAGAACAAAGCTTCCTCTGAGCTTTGATATAAACCTCCCTTCGTGAATAGCCCAGAGTACGGCCCAAGCATGATTTGCAAACACTCGCCGTTTTGAAAGCGGTGCAGTTTGCACGTAAAGCTATTCCACATAATAGCATGCAATAATGCATTGTACCCTTTTACTTGGAACTTATTTACGAAATGAAACGTGGATATGCAAGTCTCATCCTATCATGCTCACCGTTGCACTGCCGTCAGCAGAATCTCCAGAGTCTACCAGATTTTGGCTGTAATTGGCCACTTTCCATCAGATAAGGTCAATAGAATCAAATAGGTGCAATTTGCTTTGCACTTCACTGCATCACCTTTACTGGTATTTCCTTAGGGATGACAACTATATTACCGCAGCACTGTTTAAGTGTGGTTGTTTCTTTAAAGTGTATTCATTTTGAGGCGGGCACTGTCTTTTAACTGGAACTTTAGTCCTAAGTGGACAGAAATTGCTATGTACCACCATTAGCATGCTCGGGATGCGAACAAACTGAGAAGACTATCAGAGGATTTATTTTAAGTCAAGGAACTCTTGCTCAGTTGTGATAACCATAGCAGTAATATCGCTGTGTACTTTCTGTAATAAAGGGCTTTTTAGCCAGTTTTTAGTCAGTATCCTCTTTTGTGCAATTTGTGTATCTGCGAAAAAGAGCATCATAGCTCATCAGATTTCTCCAGGAAAAATAAAGATTCCGATTTTGATTTAGAGCACGTTTCCTAGTAGTGAATATATAGTAGTAATCGATACATAATACAGTATTTAGAAGGCACATGAAACCACAGTCAGTGAAATTTGACATTACAAAAAGTTCAACCATCTCCGTAGCTTGCTTTTTTGTCCTCAATGATCTTGGTGCAGTGCTATTAAACATTTTGCTTAAATTCACAGCTGTCGTTTCCCACAAGAGTTTAGATCTCAGCAGTGTACGCTACAAGCCAGGTCAAGCTTTTCTGGAATATAATCATATTCAAGACTGCTCACTGAAGCATCTCTGAAGCTTTCACCAAGAGGCAGAGCTGTAGGAACGCCAGATGCCGTGTGCGTTTAATGTATGCAGTTTTTTTTTTGCTCAAGCAAAAAAATACGTTTTAAAAACATCTTCACGATCTGGCAAGATTCAGTTTAATCGGGTACATTTTCATATACCGTAACCAGAAATCATAGCTCATAAGCTTTGTAGGCTATTATGTTACATTGTAGAAAGCAATACATTTTTGCACCATCGCATAGTCAACGGCTATGAAGGGTGTGGAACGCTTCATCCGCTTCATACATACACACATGAGACAAAAAAAACCCCACTAAAGGTAAACTAACAGATGGGACTGTGGCGAGGGTAAAGGAGGTAAGGTATGTTTGACAGGTGCTTTTGGCAACTTCAATCGGCAGTGGACAACTACAAGCCATTAATTATTTCTCAAAATTCCCTTTTAAATGGCCGCGGTTTAACGTCCTCCCTCTGGCAAGCAAAGAACCCAGCCACGCTTAGCCCTTAGCCACAGCTCTGCTCCAAAACAGTCAGCTTTTGTAGCAACATATGCAAAGCGCTATATCGATGCATCCATCTTAAACGGGGAGCCTGTGCTCTGCCGAGCCCCTGTGGGGCCAAGCTGTCGGAATTAAGCGGGGAGATGGCATCTTATGCCGCCTTTATTTTCAGCCCTCCCGATTTTTCCATTTTCTCGGCCCAATGAACTTTTTCATTCTGTTGTTGCTGACTGATTATAATCCGATACAGTAATCTTTTCCACATTACGGGCCAAAAACTCATTACTGGAATCGTATCTCTTCATTATCACAGTAATCTCTTGCCACTTTTGTGTGTGAGCAGAGGAAGAAACTGACATCTGTTGTTTCAGGATTATGGATTGGTCTTTACGAGGTTAATTTTTTTTTCTAATCGGATTTCAATGTGCGCCATACATTTCGTATTTTGTCAAATGAGCCTCTGTTAATGTAAACAGAGTAAAGTTGTGCCATGGCTACAATAAAACTACAAAGATACTGTATACGTTTTTGTTCTTAAAGAAGTTTGATTAATATCTGAAACAAATTTGAAAGAGGTGCATTATTTATTTTACGAAGTCCACTTGTTTACTTAAACATAAATCAAGTGACACTCTCACTTTGCCTTCCAGGACAAATATCACAAAATATGTTTTTCTCTCGGATAAGTCACCTCCAATTAGCACGGTTGGCTCTGTACGGTGCAAAAGAAGTTCAACAAACATTACATACGATGCTTTTGTTCCACAGGGGGAGTAAGTATCAAGTCTTGCCTCCTGCACCAAATGCTCCTACTCACGCACACACCCTTGGCCATATTATTTATTTAGTGATTTCCTTTTCTTGTTGATCTCACTTGGAAGTGGGTGAAAAGCAAAACCTTGGAAGGTCACTTCTTGCACGTGTTCTTGCCCGGCTGGCCTCAGGCCTGTTGTGCTGCTGCTGCTGCTACTTCGGTTGCATGGTGTGGTAATTAATTAATATTTTGTGCATTATCTGGAGGCCCATCTGTGTGCAACATGTGTAATTCTCAGCCTGGTCGATAATTTAATTGCAACATGCCTGCTTCCATGCAACCCTACACTTAATCGACATTCGCAGGCACCTTTAACCATGTATTCTAAATTATTGTTGTTGCTGTAAGTACTGCATAGTCAAAGGTCATTGTTCACACGGAAACATATCTGGATTCTGCCTCTGCTTTTGTTGTATTTTTTGGGACTCAACTGGATGTTTATTTTGTATTTACAAAGTGGTGGGTGATTCTAAAGCTGTTTAAAACTAAACATAAGCGGTGCATCCTCTTTGAGGACAAATTCATGGTGTAATGTTATTCATCAATATTTTTCCGACAGGGTTATTGTTTGTTAGTATTATTGCAATAATTACAACAGAAATAGATCATTATTTTGCTGTGGTGAATATAAATAAATAAACAGTAAACCCTTTTAAAGGAAAACAACATTTGCGTCTATAATATTTATGATGGAACCATTCCGGTTGTAACCAGCATCTAGTGTAAGATGTGTAATAGAACTGTTAAGGTACGTGACTTCTGACTTTCAGTGAGATATACAGCCATCATTGTAGTAAATTTGCATCCTGACATTGACACGCATTTGCATACATTATACTCTGCCGTCTTATATGACATGCAGTAATATATTTTCTACAATTTACAACTGTGAAAGCTGACATTAAATTTAGTTTTAAATCATCAGGCAAGCTCCATTAAGCTGCACATAGTTTGTTTATCAGGAGGCCATGGTTTTTGACCAAATATTTCTTCATAATGGATTGGTAATTCTGCTGACATTGAAACACAATTTACTTTATTTTAATACATCGCCCATTTAATGTTACATTCGCAGACAACCTTGCAATGCGTAAGGCTCAACAATTCCTTGAAGGAAATATTTAAAACATTTTCATTGTGCATTTGCCACTCAAGGGTTAAGTGTAGAATTTTAAGTAAAGGACCTCAATGAACCCTCTAATTATATCCTAGAGAGACCTTGACTTAACAGTAGGAACGATATCTCTATGCTGTCTACCTTGATCTTCGACACAATATTTAAAACGTATTATGTGAGTGTGTTATTGTTTTTACTTGTTAGTAATTAGGAATTTTCATTTTGGAATTCACCTGAATATTCGTTAATATAGGTATAGGTTAGGTTTTATTTCAGCACAGGTATAACCCATTGGCCAATGAATGCTCATTTTCAATAGGGAACCTGATTACACCATACAAACGTGTTTACAGCAAAATAACAACCTGAACACAAAAAATAACAACTCTATATGGTCAATTTCAGAATGGAAAGGTCACGCATCAACTTTGTAGAACCAGCACAATTCTCTCTCCATATTGTTGCTCTTCTATCTTTCCACGTGTAGATATTCTGTTTTTATTTTGTTCACGTACTCTTTAACATAAGCTCAGGATTTATATTGCACGTGAGTGAATTTTTTAAATTAAATTGGCTTACATGGAGAGGGCGCTCCTCAGTATGTTCCTGAAACATTACCCATTGTGATGGCACACTCAAGCACAGCGAAAGAGTAGACATTTACAATAAAATATTGCACGTGAAATAGTTATATGATCCATTGGCATGAACACTAAAACATGCACACCAGATAACACTTTGCCTGATGTTAGCATGTTCATTGTTGTGCACGGAGTGTTCATGCCTCTTCAATTATTTAGTTTCCCCCTTAACGTTGTTATCTCGTCTTCATGAGCAGAAAATCACCTGCGATACTAATGTACTATTATAAGAGGATCAGTTTGTGGCCATGGAGATTGGAATTATTTATTTGAACAACCTAACCTGTTAATTAAGTATTATATTTATTGTGGTATCAGCACAATATTATTAGACAAATCATCAATATGGATAGCTCGGGGTAATACACCCCCCATGTGTCTAAACAAAAACTAAAACGAAAATCCAGAACACAATATGAGAAGAAGAGGGACATAGAGGCACTCGAGAACGAGGAGATAAGGAGGAAATATGAAGAGGAAATATCGAGTAGAATCAGGAGGGCAAAAATAGAACACCTTAGCATAGGCATCAAGGCGTTTGCACTGATGAAGGTGGTGGAACAAGCGGTAGAAGAAACAATAACATTTGGTTCTTCCGGTAAAGTCACGTAGTAGGTATAAAAAATAAAATGTAATCACGACGTTTCGGGCGCAACGCAAGCATCCGTCATCCGTCATCAGGTGGGACAACCACAGCAAGAAAACAATTGCTGAAGTGGGCAAAAGGGCTGCTTCAACATCAGGGCTGCTTTAACAGCAGCCCTTTTGCCCACTAGAGCAATTGTTTTCTTGCTGTGGTTGTCCCACCGGATGACGGACGCTTGTGTTGCGCCCAAAATGTCGTGATTAGATTTTTTTATATATACCTACGTGACTTTACCGAAATAACCAAAGGGTATGCATCCCTGCAGTCACGAAAAACTTCAAATCTAGATGGAAACAATATCCTTAGTAGTAAAACTCAAAAGAAAAAGTCTAACTGAGAAAACCTTGGAACTAGCACAGGAAGAGATGAAAATAAGGCTGAAGCTAAAGGAATCGGAGGAGATGGCGACTAAGTACTAAAAGCTATGCAATGAGGTAAGGACATCAGCAAGAAATGATCATTAGGAATGTCTGGAGAATACAAAACTAGGGAGGTATGCAAACTAGTCAAGAGTATAAATAGGAAGTGGCAATTAAGGTAAACAGCGATAAAATGCAAAGATGGTAAGATCTTGATGGACAAAAAGGAAATAGACTAAGTATTGCAGCGATTTGTATATGGATACAGATCAAGATAATAAAGAGGTGCTGGATAAACTACATATAACGTGGGCAACAAAGATCATAAGGAGTGGGAAAAGGCTGACATAAATTCTGCAAGATATAGGTGAACGGTCAAAGTCAGCAGTAAAGTTTGGACATGAAATAGGAGAATGGTTCCCAACAACAATAGGGAGATCCACTATCACCAAACAACTTAGTCACATACTTGGAAAGGGTGATGGATGCCATTCAGGACAATGGTACAGGAATATCAGTGCAAGGGGAAATAATAAATAACCTGAGATTCGTGGACGACATAGATCTGTTGGAAGAAAGCTGCGTAGTACTGCAGGAAAGTGTTTATATGCTGAATAAGTCAGGAAAGGATGCAGGACTGATGATTAACGTGGCAAAGACAAAGACGATGTTGTTTGGAAGGGAGGACATTGAGAAAGAAGTAATACTAGACAGCAGCAAGATTGTGAATGTAAAGGAGTTGGTATACTTGGGAAGTCGACTACAACTGCACGAAAGACATAACAGCGAGGATCGCAAAGGCAAAAGGAGTAATGACAGGATTCAATAACATTTGGAGAAGCAAGAAAAACAGCGACAAGACCAAACTGAACATTTTAAGAACATGCGTGTTCAGTACAGCTCTGTATGCCTGTTGAACTTGAACATTGAAAAAGACTGACAGAGATTAGATATCGGCACTCAAAATGTATTGCTACGGAAGGAGACTGCATCTAGGATGGACTCACAGATTGACCAACATAGAAGTAAGATAAACGTTTCACACAGAAGAAGATCTGATGCAGACAGTGCTGAGAAGGAGAATGGCATTGTTTGGACAGATATGTAGGATGAACAACAACAGGAAAATGTAAAGCATGTTGATCGGAAAAATGGAAGGAACCGGAAAGAAAGGAAGACCTAACAGAAAATATCTTGACGGCATGAGATATTGGTGCCAGAGAGATGTGTAGACTACTTAAGCATATTGGCATAAGACAGAGAAAAGTTGGAAAGAAATGGATCGTGATGATGACAATGTGCCTAAAAATGGCCTTGCGAAGAGATTTTTCACGGAACTCCTGACAATCTTTAAAGTGACATTTGTATCCATTACGCAGTAGGGGGCACTTTCCTGTACGGTCTGCGTTAGTGTTGTTCACTGATCTTCAGAGGAGGGCCTCTTTCGCCAATAAGACATCAGTGTGAGGGTGGCCACACATTTGAAGCCACTGGGTTTGACAGCACGATGTTTTTTTTCTTCACGCTGTGTATTGTTGGGGGCCACACGCCAGGGGCTGGACTAAAGGCAACCAGGGGCTGCCAGTTTAACGAAGAGCACTGCTCTGCGTTGAGATTGCCGTATGACAGTTAAACAGATATGTTTTATTGTCAGAGTTGGAAATTATCTCAATTAAGTGCAAAATAAGATTGAATGTAACAGTCTCTTCGTGCAGTCAATGGTGACAGGGTTGAGAATATCAACTCACTGCACTTAAGAATCATGTTTGATCACAGGCAGGGTTTGAACTTAAGTTCTCAGCGGTGCTGACTCAGCACTCTGACATGAACCCTCTGGCAATCCCTCTGAAAACAGAAACGATTTATAAACCTTAATTTGAATATGATGGATTGAACGTAAACACGTACATTTGGCTGGGCATGTCAGTTGAATAGGCAGTTTCCACATAGGTTTACATTATCTTTCGCTGCCTTTTGTTTTATGCAAGTGCTTATGATGCAGATTGCACTTTTTGCAAATTTCTCATCCTTAATAGGTAAATGGTATATTTAAAGCAAGGGCTAACCCCAAGGTCTTTGGGTGTTCTGCCGTGACAGGGTTAATCAGCCATTTTAATGGTTTCCTTCTCTGAAATTTATCTTTGCTGGAACTACATGGCCCAACCAGAGGATATCTCTCCCGCGAGAGTGGCGCTTATCAGAATGGTAATGAAGCACCTCAAGCACTGCAATTTTTACCCCATTGCAGATAAAAGGGGCCTCCAGTGACGAATCCTAACTCCCTGCATACATTACTGCAATCACACTGCTCTGCCTAAATTATTCTTGTGTAAGCAATGCGCGAAATGCACAACTGCGGAACGCGGCTGCAGCGATTTGCGTGTTTCCCACAGATACGGTGGGTTAACCCTCTTGTTTACCTTTGTCACGGTGGTTCTGTTTCAGTATAATTTTTCCTCCATATTTGTTTTTTTGCAGTAATTAATTTGCACGGCGATCACCAAACTCGGAGCATTAATACATTTCGTGCAAAGACAAATATTGAACTCAAACACCAACTTTCCAGCTCGACTATCCGTGCTTTGCAGGAAAGGCCACTGTGCTCCGCACACGAAGGGCAGAGCAGAATTATAGCCATGAATTTCAGAAAATATTCCAGGAAGGACACACAAGGTTAACTACACGTTCGCCGTATATTACACCACTCGTTATATTATTGGCGTAATGTGGTTTAATAATCACCACATTGAATCTGAGCAGGGTTCTTCATGAGTTATTGTATATTGTATGAAATTGGAGGACACTTTGCCCAAAGAGTCTCGTGTTTTTCTCAAGGAGGGGGGGGTTGGGCGAGGGGGTAGCAACACCTCTCAGGGAGGGCGATAAAGTGTCCTGGGAAATGAATCATGATCGGCGTCCGTAGCAAAGCAGCGGAGTTGATGGCATTATAACTGTGCGTGGGAAAATAAAAACCCACGCACATTATTTTTTATTTTTAAATGTTCAATATTTGAAAGACAGCATTTGAAACAAAGTGTTTTCCACACCCTCATTATTTATTCACGGATAATCTTGATGTTCTAACAAGAACATAAAAATAAGTAGACATACGTATCATGGCTTTTTTACTTAATGTAGTTTTTTCAGTGTCCAAATATTCCACCTATATAGAGCTGTTATATATATCCATATACTCCGTTAAATTTGCATTTCAGGCTTATATACTCACATTATACAAATGAGATGTAAATAATTCTAGCTGTATTGCGGTATCGGCTTGACATCTCATTTTACCTTGTCTAATAGCTTTTTCATTCCTTTCGCCAATAGAAATGGACCATAAATGTTCCTCTAGATACTGGATCACGCATTTGCATAGCCTTGAATAATGCTGAACCACCCGATCAAAAGCCTCTATGTTGAGCTGCCACATGCATTTTATGTACATGTCTTCAGACTCAGAAGGCCTCGTGAGGAGATGAGCCATGGGTTTTGTGCAAAGTGGCTACTGCATAGATGAGGAGTACGACAATTAAAGTTTCATTATTTTCAAGAGGAGGCAGCCTCTCGCATTGCTAAAAAAGAAAACAAATTTGAGCATTAAAATACTTTAGCATATATAAATGGAGTAAATATAGTTGGCTGTCTTTACGTGAAAAACATGACATTTTTTTCCAAGGCTGTATTACAAAGGTCACACATTTGTAATTAAAGTAGTACAGTACACAACTACATTCACAGCCAGTAAACTAACTTTACAGATTAAACAAATTTACTCCAGGGGTGAAATAATGCACCCCCCCCCCCTCTGTCGATTAATCAAATTTCCGCGATTCAGGTAGTAATTTTATACGGGAACAACCTTACATATTGAACATAGCAGCCACTATGGGCTGAAGGAATCACGTGCACTCATGACAAGCAACATATATACAAAGCAAGCAAACGTCGATTATTGTGCACGCTGATTCGGTGAACGTATCATCGGCTTAAAAAAATCGATATTGCATCATCGTTCTCTCCCCTACTAAATTGCTTATACATTTTTGCTCGTTAATATATACTTGTATATATGTATAAAACAATTCACACGAGGAGTGAGCAGGAGATGCATTTTGACAGCGTGTGAAAAAGACTGGTGTCCACGTGCTATTTATGTCATGTTCAGCAGATGATGAGTTTTCGAGTGGTCCGGGTAGAAAAGCCATGGGGTGGCCATCTCTGGCCACCGCTGTCTCATGCATGCCTCATTAGCATTGCCCTTGAAAGGTCAAGTTTGTAAATTCTTGTTTCCTCCTACCGCGGTAAGATGCTCTACGGAGACTCCACTTGAGAGCGGCAATTTATATTTGATTTAATTGCTTTACTTAAGGGTCTTTGTGGCGCTGTATTTATTTATTTGTCCAGTTATTTATATATTTACACACTTACATATTTCTTTGTTTGCCAGAAATAATTGTACACATTAAGCCTGGGGGATGAATCAATCGGAACAAAGCAATTAGCGATGTATGGACAGCCGTTGGTTTCCCCTTGCTTGACGCCTTTATGTTGGGAGAATCTTGCCGTGTTTTGTGATGCCCCCATGAATATATTTCATGTTTAAAGGTATGGAAATTGCGTGATTTTTAAATTATAGCTGTGCTTTTAATATGTAATGGCAATTTTTCATTTAAATTGTGTGAGCATGGAAACATAAATTTATTTATGGCACATAACATATGTAAAGCCTTAGGTTATAGCCAGTGTAAGTGCCAACGCTGGTGCTTGTAATCACTCTACTCTCAGATATTAAATTGATTATTCTTTTGTAACCAGGTTGGAGACCATTCATTGATTTTTTTTTATTTTGGAAACGCAGTAATAATATTTGCGTTGCTTACTATTTTTTTTGTATCAATTGGTGGTTACGGGTTATACATCTAATATAATCACAATAGGTACCCAAATTTACCCAGAAATGAACAAGCAAAGCGGTGAACTGTTAAACCACTCATTCATTTTAAGAACAAAATAGTGTTAAACTATATTCTCGTTATTTTAAGCACGATGATCTATTGCAATGTTCATTCAATATTTAGTTTGTCAATAATTTTGATTGCATAACAGCCTCAAAGTGTGAACATCCGTCACATTGTGCAAGGCACCTTTCAATGTGCCAAACATCTGGGTAAATACAATGCTGCTGTGTATAACACAAACATGCACTGCTCCTGAGCCAGTGTTATTTGCAGGGAAGAGTGCTGCCAATTTTTAGTTATTCCATGCATCCTGCACCCGGCTTTTGCAGCAACTTCGCATTTGTCAATGTCTACTGCCGTCATGCATCAAGCTCAGTGGAGTTGCAGTGCAATAAAATGCTAATGTTTCAAGTGCTCTTTCACTTCGTTGCGCGCTTAATTTTTTGTACTCCTGGCTGGCATTTGTTGTTCAGTTTGCCTGTCTCGTTCGAACCTCAAACACGTGACTGAAAGAGGGTATTCGAGTGCATTGCCTCTTTCGTCTTGCTTATCTGTCAAGGAAATGACTTGCCGAAATCAACAGTGGCTGCAATGACTAATTACTGAACATATTTTAATATGCCTAATGCATGAGCCAGACCGTTTACGACAGCATCGGAGCACTGTGATATGCGTCGCCGTGCTCACTGTCCCGAAAAGACTCCCAAATGCTGCCTAGTATACCCTGAATCCAAATCTGCCGCGTGCTCTCCTTACTAATGGACTGCGGGAAAGTCGAGGTGTTGATAATCTAAACGTACAAGTGAAATAAAATTCACAGACTTAATTGCAAAGACAAAAGATTTTAAACGGTGCCAATCTCATGGCAAAACTTAACACGCAAGTTTCGCAGCAAAAAAAAATCGTATTGTGATTCACGAAAACATTTTTGAGTTAGGCCACGGAATGATCTTACCAAATTTGTGTGGTTAAATGCCCTCCACCATCTCACACTGCCAAACACATTAATTTTCACACGTAAAAAAGCGTTTAACAACGTGCCAAATATGATCGTTTAGGTCAATGGTGAGTTGAAGAACAACCCTCACAAACCAAATGTAGCAATCTAGTGGTAGCTGCATTGCAGGTGAATGATGTATAATATTTGACTTTAAGTAATGTATATGTTGAGCTTAACAAACGGATTTTCTGTACGCTAGGTGATATGGATCGATATTATCAGTGACATTTGAGTGCAGCTGTCAAACGCTCACGCTAGTGCACATCCATTCACATTTCGCAATAAATGCTCAAAGCAAAAGTAGGCAGTGAGAAATGCATGTTTTTTTGCATACAGTTAATACGACGCATTGTTTGTGAACCCAAGATATTATACATAATACATGACAGCATGAACATCACGTGTGTCTATTATTTTGGATGAAGGGGAGACATCTTCTTTGGTTCTTTCGGTAAAGTCACGTAGAATGAGAATAAAATAATAAATTGATAAAATAAAATAACACAATGAAATTCTCACGACGTTTCGGCCACAACACAAGCGGCCGAAACGTCGTGAGAATTTTATTGTGTTATTTTATTTTATCAATTTATTATTTTATTCTCATTCTACGTGACTTTACCGAAAGAACCAAAGAAGATGAATCCTTGCAGTCACGAAAGCTTTAAATCGAAGGGGAGACAGTTCTACACCGTACCCTTGCTCCAAATAAAGCAATTTAGATATGCACTCTGATGCACTTGTACTTTCGCATTATATTAGCATGTACTGGCACACATTTGTTACATATCCTCACTATTGCATGAAAGTCACAGGGTATTTGCCGTACCAACTCGTGTTTCATTCGAGCATGTATGTCATGACAATGCATGTTAATTCTATATGCTGGCTGTAAATAAAGCTATACATCGCCTTCCCTTCCTCTGGATATACAACACCCCTGGTTAACAAGCAGCTCAAATAATATACGAGAAGATTTTAAACCAAAAATTAACACATTTAATGATGTGCACTCTTTGGAAGTATTTCAAATATATATCAAGCGGATAATTGGTAGAGGGGAGCTGCGGCATGGTGGCTAGCGCACTGTGCTGTATGAACTTTGGAGACCTGAGCTCAATTCCCATCCGTGGCTAGCGTCAGTGTCGAGTGAACTATGAACCCGTCCTGCCAACCCCGCCCCTTCACCAATATACACGGAACAGCATTGTGACACATGGTCAATCAGCATCCTTTATTACTCACATGGCATGGAGGAGGAGGCTTTCATACAGCAGTGGATTGCTGAAAGGCTGTCGATGACGTTTATAACACAACAGACACTTACCTCGTGAGAAAACAAAGTGGTGTTTGCTCAAAATGTATATACGATGGCGTGATCAAGTCTACATAGACGTGAATATGTTTTTTTGCGTCCGTGCACTCGCCACCATTACAGTGTGACCACATGTTTCAGCTTTAAATTAGAAGGCGACATTTAGGCAGCGATAGGTCCTGGGTTTTTTGTTTATTGAAATGGCTCTGATTGTGCATTTGCTCACCCCTGCTTCTCTAACACCGGCACACACATGGTTGCAGACGAGGACCACATAGGCCCCGACTTGGCTCACATACATTTAATTTGCAACGTTCTACGGAAATGAATTGTTGGTAAATAAATAAATAAAATGTATAACGCTTTATTTGGTTGCGCAACACCATTGGGGCCGTCTATAAATGACGTGACGCGATTTTGGCCGATTTTTGACTCCCCCCCCTCCCCCCCTCGTCATACGGCGTCACAAAAAGTCAGACCCCCCTCAAATATGATGTCACAAAGCTCTGCCCCCCCCCCCAACCATATTTCCATTTTTTTTATAAAACATGCTTCAAATCACTTTAAACTATTGTTATTGTAGTGCGTATTTAATGTGGCGCTGCACTCTGATGTTGTAGGAGAAACACGTATTAAAAAGGCGTTGAAAAGCTGAAATTTAGCATAAAATTCACTTGAAAATATTCAACGTCTAACTAAAACTACAGATGTTCAGAATATTATATTGAAATTCTCTTATAATTATAACATTTTAAAAGTAATTATAACAATAAAAACATACTTGAAACTTTGTAGAAGAACGAAGCAAAATGGAGAGTACAATTATAACAATCACATTCATTTCACAGACTGAAAAGCCCTGGTGGAATTATTAAAATCAAAATTGTTAATAACAATCATTCAAAAAAATACAAAATTTATGCTTCTCCATTCTCCCATGGAGAAGCAAAATGCTCCTTCATGGAATAAATAAAAGGTGACCTTAGTAAATTGAAATAATCAAATAGTTTATAATGAAAATTGATCAAAATTAGTGTTGTTATAACAATTCTATTATTGGTTCTTTTGGTAAAGTAACGTAGAAGGGAAACAATAAAATAATAAAATATTTATTAATATTGTTTTATATTTTTATTATTTTATTGTTTCTCTTCTACGTGACTTTACCGACAGAACCAAGAATATGAATCCCTGCAGTCACGAAAGCTTTAAATCAAAACAATCATATTGTTCATATTTATTTAAAGTTGCGTATTTTGATGTGACGTCACATTTCTCAAACCCCCCCTCCACCCCTCGTCACACATCGTCACAAATGTCTGACCCCCTCCCCCCCCCCTAGGTGCGTGACGTCATTTATGGACGGCCCCATTCACGATTTTCGGATGTTTGTTTTAACGTGGTGGGCCACCTGTTTGCATGGGCATTAAAATATACTCAATGTTCATCACGTTACATTTAAAACCAAAATGCAGCAAATATATGTAAGAAATGACAAGTGCTTTCAGTCATTTTTAGTATAAATGAGTACTATAGATTACTGAAATAAAGTAAATTACAACATCAGTGGTTATCATCAACACAAGGTACATTTTGCTAATGTTTTGCATCGGAGGCGCTGTTAATGAATTAATTCACCTTTGTATGTAAGTTGAACTTGTTTCGTACCATACGTAGCCAACCATGCTAATCGGAGGTGCGGTGGAAGGATAACAAACTAAACACAAAAAAAGCAGTTATAAAGAAGTTCGTTTTCAATTTAGATGTAAAAGTGCATAACTCCAGTGGCTTCCTAATATCGGGAGGAAGAGCGTTCCAGATGGCCACAGAAGAAATAAACGTGCCCCTTGTCGTGACAAGGAAAGCCATCAAAGTGACGGTACAATTCTAAATAATAATTTAAATGGACTCATACCGTTTGCAAAACGATCGTATAATACGGCAGCAGAGGATTGCAGATGAAATGTGAGGCGTGTGTTGGGAGAGTATGTGCAGCACACAGCCGGGCATTGCTGAAATGGAACATTCTTGCTTATTAAAAGATTGCTTTCACAGATCTGTGATCCACTCTGGGAGACCAATTGGCACCGTGGTTTCATTTGCACAAAAAGTGCAGCTGTTGTTATTCCTAACAACTCTGACAACATCGCACATAGTCATGGATTATCCTTACATGCACACGCATACATCCACACTTACTTGTGTGGATGTTGGGAGAAATGTGCTTGGAATAAAATAAATAACAAACAAACATAGTTCTATTCTTTTATTGAAAGCTTTCGTGACTGCAGGGATTCATATTATTCGTTCTTTCGGTAAAGTCACGTAAGAACCAAGAATATAAACATAGTTCTGTTTTTCTAATCATCTTCTGAAAGTGTACATTTCAAATTTTTACTTATTAGGAACCCATAGACTTCTAATTATAAAACAACCCCGGGGCATTTGGAAGTAATTATAGCTTTTTTTAATTACAAATGGTGCACAAGGTTATGCTTCAGAAGGTTAATCATCCAACTGGAAGTTCTCGTCAAAACGGGTGCTAAAAGAACATCCAGTGTTTAATCAAATATATATGCGTTGACATAGGGAGATTAGCGATATATATTAAAAAAAAAATGGAAACATAAATCCACCACCCGAGCCTGATGCATAAACACGTGGTAAAAATAACTGGGCCAAAGTATAGTGGAATGCCTTCATAAGTGGATCGATGTAGTAGTGTACCTGCACGGGCAGCTCTGTACCCAGTGTAGTGTTTCTTAAACCCCAGTCCGTGCCAACCCCCAACAGTGCACGTGTCCATGGTTACAAAGCATCAGGTATGCGCAGTGTGTCGTGGCGCCATTTTCATGTGAATGGAAAACATTGGTGGTGGTGGTGGGGGGGGGCGGTCACAAGGACTGGAGTTTGAGAAACGCTGACCTAGTGCATCGGATATTTGTAGGAAAGAGCAAAAGGAAGCACACTAACTTTTGTGAATGTTTGCATCTCAGTTTGCTGCTGCTGTCTGTTTGTCAAACTGTGGTCTTCACCATCGTCATCAGGCCTTGTCTAACCACTGCTGGATGGAGGCCTCTCTATGGTGTCACCATCCGTCATGATCTTGTGATGCCACTGTCTATTTCATTCCCACACGTGAGCTGATTTCGTCGCTGCATCTCCCCAGGTGTTTGTCCTCTCAGGCACTTTCTCACCTTTGGCTGCCATCCTGCCAGCGTTCTCATCCATTGGCCATCATCCCTTATGATGCCACTCCCATATGGCACACGTCAAAGTGGTGGAGGGGGGAAATAGAACGGTGAGAAAAGAAAATGTACATTTCCTAAATACGTGTTAAAATAAAGAGCATCTGAGTGTTATTGTTGGTACTATGTTGCATTTTTTTTGCAAATACTGTAACATATAATTTGACCAATACAAGTGTAGTGGGTAGAAAGGGAGAGCGAGACTTCACTGGAGGCAACACGTTTATTATAACAATAATAAAACTTAACACGAAGGGGTAATGCCCCCTTCCACCCGATACTCTAAGGGGGTATATCCTCTGGGCTAACGTGCCCTAACACGCTGGAGAGGCTAACTCCAACCCGAGCCCAGCCAGGGTACGGGTCCTGTCTTCGGGCTCCTCTTCAGGGTGACGACTCCAGGTCTTCAGGTGGCGGCTTCGGGTCTTCAAGTGTACCACAGCAGCCAGACCCGTTCAGGGGTCCGGCTTATATAGTCAGTCCCGGCTCTCCCTGCCCCTAGCCATGCCCTTCTTCTCGAACCTTCGAGAAGGACCTGGGCTGTGGACACGTCATTCCCCCAGCCCCCTCTTGGGGGTCCTGGGGTCCGTACCTCCGGTCACGAGCCCCCCCCCCCCCCCCGCGTTCGACCTGAGTGCCACGGCCCAACTCGATCCGGGCATTCTTCCACCCCCTGTTATCTTGGGGCTGGCACTACATCCAGAGAGCAGTGGCATTCGTGCATCACACCCAGTAATGCCACTACACAAGCCTGGAAAAGTACACGCAAAATGTTTTCAATATGTTTACATATTATTCCCCTTTTAATATATTTGCAAACATTCCATGTGAGTGATTCAAAACCGTAGTTACTTGTGCTGCTGAGAGGTGCTTCGTCTCCAGCTGCCTTCTCTAATTTTGCCGAGTTCCGTCCTCTCATGATTTTCACTTTGCTCAATATGTGCAGTGAATGTTAGGATGCTCATTCTTTTTATTTGTGGGAGAAAAACAACTACTTTTCAAACAACGTTTTCCTTGTTTTGTTTGTTTTACTTAAACATGAGGAGGGTAGTGCCGTGACAAACAATGCTCCAAATTGGCTTCACTTATGGAAGTGTAGTGAGTCCAACTGAGTCACAGACGTTGTTCTTGAGAGGCAACACCTTTATTGTAACATCAACCCGCAAACACAAAGGGGTAACTGCCCCTTCACCAGATACATACTAGGGTGGTGATCACCCAGCTAACTACTCTATACGTAGGAGTTACAGCTACGGACGGTCAGACCTTCACTCTGGTCCCTGACCACGTGTTGATGCCTCGTAGGACGTAGAGCTTCCAGCTTGCAGACGTGGAGCTTCAGCTTGTAGGATGCAGTGACCCCGGTCCCTCTAAGGGACCCACCTTATATCCCCCCACCCGCGTCGGGGCCGCTCCGCCCTTGGCCCCACCCGCCTTCTCGAGCATTCTAGCTCCCTCTTGATCCCTCTCGAGAGCTCTCCCCAGACACGTGTTCACTCCCTAGCCTCCCCACCTGGGGCCTTCTCTGTGGACACTCCAGATCACGTGTCTACGGGGTCAACCAGAGTGCCATGGCCCAGCGCAACCTTGCCCCTCGGCTGACACTCTCCCACTCCCCCTGGTGGGAGCTCGCACTACACGCTATGCGTGGTGCCCGCGCTATCCCAGCGACCAAACCTGCTCACGGGGTGTACACGATGACAGTGCATCGCACGCCGTGCTGTGCCAGAGCCGACCTCGCACAGAACCCCACCCGGTGCTGTCCGCGATGTAGGGACATCGCACGCCACGGCCCTCTCAGGCCGGCACCATACAATGACATCCCCGATCCCCCGATGTCACTACAGAAGTACAAACATCACATTTTCACAATGTGACATGGGAGGGGACCCAGACTATGTCTCCTGACATTGTTTAAAGTTGATATAAATTATGCACATTGTGTTGTGCTGACGTAATGCATATTTGACGATCGACTATTATACAATGAAATGCAGGCTCGGTGGTAGGACATTAGGGAAATTTGTGAAAAATGTGTCACGTTTGTGCAGCGATACAACATCGAACCTCAAAATCATATCTATGATATTCACTAGGGAATCACGCACGGAGGTTTAAACAAAGCCATAATTGTCAGTCATACATTAATTTCTCTGAATTATGCGGGAAAATCATTGTAGGACTCCAAGGTGGATTACTCGAGTATACATGTCTGTCCATCTTAATGACGTGACATTAGCAGCATTTACAAAAAAAATACATATTTATATTAGAAAATCTTTTTGGGAAAATTTTTCAAAAATGATAGAATTGAATGTTATTCAAGATATATTAATTATATGATTGCAATATATCATTTCAATTAGAAAATAAAAATTGCTTTGGGATTTCAAAGCAGTACAAATATAAGACAACTTAAATGAGAGGTGTGAATACAATTTTACGTACTCTTTTATAAAAATAGCGCACAATACAAAAACAAACACCATAACGGTGTTTTGATTTTATTTTGCTGTCAAAAATGCTGCCTCTATCACCATCACATTTTATTACAGAGTATATATACATTTTAAAATATTATCTTCACAATGCATTTATACAGCAAGGCCTCATTTTTGTACTCGCAATCTGGCCTGAATTGAGATATTTTTGAGTAGAATATATTCAATAAATAAATCTGTCACGTGAAGCTGGATTCAGGAAGAGCAATAATTGGCTGCACATCTCACTATGTCAAAAGAAAAAGCAATGCCTCTTGTGGTTGGGTTTTAGAAAATTGTATATGCTGCAGGGAAATGATAAACTGTGCTTTTGGTGGTCATTTTTCAAACATGCAATTCCTTCCCCACAAAAAGGTGATGCTGATCGTAGCACTTGGTCTGGGAATGGAAAATATTCTTGTAAACCTTGTTAAGCAACTGAATCGAAATTTGAAAGTTTAATTCATTATTTTGTTTAAAACGTTGGTAATCAATTATCAAACCTGATGTATGTACTCTATTACAGTGAGATTATGCTTATCTTTGTTGACTATAACACTAGTGTCAAGTTACAAAAGGTGTTTTCAATACATTTTCATAATATTTTCAGTAGTTTCTGACACCTTTTACAGTTCGTTTATTTTCACACCTAAATTGTTACTTGTTACGGGAAACATTCTTCAGCAATTTTAGAGTTGTGTTTCTACCCAATTCGACTCACGTGTTTGGAGTGGTTGACTGAAGCGTACAATGCCGTTGTCGCATTTACAAGCAGGTCTCCACCTGGTTGGGAAAAATAAAGGATATTAGAACACGCCACTTAAAGTGTTGATGGCTGATGGATGAGACTGGTGATGGAGTGACAGCCACAGGAGAGACGGCACTCTCGAGTGTGACCGGCATGGAAATGAAACAATAGGGTTGGCTCATGAGCAGGGGCGACATGGATTGTAGCATAAAGGGTCTTCTGGAGTGGTGTACGACCTGGCAAGCCCATCATCCAGCATTGCCAAAAGGCTATACTTGTGATATCATCACCAGCCATGTTTTAGCCACTGCTGGATGTAGGCCTTTCCATGCTCTGTCAGTAAATGGGAATTTGTTTGGCCCAAATGCCACCATGCTGATCAGTGCATGTTAGTGAAGAGGTTGGGGTGTGGGCAGGATCGGTTTAAACATAATTTGCCACTGATATTAGCTGTGGTCGGGAATTAAACGTATGAAGCTTGGTTAATCGTGCAATGCAGGAGCCACAGCACCACTCCCCCGTATATATTATTTATATAATACAATATACATGTAGTGGCGTAACGTGTGGGGTTAGCAAAGAGCGGGTGCATTTGAGGGCGAGCGGGTGCATTTGAGGGCGAGCAGGTGCAAGCGTAAAGACATGGAATAGACGCCGGAGAGGCGGCAGCAATTAGGGAGAGAAGCATTAATTGTGGGTGCATTTGGGGACAGGCAGGTGCGAGCGTTGGAAGATGGGGTAGACGCCGGAGAGGTGGGAGATGGAGGCGATGAGAGAGAGAGCACGTGCAGGAGGCGCCGTAGAGGCGCCAGTTTAATGGGGGGGGGGGGGGGGTAAATGAGGACCCCTAATGAGGAGAGGGATATAAGGGGGTGTGCGGAGCGACACGGGGTTGTTGTTGGTTGGAGCTGAAGGGATGAAGAACACAAGATTCGGGGAGAAGACGTCTGGGACCTCGCCTTCCTCACCTCATCCTCCCCAGCAGTGTTGGCTGATCCCCTGTTGGGGGCAAGGACGAGGGTTGAGGTGTGAGGGAAGCAGGACAGGCTAGCGGAGTATAGAGTGAGAGGTAAGCGGAGTATAGAGTGAGAGGTTAGCGGAGTATAGAGTGAGAGAGATAGCGGAGCAAGGAGCTTGGAACAAAAGTGTGTTGTGTTAGTGTGAGTGACGAGCATCCACACTGGATGCGAGGTAATAAAGTGACACAGGATAAAAGCTAAGCGTGTCCATGTGAATACAACACTACATTTGGTGTGGAAGTGGTCAAGAACCTACGTTGTCGTCATGTCAAAGAAAGCGGCTAAGAAAAGGAAATTACCCGTCGACTTCTCCGATGACAAAACGACGGAGACATCATTCTCGCTACGGCTCCCGACGCTGCAGATCAGCTGGTGGGCCCAGAGGACCTGCTGCCACCAGCGCAAGAGGGAGAGCGTGAGGCAAGCCAGGTCCACCCGCCAACGAAGGGTTGGAGGGACGTCGCTGCCCATCTGTAGAGGACGCTGTTGGCGGTTACTTACCTGTTCAACATGCTGATGACAGCAACCCAGGCGACAACTTTGACGGTGGGGCTGGCAGATGCACCGACTCTTCCCGCCACCTCCACAACGGCGATCGTGCAGGAAGCCGCCGCTATTCCCTGAGCGGAAGCAGCTCCCGCCATTTCAGCGACCACGCCAGATTCGACGCCTGCTTCGCCTGCTGTGCGGCCATCTCTGATGTGCCGGTTGCCTTCGGGGGGGGGGGGGGGGGAGGCAACTGGACGGCGTTCCCCCGTCGTTTCGAGGCTGAATATCATTCGGTCGACTGGTCTGCACACGAGGTGCTACGGGCCTTGCCAACGGCCCTGGATGATGATTCATTGGCTCCCTTCTACTCCATCACCAAGGCTGATTGTTCTTCGTTCACCGACGCCTGCTCCGTGGTGGCAGCAATCTTTGACCCACCATCGAACATCCGCAGAAGATTCCTGCTCTGGAAACGGGGGGACACTGAGACGGCCCTGGCATTCCACAGCACTCTCTTGGCCCTCAGACAAGTGGCCTACCCCTCCATGGATTTAGTAGCCCTCGACTCGCTCGCCCTGGAGTGACTTTTGGCGCTGGCGAGGGAGCTGGGCGTTGTCCTCGCCATCGCCAACGACGACGACCTCACGTCCCTCCATGTCGCTCGAAATATACAAGCTCACCTGAGCCCCAGAGGATGGCCAGCAGCGATGGCGTGCATTGATGAAAAAGGGGACTCGGAGTCCAGCGATGGCAGTTCAGCATATGCATCCTGGACCCAAGATCGATGGTGCGATGAAATGCAAGGAGGCCGGCCACCGGTCGAGTGGACGTGAAAGAGTGCCCGCTGACTGGGCCCTCTCCGCGAGTGTGCTTTAACTGCGGCCGGATGGGACACCAGGAATTGCTGTCTGCACTTTGGTGGTTCGCCCAGGCCCCCTTCAATCTCCAACGCCAGCACCTCCTCTTCCCAAGGACCACAGGGGAGTCGCGACGCACCATACACACGGCCGTTTTCTTCCCATCACTCATCCACAACGCACCTCGCGTTCATTCACCCTGTTACTGTTGATCCCGTCGCGTTGGAAGCTCACTATGTTGGGTCGTTGGCTGCAGGACCGCGGGACATTGAGCAGTGGTGTGCGTTGGCCTATCGAGTGGTTGGTGCCGCGGCGGGATTGTCGGATGTAATGGGCCTTATCCAGGGGGTGCTGGTCCGGGTGTTGATCGACACAGGTGCCTCAGCCACCCTAATTTCGTGGCCTACTTTCCATTTGTTGCCAGCGTCGCCTCTGGAGCAGGTTGATGGGCCATGTGTAGCGGCGAATGGGGGTAGTTTGGGGATAGTTGGGCGCATGATCGCAATGGTGCAAATAGGGGAAGTGGTAATGGACGGGCCTGTGTTGATTTCTAAAACACTGGTCGTGCCCTGCTTGTTGGGCACGGAGTTTTATGCAGGATGCCCCTTAAAATAATGGTGGACCAGGGGTGTATTGAGATGTCATCGGGGCAACACCTGCATTTTTTGAAATCCCCCCAACATATACATCGGTTAATGCAATTGTGCAGGCTATGGTTAGCCAGAGAGTGCGTGTTCCGCCAGCCACACAGACGCTTGTGCCATTGCGGTTGCGTAAGAGCTTGGCCCTGTTAAATTCGGAGGAGAGGATCCTCTTGACCCCCTCTAACACGGTATCGCGAACACCCTCCTTGGTGGGGGCACTGACTGTCATGCTGGCAAACTGCACTCCCTCCCTCCAAGTGGTTAATGCGGGCCATACACCGGTAGTTATCCAGGCAGACACCGTGTTGGCACATGCGATGGCAGCTCAATGCACGGAGCGAATGGCGTGCATGTGAGGGGTTGTGGAGAATGTCTCGCCTGCTAGTAATGTCGAACCTGCGTGAATGCAGAGGTTGTGTGTGGAAAACAGGGATTTATCAACAGAGCAGCGAGCGCGCCTTGGTGTGGACCAATCAGTTTCAAGGACAATGCATATATTATCATAGTATTTTTTTGTTTGCATTTTGACTGCAGGTATTGTGGTTAATGCAGATATGAATCCTTGTGAAAAGGTTTCAGTTTTGTTGCCAGAAAAAATGGGAAAAACCCTATTATTACATTTTGGTACTGGCAAAGGAGGTCTAATGATATAGACTTCGATTTGCTGTCAGGATTTTGGCAACTGCCCTTGGACACAGAATCTAAACCTAAAACGGCGTTCCGAACACCACAGGGATTGATCCATTTCAATTGTCTCCCAATGGGGCTTCACTCCGTGCCGGCCACCTTTCAGCACTTCTGGTTTGCAATGGGAATCGTGCCTTATTTATCTAGATGACATCATTGTCTTCAGTCACATTTTCGATGAGCACTTTAAGTGGCTACGCTCTGTATTCTCTCAAACTCGTGATGCAAACTTGAAATTTAAGCCACAAAAATTCCATTTGTTGCAAACTTTGGTCAAGTATTTGGGCCATGTCGTCAGCGCATCAGAGGTCACTACCGACCTAGATAAGACGGACTGCGTGCACCCGTGACCCCCAACTCGGTGGCGGAGGTTCGCAGCTTCGTGGGGTTCGCCTTGTACTATCACATATTTGTAAAGTATTTTGCGACAATTTCCAAACTGCTCCTTGCTCTAACACCCAAGGGACAGAGATTTAATTAGGACAAAGCGAAAAATTATTATTTTGCAGTGCTTCGTGATGCCCTGGCCAGTGCGCCACCACTCATTTATCCAGATTTCAACAAGCCCTTTATCCTGGACACTGACGCCAGTGATTTATGGGCATAGGCACTGTCTTGTCCCAGGTCGTTGACGGGGTAGAGAGAGTTGTGGTGTATGGCAGCCACGTTTTGTCTCCCACTGAGCAGCGGTATTGCGGCACACACATGGAGCTGCTTGCCATGGTCCATTTCATACAGTTGTCCTGCCCTTACTTGTGCGGCAGGGACTTCCTTGTCCGTACCGACCACACAGCACTTCAATACTCCCTGCATGTGGACCAACCCTCTGGCCAAATGGCCCGTTGGATTGAAATCCTCCAGGGATTCACCTTTACTGTATTGTATAGGAAAGGGGCAAGCCATGTGAATGCGGATGCGCTGTCCCGGCTGCCACCGCCCGGCTCATGCAGGTGCGTGATGGGCTCGACTCGGTGCGGACCGCTGCTGCAGAAATTGCGCCGCTCTGGTCACCACAGTTGACTCGATCCCGGTCAGCAATGCGCAAGCGCCGGCCGACCGCATATTAGGCCTGAACCACAGCGAGTGGGGATGGCTCCAGGTTGAGGATGCCTCCCTGCTGAAATTGAGACGCCATGCCTCCCGACAACTGAGTGCTGTGGGGCGCCCTTTTCTGCAGCTCCAACGGTTTTTGTCTAGTGGTGCCCACGAGTCTATGAGGCAGACTTACGCACGCGGTGCACGAAAAATGTATACATTTGGGTGTCAATAAAACACTCTCAACCTTAAAGATGGATTTCTGTTGGCCAGGGATGGACAACGATGTGTATCTGTTCGTTAAGGCTTGTTCAGAGTGTGTGCATCAGAAGTCACCTGCACAACCGCACAGGGTGCCGCTGCAGTCCATAACGATGTCTCGTGTGGACGAATTGGTGGCATTGGACATTTTGGGACCATTTCCTGTTACCCAGAGGGGTCACAAATATTTGCTGGTCAGAGTTGAGTATCTCACCTAATGACCAATGGCGTGGCCTTTGTCTGACCAGTCGGCAGCGTCCATAACTGAGGCCTTTCTGTAGGGGTATGTGCTTGATAAAGGTGCCCCAGAAAATCTGCTCATTGACCAGGTTAAAATTGTTTCCTCCAAACTAATGAAGGAGGTGTGTGAATCCCTGGGCACTAAAAAGATTTGGACTTTTCCCTACCACTCACAAACAGACGGAATGGTTGAGCGATTGCACCAGACCTTGACATCCATGTTGTGTCAGCAGGTAAATGCGGCTCAGTCCAATTGGGACTTGCACATTCCGGATGCCCTTGCCACCTATAGGCTGTCCCCCCACGCCTCAACAGGGTTTTCGCGAGGGAAATCTGCCATCTTCGTTTTCGTTCCATTTCAGTCATTGTGCTGTTCGTAAATACGTGAACAGATGCCAGGACATGTGGCATGAATTATTGGAACATCATTTGCCAAGAGCTTCACCAGTAAATGAACACTATTGTTTTCACTTGGGTCTAATTTTAGTGGGTCCATATATTCAGATATTATTTATGTGTGTCTTGTCCTGCCTGGTGTAAAGACACACCTTTCATGTGCTTGGGACTAATAAGTGTAAATAATTAGCATCATATGCTTACAGTACAGTGCCAGTTTTCTTCAGGTTATATGAAGTGAACAAGTATAATTATGTGGATGTATATAAACCTACAACTATTTGTTCTGTATTTACTAGGGATGCTATTATGTACTGTGTGTGTAAGAATCAATGTTATTTTATTTGTATATAATGTGTTAGAGGAGTTGTGACAAAGTGGTTAGCGCATTGCACTATGAACCTCTGATCAATTCCTGGTCATAGTCCTTACCGATAGTGAACGATATCGGAACTGGTACCGAGTCCCCCATTCACCACCCCACACTGACCAATAAGGTGAAGTATGGTGAAAAAATGCATCCATAACCAAAATAGCATGTGAGGCCTTCATCCAACAGTACATTGACGTCGTGTGGTGAATCATTATAATTTAATTTAATACCCAGGCAGGTAGGGCAATGGTTAGAGGACCTAACCACAATTTGAAGTGTGCGAGTTCAATGCTTAAATAGGGATTGACTCAGGTCCATCATCCTTAGGTCTCCAATCAACTGAGTACTGCTTTGTACAAATTAAACAGTTATTACCCTGGTCCCCACTGTGACATTGTGGATTTTTCATGACTGACTTAGGGCTGCTATTGAATAAACCCTTTGGATGAATCATGTAGAAGTACAAACTTAATTTTGCCTTTCCAAAAAACACACATGATACAGAATATTAATTATGGTGGTAATGGTACATAGCATCCTTAGTCAATGTAACTATCTAAAAAAAGTACAAATACCTATTTTTATTGAACAGTTCAATTTTCCCCAGTGCTCTGCGACCTTACAATCATATACAACCGTCAGAGTATGCATTCATTTTCTGCTAAGGATAGCCTTCAGTGGGCTATAGCCACTAATCGGAGGTGCGGACCCAGATGAAAGTTATGTTAGTTGTCTTCGCGGCATAATTGTATGACCGCGTCACAAAGGCTGTGCACATAAAGCCTCATATTATTATTCACTTGTAGAATGGAAAATACCAGATAGGGACCGAAATGATCCGTGAAATATTTACAGGCAATTTATTGTCATAATTTCCTGCACGGTCAAATTAATTTTAGTTTATTTTTTTCTGGATAATTTTGTTGGTATTGTCGTGTTATTTGCATTATTTTATTACAATAAATAATAATATTTAGTGTTTTTTTGTAACATATATTATACGTGCCGCGTGATTCTATGATATTAATGTTTGCTGATATTCTAGAAGGTTAAGTCAGAAAAAAACTAAGTCCTATCTTGTTTTATATTCAGCCAAGGATGTCTTAGAAATATTAAATAAATGCCCGTATTTGAATCTTTTCCAACCAATTTCTTAAATTCTGAAGATCGACAGCTTATATTTGCTTAATCCGTCGTGTGAAGCAAAAAATGCTCAGTCTTGTCATACAAAAGATATCACAGGCATCAGATCAATATTGGATAAGGAGCACGTTCTAGCTTGCTGGGTCAATTTCACTTACCCATTGTGTAATGTTGAATACTATTCTGGCAAACCAGCCATCTCCACTGATGTGTGAATTGATTGACAGCGGTAGGATAGATACAAACAGAGGGCCACTTGGACCATCGTGGTTTAAAGGGGGTACTTGTCGGAGGAGAAGGGTAGCGAGCTCGTGGAGAGGGTGAGTGGTGGCCATGTGAGAGTTGAGAGGGAGAAGTGTTAGATCAGAGGCTCGTGCTGCTGTCAGTCTGATACAAAAAGCATCGTCCTAGATCCAGGCGTCCAGGCATGTATACCAAAACATACTGGTCTGGGGTCAGCTCTGCACATGATAAATGGGATATCATACTGGGGGAGAGGGTAGTGGAGCAATACTATCCTATAGAGCTTGCCAAACAAATTGTTCCAGTGACCGTTTTAATCATCTGTCACTGCTCGCATTGCTCCTTGTCATCAGGTGGAACTGCCTTACCAATCTACCTATTTTAGTGGCCAACCATAATAATGTGGAATTTGGAGTAAATGCTAAAAGCTGACACTGGGAAATTAAATCATGCTGTGCATTAAGTAATGTCCTATGTAATTTTTCTAAGTACATGCTGTACAAATAAAACTACTATAAATATCAATGGAGTATTCCTCCTAATCATTTTTTGGAAGATTAATTGGGCTCTGCAACAATTATCCAACAACAGAAGCCACAATAGTGCCTCTGCCTCATGTGGAATTTCAGTCACAGCTGCTCATCATCAGCCATGGTCAGTGCACTGCTGTGTGAAGGCATTACCAAATCCGCTGCCATCCTTCACAATCTTGCGATATAATCACCACAGTTAGCGGTAAAAAACACGAATGGTTAGCATTTTTATTTATTTATTTAGCGTCTGCGTTTGTGCCGAGCCAGGGAGCAGCTTCATTAGTTGCAGGACAGTGCCCTCAGACTGCCCCTAGGTTCAGTCAGTGCAGTGCTTCTCAACCTTTTCATTGCCATGGTGCACCGTCCAGCTTTGCTCGATCTTCTCGCACTCTATTTACCCGACTGCCACGAGGTAGTCGATAGGGCAGGCGGTGAGGCCTGGCGGCTGTCTTGCTGCCGTACTGCGTTGCGACCAATGGAGAGAGGGCGGCAGGAGATTAAATTTGTCCTCGATTACAAACATTGAGGTTTTTATTCTTGGTTCTTTCGGTAAAGTCACCACGTAGAAGGGAAACAATAAAATTATAAAAAAATATATACAAGCAGGTTTTCACACCTGATGATGATTGCTTGCGTAGCAGTCGAAACGTCGTGAGAATTTTATCGTTTTATATTTTTATTATTTTATTGTTTCCCTTCTACGTGGTGACTTTACCGAAAGAACCAAGAATGTGAATCCCTGCAGTCACGAAAGCTTTAAATCTAAATTTAGGTTATTTTCTATAATCTTGAATATCATGGTGCACCTGGGACGTTGCCACAGCACACTGCTTGCGAAGCGCTGAACTAGCGGACACATTTTAAGCATGTGCGTCATCTTATTCTAAAAATAAATAAATACAAACCGCCACTTCTTTCAAATGTTTCTTGCCGTTGATTTTCACACCTGATGATGACTGTTTGTGTTACAGTCGAAACGTCGTGAGAATTTTATTGTTTTATATATATTTTATTATTTTATTGTTTCCCTTCAACGTGACTTTACTGAAAGAACCAAGAATATGAATCACTGCAGTCGTGAAAGCTTTAAATCGAAATGTGCGTCATCGTTTGTCTTGCATCGCAGCTGCAGTTCAGTTGTTATATATATAAAAGCCCCCACCTGTGCAGGCATGTTGCGCGCTGGACTCGGATGATGCGCATTATCGAATGGAACGTTGTGCATCAACAAGCTCGTTGTGCGACTTCCCACCCCAGAATGGCGCGCCAGTGTTCTTCCGTCGAGTAAGAGATAGCGAGTGGTGCTGACGTCCGTCGGGTTGGGAATGGGCAGTGCACACTGGCATCTATTTCATTTTCTGCAAACAGAGCTGTAAATTGTAAGGTTGAAAAAAAAAAACCTCATGCGTTTAACTTTTTGTTATTTTTTTCTGAAGAGATAGGGAGTTACTTTAATTTAAAATGAACTGTTTTGGAAAATGTATCACAAGAAGTGATGTCACTGTGGACTTTGTGCTTATGATGATTTTTGTGAACAAGAGATTCAGTCAGTTCCCATGTGCGAAATTGTATCATGAAATAATAATTCATCGTACCATAGTTCCCAGTGCAATGTGTCCAAATGTTACATGTGACACTGGTTTACGATTTATGCTGCAAATTTTGTGGAATTGAGAATTTGACACCCAGTTTCAACTGCCAAATGTTAATTTGTAATCTCGTTATTCGTAAAAAATGCTGGTATTTCACATAAAATATCTTAAATGACTCACAAATCTGTACTCAAAATCTCTGTAATGCCATGCATCTTGTTTTATATGCATTTGTTTTGGCATTCACGATGATGCAAACCATTTCGAGGAATTCACTGCGTGCTGTGCCCTTCCAATTGGGCCCTCTTCTCATTTCTGTTGATTTTACAGATAACAAAGAAACTCGATAGTACATAATCTGAGTGCAATGAATTTAGAACCGTGAAATGCAGCTACGTTATTAAGTTTTACATATATTTTTTTTATTTAAGAAGTCGTGAAAAAGGCAGCTTGTAAACGTTTTTACCAAAAAATCCTGGAAATTGGCATAATTAGAGCGAATGAGAGTACAAGCCTAATGCAGCTAATGGCGAACGGTTTGTAGAGTACACAGTGCAGTACTGTCTAGATATGAGACACAACTCTATTTAGACTGCTAACAGAGGCATTACATTTGGGGTGCATAATGGCACCCTCCACATAGGGAAGGCTTCAGCATTACAGACTCATCTGAATACGTCTAGTATTTGCTGGTGAAATTGCTTTTCCAAAAGACATAGAAGTCTTAGAGTAATAAAAGCCTGAGGGATTATTCTTTGGAGCCGAGTGATAATGCCCTGAAGAGTGAAATCCTTCATCAAACAGGCTGAATAGATGTTCTTTCATTTTTAAACGCTGGAGAAAGTGACAGCAGCCTGCGACGTACAATCGTCAACACAGTGCCCATCAAGGAACAGCTTTGTTCTGAATATATGTGGCCGAAATGTACAATTATGGCCACATTACAAACAAGATTAGTATTCGAAATGGTGTGTTCTGCCAGGCAGCTTTCACGGGGTCTCTCTTGGACGTAAACAGTGAGTGTGCGGTTACAGCAGCAGCAACAGCAGCAGCATCTGTGCAGCACATTAGGACGCGCAGCAGACACAATGTCACAGCCAAGGTCAGGCTGGGGCCCTCCTCCTATGGTAAGCCCATCTTCCACAAGGTCGATGGAGCAGAGAATCCCAATTGACACCAGGGTCAAGCTCTGTCTCGGGAACAATTTCCACGTTGCTGTAAAGCCATGGAGGAGAAAGGGCTGCAGCCGCATTAAACTCAGGTTGCCAGTTGTCGATATAATCCCCGCCGTATAATTGGGCTAATAAACATGCTGCTGTGCTGGGCAGGATCTGATTCATGTAATGCCACCGAGTCATTGCATTCTGAAGGGCACTGATAAAACGGCCGAGTGGAACTGGGTGTAATAGTGTAGATCGAGGGGTTTTTTTCTGCGGCTCACTGTAAAAATCAGTGATCTGCTGGATCGTTTTGGTTCAGCGACCAGTGGGTTTTACTCCCGGTAAATCATATACTCAGAGTGTTTCTCGTTCATATAGAGCTCCTGAATAGTGCAGCATGGCCAGCTATAGCTGTATATACCTCTCCCCTCGCCGTGCACGACTTGAAGTGGGAGTTTGTGAAAAGTCTTGCGGTAGTTGTTTCCCCAAGGGGAGAGATGCTGATTTATTGGCTCTTCTGACAAGGCCTACAAACATGACTTAGCTTTCCAGTTCTACTTGACTAAAAAAAGGTCAAGTTAATGACTCCAGCTGTCCTCTCCCAAACATACGTCTTCATGAAGCATTTTAATTGTGTCATGTTAACCCTCGAAGTTCAACTAAAAGAAAACAACTTATTTAGATTATTTTTTATCAACGTTGAAGGTTAACTTAAAATGGCAAGTTCGAAAACACTTCGAACAATACGAGCATTAAAACTACCATATATAGCAATGTTTTTTAGGGGTGGAAAAGGCAATGGTAGTGCGTCCATTAGGGTGAGCTCAAGAGGAACCCTCTGGAAAGTTAATAATGAACTACAAAATAGTTCATGGCATTGAGCTGCATCCAGTGTAACTCAATTTTAATCTGAACATTTTACAATTCTATGTTAAATCGACACGCTTTATTATGCCAAGTTGTGTGAAATAATATACGACACAAACCTTTAGTCCAGGTCCCGTGTTAAAGAAAACATAATATTTTATTTATCTTGTCTGGCACCTCTGCCGTTCCATATTTTTAGCATCTGAAGCAGATCAATAGCAGCTTGGGGCAGGTCCCTTAGCCTCACTTATACAATGATTCAACCCGCACACGTGTCCAACAGCTAAAATGAGAAAATTATTTGGTCATGCTGCTGCATTGGCAGTGGTGAACGAGCACAAATAACACAGAAAACAAACTCAACACATTCGTCAATAACACCGTGGCCTTAAAAATAGAAAGTGTACGATAGGCGACGTTTGTCAGGGCAATGGCCCTTCTCCACAGCACATAGGCAGGCCAGAGAGGTTGAAATGAGCAAGTGTGGCGTTTGCTTTCAAAGATTCTTATTTATTCTTCCAAGAACATTGTACTAATTCTCTTTATAATGCCAGGTTTCCAATTAAGAATAACCTGGAATTGTAAAAAAATAAGGATTATAAACATCCCATTACTATAGATATGGGACCTTTTTGCCATTATCAAACTGATTACGGTAATAACAATAAAAATCTTTAACCTTTCTGGCAATGACACAGATGTTAAGATGTTCAAACACCAAATAGACATCTATTGCAAGGCATTGTCTGAATTAGCCAAACATGCATTTTTTTTATAATTTTGATACTGGCAAAAGGTCCCATAGATATAACTCGAGCTATTAATGCTTTGATATTTGATTTGCCTTTGTACTGTTTGTCTTTTGGCGTTTTCTGGTCGAACACTGGCGAGACAATGCCATAAAGAAGGCTGTCTCTGGTGTAGGCCAATCAGATTCCAAGGCAATGCAAAGATTACAGAATATACTCTTTGGTTCACGTGGGTATAAAAAATTATACCCACGTGACTTTACCGAAAGAACCAAAGAGTATGGATTCCTGCAGTCACGAAAGCTTCAAATCAAGATTACAGAGTATGTTTATTTACATGTCTACCATAAGCATGTGTGGTTAATGCAGACTCGATTCCTTGCAATAGGTGCCTATTTGGTGTTTGAACATCTTAACACCTGTGTCATTGCTAAGAAACGGTAAAGCCTGCTCTTATTTCTTTCATGCCATAAGGATTATTGCTACAAGTATCTGCACGTGCAGATTCGTTGAAAGAGATCTGATATAATACATGTATCTGACAACGTGCACATAATTTTAAAGATGTATGAAATGTATATCACCCAAAGTGTGGACGACATTTTTTGTTCAAAACGTGAATTCAATATAATATTGGTCATTCTCCACTTCGTCCCTGGTGCTCTGCCTTAAGGGCAGGTCCATGGCTCCCATCTTCTCCCTCTTTCTCAGTTCTCTGCCCTCCTCTTCATTTACACAAATGACTCAATCCTTGGGTTTCCTCTCATTCTTTTCTTACATTCTGTCTGCTATATATTAACCTCAATCAAACCATCCCCTTGTAGAGTGTGCGTCCCATCCAGTTCTCCTTCGTCCTATTGCGACGTCCATGATCTTTTTATCGTTGATTTCCATTCAAGATCTCTTCATTGGACTTCTTATTTTTTTCTAGCCTCACTCTCTGCATCCTTTTCCTCATCCACATTACAAATGCTTCCAACCAGCTCACTTTGTCATTTCTCAGTATCCACATGTTTGCTCCATACAAAGCTACCATTGCCTTAACTATACTTTTGTTCACTGAGATTCACTACTTGATCTCATCAACAACTCTCCACTCTCGATTAATCCTAGATCTAATTTCCACTACACTCCATACATCTTTTGGTCATGAACATAGGCATGTCACCAAATCATCTGGAGTGTCCCCAAGTCTAATCAGATATCTTATAACTAAGCAGGTTTGAGCCTGGATAATGATTGAATATATTATCTCCACTCTCCTGGTACGCAGGAGGTTGTGAGTTCGATCCGGATCTCTCTCCCCGTGGTGGTCGCATGGATTTTTCTCCATGTTCTCCGCGTTTGTCCTCCGCATTTAGAAACATGTGTTTCGAGCATTGGTTACTATGAATTCCCGCGTATGATAGGTGACATCGATGAGCTATCGTGTGTGGCCAGGTCATCTCTGAAATAGAGCTCATAGCTCAGGGGGCTTTACCTTGAACTGAATTTCTATGCTTCGTGCCTTCACCAACCCAAAGTGGCCCATGTCGTGAAGCATTGTCAAAAACCCCTAATGTCGCGTGGGGAGTCCTCATCCAGCAGTGGATGGATATAAGGTCTGCACGTGTCAATTAACATAAACATGATTAGATAACATGAATAGAACATAAAGCATAGTTATTTCATTCTTTAAAATCCATTGGCTTCTTGGCTTCTCTGTTCGTTGCAATTGGGATATTTATTTCAACGTACTTAAAATTGTCTTGAGAGCATTAAATGTTAATAAGATCAGACCTTCACACAGCAGTATATAGAACATAGATTATCTGATGAAGTGAAGATTGTATTGCCTTTGTCCTTTGTAAGCATTTAACACTACTGTAGAATGTGCATGCAAAGCAGAATACATTCTAATCACATTTACTTTTTTGGAAAACGTACGATTATTAATATTAATACAATATGTTTAGATGTCAATGTTTGTGTGTTACAAAGGCAGTCTCTTGCAAGAGAATGCGGGGACATAATTACATCCAGCAGCTTTGCCCATGTGGAATTTCATGGATTGTTGTTTTACTACCAACTCCCTGGAGTGTTTATACACATTGTTTATGATGCGGCGTGTGTGGTAATTTGAAATGTACAGCATTTGTGAAGCGGCTTAGCTCTTCCACAGTGCTGTAGTTTTTTTTTTTTAAGACGAACGGTTGAGCCTCAACTGACAACACGTCGCCGACACATGGAGTGATCTTTTAAAAAGGCAAAAATGGCACTTTGAAACTGTTAAAATGATACAGGTTGTGTTCTGCCAAAAGCCATGGACCACGGCCACAGGCACTGTCAGTGAGCACTCTCCAGGTGCATTAGGAATGTTATTCCTTACACGAGAGCAGTGGCCTTGAAAGATGCAATGGGAACCCTGCAGGATTTGGCCTGATTGCTTTTGCAAAGATCAAGTTGCCATGTATTTTGTGTGGCCGTGACTAATTCGGCATACTATGCTTTTATTGAGCGTATGATGAATGTACCTGTAGCAGTTATAATAGCAATTACCATTTCACCATGTTTACAATTTATATCCATTGTTTAGGTTCATAATGTGCTTGATTCTTGAATATCCATTGGGGACTACGAGTGATGGTTTGGGGATTAGGAGGCAGTGGGATCCATGGAAAACATGTGTGGTTGTGGTTTAGGATGCGGGTAGTGGTTGTCTTTGTATGCAGCAGCTAATCCGTTTCTTTTGCTTTCCAAAGAAGCACTCATGTTGCTGGATTTTTTGCTTTTTTGGTCAATTTTCCTTCTTTGTGGTACTGCAATAATAATTACAACCTTGTGTCAATGCACTGCTGGATGACAGTCGCCCCATGCCGTGTTAGTCATTGGATTTGTTGACCATACTTCATCATGCTGGCCAATGTGGGTTGGTGAATGGGAACGGTCCAGGACCGGATCACATATCAATTGCCACCGATGCTAGCTGTGGCCAGGAATCGAACTCGGATCTAGGGGCTCGAAGTCCAGCGTGCTAATTCCGGCTTCATCACTGCTGCTGTGGCGTCCTGAGCAGTATTCTTATTTGTATTATTGGCATTTAATTTACGCAATGTGACACTCTAGCAAGATGCACGCATGCATGTTGAACTCCCCCTTTTCGTGCCATACATAGCCAACGGTGCTAATCGAAAGTGGCAATACTGTGCGGTTCATTTCTGCACATCGATATATATACACACACCTTTTTGTAACATACACAAATGAATGCACATTTGTTTAACCAAAATGAGAAACGGCCTGGTGTCAGCTGCCAAATACACTGGTGAGATTCAAGATAAGATCTTAGGATAGCACAAGGGACTGGCTAAAAAGGCTATCTGAATCGGTCCAGTAAACAGGAAAGGTCAGCGAGAAAGACAATGACCAATTTAAGATGGATTAAACAGCTGAAGAGAGAGGTCTCCCTACATTTCAATGAACGATTAATTTGGAGAGGTGGACAGGTGTCAATGGGGGGAGTTTTGAGCCCTAACGGGACAGGGTTCAAGCGCTGAAGGTGGAGGAAACCTCCGATGGGCTCCGCGCGACGCTGAGAAAGTTCCAATCAGAATCAGAATCTGGAATTCGAAGCTTTCGTGACTGCAGGAATCCATACTCTTTGGTTCTTTCGGTAAAGTCACATTGGTATAAAATAAAATTAAAACTTTCCCAAAAGCTTTCCCACCTGATGATGGACGCTTGCGTTGTGCCCGAAACGTCGTGATTTATTTTGTTTTATACCTACGTGACTTTACCAAAAGAACCAAAGAGTACAGAATCAGAATCTATATTTCGACTGGGGGAGGCATCCGATGAACCATGAAGCTCTTTTTCACAGATGTCCAGAATGGGCGGGTCAGAGAGCACGTGGAGGAGTGGTGGCTGCAGCAAAGACGCGTGGCTGTAGGGTGGCGTGAGACCCCTGGGGAGACGGTGTTGGAAACACATGGATGCCAAGGCATGATGAGAGAATCTAGATGATGGTCAATGGTGCTTTGTTTTGCTGTTTAGCAATTACCGGTACCTTGTGCGCGTACTAATACTCTGACCTGTTTCCAGCCTGCACGCACCGTTCTGTCTGATGAGTTTCGCATCAGAAATGTTGCAGCTGGTTTTATTGTTGCCCTCAAGTGACTCGCCAAACTGTTCCCGTAGTGATCAGGGTCGGCTTGTCCGCAAGACGCTTTTGAGGCACAACGTGACAATAGGTATCGACGGCTGCTGCACCGCACCGATGTTTCCTAGCAAGAACAATACTGGTGTACAGTCGTCTCACTGCCCCGATGCTGCCTAAAGTAAAATGTCCACATTTGTGACTCTTTTGAGTTAGTGAACTCACACAAAGCTGCGTGGATTATGCACGCAGTATGGCGATGTCACGTGACATGCTGGGCCATGATTGGAGGACCGATGTTACCGTCACAATTGCACCTTCTGCTGTCTATTGCTTTTTTTTGCCTCTTAACACTCTCTTATTTGTTTCCAGCCTGCATGGACTTTTCTGTCCGATGAGTTTCTCATCATTTACGGAGAGAGTGTGAATGGTTCACCTGAATGGAGGCTGTGATGTGAGTCATGCCAAACATTTTCTAACATAACGTATAAAGTATTTTGCCATTGTGAATACAGTAGTGTATGATATAACCGGATATTCTTAATTGTGGAATTTGTTTTGATGTTGTGGAATTTGCTTCCATGGGGCCATACGTGTGCACCCTCCTACCAGCACAGTCAGACTTAGGTATGCATCATAGTCTACCTACTTTGGGGTACAAATTATGCCACTTACCTGCGATAAAAAAAAGTTTTCAGGAAGCATATCAATGAATCAGAGCAGAATCAGAATACGGGCGTTTTGTGATAGCCAATTCATTTACGTAAGTGATGTTATTTACATAATGGAAGTGGTATCACATTTTCAGTAAAATCCTACAAAAAAGATTTCGTATCATCCTCAATATAACATCGAGACTGATTTTGTTTATGATTCATCTGCATACAATAAACACATCCCCGCATTGCAGTGTATGGATACAAACAAGGTAAAATGAATTACCGGAGTCAATTGTATTGTACAGAATTAGTTTGAGCACATTATGGAATGCCTCTTCATGCTTGAGTAAATATCAACCGTACACGAATACAAGATGTGCTCCATGTTATGGTGTGTATTACAGTCGTGTACATTTAATTCATTGGGCATTATTGCCAACATTTGGACTTTTAATCTGCAAAAGTATTTACAATGTCTTTCGTGGTTTGTTTTTTTCCTAAACACGCAATTAATGTTGGTGACGGAGAGTAAACAAAACTAAGTTTACTCTCTTTTGCTCAGGGTTATATGAAACAAAATTTGCAACTGTATACAAACACGTTTTTACTATAATGTTGCATCTCTCAAAATAATGTTATTGTCATCTTAAGTTAACCGTAAAAAAAATGGGTTAGTAAAAAGACAATTGCACAGAGGTCAATTATACCGCCCGTTGATGTGCTTAGGGCTGTACCACGTGCTCTTCAGCACAATGTCCGACGTCTCACTCCGCATGCTGGGAGCTTCATCAGCACATTCAGGAAGCTCCCACAACACGTGGAAGTAAAATGCGGTACGGCCCAAAAAACACATCGGGCAGTTTAACTGTACAACCTGGAAAACCTGCATGGCAGAGTGACATTTGTTTCTATTGATTACATGAAGCTCAATGTTGCACCCGTATGGTTTTAATTTTGTCGCTGCTCATGCATCTCCTGGACAAGATGTTTGACACTGGGATTGTTGCAATGTGATTGGGTCAGCATTCCTTTGGAAATCAAGAGTTCATATTTTTCATCAACTGAAATGTTCCTCAGCAGGATAATTCAAGGTCCACTGTGATGCTTTGAATGGCACCATATGCGAGCTTTTCCATAGCTCACCACGAAGCTCCACATATGCTGAAGTGGTGTAAAAGGACGCTTGTGATGAGAATTGACACTTTAATGGCCATCCAACTTCAATATTTGCATCAACATTTTACAATTTTGCCCCTTTATAGTCCTTATCATACGTATTTAATACATCCTAAATGCCATCATCTAAAACGCACCAAGGAAATATGATGGCTCGTTAAAAATACTATTGATTGCACCCAATTTTCAATGATAATCTGATAATAAACAATGATAGTGAACTATTTTCCTCTTCCTACACAAAATGCTGCCACACTCACAACCAGTTTTCTTTTAAATGGGACACTTTCCAGAGAGTATTGTCCTTTATTTTACATTAATATAACCCAATGAAATGGCATGCTGCCGCATATTACCCACAGTTTATTGTTTTCGCACAATGGTGTTGAGATAAAGTATCCATACACGTAATTGAAAAAGATGCTCAAATAAATAACGTAGTGAAATGAGTGACATTATATAAATATAAAAAACGCGTGTACAACTATACATAGCATATCAGTCAAATATATATTCATTATGTTTTGTGCATCAAATGATCACCAGTATATTGTGTAAATCACCATTTACACAATATACTGTTTAAAGCAGACACATACACAGGAAATTGTATATGTTTTATGTAGCAGCAATAGCAGAGCACATCCGTTATGTGTAATACACAGCCGTTTGTAAATCCACTGCTGGATAAAGGCCTCTACATGTTGACGTGTTGGCCTCGTGCTGTTGTTTTGACCATACTTCACCACGCTGGTCAGTGCGAATTGGTGCAAGGTTGGGGGAAGCCAATAACCAGTGCTGATATCACTTGCTGGTGATCAAAGTCATGGCTGGGAATTTAACTCTGATCGCTGGGTTCATAGCATTTTGCGCTAAGCATGACACTATCACTATTATTCCCCTTTATATGATTATTTTATAAAAAAAAACGTTTGCAATAACATACCACTGGCATGAATTTGATGGGGGTTATTTTGTAGAAACCCGGTCTTTACGTGTAGCACTTTAAATAATTAATTAAATAACTTCATTGCTAATTTAATGCTCCTTTTAAAAATCCAAGTATGAAAATTGTGCCTCTCTAATAGGTGTCATTACAGCATTCGTGTTTATACAGGACTTATCTCCAATGAATAGCAGAGGAATGACCAAGGACAAAGAAGCAATGACCCACAGTACGATTCGTAGGCATCCATCACCATCTGCTGAGGACCGTTAATGGGGGCATTATCAAACAGGTACAACAGCTGTTCCTGAGCTCAGCAGTGGTGCATGGGCCAAGTGGGTTAGGCTTCAGGCTTGCACTTCATCCTTCTTCCTGTCTCAGTCAATGGATGCAATTAGAAGCTAGACAATGAAGAGAGAGAGAATGAGGAGATGTTTAAAATTGATAACAGGCTTGTAGATATACTGTCAAAGTAACTTTTCAAAAATATCTGTAACTTTTTGTATTTCTTTTTTTTTGTTATTCCAATTGTGTTTTCAGCATCATTTCATGACGAACTTTCACTTCCCGTGTTTTGTGGCCTCTTATTTACATTCGGGCCATTGCATTGTGCTACGTGCCTTGCTATAGAGATCATCGTCACAAGGAAATTAAACTGACATTTTTTTTGGAGCTTGGTTTTTGTTCAATCAAGTGCAAAACCAAATATTTCTTCCATTATTGGTGACTGGGGCTGAGAACATCAACTTACTACACTTGGGGTCAACAAAAAGTCTGCCACCAACGTCACTGAAGTTATAAGAAATCATTTGATGATTTTATTTCCAAACCTTAGTTTTACAATTCATAATACGCACTCAGGTTATACATATAATGTCCACCGGACGAGCTTAAATTAACGCATCAAACTTTATTACTAACAACTCAATTACTCTACACATCTCAGTTGATAACAGTAGTTTGCAAGTTCAAACAAAGCACTTTAAGTCCACAAAGGCTAATAATGACCAATGTTGAATTTTCATTCACGTGAATTGCATTTATTTAATTTAAATTGTGTTCTTATCTACATTTGCCAAATAATAAGTTACACTGACAATAAAGATGAACTATCTAAATAAAATATCCATTTTGGTTTATAGTGTCACATTGTTGGCATCATAAGTATTACAAAAATATAACACAGGTATTGTTAATTTTGTTAATTTCACTATTAAAGATATAATCAACATATTGTATAGATTGGCAATTAACAGAAAATAAAAGTAATAATCATTGCATCTCCAAGATGCAACATCATTTAGTTACTGGATGAAATAAACAATAAAAACTGCTGCTCAGAGCACATGGAATACGTTCAACATTTTTAAGGTTACAAAAAACAATGATCGTAGTTCAAGAAGCCGGTCTCATATGTCCAGGCTGCAGCTTGTATTGTGTTACACCAAATCAGCTTTTGACCTTTAGAAAATACTTGAACTCTAAATTGCTCCAAAGGCATCATTTTCACATCTGAAATTGGCTCGGACATCATTCAAGCACCCATAAACAGAGAAAACGCTTCCATAAGCCCCACACACTCCAGAAGGAAACTATTCAATTCTAATTGCAAATGCACATTGTTGGCTTCAAAAGTGTTAAAGATGGAACAAAATCCCGTGGACCTCGAATACAACATTATTTTGTAGGACGCCCGCAAGCAGAAATTTTGGCGGGAAAATATGAAAGGTGGCCTGAGAAATTAAATGTGTTTTGATTGTTGTTAAATTTCAAAATATATATTTATAATGTTTATACTGATTTTTATTTACATACATTTAATTTCTTTGTTATTTCTTCGTCATGTGTAATGAGGAATAACTCAAAACATTGTTAGATATAATTTTGGTCCTTTCATTTCAGTGACTTAAACAAAAAGGCAATACCGACAAATCTAGATTAGAAGCTTTCGTGACTGCAGGAATTACTCTTATATTTTTAAAATGCAGTTCCAATCAGTGACAAATGCAATACTGAATATATTTGCACGCAGAAACGCGTTCATCCATGATTACCGGTACACGTCCTCTGCGATTTGATAATTTCTTGCAGGTATGCATTCGCAGTTTTTTACACTTCCTGTCAATCTTTTTTTTAATTCAAAGGGCTACAATAGTGTGGCAACGGTCTCATATTTTCTTTAACATTTTGAGATAAATTACCCTTAATGTTCGGTTGCTGACAATGTGCTAGGGTTAGTAAGTGGTTAATATAGCTGTATGATTACTGATGTAAATGGACATAACTCCTGTGCATTGACCTCTAAACAATACCCACCATGGCATGTGTGGTAGCTGACTCCTGTCTGTAGGACAATTACACCCATTAGCTAATCGGAAGTAGAACAGTCCATGCCAATAAAAAAAATTCCGATGTATAGAGACATAGATTGAAAGGTTGCACCAGGAGTGGCACATTTGATAAATATACGCATAGATATCTGGTTTTGATTAAGAAAACTTCACTGTAAAATGCAGTTCTGACTCCGGAAGGTCAAATTGTGCATTTTACCCACTACGATCTATCATCATGCAGTGAAAGACATAATTCTCATTAAAAAAAATATGGCTTCACGTTGAGTGTGTTTCACAGATAAGGGTTATGCACAATGCTGTTTATGTGCTCACAGTTCCATCCTTACATTTTTCAAATTCTAATAACAAGTGAGACAACTCTTTGTCATTCCACTGCTGGATGAATTCCTCCCCATGATGTATCAATTGTGGGGGCTGTTTGACCACACTTTGCCATCCTGGGGGGTGTAGGTTGATGTCAGGGGTTGCCAGGGACCAGGTTCAGATATCACTCATCATTGATGTTAGCGTGGCTGGTAATCTATCTCAGGTCACCACGTTTATAGAACAGAGTACTAACTGCATAAAAAGACACATGACTGAAAATGTGTGTTACACGTTATATAAATTTACATGGGTGTAAATAAATAGAAGAAAATAAACATGAGGGAATGGTTTTCCGAAGTCTGAAACGTACTGTATACTTTTTTCAACAATGAAAAAAATCCTGGAATACCTTATATTTCCTCCAGTAAAGTATATCACCTTAACATCATGAATATTGCATGTCTTATTTTGATTATGAATAATAAATTCCCTGTTTGAATATTAATTCACAGTTATATATTATGAGCCTGTGTATATTTTAGTTTAACGGATGATTTTTAATAATGCTCTATTGTAAAATAAATGTGGAGTTTGCCATGCCCGCAAATACAAAAGCAAAGCATAATTCGCCTACATTAATACATTTATATTCTGCTAAGATAAATGGCCGATTAAAATTAATCACTCTGAGATATTTAATTTAGTCCTTGGAGGGCCAATAAGGCATGCTGCGGAATACGAGACAGGATGCCAATACTGTATGAGTCGAGAAATTCAAAGGTACAGAGCAATTTGCTCATTTCACATCAGATTTCTGCCTAATCCGAAAATATGCCACTGTGTGTTCAGCTTGTATATACTTATAATGGTTATGGTTTTTTTTATATTGTTCTCTCAAACAAAAAAACAAGGTTTAGGTTGTATGGTAATTATTGACAGGTAATATGTTTGGATGAGTCCATTCATGTTTTGAATGAATCTTCTTTAAGAAAACGTGGTAAGTATCATCTATTGTGATAACTGCGTGAAGATGAATGTTTACCAAACGGGTTAATCAATAACAAACTATATTTTCTCTGGTGGCGATTTACTCCAAACAAAATCTAACAACGTCTAGACATTCACAGCTGATGTAAAACCCATTGGTATGAGCTCCTTTATGGGGGGGGGGGATACTCCAATATCCACGATGTTGTTGTGATTATCAAAACAAGGCTTTTGACGTGTACACAATGCACAAATACGCAAGCGTGCATCATAACTGTAATGCTTGGTTCGTGATTCATGCCAACAGTGAAAACGGTTTCAGCTCAGGTTCAATACAAAAGCTGCAAAATATTACCCCCCAGATATAATATCCCTTGGGACATGAACGTTATGTCATTGGTAAATCATCATGCAGATTGCAACAAAGCCAATTCCTGGAAAGGAGAGAGAGAGCTCAATGTGCCGTATTGATTTGTCCTTGAAGACGCCTCACGTCATTACAATTGGCACCAGCAGTACATTATAAAGCACTGATGTGCAATTCATTTCAATGTAGCGGCGCTTGCTTTGCTCAAGGTAAAAATCTGATAAACTGCTAAAGAGGGAACGCTTTAATATTTAATCTAAAAGATAGATGGTTGCATTAGAGTGTCGATTGTGGCTTGTCCACGTGTCAGAAAGGTAAGGGGATCGCTCAACACATGTAACATGCAGTGGCTCAGCTGACCTGTGCCGTTTGCTACTGATCACAGAGGCAGGTTTGTGTTTTTTTCCCCTTAAGCATATTTATGATCGTCTAGTTTTTTGCCATTTATATCATGGCTAGTTTTATTTATGTATTTATAAAACAGTACAAAATGCATATGTTACAAAACGCTGCTTCATCTACGTCATTAAATAGTGCACAATAAGACCATTGCTTTGCTCACGGTTTATGCAATTAGCACAGTGATGTCTGAGATGCCGCTGTAGGAGGTGTGTTGAGACAGAGACCAAGCCATGTCACGTGCAAACAATCCCAATCCTCTAGCTGTACGTCACTTCCATTGTAGTATATTTTTTATTTATTACAGAATCGCCTTTACATCGTTCCTGTTGTATTTTTGAATAGGGGGAGAAAAATGTATCAACTGCTTTTCCCCCAAATGATTCTTGGCTTTTCACGATTCAGGATCGCAAATTAATTCAAGAAATAGTTTTTTTACATTGCAGTAAAATGTTTCTCCCCTAGAGGCTGAAAGGATAACATATCAACCGATTGCATCCAACAATACATTAAAACATCAACGTTTACATGTGAAAGTTGAAGCGTGTATTGTGATTTTGTTTACATTTGTTGTTATTATTGTGTAATTGGCAAACCTGAAATGGTTAATGCATTCACCATTTATATTTATGCCTCTGTTTCTCCAATTTAGTTTTCAGAAAACATCTTCTGCTGTCAAAGTGCATATAACCTTGGTGAGAGAAAATCTCCTGTTATAATTAGTATTTTGTTAAATTCTGCATGTAATCTCAGCGTAGCTATTCCTTATTTATTAATGTTAGATTGGATGTGTTATATGGAATCCTAGGTTACATATTACAAGGATCAAATTACGTAAAATTACAGTGTATTATTTCCCAATTGAAAGGAACAGTCTTCCAAAATGTAAATGGCGTGTAAATGATATGGGAAGATTGAAAAATAAATTTTATTTGCCATAAATGACCTTTAATAACTGAAGTATATGATAATATACAATCAAATTTTGATTTAAAGCTTTCGTGACTGCAGTAATTCATATTCTTAGTTTTTTCGGTAAAGTCACGTTGAAGAGAAACAACAAAATAACAAAATATATATAAAACAATAAAAAATTCTCACGACGTTTCGACCATAACTCAAACGGTCATCATCAGGTGTGTCGGTTTGCATAAATTTATTTTGAAAACGGCATATTTATTTATATATATAAAAATAACGTTTGCGTCACGCGCAACGATGGCAGTTTGCCAGGACTAGTCCATCTATTTTTTGAAAAGAGGAGGGGGGAGACGAAATTTGTTTTTATGTATGCTGTCTGAAAGGCACTGTAAGCGTGAACAATCAATCAAGAACTGAAATGATTTATCAAATCTTTCCAATGATTGCTAAGATAGAATCCATCTTCTCGGTTGAAATTGTCTCTGTGTTTGTATATGTGGATAGCCTCATGAACGAATCTTTCATGGAAGCCAGATGGCTTACAAAGAACCTCCGTCTTGGAAAAGTCAATGGCATGTGAGCCTACTGAATTAGAACAATGATCTGCTACGGCCGAGGTGTTGGTCCTACCGTGTTTAAGGTCTGCTTTATGTTCACGAATGCGGTCCGAGATATGGCGTTTGGTTTCTCCAATGTAACTACTACCACAGAGGCAACTTAGTTTGTAGACACCAGGGTATTGTATGTCCGGAATCACATCTTTTACAGACGGAACCAGATCACGGATTTTATGTAATGTGTTGAAACGGACCTGGATCTTGTGTTTATTCAAGATTTTGGAGATCTTTTTTGTGATCCCAGCAATGTAGGGTAAAGTGATGGTTTTGAAAGGCTCCTCAAGAGGGTTCTTCTTCATGGTTTGAGTGATAGCTTTGCGGATTGTATAGTCGGAGTAACCATTAGCCCTAAGAGCTTGGTGTACGTGCTTGAGTTCACTGCTTATGTGTTCCTGGTCGGATATGCATTGGGCTCTATGATACAGAGTCTTGATGAGAGAATTCTTCTGTGATGGATGGTGGTGGGAATCCGGTTTCAGATAAGCATCCGTATGGGTAGCTTTCCTGTAGACAGAGTGGCTCATTGAACCATCAGGTCTCTTTTTAATTAGGACATCCAAAAAAGGTATCTTGCCATCTATTTCGACTTCCATGGTAAATCTGATGGCTGGGTGTATGGAATTGATGTGGTCGAAGAATTTGTCTAGAGCAGGCCGGCCATGTGGCCAGATGACAAAAGTGTCATCCACGTACCTCTTCCATAAGGTTGGGCGCAGAGTGGCAGTCTGGATGGCGTCAGTCTCAAATTTCTCCATGAAAATGTTAGCTATAACTGGAGAAAGGGGGGAGCCCATTGGGGTGCCCTCAGTTTGTTTGTAGAAAGTTCCATTCCAAGTGAAGTATGTATTGGTTAAACAGTGTCTCACCAGGGGGGGTACCTCAGTGTTTAGTCCTTGATGAACCAAGTCTTCAATGATTGCAATGGTGTCAGGTACAGGAACCTTGGTGAATAAGGAAACTACATCAAAACTGACAAGCAGGTCGTCTGGGGACAGGGAAATACCCTTGATTGTTGATACCAGGTGAGTAGAATTTTGTACCGCAGAGGTGGTCTTTCCAGTGAAAGGACGCAGGATTTCAGACAAAAAACGAGCTAGTTTGTAGGTGGGGGAGCTGATAGTAGAGACTATGGGACGAAGAGGTGTATCAACTTTATGTATTTTTGGTAAGCCATATAATCTTGGTGGCCTGGCAGCAGAAGGTTTCAACGAAAACTGTTTAGATTGATCAATTAATGCGGTTGAATCAGAAATTATTTTGTTGGTTTGTGTGACGAGGCTGTTGTTTCTCTTCAACGTGACTTTACCGAAAAAACTAAGAATATGAATTACTGCAGTCACGAAAGCTTTAAATCAAAATTTAATCGCCTCTACGGGGAGGGTTTTCACATAACTTTAAGATCTTTCAACAAACTCCGGGATAAGAAAGCTCAGCTGATCGAGTCTCTCACCTTCCTGAAGAGATGCCGCGACTCTGGGGTAATACCAATCGCATTTACACTCACCTCTGCTACTGTAACTTCTTCTAATGCGAAACGAATTCTTTTCAAAACTAGCTTAGCTCTTATCTCAGAAAAAATCAGACTTATACGCACAGAACTAGATCAGTTAGACAAGACACTCTACAAATCACACTTATCATTGACGGCAATAATGTCCACATCGGATTGGGAACATGTAGACAATATGACTGCCTCTTCAGCTGCTACTATGTCGACCAAATGTAAGGAAAACCTGATTTCCAAATTTAACCTCCTCTTAAACAAAAGACCGGACCCACACACCAAAAAGTTAGACGTTAATAAAGTCGTAATTAATCGCAGTAACAGTTCTATTTCCGATGGTCTGAAATCCGTTTTAGCTAAAGGTCTAAACTTTGCAGTCACACCTAAACACATACCAGTTAATGATATAATTGCCCAAGTAGACGTTGCTCTCAGGGGCCTGGGTCACATCGCTGCAGACGTAGCAAGATCTGAAATCGCTGCAACCCTCAAAAACGCTAAGATGCCAGCTAGCAACCTCAGCAAAGATGAGCGTTTTGAATTATATAAATTAAAAAAGAGGAATGATATTGTAGTTCTCTCAGCTGACAAAGGCAATGCTACTGTTATCATGGATAAAATAGAATACAACAACAAAATTAAAGAATTACTCGACGATGGTAGTTATACAAAAATAAAAAGAGATCCCACCAACAGCCTCGTCACACAAACCAACAAAATAATTTCTGATTCAACCGCATTAATTGATCAATCTAAACAGTTTTCGTTGAAACCTTCTGCTGCCAGGCCACCAAGATTATATGGCTTACCAAAAATACATAAAGTTGATACACCTCTTCGTCCCATAGTCTCTACTATCAGCTCCCCCACCTACAAACTAGCTCGTTTTTTGTCTGAAATCCTGCGTCCTTTCACTGGAAAGACCACCTCTGCGGTACAAAATTCTACTCACCTGGTATCAACAATCAAGGGTATTTCCCTGTCCCCAGACGACCTGCTTGTCAGTTTTGATGTAGTTTCCTTATTCACCAAGGTTCCTGTACCTGACACCATTGCAATCATTGAAGACTTGGTTCATCAAGGACTAAACACTGAGGTACCCCCCCTGGTGAGACACTGTTTAACCAATACATACTTCACTTGGAATGGAACTTTCTACAAACAAACTGAGGGCACCCCAATGGGCTCCCCCCTTTCTCCAGTTATAGCTAACATTTTCATGGAGAAATTTGAGACTGACGCCATCCAGACTGCCACTCTGCGCCCAACCTTATGGAAGAGGTACGTGGATGACACTTTTGTCATCTGGCCACATGGCCGGCCTGCTCTAGACAAATTCTTCGACCACATCAATTCCATACACCCAGCCATCAGATTTACCATGGAAGTCGAAATAGATGGCAAGATACCTTTTTTGGATGTCCTAATTAAAAAGAGACCTGATGGTTCAATGAGCCACTCTGTCTACAGGAAAGCTACCCATACGGATGCTTATCTGAAACCGGATTCCCACCACCATCCATCACAGAAGAATTCTCTCATCAAGACTCTGTATCATAGAGCCCAATGCATATCCGACCAGGAACACATAAGCAGTGAACTCAAGCACGTACACCAAGCTCTTAGGGCTAATGGTTACTCCGACTATACAATCCGCAAAGCTATCACTCAAACCATGAAGAAGAACCCTCTTGAGGAGCCTTTCAAAACCATCACTTTACCCTACATTGCTGGGATCACAAAAAAGATCTCCAAAATCTTGAATAAACACAAGATCCAGGTCCGTTTCAACACATTACATAAAATCCGTGATCTGGTTCCGTCTGTAAAAGATGTGATTCCGGACATACAATACCCTGGTGTCTACAAACTAAGTTGCCTCTGTGGTAGTAGTTACATTGGAGAAACCAAACGCCATATCTCGGACCGCATTCGTGAACATAAAGCAGACCTTAAACACGGTAGGACCAACACCTCGGCCGTAGCAGATCATTGTTCTAATTCAGTAGGCTCACATGCCATTGACTTTTCCAAGACGGAGGTTCTTTGTAAGCCATCTGGCTTCCATGAAAGATTCGTTCATGAGGCTATCCACATATACAAACACAGAGACAATTTCAACCGAGAAGATGGATTCTATCTTAGCAATCATTGGAAAGATTTGATAAATCATTTCAGTTCTTGATTGATTGTTCACGCTTACAGTGCCTTTCAGACAGCATACATAAAAACAAATTTCGTCTCCCCCCTCCTCTTTTCAAAAAATAGATGGACTAGTCCTGGCAAACTGCCATCGTTGCGCGTGACGCAAACGTTATTTTTATATATATAAATAAATATGCCGTTTTCAAAATAAATTTATGCAAACCGACACACCTGATGATGACCGTTTGAGTTATGGTCGAAACGTCGTGAGAATTTTTTATTGTTTTATATATATTTTGTTATTTTGTTGTTTCTCTTCAACGTGACTTTACCGAAAAAACTAAGAATATAATATACAATCAGTTAATCATTTTTAATTGGGGTGATTACAGGTTATTTAAAGTAAAAATGTTCAGTAACACTAACATAACGGTGCATTTTAGTCACGTGCATTTGAAAAGTGCCAATTAAACGTTGCAACTTAAAAATGAGAATACAAGTTATTTTCCGATGAAGCATTTGTATCTGTGTTAATGTTTCTATGACGATCACATCCACGTTTTGGAAGCCTTGGGCCGTGACCTGAGAAAAATGCAATCTAGCGGGCATCAGTTCTGAGACTTCACTCGGGGGCGGCAAGCTAATCCCATACACACGCACACACGCACTCACGAAATCACAAACGAACACAGCAAGGCACGCACGACCAGACCTGTCTCATTAATGTTTCATTTGAGTGAAAAATAACCGGGTGAGGATTAGTGAAAATTGCATGAGGCTCCTTTATCACATACCGGGCATACGCGAGACTTTTCGCGCAATGTATATACAAGGTTAATGATCCATAGCCATGTGCATCAAATGATGAAATTTGCTATTATTTTTTTTTCCTTTTGTGGCAAAACTCTGACTTGACTATTTGTTCTGTTTATGCAAGAGATACAGTGATTTCACTTCACGGTTGTCATTTTCATTAAATTTCACACCTGTGTTCCTTTTCATCGTTTTTTTCTTGACTTCATTTTGTTGATCTTTAACTTTATTTTATTGTTCATCTCCTCTATCGGAACAAAAACACAAAAACAATTCACACGTGCCAGAAATTACTTACGTTTCTCAGACGAAAGAGAAAAACGATTCAAAATGCAAACACGTACAAACTTTCCTTTGGTAAAAGCAGACAAAGCGCTTGTTCGTGCCAATGCTTTGATTGTAAACAATTAAGGGCTCTTTTCCATTTTGCTATTAGGCATGCTGATGTTTTCTGCATCATTAGGAATAGTGTATAAATCAATATTAGACACAGTACATAGGGGTTGAAAGTTTAATGGCAAACTTGTTTTTATGATGCTGGCTGTGTGCAAGCGTTATTGTGACCAAATGTAAACAGATTGCGGAATATAATGCATTGCTTCAGCTATTTGTCAACGTACATTAATTTGCTGACGGCAAAACAAAGCATGTAAAATTGTTCGCTGCACATTATTAAAGCGCATAAATACTGGCAATGCCTTTGACTCCTTCGTGCGTCAGCTCCGTTGTTATGGCTTTTTTATGGCCATGGGAATGTCGCAAAACTGTTATGACCCGCGGTTGTGTATCAAAATCCAGATGCAAAAATATCCAACTCATTAACCAATGCATTTTACAGCACGGTGCTCGTTAAAATTCAACCATGGTGAAAAACTAGCAGTAAAAATATTTATTCATATTTCTTTTCTTTTCCATTACTTTTGATATTTATTTACTTTTTTTCCCCACCTTGATTTACCCCGGAAAAAAATAATGCTGCTTTGATCGACAGCCTTTTCAAAGAGACAATGTTTGTCGAAACAAAGTGTCAAATTAAAACGAGCTTGCATCATTGTGAACGTTACATATTTCATTCCAGACGAATACGAAAGTGAGGAGCTAAAAAATCCATCTGGGATTGTTATTGGTCGGAGCGCTTCGCGCCGCACAACCACGGGGGAGAATGAGCAATGGCCACAATAAATAACGCATTCCAACATCATGGCAATTTCAGACAAAGACCCAGCGCTGTCTTGAGTGCTGCAGCTTCCATCATATAATATTGTCCAATGGATGGGCTAGTCAGCCAACCAGAGCCTGTTTGGGTCTTTATTTGACAAAGCGTTGATATGGCCAACATGCACCAAGCTAGGCTAATATATAAAGGAAGTGTGAAATGTCCCCATTCTGAGAGACGATGATGATGATAATAATAATAGTGGTTTATAATGTCCTACGATGGTGCAATAGTTTGGGTGTTGCGCTGTGAACCGAGTGACCCAAGTTTGGCTCCCATGAGCAGCAAGTCATGACTGAATTGGTTCTGTGCAAATCCTTTAACAAACCTGGACTGACCAGCATAGACAATGAAGACAGTGAAGTATGGTGCAATATATAAAACACTAGTTACAAATGTGTAACGATTTGTCACAATAATTGATGAGTTTTCATTTTTTTATTTATGAGGCATGACAAAAGCTTATTCTTCTTGTATTAAAATTTTCTCATTAAAATATTTTACTGGTTAAGCTTGTAGCACAGTTGCTGTATTGGTGTGTCGTTTTACACATACTTTTATAATGGCTAAATATGAGCTAAATACTCATAATAAAGGTTTTTGGGTTAGATCGCGTTATTTATAAATGTGTCGTAACCCTCCACCACCCGACACGGCCAATCAGTAAAAAATGTGTCACGTTGACAAAAGACAAATAGTTCACTACTTTAGCCCACCGGTGTGTTTAAGAGTGAATCCACAACATTTACAATTTTTGAGTACGACGTTTGGCTGGTAATTACATCCAGCATCGGGTAATAGAACTATTCTGGCAAATTGCCCGATGATGCTAACCCAAAAACCTTTATTATGAATATATTGGTCGCGAAAGCCTACGTGTTAAACTAAATAATGTACTGTTCTGCAATGTACTTTAACTTGTGTACAATATCTTTTTGAAAACCATCCGTATGCCCTTTCAACTTCACTGTGAACTTCTACCAGCTGTCTTTTTTTTAGGCTTCGGAACCATGGGAGACGGGTGGAGATGATGACTCGATGGTGTTGAATGTCATGTACTTCAGTTTTGACACCAGGTTGCAAAGCAACTGTGGCTATCATTTGCTACCCAGGGTGAATTTAATAAACCAAGCGACGTGGGATGTTTCTACTGTACTTGTGACAACGGTTGCCTTTGCGGAGCAGTTGTATTCCACCATCGTAACCCAGAACGACAATTAAATGTTAACCACTATTTGGTGTATTCCGTTGTATTGCCATGTTTGTTGGGGTTGCGACGCCAACTTAAACATACAGTATTAACTAATTGAGGCTCTCCCTGTTGGTGGTGTTGTTCTTTACATGGATTTTCCACTGGTTTTACTGACTAGTGTATTTTTTTGCGGTTGAGTGGAATGGCTCTCCGATGCGTCTACATGACATATTGTGTTTCGATCGGCACAATATCTGACTTTCTATTCCACGTGCTGGGGGAGCTTCTTCAGAAACCTCAGGAACAGGAAATGAAGAAGCTTCCTGAGGAATTGAAGAAGCTGCCAGCCCACAGAGGGAAGCGTTGTACACCCTGTCAAACAACACGAGGTACACCCTGTCATACAACACGAGGTACACCCTGTCAAACAACACGAGGTACAACCTGTCAAACAACACGAGGTACACCCTGTCAAACAACACGAGGTACAACCTGACAAACAACACGAGGTACAACCTGACAAACAACACGAGGTACACCCTGTCAAACAACACGAGGTACAACCTGTCAAACAACACGAGGTACACCCTGTCAAACAACACGAGGTACAACCTGACAAACAACACGAGGTACAACCTGTCAAACAACACGAGGTACACCCTGTCAAACAACACGTTGTACACCCTGTCAAACAACACGTTGTACACCCTGTCAAACAACACGAGGTACAACCTGACAAACAACACGAGGTACAACCTGACAAACAACACGAGGTACACCCTGACAAACAACACGAGGTACAACCTGACAAACAACACGAGGTACACCCTGTCAAACAACACGAGGTACACCCTGTCAAACAACACGAGGTACAACCTGACAAACAACACGAGGTACAACCTGTCAAACAACACGAGGTACAACCTGTCAAACAACACGAGGTACACCCTGTCAAACAACACGAGGTACAACCTGACAAACAACACGAGGTACAACCTGACAAACAACACGAGGTACACCCTGACAAACAACACGAGGTACACCCTGACAAACAACACGAGGTACACCCTGACAAACAACACGAGGCACAACCTGACAAACAACACGAGGTACAACCTGTCAAACAACACGAGGTACAACCTGACAAACAACACGAGGTACACCCTGACAAACAACACGAGGTACAACCTGTCAAACAACACGAGGTACAACCTGTCAAACAACACGAGGTACAACCTGACAAACAACACGAGGTACAACCTGTCAAACAACACGAGGTACAACCTGACAAACAACACGAGGTACAACCTGACAAACAACACGAGGTACAACCTGTCAAACAACACGTTGTACACCCTGACAAACAACACGAGGTACAACCTGTCAACACATTCGAGCCCTCTCCACTGTTTATTTATCCAGAAGAGGTAGGAGGTGAGAGGGTGATATTCCATACGAGGTTCATTCCTCTTTCAAACTACGTGAGACATGTCCAACCTCAGAGGGCAAATTGACCTCAGGGTTTGCGAAACGCTGGCACACGAATGCAGTCATGTCTAAAAGTCTGTAGTCAGCCTGTTTAATATGGGATTGGAGGCTACATTCTACGTGATGGAAAGGTTCAAAAGAAAGTGCATGCACTGGTGCTGACTTGAGGTCAGACGTTTCAAATTGCTTGGCAACTTGGCACGGCAAGTAGAAGTTGGGGTTAGTAATTGCTCTAGCCACCTGCTAAGGAGCAGGATTTATCACCCAGCTGGACAACTTTGACAGTTCTTGCAACTATATTTTTTTCTGTTTTACCAAATTAATTCAAAAGGGGCCGAAGGAAGCATGGCTAACTGTTACATTATTTAAAATGCTCTTGGAAATGTCACATGAGACATTATTAACATCATATTTAAATTATATTTCTTTTTACTATCATATTTGAGTGAATGTATTCAATAGGGCCCTTAAGTGTCTGAATTGGGGTATTTACATAATTTCTAAAACATTTATTTTCAAACCATGTGTCATCTTTGTCAGCCATGAAGTGTTCCTTGGAGTATATGGAACAACCAAGGAAACACAACTTAAACGATGTTTAAAAATAACTATGTAAACATAACAGTGTTGGCCACTCATTGTAATTAAAATGAATTGTATTCCATAATAATAGTAATAATAAACTAGGTTTGTAAGCCTTAAAGATTCACACAATTATCTGATGCCAAATTTATCACTTTTCTGAAATTGAAAAGCCTTCTACATAAACATCTTTTAACATTGCAAATGACCCTGAAGCCTTGCACGTGTTAGGATCTTGCTTTTGGAGAGTTATGCTCTGTGCTTTCGGGTGGTACCACGTGCTGTTTGGCACAGTGTCTGACGTTTCGCTCCACGTGCCGGGAGCTTCCTTTAGTTATTGATTAAGCTTCCGGCATGTGACACGAAAACGTCAAACATCTTGCAAAACAACTGGCAGTAAAGCAAGGAAACATGTCTGAGAGCCATGTGACACGACTGCGAAAGCCCACATAGTTACTTTCGGAGATTCTTTGTGCTTTTGGAAGGTGTCAAACAAGCATCAGCCATTGCCTATGATATTGTGCAGATCTGCATTTTAACTGGACGAGTATTAAAGTTAAGCTGTGTTATTTTAACTGAAAAAGATGACTGAATAGGAAAGAATGGCAGTATTTTACCATTCACAAGTAAAACCGTACGGTACATTGCTGTCAGAAACCGCACGGGTGTGATATTTTGGAAAAGTCTTCATCACAGAACGTTCTCAGGATTTTAACAGAGCCCACTTCATGTATCTCAAATCCATTAAATAAATAATAGATGGTGTCGGTATGAACCGAATATGTTTGTGATAACAGGAACACGCTCATTGTGTTAAAGACTTCACATGTTGATGTGGTCCAGTGGTAGCGCTTTCACTGCCTGTTGCAAAGGTTCACAGTTCGAATCTGGCAGGACGCCCTGGTAATTACTGTGGGTATATGAACAATTAAATACATGCCTTCTAATTCACATTAGACGTGAAAGATCCCCTAACATCAGTGGAAATTAGTAGTCTATTGTGCGCTTGTGCGAAAATTTGTCAAATATCAGAAAATTACCGTGAACATTTCTCAATTAGGATTATGTAGTATATGCCGGGTATTGAAAATTTAATGAAAATAATGAAAACGAAATGAAATAAAAAATTAAATGTGTATTATCCGAAATTATGTTAAAATTATGCTAATTAGAGAGATACTCATATTAATATATGTGATTGTGTGTGATTATGCTAATGCACACCGTTATGATAATTAGGCTCAACCTTGTTGTCGAGGGTAGTATTATCAATCGGGATAAGACAATTAATTGTATGAAGTTATGCAGGTGTGCTGTAAATATGCGAGATTAAGCTCGGCTTCGTTTTCTTTGGTTCTTTCGCTAAAGTCACGTAGAATGAGAATAAAATAATAAATTGATAAAATAAAATAACACAGTAATATTCAGATGATGAAGGCCGCTTGTGTTGTGGCCGAAACGTCATGAGAATATTACTGTGTTATTTTATTTTATTAATTTATTATTTTATTCTCATTCTACGTGACTTTACCGAAAGAACCAAAGAAGATGAATCATTGCAGTCAAGAAAGCTTTAAATCGAAACTCGGCTTCGTTGTCTAGGGTTGTATTATCAATCGGTATAATATAATTATTCTCGCTTTAACATTTACTGATTATGTCTTAGAGTGTTTATATCAGATCTCCAAATTCAAATCTCACCGCAGGATACAGTTTTTATAATTAAGATTATTATGCATGAACTTAGGAAGGCACCACTCAGACACTTCTGTGTTAAGCAATTTTAATTTCTAAACAAACCTTAACACTCTAATATGCGAACTCTTATGCTTGGAATTGTCAACACAGTACTCCTGGAGATGTTCCCCTCATCGATCTATACATTTAACCCTCAATGGTCACGTTTGTTAACTGGGTAACAGTACAATCGATTAATTCCTTAGAGTAACGCGAGCATATACGGTGATAGGGATATGTCCTTAAAAATTCATGCAACGATATTCATACGAAGGGCAATAAAGAAACATGTCATGAAGGCAAGAGTAGTTATCAATTAATTCATTGGTAAGATTATGTAATTAAAAAGAGAAAAAAACGAACGACTAAAATACTTCTAAATGACCGTATCCACGTAACTCAATGGACAGCAATGTTCTTCACGATCAGTTGATATTTAATGCACCACCTTGGAATGGCAACCCTTCTTGAACCACAAAGATAACTTTTTGGAACAATCTTATTTGTCCCGATATGCGTGTTGTGTGTCTTCTTTGCCACTTGTTCAATTCTCTGCGTAAAGCAGACGCCGGGCGATGCGTCGCGAGGGTGTGAGTGTGGGGGAGGGTCGTACAAACGGCTTCGTTCTCTCTCTTGCTCGGGGGCGGCCACAGTTTCGGTCCACAGCTGGGTGGAAGAGTCGGCACGACGCTCGCCGTCGATGATCCGTCGTCAGATAGCGCCCGCAGCTCGTCCGCTGGCTGCAGCTCCTCACTCTTGTCTTGGTTCCCAGCCGGTGCCGCTCGGTGTTGCGTGTGGGTCGCACCCACGGCGCGCTCGCTGGCGCCGACGCTCTTGCTCACGGGTGGCTGGTCAGGCTCTTTCCCCTGCTGGATGAGCCGAGTCGGCACAACGCTTGTCCGCTGGCAGCTGTCACCCTTGCTCGGTGGCGCTGGTGGCGCTGCTGCGCGTTCTCCCTTGCTCCGTTTCTCTCTCTCTGGCGACGCTCGATTGCGCGTGCAGCTCTTCACCCTGCTTCCAGGAGGGCTCTTGCTGTGAGCTGCTCGTCGGCGCTGGCTGGATCACTCACTCTCAAAACTTGAAAATTGTATTTGCACACCTCTTACACAACTCTGATAGCTTAGTACGATACAGTTTATCGCAATCCTCGATTCTGCAAGCGACTCAAAACATCAGGATGAATGTAGAATAAACTTTCAGCGATACTCTGCCGGTCCGTGCCGAACTCAGCACCTAACATCACCTCGCCCCTCTTCTCTGCGAGACACAGCACCCATTGCTAATGTCTCGAGGCCATGCCCCAGAGCTGGCTTGCTGTCCTCTTCCGAGCTGCTGTGCCAAGCTGTCCCTTGCCGAGCTTAAAAATGTGAAATTCTCTCTCCTCTCTCCGCGTCTCTTGCGAGAGAGAAAAACAACAACTGATGCCCTCTGTCATCGTCCTCCTCTCGTGGCAGCCGCGGCCTGGCTGCCCCCCCCCCTTTTGACCTTTGACCTTTGACTGTTTTACCATCACATTTTGTTTGTTTGCATTCCCAACCCCTCTCTTCGTGGTCTCTCCTATTAGGGAGGGGAGGCACTCTCCCTTCATACGTATTTTCTGGCTACCATGTGTTTGTGTCAAATTGTTAGAAGACAAAGGTGGCCGGGGAGGCTCTGATTTCATGGAATACATATTATCTGGTCTTGTGTGTTTGACCTATTTCTTGTATCTAATTTGAGTTACCCTAGGTCTAATCTCTTGTGATTATTATTTGGTTTATGTTTAACCAAGATATGTAATGTCATTAGATGTTACCTCCGGTATTTCAAGGGTTTTATTACTTTTTGCTCCCTGTCTGCATCCAGGGATCCGTTTTTTTTATTCTCGAGGTCAGAGATATAGCTTAGTTTAGATTTAATTTTTCGTGATTACAGGAACTCATGTACTTTGGTTCTCTTTGTAAAGTCACGTAGATAGAAATATACAATAAGAAATAATATAAGGAATACTGCAGTCTATAATGTCGACTTATTCTTATAGCCAAGCTTCAACTTTTTCCGTACAAATATATATCAGTTATAATGTCCGTTTGCCCTGTGCTCTATGTCCGTGCCTGTGATTCTGGATATTTGTTTGTGAACTGTCCAAAGCGCCAAGCAGGTCATGGCATGCGGTCCTTTGGCAATCTGGAGATTTTGCAGATCGTCGTTAACCTCCCTTTGCTCCGGAGTTTATTATTTAATGGCCCTTTACGACCTCCAGATGCTTGGTGCTTGTGGGAGATAGCGGGTTTGAGGGTGTTTTATTTATTTAGTTTATCGATTATTGTAAAAAAAAATATTGGCAAAATCACTATTAATATCAATTTTGGAAAAAGGCCTATATATGCAACAATTACTCATAGCAATAATCGTTGCCTACTGGTAGACTTATGAACACTTGCAGGCCAGGAGGTGATACATATTGTGCCACACAAAGACAGTACCACTGGGTGTGTGCTTTGATTGTTTGAGATGATTTTTTGAATTGTTGAGGAATTTAAGTGCCATGTACATGGTCTTTGTTATTATTATATTTTGAAAAACAAGGGCCTATATTGATTTTTTTATATTATACAATATCTCATAGATGGGTAAATGTGTTTTTTTACTTTTAAAATGCTTTACTTTCTTCATACGATAGTAGTATTATATCAGTGTGTTTTAATGGTGTATTCAATACTTTTTTTGTAGTGGAGTAATGCACTTTGATGCATTAACAAGGCACCAATATATAAAAAATTATCATATTTTATTATCAGTATTCAGAAAAACACGTTTTAAATTGTCTTTTTTTACATTTCATGTTGTCATCTACAACATCTGTTCGGTAATGTGTCTGTTCTCTAGATGTATTGTTTGCAATTATTAAATAAGTAAATTGTAAAATAACATATATCTTTCTTAATTAACTTGAATTTAATAGAATTCCAATAAAATGTGAGATACATTAGAAGTACATCTCAAATATGTTTTGATCACATTTTCAATGCAATGTGACCTCCCGATGTAACACACAACATTCACTAAAGTGGGAAAAAAACACATCAAATGCAGTAAACAGCAGGTGGTGTTACATATGGCACATGCATGCATGCGAACATGCACGCATTATGAAAAAATTAGCAGTGGAGTCATGCTATTTTGGCATGATTACAAAAGTTTGGAAATAACCCCATTAATTTTATCCTGGAATAATACTGACACGTTAAGAACACACAGATTTAAAACACAATCACATGTGCGACAAAATATATTGTGTCATGATGCAATTGCCTGCTTTGCATAAACTACTAAATAAATCCCAGGCAGGCTCAGTGTGGATTTCTTCCCCTTGTGTTTACAGCAAGACAGGTGGAACAGCGCGAAGTTTCGCACAGAACCATGGCTGGGAATGCACGTAATTGGAGCCAACCGCATCAAGGGGAGTTACATTGTACAAAGCCACTATTGCGTTGCAATAATTCCGAATGAGATATCTACCGAATGTTAATTGTATTTATTTTAATTGCTACGTAATTGAAGTGCTAAACAGAGGCAAGTCATCGGCTCTAAAATTGTTCTGAACATTTATTTTATATCATTGAACCATAACCACTTTTTTTTAAATCAAAGAACCTTAAATAATCCATGGAATAAAAACTAAACTTTTTTTTTATTTTACCAGGTAAGGCCCACTGAAGCGACCTGGCCATAAATGATAGCTCAACGAAGTCGTTTATCACGTGGAAATTTATAGCAGCCAAATACTTCAAAAGCATGCTTTTAAATATCGAGCGAAAAACCGGAGCACCCAGAGAAAAATCCACACGACCACGGGGGTCGGGATCAAACCCTGCCAATGAAAAACTCATACCGGGCACCATAAAGCACTACTTATTTTGGGGTGGTGATGCGGCCCAGCGGTAGTGCATTCGCCACTTGTTGCAGAAGTTCACCGTTCGAATCCAGCAGCCGCGATGATTAATACTGCTGTGTGCAATAACCGTAATAATACGTGTCGTATGATTCACAGTGGGACGTTAAAGATCCTGTGACATCAATCGCAAAGAGTAGGTCACTGTGTGCTGGTGTCATGGTCCAAATAAAATAAATACCTGAAATTACTCGATTGGAATCTAAATAGCAATCATTGTCCCCGATTGCTAAAACTTGGTAGAACCTTACTAAAAAATTATTGAGATGCAGTAAGGCTATATGGTAAACAAACATAACAATAACACATAACTTAGTCATGTTACATCAACAGTTTACGCTGTATTTAACTTTATTGACCCTTTCAAAATATAATGGGTGAAAAAATTAATTCGTATTTTTCTTCATACAATTATGAGGGTAGCAATAGCACAGTGGTTAGCACGCTGCTCTCTGAAAGTGGCGTTTGATTCCATAGCTAACATGACCGACAAGTAATATCTGAACGGGTCCTGGGCCCCCCTTCCACCAACTGCACTTGACAATATGGTGAAGTATGGTCACACAACCCCCCACGATCAACACAGCATGGGGAGGCCTTCATCCAGCACTGGGTTGGCAAAGGACTGTCATTTATTATTAGGAGCCATTATTGAGCTTAGACATCAAACTCGCTCAACCTAAACATGCATTTTAACTCAGGTGGCCACCTGTGTTTAAAATCCAAGCATCTTGGTTATGTTTGGCTCAGTGCTCTGACATAGGCATTTGCTCCTTTTATAAAAGGTGCTTTTTATTAAAATAAATATTTAACATTTGATCTCTCTGGCATAATATATTCCAGTGGAGTAACTTTAAAAAGGCAATTCATGAAAATGAACTGAGCCATCCAAAAGCCATGAAGTATGTCAACTCCATTTCTCATGACCACTACAGTGAGCTTTTCTGCAAATACAAACCTCCAACATCGAACACAAATTGAGCTGTGATTAATGTAAAGAGGTAAAAGTGCAGGCATGCAATTTCCTGCTCATGCCACTGCTTATGGAAGGGCCTCCAATAAAGGGAGCTAAAAGGTGGGAGTTACCCACACTTTAACCCACCACATATGATGTCTTTAATACTGCTGGAATTAACATGCGTGCAGTATATGCTTAATGATGAATAACATGACACCTGCACTGTGTTTGAAAATCCCTGAACTGCTAGAAAAATATAACATTTACATTGTCTCTCTTTTACTCGGTAACTTGTTGGAGTTTAAGACGGCAAACTCATAACTAGAATTGCTGCAAACATTGGACAACGATAAGTTGAATGCCACTGTCAATGTTGCAGAACATGTTTGTCAATCGCCTAAAGAAATACATTCCGAGAAATGTGTCGAGGGCTCTCTATGCCGTGTCGGTCTCGTTGGTTGTTTGACTATACTTCGCCGCGCTGGTCAGTGTGGGTTGATGAAGGGCGTGCCGAGGACCAGTTCAGATATCACTCACCACCGTTGTTACTCGTGGCTTCGCTAGGAATCAAAGCACAGTCACTGGGTTCAAAGTGCAGTGCACAAACCACTCTGCCACTACGTGACTCCTCGACTCCTCTCGCCCCTGCACGCCATTCCACGTCCACGCCATATGCAGGCACTCGATGCTAATGTGGCAGATTAACCTACTAAGCCATCTGATTGCCATTACTACCGACCGTTAGCTTTTCAACTCTGTTTGGAAGAACAGAAAATATGTCGAGCTGTTGTTAAAGGCCACCACAATCTTTCAGCATACATATGTGCAAATTGTGTATTCTTTTAACCGGGATTGTAATATGGTGCAAATGTGTTGGGCTATTTTCCTCAAAATGTGTGTGAGCCTTTGCCTCGGCTATTTTATGAACAAACATATGTACAACAACTAGGATTAAACATACTTTTAACAATTAGAGCTTTAACATCAGTCACTGGGTCAGTCCAAATGGGAGATTGGCATTGCTCACAAAACAAGTACTTTTGAGTGTCTTAAATGGGAGCATTTATGACGTACATGAAGGTGGCAGGTACAAGGGGCAGCCCTGCAAATGTTTCGTTCACATCACTCGTGGTAGACGGGCCTCCATACACCATTGAAGGCGTATTTGACATAAATGGTTAGCCGCGCTTTAGCCTGCCACACGCGATCTGCTGTTCGACTAACTCACTCTACCCATTTGCACTGCTTGGCGTTACAGAAAGTGCCAATTTCACAAACGTGCCCACGTTCACACTGGGAGATTGAACCGATGACCTCTGGAAGTCCAGTATCCTTATAACCATTCAACCACAGCAGCATCCTTGAGGAAGCATGCCACAGTGAGGCACTGAGTTGTAAATAAAAATAAATAAATATGTACAGTATGTTTATCTTGACATTTTAGAGCATTAATTTTTCACCGGCATTCCCCTGCTTAAAAATCAATGCCTCCTCACAACTTATGGATTGTGTAGCTCTCCACCTTCATATGTAACAGCCAAACCATTAAAGGTTTTGTCAAATGATTCTTGATGTTGTAAAAATGTCACCTGTAATATGTGATCATTTTGTGCTCAGGACAAAGGTATATATTTTTTGTGTAAACTGACATGTATTGCTCTCTGACGTGTGCTGCAGTGCCACCCAAAAACACGTCGGAGAGCTATACAGCACAATTGTAAAAACCTACGCTGCAACTGACATCTATTCTCGAACCGCATGTTGTTAGATATGATATTAATAATAAATAAATAAACATTATTAAGGTCATAGGAATGAAAAGCTTAATATGCAACCAACGCCAAATGCGTGCCATGAGTCACATTGGATATTTTTAAAATTGGTAAATCCAAAAGAACTCATATATAAAATAGATCCCACTGCATATTGCCATGGGAGGTGAATTCTCAAAACAGGCCATTAATTTTACTGAGCGTCCGAAGCCACTGACATGAAATCACAAACATCCAAGGGTACAAAGTAAAATTAATGTTACGCCAGCCCGGCATTCGTTACGATACCGTGTTTCGCTTGCAGCACTAGGGGAGCTAGTGAGGTGGTGCTGTGTCATTGGTTCCCCACGCATAACTCAGCATGGATCATGAGGCCATGAGCTTCTAGAAACAGTGGAGCACAGGGCACTTTGAAACCATTCTAACACTGAAAATGTTTTTTTTATCCACTAGCGTGTGTTTGTGACACCCCTCTCCCCCTCCAAATAAAACCATCCAGAACTTCAGAGGCAGTCCGTGTGGTAGGGACATCAAGTTCTGGCAAGAGGTCAAAAGGAGTAATAAGCTAATTTAGAAAAAGTGTACACAACTCATTTTATTTAATTGGAGCAATCCTTTACAGATATGTTTTTCTCTTGCAAATGACGAAGATACCACCTGCTTTTCGTAAGGGTTAATTGAACTTGAAATATGGTGTGTTTTTAAATTGCAATCAACTGCAATTACCAATGCAGTGTTTTCTACAAATGTATTACTATTAAACGAGTGGTATTTCAGTTTCGTAAATGCGATGGATCTATTATGCTAAAACAACTGACCAATGAGCATTCGGATGCGATAATGCATGCCAGTCTAACGAACGGAGCAGCTCAGCCAATTTATCATCATAAAGAACAGTATTAGCACACCTTTGTCATCTGAAACCAGATCGGGCACTCAATCTAACTGTGATTAATGTGTTTCTGCAATATAATATTGGCATACCAATATTTGCAACTGTAAAACGTGGTTCATATATTAACACTCAAAGGCAAGACCTTAACATTTACACATGTTGGGAAAACTATGAATGGAATGGAACATCTCTTCATATGATAAAACATATCTTCAAATATAACATTTCCTGAAATGCCTAAATATGAAAAATAAATACAACATATTCACCCTCTTGTCACTACAGTCCTGCATGAAGGCTTGCCCATGCCGTGTAGTTGCACGGTCTATAGTTTGCCATTCTTAAATATGCTGGCTAGTGCTGGTTGGTGAAGGGGGTACACGCAGGAGTGGGGAGATATCACTCACCGCTGTTTTTTTCCATGGCTAGGAATCACACGCAGATCGCTGGGTTCATAGTGCAGGGCATGGACCAATATTCTGCCACTCCCCGTCACGTTGAGATAGTGTTTCTCTAAAATATGTATCTTTAAAGCTGTGAGTGTAATAAGCTGCAAAGAACTTTCAGAAGCAATGTGCTTAACATGCTTAATAATAATGGTTATATGTAATGGCCATAACCTGGGGTCGGCAAACTGGGGCTCTGGAGCAGCATGAGGCTTTTTAAGGACTGCTTCTTGACGTTATTTATTCAGGACCACCGTCTCATATTCACATGCATTGTGGCTCTTTAAATATTGAGGCTTTTTTGTACCGAAGTTGAAAAATGGCTCTTATTGTTATTTTGGTTGTCGATCCCTGGCCATAACATTTTTCGAACTATCATAACTTACTAGCAGCACACCGCTGTTTTTTTCTCTTACAAAATGACAAAAAAGTGTTACATTGCTGAACCATGAGTGATGACGAGGTCTTCATTTAGCAGTGGATTGATCATGGCTCACGATGTTGATCGTCACAATGCTTTCCAATATATTCATTTTGCAATTGCAGTATTACAAAGTTTCTTTATATAGAGAAACATCCTATTTCATAAATACACATAATTCATTAAAACTGCCATAAATAACGATTCAGTCCACAAAGGACACTGAAATATATTGTAATGCTTGCCTGTCAGTCGCATTCTTTGGCCATTTATTACACTTGTCAATTTGTACTGCCCTTATTGCATTTTCATTCAAAGAGTGATATTGACGGAGTTATAAATGTACTATGCACATTATTTTTGCGGCGTTTTATCCCCCCCGAACCATAGCTGCCCTAACTTCACCCACCCATTTATTGTGGAAAGTCTCCTATTTAAAGTGCAAATTAGGATTTTTTTTTCCTGCTACGCTATCTGTCACCACGGCTTAGCATCAGCTACCCAAAAGGGAGGCGAGGCTGCCAATACGATCATCGTTAGCCACCAAAATATCACCATGCGCACGTTTCCTGAAAGGCTCTCTTTGTCTGCATGTAACAATAAAGTTCCTCCCTCGGCCCGTCTATGTGCTCGTGCTGTAATTTTACCGCTGCCCTATCTTTTTTATGGCCTCTCCCGTCTTCTGCTCTATGCACGTGAAAATAACCTATGTGGCATACATTTTTGTGCTGCTTAACAGTGTTTTTTTTAAATGCAGGCTTGCATTAAAAAGTGTGAACATTTTGTACAGAAAATGTGATGGACATTTAAATTATGTTCAGCCTTCAAAAAACATATTCAAAAGAAGACCGACTAATGTAACTTTTCTTGCATTGGGTAAAATTAGTTTTTTAAAAATATGCATTTGGTGGTCGAGTGACACAATGGTCAGTCAGCACTCTGGCCATTGAGCATGGAATAGAGAGTTGGATTATAAAGAAAGTGTGCTCGAGTTCGTACAAAATGCACCGGGAAGTTTCAGAAGATTAGCCATTGTATAAAGGTAAGGTACAGGCACATCCCTGCAAGTGCTTGATTATTCCACTGCTGGTGGTAGGGCCATCACTCGAGTGAGATCTCGAGACCCCCCATCTCGAGGGTGTTTGCCCGACTCTTGCAAGAAGTGGGGAGTACCCACACTGAACTCCAACACGCATGATCTATTGATCGACTAATTGTGGCGTCCCTATGTAAACTTTTGGTTGAAGAGAGGCAGAGGGATTTACGAAACTTCAACCCTTATTTCAACTGCCGTGCAGGGAGACTGATTTAGAAATCTCTGGATAGTACATCCATAATGCTAACATGGCAGCATCCGGCCCATTGTGTACCAGTGTGCTAACATCCTAACTTAACAACTGAATGTCATAAAACAATCAAGCTGTCCTCACACAAATACGGTCTCCCAGTTGAATAATAATAATGTGAATAATATATTTTAACCCGTTGCCATCCACTCCTTTCCATAACCTCTCTGATAATAATACTGCAATACGTACTGTTGATGTATTGAAATATGTTTGTACTTTTGCTTATAATGCAAGAATAAAAATAAAAGGTTGTGCGACATGCCAAAAGTCATAAAAGATGTCCCCTTTCCAAATATATAGCTTTGTTTTTGGTTATACTACACCAAATCCCTTTAGCTTGAGTTCTGAAAGAGAATACGGCATTTAACCCAGTTATGAAGCCCGCCGCATTTACCAAAGTTGTTTCAATGCGTGAACAGTTGCAAGAATGAAGAAAGGTAAAGAATAGCTGACATAGCTGAAGCTTGCTTTATTGAGTATCCTTTTAATGCACTGAAGATATGTTTGTGCTAATGGCCCTATTTGGTCCATTTGTACGGGTGTATGGCAGCATTAGCATCGCTTCTGAGCACTGTCTTGAACGCTCAATAAAGCACTCCAGCAGGGCTAGAGCTCCAATTACTGGTGTCACCTCCACACAGCCCATAGCTAACAGAATGATGCATCAGGCTCATTTTAGGCCGCATGCTCGATTCGTTAGAATATGGTTCTTGAATGCTGAGGCCTTCCACGGTCCTATTTTATAAGGATTTCAATTGGTGTTGTTTAATATCGCGGTTAAGTTTTTCATCTGCATATGGTTATCTGCTGGTATCCTCCAGAGGTTGTTTCCCCTGAAAAGGCATTTTTCTAACAGCCCCTAAAGGAGAGAATGAGATTGGGCTCTTTTATTAGCCCAATTGAATGCTTGTCAAGCTACTGCTCTGTCCTTATTGTCCCTAGACTCTAAGGTGAGATAGCCAAACAGCTCACCTAACGGACAGCAGAAGGTCAATAAATTGCCACTGATGGCCCTGGTGGCCATTAAATAGTGTAATGGTGTTATAACCCTTTACAATACAAGATGTGTTACTCTAAACCTGGATTCCGAAGATTACCTTAAATACAAGTAAGCATTTTTTTTTTTTAGATTGGCTAATTTTTCTTCTTAGGCCTCATGAGAAAGAAAAACCCTACAACCGTGTTGTGGTCGGGTTATTTTTTAAATTAGAAAATTAGGAGTGTATACCCACCAAACCACGTTTAAATGGCACAATAAATACTGTGGCTAAGCATGCTTAAAGCTTTGAAACACGACCTAAAAGAAATTCAGGTCTGGAAAGAAAATGCATTTTATTTTGTGTGTTTGTGTGAGATAAGAGAGTGAGAGAGAAATCATATGGTCACTAATAAAACTGTATAACCCTTGTATTTTCCAAGGGTGTGCTTATTAAAAACAAAACGTTTATACCTAGGTAAGAACTTTATTTGGACATAAAATAATTTCACCAATAAACATTAGGACACCAATGCTGAAAAAAATTGCTAGATTAACATAAAAAGCTACGTGTATAGTACAAGGGTTTACAGGGGTGCCCACTGACATGTTTTGATGGGACCTCTGTCATATTTATTAGAATTAAATAACATTACTCACGTGGTATTTACGATATGAATGCATTGATACATCCATTGCACCTTTTACACAGAAAGTATATATTTAGGCCATATTAACATATTTTGTATTTGCACAGTCGTAGTAATATATTGTTTTGATTCCAAAAATTCGTATTTTGCATCATTAGTTAAGAAATTTCAAGATAACAATAATTTGGCTTCATTTAAAAAAAAAATACTAGCATTTTATTTCCTAACGTAAAGCTGATGTCTTGTTGGACGTCCCCATATTGGATTGCCAAAAATCTAACAGCATGATAATTACCATTGGACTCGAGGTGTGATTTTACTGCCAAGATCACTTTAGCACCTCTTCGGAGTCTTGGCAGCCAATTATCCTGTTTTCGTAGAAGTTTCACGACCATTATTTGTGATTAGTGCAGTTATAGTACCGCATTAATGTACTGAGATAAAATCATTCATGTAGGGTCTTTCCATAATTACTCTTTCTGGACAGAAATGTAATAGAAATGTATTCAAAAACCATTTAATGCGGTTTTCCCAAATGATTATTTACAGACCTTGTTATTCTAATGAAGAAAATATTATGTTAGTGTTTTTTTTTAAAGCAGCATGAGAAAAAACAAAAGTATTAATTTTGTACCAACATGTTAAAAATAATTTAACAATTTGATAGACACATTTATTGAAGTGAAAAGCATTTTAGTATAAATTCGTATTTTCATTACTGCACTTGCTTATTCAAGAAAGCCTTTTTTCAGTCTCAACACTCTTTTTAGGAGCATCATCACAGAGGCAAAGATGCTGCAATGCCTAATTCCAATAGAAAAAAATGTTTGGGTAGCTTATCAGCATTGGGACGTTTGGCCAATGCCAGTTATATTGTATGTTTTTGTTTTATTTAGCTATGAGAAGAAGCCACAGAAACTTGCAACAGATCAGGGGAGAAAAGAAAAATATCACACGGAAAGGCGCCAGAGTTGGGAATCGAACACTGGGCACGAGTGTTACCACTCCACTTCTACACTGTTTCCCAGATGATGAATTTAACGCAGTGGGTAATTTTTACGTTCTTTGTGATTTGATAAATCTACTGGGTAAATCATGCCGATAATTAAAATTCGCATTTTAAACATGAGGTTTCACAGTCTAGCCATGAACGCGTTTCGTGTTGTGAGGCAACTTGCAATGTGTGAAGCAATATAAACCACACATGTTATAACAGAAACTGAGAATGTGTTGATAACAGTACAACACGATGTGAAAATATTTACAATATATAAAACTCTTTGGCCATTCGCACAAAACATTTCTTGAATGCATTAAATTGATACTCGATTAAGCAAGCTGCAGCTATTTCAGCGATTCTTTACTTTTATTCTCACAACTGTTTCAGTGTTGCAACGACTTTGGTTAATGCGGAAAGCTTTATGAGTGGGGAAAACCCAGTACTCTTCCTCAGAACTCAATCCAAAATGATTTTGATACAGTACACCCAAAGTGATTTGGTACAGGACAGCCAAAATGACCCAGACACAGCCTGGCCAATAATACGAGGGGGTTGACAAATTCCTCTACCTCACCAGTGCACCGTGCTCCTGTGGTCGATGCGATACGGGAATCCAGAGAAGAATCGGTATGGCCTCCTGCCACTTCACCTCTCGCAACAACAGCCTCGAAACAAACCGACGCATCTACAGTGCTCGCATCCCCTGCCGTTGTCGCTCTATAGCTCAGAAACCTGCACACTAATCGCGTCCAACATCAAGCATCTGGAGCCTCTTCATACGCGCTGCCAAAGGAGCATCTTTGGATTTAGATGGTCTGACTTCGTCGCACATGTCACCGTGAACATCCCACACTGGTGTCCCCAATGTAGAGGACCTCATCCGACACCACCATCTGGGTCTATTCAGGTGCGTAGCTCATATTCAACAAGACGTTCTGGCTCGCCTCGCCCTGCGTTTGAGTTTTGAAATCAGATTTGAAACAAAGCCTGAACATACTTGGGTTCGCCCAACGGGACGCTCACGTCCAACCAGGTGATCAGGGATCATCATGCTCGATGTGGAGTGCATGCCTATCCAGAAGGCCTGGCTCAGGGTGATGGATTGCGAGACCTGGAGAAACATTCGAAACGGCCCATTGATGGCTTAGCAACTGCTACTAATACACTCTGTGAACTTTTAAATGGTGAATATTTTTTTAATGGTTCTCCAGAGCTACTGGAGAGATAAGGGGGGTAATTCCAGCTCTAAGTATACTCACAAAGGTCGCACCTCAAATACCTCAAATTCAGTTTTCATATATCTACTTGCTTTATTTCTCGAGTGTAGACAGCATATCATAAATATTCTGGAAATTCCAGATAACTAATTTTATGTTGTTTTGGGGCACATGTGACACCTCATAATAAGGTGTGGTATTATTCACCCACAAGTGCACAATTTTGTGATAAATACAAGATTGCATTTTCCTGCTCCATTCTTAGTCAAGAATGTTATATCAGCTAAGTCAACAAAAATGAGTAACAGTAGCGGTGTCATGAGTCAGATGTTCTTGGAAAACCTGCGCCAGAGCCTACCAAAATCAATTCATTCCATCTAAACATTTGCCACTGGCTGGTGGAAGACACTCGGCCAAGATTTATATTTTGCCAAGCATTCAAGTTTGCCCTACATTTCTTAAGTCTGACACTTATCCAATTTATTCTATGAAATGGAGGGCTCTTATAAGGGCATCAGAAAGAGACTGCATTTGGCATTATGCCCAAGAAAAAGCATATGCTCAAGGAAAGTCTGTGCTCTCTGAGGTTTGTACATTCCCGTGGCTGTGAACGCTGTGCACAGGTTTGATTGGGAGGTAAAGCTACCCTGCTCATCATTCAAGAGGATGGAAAAAGAGGCATAATGCACTGATTAATTTGCAGAGTATCTGTCGCAATTGGAAAAATACTTTTTGATGGATAATACTCCCGCTGTTGGGAAATCTTTTCGGCTGTACACGGGAAGCTGACTGAGTTCGAAAAGCTCACAACATAGAACATCTCTTGATTTAAAGCTTTCGTGACTGCAGGGATTCATATTCTTGGTTCTTTCGGTAAAGTCATGTAGAAGGGAAACAATAAAATAAAAAATATATACATAAAACAATACAATTCTCACGACATTTCGACTGCAACACAAGCAATCATCATCAGGTGTGAAAACCACAACAAGAAAATTTGAAAAAAGTGGCGTTTTTTTTTAACGTTAGCACCACGGAGAGCGATTTGACAGTTTGTTCAGATGGACGAGTTCATCTATGTTCGGAAAAGAGGAGGGGGGGGGGGACGAAAAATAATGGATGCGGTCTGAAAGCCACCTAAAGCGTGATCAATCAATTAAGACCCGAAATGGTTTATCAAATCCTTCCAATGATTGCTAAGCCAGAATCCATCTTCTCGGTTGAAATTGTCTCTGTGTTTGTATATGTGGATAGCCTCATGAATGAATCTCTCATGGTAGCCAGATGGCTTGCAAATAACCTCTGTCTTGGAGAAGTCAATGGTAGCCAGATGACATTGACTTCGTGAGAATTGTAGTTTTATATATATGTTTTTATTTTATTGTTTCCCTTCTACGTGATTTTACCGAAAGAACCAAGAATATAGAACATCTCATTAAAAGGCACGTGTCATACACCTGCTCATCCTTAGTCCACAGCCTGTTTGTTTAATTTAGGATAGGCATAATACAGCCTATGTGAGAGTGAAATGCCTCACCTCATCTGAACCTGATTATAGGATTCATTTTTATTGTCAACAGTGATATTTTATGAAGCACAAAACATTGGAGATTTCATAATGGCTGCATGTCCCCCTTAGGAAATGACAAGATGTGAACAAGCCCGAATCCACTTGAGCATTTAAGAACGAGCTCTAAGAAGGAGCTCGGCAGGTCAGGCCAGGGCACCACCAGCTATTGTCCTCCACTTGTATCTTGCACTTCTTTAATATCAAAGCTATTTTAAGGTCAACTGAGTTTGTGTTTTGGCACTGAAAGATTAACAATTTGAATGTTAACCTGTGAACGGTTTATACTCAACGGAAAACCTCCTTTTATGTACATAATTTTATTTATTCCCGTTTTTCAGCCAAATTGTTTTTTTATATATATGCTATGACAGTATGATAGATTATATTATCCCACGAATTTTCGGAGGGTGGGGGGTAGGCGTGACGTTGGCACCACGAACCCGGCTCAACGCTGTGGGATGCGGATGACGTCATCACGCAGATGTACGCAGTGACGTCACCACACACATTTGCCCGCCCAGGCGCCAGCCAGCCAGCAAAACTTTTTGGAGGAGGGGGTTGGAGGTGATGGGGGATAACCTAATATTTTAGGTATGAATATTACATACAATATAAATAAATGTCAGGTTAGACATTTTGTAACACTTGTGGACTAACGTGTGTGTTGAAAAGCCAAGGAGCGGAACGTGTCCGAGAGAGTGGCAACCGAGGGTATTGAGTAATTCAATAATTTAGGTAGATTGTTACATCGCAGGGTCGTGAGAGGTGGTGGCAGTTTGGGGAGGCCTTCAACCGGCACTGGTTAGACCCTGGCTGATGATTATAAACAAAAAAGTCTGCTCTTTTTTGTTCCCCACATGACAGCAGAATAGTTTAGGAACATTATATTGTGCTAACTATACATTTAAAAATCTAAGCTGAAAGCTTTCTTCAAATAATTATTCGTTATATTATGCAATGGTCACTATGAGAAATACCATTGAATGTCAAGGTAAGTGCCCTTCATCAGGGAACAGCTACAAACACACGGTCATATTGCTTTACTCCAATCCCTTTTTCTATTTCAAAACAAAGCTGCTAGATCGCCCAGTCAGAGCTCATTCTGCACTCTCATGCAGTGACAGGCATGATGTACCACACAGATCAACTCGGAGGATGCTCCTGACTGATGTGACCAGCACGGTGGCCTAGAGTGCAAGACTGTGCCATATTTTCAACACCCAAATTTAATAACTTGAGTGCGCCGCCGCAGTGTGTAGTTTCACAGACTAAGTGATGTGTGGACCCATTGTCAGATGGACTTGAGACAAAGGACGAGCGTTGTTTTTTATGCAACACCACGGGCAGGTGGATGGTCATTTGGGAATTATTTGATGCCTCGCTTCGGTAAGAGCCGTCTGGGAGTGCACAGGCTCTGTGCATCTTGGGGTGACCTATTTGGGTTTATCCATTCAGCGCGAGGCACAAATGACAAAAAATAGCTTTTGGGGTGGATGTTACTCAGGACAGCAGCAGCAGCGCTCAGGGGCACAGTAGCCACTGGAAATTGTCAAGGATACAATCCATCTCGTCGTTGCACAATGTCGATCTTGTAGGGCACGAGCCCGTGTGTGGCTGTGGTGATGAGTGGGCTTGGTGAGAATGAGCTATGGCAGGTCATGTGGCCGTGCCCCCATTCGCCATATATTGCTTATCCACCTCACTACTTATAACAATTATACTTTGAGACGCCTTCAAACGAATTCACCCATGAAAGATAAAATATGCATGAGTATTACAGAGAATGCAAAAATTTACCACGCCATGTGTTTTTGCACGATAACACGATGATAAAATTACAATTTTAAAGTCACAAATCATTAGATTCAGAAGTGTGGAAATCCACAGACAAGGCAGCCACATAACTACTGCCCAGGAATTATCCAAGCTCTGTGGTCCTAAGTTGACATTTTGATCAACTCCGTTAATGAGTGATTATTTATATATAATAATGATGATAAACATAATTGTAATAACCATAAAAACAAACAACGATAATTAGTACAATCTAAATTACTTACACTTGCATAAACATAGTTTACACTTAATGTGAACAAACACACGACAAAGAACAACCAGTCAAAACAAATAATAGTGCTTCTTTAACAAAATACATTTTCATTGACCAAAAATCTTAATCAAGAATATTGAAACGCAATAAATATTTCTTAATGCATTAAATATTTCTCATGTCCATGTTCGCTCGCGAACCGCATGTCAGCCAGCACGCCTCATTGATCGCACGTGATTCACTGCGCTATTTGTTCTTGAAGCATTGCCTTAATTCTTTACATTATGCCAAAGGCTTGGCTGCTTTTCAAGCGTCTTGTATATTGTTACTAAACTGATGGGAAATTGTGCTCGCAAATGCATCCCCATCTTGAGCTCACAAAAAGGAGTTATGTTGGCTGTGGAATGTCATACAATGCAGCTTATCTCACAGAGAAGAGTGCCGCCAAATGTTGCCCTGTCACTTATGTCTGCATCTGCAGTGCTCTCTGTGCAAAATGACACGTGTAAAAATGACAGTGAATACCATAAAAGCCTCAGAGGCACTCTTTGACTGCCACGTGAGGGGTCATAAAATTGGATTTAACATTGAAATCACGTAAATGATATATGGTTGAAAATATTGTCAAATCTTCTATTTCCGATTATAGATCGTATTTGTTGAAATCCGACGCTCGTTTAAAAAGCTACGAGATGACATGCAATTAGCTATGTACAGTATGTATATGTATGTTGAACTTATTTCACACCGTAAGTTGCCAACCATGCTAATAGGAGGCGCGGGGGAAGGACAGCTATCTAAACACAAAAAGCAGTTTTGAAGAAATTATTTTCAATCCAGATTTTAAAGTGTATAGCTCCAGTGGTTTCCTAATATCGGAAGGAAGAGCGTTCCAGACGGCTGCAGAAGTGCATCTGAAAGTGCGCGATGTGGTGACCGTCTTTGTTCGATAGTTGGCCAAAAGCTGCTGTGAGGATGACCGGAGTTGATGGTTTATGCTCCTTAACAATGGTTCAGGCACTGTTACTGCACTATTAAAAATACAAGAATCGTTAAATTCGATATGTTTTACTTGCATGGCAGCTCATCATTTATTTTATTTAACATTTCAATTGAAGATATTGATTCTAAAGATTAATGAGCAGCTCTAAATGTATATACTAAAGGGAACATGTTACCCTATATAATAAATAATGTAATTTACAGCTGGTGATATACTCACACGGGGATAATGGGCTCCCCATGACTAAAAGGCATGGGGATTTTTTGACCATACTTCACCACGTTGGTCAATAAGGGTTGGTGAATGGGGTGCCCAGGACCAGTTCTAATATCGCTCATCATTGGTGTTAGCCATGATCGAGATTCCAGCTGGGTTAATAGAGGAGTTGACTAACCACTGCATTGCCATTCACTCTGTTCGTCTTTACATCTACATAGTACATTTTCATAAAGTTACCGAATATCATCAAAGGAAAATAAAATAACAAATAATTTATGCTGAAAGCCAGTGTGATCGATGAACGACCTGAGCTTTATCTAAAGCAACACTCCTGCCCTGTGTGAGAAAATATCAAGGTTAGTTGCAAGGCATGTCAGGGGAATAGAAGGGACGGATGAATCTCACCCTCGACCTTCAGTGTATGGACGCGCAAGGGATCAACTGATGCAGATAAATGAGTCTTTCACCAAGAGGTTGCAGCTCTATCAATACACATTTGAGGGCTGCTGATCTGTGGCCAAAAGTGAGCTCACTTAATATTCTGTTCAGTTATCTGACCAGTGTGGTGCTTTTGTCCAGTGCAGTTTAGTTTGTTGATGACGCCATATCGAGATCTATCTCATTTTTCATCGTTCATTATCAGTCATCCTCAATATTGTTAATTATGATGATTAAGCCTCCTGTAATTATCTACATTTAATAAGCATTTACTGCTCGCTAACCATTTTTTTTAATTCTCTAAAATCACCTTTTGATGTCCTTCACAGATGTAAACTGACTATCCATTCATATTTACCTGTACCTTATTGCAGATTAAAAAAGTAAACACGTTAATGCCAATGGTGTCTATAAATTAATCTGATTCTTTTTTTTACTTCAACTCATGTGGTTTGTGGATTATCGCTGAATGATTCAAATTTCCTTTTCTATGTCTCTCGATACACGCCCCGTTTTCCCATGCCACAATCCGGCCTCTGTGGACCATCTTCATTGTTGCAGTGATAGCGTGTACGAATGACAATTCTAAATTTTTTAAAAGAAAAAAACATAGTCACTTCTAATAATTCTGCTCTAATAGTGTCATGAGCCATTCTTACCTTTTAAATCCCGCCCCACACCCTTAGATGTAGCCAACACATCTTAGCTCCGTTCGCTCACTCATTGGGCTGCTCACTATGGGTTTCCCCTTATAGCAAATGGACCTTGTTGACCTGTGCGACATCTCTTTTGGTATTGTGAAATTATTACGGTGACTAAGGTCCGCTTCCCTTAGCGGGACGTTCAATCTGGTCTCACTATCAAGCAGGTCGATCAATTTGCCATGGTTGAGTGACATGTTTTACTTGGCGTGTTTTGAGACCTGATGAAGAACTCTGGCTAGAATTTTTTTAAGTTACAGAAATACAGGGCATACACGTGTGGTGAGTCATTCAGAGACACTATGTAAGAGGCAACAACGTTTACTCTACACTTTACGCAACACCGTTACACACGGGACTAAATACACCTATTCTCGCTCTTGTTACGCATCGGACCACAATACACCTATTTCTCTTGCATACGGGACAACTATCATCGGGTCAGAGCAGCTAACGTGCTGCTTGACCCATGGTGTCGAAGACGGGGACGATGACGTAGACGCAGCACTTGGGTTCCACTTCACCTGCAGACAGCCCGGATCTGTGATCGGGGCTTCCTTTTTATCTCTCTCGGCGCGTCCTGGCTCCACCCTCGGCCAGAATATTCCCGACGGTTCCTGGCTACACCGCACCTGTTCCCTCTCTGGCTCCGCCCTTAACCACGCCTCTTTCGGGAACTCTCCAGACGTTCTCAGCTACTCCCCCCGTGCCCCCTCGTTCACCTGTGGCCCACATTACTCACCCCATCACGTGCTTAACCCGGTGCGGGGTGACTCGTCCTCACATGGCCCCTACCACCAGCCGCCCCCCACCACACTCTCCCAGTGGCCCGCTCTGTGGTGATTCCCTGCGGCGCTGGTGGAGTCTGCAATCCCCTGCTCTGTCGGTAGGACTCGTCAGGCTTCCTCCTGCTCGCACCCAGTACCATGCCCCTAGTGGCCCACTGAGTGGTACTGCACGGTGTGTTAGCCTCAGCGCCTGTGTCAATGGCACTTGACGCTACGCGCCGTAGTGATCCATTTAACATCACTGCACATTCATAAAAAAGGTGGAAATACAAACCTTACTCATGGTTTCTAAACTACACTGCACGATTTGGCTCACCTGGGTTATTAATTAATTTCCAACTTTAATTTAACAATTACAGCGAATGATATTTTAATGGACAATGCACACGTCTTAAAGGGCACCGAAATAATTTGCATCCACAGTTGGCCTTGAGAGTGCCACTCAATAGACGTATTTACTCTCGACCTCCGTGGGGAGCAGGCAACATGCTTGCAAAAAAGAAATATTGTTTTTCATTTTAGAATTTGCAAGGTGTATGCTAAAGCAATGCACAACAATGTTTTATGCCCTTTGCACATGACTGTGTTTCCATCATTGCCTCAGCATGTTTCCATTTTCACAAACTGCCGGTTTCTCCGCGGGCTGCTGTGTTTTAATCTCTCCGCACGCTGGGGGTTGCTCATACAGCTGTGGTGACAGAGCGGAGTCTGCGTTATGTGTGTTGTACGGCAGCATTTTTTTAAACAAATAGTTAACATGTAAACAAAAAATAACTATTCGTTTTTCTATTGGATTATTTTTTTCAGAGCAAGTGTCGATGTGTGTTTTAATACTACACTGAACTGCGTGCTTTCTTTCTTTGTTACTTTCCAAAATGATGTTGACTTTACTTCAATGGTATTGTATTGACGCTTATGAAGTTTGTGATACGAAGTTTATGATTTACAAATTATTTCAGAAAGTAGTATTTAGCACAAGAAGCAAATAATTGGCCCCATACGTTGTTTTTTTACGTCGGTGGAGGCAGATACGCAGTGGTTGGTGAACTGCATCTATGACCTGAGTTCGACTCTTTGCTATGGCTATCGGCAGTGGCTAGTGATGTGTGAACCACAACTGGTTGTTCTTTTTTTTCACCAATTTGCACTGCCCCGTATGCCCACAGCCCCACGGTCAAATAACCCCCATAACCAACATGGCGTGAGGATACCTTCTTCCCCTTGTGGTGACACAGATGGCTACAATTTATTATTTTATTAGTATTTTCCATATGACCAACGTACGTTTAAACTTATGGAAAAAGAAAATTTTCCCCAAAATTTACTGTACGATATTTAACTCACATGATTTGGAGTGCGACTATTTAGTAGAAACGTAATGCAAATTTTAATTTAGTTAGCGCTGCATATTTTAACAAATTAAATTGAGCAAATATCTGTGTAACTGTATACCGTGTAAAGAAGAGATTTGAGGAAATGTTCCCTACATTTTTATATTGTTGAAAGAGATAATTTATATGGAAAGCACATGCTGACGGTATTATTATGGGCATAATTGCAGTAAATCATCTTGGGCCAAAGGTTGCACTGTTGGGAAATTGCAGTACAGGACTTCATTAATTAATAAAACTCACAATGCAATGTCATGATTAAAGACAGCATTATTTTCTGCATAGTTATGATGCATCATAATTTAGCCTTTCACTTTTACATATTTAACACATTCAAGTAGACTGCATTGATTTTGTTCACAGATTATCCCAGGCCTTTTCATTTAACCTTTATTTTTAATTGGCGACTGGTTGGGATGGAATGGCAAGGCAGTGAGTATATTGATTCAGTTTGGTGTCTTTGTTGTGAATGTGCCACTGAAACTGATTGCTCTTAGAGGACACTGCTCGGTTGAGCTGAGGTCTTTCATTCAAGGACCTCTCAAAGGAAATCACAACCAAGTTCATATTCATAAGGAACTCTGGAAGCAAGGTTTCAGTCAAGACGGTGTAACAATGGGGAGCATGGATATATTCCGTGGCGTTGATTTCATGAGGCTATACGCAGCCACCCTGGTCCTTCTATGAAACATTGAGTGTCTCAATAGTCATAGAGCTTATATACTCTTTGGTTCTTTCGGTAAAGTCACGTAGGTATAAAATAAAATAAATCACGACGTTTCGGGCGCAACACAAGCGTCCATCTCAGCAGCAGACCAAGCTTTCCCACCTGATGACGAACGCTTGTGTTGCCCCCGAAACGTCGTGATTTATTTTATTTTATACCTACGTGACTTTACCGAAAGAACCAAAGAGTATGCATTCCTGCAGTCACGAATGCTTCAAATCAAGATAATATGTACATTCATATATATAGTACTCTTCACAAAAGTGTTTTAGTTGTGATATTAGTGCCATACTAGGAGACTGTCCATTCAGAACTCGTGCAGAGTAATGCATCATCCTGTGTTACTGAACGGCCCACTGAAGATGATATTACACAACTACATTTGAGATCCATTCACACGTGGGTTGCTGCACTTTCCCATGCGCCCTGCTGTAGAGATGTTGCTCCCAATACATTCTAACAATTTAATTTTTCGTCCGAATTTCAGGAGCACATTTAATTCAGCGGGTCCTTTTATGCAGTTATGGGTTTTATTTCTCAAGCTTTTTTCATTAACTCAAACGTTTTGCCATGCACTACTGTTTGGAATTGTGTAGCTGTATATACGATGTTGAAAATAACATTTCAATATAGTCATATCAAAACTAGTAGACCAAGGATAAATGTTGTTTTAGTATGAGCTAACATTGGAATTAGTGTAGAGGACTTTGTAGTGACATGTGCGTGTATTCTCATTTAAAGTCAACCAGATCGCATCATATTGTATTTCTATTCTATCTTTATAAAGGTTTTTTTTGCATGTCCAAGGTTAATTATTCATGCAAGGACAGTAAATCAATAACATCCAAAGGTCCATTAAAGCTGATAATTCCATTTTCTGTATACTATAAACTGATGAAGGAGGTGTACATTAGTGTAATTGCATTAAATTTCTATGAAATGAGTAGGTACAATTTTACAATGATATATACAACAACTGCATGCATTATTATTTAAATTTATTTTTAAAGCATTATTTCAAATCACATTTTTTTATTTTAATGAAACCCGATATATGCGTACAATTGTTTCATGTGCAGTTATCAATGAATAACAGGAAAAACATTACACAGTTATCCATTTATATAATGGGAATATTTAATCTTTGAGAAAATTCAGGATTCAGCCCTTTTTCAATCCACTTCCCCGTGCCGTGTCAATCATCAAACTTCACCGTCGTGGTCTGTAGAATGTGGTGAAAGGGTGAGGTTGGGTACGCAGGATCGGTCCGGGGATCATCTCGTTGTGCTCGTGGCGCAGAGCGACGACCAATGTGTGCACCACCACTCCCCTCAATCACTTTCAAATACATTCACACGTTGCATCGACATTCGTTATTTATACATCGTATTCTTTTTTTTAATTGATTCTCCATAACCTACCTTTCCTTACATTGTGACCGCATATTTTTTATACCATTTGTGTCTACCTAAGTAATTCGCATTTTTTTTTTACGAGAATGGCATAGTCCTGCATTCATATATTTACTTCGGCCTCGTGCGTTGCAATGACACCTTTGCTGCTGCTGCTGGTGGTGGTTTCGGTGCGAGCAAAACTCGAACCTATTCCGCCGCTCACATGAAAAATTGACCTCCGCGCTTTACCTCCGGCCTTTTTGTTAAAGTATAAGGGGGGGGGGGGTGGGGGACGTGCTTATGCCGTGACAACTTTATAATTCAAATAGCGTGGAGGTTATTAAGCATGGTAATTTAAAGTGAATAGTGCTCCATTGTTTATTGATGAATGAACATTCAAACGTCCAATTTAATGCAAGATGTGTATTTACTAATGGCAGTATCGCAATTCAAAAAAAAATGTTCATGTCATGAATATTTCAAAAGGCACATTTTAAAGACACCTTCATGGTCTGTTTTACTTGATTATGAAGAATCCTCGAAACGTGTTTTTGACAGTCTAATCCATAACAACAACGTAACGTTAAGAGTATATGAGATAAGAGTTTCACAGCAAATATATTTTCTCCTTGCTGTGCTTGTGTAGAAAGTGTCGTAAAATTGCGTACGTGGTAAGTGGTATTTGGGGTATCATTTTACATGTATAACAGTTTGTGGTAAATAGTTTACTAATGGTATACATTTATAACAGATGCTATTTTAATTATATAAATATGATATCATAAAATGGTATACCATGATCGTTACATATGGTAAAACAAATGGTATACGTTCATGGGATACTGTATGCAAAGTAATGTATTTGTTGAAATTGTTTAAAATACATCCTTAAGGATTTTAAATACTTGCTCTCATGCATAGCCAAATCGTAACATTCTGCTTTATACTGAATTATTGAAAACTTCTACATTGTTTTGCACATTTGCAGGTGGTGGCATGAACCCTAAAAATTGCGTATTTTTTGTATGTTAATATTGCATTCATTTGGTTATTATGGACGCAAGGATTCAAGTTCAAGTTGCTTGAGTTATGTGTATGGTCCCTGGGATCATGCTTTTAATTTGCTTACGTGTGTGCACGTGCACATCCACGCGTGCCTTCGCAAGTCTTCCTGGAATGGGTCAAAAGTTCAAGAACGCCTATACTGTATTTCATTTATTAACCGGTACAGTTAAAGCTGGATGACTGTCTTAATAGGTGAGCGAACAATAGGCCTACAAGGTCCGTGTTTAGTGTTCACAAGGCACAAATTAATGAAAATGATAAAATTGAAAAAAAAAGATAAAATTGAAAAAATTGAAGCTGTTAATTCGACAAATTATTTGGTGACACGCATTTGGCAGTGGAAGGACTCCACTTATCGGGCCTCTCTACATGCTGTGAAGCAGGGCCCATTGCCTGAAACGTCACCTTTTATATTTTCAAGGCAGTGTTATCGATGAACGTGGTGAGTATTTTTGTTACTATACATTTGACAGCGTGTTCCAATCTTTAATCTGGAAAGTGAATATGCTTTTCGAATTTAAGAATGTAAATTACAGTTTGATTGATTTAAACAAAACTTAAATCCATCTGAGATTCCCTAATGATATGTATGTAACTCACTTTAGGCGCAGCATCAAAAGAGAGAATCAATAAAATATTTTCCGTCGCTCTTCAGTTGTAATACATGCGGGGAAAAAGGGTTTCAGGTATAGTTTCAATCGTTCTTTAAAAATGATGGTCAAGAAGCTGCATTAGCCAGCTTTGCCGTTTTAACTTGCTGACCCTTACAGGATATCTGCAAAAAAGAGCTTCTTAGCTCATCGGATTCCTCCAGTCTAAATAACGATTCTGATTATGATTAAGACAGTTTCTCCCAGTGTTTGGAATTTACGTCAATTTGGCTTCAGTACTGGAATCATCAAACAGCTGCGACATCGTACGCTTTTTCCTGTGGACATGCATCGCTGCGCATGCATGCGGCATTTTAGACATCAATCAGTCGATGCATTTTCTGTTAAGACAAGTCAGTGGCCTTGGGCAGGACATTATCACTCGAAGAGATGATGACCAGTGGTCAAGACTAAAGAGGGAATGGCAGCCACAGTAGAAAGCACACCCGAGGGGGATGGCCACTTCAGAGATGGAGCAACGAGATCGGTTCGTGCAAAAGAGTGATTTGGATTGTGGCATCGCAAGGCCATATGGGATGGTGACAGTGTGGGCAGGCCATCATCCAGCAGTATAAATGGTTGTTCACAAAGTTACCAGTGTGTTAATTAATTAGGTATTACAAACGTTAATGCTATTTTGCACATTTCAACTTTAAAATCTCACTAAACAAACCAAAGATGTTTAGGAATTGATACTGAAAATCCAAGTGAAATGGAAATGCATAAAATGAGACTGACGAAAACACTGACAGTTTCATATTTAATGGGTAAATAAATAAACCAACATATAAAGCCTTTTCGTAGAATCCAATTTCTTTCTTCGTCTGTAAATATAATGCATTTTTTTAAATTCCAAAAACATTTCCCCCCTCCAATACCATCGTCTTTTATATGGAACCTTACTCTTGTGGCTTTTAAAAAATAGACAAAAATTGTGAGATGCATGACAATTTCCATCATTATTACTGAACTGGGCTCTTAGTTTTATTTTCACATAAATGGAAAGGCCAAAACGCCCATCTGTGCACTCTCTGACCTCTCGTTCTGGATTGAGCGACAGGACACACTCATAAATGCTTCATGATTCTTATTGGATAGAGCGCAGCTGAGTATTATTATGGTCAAACAGACATTTTCATAGAATGTCAGGTTTGGTTTTAGAAATGGTAGTTACATACACTTTCAAAAGTGTGGACTTCATGGTGGATATATGTTTTTTTCATGAGTGAAAATCACCTGGAAACCAAATTGGTATTCCACTATCCTCATTTTTTCAATCACTTTATTGTGATATTTTAATTTGCTCGGAATAAAGGGTTGGAGTTGTGCCATTCCCCCCCTGGGTTATTTTAAAAGATGAATGCATAGGCCTGCATTTTACAAACCATTAGTTTAAAGCCTGGCGAGAATGATAATGTAACATTGTCGCTGCGTATCCGTTAAGGGTCACTGAGGGTCACGTGTCCCGTTGTTTCAAACAGATGTGACTGCTCTCAGAAGCCCCTGGAGTCCCCTGGAAATGTCAGAGTCAAGGTCTCCAGGCTCTGTCCCTTGAGACCTCAATTTCAACAAAGTCCGAGTGTTATTTTCTAAACACTGATAATGGTAATCGCAGTCAAACTAAATTTTGTCATCTTTTCTCAAATTCTTATTCATAAAAGCACAATTCCCAGTTGAAAATAATTTTGTAACATACCGTGAACTTTAAAATGAAAGGTTCAAAAACAGTATTGCTTATTCATTTACATAGTTATTTATTGTACATGTCATATAATCTCGTTTGTGCTATTTTTAAATGCGTGCTCACCGTGTGGCTGACGATCTCTCTACAAATGGCTTACAGCATATCAATCCCCACTGACATGTTTAACAGTAATATTTGAGCCTTTATCCATGCATAATTTATGTCCTGGATATAAGCTGGATTGTGCACCGACTGTAATTCAGTAAAAAGATGCAAAGTCATATTTCTCTTTGAGACATTTTGTTCAACAATAATATTTAAAGTACTTAATTTCTTATCCAGAACGCCTGAATAGACACTGATATAAATCCTGATGTGAATGTATTCTTTGGGACAGTTTGTACGACCATTTGTTTTGAGTTTGTGACTTTTGTGAAAATCCTGAAATAAGACACTTGTTTATACAGTGGTCACAAAATCTGTTATTGGTAATTTTTTGGGCTCAAATTACGTACTTTAATTAAACATTTATCTGGTTTCCCTAGAAAAGTGATTTCCTCCACATGGCTACGATTAGCGTTGGTAATAAGGGACAGAGAAGAGTACCAATTTCGTATCCGTGGCTAAAACCTTTGAACTCACAGTCTGGACTTCTGATTACATTAAATGAAGGTTTTATGTTGTGGCACAGGTCTGTCAGAAAATGCAATTTCCAGCCCCAATCTTCTTAATTCCTTTCCGGGACTCTTGAAATTTATTATGGCTTTCTGGGGAGCATCTATCTGGGCTATTCTGACAGTTGTGTCCCCAGCTTTTTTTTTTATCAAGGAAACATATCACTGATACATCAGTTTCTATATTTCATTGTTAAATTTGATGTAGTGTTTCTCTTCAATGTGTGCTTTTTCATATTTTTTGCTCCTACAACATGAATGCTTTATATCTCTTATAGCAAGATGAGCTTCGATGCTTAAAGTATTGACAAGACCTGCAAAGTTTTTATTCCACATGGATTTATTTAAGTGTTTTTTTCTAAGTTAGCATTACTTATTTTAAAAATTAATATACAATTGCCAAATTAGCAACAATTTTGCTTACTTTGTAAATTAATTTACAAATTCATGAATAAAATCACACACAAGCTAGGTATAATGAAATGCCATACGATTTTTCTGACAGTTCTGGGTTTGACCAATTTGGGTGGAATATTTAGTCCAGATCATATATTCATCAGGTTCATCACTCCTGTCTGATCCACTTATCAACAAAGTATGGCTACTGAGAGTCTGGAGGTATTTCACGACAAATCTGCCTTTGCCGTTTGTCATTTGGTATCCTTAACTATCTCACCTGATATGCAGGAGATCGTGGTTTCGATCCCGACCCTGATACCTGTATATTAAGGAGCTTATGTGTTATCCACGTGCTCGCGTCGATTTTTCTCCGAGACCTTCGATTTTTCCCTCTACATTTAGAAACATGCGTTCAGAGTATTTGCCTGTTATACATTTCCACGTGATAAACCCCTTAGTTGGGCTATCATTTGTGGCCAGGTGGCTTCTGAAAAAGAGCTGTATAGCTCAGTGGGCCTTACCTGGTAAAACTAAAAATAGTTAAATCTATTTAACTTTCTCTGGCCCAGGAAATGTTGACTTTTCACAAGGACTAACAAGAAGCTTCACAGAAAAACACTGATCTAGTTGTTGGTCTTGATGTGTTGCTAAGTACAGAAATGCCGCTGAGATTAGATATTCACATGGAATATTATTACTTTTTTACATTCCTTATCATCTGGGTAGGTGTGTTTGGACTCACCTTTTATCCAGCTACTGAGACAGGGTTGGTGTACCGCACGGATAATATGCATACAAACACTGACCCGCAGGCGCATTTAAGTGGCTTCAGAAGTCAGTATAGTGTAAATAGATCTTTGATCTTGAGTGTTCTATCCTCGTATATGTATTTTCTCTGGCACTCCAGTTTTCTGCAACAGTATTTTACTTTTGGTGCCCATACCTTTATCTCCTTGGTTGTATACTCATTAGTTTTAAACACTGTATGAATACTTACTTATTGACATTTTGTCAGAACCTTAATACAATCTTGAATTAACTCTACTTAGTTGAATTTTATTTGTAATTTGTTCTAATTGGGTGGGTCCTTGTGTATACTTTTAATATGATCAGTTATCCAAAAATGTATAGGAAGCCTACAACATTCACGTGTATTAATAGAATACCATAGAAAAGTCCCTTTTAGGACCACCGGGTCTATGCTAATGGCAGAAATACAAGGCTAAGATTTTTCCAAAGTATTCGTTTTAAAATATACAGGCAGAATCAGCATGGGAATATATCCATGCCACAATCATTATATTGGAATGTGTGAATAAGATCACTGAGCCGTAAAAACAATCATGGACTTATAATGTACTCTGCATGTATTGTCATCAATGTGCTAAATTGAGAGCTTATTTTTCTGTGTTGTTATCTATCCTGGTCCCACTAAGGACCACAGATTATGTCAATGCACTGAGGGGTATAACACGCATTTAAATTTACATGGAAAATATATAGAACTATTGCTCCGTGGATAAGAGAGGGCAGAGGCCAGATGGACAGTAAAGCTTTTGTGACTGCAAGGATTCATCTTCTTTGGTTCTTTCGGTAAAGTCACGTAGAATGAGAATAAAATAATAAAATAAAACAATAAAATTCTCACGATGTTATTTTATTCTCATTCTACGTGACTTTACCGAAAGAACCAAAGAAGATGAATCCTTGCAGTCACGAAAGCTTTAAATTGAAATTTAACCGCCTCTATGGGGAGGGATTCCACACAACCTTAAAATCATTCAACAGACTCCGGGATAAGAAGGCTCAACTAATCGAGTCTCTAACCTTTCTGAAGAGATGCCGCGACTCTAAGGTAATACCAACCGCATTTACACTAACCTCTGCTGCTGCAACTTCTCACAATGCAAAACGAATTCTAGCTAGAACTAGCTTCGCTCTTATCTCGGAAAAAATCAGACTTACACGCACCGAACTCGATCAGTTAGACAAGACACTCTACAAATCACACTTAACATTGACAGCAACAATGTCTACATTGTATTGGGAACATGTAGACAATATGACTACCTCTTCGGCTGCCACTATGTCGACCAAATGTAGGGACAGTTTGATTTCCAAATTCAATCACCTCTCCAACAAAAATCGGATCCACACACCGAAAAGATAGACGTTAACAAAGTCGTAATTAATCGCAGTAACAGTTCCATTTCTGATGGCCTGAAATCCGTTTTAGCTAAAGGTCTAAACTTTGCTGTCACACCGAGACACATACCGGTTAATGATATCATTGCCCATGTCGACGTTGCACTCAAGGGCTTGAGTCACATCTCTGCAGACGTAGCAAGATCTGAAATCGCTGCAACCCTCAAAAACGCTAAGTTGCCACCTTAGCAACATCAGCAAAGATGAACGCTTTGAATTATCTCAATTAAAAAAGAGAGATGATATTGTCGTCCTCTCAGCCGACAAGGGCAATGCCACTGTCATCATGGACAAAACAGAATATAACAACAAAATTCAAGAACTACTCAACGATGGCAGCTATACAAAAATAAAAAGAGATCCCACCAACAGCCTGGTTACCCAAACGAACAAAATCATCTCTGATTCAACAGCATTAATTGATCAGACCAAACAGTTCTCGTTGAAACCCTCTGCTGCCAGACCACCATGATTATATGGCCTTCCAAAGATACACAAAGAAGATACACCCCTTCGTCCCATCGTCTCTACTATCAACTTCCCCACCTATAAACTGGCACGTTTTCTTGCTGATATACTGCGACCTTTCATTGGAAAAACCACCTCTGCGGTACTAAATTCTACTCACCTGGTATCGACAATCAAAGGCATTTCCCTGTCCCCAGACGACCTGCTTGTCAGTTTTGATGTGGTGTCCTTGTTTGCTAAAGTTCCGGTACCTGACACCATCGCTATCATTGAAGACCTGGTTCATCAAGGACTGCATACTGATGTACCCCCCCTGGTGAGACATTGCTTACCCACCACATACTTCATCTGGAATGGAACTTTCTACAAACAAACTGAGAGCACCCCAATGGGCTCCCCCCTATCTCCGGTTGTAGCCAACGTATTCATGGAAACATTTGAAACTGACGCCATCCAGACTGCCACTCTACGCCCGACCTTATGGAAGAGGTACGTGGATGACACTTTTGTCATCTGGCCACATGGCCAGCCTGCTCTAGACCAATTCCGCGACCACATCAGTTCCATACAACCAGCCATCAGATTTACCATGGAGGTCGAAAAATATGGCAAACTACCCTTTTTGGATGTCTTAATTAAAAGGAGACCTGATGGTTCAATGAGCCACTCTGTCTACAGGAAAGCTACCCATACAGATGCTTACTTGAAACCGGATTCCCACCACCATCCATCCCAGAAGAACTCCCTCATCAAGACTCTATACCATAGAGCCCAATGCATTTCCGACCAGGAACATATTACCAGTGAACTCAAGCACGTACCAGGCTCTCAGGGCTAATGGTTACTCCAACTACACAATCCGCAAAGCCATCACTCCAGTCATGAAGAAGGATCCTCTTGTGGAGCCACTCAAAACCATCACCTTACCCTACATTGCAGGGGTCACTAAAAAGATCTCCAAAATCCTGAATAAACACAAGATCCAGGTCCGATTCAACACAGTACATAAAATCCGTGATCTGGTTCCATCTGTAAAGGATGTTGTTCCAAACATACAGTACCCGGGCGTTTACAAACTAAAGTGCCTCTGTGGTAGTAGCTACAACCAAACGACATATCTCGGACCGCATCCGCGAACATAAAGCAGACTTGAAACACGGTAGAATGAACTCCTCTGCCGTGGCAGATCACTGTTATAATTCAGTGGGCTCACATGACATTGACTTCTCCAAGACGGAGGTTCTTTGGAAACCAACCGACTACCATGAGAGATCCGTTCATGAGGCCATCCACATATACAAGCACAGAGACAATTTCAACCGAGAAGATGGATTCTGGCTTAGTAACCATTGGAAAGATGTTTTAAACCGTTTCGGTTCTTAATTAATTGTATTTTACGAGGACCTTCAGACTGCAGCTTTTTCGCTGGCATTGACTCTTAATACCTTTCACACCACGGTTAATGGTATGGTTTACAACATGGAGTATAACAGCGCCTCGCAGCTGTCTCTCCTCCCTCCTCCGTTCCGACCATGGATGTACTCGTCCGTCTGAACGGGGCTCGTAGCTGTCCGTGGTGCTGAAGTTGAGGGTAAGAATCCACCCATTTTTTTGCCATATAGCATTGTGATATATAACGACTTATTGTTGGTAGCTCAGCTGATTGGAGAATATATAGAGCTTATTGATAACATTGAGGTAGTTTATGTTTTAGTTTGTATTGGTTTACTATATGGTATTCATTATATAGTGTAGTGTATACCCAGTTACTGTTAATAGCTCAGCTTATTGAAGAATATATTGAGTACATTTATTATATTGATGTAATTTAGACTTAGGTTTTTTTCACATCGGTTTACTGTATGATAGTTGAGTTGTTGCAGCCCCTTTGGCGTCCATGTACTAGGTGCCTCTGTGGATGTGTAGGTTTTGACTTTAACATAGCTATTTCTATGACCAGTCACAAGCTAATCCCTCAATTATTTCAATGCTAAATTCTCCTGTTTGATTTGTACTAGGTGCCTCTGTGGATGTGTAGGCTTTAACTTTAACATAGCCATTTCTGTGACCAGTCACAAGCTAATCACTCAGCTATTTCAATGCTAAATTCTCCTGTTTGCTTTGTACTAGGTGCCTCTGTGGATGTGTAGGCTTTGACTTTAACATAGCCATTTCTGTGACCAGTCACAAGCTAATCCCTCAGCTATTTCAATGCTAAATTATTCTGTGTGCTATGTAAACCCCTTTGTAAAGGTGCCTCACTTCTCTAAACCAGCTTAAAAGATCCTGCGAATCTTAACAACGTTCATTGAAGCTCTGTCGTCCCAACAGGTTTGTTCTTTTCACCTGAAGAAGGCCACTTGTGTTGTGGCCGAAACGTCGTGAGAATTTTATTGTGTTATTTTATTTTATTATTTTTTTCTCATTCTACGTGACTTTACCGAAAGAACCAAAGAAGAAGCCACAGTGATGATAAAAAAGCATTATCCTGGTACTGTCGTAGTTTGTGACCCTAACTGGTTACTTGGGCAAAACCAAAGTTACATGGTGCATTCATAAATATTGTGCTTCAAAGAATAATGAGTGTTATTATGAAACAAAATATAAAAAAATATATAAAAATGTTCAATGCTTGATGAAGGTGTCCTCATGCCATGTCAGTCATGGAAGGATTTTTATTGTCCATACTTCATCACACTGGTCATTGAAGGTTTTGTGAAGCAGGCTCCAGGACCGGTCCCGATATCACTCGCATTTGATGTTAGCTGTTTGCTGGAAATTGAACTCAAGTGGCTGGGTTTATATCAAAGTAAACTAACGACTGCGCCAATGCACCATTGCCTCCTCTTTTGTGTTGGCATATTACGTTCCTCGTTCTCAAAACGTTTTTATCACTACTCGTATGTAAAAAAATGTGCCTTGTATTCTTGTAAAAAAACAAATCTATTTTCATATTGGTATAATAACAATTGACAGAACAGTTCCAATGCAAATACAGTAAAGGACCATTGTACAACTGTAATGCATTAATCAACCGTTTGTTGTAAATGATTCAAATATACTGCGTTATATACAGTAGTTTTATTATGCGTTTTCCACGCACACAAATCTACCAACTTTCATCGTGCCATTGTTAAAAGTGCCCTATTGAGAGTTTTAGGCTGAATTTATTAATGAGACAAACCTATGTCTGAAACATTAGCCACTCGCTTTACCCTTCCTGAAGTCACCTGGATATCTTGTGAATTTAATCAGTTTTATAACCACGACCAATAAATACTCTCAAATATGGATAAACGTTTACTGTGTACTTGACGTCTCCAGATGAACAATACATGGTTTAATTGAATTCCTAAAATCATGAACGCGTTCTGGATTATGCTCCGTTAATAGCCAAAGTTTAAGCGAAAACCACGGGATGTTGCTTTTGCTGCCATTGACACGTAACCTTAAATTTCCTAATTGACCTCATTTTTATAGGGCAAAAGTCCTGCTGGGACAGAAAGTAAAAACCTGAATTTAATAACTGAAGTTAATTGCCATTTTTAATTGAAATGACCAATTTATTTGCACCAGGGGTTGTCATTAAAAAATACAGTGCGCATAATAATAAAAAAGGTATTCTTCGGCGAGCTGATTTGCTCCCAGAGTCCTGTCGCTGTTGACGGCTTTGTGCACACGTGGGTTGATGTCCGCGTGTCCAGTCAGACGGACAGGCTGACAGACGGCTCGTCCGAACACAAAGCCTTGAGCCACACCCGCTGGGAATTGCCATATGCACCTCTCCTCAATCAAGAGAGCCACAAATTAAATTATCTTGACAATGCGTCCCTTGCCTCGGGTCCTCCAAATCTCTTTCGGGTAGACGAAGCGTATGCAGGCTGTGCTCACAGTTCCAATGTACACGATAAGCTTACATGTACATTTATGCTTACAGCGAGGCTACGGTGACATTTTTTATACGACTACGAGTATTATGTAAATAAACTTGTTTTTATTAGACACGTTATTGATTGATTACACTTAAAGTCATGCGTTGAGGTTACAACGGAATGTGGCGTTTGCACGTGAAAAGACTGAATGGTCTTTGAAGTAACTGACGGCATAAGAGACATTCGAGTGGTTTAACTGATTTAAGATGAATCGTTAAGAGCACATTACTTACTCGAGGAACTCTTAAAAAGCACAATTAATTAGGACAGTGCTAGCATAATGATATCACGGTCCTTCAGGAAAACAAAAAAGCAAACATTTACAGATTTCCCCCCCCCCCCCAATAATTGATGTTCAAAAGCACAAGAGTAAAGTATTTGAGTGGAACAAAATGGCCCTTTGGTTACACCTATTTCCACGTCTCAAACTGATTTACAGCTTTATCAATCACCGTAACTCCGAGTGGCTTTATGTGAAGACGACCCACGTTGGATCGGCACGCAGAGAAATCGTGTGAACCCCATTTCACCATATTGTAAATATTTCGGTTCACTCGTCTTTCTGTGCGATTACGAAACGGCACTTTGCTACGTATGAGATCACACGCTACTCTACAACACTCCGTAGTTATTTGATTTCTTGTACCTGTATTTTGGTAACAGCGCTCTGTGACCTGAATAGCTTTGTATTAATTTCTAGGGTAAAACTCACCGCCCGATTCATCTTGTTCTTCTTATCCATACTTCCTGAATTGGTGAACGATTCATATATTAATTAAGAACAAACAAAAAACGCAATGCAATTCAATTGAATCAATGCCCTTGTTAATATATAAGCAGATACATTTATTTCGAATGGATGTTACTCCACATTATATAATTTATAAATACTATTTTTTATGGACATTATGTGGCCGTAAAGTACATACAGTACATAGAAGTATGGAAATCACATTTGATGTTATTGACATCACAGTAAATGTAGGTAGCATTTGCAAGGTTCAGTCACAAGTGCACCATGAATACACTGACCCATTGTCAGTAAAAATCTGTAAATGCATAAACTTGGTCATTTATTTATATATTTTCAGTAAGAAAGAAATATGTAAAGTTGAAAAACATTATTTCAGGAAAGCATGCATAGTCACATTTTATGAAACTCATTGTACTTCCAAATAATTGTAAATATATGTTAGTTTGAATCAGTTGGGCGTATTATCTTTTTAGCGGTTACGGAATGCTTTGTAGAAGCTACCAGGTCTGTCGCTCCACACAAAGCTTCGGGTCTTATCAGCCACAGTTATGCCCTCCCTTCTCTATTTCTTTAAAACGTGGACCCTTCTAATGGAACATCTGCACTGGTTATAAACATTCAGGCTGGCCTACCTACAGTGAGGGAAAAAAGTATTTGATCCCCTGCTGATTTTATACGTTTGCCCACTGACAAAGAAATGATCAGTCTATAATTTTAATGGTAGGTTTATTTGAACAGTGAGAGACAGAATAACAACAAATAAATCCAGAAAAACGTATGTCAAAAATGTTATAAATTGATTTGCATTTTAATGAGGGAAATAAGTATTTGACCCCCTTTCAATCAGAAAGATTTCTGGCTCCCAGGTGTCTTTTATACAGGTAACGAGCTGAGATTAGGAGCACACTCTTAAAGGGAGTGCTCCTAATCTCAGCTTGTTACCTGTATAAAAGACACCTGTCCACAGAAGCAATCAATCAGATTCCAAACTCTCCACCATGGCCAAGACCAAAGAGCTCTCCAAGGATGTCAGGGACAAGATTGTAGACCTACACAAGGCTGGAATGGGCTACAAGACCATTGCCAAGCAACTTGGTGAGAAGGTGACAAAAGTTGGTGCGATTATTCGCAAATGGAAGAAACACAAAAGAACTGTCAATCTCTCTCGGCCTGGGGCTCCATGCAAGATCTCGCCTCGTGGAGTTGCAATGATCATGAGAACGGTGAGGAATCAGCCCAGAACTACAGGGGGGGATCTTGTCAATGATCTCAAGGCAGCTGGGACCATAGTCACCAAGAAAACAATTGGTAACACACTACGCCGTGAAGGACTGAAATCCTGCAGCGCCTGCAAGGTCCCCCTGCTCAAGAAAGCACATATAAATGCCCGTCTGAAGTTTGCCAATGAACATCTGAATGATTCAGAGGACAACTGGGTGAAAGTGTTGTGGCCAGATGAGACCAAAATGGAGCTCTTCGGCATCAACTCAACTTGCCGTGTTTGGAGGAAGAGGAATGCTACCTATGACCCATAGAACACCATCCCCACCGTCAAACATGGAGGTGGAAACATTATGCTTTGGGGGTGTTTTTCTGCTAAGGGGACAGGACAACTTCACCGCATCAAAGGGACGATGGACGGGGCCATGTACTGTCAAATCTTGGGTGAGAACCTCCTTCCCTCAGCCAGGGCATTGAAAGTGGGTCGTGGATGGGTATTCCAGCATGACAATAACCCAAAACACACGGCCAAGGCAACAAAGGAGTGGCTCAAGAAGAAGCACATTAAGGTCCTGGAGTGGCCTAGCCAGTCTCCAGACCTTAATCCCATAGAAAATCTGTGGAGGGAGCTGAAGGTTCGAGTTGCCAAACGCCAGCCTCGAAACCTTAATGACTTGGAGAAGATCTGCAAAGAGGAGTGGGACAAAATCCCTCCTGAGATGTGTGCAAACCTGGTGACCAACTACAAGAAACGTGTGACCTCTGTGATTTGCCAACAATGGTTTTGCCACCAAGTACTAAGTCATGTTTTGCAGAGGGGTCAAATACTTTTTTCCCTCATTAAAATGCAAATCACTTTATAACCTTTTTGACATGCGTTTTTCTGGATTTTGTTGTTGTCTCACTGTTCAAATAAACCTACCATTAAAATTATAGACCGATCATTTCTTTGTCAGTGGGCAAACGTACAAAATCAGCAGTGGATCAAAAACTTTTTTCCCTCACTGTACAATCCATCCTGGGTATAACCAGGCTGGATTGTGTGAGGAGCTCACAAATCCTTGAAAGATCTGGACACATTTCCATCAGTGAGCTCCTCCGACAGGAAAGGTTGTGTTGCTTTTTCTTATGTAGCCCGCATGCCCAGCCACTGCATGCCAAAGCAGCTTCTGTTTGGCTGGACAGAGGGGGCTAAACGAGCATGACACGGGCTGGAGAAGAAATGGACTGATGCGGTATGGGAGGATGTGGAGCTGCTTGGACTTGTCAAAGACTGGTACCAGCGGTGTCAAGATCGGCCTCTATGGAGGAGGCTCGTGAAGGATGCTACTGGTCAGTTGGAGGCAGTCGCCCTCCAACAACAACGGAGGGCAGAGATGCGACGCTCACAGCTGGTGCATCTGCCAGTCATCTCAGTCAGTCAACCCATGGCATCTGGATCTGTCGCATGACCTACTGTCAGCGAGCCTTCTATATTTCACGTGGCCTCAAAGTGCACCTGGCCTGGCACTGGCGCCGCTGTGACATCAGCGTCACTTAGTTGGCGAATGGCGTGTGTTGTTTGCAATGTAGTGCCTCCACATATTATGATTGGCCTTGCATAAAGTAATCCTCCCTTGCACACTTGGGGTCGGAATGGCAGCAAAGTTGACAAGAGGCTGACGGGGAGATGGATGCTGGTTGGATAAGGGATGATTGCCTGGCAGTTCGAAGTTGTGGCAGTAGGAGGCTGTGATGTCGCATTCAAGGTCAGAGATGACACACCTCATGAGATCATCTTCTGCTAGGTCGATGGACAGCAGGGAATCCTAATTGACACGTGGGTCGATGGCTCCACCAGACCTATTTCCAGGCTGTCATAAAAGCCGGCTTGAAAACACGACACCTGTTAGCTCATGGCTCTTGTCTCAGCGTCAATTCCCCCAGGTTGCTGAAGGTCTGCTGATCCCTTTGGTTCAAGTTGTTGGGCTTTAGGACGATATAAGTCAGAATCCCACTCCAGTGTACGGGACTAATACCTTGCAGCTGTAAAATTTCATGAAAATTTAACAAAATTGATCCACTACCTACGTTCACAGCATCCAGTGCTAAAATCAGGGGCGTTGAAACACCATAAACAACTCTGATAATGGCAATCAATGTTTTAATAAAAGTAAATGTCTTGGTGATGCATTGAGTAATCCTAAGCTGCCACAGTACGTAATAGATAAAGACCTTCGTTATGCTATAATTGATATCAACCATATAAAAGTATAGTAAAATAATACTGCACAGCCCTTTGTCAATCCACTGCTGGGTGAAGACCTCGCCAATTTGTATCAGTTATGTGGACTGGGAAAGGAGGAAGCCAGGACCAGTTGCTGAACGAATTAACTTTAAGGTCATGCTCATTACACACAAAGTGCTTGCCACAAATTAACCACAATACCTTCCTGATCTTGTCAAGGAGCATAAACCATCACGCAAACTCCAGTCAACCTCGCAGTGGCTTTTCGCTAACCATCGAACAAAGACATTCACTGCATCACACACTTGCAGATGCAGTTCTGCGACCGTCTGGAATGCTCTTCCTTCCGATATTAGGAAGCCACTTTTAAATCTAGGTTGAAGGTTAATTTATTGAGAACTGCTTTTTGTGTTTAGTTTGTTGTCCCTCCCCCGCACCTCCGATTAACACGGTTGGCTATGTACGGTGCGAAAGAGGTTCAACATACATACAGTACATATAATTTGCCACTGATGGTAGCCACGTCTGGGAATCAAACTCAAATTGACAGATTCATCATAGAGTGAGTGAACCACTGCTCTCCCATATTATCAACACTAAGATAAACTTTTGTTTCCATTATACGCAATGTAATACCACATTTTTATGTAAATTGCATAATTAATATGCGTATACATGTTTTGTTTTACAAAATCAGCATTTTTGTCGCCAATTTTGGCATATGTTTAAAAATACTTGGTAGGAACAAATATTCAAATATTCTACATCGTGACTTCTCCACAGTGCTTTTTAAATATATTTAACTCGAAAGTACTTCATAGCTTTGCTGGGTTTGCGATGAATGTATAAACAGTAAGCATACAAGTCTTGGATAGTAAGTCTTGGATAATGATATATTGCCCCTTAAACACTATTAGGAATTAAGTAACTTAATCTATAGACAAATTAAAGTCGTTTACTGTTGGAAAACTACTTCTCTTAACCCATGACTTTAATCATTTATGTGATGAAATATAACAAAAAGGCCTTGTTCGGTAGCAATTTGCATTTCTGCTTATTTGCATATTTGTCATTAACCTCTACCCACTGAATGAAACTGCTAATCTTGCTGCATGATAATTTTCTTCACATAGATTTGCATTCTCCTTTAACACGAGTATTCTTGAATGCAATAACTGAGCAAGAATAACCATTTAAATAGTGGTGTTATCCAAATCCATACAAATATAATACATGCATTAAAATGTTCCGTTATTTAAATGCAAATTTAAATGCGATATGGCAGAAAGTGTTCGGGATACATTGAGCCAATTTAAGTTTTTGCACAAACTTGTCATTAAGCACGAATGCATCCCAACTGTATAAATGGGCCCACGGATAATTAGAAAGCGTGATGGATGCAGGGGTTGGCCCACCGCAATGCGTTGATGAATGACAGCGGAAGGGAAGTGTCCACGAATGATGACTTGTCTTTTGCTCCTAGAGGTGTGAGATCATAATAGTTGTTCACTGACTTTACGCTGCTGTTTGCATTTTCGGTGACACCACATGCACTGTGACAGCACTATTCAGTAAAGACATTTAAGTGAAGCAATGGTGTAATGGTTAGCACACTGGATTCTGTAATCCAGAGGTCACCAATGCAACCTTTTGGCGAAGTAGTTGAAACAGTGGGGTAAGCTTCACCCCTGCCTCTGTCCACCTAACTATATCAATGGATACATCACAGTTAGTGAATCAGCAGGTCGTGTATGTGCTAAATCGTGGGTACTCCCAACTCTTCTAAGACATCTGGCCATAAAGGAATAGTGGGACAAACATCCTCGAAGGGGCTCTCTTGACTGCTTCCTGCAGCAGTGGTGTTTGCCACTAATGCACGGCTCCACCTCTATCCTAATTAAGCAACGGTATATTATTTAATAAAGCTCACATTGTAATAAAATAAATCATTGATCAACTGGTCAGCACTATGTACACTCAGTTCGATCATTTAAATCATCATCAAAATATGTATGTTCAGTAAGTCAAATACGTGGCTTAGACACTTGTTTAATTTGACCCGTAAATAAAATGTGTAAGGCAGTTAATTAATCTTAAATTATTGATACTAAGTTTGCTTGGGATTGTATATGAGTTTTCATGAAAATGCATTGGAAATCTGTGAAAAATAACTTCATAGCTCATCGGATTCCTCCATTATAAATATTCTGATAGGGATCTGGCCATACAAACAGGCATCCTGACGGTTAAATGGCCACGTGAATGCACAGGCAAAAATCTCCGTCAAGAATGGAGGAAGTCGTCATCTGATGTGAAGTGCGCATTTGCTTCCCAGCTGCCAGTGGGCAATGTAGTCATCGGGACCACAAAATGAAGGTCAAAATTGGGCAAACGTCACAGTTTGCGTGATAGCCCAGGGGGAGCATTGGGACAATGAGTATGACCTTGCCATAAACAGTTCAGTAATATCAACACGATTTCAAAACAATTCTTTACACAAACGACTCACTCACTTTCTAAAGAATGTATGGCTTGATATATTATCACTGCATGATTATTAAACTCGTTTATTAAACTCCTGCAACAATTTAATTGCTATATCATTAATTAAGGGGTGACCTGGAAAAACGTGCAAAGTTATAAATATATATAATCCACTCTAACGTGATTAGAACTCTTCACAAGCCATTGTAATAATACATGTAATGTTTACTGTATCATCTCCCCACATATGGTGATACAATTAACTTAATAATTTATTCTCATCTACGAGTAAACGTCTACTTTCTGGATAATGATCCTCTGAGGATTATCACATTACATTGAGGGAAATATTAGCAATCACAATATCTAAGTTAAAATGCGATGGATTGTTCATAATATCGTGCAATAAACATTGAAACAATTCTTGCAAAAGAGATATGAATTCCATTGTTGAACTGAGTTAAACAGTATACATAGGGCGCTGTGGTGGCGATGTTAACTTCCTCGCCTGGTATGCAGGAGGTCATGGGTTCAATACCAACCGTGACGCCTGCTGTATATTTGGAGTTTACATGTTCTCTCTCTCTCCCCGTGATCACGTAGATTTTTCTCCGGGTCCTCCAGTTTTCCCCGCCACATTTCGAATCACCATGCGTTTAGAGTATTTAGCAGCTATAAATTACCACGTGATAAGCAACTTCGTTGAGCTATCATTTGTGGCCAGGTCACTTCTGAAAAAGAACCATATAGCTCAGTGGGCCTTACCTGGAAAAAAATAATTGTAAATACTTATGGAAATGCATAATTTGTCTTGAATGACAGTCAAATAACGTAATTATAATATATTGTATTAAGGTAACCACATAATATGGTATTCTCATATTTTAAAGCAATCCGTACCATAATGAAGGCTTCCCCCATGCCACATTTGGTCATGGGGGAAAGTTTAACCGTACTTTATCACACTGGTCAGTGTGGGTTGGTGAAGGAGGTGGGGCCCATGACCAGTTGAGATATCACTCCCGAATATGCGTTAATTGTGTGTTGACCGGCTCTCTGTGTTGTATTGCATTATATTTCTAAGTTTAATAGGTTTGTTTTCTCTTTCAATTGTACCTGATGATGATTGCTTGTGTTGCAATCGAAACGTCGTATGCTATTATTTAATTTATTTTTTCTTTCTACGTGACTTTACCGAACGAACTAAAGAGTAATGCTAATCTCTCTTTAACGTGCTCATTTTCACCTGGCAGCCCTTTGGTGGAAAACCAACCACCGTCGGGTTGGCTGCCCACCACTTACATTATCATTGGCTGCTGATATTTGGGCTACGCCCATTTCAAACCCTTATAAACAGTTTGCCTTGGAAGCTAACCCCCCTTTTCCTGAAGAAGACCGCTTGTGTTGCGATCGCAACGTCGTAGTTTTTTGTTATTTTCTTTTAGCCTATCTACGTGACTTTACCGAAAGACTTAAGAATATAACTACCATTATGCTTCGATTTAAAGCTTTCACGACTGCAGGGATTCATCTTCTTGGTTCTTTCGGTAAAGTCACGTAGAATGGAAATAAAATAATTAAAATAAAACATAATACAATAAAATTCTCACGACGTTTCGGCCACAACACAAGTAGCCTTCTTCAAGTGAAGGAACAGAACTGAAGGAACAGAACTGTCGGGACGACAGCGCTTCAATGAAGCTTCAATGAAGGCTACTTGTGTTGTGGCCGAAACGTCGTGAGAATTTTATTTTATTATGTTTTATTTGTATTATTTTATTTCCATTCTACGTGACTTTACCGAAAGAACCAAGAAGATACCATTATGTTAATAACCAGTGGTGGAAATAGACCGCAACACTGTGGTGGGAGTGACAATTTGAACCCGACTGAGATCCGGAAGGAATCATAGACCTCTAGACGAATAGAGAGACCCACATACACGCATAGAGACCCACAGACGGAGTGAAGCCCCTACCCCTCCTCCTCAGATATACTCCAGTATTTTTTTCCCATTGCCAGCCATGTTGATAACAACATATACTGGTAGGAACCTTCTGGTTACACCAGCCCACAGGGGCTTATTGTGTCCGTCCGTCCGTCGTGCATCCAAAAATGGGAGGGGTGGGGCTGGGTGGAGAGGGGAGGGTGGGGAGGGGCTGGGTGGGGAGGGAGGGGCTGGGTGGGGAGGGGAGGGGCTGGGTGGGGAGGGTGGGGCTGGGTGGGGAGGGGAGGGTGGGAGGGACTGGGTGGGGAGGGTGGGGCTGGGTGGGGGGCGGAAGGGGTGGGGCTGGGTGGGGAGGGGCTGGTCACCCCGTGGTGCCCTTATAAAACTCAACGTTTAACCTACTCACGCCGGCTTGTGCCCGCCCTCACAGTCGGGCATATTGTTCGAAATACACCACGTGGTGCCGCCGTTGACCCTGGCCATTAACCGAGCAACCCAACGTTCCTACCAGCTCCCTCCGCAGGAATGTGTTTAGGATACCTTAAGACATTGTTTGTATAAGATTGTCGTCATAACACTAGCAACATGGAGGTACATTAAGTTTTGGCGCATTTGCTAAGCAACATAGGGAGATTATTGAGTGCTTTTACTTCAGCAGATAGCGATAATGCTTCGACAGGACTTGAAAAGTTCTCTTGGTTGACATTCAAAAGAAAAACAACTGCCAGAAAAACGACTTGTTGACTTGACAGGGTGATGAACCATAAAAACGAGACACAAAGCGCGGCTGCGTTATCTTGCAGTTCGGTTGAAGGTAGATAAGCTGCAAAGCATTGTAATCAGTTTTTGTAAAAGCACGAAAAGCCCACACATCTTATCTGACCCACTAACGCACTGACACAAACACGCATGAAAGTAAGCATTCATGTACACACAAAGACATGCCCCCTGTATAGCCGCTGTATATATGTTGAACTTATTTCGCACCGTATGTAACCAACAGTGCTAATCAGAGTCTATAACAGACTGTTGGGGCAAGTGCTGTTAGTGAGCACCGAGGAGGTGGGTGGCCAATACCACACCGGGCCACCTTTGTTTACCCAGTGCTGATGTCCACACACTGCACAACACACACGTACATGAGCATGCACACACACATAATAATAAATCAGTCCCTTGCAGCACATCAACAATTTTCAGAGATTGGTTTCCACGTGATAAGGGCTTTGCTTTCGAAGCAACGAGGACACATTACATTGTTTTGATGCATATGTGAAGATTCTCCAGTGCACGCCTTAACACAATGTATAAAGCACACATTTAAGAACAGCATTTTTAAATACACTTTAGTGAATGATAGCATCAATTCTAAAATGTAGTTATTTATGCTGGTAGTTGATCTAATAAGAAAACATTTTTTCAGCCCTTTGTTAATTCACTGCTGGATGAGTCCTCATCATACATGAAGATTGTTTGACCATACTTGGTGAAGAGGGACCCTTGACTGGTTCAAATATAACTCCACATTGGCCAGGAATCAAACTCAGGTTGCCAGGTTCATAGGATCCAGTTAACAATGACTCATAATTTCTAATAGTTTTTAAATGTTCCATTTAAACTATTCACCTCTACAAGGCGGCATTTCAACTTTAAAATATGCACACAAATGAACATGATAAACAAATTTTAAATTAAGGTGTATTCAAACATATGCCTGTGTACATTATCTCTAATTTGAATTGTATTTCGTTAGGGTAACACATTTGCATACACTAATTGGCCTAGTTAATTTATGTAGGTAGCAGCATAATATTTAAACGCGTTTTGAATTACGGATCCGAATTTAATATCGCAGCTTTACGCACATTATTCTACCAAATTATTTCTTTTTTAGGATATGAACTCATTTGAATATGTAAATTGCAATTTCGTAAATTTACGTCTGTGAATCCGCATCGTATATCATCGTACTTGTTGTGAACAATCACTCTTAAATGTAAAATGGTGAGAAATGTTTCACTTTTAAAATATTACATTTTTGCGCAGCACACACAATTTGTTTAGTCCTTCTCAAGCGCTTTGCACACTTGCAGTCGCCTGACATGGGGTGTCAATTTGCACACCTTCCCACTTCAACCCTTGCTTCCCATGAGAACGTGCTGAATGCACAAGACGTGTGAAATGTGATGCTCATCCGTCACTACTCGCACAGCTGTATTCAAGTATCGTTAAATGTACGTGTGTATTTTTAACACGAATGTTAAGTGTTACATATACGTATTGAGCTGTAGCCCGGTCATAATTAACATCGGAGTATGTTCACATTCCTTGTTTTGCCCTGCTGTAACTGCAAGACATGCTATGTTCTAATGTATTAAAATACAGCCTTATGAATAGAATGATAGTATATATAGTTTAACTAGGCATTTTATTCACATGGTATGAATGCACATAAATATGTCTGAACGTCAATGTATTAGATTTGATATCATTACTATATTCTACGCAGCAATTACAGTGCTTATTTTAACAGGCCGGACAGCTATTAATGATACTATCTTATTTGATCACACTTTTCTTACTGAGTGTTATGTTAATTCCACACACTGGTGAAATGATGCAAAGCTATTAAAATATACCACCAGCGTTGACGTTTCACAGATAAAATAAATAATGTAACCCAACTGGCTTGTTAGCTACAATGTATCGGTATTTTTTTTATTTGTAGTATTATTATTCAATATTTGCATATGCGTATTATGCTCTTTAATTTTTTATCATGCTCACGAACTAAATTCAAGTTCAATAGAGTTCAGGAGTAGTCCCGGGAGGAAAGGACATTTCGAGCAAGTCCTTTCATGGAATTGTCCAACATATTGCGTGAATTTGTTGTCTCAGGAAGCAGGTGGTGTGAGGGACGGGGAGGGGCAATTGTGAGATACTGAAGGTTCTCTGCAAAACTAAAAAATGTTTCCTTCTCCCGAGAGAATTGCATTTATACCAATTCTCCTCCGTGAGAACACCGTTTCTTACTACGAGCTGGGGTTCATTTACATTCTGGAAAAGTAAATTGAAAGAAAATGTTAATGTCACGTATTTACATATTAAATTTCAATCTTTAATGACCAGCCTAATTTGTAATCCTTTACAGCACTCAAAACTCTTTAGATGAGTAATACATCTGGCGCTGAATTTATAATGTGAATTTCATTAATTCGTCTTGCTCTGTAATCCTGTGATGAACTTTCATTTGCAGCAAATAAAAAAATGGAAAATGCTGCTGTGTGTATTTGTGTGGGGAAAATAAAACATTATTGTATTGCAGATATATTTTGTGGAAAAGTGTACGTTAAATAGTTAATTTATGTGTGTCTGTCACACTGTCTTTATTTTTCTTGTTTTGTCTATGCTAATATGGCTATGGAGCAATGAAGGTGTATTAAATATGATTCACCGCAGGACAGTACACAAACAAAAATGTAAATAAGATGTGCTCTGTTAACGCTACAGCTACGTTATAATTGTAAGTAAATTGGGTAATGTAAAAATGTATTTTACAAGTGAACATAATTTTTTTTGGCAATTGGCAGACATTAAACACATTCAACATTCTGAACTTACAGAAAATACCAAACACAAGTATTAAATATATACCGCATTATATGTCTACGAGAGCTATTGAGGACAGCATCAATTAGCTGCCAAAAATCCATGGATTTCAAATCAAGAAAACTCTTTGCAGGTGCAGTCATCAGTGCTCTAATGCCATAGAAGCTCTGAACTAAATTTAGGTATGTTGTACACTCTTAGGAGTGCCATTTTTTCACTCTAGCAAACACAATACGTAATAATTGGCAGCCCTTTGTCAGTCGGCTGCTAGTTGGTCATGGGGGGGGGGGGTATATGACCATGCTTCATGATGCTAATAAGTGCAGACGAGAGATGGAGTGGGTGCAGGGGCACAACTACGGTGGGGAGGGGTGGGATGGCAGCGTTATGCAACCCATAGGGGCCCAGCCGGCCACAAGGGGGGCCCGAATCAACAGATAAACAAATAAAAAATAATTTTGATTTAAAGCTTTCGTGACTGCAGGGATTCATATTCTTGGTTCTTTCGGTAAAGTCACGTGACTTTACCGAAAGAACCAAGAATAAAAATAATGTTAGGAAAAAAATATTTGAAAAAATATTGATTACCAATTACCTGCGGTCTATTTTGGACCAAGCCCGATTAACGGATCAGGCTATCATATCAATAGATCATAAATATGCGCGATCCACCCCTTTTGAGGAAATCCTAGACGGATGGGCTGGCATGAAAGCAAGACGCACGATAACTTAATTGTGGATAATGTACCTTTAAATATATGTTTTATTACTACTGTCACTGTGAGATTGTCTTCCTCTAAACCGAATACACGGTGCAACTAAAATAATATATAGTTATACCCTACGTGTTATTGCATACGGTTTAAAAACATCCCTAGCTATTTCAGTAAAAGTGAGTCGGGAGAATTAGAGGGGGGGGGGGGGCACAGTTGTATCTTGCAACCCCCCCCGCTGAAACAGGTCGTTGCGCCTCTGGGTGGGTGCCCAGGACTGGTACAGACACCACTCGTCACTGAAGCTGGCCGCCGGGAATTCAAACCCACGTAGCTGGGTTACGAGAGTCGCTTGGTAGCCATTGTGCCAGGTACTCTCACTCACTTGACCCTCTTATGCATCATATCCACTGCGGTGGATTCTAAGTATATAACTGCTATGAAATGATATAGCTATTTATTTGGACACGGCATCTTGCTTTTGATAATTCCTATAAGAGATGGTTTAATCTTGAAAAGGTATGGTGGAACATATGTCACTTTGCTCTTTGCTGTGTGCTTGAAACACATTGCATTGCAGGTGGGATGAGCGTCGGATCCACAAAAGCTTGTGTTCAGAGATTATTAAAAAAAAACCCCCACCATATGCTACCGCTTGAGCACCCAATCTTCTAGTCTTGTTCAATCAGACACATGATCTTACTTCAAGCTAGTTATGAAGGCATCATCAAGCTCACCGACTCTTTCACAGTCAGAATTATCAGTGGCATTGGGCTATTTTCCTACTTGTCTTACACCACGAGAGAACGTGAACAGCATATTTGTAATTGCACCATTTGAGAAAGGTGATGCATTGCTCACACCTGCATTGTGACTCAATGGCCTGTATATCTTATTCGTTGCTCTGCATACAATGCACTTTTACCTTAGGGGTGTAATCTAGCATAATCTTTCTAGTTGTGGCCTTTCAACAGCCATCTTGAATGTGTTTTGCCAACTAATTGAATGCCACTTTTGTTTTACTCATTGGCGGGGAGGATGGTGGTGCCTGGACATTTCTCCATTGTCTTCTTTATTACCTTCTTAAATAATGTCACGTGGATCATTTACGTCGATTTTTATAACACTGTGTAACAAAAATAAAAAGAATGTGTTCCTGGGTAGTAAGTGTTATTTGCTAATTGCTTATGCCTCAAAAGTACAGAAAATGGCCATTATTCCCCACAAACTTTGCTTTTGTGACCAGGACAGTGATATTTTGAAATTTACCTATTTTCAATGAGAAAACGTGTGCATTTCGTTCACATAAAGTCCTGGTCTCAAAATTAAAGTTTGTGGGGAATAATAGCCATTTCTATACTTTTTAGGCATATGCAATTAAAACACAACAGCTAGTACCCAGGAACAAAAATTGTGTTACATCGTGTAATCACTATGCTTCTGGCAAATTTGCGATGGTTAATATTGTCCCACTTATGCTTATACCTTTATTATTGCTATTCCTTTTTCGGATTTTTTTTTTTAATGTAGCTGTGAAAAAAAACATTGGTGAATGCGTGTCTCCTCGCCTGACTGCATTTCTAACAAGTATTGTATTTCTAAATGTATTCATGCTCTCTCAGTGTAACTATTCCCCTTTTTTAGACGTGGTTTTATTGTTTTTTAAAAAATATATATTTTTAATGCATGCCTCGGTTTGTGAGAGCTCGGATGACCGAGTCACGTGCCTTTTCATAGTCTGCAAATGCTGGGCATCATAGCGTATGATATCAATAGGGCCCTTCCAGAATCTGATTGATTATAATTATATGGTCAGCGGTTGAGAACGGCAGTTATTGAAGGTGGATTGAGATCACAATGATGAAATAGAAAGCCAGATTAGAGCAGGTTGGAGTGCTTTTGGAAAACCGAACTTAAGAATGAAAAGCATATTATATTACCTGCTGTAGTGAGGCATCCATTCAGAGAATGTATTGACAATGGGCTGTAATTATTTTTCTTTATGGTTTATGTGTATTACATGTTTTGTTTACCATGTTATCCCCTTTTACGCATCTCATTTTTTAAACCATTTTCCTTCTGATAACTTGTTCTGCATTTTTATTTTATTTCTTTCCCACACTTTTAGTGTGACAAGATTTGTCATCTTATTATTTAGAATCGGTCTAAACTACTCTATGTCCTGAATTAGACATCTGACTTTAACTGTTGTGTTTTGCCTGTATTCAGCTTTGTCCTCTTTTTTATGATTTTGAAGAGTAACTCGCATTACGCCAACCTGCGATAACTTCCCGTGTTGAATTTGCCGAGGGCAGAGACATATTTAACAACATGGGGTATATCTGTGAGAATAAAGTCGATTATATGTTTCCAATTTCTCCATTTGGGCATAACAAATCATAATTAAGCATAATGCATGAAGGGTACCTGCACGATTGCTTTTATCGCCTTAGAGTATATGTCATCCCATACTCTTTTGGACGGATTTTTTTTTTCTAACGTGGCTCGCTTTCAAGCATGCTGAAGTGGCCTTTCCATTCCTATAATGATCGTAGTACACAGCATGCACTCATAACAAGGACTCTCGTACTGGCAACACATCACTAAACATTCGTGTTGTTTTTTATAAAATAAGCACAGTGTCAAAAAATTGTAATCCAAAGGTAATATTAACGAATTGTATATTCTTATTTAATAATTGACATAAAGTAAGACGCTATAATTCAAATAATGTATTTTTTTTGTATGAAAAAATACAAACTCGGATAATTGTTTCAAACATTACAACGAAGGCTGGTTCCTTTCGAAACATAACCTCATATTTTCTGTTATACCTAACAGTAATACTTGTACAATTTTCAATGTGCAATGGTGAAGGGGGTATGACATTATTACGGCAAAAAAACATCACGATATCATCACGACAACATAGTGCATAATGCTAAACTACATGAATCTAATTTACAAACCACTTTCCTAAATAAATCATTGAATTTAAAGGTAATATGCATGTATAAACGGAGAGCTTAATATAAAAATGCAAATGCGAACGTGGTATTTATTCACGAATTATTGCAACCCGTGGGCTTAAACTTTGAGTCAATTATGGTTTATTTCCTATTCTCTCTTGATGGTGTTTGTCGATGTATGACTAAGTGTGCATTGTGTGATGTTTAGGGTAGATATTTTATGATATTCAATGTATAATTTCCACAGAAAACCTCACGAAAGAATGGCATCCCTTAAAGATGGATAAGTGGTCATATGTTTGGGGAGTTATAAACGATACCAAAGGAGCACGATTGAATTGTATTCCAGAAAAACAACAACCGTTAAAGACATGTTCCACTCCATAATACGCATACCATGCCTATGTTAAACCATAAAAAAACGTTGTGATGTATACACATTTAGAGTATCTTGTTTGCATAGGATATACCATTAATTATATATTTCTGTAAATGTTTTCTTCTTAAGGCCAACCATTTATATGGAAATATGCGAACATATAACACATCAGACGAATATGTACGCACTAACATTCCATCATTCTTCAGCTGAAGTATAATAACATGTGTGTTACGTATTTACATTTCGTTTATGTATGTGATTGTATAGTAAAGTTTATTACATGTTAGTAAAAAATAAATAAGTAATTGTTCGGGGCTATATTAGAATGTGTGATAACAGTGTGCTGTGTTTGTTGCTGTTAGTGTAAGGCAAAATTGCAATTATAGTTATTTAAAAAAAAACTGCTCGTTTTTTTGTTTGAGCTAAAACAAAATTTAAATCTATATTTTCATATATATCTGACACCTCAGAATGTTTTCCTCTAAAAACATTCCACATACAGATTTAGCATTGTTCACAATTTGATAGAACAGAATACCTGTTCACCACATTTCCAGATACAGTGTATTGAACTATTGATTAGGATATTCGTAGTTACATAGAATGATCTAATATGATTTTTTTTATTGCCATACCAAATCAAGAATCACATTGCTACCAAAACTTTCAGTAACAAACCTGGGGCGCCTCAACTGCTGTCCCCTCGCTAATCGACTCAGTGGCAAGGAACTGCGGCTCCAGCCTCGTCCGGTAGCTCGTACACAACACTTTTAGATGCACAATTAAATAATGCAATGCGCATCATAACCAAAACACTGAAACCGATACCAATCCCATCGCTCCTTAATCTGGCGTACATGCTGCCAGCAAAATATCTGCAGAGACGTAAAGACTGCAAGCGAGTTTACACGTTTGCTTGTCAACAGCATCCTATCCATCAAACAACACCTCAACAATGTACCTCGCCAATGACTCAAGTCCCGATCCCCTTTCTGGGCTCGCGCTGTCACCATTCTAGAATATCACCGAGATCCGGACGAACACTGGCACTGAAACGACACAGATGTCTAGAAAGAACACCTCATTTGAGACCCACGCATAGGACCTCCTGGCTTTGACATACCTCGACGACACTGGTATAACCCAAATCATTAACCGCATCAGAACATCAACAGGGCGTTGAGCAAATCTCTCTCATAATGATAGTAAACCATTGTAGTCTGCACTCCTTCAACGGAGGAGAAATACATTTCGATTTAAAGCTTTTGTGACTGCAGGGATTTATATTCTTGGTTCTTTCGGTAAAGTCACGTAGAAGGGAAATCATAAAATAATAAAAGCAATAAAATTCTCGATTGCAACACAAGCAATCATCATCAGGTGTGAAAACCACAGCAAGAAAATGTTCCCTTCTACGTGACTTTACCGAAAGAACCAATAATAGGAGGATAAATAGTAAAATTACACAAACTCTCTCTCCTGAAGCCCTCTTGTGGCTAGCAGGCCTCGACATTGGCATTTAGCTCCTGAACATATTGCGATATGCAAATAAAATATAATATGCTGTGTTTGTGGCATCGGCAGTTGTTTAGGGCGAAATTTATTGAAAGGGAAGAAAATATTTTTCAGAAGCCCTCCCCTACATTCATGACTTTGTGTACATGTGTGTATGTGGCATACCATCAACATGAGCACGTAACTGGGATAATATATTAAGAATTACATAAAAAATATATATACTGCATAAATATACCATAGTAAAATGTGAAACATATTTTATGATATAACTGGCATCTTTTTATATTCCTTTAAAGTATGGATGAAATCCATAAAAATATGAATGCAGTGTTTAAGAGGTGAATGTTCCATTTCTTACCAACATATGAAAAGTATATCATACATTTCAAAGTGTAAAACTTAGTGTAAATCACACCACTACTTTTACATTCAGATTCTTCAGAAAACATTACCTGCAACTGCCTTCTCTAGTAGAGCTGTCAGACAAATATAAAATGAACAATGATAAAATAATAATAATAGAAATACCGCACACTCGACGTGTTTAGTATTAATTTTATGACTCACGGGAGTACGACATGCTGGCACAAATTACTATATATTTTTTCTTAAAGTCTAATATACAGTGTGGATAGAAGAAAGGACCTTGTGCAGATACTGCATTTTCTCGTATAACAGGCAGGGTGCGTTCCGGAGATGTTTCCATCATAATTATTATGATTATCATCATCAGCAGCAGCAGCAGTTTCAATGTATTCTCGGTTGCCATCCCTCACAATCACATGGTGAAAACATCCGTCTCTCACAATCACATGGTGAAAACATCCGTCTATCTTTAGCACGTGAGCCGATTTAATCGCTCCACCTCCATGGTAGATCCCCTCTCAGGTACTCTTGGCCATCGACCCTAATAGTGACGTGCATTGCCCAAGTCCATTTACTTTTCTTAACACTGACATTAATACGATGTCTCTAACTTCCGTGTGTCCTCTTATTCATATGCTCTTCTTTCTGTCTCTTTGTGCAATTCAAAGCATATTCCCATGGCTTCTCTTCATGTTTTTCAGCCTTTATTTCATTTCTAAATTAATTTAATGCAGGAGGGGAAAAAAACATGCCTGTGTGCCTAAAGAAAGTTGAAATCAGTGCATAATACATGCGATAATATATGGATCAGAAACACGAGCTGTTATAATTCATAAAATACAATCTGGCACGTACCAGAGGGCACATGGCGTTCAAGACGTCCGTGTCAACCATTGGTAGCACTCTTACACGCTCAGTGATGGTCAGGCAACAAATATGTTTATACAGCTCACTATAGAGCTGTTTATATATTGGCAATTAGTCATTAGGGCCACTAAAAAGGCAAAGTGCCAAGGCCCCTTACATCCAAATTGAGCTCTGTTGAGCACGCAGATACACTGATTGTGCGATGTAACACTATAACAGCCTTTTGTGTTCCAATCTAAGTTAAGTGCGGTAAACTCTTTTAAAAACAACAAATTCTATTCATTCCTACTGTAACATGGCATTATTGGTTTAATGTAATTAACAACGGCTGTGGAAGTGTTCCAACGTGCCTAACACATTTCAATCATAATTCTCGTTCATTTCTCTATTTTTTCCGTTTCTATATTGTACTGTATATATAAAACACATATGTGGTTGTTATGGTACAAGATTATTATATATTTGCAATGTATATAACTAAAGGCAGATCACGGATATCTTAATATCACAGTTGCTTATCAGGACTATTTCTTTATTGTGATGATTGTGCAATGGCAGTTTTTCAACAGTGATTATTCTCAATATTATTTCCTAATGGAATTAATGCTGTGCAGTCTGCCTTTTGAACAATTTAGCTTCCAAGTGCTTTTAGATCCTCTAGCCCCTCTAAGAACCATTATATAAATATGGGTGGTTGCCATAAACGAAATTTCAATTTTTACTTTTATCAGCATTGCAGGAGAAATGTGCAAATGAGCCGTTTCATATTTGTGTTTGTAGAGAGAGAGAATAACCCTTGCCACTTCCACTAACACACATATGCCCAATACTGTTGAAAATGCGTTTTTGGAGAAGATTGTATTCGGAGAAGAAGTCATGGTTCATGCTCCTTGACGAGGGCAGCAAGGTATTATGGTTCATTTGTGGCAACCACATCATGTGTACTGATTGCGACCTCATGACGAATTCGCTCTGCAACCGGAAGTCAGTGCAGTTCGGCGAGCACTGGACAGGCAATGGTCGGATGATTTTGCATCTTGGTAATGTTTTTTTGCCCAACGTCCTGGAGAATAGTGAGTTACAAGAATCAAGCCTGGTCGATGCTCTGCTACACGTGTTGGCTATGTTACAACTCAATAGTGGTCAAATGTGTTGTAGAGCCCTGATTTGAAAATTGCAGGGCCTGACTATATTTTGCACGTGGTGATCAAACGACATTCAAATGTTTTCGCCTGAGCAGACAGTTTTATTTGTGCATTACATTTCCTTTTCAATGGGAAGCTCAATTAAGTTTAGGTCTCCAGCATTAATTGATAGCATAACTTATGCATGTGCAATTTGACAGCTGCAGTGATGCGGATTTGATTTTCATTAACCATCCACATTTTGAGTACTATAAATGTTGTAATTGTTCCTCATTAATGCAATCACTATTTCTGATCTTACATCAATAAGGCATAACACAACACATTCATTATTTGGTGTAATTATATATATCAGGTGCATTTCAGGAAGAGGCTACATTTTTTTGTTCAAAGCAGTAAGGATTCAAAGCACCTACATTTTCACTGTCAGTCGAGGAAATACAGAATAGTCTAAAAGGGATTTTAAAGTTATTGTGTACATTTGGCAATGTAAAAAAATTCAGAGGGATTCGACAAAGCATTGATTTTTTGTTACTATTGCTATCCTACTTACATTTAACCTGTCATATGATTCCTTTAACAAACCATCACGAATCATTATTGAATCAATCCACAATATATCATTTTTTTCGTATTATGGAATTCCATAAAAAAAACATTTTATTAAAAATTTTGATTTTCTGATAATAAATGATCTATCACCAACTTATGGAATGCCTGACAGATAGGACACCAGAATTTACCGATCTGTGGCTTTCATTTGATTAAAATGTCATGCTGGTTTTTACAAGATCACATAAAACAAGTGAACAGTCGCACAAATAAAGTCTTATTTATAGCAGACCACTGCATTTTTGTGTATACAGTACTTCATAGCTTTGGCCTAGACTTGTATGCAGAGCACGATGGAGCAATGTCCTTCATAAAGGACATTTTAAATGTTCACTTGTGGAAACTAAAGATCTTATGCTACTCTCCTTAATTTGTCGAGCATTGTGGCTGGTGTCCTTGGAAAAAGTGGTCAATGCAACATAAATGAATACAGAAAATAGTTTCACATTCCATTTGAGTGTCATGACCAGTTCTTCATGCAAATGCGTTGCTATTTTAGTAAAATAGGTAATCTATTACCAACTGTGTTTGAATTATTCCTGTGGCAATGAATGAGGACGCAAATATAAACCATAACCTCCAATTAGCACGGTTGGCTACATCTGGTGCAAAACAAGTTCAACATACATACTGTACATACAATACGTTTGGCAATCGGAATTACTTGTAGTGTTACCACAGTTTTCAAGTCTTATTCAATACTGTTATTTTGTAACTGGATTTACTATTACTCTTCAACGATAACTCCCATTCTGAAGATTACAGGCATCAATTTATGTCTGGAATACATTAATGCACATTATTTGGGGGATTATATGAGGATGTTAAGCTCCTGAAATGTAATTACAACATTTCACTTAAGGTGTCTTACCCTGTGACATTTCAATCATATTCAAAATGTTTAAACTTAGCTATAGGTGTCCTAATATCATATAAATATTCATATTAATGCTTCGTTAATGCATGTTCATAGCTTAAATATGGTGTCGTAAATTTAAAGCAAAGGAACTGGCCTGGAATGTTGGAACCACGCTACAAGGTATCAGAAAGTGTGAAGATCTCAAAGAAAAGAGTATACGTATAGACTCCTCAATAATAATGTGAATATCCTCTGTACCTTCTATAAGACAATGTATCCATGCGTTTTGTTGCATACATTTTTAGTTGAATTATGTTTTTTTGATTTTGTAGTCAAGTTAAAAGGTAAACGTGGAGCCCTGCGGTTATTTATGCCACTGCTGGTGGAACTACTGGAGGAAGCTCTGGACAGCATCTCTAGAGGGTATTTGGCCTACTCTTTCGTGCTGGCCAGACATTTTGTAAGAGGTGATAGCAATGCAAATACATGGATTGCAGTTTACTGCATTTAAAACGGTTGAAGTACTGTACTTACAATAATAATAAAAAAACTCTATTGTAAAAATCAGTAAAATCATGTATAGAATACAAATGATAAGTTTACTTTTGGGAAAAATAAAAAACTACCATGTTCAGTTTTGAGTTATTCATGCTTGAAGAGTGTGTAAACAGTTATCACCTCAAGGTTTCCAGTGCTTTAGCTTTTCATAAAAAACTTTCATTGAAGCGGTATTGCACATGTCAGAGTGTGTCATTTATATATCAGGAATGGCATACGGTAATTCCTTTGAATAACTGTGTAATATAATCATGCAATTTACATGCAAATGTTTATTTGCTTGAGGCAATAGGCTACACACGTAAAACAAAGTTTATTTTTTACAAACCAGGGGGTTTGTGATGTTTGCGGCAGTGTGCCAAGCAGGACATTTTTACTCGGTGACTTCACTAATGAGAAACAGCCTCACCCGATGGTAAGTCAGAGAAGTGCTTTTCCACAGCACTTGCCATTTCATTTCACGGATTAGACCCTGTTCAGCGTTATCATTAAATATTTCTGTATACACAGCGACTGGTATCTGCCAAACGTAGGAGGCGATGGCGTTTTATCTCATAAGATGTTATGTCCAGTACAGTAAAACAGAACTCTCATTATACAGACGCAGATTTCAGTCGCATTTTTTTTTCATTTAAACAAGTATTTCAAATTGTGCTTGCTTCCGAGGTAAAGGCTCGTGTTAATATTCTCTGAAAACTACCGTCATGTCCTTGAATTTTGATTTAAAGCTTTCGTGACTGCAGGGATTCATATTCTTGGTTATTTCGGTAAAGTCACGTGACTTTACCGAAAGAACCAAGAATATGTCCTTGAATGTTTTACCTTTCCAATATGTAGCGTGGTACCATTACCTCGGTGTCTTAAAAACTAAGGCTTCTCATTGCGCCATCTAGTGGTTACGTCAATGGGTAGGCATTTTCTTCGGCCATTTGAGTCAACACAATCAGTGTGGGTGGCATGGGCGTTGATCTAACATTGGTTGCCATTAACAGGAATATTTCAGGAATGTGAATTAAAAGCAAGATGAAGCGTGGTTAAACTATTCAAAGGCAAACACAAGCATCTGTATGACCAATAATAGACATGTTTTTCTATTAACCGATTGACTGAACATGAACTCGTTAAAAAAAAAAACCCTTCTATGCTCACTCCTTCACAGTCGATACCATGTCATTCGATGGTGCAACATGTACATGCAAATACAACTCGGATAAATATGAAAATAACAAAAGTCGAATTCTTTACTCGATATGCAGTGGTTACGAATGGCTCTTAAATCCATTTCCTTTTCTTGTCAACGTGATGTCTCTAAATTGCGTGTCTTCCCTGATCAATGCGATTATATTTTTTTCAATCTCTCAGTGTAATTCCAAGCATGCATTTCTCCATGCCTCCTTGTGCACTTTTCAACTTTTGTTCCACAGCTAACTTAGCTTAATTGCATCAATAATTTGCTGTTTCAGTTTACTGATTATTGACAGTAAGTAGTTCCATTATGTATAATTGTTAATTAGACTATTCATATATATTTTTAGACACTATAATAATGTAGAGTACCGATAAAACAAAGCATCCCATGCCAGGATATAAGATCGCATATTGTAACATTTCAGAGAAACCTTAACTATACAAACAGCAAGGATGTCCACTTTTATGACAATGATTTTCACATTCAGCACAGTTTATGTTTTTAGATGTGTAAGCAAGTCTTGCTTTTGGGCAGAGCTCACAACCTGAATTCTCATAACGAATTAAAAACTTAAATATTGAGCACAATGATCATTTTTATAACTGGAACTGGAGCAGTATATTTCATGTCTTTTAATCTGGTTTCAATATTTTTGGTGTAATTTGCCATATTATTGAAATATACATCGTTTTTTTCCAGTATAATTGGTGTGTATTGCATCGTAGATAATGTATGCAACATTCCTTGGATCAGTTGACCTAAAGTGTCTAACATAATCCAGTGGCCTGAATTGGCTCATTGTTTCAGACAACACTAACCTTTACAAATTAGTCCCTACTGTTTAAAGCCTGCATATTTGTCCATTGCTGCAAAAATATCTCACTGGTGTACCTCCAGTTCTTTGATGGGTCACAGGGTGTTTAGAGGCATCATAATGTAGTATACAAGCCATGTGTTTTGCATGTGTTTAGATTGACACGGATTGAAAATGCATGACATAATTATTAATATATTAATTACATTTAAATTGCTGTGCTGTGACAGTTCAGCCAATAACGGAACCCTCGTAGCCCGTGGAGTGTTGTTTTACAGTACATTCGTTGGAGTAATAAAACATTTTAATTGCACTTTTCAAATTCAATACAATTAGGCCATATGGCACCAAGATGAAAATGACCTACATTTGCCAATGATGCAAGAGCATATTATATTTCATACCCACACCACAGCATGTTGGGATCTGAGAATGCTTTGCAGAAATAAAGTGTTGAGGTAGGATTCGAACCATTGAATCATCTACGATGCTACCTTAAATCCAAGAAAGTAGAGTACAGTATTAATCAAAGGAAATAAATCATTAAATAAGTAGCCCTGTGAAGAGAAAGTACAAAGAAGAAGTTACAGTACAAAGTTTAGATTAATATGCAAAACAGGTATTGCTTGCAAAGCAATAATGAAACTCGTTTAGGTCAAATAAAATTCATAAAAATGAAATTAATTGTATAACAACCGAGTTAATTTGATTCTTTGCCAAATATATTGATAACTCACTGCTCCCAGCAACCTTTAAAAAAGTAGCTTTCAAGAAATGTTATTATTCAGCTCTATAGAAGTCAATTACAATATTATTGGAATATACAGCAAGAATTCGGCATTACAGTATTCATTATTTAAACAATTGGCACAACCAATTATGTCGGCTTTAGATGTAAATTAGTTAATTATTTACGGTGCATGTTTGTGCTTTTGAAATGTAAAATATGGGCAACTGTTCCCTGTTTTGTACAAATATATTGATAAATCTAAACAAAGTGTTATTTTATCCGAACAAATAACATTATGCATGAAAAGAGCAATAAAAAATAACAATTGGCCATTTTTCATTTATAATTGCTTTTGCACCCATGTTGACATTTATTACATTTCATTATTTGCATAATGAAAACATATTATTAGTTCTTCAAAGAGTATGCAACAGACATCAATAGATTATTTGAAATGACTGTAACCCTTTTGTCTCCTTACCAAATTTACAGTATGACCTATAAATACATAGACGTAGAACAGTGAATTTAAAACATGTTTTGTTGAAATTGTATACACAATGTATTCCTTGTGTAAATCAACATTAATTACAAACTTAAAAGTTTATAAATACTGTCACTTAGAGGAAAGGAAGATGTCGATGTTTCAACTGACTGGCCTTTTTCAGGATATGGAGGTTTACATAGAGATATTCTTAAGGTCTTGGAAGGGCAAAGTTTTCCTGATGTACTTTTCTGCATCATCACTTCATAAAAGCAGTCCAGCTGTAGTACTGATAAAAGAGTTTTAAACAGCTCGTTAAAAAAATGCCCAGTACTAACGGTCTTGCTCCTATAATTTGAATATAGTAAGGCATTAATCAAAATTTAACATTCATCTTTTATGCGTTATGTAATTGGCTTTTAAGACTACTGGAGTATAATAAAATCTCCTCCCCATTAAAGCCTGCAAGGGATATGCCTTGGGAACTATGGCTCAGCAAACTAATCCCCATACTCACAATTCACCGATGATAGGAGCGGAGGCACTCCAACCATTTGGAAGGGCCTTCATTTGTTATGCATTCTCTGAGCGCCCATTACACGTACGGAATGAAAAGGATGCCTACAGTGACGGCACTGTAAAGGCATACAATTCTACGAGCCACACCTGGCCAGGATTATAGCAAGATAATGTCTCATCTTTCTACGCATCACAGGACAATGCATCCTGCGTTGCTGCGTGGTGTTGTGCTCAGGTGTCTGCTTTCCGTGGGGGTTAGCCTACTATCGGTTGTCCACCATTCAGCTGGCATCTAACCCGGCACACCTCCATATCCTCAACAACTTAACCGCGCGGGTAAATGTCTCATTAATCATTTACGCTTGTGAAAAATGACCACCTACTCTTCACATTTGCATGAGAGCCTCTGTACTGTTTCACATATATATGAAGGTTCCATCCCCAGCATGTATTGTGACTATCAGTGGCATTTATCAGTGTATACTGTAATGGGGCATCTTTGGTAATGTGCCCTTTGGTAAGGAGGCATTTCGTAATTTCAGAAATGATCATTTATGCCGTTTTGATCTAATTATTATTGTTTTGTAGTGTTATGCTTCACATGCGTTTGTTAATGTTCCCATTACAAAGTTAAATCTGCATTTGCTACAAGTCTGCGCAAGTCATACATTTTATAGTTTTATTATCGTTAAGTGATGTTTCATTACATTACTGTGTAATTTTCACTATACATTTATTCCATCATGCAAATTTTGGAGTAGTGATGCAGCTGCATTTTGAATCATCATCATTCATGATCAATCCACTGCTGGATAAAGCCATCTCCAAGCTGTTATCATCTTGCGCGATCCTACACTGTAACAATCTCCCTAGAAACTAAACACAAGCTGATTTCACTGCTCCATCTTACACGTGGACGTTCTCTCGGACACATTTCATACCTCGGCTGCCACTCTGTGACCTTATTCTTAACCGTCAGCCATTGCTTTTTCTAAACAGTTTGAATCGTGTCATTAATATTCTGGGTTCTTTCGGTAAAGTCACGTAGAATGGAGATAAAATAATAAAAATAATAACAACAGAATACAATTCTCACGACGTTTCGGCCACAACACAAGTAGCCTTCCTCAGGTGAAGAAACAGGACTGTCTGCTGTCTTCCATTCTACGTGACTTTACCGAAAGAACCCAGAAGATGAATCCCTGCAGTCACGAAAGCTTTAAATCGTGTCATTAACTTGCACGTTTTCTAATGCAAGTGTCCCTCATTCTCTCTCAGTATGATTCTAAGCATGTGTCTCTATTTTTGTGCGCACTTTTTAGTCATTCCATTTATTTTGAGTTGATGACCTGGTCTCTCCGCACCACAATATCACAGAGCCAGTAGCGGGAATACATTCACAACTTTATTCTTTGGGCGCATTGCTCTGCTTAGGGGCCGTCCATAAATGACGTCACACACCTAGGGGGGGGGGGTCAGACATTTGTGACGATGTGTGACGAGGGGGGGGGGAGGGGTGTGACGTCACATCAAAATGCGCAACTTTAAATAAATATAGACAACACGTTCTACTTAATTAAATAGACTTTTTAATAAATGTTTTCTCCTACAACATCAGAGTGCAGCGTCACATTAAATTAAATACGCACTACAATGTCAATAGTTTAAAGCGATTTCAAGCATGGTTTATTTTTGGGGGGCGGGGGGGGGGCAGAGCTTTGTGACGTCACATTTGAGGGGGGGGGGGGTCTGACTTTTTATGACGCAGTGTGACAAGGGGGGGGGGGGGGGGCAAAAATCGTCCAAAATCGCGTGACGTCATTTATGGACTGCCCCTTATTATCAAGTTCATCTTTCCAAAAAAAATCACCCCATTTTTTTACGATTCGTATTTTAATGTTGCGCTTTAAAACAAAAACAACAACCAGTAATGCCACATCATAGTGAAAAGCTGTCGTTTTTGGTGACCCGGGTTCACCCTCGTAAATTGGACTACCCTGATCCGTACGTGGCCCAACGCAAGCGTGGATCAGTGTATTGGCTAGGAACGCCAAAGTTGTTCTGAGATCACCGTGGTGGCCTCTTGGGTCGTCTCACCTGGTGGAGCAAATTGAACCCCGAGATAAATTCAAAGATTTTGGGGCATAATCGATTCAAACGATTATACCAAAAAAACCCAAAAAGAATCGACATCGGATACAACGTTACGGGGTTAGGTTTAAAAAAAAAGCCAGTTCGATTCTAGAATCTAATGCCGGAATCGTCTGCTGTGGGCAAAACGCCACCGCAAATGCGCGTCCGCGAATCGATCGCAAAAATATAGGAATCGAATCGAAGCTTCTCATCTCGGCCAAGTGTCGCAATCAAATGGTAAAAAAACGGGCGTGCGGTTCATTTAACAAGTCGACGTTTCGGTGGCGCGGCCTCGGGAGCACATCGCGCATTCTTAGCGATATAATGCATTAATCGATGCTGTTATTCCCTACAACGTTTCGCTAATGCGAGCTAAAGTGCCGCGCGCTTATTGCGAGACAGCGTGCGGATTGCACTGTACAGTGCGCCGTACAGTGTAAATGCGTTGCTGTTCGTAAGAGCACCGCTTGATCAAATTTATCTCTTCACGCTGCTGGTCGCGTCGTAAATTACCTGCCGTAGAGCGGTAACAGCATTGGGGACGATAGCGAATAGTCGAGGAAGCATAGCGAGTGCCTAGCGGGATGAGGCTGGCCGCTGTCCAGCAGTGGATAGACCCTGGTTGGTATTTATTATAGATTTGAAGATTTCGTGACTGCAAGGATTCATTCTCTTTGTGGTTTTTTTTACGGTAAGGTAAAGTCAAGTAGGTAAAAAATGTTTTTTAATGAAGTAAAATAAAATTGATTTAATTTATCTTCTTTGGTTCTTTCGGTAAAGTCACGTAGAATGAGAATAAAATAATAAATTGATAAAATAAAATAACACTATTATTCTCACGACGTTTTGGCCACAACACAGGCCGCTTGTGTTGTGGCCGAAACGTCGTGAGAATATTATTGTTTTATTTTATTCTCATTCTACGTGGTGACTTTACCGAAAGAACCAAAGAAGATGAATCCTTGCAGTCACGAAAGCTTTACATCGGATTCTCGTCATTTCTGCATCGATAAAACTCGGGACCTCATTTGTGGGAGTTCAAAGAGTTTGCCGGTCTCATATTACATTGCTTTTATAGCTTCATTTTGGTGATTTCGAAAACGTTTGGTTTTGCCATGTTTGTTTGTTGAAGTACAGAGTTAGCCTGATAAAGTCACGTAGAAGGGAAACAAAATAATAAAAAAAATAGTATTGTTGACTTTACCGAAAGAACCACGAATATGAATCCCTGCAGTCACGAAAGCTTTAAATCAAAATTTAGCCTGATAACTTTAATTTAAATTGTCATATGGTTGTTGTTTGACTTGCATCCCACTGGGATTTTTGCACACAGCGTTGAAATGCGGTGGGTTTTTTTTCCTGGAAGACTTTGTTGTTTTTTCCTGGATTTTTCTGTTGCGCGTAGTCACTTTAAGATGTTTTCTTGTTCATGTTTTTGTTTGTTGTGGTTGCACCCGAGTCAAGAGCACAGCATGGCTCACATGGCCACACCTAATAAATGAAGCTGAAAACTGAAACTTTAGCGGTGGCAGCGGGGAACGAGTTGCTGTCCCATTGTTTATTTAAGCACGGCGATACTTTTGAGGCGTGCCCAAGAGCACTCACAAAGTGGACCGACTTCTTTCACCAACCGGGAAAGTCACTTGGTCATACATAACCGTATTGCATGCAGCTGTATTATTCGTGGTCGTGGTGGGGTTAGCGCATTGTCCTGTGTCACCTAACCCAAGTTCTACTCCTGGCCACGGCTAACATGAGTGGATAGCGGTGTCTGAACTGGTCCGAGTTTCCCCCCCCCCTCCACTGTTCACCAACCCGCACTGACCGTGAAGACAAATTATGGTCAAACCCCCATTGACTGACACGGTATGCCAGAGGCCTTCATCATGTATATGAATGAAGATGGTTCATGCCATTGCATGCAAAATTGTTGAATTAACAACCTTGCGTGGAGTTGGTCTTATACATTTCCTTTGCCTTAATAGGTACTCCATCGCAGCACTTTTGCTATCCATACGATGGAAGGGAAATCGTTCTCTCACTTTGTTCAATTTGCATGAAATCTATATTCATGTACAATTGTACACGAATACAGTACGATTCCAAGAGCATCAATGATTATAATTATTGAACTTAAACTGTTTTTTTTTTAAATACAGTGTATGGTGATGCAAGGAGCATGCATAGTAACAAAAAATGTATATACAATCGGCAAGTAAAAGCAGATAATTTACCATTCACAGGAAAGCAATTAAGTAGTGGTGAATCTTACAGTCGATTTAAACAAGGTCGGCCCCTGCATAGTCTTTCCTTTTCGCCACTAGCGTTGGCTTTTGGTAGACTTTTTCCCGCATCGTGTTCCACATATTTTGACTTTCTGCATTTATTGCTGGCTTCTATGACTCATGTGTGTGTGTTTTTTTCAATTGCGTTATTCTTAGGATGCGTTTCACATGCCCTTTTGGTGCCCTATTTTTGTAACGATGTTATTGCCATTGATCATGTTTGTCATCCATATGTCATGGTTGGCGGTGCGAATTGATCGAAGGCCACAATCTTCAAATGCAGAAGCATTTTGTTTTTTTTTGCACTCCCAAGTCGCTTTGATTCTCATTTTTATTTCATCACCGTGGTTCATAGTCTGTCTTGAAAAGTTGTCATAGATAGACATTTCCATGGTTATTATCATTGAGTTTGTCACGAGCCTAATCTTGATTTGAAGCTTTCGTGACTGCAGGAATCCATACTCTGGTCCTTTTGGTAAAGTCACGTAGGTGTTTGCAAACCTAAATTAAACAACTCCCTGGCTTTATTTGCATAATATTATAGCGTTCATTATTTTGGTAGTGAACTATATGCCTATGTCTTGTGCAATTTTAATAAAATAGAATATTTTGCTCAGTAATTCTACTTTTAGTAAATTACTTTCGAAAGCTGGAAATCGATTTTACTAAAATTATTACATTTGTTTAAAAATACATGTTTTGCAAAAATATAGATTATGTAGCTCAACATTGACATTGTTTTGTTGATCATTTTTGACGTTACTACAATACAATAACTTGCATTAAAAGTTCATGCTCTGTGGTCCTTTATCAATACTGGGCTCGATAAAGGACACAACTATACCATATCAGTAATGGAGGGTTTTATTAATCGTACTTTACAGTGCTGCTCATTGTAGGTTGATTAAGGGGGTGGCAGGACCGGTTCAGATATTACCACTGCTATTAGCTTTGGCTATTAATTGAACTCCAGTCATAACAAACTTCAGTGGAGGGCATGGCACAGCGCGCTAACTACTGCACCACTACTCCGACCGATAATGATTAAACGGTGATCTATTTGTGTCGTTTGTTAAACATAGAATCTCACGTTTTTCCACAGCATTGTAACTAAATAGATTCATGAGTCGCAATATTTGGTGCAATTAAGTATAAATTAGATTCATAAACAATACGAGAGGTCGAGCTTTTAAGTTTTTGTATGCGCCGAAGATGAAATGAATTTGTGCTGTCACCTTATACCTGCTTTTAGACACAGAAGGGTTACCCTTTAAAATACATGAAACAGACAATGTTGCCTGGTGGGGCCAGGGCATATGAAGACCCCCAAGGTACTCTACAGTGCACATTCTCAATCGCAATGAAACGACAGGCACACCTGGCTCTGTGTGATCAATTCACATATTCCAGTTTTTATTACACATTATGGTGAATGATAAACAAAAAATTCCTTTATTTACAGTGCATGTTGAGATGTGTATATAATCTAATTTTATATTTATAGAGCGCCTTCGCTCAAGGTGCTGAACATGGCTAAAAAAAGGGGCAGAGAATAGAATGATTTTGATGGCAGGGGCGTGCAAGGGTTGGGGAATTAGTGACCGTGATCGAGGGTAATTGGGGACCACGAAAGGGTCGGGGAGGGAGGGGAAGGAGTGGAGGGGCGAGGGGAGGGAAGAGAAATTGAGACCCTGTACATGGTTCTGTTCAGAGCTTGAATGTGCGTGTGTGTATGTTGTAGTACTGAGGAGCGGTCATGTAGCGGCTCGTGCACTGGCCCACGAGCCCGGCCGCCCGAGTTTGATTCCCACTCACGGCCAACACCGATGACAATTATCTGAACCGGTCCTGGGTCTCCCCTAGGTTGGCTCCGCCTAAAATGCGTTACTGGTGCATTGTATAATTATTCATCACTCGGGAGACAAAGGCGGCTGGGCGTGGTGCTGGCCACCCAACCCCCTTGTGTGCCTCAGTGCCGGCCTTCATAGGTGCTCGCTAACAGCACTTGCCTCAAAAGTCTAAGGCTACACGGGGGATCTCTGTCTTTGTTGTAGTGCTTGTAGAACATGTAAAGCCAAACTAATAATACAGTCATGTGGTATCAGGTTTTTTTTTTAAACCTGATTTTGGTAATTAAAACATTTGGACAATTTGTTTCCGCCCATCATTCCCTGTGTACCCAAGCAAGAATCAAGTGCGTTGGCTCAACTCATGTGCAATCGTGGTTCGTTTTTTTAATTACACGCTTTCTATTAACTCACTGTTGTATCCTCAAATCTTGTAACTCAATTTTAACCCACTCCCCAATGTGGTATCGACTGCAAACTTGGTATACTTATGTCATACTGATGACAACACTATATTCTATCATAATATATATCTTTAAACATTATTTTTTATATGTTATGTTTCGGCTTGGGTCTGATTGCCCATGGTCAACTGACGTTGGCTGTAAATCACCACGGGTCCCTTACGTTGTGGCAAGCCTCGGGGCCACTTCCTGGAGTCGTGGAGGGTCTTCCATTACTAGTAGGGTACATTCCATTAAAGTGTGTTTAAAAAAATATTTTCTAAATATTACTTATTTTGAGTTGTACCGTGTATTGGGTGTGATGTCTGACGTTTTTCTCCACGTGCTTGGGAGTCTTCAGGAACTGAACCATTCATGTCCGTATGTATGCGTTTACAGCACAATAACACTACATAATGCCGCCGTATACAAGGAACATGCAGCGTGAATATCGCGAGCAAACCAAATATCTCTTGGTGGTGATGTTAGAGTTGAGTGGCTCACTGGGAACAGAATGTTTGCGTGCACTTGAGTCTCCACGAAGTGAGACGTGTATCACGTGTTGGGAAGGACAAGCCTAGGCAGGCACAATGGGTTCATTTTCAACAAGCCTTGCTTATACGAATACATATCTACGTGTGTGATCTCCAAGCTTCGGCACATGAATCAGTATGCTGACGGCCGTGTCACCTTAACCATAACAACGATCATTCAGGACCGAACCTCATGAGGAACGAATATACAGTGCTTCCCTCACTGTACCAGTTTTTCATTTTTATTGGGTAATTATAGCATTTATACAGCTCTGTGCGGAACGTCATATTTTAACCATTTATGATGTACACTTGCCATTCCCTCAATGTATGCTGCAGTACGTAGGTGTGTACAAAATTATTGTAACATCACACCGAATTATAGAATACTAACATTGTCATACCTGAAAATGTTAAAGTACACATCCAGTTTTTCCAGTGTTTTATTCAAAGCGTACTCGTATCTCTGATATCAACATTGGGTATTTTGCAGAGATTCTAAAATGCAGTGTGTTCTCGATGTTCCTTTTTAACATTATTGTAAAATAAATATTTATCCAGAGTGCTCTTCAATCCTTTGAGCTGTGTTTGTATACTGTATTAAACTGTAGCTTTAGAACATGCAGAAAGACGGAATTTAATATTTTTTGGTGGTGGGGAGGGGGGTCAAATATCGTCGACCATGAACCACAAGTGGAGAGAAGAGAACAACATTTGGGAGAACAGGTGCAGAGGCAACTTCTATTGATTACTCAGGAGGCCTCTCTGCCTTGACTCAGCCAAGATAACATTCACGTCTAGTGTCATGACCTTGGCTATGTATTGGACCTGAAGGAAACATTTTTGTTGCAAGATGGTTCTGATCTTTAGGGCCATGCAAAGCATCTTAATTCCCACACTGCCATTTCACGAAGCATTAGCCCTTAAAAGAATAATAGCCCACACAAGGACAATACGCTGATCTTTCCTTAGGTCCAGGCATACATTAATACAAGCCAAAGAATACAATACAGTACTTTATTGTGAAATGTTATTTGGAAAGGTTTATCACAACAAATTAGCTTATGTTTAAATTGTTAGTTTTTAATGTTATATGTTTACTCGACCGTTACTATTATTAAAATATTACAAAAGGGACCTTCATTCTGAGGCTCAAACAAAAACATCGTTTATTGGTATCTTGGATTGTGTATTGTAATTTTTGTTGGGTTATATAAGTTATGTTTATTTTGTAGATGTGCAGTATATTGGTATGTCGTTTTTTATGAATATGAAATATAGTTTAAGGATATTTTAGCAATTTTGTATATTTTTATTTGGTAACTACCTCCGCGACTACAAATATATCATAAATATTAAATAATACCCTATTATAAGTTTGGTTTAAAATGCCAAACAAGACACGCTGCATGAATATTTTCTTTGGGAGGCTGAATTTATAAATATTTGTACCGTACTGCTTGTAAGAACTGGAATTAGGATTATACCTTAAATATTCTGGTGTTTGTAAATAGGCTTCGTGTTTCATATTGTTTTGTAATGTTGACACCGATAATAATTCATACCTTTACACTGCCCTGTACAGCTTTGATTTGGTGCTGAATTGTGTTATGGTCTCGTGTAATCTTGCCAAAAGTGATGTGAAGCTCAATTTGCTGTAATCAAATTCTTCCCGAAGGAAAATTGTCATGCAAATAACTCAATGAATGCATTTATTGGGTTAATCATCTGGTGCCACACGCATTAATGACAAGCCACGCTAAGGCTGACCATTCTGTCATGTAAGCCAGGAATTATGTGAGCATCTAAAACTTCATCATAGACAATTGCTGAAAAGCACTGAATAAGATTGCACAAGAATTCAAGTTTGGTTGCTTCTGAGAAACAAATGGTGGATGAACTGCATTTTGATAGTTTGTGTGCATATTGAGTGCCTTTTACCATCGTGCCTCTGTTACCATCTACAAAACCACATGCCTGGAAGTTTTCAGAGACCCACCGGAATTCCAGGAACGCCATGAGACATTTCTGGCAAGAGTCGTTATACGTGACAAGGTGTGGGTGCACCTTTGCGACCTCAAAACAAAATGCTAAAGTATGTGGTGGATGTCTCGCTTCATTCCCATCAACCAAGACCGTTCCACCTATATGGAAGGTCATTGCTGCTGTATTTGGAGATGCTGACAGTGTCATCCATAATAGCCTTCTGAAGGATGAAACGGAGAGTGCAACTACTTACGTTGACACCTGCAGAGGTTTACACACACGTTCAGGTAGAGGCTGCCATTGAAGAATATCAAAGATGTTTTCCTGCCCAATGATAATGCGAGACCGTATGTTTGCCATTCAACAACTGCAGCCATCACACAGTTGGAATTGACAACAATACTGCATCAGCTGTACAGCGCCTCCTGTGCCCCCCTGCCATTTCTTTCTTTTTGGACCTATGAAGCACTCTCTTTTGCAGAGGACATTTCCCACGGGATGAAGTGAAGTGTCTGTCTTTGGCTGGCGATAGAGCAGCAGGAGTTTTTCCTGCACCAGATTTGCCACCCGCGTTTGCAGTCGGTGATGCTGTTTCAATCATGTGGTTCAGCGTGTCGAAAAATAGAGTGTATGTGGGTAAATATGCAGTCTCCCAATCACGTACTTTATACCTCTGGTTACTATAGTTTCCAACAAAACATTTCGTGGTATTACTTACGCATATCCCCTTGTCTGGATATAAACAACAACATTATTATCCCCCCAGATATCCTTGAACAGACTTTTTAAGTTCTGTTGGCAAGCACCTATTCAGGCCAGTATGACACAAGAGGGTGAGTGGCTAACACCATACCCGGCCACCTTTGTCTCTCCAGTGCTGATATTTATACACTGCACCAGATACTCTATTTAGGCTGAATCGACCGAGGGAAGGCTACTGTTATTGGTCGTGAGCGGGAATCGAACTCGGGCACAGCATGCTAACCACTGCGACAACACTCGATATACACACCTAAATCAGAGACACTTGCATGAAATGTGAATTTCACAAATATCTGCAGGACCAATTTATTAGAATGTGCATGGGCCATGACATGCAGCTAAACTACAGTGAGGGAAAAAAGTATTTGATCCCCTGCTGATTTTGTACGTTTGCCCACTGACAAAGAAATGATCAGTCTATTATTTTAATGGTAGGTTTATTTGAACAGTGAGAGACAGAATAACAACAAAAAAATCCAGAAAAACGCATGTCAAAAATGTTATAAATTGATTTGCATTTTAATGAGGGAAATAAGTATTTGACCACCTCTCAATCAGAAAGATTTCTGGCTCCCAGGTGTCTTTTATACAGGTAACGAGCTGAGATTAGGAGCACTCTTAAAGGGAGTTCTCCTAATCTCAGCTTGTTACCTGTATAAAAGGCACCTGTCCACAGAAGCAATCAATCAGATTCCAAACTCTCCACCATGGCCAAGACCAAAGAGCTCTCCAAGAATGTCAGGGACAAGATTGTAGACCTGCACAAGGCTGGAATGGGCTACAAGACCATTGCCAAGCAGCTTGGTGAGAAGGTGACAACAGTTGGTGCGATAATTCGCAAATGGAAGAAACACGTAAGAATTGTCAATCTCCCTCGGCCTGGGGCTCCATGCAAGATCTCACCTCGTGGAGTTGCAATGATCATGAGAACGGTGAGGAATCAGCCCAGAACTACACGGGAGGATCTTGTCAATGATCTCAAGGCAGCTGGGACCATAGTCACCAAGAAAACAATTGGTAACAGACTGTGCCGTGAAGGACTGAAATTCTGCAGCGCCCGCAAGGTCCCCCTACTCAAGAAAGCACGTATACATGCCCGTCTGAAGTTTGCCAATGAACATCTGAATGATTCAGAGGACAACTGGGTGAAAGTGTTGTGGTCAGATGAGACCAAAATGGAGGTCTTTGGCATCAACTCAACTCGCCGTGTTTGGAGGAGGAATGCTGCCTATGACCCCAAGAACACTATCCCCACCGTCAAACATGGAGGTGGAAACATTATGCTTTGGGGTTTTTTTTTCTGGTAAGGGGACAGGACAACTTCACCGCATCAAAGGGACGATGGACAGGGCCATGTACCATCAAATCTTGGGTGAGAACCTCCTTCCTTCAGCCAGGGCATTGAAAATGGGTCGTGGATGGGTATTCCAGCATGACAATGACCCAAAACACACGGCCAAGGCAACAAAGGAGTGGCTTAAGAAGCACATTAAGGTCCTGGAGTGGCCTAGCCAGTCTCCAGACCTTAATCCCATAGAACATCTGTGGAGGGAGCTGAAGGTTCGAGTTGCCAAACGTCAGCCTCGAAACCTTAATGACTTGGAGAAGATCTGCAAAGAGGAGTGGGACAAAATCCCTCCTGAGATGTGTGTAAACCTGGTGGCCAACTACAAGAAACGTGTGACCTCTGTGATTTGCCAACAAGGGATTTGCCACCAAGTACTAAGTCATGTTTTGCAGAGGGGTCAAATACTTATTTCTCTCATTAAAATGCAAATCAATTTATAACATTTTTGACATGCGTTTTTCTGGATTTTGTTGTTGCTATTCTGTCTCTCACTGTTCAAATAAACATACCATTAAAATTAACGACTGATCAATTCTTTGTCAGTGGGCAAACGTACAAAATCAGCAGGGGATCAAATACTTGTTTCCCTCACTGTACATTGAACCAGAGGGACCTGGCATGAAATCTGCAACAACAGATGGCAACCAGAAGATGCCTCAGTTTTTTGAGACCTCACGGAGACCCCTCATTTAAAGGGGATGTTCAGCTGTTGGCTGCATCTGCTGGTGAATGTTAATATCCCATGATACCCTTGGCAAGAGTAGGTCGTTGTGTGTGTTGGTTGTGTTATGACCAAATTAACAAGTAATTTTAGGATTCCTCATATGCATAGTTTTAACATTAAAAAAATATACAATCCCCAATCCATATGCATCGGTTTTGCATTTAAAAATACAATCCCCAAACCAATTAAGAGGTACCATTTTCGTCTTCTGCTCATGTTAAATACATGCATTGATTTCATTGTACATTGTTTGGTGGGCTTTTCGAATGCCATTGGGGTAATGTGCAGCGAATTTGTCCTAAAATGCAGTTCTTTTGTTAAAATTAGAAAATGTAGGGGGGAAATGCTTAATTCACAGGATCCCATTAAGTGTCATTAAAGAGTCGCAATGTTAATGATGGTGTGCTGCAATTTTACCCCATCCTGCTAATTGCAAGGAGCAAAATGATATTGCCTGCATGGTTAAAACATTCTACTCACGCCACCTACAGCAGTGAATACCCTTGCCTTGGAGCAGAAGGGGAAGATTTGAATGTTTCAATCTGCTTCATATCAAAGCAAGCCTTGAATGTCATGTTGCGTTTACTTCCTTTATGTTGAAGCTTTTAAGCCAATATTTATTTTATACGAAGTTCAGTGATTGATTTTGGCAAGTGAATATTGCTGTAGTTTTGTCTCTTTAAAAACATATGCTTCGGTCATATTTTGGTAAAATCCATGACTGAATACTGATAATTATTTGTTTTCTATTAAATAGTTACATTAGTATCAAAAGCTCTGTTCATCTATATGCAAGATGTTAAATACTATTCCATATGCAACACATAAAAAATGTGAAAGTATGAAAATGCATGTTTGTATGCACCGTCGGCAAATGTACTGGATAACTGGCTGAAAAAACATCTAAGTTATGCCATGGATCTCTGGGGAAACGAGTTGTTTTTGGTTCATAACGCCATTAATATGCTGAAGTGACCCTCCAGATCGCACATACTGCATCATAATCGGTGTGGCTTCTGCTGCAGTTTGCAGAGCCCATTGGAAAATAATCTGTTTTATGATCCAGTGGAAGTAGTGTAATTTGAAAAACTTATGGAACTGCAGGCATGACATTTTTTTGCACACGTTTACGGTGATAAACGAATATATTTATTGTTGTTGAACTTGATGTCTTAATGGCTAACATTGTGGTATACAGTTTTTGCTGATATTTAATTTAACAAATTACATTAAATGATACAACCAATCTGAAGACATTTGTAATATTAATTGATTCCAAACACTACAACTTAAACTTACCTATGATAATTAACACAGCACACTTTGACAAAAGCTATTGTTCGTAATTTTATAAACATTGCCCTTTTTAAAAGCAGAATTTTATCATATAACAGAAATATTTGTGAAATTTTGATTTAAAGCTTTCGTGACTGCAGTGATTCATATTCTTGGTTCTTTCGGTAAAGTCACGTAGAAGGGAAACAATGAAACAAGCTTGTGTTGCAGTCGAAACGTCGTGAGAATTTTGTTATATATATTTTATTATTTTGTTTCCCTTCAATGTGACTTTACCGAAAGAACCAAGAATATTTGTGATTTATGCCTAACAGTTTCATGAACTATATTTTCTGTGCAAAATGTTACGTCAAATCGTTACATTCATTTTTTATGAGACAGTTGTACGGTTGAGCTCAAAGGCGGAGTTATACTTTTATATTGGGGGGGGGGGGCAGGGGTTCGCTTTGTCCCTCACATTAGGAATCGCGGGTGCATATAATTACTTTTTAATTGTAATAGTAAACTACTAAAAACAAGTTCATAAAGGTGCTCAGTTTGGGGGGTGGGTGCTGCACCCCGAGTGCCCGCCCCCTCTTAACTCCACCCATGTTTGAGCTCCTTTTCCGCAATGATGTGGGGGGGGGGCGCTATTGGCAGAACTTATTATCTTCAACTTTGGCCTGGTGGCTCAGCGTGAGTGAGCAGCTCACAATAAGGTTTAAGCTTATGGACAACCCCCGTCGACATGGGAATGTGGAATTTCCACCACTGTCTCGGGAATATCGTTAGTTTTAATGTTAGGTTAGGATCACTTAGGCTGTGCTCTTCAGCCCTAGTTTAATTTGGTTAAAATAGGGCTATTAGCACGAGACGAATATGCCTCATTGATTATTTGAACAAGATATCACTTTCACATTGACTGTCCATTAAAATAATTCCATTATCTTGGCCAGAAAGTCAGGATTAGTGCACACAATATAGTAACTGCCATGTAAACGCTTCAGAAAAAAACTGCGAAGAAATTAATGGTGCGCTTCTCGTAGGCAACTCCTGGGTAGCCCTTTTTTGGGGATTTGTTTAATTGGATGAATTTGTCATTATCTGAAAATGTGCCTTGAATGCAGAAGTGGTGCAATGTGTCCTTTACCTTGTGGCTGCAGTGGCATTAGCAGTGACAAGACAGTGGCAGCATCAAATTGTGGTCATCTTTGGTATCTTATCATCCATGGTCTATTACTGCTGAAGCCCTTTCTTTGCCGTCGTTATCACTCATGGTCGCGAAATTGATCTTGCCATTCTTTCTCCCATGGTGGTTGTCCTCTCCTCATGCAATCTCTTTGCACAATTCTCGTCCGTGCTCAAGCGCACGATGGGAGACTGCGCTAATGCAAAATGCGTGACTGCGGGAGTGCACAGCAGGAGACTACACTAACACTAGAAGACTGTGCTAATGCATGGCGGGAAACCACACGCTTACACAGGAGACAACATGAACGTCAAAAGCAGGTTACTGTGTGAGTGCATGGCAGGACGCAGAACGAGCGTTATCGCCTCGATGATCGTGGGTTTTCACCGGGTACGCCTGTTTCCTCCCACATGCAAAACAAGTTCATTATAAGAAACATCACGGCGCAAATCTGTGATGACATCAACGACATCCCACAGCGTTGAGCCGGGTTCGTGCGTCGCAGGTCAAGCACCACGAACAATTGGATGAAGTTGCTGATGTGCTCCACTTATTCGTTTATGCTGCCTGTGTGATTGCACTCGTGCACAGACCGATACCCTGACCGATGGGCACGTGGGTGTAGCACAGGTGCAGCCATGCATGCTGCATAAATACCCTGCCTTGGATTATTCATAAGCATGTTAATGGACATTTGAATGGGCACTGCTCTACCCATGAATGAAGTGGATTTGTTAAATAAGAAACGTTCACCACTTCTGGATAAGAGCACCTTGAATAATGAATTGCTAGTCGATGAAAGGATTAATTATGTGATCTACTTCCCTTATCCACAAAACATTTATAATGATTTTAGCGAGCCCATGATTCAAGATTGTTCCAGATAAACACGAATAGGATGAATTTGCTGAGCCACAATAAATATGGACAATTGGCAGCCGTTTCAGAATTCAGGATGGATAAATACGCAGGGCATGGATAATAGGAGTCATGGGTAATACAGCAGATACATAGAGTTCTCTTTGTAGCTGCAGTGATGTAGAATGCATTAAGTATGTATATTGTACATAGACCAGTTATATTTTTACGTAAGCAATAGTTCATATTTTAAGAATGCAATTTATACAGTCACAATGTATTTTCACATCTGACTAAAAAGTGATGCCAATTCATATAAAAGTTATTTTTGTAGAATAAAACTGTCAAACTTTAAATCTATTTTCACACATATCTTAACCATACATTTTCAGTTGAATAAAGATCCCTACATTTTAGTACAAAGTTACCAAATAGCAATAAAACAAAACTGTGAATCTATTGTACCTCATTTGTCACTCAGTAATATGCAACTGAAACAATTTATGTCAAAGACAGACTGGCAATGGGGTTGCTTTCGAACTTCTAAAGCTGTTATCCCTAGCCACTTCATCACTGCAGTTTTGCTGTGGTCGTTTTATAGAAAATTGAGCAAGAGATTTTTCAGCCTCACTCAAATGTACTCATTACTTTCTTGCCCTCATGCTATTGATTTTAGCTGCTGACATTTTGTGCACGGTGCGTATGGTTATCCATTGAATGTCATGCCATTGCAACATTTACAATCCCAAAAGTGTATGGTGGAGCAGAATCCTTGTGATAGTTTAATATCTATAAGTTTAGGCGTGCAGACAGTACATATTATCAGAGGGAAATGCATTATCCAGTTTTTCCTTTATGTTCTGAAATATATGGGCAATTAAATAACTTACAGCGCATACATATTTACCCTTTGTTAATACAAACCCCAACTTGAAAGTGCATACATTTCTGATCATTCAAGCATTGAAAATGCAGTGTACATTTAAAAAATATACAGCATTCTGTACTTCAATTGAATGCAATTCACATGTGCATCTTAACATTAAAGTCTACAGATAGAATTTCAAAAAGCGTAGTGAAATGTATCATTAAACCATTCTTCAATGTATCCCATACAACATGAACTCTGCACCACAATCAATCCATGTTACACCCTGCATTTATAATTACATTTTTACAATAATTTTTAATATATTTACGTGAGTTATTACGTTTTAGTCATATTAAAGCTGTTTGAAGATTTTCATTTGATAAATTAAGCAGTTTTTCACAGAATTAAAATCCATAAAAAAGTATACGGTACAGTTAATTTAAAAATGGGTGTTTTAATAGTTAAATGGCTTCTTATTTTAGTATACAATCTTATGCTGATCCTGACTTCAAATGTCCCATTTGAACACATTTAATAAATAAAATAAATCAATTACCTTATTGAAAATTGGATGGAGGCACTGAGATATATATATTATACTTATGAAACTGACCTGAGCAGGAGAAATACTCAAGTTCTCAAACGGTAATAAAATATTAACGACGCATTAGGATAAAGAACATGCTCCCATAAAAAATGCAATTAAAAACTGCATTTATTGCTTAGTCACTTAATGCATATCTGCATTATGTAGGTATGATTTAAGGCTCTAATTTAAAATGTTTTCCTCGTCGTCTACACAAATTACTAATGTTAATTCACGTTGCGGTTATGTAGAACCCCAACATTTGTGGTCGAATTGATATTTCACATACTGCAATCGCAGGAAAGTTTTCATTATGTTGGTTGGTGTAAGTTGATCGTTCTTGAATTCAGTTTTTTTGTCAACAAATATACATCTAAACCATCGGCATAATTATTAAACGGTTTCATGAAGTTTTTAATGACTACAATTTCAGCGGCCTTATTCTAGCTCCTGCGGAGGGCTTCTCAGTGCTTCGTGCCTTGCCCCCACAGATGTCCTCTTCTCTCCCCCCATGTGTGCAGATACTATTGTATGTAGCGTGTTGTAGGCATATATACCTACACACCCTATGCCTACACAATAATTTTAGGGGGTCGACAATTTTTGGAAACCTTGTTGGATCAACTTTTTACCCCCATATCTGGGGGGGGGACGGTCCGCTTTCTATAACTTCTTGATTCAGTCTTCTGAACGGCTCTTATAATTTAGTTGACGGATATGCTGTCATGCTGTTGGTTTGCCTTGCAAAAATGGCTACTGTTATAAATGTTTCCCTGCTGCCTGGCAGGTCATACGCGACGACCCAGTGGGCTGTTGAAAGTCAGCCTGGGAGGGAGTTGCCAGGGCCTAAAGAAGTTGAAGATGATTGCCCCTTTTATTCACGTTTGTCTTAGGCTTAGCCTTTATGCTATGTGGATATAATTGAGTTGGTCTACCTTTGTATGTTCACATATGTAGCCATTATTGATTCCTATTTTTTTTAAAGGTTGAGCTCTATTATAACGTAAACCAAATCAGTTTTTGAGCATTGTTTATTTAGGTAGTTTTTTGTTCTGGTTGTTGTACAACGTTTGATACTGCTTTCATTATTTTCTTTTTGGAGGTGCTGGCCGGCTTCGCAGGTTCTGACACTTGGGCACGTGCCTCTCGGCCACGTCTGGTGCGAAGCGGCGCTGGCAATGTGGGCAGGACACATAGTCGGGGTTCTCTGCGGGTGCTGGAGGTGGCAGATCACTCAGCTTGCCACCGTGCTGCGCTATTCTTGCCTCTCGGAGCGTCCTCTGTAAAGCTTCAGACTTGGCTTTCCAGTTGGGTTTTTTGGCCTGAACAGAAACAAAAATGTGCACACGTACAGGTGCCATCCTTTACGAAGCACTGTAATTAGACAAGTAATTTTAATTATGTGGTTGTTGAATTTTTATTTAAAGCTTTTGTGACTGCAGGGATTCATATTCTTGGTTCTTTCAGTAAAGTCACGTAGAAGGGAAACAATAAAATAATAAAAATATAAAACAATAAAATTATCACGACGTTTCGACTGCAACACAAGCAGTCATCAGGTGTGAAAACCACAGCAAGAAATTTTGAAAAAAGCGGCGTTTTTTTTACGTTAGCATCACAGAGAGCGATGTGGCAGTTATTTAGATGGACGAGTCCATCTATTTTGATTTAAAGCTTTCGTGACTGCAGTAATTCATATTCTTAGTTTTTTCGGTAAAGTCACGTTGAAGAGAAACAACAAAACAACAAAATATATATAAAACAATATGGTCGAAACGTCGTGATAATTTTTTATTGTTTTATATATATTTTGTTGTTTTGTTGTTTCTCTTCAACGTGACTTTACCGAAAAAACTAAGAATATGAGTCCATCTATGTTCGGAAAAGATGGGGGAGACGAAAATAATGGATGCGGTCTAAAAGCCACCGTAAGCGTGAACAATCAATTAAGACCCGAAATGGTTTATCAAATCCTTCCAATGATTGCTAAGCCAGAATCCATCTTCTCGGTTGAAATTTTGTCGTGTTTGTATATGTGGATAGCCTCATGAACGAATCTCTCTTGGTAGCCAGATGGCTTGCAGAGAACCTCTGTCTTGGAGAAGTCAATGTCATGTGAGCCTACTGAATTATAACAGTGATCCGCCACGGCCGAGGTGTTGGTCCTACCGTGTTTTAGGTCTGCTTTGTGTTCACGGATGCGGTCCGAGACATGTCGTTTGGTTTCTCCAATGTAACTACTACCACAGAGGCAACTTAGTTTGTAGACGCCAGGGTACTGTATGTCCGGAATCACATCTTTTACAGATGGAACCAGATCACGGATTTTATGTAATGTGTTGAATCGGACCTGGATCTTGTGTTTATTCAAGATTTTGGAGATCTTTTTTGTGATCCCCGCAATGTAGGGTAAAGTGATGGTTTTGAATGGCTCCTCAAGAGGGTCCTTCTTCATGGTTGGAGTGATAGCTTTGCGGATTGTGTAGTCGGAATAACCATTAGCCTTAAGAGCTTGGTGTACGTGCTTTTCGCTGGCTATGTGTTCCTGGTCGGATATGCATTGGGCTCTATGGTGCAGAGTCTTGATGAGGGAATTCTTCTGGGATGGATGGTGGTGGGAATCCGGTTTCAGGTAAGCATCCGTATGGGTAGCTTTCCTGTAGACAGAGTGGCTCATTGAATCATCAGGTCTCTTTATTAGGACATCCAAAAAAGGTAGCTTGTCACATCGCTGCAGGCGTAGCAAGATCTGAAATCGCTGCAACCCTCAAACGCTAAGATGCCAGCTAGCAACCTCAGCAAAGATGAGCGTTTTGGATTATATCAATTAAAAAAGCGGGATGACATTGTCATCCTCTCAGCCGACAAGGGCAATGCCACTATCATCATGGATAAAATAGAATATAACAAAATTCAAAAATTACTTAACGATGGCAGCTATACAAAAATAAAAAGAGATCACACCAACAACCTCGTCATACAAACCAACAAAATCATTTCTGTTCAACCGCATTAATTGATCAAACCAAACATTTCTCGTTGAAACCTTCTGCTGCCAGGCCACCAAGATTATACGGCTTACCAAAAATACATAAAGTAGATACACCCCTTTGTCCCATCGTTTCTACTATCAACTCCCCCACCTACAAACTGGCTCGTTTTCTGTCTGAAATCCTGCTGTCTTTCACTGGAAAAACCACCTCTGCGGTACAAATTCTACTCACATGGTATCGACAATCAAGGGTATTTCCCTGTCCCCAGACGACCTGCTTGTCAGTTTTGATGTAGTTTCCTTATTCCCCAAAGTTCCTGTACCTGACACCATCACAATCATTGAAGACTTGGTTCATCAAGGACTAAACACTGAGGTACCCCCCCTGGTGAGACACTGCTTAACCAATACATACTTCACTTGGAATGGAACTTTCTACAAACAAACTGAGGGCACCCCAATGGGCTCCCCGATCTCCGGTTGTAGCCAACATTTTCATGGAGAAATTTGAGACTGACGCCATCCAGACTGCCACTCTGCGCCCAACCTTATGGAAGAGGTACGTGGATGACACTTTTGTCATCTGGCCACATGGCCGGCCTGCTCTAGACCAATTCCTCGACCACATGAATTCCATACACCCAGCCATCAGATTTACCATGGAAGTCGAAAAATGGCAAGCTACCTATTTTGGATGTCCTAATAAAAAAGAGACCTTATGGCTCAATGAGCCACTCTGTCTACAGGAAAGCTACCCATACGGATGTATACCTGAAACCGGATTCCCACCACCATCCATCCCAGAAGATTCCCTCATCAAGACTCTGCACCATAGAGCCCAATGCATATCCGACCAGGAACACATAGCCAGTGAACTCAAGCACGTACACCAAGCTCTTAAGGCTAATGGTTACTTCGACTACAAAATCCGCAAAGCTATCACTCCAACCATGAAGAAGGACCCTCTTGAGGAGCCATTCAAAACCATCACTTTACCCTACATTGCAGGGATCTCAAAAAAGATCTCCAAAATCTTGAATAAACTCAAGATCCAGGTCCGATTCAACACATTACATAAAATCCGTGATCTGGTTCCATCTGCAAAATGTGATTCCGGACATACAGTACCCTGGCGTCTACAAACTAAGTTGCCTCTGTGGTAGTAGTTACATTGGAGAAACCAAACAACATGTCTCGGAACGGATCCCTGAACACAAAGCAGACCTAAAACACGGTAGGACCAACACCTCGTCCGTGGCAGATCACTGTTATAATTCAGTAGGCTGACATGACATTGACTTCTCCAAGACAGAGGTTCTTTGCAAGCCATCTGGCTACCATGAGAGATTCGTTCATGAGGCTATCCACATATACAAACACAGAGACAATTTCAACAGAGAAGATGGATTCTGGCTTAGCAATCATTGGAAGGATTTGATAAACCATTTCGGGTCTTAATTGATTGTTCACGCTTACGGTGGCTTTCAGACCTCATCCATTATTTTCGTCTCCCCCCTCCTCTTTTCCGAACATAGATGGCCTCGTCCATCTGAATAACTGCCAAATCGCTCTCCGTGGTGCTAACGTTAAAAAAACTGCCACTTTTTTCAAAATTTCTTGCTGTGGTTTTCACACCTGATGATGATTGCTTGTGTTACAGTCGAAACGTCGTGAGAATTTTATTGTTTTATATTTTTATTATTTTATTGTTTCCCTTCTACGTGACTTTACCGAAATAACCAAGAATGTGGTTGTTGGTCAAGGGTTGTGCGAAAGATAAGGTGTCAAAAACATCTGAAAAGTTAGATATTTTCCAAGGGCACATAGCACTCATTCGAAAACAATCGCTGTCGAGTTGTTAGCAAACTGAAATCTCGAAACAATGTGTGTCGCCAACACCATGACGACATGGGGAGGTGTCGGGAGATGAAACCCATATGATATAATCTTCTAACTACTACGTGAGTCGTTTAATCAACCTAGCTCAAACTGCTTCGTAATAATGATTAAATAATGGAAGACACCTTCATGGTCACCCTATTTTTTTAGATAAAAAAATTATACAATTAAGTTTACATACGAATGGGCAGCATTAATTTGTTTAAATATCACAACCAATATATTAAGTTGCATTTTATCTTCATCTTTGTGTTGCTGAGCATAATTGATCAGGACATAAAATGAACCTGGAGTAGTTACAAAAAGTTGAAAGCTTAAGCAGTGAAATGGGCAGTGCATTAAGTAGTGGGTGTGGACGTTTGAGAGTGGAAACTATTTTTTGGAGAGGACTTAATGTTTTATTTTGAAGAGGGTACAAATGACACAGCACTTCTATAGCAAATATTAAAACATTTTTTACGTATTATTTGGTATAGTTTGCACATTATTACTGAAACAATTGCATTCTTTTTTTACACCCACTAATTTTTAAAGAGCAATTGAATAACAGTACCAGTCAATTAAAACGTGTGTTGAAACTCTCAGTTGATATTGTAGACTATAATTTAATGGCTGACCAATAAAAACTGTTTGGATGTTAATATTAATTTGTTGCCCTTTTGCAATCCACTGCTGGATTAGAGCCTTCCCATGCTTTGCTGGTCATAGGGATCGTTTGACCATATTTTACCGAGCTGGATATTGTAGGTTCCTGAAGCGGGCACCCAGGACCAGTTCAGATGTCTCTGAGCACCAATGTTAGCCGTACCTAGGAATCGACCTCGGGCTGCCGGATATTTTGACCCTCTGCACTAAACGCTGAATCACTGCTCCACCCAATGATTTAATTGTGCTGAATTAATAACTCGTAAAGATATTTTTCACATACCTGTTCGGGGGTTTTACTTTTATTTTTGCAGAATTTTTCCATGTCGGTTCCTTGAACTCGAATCTTTGAAAAGTCAATCACTTTTCTCTTTTTCTGAGTGGTCTTGGTGCAGATATTTGCGTGCTTTTCAAGCCTTTCCTTCGCAAATGTCCGTCCGCAAGTGTGGCACTTGGCGAGATCGAGGATTTCTGGGTCGGCCAGGTAGTCTGTCTCATCTGTGAAATTCTGTTGATATTCATAGTCCTGTGTTTCATCAATAATAGAAATGACATCATCTTCAACATTACCGCTTTTGTGGTTGGTCATGTTTTTTGACTTATTAGAAGTTACTACTGAATGTGGTGTATTAGATTCCTCCTCATGATGGGCTTCTTTGGAAGTTTTATTTTCAAATTGTTCCTCTTCCATCCCTGGTTGATTTTTATTGTCATGTTGATTCCCGTGTAGTGATGGTAGTTTTTTTGAATCGCCAGTCCTTGTTATGGCAGGGATGACCTTGTGCCTGTCCATGAAATGCGGTTCTGTAATGCCCTGGATTGCAGGCTCTAAATGCCTTTCTTCTTCTTCTGCCATTTGTCTTTCTCTCTGAATGATCTGCAACTCTTCCTGAAATTTATTGAGTTTTGCTAAGATCTCGCGTTCCTTTCTTTGAATTTCTTCTTCAATGCTTTCTTCATCATCTTTCGGTTTCTGAACCATCCAGTGAGGAGTAGTTAGATTGGTCCTTTCTAAAGGAGCATGTGCTTGGTGAGATTCAATTACCTGCTGTTGGTCAGACTGTGGCAGTAGAGGTAGGTTGTCAAAGGTATTTGTGGCGCCTGAATTCACATCTACGCTGGGTGTCGTCTCTATGTATTTTGCTTTACCAACATTTGAAATGTGAGCAACATCGTTTTGACATTGGCTTTGAGTTGTCCAGTTGGATGGTTGCTTAGACTTGTCCACATCAACCGGTGGCAATTTTAACGGTCCATTTGGATATCGGTCGGTCACCTTTAATGTATCCCCAGCCTTGTAGTGGGGGAATGCCGGTTGTGGTGTTTGAAATATATTGTGTAAGCTCGAGCTTTTCTTTTTTATTTGCGGCAGAGGCTTGGCTCTGTCAATGCCAGCACTTCGTTTCTGCATGCCAAACTGTGTCTGTCGCAGATGAGAAGGTGGAGGCTGTGGAGGAGGCTGTGGTAAAAACTGCAGTGGTGGTCGTGTGTTTGATGGCATTCTGGGAAACGTGTGAGGATATTTCCACCCAGAAGGTATGCGTTGCATTTTTACGTATCTTTGATTGTCGCTGAAGAACGCAGTCTGGTACTGTGCCCCTTGCATGGCTGTAAGAGTGGCCTCCTTTTCCCTTAGCAGTCTCTCCTGGAACTCTTTTTGAAGCTTGAGCAACCGAGAAGGCTCTTTGGCCATGGGATACCCAAGCTGACCCGCCGGCTTCATGATCTTCACTCAGTTCTGTAAATCAGAATAATAATCTTTATTTAGGCTGGAGGAATCCAATGAGCTATGAAGCTCTTTTTCACAGATGTCCAGTTTCAACAACGTGCAGAATTTATAAGGATAAAAGCAATTCTTAATACCGTATTCTTAGGATTCAAAAATGCACCCAAGTAATGGGTCATTTGGAAGAAAATACATTAGTTGCTGCTGCGGTTATCGAGTGTAGTTTAAATAAATTAAGGATGCAACTTTACATTATAATTGCTTAGCATATTGTCCGTAGGAAAATACATTTAACGTATTGGCCTGACCGAGGTTTAAGTGCATACATGCGTTATTAAAGTTTGAACTTCATAAAAAAAAAGTTTGACAAATATTTACTTTGCATTATTTGCATTCCAGCATGGCTTAGTAGCAGTGCTGTCTTGGAAGTCAAATAATAAATAAGCAATGCACGCCAAATGGCACTATGTTGTAAAACTTCACTTAAATGGCCATTGGACATGATCTCCGTGTGCGCTTTCAACTTGCCACCAGCAATAGTTATCACCTAACATGTATGGCCTCTTTTGATGGAATGTGGTAAACATATTGGCTGCCAAGGGAGGCTTACTAGTGCAATGACTCCAAGAGCATGCATTACAACTCTGCGGGGGGATTTACTGAATTATTAACAGAGTCTGCAGCGTTTTGGCATGAGCGAATGTACACAATACTTTGTGGCACCGAAATGTCCCAAGTTAACTGTGCAGTTTTGAAGTTCTTATTTTTTTTATTCTGCAAATAATAGATTGTCTTCCACACAAACCACCACTACATGAGCTTGCTTCACATTTCCGTGATGTTTTCACGTTTCAAAAATGTTGGCAGTTATTAATGATTTGCAGGCCTTTGTCAATCCACTGCTGGATGAAGATCTCTGCTCGTCATTTTTTTTAGCACGCTGGTGCTCATCACTGTTTCGGAATTGCATCCAGATTGCCGAGTTCATGGCAAGAGTGGTGCTTAAAAAAAACAACGGCGAATTGGAGATATTTTATTATTATTTTAGTTGTATCAATGTAAAACAATCAATTGTGTTCGACTTCTGGCAGTGCACTCTACATCGTCACAACAGTAGTTAACGTTCACGTGAATTAAATGTGTAATTACATTTAGATTTTTTCCGTTTGGACGGGAAGGGAATGGAAAATTAAACGAGTGTCCCTCCAAAGGATTGTGTACCTGCAGTCATGTTCCTACTGCGCCAATTACACTCTGTATGTTTGAAAGTCTTGACAATACATGCGGTGTGTATTAATAAGCCCATACAGTAAATGGTTTTATGTTAAATGTACACTATATAACTTTTATTTCCGAAACATAAGATTCAGATTCCCCCCCCCCCCCCGCAAGTTTATGGCATTGACCGACTTCGAGCAAATAACAATCACACCGCTTTAAAACAACTACACGTTAACAGTTACTAAACTACGTGTAAGAGTACGCTCCCGCTCTTTATACTGTCCCACTGTTCATATCGTTACCGCTATCGTACGTTCGGACCACCCACCACCACCGCCGTGTTCGTGCGACATTCTTTACGAAATCACACAATAGATGTTTGTTTTTAATAAAATCGCGTAAATGTTAACATGTCGTCAAGCCAGCCACCGCGAGACAGCCGATTAGTAAGGTTTGTCACGTAAACCTGTATTCTGCATGATACTGGACGCGAAAGCCTACGTGCTAAACCGACAATCACACCAATCGGAACAACGGAACAACAATTGTTACTCACTTAGAAAGACGCCGACGAAGTGATATGACGTGGAGACGGTGGGTGCGCGCGGACTTTAATAACGACGACGGTGAAAATGAGCAGCAGCGGCAGCAGCGACGGACAACAGCAAAACGCCTTCTATAAAAGTTGCGTCAAAACTTAAAAACTGGCCAGGCGCGCGCGCAACATCTGCCGATGTTGGGTGCGAGGCTGCCGCCGCCGCTGCACAGCCTTAGCAACGCCTTCGCACCGCCTAGCAACGCCTTCGCACCGCCCCCGGCTCTCACGCCCCAGCCCCCGCCCAGGTCGCGCTGTGTCGCTACGCGCCGACGAAATAGTTCCGCGCGGCAGTCGTTGCGAAAACAAAAACAAAATTGACGATCTAGATTTGAAGTTTTCGCGACTGCAGGTATCCCATACTCTTTGTTTTTTCCCCCCGGTAAAGTCACGTAGGTAATGTTTATTTTATTTATTTTATACCTACGTGACTTTACCGAAAGAACCAGACAGTATAAAAAATAAATTTTGATTTAGTATAAAAATTGACGATTTCAAACGGCGGAACAATTGCTGTTGTTGTTGTGCGGGAACGTACGTTGTTGGTTCACTGTTTTTTTAATTCGCGTTTACCGGGGGTCAAAAAGGGATGCGCGACGAGACGCTTTAAAACACGCAGACTTTGCGTTTGTAGAATATTAACATTGTACGCGTCCTTAACGATGTCCGTTCACCGCTGGGTGTTAAGAGGCCTGTCGCACATCCGCGTCGGTCATGGGCCCCTGTTGACGGGTTTGGTGAAGGGTGGCCCAGATCACCAGTTCGCATTTCACTCATCGGCACAGCGTTCTCTTCTGTAGCCGGGACTGAAACTCACGTTTGTCAGGTTCAGAGGGCAGCCCGCTTAACAACTGCGCAATCTATTGACCCGTATTTCTATTTAGCACTCTTGAGATGTATAGTGACTCACATCTTCATAATATTGGACGTGTCGGGTGGTGGAGGGTTACGACACATTTATAAGTAACGCGATCTAACCCAGAAACGTTTGCCATGAATAATATTGGTCGCGAAAGCCTACGTGTTAAACTAACTCACGTGTGCGAACTTGTATTCAGTAAGAAAATATGGCGTTTTCAGATAAATTAACATGAGGTTTGTATAACCTTATTTTGTTTTGTAAATGTTGCCTGGTAGTGGCTGTATATGGGATTTGTATGCATGTGCGTTGACCTTCTTTCGCACAGTACATAGCCAACCGTGCTAATCGGAGGTGGATTTGGTCCTTATCTGTATAAATTAAGACCTTAATCTGTCTCAAAAACCTCTAGGGTACTTCCAGGTATATAGCTGCAATGTGGTATATAGAGGTGGTAGTGTGGGAGCCGGCGTCCACCCCCTCCACTCCCCCCTCCACTCCACCTTCCACTCCTCCCTCCACTCGCCCCTCCACTCCACCCTCCACTCCCCCCTCCACTCCACCCTCCACTCCACCCTCCACTCCTCCCTCCACTCGCCCCTCCACTCCACCCTCCACTCCACCCTCCACTCCACCCTCCACTCTCCACTCCACCCTCGACTCCACCCTCCACTCTCCACTCCACCCTCCACCCCCCCTCCAGCCTCTCTCCACTCCACCCTCCACTCCACCCTCCACTCTCCACTCCACCCTCCACTCCACCCTCCACCCCCCCCTCCACCCCCCCTCCACTCCACCCTCCACTCCACCCTCCACTCCCCCCTCCACTCCACCCTCCACTCTCCACTCCACCCTCCACTCCCCCCTCCACTCCACCCTCCACCCCCCCTCCACTCCACCCTCCACTCCCCCCTCCACTCCACCCTCCACTCCACCCTCCACTCCCCCCTCCACTCCACCCTCCACTCCACCCTCCACTCCACCCTCTACTCGCCCCTCCACTCGCCCCTCCACTCCACCCTCCACTCCACCCTCCACTCCACTCCACCCTCCACTCCACCCTCCACTCCACCCGCCACTCCCCCCTCCACTCCACCCTCCACTCCACCCTCCACTCCCCCCTCCACTCCACCCTCCACTCCTCCCTCCACTCCCCCCTCCACCCACCGCGTCGATCGGCCCCCGCCGGGCCCCCGCCGACCGGGTAATCGCCCCCCCCCACCCCCCGCGTTAGCGCCCCCTCTGAGGGCCATAGCTAAATCGCTGGCTCACCGCCGCACGGGGTTATTCCACACACGCACGCACACCAACACTCACGCCAACGCGGCGCACAGCTGTACGACCGCACCCACCCCTGCGAGCGGTTTCTTCTTACACACACGCTACAGCTCACGGCTGCGCGAACACGCGCGCCTGCGGGCGGTTATATACAAATCCGCGTCCGCACAAAGACTTGCGCTGTTAGAAGCTGCGCGAATGCGCGCGCACCTGCAGGCGATTATCTCATCGAGCGCTCATGCTGCGGCTCTGCCCTCACTCTCGCTGCGCGTCTGCCCACGCAGCCGCTCCGCACATGAATCACTCGCACCGCACCGAGGCTCTGTGCTAACGTTTATTCACGGCGCAAACCCTGCGGGCAGAGCCTGTCCTACTACTATCCGATTCCCCGAACACTCACACGCCCTATCACGTACCTCGCAGCTGTACTCACGGCGTCGCACGGACGCAGTGAGAGTCGGAGGGAGGATGACGAAAAAACTTTGCCTATCACTGCCTCGTAGCAGCACTCGCTGGCATCACACGGATGCTGCGAACGGCTTGAGACAGGACGGCAAGAGGTTGGAGAGAACTGACTTGAACCGTTTCGGGCTCCCCTTTTTATGCCACTTGATTTTAAAAAAACATCTGGGGTTATGTTATCCTGCCCTTACATGGAGCGTTGTTATTTTTAGGCCCATTGTCTCTGTTCCCGTACTCATTAATCTCTGACTCACCCTGTTAAATCTGGGACAGCGTCCGGCTGGCGAATACACACCTGGCTAGTGTGTACTTGGTCTCGCTGGGTTCCCCCTCCCTCATCGTTTGCTCTGCTCGCTTAATATTTCACCCCAGCCCTCTCCCCGATGCGTGACTCATTGCGGCTGGCCTGGTGAACCTTTGTGCTCTCATACAATTTTAAGCCAATTTAGGGGCGAAGCAATGTGATTTGTTCTGGGAGGGTCAGCCAATCTTCTGGCACCGCGAAACCGCGGGACTTCCCACCTAGGGGCCCTTCGGATGAAAACCCGTTGTGCCAGGCAATCCCCTGCCAGGACACTACGTGTGTGTGCTGCGTGCGTGTGCTCAGGGTGGGGGGTAGGGGGGAATCGCAGCGCTTGCAGAGTTGCTCAGTGGTCGTGACACCAAAGTAGCTTTTATGACACAACAGAAAATCTGAAAATCCGAGATTTTCATTTTAAGGCCCACAAATCTCGATTTTAAAGTGCCCCATAAACACGTTTGTGCGTGTCATTCACAAACCATTAAAAATATAACATCGCGAGGTTGTTTCGTTTGATAGAGCGTTAAACAGCAAATAACATTCAAGCGAAAACCATCTTTTATTGTTTTTGAGATATTTTGGATTCAAGTGGGTTTAAACCACAAAACATGCACATTTTATGATGTTCAAATCTGAATATTTCAAAAACGGTCAAACATAGGAGCTTCCCCTTAGAGTATTAAGTAAATAATTTGTTTGTTCATCTTCTTTGGTTCTTTCGGTAAATTCACGTAGAATGAGAATAAAATAATAAAATAAAACAATAAAATTCTCACGACGTTTCGGCCACAACACAAGTGGCCTTTACCGAAAGAACCAAAGAAGATTAATCCTTGCAGTCACGAAAGCTTTAAATCGAAATTTGTTCTTTCTAATAATAAAATGAGCGGTTTTCGATGGGTACGTCTTTATCACGCAGGAGATGAGCGATTAATCACCCCCCCCCTTGTGTAAGCCTGAACAAGTTCCCAAAAAAAGTGCGCGGCACTCGTCGCTCACCAGTATTTTACTCTCTCATGTTCACAGTGCACCCATGCTGCAGGAGCTGCCCCCAGAGGTGCAGGCGAGGCTGCGCTCGGGAGTGGCCCTCAGCACGGCCAGTCAGTGTGTGGAGGAGCTGCTGCTCAACAGCCTGGACGCGGGTGCCAGTTGCGTGGCGGCACGGCTCCACATGGACGACTTCCGCTTCCAGGTTCGTTTGTGGAAGCTGCCGAGCGTTTCCACTCTTAACGTACGCTTTTGAAGAGATTGGGTAAGCGTTGGCGTGATCGCGAGGTGGTGTTTTTTTAGTTTCTTACATGTTATATTAGCATTAAAGAAACCAGAATATAGTGTGGATTTCAACAGGAGTGGTAATTGAGCATTTGTAACAAGCTTTACTGGCACTCCTGAAGTGGCTTTTTTATTGAGTGTACTATGTCATTCAATTAACACTAATTCATTCATAAGTACTCTGTGTCCACCCTTCCTTAATGAGAGAAAATGTCATCAGACACGGACGTACTAGGACAAAATTACGTTTGCATCCACGCTTTGATGATGCACGTGTCTAACGATTTAAATATTCTATACTAAATCTATAGACAATTACATTCTAAATGACACCACGTGTTATTAGGATGATTTTGAATAACGTTGCCCAGTATCATTGTGGAACTGCTATACTTGGCATGGAACACTTTTTGCGGTCACAGGCGACTGGTCCAATCGTGGATCATTTATGCCCACCGCATTACGACGACGATGTTGACATGACATGCCTTTTCATCACTAGGGTTGCTTGGTTAATGAGGTGTTGAGTCTCATCTGTACTAGCCGGATAAATGTTTAAATATTTATGAGGTGCGTGCAGTTGTTTACATGTTATGCCTGGAAATCGTGACAAAAAGCAGCCATGGATACGCCATGCCACTCATTAATGAGTAATGTTCCAGGTAAAATTGATAATGTGTAGCGGTACATACTTTCTTTTGTCTGTTAAAAAGTGTATAATTAAGCACCAATGGCTATATATGAAGCCTTTTCTAGGTAGTACAATTCCCTTGATAATAGTTGGAGGTGATATATTTAGTGAAATGCATTTTATCTGCGGGCTTCTTATTCATGACTCCTAAGTTGGACTGATCTATGATTATTGCCCATGATCTGCAAATTGGTACTCAGACTGTCCATGAATATCTCAAATAGTATCAAGGAGTCATGCACGGCAACCTAGCACTCCATACAGTTGTGAAGGGGTAGTGGTAGGGCTGTTCATGAGGGGTGGTGATAATGTTATCTTAAGTCTACGCTGTCATCTCCATTCACTGCTGCAACTGCAAAACACAACACCCTATACCACGGTATATTACACAACTGTACAGTAAGGATCATTCATTATTTTATTCATGGCCATAACGGATAACATTTACGGAAGTACAATGAGTGCTAAGTTCACCCCAATATGCATGTTTTTTTATGGTGGATAATAGGAATTATGTTTGTGGGTAATAAGATGGACACTATTATTCATGAATGTTCTTATCTGATATGGGCTACCCAGCAAAATGTTACATATAAGAGTTTCACTTTGCATTGCACTTAAAAAATAATTTGTATTACTATTACTCTTAATTTATTTACATTGTGGTAAATGTAGTAACCTAAGGTTGTCATGTGGGTCACTTGGACCCATTGCAATCAACCTATTAGAATAGAACAACATTGATTATTATGGAATTCGATGTGTGTATTGTGAGCTTAAAAGTTAATATTAATCAATGAATCAAGTGCTAGAAAATGTGTTGCATATGTAGATGCATTTAGTGTAAACAAATAATGTTATGAACTTAGCATACTTTTTTGGTTTCAATATCATTCTGACAGCCAAAGCAATACTTTTTTTTCCTTTATCAAGTTGTATTTTTGGATGATCGCTTTATACGTGGGGCTAATGTAAGGCCTAAATGATTGCTTTCACCTTTTAAGATGCGATTTTTTTGTCATTTTTCAGGTGGTTGACAATGGCAATGGAATTACCAGTAATGATCTTCAGGTATTAGGAAATCGATACTTTACAAGCAAGTGCCACAAAATAAAAGATCTTGAGAACCTCCGTTATTATGGATACAGGGGCGAGGCCCTTGCTAGTATTGCAAGTGTATCGAGTGTTGTTGAGATTACTTCCAGAGCAACATCTTCCTCAAGAACTTACACTAAAGTCATTCAGGACATGCAGTCGGTGATTGTTCATGAAGCGGAAAAAATCAGACCAAGCCATGGAACGACAGTTACTGTACACAATTTCTTCTATAACCTGCCAGTTAGAAGGAAGTGCATTCCACCAATATTGGAATATGAAAAGATTCGTCAGAAAATAGAGGCAATAGCTCTGGTTCATCATCAAGTTTCGTTCACATTGAAAAACGAATACACTGGCACTGTTTCTGTTCAGTGCCAGCATACTAACAGCATGCTTTCCCGCTTTGGACAGATATTTGGGGAGACCAAGGCACAAAGACTCTCAGAGATAAACTACCAGTCTGAAAAATTTCAGATCGCTGGATATATTGGTCGAGAAGGCCATCACAACAAGAACCTGCAGTTCATATATGTCAATGGAAGGCTTGTGCTCAAAACAAAACTGCACAAACTTGTTAACATCTTGTTAAAGAAGTTGAGCATTATTTGCAAGCAGAAAATCTGCCAAAAATGGGCATGGAAAGACCCTCTTTTAAGCCCAAGCAAGAAGGAAGGTAGTCTGCGAAATTCAGAGCTTCATGGGATTTTTGTATTGAATATAACTTGTCCCTTGTCTGACTATGACATCTGCTTGGACCCTATGAAAACATTAATTGAGTTCCAAGATTGGGAAAATGTTTTGGGCTGTGTGGAAATGTCAGTGAAGGAATTTCTTGAGAGGGAAAATCTTTCCGCTAAGGAAGATATCTCGAGAGAAGACATTAAGCGAGAGTTGCTGGATAACGACTTTATCATAGGCCATCCCTGCACTAAAAATTCAATGGAAGATGCCAAAGAGTTTGGTGTTCTCGGAGAATCTCCAGTTCGACCAAGCTTTGCTTCTCTTGAGATCTATGGCCCTGAACTTCAGTCACACAGTGTGAAAAGGAAATGCACATTCGTTAGTGAAGTACCAAGTAATTGTCAAGAAGTAGTGGTGGACTTTAACACAGACAATTTCAAGCAGACAGAGGTGGAAACTGCAGCAGAGCAAGTACCAACAACTGATAAAAACATTCACGGTAAAATAAACACACCTGCAGAAAAAGACATATTAGTAGATGCGGGGTCCAACCACGATTTGTCTGACAGAGAAAACTTTAGTGAAACGAGCACAGGAAACAGTGGCAGTGTAATATTTGAATCAACAAGCAATTTGCCTACTGATAACACAGTGGATGAGGATAATGTGATTTGTGACGATCAAGGGAGTGTTGGAATTTGTTTATCTAGTTCCAATACAGATGCCATTGTTTGTAGTGTCATACTTGACAAGTCTTCTGAACAAACAAATAGTGAATCATCCATTGCAGACATTGCAACGCCGAATAATGTTGAAGGGTTTAATAATTTATTGGATATTGACAATGAAACGTGTATTGGCACATGCAGTTGCATGAATAAAACATTGGCACATCAACTTTGTAAGCAGAAAAGACATCTGGACGCTGAACATTTTTCTGTGAAAGACACTGCTTCCCATAACCATACTTTACAATTATGTGGTGTACAACAACATATTAGCACTACCATACCTGAGGAATCCAAGTTTGACCCTATTTGTATCACCGGAAAGCAATCAGACATTTCAAATCCTGGTTTTCACCAAGAGAGAAGTACTAATTTCAATTCTGCTCAATTGGGTCCCAAGTCTACACAGGATATAAATATGGATTGTGACTTGCCAGGGAGTGAAATGCTGCACCGTTTTGAAGGAAATAAGGCAAAACAAGTTTGTCTAAACAACTTACAGCCACACATGAAACCAAACGATTCTACTGATGGATGTCATACTACAAACATTTGTCATCAATTACATTTTAAACCATTGAGACCAGGATCAATCCTTTCAGCAAACACTGAAAGGATTGATAGTGGTCAAAATTTAGCCGATTATAAGGCCAGTGGTGGCAAACTCAATTGCATCAGTAGAAGTTGGAAGGAAATCAGACTCTGTCCAAACAAACCATGTGTGCATCATAGCCTCTCTCAGCCCACTTCAGAGAGTCTAAGACGAAGGCTCACAGAAGATATTCGAATTGACGGTGATATGCGCCGACAGTGCTTTCAAACGGCTGTCAGCAAGCTGCACACTGACTACTTTGACAAATATAGGCTGGATTTGCCCTTTCCACTGAGCAGCACAGTTAAAAAACCAAGTTATCCCGTCAACATTTCTTCTATAACAAACTCTTTGGGAAAGTTCAGAAGAACTTCGGATGAAAAGTGTGCTACACAGATTGCTCTTTCTGAAAATAAAATGGGCAGTTCCGAGCATGAAAATGCTAACAGAGGTTCGGCTATTTCATGCCCTTTGTTTCCACCACTGAGTAAGAACATTGCTGAAGGTTCTGGTAATCGTGACATCTTGGCAAATAAAATAAAACCAATATCAATTAAATGTCAGCAATTTTTGTCAGCAAAAAGTTCCCACATTTCATCCAGGGTATTGGCGTCACATTCCAGTGATGCCAAAACAGAAAGAACGTTTTTGCATCACAATAACTGTTCTGAAATTGCCACAAAGGAACACATTAAAGACAGTAAAGATTTTAATATAGCAAAATATTTTGAAAAGAATACAGTAACAAATAACACATCTTCAATAAGTTTGTCAAAAAAGCTTTCCAAGTTAATAGGCTGTACTCATCCCAAAGAGCATAGACCCATTTCAAATTCTTCAGCAGGTATACATTCACTTGAGAAGATTAATTCATCAGAAGATGTTGAAAAGAAACAAATTGTTCAGATTCACTGCAGTGAAACAACTCGTAGTGTGATTCAAATCCACAGTAAAAAGGAACAAAAAGAGGAGAAAGTAATCATGGAAAACACTGACACCACATCACCTGCCATGTCCTTGAGAAAACACTGCCATGTGCCTTTAAAGGATTGCATGGCAGACTATTTAGGTTATTCTAAACATGTTGATGTGGCTGATAAAGGTGATATACAACCCTTTGACAATCAAGTATGCAAACAGTATTGTAGTGAAGAATGTCTAATTGATTCTGTTCAAGGGTGTACCGTTCAGCCTACCATCTCAGAGACTGTAAATATTTCTGAAAGTGCTGAACGTGAGAAAACTGCAGCGTTGGAAAATGAAGAAACTGTAAACAATCACAGAATAAAAAATATGAACACAGAGGTCACCGGAGACAATTTGAATCGTGAAAACAAAAAAACTGAAATTGGATCATCTTCACCTGGTACGCAAATGAAATCCAATTGGGTGAGCCATTATGATAGTACGTTGGAAAAAAGGGTCTATGTGAATTTAAAAACAGGAATAAGCAGCTACAAGCCGCCACCTTCAGCTGATCTTCAGGTTGCATGCATCCAAGGATTCTGCACCATGAATATTTTAGTTGTCGACTCATCTGGTGAGTTGATCGTAAACGTAATATAACATTTCATATCTAAATGTATTTATGTATTAGTGATATCTCTGCAGCATGTAATATCAACCATTAGTCTCTTTTTTACTTAACAAAAAACTGCTATGTAAATAATGCACTTTGGTTTTCTACTATTAACATTATTTTAAAAAACATTTTTTCACATTTCTTACACATGGTAAATTCCAAGAATAAACAATGGCCTACACGTGATGCACATCCCTATTTACACAGCTCATTGTTGGGATTTTACAGAGTTGGGCATTCTTTTGTTAAAATTAACATGTGAGGGGTGTGAAAAAGGTGGGGTGGCAAAAATATGGGAGATCGGAGCTGTGAATGTTGGTTGCGGAGGGATATTATTCAATTAAGAAGGTGTGTGACCAGGTGAAACTGGGCAGTCTACTGTTAACATAAAAAAGACTTACATTGCAACTGTTGCCAATATCGTATGCGCTATGTGTTGAGGTGGCAAACCGTCACTCTGTGTTTGCGCGTGAAGGGCGTTCCTCCAGCTGTCAACCATTTATCACCGACTCCGCGCTGCCGTTTATACCGCGGTCCAAGGAGAAGCGGTTAAGCAACTTGGGCAAAAATCACAGAGGCGGAAACGGGTCTGAATCTACTTTAAGGGAGGAATGGAAACAGCACTTGGCAGACTGTAACGCTGAGGTCGGCAGCAAGTGGAAGGAGGGAGAAACAAAACATGGTGAGGCATAACGTGTTTTTCAAATCTTCATAAGATAATGTCCCTCAGTTCTGTTTTGCATTCAGTTGCTGTTCACACCTCCGATTACCACGGTTGGCTACGTATTGTGCGAAAGAAGTTAAACATACATACATTTTACTTTTCAAAGTTTTTGTTCATTTTCCCAATTGTATCCCGAGTGTGCTATCGGAGTTATGTCATCAGAAAAAGTGTCCATTCAAATCTCTCGGAGAGCAGTGTGACCCTTCGTTTTTGCGAACGTTCCCATGTTAGTGGATAGCACAGAGTTCTCTCTGAGATCCCTTCAAGTTACCTCTGGTTCACACAGTATGGGGCAAAACTTTCCCACTCTCTTGTCCCTCTCAGAATAAAATTCTTCCTTTGCTGCTCTCAACGTTACCTTGAACGCAAATATGACATGAAAGATGTATCTCATCTTAGAATACACCCATGAAACCTTTGTTTACTCTAATTATAATACGTGGTAATGAAAAGGAGAAAATGGAAAATAATGAGAAAATAGATAAGATAGCGGAACACAGATATCCTTGCAGACGTCATAGCAAACAATGGGAGCATTAACAGCAAAAAAAAGAGTTTGATGATTGGCAATTCACAAATGGAAACACTTAGGGAGAATGATGGAACCATAACTCATGATAGTGATATTGACTGTTAATGAAAGTAAGTAGGCCTTGGGCAGGAAATGCCACTTGAAGTGATGATGGAAGATGCACAGGAATAATTATGAAGTGGCATAGCAGCCCAAGAATGGAAAGTGTCCGTGAAGTCATCCACTGAGGAGGTGGAGCGATGAGGTCAGTTCATGTGCAGGTGCTGGATGGATTGTTGCATTGCAGGATCAACAGTAGATTGCTCATGGCTGATGATAATTACATTTGCTCAATTCACATTCATTGTTGATAAGCCACAAATATTGCAGGGATGGAAAATCCTGTCATGTTAAAAACAATGTAAGATCATTTTGTTAATCTATAATTCACTGTTATGTTTTTTTAGGTGACGGTTCCAGCCAGAATTCAGTTAAAGCCTTGTTTTCTGAATGGGAAAATCCAGTGTTTTATCGACCTCCAGAAGTAAGTTCAAAGCCTAATGTGCATTGCCGAAGTTAAATGTTTCCTTATTTTTGACTGTGTACTATAGTCATGTATAAAAACATATTTCTATTTCGCAGGTAGCAGTGGATACTATTGCAAATTCAATGAATGCAAAGGCTGTCAAAGTTCATAATATTCTGAACCCATTCAAGTTTACAAAAGACATGTTTGCCTCTCTGCAGGTAAGAAAATGTTTGGCATGTATAGATTCTGCTCTTTAAATAATGTTAGCAAGAAGTTAATTACAAGAGTGTTCCTTATTACCTTAAACAATGACAAACTTTCTGAACAATATCATAACATTTCATATCATAACTAAACTCCAGCATAAATGTTTGTGCTACCCTTGTGTGCATTTACCATTTTTTCAAGCACATTTAAATATCTAAACAGTGTTTAGATAACGACAACCAAATTGAAATTCATACAAGGGTTGATGTTTGACACTTGAAATTAGTGGAAATGTCACTTTATTGGGTAGCTTTCCTATCTTTGCTCAACATTTCTACCAATCAAACCCTATTACAGTGATTTATAGTTTTTGTAAAAAAACAGAGGTTGAACTTAAAATCTGCCCCACGCCACAAGATTGTATGCCATAGAAGGCAACTATGTATCATTGTCATGACAAAGTTAAACATCGGTGATGAATAACATGTCCTGAAACAAGGCAGTGGCTCTTCTTATTGACCAAAGGTATAAGCCTGGGTTAAATATATCGTGTGATTATGCTACATTTATTTTAACAGGTGATTCAGCAAGTTGACAAGAAGTTTATTGTCTGTCTCTGTACTGATAAGGGACCTGAAAGACAAAAAGGTAAGGTATATTCACATACCACTGTGTTATTACTGTAAATGAATTGATTCAGTGATTAAAACAAAGTATATTTCTTACAAGACATGTATAGAATTGTGGGTGGAACTATTCCATTACTAATGTACAGGCTAATGGAGTGGTCAGAAATGAGATACAAAACAATGGTAAATAATATAAGTAAGATTGTAAAAACGAGACAGGAAATCACATTTTTGAATTGAATCACAACCCTGAATCATAACAAATTGTGGAATTGCTGGGGTAGTGAATGCCTGTTAAGTCCTCTACTTTGAGCAACTCGCATAATTTTGCTTTTTCTTACAATTGACATATAACTAAAACGCGACCTTATATTACGTGCTTTCTAGAAATTGAAGGCTATATCACTTCTAATGACATAAATCATTGCTTTATGAGATAATAGAAGCGTTTCGAAAATAATTTGTCATAAAAAATATCAATTGAAATGAATGCATGTTAATTCACATTCTAGCAGTGATTTTATTGAAAACATTTGCGTGTTTAATATAACTAATAAGCGGAAGTAATATTCTAATTCTGATGAGCTGATATATTATTTTCATTTATGTTTAATCCACACGGAAATAATTCTCATTCTCCATCCAGAATGTAGTACAAAAGACAATTAAAAAATTGCTTTTCCGTTTGATTCAATTCTCTAATGGAGTTTCAAGTCATCACAGGGTGTAAATAAAAAAAATGTGGTTCAATTACTGATATGGTAAATGTAATAAAGTCCATACAGGGACCCTTTTTATGAGAAGATGTTTATAGTAGACTTCAATTTCAGTCACTTAGGTAATAGTAAAACGTATTTTTTTCTAACATTAATCACTCTTTTCACATTGAAAATAAGCACACTTAAAGAAAAAAGCTTGCCACATTCATCATTTGCGTATGCAACATATTTATACATGCAAGAATAGAATTGTCCAAAACATTAACCTATTTCTCTTTGGTTCTCTTTGATTCTTTTGGTAAAGTCACGTAGGTAGAAATAAAATAAAACAAATCACGACGTTTCGATCTCAACACAAGCAATCTTCATCATGTGAAACAACCACAGCAAGAAAATGCTGAAGTAGGCGAGAGAGCTGCCGTGGCAAGAGGTTATATAGGTAAGAAAGGGGGGAGGCAAAGCGGGAGAGAGAGGGGGGGGGGGGCTGCGTGAGCGCTAGGGGAAGAGGATGTGAGGCTGGAGGGGGAAGTAGGCAGGGCTAGAAGTGGGAAGCTGAGGGTGGGACACGGGGGGGGGGGGGAATAAAAATGTGCTAGTAAACCGGCAGGTACGATGGAAATAACTATAACCAGTTAAGGCATTACCTGGTTAATAACATCCTTCCAATGATTGTAAAGTGATGGTTTTGATTAGCTTCTCAGGAGATTGTTTCTCCAATCAAAACCATCACTTTACCCTACATTGTGGGGATCACAAAAAAGATCTCCAAAATCTTGAATAAACACAAGATCCAGGTCCGATTCAATACAGTACACAAAATCCGTGATCTAACCCCATCTGTGAAGGAGGTCATTCCTGACATGCAATACCCTGGAGTCTACAATCTGAGTTGTACCTGCGATTAGCAGTTACATTGGGGAAACGAAACGACATGTCTCGGACCGTGTTCGTGAACACAAGGCAGATTTGAAACACGGCAGAACCAATACCTCTGCCGTAGCTGACCATTGTTATAACGCTGTGGGCTCGCATGATATTGTTTTTTCCGAGACCAAGGTACTCTGCAAACCTTTGGGCAACTATCAAAGGTTTGTTCATGAAGCCATCCAGATATATAACATAGACATAACTTCATTCAAGAAGATGGATACAAATTGAATAATCATTGGAAGGATGTTATTAACCAGGTAATGCCTAAACTGGTTGTGGTTGTTTCCATCGTATCTGCCGGTTTACTAGTACTGTACATTTTTATTTCCCCCCCCCCCCCCCCCCCGTGTCCCACACTCAGCTTCCCACTTCCAGCCCCGCCCACTTCCCCCCCCCAGCCTCACATCCTCTTCCGCTAGCGGTCACGCAGCCCCCCCCCCCCCCCCATTCTCCTACCCCCCCCCCCTCTCTCTCCCCCCTTGCCTCCCCCTTTCTTACCAATATAACCTCTTGCCACAGCAGCTCTCGCCTACTTCAGCATTTTCTTGCTGTGGTTGTTTCACCTGATGACGATTTATTGTGTTGCGCTCGAAACATCGTGATTTATTTTATTTTATTTCTACTTACCTGACTTTACCGAAAGAACCAAAGAGTATGGATTCCTGCTTCAAATCAAGATTAACCTATTTCATATTTTTACAACTTACAAGGCAGTGCAAAATTTATGTGGCAAGATTTTTGTTTGTTGGACAATGAGCCTTTATGAGTGGTAAAAGTGTCATCGACTGAAAACTTAGCTAATATTATAATATAAGGCAATGTTCATGGAGATGTGGTGGATTCTTGAGTTTTTTGCACACTGCAATCCATTCAGATCCTTAATATGCATTTGAAATTTTAAAAAATCAACATTTAATTGGTGCATCATTTGTTTAATTAAATTAAGGTTATGAATTTAGTAATTATTTGTATTCTTTTCACAATCTTGTGAATTATAATTTACGAAAATGTATTATCTTGGTGTTGTGCTAATTGTAGCAATGATGTGTAAATGTAATGCCTTTTGAAGTGCATGCTCTAAAAAATTGTCTTGTAATGTAGATCTGAATATTCTCATTCTGGTGGATCAGCATGCGGCCCATGAGAGAGTACGACTAGAGCAACTGACAGCTGGTATATAGCATCACTTATATTACTTTGCCGTGCATTACCACTTGGATGTGCCTTGTGCAATTGTTCATATCTTACGATTAAAAATTATGACAATACAGTACACGGAACTGGTGTGGACCGGTCGATAGTGCTTTTTGAGCTGCGCTATAGACTGGACAACCTGAGTTCGATTCCAGGCCATGGCTTATATGTTGTGGCGAGGAATATCTGAACTGTGATTGGGCACCTCCTTCATCAACCATCCACCCCACCTCGTGCACCCTTCCCTAGCCCCCCCCTCAACATCCAGCCGACTTCTCTAGTTTACCCGTCCCCTTACACCTCCCTTCCCCCTCCTCCAAGGTCCCTCTGCACACTCCTTTACCTGCGCAACTCGCACATCTCGGACTCCCAAGGGCCCCCCTCCTCCCACACGCTGGCCGGAATGCAGCCAATCATATTGCTGGGAAATTACTGACGTCCATGACCTCCAACCAATCAGAACCCTGGGAACAGACAATGACAACGCCGTTAGCTTTACCACAAGTGCTTTCCACCCGAACAATCATGCAGCAGATGCCACCCTTGATGCATCATTCTGTGTTATTCCAGTGTCTATTTACCCTACTCCCAAAATATCTAGCAGTTATGGAGAGAAGCCTGATGTTCAAGCCACACATAATACAGATATGTGAAAAACAAACTCCTGAACTCCCTCTCATGGCTGGCAGACCTCAACATTGGCATTTAACTCCTGAACATATTTCTTCGATACACATGAATAGAACTGTGTGCATTTACGCAAGAAGATCTTCTACTATACCTTGATTGCCTTGTGTTTATGTATATATTTTCTGTAATGAGCAATGGCAGCATCTAACGTGAATACTGAAAACTATTGCATTTCTTTGTTACAATGAATGATCTATAAATAAAATGTTTTTCATCAATATTTTAAATTTCGATACGAACAACCATATAAACCATTTTGTTGCAAACAGCAAAAGAAGTACGTAAAAAAGTGTGTGGAACATTTAAATTTCGTAAGAAAAACGATGATTATGCAATTATAAAATTACTCATCTAATTCATCATGTTTTGACACTTTTTTTATTTGCTGTCACAGAACTCTTTGAAGTGTCTGAGGATTCTGCTGATATTGGAAAAAGAGTGATGAGAACATCACTGGTTGTGCCTCCCATGGCATTAGAGTTTAATTGTCACGAGATCAGCCTCATAAGGTATTACTTTCATTGCACTTGATTCTAATTATACTACGAAAAATTAAGCTTGACTAATACCCCATGTTTTATTGTACCTTAAACACCTTTGAAGCATATTTTCAACCTGTTATTCAATGTGTTTGCAGAAACATTTTTTTCTAAATAAAGCAAAACAACTATTTGTGTGGATATGTTTGTAATCCCACCAATGTGTTGCAAAAATATATATATAAAAATTTGCATTGCTTTATACTCACACTTTGTGATCGAATATACTTAAAAAATGACACCCTGATTTCATGCAAGATGGAAACAGCTGTACAGCTAGGGGTTATTGCACACCTGACTCCCATCTTTTATACACATTTGGCACGGTGCTTAGGTCATACCAAGGGCACTTGGAGAGGCATGGGCTGCAGTTGGCTTTCCCAGCTGAGGCCGTGGTGCATGTGACTGGAGTGCCAGCATGCCTGGTGGAGCGTGAGACTGGAGAGGCTCGTCGTGGCCGGCCACCCATCACAGGCACCATTCTCGAGGTGTCCTGTACTATGAATCATGAATCACTCATGTACTAGAAAGAGTTTCCACCTCCCCCCCCCCATCCCCATCCCTATATAAAATGCCTGCATTTGTTGTCGGTGAAATCGCTTAAAACTCCATTGGGGATATTATTTTATTAATGTTTTAAAATTAAATGTATGTCCGCGAATAACAAGTGTGGTGACGTATGGTCAAACAACCCCCATGGCTGACGTGGCATGGGGTGGGCTTCATTTGCAAAGGGCTCTAAATACGAAAAAATGTTGGCAACAAATGAGGGGGTTTATTTAACGTACTTTTCAATGTGGCTTTTTGTTTAAATGAAAATAATATACTTGTATCCATCATTGTAAATTCATAGTTAAGTGTGATGGTTTCGTTGAATAATTCTGCAAACTCTTATTAAAACTGGAATTGTATTTTTTTATGTCTTACAGGAGCTGATTAGAGAAGAACTTGAGGTGGCATTTACTTTCACATACGTGGTTTAGTGGGAAAATGTTACAAAATCTCACTGGAGAATTCGCATTTTGTGATAAAAAAAAAACTCCTTTGGTTTTATAATTTTGAAGATCAATGTTTACAATTCCCAGAATGCCCTATAAATTTTACATGACAAACCCAATCTGGTGAATCTTTAAATTGAGTGTTAGATATAAAAAAGTCTTATAATTGTAAATATAATTCATCAATATTAGAATTGTAATTACATGAAATGTATTCATTAAATAATTATTTAAGCATATTGTGGCTATTTTATCATATTCTGGTGCTTCTTTTCAACACCAAATAAGACCTAAAGTATCTGATTTGGATGATTTCCTATTTTAGTTTTATTTTAGATTGACTGTCGGTTCTTATCTTTTTTTACTATCAAGGCAATTGGTGTCATCAGTAATTGCTCGTACTAATCATGACAATGCAGCTCTGCAGATATTGTAGAAACATCCTATCTTATGCTAGATTTTCCAGCTTCGTTCACTCATGTAGATCATTTGTGATTTTCTTTTATCTTTCGTTTGATCTTCCTCATTCTAAGATGACCTCACACGTGTTAAATTATTTTACATGACCAAAAGATCCCAATTTCTGCATTTTCACGAATTTGCACAGCCAGTATGGTTATACATTTAGTTCCTTTGAAATGTACAAGTTTACGTGATCTGCCACCCATGGATCTCAGAAAATATTTTGGTAACATTTCAGCTGATATTAAAGTATGCAGGATGGCGATGTTTGAAACAAAAATGCATTGATGCGAGAAAGTGAATATGATTAACATTTCAGTAATGTTTGTGAATAAAAAATATATTGGCTGTGTTTGTACTGCTCAGCTGCTGCAGCAGACTGGAGGTGCCAGGGGAACGTTGCCTCGAGCCATTATCAGGGTTCTCAACTCCCAGGCCTGTCATGGTGAGAATAGACAAATACTAGCCTGCTCTTTTGTACAAACAATTGAAAGGGCTGTGTATAATATACAAAATCCTGCATGAAGATTATTTTTTGACGTATATTTATACGCCTGCATGATGTAATTAATTTTGACAGATGAACCTGCTCCATTGGGCAAAAAAAAAAATAACATTTTATGTTGTCGACAGGTGCTGTGAAGTTTGGGGACAAGCTCTCCTGGGATGAGTGTGCAAGTTTGATGCGTGATCTAGCCAAGTGTCAGCTGCCCTTTCAGTGTGCCCATGGACGTCCGGCCATGATGCCCTTAGCCAATCTTCACCATCTGCCTGTAGTGTGCAACATGCAGGTGATTATCAAAAGATTGTTTAATTCTGCATATGTTTAAGTTTGCTGTTTACTTCTTTTATATATAAAAAATATATATACAAATATACATTTTCTATGACACATACTTCTGACATCTGTACTGTAAAATCTACATGAAATCACCATTAAAATTAAAGTTTTTTCACGTAAAATTTAATATGGATGTCATCCATATGGTGTTTTTACTGAAAATATAATTTAACCCAAAACAGTAACTTTATGTTGATTAAACTCAATATTAAAATTCCACCAGATGGCAGCCTTCACTGCTGTAATGAGTTTTGCAACATTATCCCCCTTTAAAAAAAACCCATGAAAAATGTAGTCGGCAACTCTCATGTATATTTAAAATAAATAAAAAACTGCATTGTAAAAATAAAAGTTAATTGTACAACAACATTTACCCATTTATTTGTCTTGACAGAAACCGTGCAAGCCAAATCTATCAGGACTAAGAAAACAGATTGGATTACCAAAGAGTGTCAAGACGAAAGACTAAAATTCATTATTTGCATAATGAGATATCGATCATTTGTATGAAAGCAGCACTTTTGTGTGTTATTTTTGGTATTTGTGGAAATACAGTGCAATATAGTATGTATATTAAGATTAAGGAATGGAAAAAATATATTCATTTAGAGAAAAGCACTTGTTGATATTTAGTGGTATCAATTGATGATGTAAATACTGTATGCAATTATTACTTTCTAATTTTAAAGAATGTATGTTTCCAGTGATTGAATATTCTTTTTCTCATCAAACTAATTTAAAATAACCCGAGTAGCTAGTATTAGTTGCTGAACTCGTGGAGTGTTGAGAATATTTTTTTGGAAATGTAATGTTTTCACTGTCATAAGTTATCCTTCCAGTTAAAACAAAATACTTCCATATTGTGCGTATTTACAGTATACACTTCCATGTACTTATAATCTTTTGTTGACGAGTTGTGTTATGAGTTATTTAGTTTTTTTGTAGTTTTATTGCACTTACAATGTAAAAAAAATAATTCAAAACATGGTACATGTGAGCCTTTTCAGGTATATTGAAAATTAGTTATGAAACACATTTCACCAACTCTCCAAAAACCCTTTTACAGTATGTTATATCATTGAATCAGGATTCACATTTTTCTACCAGAATTTAACTCTGCAACGTTGACGTTCGACCTGGAAATGTCACCCTTGTTTTGATACGAGCGTTTCTACTGTATGCGTAAACTTTGTGTGTTTGTGTACCACAAGAGTTAAAATAAAATTGCGTCAAAAGTCAGGAAATATTTTCTACACTAAAAATATCCTGTCGTTTCTTCAACAGTATTGGTGAATGGGTACGCTGTTTACACAATTCACTGCATTAATTTATATTGTGGGGTGAATGGTAGGGGTACAATGGTGGGTGCAGTTGTCAGTGTTATGTACCCGGTGACCTGAGTTTAATTCGTGGCAATAGCTAACATAAGTGGCGAGCGAACTCAGTCATGTGTACCCCACCACACACTTGATCAACCTGCACTGACCATCGTGGCAAATTATAGTCAAACAACTCATATGATGTGTGGTGGCCTTCATCCAGCAGTAGTTTAACAAACGGCTTTAAACATGTATTTAATTATTCACGACACATTGTATTTTACATCAATTAAAGGAAATTCCAAGATCGTGCAAACTGTAAGTTTATTATAAATTAATAAGCAGTTAGGGTCAATAAGCTGTTGACACAGATTCAAGTGCTGGCTACAACTTGATGTCATTTTCAGTGAAAGCCCTTTCAGGTCCATATGATGTAAGTGCAATTGGATATGAAATATTGCAAATATATGATGTATTCCCAGTGTTTGGCCATGTCAGCAAATCGGATAGGTATGACAGTACCAGCTGCTGGCATACCTCGGGTTAATTTAAATGGTGTTTTGTCATTGTAAACTGCCTACTGTGACATTTTTTGGCATGAGCCAAGAGGGACATGGGAGTATACTGGCATATGTTCACTGCTGGTTGAAATGGAAGTTTAAATATATTGGTGGAATTGTATGCACTGAATTTACCTTTAATACAATACTCAACGTGCATTTTGCATTTTGGCACACATTACAGCAATGTAAATGGGGAATAACTTAATGCATGTCGACGTAAATAAGCCAGCTTTAAATATGAAAATTAAATGGAATGGGCAATTTTTTAAAATTTGAAACCAATTAGTGTTGAATTACTAAGAGTAAGAAAGCTTTTATTATTTAAAAACAATGCAAGAGACAGCCTTAATTTAACTTGAAAAAAAATGAATACGAACATATATTTAGGTCATAAAGGCTATACAAAGTTTTTAGGTACTGAGCGGTATGTACCCATTTTATATAATTGCACGCATATTGCATTGCAATGTTCAGATGTCATCAGTATACAGTCAAGCTAAATGTACTTGAACTACACATATACACACCAGTTTCCTCTTCTTTGGTTCTTTCGGTAAAGTCACGTAGAATGAGAATAAAATAATAAATTGATAAAATAACAATAAAATTCTCACGACGTTTCGGCCACAACACAAGCGGCCTTCATCAGGTGAAGGGGCGAAAGCTTTAAATCGAAATTTACACACCAGTTTGTCAATAAAATTTGTCTTTTTTTTACATTTCAACCTCGACTACAGTTTTGAGTGAGGTATATCACTGATACGCACCGAGGGAGTCTTGTATCACATGCACCCCTGCTTCCAAAATAATTACAAGCTTGTAACATGACACGCTTTTTGTGACCGTGTATTTCAAGTCGATCTTGGGTGTACTTGGCTTGAAATATTACGATTACTGCATTTCTCTATGTTAAGGCAACAAATCTGATAGATTAAATGGTCGTACATAAATAGCTGCATTAAATCTGGTATTTCGATACGATTACTGACGATAATAGAAGCATAACATTTGCAAATACGAAATGTCACTCGTTATAATAAACTTTAAAAAGAAAAATCCAAACTGAATTTTAATATTCTTTTTTTTTAGTGATGAGAAATTCTCAACATGCAGAGAGGCATTTTCTCGGGGTTAATACAAAAACGTCCGTGTACAATGTGTTGAAATTGAAAGACATCAAGTGGCATTTGACTATCATCAACCAGTTGCACTTTTTTTCCGAATTCACGCATCACAGATTGTGCGACCCATTGCTTCCTATCTCTCGTGTATTTTATTAACCTCATCTCCACCGTTACATTCATACGTCGTGCCCTTCTTAATGATCTCTAAAGTGCCTTGGTTAAGGCGCATTATAAATTGCGTTAAGATAAGATACGCACTTTCTGACTACACAATGGTCAACTTATGCAGTCACATTTCCTTTGTCCACTTTCTCTTGCCACCGCAGGTCAAGTTTCAGATTGAAAACTGCTCCAATTTATGATTTTTTGTAAATCACATAATGGTATGCAAAACTTTTATCCAATATAATATTTTATCCAATATAATATCTTTAGTATAACTCGGTGATTTAGCGAGTATCACCGAGTTTTGAATTTGGTCTGACAGTGTGAATGGTAAATGCGCTTTCAAAATTAAATTACTTGTGAGGTGCTGGGTTGGCAGTGGTGTTACAAGGCACAGTTAACCAAACACTTTGTCACTAAGTATGCCTTAAAAGAAACAAATATATAATCGGCCACGTTTTCGGGCAACATCCCCTCATACGTAACATTTTATGTTTTCCCATTAAAGGAAGAGTTATTGACGAATGTGTTGAGGTTGTTTCTGTTAATTGTGCACTTTAAGGCATGCTTACAAAATACGCATGAAAGCGCAAATGTAAGCTGCACAGGGCGAATTTAACAAGCAGTAAAGCCATCTCTCTGAAGACATTAAACAAAGTAGTATAATTTAACGCGTTATTACTGCACAGTGGATGAGGGGCACGTGAAATGTCTATATAACTATCTGTAAGTCTGCACCGGAAACCACAACGAACTCTTCATTTAACCAAATGATGGCCCTGTATTACATTTGCTGTCAACCCATACGGTTTATCCGTATACTTGTACGGGGAAATTTAATTTTCTTGTCCATACGGCGTAAAGCCGTTTCAATAAGAACAAAATCATTACCTACGTGACTTTACCGAATAGAACCAAAGAGTATGGATCCTTGCAGTCACGAAAGCTTCAAATCTAGAACAAAATCATTGTCTTATTTGTTTGTGTTTCTCCCTCGTGGGGGACTTTGTAGGACGAACGTTGAGATTCATAAGGGGCACGGGGTGACCAATAAGGTCTGAATAGGTCTGTAATAAGGTAGGGGAGGGCAGTGATAAGGGCTTGACGGGTATGCTGCAAAGATATTTATTGGCTGTGCGTCTGACCCCCGGACTGTTATCGGCCGGAACCTTTCCACGCGCTGGTTGGGGCGCGGCGGAAGATTTCGCTGCGCGGACGTGTGCGGGGCCTAGGGCCCAAGTTCCCAGTCTGCGAGAGGCCGTGAGCTCTTAATGTAATAAATTATCACTGACGTTGAAAGGCGCAACATTTGTATGCAGTAAATTAAGTTAAGCAATGGTAATCGTAGCACTGCGCGTCTGACAAAGACGAGGTCGGCGACCGCCCGGCCTCGGCAGCGAGGTCGAAGCGCTCAGCCTAACGTGGTTTCATGTAATGTAAAGTTTAACAATGATTGGGAATCGTTTAACATAGCAAGTAATGTACAATGCTAGGCTATTTATGTACGCACTACACTCTATTTGATATTGCATGGTAGTATACGTAAACATGTACTAGCACTACTGTTAAGTGCCGCGGTATTGCATAGTATATGAATTGTGTTGTATAGTTTATAACTACACTTATCTTACTGTAGGTTACTGTGTGTAAACTGGTGTACTGCCTTATGCACGTTTATGTACCGACAGTATTACTCCTACCAACCTCAATCTGTGCACTGATAGTAAAATTTAAAGGTGCAGCCCTGTAATTCAGAATCGGAATATTTACATATACTTGAGGAATCCGATGAGCTATAAAGCTCTTTTTCACAGATGTCGAGTAGGGGCGGGTCAGAAAGTAACAACAATAAACATTACAGGAGGGCAAAATGTAGATTCCCTGCTCACGCCACTGCTGGCCAAAGTGCTTCCACTCGAGGGTGTTTGGTCTACTCTTCCACGCTGACCAGACGTCTTGGTGGGAGTGCCCACAGTGTTAGAACCATAGTTTAATACGGTACTGTATGCGGGTTAATGTATATTTAATGTGCACATCTTTGATGCGAAACTAAATGTAAAGTGCCGATTATGCGTACAAAAAAATGCAACACTTTCGTCAAAATTACATATTGCCTTAAAAAGGAAAACCATATATAGGCGACGTTTTGGACAGTGGCCCGTTTATGGCGCATACAAAATATTTATATGTTTAACGCAATGTTATTGACGAACGTGAGATTTCTTTGTTTATTATGCACCGACTACATAGTGTATACACCTCGATTTTACTAGTTATTTCTCTTTTTTCCTATTTATCAATACGGTATTGGTTGCCACAGTTATTCCATTTAGTCCAGAAACTTTGCATTTTTTTCATACTGTAAATAACGGTGGCTTTTCTTCAAGCGTGACATCTAGAACATTGTTTTCTCAGATATATTAATGTGCTATAACTATCTCTGTAGTAATCCAGTGTTTATGGGTCTTTCTTACTTTTATGCTCTTATTTATTGATGACGTCTGCAATTGCATTTGTGTTCTCCGATATTTCTCATTCTTTTCCTATTTACAGGGTGGTTTCAGATAATGTGTTCTCTGCCATTTTTTACCTTGCCCCCAATACGTAGTATACTTGGGTGTTTCATGATTTAAAGTGCTGACATCCATTTAATCATTTACTTTTCGTGGTATTTTAATCTGTTGCGTATCGTATATATTTAGATATACATCCTATACTATACCACATGCTGTTAATAATCTTGTTTCTGCATGCAGGCGGCGTTGTCTTTGCTGAAGTGTACCTTGGAATTCGTCAGTCTAGTCACTTCCGATGTTGAAATTGCTGACATTTTACAGTCTGGTTTACGTCCATTATAATCAAGTTTTAATTCTCATTGCGGGCTCTTCCATGTCCATTTCCAAGATTCCTTTTTGAAAACGATGTTCATCATCTTCAAGATGCTGCTGGCTACAAAGTCTAAGCACCATTCTCTTTAATTTCAGAATCAGAATCTTTACTTGAGGAATCCGATTTCTCCAATGCAGTACAAATCTTACCTAGAATTCTCTTGTCTGGTCATTTTAACTACGGTACTTTTGTTTGAAAGTCACATTCACATTATAAACCGTGTTATTGTTTATTCATATATTTTTGCCTATTAATGTGCAAATACTCTATATGCCACAACATGTTTTTAATTTATAAAAATTACCAAGTGCATATTTATAATATTCAGTCCTAGGAATATAATACTTTGTTAAATAACACAACCCTGTACTGGTCAAAATACTTTACATATTACTTCTACTTTACATACATTTTTGTAATCCTCTGGACATATAGATCACTAATATTTTACATAGCACTGTGGTCGATATTTTTGGCATAACAGTTAATCGTAATTTTGATACGTGTTAACCTGTGAAAAGAATAAGGCATCATAATTAGCCATTGATTTTTCAACACTGTGCTGAATGAAGTCATAAACAAAGCAAATTCTTGTAAATCTTTCAGGGCTTTGTGTGCCATCACTTTGGGAAAACAACAGTAACAACGAAAGGCAAAACAGCAGGGACAAGATGATGAGGTACTGGGGGGAGATCCCAGTGTCTCCCAGTCAGTCACTGCGCAGTGCTGTGGAGCTGCTCCAGCCTGAGCCCCGTGCGGCAGAGGTGCGGGAGCCGGCAATGCTGCAGCCTTGCGCAGTCAGCCCAGCCCGGACCACTGACTCTGGGGTGCCTGGACTGCACGTCACACACACCATCCGCCTGCTGCAGTACAACCGGCGCCTGCGTGGGCTTATCAGTAGCGCCCAGCAGCAGCAGCAGCAGGGGGCAGGTGAGGTGGTGAAGAGCGAGGAGGTGGAACCACTGCCCTCACTGCCCAGCCCCCCACCGCTGCCCGAAGAGCTCGCTTCCATGGGCACTGAGCTTGGCAGCAGCAACCTGGGAGGCTCAACGCTCAGAATGCGGCTCCGTGACCCGGACATGGAGACGGGTGATTTTTACAGGTCCGTCCACTCTTTATATTGCATCTTTATTATGAAATAGGTGTCAGCATTGGCAGCTCAGTATGCTGGTGGTCATAGCCTTTGCGAAGTGGTGAGCCATTTTGTACAGTGAATGGTTGAAGTTGTGCATTCCCTGTCTTTAATTTTACATGTAATGCGTATGTGCAGAGGCTGTGGAGAACCAGTGATGGAGGTGAGCTCTGCTGAGAATCGCCAGCTGCTGCACAGAGCTGTGGTAACGGCACTGGCACATGCTGGCTTTGATACTGCTATGGAGTCAACACTAGAGACCCTAACGGACATTACCCATGAATTTATGCTCAAACTGACGAAGCTGCTTCGTGTAACAGTGGACCGGGAAGCACAGACGGGCCAGACAGGCTTTCCCGATGCCATAGAGCAAGTGTTCCAGGAGACGGGGCTGGGCAGCGTTCTGGATCTCCAGGAGTTCTGGCAGGAGCGTGTGGTCGACTACCACGCTTATGTGCTCTCAGCGAGCAGGCACTTGGCAGAGGAGTACGAGAGGCTGCTTAACCCTGAAAGGTGAGTTCCAGTACAACTGGCAGTCATTGTAATTATATCATCAAATAAGGGTATTACTGGTTGTGCTGTACGGACTACCAAATATTCGTTACAATGGGTGTATACCAGCATATTTTTTTGTACAAGAAGTCCTGAAACAACAATGATCTAATTTAGTTATTCTTTAAATGTCTGCGATGTAATCTTAATAATCTGGTATTTCATAAACTGCCTTTTTTGGTGTTAGGGTATTGTCCACGATGCTACGTGTGAAGGAGGAACCATTGGGAGAGCAGATCAGTTTCCCTGTGAGCGAAGAAAGTGAAACTGAGCAAACAGCTGCCGATCAACAGCCGTTGCAGTTAGAAATTGAGGGCCCAGAACAATCCAGCAGCAATGCAGGTAGAGCATCAACATTCATCATTGTCACTCAAAGTAAATTGTTGTGTATTCCTACTTTGTCCTTAATACTTTTAGCATAACGCCTTGTACCTGTCACATGAATACGTTCCATATTTGACATCTATTATTCATGTACTTCGAAAAATAACTTACCGTATCATTTTGTTTTACATAACAGGCACAGACAGTGGAGGGGATGTGTCGCCTATATGGAGCCTGGTGCAGGTGAAGGCAGAGCCTCAGGAGTCAGATGAGCCTCCTCCAGGCGTGTTGGTTGGCTGTGAAGGTGGCTTTGATGAGCCAATGTCAGCTCTGAGTGAAAGTGGCATTGCACTGACACCCAATACCACTACTTCAGATGGCAGCCACTTGTGTCCCACACCGGACAGCATCGCAACAGCATCTCCACCTATGTTTGGACAAAGGCAGCGTAAAAAGTTCAAAAAGATGTGAAGCACGCTTGGCTGTGCCAGATCAAGATGGACTCTCTGCTCTGGTGGCAGGAACAGTTGCAAGTGACTGACTGGGGTGGAGGGTGCCACAAGCCCATTGCTGGTCAAGCACAGATGCAGTAGAAGTAGGAATGATAGAACAAGTAATGCATTATCATCATCATCTGCCATGATAATTTCACTACTGGATTAAATTATTCCCAAGCCACCACTATCTCTCATAGTCCTGCAATCGCAGCATGCCATATAGCACCTACACATGATCTGATGTCATCTGCACCGCCGTGTTCTTTAATTTTGCTGCCACTCCGTTGTGAGTCTTGGCTACTGGCCATCTTTCCTTCTTGCATTGCCTTTGTTTTCTCTACCGTCAAGATGTCTAACCTGACTATGTTCACTGATGCAGGCTTTCGGCTTCCTTTCTCTGTAAATACCAGCATGCACCTCTCTATGCTTTGAATGTGACATTTGATTTCAGATAAAAACAAAGAAACCTGATCATAGCAAATTATACATTTACCATGTAATATTATTTCGTGTAATGTATGTTAGTTTGAAAAACTGCCAGTCTAAAATAGTTTTACATTCAAAGAACAGTTGTTTTATAGTATTAATTCATCTATAATATGCATACTATTTACGAGTCAATTGTGTCTGAAAAACTGGTAAAAGAAACGCAAGTCATTTCATTGTAAAATATATTGGTGAAAATGCAACCACGAACAGTCAAATCCCCACTTGGAAAAATGCATGATTACCTGCATAATTCACCCGATGTGTTAAAGTGTTATATTCCTTAAACCGATTGTAATGGGTGATATTATGCAACCCTTATGAGTCAATATGCATTGTCCTTTGGCTTACCTGGAGTGAGTAGATGTGGCTTAATGGTTATCATTCCGCTTTGTCTTGGGTAATATAGAACAATTCTTACATTCTAAGCTCTCTTTGGAAATGTTGAGGAAACGCCAATTTTAGTTAATGGTGTTATTAATTTTGAACTGAGAAACAGCTTTGGAGATGTTATTTGCACCAATTATTTGACATTAAAAAGAAGAGCTTGGATGCTGCATGGATTTTCACCGATTCCACTTACAAATACCACAAATCTGGCTGTCGCCTGATGAAGCTAGTTGTAATTACTGGCGAAACGTCGTACTCCAATTGTAAATGTTGTGGCTTGGCTCTCCAACACACCGGTGTGCTGTACTAGTGACGAATTGGCATGTTCTGTTTACGTGACAACCCTTACTAGTTGGCTGTGTCGGGTGGTGTCGGGTTTTAACGACACATTTGTATATTTACACGATCTAACCCAAAAACCTCTTATGGGATGATATTGGTCGCGAAAGCCTACGTGTTAAAGTTACGTGAAATAAGTTAAATATTAAGGTTTGTAGAGTGCAGTGCATACATTAATATTTGTAACGATACTTTTAAATGTTGTCTTTGCCTCTTGAAGAATTTGTGGGCGTTGTACTCAAATGTAAGCTACTGTGTTTATTGTCGTCTGCTCTCCAGTGCCTCCTTTTGGTTTAATAATCATTGAACCGTTGTTGGCCAGGTTATTTTTATGATTGTAACAAGGATTTATTCAAATGGGAGTAAAAGAAAATAGAGAAAATAATTCTAGTGCCATTAAAATTAACTGATTAGATAAATGAAAGTGTCTAGCATGTACATTCTCATTAATACTAAAGTTTTGTATTAATAATAATGTATTGTAATCAATGATTAACTTAGGATCATTAGGTAGGTTTCATAAAATGCCAGTTTTTTGGTCAGAAGCAACATTCATTTTACACTTTGCTGCTCAGCTTGACCTGAAGCTCAGAAATATTCATCATCTCGGTGTGTTGGACTGCTACGATGCATTTCCAATTTGTGTTCATAAATAAAACAGTATGGAATGATTTCCGACAGCGCATTTGACACGGTTCATGTGCTTTGTATTTATTGCTTCGAACATATTTTTCATAATAATGCGTTTCTTTCAAACATACCATTTTTCTATTAGTAATTGTCGTAAATCTATTTTTTTTTAGGATCCTTTGATCGGTGTATAAAAAGGAAATAAGCAGATGCTCTGCATTGGGATTTGTGCTGTAAAACTCTGAGAGCGCTGGCTCCTGATTGCAGCGCAGTAACTGTTTTTGACAGTAGATGGTGCACAACATCAGCCTGGAGAGCCCAACCACGCCGAAGTAAAAATCCTCAGGTTACCACATCTGTACAATCATGCTAAAATATCACAGCTATGATTAGTGTCTAAAAAAAAATGCGAGCATGTCTGTAAAAACTGGCGACTTCTTTTAGCTGTTTGTACGATGTGTAAATCCAGTGTTAAAACCAGCTACAGGTAACTCATTAGCCTGAAGACACAAACATGTTTGTACTCCGTTTATACTTTATACGTAAATTGTTTCACACGACTTAATGTGGCATACTGACAGTGTTATACAAACGTTGATGCACTGTATTGTAGTGGCATATGTCAAGATTTCTGTACTGCATTTCTAAAAGGCTACAGGCACACCGTCACCCGTATGCTGTGTGTAATATCCTATAGCATTACATTGTGCATATTGACATTTAACAAATAATGTATACAGGAGAGTGTGGGTTCGATCCCGACCCTGACACTTGAATATTTGGAGTTTCCATGTCTCTCTCCCCGTGGTCGCGTGGATTTTTCTCCGGGTCCTCCAGTTTTTCCCTCCACATTTACAGTGTTTCAAGTATTATTAGCTGCCATAAATTTCCAGATGATAAGCCACTTCGTTGAGCTGTCATTTGTGATAGCTAGGTCGTTTCTGCGAAAGAGCTATAAAGCTCAGTGGGCGTTAAGTAAGTTAATAGCAATCATGAACATTGTCTATTTTCGGTCAACAATATTTCCTCTAATATTATAGGGGACTTTGATTTATTTTAAACAATCCCCCTCTCTTCAGTCTTTGTTTTAGACGACACATTGCTACCATGAAACCCATTGTCTTGGTTGCATTTAGCACATCTTCGTCATGGTGCAGTGCATACAATAACATACGACTACTGTAGCAACATTTTGTATGTTTAAGTCTATGAGAATTTAGACATCAAATCTGAAACGAGCAATCCGCTTTACTGCACGTGGAACATTCTACAGTGTTATTACTTATCACACAGATAAAATTAGATAAAAGTGTTGGCAATGTGCTGTATTATATGTTTCAGTGCGTACAGTATTGGGTCAGTTGCCCGTTTACAAAATCAAAATGAGATTTTACACTTGTGAAACGTGTTTTTATATTTTTTCAGGTAAACTTTGTAAACATTGCAATCGGATGTTTATGTTTAATCCCTTTAAAAGGGGTTAAGGTATTTTCAGTGATGTTAGCATGCAGCTTATGGAAATGCGCCCATTTGCCTTTTAAAGCAACTGAATAATTTGTAGAATAGCATTTGTTTGGTGGTAATCTGAAGAATAAAGTGCACAAGGTCAGTAGGGAAATGTTTATAGCATTTTAGTCACCAACAGACTTATCTGTAGGGAAGTCCACGTTTCCGTTCAGTGCACCGAAAAGCCTTTACAAGACAATAACAACCAACAAACGTATATATTTGTCAATTTATTAAATAATGTATTTGGTAGTAAAGGCACCCTGAGAATGTTGACAGTTTTACGGCATAAAATATACGTTTACATAAATCTTAGTTTTACATGATTCCTTTATTTATGGTTTCAAGTAAAGCGTATATTTAAAAGAATGTTTTTTTGTAAGATGTATTGCTTAAATGTCATAGGCCTCTATGTGATTGTAGTCTTAATTTAGATTATTACCATATGATGATGAAAAAAGTTGCTTATTTCAAAGCACACATTACCACAAAGAAATTATACCAATTATCTGTAACAAATAAAATCGCCAATGGGCTTACGATGTGTGTGTAATCCATGGCAATACCATTACTATAATTTAAGTTAAATATCTAAAAAGGTTTCATGTATTACTATAACATAATTTAACAATTTAAATATATATACAGTATTGGTTCAGTATTAAGCAGTTGTACACATTTGCTTAACAATTGAAGATATCTAAAGCAATAACCAGCAATCTAGATTTGAAGCTTTCGTGACTACCTACGTGACTTTACCGAAATAACCAGAGTAATAACCAGCAAGTAAATGCATCACAGTAGTTATGCCTAGGGCAGGTATCTAGAACAGTTATTAAAGGCACACAAACATCACCTTAAAATAAAAGTGGACAAGAGTGGGTTGGATTAATTTTGAATTACTATTTTAATAATACAAAGCAACATACCAATGTGCCTCACGAGGAAGTGTTCAATCAGTGTATATTACCTGCTTTTGACATATCGAACAGAAGCATGGACATTGACAAATAAAATTGAACATTCCTTAAAAATTGCAGCTTGGAAATACACTGATTTTATTACTGCTTGGAATGACACAGAGAAAGGAACACATTGGTTACAGGACATACAAACCAGAGACAATAAAAAAGTGGTTTTGGTTAGAACACATCGCGAGAAGGGATGATAGGGAAAACATCCAAGAGACTACCACCACCACCATAGAGATGGTATTCTAAAGTTATCTTGCGTGCATGGTTTATTGCATTGCAAAACCATGAATTGATCATGGCTGGTGATGCAATTGCACGACCTTAAAAGATACAATCTGAGCCATTAACTAATTACTGATGCTTTGTAGTGTAACAACTTTGCACAGATGGATGCCTAAATAGGTTTATTATAATTTTGGAAAATGAGGACACAATTCACTGACACTGAAGGGCTTTGTGGCTGCAAATGCAGAATTTCAATATTCCATTATGCACGATTAAGCAATTAACTCATCACTGACATACACGGTTTCAGAGTGCATTCATCGCCAATTTGAAAAAAACTGTTGAAAGCAAATAAAAGCTGCTCGATTCTAAAATATGAGTCGACATCGATATGTTTTGTTTATTTCATGTATCTACTTCCCATATAGTTTTTCAAAGCAATTTTAGATTGTTGTGACATGAAAATTACTGTTTGAAAAATCATGCTATTTTATATATTTTTTTAGAGATATTTCCGGGATAATTTAGTGTTTTACTACCTCATACCCTAACCCAGGATTTAGTGGGAAATGTATAAGTTGGTTGAAACCATTTGTTTTCATGTTTATCCACATGCATATTTGTTGAACTTTTATGTAGCCAACACAATATGCATAAAACTGACGCCGTTATTGAAAGTGCAATAATTTGCATATTCAATGAAGCTGTGCGTTCCAATATTTGTCAAATTTGAACACTTGTTTTTAAAGAATACGATTAAGCATTAAAATAGTCGACTATAATGCCAGCACTAATAGATGTAGGATTGAAATATGTATCGACAGTCACCCCCAGTTAACACTACACATGAACATCGATTACTTTGGAAAATACAAATTCACTTCATTGTGTTTCACAATATGGAAATTCAAATATTAGCAGTCATCTGAAAATGTAATCTTATTTTAGATGGATTTAAAAAAATAAATTTGTCAAGGCAGTAAGATTTATAATTGTGCAATTCATATTTTTTTCAGTAATGGCTTAGGATGTGATTGTGGATAACTGGGAAGTTTATAGATACTTAAATGTTTTTCTATTGACTGCAGTATTTGTGAAAAAGTTAAAAACTGCAGATGTAAAAACAAATTGTCTTACATGTGATTCAATTCTCTGACGATGCTGGAATGTGGAAGTGCCGCCCACTACTGGTTCAGGGACAAATGTAGATAAATTCAGCTTCATTGCTTGTTTAAGCAGGAATACTATTGGCATTTTAAATGTACGAAGACTTTCTCAAATTTGTTTACCGGAACGGTGTGTCATGTTTCCTGGCATGTAGACTTCTTCAATATACTTCAAGTCTGGGTAAACAGTAATGAATGTGCTTGATAAACTAGTCTTCATGGTCACAGAATATCAATTCCAAGTAGGTAAACCTTTGGGAGCTTATTGCAAACAAGTCAAGATATTATCCCTCGATACGGTGGCTGGCTCAATCATACAGTGACTACTGATGAAGCCTGCAGTGCTCTTATGGTAAAGCTACAGACATCCAAGTATTGTAAGCTGATACATAAATCGTGTATTATACAGTATATTGAAATGCTTACACGCCTTAAATGTTTTAGCAGATTTTTTTAATTATTCAAAGAGGTGTACTTTTATTTTTATATACATTTTCAGAGCGAATGCAAACATTATTTTATATATGCCCACTGATTAGATACCATAAACGTTCTGAAATGTAATTGTTTAATATATAAGAAGTAAATATAAATATTAACACCAAGATTAGTATTTCTGAAAACATGCATTGTAGTTTGAATTATATATTAATTTCTTTATTATACACTACAATAATGCAATTAGATTAATGGTGTCTAAATTTGTGCTTGTTTTGGAATAGTCCTTGTGTCTTCATTTGTTTGGCCTCATTAGGAATGCTATCTAAAAATAGCCTACCTCAACCATGAAAGAAATCGAGATCAAAAACAGTCATTCATGAATATCTCACACATCACCAGGAGCCAGGAAGTGGGTGCTACCTTATCCTAAGTAATCTCGACTGACGTTGGTTGTCAGCCCCTCATGATATATTCTTTTTGAAGCACCTCGCTATTACAGTATTCCCATTTTGTAGCACGAGTGGTAGCAAGCAGGAGTGTGTGTGTATGCGTGCCACCGCAAAATGAGCACTACCCTTCAGGAATTTCCGACAACTGCTTCACTGCAATAAGGAGAATAATATTGGAAAGTGTCATACTAAGGAGTGATCATTTTGAGGGGTATTTTTTTACTCAAATGACAGGAAGCAGAATTCTGCAGATGTGAGCCCCCGTGGCAATCTTTTGCATCTTGACCTCTCTAAGTAAAAATTCCTGTTTGCACTATAACAGTTCAAAGGGTCCATACGCCACCTTATATTTATGGTGCTTTTATATTCGCTATCAATTTAATCTGAGCTGTTGAGAATGCTGGATGACACTCAACGTTTGTGATGATGTACTCAAGATTCTCTGTGTACAATCAGCCTGACTGCTGCATTAAAAAAAACCGCAATGTCATAGACACAATTTTAATGGTTGTAGAAATGCATGCGTTTGCAGACAGCTTAAAAAGCATTCAAAGGAATGCATCTTGAATGATAAAAAGCTTTACCCATTCTGGTGTAAATACAGGTATTAAAATGTTCAAACGCACAACACAAGTTCAGTATATGTGATCAATGCAGACAATACCGTGAATTGTTGTCTATTTGGTATTTGCACATCTTAAAGCCTAATTTTGTTTATAATTCAATATCTTTCTACTGCCGAAAGACGTCATCAAATAACGGCAATTCCAAAACATCTAAATATGATATTCTTGGTTCTTTCGGTAAAGTGACGTAGAAGGGAAACAATAAAATAATAAAAATATAAAACAATAAAATTATCACGTTTCGACTGCAATACAAGCAATCATCATCAGGTGTGAAAACCACAGCAAGAAAATTTGAAAAAATTGGCGTTTTTTTAACGTTAGCACCACGGAGAGCTATTTGGCAGTTATTCAGATGGACGAGTCCATCTATGTTCGGAAAAGAGGAGGGGGGAGACGAAAATAATGGGTGCGGTCTGAAAGCCACCGTAAGCGTGAACAATCAATTAAGACCCGAAATGGTTTATCACATCCTTCCAATGATTGCTAAGCCAGAATCCATCTTCTCAGTTGAAATTGTCTCTGTGTTTGTATATGTGGATAACCTCATGAACGAATCTCTCATGGTAGCCAGATGGCTTGCAAAGAACCTCTGTCTTGGAGAAGTCTATGTCATGTGAGCCTACTGAATTATAACAGTGATCTGTCACGGCCAAGGTGTTGGTCCTACCGTGTTTCAGGTCTGCTTTGTGTTCACGAATGCGGTCTGAGACGTCGTTTGGTTTCTCCAATGTAACTACTACGTGACACTTTTTTGCTGATTGGCCGTGTTGGGTGGTGGAGGGTTACGACACATTTATAAATAACGCGATCTAACCCAAAAACCTTTATTATGAATAATATTGGTCGCGAAAGCCTACGTGTTAAATTAACAGGATTTTATTTACATTTTCACATCTGTTTTTTTCTCGTGTTCAAAGAACCAAAAAAAAGTCTGTTTGGAAATTACACTAATTTAACTTGCAATCATTGCATTCAAGTTGAATCATGCTTATGCCCAAATTTAAAAGCCTCTGAGCGACCAATATTTCACTTTCCACATTACGTTTACAGCACATGTCCACTAATGGTTACATATTTTAACATAATTACACAATATTGAATTTATATTTATAGCGTATCTCTTCAATGTTGCAATCACAGCATTAATGTCCTTTTATTTCTCTGTAGGGAAATTTTCTTCTCCTGTGATATCTCTATGCACACTTGTTTATACATTGACTGACAAATTGCCCACCAACCCTGGTGTAGATTATTTTCACACGAGTCAAATTCTCATTGGCATTGCTGCTTCAGACAAGACGCATGGAAACATATTTGCAGGCTTAGTGGCTGCAAGGCCTGGCTTGGAGAGTGTTGGTTAAATTTATGTCCTTCGAGCAAAGCTTATGTACTGTGTATTATTTATGCCTGAAAAAGAAAAACAAGCTTAGTGTTGCATTGGGTGAATGTTTCATGGGGCTAGGTTTTTAGAGATTGATGTTTATAAGATGCTTCGGGTATCTACCTGGCTGTCTATGCCGGGTAAGAGGTTGATCACTACCCATGCTCCCTATTGAGTAATATACTCCACAGACAAAAGGTTTGGATAAAAAAATGTTGCACAATTTACCATCATCCTCTCTTTTAAACTATAACCTTATTTTACCCCCCTCCTTACACATGCCCCACTTTCGCAGAGGCTTGGAAAATGTTTTGATTGTCTCTCCACCAAATTTTATTGCAGTTGTGTGTATAACTTTTTGTCGTGAGACGAAGACATTTTCATTTAGAGCTCTCTCGAAGCAGCGCACCGCCCCATATTAATGGTATGGACCATGGAAGGTGATATAACATAACTACTCCTGAATTTCTTTATCCAGACGAGGGATGCTACACGCCCTGTTGTTAAGATGTTCATCACTTGACAGTCAAGCTCACTTTTCTTTTTTTCTCTCAGAGCTGAACTTAAAAAAAACAAATTAAGTGAAAAACCGCATTTAATGTTATGGGATTGTGTAGCCATTGGTGACAAGATTGAGACCATCAATTTACTAAGCTTGAGAACCCAGTATAATCAAGGATGCCTGTCTAAATTTGAAACTAGGATTTGAGCAGTCCTAGTTCAGTGATGTGATCCTTGAAGCACCTGGCTATCTATTTTAGGAATGGCTTTGAAGTTGCAGATCGAGTAGCCACGTACAGTGAGGGAAAAAAGTACTTGATCCCCTGCTGATTTTGTACGTTTGCTCACTGACAAAGAAATTATCAGTCTATAATTTTTATGGTAGGTTTATTTGAACAGTGAGAGACAGAATAACAACAACAAAATCCGGAAAAATGGATGTCAAAAATGTTATAAATTGATTTGCATTTTAATGAGGGAAATAAGCATTTGACCCCCTCTCAATCAGAAAGATTTCTGGCTCCCAGGTGTCTTTTATGCAGGTAACGAGCTGAGATTAGGAGCACACTCTTAAAGGGAGTGCTCCTAATCTCAGCTTGCTACCTGTATAAAAGACACCTGTCCACAGAAGCAATCAATCAATCAGATTCCAAACTCACCACCATGGCCAAGACCAAAGAGCTCTCCAAGGATGTCAGGGACAAGATTGTAGACCTACACAAGGCTGGAATGGGCTACAAGACCATTGCCAAGCAGCTTGGTGAGAAGGTGACAACAGTTTGTGCGATTATTCGCAAATGGAAGAAACACAAAATAACTGTCAATCTCCCTCGGCCTGGGGCTCGCTGCAAGATCTCACCTCGTGGAGTTGCAATGATCATGAGAACGATGAGGAATCAGCCCAGAACTACACAGGAGGATCTTGTCAATGATCTCAAGGCAGCTGGGACCATAGTCACTAAGAAAACAATTGGTAACACACTACGCCGTGAAGGACTGAAATCCTGCAGCGCCCGAAAGGTCCCCCTGCTCAAGAAAGCACATATACATGCCCGTATGAGTTTGCCAATGAACATCTGAATGATTCGGAGGACAACTGGGTGAAAGTGTTGTGGTCAGATGAGACCAAAATGGAGCTCTTTGGCATCAACTCAACTCACCGTGTTTGGAGGAGGAGGAATGCTGCCTATGACCCCAAGAACACCATCCCCACCGTCAAACATGGAGGTGGAAACATTATGCTTTGGGGGTGTTTTTCTGCTAAGGGGACAGGACAACTTCACCGCATCAAAGGGACGATGGACGGGGTCATGTACCATCAAATCTTGCGTGAGAACCTCCTTCCCTCAGCCAGGGCATTGAAAATGGGTCGTGGATGGGTATTCCAGCATGACAATGACCCAAAACACACACAGCCAAGGCAACAAAGGAGTGGCTCAAGAAGAAGCACATTAAGGTCCTGGAGTGGCCTAGCCAGTCTCCAGACCTTAATCTCATAGAAAATCTGTGGAGGGAGCTGAAGGTTCGAGTTTCCAAACGTCAGCCTCGAAACCTTAATGACTTGGAGAAGATCTGCAAAGAGGAGTGGGACAAAATCCCTCCTGAGATGTGTGCAAACCTGGTGGCCAACTACAAGAAACGTCTGACCTCTGTGATTGTCAACAAGGGTTTTGCCACCAAGTACTAAGTCATGTTTTGCATTGGGGTCAAATACTTATTTCCCTCATTAAAATGCAAATCAATGTATAACATTTTTGACATGCGTTTTTCTGGATTTTGTTGTTGTTATTCTTTCTCTCACTGTTCAAATAAAGCTACCATTAAAATTATAGACTGATCATTTCTTTGTCAGTGGGCAAACGTACAAAATCAGCTGGGGATCAAATACTATTTTCCCTCACTGTAGGCACGTGTCAAGAAGCCAAAGGGGCTCCTTGAAGATTGTTGATTGCCTTTAAAGTATTGAACCTGGGGCCCCAGCCTTTCACCACACCGGATAGTGGCGCTGCTGGCGGTAGTGCTCATGATTATGGTTGTTGGGATGGTGGTGCTGATCGTTGAAGTTGCCACGTGAGAGCGGTGGTCAAAGAGATGAATATGATGGTGTTGGAGATGGTGGTTGTTGTTATGGCAGTAGTGGTTGATATATTTCTGGTGGTTATGATAGTGACTGTCGTGGTTTCCTGGAACATGTTTTAAGTTGATGCAGCAAGTAGCCATGTGGGACCAATGTTGAGGAGCTAAGGGGGCCCATGAGTTTTAGTGGCATCCTATGCATATGGCTTGGGTCAATGTAAAAAAAAATAATGGGGGCAGCTGCTGTTGTTGGGGGCTGTTGTCCTCTATTTTCCCTGTATCACCTTGGAGTCATAATTTAATAAGTTCGTTCTAAATGGAGTTCATAAAATACATCAATCAGCCAGTCACTCGGCTGTGCTTTATATTCTTATTTCATAATCAACATTGTCGAATGATTTTTTTATTTGTTTAGTTGGAACATTTTCATGATAACTGGTATGGCAATTATAACATTTAAAAAAACATTCACAAAATGTAAAGCAATGTGAAAATTGTGGTAATATTTCCAATACATTAAAGTTGTTTTTTTACATTGTACAAAATGAGGTTTCACTTATTACATGGGCACTACAGCAGAGGAGAATAGAAACAGACCGGCTAGTTTATGGTTTGCCACATGTGCGGGTTTTCCCAAGATTATCCTATTGTTAATCTGTCTGTCCTAAGCAACTGTAAAATCCTCCCAGAACATTAAACGTCCTGTTTTTTTCAGTTGCGCACAAAGAATACACCACTCAAGACAACTGAATTACACGTAGTTCTCTACTCTTCTGGTATTCTGAGATATTCCTCTTCCCATGATATTTCCTGGGATGTTTTTTTTGTTCCTCAGAAGAGGCAACCATAGTTATACCACCAACATCATCTCAAAGGCTGGATCTCGAATACATGGTTCACCTGGCATTCTTATTCTATACATGTGCGGGCTCAAAGGGTTTATGTGGATCTTTAACAGTCAGGGGCCTGAGCACAAGCTCACAAATTCACTCAAGTCCAAATATATGACAGCATATATCTTTGGATTATGTCAGCACAATACTGTAGGTGAAACATATTGCTATATAGACATCTGTTTTTGTCAATCCACTACTGGGTGATGGCCTCCCCATACCGTATGAGCCTTAATAGATGTTTAACTATACTTCACCACGCTGGTTAGTTAGAGTTGGTGAAGGTGGCAGGGGGGAGTGCAGAACAGAAATGCATTTTGCTCCAATGCCCTCTACTGCCCTCAATGCTCAAAATATCTGTATCAAGAGCAAGGTGCTCACCCATCCAAGTCCTATCTAGGCTCACACTCTGATTACTTTCCGAGTCGAATGATATCAATCGTATTTTGTGTGGTTTGGTCATATGATTGGTATGCAGGAGGACATGGGTTCGATCCTGACCCTGATGCCTGCTGTATATTTGAACTTCGTTCTCCCCGTGGTCGCATGGATTTTTCTCCATGTCCTCCGGTTTTTCCCTCAACATTTAGAAACATGCGTTTAGATTATTTTGCTATTATGAATCCCCACATGATATAAGGGACTTTGATGAGCTATCATGTGTGACCAGGTTTTCTCTGAAAAATAGCTAAAAGTTCAATGGGCTTTTACCTGCTAAATAAGACAGTTTAATTTAGTATAGATTCCTTGGACCAGCAATGGTGTTGTATATCCTAAATTATTTAAATGCAACCCTGCGTTCTTCTTGCTCGGAAGAAGATATTAAATTCAACATGTACAATGAGATGGCAAAGTTTGCTTTGACGGAATGGAACAAATTATAATGGCTTTAAAATGTAAGTGCCTGTGGACATCTGCATATGTGCATTAGTGTTAAGACTAATCAAGGATGCCTGTCTAGATTTGAAACTAGGATTTCAGCAGTCCTAGTTCAGTGATGTGATCCTTGAACCACCTGGCTATCTATTTTAGGAATGGCTTTGAAGTTGCAGAGTGAGTAGCCACGTAAGCACGTGTCAAGAAGCCAAAGGGGCTCCTTGAAGATTGTTGATTGCCTTTAAAGTATTGAACCTGGGGCCCCAGCCTTTCACCACACCGGATAGTGGCGCTGCTGGAGGTAGTGCTCATGATTATGGTTGTTGGGATGGTGGTGCTGATCGTGGCAGTTGTCACGTGAGAGCGGTGGTCAAAGAGATGGATATGATGGTGTTGGAGATGGTGGTTGTTGTTGTGGCAGTAGTGGTTGATATATTTCTGGTAGTTATGATAGTGACTGTCGTGGTTTCCTGGAACATTCTAGAACATGTTTTAAGTTGATGCAGCAAGTAGCCATGTGGGACCCGTGTTGAGGAGCTAAGGGGGCCCATGCGTTTTAGTGGCATCCTATGCATATGGCTTGGGTCGATGTAAAAAAATATTATTTAAATGCAACCCTACGTTCTTCTTGCTCGGAAGAAGATATTAAATTCAACATGTTTAATGAGATGGCAAAGTTTGCCTTGATGGAATGGAACAAATTTAAATGGCTTTAAAATGTAAGTGCCCGTGGACATCTGCATATGTGCATTAGTGTTAAGACTAATAAAAGTCTGCCACTATATTTTGAGAGTTTTAAAGATGTGGTACAGTAGTAGAATAATATTGCCCACTTGCTACAAATCATAAAGATGAAAACCATCAGAAGCCTTGTGACTCATGGGTATTGGTAGGGTTTTAAAGATCAAATAGGAGGACCATGTTTCATACAATCGGTCAACACAGACACCACTTAGTGCAATAATTCAGTGATAGCAATGTTGCTATGTTGACTGTCTATATGATGCCAAATAGAGGAATCCATGAGGTCACATTAGTCAGTGAACAGAAATAAATAATTTGGGATAGGTTGCGGTGCAGGAAGGACAATCCTGTTCAATGAGAAATTGATGTGTGTGACCTTGGAAAATGTTCCTCCAATACAAATGAGCATTCGGGGCATGTTTGCAGACCTTACGAACTCACAGAATGAAACACATCTGGACTTGAAGAGCTGAAGGAGAGCTTTACGACAACTTTGGTTGAGACGGCACCAGTTGGACAAGTTAATGGTTACAGTTAACGAAACGCTTGGATTGGGATACCACGAACGCTAACTGTATCACTATAGCTCTACGTTGCTTCATCCCGTAGTGTTTACATTAGATTTTATCTGATAATGTAATTTAACGTTTAAAATGTTTTGTTATGTAATGTGTTTAACAATTTAACATGCTCACGCAATAATATATGGAACAACAGAGGGGACGTCCCAACTATCTAACAAATCAAGTCAAATCAAGTGTACCACACATGTAATTATTGGAACATAAAACATTTGAATGGCACTCATTTGGAAAAGCTCTGCCAACTGAATTTACTCGAGAGCCCACACACACACCTTTGACCTGAGAACTGGTCTCAAGTCAGTTAAATATTCATTAATTAGGGGGGAATCCATGCTCAACAAATGACCCCTGCCAAAAAAAGCAAAGCTGACTCAAATAGTCATTCCAGGAATATTGCTGTTGCAACCTCACATGAATTAATCATATTACACTTTGAAGCTAGAGTTGACCAGAACCACTGGTCTTTAATACATGATTATTCAACATACATCACTAAATAAATGATGAAACATCATTGTTTAACACTAAAGTTTTTGTATACACTATATGTGTTTTTAAAGATAAGGTACAAGGTAATTCAGTGGATTTATTGTAATGTCCTGGATAGTTGCAACACACCAGGTTATTCACCAACGAAACATCCATCAGATGCGTTTTGTTTCCCAAGGAAAATTGTATACACATTCTGCAATGCTAAGCACAAAGGAGCAGGAACTTTAAAATGTGATCAACATAAATTTTGTTTTTGCATAGAGCGTGAATGTGAGGATGCAATTTACATGTAAAACGAGTATAAAAACTTCCAACTAAAAAGAAGCGTTGCTTGTGCATTTAACTGCTTTAAAGCAGTGAATTTACAGAAGGTTCAACTGCCTTAGAACATCCCAATGGAAACGAGTTTCTGTTGGAGAAAATACACCGTTGCAATTTGGATTCAGAGCCTTAAAAAGACTAGGGTTTTACTTTTAGTCCCTCGATCTAAGAGCATTTCATGCAGTGAGCTAATGTCCACAGGCTACTGGGATAAGCCCACAAAATGTATTGCTCTCCTGAGGCTGTATTTTTCTGCAGTGCTGTGGCTATACTGTGATGAGTTTTCGTTTAATGAAACGGTCTTTTATTATCAAGTACGATAAAGAAAATCCAAAGTTAAATACTGTACAGACTTTTCCAATTATAGTGATCTAACAATGTAATGTAATAAATATTTCCCTCTCTTATGTTATGAAATTTAATATTTAAAATGCCATACATGAAGCAGAAAGAAGAATAATCAGGCTTTTTTCACTTGTTTTGAGAGAAAGTGCTCTTAGAATGCATTAGTCAGTGGACAATCGACCAAATGACAAACTAGGCAGGGACATATATTCGGCTATTGATTTAGGCATTTACTTTTAATGGAAACACATCTACTGTATCACTCGCTCACACAGAAACTGCTAGCACACTGTAAGCCATACAGCACGAGTAATCAACACAGATGGTCCTTTACACCATTGCGGGCCATGTCTTATACAACCGATGTTTAATTCCAGACTGAACGAAGAGTAAAATCTGGAACGGTCTACCCTCAGCTTGGTTCCTTTGAATATTGCCAGCAGGGCCTCCCTGGATTGTGAGTAAAGTGATGGCTGCAAAGTAGCGACTTTAAGATTACTTAAAGTGAATAAGCTGATGGACCAAAACAATGTGTTATTTATATGCGGAGAGACAGAACTTAGTTTTGCTTGTACAATATAAGCTTTAACCAATAATGCTCAACAACAACGAATAATGCGTTTTAGACATAAAATAGCTTTTTGTGGTAAACTAAAACAACACTTTTTATTTTACAAGGTAAGACCCACTGAGCTATATAGCTCTTTTTCTAAAACGACCTGGCCACAAATGATAGCTCAACGGAAGTGACTTAACATGTGGAAATGTATATCAGCAAAATACTTTAAATGCATGTTTCTAACTGTGGAGGGAATACTGGAGAACCCGGATAAAAATCCACGTGATCATGGAGAGAACATGCAAGCTCCCAATATACAGGGCCACGTCGTTCAAATGGAATGCTTTGTCAATAACATGTGGAAACTGCCTTTGTTTAACGAGCTTGATTGTGCTGAGTTGTCCCAGAGGTTCCAAACCGATCCGGAGTTTGCTTGCTTAAGCAAATGCTGCTGGATAATATTTGTCGGGAAAGCCAATAGGCTGAGGGGCAAAAACACATCTTTATTCTTTATATGTGACGACACAGAGCACAGTTCTCCTTATATATGAAATCATAAAAATTGTGGTAGAAAATAAAATCTATCGTGCAGAAATAAAATACTGAACTGATGCTATGAATATTCTTGGTTCTTTCGGTAAAGTCACGTAGAAGGGAAACAATAAAATAATAGAAATATAAAACATTATTTTATTGTTTACCTTCTACGTGACTTTACCGAAAGATTTCGATTTAAAGTTTTCGTGACTGCAAGGATTCATCTTCTTTGGTTCTTTCGGTAAAAGTCACGTAGAATGAGAATAAAATAACCGAAAGAACCAAGAATATGCATCCCTGCAGTCACGAAAGCTTTAAATAAAAAAAAAATGATGCTATGAATGTTTAATTATTATAAACCAAAAGCAAATGGCTGCAATTTGTGCCAAAAATTGTACTTCCCGTCAGAAACGACCACATTGAATATCATGGCTTCACTCCACACAGGATCGTCAGTGAAGCCAACTCCGACACTTGCATTTATATGCCAATTAAGAAATCGCTGCAAATTCCTCAAGTGAACAACTGCTGATTTAAAGCTTTCGTGACTGCAGTAATTCATATTCTTAGCTCTTTCGGTAAAGTCACGTTGAAGGGAAACAATAAAATAATTGTATATATGTAAAACAATTCTCACGGCGTTTCGACCATAACGTCGTGAGAATTTTTATTGTTTTATATATATATTTTATTATTTTATTGTTTCCCTTCAACGTGACTTTACCGAAAGAGCTAAGAATATGAACAACTTATGTTGAGAGAGTAATGAGGAAGATTATGTTGGAAAAGTTGAGTGTACGAAAAATAATTAATATTTTTTACAACATACTGTTTGTAAATTGTTGTGATATTGTGTAGTAACATACAGGATATGTTTTTACCATTGACCTCCAAATTAATGCTGTGTATGTGAAACTGTTAATGAAAAATGTTATCCAACATTATCCTTCACACATATTCAAAACATTGTGTTTATTTTAAGTAATGTGGACAGCTGTAACTTATTCAATATGCTCACATGTTTCAAACAATCATGCTATTTAATTTGTACATTTGCAAGATATCATTACAAAATGACAATTGTTTTTTTCCCCACAAAAAATATGATTACAGAACAACTTAATATCTAATCAGTAACATTAAAATGCAAAAACCACCCACGGTTTTTGATGTGTTCATCTTCTCATAGATTACATTTTTCCAGTGACTTCTCCAGACCACGAATTCTTGTCTTTTATCTTTGATCAAAATGCCACACGTAGATTGTAAGGTACAGTTGTATCAAGGGCAGACAAGACATCAAGGCAACACCAATACAAGCCGTAGAGATCCTTCATCTAAGACCGATGTTATACTCACTGGCAGTAAATAACCATAATCTTAGTGTTACATCTTAAAAGATCAGATATCTATAAAACTAAAATGTCAAGGATCCGTACACCGTGTGCATTTGTTATTTTACCTTGAGTAAACCTTTGAGATTACTTTTGGATTCCCTATGTAATAATAAAATAATAATGCATATTTAACAAAACCACGAATATTTTCACTTACTCAATGTGATTCGTGGCGAATAGAATCTGGTACGTTTTCATGTTTTTATTACTTAAGCAGTTTTACACATCTCTTAGAGGCATTTAATCTACGTATACATATTGTACCGATATAATAATATAATAATAGGGTTTTTCCCCTTTTTTGTGGCAACAAAACTGAAACCTTTTTACAAGGATGCATGTCTGCATTAATACCTGCAGTCAAAATGCAAACAAAAAACATACTATGATAATATATGCATTGTCCTTGAAACTGATTGGTCCACACCAAGGGACGGCTTTCTTTTGAGCCTCGACCCAATTGGTGCTCGACCAGATGACGCCAAAAGGCGTACAGCTCAAAGACAATGCACTATCAAAGTAATGAGGGCTCGGGGTGAGCATCTACATCATTAGACCTCCTTTGCCAGTACCAAAATGTAATAATAGGGTTTTTCCAAAATGTAATAATTGTAAAAAGGTTTCAGTTTTGTTGCCAGAAAAAAGGGGAAAACCCCTATTATTTTGACTGCAGGTATTGTGGTTAATGCAGACATGAATCCTTGTAAAAAGGTTTCAGTTTTGTTGCTACAAAAAAGGGGAAAAACCCTATTAATACATTTTGGTACTGGCAAAGGAGGTCTAATGATGTATTTTTCATTTACCAGAATAAAGTCTGCGAATCATGTAAATAATTTGTTATACATCTTACAGAAATAATAATGACGAGGGAATGCCACTTACCACCGCGGCTATTATCAAATATGTTTGCAATAAAAGGTGCACAATTCCAGTTTCAACATGAATGCCTCCTTGTCCATACATTTTTGTTTCAGAGCTTCAGATATCAATTTTATTCCAGCAAGGCTGCCTTGCCTGCCTGGTCCAACCGCAATTGTCGAGCACAGAATGTTCCGTCCAATAACCTCCTTGCGTCATAATTCAGATGCTCACATCACCTATTTCGTGCCCAGCCCATAAATTTCGTTGGACGCCATCTCAGCACATCATTTATTATCGGATGTCATGCAGTTCCGTACTGTGCCATGGCACTGCTTGCACCAATCTACCCCGACTGCAACCAAATACCTCCACCAGCTGGAGAATCAGCCGTAAAGTAATTAGTGTGGCCATTCAACTTTTTATTACCCCATAACTATTTTACAGGTAGACTGGAACATTTTTTTGGAGGTAATATGATTTGAAATTACAGTTAACCTGTACTACATGTTAGTACTATACACTGAAAGTAATATATGTGGCTGTATTTTGTGATATGCATAACTGATAATTGTAATTGTTTTCTGTGCCAATTATCGTAAGTATTAATAACTACCGTTGATTATTATAAGTATAATGCACAATAATGGAATACACAATACAACTTAAGTGCTTAATTTGTTGTTTTTTTAATTAATACTTTTCATCCGAGGTTGAAAGCATGAGCTCAAACCATCTGCCAGTCTATAAAATGGGGTCACTATAAACCCCAGGAGGATAATCCATTATGAATGTATTTGTAATATGAAGTTTATCTGTTAGGTATTTGCCCTATATAAAAATGGCTATACATCACGTGCCCTGCTATACCATCTTGTTACGTGTCTCGGAAAGTAACGTTTTTCCGATATTCCACTATTTCCAATGGCAACGTATTCAGGAACTAAGGTCTGCTTGCTACAAGAGGGCTTCAGGAGAGAGTTTGTGTAGTTTTGTTGATCCTCCATTGAAACAGCGCAGACTGAAGTTTTTACTCTATGGTCAGTATCTTCTTGGTTCTTTCGGTAGAGTCACGTAGAAGGGAAATAATACAAATAAAACATGATAAAAAATAAAATTCTCACGACGTTTCGGCCACAACATAACACGGCTGCTTGTGTTGTGGCCGAAACGTCGTGAGAATTTTATTTTATTATGTTTTATTTTTATTATTTTATTATTTCCCTTTACCGAAAGAACCAAAAAGATGAATCCCTGCAGTCACGAAGACTTTAAATCGAAATCCATGGTCAGTAGTTTAGGTTGCGTGGCCCAAGTAGCACTGTGGGTTGACTTTAATTTTCCATTCATGAAGGATATGTGTGCATCGGCTTGTTGGTGTTCTCATACGGTTGATATTTCGATTTAAAGCTTTCGTGACTGCAGGGATTCATCTTCTAGGTTCTATCGGTGAAATCACGTAGAATGGGAATAAAATAATAAAAATAATAATAATAACAGAATAAAATTCTCACGACGTTTCGGCCCCAACACAAGTAGCCTTCCTCAGGTGAAGAAACATGACTGTCCGGAAGACGGCGCTTAAGTGAACACTGCCAAGCATGGACAGCGTCTTTTAAGCTGTGTGGGAGGAACATTGTGCCTTGACAAAAGGAGTTAACATATCAATTAGCATGTAACTGGGGGATTAGCATGATGTTGGTGTGAGGGATTAGCAGCAGTTTACATATCAACATTAAATTAGCATGTAACTGGGGGATTAGCATGATGTTAGTATGAGGGATTAACACCACGGAGAACGACGAGCTTGTGTTCAGACGGACGAGTCCATCTATGTTCGGAACGGAGGAGGGGGAGGGGGAAGAGGAGGAAACAGCCACGGTGCGCTGCTCTGTCCTGTGTTGCGTTATAACTATGCTATAAACTAGACTACTACACATTACAATATTATACCTTCCAATCTAAACTACATTGTATAATATCGTATCCATAGACAAATCCCACCCTTGAATAATACAATGTGTTACTATACACTACCCTACACTTTAGACTATAAAATATTAGACTTGTAGTATTACACTATGTATTATTCTATTAACCTTACTGTATACCACACTGCTGTATATTCACTATACAATTACGGTACTATATATTGCCTTATGAATTATGTTAAACATTACACTGTTATACTATTTATTATTATACAAATGCTATAAACTATACTATTGACCATCGTGTGATAGGTACTAATAGGCAGTGCCAGCGAATGGACTGCGGTCTGAAAGTAACCGTGAAATACAATCAATCAAGAACCGAAATGGTTTATAACATATTTGCAATGGTTACTAAGCCAGAATCCATCTTCTCGGTTTAAATTGTCTCTGTGTTTGTATATGTGGATAGCCTCATGAACGAATCTCTCATGGTAGCTGGATGGCTTGCAGAGAACCTCCGTCTTGGAGAAGTCAATGTCATGTTGGACCACTGAATTATAACAGTGATCTGCCACGGCCGAGGTGTTCGTCCTACCGTGTTTCAAGTCTGCTTTATGTTCACAGATGCGGTCCGAGATATGTCGTTTGGTTTCTCCAATGTAACTGCTACCACAGAGGCAACTTAGTTTGTAGATGCCCGGGTACTGTATGTCTGGAACCACATCTTTTACAGACGGAACCAGATCATGGATTTTATGTACTGTGTTGAATCGGACCTGGATCTTGTGTTTATTCAGGATTTTGGAGATATTTTTAGTGACCCCTGCAATGTAGGGTAAGGTGATGGTTTTGAGTGGCTCCACAAGGGGATCCTTCTTCATGGTTGGAGTGATGGCTTTGTGGATTGTATAGTCGGAGTAACCATTAGCCTTGAGAGCTTGGTGCACGTGCTTGAGTTCACTAGCAATGTGTTGCTGGTCGGAAATGCACTGGGCTCTATGATATAGAGTCTTGATGAGGGAATTATTCTGGATGGATGGTGGTGGGAATCCGGTTTTAAGTAAGCATCCATATGGGTAGCTTTCCTGTAGACAGAGTGGCTCATTGAACCATCAGGTTTCCTTTTAATTAGGACATCCAAAAAGGGTAGCTTGCCATCTTTTTTGACTTCCATGGTAGATCTTATGGCTGGGTGTATGGAATTGATGTGGTCGAGGAATTGGTCTAGAGCAGGCCGGCCATGTGGCCAGATGCCAAAAGTGTCATCCACGTACCTCTTCCATAAGGTCGGGCGTAGAGTGGCAGTCTGGATGGCGTAAGTCTCAAATTTTTCCATGAAAACGTTAGCTACAACCGGAGATAGGGGGGAGCCCATTGGGGTGCCCTCAGTTTGTAGAAAGTTCCATTCCAGGTGAAGTATGTGTTGGTTAAGCAGTGTCTCACCAGGGGGGGTACATCAGTATGCAGTCCTTGATGAACCAAGTCTTCAATGATTGCGATGGTGTCAGGTACAGGAACTTTGGTGAATAGGGAAACCACATCAAAACTGAGTGGGCCAACATGACATTGATTCTCCCAGACAAAGGTTATCTGCAAGCTATCCGGCTACCATGAGAGATTCGTTCATGAGGCTATCCACATATACAAACACAGAGACAATTTCAACCGAGAAGATGGATTCTGGCTTAGTAACCATTGGAAAGACATTATAAACCATTTCGGTTCTTGATTGATTGTATTATACGGTGATAATCAGACCGCAGTCCATTCGCTGGCACTGCCTGTTAGTATCTATCACACAACGGTCAATAGTATAGGTTATAGCCTTTGTATAATAATAAATAGTATAACAGTGTAATGTTTAACATAATTCATAAGGCAATATATAGTACCGTAATTGTAAAGTAAATATACAGCAGTGTGGTATACAGTAGGGTTAATAGAATAACACATAGTGTAATACTACAAGTCTAATATTTTATAGTCTAAAGTGTAGGGTAGTGTATAGTAACACATTGTATTATTCAAGGGTGGGATTTGTCTATGGATACGATATTATACAATGTAGTTTAGATTGGAAGGTATAATATTGTAATGTGTAGTAGTCTAGTTTATACCATAGTTATAACGCAACACAGGACAGAGCAGCGCACCGTGGCTGTTTCCTCCTCTTCCCCCCCTCCTCCGTTCCGAACATAGATGGACTCGTCTGGCTGAACACAAGCTCGTCGTTCTCCGTGGTGTTAATCCCTCATACTAACATCATGCTAATCCCCCAGTTACATGCTAATTTACTGTTGATATGTAAACTGCTGCTAATCCCTCACACCAACATTATGCTAGTCCCCCAGTTACATGCTAATTGATATGTAAACTCTTCTCCCCCCTCCCCTCGTCCGTCTGAACATAGCTCGTCGCTCTCCGTGGTGCTAATCCCTCACACCAACATCATGCTAATCCCTCAGTTACATGCTAATTTATATATTAACTCCGTTGTCAAGGCGCTCTGTTCCTCCCACACAGCTTAAAAGACGCTGTCCATGCTTGGCAGTGTTCACTCAAGCGCCGTCTTCCGGACAGTCCTGTTTCTTCACCTGAGGAAGGCTACTTGTGTTGTGGCTGAAACGTCGTGATAATTTTATTCTGTTATTATTATTTTTATTAGTTTATTCCCATTCTACGTGACTTTACCGAAAGAACCCAGAAGATACGGTTGATAGTTATACCAGTGTCTTCAAGGAATACCAAAGCCAGGAGATGCGACAATGAAATACTTCACATATGCATGTTCTTAAGCTTCATAGAATGTATGCTTATGCATGATTTTTCTTCCTTCCTTATCGTTCCACTTGTTAATTTAAATAATGTATAGTATATGTAGGCAGTTTTGCCCAATACTTGTAAAGACCTATTATGGAAAATAATCATACTACCATACTTAAAAATATATGTATATTGTTATTTGATCAGTATCTCTTACTTGGCAAAACACAGAAGTGTAAATGTCATGTAACAATAGTAGTATTGCCAAAAGGCAAAAGAGAAATGCATTGATGCATCGAGTTAAAATACGGTGCCCTTTTCAGAAAATACTCCCTTTGCATTTGAGATCACTGCATACAAAGTGGCAGGAACTGTAAAAAAAAAGCATAAGCAAAAAGGCACTCAGTCTTTTTGGCAGTTTGCCTTGGCAATGCTGCCTTGTGTTATATTCCAGTGTGACATTGTATTTTCCAAGGAATTAAAATTACCCATGCTATTTCCTCAAACAAAGGTAAAATTCTAAAATGTGCTTGTAGTCCTTGCATCTCTTCCGAAAATAGCAACCTTTACAATATGTACATTACGTTTAAAATAATATACATGTGGACGTGGCAGAACATTGCACCGTCATTAAATTAAAATATCTAAAATGGCCAATAAGGTGGGATGCATGAAGCTATATCGTAATTATAGTTTCCAGCTCTTTGTCAAACCATTTATAGGTAAAGGCCTCCCATGAACTGTTAGTTATTGAGTTTGTTTGATCATGCTTCACCACACAACGGTCAGCATAGGTTAGTGAAGGAGTGCTCAGGAGTGGTTAAGATGTGAAACACTCATTAGTTGGCCGCTAATACATTGAAATATATAGAGGACCACAGAGCTTAGGCAATTGTTGGCACTGGCTCATCGCATGACTGTCTTCCTGCTTGTCTGTGGTTCGTCACACTTCTGGGTTGTTTTCACTCGACGAGAGTGAGTGAATACAAGTTGAAAGTCTATGATATAGTGTTACGTATGTTGAACTTCTTTTGCACCATACATAGCCAACCGTGCTAATCGGAGGTGCAAAACAGAGAGAGCACAGGCTTCTGGGTTCATAGCGCAGTGCATTAACTGCATCACCACCCTTCTTCCATTCAGCTTTATGAGTGTATTTACACAAAATTGTTTTCATGAATTTTCGTACATCTTTGAATTAATAAAATGAATCAATAGGCAATGCATCTTCCAAAACGTCTGGCCAGCATAGAAGAGTGGGCCGAAATATCCTTGTAAGCTTCTGGTCCTTTTGCCAGCTGCACCATTACCTTTACTCAATTGTACAGACAATGTATGAAATTGGCAAATGTAAATGCGATGTAATGTTTAGCCAGTGATGCTGTCAAGTGAATTCTCAGCAAGCGAATGCTCTGCAACAGCCTGCATGGCACAGTGCTCTCGTTAGCAGCATGAAAATAAGCAGATTGTGTCTCAACATGAAATGTTATTCGTAATTTTTTATTAGCATTAGCCCAATTAAAATCGAGCACTTTGAAAAAAAATGGGAAAGGTTCATCGCTAATATGTAATGGGGGATTTTGCTCTTAGATGTAAAAAAAAGAATTTGACCATGATAAGTAATCATTGCAGTAATTGTTTCAAGATTGTGGGTTTGAGCATTTTTTGTAATAGCCGTGCATTTCTAATTAGTGATTGTAATTACGCTGCATTCATTTCGCCCTGAAATGTACATAACGTGCTACATATTCAGATAACTCTTAGATGTTTTCCTCATCTTATACAATTGTTCTACTTATGCTTGTTACATGTATGTACCATACTCGTGGTTCTCAACCTTTTTTGGCTCCTGTACCCCCTTTTTGAATTTTGATTCAACCGAGTACCCTCTCCGCCCCCCCCCTTGCCTAACCCAACATGGTTGTGAGAAAAAAATGTATGATTAATGAACATCAATATTTTAACCAATTGTCCATTTTGTGAGGTACCCTAACGAGCAAGTAACTGCAAGCGAATGAATTTATTCAACGGAGCCTCTGCATGCCTGATGTAATTTGTTCGCACTCGCTGGTTACTCTTGGAAACCACATTGTTTACGATCAATGACTTTAGAAAGGCATTTCTATCATTCTAGGTTACCATTTGGAGTATAAAGAAAAATCGTAGTTATTCTATATTGGCATATTCATACATAATTATTCAACAATGACCTCACGTACCTCCCTGTAGTAGGCTTTTGCGACCAATATCATCCATAATATAGTTTTCTTTGGGGGGTTAGATCGCGTAAATATATAAATGTGTAATTAAAACCCGCCACCATCCGACACAGCCAACTAGTAAATCTGGCTGTCGCCTGATGAAGCTAGTTGTAATTACTGGCGAAACGTCGTACTCAGATTGTAAATGTTGTGGCTTGGCTCTCCAACACACCGGTGTTGCTGTACTAGTGACGAATTGGCCACGTTCTGTTTACGTGACAACCCTTACTAGGTGGCTGTGTCGGGTGGCGGTGGGTTTTAACGACACATTTATATATTTACGCGATCTAGCCCAAAAAAACTCTGTTATGAACCACTATTCTATACATATACAAGCATCATCTATGTTCCCCACATGTGCCGGTGGACGTGAGGTTATAGGCTCGATGTTATATGACACCGTTTGCATCATCGGCCATGTCACGCTGGTCGTGGCTTGTGTGGGGGTTTCCCACCTTCGGGAAGTAGTCTCGGGGTTTAAAAGGGGTCCGAATAATCGACTACAAAAAAAGTCGTCCATTTATATATTATATTATTTAAAATATATCAACTGAGTCAACTGATCATTCCAGATTTACGCGCGCTACATCTATGTAATATTTATGAACTTATAATGTTTTGTGCGGTGCCAGAAAAGTGCACTGTGGCATTATATTGTTTAGCATTTCACATACGCTGTAAATCGCATAACATTCTGATTCTAGAAATGGTCATGCAATGAGATGTATAGCAGAGCAGCGCTTGAAATTGTTGCAATGTAGGTAACAGTAGAACTCATAAGAATATATTAAAAATAATGTAGCCACTGTAATAGTTGGACTTCACTTTAATGGCATAGTAAACGAATGCTGCCTCTCAAACTGTTTTTGCAATGCCGTGTACACACACACATATTCCTTTTCTTTGACAACAGGTGATTATAGTCGAACTAACGACATCCATCTATAGCATAGCATTTCAGAACATTAAAGAGAAATGTCAGTCTTAACATTGCAGGAAATATACATTTACATTAAGCTGACGTCTTTATTGCATTTTTATGTGCACGTGTGACAAAAAACATCATTCCTGCATATGATTTGCGCACTTGGGCAAACAAAGACAAATACCCCCCATATAGCCTTAACAGACTGTGGGGGCAAGTGCTGTTGGCGAGCACCTATGAAAGCCGGCACGGTCCACGAGGCGGTGGGTGGGCCAGCACCACGCCCGACCGCCTTTGTCTTCCCAGTGGCGATGTTTACACACCGCACCAGGTACTAATTTGAAGCTGAGTCGACCTAGGGGAGGTCTAGGACCACTTCAGATAATCCTCATTGGTCTCAACCGTGAGCGGAAATCTAACCAGGGTCGCCGGGTTCGTAGTGCAGCGCACAAACCTCCACGCCACCGCTCACATACATACACGCGTACACACATTTGCAAAGACATATATACACAACGGCCATGCATATTTCCTCATGATCCAGATAAACTAAACTCGTGTTACAAAGTTAAGACTACAGTGTGCTTAAATTTGAGCTGTTTTGGAGGCTATGCCCCCATTGTAGCCAATGACACAATTGACCAAAATGCCTCCGATCTCGTCAAACCGTGGGAAGCTAAGCAGGGTCTGAGCCTGGATTGTGCAAGGCTGGATGGATGTGACCACCATTCACAAAAGATAGGTGTAGTGGGCGTTGTGGGCAGTAGAAGGCATCGCCGCAAAATCCATGGTGGATCTGTACCTCCCCCACCTTTACCAACCCTTACTGACCAACATGGTGAAGTATCCTTCAATGCTGGAAAAGCATGGGCGAGGACCTCATCGAGCAGTGGATAAAGAAAAACGGGTTCTTCCGTACATGTAACATATTCGAAAAGGTCAACATGTTTTCAGCTGTCTGCTCTGTAGACAAATCCACACCATCTACCATGCCAACAAAACCTGAGTGTTCAAATTCCTGTACTTATTTATACTTGTAGTGTGAGTGTAAGGGGACAGATTAATGTACTGTACTGCATATTTCACGGCTTGAGTGGTTGTGTGCAAACGCGCAACCTTGTTGGTGTTGAGGTGTCTCGCTAAAGGGGCTACCTCAAATCATCACCACCACCATCATCATCAGCCATAATCAATTTTCTGATGGGTAAAGGCATCCCAAAGTCGTTGCCATCCGCGATGTAACAATCCACCTCGCAAGCTGATGTAATTACCCAATCTCCTTGGTGGAAACCGCATTGGCTACCACTCTTCCACTCTTTAAACGATTCAACTATTTTTTGTTATTTGATATTACCAGGTTAGGCCCACTGAGCGGCTATATAGCTCTTTTTCAGAAGTGACCTGGCCACAAACGAAGTGCCTTATCACGTGGACATTTATAGCAACCAAATACTCTCAACGCATGTTCTTAAATGTGGAGGAAAAAAACCCAGAGAACCCTGAGAAAAATCCATTGCGACCACACGGAGACAGACACCGCAAACTCCAAATATACAGCAGGCTTCAGGGGTCGGGATCGAACCCACAACCCCCTGTATACCGGGCGAGATAGTTAACATCTCGCCGCAGTGGCGAGATGTTAACTGACCATCCGCCATAAACCCCTTAATGTAACATGTCTCGGCCCAAGTATACTTACTTTTCATTAACAGTTTGAATGATGTATTTAATCTGCACATGTCTCTAAACATTGTGTGTTTCTCTTCACGTCTCTTCATGTTATCCCAATCATGCACCTCTTCACGCATTTTTGCACACTTTTCACTTGTCAAATTTGTCCTTCCAAATACTTGGTTCAAATTCGTTCGTGAATAAGCACATGGTGAGGGGAAAAAAATCTTAAGTTGCATCGTTCATGAGAAAATATACACACCTTTTCGTTGTTGATGGAATATATCTTAATGGTGCATATTCAGAGATGTGTTATGGTGAGATTTAAGTAAACAAATTCCATAATGAAAATTACTATTTAAAATGTGGAGCTTTTAGTTGCAGCTGCAAACGGTGTCGGCCAGTGGTTCGCAACCGAGGATATATTGCAATATAGAAGGGTGACGTGAGGTGATTTATAAAGGTGTGGAATTATTTCATACTGAGAGCCATTTGTGAATCATTAAGTATGACTCTGCCAATATAAAATAACTACGATAGCATTTAAATCCATATGGTAACCTAGAACGATATTAAATACCTTTCTAAACTCATTGATGGTAAACAATGTGGTGTCCAAAAGTAACCAGCGAGCGAGAACAAATTCCCTCTCACACGCAGAGCGTTCGCTGAATTTGTTTCTATTCGCTTGCAGTTACTCGCTAGTTAGGATACCTCACAAAAAGGAGCTTTGGTTAAACTATTGATGTTCATTGTTCATACATTTATCTCTCAGAACCATGTTGGGTCAATCAAGGAGGTTTAAACAAGGGGGGGTACAGTCGCCAAAAAAGGTTGAGAATCTCTGGTGTAGGCTGTAGTAGTTGACATCAGTTGAAGGACGGCAGATTAATCCATTACCTACTGCAATAATCCAGTGTACTTTAATCCTTTCATCACGTTTCATATGGATTTCCACATTTATAACTGTCACTCAAGGAATACCGAAGACTCAGACACGTTTTTTTCGTACAGAGATTTGAAGCTTAAATTGCATTCATATTTAGCACAACAAGGGTAATGCCTTTTCATCCCTTCTGGCCTCCTCGTGCTCACGATGGATTAAAAGGGTTGAATTGAGGACATTCTCGTTCGCACAATGGGATGCAATGCGGCAGTTTAGTACCGCTTCGACCAAAAAACAAGCAAAGAAAGCCTTAGAATCGGTTAGTTTTCACGCGAATAAATAAATAAATCCGCATTTGTTTTGTGAATATTCTGCTGTGATTAATAAGCACCTGATGATACCTGAAATAATGAAATATTAGCAAACGCAATTCACAAATAATAATAATAAATAATAAACAATGTATATAGGGCAAACGTATTTCACCAATCGGACGCATTGGTTCGATCGAGATCTCGAATATAGCGACACATACATAAAATGTCTCTCAAGATAGTGAAAATGTAGCATTGTAAGTGACAACTCGTAGCATTATACTGGCTGCAAAGCTCCACGCCTGGAATGTTAATGTCCTTTCCTCTCACCAACGTAAGCATAACACTATTTGAAACTACTGCATTGTAAATACAGTGTATGTGGAATTATATCAACAATTGTATTCCATGCACACGTGAGCTGTTGCTAATTATTAGAAACCCGCGCTAATAACATACACGTTTGGTTTATGCACAACATAGCAATGCCATTCAACATTTGACACATGCAAACACACAGACATACAAGACTATAGGCACGGTACCGATTTTGTTCACCAAGTAAAAAAAAATGCAGTTCAAACATTTAAGTTTCATTTCAATTGCTCACTAAAATCTTTGATTGTTCATAACTTCACCGTTCTGCATGGTGTGATATCCATCACTGACGACTGCACATGTACTGTATATGTGGTATTATATTTAGAATTACTAAAGTTAATTTGAAGAAAAATGGAAAAAGGCAATACGTTATAGTATTCATCTTCTTTGGTTCTTTCGGTAAAGTCACGTAGAATGAGAATATTATTGTGTTATTTTATTTTATCAATTTATTATTTTATTCTCATTCTACGTGACTTTACCGAAAGAACCAAAGAAGATGAATCCTTGCAGTCACGAAAGCTTTAAATCGAAATCGTTATAGTATTGTAAACTGATTTACTGACCTATATTGGCTGAGCTAACACCTCCAGTGATTATTATTTTGGTAAATCAGACAATTAATGTCATTATGCAGTTTACCAAAATCCGCACAATAATATTTGCCGAAGGTATTAATCGTTGAAAAACAAACACAATTGGTTTGGAAAATGAAAGATTTAATTTGAATCGAATATATTTTTTCCTCACACAATTACCACAGGCATTGAATTTATCCTACCCCATGCCTTGTTGTTTTTCAATGATTGTTTAAAGTCACACTTTAGGGTTATTGTGGCATAATTTCGGTTCGAAATGTCATAGATTATGACATACAATGTCGTGCATTTGGATTGACCATTTCACACATCAAATAACGCCTTTGTCATTATATCACGGTGGTGCCATGGTGGTGAGATGTTAATTACCTCACCTGGCATACAGAAGGTCGTAGGTGAATAATTTAAAAAAAGTTGTCCAGGACACTTCACTAATACATTATTATTATACATTTTTGCTCGGACGTGAACATTAGCCCACAATCCAGCTACTGTATAAAATAATACTTTATATGTTGTGCAGTAGAACCACGCGGAGACGAGGAATGCTATGAGGGCTGTTGCCGTTTATTAAAACACTCTCACACTCGGCATCCGACACTCACACCAGTGTATCTTTGGATCCTACTCTCGGCTATCCCCTTGGCTCTCTCACTCGTCTGCCCGGAGCGGGGGATCAGCCAACACCACTGCGCGATGAGGAGAGGGCGACCCTCTTTCAGCCGGTCCTTACCCTGGCTTCCCACGACGACCCCACTCCCGTCACGGGGTCCCCCTTAAGAACCCCTTTGGGCGGCTCCTCCCCCCGGCCTGGCACCGCCCACCTTCTCGCAAGTGCCATCCGAAAGCCCCTTGCGTAACCCGTAACGTTACGTCATCCTTGGCCCCACATGGCTCTCAACCTGTTCGCGCCTCCTTTTGTTCGCTCCCTCATGAAATACCCACAATACTCCTCTAGATACATAATACTTCATGTATGAAGTAATTTAGTTATGATACAATAGTGAAACTGCTCTTATACCAAAACGTAATGAATTTATCCTATTATCCAAACCTCTAGGCAGGTGACAAACTCATCTTATTGTTTGTGTTTATCTTCGGACAATCGTCTGGGTGCCGAGAAAATAGTTTCCATCATTAGCACCCCCCACCCCAAGATGACCACAGAGAAGAGCATTTTGATTGTACTTTTTAGATACAGGAGCGGCCCTGCAATTGCTTGCGCATGCCACTGGTGGCAGAAGAACCTCCACGAGGGGTAGCTTTCTCGAGAGCCCCTCTCGAAGGTGTTTGGCCTATTTTGTTTTAATGCTGGCCAGATGTCTTTGAAGATGTGTGATACCCTCACTTTACCCCACCACACGTGACATGCCGATAGACTAATTGTGATGAATCTATTTATACTGCTGGGTGGACCAGAGGTGGGGGATATTTTAAAAAAAATTGCCCCATTTTTTCAACTGCTGTGCCAGGAGGTCGAATTAACTGGCCACCTCTGGATTGCAAGTCCAGTGCGCTGACCTTCACATCAGGGCAGCATCTTTAATTGTATCACATATTCATATGCTGTATATGTACTGTAAGAAAATAAATTCAACAGCGTATATACTGGATTCATTTTCTTTATGTAAACGCGATCTCCACGTTGACAGCACTGTGTAACAAAAAAAAATGTTTCTGAGTAGTAAGTGATATTTTGAGATTGACCTATTTTCCATGAGAAAACGTGGTGTGCATTTGTGTCATTCCTTGACATAAAGTCCTGGTCACAAAATGCAAAGTTTGTGGGGAATAATAGCCATTTTCTATCCTTTTTAGGGATAAGCAATTAAAAAATAACACTTACTACCCAGGGCCAAAAATCGTGTTACATACTGCAGTTTATTTTCTTAGCTGTTAGACGATGTCTATGCCACATAATTAATTACAACTTGCTGATGAATTCTAAGGACATTAATGACATCAATCCAAGTCTGTTGTGTTGCACAAATGCCAAAGGAAATATGTTCCTTAAAAGCTTGTCGCTTAAAACATTATAATTGTATTCACATGGATCCATATAGAAATATATTTCCATAATGTTGTTGTATATACTGTATATATGGATTTTTTTCCAGCGATATATAGCATGGAAATGTGTGCTATCCCAGGTCATCTGAAGAATCCAAGTTTTTGAAACAGATTGGTTCTCCATGGGATTGGCGAATTCTTTACACTAGGCATGGGCAGCAATTCTAATGTGAATATAGGAAACTGTTTCCTCTTCAATGAATTTATTTATTACGTTTTTGAACTAGCTGCTCAAGATTAACTAAAAAACCTAACAAAATAACACATTTAAGAATCACAGTTTAGAGACAAACACCAGAAGTATGAATTATTAACTCTCTTGGAAGTGCCTGATGGAGAAGATCTTTGGTCCGCAGATGTCAGAGTAACTCATTGTGTTGTCAGCCTCAGATGTTTTTGGATGCCAATAGACTTGCCGTGTTATTATCTCCCAAATTCAGAACACATTAAAACTTGTATGCCTTTAAATAGCATCTATTTATGTGTACATGCTCTGATAACATTGCATTCCCTTGTGCATTTTACTGTAGGAGAAAATGCATAACGTAGGGTAGGATATTGTTTTTTTGCAATTGCTTGCAAGCCAGAATGCAGTAACCTAAAAGCTGCAGGTGTTTACATCTCAATATTCCTCTAAATTTTTACTTCAGCATTAATATCATTGATGTAGTAACACAAGCACAATTTTCTGCTTTGAGTGACTTTGGTATCCCAAGAAGAATCAATCACGGTTCATGAATGATCGCAAAAATTGTATGTCTTGCTTTGATTAAACATTGCATTTTGTTGACTTTTAGTTTTGACGAACTGCTTTGCTCCAAACAGCATCTTGCAAAAGAAAATACATTATAGCGTTCTAAGTGGTTATGTTGGTTGCTGTATACTTGAGGGCTCAGGAAAGCATGGCACTTTTCGTGTAACTCATCTTCAATGTAAATTGTTCACCAGAGTATTTCCTTTTATGAACATAACAATAAAATAATATTTTTTATTATTTTATTGTTTCCCTTCTACGTGAATTTACCGAAAAAACCAAGAATTTGACAACTACAATTAAAAGTTATTTTTAAAGCACGAGCACAAGGACAAGTTAAAGTGACTGCACCATTGCCAGTGGTTATCACATTTTGACAACAAAAATGCATTATCAGAAGAGCACACGTTAATGTCTAGACACTCCAAACAAAGTTCAGCCTATTGCATCATTCCACGAGTATATAAACTCTGTGTCAGTCATGGGAGTGTGGATTGGTTGTGGGGGAGAGGCAGGAGGGGAGGGGGGTTTGGGGAAGTGTAGGGGGGAGTGCAAAATCGGGGCAGATATCACTCGCCACTGATGATAGTAACGGTGGCTGGGAATCTTTACTCAGGCCACCGTGTACAGAGAGGATTGTGCTAACCACTTGCACCCCTGCTCCCTTTCTCCACCCCACCCGCCATAATATCCCAACATCATTGAATATATTAAATGTATTATGACATAAACACAAACATACAAGGCCTAAACTAATCTTAACGTTATCACACTGTGAATAAATCGAGAACTGTTCTCAAAACTTTGACATTTGTACATTCCAGTTAGTCACTCGGCAAGGTTGTATGCGGTGACGGAAAGTATGGGCACTCACATCTCTTACAAGATGTTTGGTCAAACGCTCTTTTGAGTTTCCTCTCGTGAAGCCCCTTTTGTATATTCCTTTGAAACATACAATAGAATAGCACATTGTCATTGGTAAGCAGATACGTCTCCAAATAAGCATACATCTAAACTGTTCAAATGTGGCACTCGTGGCAAATCTATAGCATTATACCTGTGTGATGGGCGACTTCCGAGACATTGCGTACAACACTGGGTGATATATAAATACGTCTCTAATTTAGCTACGCACAGCTGACCTCTCTAAATAGTCCCATCGCCTAGATCCAATCACACAGCTGACTGACTGGCATGACGATTACGGCGATGGGAGCCGTGAAGAGGATCTTCCATGCGGCCGGATGATGGAGAGAGATGACGGCGAGCAGCGACGCAGCCAGGACCAAGGACCCTGCAACAACCCTGAACCTTCGGTTCCATCCCCCTTATATACCTCTCGGCGTGGCCAGGCCTCGCCTCTGGCCACGTCCCCTTCCAGAAACCTCGAGCAGGTTCCCAGAGCTTCCCTACTACCCCACCTTTTACCTTTAACCCAGATATGCCCCCCTTCTGATTAGTTGTTACATAACCTTGCCCATACCCCTGATTTCCCTTCCAGGCCGACAGGTGGCACCCTGTCATTACACATGTATAAGAGTTAAACCGAGCACAAAACTCTCAACCAAGTCTGGTTTAAAGTTCCTTGGGTTCTCTCCGTGCCACTTTAGGTTTGATGGGCCAACTTTCTAAGTCTCAAGAGTGTTTTTGGCATTCAATCCCAATATTCATGTGTTTCATGAAGCTGGAAATGTACCTACACACACATCAAAATCGTGCAATGATGTGGTAACCGACTCTCTGTGTTGCATTGCATCCTTTTGGTAAAGCCACGTAGAAAGAAAAAAAAATCAATAATAGAATACGACTTTTCGATTGCAACACAAGCAATCGTCATCAGGTAGAACTAAATTTTAGAGAGAGACAACCAAAGAATAATTCCTGCAGTCACGAAAGCTTCAAATCAAGTTTGAACCACCTCCACGGGGAGGATGTAAGTTTGTTTTCTCTCTTTCTGTGTGTCTCTGTCTGTCAAATTTCACACAACTTCTAATTAAGCAATCTCTGGAGAACGTAATCAACCAGGCTATGCGTTAACTGTGTGTTAGCCGACTCTCTGCGTTGCATTGCATTACATTTCCAAAAATGTGTTTTCTCAAACTGCCTATTTCTCTCTCTAAACATTTACCAGGCTCTCATAGGTCCATTTACTCTTTCTCTACCCCGGCCGCTTCTGGGTGGATATCCACACAACTCTCTCTAAAATTTACCAGTCTTGACCAGACTTGCTGGGTCTTCCTCTCCCCCTGCCGCTGCGGGGTGGATTTCCACACAGCTCTCTCATTGACATGCTAATTTCTCTGCTCCAGCAGACCCACCTCTCTCTGTCCCCCCTCTCTCTATTTAAGGCCACGACACAGAGGCATTGGGTCTCTGTGTGTCTATGTTGTGTCTCTCTCTCTGTGTCTCTGTGTTGTCTCTCTCTGCTTGTGTGTCTGTCTGTATGTCTCCGTGTCTGTGTTTTGTCTCTCTCTCAAATTTAGTTCTACCTGATGACGATTGCTTGTGTTGCAATCGATACGTCGTATTCTATTATTAATTTTATTTTATTTTTACGTGACCTTACCGAAAGTACCAACGAGTAAATTCTGCAGTCACGAAAGCTTCAAATCAAGTTTTCACTTACACATGCATTTATTGACATCACCAACACGTACACCTGCGACTGTGGACTAATATTTAGAGAAGTACACAGACATATGTGTACACCAAACAGGCTCACAGCTATACCTGCTACACACACAACACAAAGACAGAGACCCCCGTATAGCCTTAATAGACTGTTGGGGCAAGTGCTGTTAGCGAGCGCCTTTGAAGGCCGGCACGGCACACAAGAGGGGTGGGTGGCCAGTACCACGCACGGCCGCCTTTGTCTCCCCAGTGGGGATGTTTACACACCACACCAAGTACTCATTTGTGGCTGAGTCGACCTAGGGGAAGCCCAGGACCGGTTCAGATAATCGTCACTGGTGTTGACCATGAGTGGGAATCGAACTCGGGACGCTGAGTTCGTAGTGCAGTGCCCTAACTGCTACACGACCGCTCCAACAATACAATACACATGACACACAACACAATACAAAGCATAATGTATATGCACACATGCGCAAAAAAAATGTCGAACCATTTTTCAATCCCATACTGTGCAGGGACCCCACGGTGGCGAGATGTTAACTACCTTGCCTGCTATACATGAGGTCGTGGATTCGATCTCAACCCTGACGTCTGTATATTTGGAGTTTGCATATTCTCCCCATGGTGGTGTGGATTTTTCTCCGGATCCTCTGGCTTTTCCCTCCACATTTAGAATCAACATGCGTTTAGCCTTTTTATTTTGCTATACATTTCCACATAAAATGCCACTTCGTTGACCTATCATTTGTGGCCAGGTCGCTTATGAAAAGGAGCTGTGTAGCTCAGTGGGCCTTACCTCGTAAAATAAAAAAAATAGTTGACTTTGCAAGTTGTAGGATTTGTTTGACCATACTTTGCCACACTGATCAGTGCAGGTTGTTGAGGGCGGGGAACATAGACATGGGAGGATAGAGGTACAGTACAACAATGGATTTGTTGCACTGTACTCAACATAGTCTGGCAGCCTATTATAAATGTATTGTTCCTGGCGGTTTTTCTATCCACGCACTAAGCACGCTCAAAACTGCTTAGCTTCCAAGATCTGACAAGATTGTGCACATTTCTGGTGATTTGTTACTAGGCTCACAACAAAAAAAACATCTGCACAAATCTGTCCTTTGGAGTCGATTTATTGTTTGTTTGCTGCTGTGGGTGGCATTAACTATCCAATATTAGGGGTCACTTGAGACTCCATGAGAAATAGCCCACACTACACAAGTGTTTTACGAATAAACTATCGCACGTGACCCAATAAGTGTACACGTCAGCTGGATGAAACCACAAAAATACATGAATATGCTTTATTGCAATTTTTTGGGCATTTTTGTATGTCAATATTGTATATACCATTATAAAATGTGTCTGAGAGGATGTCCAAAGAGGAGATGGAGCAATGAAATTAGCTCAAGCGGATGTGCTAAGTAGATCATACACATTGCAGGGGCATGAGGAATGTTTGCGGTTTGGGGAAGCCTCCATCCTCAAGTGGATTGACCATATTCTTGGTTCTTTCGGTAAAGTCACGTAGAAGGGAAACAATAAAATAATAAAAATATTAAACAATAAAATCCTCACGACGTTTCGACTGCAACACAAGCAATCATCATCAGGTGTGAAAACCACAACAAGAAAATCGTGGATTGACCATGGCTGATGATGAATAGCTCTCTGATGTACTTACAGGGTGCACCGCGTGTTATTGTTCGGTATAGTGTTGGTAATTCATCCCCAGTGCTAGGAACTTCTTCTTAAGCCTATTCTAGTACAACCCGAAAACACGAAACATATTTGTCAACATACCCAGTGGTGCATCTGACAATAGCTTGGAGGAAAGAAATAAACATAGCTCAGCTATCACCGTGACATAAATGGGTTATCTGAAATGTTTTAGGATTGCACCAAATTCACGTGAGAGAGTTCTGTTTCTCAAATACTGACCTCTTGACACACACTCTGTGGCAAAAATAAATCTTCCCACGGTGATCTGTGGGCCACGAGTTATCACTTTTGATCATAAATATAACAAAATGGAATATATAATTATATTGGCAACAGATAAGGCTCCTTGCAGCACAGGGTTTCTCATCCTGTATTACAGTGCATTTGTTAAACCACCGTTGGATGAAAGCCTCTTCATGCCATCTGAGTTGGTGAATGGGGGGTTATTCAGATCCTGCTTGTTCCTCAAATTATTACTCTACACTCTATTTTATAGTTAAACATACAACAATACAGGCTGTGATAACTTAAAATACAGTGAAGGCAAAAAGTAGGGCAGACTATGAATATGCCTTAGGTAATGTAAAGGCCATATTTACCCCAATGTAGAGCTCTTCCAGGTGAATATTAATTACTTGCCATGGTGGATAATCTGATTTACTGGTTCACATTTTTTGTAACTAATGTGTATACTCGTTTTTCAAGTGTACATAGTGAGTTGATATTCTCAGTCATCACCAATGGCTGCGCAACAAAAAAAATCACATCAAATTTGGTTTTGCACAAATCAGTTTCATTGTCATGTGCTAAACCTTGAATTCTGTAGTTGGGTAGGTGGCAAAGTGCTGATCCTTGGTGTGGATAAGAGGTCACTAGAAGAGGTTTCAGAAGCAGGTTTGTGATATCTCCTTCAGCGGGACAATTTTCTAATATGCGGTAATTTACAGCTCTGTGAAAGATATTTATTTATTGCATTTAGCTCTGTGCAGTGCCTTGCAACCTCTGGGTGAAACGCGCTTTATAAGTATAAATTATTATTAGTTAGATAAGAATCCTTCACCTCATGACATGACATCAATAACAATATTTCAGATAAACCTGGGGAACAATGCAAACAAATGTTTGATATATATAAGCATTATCGTGGTTGTTTGTTTACACAATACTTTAACAGTGGTATTGTAATTTAATAACCACAAAAGCATCCTCCTTATGTAAACATTTTACAGAATTATGCTTAAATTAAAATCTAACATTAATCTCAAACGCCATCATGATTTTGAAACTGTAATGATAAATATAGAATTGTTAGTGACAAATCATATATGTCATATTTTATCTCATCTAATTTCCAGCAAATATTATAAATGCCTGTACACCAATACTTTATATGCCCCTCATTTATGAAAGGTGTTAAACGTTTTCTATTTTATACAATAGATTTTTTTAGATAACCAAATAACGTTATCTTAAATTATGAATGTGTATTATTTACAGCTTCTGGTTAGACTTTTGGTAAATATTCACTTTATTTTACAAATTGCTAAATAATGTGTAACCTAGTTGCAAATAATTAATTACAGGTTATTCTGTACATATTGGTTTCATTAAAATAGATTCCAAACATTGCTTTTAAATAGATAAAAATGCTAACACAAAAGAGAACAATCAGATTTCATGATTAACATAATTTTTTTCTAAAATCATTGTAATTGACCTTGTAATTTTAATTTAGCTGAATTTGTAATAAATTCAGTGTAGAAATATTAAAATAATCAATTATAAATTCATTTATTTAAAAGTACAATTGAGGTGAAATATAATTGGAATAAAGTAGTTTGTGAGACAGTACAGTTGTGATGCACTGTTTTGAGGTAATGCTCAGTGTCTTTAAATTTTCACAGTTTTATTGTAACTTAGCACTGAACCATGCTGCTCATGGCTTTGTATGAAGCATAAGATAAACTTTACACTTATTTTTAACTAATACGAATAAGAATGGCAGTCTACTACCCTTTGTAAATTCAGCATGTGGGTCAGTATGGATATCTAAAGGAGGTCTGCTTTTCATCATTGCTGGGAATCAAACTCAGGTGACCCGGTTCACAGAACAGCACCCCAACCACTGTGCCATTGCTGTATGTCTGCGGCCTAAAGTGTCATCTCAGAAAGGCTGGCTAATTAGCACACATGCTTCTTGGGTTAATAAAATAGTAAAAAGTAAAGAAAGAGTCACGATGACATATTTTGCATACCTACATTTCAGTAATAACACTTGTTCACCTCCGTTGGCACTTATGAGTAAATTATATAGATTCCACATTGCATTGCAAGGGACCAGTATCTATAGGACTTTGCACCTTCCTTGTGTTGCACACTCGAAATGAAGGACGTGGGAAGGTGCTCCAAACCGAAGGCAAACACATTTCTTGTGGTAAATCTGTAAAATGCAACAGCACGTGTGTCACACACAGTAATCCTCAACCGAGTCGCCATTAACCACGTGACTGGTGTACAAGTCAGGTCACTCAATAACCCTGCCAGCCACCAGCATGCCCAACACGGTTATCACATTCTGGTGTACATGTGCATCGATGTACTGCACAGCACATACGGACTTTCACAAAACCACACTAAAAGAGTGGTCCATTCCTAATGTGCCACACTTGATATGGTGCTCACAGGGTGATGCATAATTCACTCATGGTAGAAGTGTGGCTGGGACTTGAAATCTAAACTCTACAATGGGTAGTCTGCTATTCTACTAAACGAGTTATTTTTGCTGCATTAATTGCGTTCAGGTTATTATTTGCGTTCTGCAAACCTTTAGAAATAAATTATATTTATTAAAGGAACTCCAGTTGAGAAATACATTGTCAGCTTTTACTGGTAGGAACCTCTGGTTACACCAGCCCACAGGGGATTATCGTGTCCGTCCGTCGTGCATCAAAAAATGGGAGGAGTGGGGCTGGGTGGAGAGGGGAGGGGCAGGGTGGGAAGGGGAGGGTGGGGAGGGGCTGGGTGGGGAGGGTGGGGGTGGGGCTGGGTGGGGAGGGAGGGGCTGGGTGGGAGGTGGGAGGGGTGGGGCTGGGTGGGGAGGGGCTGGTCACCCCGTGGTGCCCTTATAAAACTCAACGTGTAAGCTACTCACGCCGGCTTGTGCCCGCCCTCACAGTCGGCCATATTTGCGGAATACACCACGTGGTGCCGCCGTTGACCCTGGCCATTGGCCGAGCAACCCAACGTTCCTACCAGCTCCCTCCACAGGAATGTGTTAAATGATCTTCTTTTCACTATCACCACTGTCCTCACCATTAAACTCACCATAAGGATGTCTATGAAGAAAAATCTAATGTTTTTGTATGTGGGAAATTGCAAATGGGAGATATGTGTATCAGTCATGAAATCTGGATTTGACATTTACTCTTGTCTCAGCAGTCCGCCTGCTGTATTGTTTCACCTGAGGACGATTGCTTGTGTTGCTATCGAAACGTCGTGATCTATTATTATTTTTCTACCCACGTGATTTCACCAAAAGAACCAAAGAGTATGGATTCCTGCAGCCACGAAAGCTTCAAATCAAGATCGACAGGTCTACTTTTGCCAAATGTAGTTCCACAACTTACTGATGGCAGTTCTCACTGAGGTTCTCAAACAGATAATGATAAGCATCACTAACCTGTACTCTTACTCTGATACTTGTACTTCATTGTGTGACTACAATGGGTGATAGCGTTCTTGACATGTGTGCTCATAGGTTTTTACATTTTAAACATTTATATGCCTAACCTTTTGCGAAAGTTGGTATCATCAGCATCATATCCACATAGTTTCCTGATTGCATGTCAGGAGATTACAGTGATATGCTGACTGAATTATTCATATAGTAAGATTTGGGCCACTGGATGAAGATAGTGGCATACAATTTGTAGTTGTTTTCCTTACCAGTAGTTTATACTGAAAATCGGAACCTTAAGTTGAGCTGTCAAGTTAAGGGTTTTAATTAAATTATTACTTTCGGAATACCACAACATCGTGCTTGCCATTACACAGTCGTCCAGTAATTGCGCAAATGTTTGATATTCTTCATGAGAACAAGTCATGCATTTGTGATAATAAAAATCAACCTCTTGCTAACCACTTGAAAATGCATATAATTCCTGTTTAAAGAATGCAAAAATCCTGCCATGGGTTTTTTTATGAATCTAATATTAACCTATTAATAATATAATCATACATATTAAAACATTACGTCTGCAAATCACTTTCATGCTCCGTCGTCAGGATTATGGCTTCCGTTTCCGGGCGGTGATGGTTATGCATGCATATAATCCAACACTGGGGAGGCGAGGGATGCTCGATCACCGATAATTCACAAATGTTGTGAAACTCCCTTCCCATGGGCATTGAGGTGCCATACCCTGGCTCACCAAGAGAGGGCGGTACAGCAAATGTGGACGCCACCTATTCCACCTCTATGAGTTAGTGTTCCCCACTCGCAAGCGTGGGTTTTCCCCTGGTGCTCCTCTTCCCTCCTACGTGGAAACATTTATTAAATTGTATGAGGTGGTTAAACATGACAGTGTGCTCAAATATACACGTATAAATATGTTGTATACATGATTATATAATAATTTAATAATAATGTCAAACTTGCAACCTGCACAGTATTTGCTCACTCTCGAAGAGAGGAAACATCAAAGTTTTGCGGTTGTAATTAATCAAAACGATTGATAGCCATTTGAACGAGCATACTTTATGCTAAAATAGCATGAACATCCTCATAAATTATGCATGCTAGTGAGGACTTAGCAGAAAATAATAAAAATCTACATTTGCATATTCACATTACGAAAATAAGCTACCGGTATTTCTCCACTTATATTTAATCTTTCCAACTTTAGATAGCAGATAAAACTAGGTGGTCTGAATAGGAGTGATGCTGAGATCAGCCTTTTCTGAATATTAATTTGTGCACGGTGTAAGTACAAAACAGAACATGACTAATCAGCCTCGCATGAGTCACTCATTGTGTCGCGTGAAAAGGAAGTTAATTTATCGTTAATCCAGAAGGGGCCATGGTGCAGATCAAAGTGGACTTGTAGTGGAGCAGGTGCCCCTTTGAAATTAGATTAACAATAATTTTATTGAATGCTCTACAGTCCACGAAATGAGAACAAATTTTGCATTCTCCGAATTATAAGACGCCATTTTTTTCCTAGCACAGTATTTTAAAGCAAAAACTGGGCATGAGTCTTATAATCTGGTAAGTTGGTGCGTTTGTGACCAGATGTATGTAATTTTATTGACACGGGGCACACGTTTGTATGTATGTGTAGTGAGTGACTTCTGAGACACGACGTGTAGAGGGCTCCTTGTTTATTTCTCACACTTTACAGGCAGAATCACTGAAAGACATATACACCGGGCTACGTATAGCTGCCCCACTCATACAGCCACACCGCCGGCGCCTAACTATGTAGCTGTCTGACTAATACAGCGACGATGACAATGGGGACCGTACAGCGGATCGGCCATACGGCCAGATGATAAAAAAGAAATGATGGCGAAGACAGGGATGGCAGCCAGGACCCAAACCCCCACGACATATATACTCCTCAGCGTGGCCAAGCCCCGCCTCTGGCCACGCCTCCCTTCTAGAACTCTCATGCAGGTTCCAGAAGCTTGCCGACTGATTCCCGCCTCTGACCCTTCGCCCAGTTACGCCCCCCTTATGGTTGGCTGTTATATAGCGCACCAATACCCGTAGTTATCCTTCATGGTCAACAGATGGCACCCTTTCACTACATATGTATGTTGAACTTCTTTCGCACCATATGTAGCCAACTGTGCTGATCGGAGGTATCTTATTTTCTAGGGCATCTTATAATTCGGAAATATGCTGCAGTAATAGGTCCTGACATTTTTGAACCCGTCGATCACTAAGCAACCCGAGAACATTTTCTTGGAGTGAAATACAGAGCACGAACCACCACTTTCCACAGCCTTATGGACTACTAGTGTTCAACAGGCCACAGGTTGGGAACGACTGCTCGACAGCAATGACTACTGGCTGCAGTTTGAGGATGCAACGTCTAGTCTGATACGTGTTTTCTCATCACTGGTAACATGTGGAGGTGGCTCTAGTTAACTGTCATGGGATAGCTTGATGAACCCAAAGAGGAATGTTGCTCATGTAGATTTCGAGAAGGGGGTCTGGAGGGTGCCCAGAATTGGCACACAAAATTAGAATTGGGAAATCCAATTTTTTGTTAAATTAATCGATTACTCTACCGTTTTGTAGGTGATAGACGAATTGCAACATTGCAAGGCTGTGAGAGATGGTAACAGCTTGGGGAGGCCTCTGACTGAGGCAGAGTGCACGAATTGCGAACCTCACAACCTGAGTTTCCATTCCTGGCCATGGCTAACTAACATCGGTTGTGAGAGCTATCCAAATGGGCTTTGGGCTCTCCACTCCCAACTCACTAATCCACACTGACTAGTGTTTGCCCCCCCTCCCCTATGCACTTAGCATAAGAAGGCATTTGCCCAGCATTGGTTTGACAGAAGGCTGAATGTCATTGTTAACAAAAATCGACATGAGAGAGAGAAAAAAATATGGGAGCAATGAAGTATATGGGTTGCATGTCAAAATGAAAGCAAAGAAAGTTACACCAACGTAATATGAAGCAGAAAAGTTATAACATGTTGTCAAGAGAGTTAACTGTGTAGACAAATTTGCTTACACTTGAACACATTCTCACGCACACGCTCCAATTATTCTGGTGCTGCAGCATAACATTCAACTTTAAAATAAGTAAAACATTGACACGCTGGGTGCGGGGGGATAATGCATGTGTATTATTACTGTTGGGTAATCCCAATTTGTTTTTCCTCTTCCACCAGCCTGCCTTTAATTTAAAATAATGAATCGTAAGGGGACCGAATGTTTACGCACTCTTGTTGGATGTTGAAAATATAACTTCAAAACATATGAAAGTTAAACAACTTTTCAAATACTGTGTATAGATTTGGCCAATCTTGTCTGAAAACTATGCTGATCTGGGGATTGCTATTGGAAAGCTTGTGGTAAGCTAGGAAATGGTCGGTTTCGTGGTTTTGTTGGGTTTTTTAAGTATCTGGATGGATTGACAGACGGACTGCCAGACATAATATTTCCTGGGATTAGAAATACATTGTCCCCGTCCAGTGGCTCCCTTGAAAAGTGTACTCCTTGGCTCATAAAACGTGTTTAGAGTGGTTTGACAATGCGGTTATGAGCAGAGAATATATATACTATACGGTACTTGATGATGGAACAGTATTGTAATGCATTTAATATACACATTCAGTGCTGCAATATATATTAGACATCACTGTATATACTGTATACGATGATGTTGTGGGTTAATGTTCAGTACTTTGGTCTTGCAAGCTAGGGCTAGCGTGCTCGGGTCAATGTCTCCTGGGGTAGCATTTGGAAAATGGGGGAAATTTATTAAATCCCCACCACCTTTTGTCCACCTAGCAGTATAAATGAGTTAGTGAATCAGCAGGTCGTGTATTGTGCGGTAAATTGTAGGTGCTCCCATCTGTTACAATGCGTCTGGTCGTTGTGGAAGATTAGGCCAAACACCCTCCAGAAAGGCTCTCTCGAGCTTCCTCTAGTTGAGGCACTTCTAGCAGCATTGAGCAAATAAATCCTGGGGCTGCACCGTTACCTTTGACACACTATACAACATATTCTGGTGCATTTAAAATCCATTATGAACTACATCATGATTAGTTAGTGTGATCAAAATGTATGTTAATAGAGTGATGATCTCACGATTTGTGCCAGCAGAGACTGCCTGTGTTATTCGACTTCCAAACATATTTTGTCGTGAAGCTCAAGAGGTGCAGGTCGCATGTTTTGTAACGGTATAAAACATACTTTAAGTTATCATTCATTTTATTTCCCGTTATATCATACCGTCCATTTTTATTACCTTTGTATTGATATCAACCGGCATATATGGCCCCCACTTTAAGCACTGGTATTACACTATTTGCATTTTTAACTATATAACGAGATACATACTAATTCAATTTAAAATTATAAGGATGAAATGGTTAGCTTATAATGTAAATGAACGAAAAGGTCAGGTCCTAATGTTTCCAATTAAATGTTTCTGAGTGCGTGTCCACACAATTTTCAATCAACACATCACGTCGTAAAAATAAAACATACACAGTGCCTCTTTTTGCTAAAGTGGCTCCTTTTAATTGCTGCATCAACATAATTAAGCAAACACGATATTCAATGCAATAAATTACAATAACACTGCAATATCTAAAACCGATACCATTAATATACCATATATTTTATTTCGATGAAATATAATGCACACCTGAACCAAAATTGCGGCCAAGTTATTTTATGTAAAACACCAAACAACGAAAATTCCAATGTTAAATTATTATTCACATTTGCAATAAAACGTGATATTAGGCTTTCTTGCTGTAGTCATTCATATAGCCTTGCCAGCATATACTGGTAAGATCTACAAAGAATATAGTTAATTATATTAACATTTATCATCCTTAAACTTTCCTTTAAATCCATGTTTCTATAAACACAACTTATTTATAAATATACCGTACATGAATAAGATGTACAACCTAAAAGCTCAAAACATTTCAAACAGAAATTGGATTATATTATTTCACAAATATTGCATCTTACCATAAAGTCCTACCCAAAGCATATGCTTAACTTGATATTAAATCACGTGTGCTAGCAAAGTAACATTTATTATACGATGGTGTGAAAAGTATGCTTACTTCCTGTGATTATCACATTCCAGCTGCCTCTCGCGTGAAACTTGGTCAGAGATCCAGGTTCGCTGAATGTGAATGACCACCCATGGTAACAGCTTCATCCATCAAGGAAACCAACCTAATCGACATATACATGGCTATGGAGCTCATGGGAACACATGATAGAAAGTCTGTTTTATTTCAAGTAAAACATTATTATCTCATCTTTTGCATAACATATTTAACCATCTGAATGTGAATATTTTGTGGTCGCGTCTCCCTGCCGTTTACGTGGGGGCACACATGAAGTGTGGTTACATCACTAAACGTGCCCTAAACAGTTGCATGATATCGGTACAAACATTTTTAAAGCCCTGGTCCATTTTTGGCTCTATGGGAAAATAGGTTAAGTTGAATAACATTACACTGTTAATTCTCACGACGTTTCGGCCACAGCACAAGTAGCCTTCTTCTGTGTTGTGGCCGAAACGTCGTGAGAATTAACAGTGTAATGTTATTCTACGTGACTTTACCGAAAGAACCAAGAAGATGAATCCCTGCAGTCACGAAAGCTTTAAATCGAAAAATAGGTTAAGTTATCGCTGTCAAATGCCAAGGGCAGCGAGAGTGTTCCTAGAATAAAAAAAAACCATGGCAGCCATGTCGGATGGTTTAGGACGTTTCTGCCATTGCACTTATGATCTTTGTTAAGTCGATTACGATTGGCTGTAAAAAAAACCTTTGGCATTTAAACTGAAAAGAATCCCACAGTTATTCAATACACTGGTTGTGGAGGTATTTATTTTCTTAGTTTTATTTAACTATGACTTGTATTTTCGTTCGCACGTAGTTGAGACGCGTTGTCACACACCATTGTTATGTAACCAGCAGACTCATATTTTTGCTTTTGTTTGAAAAAAATATCGTGAACTATATGTGGTAGCGATATCAACTTATGTATGTCACAACTCGAGGTCAGGTTAGTTATAAACCTTACATTTGTAGATAACATGTAGACGAAGAAAATTGGTATGCAGATATATGATCTGATCGAATATATTAGTATTTCCCTCCAAGATAAACTAAAATTGTCATAATTATGATCAAGTGTTGATGAACCAACTGATTGTGTGGGAATATTGTTATCTCTGTGTATAAGTGGGGTCCCGAATGAACTGCACACACGTCAATATTCGTTATGTGCCGTGATGATGTAACACTTGATGACAATTGAATGGATATTGTAACTCTATAAACGTTTAGTTTTGTAGGTTACATATATTTATGTTATACGGTACGTTTTTATATGGAACTTTTTTTATATGGTTACCCTTTTGCGGGAGTTATATGGTTCTTTCTACATGGTACTTGTTATATGGTACTTTATATATAGTTATTTCGTACTTTTTACGTGGTACACTTTTTGTATGGTACTTTTTGTGTGGGTTATATGGTACATTTTTATATATGGTACCTATTTACATGGTACTTTTTGTGTGCGGGTGTTACCAACGTGTCCAATGTGCATGGGGGTGGTGCTCATTTTCATTACTAGCCAGAGCCAGCGATATCATTTCTATTTTACTACACTGCAGATGAAACGACTACTATTAACTTCCCACTCAGGCTTACTCATTTTATTGATGCTCGAGGGGAGGATGGATTGGGTTAATTCCTGACTCGTGAGCGCTGGCCTGGCTGTCCCCGCTGTTCCTGGAGCTCGCTGATTGCAGTTGTTGTTGGCGCTTGGCCCGACTTGCGGAAACCCCCCCCCCCCCCCCGGAACACATTTCTCCTAACTCCTCGTCATCCTAAAAATGGGGTCTGAAATGCAATTTAATTTTGACATTCCTTATTCAAATAATTGTTATAGTTTGACTTCGATTTTAACTCAAGACATTCATTTTGCGAGAAAATGTGCAAAGATTTACTTAACCTGAGACGACGTTACCTACGTTACATTTGCCTATCAATTTATTAATGTATCATTGCCAATTGATTTTGATTATCTTATTTTACCTATTGGAAATTTTGTATGGAAAGCAAATGTCACGTTACTCTCTCAATGTGCATTCGCTCTTCAAGATGTAATATTGTGAACCCTGCAGGCTCCAAATAATACTTCAGATGTATTATTCCACTGCTTGTGGAGTCAGTCCTTGTCAGAGTTCATGGGCACAAAAATAAAACGGTGACGGCTTAACTTCGGAGCACAAATTTTGGGCTGTGCCAAATACGGCCAGGCATGCTGAGCCGAATTCGGGCTGATAAGCTCAGCAATGAATGCAACGACATCGATTGCATTCAACTTTATAGCTACATTCATCTTAAACAATGAAAATTCGAAAAAAAATGTATCACGCGCTTGCATGACCATATTGTGACTGTACGGTAGCACCCTACTGGAAATATATGGACATGCATCCCACTTGGGGCATTCATGGAGGCAATTATGTTTTCCTTAATGTAAAGCTTTGGATTTCAAATTAACCTTGTAGATACGGTCCCAACCACCTCTATTTCCCACAGAACATGCACTAACTGTAGATTATAGCAGACCATAAACATGCAAAGACTTATTGGCAGGAAAAGCTACTTTCCACATGCAAGTACATTCAGATGCTTGGTGAACCAGTGGCAAAGCAAAGAGGTTACAATTTCGAGAATGAATTGGTTGTAATAGTTGTTTTGAAATAGTTTAGTATGAACAAAAAACATCCCCCTTATAGTCTTAACAGACTGTTGGAGAAAGTGCTGTTAGCAAACACCTATGAAGGCTGGTTCAGCACACGAGGGAGTTGGTGGCCAGTACCACGCCGGGCCGCCTTTATCACCCTAGTGACAATGTTTATACACCGCAACAGGTACTCATTTGAGGCTGCGTCGACCTAGGAAAGGCCCAGGACCAGTTCAGATAATTATCACCGGTGTTGGCCGTGAGCAGGAATCAAAATCGGGACGCCGGGTTCGTAACGCGGCACGCTAACCACTGCATTACTACTCCACATGAGTATGTACAAACACAATATGATATACATTCTACACACTTGGCAATACTTTCAATTTTAAGTTCATAGCTAAAGTGTAACTAATATGCATACAATTTGAATAATGTCATGACTGAAATTACATACGTGATCAGTTTCTATAATTCCCATGTCTGATCTCAGTTTAAGATAATTTTACAAAAGTTGGCTTTTGGTGTTGATTCAAATGAAAACATTTCAATACCTGTGTGTCAAGAATGAATTTTGACATGATCACCTGCCACTAATGAGCATACCAGAAGCAGACCGGAGTCTTAATGGACTTCGCAAACAGAAAATGTAAAAATGTCCACAGTCAATAGCATAAAAGTAATAAGAACGCTGTGCACAAATATTAGTTTTTACTACCATCTAAGATTGATAACACTTTAGAATGGAATATAATTATGCACGTTCTTTGCGTATATGAAATTATAATTTTCGTGAAGATGCATACTTTACACGGTTTGGTACAAATTAAAGGGCACGGATGCATGATATCTTTTTGAATAGCATTTTTTCAGGAGAACATTACCTTCAAGTTATTCTGGTGCCATGCCACTGATTTGGCATATATATCAAATGTGATATGCGAAAATATAAAATAAAAATTTACAGAACCGATGGGCCTACTGTATTCAAACATAATGATGTCCCTGGGCAATGTGGCTCACGGCTAGGTTTCAGGTTGAAAATTGGAGGGTACGCGGTTACGGGACGTAAGACATGTTCTATCCGTTTTACACAATTCTTGGTCGTTATGGTTCATGGTTATTTGGCTGTATGTAATAAATCTCGTGAGCACAAATATGGTTAATTTACTGTCGGTCATAAATTCCTCTAAAGAAACGAATGCAAACTGAATGTCAAAAAAGATTATAAAATGATGTAGCTTCTTCAAATCACAATATGCTTAATTACAATACAGCATGCACTACACTAATAATATAATTGATGACCAATGTCACATTAAAGCAGTGATAAAAAACACATGTTGAATCAACCAGCGAAAAATGTATTGAGTGTTGTATTACATTTCATACTCATGTCACAAGTTTCAAACAAAGCCATACATTATATTTTGGCAGTCATAGTTTTACTAAATGTACACTCAGCTGTATTATTTGTTTGAACAAAAATGTGTTGAATGTAACAGTTTAGATATTTAACATATCCTGTCCATATTTTCTGGCGCGGTTGGCTACGTACGGTGCAAATTAAGTTTAACATAATACTCTTTGGTTCTTTCGGTAAAGTCACGTAGTAGGTATAAAATAAAATAAATCACGACGTTTCGGGCGCAACACAAGCATCCGTCATCAGGTGGGGACCATGCTTTCCCACCTGATGATGGACGCTTGTGTTGCGCCCGAAACGTCGTGATTTATTTTATTTTATATCTACGTGACTTTACCGAAAGAACCAAAGAGTCTGGATTCCTGCAGTCACGAAAGCTTCAAATTAAGATTTAACATACATACATACATGCAAATAAATATATCATTAGACCTCCTTTGCCAGTACCAAAATGTAATAATAGGGGTTTTCCCCTTTTTTCTGGCAACAAAACTGAAACCTTTTCACAAGGATTCATGTCTGCTATATCCAAAATACCTGCAGTAAAAATGCAAACAAAAAACATACTATGGTAATATATGATGCATTGTCCTTGAAACTGATTGGTCCACACCAAGGGACGGCTTTCTTTTGAGCCTCGACCCAATTGGTGCTCGACCAGATGACGCCAAAAGGCGTACAGCTCAAAGACAATGCACTATCAAAGTAATGAGGGCTCGGGGTGAGCATCTACATCATTAGACCTCCTTTGCCAGTACCAAAATGTAATAATAGGGTTTTTCCACTTTTATCTGTCAACAAAACTGAAACCTTTTTACAAGGATTCATGTCTGCATTAACCACATTACCTGCTGTCAAAATGCAAACAAAAAACATACTATGGTTTTATATGCATTGTCCTTAAAACTGATTGGTCCACACCAAGGGACGGCTTTCTTTTGAGCCTCGACCCAATTGGTGCCGCCAAAAGGCGTACAAGGACAATGCATATATTATCATAGTAGGTTTTTTGTTTGCATTTTGACTGCAGGTATCGTGGTTAATGCAGACATGAATCCTTGTAAAAAGGTTTCAGTTTTGTTGCCAGAAAAAAGGGGAAAAACCCTATTATTAAATAAATACATCTTATATAAAATGTTAACTGGACAAGAAAGTGAATATGTGAGTTCGTACTCAATCTATATAACAATGTGCAATTTATTCTTAAAGTAACTACGATTTAAAATTATAATTGAAATCTACGTCAATCATGAGTCATTATACTTTTTCTTGACTGAAAGCTTTCGTGACTGCAGGAATTCTTTGGGTCTTTCGGTAAATCGCGTCGAATGGAAATGAACATTACCCTCAAGTTATTATCGTCATCAGGAGGAAAAATAAATATCCTCTTTTTTCCTCCTGATGACGATCACTTGTGTTGTGATCGAAACGTCGTAGTTTTTTTTGTTTATTTTAATTGATTTGAACCTATCTATGTGACTTTACCGAAATACCCAAACAATATTATACGTTTGTTTAAAAAAATATTCTAGGCATTACGAGAAGATTTACAGATGGGATTATGATAACAGAACTAAGTTAAAACTCTAAAAATTGAAGTTTAGCTTTGTTGTATGAAAGACAATAATCGTGTGAAATACAATTGCATTATTATAATCTTACGATAACACACTTGAATAAATAAATGACAAGGGTTATTTTTCTTAACACAATATTGTTAATGGTTGAGCTTAGTTGTGTTTATTTATGTATTATTAAAACATATTTCTATAACTGTATTTAAAAATGTGCTTATGAGCACACGTAACTTCTTGGCCTAGGGGTGCTGTAATTAAAGCACCTGACTGACGGATGGAAGGTTATTAGCTCAAATGCCTTTAGGGGATGACTCATCCCATCATGTTCTTCTTCATATTCTAAGCAAAAGTCCAATTTCTGCATGGAATCTGCTGCTCAAGACGTTCTCTCTCTCTCTGCTAATTAATTATGTGCCTGTTCTCTAGTCAATTCCACTGTTCGCATATCTCATTCTACCACAATAGGTCCATCTCGATCTTTCTCTACTTTTTATCTTTTATCAGGAACTTCATCGGTCTTCTAATTGCATCTTCTCTATCTTCTCAACACGTGCCACAACCATCTAAGTCATACCTCACTAACCTTCTCCAGGAATATGCATTACCTCCGCTCAGGCTTCTTAATACCTTTCCCTCCTTTTTCTGAGAGTTATTCCCAACATCCATCTCAACTCTCTCATGTTCGTCCTTTCAAGCCTCTTTCTTCCAAAGTGTACAACATGAGCCAATCATCCTCTGGGGTTGATAAAAAAAGAGTGCCTATATTGTGGGAAGACAACAGTGGTTGCACTTTGGAGAGTGAATGGTCCCTGCCATGCCAATTGTAACATTCCCACCACTGACGTCGACGATGGAGATGATTCGTGCTGCATTGTGTGTTGAGGGACCTTTGACTTTCAGTGCACATAACAAGCCTGAACATATTGAGTAATAGAAATATTAACTATGTTTTAATCTTTCCATTACTCTAACCACACCAATAGTAAACAAGTTCACTTGGCAGATGTTAGACTAGAGTAAACCAATTGTTTGGTGATACTGAATTACCATGGGGTGCACAAGCACAAATAACAAAAAGGCACGAATAAATAGCACTGCTTTCACAGCGAATTTGCTATGAAGAAGGGCCATTGCCTGAAACGTCACCTCTTGTATGCTTTTGATTGTAAGGCAGTATTATTGACGAATGTGTTGGTAATCTAAAGTAATACAGTATACACAAATGTGGACAATCATACGAAACAAATCAGACCTCAAAACAAACATTGGGAGACTGGTGAAACAGTGCTTAATTAGTGCACTGCACTATTAACTCAGCAACCTGAGTTTAATTCCCTGCCATGGCTAATATCATAACAAGTGATATCTCAACAGGCCTTGGGCAGCCGGCCTGCACTTTCACCATCCTGCACTGGCCAGTGTGGTGCAGTATGATCAAGCAACCTCAATGACTGACAGTGTTGGGAGGCCTTCATCCAGCTGCGGATTGACAAAGGGATGGAATTTATTATTATTTAAATACATTATTCAAATTCCCGTAACCCCCAAAGGTAAAACTATATCCGATAATCTGAATGCTATGCCAAAGCCAAAGTATGCCATCTGGCTATTTCTTTTTCCTCACTGCATCATCCAAAATGAAACTAAACATTGCTCTTTGTCAAACGCTGCATCACCATGAAATGACACTGTGCACGTATAAAATAGTACATAACCACGACATATATATGGATATAGTGTTATACCCTCATAAAGGATAACTCCTTTTATCCACGACCCTATTACCTGTCACTCCTATTATCTGCGGAATTCTGTTATTATATTTTATGGCACATAACCATTCCCCATCACTTTGCATTTGAATTTATGAAGTTAATGATGACTTGTATCATTAAGATGATGCCCTCAACAGTCAATCCACAGACTGTAAAACATGCCTACATTCATTGCCATCACTGCCTTAGAATATGGAAATGGTATAATAGGCTGATGTTTCAGGCAATTACGTTTCTTCAGAGCTTTGGTAAATTAACAACAGAAGAAGACATATTTCCCAAAATGACAGCCTATTAAATGTAATCCACTGTACTGTGTTTCTGTTGTTTCAGGCAGTGCTGCAAATGAGTGAGGTTTGTTTATGCCTGTGCACAACGACGTTGACTGCTACAGTCATCAGTCAATACACGTTGTTCTTTTTTTTTACTATATAACATGCCATTTGTAGGCATGTTGAGGTAACATCTGAATGCATTGAACCCAAGTGTATAAGCCGATAGGTGACGTTATCCACTAACACTGCAGTCAATAATGTGCCTCCCCTTCTCTCGTGGGAAGGCCATCAATGACGGTCGTTTTATATACCTTTAAATATTGTGTTTAATGGTAAATATTCAGTAAGCTTGGTCTTCGCATCCACAGTGTTACTTTAATACATCTGCATTACATATATACAACTGTATTTTACATAAAGTGTTACATGCGATATTTATAATTATCTTATTGTCTTAAGATAATGTATATAGTACAATGTGGTGCTTCCATCAATCACTCTGCAGTTTTGCGTATTCTTTTGGAAGAAAGGGGCTTTAATATTTTTTCTAATGGTTTATTTTGTAAGTTACTGTTCATGCATACATATTTTCGCGTTTTCTTTTCACAAAGTTAATTGTCTTCGGGAAGTCCTTTGAAATACATCTTTCTTGGTCCACAATCTTTAATACCTGGATAAAGTATATACCAGTGCATCTTTTGAAATTGGAATACCTGATGGCTGAAAGAATTTGACAGTGAATTCAATAACGATTACCTCAAGCACATTTACAATTATACATTTTTAGTTTAACAACTGAATGAAAAGTGTGCAATTGTTTCACTTTGAATGGGTGAAATGTAGTAACAAACAAATTGTAGCACACCCATATTTCACGAATCGGACACATTGTTCGATCGAGAACTCGGAGGCGCAAAGTCCAGAACAGGTGAGAGCCTTCCTTGAGCTGCCTCTTGAAGGGGGATTGTGATTGGCTGCTGTGCACGTGCAGTGGGACAGAGTTCCACACGGTTGCTGCCGATGCAGCCACGGAGAAACGCCACTCAGCCACGACGGTTCTGGTTTTAGGTACGATGAGCAGATTCTTAGACGTGCTCCGTAGGACGCTGCGGTTTGCCGGGGTCAATGCAGCGAGAAGGGTGGCAGCGGTGTGATAGGAGATTTTGAAAGAAAGCTGGGTGGCATGGGGAGTTATTATTGAAGCCAAGGGGGCCATATGACCGCACCTAATGCCCAGGACAGCGCGAGACAGGTTGTTTGGAAGCCGCTCTAGTTTGTTGAGGTGTAGATTTGAAGCTTTCGTGACTGGTAAAGTCACGAATAGAACCAAAGAGTATTGTTGAGGTGTTTTTTTCTGATGTCCGGGTGAGGATGGCGTTGCAAAAATCAAAGCGATGGCTTACAATGCTACAAGCCAGAGTGTTCGCAGTGGCTGTAGTCAACGTTGGGTGGATGTTCTGTAAGGATCTGAGATGGTGATCGCATGCCCATTATTATGTTCAGGACTTGGGTGTCAAGTGATAATTAAGTAGAATAATGTTGGCACAATATCACATTAACCAATATTACGCCCTCGTTATCCTGCACACACCGAGAAAGAGTGGAGCAATAGATTTTATAGTATGATACTATATAGTTGTGTTCATTTTATACCGTATTCCGCTTATTTGGCATGCTGCCCTTATGTAACGGTCAGCGCACTGGACTTGCAATGCAGAGGCGACCAGTTCAATTTGACCTCCTGGCATGGCAAGGTGAAACAATGGTGCACGTTTTTTTTACACGCTTTTATTTAACTCACTCTGTTGTTGTTGCTGCCGTATCCTCAAATCTTGCAACTCAATTTTAACCAACTTCCCAATGGGGTATCGACTGCAAACTTGGAATACTTATGTCATACTGATGACAATATACTATATGCTATCATAAAAAAATTTAACCATCTTTTTTATATGTTATGTTTCGGCTTGGGTCTAACTGTCCACGCTCAACTGACGTTGGCTGTAAATCACCACGGCCCCCTTACGTTATGGCAAGCTTCGGGGCCACTTCCTGGAGTCGTGGAGTTTTGCTATTACGAGTACGGTACATTTCATTAAAGCATGTTTTTAAAAAAAAAGTATTTTTAAAAAAGTATTTTAAAAATATTACTAATTTTAATCCTCCAAAGACGTCTGGCCAAGGTGAAAAAGTAGGCAAAATACAGACTAGATTTGTGTTTCTCGAGCTTCCTCTCGTGAAGGCATTTCCACCAGCAGTAGCACGAGCAAGCACATACGGAGTAGAAAGGATTGCCCTGGAAACGGTGGTAAATATGAAATGACTGTGATCGAGATCGTGACTTAGTTCTTAAACTGTTTATGCGAGTATTGCCGTGCTTATCTTCTCATTTGGAAACTGTCAGGAAGATAAATAAATGGTCTTTATTTTCATTTCTGGTGAACATTCTTAAAAGTTTAAAAGTGATTAAACTTTTACATTTGCGATATAAATGACAGATGAGAACGAAAGAATTACATGCCAGAATGTAGATAAAAAAAATACAATGTTTCTTAATCATAAAAGTAATACATATTAAAATGTGCCCTGAAATGACATTTGAGTCAAACATGTGTTTCATTTTATGAGAAATATACCACTGTAGGATTCAATTACTGAAATTTGCCAAAACGTAGCAATTCTAGAAATAGCTATGCAAACTTACTGTTGTGGCTATACCTCATCTGCCTGCTATGCAAGAAGAAGCACATTTTTTGGTTGTTTTATCTTCACAAACGCACTCAGAACAGGAAGCTCAAACAGGTTCTAAATCAGTAATATAGTCATTTTGAACTAGATTCTTAAATGCACCATAAAAGTAAACCTTGAGAAATTAAGCAGTGATGATGTGGCTGCAGCAACCAACACTAAATACATTATAAGATATTGAAATGTCGTGTTTTTAAACAATTTATATTGGGGATTTTTCATCCCTCTGAAATGAAATTATTAATATTACATTTCCACCGTGAAATAAATTAAACAGCTCAAGTGAACAGTGTTGAAGATTGTTTTTTTTATTAAACATGGCCTTTTTACGGTCCTTTGAAAGGATGTGTTGCTAAGCAGTCGCGTCCAGTCAGTAATTGCGTCAACGGCTCCACAAATGGAATATAACGCTGCAAAAAGAAGTCGTGTTGGCAGCTCAGTTGGGGGCACTGTTGGCTTAGGGCGACAACTCACTTGAAACGCTGGCACGTACCAAAGGACACTGTAATGCTTTGGGTATTCTCAACTGGTAACTGGGCGAGACCATTAAACTATCTACACTTTAGAGCCAGATGTTAAATTGTGCGCAAGCCCATAATTTAAACCTATGATGCCAGCACTGCTGGCTCGAGGTTCTGATTTACACATAGCATTATACGTCGAAGCGACAGAGCTACCTCTTTAACGATTGGAATAAAGTGCATGTGTCCCTATGGACTATCGTTAACCCGAGAGTGTCTTGAACAAAAGTTACCTGCCTCGATGGACTCTAGCCTGCTAAAATAAAAGGCATGGACTAATTGTTTGCTTCACTTTATTTTCTGTTCGATAATGCTTCCAATATAACTTCATCTAGCATATTAAAAACAGATGTTGGGTTTTATGCAAGGTATACATTTTTAATTACAGAAATATACTATGCCATACTCTTTGGTTATTTCGGTAAAGTCACGTGACTTTACCGAAAGAAGCAAAGAGTATGGATTCCTGCAGTCACGAAAGCTTCAAATCAAGATTATACGATGCCAAATTTAAACAATTAACTTTCTGCGATTCTGCAAATGTAGAGTGATGTTCTGAAAGCTAAATTGCCTTAACATCACTGCTTGAAAAATATAACTTATATTAACATTTAAATTGCATTCAGCACTAATTATAGAAATAATTTGCAATAATTAGCATTCGTTTACTCAGATATCTCTCTCTCCAGCGTATAGCAAGTATGTGGAAATCACACGTCCAAGTTTAAGCCTGTGAGCCATGCAATAGCTTCGGGAGTTGCGCGACTAATACTGCTGAGTCCGCCAGAAAGCGGACGACGTAAGATGCAGTTATTCTCGAGATGGTCTATTGTCTGATTTGGGTGGCCACAGTCACACTGTGGGTTGTCTTTAATTCTCCACTTGTGGAGAAGGTGTGTGCAGTGACCAGTTGCTGTTCTGAAACGGTTGATGGAGCACCATAGTTTTCTTGACAGATCAAAGCCGTGCAGAATAATAGTGGGTCGTCGATGAGGCGTTTATTTGTAACCTCTGCAGAACTCCATAGTGCTCGCCAGCGGTCTTGAGTTGACCCTCGCGTCACCCAATCGTCTCGTGCGATCCCAGATTTGTTTCCTGGATTTCAAACGGGTTCATGGAGGGTTGAGCAAGTCTTGGTGTAACAGTAGATGTACACTACCTCGAATTTTTCCCAGCTGGTTTGATGTCGCGGCATCCCGGTGGAGGTTTGTTGGCGTAATGTTGGCTAGAACAGGTAGCCACTCAGTGAGAGTGCGATACAGTGTGCCCGTTATTCTTCGAAGGACGCTGTTGATCTGGACGTCCAATTTCTTTGTGTGGGTGCTTGATGCCCAGACTGGCGCGCAGGACTCAGCACTGGCGGCCGTGTGGAGAGTTTTGATGGCGGCTCCCAACGTTGTACCGGCTAATTTGCATATTAGAGCCCCTCTGCTTTTCGTTTTTTCACACACCTTTTCAATGTGCTTTTTTAATGTGAGGCTTCTGTCTAATGTTATGGCCAAGTACATGGAATATGGCTAGTTTTTTTTACAGGATTACCACAGAAAGTCACTTCCAACTGGGTGTTTATGTCACGGTTATTGAGATGGTGGATTGAGACAGTCGTTTTGGATGGATTCAGCCGTAGTTTCCAACTTCAGAAGTAGTCTTCTAAAACGGACAAGTCTTCTGTTCGTGTGTCACTAAGTCTTCAGGTTTGTTCCCTGGGTAGTCATTGCTATGTTGTCCGCATAGATAAATTTGCAGGATGATGGCTTTGGCAGGTAACTGGTAAAGATGTTAAACAGGATCGGAGCCAGTACTGATCTGTGAGGTAAGCCAACATTTTTTTGTATGGGCCTGCGTTACCGGAAAAGTGTACCCGGAATTTTTGGTTGCTGAGCATCAAGTTCAGCAGATTCAGTGATGAACGGCATTTTATGATGCATGGTGCCTCGAGTAGGAGTCCATGTCTCCAGACGGTGATCGATGGTTTTCAGCGCGATTTCTGTTTCAGTCTGGAAGGCCAACCAGTTCGCCTTCCGGAAGTTCCAGCGAGCAACTGGTTTGAATGTGATCATCGGATTTGAAGCCCGATGTGGATGACTGTTGGTCGGTGTTGGCTATTGGAAAACGGTCCTAGGATTTTTCTCGTTGTGGAGAGCGGGAGGCCATGGTTATCTTTCGATACTAAGCAGACGTCTGGGTTGTACTCCCATTGTCATCAAGCAGAGTGGAAACTGTCCCTCTGTATAGGGTTGAAAAGCAGGTGCAGATCATTTATGGATGACCAGTCGATGAGTTGATATCCTGCTTCATCGTTTGTGAAGTAGCTCAATTGCGTGTGGTGGCTGTTAAAGTCACCCACGTATGCCGATGAATGAGCTGCAATAGAGATCATTGAAGTTGGCCAGGGACTCTTTGGTAGTTTGTACACGTTGGTCACTGATACCTGGCCTATTCTGATGGTAATGGCCAATGTTTCATTGGTGATGACTTATTTTACCTCATAGTTTGTAAGGCCTTGCTTAATGTAAGCGGTGAGGCCGTATTTCAGATGGTTGAACTCATCCGTTGATTTTATTGTTCGTGAATCGGTTATTTTCGGCATTGGATTTCCTGGAGTGCAACAACGTCGATGTGTTCTTGATGTAAACACTTGGCCAGCACCTCGCACTTTGCATGTGAGAGGCCTTCCACGTTTAGTTGATACATTCGGAATGCAGGTCCCACTCTTCTTTTCTGATCTTTTGGCTCTTAAAATGACCATCTTTTTGCATGGCATTATAAATACTTTTTACCTGAAATATACACGATTTAAAAAGAAGGCCATGATTGTATTAGTCATGCAACGAGGCACGTATAAAGCGGGCCACGAGAAGACTACCATTTTATTCAGATAGTAGAGTAGTTAAGATGCTGTTCAAATGGATTAGAAAATGAAGCCATACTCAATTGTTTACTGTTTTCATAGCGCAATTCCTGCACCTCTATTTACTTAAGCTGTGAATCTGAATATCTCAAAATAAATACAGATCTACGACATCTACTTTGAAAATATTCATAATTTGTATCCATTTGTCTACCCACTGCTGGATGCAAGCCTCCCCGTGCAGTTTAGGTCATGCGACTTGTTTGACCATACTTCACGACATGGGTCTGAGTGCATTGGTGAAGGGGAGCTCAGGATCGCTTCAGATATCACGCACCACTGATGTTAAATGTGATCAAGAAATCAAACTCGGGTCGCTGGGTTCGTTGTGCAGTGAACCACTGCACCGCCGCTCCTTGTCACTCTGAAGTTACAGTATCTAAAATTATATTTCGGAACCATGCACCTATTTTACAAGACTTTTTTTGTACACAAAGGCAAGTGCTGTGATACTGAATTTAGCAAAAGCAACTGGGGCAAGGCAAACTTGATATCCTGTTACTATATGTATATATTTCGCTTTTTTTAAACAAACGGTGTCCAGCAGAGAACAGATGTAGATTCGTGGCTAAGCGTGATAACCAGAGGCGAGCAGTTGATGTATATTCACGCAAACATCCTGGCCACACACATCCATCTATTTAGCATGTTCCGTGGCCAAAAAAAACACGTCGAGCTCATTGTTTGTTACGTACATTATTTATGAAGCAAAAGCAATTCAAGCTTGGCTTGAACACACGGTTACACTGTAAACCGGATGGCAACCATTGCAGAAGGTGTAACGTGACAATGATGGGCTTTGCTCTTGCAATTGCCATTCGTTCTCCCCTGCCTTTTATTTGTGTAAATGGCATTGTCTTATAAAAATCTGTGATAGTAAAACCTTGTACATAAGGGGAATTCCTTCTTCTCGTGGCAACTGTTCTCACGTTGCTATGGGGCTGACTGCCCGAGTCTCCTTCCTCAACCTCTTTGTCCATGTTTTGTGTTCCCTTTCTAGCTCATATTTGGATCTTCCTCTCTTTCTGCTCATCTTTTTTAACTCTGAAAATAAGGCAAATAAACGATCCTAACCTATACTACCCTTTGAAATATGAAATGCTTCATCATCAGCCATTATCCATTGCTGGATGAAGGTCATCCCAAGCCATTGCCAGTTTCTAAAAGCATACTAATCTCATTCTGTTCGTCTTCAATAACTTCCCTAGGTATGCATACTCTAATGTGTCTTGCAGTCGTCCCTCCAACATGTATGTTCAATTTTTTAGCGAGCTTGCTCTGCGTGACTTTCGTTTTGCTCATCTATATCTTGAGCTCGACTTTGTAGCCTTCTTATCAAGTTCGTCTATCATTTCCTGTAGTTTATTCCCATCAATAATTTTAATGACTCATGTCATTAAAATTTTCCCCGTTCATATAATTATGCCTTTTGCTTTCTCCAATCTAATTTTCTGAAAAGAGCGTAGATTATTTCTTTGAATAACACTATCAATCGTATTCTGAAAACAACACGTAAATATCAAATTCCATTTATGCCCAGCCTTTGTAGATTATGAACAGGCGTTCAACTCCGTGGAAATTGATGCAGTTATCCAAAGTCTCACGAAGTCAAAGCATGACTAAAACATATTTTGAGTAATAAAACCATTTTCCAAAATGAATTTTTATTTAATCATTTGGGATGATGTTACATTCCACACAATACTAATATTGTTTGAGCTCACGTATTTGGACGTATTATAGACATTGCTAAAAATTACCCTGCTTTAAGCCTTGTGGTCATAAAGCCTCATTGTTTTATAAGAAGAAGAGATTCCGGTCTGGGTGTTGCGCCTCCTCAAGTCTGACATCAAGCAGGCAACGAGTAAGTATCGGAAACCTTAGAGCCATCATCGATCCTGAGCTATTGTTCTTGTTGCATTCATCTCGCCCCTGCAGGGCCTCCTGCCGCCACCACGTGTGTTTTCACCTGACATGTTCACTATCCCTTGCTGAGACCTTGATGCGAATTTTGTGACATCGCAATGCAACTCCTGTAACGTTCTCTTCTGTGGCCTTCTCAGATCCAAATTGTTGCCAGATTGCCTGCAAGGTTATTCTCATTCTCTCCCAAATGCTCCATGGGACTCACACCGCACCCATCCCTTACCTCCAGATTCGCTAAACTACTTTACACCACGGTCTCTGCTCCAGCGGCCAAGGCCTCCGGTCGAATTCCAAATCAACCCCTGCTCATTGGGAGCCAATTCCTTCCCTACTGCTTGCCCCTATGGGAATTGAATTATCCCTTCTGCTGGACACCCACACTGCCAATTCCATTCCCCTGTTCAGGTCCAGGCTCAAGACATTCGCGTTATTCCTCGTGACTTATAATTGTTTCTAAAGGGTCTTTATTCGCACCTTCACCATACGAATGTCTTCTTCCCCTCTTCACAAACAAAATATATAAACCTATTCGAACGATCGCAATGCGTATGCCCCATCGTGAGATGCGGTCACACAACGCTTTACAAATCCAAGTGGTGTGCCATCGTATCGAGTTGCAAAGCAGAGAAATCTAACACAGTAATTCATATTCTTAGTTTTTTCGGTAAAGTCACGTTGAAGAGAAACAACAAAATAACAAAATATATATATAAAACAATAAAAAATTCTCACGACGTTTCGACCATAACTCAAACGGTCATCATCAGGTGTGTCGGTTTGCATAAATTTATTTTGAAAACGGCATATTTATTTATATATATAAAAATAACGTTTGCGTCACGCGCAACGATGGCAGTTTGCCAGGACTAGTCCATCTATTTTTTGAAAAGAGGAGGGGGGAGACGAAATTTGTTTTTATGTATGCTGTCTGAAAGGCACTGTAAGCGTGAACAATCAATCAAGAACTGAAATGATTTATCAAATCTTTCCAATGATTGCTAAGATAGAATCCATCTTCTCGGTTGAAATTGTCTCTGTGTTTGTATATGTGGATAGCCTCATGAACGAATCTCTCATGGAAGCCAGATGGCTTACAAAGAACCTCCGTCTTGGAAAAGTCAATGGCATGTGAGCCTACTGAATTAGAACAATGATCTGCTACGGCCGAGGTGTTGGTCCTACCGTGTTTAAGGTCTGCTTTATGTTCACGAATGCGGTCCGAGATATGGCGTTTGGTTTCTCCAATGTAACTACTACCACAGAGGCAACTCTGTGGTAGTTTCCTTATTCACCAAGGTTCCTGTACCTGACACCATTGCAATCATTGAAGACTTGGTTCATCAAGGACTAAACACTGAGGTACCCCCCCTGGTGAGACACTGTTTAACCAATACATACTTCACTTGGAATGGAACTTTCTACAAACAAACTGAGGGCACCCCAATGGGCTCCCCCCTTTCTCCAGTTATAGCTAACATTTTCATGGAGAAATTTGAGACTGACGCCATCCAGACTGCCACTCTGCGCCCAACCTTATGGAAGAGGTACGTGGATGACACTTTTGTCATCTGGCCACATGGCCGGCCTGCTCTAGACAAATTCTTCGACCACATCAATTCCATACACCCAGCCATCAGATTTACCATGGAAGTCGAAATAGATGGCAAGATACCTTTTTTGGATGTCCTAATTAAAAAGAGACCTGATGGTTCAATGAGCCACTCTGTCTACAGGAAAGCTACCCATACGGATGCTTATCTGAAACCGGATTCCCACCACCATCCATCACAGAAGAATTCTCTCATCAAGACTCTGTATCATAGAGCCCAATGCATATCCGACCAGGAACACATAAGCAGTGAACTCAAGCACGTACACCAAGCTCTTAGGGCTAATGGTTACTCCGACTATACAATCCGCAAAGCTATCACTCAAACCATGAAGAAGAACCCTCTTGAGGAGCCTTTCAAAACCATCACTTTACCCTACATTGCTGGGATCACAAAAAAGATCTCCAAAATCTTGAATAAACACAAGATCCAGGTCCGTTTCAACACATTACATAAAATCCGTGATCTGGTTCCGTCTGTAAAAGATGTGATTCCGGACATACAATACCCTGGTGTCTACAAACTAAGTTGCCTCTGTGGTAGTAGTTACATTGGAGAAACCAAACGCCATATCTCGGACCGCATTCGTGAACATAAAGCAGACCTTAAACACGGTAGGACCAACACCTCGGCCGTAGCAGATCATTGTTCTAATTCAGTAGGCTCACATGCCATTGACTTTTCCAAGACGGAGGTTCTTTGTAAGCCATCTGGCTTCCATGAGAGATTCGTTCATGAGGCTATCCACATATACAAACACAGAGACAATTTCAACCGAGAAGATGGATTCTATCTTAGCAATCATTGGAAAGATTTGATAAATCATTTCAGTTCTTGATTGATTGTTCACGCTTACAGTGCCTTTCAGACAGCATACATAAAAACAAATTTCGTCTCCCCCCTCCTCTTTTCAAAAAATAGATGGACTAGTCCTGGCAAACTGCCATCGTTGCGCGTGACGCAAACGTTATTTTTATATATATAAATAAATATGCCGTTTTCAAAATAAATTTATGCAAACCGACACACCTGATGATGACCGTTTGAGTTATGGTCGAAACGTCGTGAGAATTTTTTATTGTTTTATATATATATTTTGTTATTTTGTTGTTTCTCTTCAACGTGACTTTACCGAAAAAACTAAGAATATAAATCTAACACAGTTATTATGGAACAGAATAAGCGAGCAGAAACCCTCGGAAATTCCACAGTCAAACGATGGCGAATATGGAGAGACTCCGATGATTTCCCGTACTGATTTCACACAGAAATATATTTATATTTTTTCTCACATATAATGACGGCGCAACGGGATTCACATTTTCATGCCCGTTGCTGGATGCCCCCTGCACCGCTCCCTCCGCGTCTCGTCATCAAAGCCTCTCTCTCTCTCCCCAATCTCGCGTTGACATCGTACCGATGCGTTAAAAGGCAGACAAACAGAATTGTAGTTTTTTTTTTCCCTAAATAACATGATTAAACCACTTGCATTCGTGGTGGCTTCTTAACGTGCGCACAGCTGTGTGAAATTCAGCCGCACGATTCCCGGCAATAGCTTGTTCGTGTGTCTATTTTTGTTTTGTTTTTGTTCATTAGGAGCGTCAAGGAGCCTTATTGCAGTTGGTGAGCTGGGCATCGCAGTTGTATTTCCCCCCATCAGAAATGCGGAGAGAATTGGTTTTAGAGGCGCAAGAAAAACTCGTGGACGTTATAAAATATGCAATCGATTGCTATCGATTCTTAGGATCAAAATATATGCATCAAATCGCACGTGGACAGTGCATTCACCACAATGCAAAAACAATAGTATCGATCCCTGAATTGTGATCCTGAATCACAACCATTAATTGAATTGCCAGAGGCAGAGTCAATCAATAGCATTCATTACACCCTTAGTATATATTACATATTGTATATACACCGGGGGCAGAGTGGTGGAGCAGTGGTTAGTTGGATAACAGACTGCGCTTCAAACCCTACGACCTGAGTTTGAGTCCCATCGTTGGCTGACATCAGTGTTGAGTGATATCTGTATTTTTCCTGGGCTACCCCATTCACCACCCTGCACTTACAAGCGTGGCGAAGTATGGACAAACACCCTCTAAAATGAAGGGTTGTGGTCAGGCGTTAATCCAGCAGTGTATTATATTCTGAAACTATGTTATTGTAAATGCATGAGTTTGACTCATTTTGGTACCTCCTTCTCACGAATGCTTTTTTTATTTACTTTACTGCATGCACTCTTTTGTTGTATATTTTAAAGAAACTCTTCACAATATGCAGCACGCTATATATACAATGTAACGCTTGCGCAATTATGTCTACTGGAGAGGATGTGGCTGGTGAGATAATGACAACTTAGGGTGGCCTTTATCCAGCAGTGGATTGATCATGGCTGATGAACAATCCACTGCTGTGATTTTTTACTCTATATACATTTTCTTGCTGTGGTTTTCACACCTGATGATGATTGCTTGTGTTGCAATCGAAACATCGTGATAATGTAATTTTTTATTTGTATTATTTTATTATTTCCCTTCTACGTGACTTTACTGAAATAACCAAGAGTATGAATCCCTGCAGTCACGAAAGCTTTAAATCGAAATGATTTTTTACTATTAACATTTGGGATTGAAATGTAGCATTCTTCATTGAAATCTGCGTGCATTTCAAATTTAAAACTTTGAGTTAGTTAATCAATGCGACGAGCTCTGTCGTGCTAGCAAATTCAAACAACTGTCAGCTCCGTGAGCTTTGTAATCAATCTTGGCTAATTAGACAGCACACTCTAATGGCTACGTACACAAGAACCGGACTACATATCGTTTGAAAGCAGCAAAGTCAATCAGGCCCGTACAGGCATATTGTGGTGTAACGAAGTGAGCTGTCACGCATCTGGATATTCGCGTTTGCGTGTGTGAGGGTATTTCCAATTGACAAGCGCAACCAGCAGCGCACAAACAACAACACAAAAAACATACCAGAAGAAAGCAGAGATTTGTTTACCCTTAGAGGTGTAACATTTTGCCTCGTTTTCATTGTAAGAACTGTTACGATTGGGGTGATGGTTTCATTCAATCACCATCGTCCACTATGGTTAAGCCACTGCTAGATGAAATCCACTGCTGTGGCCTCCATCGATCCTGCGATGTAATCATTCACCGAACACATGAACGTTGAACTGATTTTTTTTTATTCGGTAATTATTTTGTTTAACTTGGTGTTGATTGCAGCACCTCTAGTGGCTGCTTGAGCTACATTCACCAATGACATTAATTAGAAAACAGATTTTTCTCACACACTTTTCGATGCAAGTATTGTTGAGTGCAAACAATCATTGTGTAGATGAATCAATACAATGTTACATCTCTATTTGTGAAATTTTACCACAAATGTATTTATCCAAGTTTAGATCTCAGTACGTTACTTTGTTTTTATAACAGTGTCAGTTTGCTCATTGGAACGTACTGCTCTTTAAGTTCAGCTACTATATACAAAAGGTACATGCTTGAAACATGAAGAAGATTTTACATGTATACATCGTAGTGTAATGACATTAAGGGTGTCACTGTGGTGTTAGTGCCAGGCACTGTCATAAGAGTGCTACTGTGCATCTGGAGCTTCTCTCTGGGGCCAGAGTGAGTATGACATGCGAACGGGCGCTAGGGGGCATGGTCCTGGTGACGGCCTGAGAGGGCAAGTCAGGACGTGGTAGTCTGGTTGAGCCCGAGAGGGCACGTGACCTGGACAGGCTAGTGAGGGGGGCCCGAGGAGGGCTTGAGGGACATGTGATGCTCGGTCGAGATCCTTCGGGAAGGGTCACGATGGGGGGCGTGGCCGAGGGCAGAGCAAGGCCACGCTCGGGAGCGTAAAGGGGCAGTCCCGAGAGTATTCTTGGCTGTTCTCTGGAATCAACCCTCGGCACTACGTCTCTTGGATCGGGGGTCTTCGTTCGGCAATGTGGGTCAGCCAGAATGTTACTGACTGACCCGGTTATGTAGTTACCCTGTTAGGCCTAGGTGTTGTTACCCTGTTCGGGTCTAGTTAATGTGTACGTTTATGTCGTTATTCTTGTTGGGGCTGTGTAATGACGTGTTGTCTCCAAGTCAAAGTGTGTGCTTCCATGTTTAAAACTACAACTGGAGTCAGAAGTCAAAAGTAACTGTTAGGTCATAGCCTAGCGTTAATAAAATATTGACTCGTCGGTAAACAACTCACCAAGTCGTCTTCAGACGAAGAGGATGACAACAGGGGTATTCCACAGACATAGCCTCGGGAGCTGCAGCCCCAGAGATGGAGCGCGAGGAGATTCTGCTGGTGGAGCAGTGAGGGAACCCGGACCTCGCCGCGTCGTCGTCGCCAGAGGGGGAGCGCCGATCGCCATCAGAATGCATCGACAACCTTCTGGTCGCCGTTGCTGCTCTGGCTGCTGCTGTGAAGAGGATGGACGTCGTCGGTGCCCTAGAGACGCGCCAAGAAGTCTCCACCGCCGCGGGTTCGAAGCGCGGTCAAGCGCCAGTGGCCGCCATTTTGCCGGACGGGCGGGATGAGATTCCCGCCAAACCAGACCTCCCGACGAAAGTGCCGAAATTTCACGACGACGCTCTAAAGAAGAGGCTTCTTCTGGTAAAGGAATTTGCGGCTGCGGGTGGTGACTGGGAGGCGTTTCGACGACGCATCGCTGCCGCCTGCGATCTTGTGGGGTGGACAGAGGAGGAAGTGCTGCGGGCACTTCCCACCGCACTCGACGACGACGCCTTGGCAGCTTTCGACGCCATCCCGTCCGATGAAAAGTCGATGCTGACTCCAGCCCTCGCGCAGATGGCGGCAATTTTCGCACCGCCGTCCATCAAGCGCCAGAAGTTCACCACGCGAAGGTGGGGGGAGGCCGAGACGTCCATCGCCTTCCACAGTGCGCTCATGGTGCTGGCAAAATCTGTATACCCCGGCATGGACCACGTCGGACGAGATTCCCTGGTCCTTGAAATGATGTTGGTGCTGGCCCAAGAACTGTCTTCACTTCAAGTTGCACGGTGCCTCCAGGCACATCTCAACATCCAGCAGCGTGCGACCATGGCCGCATGCACCGGACCTCCTGAGGGCAGAGGAGCACCCAAAGATGCGAGGCCTCTGCAAGCCTGTGCTTCACTTGACGGTACCAAGTGGAAGACGGGCGATACGAGGTGACAAGGTGGCCGGAAGGAACCTTCTCCCACCAAGGAGACGACCCGGTCATCTGCTTCAGGTGTGGCCTGCCGGGACACGTCTCGATGGGATGCCACACCCGACGTGGGAGACCCTTCACGATGCCTCCATCCTCTGCTCGACCGTCCTTCACTCCGCTGGGTCCTCAGGCAAGTCGCGGTGCACCACACACACAGCCCTTGCAGTCACTCAGGCATTGTGTTCGGAGTCGCGGATCGTCGGTTTCTTGTCGGGATGCGTTGTGTGAGGATCGTGTTGTTGTAAGCGATGGGTAGCCAGGACGTGCCGGTCAGTTGTTGTCGTTAGGCCGCCATGTTGTTGCTGCAGCGGCGCGTTCGTCGCCTGTGAACGGAACCGTTCAGGGCGTAAAGGTGCGAGTGCTCATCGAGCATCCGCCACCATCATTTCGGAGATGATTTTTTATTGTTTTCTGCTTAATGCGCTACTATTTGGCCCGTTGACATCCCTTGTTTTTATGCTAATAGACAATCCTTAGGGATTATTGGCCAGATATCAGCGACGGTCTGTATAGGCGACATTTGGCTAACAGGACTGGCACTTGTCTCCAAGTCCCTGGCTGTACCCTGCCTGTTAGGGACAGATTTCCTTGGTAAAATGCTGCTGAAGATCCTTGTGGATCAGGGCTGCATTGAATTGCCATCGGGCCGTCGAATGGCGTTTTTGTCCTCCCCGACTCAGTTTCGCATGGCTAACACCTCGGTTCAAGCGCTGGCCATGCAAATAGTGAAAGTTCCCTCCAGTGCACAGATGCTCTTGCCCTTGCGTCTGCGTAAACAACTAGACCAGGAAACGACCGTGGAAGGGATGCTGTTGGTCCCTTTCAATAAGACAGTTCGAGGTCCGACCTTGGTTTATGTGCAGACCTTAGTGGCAAATGATCAGCAGCCGTTTTTCAAGGTTCTGAACATCAGGTCAGAGACGTCCGTCATACAGGCGGGTACTGTATTGGCTCACTCATCGGCCTCATGTTGTGAAGGAGAAAACGACAGGACTTTAAAAGTTGTGGCGGCCGTGGGGCATGGTGAAAAATGTGATGAGTCATGGCTTGATGCTCTCTGCACCAAGAGCAAGGATTTATCAAAGGCACAGAGGCTTGAGTTGCGTGCACTTTTGAAAGAATTCTCAGATGTTTTAAGTAAAACCAAATTCGATATTGGCTGAACGCCTTCGCTACATCACCACATCAACATGGGAAATGCCACCCCCATTCGCCAAAACCCATATCGATTGAGTCCCAAGGAGAAGGACCATGTGCATCACGCATTTGATGAGATGTTGGCCGCTGACATCATTTCCCCGTCAAACAGTTTGTGGGGGCCCCCATTGTGCTTGTTTAAAAGCAGGATGGGAGTCTGCACGTTTGTGTCGATTTTCTCAAGCTAATCAAAGTCTCCATGGCTGATGCATACCCGCTCCCATGGATGAATGACTCTTTGGACGCTTAGTTGGGGGCAATTACTTTTCAACTCTTGATTTGTTCTCGGGATTTTGGCAATTACCCTTGGACGACAGTTCCAAACCTAAGACTGCGTTGCGCACACCCCAAGGGTTATTTTAATTTAACTGGCTCCAGATGGGACTTCATTCGGCCCCTGCCACGTTCCAGAGGCTCATGGAATTGGTGTTGGCAGGACTCCAATGGGACGCGTGTCTGATTTACCTTGACGAAGTCATTGTTTTCGGCCGGACTTTCGAGGAACACCTGCAGCGGTTGCATGGGGTTTTCCTGATAAAACTGCGTGCGTGCGCACATGGCCAACCTCCAAGTCAGTGGGTGAAGTGCGTAGTTCCGTTGGGTTTGCCTCCTACTATTGGCATTTTGTTCCCGGGTTTGCCACAATTGCAAGGCCTCTCCACGTCCTCATGGCTAAAGGGCAGAAATTTCGATAAGGAGAGGAGGAGGAGGCTGCGTTTGCCGTGCTGCGAGATGGCCTGGTCAACGCATCTCCCCTTTGGTACCCTGATTTTTCTTTGCCCTATATCCTGGTTACCGATTCAAGTAACACTGGGATTGGTGCAGTGTTATCCCAGGTTGTAAATGGAGTGGAGCATGTGGTTTTATACGGTAGCAGAGTACTGTCACCAGTGGAGCAGCGCTACTGCGCGACGCGCTGGGAGTTGCTGGCTATCGTCCATTTCATCCAGCAGTACTGTCCGTACCTCTATGGATGGAAGTTCGAGGAACGCTCGGACAATGCGGCTCTCCTGTATGTGCTACGTGTCGAATAGCCGTCTGGGCAGCTCTCCCGGTGGCTAGAGGTCCTTCAGGACTATTCATTCATGGTCTCATATAGGAAGGGTGTTCGCCATATAAACGCTGAAGCACTGTCACGACTGCCACCGGGTGATCAGTGTGCATGCGTTACGGGGGCAGGGCGTTGTAAGCCCATTGAGACGGGACCGTCTCGCACTGTTGTGGATACAGCAGACGCTGCACACATGGGCACTGCTGATATGTGGCACAACACAATTGGCCTCACCCACACGGAATGGGGGCAACTCCAGGCGGAGGATGCCTCCTTATTTAAAATAAGGCGCCGTGTTAAGAACTCCGAGGAGGATGGGGGCCTACGAGCATTGTCCACCGTTATCCTTGGAGGGGGTCTATTGATGAGGTGGGACGGGGAATTGTGGAAATATAAGATCGTTGTGCCCACCGTTTTGCGGGGTAAAGTTATATGGGCGACGCATGAATGAGTGATGCATCTTGGTGTCCAAAAGACATTGTCGACTCTCCGGCTTAATTTCTTCTGGCCTGGGATGGCAGGAGACGTCCATTATGTTTTGAAAGGATGCCAAAAATGGCTTGCCCCCCTCTAAAATCGATCAGCATGTCCCTTGTGAATGAACTCATCGCGCTCGACGTGCTCGGCCCGTTTCCTTCCACCCCGCGGGGTAATCAATATTTGTTGGTGGGTGTCGAGTACCTATCTCGGTGGCCAATAGCCTGGCCGGTGTCGGGCTAGTCGGTTTTGGATAAGGGGGCCCCGGAACGCCTTCTTACGGACCACGGCAAAAAAAAAATTCTTATAAGTTACTTAAGGAGGTGTGCGATCTGTCAGGTACCAAAAAGGATCGCACCTCACCCTATCACCCGCAGACGGATGGCATGGTGGAACGTCTACACAGGACCCTGACATCCATGCTATGTCAGCAGGTCAATGAGGACCACTCTGACTGGGACCTGCAGGTTTCAGGTGTTCTCGCGGCGTACCGATTGGTCCATCACGCCTCCACCGGCTTCTCGCCGTGTTTCCTTATGTATGGGAGGGAGCAGGATCCACCAATTGAGGTTCAATTGAACCCGGAGTATGGTAACAAGAAAATGCCTAGCCCTATACGCCTTACCCTCAAGCGTTTGTCAGAAGCAAGGGAAGCTGCTAACCAGCGGATAGTTGGACTCCGGGAATCTGGAACTAAATGGTCACCAGGAGATATGGCCTGGCTTCACTGCCGGCAGGAGTAGTACATAACCCTGGTCTCAGTATCTTAACATTGACCGGTACCTCAGAATTTTATGGACTAACATATTTCTCTGGATAAATCATTTCGCATGCAGGTGCTATGTAGATTATTGCATCACAGGATCATGAGAAGCGCTTTCATCCAGCAGTGGACTGACCATGCCTGCTGATGGTGACAGATTTCTCAAGCAAATACATCTCAAGGGGACAAATGTTTTCAAATGTGGAATCCTATACTGGTGTTCATTCAAATGATTTTGCTGTATGTGGTTTTTGTTTTATGTCTCTGGTACGGATGGTGAACTAAATAGTAGGGTATCGTAACCCTGCAAATGTTCAGTGCTGTGGCAAAATCATTAATCAGCGTATGGTTTTATTAATGCATCATTTCACTGGTGCTTAAAGGCGTTGCTAACATTTGGAGAAAAAAAACCTGAGCCATTGATCAAACAACTACTGAGCTGGAAAGCAGCAGTATTCATCTGCACTCTAAGCGAATTATAACAGTTTCTCAGAACGATACGATCAACCAGACTTGTGTAGTGTGACAAGTTACATTTACCTCTGAGTAATTATTTCAGTGTCGCATAATAATTAATATCTTACACGTGTGTACACATTCAAGGGTTTGTAAGCATGTATGTCTTTCCATAACTTTGCTACTCATCCGACACACTATTGTTTAATAGGTCCATTATTTTAACTTTAGAACTTTGAAAATAATCCCACCTAAAATTTAAGCAGGACTCATCTTATTCCAATGCCGACACAAATTAGGCAACCGTTAATATTGGCGGCTTTCACGACAAACTCCTCAATGTTATTGATATTATAAACATGCCACCGTACTATGGATGCTTCCGTCGTGCAATTGTTAGTGCACTGCACTTGCAATCCAGAGGTCATCGGTTCCATCTCCCCGCATGGCAGTTGAAACAAAGGCCACAGTAGACTTGACTCGAAGCTTTCGTGACTGCAGGAATAACTCTTTGTTTGTTTCGGTAAAGTCACGTATAAATAAGAAATAATAAAATAACATAATAGCGTACGACGTTTCGGTTGCAACACAAGCAGCCATCGTCAGGTACAGAAGAGCTAAATTTACGAGAGAGAGGAAACACATAACCCCAGGTGTATATACAGACACCCAAGTAGGGGGGAACTAACACAGATACAACAGGGGACACAGAGGGTTGCTAAAGCCTGTTTGTTTGGTGTGATTCTCTCTCTGTGTCCCCTGTTGTATCTGTGTTAGTTCCCCCTACTTGGGTGTCTGTATATACACCTGGGGTTATGTGTTTCCTCTCTCTCTCGTAAATTTAGCTCTTCTGTACCTGATGATGGCTGCTTGTGTTGCAACCGAAACGTCATACGCTATTATGTTATTTTATTATTTCTTATTTATACGTGACTTTACCGAAAAAACCAACGAGTGAAGGCCACAGTTTATTAAATCCCCCCCTCCCCCCGCCTCTGTTCTCTCAGCAGCATGGTTGCACCAAAGCTTGTGGATTGTCAGAGTGGTGAGGTAAAGTGTCTGGCCAGTTTTGGAAGAGTGGGCCAAATACCCGCTCAATAGTATGTATGTACGTTGAACTTCTTTTGCACCATACGTAGCCAACCGTGCAAATCATAAAAAAAAATATTCATATTGCCAGAACATAAAAAAAAAGTTTTTTTACGCAGTTATAAGGTTGTTTTTAGGGTGGACATTTATATATTACGGTTAGGATAGCTTAATAAGGTTAGTTTACATAACTGTTTTTTTTCATCAAATCAAAAGGTGATTATTTCCGGATCAACCCGCATTTGCATATTAGAGCCGCGGACCACCTTGGACGACCGTCGTCGCAGACCACCGGTGGTCCAGTCCAGGGACCCCGCACTTTGAGAAACACCGCTCTCGATTATAGGGGCTCTCTAGGGCTTCCCCTCGTGGAGGCCCTTGTTACAGCCAACAGGAAAACACACACACCTCTTACTGACATATTCGTTCTTTGTTGGAATTCACTAATTAACATCGCTAAATATATTTTTTATCATTTCAAAGTAAGGCATGCTTGTCTCTTTTTTACTTGAAGGTGATTGGGGACAGGAATAAGCAGGTCAAAAATGACAGGGAATTATCTCATCCTTATATGTCTCGGTGAGGGGTTGTCAATTGATCACTTCATAGGATATAGAGCTTACCAAAATGAAAACTATAATTTTCAATCTTCAAAGATCATAGCTCACACACAAACACGGTTTTCAATTATAATGCCACCCCATTTATAGTTGCATTACTAAAACGTTGCTTTCTAGTTTTTATATTTCAGAGCAAAATGTTTAAATTGTGGGGAAATATAACACAATGCCACAAATGACAAAATATTCATCAATTACACATTGGCTGAGTTCAAAATTGGCTGCTAATCAGGTTTGCAATAAGATGTAGGGTCTTATTAACTGTGCTAGGGTCAGTAATAACTTGTAAATCGTAATTGAACATTTTTATTTGATCAGACACTTTATAATTTGACTGTAGATAACTATGTCTCTGCAAAATTGTAAAATCAGATCTCACTTCCCAGGAAAAAGGCAATTTGGGACCAAAAAAATAGGTCAAGACCTGAGAAAATTCATAACGTTTGCCTCTTCGCCGAATATACACTTAATTGCAACACAAAGACAAAACATTCGATGTTGTGTTAATTCATTTTCCATGCCAGTTATTACATCACCGTAAAATATAATTACAGGGGTTTTACATTACTTTATATATATAAAAACGATATTATGGTACTATAAGCATAACCAGTGATGAAATGTAAAATACCACACTGTAATAACAACGCAGTAAGTTATCAAAACAATACAGTACAGCATTGCTCCATAAATGTGAATTATTTTCTTCATACGTGACGACCTAGAGTATTTTGATTTATTCAAAGAAAACAAATATGTTCTAGATTTGTCTTGACAGAAAAATATAGTTTGCATAAAGAATCAGATGCTATGGACAACATCACCGTTTTGTAATTACCTGCAATACAGTAATGATGAAAAGCAACAAAACATAACCACATATACAGTGAGGATAGCTGTATTGAAATAGGATAAAATGAATATTGTAGAAAAAAAAACATTCAGTTTTGAATGCTCCTTTATATCATAAGTTTATGGTTCATAAACCCAATGAGATGTGAACAGAGACCCACGACATCTTCAGTTTGCTTTCTTTTGCATCACCACTCTATTTTTACATTAGATATGGAATATCTCATTTTGAGTCCTGTATTCTCTGATTTATGCAGTACATACAGTACATATTTGACCCTCAAACCACCTCACATTCCTCTGGTAACAAATAAAATGAGGTGCGTTCACTATGCTAGCAATTTTTACTTCTAAAATGTATCTGGTCTTGCACATTGTCGATAGATGCAAGTAATGAAATGAGCATTTGAAATTAGACATGCCCTGTGGTTTCGGCTTTTATTTTTTCGAGATATCGGTTGAACAAGTTTAACTCGTGTGTTTTTTGCACTCGTAAAGGGCCGTAGAGCAGCAAATTAGGTTAAGGCAGCCGTTCATGGGCAAGCTTCTGGAAGAAAAAAAACAACTTAAACCGTAAATGTGTAAAGTGGACCTGCTAGGATGGGTATATTGTGCTTGTAAGCTTCTGCACTGGGTTTGCTTAATTAACTATGACTGTTTTTTTCATTGCAATTTAGTCTATGGCCCACAATGTTTCTGATCTTCTTTTTCTCTTGTCCTAACACCACAGTCATCTTTAGGAAGCCACTGGAGCTAAGCAGTTTTAAATCTAGATTAAAAACTCATTTCTTTAGAACTGCTTTTTGTGCTTAGTTTTTGTCCTTCACCCAAACCTCTGATTAGCACAGTTTGCTACGTACAGTGAAAAAAAGTTCAACATATGTTTCCCCCCTACCTTCCGATGTTGGTTGTTATTTTCGGCTCTCTGATTTTACATTAACAGGTTAAATTTCTCACACTAACACAGCCACCTCGCGCGCGGACGCGGCAGCGGCTCTGCGATCTTCCATTAACATGTCAATCTCTCACATTAACATAGCCACTGCCATTAACATGTCAATCTCTCACATTAACATAGCCACTGCCATTAACATGTCAATCTCTCACATTAACATAGCCACTGCCATTAACATGTCAATCTCTCACATTAACATAGCCACTGCCATTAACATGTCAATCTCTCACATTAACATAGCCACTGCCATTAACATGTCAATCTCTCACATTAACATAGCCACTGCCATTAACATGTCAATCTCTCACATTAACATAGCCACTGCCATTAACATGTCAATATCTCACATTAACATAGCCACTGCCATTAACATGTCAATCTCTCACATTAACATAGCCACTGCCATTAACATGTCAATATCTCACATTAACATAGCCACTGCCATTAACATGTCAACCTCTCACATTAACATAGCCACTGCCATTAACATGTCAATCTCTCACATTAACATAGCCACTTCCATTAACATGTCAATCTCTCACATTAACATAGCCACTGCCATTAACATGTCAACCTCTCACATTAACATAGCTACTGCCATTAACATGTCAATCTCTCACATTAACATAGCCACTGCCATTAACATGTCAATCTCTCACATTAACATAGCCACTGCCATTAACATGTCAATCTCTCACATTAACATAGCCACTGCCATTAACATGTCAACATCTCACATTAACATAGCCACTGCCATTAACATGTAAATCTCTCACATTAACATAGCCACTGCCATTAACATGTCAACCTCTCACATTAACATAGCCACTGCCATTAACATGTCAATCTCTCACATTAACATAGCCACTGCCATTAACATGTCAATCTCTCACAATAACATAGCCACTGCCATTAACATGTCAATCTCTCACATTAACATAGCCACTGCCATTAACATGTCAATCTCTCACATTAACATAGCCACTGCCATTAACATGTCAACATCTCACATTAACATAGCCACTGCCATTAACATGTCAACATCTCACATTAACATAGCCACTGCCATTAACATGTCAATCTCTCACATTAACATAGCCACTTCCATTAACATGTCAATATCTCACATTAACATAGCCACCGCTCTCAGATCTTACATTGACATGCTAATTTCTCACATTAACATCACTAGCCCCGCCCACTTCGTTTATGACGCTTGGGCTACACCCATTTCAAACCTTTAAAACAGTCTGCCTCAGCAGCTTTCCTCTTTTCTCCTCCTGATGATGATCGCTTGTGTTGTGATCGAAACGTCGTAGTTTTTGTTGTTGTTATTTTTTTGTTATTCTTCTTTCAACCTATCGACGTGACTTTATCGAAAGACCCAAAGAATATGAATTCCTACAGTCACGAAAGCTTTAAGTCAAGATATATACATCTGTTTATGCAGTGTTGGCAACATGATGGTGATGTGGCCCAGTCTGAAGCCCTGTCGAGGTCTTCCACGGTACATGGCTGCCCCAGCAATCGACAGAGTAATAGATGTTACGTGGGCTGTGTCTCACCGGGATCACACGTTTCGGAATTGTTAGAGTAGCCCCACTTTTACATGTTCACTCTTTCAGCTGCCGACTCCCACTTAAAGGTGATTTCCACATATTCAGGTTGACCGATCTTTCTCTGCGCCAGTGATGAGGTGTTCTGCAATGTCGACGTCATGTCCTTTGGTTATTGTGTCGAGCTGTGATCGCCACTTGTCCAGTCGTGTAGAAGTCGGTGGTTATTTTTAAGTTGTTCAGTTGTGGCTAGGAAGTTTTTCCGTGATTTCAGGCGGCTTACAGCTGCTGTGTGAGTGGTCATATCGTGGATGTCTAATGTCCTCAGTATGCCGTGATCATTCTATTTTGCTTACGACCGCTCTCCTAAATGTCCTTTGGGGTGATTACAGCGAGCACAAACAGGCTGTTCATATTAGTTGGGTTAGGCATATGGTAATGTATCGGCAGCTCTTATTCAGCACAGGTGTCTGCTGATGAATTATTACAACATAATCTACAGGTACGGCCAGCGATGGTTGTGGCTATCTTTCAATTATTTATTAGGTTAAACTGAAAATGTTGCAGATATTTGTTTCTTTACGTATGGATATTATTGTTTTTTAAATGTTTCCCTGCTGTTCCACACTTTATTTATATTGACATACTCATACAAGGCATCTTTTGGTTAATGCATGTACATTTATTTGACATGTTCTGGGGTACACAAGTATACGTTTGATCACAGATACTATTTCAAATAATACAATTTGGATTTATTATGTTTATAGAAATGGTCAGCCATAGGCAGACTAAAGAGGAATTGTTCTGAGCCTGGACTTGAACCGGGGAAAGGCGTTAACCGGACAGGTGTGCAGGGGAAGAGGGAGTTCCAGACCACAGGGGCAGCAGAGGAGAATTAGTGACCTCCCACTGATTGAACGTTGACTGGGCTTTGATAGAAAGTCTTAATTGCTTAAGCAAAGAGTGCACGAAGGGGAGTGGAGTCAGATTAGACAGGATACGTAGGCAGGGTCGAGTCCATGGAGGATCGTGAAGACTATAAGACCGATATTGAAATTGATCTCAGGATGGAAGGGATTGCATTGGGGTCATGTGGTCTCTTTTACAGCTGTAGGTGAGTATGTCAGTGGCATTTTGGATCATCTGGAGTCTTGGTGATGAGGGATTCGAGAAGGCCGTCAAGGAGAGAGTTGGATAGTTGAAATTGGAGGTAATGAAGGTGGGAATGAGTGCCTCGAAATTGCCTGCACTGAGGAAATGCCGGATGTGGGAGATGTTAAGCAGAAGGAAGTATGATTTACTGCGGCAATCTGGTATTACCTCAGTACAATGTCGTGCCATCATTCCTCTGATACAGCAAAAGCATACTGTGCATTGCGATGCTGTTTAGTTTTCAAACCTTTGTGGTAGTCTCTTACACACATTACCTTGATAATAATGAAAAATAATTCTGGAAAATTACAAATGAGATATTTAAACTTTGGATGCTCTATAATGCAGCTTGATATTTGTCCAAACCAGTTTATTGCTACTGTAAGTAGTCACACTTTTTAACTAATTTCATATTTTATTTATTCATTAGCCTGTGTTGTACCGTGATATTTTGAAAGCTTATGTCGTAAATTATACATTGTAATTGGCAGTTCTTCTTACGAGTCTGTGGGTCATTGCCAGAAATAATTTAATGATCCAGATGATAATGTTGTAAGTTTAACATATATTATATTAATTTAGCCGTACATTGTATATATTGCCTGGGATTTATATTGGAATTTGGGAACTACAATTTTACAGGTTCAACTCTGTATATATGGGAACTGCTACATGTCCAATAAATGTGTACCCTGTGATAGATTTCAACACTATCAACGAATAAACATTGGTATTGTTCAAATCGTGAGTAAAATAAATATGTAATCAACATTTCGAATACACTTAAATTTAACACAATTGTCTAGGGTGAATCTTTTGTCCACAATTACTGCCATTGTAAATGTACGAAAAAAAATAACACAACCCTCAGGAAACATTAAACATTGACAGTATTGCTTTTGAACTGATTATTGATGTTCCACGAAATTAAAGTTTACGCCTGTCTGAAGTATTGGCTTAATTTAAAGTCTCCAATAACTAGGTCCCCTCTGTGAGCTGTTATGAGGAAGTTAAATCCGCTCTTTCCCACCTGAGATGCACTTGTGGAGCAATTTCCTGACATCGCCATGAGCACATAGCTCACAGAGCAATGTTTGCTGGGAAATTGCAGCACAACCACCACAGCGTTATACTTTGCTCCCGGGTTAAAGCGAGATAACACAAAGTCCCATATCATATGTAAATATATTACCGTTTAAAATTTGTATAACGGGTTGTCTAGGTCTATCATGTGAAAAATAAAGACAGTGTTTGTGATTTGTGTAAACATGGTTATAGCTACCATGCTAACAAATAGTACAGTTCATGTGTTGATTCTATAATGTAGTTACATTATTTATGAATGCAACTCGAAGACTTGTATTGCTTAAAAGTCAAGCTCATAATTTGTGAAAAGCAAGAGCATGTTTAAGCATGCATATATGCATGCCTTTCACATACAAAAAAATATGTAAAACATTTTTAACAAACAATTATAAAAACGTGTCACAAAACAATAATATTCTTGATTCAAAGTCCAGTAATTTCAGAAACTGTATTTTTATGCGCAATAAGAATACGCGAGGAGTCACAGATAACCTAATATAAAGTATGAATGTTGAACCCACATAGCGCTTTAATATCTAGGAAACCCATTACTGATTATGAACACCTTTGCCCTCTATCAGGGTCTGATTCCTTGGTTTCAGTGACCATGACATGCACGTAGAATATAAAGGGCAGACATATTCACATTCTGTTGTACAATGCAGTAATATAATATGCTGGCAGTTAAGTGTAAATTTTAATTATTAAACTCTATTCATAGATTCATAGTCACGGCATAGAAATAAATAGGCTTTTTAAGCTCATAGCAGAATCTTGTCCTTTATTAGTCATTGAAGAACAAAAAAAATTCGTTATGAAAACCAGAATGGAATCTAATTTACAGCTGCTGTATAAATATTAATGTGAGGATTCTGTGGCTGTCGCATAACATTTTGATGATTACATCGTATGGCATACTCCCGTTTACGTAAACGTTTTGTTTGTCTTAACATTGTTTATAAATCTGTACATAAGCAACTGTGTTTTTGTAGCTCGCCAAATAACGTATAAGGCAAAATATATATTTACTCAGGCCGACATCAGTTCATGAAATATCATGTTTGCCAAGAGGGCATAATATAATCTCAGCTATCTAGGTTTCCTCTGCAAACCAAATTATGTCATTATTGAAAATTATAAGCCAATTATATTAATATATTAGTTTTCTTATATCAGATATTTTGAGTTTGGTTTGCTACCAACGTCATTATTTGAAAATTTGAATGATGAGATTTTAAGATTTATAACCCTTTCATTTTATATCATTGCATTCATTACCTCTAAAATGAAAACTGTTCATCAGGTGAACTGTAAAAATAAAAATAAAATTACCTTGTAAGATGTATGCTTTCGGTGTCAAATTGCTATGCATGGTGTAATGGTGGTCTTCAGGCAATCTCTGAATGGTGTTGTACAGACCTCATCAATATAGGCAAGAAATAACATTCCATATTTTGAAATTAACAGAAAAAAATTGCTAAAATGTATATGATTACACCATAGATACCAATGCATTATTAAAAAGGCATGACCAATAATACGTTAAAAACAATGCGGGTCCTCTCCTATTATTTTTAAAAGCATGTATTTCGTTTAGGAGCATCTAGTCACACCTGCAACGCATGTGAAAAATACAATGGATCACCAAGCTATTTCATGGATCATCAAGTTTAATGGGGACTTTCTAAAATTATGTTTACATGTAGCGTTTATTTGGCACAATTTGATACGTAGGGCCATGTCAACCACTGCCTCGCAAAATTCAGACTCCTCTCTTTTGCTACTTTCTTCCTCGTTCATATTTTAAGAACTTCCTGCCATTTAGTTGAGCAGAAATGAATTGTTAAGCATAGGTATTTTTTCTAATACTGTACTTATTTTTTTATTGAGCATGTCCAATTATAACTACTGCACCCAATGTAATCTAGTAAACTCTATATTTTGAGGTGGAGGTGGCCAGGATAGATAAAGAATGATGGAAAATATACGCAAATTAGGCAAACAACTGCACGTATTTGCTTACATATAGGTGTTCAATGCATTTCTATGCAAGTATACATTCAATGTAATCGCATACTAACATTTTAAAATACATATTTAACAAATCAAAAAGAAGAGTTACTTGGACATGTAAATGTTATCAATAATTACGACTTAAATAGTTTAGTTGGAAGGTCTCCACAAAATGCAAAGATAAGACTTAAAAAAGCAATTGTGGATTGCTATGTGGGGAAATTGGCGAGGTTTAAAAGAATTATATGAAGCAACTTATATGACCTTTGCATAGTTCAGTCATAGTTCAGTCCTTACAGTGCCATGGAACACAATACTGTTAACTTGGCTTGGTGTCCTTAGATGATCATATAAACACCGTCATGCATATATGTTTGTATGTATTCTGGGACATTTATTATTGATGATGTGCTCCCATAACGTTGTTGTAGACATGAGTGTTTGTGTGCCAGTTTCAGTGTTGTGACACTCCTCAGAACCATTTTTCGGAAGTAGATCTACCAAAGTGAAAGGGTTGACAAAGTGAAGTCTATCATCTATTGCCACCACGCTGGAAAACTGATACTGGGGAAAAATAAAATATAGCCTTTGAGGTATACCCATCAAACTGATGTAGATAACATGCACTTTATAACCAAGCAACAAGAGATATGCTTTCATTCTATGCATGTGCAATTCTAAACACCTAGACTGCAGGAGATGCAGTAGCCCTGTCATAGAATATATCAGTTTTATTCTGTAAAACGCCCCATTCCATGATTTCAACCTACAATAAACACAGTGACACTTTGGAATTGTGGCACATAAAGATGCTCTTGTTGAGAGGGGAAATGTTTTTCCTCCTCATTCTCACCACCATAGACATACATTTAACACGCAGCAGCATGCACGGTCATAAATATAATACATGGGAGTGTAGAGTATGCCATACAAAGCGAATGTTAGCCTTGTGATTGTTTCTGTAGGACCTGCCGGTTACTCTAAACGGACCCACAGTGCTGGAACAAACATACAAACGACAATCTGGCTGATGGCTTGGTCCACACATATATTTCCTTTTCCATTAGCCAGTTTATTTACTTAAAAACTTTCACAGAAAAGCCAAGTGTTGCTTATTTTTTTCTTATAAAGAAAAACAAACTTTCGCTAATTGTAATCGTGTACGTGTGTAAGATGGTAATAATGCAAATTGTTTACCTGAGAAAGCGTCGGCTGAGCACTCAGATTCGTATTCACGAGGGTCCTGCATTTAGATGTTTGGCCAATTCAATTCATGAGCGTTATTGCACAAATAACAAATGAACAAATAATGCCTGTAAAGTGAAACGTAGCATGCCGAGTGGCTATAGGCTGCAGCCTTGTTGGCTTATATATTCAGATCATATGGTTAACGATAGCGTTGGCAAAGGTACCAACTTTACAATTCGTGATTTTTTTATATACTTAATTAAAATTAAATATTGTCCACAGGCTCCCACACAATCTACTTTGCAGTTTTTTTGTATTGCAGCACTTACTCTCATGGTGATGATCAGTTTTGTACACTTTTTTAGCCTAAAGGTAACATTTGCTTATCCCTTCCGTGTGATGTGCATACATTTAAAATGTCGATTGACACGGACACAATTTGATGCATGAATCGTGAACTTTCAGAATCAATATTCATCAATTAATCGATACATGCTACAGGCCAGTCAGCAGGCTCCCAATGGTAAAGCTCAAATGTCAGTTTTCCCTCCTCACCCCAAACTCCCCGAGAGGATATTTTTACACTCATTATTTAGTGCCGTTGAAGGTGGGGGGAGTTTTGCGCCTCTCTAAAATAATTGTACCCACAGCAGGTCCCGCCCCCTCACCCCAAACCGTAATTCTCCTTATAGATTACCGCTGCATGTAAGGGCATTGTTGAATCAGATTTCGAGAGGAGGTCAGATTTGAGCTCTCCCATCCACCATCGTGTGATACAGTACAGCTATAAAACAGCCTCTGTGCATGCCGCAGAGTTCATGCAGGGGCCCTGCACACTTGCTTCGCTCTGAGCCTCGGTGCAGAGCTTTGAGGGTTGTGGAAAATGGTGAGAGGATAAAACCATCACGTGGCATTTGTGGCCATCATTATTCATCATCAACGGATCAATGCTCAATCGCAAGACCAGCTGTGAATCATGTTTGACCCTTGATCTCTATGTTTTATTATTATAGATTGTTGGTAAGTACCAGGGCTATTACAGTCTTTGTCGATATATTATGGACGCAACAACAAAGGATGTTGACTCCAACTAAAATGACATTTCGTAAAAAGTTTCGTGGCACGAGGGTGTTTGCATGTGACATTGGCGGCGATGAAGATAATAGCCTCACTTTTATTTGTGCAGTGGAACCCTCTGTGCTCTCATAGAGTATGATCGAAAACGAATTTATTGCATGTGTGTGTTAATTCAAATGGTGCCGTGGGGGGCACAGGTGGTGCATCTGCCTGTCATCCCAGTCACCTGGGTCTGCCCAGTGACCTCCTGCCAGCAAGCGAGCCTTCTAACTTTCACGCGGTCTCAAACTGCACCTAGCCTGGCACAAGCGCCCTGTTGACGTCACCGCCACTTAGTGGCGAATGGCGACTGTTGTTATTAATTCAAACGCATTCGGTGGTAATGTTGCAACTGTTATTGCACAACGCAAAGAGCCACGTGCAACCCGTTGGTGGGCGCGGCTCGTGAGCGGACGGTTCGGCGCTCACAATACGACGGGGGGGAGGAGCCAAATCCCTGTCATAAGGGCCGTCCATAAATGACGTCACGCACCTAGGGGGTGGGGGTGGGGGTCAGACATTTGTGACGATGTATGACGAGGGGGGGGGGGGTGAGAAATGTGACGTCACGTTAAAATGCGCAACTTTAAATAAATATAGACAACACGTTCTACTTAATTAAATAGACTTTTTAATAAATGTTTTATCCAACAACATCAGAGTGCAGCGGCACATTAAATACGCACTACAATCACAATAGTTTAAAGCGATTTGAAGCATGTTTTATTTTGGGGGGGGGGGGGGCAGAGCTTTGTGACGTCACATTTGAGGGGGGGTCTGACTTTTTGTGACGCCTTTTGACGAGGGGGGGGGGTCAAAAATCGTCCAAAATCGCGTCACGTCATTTATGGACGGCCCCATAGCTGTTGAATCCCCGTGAGTGGCCAGTTTGAGTGAAAGGTGACGAATACAGCTCCTGTAATGAATCCTTTCTCAAGATCATCATCGAAGTGTAAGATTATGCAGCTGGCTTGTGCATGACTTACCTGGGCAAAATCCAGCTTGCTCTGGGATCAAGCCTCCCCATATTGTGTCAAATAAAATCATAAGTTGTCCATTCACAGCTGGATCAAGGCCTTCCCATGCCATGCCAGTCTTGGAGGTTTCTTTTTGTAACATAATTGCCCATGCCGGTCAGTGCGAGTTGGTGAATGGGGCAGGGGATGAGGGGGTCACCCAGGACCCGTTCAGACAGCAAGCATTCGCTCCTGAAGGCCAGTTTCATAATAGTCGATTGTGATTACCATTGCACCACTGTTCCTCCCCCAGTGTACAATTTGTTGTAAAATGAAACTGTTCATCTTCCTCTTTTGCCAAGCAAATCATAAGTTACCACTATGGCTGCAAATGCATTTAATTTTTCTCTGTAACTTGCATCGCATCATAAGCTATTGTAGGTATAAAGTTTATAGCTTTACTCTCGACCACCTGGGGAAAGCTTCAATAGTATCGCAGTTGCATCCAGCCAAGATATTCCTCCACTTAAAAGTTAATAGACATCCTTACCAATATCTCACACTTAATGAAGCGCATGCACATTATAAGGGATGTGATTTAAATAACAACTCCGACATAATAAAACCTGACGGCATTGAGATTGGGAAGGCTTACGCTGGAAACTGGCAGCAGATGTCAGAGCATAATCAAACTTAAATATTCATGCTATAAATTCTATACATGGTAATTTTCTCTTACCAAACTACAATAAATGCTATATGTTTTAAAATATATATGCTTATGGAAGCAAACACATCATATTAAAACTATAATAAGAACAGACATTTCAAAACTCAGCTTTTTAAATTTTAATATTCCTCCGGTATGCTTTATCAACAGAACAAGTTGTATATCGCTTGAATTTTACAAGTAAAACATATTCTTTAATATGTTAAAGAGGATGCATGATAAATAAGCAAGTTAATTCCAGGTGTTATGCCAGTAGGTGAGCATGGGATAACAGTACATGAGATGTATTTCTGCCTTGTCTGTGTTAACATTGTGCTCGATCCACATACGGCGTTGATGAAACACATTGCCTTTAGCAGTTTTCTCCAATGTTTCCATTTAAGATATTGGCATATTTTCATCAAAATATCAATCCAAAAGGAGCATTTGTCAACTTGTGAATTGGGTCTATCATCATTCACCATGGTCACTCAACTGATTGATTAAGATCTCCCTAATTCACTGCCATCTCTCTTGATCCTGTGATATTAGGTTCGAATTGTGTCTATTAAGTATTGTCACTTCATACGCATTGGCTTTCTTTTTGGGAGCAATGGTTTCTCCCACTTACAGAGGAGGTCAAACATAATGTTATTTGAGATTTTAACGCAGTGAAATTGGAATGCAGGCTTTTAATTGGCATGTTTGCTCCTTTGAAAACATTTTAGAAGACAATATTTTGAATAATGCGTGTTGTCCTAAGATGCATGAGCATGGGGCCTGCAAAATATTTTTTTTAAAAATACCAAAACAAATGCATTTCTTCAGAACTGGTGTGACAATATTTTATTTGGGGGGGGGGGGGTAGAGATAATGAAACTTTCATTTTACAAATGAAAGAGTGCATACTGAATATGTAATGGTTGGAAATTCAATGCAATTGGAACAGAAATAATGCAATCAATTCTGCATCGAATTTCCATTTTGGCCACTGTAAAATTAGGTGGGTGGTGCGTGCGCATGCACTTCAAAATGTGCCTTTTGGTAGAGAGAAGTGCAATGCAGATTTTAGCTCATTCACCCCTCACATGCATGTATGTGGCTGATTGCTTGGTCGGGAAGCTCCACAGTGGTCCAAGTCGTCATTTGCAGTGGGTAGCCTTTCAAAAATAAACTTGACAATTACAGTGTGCAACCAAAGTGTATATTTGTCATACTCTTTGGTTCTATTCGGTAAAGTCACGTAGGTAAAAAATAAAACAACAAAAATCACATTTTATTTTTTTACCTACGTGACTTTACCGAATAGAACCAAAGAGTATGGATCCTTGCAGTCACGAAAGCTTCAAATCTAGAATTGTATATTTGTCCTCTAAATTTTAAAACTAAATTTTGTCAGATATGAGAGTAAACAATTACACGCATTAACATATTGAAGAATATAATTCTAAATAATACTCTTATCATATAAATTGGAATAATATAGCAGGGAAAGAAATTGAGTAATTATTTTGATATTGTAATATGTAGCTATCGCAAGTAATATTCTGGGTAATTAAACGCTGGTTTCACAGTTATTGAATGGAAACGAACTCAAAATGCGCATTTACATTCAGCTGACAGTCATAAAATAAACACATTCTCAACAATCTGGGCTCAACATAGATGTTACATACTCTATGGTTCTTTCGGTAAAGTCACGTAGGTATAACATATAGCACACAGCTTCAAATAGATAGATATCACATATAATGTGTGGCACATTAGGAATGTACCACTCTTTTAATTATTTCCTCATGCAGCAATGGAGTAAAGTGTGGTTTTGTGAAGGTCCTTACGTGCTGTGCAGTACATCAATGCACGTGTTGTACACCAGCGTGCGATAACTGAGTCGGGCCTGGAGGTGGCTGGAAGGGTTATTGAGTAAACCTAACCTGTTCTCCAGTCACGTGGCTAATGGCGACTCGGTTGAGGATTGCTGTGTGACACACGTGCTGTTACATTTTTACAGATTACCACAATGAATGTGTTTGGCCTCGATTTGGAGCACCTGCCCACGTCCTTCATTTGGAGTGTGCAACAAATGTATATGAATGAAAAAAAACATAATTATTGAATGGCAGCCAAGGAATGGAATTTGTCCAAGATCACATCAACCATAAAATCAGGTTTGTACAGGTGCCAGGTGTATTATTATCACTCCTACTATACAATGAGAGAAAATGATGGATTGGGAAGGCCATCATTCAGCAGCAGATTGACCATGGCTGATGATGGTGACGACAGAAAAAATAACCAGTATGCGTATATATATCAATGTAAATAAGTTATATTGTTGAATTTGTGCCTTTAGGTTGAAGTTCATTTTAACTCATTCATTTTACAATGAAGAATGATTTGACATAATTGGCTATAAGCTATTTATCTGTCTTGATTACAACGATGACTCATCCGTGATGTTTCACATTTCCGTATTTATTTACCAGAGGGCTGCTTGTAGCTCCAGACAACATTAATTCACTTAATGAACAGTTCTGCAGGTCACTGAAGCATTTCCCCAAATAGCACACAGAGACCAAGAGTTTTATTTGGAGAAAGTAGCCAATGGCGGAATATTAATGTTTACAGTGCTATCAGCATGATAGTTTCGTATGAATACTAGAATTATTTCCTTAACAAATTGGGGCTAAAGATTATTATCAGAGAAGCTCTTTTTCACAGATGTCCAGTACAGGCGGGTCAGCAAGTTACAACAACAATAGAGAGCTGGTGGAGGAGGTGAAAAGTTACTGACTAGATATAGTCAGTCTCACCTCCAAACGTCTCGATCAGGGGTGGTCTCTCTGCTACTCCGGAGTAACCCCTGGTGAGAGGTCCCGGGCAGGTGTGGGGATACTCACAAGCCCCCCATTGGGTGATGTTCAGTTGGAGTTTGGCCCAGTGGATGAGAGAGTCACCTCAATGAGACTTCGGGTCTCAGCAAGGAAAACTCTGACTGTTGTCTGTGCTTATGCACCAAACAGTAGTTCAGAGTATTCGGCGTCTTTGGAGATGGTGGGTGCAGTGCTCAAAAGAGTGCTGCCTACGCACTGCATAGTCTTACTGGGTGACTTCAATGCTCATGTGGGAAACGATGGAGATACCTGGAGAGGTGTGATTAGGAGGAATAGCCCCCCTGATCTGAACCCGAAAGGTGAGATGTTATTGGAATTTTGTGCTCATCACGGAATGTCAATAACAAACACCATGTTCAAACACAATAATGCTCATGAGTGTACTTGGTACCAGAGCACCTTGGGCCGAAGGTCAATTATTTACTTTATAGTTGCATCATCGGACCTAAGGCCGTATGTTCTAGACACTTGGGTGAAGAGAGGGGCAGAGCTGTCAACTGATCACCAACCAAATAGACGTGAAAGGCCCAAACGAATATTGTGGGTGTTCTGGAAACGTCTGTCGGAAGACCCAGTGCAGAAAGATTTAAACTTCCGCCTCCGGGAAAACTTCTCCTACACTCCAGGGGAGGTCGTGGACATTGAGTCCGAGTGGACGATGTTCAGTTGTGACCTGAAGGCAGTTGGTGCCTGTCATGGTGGCAACCTAGGACCTTTTGATTTAAAGCTTTCGTGACTGCAGGGATTCATATTCTTGGTTCTTTCGGTAAAGTCACGTAGAAGGGAAACAATAAAATAATAAAAATATAAAACAATAAAATTCTCACGACGTTTCGACTGCAACACAAGCAATCATCATCAGGTGTGAAAACCACAGCAATAAAATTTGAAAAAAGTGGCGGTTATCTTTTAACGTTAGCACCACGGAGAGCGATTTGGCAGTTATTCAGATGGACGAGTCCATCTATGTTCAGAAAAGAGGAGGGGGGAGACGAAAATAATGGATGTGGTCTGAAAGCCACCGTAAGCGTGAACAATCAATTAAGACCCGAAATGGTTTATCAAATCCTTCCAATGATTGCTAAGCCAGAATCCATCTTCTCCTTTGAAATTGTCTCTGTGTTTGTATATGTGGATAGCCTCATAAAAGAATCTCTCATGATAGCCAGATGGCTTGCAGAGAACCTCTGTTTTGGAGAAGTAAATGTCATGCGAGCCTACTGAATTATACTAGTGATCTGCCACGGCCGAGGTGTTGGTCCTACCGTATTTTAGGTCTGCTATATGTTCACGGATGCGGTCCGAGACATGTCGTTTGGTTTCTCCAATGTAACTACTACCACAGAGGCAACATAGTTTGTAGACGCCAAGGTACTGTATGTCCGGAATCGCATCTTTTACAGACTGAGTTGTTTTAATAGGGTCAAGCAGTTGAAGTAATCAGTTGATTTAGATTGTACTGCTTTGTAAAGTATACACAGGCTTGTAATAAATAAGCATGGCAAGTAAATAATTGGCTGTCTATATTTTTTTCCAGTTCTCCAATATAGCTTGTTACTCAACGCACGGACTTCTTTGCGTGGTGCATAGCAATACACACTTTGGATATTTTAATGTGCTTCATATACGACCCATGTTCAAAAAGGAAAAAAAATAATGAGAATATCTTCATGCTCAAATGCGCAATGGATAGTGCTCATCTCTGCTGGTAGTTCTGATTTAGCAATATCAATTTTACATTTTAATATTCAAATGTGGAATTGTTTACTTATACGAAACGAGTTTACTACCACATAAATTGTACTCATTTTGTTATGTTAATTCATACATTGATCACAACCTCTGCACTGGTTGCTCATCATTTTTCCCTTATTACTTATATTTTTTAAATATAATAATTACTTTATGAAAGAATGTTCTTGTTTCCCAAATTTAGTATTACGATTGTTGCACTTCGTATCATATCATGAGATGAATAAAGGAGGGCGTGGGTTCGATTCCGACCTTGACGCCTGTATATTTGGAGTTTTCATGTTCTCCCCTTGGTCGTGTGGATTTTTCTCCGAGTCATCTGGTTTTTCCCTCCACATTTAGAAACATGCGTTTAGAGTATTTGGCTGTTATACATTTCCACGCAATAAACCACTTCGTCAAATTATCATACGGTATGTGGCTAGGTTGCTTCTGAAAAATTACTTTATAGCTCAGTGGGCCTTACCTTGTCAAATAGAAAATAGTTTAGTTTATTTCTTCCACATGTGGAAAGAATTTATCCAGAAAGTATCAGATCATGTTCAGTTGGATCATCTAGATGTCATTCTCTTCCATCGTGATAATATCTGGAAGCTCCAGTCCCTAATACACAATTAGTTATGAGCTCCTCAATTCAAGAATATTTCATATTCTTTGGGTCTTTCGGTAAAGTCACGTAGATAGAAAAATAATAAAATGATAAAAAAAATCACGACGTTTCGATCGCAACATAAACAATCGTTTTCAGGTGAAAAAATACAGCAGGCGGATTGTTGAGGCAGGACGAAATATAGCGAGAGAGTTACTGCAGTCAAAGGTTATATATGTTTGAAGTGGGCGGGGCTAGAGATGGAATTTGCAAGTCAATGTAAGATCGCAGAGCTAGCTATACCTCGGCTATTTATGTCTGCATTAACCACAATACTTGTGGTCAGAATGCAAACGAAAATAAAGGCGATCGGTATTGCCTTGGTGTCGCGGCGTCTCTTCAGAGAAGTGAGCGACTCGATCAGATGAGCCTTCTTGTCTCGGAGTCTGTTAAAAGATCTAATGGTTGTGTGGAAACCCTCCCCGTAGAGGCGGTTAAATCTTGACTTAAAGCTTTCCTGACTGCAGGAATTAATACTCTTTGGGTCTTTCAGTAAAGTCACGTAGATAGAAAAATTAAATTATAAAAAAATCACAATGATTTTTTTTCAAATGACCACGATTTTTTTTCATTTTGTTATTTTTCTATCAACGTGACTTTACCGAAAGACCTAAAGAATATGAATTCCTGCAGTCAGGAAAGCTTTAAGTCAAGAATTTCATTCAACACCATTTCAATTATGTTTTAAAATGGACATTTTCAAGCAAAACTGTCAGAGAGTTATGGAGGACATTGTGGATGTGATAAGACCACATTCATCATTAGAAAAGAAGCCCATTTTAAACTCTGTGTTACTCTCACTTTATATACATTTTCTCTTTTGTCCATGAAGTTCGAAATAAATCGGCCCATGAGCCATGAGAGCACATACAATTTCACCAATCCTGTTCCATCACCAGGTGCTGTATATGTACAAATGTTGGTGGAAATCGGGAGCATCGCACTGTGAATGATCCATGTATTTATGACCTCTGAGGCACCCGGCTACCTCAATAATAGTTTTTTGGTGAACCTATTTCCCCCACATTTCATTATGCTTTAATTATATTTCCAGTACGTATTATGAACAATGTTTTTCCGTGACATATTTAATAAGCATCAGCTCATGCTCGAAAGCCACGTACACGTTGTATAGCCGTGTGTGGTATAAACTAAAATTCGCTGGCAACCCAGGCCGTTAAAGGGTCCTCCATTCTATGACGTGGAATGCTTATCGCGTTCTATTAGGTGCACACATTCCAAATGCACATGCTGGTATGCAGCATTAATGGTTGTACACATGTAATAGATTTTGGTTAAAGCATGTCACTGTAAATCTTGCCTATAAAGGCACAGATCTGGGCATTGGCATTGAAGAGCTATGTGGAAAGTTGATGGGTTTTTGTAATTTTGGTGAAAACACGTTTCCTCAAATGGATGGTGGAATGGACTGACGGGCGTGATATTTCCGCAGGCATAGCAATAAGTGGCCTGTCGGCTTCTGAATAAATCCACGGATGAGTAAATTTCATAATTTTTAGTAGTTATATGTGTGTGTGTCAACTTTGAAAAATTACCACATGGACCCAATAATTGATGAAATGCTGAGAAGTGCCATGGATTTCCTGACTCACAAGAAGTGACATTTTTTTTAAATAGGGCCCATATTTCATCACAAACTCTTCGCGTGGGGGCAGTGCGATGTCGAAAACAATGAGTTTTGTTTTAAGTAAAATACAACGTTGAAGCACAAAATAGATGTGTTGCCAAAGTGGCGTCATAAAACATCACAAGCATTGTGTTGAAAGTAATACTGTACATACCTCATTCCCTGGAGGTTAGGTTCATAATCAGTCGTGATAAATGCAGGCACGGATTACACAGCAAATTCAAGCAAAGTGCACAGGCATTGGAGATGATTTACATCTCTTGCATGTGCATTATGAAAGAAAAAATTATTTCCATTTTTATTTAGCATGTGCATTTGCATTGAGCCAGGCAGCAGCTTCATCATTTGCAGAATGCGGCGTCGTCCTCACACCGCCACTGGGTTAGTAGACGCAGTCTTCAACTGCTATGCCTAATTGTTTGTCCTGCACCATAGCTAAACCCCCCACCGGTGCAGCACACAGGGAGACCGTCGCTAGTTCTGAACCTGTTGAGCACGGCCCAGTCATGGCGTCAAACATCAACATCAGGCTGGTGAATCGTAGGGTCGTCCACACGAAATTCAGAATTTAGAATATTTGTTTTATGGAATTGTATTTATTAATATTATGGATTTATAACATGTATTACTACGGGGAGAATCTGATGAGCTATGAAGCTCTTTTTCCACAGATGTTCAATAGGGGCGCGGGATGAGAACGTTACAACAACAAACAATACTAAAACATGATCGGAGTGCAAAGTATAGAAAGGTAAGTAATTCACTTGAAAAAGATACAAATAAAACTACACTTGTTTTTGTTTTCTTAGCAAGTATAGTCCACTGAGCTATTAGCTTCTTTTTCGGAAGCGACCTGACGATGAGAGCCACTGCTCGTGCCACAACGACTGCTGACAACGTCCTGGCGTGTGCAGAACGTTAGTCCATGGTGAGTGCCGGGATGACAGACGGGCAGCAGGTGGGCTAAAGGGATCGGACTGTATAATAGCAGACTGTGGTTGGCACGAATCTTTTCCAGTAGCTTGCCAGTCGCAGCCTCGCAGTGGATTTGTGAGTGGGGCGGTGTTGCACGGAACCAGCAGTCGGTTAAACAGTTTCTGAGATAATGTGCATTGTCGAATGTAGCCGTGTATCAATAACGACCGGCCCTAGACAGGCGCGCAGGAGTTTGCTATTGAGATTAGGGGCTAGGTCGTGCTGGCATTATAGGATTGAAGCACTGACTCCCATAACACGCTCGGTAACTTTCCAAGCAGGTTATTGCTAGACTTTACTTTTGTGGCTGTCTCCTTGACATGATCATGGTAAGTCAGTGTCCATTCCATGGTCAAACGGAGTTTGGGTGAAGGTCGTGCCTCAGCCGCTGCCCATTGAGGGCAATATTCAGTTTGCTGGCGGAGAAGGTGGAATGAGCTCGACATTGTCCTAGTAGCACTGGGCTGAAGATGCCAAACCTTGCAGAAGTGCACCAGCTTGTTAACGTCATAATTTACATTGTAGATTACAACAGATGAAGAGCACATATAGACTATAATTGTGCGATAATTACTACATTTATATAAAAAATAAAATAACATCACCATCAGCCGTCGCACAAAGTCGAATATATGAAAAATAATGTATTCAATTGAGGGTTTTCTGCTTTATGGTATGTAACCTCGCCATAAACAAGATGGCAAAAAGGGATATCACTCAGAAACAGGAGCATGGCAGTTTTAAGACCACTTTGGTACTTGCAACAAATAAAAAAGTTAGTAATTCGTTATATTGAGTTGCTCAATTTCAATTTCCATGCAAAAAAAGTCTATAGCTACCCCTGCTACCATAAAGAGGCAATTACTGTTACACAATAAACTTTCAAGAGGCCTGTTTAATATGACCTTAGAGAAGAATGTTTCACTCACATGGACATGCCGCACTGTGGTTTAATTATGTCTGAAGAGTGGCCATCTCAAAATACAGTCTGCTTATATTTTAATAATAATCATATTTAAACGTATACACGTACAATATTCCGTCAGGTTCTGTGAGCAACAACCATATCCTGATTTAAGAATTCAGAAAAAATTGAGTGGTCTTACGGACATTTCTAGGATAATTAAATTTTTAGCACCTAATTAATGTTACCAAGTTTTACAATTTTTTTGCATTTCAGCTTGTGTGCATGTTTTTTTTTTATTTCAAGTGAGTCATTCTCCTTTATTCATTACAGAATCTCCATTAAAATCAAAGAAAAAATGCCTACTGTGTAATTATCACCTATTTTGGTTATTGTTTACTAAATGATGTCGGTATTGTTCCAGTTATCATTATCAGGTAAAATATGTTTATTCTTCATATGAGAGACCATCTATGTTCTTTAGTCGACGAGTTACTCCTACCTGCCCAAAAATATAAATGGTCAAGAGTTAAGATCCATAACTCAACAATCAGTTGTCATATCATTAATCTAATTTTTTGTCCCATTTGCACAGTTTTCTCCTCTCAAGTATCATATAATTTTAATATAATTTGCATACAGTAAATGGCAAACAATGTATTCGTACACATACAATTCGATGGATGGACCATAAATGTAAGAAACACTTTTTGATCAGTGAATTGATGCATCGCTAATTTTACGGGGAATTTTATTAAAGTACTTTATATATAGTGTACATTTTGTATTGCAACAAATACACATCTTAATTAAGGTTACAGACTGATTATTTCCTTGAACTTTTTGGTGGTTGTCAATTTGCATTTGATATTTTGTATTACTTTCTAAATATGTTCATGTAAAGCACTACATTTATGAACAAGATAATTGCTTTTCAACTGCACACTCGAGAAATGGTGGAATGGGGTGCACAGTAATTATTTCCATCAAATTGTTCTATAGAGAGTTGTCGCATGCATATTTTATATATATTGTGATGGAATGCCATTCCACAGCTTTTATTTGAGAACTTTAAAAAACAAATTAACCATAAGAGGCTTCTAATCTGTTGAGTTGTATTCACTTAAGTTCACCACATAAGCTCTAGAGTATTTAAGCAAAGAGTAGAAGTAGTAAAAAAAGACTAATTAAATTTGGGTTGTGATATTGTAGTGGAATGGATGCTGCCATGGTTTAATGGTTGGCACGCCGGATTTTCAGTCCACTGGTCACCGGTTTGATCTCCCGCCGCGGCAGCAGAAATGGTTTTCATAAATCCCCCAGCCTCTGTCTCCCAAAAGTATAAATGGGTACACCACTGTTAGTCGATTGGCAAGGTTGTATGTGGTCAGGTAAAATGTGGGTACCCCCACAGCACTCAAGATGTGTGGCCGGTGAAAAATTAGCATACCAAAATATCCTGTAAAAGGTTCTCTGGAGTTCTTTAAAGTGGTGGCCCTTCTGTCAGCAGTGGCGTAAGTAAGTAATTTCAGGGTTGCACCTTTACATTTTACTTTTGTTGTGCTGTCAAGCTTTCCCATACATGCATTGCTAATGCATGCACTTGTGCATGTATTGGCAACTGCTCAAAATTTTAATGGCCAATGGACAAGGTCAGGGCAGCAGCTAGGGAACACCTGAAGGATCTATTTCTCTTCTCATTCTACCACAATTTTGCCCAACACATACATACACTTTCATGATCTTTAATAAATCGTATTCCTTGTTAATCCTTGATATCATAGCCAGTGTTCAGGGACCCCAGTTATCTTAGCTCTCAGTCGAAGTAAAGAGTCCCCCCCCCCCCCCCACCTTCAGCGCCACTGGTGTATCGGAGAGAAATACGCAACATTTAACAATTGGACATGACGTTTCGCTGATGATGCTGGTTGTAACTATCAGTCTTTGTCTTCCTTTTCCAATATAATCATATTAGGCGCACTGTCCCACAATTAACTATTTAATTTATTTTGTTTATATTTACAAATAAACAAATCTTTCCCAAACAGAAATTAAAGCTACAGTACAGCTGATAAGGATAACTGCTGTGTTGCCATTGTTTGAAATCACAAAATTGGTGAATATTTAAAACCATAGCACATGCCCGTTCGTTTGTGAAGTATATGTGAGCATGATGTAGTGTTTCATTTTAATTAAAGCCACCCACCCGTTGCAATGGTCTATTCCTCGGCCCCTTCCTTTAGCACCATTGGACATTCCCCCATCAACCCCCTCATTCCCCACTACAACCATTTGAAAGCATAGTAAGTGGGGCTTTACCTAGCCCCATGAGATGTTGAATGAAATTGCCAGACCTTGCGGTCTGACTTTTAGGGGCAACCAGTTATTTTCTAACTACCGAATATAAAACACAAAATTTACGTGTTCTTGGGGTCACTGAGCTGTGATTTTTGTGTTCATATTTGTTTTGGCATAGGTGATATCCCCTGCTGTAGAATGGTGTAATTCTTGACTCATGTCTATACTTTAGGTATCGTTCAGTGTATTATCTTAACCTGACATTCAAAATAACATACTAAATTCACATCAATTCGTAAGTACTATAAGTGCAAGAACTACAATGTTCAATGTCACAGTTTAGCATTTAATTTCAATAGGCTTTTGTTGTTAGCACTGACCACTGAAAAAAACACATGATAAACACTAAACTTATTGAAGGACATGTAATGTGTAATTATTTAATTGTCACCCAATCATAAGTACTGTACAGTAAATTAAGTTGTCAAGAGTATGCTTACTACGGTAGTGACATTACAAATGAATGCGTAGTTGTGAACACAGTGGGCTGTGGTCATTTGTGAGGAGTGATCAGTGGATTCGTGAGTTAATAGTTGGATAGGTCTGAGAATTGGGGAAATGTGGTTTTTATATTGGTGCGGAATTTTTTGTTCCGAGCACAGGCCCAATGGCCTCGCACAACAAGCAGCCAGAAAAAAAAACTAATTCCGGATCATTTGGAGTTTGGAGGTGAGGCATTCGGAGAGGACACAAATAGCCCCGTGAAGTAGCTAATCATGTGGAAATGTATAGCAGCCAAATACTCGAAACATGTTTGTAAATGTGGAGGGAAAACCGGAGGACCAGGAGAAATATCCATGCAACCACGGGGAGAACGTGCAAACTCCAAATATGCAGGTGTCAGGGTCGGGTTCGAACCCACGGCCTTCTGTATACTAGGCAAAGTAATTAACATTTTGCCACCGTGGCATCCCATCTAGCCATCGTGGCACCTATAATTAAGATTCTCATCCACAAAGAGGCAAGTAAGTGGTAGATTTTGGCAATATTGTACAGGTATGAAATCCTTCAGATTTCGGAGATGTAAGGGGTAAGATTTATTTCTGTAAAGAGAGTTCAGGGTCATAATTATTTAAATATTTCAAATGTTCTTGACAAGCTTTTAGTTGTGTTGGGGGAGTGCGGTAGATGTAGTCTTATTTTTGACAATGACAAAGACATCTCTTGTGAGTACAATTAATTGCAGATGTTAAAGTTGCTTCAATCAGAGGCGGAGTGAGGATTTTCAGGTAGGGGGGGGCAACCCCTCCAGCAATGAAAAATAATAGGAGTTGTTAGTCTTTAAGGACTTGTCCCTTGCTTTTTATTCGACGCGTGTGCGGCGATGGCGCATGGCCTGGAAGTATGACATGATTTGATCGTTCGTCACCGTCGCAGCAGTCTCCTTCTCGACATACAGCAGCATGGCGTCATTGAGGTAGTCAGAGCCCATTGCGGTGCGCAAACGCGTCTTGATGATTTTCAGGACGCTGAAGATGCGCTCGGCCGTGGCTGTCGCCACCGACAACGCCAGTATCAGCCGCAGCAATCGGTATACAAGGTGGTAGCCTGGCCGTGGCCCGGCCGGTCTGCACCAGCATGACCGATAGTTTAGGGAGCGTGCCCACATTCTTCAATAGCTCGTCCTTCTCTAATCTCCCTGCCGAAGTGGACCAGCTGCTGATCGAGAAGCATTAGGTCGACGTCAGAAAAGTCGATCATGTAGAACTTTCGGGCCAGCTCCAGGAACTTGTCGACATTAACCGAGGCGAACTGCTTGCGTGGAGAGATACATGCTGCTAGGCGGAGCATCTCCATCGACTCGGCGCTTAATCTGTAGGCGAACGCAGCCAGCATCTTGTCGATCGCTGCGTAGAACAGGTCGACACAGAAAACATAATCATTGGTATTCATGTGCCCATCGCGATGAGGCCGGCCAGGTCGGGTGAAGTTGGTGGTCATATCGGGCACCTCGATCTTGTGGGTCTCACAGAACTGCTGCACCTTGTGGAGCAGGTCGTCGTAGCTGGTAACGCGCATCTCTGTCAGCGCTTTGACGACGCCATCGACCAACCACAATGCATTGATGATGTCCTGGTCCTTCGTTTGCAGCGCCTGCGACAGGTCATGCGTGATAAGCAGCATCTTCTCCATGAGGCGCAAACTTGAACGTGCACATGCCATCGAGCAGGCACATCACCTTTACCCGCTGCTCCGACTTGCTGCCATCCGTCTCCACATGCTGGATGACTTGCATTGTCGCGCCGAACATGTCGATCAAGCAACGCAGCGTGCACCAGAACAACAACCAGCACGTGTGGCCTGGGCACACCAATGCCGTCTCCTGGTTCAGACCACGGCCCGTCTCAACCAGCAGCTCGTTGATCATCTCCAGCACGATCTTCTTCTGCATGTTGATGAGATCATCGTTGCGCTTGCAGGAGCTCATCGCCACATTGGTGATATCATTGACCAATGCGAAGAATAGGCCGATGTCGGGGACGCCATCCTTGCAAGCAGCAACCAGCGAGAGTTGGAGTTTGTGCAACCAGCAGTGCCCGTAATCGGCCAAATCGTTCCGCTGCCTGATCAGGGCTTGCAGGCCGTTGATATCGCCGCTCATATTGGACGCGCCATAGTAGGCCTGCCCGCGGCAGTTGGCGATCGGGCAACAGCGATTGGTCTGCATGTCGACAATGGAATTGCGGAGCGTGGGGGCGCACGTGTCGGTGACATGCTTCAGGTCGACGAGACGTTCGCGCAGCACGCCAGTCTAGATCTCAACGAAGCCGAGGCCAGTTTCTCCTTCTTGCTCGCATCGCGCGTCTCGTCCGCCATGATGCAGTAGAAGGCGTCGGCTTGTTCATCATCGAGGAGCTTTCGGACGATCTGGGCGTGGGCGTGGATGATGTCCTTCTGGATGTCGGGACTAGTCATGATGGCGTTCTGCGGGGCGTTGTCGAGCGCGACGCAGACCAGCTCAACGTCGCGTTTGCACAGGAACTGAAGCAGCTCGAGGAAGTTGCCACGGTTGAGCGACTCGTCCGACTCATTGTGGCCCCGGCAGGCAAGCCCCTGCTTCATCAGGAATCGAATCGCATCAACTGATCCCTCCAACCAAGACCGATTGTCGGTGATCGCCTGAGCCATCTGCTTCTCCAGGCCGTGCTTGCCCATGATGATGTGCATCTCCGTGTTCATCATGTCTCTGGCCTTCTGTACCGTCTGGTTGTGGAGCAACTGCACACCGCCTTGATGTTGGAGAAGACAGCAATTGCGGCTGTCCACCTTATTCCAGGCCGAGAATCCATTCGAGACGAAAGCGTCCGAGCGATTGCGGGACGGGAAGAGGAAGCACGTGAAACAGTATATCAACTCGGTGTGGAATGAGTATTCGAGCAAATCGTACGTCTCAAATCACGATGGCTGCGGGCGGTGCTTTTGTCACCCCATCATCTTTGACGGGTACAAGCTGCCATCCGACGAACGGGGGCGTGGAACGAACTGGCCCTGCATCAGGTACAAACGACAGATCTCGTTGACAATGTTTGGATCATACGTCGAAATGGTGGGTCTCGTCCCGGGATCCCGATCGACGACACGCACCCCTGCGGGCAATGGCACTGGGCGCAGGGAGTTGGCTAGTGTGTCTGTTTCCGATTCATCAGCTGCCGCCGTTGAAGACGAAGGGTCAGGAGATCGCGAACGGTGACGCTGAGCTGGAAGACGCTCTGGCGAACAACTCGCCGGGCACTTCTGCAGCCATCGATCGAGGGTCGAATTTGAACCGTGTGTGATGAGCATCATGCTCGCTGAAGGTACGCCTTCAGGGAAGTCGTGTACTGTATACGCAACTGCGCACAATTCTGAGTCACTTATAACTGCTTTGCCGTTACTTATTGCCAATTATGGACTCAGACTATTGTCCTATCATATCATAGATTCCCTGGCACATAATAATATGCTACACAGTGGCAGTGGGGGTCGCAAAATGCCGATTTATTACTAATAAACCCCAATGATCTGATCGAAATTAGGGATTTCGATCGGATCATTGGGGGGGCACGTGCCACCTCACACTCCCCCCCCCCCGACACTGGCTCCACCACTGACTCCAATATGACAACACATCAAGGCAGGATGTAAGAGTAGACCGTGAAGAGCCAAAGGAGATACAGAGTTAAGTTTAATCAGCATAAAAATTATGGTTTATTTTAAAAGTGAGAGAAGATAGAATGGGGGATAGAATAATATGGAACTCCATAGGTTACGTTTGAGAAGATATTTATTGCATGGAGAAGTGGGAGGGGCAGATTTTGAGGTGTGTGTGTAATCAAGAGAGGAAGGTGCCAGACGTTCTGATGTATTCTTTAAGGCGTTTGAAGAGGATTGAATGCGTGGTGTTCAAGGTCACAGTCATACCTATGACGATAATAAGATACAGCCAGGAGAGGAGAGGCCATTGGCCATTTGCAGGAGGATTGGCTCAGTGGAACAATGAGTGAAAACTGAATTGGACCTGGCCTTGTAGATTGTGAAAGGAAGGAGAGGTGAGAGAGAATTATCCTCGGGAAGATTTTTTTTCCAAGGAAGGAACTTTTTTTTGATGTGGTGGACATTATCAGGAATGTTTCAGTCTAGATTTTTCTCTCAAGAGGAACAGATTTCGGGATGGAGGAATGAATGAAGGCAGAGGCATAGAGGATCACAGAGTTGGTAGGAAATTAGGTATTTTTTAGTGGGGATTGGGTCAAGGAGAGAGTTGAACTTTTTTGAAGGGGAGATGGATGGTAGTGATATAATTGTAGGATACTGGTGGGGAACTGTCAAGCAGAGGTGGTGGGGAGACTTGGAGGAGAGTACATAATGTAAGTGAGACCAAAATGTTCTAAATATTTTTAGACAATAAACGGTATATCTTTATGTCATTTTCTAAAAACGCTGTGATGTAATGTTCCTTTTTCAAATATTAAAAAAATGAGAGAAAGATTGAAGTAAACATGTAATTATGCATACAATTATTTAAAAAAAGCATTTATTTTCTAACGAATAATGCTGATTAAAATACACCACAGTCACCGCATTCTAATAAGTAGATTTGTACTCGCAGTTCATAGGGCAGCACAAAACACATTTCATAATAGCCAAGATTATGTACCTGGAACGTGCGAACATCCTTTAATTAAGCTATGTGCATATATGGAGACAGCATTAATTAACGCAACAAGTAATGTGATTTGCAAATCTTCATTCTGTATGCTTTATTAGTGAGTTTTACATTAGGGTAGATTTAGACAATGGAGTTCCTTACAACACTGAATAAAACGAACAAGTACATTGACTACAATAAACAAATTATAAAATCATGCAAAAAAAGTAAGAACACAAACATTGAATTATGACAAGATTAATTTGATTTCATGTATTTTGTGTTGCATTAATGAAGGTGGCAGTAGCCTGAGGCCCACATTCGTTTGTACAAATGTCAGCCTATTCAAGTCTGCAGGGAGTAAATGCCTTTACATAAGCAGACATTTCTTTTAGATAGGAAAACACCACATGACCTCAAAAACAAGCCACCTATTTCCACTTAAGCCTTGCACATAAAAATAAAGTACATACTGTATATATGTACATATACGTTTCAGCCTACCAATACTTTTTAAAAAGTATCAGTTCAAAAAATAAAAATGATTGCGTACTCCCACTGCATCTAGAACATTGGCCATGGAGGGTCATTCGATTACAATTTTAAAAGACAGAAACCACAATTCAAATGACACTGTATTAGATGGTATTTATTTCAACTTGAATCTATTTGCATGTGGTTAAAAATGTCAGGTTGCAAATGCAATTCTGAAAACAAATTATAACTCCGTATTGTGCAAATTGGAACGTTTTAATTGATCAAATGTATTATTTTTCGTGGTTGATAACTGATTATTACTGCCATACATTAAAGTGCATACCACTTCAGTAGAGTGTTCGTCTTGTACTCTTTGAGATCACAAATTGTGCTGCCTGCCACGAGACACAGGCTAGCATGTCTGTGCTTCGAAGACACTGGGAAGAGCTCCGTTGCCCTTACACTGTCATGGCAATGTGACAAGCTCTAGCACGTCTCAGTAAGTGGGCACAGCATGAAAACATTACCCTGCCAATAAAGTGATAGTTGCTTGACAGAAATGAAATGGAAGTGTGATGTCGGCATAAAGTAGCTCAAAGGCAGTTGTAGCTTTGGAACAAAGTTATTTTTTTTTAAGTCTCAACACACACAAATATATGTTGTTTCAGCTCTTTGTCAATTCACTGCTAGATACCAAAGACCTGTCCACACTGTTTCTGGTCATTAGAGTTTAGCATACTTTGTCAGGTTAGTAAGTGCGTATTGGTGAAAAAGAGAGGACTGTTATATTCTTAGTTTTTTCGGTAAAGTCACGTTGAAGAGAAACAACAAAATAACAAAAAATATATAAAACAATAAAAAATTCTCACGACGTTTCGACCATAACTCACCTGATGATGACCGTTTGAGTTATGGTCGAAACGTCGTGAGAATTTTTTATTGTTTTATATATATTTTGTTATTTTGTTGTTTCTCTTCAACGTGACTTTACCGAAAAAACTAAGAATATGAATTACTGCAGTCACGAAAGCTTTAAATCAAAATTTAAGAGAGGACTGGTTTAGATATCACTCGCCAATTATGTTAGCCGTGGCTGGGAGTTGAATTCTGATTGCCAGGCTCATAGCAGAGCAGAGCAAACTACGGCACCAATGCTCTTTGCAGTGAGAGGCCATGATCAATTAACTCCTGAATGAGGACCTCCAAAAGTCACTGTCCCTCACACTCTTGCCTATTCCATTATCCGTCTTTTTGTTTCTGCACACGAGCTCCATCATTGTTGTTCTCGTCCTCTCATTCACGATCCCAATTTTTGACAGCGATTCCTTCGCCAGTGCTTTCCATCAGCCACCATCCCAGCTGGCAACTTGTCGTGCCCAGGTCCAGTGATTTTTTTGACAGTCAATGATGTGTCCGATTTGTGTTTGTTCGAAGCTATATGTGTACTTATTTATGTCCCTCGGTGTAATTCCCAACATGTATTGTTGCATACTTTTCAGCGCTTGTTCTATTTTCTTTGTCATTAGCAATGTTTTACATATTTCATGGCATGCAGTAGGCACTGGGGTGGGCCCAGGGCTGGCTCAGACATCATTATTTAGGCACATTAGTAAGATACTTTCACTTATCAAATAAAAATGTCCCAATTTTCCCATCCGGTTCTCACTCATCGCTTTATTTCATAATGTAAAACTATGTCCACATTCAATGATTGCTTGAGATATCCGCACTGTGGTGTTTGACAGTCATGTGCCTCCACTAATCATTTTCTTTTGTTAAGCAAACTAATTGTGCATGACTTTTGCTTTGCTCACAATTAGCTTTAGTTCTACTTTGCAGCCTTCTGTGAACTGAGCAGTACCTGCACGTGAGCTGCTTCATCGCTCCACCTCCTCAGTGGACGTGCTCTCTGTACCCTGGTTGAATACAAACTGTGGGATCGGTCCAAAGTTGCGGGAACCAAATCAGATCATAAACTGATTTAACTTTGACCAGCTTCTACATAGACCATCTAGACTACTGGGCCTTGGCTGTGTCATTTGCGTGAGATTTTTTTGCTTCTACCGCCAATTTGCAGAGCCTCCCATGAGCTTAACAGGGCACAAATGCATCACTTGACCTCAACCATGCCAGATAAAATTATTGGGTACAGTATTGCGCCTGAAAGGGAACATAAAAGGGGGAAGTTGCTTTGCCATTGCATCTAAATGCAAATGTGTTATTTAAGTTTCCAGCACAACAAATGGTACTTGGCATTACACTGCAGGTGCTCAGAGAGGAATCTTTACCAGTATAATTCTAAAATATGGTGAATCAGAAGGTCAGACGGGTGTGTACATACCGCAAAGTTATTTCTCATCAAGCTGTCACTGCTGAAAACAGAACAAAGTTTATTGCACATTCAGGGATTTTTTTCGAGGCATGGTGCCAATGCACTTAGGTTGGCATGACCCAATAGTCACTTATTGTATTCTACCAAGCTATGAATTGCGAACCGTTTTCATGGCTCACGTTAAATATATTCTGTACAAACGTAGCTACCTTTCATTGACGGTTACCTGCACATAAGTAGAGATAACCAGCAATTTGACCAACTAATAAAATAGCTGAGTTCATGGGGAAGGAGAAACGTACAGCGTCTTATGAGGCGATAGTCATAGAACATCAGCCATACTTCATCAGTCCATTGCAAATAAAATTGCACCATTATATGTTTTTATCATACTGTCCTTTGTTTGCATTATGATTTCATGCAACTCTAACTCACATTTGGTGCAGTTTTAAGTAAAATTCTACTTGACAATGTGATGCATTGAACTTGATGGACAATGAGGATGTTGATTATAAAAAAAATACTATGTGACATATACAAATATATATTTATATAGACATTAAACATGTGACCTTTTATACTCAACACGTGTACACATTCACCTGAATCAAACAGGTGCCTAATCTTCTTGATGTCAATTTTTTATGGAATTACCATGTCCCATCACCTCTAGACACTTTGAATATAAATTAATCATAATTTATTTTAATGGTGTATGAAAAAGCCTAAATTAATATACAATATTGTTTCAGTTCCATACTATCTTTGGGCATGTCACTCAGGTTGAATAAAAGGTCATTTATTTTCCATCAGGGTGGCTAGAATATAATCAGCATATCGTGCATTAGCAAGTAAAATGATGGTTCTGGGTTAAATGCTTGGATACAGAAGTCAAAGCACAACTGGGACAATTCTGCTGTCAATTTTTTTTTCTGATATGAATATTAAAAAGAGAGGCAGGCAGGGCTTGTGATTGCTGCTCAACTCAGGAATGACAAGTATCACTTTGGTATTCATCGAGGATGATGAAGACTGACAAAATACCATGAGTACAATGAATGTACATGACATAAATTCCTTGTGCACATCCGAGAATATTGCAGTGTCATTGAACGGACACATTCTCATTTTGGGGTATATATGTGAGCGGTAGTCATTAATCTCCCAAGAAACAGGTCAAGGCAGACATTTTAAACTATTTGTCCTGGATGCTGTGAAAGGATTGTACTCATTTGGGCCACTATAGCAAATGCTGAAAGTAAAATTCAAGGTAGACTTTCATATAATTAACAAAATATAAAAGAGTAATAATAAGCCAATGCAATGAAAGGGAAGTGCAAATCTAAGTAAAACATGTGTAGTGAGTCCAACTAAGTCGCAGACATTGTCTTGCGAGCAACACTATGTATTACATCAACTCAACACAACATAATGTAACCTACACTTGGGTGTTGAACGCCCATCTAACCATGCTACGGCAGAACTAGACACGGTCCTGCTATCCCGGTCCAGGCCACAAGCTGGGTCCCAGACCACGTGGCTAGAGGCTTCTTCAACCCGACGTGGATCTTCATCACCAACAACCCGAAGAACTCCGAGCCCCTCACGGGACCCCCGTTATATCGGCCTGGGCTGGGGCTGGCTCCGCCCCTCGCCCCGCCCACCTTCTAGATCTCTCGAGCTCTTTCCCAAAGGCTCCCGAGAGCTCCTCTATACCACGTGACCGCCCAGTGGCCCCCGTCTACCGGTGGCCCCCCTCCAATATCATCCGGTCATGTGTCGGCAGGTCAACCAGCGTATCATGCCCCAACGTAACCCTGGCTGGCTGACGCGCTCTCTTGCTCCCTCACCTGGAGCCCGCACCGCACATTGTACGTGGTGCCTCTGCGCTGACCAGCGCTCACCCAAGCCCCGCTAGGGCTGGTACAAAGCCCAATAAGCGGGCTGCACATAATGTCAGCACATTATCCGCCGTGGCCTCGCAAGCCCGGCACCACACAGTGACATTCACAGTCACTACACATGTTTAAATACCGTGAGCAGACCATAAGGGCATGATCACAAACAATACTATGAATGGACAGGAGAGACCGGTTTGTCTCGAACAGAACAAAGTGTTATGAGTGTACTGTGAAATTATGTACAATGAAAAGAGTGCACTCATTGTACCGATATATAGTTATTCTATTGTTATGAATGATTTTACAGTGCACATTTGAGTATTCCCATCTACTTTAACGACACATACAAATAGTAGTAGAATTAGAGACGCGGCTACATCATCTCTCCTGACAGATCAGAATGCTTACATTTTGGCAACAATTTTCCTGCTCCAGAATACATTTGGAGCTATATTTCTAGAATAGCACTTCTTATGTAAGCAACGTTATTAAGAAAACTATAAAAATAGCATATTTGATATGTGATTTAAAGTAAAAACTTCGAATTACGTCAGGAACACGCATTCACAAGTTCTGGTGTAAGTAACATTACAATTTCTGCCGACAAATGTATTGCGTTCTCCGGCACAAGCCAGGTTCAACACTGCTTCGCTTCTGAAACATGAGATCGGGTTAATTCCGAGCGGTTTGGTCAAGGACAAAATAATGTATCCACAACAAAATCTTATGCATATAGATACCGCCTACATACTTAAAGGATGAATGACATGTATTGATATAATTTCAGGTAAATGTTAAATGACTCGATCTTAACAGCACACAGACAATAAATGAGTATTTTACTGTTGTATTCTGAATAGAGTAAACTGTAGCAAGTTTAACTCTTAGCAGCGTTGCAATTATAACTTTACAATACCATCACTGGTATTGCTTAAGTCACAATGTAAAAATGACTGTAATATTTTAACGCGTGCCAAAATGTGATGTATGGACATGTGTTTAACTTATTTTCCACCGTACGTAACCAACCGTGCTACTGTGAGGTGTGCAAGCACAAATAACGTAACACTCAACGCATTTGTGAATAATACAGACGACGTCTTGAGCAATGGCCTTTTTGATATATTTACAAAGTTAATTAAATCCAATTCATGTTAAAGCGTTTACAGGATGGACACATGTTCAAAACAACACCATCGTTTATCTGCAGCTCAACTATAGTTGATCACTTACCCAGTCATTGCAGTCATCCTATCTGCCCTGATGAATTCAACGTGGCATGATAAATGTCAGACACATTTGAGATGGAACTATGGGTTTGATAGTGGACGTATCGGAAGCTGGATATAAGCAAACTTTATCTAAACACAGTTGTGATTTAAGCAACGCATCCTTATATTACACTGGTTGGGGATTGAGGCAAAGGGCAACTTCTGATACATGCACGCTACTACGAATATGAGCACATATCCAACTTCTGTTGAAGGCATTATGAAATATTTAGCCGTTTTTTGTAGTTATTGTGTTTCTAAAGTAATGCGTGCTACAAAATCAGATGTAAAAAAAAAATTAAACCCTAACAAATAATTTAGTTATACGTGATGAAAAAAAGTAATCTGTCATCATTGTGATGAAGGCCTTGTCAACTTATTGTGATCCATCGCGGTCTCGTGACGCAGCATTCCATCGAGTCCCTGCACATGAGTCGACCTCGTTGCTCCATCTCCAGTAGAGGTTCTCATTGGCGTCTATGCTCCTCTGGCTACCACTCTCTGGTCAGTGTTGTCCACGAGCCAATCATCCCTTCCAGGCATGTGTTCTGTCCAAGTCCATTGACTTTTCTTGAGAGTAAATATGTTTGTTATATACATTTGTTCCCTGATCCAAGTGCTCCTATTTATTGTCTATAAGTGTAAATCGCACAATGCATCTTGCCTCTCGATGCGTCTTTGCACACTTTAACGCTTTCATTTCACTTCGCTCCTGTTTGTCGTGGTCAAATCTTGCAATCAAAAGTCAGTCTACTTCCTGTTGTCCAATCAATTCCAAATTTTGCACACCTACTCAGATCCGGAGACAACCCATGCCTCTATCAAGTAAAGAGCCAATAAACAATTATTTCAAGTAAGCGTTGATGTGGGAGCAGGCGCCGCATCATTGACGTCCTTCTCGAGGGTGAGTTAAACGAAGTTGTGGATAAAACCGTTGTTTAAAAAAAAAAACTTTTTTCAAGAGTTTATTCATATTTTCTTTTGCCAGTGTCCATGTTTTGGCCCCGTGTCATAGCAGGTACTATCCACTGATTGAACTTTTTCATCTAGGGCACATTGCATATTGTTTTTCAGTCCCAGTTCAGCTGAACAAGCCAGAAGTCCTTAATTTTTGCAAGATTGGATTAATAGGTAAACCTACTTATATTGAAGAGAGACAAACAAAAAGACAGGAGATTGCATTTTATTCCCAAAACAACATCGATCCACTGCAGTTGAAAACGCCTCTTCTAAATGCAACAAAAAATATGACTCGCCTTTTTTTTTAATTGTGGGGTCTCAGTCGTAGGTTTGAAGAATTTCAGTGTGCGGCGTCTTACATTGGCTTAATATAGTTGGCCTCCACGATGCATCGCAGGTTTTGGCACGTGTGTGTTTCAAAACGGTATAGCAGTCAGGCTGCAGTGATGTCATGAAAGCACACGATAGATGCACGCGGGTTGTCACATGTTTTACCGACGACCACCAACCCCAGACATATTTATCAGTCAGCCGAGGTGTATATTAATACTGTGCATGTTACTATAATAGCGTTCAGCACTAAACTCGTGTACCTGGGTACAAATCAATTTTTGCCGCCCGAACATAGATTGCAATTTCTCGACTGTCCATGTCAAACCCAAGCAAGCGGAAACCCTAAGTGGCACTACTGAAAGTGACTTTAAAGTCTTAATTTCTCATGAACAAAGCTTCAATCTCACGTTGGACAGGCTGGAACACAGGTTAATTATTTGTCTACGAAGTAGCGACTATTTGTTTTTTTGGGTCGCAGCTTCCTTTAATTATGATTCATTCTTGTGGGTGATGTAATGTACTCTGCATGGTATTGCTATGATAAGCAATATAAATGCAAATGTATCTGAAATATTAATGCGTAAACATTATTTTTTTGCGTTTTTCAACATCACAAAAGGCTGATACAATGCCTTTGTTTTCCTGCCATGACAGAACAAGCATGCTGTCAACATGAGAAGGAAAAACGCATGCATGCTGAATTGTGTGCAGATAAAAATAGATGCCTCATTGCTAGCAGCATGCTAAGTGGGTGTACAGTAAACCACGCACATTCAGTATGAGTGGTTCGCTTTGGTATGTCAGTGTGGAGTACACATATATAGGCAATCATATATATATCGTTCAAGACTTCACTGCCCTCGTTGGAAAATGAAATGGGTAATCTTAAAGCGTGTTAAACAGACTGTCACAAATAGTTACATACTATATGGCCATGACTGCATGCAATATTGTTATCTAATCTGATTGGGCCTTTTAACTAAATAACCTTGAACAAACCCCATCTCGTCTGATCTTGACGAAGCAGAATTGAGCTTGACTAGAGCTTGGATGGGCAACTGCCATGAATTACAGGCATTATAGTCTGTAGGGCTACATTGTGGACTGTGCAGCAACATCCATCATTGTACTATACTTATATCCGACCACAGCTATGCTCCCACATCTATGCTCCTAGCTTTCAACAACTTGAACTGACTCCGGGTGGTGAAGTACAGTCAAATAACCCCTAGATTGGCCGCTTTCCATACAGTGTGGAGATGCTCTCATCCAGAAGTGGATTGACAAGGGCTGTATGCGTACTAGAGAGTGAACGCATTATTGGATTCCATCCTAACATAGTATGTTGACGAGAGGAAGTAAATATACGATCTTTAATATTGTCAAAAAATGTTGGTGATAGTGTGCAAATTACTTACATGCAGATGTAGTGTGGGATAAATTACATATACAGATTAATGTGTACAACTACAACCACCATTACCTGCTGTGATTTGGACAGCGGCATTTAGTCTTGAAATCATAATGCTGTATTTCTGAACCAATGAAAAAAACACACCTGTACATGAGAAGGAAGGTGGCATATGCAGAACATAACCTAAGAAGGTCGGCTGGAGGTATGACGAAGGTGATCCTGCAAGGGAAAATGGAAGGGGAGCATTGAAGAGAAAGGAGACTGATCAGTTAGCAGGACAATGTGAGCATTTGCATAGGACTCTCCACGAGAGACGCTGAAGATCGCTCAGATGGAAAGGATCTATCATGGGCATCACCGGATAGATGTACCACAAGATAGACACCATTGCCATTGGACATTATGAGCTGGTTAGAGAATGTCCACAGCTTCTGTTAACTTACCAATGGCAATTTAAAATGTCATCATGTAATGAATATGCGTCGATTATTCAATTCACATCCCATACAAAATTGCATTTAGGACCCTGGAAGTGATTTTCGTTGGTCGATGTGGAAACCTCTCATTGACATTTGTAAGAATAAATACAACAATAAGTTAGCAATGATTAAAATTATAGTTACTATACTCATTACTTGTGTAACTGCATTTCCCAAAAGCTTAATAAAAACACAAAACCTACACATCCCTAAAATGTTTTACCCCACGAAAGAAGTTCAGCACACATTGTAAAACCCTTAAAAAGCCACACTCCACAAATGTATTCCATTGGTCATGTAATCCGATTTTCTAAATAAAATAAAAAACACGAAACCCTTTGTCCATGATACACACTCTTAACTTATTGTCCATAATGTCCCCCCTCCCCCCATAAATGTAAAGTAACATAGTTTTAAAGTTTTGGTATGTAATTGGAATCATCTTCTCGTGTGGGTGGTTAAATAAGGAAGGTTTCAGTTGGTAAAGTAGCATTCTCCCAATTATGAGACCATGAGTTGATATTTCAGGAATGTTGACTCACGCCATTATCACTTCAGGATCAATAAGGTGAGTCAGAGTTGCCCTCTGCTCTATCCATACTGCCTGACATTTTTAGATGGCCAGTTGTATGTTCTGGACCAATATTTGTAAGTTTTCATAAATGTTATTTTGTAACACAAAAATTGTTACTGATGCATATTTCTTCTCTTTAAATATATTCTAAATGAAAAGCTTAATTTATATTAAATCTATTTTGCTTCAAAGATTGATTCCCCCCCCCCCCACCCGAAATGTTTAGGTGGGCGGTGTCACTAAAATGAGTAACTCTGTAAGCATCCCTTGCTGTATGAGTCAACTGTGGTTGTCAAATAGACAAACAAAATCCAATCATTAAGATTTCCAATTTCAATCACTTGTTTAGGGACCACTCACTATCATCGTCAGCCATGATCAATCCACTACTGGATGAAGGCCTCGCCAAGACCTTGTCATATCTCATGTACACACATGCTTTAAATACCTAAATTATCGGATAGTGCTTCAATCTTTAATCTATTAAAAAACGGGTTATAACTAGGACATGAGGAACTGGATACCCATTAGTCTATCACGTCTATAAAAAAAATTGTTCATGAAGATCATCGGGAACAGCAGTAATGGTATACATGCAGGCCAACAGCCATATGAGCAAGACAGGTTCAGGATATAAATGTTTTTAAAGGTTCTGTAATAAATTATATCACCCCCACTCAAGGGAGTATAAAAGCATTGTACAAACAAATTAAAAGATGATATATGCATCGTGTCAATAAACACTTTTTAAAACAAAGAAACATGTCTTATTGAGACTACACTATTGTAAAGGCTATTTCAACAGATCGATACATGAACTGTTTGCATGTAAGAATACAGTATTTAAATTATATTAATTAACTTTCAAGGTTAATTCCTGGATTGTATTTCCCCAATCATACAATAAAATGTTTTGAAGGTAATACCTACTAAAATGTACAACATTGTATACACAAATCTCGTCAAATTTTAGCAACAAGAATTGTACGTTTGTATTTGCTAATTCATTTGTGTTAGACAATTCTGACCAGTATCTTGTTGGGTTATTCTATACAACAGATATGTGAAGCACTACCCTATTAAATGGACATAATTTTCTTAAATGCTTCCTTTGCAGATACAACAAAAATTATATGAAATTTGAGCGCTCTAAAATAATTTGTGTAGCACACACAAGTACGGGAGAGGAAATGCAACTCATCTGTGTATAACCTACGATTAATCCTTGAATGCACCTGATCTCGTCAGATCTGAAAAAGCAAGCAGGATGGACCCTCGTTAACGTTTGCATGTCAGAATGTCCGGGAATACCAATTGTAGGCTCGGGTTGCAAGGTGGTCAGGAGATGGCATTACAGCAATGAATTGTGTGGAAGTTTGACTGTTACCTCCTTGTATACATAAGCTTTCCCTGGGTACTCCAGTTTCCATCTACACGAAGCCAAAGACTCATGAATGAAATTTGGCCAAATATCTCAATGCAAACCTCTCCGGAAGAAGACTAAATACAGGATACTACCGCAAATGAATTGGTGAACGTTTGATTTGAATGGGTAGAACTAAAAACCAGGTGAGTGGCAAAGGGATTTACACTGTTATGTATTTTTTTAAACATCTTTTTACACCAATGGTATTTAAAATTATTTGGTTCAGAACGTGAATGTATCGCGATGCTAAAGGTATCTTAAGTATTATGTATTAATTCGTGTTTCTTACTTGGAAAAATCTTTGTACATTTTACTTTAATATTCGAATCTTAACATAGCGTATTGTATCGAACATAAGTGTAAGATTATTGACATTCTAAAATATATTTTTGTAAATTAAAAGTTAACATTTAAAATTAATCATATCTTGCCCAAATAAAGTATTTATGATAAAACAAGTCCCCACTAATTATGATTTTCACCAGTTACCTTGAACATGGGAGAAACTTTCCGGTGTATATGTCATAAAATATACGTGATTTTCAAAATAGAGTAGGTGTGACGGGCGTTAATTTAAGCAGGACAGAGTAACGTACGCATATACAAACGTGTTTAGCTAATGAATATATTTCAGCAGGCAGCATGTAGAGAAACAAACATGTCTCAAAAGCCACAAGAGGCCTGTCAAATCGCTTGCGCAAAGTCAGCAGAAGTAAAATAAAAGCAGATGAGGCACGTGACCCAGACTGTGTTAACTCCCTGTCTGAAGTGTTGCTCGCAGTGCCACTGTGGCCATGCTACATAGCCCACGGTGGGGCTCCCGTGCCAGAGAGGAGGCCCCATGGGCAACCACCCAACCCTCCTGAAAGGGGGGGGGGGGGGGAAATAATTTGGTTTCACACCTCCGATGATGATTTGCAACATTACGAGTAGGGTGACTCATAACACGCATACTCCTCCCAATGCAGTCTGGAGTTACAGACACTTTATGCGATTACATTTTTATTTTCTTCTGGTTCTTCAAAAATGTAGAGCGTACAAATTGTTTTTTTTTATATTACAGTATTGTATTGTTGTGGCTATTTAATCAGCTTTCTGATGTTTTGGCTTACCAATTATAAGTTATACTGGACAATATATGGGTTTTGAAGTGTACGTCTTACAATGTGTCTGAAGCTGTCTTAAAATTTAAATGATGATCTACTGTAATTATTTGTGTCCTATCAATCGTCTGCTGAGGAATGTCTATGCTGAACAAATTTATATTATGGTGATGCAATTAGACAAATATGCGTAAGACTTTACATACTGCTATTCTGAGAAGAGATTCGGAGGCAAATGAAAACATTCCTGCATAGGCGTCCTCTTCTCGAGCATTGATAACACTGAATGGTGGACAGAATTTTACCCGACTCTGAGGTAAATAATAGATACCCGCTCAGCCGAGTGGAACATTGATAGCCAGGGGGCAATGGAAGAAGGCACTTGTGTTGCAAAGTTCCGGACAGAGGTTAAAGTTGCAGCACCCAGAGGCCAACGCCATTTCCTTGATGCACGAACTCACTTCAATAACCCTATTAAAATGGGGACATTATTTAATAATAAAAAATAACTCACTTCAATAACCCTATTAAAATGGGGGCATTATTTAATAATAATAAAATAACTGTCATTTCAATGACCCTATTAAAATGGGGGCATTATTTAATAATAATAAATAACTGTCATTTCAATAACCCTATTAAAATGGGGGCATTATTTAATAATAAAAAATAACTCATTTCAATAACCCTATGAAAATGGGGGCATTATTTAATAATAAAAAATTATTGTCATTTCAATAACCCTATTAAAATGGGGGCATTATTTAATAATAATAAAATTAACTGTCATTTCAATAACCCTATTAAAATGGGGGCATTATTTAATAATAAAATAACTGTCACTTCAATAACCCTATAAAAATGGGGGCATTATTTAATAAAATAACTGTCATTTCAATAACCCTATTAAAATGGGGGCATTATTTAATTAAAAAATAACTGTCATTTCAATAACCCTATTAAAATGGGGGCATTATTTAATAATAAAATAACTGTCACTTCAATACCCTATTAAAATGGGGGCATTATTTAATAAAAAATAACTGTAATTTCAATAACCCTATTAAAATGGGGGCATTATTTAACAAAAAATAACTGTAATTTCAATAACCCTATTAAAATGGAGGCATTATTTAATAATAAAAAACTCGAATTTCAATAACCCTATTAAAATGGGGCATTATTTAATTTAAAAAACTGTAATTTCAATAACCGATTAAAATGGTTAATTATTTCATACAAGTGTAATTGATAGCAGTGTACCTGTCCGCAAGCTTTTTTTTGCAAATCCTGTAACTTGTCATCATCATTCACGATCTGTTATTTTACATTTACATTAAATGATGGATCTTTTACCAAATCCTTACTCTAACTCAATTGTAGGTAGGGATGTGTGACTAAACGCCACCCAAGGACATAATACTCTCATAAGCCCTTTGTGTGAGAGATATCTACATACACTGCTGTGGTGACGTAATGGTTAGAGCACTGCACTACGAACCTGGTGACCTGATTTAGATTCTCGGCCTTCATCCAGTGGAGATTTATAAAGGGCTGCAAATGGTTATTAATAGTCCACAACAGCTTGTAATGGGTTTTGTACAATATTGTCCCTGCACTGACAGGGCCCAACTGTGAAGTTGCCTATAACATCTGACAAACCCTGCAGCATGTGCTTAAGTAAGCCTGACTCTGTGAACACATGTGGATATAAATAAAAGGGAATAGGAACACTCCATGCAAACAAATTGGGACACGTGCCAGCCCGACTCAGCTGATGAGGACCAGAACATCAAAACGGGTTGAGAGTCTTTGCTTGCATAAAACAAAGGTTGCCGGTTTTAGCACTATTTAAAGAATGCCTATTAGCTGATGGCCTATAAAAAAACGTGGCGAGGCGAATTGAAGTACAGTTATTTCTTTCATTACCATTAATACTCAATAACAGCACATAACAAGAATGCAAAAAATCAGATAAAATATGTAGGGCAGGCACAGTTGATCATTATTAAATAATAATTGGGCCCAGGAAAGCATCGCTAAGTGGATTATACGTTAACCTCACAAGAACAAGTCTACCTAAAATGCAATGTGCCAGCAACATTTACAAACCTCATCAACAATTTAATTCTCATTAGGCCCTATGGTGTAAAGTGGTCTCCAACTCTTATGATCGACTCGATCTGGCCTTATATTTATGAACTATGAAGAAGGGCCACAGGCAGAAACGTCAAACCATTATACTGTGCATTTATCCTTTTAAGGAAGTGTTATTGGCAAATGATTTTATATCATTACAAATTTTGATTAAACAAATTTTCAAAAAATCAAATAGCAAGTACTGATTGAGTACTGTGTGCGCCTGCCTTTTACAATCCACTCTCTATTAATATTTTTCACCCATCCCTCATATTCTTCTTCTAAGCCAAAAGTACGACCACTGCATGGGGTCAACTGCTCAGATTTTCTGACATCAATTGTATGCATGTGTAGTGACATAGAATGGGTTACTAGGGCACGTAGCGCTCGTTACTGGTAGAAAGCGGGATTGATGTTGTAGTAGCCCGGTCTACCAGCAGGGCAGGTGAAATGTGCCACTGGAGCGCGTAGCGCCAGTTGCTGGCAGAGAGGGGGGATCTGAGGACACAACAGCCGATCTGCCAGCAGGGCACGTGATAGGTCGGGGTAAGGGATGTAGGGTAAAGGTGACAGAGGGGACACGTGGGGCAGGTTCCAGAAGGGGGCGTGGCCGAGGGCGGAGCCAGGCCACGCTGGGGAGGACACAAGGGAGGTCCCGACGCTGGGTCGGGGCTGTCGTTTGGAATGGTACCCATCGTCTACGCAAGTCTTCGTCCCCGTTTTCACCTCCTCGGCGTTGTGGGTTAGGCGGTGTGCTGACTTTCCTGATCCGTGTGTAGTTATCCCCTGTACTGTGGAAGTGCAGAATAAACGTGTTACTATTGCTACTATTAGTGTCTCTGAAGTGACGACTACACATACACAGATCCTCAAATACACGTAATAAATATATACATTTATAAGATGCCCAGCATATTATAGTTCTTAAGGAGGGTCTGAGCTCTTAACATGTACTATTAAAAGATAACATGATGCGTCATATGTAAAATATGCACTCAGATGGTGAAAAATGCATATTTTATTTAGAGAACACAGTGATGTTCATAAAAAATACACCAACATTTTTTTAGCGTGCAATTTCAACACAGATTGTGGTTTGGGTTCCCTCTGTCAAATGAGCGGTGCTGTCAGCTCTAATAAGTATCACATTCCATTAAAATAACATTTTCCAAGCTCACTACTTTCTATTCTGCTAAAAAAAACTATATTAGGTGTTCTATGGGATTGTCAAATATTTGCATCACGGCATTTGTGAATAAAGAAATAAAAAACATGTTTTATTCTCTATTCAAAGCAAACGTAATCAATCCACACTTTAAAACATTCCAAGCAACTAGGTGAATACTTACACTATTGGAAACTTCACTCTCTAATGTTGCATCAAACTCATATATATGTTTTATATATGCAATGGCTTATAACCAAATAGCCCAGAAAGTGCCCAATCTCATCTAATCTCAAAGGCTAATGAGCAGTGTTAAACTTAAACAGTGTTTGGATGGGTAATCACCATGCATAACAGTTGTTATAAGCTGTGGGGCTACATGATGGACAGACGAGGGCAGTTAATCAAAATCCACTGTTGTTCTCCAATGTCGATGCCCCTCACCTTTACCAACCTGCATTGACCAGCATGGTAAAGTATGGTCATATATCCAGTTTCCAAATATATGTTTTTTTTTTATTTAAATGTGTGATGTCACAACCAATGTCTAACCTCAGAAATCGAAGTAATTACATTTGGAAACAATGGTCTGGAATGGAAAAGAATGTAAGATAGCCTTTAACATTTGCTTTTAGTGAATGACGAAAGTTGGCAATGCCCCATAAAATGTTGGGTGCCTATGAGAATTAAAACTGTTGGCCCCATACAAATTGGCCCATTGGCATGCAGCCACGAGGCAATGACAAGTCAGCCTAGCCCCCTGATACAGTTCCCATATGCTCGTCTGATTTTAATGTTGGAGTTGGATAATAGGCTGATAAACCAAGAGATGGTATTTTATGCAGAAATTATGAATGTATTAATGTGTTCACGTATTATCCTCAGTGCTCCATTGCAGTGCAATGTGCGCTATTGTACAATGTTTATTAACCATGGCGTAGAGAGAGGGCAACAACATCTGGTAAACAATTAACATTTGAATTTTGATTTAAAGCTTTCGTGACTACAGAGATTCCTATTATTGGTTCTTTCAGTAAAGTCACGTAGAATGGAAACAATGAAATAATGAAAATATAAAACAATAAAATTATCACGACGTTTCGACTGCAACACAAGCAATAATCATCAGGTGTGAAAACCACAGCAAGAAAATTTGAAAAAAGTGGTGTTTTAAATTTTTTTAACGTCTCCCTCCTCCTCTTTTCCGAACATAGATGGACTCGTCCATCTGAATAACTACCAAATCGCTCTCCGTGGTGCTAACGTAAAAAAACCGCCACTTTTTTCAGTTTTTCTTGCTGTGTTTTTCACACCTGATGATGATTGCTTGTGTTGCAGTCGAAGCGTCGTGATAATTTTATTGTTCCATATTATTTATTTACTGTTTCATTGTTTCTCTTCTACGTGACTTTACCGAAAGAACCAAGAATAATTAACATTTGTTTAGCAAAGCTGACTATCCTGCAGGGTAACTCAAATCCAAAAGACCGGGCTGATGTACGAACAAAACATATTTTTTTTGTGCGAAGAAAGTAATGGAAGTCTTTCTCTCGTTTGTTTTCTTTGTTTAAATACCCATTGAATCAATCATCACGCGCAGTCAATCATCAAGCCGTGACCGCTGCGCCAGTCGTGTGACCTCCCATGCGAAGGCCGCTCTCGCCAACATTGCGGCGACGTGGGTGATTTTGTCCGATCCGTGCGTTACTGGGGGGGGGGGCGACCAAGGCGGCGTCGCCGTTCCTGCGTGGCCACTCGAAACATCGAACAGCGACCGCAGTCCGCAGCGCGTGCCCCGGGGGGTTGATGCATCGAGACGGGTAGCGTGTCCCAAGTAACGACAGCTGTCGCCTCCGTATTAAGCGTTCAAAAATGCTGGTATTTCAGACGGAATGAGAGACAAATTTACACCCGGTGATAATAAGGATTGCTGCAATATAAAATGTTAAACTGAAATGTCGAAAAATGTGAGTGTATTCTTGAGGCACAAGATGTCTCCTAAACAGAATTCTCTCCGTATTTGATCTCCATATTGTGGCAGGAGCTACAAACCATGAGCCCACAGGGGGGTTGGCTGCTGAATTGCTGATGTCACCCAGAGCGCCGCTTTGACTGAATGCATTCATCAGCTACGAAAGCGGCGCTTCTAAGAGATACGACCTCTCTGCAAAAGAAAAGATTGCGTTGACATTTTTTTTTCAACCTAATTGACTAAGCAAACAGTCCAACATGTGTATAAACAGATTAAGAAAATTAATATTCCTTTTACAGTGGTACATATATACAAGTGTCAAATGTATTATTGAAATTGCTTGAAACATGTATTTTTTTTAAACATGGGTCATAGCTTAGATGTACTTTTTATTCTTCTAAGCATCATACTTGTCCTGAAGAGTGCTGGATAAAGGCCTCTCAATGTCTTTGCCATCCTGCAACGTTCTGCGATGCAACAAATCCATCTCACGACTGTGCTTGAGACGATGTCATGGCTGTGGTCATCCTCTCTTGTGTTCTTTCCATGTACTGCCATTTCATCACCAGTCTCGTCTGTCTGCTATCATCCCTTTTAGCAAGGTATCTCCCAAGCCATTTTTATTAACAATGTCTCTAATTTGCATTGGCTCTTTGATCCACGTGTTGATCTTTCTGTCTCGAAGTTAAAATCCCAGCATGAATATCTCCACATTTCTTGATATTTGTTGTCAGTTTGTATTCCACATTATCTGTCAGAGTCCGTGTTTCAAAGCCATGTGATGGCAGGTAACATGCACTGATTGAAAACTTTACTTTTTAGGCAATGATATTTCCTTTTCATTATCAAGTACAGTTTTACAAAAGTGCTCCATACGACTCTCACTGGCCTCTTGATGTAATAATATCTATTTAAATCTGCCTTCTATATTTCCATCGGTATATACACTCGTGTGTGTTTTCCAGTTGTATCTCTGAAACAAGTATTGATTTTTGTTCAGTGAACTTGTTGTACATGACAGATGCTTCACTCGATTATCTTCACTCCCTCCCCCTGCTAGCCTTCTTTGTTAAGTTTCTCGATCATCTCATCTCCGATGGTTCATGATCCCTGGTTGTTATCATGATTGTGTTGTCTGCTAATGCAAGATGTCGGTTTGCCTTTATTTCTGGAATCAAATTATTTTTTTATTGCATCGTGTATATAAAACAAATCAACATCATAATATACATTCTGATTGAAGGCCTACCCCATGCTGAGTTGGCCATGAGGATATTTTAGCATGATTCATAACTGGTTTCTTTTGAGTTAGATCGTTTAGGTATAATATAAAAAATAATGTAACTCCAAACCCCTGCTACCCAACAGAGCCTTTCATGTCAATTTGCCACGTCATTGGCAAATATGCCAAACGATTTTAAAAGCAACCAAAATGTTGACAACTTTTAAGAAACAATTACATGGTACCTACCCAATCTAACTCAAAGAAACGAATTATGAATCACAACATAGGTCATGAAAGCCTATGTACAGAAAATATTGCATTCCTCGCCACGCTGGTCAGTGTGGGTTATAGGGTGGCAGGGCCGGCACCAGTTCGGGTACCACGGATGTTAGCCGTCTTTTGGAATCAAACTCAGGTCGCCAAATTTACTGCAATCTAGATTGCGATTTTTAACATATATTTTTCATAAAAAAATTCATAAAAAATATATCAAAAACACCGACGTTGTTAAACAAATATTATATTTGGTCTTTGAATGACCTAACAAGGGTTACATTTCAAGTGTGAAGCTTCTACTTGTTTTGGCGCCTGGTCCTAATTGATAAGTGCGAGCTGCATAAAGATTGTCATAAACTCAATGACTCTTCTTCGGGCAGTAAAGCACGTGGCATTTACTGCGGAAATGAGAAGAGCCGCGTTATTTTGGGAACCCCTTGGGCACATTGCTGTAATTAGCACAATTGCAGCTATTCTTTCAGCAGCCCAATGGATGAAGTCGGTGAATTAAGCCCACATGCCTGGCAAACATTAGGGAATCTGCCTCAAATATTTGTGCGGTTTCAAAGAGTAAATCAGCGGGATTTTGGAGAATTAAGCCAACTAAAACCAGGCAATGTATTTTCCCTTGTGTTTTTTGGTTAGCCATTGTGAAAATAATTATTGTTTTATATTTTTATTATTTTATCGTTTCCCTTCTACGTGACTTTACCGAAAGAACCAAGAATATAAAAATAGTCATATTTTAAAAATACAAATGTTATCTTTTATTAATGCACGCTCACTCTATAACCACCTCTGTGCCCTATTTTAAAGTGTTTTTGTCTTTCCCCCCCCAAATGTATCCAGATTGTTCTCTTGGCATCATATCATGAGAGTAAGAATCCATGCACCACCCCTGTGTTCGAGAACGGTCTGTGTTAGGAGATATGACAGAACTGCTTTTGAAATCTCATTTGACGTGTTGATTAACCCTAGGAGGCAGCATTTCCTCACCCACTTTGCCATAGGGAGACATTCATCGGGCATCATACTTAGACTGGCATTTCTCATTTTCATAGGTAGACTTCAGCCAAGATAAGTGCAAAGCCAAATTTAATTATTATGCTTTATTATTATTGTGCGGTCATTAGTCGGAGGGCTGACATCGTCTACCCCTGACTTAAAATCTCGGTTTAATGAGGGGAAACTTATCAGATGTTAACAAATGTTCTGAGCGTTGGGAGCTCAGCGCTCTGATTTCTGAGCCACCCGGCTAGTGCTCACTTTTATAATCTGAATGCACTTGAAAATATATCCTTCTAGAAAGTGGAACAAATAAATAATACAGTATCTGCATCAAACATGTGCCTCCATATAACACAATGGTGCTTACAGTGCTTGAGTAACACAAAGCATAATCCTACTTGTGTTGTATTGTACCTTTATCTTGACGATATTTTCAAAGCACAAACAATTTCAATATGAAATACTGTATCATTTAAAATATGTATACAATTATATTCAATGTAATAATTGTGAAAAAGTAATCTTGCTGATTGACTTCCACTAAAAACAAGCTAAAGCTATATTTTTAGAATCTATGATCAAATGTTTTCCCTCATCTTGTGTAGTACATTAAATTACACAAGTGACATTTAACTAGAGGTATAAGGGACCTATGTTAAAATGTAATTTAGACCAAGATAAAATGTTGATTCAATTGTTAACTTACGAAGTTTTTGCCATCTGTATGTTGAATCCTGCAGTGCATTTCATGTTGATATATGTATCTTTAAAGACAATGTAAATGTGTGTGTTTTTTTAAATTTCACACTAAAACACTCTCAGTTGGCAATTAATGAGATGTGCATTTTTAAAAGCTAAGCTATAGGCTTCCATGCATTGCTTTCTTGACCTATCATTCTTACACATGTATCTGAGGTGAAGCAAATCGATATTCCAGGCAGCGGTGCCTTATCTCTCGCAAGCGCGATAATGCTGATGAGGTTCCAGTCACACGGCAGCGTTGCGCGGTGGGGAAGGCTGCGCATCAGATGGTGACTCTGCTGACTGTGCTGCCCGCCCCTCGCCTTCCATCAAGCGACGCCTGCCTACAAAGCGCTGATGCTCGATTGTTGCTTATTTTTTTTTATCGCGGTGGATGCGCTCAAGCAAATTTGTGCCGCGGTTCTGCCGAGATCGCAGTGCTAAAATATACATTGGACGTATTAATATTACATTCAGCTTTTTTTTTGCCTAATCGCTTTTAAGCAATACTTACTTTCCTAAGAGAGTCTGAAAGTAATCTGACAATGTAAGATTATGCACGCCAGTGAGAGATTTAGTGCTTTGTTCCACATAACTTGTTGTCGTAAGGAAACTATTAGGCACGACCTTGGAAGACTATATCGCGCGAGTAGATTACAGTGGGTGTTTACATCTACAAGCCCACTGGGCAGTCTTCGTGTCCCATCAGCAGGCCTGCACTGGTTTGCATGTCACACAGCACGGGGTAGGATTGAAGGATAGGGTAGGAGGGGGGACCCGGTATTGAGTTCTGGGTGTTAATTGTGGCTGGCTCGCTTACTCACTAACTGACTCACTTACCCACGCATACGAATTTAAAATGTCACCCGCAAAAAAATACACCTACCCATCGCAACATATGATTACGAATATAAAATGTAGTTATACAGCTTATTAATAATTATAAGCACTTGCAATTCCTGCTAAATGACCTTCAGATTATGGTAAAATACGTATAGAATGTATAAATTAAATTACGACATGATTGTATCTTTCTATTACTGTGTTCATATTGCATATATGCGCAAATGTATTATATTCCAACCTGATCTTAAATTTATATTCATTGTGTGAAATGCAGTAGTTATGTTCAGGTTTTGCTGCTAGCATCGGGTCAGATAAGGCAACGGAACGTGACTCCGAAAATCTAGCCAGCCGCATATACCCATGACCTAGTGTTAATTGAAGTCATGTTCGGATACTCAGAATGACCTGGGTACCTGGAGCAGTAAATATAGATGATTTGTGGTGACATTACCTCTGAATGAGCATTTATGTTGGGTAATGGTAAGTTCAGTACATTTATAGCCCTGCCAAATATCAAAAGAGTGCTTGTGTGAATCTAAAGCTTGAGGTCATTAGTCAATAAGATGTCTATATTTTTGACTTGACTGCAGAAACTGCAAAGTTGATCAATTGAAAGAATATTACCATGTCTGCTGAACAAAAATCACAAAATGTATTTATATGAATGCAAAATGAATTCTTCAGTCCATTGTTTTTGGCCGTAGTCATGTTTATAAAAAAAAATACAAATTTTGAATGTGGATTGAATATTTGGTTATTGGAATATCCTCTGCAGTGCCACAACATACATAATTTAGAAAGGTATAGAAATATAAGAACATATGAGAATAGGTTTTCCCCTTTTTTTCTGGCGTCCTCTGGTATAACACCGTTTTGAGACGAGGCTCTAAAGAAAGCTGTCTATGGTGTGGACCAATCAGTTTCAAAGACAATGCATATACTACCAGAGCATGTTTTTTGTTTGTATTCTGACCACAAGTATTGTAGTTAATGCAGACATGGTTCCTTGTAAATGGTTTCAGTTTGGTGTTTTAACATCTTGACAACCTATTCTCATATTTTGGTACTGGCAAAGGAGGTCCCATAATGTAAATACGAACATAGTAAACATAGTAAATACGATGTAAATGTCCTTCTTTCTATTATATGCACTTACGAAAATGTCACATATTGATCAGATTTACGCAAAAAGTGCTACAATTAATTATTTAGAATTTATGAGTGAAATATTGATTTGCAATAATGTAAAAAGGTAAAAGCGTAGCCCTGCAATGTCTTGCTCATGTCACTGTTGGCAGAAGGGCCTCCACGAGAGGGAGCTCTGAAGACCCCCTCTACTGGGTTTTTGGCCTACTCTTCCATGCTAGCCAGATATCTTGGAAGAGGTTAGAGTAATAATAATCTTGATTTGAAGCTTTCGTGACTGCAGGAATCCATACTCTTTGGTTCTTTCGGTAAAGTCACGTAGTAGGTATAAAATAAAATAAATCACGACGTTTTGATCGCAACACAAGCGGTCGTCCTCAGGCAGAAAATATATAATCCAGCAGTGGAACTGCTGAACCAGCGAGAGCTGTTACAACAAGAGGTTATATACGTGGCGATGGGCAAGCAAGCGGGGTCTGAGCTGGAAAGGAATTCCATCCACGGACGCAAGCACGTCAGTTGTGTTAATTGGGGAGATTAGGGAGAGAGGGATTAGGGAGGGATATTAGCATGATTGAGCTAATATATGCGGGCAAGAATATCATGCCCGCATATGCGCACAACAGCGGTGTTAATGAGAGATTAGCACCATGAGAGTGCAATCCAAAGGACGTGAACATGAGAGTGCAATCCAAAGGGCATGTGAGCATGAGAGGTGCAATCCAAAGGACATGTGAGCTCTGTATATAGCAAGTTATGCTGTCACATTTGAGTCAATTTATAAAATAATTTTGTCATTCTATCGCATCTTAAAATGGATGTACAATTGTTTCCTCACGCACTCATACATTTCATGTATATTTTCTGGTTAATCACAACACGGTCATGCCACTGCTGGGTGAAGACATTCCCAAGCTGACACCACCTCTCAGGATCCTGCGACATACAAGTCTCCTGGCACACACTGTACACTAATTTAATCACTCCACCTCCAAGATTACTTCTCTTCTCATTTCGCATGGCATGTAAGCAACAGTTGAGAACTATGTCATAAATTTTGATTTAAAGTTTTTGTGACTGCAGTAATTCATATTCTTAGCTCTTTCGGTAAAGTCACGTTGAAGGGAAACAATAAAATAATAAAATATATATGAAACAATACAAATTCTCACGACGCTTCGACCATAAAACAAACGGTCATCATCAGGTGTGAAAACCAACGTCGTGAGAATTTTTATTGTTTTTTTATATATTTTATTATTTTATTCTTTCCCTTCAAGGTGACTTTACCGAAAGAGCTAAGAATATAAATATGTCATAGTTTAATGTTAAGGTCCTTCAACCAATCCAAGGCGGCAGTAGACGCTGTATGGATTACAGCGATGCCGCCAGGGTGTGTATGGATAGCACACTCGACGGTGATGGAACAGACGAGTTCCATTGTCACGTAACTGTTAAATGTGAAACGTGTAAGGAACGCATTGAATCCATAATGTGATTCTAATAATTGACCTTTTTCAAAAGATCCGTGGTAATGTGATGCAAACGGGGAAATAATATAAAATCCTACAAACATAACTAGAACAACACATTGGACTCTTTCTGACTGAAGCTATTCTCGTTGTGATGGAATTTCTTGAGTGTTTATACCAGTCACTTCACGCAGATCATCTTGTCAGGTATAACATATTACTGAATGTAATCCGTGTATACCCTGTATGCATGGCCACAGACTGAATACAGGTTATTTAATATAAAACAAATTGAGTTCAGAACAGGCTCACCTTGGCACAGATGTATGACAAGCACGTAGTCTGCTGGCAATGAAGCTTTATCTTCTCCACACTAGCAACTAATATTGTATATTGCAGAGCTCTAAAGTTCAGAATATTTTTAATAATTTAGTTGCACACAATATATCGACGTCTGCTACTTTCTTTCAGTCGTTCAATTTTTTTCACAAAATGGCAGGAAATCATATCTCCTTTTGGAAAGTATACATACATATTTAAACATTCGTGATGGCAAACATGAATGAGTGGACATTGACATGGAAACCTACTTATTTCCTATTATGTTGGATAAACTCGAGATGTATTTTCCTGTACCACACTCTGAAGCCCTTTGATGGGTCTACTATGCCTTATTCAAACGTTAAATAAATAATACAGTGTTGCGGCCTATTATGAGAGTCTCTAAATAACACGCATTAGGGACACGTCAATACATTCTTTAGCATATTATGATGGGGGAGAAGCGGTGGTTCAGTTGTTCATGCATTGTGCTATGAACAGTGTTTCCCGAGTTCGATCCCACGCCATGGCTAATGTCAGTGATGTCTGGATCTTTCTTTGCCCCCACCCCTTTCACCAAATTGCACGTGACCAAGATAAGGTAGATCAAACGAACGTTCACCACTGCGATATGGCGGAGAGGCTTTCATGCAGCTGTGCATTGAAAATTGCTGAAAAATTACCGTTCAAATTAAATAATATCCCCTCTCTTGATATGTCTAACTTTGTACAATATAATTATACTACTTTTGAGAAGATGGCAAGCTACCCTTTTTGGATGTCCTAATTAAAAGGAGACCTGATGGTTCAATGAGCCACTCTGTCTACAGGAAAGCTACCCATACGGATGCTTACTTGAAACCGGATTCCCACCACCATCCATCCCAGAAGAACTCCCTCATCAAGACTCTATACCATAGAGCCCAATGCATTTCCGACCAGGAACACATTGCCAGTGAACTCAAGCATGTACACCAAGCTCTCAAGGCTAATGGTTACTCCAACTACACAATCTGCAAAGCCATCACTCCAGTCATGAAGAAGGACCCTCTTGAGGAGCCATTCAAAACCATCACCTTACCCTACATTGCGGGGGTCACAAAAAAGATTTCCAAAATCCTGAATAAACACAAGATCCAGGCCCGATTCAACACAGTACATAAATCCATGATCTGGTTCCGTCTGTAAAAGATGTGGTTCCAGACATACTGTACCCGGGCGTTTACAAACTAAGTTGCCTCTGTGGTAGCAGCTACATTGGAGAAACAAACGACATATCTTGGACCACATCCGTGAACATAAAGCAGACTTTAAACACGGTAGGACGAACTCCTCAGCCGTGGCAGATCACTGTTATAATTCAGTGGGCTCACATGACATTGACTTCTCCAAGACGGAGGTTCTCTGCAAGCCATCCAGCTACCATGAGAGATTTGTTCATGAGGCCATCCACATATACAAACACAGAGACAATTTCAACCGAGATGGATTCTGGCTTAGCAACCATTGGAAAGATGTTATAAACCATTTCGGTTCTTAATTGCATTTTACGGTGACCTTTAGACCGCAGTCCACTCGCTGGCTCTGCCCCTCAATACCTTTCACACCACGGTCAATGATATGGCTTATAACACGTAGTATAATAAATAGTATAACATTGTAATGTTTAACATAATTCATAAGGCAATATATAATATCGTAATTGTGTAGTGAATATAGAGCAGTGTGGTATACAGTAGGGTTGATAGAATAAGACATAGTGTAATATTACAAGTCTCATATTTTATAGTCTAAAGTATAGGGTAGTGTACAGTAACACATTGTATAATTCAAAGGTGGAATTTATCCATAGATATATTATACCATGTAGTTTATATTGGAAGGTATAATATTGTGTTGTATAGTAGTCCAGCTTATAGCATAGGACAGAGCAACTCACCGTTGCTTTATGTCACCCAGCACCCCGCCTCCTCCGTTGCGCTCTCATATTAACATGCTAATTAATATGTTAATTAATATGTTAATTCCTCCCACGCAGCTTAAAAGACGCCCCCCTTGCTTGGCAGTGTTCACTCGAGCGCTGTCTTCTAGACAGTCCTGTCTCTTCACCTGAAGAAGGCTACTTGTGTTGTGACCGAAACGTTCGTGAGAATTTTTTTTTTATGTTTTATTTTTATTTGTTATTATTTTATTCTCATTCTACGTGGCTTTACCGAAAGAACCAAGAAGTTGAATGTTATCTTTACTTAAACTTGAGTTTTTACACGGAGCAAATTGTACATGTGACAAAGAAAACACATCTTAATCTGTATTTTTGAATAATTATGATACCACAATAATGCCACTGCCTTTTATTTAACAATTTGGGGGGGGGGGGGGGATAAAATCACTGATTACATTAAGACAATTATTGAATTCTACCCGGGCTGGTGTATCCTGTGTAACGCCACAACATTCCCTTCACATGTGTATAATTACTCGGTTTACATTTTCATATGTGTATAATTAGCAATCACAAAGAAAGGCATGCGCGTGACAATTATTCATGAGTGAGTATTACTAGTGCATATCAGCACAAGTCTCAAACAATTTTCAGTACAGAATCACACCGAAGTGCACAGGAATCCTTTAATAAATAAAATGCAATACATGTTTACTTCACATAAGGTTCCTGCATTTTGGCTGTGCATTAGGAAAAAAACCCTTCAAAACCGTCCTTTTGAACTGCACATGGAGGCACTGCTAATGAGCTTAAACATAGATGTATAACACGAATGTTAATCAGTTTAACACGTAGGCGATCAATATCATACATAATAGAGGTTTTTGGGTTAGATCGCGTAAATATATAAATGTGTCATTAAAAGCCGCCACCACCCGACACAGCCAACTAGTAAGGGTTGTCACTTAAAGAGAACGTGGCAATTCGTCACTAGTGCAGCACATTGGTGTGTTGGAAAGCCAAGCCACAACATTTACAATCTGAGTACGACGTTAACTGCACGTGTGGTAAATGTTATGTTGGGCAAACAAGACGAATGATCAGCACGAGACTAAAAAACATCAGATAAATATTACATTCTCCCAAATACAACTGTCAGCAGGAGCAGAACACGCGTGCCAACAAGGACACTCAATTGATTTTGATAATATTGAAGTTCTGTGCAAAACTATCTCCTACTGGCCATGACTAATTTGAGAATCTATCGAAATTGAAAGAAATAAAAATAACTTTCACCGTTCGGATAGCTACTGCCTTAGTGCTGCGTGGAAGGGAATCATCAAATAATACATTATTTAAATGCATGCCTACAAACGGCAGCATACTTCAATAGGGATTACCGTTGGTACGGCTATTTTAATAGACACAATAGACCAGAAGGACAAGTTCAAAGGGCTCGCTTAATGCACATGCTTAATGTACGTTGCCTCAGTAACCCCCCCCCACCCCCACGTGGCGCAAGAGCACAGAGGCGTGGTCACCACATCTACGCCTCTATATAAGGAGCGAAACAGTTGGACTTCTCCACAAATCTGGCTCTCGCCTGATGAAGCTGGTTGTAATTCTGGCGAAACGTCATACTCAGATTGTAAATGTTGTGGCTTGGCTCACCAGTGTGCTGTACTAGTGACGAATTGGCATGTTCTGTTTTCGTGACAACCCTTACTAGTGGGTTGTGTCCGGTGGTGGCGGGTTATAACGACACATTTATATATTTGCACGATCTAACCAAAAAACCCTTTATTATGGACGAATGTTAATTTTCAGAGGGTCCATGTGCAACAGACTGCTCACTCCGTGGTGGAGTTGGCATCACCTATGCTGAGAAGGTAACAAATGAACAGCTGAGAACAAAAAAAAAACCTGCAGCCTACAAAGTGGCGAAAAATTTAAAATTAGCGACATGTAATGAAGCATTTAGCGAAGACGCTATTTTAATTTTCAAATAAAACACAAGGGCCGCAGGCCCAGCAGCTTCAAATAATTGCAACGTAATTTTCCATTTTATTTAATTTCTGAATGCATGAATGATGTTCACAAACAATGGAAATGAAATATTAATTAATTATACATTAAAGTAAATTGAATTGGAAACAGTAAAAAAGTGAAATTGACTTCAACTTATTTTTTGCCAGTGTATATACATCAGGAACAAAAATATTGTGGGTATGTCACATAAAATAAATCCCTGCCTTGGCAGGATGTAAAATTTGTTGTATTCATTTCTGTAATCACACAAAAAAAACTCTAAGTTTATTTAAATAGAGGTTGAATGTAAATAATGCAATCCACCACCAGCAGTATTTTCATTCGCAACATGATTTCATGAGCAAAAACGTTCGATACACACTTGAATTTCTAACACGTGTCAATACAACCACATCTGAAGATGCTACAACAAACAGTTGTGACTTGATCATCACGGGGGGGGGGGGGGGGGCATTCGGAAGAGAAGAGGGTTCTTCACTTTTTCTTCAAAGGGAAGGGATTAGAGGTTGTAGGGCACTGTAGGGCAGAGAGAGGGAGAGGGAAGATTACGGTTTGGTAAGATACATTGGTATAAGTCAGTGCATTCCACTGTTAACCTGGTGACATTAATTTTATTTCCAAACACTGCAAACTTCATTTGTAATAACTGAACTGGTTCTGGGCTTCCACTTTACCCAATCGCACCAACCAGCTTGGTGAAAGTGTGATCAAACAATCCCATGACTGACATGGAATGGGGAGGCCTTCATCCAGCAGTACATTGACCAAATAAGTTTTAAATATATATAATAAAATATGTGAATGAAGACCCCTACAGGTTAAGGATCAGGGTCTTGAACTTGACCAGGGGGAGTATCTCTTTAGTGCAGTAAGGGAGAATGCATTACAGGCAATAGGGGCAGCTACAGAGAGGGAGTGACCTCCCGTTTAGTGGCAGTTAGTTAGACATTTTGAAATGAGACGTTGGTAATTGGGAGGAGTAGAGCCAGACGAGATTGGAGGAGGTGGGGATGCATTATTTATTGAAAAAACACATTAAATGTTTTTTTTATATGTAGGACTATTTAAATGCTTGCCATTTCAGGACTGCCCTTGGGACGGGTCTTTATCTGCCTCTGTGAGTTTGAGTCCATGGATGAGGTGTAAAACGTAAAGCCTAAGCCCGTAGTTACTGTGGGACTGAGGCAGTGAAGGGACTGCATTACTGAGGTGATATGATCTCATTTACAAGTGGTTTTAAGATTGTCTTAAATTCTACATCATAACATGAGAGTGCATTTGTATGAATCAAGCAATATTCAAATTACAGTACAGGGGAAATGCTATGAAATGCCAGACACTACCTAATTAAAATGTAACCTTTAAATCAATTTCCAAAATACAGACCAGTTGAAATATGAGCAAAAATTAGAATAAATAAATAACACATTTACTTCCATAAAAAAACACTTGAATACAAATGTAGAAATTGCCATGATTGTGACAACAAAAATAAAAAAATCGTAAAATGTCGCCAATATTGGTTGAGACTAATTTTATTTGGAATGCATGCTCCCTCCAAGAATGAAGTGTATCCCTGTAACACTTTCTCAGTGTGAGGCAACAGGCCCTCAAGAGGCAATATGGCCACCCGCTGCCAGTGTGCGGAGACATCTCCAGCTCAGTTCACTTTGCCCCAGGGAGACCGTGACCTTGCAAACATACCCGAGACTCAGCACGAGATTTGCAACCACTGTAGTTTCATGTGAACTTTCTAGAGGTTTATAAACAAAACAAATCCAGAAGACATTATTAAATCAGACATTTGATCCTTTTATCTATTTCACTACAAATATAAATTCAAAGGTTAAAGGTTAAAACTCTAAATTATAAACAAACCATGCGCCACGCACACATACATGCAATACATACAAATGATTCATTGAGCCAATGGGTTATGGAACATTGGAAAGTACATGACTTAGTACTTGGTGGCAAAACCCTTGTTGGCAATCACAGAGGTCAGACGTTTCTTGTAGTTGGCCACCAGGTTTGCACACATCTCAGGAGGGATTTTGTCCCACTCCTCTTTGCAGATCTCCAAGTCATTAAGGTTTCGAGGCTGACGTTTGGCAACTCGAACCTTCAGCTCCCTCCACAGATTTTCTATGGGATTAAGGTCTGGAGACTGGCTAGGTCACTCCAGGACCTTAATGTGCTTCTTCTTGAGCCACTCCTTTGTTGCCTTGGCCATGTGTTTTGGGTCATTGTCATGCTGGAATACCCATCCACGACCCATTTTCAATGCCCTGGCTGAGGGAAGGAGGTTCTCACCCAAGATTTGACGGTACATGGCCCCGTCCATCGTCCCTTTGATGCGGTGAAATTGTCCTGTCCCCTTAGCAGAAAAACACCCCCAAAGCATACTGTTTCCATGTTTGACGGTGGGGATGGTGTTCTTGGGGTCATAGGCAGCATTCCTCGTCCTCCAAACACGGCGAGTTGAGTTCGTGCCAAAGAGCTCCATTTTGGTCTCATCTGACCACAACACTTTCACCCAGTTGTCCTCTGAATCATTCAGATGTTCATTGACAAACTTCAGACGGGCATGTAGATGTGCTTTCTTGAGCAGGGGGACCTTGCGGGCGCTGCAGGATTTCAGTCCTTCACGGCGTAGTGTGTGACCAATTGTTTTCTTGGTGACTATGGTCCCAGCTGCCTTGAGATCATTGACAAGATCCTCCCGTGTAATTCTGGGCTGATTCCTCACCGTTCTCATGATCATTGCAACTCCACGAGGTGAGATCTTGCATGGAGCCCCAGGCCGAGGGAGATTGACAGTTCTTTTGTGTTTCTTCCATTTGCGAATAATCACACCAACCGTTGTCACCTTCTCACCAAGCTGCTTGGCTATGGTCGTGTAGCCCATTCCAGCCTTGTGTAGGTCTACAATCTTGTCCCTGACATCCTTGTAGAGCTCTTTGGTCTTGGCCATGGTGGAGAGTTTGGAATCTGATTGATTGATTGTTTCTGTGGACAGGTGCCTTTTATACAGGTAACAAGCTGAGATTAGGAGCACTCCCTTTAAGAGTGTGCTCCTAATCTCAGCTCGTTACCTGTGTAAAATACACCTGGGAGCCAGAAATATTTCTGATTGAGAGGGGGTCAAATACTTATTTCCCTCATTAAAATGCAAATCAATTTATAACATTTTTGACATGCGTTTTTCTGGATTTTTTTGTTGTTATTCTGCCTCTCACTGTTCAAATAAACCTACCATTAAAATTATAGAACTGATCATTTCTTCGTCAGTGGGCAAACGTACAAACTCAGCAGGGGATCAAATACTTTTTTCCCTCACTGTATCTGATTATATTTTGTGGTAAACAATATGCTGTTACAAGTAAAGTATAGATTGAATATACTTTACGTTTTTTTGTTCATACATTGGGGAGAGTGGTGGAGCAGTAGTTAGCACCCTGCACTAGCAGTTTGATTTCCAGCCATGGCTAACATCAGTGGCGAGTGTGATGTCTGTACCAGTCCTGGATGCAAACGTACCTTTACTGACAAAGGACTGAAATGTATTACTATTATTTTAATTACATGTACAATGTTTTTTCTACAAAAACTGAAAAGCGTGGAAAAGAATGGTGAAAAGCAAGCTTGGAAATACAATAAAATTATTAAAACAAAAAAACAATCACGACGTTTCGATCACAACGCAAGCGATCTTCATCAGGTGTCAAGAAGAAATCACGGAGGTAAACACAACAAAAAGATGAGAGACGAGAATTCAACAAACCTGAAAAAACATTATGTGAAGCACATTCAGTCAGGCCAACAACACAGTTAGACACTTCCTGGCGGACCACGAATTTCAGAAGAGTGTTAAATTTCGTGTTCAACCTTTGGATTGCACATACCAGCATAGATAGAATGAAAAATACGAGGTATACGGTCAGTAGAAATACATATACAAGTCCACCAAGAGGTAAGGAGGGAGGAAAGACGGACAGGGAGGCAGATAGAGAGGGGGGGGGGGGATGAACAGAAGCTTAAATATTTAAGCTTAATATTTAAGCTTCTGCTTCTGTTCATCCCCCCCCCCCCTCTCTCTCTGCCTCCCTGTCCGTCTTTCCTCCCTCCTTACCTCTTGATGGACTTGTATATGTATTTCTACTGACCGTGTACCTCGTATTTTTCATTCTATGCTGGTATGTGCAATCCAAAGGTTGAACACGAAATTTAACACTCTTCTGAAATTCGTGGTCCGCCAGGAAGTGTCTGTGTTGTTGGCCTGACTGGATGTGCTTCACATAATGTTTTTTCAGGTTTGTTGAATTCTCGTCTCTCATCTTTTTGTTGTATTTACCTCCGTGATTTGTTCTTGACACCTGATGAAGATCGCTTGCGTTGTGATCGAAACGTCGTGATTGTTTTTGTTTTAATATAATTTTATTGTATTTCTACATACGTGACTTTACCGAAAAAACCAATGAGTAATTTTATGCAGTCATGAAAGCTTTAATACTTTATTAGCAAGCTTGGAATTACATTGAGAGAGAGAAAAAGAGGAACACTTGCATGAGCGAACGTTCGCAAGTTAATGATATCAATCAATCTGTTAAGAAAAGAAAAGCGGACTTTGACAAGCCACGTCAACAGAAGGGACGTTCTCCGGTGATGAAATTCGTTCTGTGGCAGGTGCTAGGTGAATTATTTACATCGCATGAGAGATGGTGAAAGCTTGGGGAAGCCTTCATCTGGTAGTGGATTGATCATGGCTGCTGATGATGGTACAACGTATATTAGTTACCAATAAGGTCACCATTACTACAGAATACAGTCCCATTGCACCTGGTTTCCACATTAACAATGCTCTGCCTAAAATATAAACGCAACAAAGGCTTCGTTTTAACAAACCCTTTGGTTTATTGTGCAATTGTACACATTTTGCTTTTGAACGTATATTTATAAGGTGTTGAATTATTTTTGTTTGTATACATGTAACATCTATATATAAAACAATAATTACATTTAAAATCCACTATGTCAGGCATTTAAAATATGTAATACTCAATGTTTCTCATACAAACGAGTCGCATCTTTTGCTAAATTCTGAGTTGATAATTTTATGAAGAACCTCACATAGTTTTACACTTCTACTTCTAATGGCCATGGTTTCACAATTACAGTATCCACGATACTGTTTTGCAATGATAATTCAATTCTAAATGTGTAATACAAATAAAAAAGGTAATTGACTAAATAATAATTATAGAATCATTATAATTTTGCTGAACTTAAATTACTTTCTTTGCAGACAACCCTATTGTAATACCTCATAAGATAATAACAGAATATTCTTTGCAATGTCCTTTACTGTCTACCACGTAATAATAATAATACATCTTCTTGGTTCTTTTGGTAAAGTCACGTAGAAGGGAAACAATAAAGATAATAAAAATAAAACATAATAAAATAAAATTCTCACGACGTTTCGGCCACAACACAAGTAGCCTTCCTCAGGTGAAGAAACAGAACAGTTATTATGTTTTATTTTTATTATTTTATTATTTCCCTTCTACATGACTTTACCGAAAGAATCAAGAAGATGAATCCCTGCAGTCACGAAAGCTTTAAATCGAAACAATACATATTAAAATTTTAAGCTGTTTGTCATTCCACTGCTGGATAAAGGCTTCCTCACTCTGTGTCTGTCATGGGGGTTGTTTGACTATATTTCACAATGCTGCTCAGTATGGGTTAGTGAAGAGGGGGCCCAGGAACGGTTCAGATATCCATCGCCATAGATGTCAGCTGTGACCAGAAATAAAAAAAACGCTCATGGCTCAGTGCACCAAACCACTATGCCACCAAATTCACTAAATCTATGACCAAAACATGACTAACTTTGACTTTTGAAAAATGTTAATGATGCTTTTCTTTAGATTTATATATTTTAATCGTTTGTATAATTAAGCCATTGTTGTTTTGTAAAGCTGCCATCTGTTCAGTATTTGATACAATGTGCTGTTTCATGGACTATTTTTTATTTATATGTAAAAACCGAACGGTTCGAGAACTCCCGAGCCACGTTTTTGATTACCCTAATGCCTAAGTCACACTGGTGTTTATTTCGTAATGCAGCATTAATGAAACTGGGAATGAACACGGCACTTCAGTAATATAAACAATGTCCATAGTGAGAGAGTGCAATAAATAATAGGCAGTGATAGTGATAGGAATACAATACAAACAATCCACAATAACACAATGCCTGGTTGTTTAACGCAATACATTATATGTATGGTATTATTTTTTATTTAATACATTTTAGAAATTGTGAAAGGTATCAGTATAAATTGGATTTATGTGAAAACATTACTCAGGTAGTAGTGCAGTGATTAGCACGCGATGTTATGAACCCGGCCACCCGAGTTAAATTCCCGATCACGACTAACATTGCGTGGCAAGTGACACGTCAATCAAGTAGCAGATTCAAATCACGAAAAAGATTCAACATTATAATAAGGGACAATGCACTGAAAGTGAAGGCAAAGTAAACAAACCAAAAGCGAACAAGCTATATCTGAACCATAAAACTTATTTTCGATAGAAGGAGAGATATGCAAAGGGCTGAAATGCGTAAAAATATGAATACAGATTAAATATGTAAAATATGTTATAGCTGTTGTTTTAAATGAATTTGCATTATATAGCTATGTACAGCATATAATGGTGAATTCTGAAAAAAATGGCTATTATACTTTTTTAAGGATTAATAATAATGTTATTTATAAAGCACCTTTTATCAGATATAAAAGCACTGTGCAAGACAGAGCAGCAGACACTCACGAGGCTCAAAGCAAACAAACATAACAGATAAATACTGAAATAGAATAAATGCTCAAAGCCATTTGACGAATTAGCTAAAAGTGTATATTTAAGTTTTGAGACGATTTTTTAATGTTTACGGAACCCAGTGATCCTGCTACCTCATGGAAGAGCATTGCAGAGTGTTGGGGCTACACGAGATTGACACAACGAATGAACACCGCTGGCAAGAGTGGGCAGTTAAGAAGCTGCATTATGCACAGCACCAGCAGAAACTCCAGCTGTGCAGCTGATGCATTCCTTTAAACAAGTGCCTGGCCTGTCTTACAGACTGTTCTTTGCATTACCATAGCAATCATAACCACATTTACTTGCTTACTCATCATAAATATTTATGAAGCTACTTGATCCCAACAGATTTGTATCAAGTGAACCCCAGTAGTTGAAAATTCTGCTGCAGCTAGACTCATTTTACTTTTTATCATTAGGGCCTGTTGCAAATGTCCCATAGTAAGCCTGCTGAAATATAAAATTCTGTACAAATTGCATGATAGAGCGAGTCATTTCTTTTTGCAGAGCTCAACGACTAATTTATGCGAAAATCGAGATGGTAAAAGCTGAATAATGGTGGGATTTTATAATACGGTGGATTTACAGTTTATATTTTACACAAATATAGATAACAAGCATTCATGAGGGTTTTATTGAGACCTTTATGACCATCTAAGATAATCATTGCAATCTGCCAAAGTAAGCTTTTCTGCATGTTTATTCTACTCAACAACACAGTAATTTAAATCAAGGTGGCTGTGTGTGAATGCCTATCCATTAGAAAAAAATATTCGAACCTTTTCAGTATCGCTCATATGAGTATAATCAGCATCATCATTATCTAATTTTTAGCCATCATCCGTATACTGTGGGATGAAGGTCTGCCCCAGGCCACCGTCATCTATCGCAGGCCTGCGATGCAACAATCCGTCCAGGAACTACACACGAGCTGATTTCATCGCTCCATCTTTGCGGTGGACATCCCCCCTCCCCTCCCCCCCGGGGGTATCCCCTGCTTTGCCATCCACTCCGTCATTGGTCTTGACCACTGAAGATCATCCTTTCTGGCGATGTGCCCTGGTGGTGTCTCTAACGTGGTGTCTCTAACGTGGTGTCTCTAGTGTGGTGTCTCTAACGTGGTGTCTCTAACGTGGTGTCTCTAGTGTGGTGTCTCTAGTGTGGTGTCTCTAACGTGGTGTCTCTAACGTGGTGTCTCTAGTGTGGTGTCTTTAACGTGGTGACTCTAGTGTGGTGTCTCTAACGTGGTGTCTCTAGTGTGGTGTCTCTAGTGTGGTGTCTCTAACGTGGTGTCTCTAGTGTGGTGTCTCTAACGTGGTGTCTCTAGTGTGGTGTCTCTAACGTGGTGTCTCTAGCGTGGTGTCTCTAGTGTGGTGTCTCTAGTGTGGTGTCTCTAACGTGGTGTCTCTAACGTGGTGTCTCTAACGTGGTGTCTCTAGTGTGGTGTCTCTAACGTGGTGTCTCTAGCGTGGTGTCTCTAACGTGGTGTCTCTAACGTGGTGTCTCTAGTGTGGTGTCTCTAGTGTGGTGTCTCTAACGTGGTGTCTCTAATGTGGTGTCTCTAACGTGGTGTCTCTAGTGTGGTGTCTCTAACGTGGTGTCTCTAACGTGCATATATGATCTGATCCATGTGTTCCTCTCCCCGTGTCTCAGTGGAATTCCAAAAACGTGCATCTCTTCATGCTTTGCTGTACAACTTTAAGATTGTCCAGTGCCCAACGTTTTGGAACCATAAATCATAGCAGGTAATATACAACCATTGAACCTTCTTCATGCACAATGTTGTCTTGCTTTTCTATATTGAGTTCAGTTTTCCAAAAGCACTCCAAACCCACTTGTCTCTGCCTCTTCATTTTATCATTTAGATCTTATTCGTGCTTCTTCAATACGTGCCCAAGGTGTACATACTCCGGTCTGCTCTCCAGCAGTACATCGCTTCAACAGATATCTTCAGTAATTGGGAAGACGCGTTGTACATCACTTTTATATTGCTCATGTGTATCTTGAGCCCCACTCTGCAGGCTTCTTTCAATAATTGTCCGTGTTTATTTCCATTGTTTGTTACATTTACTGGTTTATGAGCAAATCTGAGATGGTAAGATGTTTGTGCACTAATGCTCATTACTTTGTTTCTCCAATGCCCACTTTTTCCAAAACACATCCTCATGTTACAATTAATAACTTTAAAACAATCTAGGCCCGAAGGTAAACGATTTACACCATCTTAAAACATTTAAAGGCCAAAGCAGCAATTATATTCAAGGAATGTTACCACTTTAAATAATGTAATAACTATCAAACAACATTTTAGAGCATTTAAAGTGGGGGTAATGGTGAAAAAACAAAACAAAGAGCAAATTGCCTCAACAAGTACTGCATACACAGAACTCTGTAAAACTATTTGGAAACAGATGAAAACATAAATCAGATAACATACCACATAAATGATCTAAGATGTCATAGCAAGCAATGAAAACATGAAAGCAGCAAAATTAGTTTAATTATTGCTGGAAATTAACAAGGTAGTATCCAATAGGCAGAGCGGTTGAACCATAATGCATGCTGGAAATCAATATATATTTGGATTGTATATGCTAATACGTACAGCAGAAAAACCTGATTATATGAGGAATAAAACCATTCTTCTGATGACTTCATCATACAGTTGCATTTTCCTTTGCATTGATACATTGACACAATATAATTCTTGACTTAAAGCTTTCGTGACTGCAGGAATTCATATTATTTGGGTCTTTCGGTAAAGTCACGTAGATAGGTTCAAAGAAAATAACAATAATAATTTGTTATTTTTGTTATTTTCTTTGAACCTATCTACGTGAATTTACCGAAAGACCCAAAGAATATGACACAATATGAATACTAAAAGTCCATTTATTATACTTCACCAAAACCATAAAATTACTGTGATTGCATTAAGATGCGTTCTGCTCATAATTGTCACCACTAAGCTTTATAAATGTGTATACTAAATGTTTTGAAAGTTAATGTTCCATTCAGCTTACATATTAAGTGGCCAATGTTTGAACACTTTGTTTAACATATTCTTGGTTCTTTCGGTTTAACGTTGTACGATGGTGAAAAAAAATACGTAAAAAAGTGCTCGTTTCCATTACGACATTATTAAACATTACGAATATAACTTGGGTAGCTGGTCTCCATTTTGGTCGTCCAACGCGGCAGTTGAGACACTGAGACAAGTTTTAATGAATCCCTTCACCTGCCTCGGCCCACCAGGCGGTATGGATGGATACGTCACAGTTTGTTGATCGGTAGGTCACGTGTGGTGGGAGGAATTGTGGTTACTCCCCACCTCTCTTCCACGGTAGTTTTCCCGTACAGTTTTTTAAAACATTTGACAAAAATGGAATATCGCCATACGCACTACAAAATGGATGCAGCAAAAACATAAATTGCAGCACACTTTTAAAAAAATAAATCTACTTTCTGTAACCTAATAAAAATAGAGCACCAAAGAAAACAATCATCAGGAATATATCAACAATTTATTATTTAGGTCTAGGTTTATAGATTATAATATGGTAGAAATGTGTTCTGCCGAATTTACCTAGAATGCCACTGTCACGTGTTTTGTGGATATCCATTTTATTGGATTTAGCACGACAAGCAAATTAAATCTGTAAGTCAATTTGACAGCTTTGTATAACGTCTAACCATTTTATACAGCCATACAATAATTTCTGCACGCTCAAATAGCTACATTGTCTACCACAGAGATCTTCATTTTTTTTAGATCGTGTTGACCGTCCGATACATTTGATGTGAAGCACTGAGCACTGAATGAACGTGACATGACAAAATTGCACGGTAACTGAAAGTCCGATTTTGAATCTTGCGATATTCCGTTATTAGTTATTAATGTTCATTTCATCGAATGGATACATTCGAGATGTAAGGCCTCATTGGCATAGTGATGATCTTTGTGCCACTAAATAAGGATTGGTAACAATTTAATTGACCGATTCCAAGTTTAAGCTCAAGTGAACACGAGAAACTACGTAAAAAATCAATTACGACTTTAACTTTAAAGCAGTGCGTGACGTATCCACTTCTTCTGTCACATGTACATTCCATAACATCAATTCAACTAAAAAAATGTATATATAGCCGATTCATTCTTTGGGGTTAATTTGTGTAACAGCTGGAGTCCTGCAATGAGACAGCTACGATCATTATCAGTCCAAATCATGATTTGTAAATAGTTACAGTTTATAAAACAATATCAAAATGCTTCAAACATACAAATGAATGTAGATAAATGTGAAATGTATCTGAGTTGGAAGGGGATGCATTTTACTAGCTACTCACGGATTCGACGGATTGCAGGTGACAGGGTAAACCTGAAATCTCAATTTGGGTTAGTCAGTTTAACACCTAGTAGGCTTTCGCGACAAATATCATCCATAATACAGGTTTTTTTGGGTTACAGCGTGTAAATTTAAATGTGTCCGTTAAACCCGCCACCATCCGACACTGCCAATTAGTAAGGTTTGCCACGTAAAACAGAACATGCCAATTTGTTACTAGTACAACACACGGGTGTGTTGGATAGCAAAGCTACAACATTTACAATCTTTGTACGACATTTTGCTTGTAATTGCAACTAGCTTCATCAGGCGACAGCCAGATTTGTAGAGAAAACCTTCTATTTCGTTCCTTAAAATAGTTTATTTTACCTACGTGACTTTACCGAAAAAAACAAAGAGTAAGAGGGGTAGATGTGGTGACAACACGTGGTGGCGGGTTTAACGACATATTTAAGCGATCTAACCCAAAAAAACCTGTATTATGGAATCTCAATTTGGTTGGCTATTGAATGATACTTTAGAATCAACGACAGCCAAAACGACTACACATTTTTGGCATACACAAACGAGCAGGTTGTGACAAAATAAAAATTGCTCTAAGAGAAGTTTGACATGCTAGCTGACAGAAATCTTCAGAGGCCATAATAATTTTTGGGTTTGACAGGGTTAAACCAATCAGAGAGCCCTGATGTGCGGCTCAATTGTACAGCAACCATTTAACAAACCAATTGATGCTTGATGACAAGGGGAAGAAACCCGTTGAGAATGGAATACAGTACGCATAATTGTAGATTATGCTTGTGCCTTTCTATCATTTAGATTTGAATTAAACAGCAACATCTAGCTAAAGGGATAATATAAAAATAGAATAAACAATAAACGCTAACACAGTAAAGCATAATTTAAATACTGTATGCATTATTAGAAGTGCCAGTTTCGCAGAGCTTCCAGCTCATCAAAAGTTTGTGAGTTAAAATTGCAATCGGGGGCGAAGTTGACCCATTATCCTTCAGAGGTCAATTACCCACTGTCCACATAATAGGAATGTAGCTTTTCCACCACTGACTCAGGAAAAATGCTCGTTTGAGCTTTAAGTCACTCTAACCTTTAAAAAAAATCTCATGTTTTCATAATCAGTTTTAGGTAGGGAGTTACAGATGAGAAATAGGAATAATATTTCTTGATGAATGGAATCTGAATGAGCTCAGAATATGTTGAAAATGTGGAAGATTAACTTTAACAGAAGTAATTTTATCGTGGCTTCCAGAAAATTAACATGGCAGAGGGTCCACATGCTAGCATGAAACACTATTCAAATATAAGCTCATTAATCATTTTCAATTTCCATATCGAATATTTAAGTCTATATGATTACACACAGCAGTGGAAAAGTACAGTATGTTAATACATGTTGACTCAAAGCTAAACTGTGGTGTTTTAAATCCAAATATTTAATCACACAGTCCAACACATACATTATCCTCTCTCCAGCTGATCGTAAATTTCGCTTTTTTTCATGCTCACGAATGAAGCACTTATGTAGGAATAGCATGGTGAAGAGCCTCGATTTTAATATGCTTGCCTGCGCTACACGCAAAAGGGCTTTGCCGGTGTGCGGGAAAAAAAACTAAGGCAAAGATTGCGTTGCAGTTGTGAAATTTATACGGAATGCATACAATCCACAGAGCTTTTACTGCGAACTTCGGGGGGGGGGGGGCGGGGGGGAGGCTAAAACCTTAGTCAGGCAGAGGCATTTTGAGTAAATACAAACCGTCAGCTCATTGCATCATTGGCAATGTTTACTGTTTTTTCAGTGACAGCACTAAAATTCCGGATAGGCTGTGCGGCAATCAAGACAAAATAAGTGAAAACAGGAGTCGGGTGGGGGGGGGGGTTACACAAAGCTGGACCAGGGCCTTATCTTTCCTTGCGAATAATGACCTTAAATATAAATGAACCTGCTGCTCTTATAAATTGCACCTTTCGCGATAGCAATTCCAAAAATATAAATGTTCTGTAATGTTGTATTGTTCTTTAAACATAGATATACTGTCGTTCTAAAAGAAAAAAAAATCCATCGGATAAACTTTAACAAAAAATCCATTGGATACATTTTGATTTAAAGCTTTCGTGACTGCAGGGATTCATATTCATGGTTCTTTCGGTAAAGTCACGTAGAAGGGAAACAATTAAATAATACAATATTGCGTTATATTTGTATTATTTTATTGTTTCCCTTCTACGTGACTTTACCAAAATAAACAAGAATATAAAAACTATTTACAGAACTGTACTGTAGATGTATTCATATCGCTAAAATGTGTAATGTTTGTTTTTAAATGTGTGCATATACCATAAGAATTTATATCTAACAGCTTTTTGTGAGTCCACTATTGAATCAAGGATACCCACACTGCGTTCATGCAGTTTGTTTGACCAAACTTCATCATTTTCACCCACGTGACTTTACCCAATAGAACCAAAGAGTATGGATCCTAGCAGTCACGAGAGCTTTAAATCTAGAATTCATCACACTTGTCAGTGCTAGTTGGTGAAGGTGGTCCAGAACAGGTTTACACATTATTAACCACTGTCGTTAGTTATGATCGGGAATCAAACTTGGAATTATGGGTCACACAGCGTGTTGTACAAAACCACACCGCTCCACCCCATACTGTACTGTACGTGATTAAAATTGGTATTAGATTATGGGTATGTTGAATCGGGCCCAGTTACAGCTCTTCGTGGACGGAGAGGGCCTTCAAAGCTGTCGTGTGGACCACCATAACAGCGATATTCCACGAAGGAGTGTTAATGTGAATGGGGCTAAAGGGACAATTGATGGTGCAGGGCCAACTCTTGCTCCACATTAGTGCTGGCCCTGGGTGGAATATAATTTAACTTCATGGGAAGAAAAAATGTCACCAACATTTCGTTCAACAAAACTCTTGACTACAGTAGCCTATGCATACAGTGCTCCACGTATTGAGTAAATATTGGTATTAATAAAATATCATCAACATTTTGCTGTGAATGTAATGTAAATGAACGGCAAGTGCACAGCATGCAATGCAATCTTATTTATTGAATTTAACATGAAGATTGACTGAGGAAACAGCATCTGCTGTTCTTTCCATGTTTTCCATGTATCTATGTATGTTGAACTTCTTTCGCACCGTACGTAGCCAACCAACAATGAAAATACCATTGGGTTGGAGGCGCTTTAAATTTTCATTTTCCTTACTTTTTAAGTCTTAGAGAAGATACTTTTCAATCTGCCATCCCTGTGATTCCCCGAAGCCCCTGTTTCTGACTTTTTTTTTCAAAGCAAATCAGGCAGGCCACCTATTCAGGTGCTTAATGTATTTTTATTTCACAAATCCAGTGCATAAATTGTATATACCGTTACGCTCGCCAGCTATTTATACATATACTGTATGTTTGTTTTTTGGAGAGAATAAAAAAACGTCGCAATGTAAGTTAAAGAAAGGGCAAGATCACCTGCCAAATTAGTCGTGTTTGCAATTTAACAAATATCAAATGTCATGGTCAGGATTAAAGTCGTCATCAGCAGCATCGTCATCACTCAAATGAATTACCAATAATGCAATTACTATACTATAACGCACCTTTGGCCTTGAACAAATCTCAGTATACCACCATCAAAGCAGGTGAGAGGGTCAGAGAGCCATTACACGAATGTGTACAAACCACTTTAAAGTGATTGGAAAAAAAAGATCTTCAATGCAATTGCCAGGCTAAGTTGAAATTTGGACCGTTACTCTGGCACACAATGTTCCTTGTGCCCTTGCAAAACATGTGCTATGGTGTTTAGCATTCTCCATGCAGCAGATGGTGTAATAACTTGCATAAATTATAAGGTGGGATTCGAACTTTCTACTAATTAATTCTCGCTGTGCGCAAACATGATGACCTACAGAAGGTTATACCTATATTTTACTTTTTTACATCAAGATCAATCTCCAAAGTGCCCAAAACTAAAGTTGGCATGTCATTCAAAGCCATTTTACCCTCGAGAAAAAAAAATACTGTGAACGTGGGCTAAATTATATATATATTTTTAAGGTCAATAAAAAGTATAGTATTGAAATAAAATGACGTATGAAATTAAGACATTTTTATTGGCGTGTAACAGCATATCAACCCACATGTCTGGCAAAAAAGATTACTAATATACCAATTACCCAGACTTCTGCTTTACTACCCATGTTTTAACACGATATTGTAGATTGTTTGAGGCCTTTCATTTGATAAGACACTAATGGGGGCACGATTACAAATTCCTGGTGCATAATATAAAGGATTCCGTGAGGAGGAGAGTGAAAAATGCTGTCGGACTGTGGTAAATATACCAGACCTTGAGTAACAGTGCTGAATGTAAATCCTGGTCTTAGCAGCCACTGCAGGCATCAGTCATGTCAATGTAGGTGACAATGAGTTACCAAAAACCTTAAATGAGTTCTTAAGCGTATGCTTGCAATTTTCTTCAGTGTTTTTGCTATGAATATACAGTGTATATAATAAATAGCAGTGTACAGCCACCCACTTCAATGAGATGGAGTGCATGAGAGCATTTAGCACACTGGCAAAATATCACGTGGTGCAACCAACAGGTACACACGATTATTTATGGACGTCAAATTGTATGTTTATTATAACATCCCTAATAATAAGGTAATTGTATCAATCAATTGCAATCACCTCAAGTGTTGAGATCTCTTGAGGCTTCACGTGAGATTGTTCGGCATTATTAACTGTGGCAATGTTGCTTCAATGACTCTCTGGAATTGCCCATTCACCTCCTACAAACATTAATAACTATTCGTCACATGTGCAATAACCAAACCTACCCAACATTTGGTTCTTTATTTCAGTGGATGATAAGCACTTATTGAATCGCTCTCGTAATTACATCAAAGGCTCTGGGACATGTGGCCATATCTCACATTCCAGAGACTTTGTGAATGCAGCCACTGCTATAGAAATGCCTTTTAAAAATGCTTATAATGATTTAGAAACACCATAGTTTAAGACATTGGTCAATGCAAGTAATGAGGTTATGTTTGTGTGCAGCAGTATGCTCCCTCTTGCATGTGCAACCGATTGATGCTAGAAAGCATCTCACCCACTGCCAACAACATCCTGAACGTCGACCACGCTGGCTGCAATTGACGTGTAGTCTTCTTGAACCTCACAGCAGAATATGATGACGCGGTCTGACATGCTGGACTTCTACTGAAGCTGTCACCAGTCCTGCCGCGCTCAGAAGTGAACATCGTCGAAATCGCCGCTTCGGAGTGAACGTGAAAAACAAGGTGAGCTCCTTGGAGATGCGACAGCATGGACTGCCTCAGGAGGGGTGGGGGTGGGGGGGGGGGTCTGTTCTTGCCCCAACACTCTTCAACATTTACATCACCGAGCTGCTGACGACAAGGTCGAGACGATGACATCTGCATAGCAACCCTCGCCTGTCACTTCGGCAGCCTGGAAAACACCCTTAACAGTGACCAGGCCATGGAAGCGGATTTCTGCAGCAGACGGTGACTCCAGACAAGTACGAGCAAGATTGTTCGCGGTGTGTTTCATCTGCGCAATGCCAGAGCCACCTCCAGGCTCAAAGTGCGCCGGAATGGTCAGCTGTTAAAACATGACCCAGAGCCGGGGTTCCTTGGAGTGACGTTGGACAGGAGCCTGACGCCGCACCGTCCACACCTTGAAAAGACAGCTGGCAAGTTGTGCTCGCGGAACTGTTTACTAGCTCGGCTGGCTGGCTCCACGTGGGGCGATGGTACCCGCTCACGATGTACGGCGGGCCTCTCCCTGTGCTACTGCGCAGCAGAATGCTGTGCACCCGTATGGACTCGATCAGCTCACACCAAATTGGTGAGCAATCAGCTGAATGTCACCATGAGAACCATCTCCGGTGAAATCAGGACAACCCCACTACCAATACTTACTCTGTAACATCCCCCCCCCCCCCGCCAAAAATGTTCCGCCAAGGGGCCGTCCATAAATGACGTCACGCGATTTTTGACCCCCCCCCCCCGTCGTCACACGGCGGCACAAAAAGTCAGACCCCCCCTCAAATATGACGTCACAAAGCTCTACCCCCCCCCCCCAAAAAAAAAAACATGCTTCAAATCGCGTTAAACTATTGTCATTGTAGTGCGTATTTAATGTGGCGCTGCACTCTGATGTAGGAGAAAACATTAAAAAGTTGATGTGACGTCACATTTCTCACCCCCCCCCCCTCCCCATCGTCACAAATGTCTGACCCCCCCCCCACCCCAGCTAGGTGCGTGACGTCATTTATGGACGGCCCCAAACTGCAGTGGCCAAGATGTTAGACAGGCTACACCTTCAAGCCTCCACCCGCGCGTCTGAAGTCCCGACACCCAGTGTGGGTATGGCCACCGTCTTAAAAAACTCGAGTATGTGGGATACCCACACTGCCTGGGGTGAGGAATTGAGATGTGTGGATGTTGCTTCACAAGGAGCTTATCAGTGATCTGTCTGTTCAGATGCCTGGCTTGGACCTCACAAGGCGCCAGTGGGTTCAGTTGAACCTATCCCAGTGTGACCAGGGGATGTGTGCCGCTTTCGAATATCCAGGGGGCACACTACACAATAGCCCGGTGTGTGAATGCGGGAAGCGCGAGACCACGGCGCACATCGTATCAGGCTTTGAAGTGCGTCAGGTTTTTTGCCCTGCACGTGGTGGAGGAGGCTGTCACATGGCTCATTGGCTACGTGGGCTCACGTCCACTCACAAATAATATTGACAAGCGTGTGTATTAATTAATGTATTTATTTTTCGAGCCTATCTGGCGCTCTAACTGTATGACAGTCGTGTGTAAGAAACATTCACAAAATAAATACAACTCCAAAGCAACAAAATATGAATGTTCTACAGCACTTCCGGATAAACTTTAATTGTAAATAATTCGCAAAAACAGTCATATTCAGATTCCTATATCACCGCATGTAAAATTTGTAAGATTAATTATTCAGACTGACACATTCTCAGTAGTATTGTATCTCGCTTGCTTAATTTTCCAGCACTGAGAATGTCAGCCATTCACACTTGCCAGTGTAATTTTGGAAAAGTGTTCAGTCGAATACACAAGAATACTGTTGGGCAATCATCACACAAAACTACGCTCTTTTCAATTATATCAATGATCAAACCTAGAAGTTCCTACTGCATTTCATGTTATAACTAATCCGTGTTGTGAGCAAGCAGGTTTTTGCAAGTGACAGTTAACATATCTCTCTCAACACACGCATCAAAATTCATTCCAACAGTTTCCCGTGTTACAAAACAAACAATTGCATTAAAGCAAAGATTTGCTATACAGTACGCTACTCTGCCTGTTGAGACATGAAATACAATGAGAGTGGACACTTTTCTGGTCTCATGAGATCCTTGGGCAAAACAAGGTTTTAAAATAACTCCTCTTGGAGCGCCTAAATGAAACAAATTACACATTCTAGTCTATCCACAGCAATTGAGGTCAACATAGTTAATCCGAATTGAATTCTAAAATATATCAATCATTTAAATTGAGCCATAGAGCATAACTTTTAATGAAAAACCAGGAGAGCCATTTTGGCAGCATTGCAAAGTAAAGCGAAGTGGCCGATAGTAAAAAAACAGGCTCTAGTGATATATCATAACTCTACAATTGTCTTATAGATTGTGGTATATAAAAATCGAATGATCTGATAATAAAACATCTCAGGGGATTTATTCAGCATAGAGGATTGGCGGTATCCATAAGAGATCCAGACTATATATAGAGGTACACAAAACGCAAATGTTTGAAAATCGGTTAAGAAGAACAGAGAATGGAACATTGATATGTTTGACGCCAAGTGAAGGTGACGATTTCAAGGAACTTATTGTCTCATGACAACGTTCATATAGCGTGATAGGATTCATATTCTTGGTTCTTTCGGTAAAGTCACGTAGAAGGGAAATAATAAAATAATAGTAATAAAACATAATACAATAAAATTCTCACGACGTTTCGGCCGCAACGCAAGCAGCCGTCCTCAGGTGAAGAACAGAGCTGTCGGAAAGACAGCGTCCTAATGAACACTGCGAAGCTTGACAGCGTATTTTAAGCTGGGTGGGAGGAGGAGAGTGCCTTGACAAAGGAGTTTACATATCAACAGAGGAATTTAGCATATTGATGACACTTGAATTTGGAGCTTTCGTGACTGCAGGAATTCTTCTTTGTTTTTTTTTCGGTAAAGTCACGTAGAAATAACAAAATAACATAATAGTGTACGACGTTTCGATTTCAACACAAGCAATCATCATCAGGTACAGAAGAGCTAAATTTACGAGAGAGAGGAGACACATAACCACAGATATATATACAGACACAGATACAACAGGGGATACAGAGAGAGAGAGAGAGAAACGTGGGAGCACACGAAATCAAACAGGTTTTAGCAAGATTTGGAAACCATATAACGCAACACAGTCGGTCAAAACACAATTAACGCAAGGTCAGGTTGATTACGTTATTTCAAAGATTGCTAAACCAAAACCTTGACACAGAGATGATGCTTCACTGTGTGCCTGTCTCTCTCCATGTGCCTCTGTGCTAACTCGTTCTGCTTGGATGTCTATATATGTGTATGCGGTCTGTATATTTTTTAGATTTTAAATTTCACACTTAACTTACAATTTAGCAATCTTTGAAATAACGTAATCAACCTGACCTTGCGTTAATTGTGTTTTGACCGACCGTCTGTGTTGCGTTATATGGTTTCCAAATCTTGCTAAAACCTGTTTGATTTCGTGTGCTCCCACGTTTCTCTCTCTCTCTGTATCCCCTGTTGTATCTGTGTCTGTATATATCTCTGCGGTTATGTGTCTCCTCTCTCTCGTAAATTTAGCTCTTCTGTACCTGATGATGATTGCTTGTGTTGCAATCGAAACGTCGTACACTATCATGTTATTTTATTATTTCTACGTGACTTTACCGAAAAAAACAAAGAATATTGATGACAATGCAGATATGGGGTTAGTCACTCCTTGTAGAGTGTGTCGGCGGTGGGGGGGGTCGCAAAGTCATATTATGCTACTGTATTATGTAGGATTAGCAGTAATAAGGGGAGGGAAATTTTAATAATAACGAACTGCATATCAAGCTAGTGCATTATGTGGAGAACAAAAAAGAGTTTCTAAAGAACTGCAAATACCCTACTACCATACAATAAGCCGATGTGAAAAGAAACTAAATATAAATATGAACTACATCAATTTATTATTTTATTATTTCCCTTTTACGTGACTTTACCGAAAGAACCAAGAATAGGATAATCATAGAGTACACTGACTTGTGTGTACGTAATCGTTGATGTCAGATATTGTTTTACTAATTATATGCATGAAACAGTGAAGCTAATAGAGTGAATAAAACTGTAAAGACTTGACAGACAGAATGAGAAACAGTACAAACGAAACAAAAGATAATAAAATCATGACACTGAATCGTGGTGATTCGTGGAATATATTGTTAAGGGGCTACCAATACAATGGAGGAGTGTACAGTGAGGGAAAAAAGTATTTGATCCCCTGCTGATTTTGTTCATTTGCCCACTGACAAAGAAATGATCAGTTTTAATTTTAATGGTAGGTTTATTTGAACAGTGAGAGACGGCATAACAACAACAAAATTCAGAAAAACGCATGTCAAAAATGTTATAAATTGATTTGCATTTTAATGAGGGAAATAAGTATTTGACCCCCTCTCAATCAGAAAGATTTCTGGCTCCCAGGTGTCTTTTATACAGGTAACAGTAGTCTAGTTTATAACATAGTTGTAACGCAACACAGGACAGAGCAGCGCATTGTGGCTGTTTCTCCCCCCTCCTCCGTTCCGAGCATAGATGGACTCGTCCGTCTGAACAAAGCTCGTCGCTTTCCGTGGTACTAACATTGATAAGAAAAAACCGCCACCCCTTTTTTTCGACATAGAATTGTAATGTATAACGACTTATTGTTAGTAGCTCAGCTGTTGGAGAGTACATTGAGTTTATTGATAACATTGATGTAGTTTATATTTTAGTTTTTATCAGTTTAATATATGGTATTCATTATATAGTGTAGTGTATACCCAGTTACTTTATGTTAATAGCTCAACTTATTGAAGAATATATTGAGTACATTTATTATATTGATGTAGTTTATACTTAGTTTTTTCACATCGGTTTATTGTATGATAGTTGGGTAGTCGCAGTCCTTTAGCATCAATATACTAAATGCCTCTGTTGATATGTAAACTCTGACTTTAACATAGCTATTTCCGTGACCAGTTACATGCTAATCCCTCACATTAACATCATGCTGATCTCTCAGTTACATGCTAATTTCTGACTTTAACACCCTGCTAATCCAACACTTTAACATAGCTATTTCAATGCTAAATTCTCCTGTTGATAAGTAAACTCCTTTGTCAAGGCGCTCTGCTCCTCCCACCGAGCTTAAAAGACGCTGCGAAGCTTAGCAGCGTTTATTGAAGCGCTGTCGTCCCGACAGTTCTGTTCCTTCACCTGAAGAAGGCTACTTGTGTTGTGGCCGAAACGTCGTGAGAATTTTATTTTATTATGTTTTATTTTTATTATTTTATTTCCATTCTACGTGACTTTACCGAAAGAACCAAGAAGAAGGTGACAACAGTTGGTGCGATTATTCGCAAATGGAAGAAACACATAGCATATAATCACTAACACACATTACAACTAATTACTAATCTACAACTCATTACTAATCATAACCATTGACTGATTACTAATCGATTATATAATTACAATACCCCCCCTCCGCCTCTAATCACTGCACCTGATATGAGTTAAATGATGACGTCACCCTGCTGCTCTATTTAAGACCGGGAGCAAGCGAGGGCTTTACCATTCTGGCGAATTGCCCGATGATGCTGGATGTATTTACCAGCGAAACGTCGTTCTCAAACTGTAAATGTTGTGGATTCACTCTTCAACACAACGGTGGGCAAAAGTAGTGAATTATTTGTCTTTTGTCAACGTGACACTTTTTTTGCTGATTGGCCGTGTCAGGTGGTGGAGGGTTACGACACATTTATAAATAACGCGATCTAACCCAAAAACCTTTATTATGGAGAAAAGAACTGTCAATCTCCCTCGGCCTGGGGCTCCATGCAAGATCTCACCTCGTAAAGTTGCAATGATCATGAGAACGGTGAGGAATCAGCCCAGAACTACACGGGAGGATCTTGTCAATGATCTCAAGGCAGCTAGGACCATAGTCACCAAGAAAACAATTGGTAACACACTACGCCGTGAAGGAATGCAGCGCCCACAAGGTCCCCCTACTCAAGAAAGCACATATACATGCCCGTCTGAAGTTTGCCAATGAACATCTGAATGATTCAGAGACAACTGGGTGAAAGTGTTGTGGTCAGATGAGACCAAAATGGAGCTCTTTGGCATCAACTCAACTCGCTGTGTTTGGAGGAGGAGGAATGCTGCCTATGACCCCAAGAACACCATCCCCACCGTCAAACATGGAGGTGGAAACATTATGCTTTGGGGGTGTTTTTCTGCTAAGGGGACAGGACAATTTCACCGCATCAAAGGGACGATGGACGGGGCCATGTACCATCAAATATTGGGTGAGAACCTCCTTCCCTCAGCCAGGGCATTGAAAATGGGTCGTGGATGGGCATTCCAGCATGACAAATGACCCAAACACACGGCCAAGGCAACAAAGGAGTGGCTCAAGAAGAAGCACATTAAGGTCCTGGAGTGGCATAGCCAGTCTCCAGACCTTAATCCCATAGAAAATCTGTGGAGGGAGCTGAAGGTTCGAGTTGCCAAACGTCAGCCTCAAAACCTTAATGACTTGGAGAAGATCTGCAAAGAGGAGTGGGACAAAATCCCTCCTGAGATGTGTGCAAACCTGGTAGCCAACTACAAAAAAACGTCTGACCTCTGTGATTGCCAACAAGGGTTTTATTTTTCGATTTAAAGGCTACTTGTGTTGTGGCTGAAACGTCGTGAGAATCTTATTTGATTATGTTTTATTTTTATTATTTTATTTGCATTCTACGTGACTTTACCGAAAGAACCAAAAAGATGAACAAGGGTTTTGCCACCAAGTACTAAGTCATGTTTTGCAGAGGGGTCAAATACTTATTTCCCTCATTAAAATGCAAATCAATTTATAACATTTTTGACGTGCGTTTTTGTGAATTTTGTTGTTGTTATTCTGTCTTTCACTGTTCAAATAAACCTACCATTAAAATGATAGACTGATCATTTCTTTGTCAGTGGGTAAACGTACAAAATCAGCAGGGGATCAAATACTTTTTCCCTCACTGTAATGTATTATTCTGCTGTCAAATATAAATGGTAGTGCTATATAAATGGTAGTGCTATATAAATGTTAGTGCTATATAAATGGTAGTGCTATATAAATGGTAGTGCTATATAAATGGTAGTGCTATATAAATGGTAGTGCTATATAAATGGTAGTGCTATATAAATTGTAGTTCTATATATCTAGTGTTGATATACCTCTAGTTGAATAATTGCCGTTATATATTGATGCCATTTGGCATTAAGATGAGTGTTCTTGAGTCTATGTTAAATCTCAATCAGGCGTCAATTAATCTAATCACCACTGGCTAATAAAATAATTGATGCTTTGTCTGAAGTTAACTGTGGTTATAAAATGAGCTCCAGCCATAGAATGTCCATGAATGTCTTAACTTTACTATGAACACAAGTATGGATAAAATGTATATTTATATATATGCTGTGCTTTGAAATAGATCATTATGTGAATAAACAAAATGGAATTTCATTGCATGAATTATGCACTAATACAGTTTACCTGGTATCCTGTGAAACTCCTCGACGTAAGAGCAATTTGTAAATTATATCTACATTGTATAAGCCATTCTTCAAAACCACATAAACAAAACACATTTGAAACTACACAAACTTTCTGAAGATTTAAATTTGAGTATCAAAGATATTGCAAATATTAATACATTATTTCAAAGAACATCCTTAAAATCGTTTTAAGGTCGGAACTGTACAAGTTGATTGATATTTGTTTAAAGTATGTAATAAAATAACCCTGTAAAAGGTCAAGATTCATCAATCTAATTCCATATCCCTAAATTATTGATTTTTTTCAATGGTTAGTCTAATATTACAATTCCCTGGATCTATAGCAGCACCGTTTCTATTATTGTGTACAACAATATGTTCTGGAGCAAAATGCCATTGTCGAGGCCTGCTCACTATAAGAGGGCATCAAGAGAAAAAGTTTGCGTAGCTTTTCTATCCCTCCATTGAAGGAGCGCATACTACAGTGGTTTAATCTCTGGTCCATAGCTTGGCATGCATGGCCAGAATTGCACTACTGCGGCTTGTCTTTAATTCTACATTCATAAACAAAATGTTCATAGCAGCATGTTGATGTTCTGATGTGGTTGATGGTTACACCCAGGGCCGGATTAAGGCACGGGGAGCTTTAGGGGCCTCTGCCAGCTGGAGGGCCTCTAGAAATTAAGTGAAAAGTTATTTGATTTGTGAATGCTGAATTTCATTTGTTGTTAGCCTTGTAAAACTAAATTTTATTTTTCTTTAACTTTGTTTTCCTTTTGAAAATATGACTGGGGGCCTCACAGTACCTGTAGCCCAGGGGCCTACAAAATCTTAATCCGGCTCTGGTTACACCAGTGTCTTTGAGGAATGTCAGAGCCAAGATGTGCATTGTTTGGGTCTCGAATGAGATGTTTAGTCTGGATGTCTGCGTTATTTTACTCTGTTCACCAGCGTTCTGGCCGATCAGGAATTGAGTCGGTAGCGAGGTGACATTGTTTTTTACGTTTATTGTGGTAATTATGCAAGCCCGTTACAATGCGCCAGTAGTTTCAGGGCAGGTGGACAGAAAATCCACAGGGGGGAGGTCTTTCAGTGCTTCAGAACCATCCGTAGGTGGGGGGTGGAAGGCTCGACGCCTCAACATAGTCTTTCCAGCCATGATGGTTTTCCTGGCTATGATATTAAAGGCTTGGAGTAGGGCGTGTTGGTGTTTTGAAAGGGTATCTGGTTTTAGGCTCCACAAGGTAGTTTCAATTTATGGGGAGAGATTATCTCATTGAAAAAGGTGGATATCTTTTGGTATAGCTTGGCGATGTCTGGGCATGACCAGAAGGCATGTAGGTAGGATTTGTGGTGTGCCTGGAATGCATTTAGGACAGTCAGGGGGAGTCGACATGGACTTTTCTCTTCTTTTGTTTGTGATATAGGTGCCATGCATGAATTTGAACTATATGAGTCTAAGTGGTATTGACCTCGGACTGGATCTCGGGGCTTCCCAGATTTGAGGCCATTTCTACCGTGGGATCTCTTGGGAAAGCTTTTGTCTAAAGTTTCCTGGTCACTGGTGGTATAGCTGCAGCGATATCAATAGAGATCCTACCAACCACTTGGTTACGAAAACCAACAATATAATCACTGATTCGACATCTTTAATCAAACCAACCAAGCGTCTCTCTCTAAAACCCTCTACTGCTAGACCACCCAGATTGAATGGCTTACCAAAAATCCATAAAGAAGGTACACCGCCTCCATCCTATCGTCTCCACCATTGACTCACCCACCTACAAACTGGCCCAATTTCTGTCTGAGACCTTGCTTCCATTCACTGGCAAGACCACCTCAGTTGTACTTAATTCAGCTGATTTGGTTTCTCTGATTAAAGACATCTCACTATCTCCAGGTGATTTGCTTGTCAGTTTCGATGTGGTGTCTCTTTTCACCAAAGTTCCTGTGCCTGACACAATTGCAATCATTGAAAATATGGTCCAACAAGGACTGAATGCGGATGTACCAACCCTGGTGAGACACTGTCTGACCAACACTTACTTCACCAAAAAGATTTCCAAAATCATGAACAAACACAAGATCCAGGTTCGATTCAACACAGTACATAAAGTAAAATAACACAATAATATTCTCACGACGTTTCGGCGGCCTTCATCAGGTGAAGGGACGAGACTGTCTGGTAGGACAGACAGTCTCGTCCCTTCACCTGATGAAGGCCGCTTGTGTTGTGGCCGAAACGTCGTGAGAATATTATTGTGTTATTTTATTTTATCAATTTATTATTTTATTCTCATTCTACGTGACTTTACCGAAAGAACCAAAGAAGATGAATCATTGCAGTCACGAAAGCTTTAAATCGAAACAGTACATAAAATTCGTGATCTGATCCCATCTGTCAAGGATGTGATCCCTGACATGCAATACCCCGGTGTCTACAAACTAAGTTGTGTCTGTGGCAGTAGTTACATTGGGGAAACTAAACGACATGTCTCGGACCATGTTTGTGAACACAAGGCGGATCTGAAACACGGCAGGACCAATACCTCAGCCATGGCTGATCATTATTTTAATGCTGTGGGCTCACACGATATTGATTTTTCCAAGACGTAGGTACTCTGCAAACCCACTGGCTATCATAAAAGATTTGTTCATGAAGCCATCCAGATATATATAAACATAGACACAACTTCAACTGAGAAGATGAGTACAAATTGAGCAATAATTGGAAGGACGTGATTAACCAGATAAAGTCTTAACTTGCTATGATCTTTCCATCCTTTCTACCGATGTTAACTGACTCTCTGAGTTTCATTACTAGGTTGGATGTCTTTGTATTGACAGGCTGGGTGTCCACTGCCCCAACCTCTGTGGCTGGACCATCTCTAGCTCCACCCTCCTACCTTGATGCACCCTTCTCAGGACAGGATAATCTCTCACAATACAAAGGCCACTGCCTCAGCCTCCGTTGGTTGGACCATCTCTAGCTTCACCCTCCTACCTTGATGCACCCATCTCAGGGCTATCTAAGACCTTGTCTCAGCAGCTTTCTCTCTCTCTCTCACCTGAAGACGATTGCTTGTGTTGCGATCGAAACGTCGTGATCTATTATTTTTTTTATTTACGTGACTTGACCGAAAGACCCAAAGAGTACAAATTAGTAATCCTGTGCTACATTATCCGGGAGAAAAAAAACCTGCATTTTTATAGAAAGATTATATCAACAAAATGTGCATTTGTGTCTTCAAAGTGTGGCCAAATGCTTGTACTTTCACTGGAAATAGCGACAGGCAGTTATTGCCATTTTAGTTGAATGCGTCACAAATGGCTTTTATTAACTGCCCTTAAACATGCCAATTTCTAAAATAGAGTACTGTATCTGTGTTTTTACACTGTTGAAAAGCATTTACGACTATGGCATTGAACTTCCATGTGTCAGCTAGTATAGACCAGTGGTTTCTCGAAAGATTGGACTGAATTTTATATACAAGGTGAATAAAAAAAACCACAGAGAAATCACTTACAAATTGAAAATTAAGCGAAGCCTGATTAAATTATTTAATTAGAGAGTCGACAGTTTCTGCCCATTGGTATACCACAGTGAACTACATTTACTGCACGTATATTTCACTATATATCAATATTCTTGGCTCTTTCGGAAAAGTCACGTTGAAGGGAAACAATAAAATAATAAAATATATATATAAAACAATAAAATAGTGTTTCCCTTCAACGTGACTTTACCGAAAGAACCAAGAATATGAATTACTGCAGTCACGAAAGCTTTAAATCAAAATTTATATATCAATAGTCCATTTTATCATCCTTCATTGATAATACCACAATTGATATGAACTTCCAGCTACAAGTGCTTCAAAACAGTAAGATACATTTGTAATTCCATATAAAGCAATGAAATTAATTGTAAGACTGGTCATATATGTAGATTTTTAGCAATGTTTTTTTAAGTCAAGTAAATTCATAACATAGACACTATAAACTAAACTATCGGGTGTCTTAAATAACCCTAAATTATTCTGCCATTTATTTCAGTATCTGTATTGAAATATATATAGCGGGCATCTCAATTAAAACATAATTCCTGAAAGAAGCGGTCACCCGTTTCATTCAAACAACCGTTTAATGTCCTTAATATGACCAGGCAAGAACTCGTTGAGATTCATTATCCCACAATCAAAGAAGAATTACATAAGCATAGCTATTTTAGGGGTAACTTATAGTGTGTTTCAGCTTACTTGGCTCTATCAGTGTTGTTTACGATGTGACATTCGTATTATTCATGCAGAAAAATCTAAAGCGTTTTTTTTTTACAACTCGAACTAATTTTTAATTAATTAGTGCATAGTTACTTGTACAACCTTAACCGGCTGGAACTCCATTGATCTCAATGCTTTAGAACTTTACTTTTTCAAATCTCATGCCATCACACAGAATTCTGCTTCGTATTGCATGAGACACGTTTTTTTAATGATAATTATTTAAACACAATTCTCGTTGTGCTTTAGTCCCAAAATCCTCCGAGGGGTGATTCTCATAAATCAGCTCAAGGCTGAATATTTATTTCTCGCGTCAACAAATTAAATCAATCAATTATGCGCACATTGACACGAAGTGGCAACCATACATCATTGGTCACAATAAAGAGGACTTTAGAACTCGACTTTCATGACTCATAGTGCGATAAATCTGGTCAAGTAAAGAATCATGTGCACGATAATGCATTCACACATTAATTTACTGAAAAATAATAATCCACAGCCCCTTATCATTCCACTGCTGAATAAAGGCCTCCCTACACTGTCAGCCATGGGATTGGTTGGTCATACTTCCCCACCCAGGCCAGTGCATTTTGGTGAAGGGTGAGGTGGGTCATATGTTGATTTCACTCACCCGTGATGGTAGCCATGGGCAGGAATCAAACTCAGGTGCCCAAGTCTAAGCACAGTGTGTAAATTATTGCACCACCACTCCACCCTACACCAAAGTTAGTGTCCATCAGTGCTCTAATCCACCATATAAAATAATTAAATGTAATTATAGAGTGCATCATTCCAAAAGCGTGATTAATAGTTTTATACATTATATAGTATTCTAGGGAAATAATGAAGACAAGTAACATTTTCGTGTATTATTGGTTTATCAAAACAAATTACCAAGAATAAAATTGCTGTAGTGTGCAGCTTTTATTAAGAGCTAGTATGCATTAAAATTACTTTGTAATTGTGCCTGTTATTTGTGTACACTTACAAGGCTGCATGTATGAGACAGTATCCCCGCTGAAAAGTACAATTAGAAATGAAACCTAATTACTACCACCCATGATATACCATCTGGGCAGAAGCTACAGGGTTTTTTTTTTAAACTAAACAAATCCCAAGGCAACTCACCGTGATCATGCAGATGGCCCCATTTTCTCACATCATGCAATAATAATGATGATCACATTTACTGTGATTGACAATCAACTCCTTGATGTCGGCTCCCGCACATCGTCTCAATCATGGAGGTTGTTTGATCATTCTTCATCACGCTTGTCAGTGTGGGCTGGTGAAGGTGGGGCTCGTGACCAGTTCAAATATCACTTGCCACTGATGTTAGCCGTAGCCAGAAATTTTATTTATTTTGCCAGGTTCATGCAATAAAGAGCACTTACCGTGTTATTTATTCAAAGCAGTAAAATAGGCACACTATAATATTAAAACAGATTAAAGCCAATTATAGTGAATATATTCGTGTTTTATTTTACTTTGGGCCTTTTTGTACACCATTCACTTCTTACTATTTTTCCATGATGACCAATTTGATCCTGACTGCTTCTAAATTTGATCGTGACATATAACGAATCTAAATGGCTCTTATTAAAGCAATGCGTTACCTGCAATATAAAAGTGATTGACACGTCCATTTGTCTTGCCTCTGCCTCATTAATGATATCAACACAATGTTGACAGAGATACGTTCACTACAGGGATATTTTTGGAGCAGTCAGACGCTGTAACTGATGGAAAGATCAATAATCCATGATGATGTAAGACTGCAATATTATAACCTTGCAGGGCAATATTTTATACAAAATATTAATCAACTATATGTCCAGGATTATAGTTTCCTCATTCATCTATAAACAACCAAGTTCCATAAAACATTTAAAGTCTGTATGCAAAAAATATGCATGAAGGCAATAAATATGCGCACTAATGACATACCAATCATAAAGGGCAATTCTTTCGTCAGCAACCCTCCTCACCCACCACAATGGACTATTCCACTTCCCTACAACGCCCCATAAGCATAAGATTACATCCAGATAAGATGGACAGTGGTCATTCTGAAGGTAATCCAAAGTGAAAAACGTTTAAAGATATGATTTTGGACCTTCCCATTAACCCCGAATATGAATATTTAGTAATTAAATACACCTAATGGAGAGAGATGGGATATCTGCAGTCCCATTCAGAGATGAGTCATTGATAGATATAGGAAGGTACCATTATTGTTCATTTGGCAGAGAGTGAATGGAAGCCTGTTTTGATGAAATTTACACAGTTGTGGAGCATTGCATTGTGGAGGTTGGAAGGCATTGAGTCAGAAGAACTCGTCAGTAGTCATTAACACGTTGTTATTTTTTTCTCGCATGAATATTGTGATAACATCTTTAAACGAGGTTATTTCAATGAGTACTTTGTGAGACTTTTAATAACTCCGTAATATGTGAATTGTGATTTCATCAAAATTAAATGCAAGTGAATGGGGTGCGACGCTGATGGCAGATGTATCGTTTTATAAATGTTGACAACACCTTGCACAGCCGCACGTTAGAAGAGCAGTTATTTTTGTTTGTTTTTGCTTCGCTTCAAGTATAATGCTGCAACGTATTAACAACTGTATGAACCGTGCCAATATATTAAAAAAAAAATTGGTCACAAGGGTTGCAATCAGAATGTGCACGTATTTGTGATGACAGTAGAAGTAGGAGGCACCACGGTGGCAAGACGTTCACGACCTTGCCTGGAATGCAAGAGGTTGTGCGTTTAATCCCCACTCTGAAGCCTTTATATTTTAAGTTTGCATGTTCTCCCTGTGGTCGTGTGGATTTTTTTTCCTGCGTCCTCCGGTTTTTCCCTCCACATTTAGAAACATGCGGTTATAGTATTTGGATGCTATAAATGAATGCATGATAATTCATAATGAATAATATTGGTCGCGAAAGCCTACGTGTTAAACTGAATGCATGATAAGCCACTTCGTTGAGATAACATTTGTGTCCAGGTTGATTCTGAAACAGAGCTATATATCTTAATGGGCCTTACCTAGAAAAAATAGTTTGGTTGACTTTTTAGTTTAGATTATAGTTTAGTAGGCGAGTTGATGGTTCAACTCCCAAGAGGTGAATTTTGGATGACAGATAAGGACGGGTGTATGGATGAGCGTGCGGACATTTAATTTACGTGTATACCAAAAAATGTAGCACAGACACAGCTCTTCAAATAGAATACACCTCTGAAATTATGTCTGCAACTGCACATAGAAGCTGGTTCGCTCGTGGCTATGAAAGCAGTGGTGTGGTATGGCTCAAAGAGCAAGCAAATCAGATATGTGCTGCTGGCGTTTGGGAATTTAAGATTCACTGGGACAAGTGCATTCAGTATAGGCAGACTTTGTGAAGAAACAGTCTCTCGTGCTGATGCCAAGAAATGTTCTCTCAACGACGACATTTCTCTTGTAACTGTACTTATTAAAACTCACTCATATTATAGTGTTAATGTAATGTATGCAATTAATAAATGCATCAATTTAAGTTTTAATTTGTGTAGTTACAAAATGTTGAAAAAAACTATCTCTGTCACGCAAAATTAATGGAACATAAGGCAGCATTGCCTACACTATGCTGCATTTATGTTTTATGGCTGGGTACATTTGAAACGAATCAATATACTTCCTTAATTTCTGAAAATTTGCAGAGGCGCCATTAAACAACATAAGCTTCTTGGTTTTAATAGACGGATATAATTGATTAGCAGACACGAGCCATTACATTCTTAGTATGCAAGGCTAACAGTCCACATGACTAAATATTGGTAACAAAATACACAACTGTATTCAAATGTACATTGTATAAAATGTGACATACATTTTCTAAAAGTGTAAAAATTATATTCTTGGTTCTTTCGGTAAAGTCACGTAGAAGGGAAACAATAAAATAATAAAATCTTTTTTTATCCTTTTATTGTTTCCCATCTACGTGACTTTACCCAAAGAACCAAGAATATGAATCCATGCAGTCACGAAAGCTTTAAATCAAAAGTGTAAAAATTGTCATATAAATTATTTACATCCTTATCCACGACTGAATGAGACCTCTCTCTCTCTGCTGTGTTAGTCATGGGGGTTGTTTGACTATACTTCACCATGCTAGTCAGTATGGGTTGGGAGAGCGCAGGATCGGTTCGGGTATCGCTTGCTACTTATGTCGGTCGTGGGCAGTAAATGAACTCGGGTCACCGGACTTACAGTGCGGTGTACTAACCCCCGAATAGTAAACAGTAATTTCAGACAAATTTGGAGGAATGCCTTTTACAAAGCACCTTGATAATATAGAAAACTTAAAATGTACTCCATTTAAAACAAGCTAAACAAAATCTCTAATTCGTAAATTCCCATGCACTGGTCATGAAATTCTTCATCAGATACTGCTACTTGGCCGCACATTGCTTTTGGATCGATAGCAATAGTTTAATTGTTTGGTGTAAACGATAAATATCGACATTGATTTCTTTTCTCTTTTGCACCAGAATTTCATTATCAAACATACAAAAAATGTCTTCAACAGTCACCACTCAGCAAGTGTCAACAGCTCACAGTATTTATGAGTCAATTCTCTTGTGCAGGAATTGCAGTCATGAGAAGACTCCATAAACTCTGATTTATTTAGTATTATTATGGCTTGGATAATGTTATATTAATGTCAATGTAGGCAATGAAATACATCTGGTAAAAAAAAATCTAAAGTGTGTGTTAACTCTCTTTGCAAGTCAGTAATGTGACACTCAGTAGAGGCCTAAGCCCTTACAAAACGGTGATGATGAATTTTCCGCATGATTATGAACACTTTTCTTCTGCTGTAGCAGAAAAAGTATAGATTTTGCGAGAATAATAGGATGGGTTATAATCCCATGAATGTAATGTCTTATTACAGTATTGCATTTATCTTGACTTAAAGCTTTCGTGACAGCAGGAATTCATACTCTTTGGGTCACGTAGATATGGGAAAATAAAAAATATAATTAATTAGATTTTATATCTACGTGACTTTACCGAAAGACCCAAAGAGTAAGTATTGTATTTGTGATTTGAACGCATATACCTTTGCATAAAAATCAAAGTGATCACATTCAGCAGTGCTCTTCCACTACTGAGCGACCTGGGGTCAATGATGTGCACCTCTGGCGTGTTCTAGAACACAAACACTGCTGAATTCTCACAAAGTGATGGATGGCAGTGGTACCCACTTACTAATCCTGAATAAGTAATGGCTGGACTGAGTAGATCCTGACCAGCAACGCAACTCAGGCCCATGAGATAAGGATTAAGCGTTTCGCTCTGCTTATTGAGGTATCCAAATACAGTATGTGTATTTAGACACATGCACAAATTGAACCCACTCACAGCAATGTCTATTTGCTTTAAAGAATGCGCACTGACTGTTGCAAGATAGCATTCGAATTGTTTGTTTTATTAGGATGAGTGATACATTGAAATATGCATTTTTAATTTGGCTACAAGTTAATCAGGAGATGTTACCAGTGTGGAGCTTTGAGCGTTATCCCCTCAGATATGTTGGTTTTCTCTAGGTGCGATACTCCAGTGTCCTCGCAAATGAATCCAGTGAACAAAACTGAACACCAACATGAGAGGATCGCAATAAAACTGTACCTTCGTTCAGCACGGTTGACTACGTATGGTGTGAAAGAAGTTCAACATACATACGTACAAAGAAGATAGCGTGGGAGCCCGGGGAGAATATTCAATGTAGGATATAAAACAATATTATTAACCATATGATGTGGATATAAGCCAACCAGGCTGCAGCCATGCTACATGTCTTCTCAATATCCTCCTTTCCACCAACCCTGTCCCTTGGTCTATTTTTCCATCTATTTCCCCTCCCCAGCCCACTGTCTCCCTAGCCGTCGTTGATAAATGACTAGCTCAACTACCCGGCTTCGCCCGGGACTTGGGATTCACCACGCCCGGCCGCCTTTGGCTCCCCAGTGGCGATGTTCACACACAAAACACCAGTTACGCGTTTGAGGCTGAGTCGACCTAGGGGAGGCCCAGAATCGGTTGAAATAATCGTCACCGGTGGTGGCCGTGAGCGGGAATCCAACTCGGGACACGGGGTTCGTAGTGCAGCGCGCTAACCACTACACTACAATGCGTTACGCTTCCACACACACAGACAGACACACACAGACAGCGCGCTAACCACTACACTACAATGCGTTAGGCTTCCACATGCGCGAGTCACGTGACAGATTTGACGTCACAACTCACTTGCCGTGCAATAAAAATAAATCCATTATTGAGCTCCCCCGCCCCACAAAAAAAAATGTATTTTTATAATTTTTGCATGGTGTACAGTCTGGAAAATACCCACATGGCAAATTTCCAGTTTGTTGCATGTCGGGAAGTACGCTAAACATTTTGAACAGACACACATACTCACAACTTTGCCTTTTATATATATGGAGATTTACTTATTATGTTTTTACGTGACCCATACGCTACTTTAAAGTGTACTTACACGACCGTTACACAAGCATAGATTGGTTGTTTATTGTTTGTGCCATCACACTAATAAATGGAATTGGCCAAACATCACAATGCAGGAGCCTCCATACGACCACGCGAAGGATGTTCATTGCATGACAAGCTTCAACCCATGTTATGTGCGTTATGGTTGCAGTGGTCGTGTTGCTGCTGCCATTCAGCCCTCCTATTAAATAGTGAAATACGGCAAAATATAACAAGTAAGTTCTTATCGTGATATGAGCATGACGCTAATAATTTGTACTTGTTCTGACTTGACAAACAAACGTTAAGTGTAACTGTACAGACGACGAATTCACACAGTCAAGGGCAACCACAACCATTAAATTATATTCCGCACAAGGAGAAAAAAACCTAAGACAGAAATCTGTTTATATAATTATAACTCTATTTCGAGATGGTCACATACCAAACAAAGATTGGTTTATTTTATTTTCATGCAGTATTGTAACTGTAACAAACTTCTCATGCCCTCTATATAAACAACATTATTGAAACAACTGACGTGGGTGAAAAGGTTAACATTTTTCCTTTAATACATCTGTGACCAATTCAAACTACACTTCCTATGCCATTACTTTCGTGCTGTACTGTAATTACTATCTCATCTATAATGCATCCAGTACCTCTGCTGTCTACTGGAGATAGATTTTACCATTTTGGCCGCCTGCTCTACCAGAAGTTTTATCACTAGTGCAGTAATTTACCATTGTCACTTGTGCTGCATTGCATAATATTAAACCATGCAGGATTGGTTAAACTCTGCATTGCTACATTGCGATGCAGCGCATGCATTCCTTTTTATTAAAAAATGACTTGGGTAAATAAAAAAAAGCATTGAATACTTGATTTGAAGCTTTCGTGACTGCAGGAATCCATACTCTTTGGTTCTTTCGGTAAAGTCACGCAGGTAGAAATACTATTTTATTTGAATACTTGTATCCTTATATGTTTTCTCACTTTGGGGCATCAGTATCTCCTTTCCATAATTCAGTGCTAAAACCTATTAAGAACAATATTAAAAAACAGAATCAGTTGGAGGACATAGGCTATGTACAGAGTTCGATGACTTGGACATTTTTTTCTTCAGTAATATTTCATTATCATTGACTATCAATGTCAAAGTGGTAAGTTTTTATTCTTCAACTTACAATTTAAATCTTACAGACTTGTTTTGCGTAGTGATTAGTGAAGATTTCATGAACGCATTAATTGATTTCCCCTGAAAAAATATTTCAGTTAATGCCAATATTAGTCATACAATGAAAGACAGATTTTCAAACTATTAAGAATATATATTTTTGGAAAAAAAAATATTCCTGGCAAAAATAGATTCTTGTCATTTCAACTTTTTATATATTTACTTTTATTGAACCCATTACAACAATGATAACAGGTAACGTGATTTAAAAATTTAAGTGGCACATATCATCTCAATTATTCAGTGCAATTGTTGTAGACCAGTTTTGGGGAGATGTATGATATAATGGTGAGCACACTGGACTTGGAATCCAGAGGTCGCCGGTTCAAATTTACCTTTTGAAGCAGCGTTTGAAACAATGGTCCTATTTTGCAATATCTCCACACCCTGTGGGCGCAAAGCAGTGCAAATCAGTTCACCACAGTTATTAAATTGGGATGTTGTGTGTGCTGGGGTAAAGTGTAGGTATGCCCACCTCCTCCAACATGTCTGGTAAATGTGGAACATGAGACCAAATATCCTTGAAAAATTTGCTCTGGTGCAGCAAGCCATTTCAGGGCTGCACCTTTACTGTTTATTTATGTAAAAGGCCTGGTGTTTTATAGTTATGCTATCCAGATGGCAGCATGTAAGCATTGTTGGGTAAGGTAGCAAACAATCACCCAGGGTGCGCAATTTTTGGCCAGCTGGTCTAACAACAAGGGTCCTCGCCATTTAAATGAGTTCACTGACAGTCTGCCTTGACAACTCATTGCTAATATGCCTTGTACAAATACATATTGGCCCACTTTGGACAGCTGCTACTTTCACATGGGAACCAAGTAGTCTCCAGGTCCCATCAGTCATATCGCAGTTCAAGGGCTAATTTTGTTAAATACAACACTGCGACTAGTAGGGGTGGTGTACAGTTCAGGTTATTTTCAATTGAATGTGTGAATGTGTAGATTTAAAAAAACATCCACATGGATGCCGCTTGTTGCAGAGGATCACGGTTCGAGCCCCATGGCCACCATGCTCAATATGAATCAGAATCTTGATTTGAAGCTTTCATGACTGAAGGAATCCATACTCTTTAAAGGACGCTGGTGTTGCGCCCGAAACGTCGTGATTTATTTTATTTTATACCTACGTGACTTTACCGAAAGAACCAAAGAGTATGAATCAGAATAATTTATATTTATTTGTAAGGCTCATTTCATCCGAATAACCCAATGTAGATTAACAAAAAAAATCACACCCTCTATTTTATAGTGAATGTTATTTTTGAGTCACCTGGAAGACCGAAGGGAGAGGAGAGGAGAGCAACACTTTCTTGGTATTACCAATAAATGTTTGTTAACCACTAAGCGGTTTGTTTTAACACTAGGGGCGCTTATATTCTTGGTTCTTTCGGTAAAGTCACGTAGAAGGGAAACAATAAAATAATAAAAACATAAAACAATAAAATTATCACGACGTTTCGACTGCAACACAAGCAATCATCATCAGGTGTGAAAACCACAGCAAGAATTTTTTTTTACTGAAAGAACCAAGAATATGAATCCCTGCAGTCACGAAAGCTTTAAATCAAAACTAAGGGCGCTGTTTGATTAAAATACCAATTCAAATTAGCCAATTTTTTCCAAACATATTGAAGCTGTTAAGGCATGGTTTAAAAAGTATTTTCGGTCAAATATGCTATTGAAATTCAGAAATTAACGTAAAAACGGTAAAACTGTAATTTCCAACCACAAGAGGGTGCTGCGTTGCTGGAATTTCGCATTAAACTAATTTTTAATGACAAAAACGATGAAAACAAAATTCAACTTAAAACATGATTCTTCTCACAAAAAACACTGTGAAATATTACTAGACCCAGCTGTTTAAATCTTTTAAAACCCAGAAAACAGTAACAAGGTGAAGCATGGTCAAATAACCCGCACCATCGATGACAAACTGTGAAGGCCCCGATCTAGCAGTGGATTGAAAAAACTACAGTGCACATGTACAACCAGCAACCACCACTAAATTGGTTAAAACTGACTGAAACATAACCAAACTAACCTATCCAATTTATAAACCTTGAAACCCATGAGAAGTTACCAGCAACGTTTTTCTGCAACAAAATACAACAAATAACATAATTTGCATCAAAAAGGTGTTTTACAATGCGACAAGTGAATTCAAATGTGAAACATCATTAGGAAATATCACAGCTGAAAAAAAAAAACACTTGAGCAAACGTTAATAAACCATTCTCTCCCATTCTCATCTTCCCTCCCCCCATACTCTCTGCTTCAGCAGCCCAAGAGGTTTCCTGTCCAAACCCCAAACGCTCTGCTTAATTGGATGTCGCTTCTTCTCTGCTGCCCTCCGTGTCTGCATCTTCCTCTCCTCGATTGTGTGCACTGCAAAACCTCGTTTGCCTTTTCCAAGTCCAGGCTCAAGCCCTGCCTCTCATCTGGCTGTGGTCACCTGTTTCTCGCCGAGTTCAAAATAAAAAAATGTTCACCCGTGCAGCGACTTCATCACCAAAGCACGGGGTTACGTTGCTGTCAAGGAGATGTTAAAGACCCTGGGACAAAGTCACTGACAAATCCTGGCAAAAATCTGTATATAATTACTGTAACACCTACGAAAAAAATTGCATGGGCTCATTAGGTCTCAAAGCGAAGCAGGGTTGAGTCTTGTATAGTGCTTGGATGGTCGATCACTATGCATAACAGGTGTTGTAGGCTAGTTGGCTGTGACGGGTAGCAGAGGGCAGTATAGTAAAATCAAATGTGCATTAATTGCACTGTGTATCTATGCTTTCTGCCTTCACCAACCCGCACTGCTCAGCGTGGGGAAGTATGGTGAAACAACATCGATAACCGACAAGAATACCAGAATTCTTAACTGGTACAAATTATGAACTACCCAAACTAACAATAGGAGTTTACCTGATTATGTATTGCACCTACAGAAAATTATGTGTTGGCCTGATGGGACGAACGATTATATCAAACCTTTAAGTATGTATTAATGTTAAACTTATTTCGCACTGTACATAGCCAACCGTGCTAATCGGAGGTATGGGGTAAGGACAACAAACCAAACACAAAGAGTATCACTTTCTGCCACTCCCTGCTCCCTTGTGGATGCACAATGATAACATCTCACCAGCTATTTAAGGCCCAAGACTGGAGGACATTTTCACAATTGTGGCTACTGCCTGATGCTCCTGTTTGTAACTGTCAGCGAAACGGCAAATCTATTTAAACGTGAGATTGCTTTCCAACAGAGCAGTGTACTGAAGCAGTAATACATCGGCACATTTGTTTGTGGCAACGCTGCCCGTGTCGGGTGGAGGAGGCTTTATGAGAAACATTTTACTGGTAGGAACGAAGTTGTAAACTGAGTGTACCAGCCTGCAATAGATTAATGTCTCCGTCCATCCGTCCCCTTTCAATACTTTAACGAAGTGAAATCTCGTGCTGTTGGGTGTAAAATCAGCAATAGACAGCGCAGAGACTTGTCCTACCAGCCCACCCTGCAGGGACCTGTTATTTACGTGATTTAATGCAAAAAAATCGATTATTAATCATGATGTTCCATTCTTGCGTGTGGCAGCAATATGTTCAGGTGCTAGATGCTAATGTCAAGGTCTGCTGGCCACGACGAGAAGACTACAGGCGAGAGTTCGTGTCATTTTGCTGTTCCTCATCCTCCATAAAAGGGGTACAGACTACAGTGGTTTTACTCTCTGGTCCATAGTTTGGGTTACATGGCCACAATCGCACTACTCTGGATTGTCTTTAACTTTCCACCTATGAAGGAGATGTGCGCATCAGCCTTTTAAAGTTCTGATGTGGGCGATGATAACACCGGTGTCTTTGAGGAATGTCAAAGCCAGGAGATGCGATGTTTTGGGTTTCGACTTAGGTGTTTGTTCTGGACGTCCACGTTATTCCACTCTGTCCGCAAGTGTTCTTAGATAGCTGCTAATCCTAAACATCGATAAGAAACTGATAAAAATGTGAGAATAGGCCCAGATAAACGAATCTCGCCATGGGTTAGTGAATATTAACAGCCCTCCTTTGCGGTACAGGGAATTTCCCACAACTTACGTAAACCTCTCACCCCAGTTTGGGATTGAACCAAGACATCGATATTTGTATTTGAATCTGCTCAGAATAATCACTACAAATAGAGTGGTGTGGGTTTTCACTGAGGGGGGGTGGGCTCTAATTGGTCAATTCAAGCCCCACCACCAGCCACCATTGCTCATGAGTGATGGTCTTAGTGGAGTCACAGGTGACTGCACACAGATATTTTTTTTCTCAAGGCAATGTTTGCAATTGTCTATGCTCTAAAGTATCAATTATGAACTGTACTCTCTGGTTCTTTCGGTAAAGTGACGTAGATAGAAAAAAAATAAAAGAAACACGACATTTCAGTCGCAACACAAGCGTCCGTCATCAGGTGACGATCCTGATGACGGATGCTTGTGTTGAACTTATTTTGCACTGTGACTTTACCGAAAGAACCAGAGAGTATGGATTCCTGCAGTCACGAAAGCTTCAAATCAATTATGAACTGGTTCCTACACACACTGATCAACAACCTGCAGCATGAATGGTTTCCCACTTCATGTCAATCATGGGTTTTTTTTACAACACTTCACCACAATGGTCAGCCTGGATGGGTGAAGGGGTGGACACAGAACTAGTTCAGGTATCGCTTGCTATGCTACTGATGTTTAGCTGTGGCCAAGAATCAAACTTTAAGTCGCCGAGTTCATAGCACAGCATGCAAGCCACTGAATCACCACTCCCCCATACGTGTGCAGTGTAATAGCGCCAACTGGTGGACAGCAGCGGAAACTGTAGTAGGCAGACAGTACACACGCCGGTGAGGGTGTGTTGGCAAAGCGGAGGAACTAGGGCAAGGGTCACAGAGGACCCCATCTGGAGGCTCCTGGAACATGCTAGTGGGTTCGAGAAGGGAGGTGCGGTCAAGGCGGAGCATAAAAGGAGCCGAGAATGGGGAGCTCGAGGCTGCCGGTTCTGGGGGTAGACTCGTCTCGTCGTTGCTGTCGTCTCATCGCCGTCGTCGCTAAACGTCTCCGCTAGATATTGTGGTACGAAGGATAGTAGTTGGCTATCTCGGTCAGCGCCGTCAGTGTTAGATGGTTAGTGTTGTGTACAGGCTAGGCTAAGCTACTGTGGAGAGTGTGTGGACAAGACTCTCGAAGTTGCCTCCTATAAGCTCTGTCTCTGAATTGTTGACACTACACATGGATACATAGCCATCATTTTCTATACACTCAAATGTCAAAGCAATTAGAAATGCAGTTATGATGATCTGCAATGTTCACCAGTCCTTCGTGAATACAAAAATAAACAACACGTTGAAGTAGATTCCTGCAACAGCTGTGATGAAACAAGCTAAAGTAGAACTTTAAATGTTAGTACTGTATGTGTCTACGTGAATACATTTGTAATAAAACACTTCGACGACGAACGTTGACTGGCGTCTTTCTTTCTTTCTATCTTGGCTGTACAGCTCCGCGCTCCTTCCCGGGTGGTCACCACTCTCTCTCCCTCTCTCTTCTGCGCGGGCGCGTGTTGACTCCGTCCTGCGCACGGCTCTCTCACTCTCTCCGTTTCTGCGCACCGCTGGCTGGCGGCGCGCAAGGAGACGACCCTCGAGCCGCCACGTGGCCGCTGGCGTGCCGAGAGGACGAGACGCAGTCCTGCTTCCAGGCTTCCCACACTGACCCCGAGCCTCTTCCTGCTTCCCCTTATAGCCCTCTCACGCGGAGCCAGGCCCCGCCTCTAGCCACGCCCCCTCTAGAACCTTCCCGATAGTTCCCACGAGCACCCTTGAGCTCCGCCCATGAACTTTGGCCCAGATGAACCCACTTATCCTGATTGGCTTATGACTGATGCAGCGGAGCCTATCCAGCCGGTCGGCGTCCGTCGGTGTACTCTCTCATTACACATTTACACTACTCTAGTTTGATTATTTTAGTACATGTGCCAACTGGAACATGCTTTCATATCACCTCACCAAGAGACCACCTTGTTTTTTTACTGAAGGTGATAATTAAATAAGAGTTCAGGGATGTTCTTTGGATAAAATAAGATAAAATATGTAAAAAATTAAGTTCATTAGCAAAAAACAGGTCCCTGCAGGGTGGGCTGGTAGGACAAGTCTCTGTGCTGTCTATTGCTGATTTTACACCCAACAGCACGAGATTTCACTTCGTTAAAGTATTGAAAGGGGACAGACGGACGGACGGACACATTAATCTATTGCAGGCTGGTACACTCAGTTTGCAACTTCGTTCCTACCAGTAAAACCCCACTATTTTATCCTGTATTACTGAAATCAGTACTGCGAGATTGTTTTTGGTTTCAGAAATCATGTGGGATGTTAGACATATCCTGAAAGTACCTTGCAGAAAATGGCATAATGAATACATTTCCAAAAATGTGAGAAAGGAGAAAAAATATAACTTTACTTGAAAATAAGTGCTAATTATTGTGTCTTCACCATATCCATGTTGCATCTCCATTCTTTACTAAGGGCCAAATTAGGGATTCTTCCAAGGTACAGCAGTGTAAAATGTTGATATCACTACAACTGAAAGATTAGGGAAAATGCATGGATGCATGAAATACTATTCACATCTGTTGTGGAATATTTTGTATTTGATATTTAGAATTTGTTATTTTAGCATGAGTTTTATTAATGTGAAACGAAATACTCAGTAACTATATATAATTAAATACATTCTAACATGCTTTAGGAAATCATTAATAAATTATCAATATCACTTAGTAAGAGGATTGGGCTATATTAAAATATGGAAATGTTAATATATTTTACATCATTTTTATACAAATGTAAGAAACATTGCAAATATACACATTTGAGAATCACATTAATTATCATGAACATCGAATGCAAAAAAGGATCATGTAAAAAACACTGTATTTTCAAATGATGCAATTCAAAACACGTGAATCATTAAAGAATAATATATAAATCTGCCCATGTTATATTTGATGTATGTAAATATAACTAGCTATTGAAACAAAAGTGTTAATAAACTGAGTATTATTTGAAATAAAATTGTTAGAATATAGGCACCTGCAAACAACAATATAAATGTTCCACTTGAAAATAAAAATAAAAAGGATTTGTTTTCCAAACAGAGGAAATCCCCCAAATTCTCCAATTCTATGCAACGCTGCACTATGTTCTGACCTTTGCCACTGCAGGCAACCCACAGTAAATTATTTCAGCTGAGAAAATGGCACCAGTGGCCTGCTTTGCTATTCACACAGCTCAAATCAGTAACCATTTGATTGCCATGTTGAATGAATCCAAGACACTTGCTTACAAAGTGAATACATGTGCATCAAAATTAATAGCCCAACATTATAACGGACACAACTCTTATTCTTGGTTCTTTCGGTAAAGTCACGTAGAAGGGAACCAATAAAATAATAAAAATATAAAACAATAAAATTCTCACGACGTTTCGACTGCAACACAAGCAATCATCATCAGGTGTGAAAACCACAGCAAGAAAATTTGAAAAAAGTGGCGGTTTATTTAACATTAGCACCACGGAGAACGATTTGGCAGTAATTCAGATGGACGAGTCTATCTATGTTTGGAAAAGAGGAGGGGGGAGACGAAAATAATGGATGCGGTCTGAAAGCCAACGTAAGCGTGAACAATCAATTAAGACCCGAAATGGTTTATCGAATCCTTCCAATGATTGATAGGCCAGAATCCATCATCTCTCATGGTAGCCAGATGGCTTGCAAAGAACCTCTGTCTTGGAGAAGTCAATGTCATGTGCGCCTACTGAATTATAACAGTGATCTGCCACGGCCGAGGTGTTGGTCCTACCGTGTTTTAGGTCTGCTATGTGTTCACGGATGCGGTCCGAGACATGTCGTTTGGTTTCTCCAATGTAACTACTACCACAGAGGAAACTTAGTTTGTAGACGCCAGGGTACTGTATGTCCGGAATTACATCTTTTACTGACGGAACCAGATCACGGATTTTGCGTAATGTGTTGAATCGGACGTGGATCTTGTGTTTATTCAAGATTTTGGAGATCTTTTTTGTGATCCCCGCAATGTAGGGTAAAGTGATAGTTTTGAATGGCTCCTCAAGAGGGTCCTTCTTCATGATTGGAGTGATAGCTTTGCGGATTGTGTAGTCGGAGTAACCATTACCCTTAAGAGCTTGGTGTACGTGCTTGAGTTCACTGGCTATGTGTTCCTGGTCGGATTTACATTGGGCTCTATGGTGCAGAGTCTTGATGAGGGAATTCTTCTGGGATGGATGGTGGTGGGAATCCGGTTTCAGGTAAGCATCCATATGGGTAGCTTTCCTGTAGACAGAGTGGCTCATTGAACCATCAGGTCTCTTTTTTATTAGGACATTCAAAAAAAGGTAGCTTGCCATCTTTTTCGACTTCCATGGTAAATCTGATGGCTGGGTGTATGGAATTGATGTGGTCGAGGAATTGGTCTAGAGCAGGCCGGCCATGTGGCTAGATGACAAAAGTGTCATCCACGTACCTCTTCCATAAGGTTGGGCGCAGTGTGGCAGTCTGGATGGCGTCAGTCTCAAATTTCTCCATGAAAATGTTGGCTACAACCGGAGATAGGGGGGAGCCCATTGGGGTGCCCTCAGTTTGTTTGTAGAAAGTTCCATTCCAAGTGAAGTATGTATTGGTTAAGCAGTGTCTCACCAGGGGGGTACCTTAGTGTTTAGTCCTTGATGAACCAAGTCTTCAATGATTGCGATAGTGTCAGGTACAGGAACTTTGGTGAATAAGGAAACTACATCAAAACTGACAAGCAGGTCGTCTAGGGACAGGGAAATACCCTTGATTGTCGTTACCAGGTGAGTAGAATTTTGTACCGCAGAGGTGTTTTTTTCCAGTGAAAGGCCGCAGGATTTCAGACAGAAAACGAGCCAGTTTGTAGGTGGGGGAGTTGATAGTAGAGACGATGGGACGAAGGGGTGTATCTACTTTATGTATTTTTGGTAAGCCATATAATCTTGGTGGCCTGGCAGCAGAAGGTTTCAACAAGAACTGTTTGGCTTGATCAATTAATGCGGTTGAATCAGAAATGATTTTGTTGGTTTGTATGACGAGGCTGTTGGTGGGATATCTCTTTATTTTTGTATAGCTGCCATCGTTGAGAAATTCTTGAATTTTGTTGTTATATTCTATTTTATCCATGATGACAGTGGCATTGCCCTTGTCGGCTGAGAGGATGACAATGTTATCCCTCTTTTTTAATTTATATAATACAAAACGCTCATCTTTGCTGAGGTTGCTAGCTGGCATCTTAGCGTTTTTGAGGGTTGCAGCGATTTCAGATCTTGCTACGTCTGCAGCAATGTGACCCAGGCCCTTGAGAGCCACGTCTACTTAGGCAATGATATCATTAACTTTTTATTATTTTATTGTTTCCCTTCTACGTGACTTTACCGAAAGAACCAAGAATATGAATCCCTGCAGTCACGAAAGCTTTAAATCAAAAAGGACACAACTCTGTTGGAAAGATATACGTGATGGTCAGGCAAATTAAATATAGTGGGCTTTTTAACAGTATGAATAGATTCAATTATGTACATTTTTTTGAAAAGAGTAATCCTCATAATTACCCCTATTACATAATTGTCTCAAAGGCATGTGACTCACATAATCACGGAAATTAGGTATTGAAACTTACTATAAATACACGTGCTGCACTCCACTAGCTTCAGCGAACTGTAGGGATCGAGCTAAATTGTGTTAAATTTCTCATATGGATTTTCCAGAGATTCAAACACATTTTGCAATACACGGAGATGAGTGCAAAGGTGGTGAATTAGAATTGTAGACGAAACAAATCATCTGGCTGGTTAAAAGTTTTAAAGGTTGACAACAGTCCAGTCAACACCGACAAGGAGACAATCGTTGATGTAAATTGATTAAATATCTGATGTAGAGGTTTCTTAATCATTAATGAATGCTACATTTGCAAAGGATGACTGGGAGGGGTGAGTGTGGGAATTAAATGCATAACATGATTTGTTTTAGTGGGTAGGCATCTGGCGAGTTTTGTGGAAGGAAGATGGAGAGTTTGGGTCAGAGCATGTAGAGAGGTGGCTGTGGTGAATGGATATTTAACCTCGGTTGCTGTGCACAGGTCCAACGGCCCAAAATGCCCAATTGCCTACAACAAAGAGCACGACTGAAGGTGCATTAGACGAGGATTGAGTAAAGTTATGAGAATTTGAGAAAAGAGACAACGGCCGGAAATTGCAAAGTCAATCAGTGCGAGGGTAGAAGCAGAAAGAAGAGTTGTGACCTGCAGTACACAGTGATTGAACACGGCATCTATAATTACAAATACGGCTAGAAGACTGAGTTCTCAACGTAGATGGAGGAATCAATGAGTGAATGTGGTGGTGCAGAGTTGTGTGAGAACAGTGGGAAGATGAAGCTTCGAACACTCTTCCTTCAGATATGAGAAAGCCACTGGACTTATGCACTGTTAAAACTAGATTCAAACCTTATTTCTTTAGAACTGTCTGTAGTATCTAGTTTGTTGTCCTTCTCCCACACCTCGAATTAGCAGGGTTGGCTACGTACAGTGAGGAAGATGTTCAATCCTGAATGGATACAAGCTGTGGGGGTCATTGAAAGAGCTTTCACTCAGTATTAATAAGTATACAGCTCAAATGTATCCACTGTTGTGAACAATGTTTTGTAGGGTCTGTTGAGATTCAAATTTTACAATATTGTAATTTAATAGAGCCCATAGGCCAAAATGTTTACATGATACTGTTAAATGAATAAAACATGTCAGTTTATTTTTGCATGGTCTGCTACTGTAAGGCTTTCAATTCTGCAAAAAACTGTCGGTGGCAAGAAATATTTGAACTGGTGCCGGGTCTCCCACCATCACCAATCCACACTGACCAGCGATCGACGAACTGTGCTGTACTGCAGGCTGGACAGAGGCCGGGAGATTTAAGAAACTTGCCCCCCATTGAATGAGAATCAGAAGAGTTTCGATTTAAAGCTTTCGTGACTGCAGGGATTCATATTCTTGTTTCTTTCGGTAAAGTCCCTTCTACGTGACTTTACCGAAAGAACCAAGAATATGAATGGGAAGAGTATTTCCCGAGTAATGCCCATTGAGCTAAGCAGCTCCTTCTCAAGTGGTGACTTGGCCAGCAGACAGACATCAACTGGCGTCCTGTAGACTGCAAGATGCCTGCGCTAAACATCACACCACGGTAGCATCCCTCTGTCATATGTGGCAATAAGCATATCCAGATGGACTTCAGCTGCATGAGGTGCATTATATAACAGCCAAGACATTAATATGCATGTTGTAGTAGTGGCACTGTGGCAGGTATAATAACAAGCCTCTGACCAGAAATGTGCATAACTTATACATATCATTTAAAACATCGCTTTAGCTCAATCTATTTTGATAATCAGGCATCTCTCTATTGTTGCTCATTTAAATTAACCATGATGAAGTGAAATGTATCCGAGTAGGTGCTACCAAAGCACTGTGCCCTTTCGGTCACTTTCAATGATGATATAATTGAGTTATTTTCATTATTTGATTTTTAATTGCAGACTTTTTTTCGTTTGCATGACCTGTTATGAATGCATTACAATTGGGAAAAGTGTATCTATTGACCTCAGTGCAGTTGAATGCACAAACAGTTCTTATTTATTCCTTAATCTATACGTGAGCACATCTACATTCTTAAGTAAAGGAATTGTATGCAGCAGCATTCAGCAACGAACGGCCCTTTTAATGGCATCACAGTTCTCTGCAAAGCCAAGTACATTGTCTACTGATATAATTTATGCAGTCCTGCCAATTAAATACTTGGCACTGCTGAGCTTGGCTTGCTGATTAATACATGAACCAGTGGTTTTCTCGCTTTATTTGCCTCTATGAGGCATGTTAACCCATACATTCACGATTCGCAGCGTTAAAGTAATAGGGGCAAGGTTTCATGGTTTATAAAAGTATACATACAGCCCTTTGTCAATCCACTGCTGGATGAGGACCTCGTCATGCTGTGTGGGTTTGTGGGGGTTATTTGACCACACTGTCCCATGCTCGTCAATGCAAGTTAGTGAAGAAGGAAGAGGACTAGACCGGTTCATATATCACTTGTAACTAATGATAGCTGTGGCTGGGAATTAAACGTGGACAGCCAGGTTCATAGCATAGCACGTTAACCATTGCTCCACCCTGCGTGCAAAACTGAATCCTTATTATATTATCAAACAAGTACTCTTAAATATTTCAATACTGTACAATATATGAAATCCAAGCTGTGGGTGAATGGGTAGAGAAATGTGCTTGCTGGAGGACATGACAAACGGCCTGTGCTCCCCAGAGTTCTTGGGATAAACAGATCCTCTCACCCCTTGGACTCTGCGCTATTACTGTACTAGGACATAACCTGCAGGTGCCTTGGTGCGTGCATGAACAGTCCAATGTATACTTCCACACATATCTCTTGCTGCTGTTACATTTTATGGGAAACATCCTTGTAAAAGAAAAATGGGTCTCATGCACACACGGTTTAAAGGTTGCACACTTTTAAAGGCCTGTCATGAATCTCCCATGAATTAAATAAATGTGTATACACATGGAGAACAGAATTTTGCTGCCATCAAATGCATTTATTTGATAATTCAAAGTTTTCATGGCCAAATCAATGCAAAAGCCATATTTATAGAAATCACAATTATATATTTTTATTAAGCCAGTAAGCATGAACACATTAGCAGGCTTCATAGTTGTCCTTGGCAGTGGAATTAATTTTTGACCAAAACTGATACTATCAGTATAAAGTAAAAAAAAGTAGATTTCATGAACAAATCTTGAGACATATACAATAATGACAATAATTTATTCAGAAAAGCCTGACTGGGTAGTAAGGTTTTTTTTTCAGGAAAGGCTTTGAATTGCGATGTTTGGCCATATCACTCATAAGTGTTTGGCTTGATGCAAAACCAAATAATCTGGGGAAAACCCACCATACATACGAGGGGTAAACACTAAACATTGCCATATGCTGGCCACCTCACTCCTCTAATAGTTACCAATCTAAATACTAACCAGGCTCACCATTGCACATTTTTTTTAGATCAGATGCATTTTTTGGTAATTTTGGTCACAGACAGATAGTACTTAGTAAACTTGTATGTAAAGGTATTTTAACAATTAATTATATATACTTTTATTGTATTTTCTTAAAACTGAAGTATATAAGAAAATTAGTCTTGGGGACATATGCAATTGTATAACAGTGTCAACTAATCAATTATTATCCATGATCAGTAATAATACCACATTTTAAAAGTAGTCAACTGAAAACTTGAATTTATCCCTGCATATGTGTATAATTGCTTATCTTTTCATTACAAACAAACCTATATATCATATCATTGTCTGCTGCATGACTGTAACTGTCTCTAATTACACGTGATATTCTGCACAAAAAGAGATCCAAGGAAATTTAAGATTCCAGTTAACACACCCTCATAGTGTTACATAAAATCACCCTAAGGTTTATTAAATGCTTGCATAGCTTTTTACTACTGTACGGTAATGCCATCGGAATCTCGGCAGGAAACCAAGTGTTTGGCCATTAAGCTTTGCTACGCTGCTGTTGCTACAAATGGAGCAACCATCATTCTCGGACCTCCAGCATTAAAGCCTAAATATTTGATAAGGCCACCACCAGAGCCTGGATGCCACCATAGCTACCATTTACATGAAGCACGATATATATTTGAATGCTGGCGTCCAAATATATATTTTTAATTACTAGTAGAAAAAATGCATGTGCATATCAACAAAAAGATTCCGTTATGCTCTCCTCCGTTTAAAGTGGGTGTTGGAAATTGCAAGGAATTTGTAAGGAGACAATGTGATCTGCATGTTTTTTTTAATTAGGAGGTATGGCTTAACCCTGCCAATCATCAACATCAAGAACCATAATAAATCCACCGCTGAACTAATGACTCCCCTAGCCATCTTCATCTCCCACAATCCCACAACGCAACAGTCAATCCAGCATCTGCACATGGGCCAATCTCACCTCTTCATCTCCCAGGCCTTCGCGATATTTGCCATTCCTTAGCTTCCACTCCATTCATTTTCTTGACCATCGTCCATCATCCCTTACAGCCATGGCATGTCCTGCCCAAGCCCACTTGCTTTTCTTAATAGTTTGGATTATTTCATTAGCATGCATATGTTTCTTGATCCGTGTGTTCCTATTTCTACAATGAGGGAAAAAAGTATTTGATCCCTTGCTGATTTTGTACATTTGCCCACTGACAAAGAAATGATCAGTCTATAATTTTAATGGTAGGTTTATTTGAACAATGAGAGACAGAATAACAACAAAAAATCCAGAAAAACGCATGTCAAAAATGTTATAAATTGATTTGCATTTTAATGAGGGAAATAAGTATTTGACCCCCTCTCAATCAGAAATATTTCTGGCTCCCAGGTGTATTTTTATACAGGTAACGAGCTGAGATTAGGAGCACACTCTTAAAGGGAGTGTTCCTAATCTCAGCTTGTTACCTGTATAAAAGGCACCTGTCCACAGAAGCAATCAATCAGATTCCAAACTCTCCACCATGGCCAAGACCAAAGAGCTCTACAAGGATGTCAGGGACAAGATTGTAGACCTACACAAGGCTGGAATGGGCTACAAGACTATTGCCAAGCAGCTTGGTGAGAAGGTGACAACAGTTGGTGCGATTATTCGCAAATGGAAGAAACACAAAAGAACTGTCAATCTCCCTCGGCCTGGGGCTCCATGCAAGATCTCACCTCGTGGAGTTGCAATGATCATGAGAACGGTGAGGAATCAGCCCAGAACTACACGGGAGGATCTTGTCAATGATCTCAAGGCAGCTGGGACCACAGTCACCAAGAAAACAATTGGTAACACACTATGCCATGAAGGACTGAAATCCTGCAGTGCCTGCAAGGTCCCCCTGCTCAAGAAAGCACATATACATGCCCGTCTGAAGTTTGCCAATGAACATCTGAATTATTCAGAGGACAACTGGGTGAAAGTGTGGTGTCAGATGAGACCAAAATGGAGCTCTTTGGCATCAATTCAACTCGCCGTGTTTGGAGGAGGAGGAATGCTGCCTATGACCCCAAGAACACCATCCCCACCGGCAAACATGGAGGTGGAAACATTATGCTTTGGGAGTGTTTTTCTGCTAAGGGGACAGGACAACTTCACCGCATCAGAGGGACGATGGACGGGGCCATGTACCATCAAATCTTGGGTGAGAACCTCCTTCCCTCAGCCAGGGCATTGAAAATGGGTCGTGGATGGGTATTCCAGCATGACAATGACCCAAAACATACGGCCAAAGCAACAAAGGAGTGGCTCAAGAAGAAGCACATTAAGGTCCTGGAGTGGCCTAGCCAGTCTCCAGACCTTAATCCCATAGAAAATCTGTGGAGGGAGCTGAAGGTTCGAGTTGCCAAACGTCAGCCTCGAAACATTAATGACTTGGAGAAGATCTGCAAAGAGGAGTGGGACAAAATCCCTCCTGAAATGTGTGCACACCTGGTGGCCAACTACAAGAAACGTCTGACCTCTGTGATTGCCACCAAGGGTTTTGCCACCAAGTACTAAGTCATATTTTGCAGAGGGGTCAAATACTTATTTCCCTCATTAAAATGCAAATCAATTCATAAAATTTTTGACATACGTTTTCTGGATTTTTGTTGTTGTTATTTTGTCTCTCACTGTTCAAATAAACCTACCATTAAAATTATAGACTGATCATTTCTTTGTCAGTGGGCAAACGTACAAAATCAGCAAGGGATCAAATACTTGTTTCCCTCACTGTATCTATCAATGTTATTCCAAGCTTGTATCCATGGTTCTGTGTGCACTTTCAGCTGTTTAGCTTTTTGTATTGATTCAGAATCATAATTTGTATTTATCCTGGATAAATCCGATGAGCTAAAAAGCTCTTTTCCTCAAATGTCCAGTCGGGGTAGGTCAGAACATGACAACAAACAATACACAAAATGATAGGGGTGCAAAGTATAGGAAAGGTGAGCAAATAAAAATAAATACACACGTAAAATAGATCAAGTATATAAGTTCATACTCTTTGGTCTTAAGTTCAATCTCGATTTGAAGCTTTCGTGACTGCAGAAATCCATACTCTTTGGTTCTTTCGGTAAAGTCACGTAGGTAGAAAAATAATAATAGATCACGACGTTTCAATCTCAACACAAGCAATCGTCATCAGGTGGGACAACAGCAAGAAAAAAACGCTGAAGTAGGCGAAAGATCTGCCGTGGCACGAGGTTATATAGTAGGCCTCGGCAGTAGGGGGGGAGAGAGAAGTGGGGGGGGGGAAGGAGGCGGGGCAAAAATTGGACCCTGCAGCAGCACCCAGGTCACTGGAGTAAAGTGGGCCACCGCGGCAGCACTGGAGAGGTCGGCTGCAGGGGGGAGAGAGGGGGGGCAGGGCAGCACAGAGAGAGAAAGAGAGACACACAGAGAGTCGGAAATAACAGCTGACATGGGCAGGTAGGATGGAGACATCACAGTCAGTTAAGACTTCACCTGGTTAATAACGTCCTTCCAATGATTGCTCAGTTTGTACCCATCTTCTCGGTTGCAGTTGTGTCTGTGTTTATATATCTGGATGGCTTCATGAATAATAGCCGGTGGGTTTGCAGAGTAGCTTCGTCTTGGAAAAGTCAATTTCGTGTGAGCCCACTGCGTTAAAACAATGATCAGCAACGGCAGAGGTATTGGTCCTACCGTGTTTCAGATCTGCCTTGTAACTGCTGCCACTTTTTGCCCCCCCCCCCCTTCTCTTTCCCTCCCTGCAGCCGACCTGTGCAGTGCTGCCACGGTGGCCCACTTTACTCCAGTGACCTGGGTGCTGCTCCGGGGTCTACTGTAGGGTCCACTTTCTGCCCTTATCCCCCCCCCTTCTCTCTCCCCCCACTACTGCCGAGGCCTACTATATAACCTCGTGCCACGGCAGATCTCTCGCCTACTTCAGCAGTTTTTTTTATTGCTGTTGTTGTCCCACCTGATGACGATTGCTTGTGTTGAGATCGAAACGTCGTGATCTATTATTTTTCTACCTATGTGACTTTACCGAAAGAACCAAAGAGTATGTAAGTTCAAATTGCATTCCCAAGCTTGGGAAAGGCAGCAAAGCAATAGCAAACATAGCCCCAGATCACAACAAGAAAACACACAGTCCCTCAATCAAATTGCACGTTAAAATGTACTCTCAATACATGGATAAGGATGAAAAGTACAAATCACATTTGCAAATACAGTTGTGTCCAGCACGAATCTTCTGCTTCAGGACATTTTTTTTAAGATTTGCAATGTTAAGAGAGGAAACTAGGTTTTTCCAAAACGTCAGTGCTGCAACAGCAAAGGCATTGTCACCTATTCCTATTCTTGTTCATGATGCATATTCCATAGGAGTGTTAATTTTAACAACAACATTCATTTGCGTAAAAAATCCCAATGCTCATATTCTCCAAATATTTATAAATCATATGTCAATCCATACTTCACCACACTGCCACATCGGTTATGCAGGTTATTTAACAATACTTCACCAAAATGGTCAGTGAGGTTTAGTCTAGGACAAGTTCGGATATCACTTGCCATTGATATTATCCGTGGCTGGAAGTGAAAGTCAGATGGATGACTTCAGAGTGCAATGGCATGAACCGCTGTGCCAACCATTCCACCAAATATGCTATTTTAGATATGACAAAAACTATAGAAGTCAATCGCCATTTTGGGCAGGATTGGGGAGTGTGCAGACATGCTGTTCCTTGGATTCCGCCTAATGCGCTCTCTGGGGATTTGAGGGTTGACTTCAGTGATCTATGGGTCAAAGCGAGAGGACAGCAAGTGGTTGACCTTCATTGCAATCAATAGCGGTTTGAAGTGGCCGTATGAGGCCTCCTGGACAATCAAAGGTAAATGGTTTGTTCAATGACTTAAATGAAGTTTTCATCTTCTCAAAGTGTAATCCATATTATTGTAAGTGCAGTTGTGGGTCATATTTAGATAAATGGACAGTTACTGAACCTGAAACTTCCCTAAAAGCACACACGTGAAAAAGAACAGCTAAAGTGGCTTCCCTCTCCATCCAGCATGGGGCAGTACTCTTTCCCATTTGTAGCCCCGAGCCAGTGGTGGAAGTTCCTCACTCCCAAAGCAGGGCTGAGTCTTTCCATCAGACAGCCACTGTTGACTACCCCCCCCCCCCCCCCAGGGAGAGCTGAATTAAACCCCAACCAAGATGTGAACTTGGCAACATATTGATTGCGAGCTGCTCGCTCTACCACTGGTGATGATGATTGTGGGAATTAAGGCAAAGTATCAGCATTGTCTCTATACCCTAATTTAATCAATGTTTAACAATAAAAGATCATTTACAGTCATTTATCTATCCACTGCTAGAGAATGGGGTTTGACCATACCTAATCTCTCTGGTCAGTGCAGGTTGGTGGAGGGCAGGCCCCTGACTGTGTGTATCGGATCCAGTACATCCCCGACTGGGAATCGAACTCGCAACCTTCTGATCGCGAGTGCACCCTTCTTCTGCGCCACCCGGCGGGATACCATCAATTCCTGTTTGTGTTTTGCCCACACTAACGTTGTCACTACCAGAGCATGGTAATTATTTTGTTCCAACAGTACATGAGCAGTTATGGTCTAAAGGTTTACCATCACCCCATATAGCCTTATTATTTTTGGCTCGAGTCCTATTTTAAAATCAATGCCATTTCATAATTGCGAGGGTCATCACTTTAATTACCCATAATTTAGAATACAATGTATTGTGAAAATACTTTATACGAAGCTCCGTACGTAGGTGGCTGAATGGTCGAGTGGTCAGTGAGCACGCCACAAGGCCAGTTTACCTGCGGTTAGCTAATCAATTTCTCCAGGCGCTCAGTCATTTCTTCTGACAATTTTACGAAAGCATTTTGGTCTCGTATAAAGTGGATGTTAAAGATTTGGAAAAGGAGATAACCCAGAAATGTCCCACAAAAGATGTAGCAAAGATGACTAAATCCATTTAACTGTGTTTTGTTCCTTATCAGGCCTCCCTTGCAGTGAATCACAGGTTCGAACTTGGTATAATTAAAGTATAAAAATAAAATGCACAATAAAGTATTAAACTATTCCAAAAGTATCAGATATGCAAGCACATTATGAAGAAAAAAGTGAAAGATCAATGGATGTGTTAATAATGTATTTAACATTTAAGAAATTTATATATAATTGAATAGGCTTAAATGCTATGTGTTGCATATCCAAGTTGCCTTTTTGTGCACTTAAGTCAAAATGTAATTAAGTGTAATCAAAAGAACGTGTATCATTGAACATTTTTTTCTGGCCTCAGCCAATAGTACTATCGTGTACTTGGCCCTATGTTAAATTACATAGCCCATCAAAAGTAGGCCAACTGCTGTTTGAAACGTTTTTAATTACTAAAATGACAATCTCTGTTATTGGTTTTGTATACGATTAAAATACCCACTGCGTGTGTTGCGGGCCATTGCTATGAATAACGCAGTGTAATGAACATTTAAGTTCCTCATTGTATTTCATCTCAATGGACAATGTTGATTGTTTACTGCAGAAACCTGCTGCGTTGTAGAAGCTTCAGCATTATTTTATGGAACCTCGTGTTATTTGGCTTCACAGTTACGAAAAACCTCATTACTTCATGAAATCTGTCTGCAAAAAAGCTTAACGGCAAAACATATATCCGATATTTTTCCAGTGGGTTAATTAATTAATTTAAGCAATTTACCTTACCAGCAACACGTATGAATAGGATCGAAAGCACTATCTCCAAAAAACACTCCATCCTGCTCTTATTCGACACTTTAACAAAAAAAAATTGTATTCCAATATATCATCAATAATTGGCCTCGGGAAATACATATACATTCTCTTTGGTTCTTTCGGTAAAGTCACGTAGGTATAAAATAAGGAACATTGTTTTGTTTTACAGCAGTGTTCCCAAATATGTATTTTATTTTGTTTAGCAAAACATTTTGTACTTGACTTTTATTTTGCTCATATTTATTTGAAGTCAACTTTATCATCCCTCGTTGTGCAGTTCATTAACCATGTTCTGCAGTTATTTTTTATATTAGTTATTATAATGACTTTGTTACGAATTTAATTTAAGCTGGTTAACCCTTACTCCGTTCGTGTTCACGCCTTTATTTCTCCAATTCCGTTCCCTGAAAAAAACACATTTTTTTAAACTCGTGAATTAGCCTTCGTGAACCACGTAACTCTCGGTGGAACGCCTGATTGTTATTTACGACTTTGATCAAGAAAAAGCAACATATCAATCAGTTGCATATTTACTCACTACGAAACGGCACAGAGACGTTGACACTTACAAAGGAAATGGAACAAAATATTAAAAGTAGACAAAGAAGCGTGGAGATATGCACGCAAGGAATTCTCCTAATGCTACAGTATTTAAGAGAAGTGCATTGGGGTGGCACAAATAACAAGGGAGGATGGCCGACGGGCAAGACTTGTAATTTATAACAGCCAATAGTAATTTGCACAGGTGAGATGGATTGTGGCATCCTGGGACAATGTGGAACGGTTAAGGCCTTCATCCAGCAGTAGATTGATCATTGGCTGATGATGATGGTATCATGACTTTTATATCATCATCATCAGCATTTATGAATAGTTTCAGAATCAACAGTGAAACGAACTTACCTCACATCGCCCACAAAGGGTCTTATTGTTAAATAACAAATCTCAAATGATAGTACCTCCCCTCAACTGCAAATTACCAACACGAAATTGGAAGAGCATTTCACTACAAAAGGAAGATGCTAAACCAAATGAATTACATATCACTTGTTATCCATTCTCAAATGATTGTTCAATCTAATTATGATCATTTATTTTCAAGAGTTCATTGGTGATATCAGAATTACCATCTGCTTCTTTTATGTTTTTATATGTGTACCACATTTGTGTGTATGTCTATTTCAATTTATATAATACTTTGTATATTCATATCTATATATTTTTGTTCATATTTTTAAAATCCGGTGAATTTCATTATATAAAACCAAACTTTACCACGCAATAACAAATACAGTGCAATTTTTCTAATGTTATTCAACGTGAATTGTTTGCATAATTTGAAATGAATTCAACATTTCCACCACAGCCAACATTTCAATCACTGCCTGAATCAACCACCCATGGGAATAGTTGTTGGCAGGTGAGTAGATTCGCTAGAGAAGTCCTCCACATGTAAATCACTGGCTACAGTTGGGCTGATTGATGAATCGGTGCTGCCTGTTGGCTGACCTTGTCCAGAATTCCAATTGTATCTGGTAGTCTCACCAGAGGCATCGTGCAAGGCAAAATGAGAGCTACACCTTTGTTCAATACCCCTTGGGGTTGGTTTGCTTCGATTTACCTCGGCTTGCAGAATCACAGCTCTGCAGGTTGGGCCGTCCATATCAAATAGATTCCACATATTGTGCCTCAACAGCATGAGAACCAGCCCAAGCATTATGCAGCGTAGTTCCATAATTCATCCAAGATTTCACTGTTATGAAATAATGTCAGAAGTTGTCATATCACTAAGTGCTGTCAACAATATGATGATGGTTTCATGATGATGATGCCCATTTTTTTTATGAATCAGTTAATATAACTTTGGCACGAAGTTGAAAAAATATAGTAAAAGAAAACTGTTTTATTTCCCACTTTGCCTCAATTATAGTAAACTGTAATTATACATTTAAAGCACTTGGTAGAATTAAACGAGCATACATTAACACATAAATCATTTGACATGAATGTGTATTTGTTATTTAAGTTCGCTACTCTGATCACACTAAAATCATATTGAGTTGGTGTTGTGGAAGTGGTGTGGAAGATGTGGTAAAGCATATGGGCATGAATTATCTGCTTTTAATTCAGGAGGATTTTACTTCTAGTTCGTGCAAATAGTGGAGAGGCTGCTGATAAACGTGTTAACGCCTCATAAATTCCAACACTCAGCCAAGAAGATTCCCGAATGTGCACTTCACACATTCCATTAATCACCATAAACCATAGCAAAGTAATCTGTAATGCAGAAACCCAATATGCCCAAATTGCTGATATAAAACGAACCGTGATGCTCCACGCCATCTAAAATAATTGAGAAGCACACCACAGTCACCTTCAGGACAACTGCAAATTCTGTAAAAGGCGTCTCTCTGATATTCCTGATTAATTTTGTTCTCTCTTCATTGCAGTACCACTTCCTTACAATCAAAAATGAAACCTTCCACGGCTCATTTAAAAAAAAGGGTTAAATAAACATTAGCTGTGAACATTAGCTGTAAAGATTAACTGTAAATCCATAATATACCTTTTTTGGGTTAGATCGTGTAAATATAAATGTGTCGTTAAACCCGCCACCACCTGACACAGCCGATTAGTAAGGTTTGTCAAAGAAAAACGGAACATACATATTCGTTAATAATACAGTACACTGGTGTGTTGGAGAGAAAATCCACAACATTTACAATTTGATTACGTTTCACCAGTAATTACAACTAGCTTCATCAGGCAACAGCCAGATTTGTGGAGAAATCCTCGTTTCGTTCCTTATTTAACATGAGCTGTAACGTCTCTGCAAGGAAATACAGTACAGCGTTCGTGAACGACGTAGAGGATTTGATCACCATCATATACCGTCGAAGTACAGTGGAAGCTGGACAAAATCACACGACTTTGATTTGGGAAGAAGGCCAGATGTGCATTGTGCATTTCCACTGCGAGTGTAATATAAGTATGTGTTGCTCATTTCAGAACGGTGCTTATATACGGTATACTTATATCCAGCTTCCACTGTACTCTGTAATGTTTGTTCGATATTAATTTTTTCAATAAAGCAAACATTTAGATTGATGTATTTTGATGTTCACGATACAATCCATGGTATGTTACAAACGTTGGGAAATGTGGATTGTTTCATCTTACATAACTCTACCAATCTTACATAACTGTACCAATATAGTGATGGCTTGTGATCAGGGCAGGCTACCCAGTTGGAATATACGGCTACCCATGGTGGAGTAAAGGGCGGAGAGGGGACAAAACATTGGATTTCAGATCTCCTCCCTCTCACATTTATAGAGGGTGCCACTGGAAATGCCACTCATGGCCTTGGGTGCTTGTAAGCCTAGCGCCTATACAAGAAATGTGCCACTCGCCGTATTTGTGAAACATCTCCGAATTATGCGGCAACTTGCCGTTGCCCTCTGGGTGATTTGCCAATTAGAATGCCACTGAGCAGCCCCTGCGCTAACACAAGGCATGGCCATTAAATCCGTGCTTCCCACGTGACAAACTTACACAGTTCAGCAGCAAAATGCCACACACCTAAGCCATTCAAAATGTAAAGGTCGGCACCGCTGATCATAAGTGCAGGATTTTTTTTCTTTCATTTGGAGAGTTCCACGTTGTTCATGGGTGACATGAACTACGCACACGTATTCTCCTCATAACACTATCAATATGCCACACTGCATAATGTAATTTTACTGTGAAAGCAGCAGACTTGGGACAAATAATGCACTTGACCTGTTATCTCCGCGGCAAGCATATAACCTTAAGCGTTTCTTTAAATAACACAATGCTCCATCAAAAAGAAAAATCTAATTTTATTTATCACCACATGCTGCTTAACGCAGGCTGCGGGAGAGCCATCTACAGCTACAGGCAGCCAATTATTTGGAGGACTTACAGAGATGCTGATTGCACTGTCAGCCTTGTGCTGTTGCTTTGTTAAAACGTGCATCTCATCGATTATAATCTACACTAACAATCCTCAGTCTGCATTACAAAATAAGGGGACACAGCATTGAAAAAAGTAAAAAAAATGCCACGTTCGTGACGTTACACATTGCTGCTACCAATGCACGTGTCGTTCACCAAATATTAAACATTTCTTTAATATTTAGCGTTTGAACATGAACGTTCCATTTGTAACATCTACATGCCGGACTCATTGAACAATAGTTTTCGGGCGGGATCTACGTGAGGAGAATTGGTTAATGGTGTGGTCCTCTTGTGTAGTTTCAGCAAATCAGTTTCTACAGTTGGGTTGGAGAAGTGGTTTAAGTGGCTCTATTACTGCACTACGAACCCAGTCGGCTGAGTTTCATTCCCAGCCACAGTGAACGTCAGTGACGGGTGACATCGGAACTGGTCTAGACGACCAACGATCCTTTTACCAACTCACATTGGCCAGCTTGGTGAAGCATGACAAGCAGTCGGGAGGCCTTCAAACAGAAGTTGATTGGCAAAGAGATGTACATATATTGTAAAATTTCTATGGTCGTGAATGTGATTATATCCATCAGGTTTAAATTTCCATTGAGAATCCCTGTTGTAATAAACGTTTTAAGTGCACAATAACCCACACCATCCCTTGTGTATGGCTTCAAATTGTACTTGCTAAGCATTAAAGTAAATAAAAGACAGACGTCACGCAATTCATAACCTGAACCTCAAACTGCGGGACTTTGCAAATCATTATAAACTGAAACCAATTAAATGGTTACTTTGACACGTAGGCTTTCACGAGCAATACCATCCATAATACAGGTTTTTTTTGGGTTAGATAATCCCAAATACAGTTTTTTTTTGGGTTAGATCATCCATAATACAGATTTTTTGGTTAGATCATCCATAATACAGGTTTTTTTTGGGTTATAACCGGTGGTGGCGGGTTGTTGTGGCTTGGTTCTCCAACACACCGGTGTGCTGTACTAGTGACGAACTGGCATGTTCTGTTTACGTGGCAACCCTTACTAATTGGCTGTGTCGGGTGGTGGCGGGTTTCACTATACATTTATATATTTACGCGATCTAACCCACAAAACCTGCATTATGGAAATGGTTACTGTTAAATGAAAAAGTGAATGAATGTATTTTTTTGGCTGACAAACTAAATAATTCGTGACGAAGTTTTACTTTCAGAAATTGAAGCATTACACATTTAGTTTTTATTTTCTACGTAACACGAAAAGTTCTCGTGTTGGATAAACAAAATACATATTTAAAACAAATTCGACTTGTTTCTTTTTCACATAACTGTTATTTTCCAACTATTTTGTTGAAATGCATATTTTTGAAATGCGGTTCATCTGTGTGTGAATTTGATCACATTCTTAAACAATCAAAAGCAAAAATTGTACAGTGGATATTAATTTTTCTTTTCTACTATTCTCCTGGTTTTGTAAAATCATAGCCAAGGTGAAAATTTGCCTATATATTACGTGAGGTTTTTTGGGAGAATGTTGGGAGTCATGACAGTGATTTGCTACATCAATATACCCATATCTGTAGGTCTGCCAGACCTTGAGGAGCAAGGTTCAGGCTGTAACATGAATATCCCTGCGTCTCTTAAATCAGACCATGCACTTAAGTGTATATCCAGAGACCGAATCCACGCAGAATGCAGTTTGGCTTATGTTCGTTACATGAGGACTAATCTATAGAATCTGTGCATTCCTAAATTTGGAGGAAACTAATCTAGATGCATTCCTCAGTGTCGGTTTGTTGTGCTATACAACTCTCTGATGTGTTTTGGAAAACACATCAGAGATCAAGAGATTCATACTTCATAATCTTTTTTTGCTCACAGCTGTATGAGATTTATTTCTGGGAAAAGGAGATGTGAAATTCCAGGAGGATTAGCATGGCAAGGTGAAGAAAAGAGCTGAGAGACTCTTTCCCATCAATTATTTTAGGAAATGAGAGCAATTTCCTCTTCAAAATATAGTATGACAACTTTACATTCGATACATATTTAAGTGTTTCAGTGTTATGAACCTAGCAACCGAGCAAACCTGAGTTAAATTTCCTTCCATTGCTGCCATCAGCAGTGGGTGATTAATCAACTAGCTCTGGATAGAGCAAGCAGCTTGCATTCGGAAGAGTTGAGGTTGAGTCAGCCTATAATCCCTCTGGGGATGATAAAATAAATATTCACTTTGTGGAGAAGTTAACATTGATTGTCCTATTCTTGGTTCTTTCGCTAAAGTCACGTACAAGGGAAACAACAATCTCCAAGACAGAGGTTCTTTGCAAGCCATCTGGCTGCAATGAGAGATTCGTTCATGAGGCTATCCACATATACAAACACAGAGACAATTTCAACCGAGAATATGGATTCTGGCTTAGCAATCAAGGATTTGAGAAACCATTTCGGGTCTTAATTGATTGTTCACGCTTACAGTGGCTTTCAGACCGCATCAATTATTTTCGTCTCCCCCCTCCTCTTTTCCGAACATAGATGGACTCGTCCATCTGAATAACTGCCAAATCGCTCTCCGTGGTGCTAACGTTAAAAAAACCGCCACTTTTTTTCGAAATTTCTTGCTGTGGTTTTCACACCTGATGATGATTGCTTGTGTTGCAGTCGAAACGTCGCGAGAATTTTATTGTTTTATATTTTTACTATTTTATTGTTTTCCTTCTACGTGTTGTGACTTTACCGAAAGAACCAAGAATATGAATCCCTGCAGTCACGAAAGCTTTAAATCAAAATTGATTGTCCTATTGAGAGAATCACTCTGGCCATAGAAAGATTAAATTTCCACCACTGGCTCAGTGCTGCAAACAGGAGAGCGTCATCTCAATGCTCATTTGAGCAGGACCAAAATGGCTACTTTTAAATAAAGCCGCAAGACCTATTTATATAATTTATCTTTCTGATTGTATTCTGGTGTGTTTTCATTATTTCGGTGTTTTATTCATGTTTCCTTCTTTAACGTGTTATATTTATTTTACGTGTTTTTTACAGCCTTTTTTTCGTAAACATTTATTTTAACCTTAATTTGTATGCAGTGTCTTGAACTTTGTTGTATAAAAGGCACAGTATAAATAAAGACAATTGTAGTGTTACCATCACAATCATCATCACTATCATTATTATCACCATGACCATAATTTAGAAGGGGGGTTTTAACCTTCGGGGTGGGGTGGGGGGGGGGGGCTCAGCCCCCTTACCCATTTCTTTAGTGAGCTCATTAAATAAATCGAAACTGTGGAACTGGAGCTGAACAAATTTGTCCTTCGGTTTTTTACCAGGTACAGTGCTCATTACACACTAAAGTGTATTTCAGTACAACTCTCATCGGGTGTGTTGGCCACTCAAATTGCCCTGAATTACCCCAATGCACAAAGAAAGGCAGCAACACCAAGATTATTTGCTGCCGTAGGTATCTCTGGGCACTGTTCCCTAGGCGAATGAAAAAAAGTTTTACTTTCTCAAACTGCAATTTGTAGTTTTGGCACTCTCGTCGAGATTGCACAAGAGAAGTGGCTGACATTCCACCCCCTTCCAATCTGTGGCGTGAGCGGGTCTGCCCATGTCGCACCTGATCGACACAAAGCCAACTGCGGTGGACTGCCATCTCACGTTGGCTGCACAGTAGTTGAACATTAGTCAATCTCAGCGAAGTAATGCAAAAAAAAATCGATATTTCCAACGCATGCAATTACCCTGGTTAAAATATACGCAGGCTTTTTTTTACACGTTTTAATTTTCAAAGCAACCTGCTTTGATGACAAAAAAAATGTCTATTGCATGATATATTTTATGGTACATTGGATACAAATGTAACATGGTGGAAACATGTTCAGGACCTATATGCCAATGTCAAGGTCTGCTAACCATGAGAGGGCTTCAGGAGAGTTCGTGTAGTTTTGCTATTCCTCCTCTGCTGTTGAAGGACCGCAGACTACAGTGGTCTACTACATGGTGCATAACTTGGGTTGCATAGCCACAATCACACCATGGCTTGTCTTTAATGTTCTATTTATGAAGGAGGTGTGCACATCAGCCGTTTAATGTTCTGATGTGGTTGATGGTACACCAGTATATTCGAGGAATATCAAAGCCAAGAGGTGCGATGTTTGGATCTCGAATGAGGTGTTTATACTGGACATCAGCGTTGTTCCACTCTGTTCTCCGGCATTCTTCAGCATCTGGGTGAGATTCTAGACGGTGAAAGCGCGATCACAGAGAGGGGGATCGGGAATTGAGTTGGCAGCGAGGTACATCGAGGTGGAAATTTCCTCTTTCTATGGCCAGAGTGATTCTCTCAATAGGACAATCAATTTTGATTTAAAGCTTTCGTGACTGCAGGGATTCATATTCTTGGTTCTTTCGGTAAAGTCACCGCGTAGAAGGGAAACAATAAAATAATAAAAATATAAAACAATAAAATTCTCACGACGTTTCGACTGCAACACAAGCAATCATCATCAGGTGTGAAAACCACAGCAAGAAAATTTGAAAAAAAGTGGCGGGTTTTTTTTAACGTTAGCACCAAGGAGAGCGATTTGGCAGTTTGTTCAGATGGACGAGTCCATCTATGTTCGGAAGGTAAGTGGTCTTTAGAAAGTAAACGTGTTAACTCCTTTAGTTTGCAAGCAAGTAAGGTTCACCAAAATGCTCAAAGCTGACCCTGCTTATAACGCTCCAACATTGATTTTGAACCTGGTTCTGTCATCATCGTCATTATCATTAGCCCAGATCAATCCACAGCTCGATGAAGCCCTCCCCAGAGTCGTTGCTATCCCTGACAGCTCTGTGATATAACAATCCGCCTAGCACCAGCACACGAGCTGATTGGGTCAAGTGTTAGCTATGCAAATGACATTGGCAAAAACTCAAATGTACCGACTCAGCTGAGTGCACTTGGAATACACTTGGTTTGGTTGGCATGTTTAGATGTGCAGAACACAAACGGCCCATTTGGCCATGGTGAACATATTGCGGTGCACTGATTGTACAGACAACACTTGTTTCTCAGTAAACTGTATGCTTCGATTACATTGCCAATGCTCTCGTTTTGTGTAACGTATTGGCTAAAAAAAAAGGAGTTTGTCGCCAACATGTGTTTAACCACCATTGCGCTTGCTTCACAAGGGTCATTTACTTGTTGGCCAATGTTGCAAATGCATGTTTACCACCGCATTCCTCTTCCCATATATTAATTGTGTTTTACGTTGATTTATATGTTTGTCGCTCACTCTGCTACCCTATATTGCAAGGTGAATGCACTAGTTTGGGCCAGGCATACATTGTATTTTTCCTCACTGTATTTTTGTGGGATGCTCAGCAGAGCAGACAATTTCATTATAATGCCTCAGGCACAATGTATCCGTGAGAAGGGAAAAGAAGGTTTTACGTGGCAATGCTTTTGTACGTGGGTGGAGGGCTGAGGCTTCCACCGTAGAAGTGAGACTTCAATGCCACAGGGCCCAGAGCAGGAGGTAACCGGTCTGATAATTCCTACTGCTCCATCTTTGTTATATTAGAGTGGTGGTTCTCAAAGTGCGGGGTCCCCAGACCAGCAGTGGTCTGCGACGCTCCTCCAGGTGGTCCGCGGGGCTGTGATGTAAATGCGGCTTGATCCGGACAATAATGACAATGTTTATATCTTTTGTTTGAGACATTAATTCATATTTAACTTACGATATTTTATTTAAAATTAAGTTAGGTAAACTACCCTGATTAAAATAGCCTAACCCTAAGATCTAAATGCCACATATGCATCTAAAAATATATATTTGTTCCGATAATATGAATCACTTTGTATAACTTGCACAGGTCTGTCTCGCTTAACGAGAGAGATACGTTCCGCGAAAATTGCTCGGTACGCGAACACTCGTTTAAACGATCGTCGTTTTCCTATTGACTCCCATGTTAAAAGCTTAGTTACATTTCAGCCCCAAAATGTTCCACTCTTGAACTACTTTTTTACATGAGAAATACAAATGACTGTTTATATATTTTTAAATAAAGTAACGTAACACTTACCACACATGAAGAACCACAGTGCAAGATCTCCTGTATAAATTTCGATTTAAAGCTTTCGTGACTGCAGGGATTCATATTATTGGTTCTTTCGGTAAAGTCACGTAAAGACAGCGTCTTTCCGACAGCTATGTTCTTCACCTGAGGACGGCTGCTTGCGTTGTGGTCGAAACGTCGTGAGAATTGTATTATGTTTTATTTTTATTATTTCCCTTCTACGTGACTTTACCGAAAGAACCAAGACTATCTCCTTTGTAGCCTATGATACCCCCTCCTCTCTCGTCACTTAATCGCACTGCCTTGTCACGCTCTCTCCACGTCTCTCATACACCCACCCCCCACCCCCAAGACAAAGATCCCCTGTATAGCCTTAACAGACTGTTTGGCCAAGTGCTCTTAGCGAGCACCTATGAAGGCTTGTACAGTACACGAGGGGGTGGATGGCCAGCACCACGCCTGGCTGCCTTCGTCTCACACCACAGCAGGTACTCATTTGAGTCTGAATCGTCCTAGGGGGATCCACAGGACCTGTTCAGATAATCGTGAACTGTGTTAGCCGTGAGCAGGACTCTAACTCGGGTCGCCGGTGTTCATAACGCCACGTGATAACTGTTGTGCCACTGCTCCTCACACCCGCCACCCATCCAGATGGTGCCACCATGATGCCGCCACCAGCCACCCACCTCCTCCCCCGGACCCAACCAAAACACGGCACAACTGCTAAGCAAACAGCTGCGGGTCGTGGTGGACTTCCGTGTCGCTACGGCACGCATTTGATCGATCGGTCTCCACTCGTTCCGCGAAACATTTTGCTCATTTTGTAAACACATTGGGCTCAATTCGAATTGCTCGTGAGAGCGAATTCTCGTAAAAAGAACGCTCGTTGAGCGAGACACGCCTGTGTTTAGAGAGAGAAGCGAATGGGTTTTGTCACCAGGGGTAGGGGCTGGGTGGTCGGCGGAAATGTTTGCATCGGTTGAGTGGTCCGCGGGCCAAAAAAGTTTGAGAAACACTGCTCTCGAGCTATTGAGCACTACCTATTTAAATGAAGTATGACTAATGCAATACGTACAGCAATAAGTTCAAAACATTACAAGACAATAACACAGGACAGACACAATGTCAGAGTTGGTATGAATTCATGTTCTCGTTTGTTTCATACCACATTAATCAAGGTGGTAATTCCATTATTGCCCTTTTCCCAAGAAGAGATATGCAACACTGCAAAACTCTGTAATTTTCCCCAAGTTAAAAAAAAAACCTATTGAGGGACTCCCTAGAGCTCCTTCGAGTGAAGGCCCTTCTGCCAGCAGTATCACGTGCTAGCAATTGCAAGGCTACACCTTTACCTCATTCTCAATGACAACCATTGCACCGTAGTTTGCTGTGCACAGTCAATTACACAGGTACATTTAAAAAGCCATAGTCATAAAAACTAAAGTATACATATATTAAACTTGATTTGAAGCTTTGTATACATGTATTGTATGTTCAATTGTTGGCACTTTGTCATGGTATGGGTTGCATACAAAACAATCACAGGATATTTTTCTTATGAAGGATTTTCATAAAAAGGTTCGAAATAATTAATTAAGCTAATATATTTATACACTATAGATAGGGTGGCAGCAGTCATTGGCTAGTGCACAATGAACCCGGCAACCTAAAAGAGATTCCCAGCCATGGCGAGCAATACGTGGGTGAGTGACAAATGAACCGTGGCTTGGCCGACCCTGAAACCAATCTGTGCTGACCAATGTGGTCAGTTATGATCATCTAACAGTGGATTACATCATTTTTATTACAACATTGATGAACTAGCATAAATATAGACATATTCCTAACATCTTTAAGCAGTTTTTAAACATACCCTGCTTCATCCACACTCCATGACCGACAGGACACGGGGAGGCCTTCACCTATCATTGAACTGACAAATGCTGTAAATGATTGCTTGTATTAGTCTACAGAATACGTGGCATAATTTTTTTTAATCTGAATAACATCTTCAATATGCTTAATTGTTTGCTTGTAGAGTCCTAGAAAACTGACAAGGCTGTATGCAGGTGGTGTCTCTTGATACAGAATAATTTATATTTATTCTCTTCGTGACACGTGTTGCTAGAGTTTTGGCTGGAGCGAAATCCAATCAGGGTGTAACAATACCAAATTTTTAAAGCTACATGCACACACGCACCTGCTTATCACGACGCATTATAAAATAGCAACCGTGTGATTTTTTGTTATTACATTTTAAAGCAAACATTAAAATGCCATGATTAATTAAATATCGTGAATCTATGCCCTGAAATTGTAGGTTTTTACTACGACATTAGGGACTACTTTAACCGTATCTGCGGCACAGGGTTGAGCTCCTCAGTGGACTCAACTCTGTGGGGCTTAAAACCAAAAGGAGTAACACTATGTAACACGATTTTTGCTCCTAGGTTGTAAGTGTTATTTTCTAATTGCTTATAGCTCAAACGTATAGAAAATGGCTATTAGTCCCCACAAACTTTGCTTTTGTGACCAGGACTTTACGTGAAGGAATGACACAAATGCACACGTTTTCTAATTGAAAATAGGTAAATTTAAAAATATCACTGTCATGATCACAAAAGTAAAGTTTGTGGGGAATAATAGCCATTTTCTGTACTTTTGAGGCATAAGCAATTAGGAAATAACACTTACTACCCACGAACATTTTGTTTTGTTACAACAGTAATTATCAAAACACCAGCACGCTTTGCTCCAAACCTATAAAAATGGCAAGGTAAACCATTCTGGCCAACTTGAAAGGCCAAGAACCTCCCACTTCGGAACTGCGGCATAGAACTCTGCTCTCCCTGGCGGGAATGGGACATCTGAATCACAAGCTAAAATGGAAGGAGAGGGAACACGAGTCCATATGGTCTTGTGGAACCCAGCGTGAATAGCCGGTAATATGCGGCTGGGGAGAAAGGGAGATGGGATGGAGTATGACTACTACATCCACATGGTAACCGCTGCTCCTGGGAGACAACAAGAATGACAAACTTGGACAACGAGTTTAAGTTATTTTATGTTGGATTCTGTTTTCGTAACATTATTCCTCCCACCTCCACATTTTACCCCCCATCCCGTTATACAGGGGATCCCCAGTATAAGTCGGGGTTAGGGACTGGAAAGTTGCTACTTATAACGAAACGATGTATAACGGGGAATTTCCCACCATAAGAATAATAGGAAATGGGGGGGGGGGGCGATAGGGACGTTAAGAGCATAACATTTCCAATTTCTCCTATAATAAATTATGGAATATGGTAGGGATAGGGATTGTAACTTACGAGAAATGTTGTTTCTTACCTAGCAAACCAAAATACGAAGTGTACATGTAGAGTAACTAAACTGTACAATACATAATGTACATCTATTGGTAACTAATTATGAGATCAAAGACCTTTAAAAACATTTATACTTACCAAACACATTGTTGAAAATCATTTTTATGAAGATTTCCAAGCAGCTCTGCACACTTGTTATTACATTTTAAAGTAACGTATGTTACATTTTCAAGCAATGACTGAAATAAAATAAAAATCAGTGTAAAAAAGCACAGAATCTTAAACAGCATTCTTAAAAGATTTTACCTTAACCTATCATTTGTGTGATCTTACCTTCAGGAGTGGATGAGTTGTGCTTGATTGGCTTGATTGGAGAGAGAAAACACGATTGGGCTGAGAAGCAGCAGGCAGGATGCTGGGGATAAATGCCAAGACGGCGGCGCATGTGCGAAATACGAGTTGTACATTGCCTATACTGAGTTGAACCGAGTCGAAAACGACGTGATCGCCGGGACATTGTACATTGGGTTTCTCAAAAAGCCAGCGACGTGAGTGTGCGAAACAACGTATATAGTGGGGGCGCATATCGTGGACCCCCTGTACACACTGCTTCCGATCGTTACCCCTACCTCGGTAGGGCAGTTAGCGCGGATGCCCTCATTTGTTCCCTAATTTGGAGAGGGCATTACGCCTGGCTTGCTAACCGTTATCCGTTGTTTTTCTCTCCTTTTGAGACTCCCATCGTACTGTGGGTTCTTTAACGGTAACAAAAAATGCTTACAAAAAATATTGCGCATTTATTGCTGCCTGTGTTGCATTCTGGTAAACATACGAGAGTATGGCGCAGGTGGACAACAGCCAGTGGTCTACAATTCGGCAGATGGGTTTGTATCCATCAATGACAAGCACATGCCAAGCTACGGCATTAAGTTCCAAGTATCTTTTTCCATACAGGGCAAATGCCAGTTGGCAATTCATGTATACAAATGGGCCTTTTGCTAAGACAAAATAAATGTTATTGGCAAGAACCAGTATCTGGATAAAACATTATAAATGAATAGATGATATGACTTTCCACGTCTTAAAAATCTACAAATAATTTTATAAAGTCATACTGCTCCCTTTCAGTTCAGAAGCATTAATAAGGACATGGCTGGCTATGTTCAATAAAAAAAAGTTGCGTGATTTTTTTTATATTTACAAATGAAATATATCAAGCAGAAAAAAAATGTCAACGAAATGAAATATTTCAGTGGTGCTAGATGTAAACACTATCAGGAAATAACATGAGTAACTATAGGTCATTAAATTATATATGTAAATAATGCCAATTCCCTAGGATTTCTGAGAATCATGAGTGTAATTTACTAATTTGGTATATTTAGTATATGTGGAATTCTTATATGCAAAGCTATCACGAAGAAAGTTGTTTCACATACATAGTGTGCAGTAGATTAAAAGGGGTGGTGATTGCTACGTGTAATTCCTATTGAGTAATTGGCCTTCAAGCAGCAGTGGATAACACCTGGCTGATGATGTATAATCATACTGATTACATAACAGAGATAACACCCACCCACACAGATTCCTACTTGAAACCTGATTCCCACCACCACCCAGCTCAAAATAATTCTCTCATCAAAACTTTATACCATAGGGCTCATTGCATTTCGGACCAACACCACCTGACCAGTGAATTAAAACATGTACACCTGGCCCTCAAAAGGAATGGATACTCTGACCATACCATCCGCCAAGCTGTCTCTCCCTCCATACAGAAACAACCACTTGATACTCCGGTCAAAACCATCACACTACCATATATAGCAGGCGTCACTAAAAAGATTTCCAAAATTCTAAACAAACACAAGATCCAGGTCCGGTTCAATACAGTACACAAAATTCGTGATCTGATCCGTGAAGGATGTCATTCCTGACTTACAGTACCCCGGGGTTTACAAATTGAGTTGTACCTGCGGTGATTGCTATATCGGGGAGACGAAGCGACATGTCTCTGACCGAATTTCGCGAGCACAAATCAGATTTGAAACACGGCAGAACGAATTCTTCTGCAGTAGCTGATCACTGTTACAACGCTGTGGGTGATCACGATATAATTTTCTCTGATACCAAGGTTCTTTGCAAACCCACGGGTGTTTATCAGAGATTTGTTCACGAGGCAATTCAGATTTACAAACACAGACACAATTTCAACCGAGAAGATGGTTTCAAATTAAGCAACCACTGGAAAGATGTTCTAAATCGAACCAAACATTAGACTAATTTTCAATGGTACAGTATATTTTTTCAAGTAGTGGTACCCCAAACTTTCGTGCTTCCATTTTCTTCCCTTTCACACCTCCCCCCCTCGCCGACCTGCACATGTTCATCTTTCATCATGCTAAGTCCGCCAATTAAATGCTATTTTTTTAATGCTAATTCCTTTGTCAAGGCACATTGATTCCCCTCACACAGCTTAAAGGTCGCGGTCTGAGCTTAGCTGTGTTCACTCCAGCGCTGTCCTCGAGACAGTCTGGTCCCTTCACCTGAAGAAGGCCACTTGTGTTGTGGCCGAAACGTCGTGATTTTTGTTGTTTTATTTTTTACCTACGTGACTTTACCGAATAGAACCAAAGAGTATGGGTCCTTGCAGTCACGAGAGCTTCAAATCTAGAAAAGATTTATGAATGCAGAAGATCACAAGAGAGTTTTTGTTTTTGAAAAAATCAGAAGAGAGTTTTTTAAAGAAATGTCATACAGTATATGTAACCTTTGTCACTTAAAAGCATTAACTTCTAACAGATGCTTCCAGATGCGAAACAATAGATAGCAGATCAAAATTACCTCATTCCACCTCTGTTAAGAGCGTTTAAGCAACACACTGGAAAGTACTTTGAGTTACTGAATGTACTTCTTTTACAATGTATTTCCAGCAGTGTAAATAATTGAATAGTAAAACTGGAACTCTTTGTACGATTAAGCAGTAGACCTTTTTTTTTACTTGCCAATTATATTGACAAAAAAAATATTGCAGGCTTACATTATTAACATTGTTCACTGCAGGGGGAAAACATTCTGCCGGGTCGTTCACATACTCTTTTTGTCTTGCCGATTTACATTCAGCTGGCCACTGCGTCATAGCAGCTGTAGGAGTGTGTGTAGAGTTGTCGAAGTCAGTTCCATAATGTATACGGATGCCACGGTGTAATGAAGGGGTGTCAAACTCAGTCGGACAGCGGGCTGGTTTGGATTCAAATGCACCTACCGCGGGCCACACAGTTGGGCCTATGAAAACGAAAATCATAATAAGACGGTATTCATTCAGCGAACATGAGCGGTATAAAAACGGTAACCAGTGCTGCGGCTGCTTGCTTCCTGTTGACCGACACCTCTTTGTTTAGAACACTGCATCGAAGTTCGCAAGTAGACTGGGCCCTTTCTACCTTTTGACGTAAAACTTTCGTGACTGCAGGAATTCATATTCTTGGTTCTTTCGGTAAAGTCACGTAGATAGAACGTAAAAATAATCAAATATAAAATAATAAAAGCAAAAAAACCCACGACGTTTCGATCGCAACACAAGCGGTCTTCATCAGGCGGAGAGAAAAGAGGGGGCAAGCCTCCAAATGCAACTCCTTATAAGGGCTTCCAAAGTGAGTGGGCCGGGGGACGAGAGCTGGAAGGATTAAAGGAGGGCAGCGTGGCGCAAACAGCATGGGCGGGGCAGCCAATCAGCCAGTGGTAACGTAGGAGTAGACTGTGGGGGAGCTGGGACGAGAAGAGATGCACAGCGTAACTCAGCCAGTGCTAATGTAAGAGTAGACAGTGGGGGGAGGAAGGGGGTAGAGATCGGGGGAGAGATGGGGGGTAGAGATGGGAGGGGGGCATTGCACCTCGCTCCACACACACACACACTGCTGACGGTAGAGGTTGACAAGAAAATACAAATCAAGTCATGACCCAAAGTGGTTAATGACATCTTTCCAATGATTGCTGAGTTTAAAAACATCGTCTCGGTTGAAAGTGTGTCTGTGTCTGTATATATGGATGGCTTCGTGAACGAATATTTGTTGACAGCCAGTAGGCTTGCAAAGTACCATCGTCTTAGAGAAATCAATTTCATGTGACCCAGCCGCATTAAAGTAATGATCAGCCACGGCGGAAGTATTGGTCCTGCCGTGTTTCTAAACGAAATGACATGTCCAATACATGTCATTTAGTTTCCCTGAAACGACATGTCTCGGTCCGTGTTCGTGAACATAAGGCAGATCTGAAACACTACCGTCAGCAGTGTGGATGTGTGTAGCGAGGTGAAATGCCCCCCCCCCCATCTACCCCCCTCTCTCCCCCTCTCTCCTCCTCCCCCCCCCTCTCCCCATCTCTCCCCCCCCTCTCTCCCCCATCTCTACCCCCCCCCTCTCTCCCCCCATCTCTACCCCCCCTCTCTCCCCCATCTCTACCCCTCCTCTCTCCCCCATCTCTACCCCCCCTCTCTCCCCCCATCTCTACCCCCCCTCTCTCCCCCCATCTCTACCCCCTCTCTCCCCCCATCTCTACCCCCCCTTCTCTCCCCCCATCTCTACCCCCCCTCTCCCCCTCTCTACCCCCTCTCTCCCACTCTACCCCCCTCTCTCCCCCCATCTCTACCCCCTCTCTCCCCCCATCTCTACCCCCCTCTCTCCTCCCATCTCTACCCCCCCTCTCTCCCCCCATCTCTACCCCCCTCTCTCCCCCCATCTCTACCCCCCTCTCTCCCCCCATCTCTACCCCCTCTCTCCCCCCATCTCTACCCCCCCCTCTCTCCCCCATCTCTACACCCCTCTCTCCCCCATCTCTACCCCCTCTCTCCCCCCATCTCTACCCCCCTCTCTCCCCCCATCTCTACCCCCCCTCTCTCCCCCCATCTCTACCCCCCTCTCTCCCCCCATCTCTACCCCCCCTCTCCCATCTCTACCCCCCTCTCTCCCCCCATCTCTACCCCCCCTTTCTCCCCCTATCTTTAACCTCTCGTCTCTCTCCCCCTTTCTCCACCCCCTTCCACCTCCCATTGTGAGGAAGCAATTTTAAGGCAGCACCTTTGCCTTTCATTGCTTTTATGCAATATTTGGAGGAATTTAGCTCTGCTACAATTCATGTACTGTATTGCATTGTTAGTACACACCGCCACTGAACAATCTATACTTCATAAATTACGTCCTGAACTAAATTGGTAAAAGTTTTCTGTCCTCAAGATTATGAATTTAAATCCTGCTTTTTATTAACTGCGGGTATGTTCCTTGTGCAGCAACTTAATTTTTAGTTAAATCATATCAAGTTGAAGATAATGTATCGCTTAATTAGATACCAGTGTACAATTACATTTTCCTTTTTATATGGGATAACTAAATGCCTTATCATACCTTTTCTAACGAAGCCTATCATATCATGCATTGCTTATGAAAGACTGATGCACAATTCATTAATCATACGATAAATGCCTCGTCAACGAAGAATAATAAGTGATTTATCATTTGAGCCCGAAAATAACTGCTCGTTACCTTGCAACCCACCCCTAGCTGACGATTTGATCACGCCTGATGATCTGCAAGCTCAGCTCTAGAAAACTTTTCTTGAGGTTATGGTGTGATGCCTGAACCTGCCAGAGTTTGTGAGAATTATTCTGGGAATTTCAAAACAAATATATTCCAGATGGTCAACAGAAAAGAGATGCATGGGAGGCAAAAGTGGCATAACTCACCCAGAAAAAAAACAAGCTTGTCCTGGGAGCCATTCTTTCCAATACTCATAATTCAATGTACAATAGAACTTGAGATAACATGGCAACATCATTATGCAGGCATCAAACAACAGCCTTAAAAATAATCTATGGAGAGTCATCGACTTACGAACATAACTAGTTCCTGAGACCGTTCGTAAGTCGAGCCAATCATACGTCGGAATACGAGAATGTACCTATTTAAATGTCCATACGGTCAGTGTTATGAGAAGTGTTACGGTTCAACAAAAAAAGTAAGCATTGTTAAACTCATAAAAAAATAAACATTGTGGATTTTCATGTAATGCTGTAATAAACACTATAGTAAATAACACAAAATAAATTACGTAAATAAAAGCTTTATTTTCACATACCGTCGGTCCTGTTGCTGGCTTGCTTATCGCAATCAGTCACCACAATTGCGCACGCACACACCAACGACAATGATCCCCCGTGTAGCCTTCACAGACTGTTGGGGCAAGTGCTGTTCAGCGAGCAGCGCCAATGAAGGCCGGCACGGCACACGACGGGATGAGTGGGAAGCTCCAAGCCCGGCCACTTTTGACTGGCGCGCTAACCAGTGCACCACCGCTCCCCACACACGCGCACGCGGAGGCACGCAACAACAACCGCAATTCGCCACTCAGTGGCGGTGACATCACCACGGCGCGTGTGCCAGGCTGTATGCACGTTGAGGCCACCACGTGAAGTGTCGAACGCCCGCTGACTGGAGGTCACGGGACAGACCCAGCAGGTGCCACGGGTCGACTGACTGAGATGACTGGCCGATGCACCACCTGTGCCCCCTACTGTGCCAACTTGCTGTGTTTTAGCCGAACGGCGCTCCGCTCGTTGTTGTGAGCGTCGCTCCTCTGCCCTCCGTTGTTGTTGGAGGGCGACTACCTCCAACTGCCCAGTAGCGCCAGTAGCGTCCTTCACGAGCCTCCTCCACAGACTTTTGACTTTGAAACAACTTTTATTGCCACCAGCAGCAACAGCACTGGAGGCGATTTCGATATGAAATACACAAAGTCACCAGCAAAAAAATGAAAACAAACGCTACAAATCCACGCGCTGTGGCGCTCAAAGCACCGCGCACAACACGAAAGAAAAGTCACGTGGCTGTGGTGGTCATCGCGCACGCCACAGTGACGCTCGCACAGAGGGCGATCTTGACACCGCTGGTACCAGTCATCAGCAAGTCCACTCAGCTACACGTCCTCCTGTACCACATCACTCCATCTCTTCTCTAGCCCGTGCCGCGGCCCGTTTAACCCCCTCGATCCGGCCAAACAAAAGCTGTTTAGGCGTGCGGTGGCTGGGCATGCGGGCTACATGACCCAGCCATCGCAGCCTTGCGTGCCGGAGGAGTTCACCGATGGGACCTTGCCCAGATCTTTCACGCACGCACGCACACGCACACACTCGCTTTCACAAAGGTAACGACCCCTGTAAAGCCTTAACAGACTGTTCGGACAAGTGCTTTTAGCCGCCTTTGTCTCCCCAGTGGCGATGTTTACACACAACACCAGGTACTTATTTGAGGCTGAGTCGACCTAGGGAAGGCGCATGGCCAGTGCAGATAATCGTCACTGGTGCTGATCGTGAGCAGAAATCGAACTAGGGTCACCGGATTCGTAGCGCAACACATTAACTGCTAGACTAACGTTCTCACACACACAAAGACAGATTCCTCGTATAGCCTTTAACAGACTGTTGGGGCAAGTGCTGTTAGCGAGCACCTATGGAGACCGGCACAGCACACGAGGGGGTGGGTGACCAGCACCACGCCCGGCCGCTTTTGTCTCCCCAGTGGCGCCAGGTACTAATTTGAGGCTGAGTCGACCTAGGGGAGGCCCAAATAATTGTCACTGGTGATGGCCGTGAACGGGAATCGACTAACTTGCACACACACTTCCGCGCGTACACAAACACTCACTCCCAGCCTGAGGCTGACTCATAACATCTCTCTGAGGATGACGATAGTTCGACGCTTCAGTTTGCAAGTGCGAATTCGCGTTTTACGTCAATATAAACAAGATATATTTCATGGAAGTTGGCTCGGAAGTGTGGGTATTCGCAAGTCGGGTGTTGATAAGTCGAGAACTGCCCCATTAAAATTGTACTGCTCTTGTATGATAAATGAAGAGTATTAGAAAGCATGTTGAAGACACAGCCGCCATCAGCATTAAATATTTATACACAGGAGTACTGCGCCAAGCTCGTGTGCAACATTTACTCTTCTGCAGGAAAATTGCCTCTCTTTACATCCACACTGTATATGCCTTTATTTTCCCCATCTAGGTCATATAGTCGAAAGGCATTTGAGAACCCACACTCTTCTCTACCGGAGGAATTCTGTCAATGTAATGCAGTGGACCCATCATAATCTCTGGGTAGACAATGTTAGATATAAAATAAAACCTTCCCTTTGAGTTCCAGCTGCCTCTAAGACCATGGCAGCTATATGCTCTACGAGTTGCGAGATGTTTTCCTTGGCTTTTGTGGAATGCTCTAGTTTCCACCTTCACAACACCTTGTGCTGTACTCCGTTATCACTGCCACGTTTTTAATCCTACATAAAAATACTGCGATCATGTTTTTTTGGCATTTTTTTGTAATGTTTTATTCATGCTATTCACAACAGTAAAGAACGAAAGTTGAAATACAATGGACGATCAGTAATACAATTAAACTGAGCACTCATTGTAAGGACGTTATTAACCAGGTTAAATCATAACTGGCTGTGATGTTTCCGCACCCTCGTAGTGGAGATGGCCCTCCGATCTTACATTGACATGCTAATTTCCCACATTTACATCTCTAGCCCCGCCCACTTCGTTTATGACGCTTGGGCTACACCCATTTCAAACCTTTAAAACAGTCTGCCTCAGCAGCTTTCCTCTTTTCTCCTCCTGATGACGATCGCTTGTGTTGTGATCGAAACGTCGTAGTCTTTTGTTATTTTCTTTCAACATATCTACGTGACTTTACCGAAAGACCCAAATAATACACATAAATGCAATCAACTGTCATTCCCCAGGAGGCTCGTATTGATGTATGTGGTGGATGAGGGAAGTAGGATGGGAGACAATAGGATAAGAGGAGAGGAGGAAGGGGAGTCCGGATATATTCATATCATGGGGTGGAGGAGCAGGTCAATAGCTAATAGAACAGCAGCAGGAGCGTGTTTGCCACTTTATGCAGAGGTTCACGGTTCGAATGCAGCGGCCGCACTGGTTATTACCTCGGGTGTGCTAACTGTAAACAATATATGCTGCAGTATGCTTCAAAGTGGATGTTAAATATCCAATGACGTTATGCACAAGAACAGGCCATCGTGTGCCGGTGTCATGTTACAAATTTTCCAAAAAATGTAAATGACTCGCAAATTACTCAATTGAAATACACACAGCAATCATTGCCGTCTACTGTGAACATTTGGCAGAATCGTCCTGCAAAAGCATAGTGACACTTAGTGAGGGTTTCCTGGGTAAAAAAACAACTAGAGTACAGAAATAAAACATATCTTCATATACACCGCCGGTGTTGTTATGCCATTTTAAGCACATGAGTAAAATGGTCACGGTTGGATTGCTTTGTAGTCAATAGATGTCCTATTGAGCCAGCTTGTAGAGATTACTTCTTTGAAATCATCGCAGCATATGGTATAGGCATTACCAAAATAAAGAGGACAATTTCGAACACGATCCTTAACTAAATTGTACATAAAATGCATCTTTGAATTGAATCAAGCAGCCTTTTTTTTGCCGAGATAAGAAGATGCCATCAAACTGCCACGAGGCAATTAATTGGTAAACACACGAGTAGATTGGTTATTTACCCTTTTCTCCTCATAACAACGTTTAGTTGTCTGCAGAATGTATCACTTGCCTGCATGCCATCTCCCCTTTGTCTTTTAAGACAACCCTACCCAAGACATACTGAATATAAAATATACATTTTCACAACTTTTAAACATTTAACCGTAACCATCGATTCGGCCAGGTGGCTCAGCGGTAAAGCGAGCGGCTCGTGATTGCAAGGTTGTGGGTTGACTCACCCCATCATCTCTCCGAGGTTTATAAAAGGAGTACCACCTTGTGGGGAATTCAACAGTGGTTAACCGATGCTGGAGCACTGCGTCAATGCTCATTTGAACAGTGAATCACTTTGATTTGACTCAGAAATGTTGATTATGCAGAAAAGTATTGGCGAACAACTAAGTATTTAATGATAAACTAGGTACACATTGATTCATCAATTAAAATTGATTTGTAGCTGACAGCATACACTTAAAATAGTGTGAGATTAAAAGTATGCAAAATATGCAAATTATATTGAAAATAACAAAACTGTATAAACGAGGCAGAAATAAATAATTAAAATTGCAAACAACACAATATAAAGGTGACAAAAGCTACATTTTTTTAAATTGAATACTGAATCGAGACAATGTGTGAAATATTATCTTATTTTAATTTAGATAGCGCTTTGACCAAGGCGTTAAACAAATAATAAGCCATACTCTTTGGTTCTTTCGGTAAAATCACGTAGGTATAAAGTAAAATAAATTAAATCACGACGTTTCGGGCGCAACACAAGCGTCCGTCATCAGGTGGGACAACCACAGCAAGAAACAATTGCTGAAGTGGGCAAAAGGGCTGCTGTAACAAGAGGCCATATAGGTAAGAGAGGGGGGAGGAGCCAGGGAGGAGAGATAGAGAGGGGGGAGGAGCCAGGGAGGCTCGAGGGATTAAAGGGCGAGCCTCCCAGGCTCCTCCCCCCTCTCTTACCCATAAAGCCTCTTGTTACAGCAGCCATTTTGCCCACTTCAGCAATTTGTTTCTTGCTGTGGTTGTCCCACCTGATGACGGACGCTTGTGTTGCACCCGAAACGTCGTGATTTAATTTATTTTATACCTACTACGTGACTTTACCGAAAGAACCAAAGAGTATGGATCCCTGCAGTCACGAAAACTTCAAATCTGAATAATAAACTAGTTGTACAGCATAAGTGTGATTAGCGTGTTTGGCTACATCCAGTTCAACATACAGTCGACCCTTGATTATCCGTGCTAATGATGGGAAGGACAGCCGCAAAAGTGTCGAGAAATGGGTTTTCAAGGAGAGGAATGATGAGCGCAGCTTTGAAATACACAGGGAAGGCACCAGAGAAAAGGGAAGAATTGAAAGAGGGAAACGAGATAGCGGAGGATCAGAGGGAGGAAAATGGGGTATGAGGCTAGCAAGTCGGGTGGGCTTTAGAAATGAGAGTTCAGAAATAGATGTTGGAGCAAAGGATGAGAAAGTAGAGTCGGTTTGAGGTGCATGCGAGAAAAAAGATTCAAGGAATCATGGCGGAAGGGACAGAACATCGGGGAGATGGAACTGGAGAAGAGTGGTGGAGAAGATTGTCGAGAGTTGAACATAGTTGACGGGGATGTGGAGCGAGAGAGGAGATGAAGTCTAGAAAATAATATTGTTTTGCTTTTATTCAACTCAGATAAGAAGTGGCATAGGAGAGACTAATGTGAAGCCAGGTTGTCGGTTGAGGGAGACGCTTTCTGAAGCATTTCTGCTTTGCGCAAGAGGCGCCGCTTTGACTGCAGGAGGGGATCGATCCAGGGTTGAGGAGGCTTGCTTGAAAGAGACCGAGGGGTGAAGGGGAGCCAAGAAATTGAGGGAGGAAGAAAGTGCATTGGAGAGGGTAGAGGATGTTGAGTCGAGATGAAGGGAGCTGAAATCGGTTATAAGAAATGCTAGAGATTAAAGAACTTGTTGATCGGGGTTGGGGTTATGTGAATCATTAAAAGCTTACGGTGCTTTATTACCTAGTTCCATATCGCGAACAACTGCATCCTTCACCCGCTCTCCGGCGGACTGATCAGTATTAGTCGCGCAACTCCCTGAAGATATCGCGTTCCTCATAGACTTAAACTTGGACGCGTGATTTGCGCATACTTGCCATACGATAGAGATAGCAACCAAAATTCCTATAGTGTATTGAATGATGCCAAAAGGCCTTTTTGCGTCATCTGGTCGAGCACCAATTGGGTCGAGGCTCAAAAGAAAGCCGTCCCTTGGTGTGGACCAATCAGTTTCAAGGACAATGCATATATTATCATAGTATGTTTTTGACTGCAGGTATTGTGGTTATGCAGACGTGAATCTTTGTAAAAAGGTTTCAGTTTTGTTGCCAGAAAAAAAGGGAAAAAACCCTATTATTACATTTTCGTACTGGCAAAGGAGGTCTAATGATGATGATGAGAGAGGTTGAGGATTCTTGAGTGGAGAATGTAGTGAGGTGAAGAAAAGTGCTGTTAAAAATTGAGACAAACTGGAGAAATACTATATTCTTGATTCTTTCGGTAAAGTCACGTAGAAGGGAAACAATAAAATAATAAAAAATATAAAACAATAAAATTATCACGACGTTTCGACTGCAACGCAAGCAATCATCATCAGGTGTGAAAACCACAGCAAGAAATTTTGAAAGAAGTGGCGTTTTTTTTTTACGTTAGCACCACAGAGAGCGATTTGGCAGTTATTCAGATGGACGAGTCCATCTATGTTCGGAAAAGAGGAGGGGGGAGACGAAAATAATGGATGCGGTCTGAAAGCCACCCTAAGCATGAACAAGCAATTAAGACCCGAAATGGTTTATCAAATCCTTCCAATGATTGCTAAGCCAGAATCCATCTTCTCGGTTGAAATTGTCTCTGTGTTTGTATATGTGGATAGCCTCATGAACGAATCTCTCATGATAGCCAGATGGCTTGCAGAGAACCTCTGTCTTGGAGAAGTCAATGTCATGTGAGCCTACTGAATTATAACAATGATCTGCCACGGTCGAGGTGTTGGTCCTACCGTGTTTTAGGTCTGCTTTGTGTTCACGAATGCGGTCTGAGACATGTCGTTTGGTTTCTCCAATGTAACTAATACCACAGAGGCAACTTAGTTTGTAGACGCCAGAAGATGGATTCTGGCTTAGCAATCATTGGAAGGATTTGATTAACCAGTTCGGGTCTTAATTTATTGCTTATGCTTACAGTGGCTTTCAGACCGCATCCATTATTTTCGTCTCCCCCCTCCTCTTTTCCGAACATAGATGGACTCGGCCATCTGAATAACTGCCAAATCGCTCTCCGTGGTGCTAATGTTAAAAAACGCCACTTTTTTCAAAATTTCTTGCTATGGTTTTCACACCTGATGATGATTGCTTGTGTTGCAGTCAAAACGTCGTGAGAATTTTATTGTTTATATTTTCATTATTTTATTGTTTCCCTTCTACGTGACTTTACCGAAAGAACCAAGAATATGGAGAAATTCTATTAATATATTCAATAAGGGCATCTAGTACCACAAACATGTATCATAGATGTTATAGTCTGAGGCTAAAATGTGAATATAAAAGTCCTTAATGTGACCTAAACAGCATTGATGAGTAAAATAGCAATGATTGATAAATAACATAATTAAATATTACTTGTACTTGAAGAAATGTTTTGGAGCCACAGTTCAAATGAAACTATTTTCATGATTTAAAATCTCGTGGAAATTAAGTTAATGTCATAATATTTTGCAGCTTTGGTGGAATAAATCAAACTCAAAAGGAACTTTTTCAACGTACATTTTAGCTTTTACTAAAGCATGCCTACTCTGAAAGGTGACATTACATAACACATTTCAAGGGTAAATTCAAGAGGATTTACAGTCTCCAACTGCAATAATGCATATACATGTTTTGTTCTACATGCCAGTGAATTTTAAATTTGCAACAAAGTTGATCTTATTTGGGACGGAGAGGAAGTTATTACATTGCATGTGACAGCAGAGATTTACATCGCTGAGCAACCTCCAGAGATCTGACGTGTTACCAAGTCGTCTAGTGGCTATAACCTCGTCGGATCACTGCAGCTCTTTGTTATTCAAAAGTCAAACATTTTAAGCTCATTTTCAGAAAAATGTACAACAGATGGTGGCTCCACAGTATTGATTTCATCATGATAAATTTGGAGAAACATCAAAACAACACAGAAGACCCAGCATCTGCTTATTAGTATGCGAGAGCTCTGTGCATTAATGCCAATGATTAATCTCGGCATACTTCATGTCGCCAGGATGCTCCATGTGCATACTGCATGAAGAAACGTGGCCGCTGTGAAAAGCCCAGATTCCATCGAGCCAAGTGAAATGAGCTGATTCACACACCCCAGCGATCCCTGCTATTATATCGCATTGACGGGAATGGAAAAGGGAATGCGAGTTTCCACACAAATGCACCGACCACCACAAATCCAAGCGTGCCAAAGAAGAAATATCCCATTAGCTCATTGATTGTCTACGTTTTCTTAACAATGAGTTGGCTCCTACGCAATCTCCTCCTATTCTGGAACACCTACAATCACATTCGTTATTTGCAAACATGTTTCCAAAAGTGCAGTCGTTCATTGTAATCCTAGTTTAACTAAATTTTGATTTAAAGCTTTCGTGACTGCAGGGATTCATATTCTTGGTGCTTTCGGTAAAGTCACGTAGAAGGGAAACAATAAAATAATAAAAATAATAAAAATATAAAACAATAGTTTAACTAGTTGAGAAATGGCCTTTCTTTTCAGACGTTGAGCTTACTCATACTGCAATGCTCTATCAAGCTTGGCACAAGGTAGGTAACCACGGGCATTACTTCATTAAACATATCCTTTGGGTCTTTCGGTAAAGTCACATAGATAGGTTGAAAGAAAATAACAAAAAACTACTTAGTTTATTTCAACTTATCTACGTGACTTTACCGAAAGACCCAAAGAAAATTAATTCCTGCAGTCACGAAAGCTTTAAGTCAAAATTCATTAAACATTCTTTTTTTTATATGGGTGTCAAACTGGAAGCACTGTGGTGAGCATTTTAGAAATATTTTTAGACATTGTGGTCTCTAACACAAAGGTGCAGCCCTGCAATTGCTTTTTCACGGCACTCTAGAGGGTAATTTTGGCCTACTCTTTCACTCTAGCCAAACGTATTGGGAGACGTGGGAACACCCACACTTTATCTCACTATTTGCGACCTGGAAAAGGACTCACTGTGGTGTATCCATGTATACACTGTTGTGTGGACATAGGCTGTCTGTTGGTTCAACTACCTTTACTGAAACACTGAACCCGAGACCTCTGGATTGCAAGTCCAGTTTACTGAGCATCACACCATGGCAGCATCCCTCTAGAATAGTGCTTTGTAACAAGACATGGAGACACCACACACAGACATGCAAAGACACGGAGACACACACACAGGCATGCAGACACACAATGACACGCAGGGACACTGACAGAGACACAGCCACACTCACACAGTTGGGCACATTCTTGTGATGGACGTTGCCAGCACCACTTGAGCCCCTTGTTCTCGGTGAGATCAGTTTTTGAAGATCGTGAATTCTCTCTCGGCTACAATGCACACCCACCCACTCAGGCCCACAGTGGGTTTTGGGTTCGGTGTGGATGTGGAGATTGAGCAAGCTCGAAAGTGAGTGTCATGAAGTGAGAGAGGTTGTATCTGGATTTTTGAAGGTAATACATTAACCGACTGAGCTTTGGTTAAAAAAAAAGTGGTATCACAGTGTTGGTGCTGCATGTTTCATGAATTATGGTTATTGTATTCAGAAAGTTCTTGTGAACAACGCATACAAATGATGTTGTAATTTTAAGGTAAATTCCATTACAATTTAGTTCTCAAAAGAAAAAGCATAGACATTGTTTGAAATTGTAAACTTGGGGGATATAATGGGAAAATACAGGTATGAATTAATAATGACACCTTTAGTCAATGTGTTATTTTTAGAGTATACAAACATTTTGATTTAAAGCTTTCGTGACTGCAGCAATTCATATTCTTAGCTCTTTCGGTAAAGTCACGTTGAAGGGAAACAATAAAATATGATGACCCTTTGTGTTATGGTCGAAACGTCGTGAGAATTTTTTATTGTTTTATATATATTTTATTGTTTCCCTTCAACTTGACTTTACCGAAAGAGCTAAGAATATACAAAAATTGTTAACCTTATACTTATTACTTGTTTTACATTTCAGATAGAAAATTTGTACCATACCGCTATTCAATATGATACAGAATCTAAAACAGTTGTATTCCTAGTATACTGCTGTGTATGCCACAAATACAAATGTATTATATTCCGTGCCATATAGTGGTATACTGCTGTGTATAGCACTATTATCTGAGACAGTATTTCCAACATCTTTAAAATGTGACATGGTAAAAAAAAAACGTGAACAATATGCTTCCACAAATATGAGGCAGATGCTCCCCGCATTATCTCAGATACAGACATTAATGGAGAATGCATGAAAGTAAAATTGATAATGTGAAGATTTTTAAATTGGCTGATTGAACTTTTGGGTGAATGTTCATCTTCACACATTTACCGCGCCCCTTACTAAATGAAGCATGCTAACGCATCAGTCAATATTCTATGCAAGCGCAACATAGCATGACCATTTTAAACATATCTGTGATGAAACACAAATGCAGAGCATGAAAGAATCACTTTTTTCGACTTGATTGCTTCATGGCATGAAATTGTTTTTTTTTACTTCAGATAGAGTATACCTTCATGAATTAATGATTACCACTGGCACCATAACAATTTCTAAATGTATAAATCCCAACAGCCATTGTGGTTACTGAACTGTTAAAGTTGACAAAGTTTAAATCTTCAGGTCTGCCCCCAAAATTCATCAATATTTGTTGAAATATGTACAAGTGCTGGTCACCAAGTCAGTAATTTTCACGCATGCCATCAACAATTTATATTTTACAATGCGATTCACTAAGATATCTAAGTTAACATTTCAGGTACACTAACATTTTAGATGCTATCTTCCTCGCTCGGTACGCGAGAGTGCGTGGGTTCATCTCCAGACTCTGATGATGATTGTTGTAGATTTGGAATACGTGTGTTCTCTCTCTCCCCCGGTGGTCACGTGATTTTTCTCTGGGCCCTCCGGTTGTGTCCTTCACATTTAGAAACAACGTGCATTTAGATTATTTGGCTGCTCCTATAAATTCCCATTTCTTATTAACCACTTTTAATGAGCTATCATGTAGGACCAGGTCGCCTCTGAAAAATAGTTCAGTGGCCTTTACCTGGTAAAATAAAATAGTTCAGTTTAGGTAATTCATAAACAGGTTAAGGGTCAATGTTTAATAGTATATTGTTACACGTTAACAGTTTAGTTTGCTTATTTTAAGCATTCGAGGTCAAGGTCAAAAGGTTATCATGGCCAATACTGTACTGCTGATGCCACTGCACCATATCATTGTTCCCTTCTCCTAGATACCATAATTTGTTGTAGTCAAGGTCGGCTATTGCAGTATCCCACATGTGACCTTTGGTCTTCCCCCTCGTCGCTGACCTCTGGGTGCTCACTCCACTGCCTGCCTCAGTAAGCGGCCCTCCTCCATCCTACACGTGCCCTTTCCATCCATTACAATTGCATCTACAACACCGTCTTGACACATTCTATGCATTATAAAACTTCAAGTTGCTAACCCTACATTTTACAAAAGACAAAAATTGCTCACCTTGTAAAATGACATGAAGACCGAAAGTTTAGTTTCTGTGGGATATTATGTTCAGCATTAGACTAAAAGCATCATTTACAACGGCAAAACTGCTATCGTGCCGTGAATTAAATATATTTATTTTAACTTGACAAAAAACTATTGCAATTATAAAAGCGTAATTATGTAACATAAGTATCATCAACTTCGTCATGCAAACATGGTTAACAAATTTTAGCGGTAATTTGGCATTATGCTACGTGACCTACTATTGTGCAGCTGATTAAAGCAGCTCACATTAAACAACCCAAGGACTATATCTTAATTGGCATGTGTTAGTGTACCAAAAATACAGCCTAATTAGTGATCCATTGTTTTTACTTCTACATACGACGTGAAGAAGAGACGAATATGCTTAATAACTGCATGCAGCATGGTGACTGAAGTGCAAGATTTATGTCCCGTTGCGTAGTGCCAGAGGCTTCAATTTGCTCCTGAAAGAAATAATGGTGGGCTTTCCATTAGCGTGGAAGTTGGTTTTATTTAACAATTTTTTTTTTATGATTTAGTTGATGTTTTTATATATATTTACTTTTTTTATCTGAAGGTCGAAAGGATGTGCAGTGAGGATACTAGAATCATTGAGACCCAAACTCAAAATCTATTGCAATACAGGTTTATTCATAACTATGATGATATGTATGATGTTGGAAAACAAGATAATGTATTTAAAAGTAGAAATGTTAACATTGGACATTAAAGAGATAATTAATAAAAATTGCATCATACACATGCAAAAAAAAGATCAATGCAATAAACCTACATCAAACAAATTAACAATAACTTTGCCATATTTATCAATATAATTTACATTGGTAAAGAACACTTGATGATGCATGCCAACACCAGAAGAGATGATTGACTTGGCAGAGTTAAATGAAAAAAAAAATTCCCTCCTCACTTTGAGGCACCGACAAGGTTGAATGTGACCCAAGCGACTGACCGAAGGATAATTAGAATCCACGTGCCGTGAAAATGGCTGGGATTTGTAATTCCCTACCGACACCTCAGATGGCCAATGAACCATGGAGAGGAGCCACTTTTGAAGGCCGATGTGGATGACAGATACAAATGAGCATTATTTATTACAGACTTTTTTTGTTGAAGCTCTGGCTACAATACAAAGGCAGAGGAGACAAGAACCTACAGATACACATAAGTACTGGCAGAGTAATGTACGGTTTTAAATAGAATACCGTGTATATTTAATGATTGAGCCCTAATTTTCGAGCCATCTGTACTCTTGATTTTATGACATTAAAACCGTTTGGGTAAATGTATAACGCAGTAACATTTAAAACTAAGTTTTATATTACTTCTGTATGTAATTTACTGGAATTTACAGCCCTTTGTCAATCCACTGCTGTGGATAAAGGCCTCCTCACACTGGTTATCAAGGGGATTGATTGACCATACTTCAACACCCTGGTTAGTGTGTATTAGTGAAAAGAGACCCAGGATCAGTTCGGATATCACTCACGACTGATAGCTGTGGCCAGGAATCAAACTTACGTCACCAAGTTCGCAGCATAGTGTGCAAACCACTGTACGTTAATATTTGCCAAATACCAACTTTATATCAGGGTTTGGTGCAGAGTTTGTTTACAACGCAATAACCACGTAAGATAAGGTAAGAGTCCACAGGCCATGCACCATACTAATAGCGACATGCTACAAATACCAAGTGGAGTGGGTTTCTACGTATATAGTCGTTAATGTATAATGTTCAATTTCATGATGCATGAAAACAGCAAAATGGGACTCAATGATATAAAATGTTGATAGATCACTATCTCTTCCTATTACATTTGCCATTCATGCATTATCTGTGTACATAATGGTCAGATATGGATATATACTGATTACTGTTAATTCACCACTGCTAGATATATTCCATGAATATATTTAGTAAAACTATTTATATAGCTCAGATTATGGTATCATGTATTATGATAAAATATATACTGTCACATGCTTTAAATACAATTGTACAGAACAATTTTTCACATTTCATATATGATACTTACCAATGATTATTTACAGGTTTAATTTTTTTGTTAAATGTTTCGCGATCCATTGAAAGGATGTTAATAATTATTACCCTGAGACGAAGGTACATTATTAAGGCTATTTAAGTGCAGTAGGTGTACTGAGTTAACACACCTGACATGGCAGATATATGCAGATAATAATTTTTTAAGCTATTCCCTCACATTTGAATATCTAATTAGACCGTGATGATTTTATCTCATGGAAACAAGACAGAATCAATACAGTTGCAAATACATTGCAGGGGTGGACAATGATTAATTGCAGTGTCTCAGGAACACATATTTATATATTAATATAAAATCACAAGAGCCATTCCCTTCATTGCCATTGTCACGAATCTCCTTCCAAGATATATATCCACTCTTTACCCTTCCAGAGGCATCTAGGCACTTCCATGTAACACACTGCTGTCTGAGACCACACGGATATCAAATCTGACCTCGTTCTACTCGCACTTCCCAAAGACCTTTGGATGATGTGCATCAGCTGGAAGAATTCATTTTTAAAAATCTACCCGAATCAATGACATCAAAAAACAACTGCAGTACTTCTTTATTCAATGTTAGCTTTCTACAATATAATGTACAACGAGCCTGATTATTGTTGAAATTGCTGAATATGGTCATTATCATTTGAAGTTATATTTTTTGCATCGTTTAAATATATTTTTTTATGGTCGCCAGCATCATCACCATTGTAAAAAGTAGGTATTCATTCTTCCTGCACTGCATACCTACTTCAAAGTTCAGTCCATTGATGTTTCAAGACTCGCTCAAAAACACAATGTTACTGGTGGATTTTGACTTTCCAGGTCAAGAGGCAAAAGTTGAGTGTCTCTTAAATAATTGCCAGTGAGAAAGGGGTCACAACAATTAGGGATGCTCAGGGCAGTTATAATTCCTTTCATGAACGTCTCTTAATTTTTTAAAATAAAATCTAATGTAACAAAGGATAATTATCTGAAGATATTTTAATAGAATATGAGGTTATCATATAATCAGATAATACAAGTCACTTTAAAAGTGGAATGTTGCAAGGAGAGGGTCAAAATACATGCATTTTTTTCACAACAGAGGCCCACTGCATAACTACTTTTCAAAAATTAAGGATGGCCTATCACCTGAAGAAGGTGTTAATACATGCACCTGAATTTCACGTTTGTTTCTACTAGTGGCTGGTACTATAACCTGCCTTGAGAACTCAATATGCCAGACGTGGGTAGCATGACATGCATCACCACCATTGCACCAGGCATTCTTTCAGCTCGACATGTACACCCTAGACATTCACTGTGAAAAACCATCAATGTTGAAAGATACAGAAGAGTATATACACACACACATCACGTCCAGTTGGACATTTTTCAAAACAATCTGGCAGCTTGTATGACCTATGTTGCTAACTCCAATGACGTATGGTTTATCCTCGGGAAGCAGAGAGCAAGAAAATGTTAACACCAATACAATTCATTATTGATTTCTGGGTCAGATCGCATAATAAAAACTGTGTGTTATACACCCTCCTCCACCCAACACAGCCAATTAATAAAGTTGTCATGTGAACAGACACGCCAATTTATTACTGCTTCAGCACACGGCGTGTTGTTACACAGCAATGCACAACATTTAACAATTGTACCCATGCCATTTTTAAAGGTCGAACCCAATTGTGAAATTTTGTGGATCACTCTACAATGCACCGGTGTACTGAAGCAGTCATAAATCGGCATGTTTGTTCACATGACAGCTTCATTAATTGAATGTGGCAGGTGGAGAAGGGCATACAACACACTTTTTAATGATAAAGTTTGACCCAAAATTCAATTATGAGTCATTGTGTCCGTAAATAATTAAATATAAGGACATGTTTGTTACAGATAACTAAATTAAGGTTGCTTACATTATTGTTATTATACTCATGCAAAGCTTATTTACAAGGTGAACCTATTTGTGTTGGGAAAATCTAATATACTTGCGGATTTTACATTTCCATGGGACACGGTGATATTTTTTTATTAATTTACTTTTTGCAGGGATATCACATTTTTCTTATCATGATTTTCCATGTTGGTCTTGAAACATTAAGATACACCTTGCATGACCATGAAAAAAAACATTACCCATTTCGAAAGTGTAATGGTTTCTTTAATAATGGGGAGCAGATGGCAAACAAGACATGATTTCTTCTGTATTTTGGGTGCCACATGCTATGACATGAGTACAGTTAAAGCAGTGCTAGAGCAGCTACTGAACCATGAATCTAGAGGTGCTCATGTTTAAGCCTTTTTGTCCTAATGTTCTTACATTTAATACCTTTAATGGCTAGTAATTTGTATCTCGTCTTTTTAGGCATGTATAATACCACATACCACGAATAAGCATAATTGGCATCATTATAAAAATCGTGTTGTATTTTAAGGAACAATGCACTGTATTTACAAAATAATATTAACATATGTAGGATTTTGTGGAAAACCACAGTCTTCCGCAAACCCCGACTACTGGAGGAAGGGTAATTGAACCGTGTATTAAAAATTCTCGATAGGCTTTACTGCGTTATCATTTAAATGCAAGTGTGAGGTTTGGCTCGGGAAAACGTTACAGTTATCAGGCCTGATGTTTTGATGGGGGGAGAAGTGGTGCAGTATGTATGTTAAACTTATTTCGCATCGTACGTAGCAAACCGCACTATTTGAGGTGCGGCAGTTAGCGGTGCGCGATGCACCCAGCAACCTAAGTTTCGGTCGTTTCTTGTTGCAGGAAGGGGTGCAGGTCCAGCTCAGATATCATTCACCACCGACGTGGTTGGTAACAGTATGTAACCACAATTTTTGTTCCTGGGTAGTAAGTGTTATTTCGTAATTGCTTATGTCTAAAAAGTATATAAAATGGCCATTATTCCCCACAAACTTTGCTTTTGTGACCAGGACAGTGATGTTTCGAAATTTTACAATTTCAAATGAGAAAACGGGCGAATTTGTGTCTTTTCGTTCACATAAAGTCATAAAAAAACAACATATGAATAAAAATAAAACATGTATTTATACTAAAGTAATACAAAAATGACTGCAAAAGATTTAAAATGTAGTCTCTCATCATGTTCTCGTTATACTGTCCTTGGTAGCGGCGTTCAAAGTCCAGTATATCCTGGTGGAAGTGCTTGCCTTGCTCCTCCGAGTACGCTCCCATGTTCTCCTTGAATTTATCAAGATGAGCATCAAGGATATGGACTTTGAGGGACATCCTACATCACATTGTGCCGTAGTTCTTCACCAGAGTCTCAACCAGCTCCACATAGTTTGCGACTTGTGATTGCCCAGGAAGTCACGAACCACTGTGACAAAGCTATTCCAAGCCACTTTCTCCTTACTAGTGAGCTTCTTGGGGAATTCATTACACTCCAGGATCTTCTTTATCTGTGGTCCGACGAAGACACCGGTTTTGACCTTTGTCTCAGACAGCTTAGGGAAGAAGTCTTGAAGGTACGTAAAGGCTGCCGACTCCTTATCTACAGCACTGACAAATTGTTTCATAAGGCCCAATTTGATGTGCAGTAGTGGCATCAGCACCTTCCATAGAGAACTTCGGACCGCTGTGGCCAGTCCCGCCTGTGGTAGTGCGCCTTGGTGTCCCTGTTGTCCCAAAGGCAAAGACAGCAGGGAAACTTGGTAAAACCGCCTTGGAGATCCATCAGGAATGCCACCATTTTGAAGTCTCCGATGACCTCCCAGCCATACTCATCATACTTCAAGGCGCCAAGCAAGGTATTGATGCTGTTGTAATCCTCTTTGAGTTGGACCGAGTGAGCCAGGGGAAGAGACGGGTACTTGTTACCATTATGGAGCAGCACGGCTTTGAGGCTCCTGGATTAGCTGGCAATGAAGAGACGCCATTCATTGTGATTACAGGCAATTCCGATTGCCTCGAACAGACTGGTCACATTGTGGCAGAAGCAGAGCCCATCTTGACAGGTGAAGAAGCTGCAAAAAGGCTGGTGACGCTTCCTCTGACCTGCTACTTGCACACTGTCATCCAACAAGTTACACTGCTTGAGTCTCGACGTCAAAAGCTCGACATTGGACTTGGTGAGACCAAGATCTCTGATCAAGTCGTTGAGGTCTTTTTGGTTGGAGTAGTATCGGTTTCTCTCCTCAACTCCACCTCTGAAATTGTCATCTGGATCTACAACGTCTTTCTCGCTCTCTCACTTGCTGCTCTCTTCTAAAGACGGCTGCTCTCTCTCCGGAGGAGTGGGTACGGGGAGCTCATGGCAGTGTGGCACCGGGGCGATGGATGAAGGAAGGTCCGGATACGTGATAGCAGGTGCATTCATGCCAGTCCGATGTTTGGAAGGGTCCACCATGCAGAAGTAGCAGTTGCTTGAGTGGTCAGTGGGTTCCCGCCAAAATCTTGGGATAGCGAACTTCATGGCTCTCTTTTCCCCTCTGTACCATCCTACAACAATACATTTATTTCACCCATAACTAATGTGTAAGAGATTCTCCCAACATGTTTCACTACATGATATATTTTTTCAATAACATTGAAAATTATAATACATTTCAAAGTTGAAAACTTTTACAATTTACATTTTTTAAACAAATTTTATAACATTAAATTCCGAGCAACAATTGTACATCTTACCTTCCAGAGTTTTTTTGCATTGTTCGCAGGTGAAATGAGGTGCCCAGGGTTTATCTTGATCCCCGACAGGTATGCTGAAATATGTCTTGTAGGCCTCACACATTTTAGCAGATGCTTCCACAGTACTTTTTCACTATTGTCTTGATAAATTGGTCGCAGACATAGCAAAATGCGTCTACCAGATGCTTGCAGCCTCTTGATGCCATCCCAGAAAAATGCAGATATGTATCCACTTAGGCAGCTGGAACTACATTTAACTGGTGGGCTTAAGGCCCCTGTATTTATACTGCTATTTACATTACTGGAAAGTTCTAGAATGTTCTAGAAGTTACTCCAAGTTTACTCAGCATTGAATCTATATGTAATGTTCTGGAAAATAGGTAAATTTCTAAATATCATTGTCCTGGTCACAAAAGCAAAGTTTATGAGAAATAATAGCCATTTTATGTTCTTTTGAGGCATATGCTATTAGGAAATAACACTTACTACCCAGGAACAAAAAAAAATTGTTACACTGATCAGCCTGAGTGTGATTATAATCACACTCAGGCTGCTCAGTTCATAGCACAGTGTGCAAACCACAGCATCACAGTGAATTGGCAAACCTGGGAACTGAAGTAAGTCCACTGGTGGTGAGAGGGATGGGGTTAATGGACGACTAATAAATGTCTCGCCTTAATATCAGTAGCGGCAGCAGTGTCGTGTGCACTAATGGCCGTCCGTTCCGTGCCCATGTTCAGCCGCCACTCGAGATCTTCCATTCCCATCTTCACATTCCTCACTTCTGTGCTCTTTCTCATCGTGATTCTTTGCGTCCTGGGGGACACCTCATCTTTTTATTTTTTTACTCACCATCTTCAGCATCCTTCATGGACTCACCTTCTGCTCACTACTCCTCATCCCTCCCCCTCATCTCATTATTCCCCTCCAGGCACTCTCTGCTCCAGCAACAAAGACCTTCTGTTGAAGCCCGCTGTAAATCTTTGCTCAGTGAGCGGTAGTTCATTCTCCCATGCTATCCTGTTTGCAGCTCCCTTCCCCCAGACATCCGTGCTGTCGACCCACTGCCCCTGTTCAAGTCCAGATTAAACAGTGACTTTTTTCATCTGCTTATGACTTATTGCTTCTCTATTGAATCACACTTTATGTTCAACCTCTAAAGATGTGGCCTCATTCAGATGTTATAGAAATCGGATTTGCATTGTATTGATTCACAGCCACAGCTAACATCCGTGCAAATGATATCTGAACAAGTCCTGCCTCCCCTTGCTTCAATTAATTTATCCTCTCTGACCAGTGTGGTGAAATATGATGAAACAACCCCATGACCAACAGTAACAGAAGGCTTATATCCAGCAGTGGATTGACATGGCTTTAAAAATATTATTTGGTAGAACTTTGGGGTAGAAAATATATACTAGAATAACTTTACATATGGAAACAGTGAAATGGGTAAGAAGGTGTATCATAAATACATTGGTGGCATTGTCATACAAAACCCTACACCGGCCAGTATTGCCTTAACTCTGGCTGGATATGCCTGACATTGTAGGCAGCACTAAGGAGTAACATTTCTAGATTTAGAGTCCCTCATCTTGTTACCGTCATGTTACTTACATAGCTAAAACAGCAAAGGAATGTGAAAATAAAATGTACAACACATTAACATTTCGACAATAGCTGATGTACAAGAATGACTGCTTGGCTTTAAGAGCCTATTCAGTCAGCTACACAATTTTAAAGCATCAATGTTAAAAATATCTAGAACATTGGGTTTTTTTATGTTTTAAAATTGTGTTCCATTAGCTGAATGGATGAAAGTGTCATTTTTAACTAGAGCATTCAACACGCACGCTGCCTTCTATTTATTGTGTTCTATATGTCTTTTGAGGTCCAATATCACACGCGAAAATTAGGCCAAGGGAAGATGTTTGCCCACATGAATTATTTAACGCCTGCTGATATTTTGAACGCAAGCTGAGACACCTTCGCTTGGCCATAGGAGATTACATTTATCCTATGATGTAGCCAGGGTGCATTCGACCTTTGCCATTTTAAGAAAGAACTTTCATATGGGGAAGGGTTCATCGGCGGTACAAACTTAAATTGTAGTGCACCTCAAATGGTATTGATGACCATCACTCACATTTAACCATCGACAAACGATGTAACAAACAACGTGCAACTGAAATGCTTAATTGCAATACACGTATTGAACAAATATGACATCGGTTTGATCTTTCTGAGAATGTAATATGCTGAAAAAAATGCATTTCACAACCTAAAGAACACCACTTTAATCATTAGTTTAATTTTGTCAACTCACTCATGAACGTGTTTTATTATTAATTTGTTATAACATAGTAATGTAAGCTGTCGTATAGGGCATATAAATAGCTCCGAATGACATTGATGAATGTAAGGCTGCGAAGGAAAATGTACAGGGATACTCAATGGAGGCCTAATTTCCCACATGCTAGCCAATTAAAATGTTGTCAGCTCATGCACTGCATATTCTTTTAAAATACAAGTCGAATAGAGTATTTGTCACTGTCCAGACAATAGTTAGAGCATTTTTGTGTGTAAATTATCCAGACCAAGTTAAAAACAGGAAATAACATTTTATGTCACCAAAAGGGAATAATGCGATTTGAAAAAAAAAATTGGGTAAAATGGATAAAGCGACAGTGTATACTCTTTGGTTCTTACGGTAAAGTCACGTAGGTAGAAAAAAGTAATAATAGAGAGGAGAGGGAGTGAAGACGATTGCTTGTATGGCGATCGAAACGTCGTAATCTATTTTTTCTACCTACGTGACTTTACCGAAAGAACCAAAGAGTATGGATTCCTGCAGTCACGAATGCTTCAAATCTAGATTCGACAGTGCATGTGTAAGAAAACAGTCAGTGATTTCCGGCTCAACTGAACAATGAGGCAGCGCTCATCTCCTGTTTATAGTTCTTACCCAGTGGTGGAAATTCCACTTTTCAATGGTGAGAGCAAGTCTATGTATAGGACAAGTGGCCGTGCTTGTGTATGATGATATAAATGTCTTCCACAAGATGCTTGCAAAGTACTCGACCATGAAAAAAGTGTCAATGATGATAATTAATGCATGAAAATTCGATCAAAGCGTGGCATTTATCTTCATTGTCCATGAATTATGGCAATGGTAATATATGTGGGCACACGGGTGGGAGACAGTATCTTCTCATTGTTCGCCTTTTATTATGTTACCTTAAACACAATTAACACCATCATCTATCTGAAATAGACTTCGTTCATTCGAATCCAGACGTGATCAGTAGAGCTAAATGCTTAAAAAAATGCCCTTTCAAAGACCAGAAACCAATTGGACGAGGCATCTGAGTGAACCAACGAAACATTGAAGGACTTTCAAGACCTTGGTGTGATTTCCTGGCCAGACAAAAACATTGACGTTTTTGCCTTATCAGTAAAACTACACAAACTCTCTCCTGAAGATCTCTCGTGACTAGCAGACCTCAATATTGGCATCCTGGAAATATTACTTTCTATAAACATTAATACAATAACGGTCATATGGTAATTCTGGATCACGAAAAAAATGTGCCTTCATCTAGCAGTGGATAGATCAAGGCTATTGATGATACTGTTATTGTGATTCTGTGTGACTGAAAAAAAGCAGAAGACCTGATTATAAAAAGCAGTGTTAGAAGAATTCATTCAGCTGAAACCCACATCATAAACTATTATAATTTTTTAAAAAATCTCAGAACCCATGTGAGAAGTTACTTCTGGTAATGAAAAAATACAAAGATTCACCTTTGAAAATTAAATACTGATATATAATTTTAATGCCTTTTACTGCCTTTTTATTGACATTTTTTGTATGTCTATTTAATTGAGGACTTCGTATGCATGGGCAATGAGAAATAAGCCTAATCAATTGTAAATAAATTCATATTAAACAGTGCAGACACTCCAGCTCATGCTATTAAATTTGCAGTTAGTGACAGTACTAAGACACGCTATGATTTAAAGAAGTTGTTTAAAAAAGGTATTTATTTCGATTGCAATCAATTGGAAGATGATCATGCAGAAGCAGTTTTACCCCACATCTGAGCATTGTCTTGTGAATTGAAAGAAAAGTATGAAATGCAATTCGAGTTAAAAAGGCACATTTTGAATCGTTTAACTAAATTTAGAATTGCAATACAGGGAAATGTACAAGGAAATGTACAAGGAGAGAGCATTAAAACAAAACTATGTTCAAGGGCACCGTGAAGGAGATGGTTTTGGAATCAAGGGAAACTGTGCAAAGAGATCTAAAGAAGAATGTTTTCAATCAGTGCATATTACCCATTACATCAAATGAATCAGACACACGGTCATTGATAAATACAATTAAACCAAAGCTGAAGAGTATTCTTGGATGGATGCATGCACGGATAAATATACTGACAGACAGACAGAGGAGCAATGAATCAGAGAACAAACACAATTAAGTTAGAAACATCATATTCATCATATTGACTGTAAAAAAAAGTAAGTGGACTTGGGTCAATGGACCAGACCGGTGACAGAATAGCAGCCAAAGGCATTCCGGGACCATGTGAGATGGTGACAGCATTGGAAGGCATTCATCCTACAGCAGATTAACCATGGCTGCTGCTGATGATGATGACGACTATGACTTGAGGGAGATAACCAAGACAGATGCATAACCACATCGTACAAATGCCAGTGTTTGATGTGGTGTTCGAGAAGGATAGCGGTGAATTTATAGTGTCAAAAACAGACGGTGAGGTCATAGAAAGCAAGGTGAGAACTGTTTAGAGAGAGAGAGAGAGGCTCAAAAATAAACCGGATCTTACAGGGTCGTGGAGGACACCGGGAGAGGTGATTGTAAAGGTGAAGGACATGCCCTTTCTGGGAATCTATTGAACAAGAGAAGGTTGCAGTTCTGGCAGAAATTTGCAGGCGAGTTAGAGACGTGGGTAAATGTTTGTGGGAAGCTGCTTACAACAATAGTTGTGAGTGAGACGGTATCAGCGGTGGGGGGGGGGGGGGCGGGGGGGGGATGTGTTAACAGTGGAGGATGACTGCAGAAGCACGTAGCAAGAAACCAAAGCACTGATCCATATGATTGCAAAGAAATTCTGGTAATGAGGCTCTGTGTTCCAGGTGGGGATTATATGCTTCAGCACATGGATTCCTGACGGAATGCAAAATGACGAATGAGTTCTTATTAATGGCAATCTCGTTAAAGGAGCCATTCTTTCACCAAGTCTCTCAAGCGTGGCGGCAATAATCTGACTGTGGTGTCTCCACTACTCTCTGAAATAAGTATGCAGACGATCCCTAAGTCAATGTGCGCATTTTCTAAATGGCATTTTAGGCATATTTTGCATATTCATGGGGAATTGAATTTTGCCATATATATGTTTTGGTAATGTGTACGTGTCACACATGGACGTGGGATACTACCGTGGTTTAACAGGTAAGCAACGACAGACTTGCAAGTCGGACTTCGCCGGTTGAATCCGATCCACCAGCCTGGCAATTGAAACAAACGGAACCTCGCCCTGTCCAACAAGCAGCTTAAATGGACAACACCACAGTCGATCGGTAGGTCACATGTAGCGGCGTAAAGTAGGGCACTCTCACATCTCCCTATACGCCGGGCCAGTGTGGAAGAAGAGGTAAAATAGCCTTTATTCGGGCTCCCTAGAGCTCCCTCTAGTGGACGCCTTTTTCTGCAGTTCCCTGAGTAAGCAATTGCAAGGCTGCATCTTTAGCTTTACGTGAACATATTAATACATGTAAAATATATACATTTACAGAACTATCAATACTGTGTGATTATTTGAAAATAATATAAATAATCCTCAATAAATGCTTGATTACAATCTATATCTTTCGACTTTATTTTATCGTAATCCATGGTATAAGTATCTAAAAAATTGTGGCTTATGTTAATGTATTATACCAATGACTGATGAACACAACATTGTTATCGAACGATACTTCCTCTTCAATGGTGCGGAACACACGTAACAGTCGATCAATGTGTAGTGACAAAGAATTGGTCACTACGTAGCATAGCGCTGCTTGCTGACAGAGAAGGGGATTGCAGTTGCAGCGGCCCTGTCTGACAGCAGATCACGTGATAAACCAGAGAGAGAGGGATGTAGGGGAAAGGTCACAGAGGTGGCACGTGAGGGAAGCCCCGGAACCCACTAGTAGGTTCTAGAAAGGGGGCGTGGCTGGGGCAGAGCGAGGCCACGCTGGGAGGATAAGAGGGGACCCCGCTGTTGCCTGGAGTGGGATCCCCTCGTCGTGCTGCTGGAGTATTCGCTGCCGTCTTCGGCTTCGTCAGTCAGGCAGTCTGCCAGCTGTCCTGACTGAGAGCCGTAGTTACTCTGTGTGGACTGTGAAGGCTCTTAATAAATAGAGTGCCTCCTACTCTTAGTGTCTCTGAGTCAGTCACTACAAATGTATGAAATGTGTCTTTCACTTGATGTGGAATCCTTTGATGCAGATGTTTCTTTCGTAAATGAGAATTCACGAAAGAATATAATCAGTTTGCCAAAAGATAATTATTCTTATCTCTATGACACGACCTGTAAAGAAAGTATATAATTAAACTACACTTAATAAAAACTTTAATTACATATTAGATTTTTGCAATCATGTAGCAATTAAAGCATACGATAGATACAGTTAATGTTCTGAAATGTTAAAATTGTATAGTTTAAATCCTATAAAACAAATAGGCTGCTCAAGTGTAAGAGCACATTTTACATTACAGTACTGTGCTAAGACCAGCAACAAAAAGTTTTACGATTCCACAGGGAGTCGGAGATGAAAAGCAGCTGGCCTTGAAACACTACTGAAATATTAATGTGCGTTTCAGTCAAGCAATGCAATGTTCTATGAGAAACACTGGCTCTAGATCGCATTACAAAAATAAATGGGTGAGCTTTGCATATCATTAATGTACACTAATTTGCATTTAATATTATCATACTGCGATGATTGAGCCAGATCTATGAGAGGCGGTGTTTTTCTTTTTAAATAATGAAGTGTACAATTGCTTAAAATTCTTCCAACTTTAAGTATTATTAATACATTTAAAATAAAATATCAGAACATTAAATTAGCAAGGAAAATAATGTAAATAAATTCCAGTTTACTTTACTGTAATAAGTGTAAAAAACTTATTTTTTTGTAATAAAAATATGCTTTTTATTCGTTCACATATCTTTTAATAGGGATTTTTCAACTTAAGTAAAAATAAAGCCTCGAACTTCTGAGCATAAATTATTTATTTAACGGTAAATAAAACTACGTAAAGTACTTATCAAAACCAGTCACTTATTTAAATTAATGAACGTATATATTCTCACAATACAAAAGGAATCATGAATAACATACTAAAGATCAATATTAAATATACTGTATCATATTACTTTTAGTGTTGGTATTTGTGTAGCGTGGTACTCACACGGACACTCTTAACTGTCCACCTGTGTCACTGTATTTACCTTTCATCCAGTGTGGATGCTCCTCACTTTACACTAAACACACTCACACCCTTTGTTCTGAACTTCCCGACTTCCCCTTACTCACCTCCACGCAACCCAGCTATACTCTGCTATCTTCTCTCACTATCCTAACTCCCCTCACCTGTCCTGCTTCCCTCACACCTCCGCCCCGTCCCTGCCCCAGCAGGGGATCAGCCAACACTGCTGGGGAGGGCGAGGTGAGGAGGGTGAGGTCCCAGGTGTCTTATCCCCAACTCTTGTCTTATTCATCTCGGGATCACCAACCACGTGTAGCTCCGCACACTCCCTTATATATCCCTGTTCATTTGGAATCCTCACTTACCCTCTATTAAGCTACCGCCTCCACGGTGACTTCGGCATGCATTATCCCCCAATTATCGCCTCCATCTCCCGCCTCCCCGGCGCCTACCCCGTGCCCCAACGCCCACACCTGCTCATCCCCAAATGCACCCACTCAATCTATGCTTCTCCCCCTAATTGCTGCCACCTCTCCGGCACCTAATCCATGTCCCCATGCTTACACCTGCACGGCCTCAATTGCACTCTCTCCATCCATGCCTCACCCCCTAATTGCTGCCACGCCACATCACCCCTCACTAACCCCGCATGTTACGCCACTACATTACCCCCCCCCCCCCCCCGTGAATAAAAACCCAGCCGTCCCACCTGTCCTCACATACAACTTTAGAAACGCGCGAACCCGTAACACAGGTAACAACAAGAACCATGAATAAAAAACACAACAGTAGAACAATAATATCAATTTGCGTGGGTGTAACAGTGTAGTCTGTTCCGCCGAGGATAGCACGGTGCAGTGGTCCGTGGCGCCGTCGATCCCACATTTCTCAGCAGAAGGTAGCTCTCCAGGAGCGGGTTCCTGCGGCCGGCCCGTCCCCACGAACCGGGTCCAGCATGGCCGGAGGAGGAGAAGGGCCAGAACTGGACGAACGGTGTGCTGATGGTGGGTCATGTGGGAAGGTAACTGTCATAACTCTCGGGTTGAACATACCCCTCCGGGAGCGGGTTCCCGCGGCCGGACCGTCCCCGCGAATTACTCTTTAATGACGAATCGCGTATACGTGGCGGGTCCCGCGGCCCGGACTCAGGCAGTGGCCCAGTTGGCTTGTCCTGGGGCTACAGTCGTTGCGATCTTGTGGGCGGAAGAGGACATTACTCCCGATGCGTTTTCCCCTGGGGGGGGGGGGGGGGTGGGGGGTGTACAGCTCGTCCGACGCATCCAACACAGACATGACGCATCGAGACATAGCAGTACAAATCTTTTGAGGCGTAATGGGTCTACTAACCAATGACATCGCCCGACTTGAATGCGAACACACTGGGGTCGTCGAACATCTACGACCTCAATGGGACCCTGCCACAGGCAATGTAGCTTGGGCGACGTGCCCACGGGCAGTTGAGGGCAATGAAGCCATGCCCTGTCTCCTACCCGCCATGGGTCACGTGATGGTTGTGTACCTCGCAGCCGCTTGTTTGCCGCCTGTCGCTGGGCTGAATTATCTATGGCGGCATCTAGAGCCTCTCTCAGCCGGTTAAAGGTCACCTGCATGGGAACTGGCACAGTGGATGCCTTGCCCGGTTGATGCACGCCCAATTGTACCTGCATGTGGGGTTCTGGTTCCCTACCATACATTAAATAAAAAGGGTGAAAACCCCGCCGAGGCATGGGGGGCCAGCCTATAGGTGGCAAGGACATCCGGGATGTGAAAATCCCAATCGCACTGAGCCGAGTTTACCTGCTGACACAACATGGATGTCAAGGTCCGGTGCAATCACTCAACCATTCCGTCTGTTTGTGGGTGGTAGAGGGAAGTCTGAATTTTTTAAGTGCCCAGGAGTCACACACCTCCTTCAGTAGCTTGGATGAATCTTTTTTACCCTGGTCAGTGAGCAGATTTTCTGGGGCACCTTTATCAAGCACAATCCCCTGCAGAAAGTCCTCAGTTATGGACATAGCCAACGGGTAAGATACTCATCTCCGACCAGCAAATATTTGTTACCCCTCTGGGTAATGAGAAAAGGTCCCTAAATGTCGAATGCCACCAATTCATTCACACGAGACATCGTTATGGACTGCAGTGGCACTCTGTGCGGTTGTGCAGGTGACTTCTGATGCACACACTCTGGACAAGCCTTAACGAACAGATACACATCATTGTCCATCCCTGGCCAATAGAAATACATTTTTAAGGTTGAAAAGCGTTTTCTTTACACCCAAATGTATCAATTTTTTGTGCGCCGCGTGCATAAGTCTGCCTCGTAGGCTCGTGGGCACCACTAAACAAAAACATTGGAGCTCTACATCCCATCGTAGGAGGAGCCCCTCACTGAGCTGCAGAAAAGGGTGCCCCGTAGCACTCGGTTGTCAGGAGGCACAGCGTCGCAATTTCAGCAGGGAGGCATCCTCAACCTTGAGCCATCCCCACTCGCTGTGGTTCAGGCCTAATATGCGGTCGGCCGGTAGTGACCCCTGATGCACTGATGACATGGCCCAAATACTTCACTGAAGCTTGCAACAAATGTCATTTTTGTGGCTTAAATTTCAGGTTTGCATCATGCACTCGAGAGGAAACAGAGCGCAGCCGCTGCAAGTGCTCATCAAAAATGCAATGTAAGACAATGATGTCATCTAGATAAAGCACGATCCACATTGCAATCCAGATAGAACCAATTCCATGAGGCGCTGAAAAGTGGCCTGCGCAGAGTGAAGCCCCATCGGGAGACAATTGAAATGAAACAATCCCTGTGGTGTTCGGAACGCCGTTTTAGGTCTAGATTCTGCGTCCAAGGGCAGTTGCCAAAATCCTGACAGCAAATCGAGGGTTGAGAAGAACCGTGCACCAGACAGAGCATCCAAGGAATCGTCTATGCGAGGAAGCGGGTATGCATCTGCTACGGAAATTTTGTTGGGTTTATGGAAATCAACGCAAAATCGCAGAGCCGTCACGTTTTTTGACCAATACAATGGGTGCCCCCCAAGGGCTTGTGGAGGGAGTGCAATGTTTGCAGCCAACATCTAATCCAGAGCCTGATGAACACATTCCTTGGGGCTCATTCTGTGAGAATTTAATGGAATGGGAGGCGAGTTTCCCATATCAATATGGTGCTGCAACAGGGTGGTCCAGCCTATGTCGTATTTTCCATTGCTAAAAACGTCCCAGAATTCGTGCAAAAGTCGCCGAAGGCACACTCGCTGCTCTGTTGATACATCTCTGTTTTCCACACACAACCTCTGCATTTACGCAGGTTCGACATTACTAGCAGGTGAGACATTCTCCACAACCCCTCACATGCACGCCATTCGCTCCGTGCATTGAGCTGCCGTCGCATGTGCCAACACGGTGCCTGCCTGGATAACTACCGGTGTACGGCCCGCATTAACCACTTGGGGGAAGGGATCGCGGTTTGCCGGCACGACAGTCAGTGCCCCCACTAAGGAGGGTGTTCAAGATACCAACTCGCACTGACCAGCATGGTGAAGTATGGTCAACCTCTGCAACCCCCCGTCCCCCCCTCCATGGTATGGGGAGGCCTTGCGTGTGCAATCGGCAGAAAAGATACCCAGAGCACACAGAATACACATTTTTGACAGCTCACTTTCACTGGTAAGATCGCTCCCTACCTCCAAATGGCAGTGAGAGAATGATGAAGACCTCATAAAGGTTGGCACACAACAGTCCAGAATGTAAAGAGACACAGCGCCAAAGGTCATTTCACCGAGTAAAATAGGGAATAAAAGACATGAATCCTTTGAAAGTGCGTGCTTATTTATAAATAATGTATATTGTACCGAGCTCTACGAAGAGTGAACCTTACAAGATAAATAACACAATTCGACTATGACTTATCCACCTGTACCTGCACAAACTTGAGATGTCACAACTATTGATACTATATAAATCTAAACTCTATTGTATTACAAAAGTGATAAAAACAGTAAAAAAAAACCCTTCCCAAATGGTTATCCGGTAATTAAGTGAAATGTATTTCAGATGTACTCGGTTAAGGTCAAGGTGCAACCCTGAAATATGCTTGCTCATGTCACTGCTAGCAGAAGGGCCTCCACGAAATGAAGCTCAAAAGAGCCCCTGTAGAGGGTGGTTGGCCTACTCTTCCATGCAGGCCAGACGTCTGGTAGAGGTGGGTGTTCCCACACTTAACCCCGCCAAATGTGACCTAACGACACCGACTTAACTGTGGTGTGCCCATTCGAGCTGCTGGTGGACTGAGGTGGGGGAGATTTAAGAAACTTTTCCCATTATTTCAACTGCCATACCGGTGGATCAGGGAGACCATGAGAATGACTTGAAAGACGAGGATGCAGCCATTGCCACAATGCGGTTTTTATCCTTGGTAAATGCTATGGGTGCAATGACGCATCGATGCATTGATTAATATGAATTCGTAGGCTCATGATACATGCATGAAATTGCACGTGAAAAAAATCCACTTGGGTTCTCTGCATTCACTACGTAAAAATATCTACTTTTGATAAAGTTGCAAACCTTGTTACAGCTATTGTAAATACTACTTACACTTAAACTTATTCACTAATATCTAACAAATTGAGAATCTTATAGGTAACTTTGATGATCCGACCAATAAATGTACGACGCTGCATTAGAGACTGACACCACCAATACTTAGTTTCGATGTAGTTTCTCTGTTCACCAAAGTTCCTGTGCCTGATACCATTGCAATAAGTGAAGATTTGGTCCAACAAGAACTGAATGCTGATGTACCAGCCCTGGTGAGACACTGCCTCACCAATACATACTTCACTTGGAATGGAACATTCTACAAGCAAACTTATCTCCCGTTGTGGCCAACATTTTCATGAAAAAAATTGAGATGTACGCCATCCAGGCATCCCCTCTACACCCGTCCTTTTGGAAGAGGTACGTGGATGACACGTTTGTCATCTGGCCACATAGCCGACCGGCTCTGAAACAATTTCTCAACCACAGCAATTCCATTCACCCAGCAATAAAATTCACCATGGAGGTAGAAAAGGATGGTATGCTACCCTTCTTGGATGTCTTAATCAAAAGGAGACCAGATGGCTCAATGAGCCACTCTGTCTACAAGAAAGTAACCCATACTGACGCCTACCTTAAACCTGATTCACACCACCATCCATCCCAGAAGAATTCCCTCATCAAAACGCTACACCATAGAGCTCAATGTATCTCTGACCATAAACACCTGACCAGTGAACTCAAACACGTACACCGGGCTCTCAAGGCGAATGGATACTCTGACGACACAATACACAAAGCCATCAACCCAACCGTGAGGAAGGAGCCATCTGAAGATTCAATCACAACCGTCACCTTACCTGACATAACAGGGATAACCAAAAATATTTCCAAAATCTTGATCAAACGCAAGATCCAAGTCTGATTTAACACAGTGCACAAAATTCGTGACCTGATCCCATCTGTGAAGGACAAGATTCTTGACATGCAACATCCCGGCGTCTACAAACTAAGCTGTACCTGCGGCAGCAGTTACATTGGGGAAACCAAAACGACATGTCTCGGACCGTGTTAGTGAACACAAGGCAGATCTAAAACATGGCAGGACGAATACTTCTGCCGTAGCTGATCATTACTTTAATGTGGCTGGCTCACATGAAATTGATTTCTCTCGGACGATGGTACTTTGCAAGCCGACTGGCTATCAACAAAGATTCGTTCACCAAGCAATCCATATATACAAACACAAATTCAACCGAGATGACGGTTTTAAACCCAGCAATCATTGAAAAGATGTCATCAACCACTTTGGGTGATGATTTGAATTTGTGTTTCCTTGTCAACCTCAGCAGTGTGGATGGGTGTAGCGAGGTGCAATTCCACCCCCTCCCATCTCTACCCCCCCCCCCCCACCTATCTCGCGCAGCCCCCTTTCCTATCTCTGCCCCACCCCCTCTCTCTCCCCCTGCCTCTCGCGCAGCCCCCCCCCTTACCCCGCCCACTCACTCTGGAGCCCTTATAAGCAGCTACATTTGCAGGCTTGCCCCCACTTTTCTCTCCACCTGAAGAAGACCGCTTGTGTTGCGACCTAAACGTCGTGGGTTTTTGCTTTTAATTGAGATTTTTGTTTTCTATCTACATGACTTTACAGAAAGAACCTAAAATACCACCAATACTGTTACCTTGCGATGAGCCATGCTTACCAGCAGAGCCCCAGACACTTCAGAGAAGGTCATACCATGTATTGTCGTTGACGAAAAACTTCTTATGCCCTAGATATCGGATAACGCTTTTATTCTACGAATGCTGTCAATGTAGACACGACTGATAGCAATGCATTGGGTCACAAAAACGCAAAGACTTTGAGAGAAACTTCTTACAGGATCTGTGCCAATATCTCAAAGATTGCTTTGGTGCCCATGAGGGCTTGTTGAGAAGGACGACTGGAGAGAATAACTAAGTTGTCTGACGACTGGCCTTTGTAAGAAACCACCTCATTGCAGTTATTGCTTATGATTAGCCTGAAGTGGACTTTTGAAAAACTTAAAACTTCGGGTGTAAAGTAAATTAATTAAAACTGATGTATTTCGGTCTGGTATTGGTCTCAGGGTTTTAAAAAAAACCTATAAAGATCATATCTACGTAGTATATAATATATACCTGAAATAATTATAATGAGTTGGGCTATTGCCTCTTTATTTCACGATACAAACATTTTGTATAATTTTATTATTTCAGCATTAATTTAGAGTCAAGACTTTTCCATAGCTACGTTTGTTCAGATGATTATTGCTCACGTGATAATGCAGGCTTCAATTTTCTTCCAGAATTATTATTTTACACATTTATAAGGCCCATGCAGAATATCAATAGGAAACGGCATGGCATATGTCTTGTTAAACATTTTAAACACAAAGCTCCAATTAGTTATAAAAACAGGACTTGAGTGCTGTCATTTAACGTTTAATCTAATTGCATGTCCAAAGTTTATTTTTGAGGATTATATTTTGCCAACTATTGGATATCTAGAAAGCCTCTGAGGCTTTTAAGATGCTTTTTTCTAGTATCCTGTGTGGGGATTTTAAATTTTGATTTAAAGCTTTCGTGACTGCAGGGATTGATATTCCTGGTTCTTTCGGTAAAGTCACGTAGAAGGGAAACAATAAAATAATTTTAGAATTGTATTGTTTTATATTTTATTACTTTATTGTTTCTCTTCTACGTGACTGTGTGGGGATGTTTGGCTAAATGAGATGTTTGTCTTGTGGAAATTAAACAAAACAAATGCATGCTTGGAAGATAACACTCAAGGCTCAACATACAGATTAATTATTCCTTTGCTGTTTTTCCATCTCCCGGCCCACCTCACAACCAAAACCTAACATTGCCACCCAAATAATAACAAGGCTTAACTTCCAATGTTCGACAAGATCCGGGACATTCATGCTGATTTGATCATCAGTTAACCAATTCGACAAAATAACGAGGAATATAATTGCAATAAGATAGCAATAGGCCATGATGTTTTTGATAAGGCAGTTCAAAGTGTTGTCTCCAACATTTTATTTAACATTTTCTTCCCTTCTACGATACATCTTGTGAGTTAACGTGGCTCTTTAAAATGTCAAATTGATGCTAATCTCTCACATTAACATAGCCACCTCAGCGCGCTCGCTGTGGAGGCCGCTCACCGATCTTACATTGACATGCTAATTTTTACCTGGCAGCCCTTCGGTGGAAAATTCACCACCGCCACAGTCGCTGCCCACCACTTACATTAACATTGGCTGCTGACATTTGGGCTACGCATGTTCTACCACCATGGCAGGTATAGGGGTATTGATTACACAGGAACTTCCTGATATGGTGCTGAGTTTGGTCACGTGGCCGGAAAGTTACAATTTAGGTTTCTCTAAGCCATTAGACAGGGTGTCAGCCATTACACAGAGTACAAAATGGAGGCACAACTAGCATCTCAGTGAAGATGGTGCATCTGTTCATTATGGGACTATAAGAAGCATTGTCTGTAAGTTCGTGTATGTTCTTATAATACTGGGAATGCTGTTATAATGTTAGGATTGCCGTTATAATGTTGTAAATGCCTTTATAATGCTGTTAAATTGTTACAATAAATATGAGGCCTAGTTAAAAACGAAGCCTGCCACTTGCATTATTGTAAACGTTAGTTGAATTTGGATAAGTCGAGCCAGACTTGTACCCATGTAACTTTAATGCGATCTTGAGAGCAATGATGAAGTATCTTATCCACAGTTCAGTGTTATGTGCAATGCTGTACATTTAGGCTGCAGTATGGTGATAACACGAAGTGGCCTTATTTAACACTAGCTTATTCTCTTGTATAGATATTCAGTGCTAATGTATGTGCCTGGTCCATCCATGACCTATTGTTGAGTTTCAGGTTATCTAAGACAATGTTATGATGCTGCAGTATTCATTCATTGTATTGATATTCCAAGTATTAAGAGATGCTGTATTTTGTGCTGTGTTTTCCATCAGTTTGACCTCATTCAATTCATTAAATACGTTGGAGTCGGATGTTCACCCTGGCTCTGAAAGTTTATAGAATGCGAGGTTAACTACTCAAATAGTGGTGCAATGCAGTGCACAGCGAGGCCGAGACAGTAAAAAGAAACTGTTCTTGGAGCTCTCAACCAAATAAAAAGACTCTTCTTGGAGCGCTCTACCTAGTAAAAAGACACTCTTCTTGGAGCTCACTCTTCTTGGAGCTCTCAACCAACTAAAAAGACACTCTTCCTGGAGCTCTCAACCAGCCAGCTCCTCAGGCTTGGAGCTCTCAAGCAGCCAGTTCTGCAGTGAGTCTACATTAAACTTGTGTTGCAAGCATCGCAGCATGGAAAGCCACAGTTCAACAGCGAGAGATGCTGTGATTTAAGCAAAACAGGACCTCCCATCCTGCCTCAAGAGGACCAAGGGAGTTCAAGGCTCCAAATAGAGGTCAGGCTGACACAACGGGCCTTGGAAAGCTATGACACTGAGAAGCAAGACTTTGATGCCAGGATACAAAGAGCATGGGACCGGGTTGAAGCAGATCTATCTGAAGCTTAAAACGCCTTAGACACAGTGGCATTAATTCAGCGGGCCATACATCGAGTGAAGGTGAGCAGTTCAAGCTACAAGCTGCTGGCAAATAAATACATCTCCCTCCTGAAGAAGGTGAATACAGACGAGGGCATCGAGAGAGTGCGCATTCAAGAGCACTTCCTTGAACTGCTCAATGATAATGTGAAGGCAGTGATACAAGATTCAACGGACCATTTGGAGGGCTTAATAGAGACACGATCTCAGCACTCTGTCTCATCCAAGTCCACCACAAGATCTAAAGGCTCAGCACACTCACAGATAGCATCTACCAGTATGGCAGCAGCTCAGGCACATGCAACAGCAGAAACAGCAAACGCCTGCATCTCCTACATGGCTGAAGAGGAAGCCATGCTAATTGAAAGGTCCGCATACAAGAAGAAGCAAGCATAGCAACTTCTGCTGCATAGAAGAAAGCAGAGCAAGAGAGTATATTAGCAAGAGAGTACATTGGTTGCTACTGCTGCACGGAGGAGCGCAGAGCTTGAAGAGCAAAAGAGTATATTAGTGGCTACTGCCACATGGACGAAAATTCAGCTGGATGCTAAGTGAAACACCATACAACTGTAGTGTTCAATTTCACTCAGACAACTTCAGTCTTTCTTCAAACGCTGCTTTATTTACAATTCTCATTATGTCCTCCACATTCCACAATATCCAGGTCGCCACGGCTCGCTCGCCGTGCTTCACTCGACTCGCTCGCCACCTTTGTCTCTCCACTCCCCACGATTACTTCGCTTGCTTCGCACTCAGCGACTCCGCACTCAGCGACTCCGCGCTCAGCAACTCCGCACTCAGCAACTCCGCACACAGCATCTTCAGCTCCGCTATCACTACGCTCACTCCACTGCTGGCTATTCTCTTCAGCTCCGCTATCGCTATGCTCACTCCACTGCTGGCTGTTCTCTTCAGATCCGCTATCGCTATGCTCACTCCACTGCTGGCTATTCTCTTCTTCAGCTCCGCTATCGCTATGCTCACTCCACTGCTAACTACTTCGTCTTTGTTCAACTTCGCTATCGCCACGCTCACTCCACTGCTAACTACTTCGTCTTTGTTCAGCTTCGCTATCGCTACGCTCTCTCCTTCCAACTCTGTCTCTCAACTCTGTCTTCCAAACTCTGTCTCTCAACTCTGTCTCTCAACTCTGTCTTCCAAACTCTGTCTCTCAAACTCTCTCCAACTCTCCACACTTCAATTCCCCCTGTTGACTCCAAGCTCTCCCAACTCCACGTCTTGCCTCGTCCAGCTCCCAACTTCAACTCCCCGCTCTCTGTGTCTCCCCAATTTATCTCCATTCTCATTACCCCTAATTAATTGGCCCGCGTGCCTCCCCACGCTTCGTGTCCTCAAACACCTGTGTTTCTCCAGACATCTCGACGCCTCCTCGCCCTTGACAACAGCCCCAGCCAATCACCGCAGTTGCTGATCCTCTGGCTTAATTGGCCCAACCATTACCTCATCATCCCAGCCCTTGCACCTGGCTGCCCTAACATGACCCATACTGTTTTTGCCTTCGCTACAGGCTGACCCAAGATAAACCCGTACTGTCTGTGTGATCATGCAATCACGCCGCCTCCACCACGCACCTTCGTACTCCACTACACAACTAAAAAAAGAAGCAGCTAATGCAAAGACCCAGGCAGAGGTGCTCGAAGCAGCAGCCAATCTGGATAATGAAGAGAATTGGAGTGAGTTTGGCACTCAGATGCCTATGAAGGACTGTGATCAACTTACCAGAAAAAATATTTTGGACAGGTCTGAACAGTGCACCAATGCTCCTCCACCAGCAAAAGTTGGACTTTGAGGCATCGCCGCCTCCATGCCGAGTGAACATGAATGCTGTCCACGGGAATTGTGGAAATGTATATTCTGCCCTGGCAGTTAATCACCGTATCAGCATCACACATGTGGAGTCAGACAAGAATGCATCAAGTCAGACCCACATTCCAGACAGTCACGTAAAGGGATCAAACCAACGTGATCGAAACCTTTTCGGTCCACAATCCAACGCCATTACAAATTATGGCAAGCAAGGTAATACAGCCAATTATGGTACCTCAAAACCGCCAGGATGGACACACCCTGGATCAGCAGGCATAGGGGACTTTGCTAGGTACCTGGCTCACCGCGAACTAATCAACACAGGACTGGTAAAGTTTGATCTCCACTCTGAGAACTATCGAGCCTGGAGATCTACCTTCAGGAATGCAATCAGAAATGCAGACATCTCTGCAAGTGAAGAACTCGACCTGTTGGTGAAATAGTTAGGAAACGAATCTGCAGAGTATGCAAAGAGGATGCAGTCGGCAAACATGGACGACCCTGCCTCAAGCCTGCATGCGGTGTGGGAGAGGCTCGAAGAGTGCTATGGTAGCCCAGAAACCATTGAGAAGGCTCTCTTCAAGAAGTTGCAGAACTTTCCAAAAATCTCTGGTCGAGACAATAAAAGGTTACAAGAGCTTGGAGATCTTCTGATGGAGCTTGAATCAGCCCAGGCCGACCCCTACTTACCACGTCTCATGTTTCTGAATACCTACCATGGAGTGAACCCCATCTAAGGGACATTGCCATTCAACATGCAGGAGAAATGGAGAACAAAGGGTTAAGGTTACAAGTCAGAGCATCAGGTTGCATTCCCCCCATTCTCGTTTTTCTCAAAGTTTATCCGCAACCTGGCTAGGACCAGAAATTACCCGAGTTTCATGTTTAGCACCACGGGGATTTCCAGTCCAGATCGCCCAAAAATCGAAAGAGCAACGGCGAGACGAGGAACAGTGAGAGTGCCAATCTCCATACACAAGACTGAGGTCTCTCCTACGATATTCGTAAACTCTGTCCATGCAACCATCACAAAGAAGAAGATAGAAGATCCAGAAAAGCAATGCCCATTGCATGATGAACCTCACTCCCTCCAGAAATGCCATGAGTTCAGGAGGAAGCCACGGGAAGAGCGGAAGAATATGCTGAAAGAATTTGGAGTGTGCTTCAAATGCTGTGCTTCTACAAACCACATTGCAAGGAATTGCAAGGCGGATATCAAGCGCGAGGAATGTGGCAGTGACAACCACACAGCTGCTCTGCACACATTTTACTCCAAACCCAGTGGCACTAAGGCTTCCGATCCCGAAGCAGAGCACGGCGGGGAGCAAGGTGAGACCGCCGTACCCACTTCGTCAGTCACAACGAAATGCACAGAAATCTGTGGAGAAGGCTTCAAAGGAATATCTTGCTCAAAGATATGCCTCGTCCGAGTATATCCCAGAGGACATCCTGAAAAGGCAGTAAGGATGTATGCCATATTGGATGATCAGAGCAACAAGTCTTGGCAAGGTCAGAGTTCTTTGATCAGCTAAGCATATGTGGGAGTTCCTTTCCATACACGCTCAGAACATGCACAGGACTGATGGAGACAGTGGGAAGAAGAGCGAGTGGCCTCATGGTGGAAACAATGGATAGCACCATGAAGCTAGCCCTTCCTATGGTGATAGAGTGCAATGAGATACCGGACGACAGGAGCGAGATTCCCACGCCCGAAGTCGCACGTCACCACCCACACCTGAAGCCCATAGCAGAGTTTATCCCGCCATTGGATCACGGGGCACAGATTTTACTTCTGCTTGGCAGGGACATGCTAAGAGTCCACAAGGTTCGTGATCAATGCAATGGACATCACGACGCTCCCTATGCCCAGAGACTTGACCTAGGATGGGTCATTGTAGGTGATATCTGTCTCAATGGAATACACAAACCAGACTGCATTAGCACATTCAGAAAAAGTGTGCTCACGAATGGATGCATGTCGCTCTTGAAGCCGTGCTCCAACCACTTCACACTGAAAGAGAAGCTCGAAGAGAGAAGTCAAGGTTGTACCGTGCAGACTTACGAAGAAACCACCACGCTGACCACGACTTTGCTTGGACAGTCATCTCCCGTCGCACCAGAGGAGGGCTCGCAAACAGCAAACGTTGGGCAGTGCTGTTCACCTGTATGAGTACACGAGCAGTGCACATCAAAGTCATCGAGTCCATGGACTCTTCGAGCTTTATAAATGCACTCCGGAGATTCTTCGCCATCAGACGGCCGGTCAAGCAACTCCGTTCTGATTGTGGAACCAATTTCACTGGAGCTTAAGATCAATACGAAAAATGTCGAAGATGATTTTGTAGGGAAATACCGTAGTGACCAAGGCGGCACATGGATCTTCAATCCTCCTCACTCTTAGCATATGGGTGTAACCTGCGAACGCATGATCGGGATTGCTCGACGCATTATTGACTGCATGCTGTGTGATGTTGGGTCCACACGGCTCTCTCACGAGGTCTTGACCACTCTTATGGCCGAGGTCTCAGCTATAATTAACTCAATACCCCTGATCCCCGTCTCAATCGACCCGGAATCACCATTCATCTTGACTCCTGCTACACTTCTTACCCAGAAGACAGACGTGCCCAGAGCACATATCTAGGAGGTCAGCAATGCAGACCTCTACAGACGTCAGTGGAGACAAGTGCAGAGCTATGCCAACACGTTCTGGCATCGTTGGAAAAATGAGTACCTTGTGACACTTCAAGAGCGCAGCAAGTGGCGGTCGAGCAGACCAGACATCCAAGAAGGTGACCTCATCCTACTGAAGGACAACCAAGTCAAACGGAATGAGTGGCCAATGGTCCGCATCCTCAAGACGGTTCCCAGTGCCGATTGGAAAGTTCGAAAGGTTGAAGTAATGATAGCGAAGCAAGGTGTCACTAACTTTCGTCAGGCCTATAGCTGAGACCATACTACTTCTCTCTCGTAAATATATGGACAAATAAGTTGACCCATTGACGTTTGTTGGACATTTGTTTATGACATATGTAGGAAAATAAATGGTGGCATCTCCCAGATACCAGACAGGGAGTGTTCTGCCCCATGGCAGGTATGGGGGTGTTGATTACATAGGAACTTCCTGATATGGTGTTGTTTGGTCACGTTACCAGGGAGTTACGATTTAAGATTCTGTAAGCCATAAGGCAGGGTGTCAGACATTACACAGAGTACAAAATGGAGGCACAAATGTTCTTATAATACTGGGAATGCTGTTATAATGTTAGGATTGCCGTTATAATGCTGTAAATGCCTTTATAATGCTGTTAAATTGTTATGATGAATATGAGGCCTAGTTAACAACGAAGCCTGCCACTTGCATTATTGTGAACGTTACTTGAGGCTGGATAAGTCGAGCCAGACTTGTACCCATGTAACTTTAATACGATCTTGAGAGCAATGATGAAGAAGTATCTCATCCACAGTTCAGTGTTACGTGCATTGCTGTACATTTAGGCTGCAGTATGATGATAATACGAATTGGCCTTATTTAACACAGCTTATTCTCTTGTATAGCTATTCAGTGCTAATGTAGGTGCCTGGTCCATCCATGACCTATTGTTGAGTTTCATGTTATCTAAGACAATGTTATGATGCTGCAGTGTTCATTCATTGTATTGATATTCCCAGTATTAACAGATGCTGTATTTTGTGCTGTGTTTTCCATCAGTTTGACTTCATTAAATTCATTAAATACGTTGGAGTCGGATGTTCACCCTGGCTCTGAAAGTTTATAGAATGCGAGGTTAACTACTCAAATAGTGGTGCAACGCAGCGCACAGCGAGACTGAGACAACGCCCATTTCAAACCTTTATATACAGTTGTCTTTAGAAGCTAACCCCCCTTTTCCTGATGACGAACGCTTGTGTTGCAATCGAAACGTCGTAGTTTTTTTTGTTATTTCTTTGAACCTATCTATGTAACGTTCCCGAAGGACCCAAAGAATATGAATTCCTGCAGTCATGAAAGCTTTAAGTCAAGGTTTAGTGTTTAAGTAATAATCGTGTTGTGCATGGCTAGTAGCAGTGCCAGAACAACAAACAGCTATTAATATAACATAAGCAGTTTAAAGGTTACATCTTACAAGAATGAGACATTCCAATTGTCCTCTGTAATTTGTAATCCCCAACGTGTAATCTGTAATTTGCAATGTAGAGTACATGCAAGGCTCCGTAATCAATGTCGCAGATTCTCTGCAAACGTTTGACAGGATAAGACAAATGTGTGCTACTTATACGAGCATCTAAATCAAGGTATGCCATACTTTTGTATGACCAATACAGTGGCTGAAAAAGAAAAAATGCAATCTTTGGAGGTAAACTGAATGACAAATGTGCAAATTGAATATCAAACTGCCAAACGGGGTATTGAAAGAAATGCAACCACCAACTAATGCACATTCTTATGAAATGTTTTCTCTTTTGTTTTTGTTAACAGTAGAAAAATAGGTTCAAGACCGAATTAAGGGATGAGGTCGTTAATTAATGAGTGAATTGTGGTTTTCACACCTGATGATGATTGCTTGTGTTGCAGTCGAAACGTCGTGAGAATTTTATTGTTTTATATTTTCATTATTTTATTGTTTCCCTTCTATGTGACTTTACCGAAAGAACCAAGAATAGGTATAAAATTGTTGATTATACCACTTTTTAATGATGTGACAATAATATCACAGGTGCTGGTATGTGCTGCTCATGTGATATGATTGTGTCTTCATCAAGAGTGGGTGTCCTTGACATTTCCGATAAATTTTCCTTTTTCATCTTCAAAGTAGCCTCTGTTTAATGGCCACCACAAATCACTCACTTGGGTTAAACTCATCTTAGTAGATGAAACAATTTACAACTGAATAATGGATACAACACATGAAGATTTGCTAAATGGTTTAAAATTTAGAAACAGTGTCTGCTTGTTATAAATATGTACCTACACACTCTTTGGTTCTTTCAGTAAAGTCACGTAGGTAGAAAAATAAAATACAAATAACATATGACGACGTTTCGATCGCAACACAAGCGGTCGTACTCAGGCAGAAAAAATAATCCAGCAGTGGAAGTGCTGAACCAGGAAGAACACAGCGAGGGAGCTGTTACAACAACAAGAGGTTATATATGTTGCGAAGGGCAAGCAGGCGGGGTCTGAGCTGGAAAGGAAGAACACAGCGAGGGAGCTGTTACAACAACAAGAGGTTATATATGTGGCGAAGGGCAAGCAGGTGGGGTCTGAGCTGGAAAGGAATGCCATCCCCGCATGCAAGCACGTCAGTTGTGGTAATGGGGGTGATTAGGGAGAGAGAGATTAGGGAGAGAGATTAGCATGAAATGAGCTTCCGTCGCCGCATAGGAGTATCACACAACAGCAGTGTTAATGGAAGATTAGCACTATGTTGATGGGAGAGATGAGGCAGAGAGATTAGGGGGATTAGCAAGTTAATGTCATGTCTATGTGTAACTCTTAAGTGTGCTCTCTTTCATACGGATATGAATTGAGTAGCAACTATAAATCGATGTCTATATTTTAAATCCAGCTGCTGGGTTTGGAGGACAATGAGTGAACATCAAGTGTGCCCTCGGAGATCACTCGCAGTGGACATGAGTTCAGGATATGTTCCCATGAAGTATATTGTGTTTAGTTTGTTGTCTTTGTAATTAGTTTGTTGACCTCCCCCCACATCTCCAATTAACACGGTTGGCTACATACATTGCGTAAGAATTTCACACACATACTAGTCCTAAATAATCTTTGTAAATCAGAAAAAGGCCCATATTTGAAAATATGTATACATCTATGAATAAAGAATTCTAATTAAATTAAGCAATGCAACATTTTGGATAAAACATTTGATAATCATATCTCCATGTCACAGAAATCCATCCATATGTCACCTATAGCAACGTGAAATCTGATGATGTGTGCAGTAAGCACTAGGCTGTTGCCATTTAATTGCATTTGTGCCATAGCATCATGGCCACCACTGCTGTATGTTTAGAAGTGTTGTACAGCAGCACTAGGGTAGTGGTGCAGTGGTTACCGCACGACGCTACAAAACTGGTGACCTGAGTTTAATTCTCAACCACAACTCGAATTGACCAACATGGTGAAGTATGGTCAGTATACCCCTGTGGCTGGCATGACATGGGGAGGCCTTTATTCAGCAATGCATTGACAAACGGATGCATTTATTATTAAAATAGCAATATAGATATAATTTCCATTAACAAATAATTTTATTCCATGCCTTCTTACTGACAGGAATGTAACCCTGACAACAGCAAAAAAAGAGGTTAGCAAATGTCTGATAGTTTGAGGCAGGCAAAAGCAAGATAAGCAAAAGTGTTCAGGGAAACATTAAAGTATTAAAGTTAAATTTAGAATCGTGAAACTTCCAAACGGAGACATGCAGAAGTAATATTCCTTGGATTGTTCAGAAGACAAGTGACATAGTAGCAGTGTCAGCCACTGAAAGTATGTTCAAATGAGTTAACGGTCAGAGTCATGTGGTGCAATGTAAAAATTATTTATATTCTTGGTTCTTTCATTAAAGTCACGTAGAAGAGAAACAATAAAGTCACGTAGAAGGGAAACAATCAAATAATTAAAAAATATTATTTTATTGTTTCCCTTCTACGTGACTTTACAGAAAGAACAGGAATATGAATCTCTGCAGTCACGAAAGCTTTCAATCAAAAAATGAAAATTATTTGTTTACTAAACAATCAGTATTATATAATGAATAAATGCATAATGGAACAAAAATGGAAATGGTCAGTTTGACATGAAACCCATGGAAAATGTACAGTTATATTGCACCATCTGTCAACAGCGATCATTTTAAGTTGTCTCAAAACCAAGCAGGCTTCAAATCTGGTCATTATAGGTCGGTAAGAAAACTTTACATCAAGTGAGAGCTCATTGGAACAAATTGTCTTTTTTTAAGATGGCCTGCCAGATTAGTGTCATTCATTGGCCAAACAAAGTCTCAGTTCAATATAATTGACCATTAATCTGTCTCCTCCCCCAATGTTATTCCAATCGTGCAATTAACATTTTTTCTTGAGACTTAGAATCCATACAAAATATAACAGAGCAAGGTACCAACGAGAATGGCTGCAGAAGAGAGTTTTAATTGGACTTCTACAAGGCCGTTCTTCCAAGTGGCCCGTGTATCCATTACAAGTGGCCTGTGTATCCATTAAAAGCAGGTGTCATACTTTCCCATGACACACTGCTCTGAGATTGTTACATATCTGTCTAACCATTACGCTTAATTATCGTAGCTGTGATATAGTCACTGCTAGTTTTAAATCAGAAACAGAATATGTATATACTGGAGGAATCTGATGAGCTATGACGCTCTTTTTCACAGATGTCCAGTAGTGTTCACGGATGTCCAGCAGTGGACATCTGTGAATTTCCTCACTCCAGCTGTGAAGCCTGGCAGCTCCTCCACAATCTAGGTGCCTCCAAATCAAGAGCACAGACCACCAACAACCACAGTGAATGGCATGACTTCCCACATGCTGTCTCGTTTAGAGTCACTAATCGACAAGCTCACCAAAGAAGCTGTCCGGAAATAACTCACCATCACCATGTGTCAACTACCACCTTGTACAAGACATCTAACCAAGACCGTACACTGTCGCTGAAGTGGAAGTGGCCAAGCAGGCCCACAGAGTCAAACAAGGCAAAGGGATACGATGGCATGTGTCACGAGTTCCTAAAGAACCTCGGACTGTTTAGACAACAATGGCTTGCAAACCTCTTCACTGTCATAAACAAGACAGGCAAAATCCCGAAAGAATGGAAGCAAGCCAAATTCATTGCCATTCTGGAAGCCCTCCAGCTACAGGCCAATATTCTCTTTTCCTTCACCTCTGAGCTGATAGATCGTGCCATGCTTGCCAGACTTTCCCCCACGATCAACCCCCAAATGGCTCCTGAAGAAGCCGGATTTCAAACTGGCCTCACCTGCTGCTTTCACCACCCTCATCAAAACTGGCACAGCATTGAGTTTACCTCTCTGCTGCCTGTGTGGCGTCATAGGCTGCCACTGAAGTTAGCCAAAATCAGTCGATATTGTTCTGCTGTACACCTAATCTATGCGATGCCCAGATGCCATTCTTTCAGGATACAACTCACTGGTAAACACAACCGCCCGAGAATTATGAAGGCTCAGAACTAAGTGTCACCATTTAACATATATAAGTCACCTGCCATGTACATCATCTCGCAAGTTCATATATGCAGACGACATGGTTATCGCTGCACAGGGCATAAACCTTGAGAACATTGCTAATACAGTACTCTAACAAGTAATGACATTTTATTGGAGGAATATTTCCACCACTGGAGACTGAATACATTCTTCCAAAACCGCCAAGGGTTTTCCACCTGTTCTTTTGTGGTTGCCCAATGTGCTATGACCCCACTCCAAGATGTATAGGGGTTATCAGGGAAAGAGCCTGACCTTCAAGCCCCACATAAAAAGAGAATTGTGAAAATACCAAATCAAGAACTGTCCTGCTACAGATATTTGCAGAAATTACCAGGGGTGCCTCAGCTGTTGAACTGCGAATTGTCACCCTATCACTGATCTACTCAGTGGCAGATAATTGAGCTCCAACCCTAATCCTAGAGCTCGTACACAAGACTGCTAAATACACAATTAAATAATGCAATGTGCATCATAACCAGGACATGGAAACCAACACCAATATCCTGGCTCCCTGTTCTGGTGAACATCTGCCATAAAATATCCGCATGAAAACTTGCTAACGACAACCTACCCATCAACCATAACCTTTTCAATGTACCTTGCCACTGATTCAAGTCACTGTCCCCCATCTATCACTCTTCTAGAATCCCACCCAGATCCGGAAGAACACTGGCAAACGGAACAACGTGGACGTCCAGAATAAACACCAAATTCTCGACCCAAACATCATCGCACCTCCGGGCTTTGATGTTCCTCCACAAAGGCACCAGTGTAACCACCAGCCGCATCAGAGCATAAAAAGCAGGCCGATGCACACATCTCCTTGATAAATGGAAAAAAATATTGACATAAGACACAGTAGTACGATTGGGGCCATGCAACTCAAACTTGGACCACGTGGTAAACCACTGTAGTCTATGCTCCTTCAAAGGCAGAATAACAACACTACATGAACTCTGTACTGAAGCCCTCTCGCCATGGCTAGCAGACCTCGACACTTGAATTAAGCTCCTGGATATATTGTCATACACAAGAGTGGAACAGTCATTAAGTTCAGAGTTAAATTTAATTTGATGAGGGTATGTTTGTGTAGGGCCTTGGTAAGCGAGCTAAGACCACCAGCTCACCCTGTTTGGGAATCCTGTTTTATCACGGATAGCTGATAAACCTGCATTGGAATCGAGAATCTCTGGTGCGCCAGCTCATTTGTCATACCACTCAGCCATCTGGCCATCTTGAGTCTAATGAAATGTACTGTGAATCATTATTATTTCTCCAGTATTTTTTAATCTCACTCTTCAATTTTAACAAAGTGAATATAAAAAACCGCAAAGTGCACCATGAGGAGGGCCACATGGTGCACTTAGGTGTGTGTCATTCCGTGTCAAGGTTATGAGATGTATAGAGTGCGTGTGCAAACTAAATGTTGAATTATCTAAATGGTCCACAGAGGTGATATTCTGAAAATATCTGTATTCTCCATCATAGGCACTATGCAATTAATATGTGGTGGAGGGGGGAAAAGTAATTTCTCAATGCTTTTTTGGAAATTATCTTTAAGTAGACCTCGCTGTAACTGCAATCAAAGTCATGATAAAGTCAAAATCTTTGCTTTAATTTCTCCCAGTGGTGTTTAAAAAATAATTGATTATGGAAGCACTGGTACATGAAGAGGTAATTTTGTATAAGATATGCCTTGTATGAGATCTACATTGTACAGTATATTATGTATTCAAGGGCCAAGTCTATTAAAATGTATGCGATGAACACCAGAAATCTATTATTACGGGATATTGTTTCCTCTACTCTAATACACTTTAAAAATAAAGGTAAAAATTGTATCTTAATATTATTATTTGTGTATAGTAATTTTAGCAATCACTATGTTATTCTGCAGAGCAGTGACAACAATTATTGATGACAATGATATATCACAATGCCATATGTATAATTTTACAAACAATTCCACTACATTTAATTGAGAAAAGCATCAATTCTCATCTTTAATGCATTCCATTTTCCACTTTTCAGTGCAAGAAATTGTGTTCGTACGGCATATACGATAGCATTCATTTATAAATGTGCTACTATGAAAACTTTGCAAATAGAACGTAAATTAAGCCACTGGAAAATGTGACCAGTAGCTTTTCCTTGACATTTCTCACTGATAAGTTAAATAATATGTCACCACAGTTCTCAATATGCTTGGGGGTTGATGTTGCAGAATTGTGGCACGAGAGTGAGCCAGTGACCAGGCCTCTTCATCAGAGCCTGACGACAGCTTGAATTGGAAAACTAATTTTAATTTGATTTTACCAGGTAAAGCCTACTACGCTATTCGCTCTCTTTCAGAAGCGACCTGTCCACAAATGATAGCACAACGAAGTGGCTTATCATGTGGAAATGTATAGCAGCCGAATACTCTAAACGCATGTTTCTAAATGTGGAGAGAAAATCCACGTAACCACATGCACACTCCAAATAGGCAGCAGGCGTCAGGGTCGGGATTGAACCCACGACCTCCTGTATACCAGGTGAGGTAGTTAACATCTCGCCACAATGGCGCCATGAGAAGAGTCATAATTTACAAAATATCATATGAAAAACATGTATTACCATTAATTTTTTTACAAAGTGGCATTTCCATTTGTGGTAAAGTAATTATTCATGCTTTTAGAATATAAACAGTTACCTTATAACGTTATGAATGGTTGCATAAATGTGGGCTGACTGAGAAAACTCGACTGTCAACATTATGGAAGAATATATTTAATTCAGCATCTATCACCAGTGGGAAACGTATAAAGCATCGCTTAAAATAGTTATTTCGTGAACGCAATTCGTACAATTAACTGCCTCTGCATTGTTAAACGTTTTAGGCCAAATAACATTTTTAAAAAAAACCATGCTAAAATAACAATATCTACTTGTATAGGGCAATACTAATAAGGCTTTAAAAGGAAAACAATCATGAATAGTGTACATGTTATGTCCTATGCTTTGCAAACATACATACCAAAACCATTATTTACAAAGAAATACAATTAAATAAAATAACTACGACAGTCAGACTATGTCACGCGTGTTATAGCATCTGTGTCATTGTTGGCAGCAGGCAGAAGACCCAAGGTCATGTCAAGACAATGTGTATTTGATGACTGCATTGTTATTATTATTCATTCAAAGTGAAGATGACCATTGGCATCAGTTTTCATTTCTCCAGCAAGTGACTTCTTTGTGTGGACTATTTTGGGATATAAGCCTGACCGCAGTATAACGGTGCCCTGGGCCATTTATGCTATGAAAAAATACATGTTGCAGTTATTACTTATCCATTACCGTCGAGTTGGCATTGATTCCAGATGCTCGGGGCACCTGTTTTAACACGTGCAGCTCACTTATGTTAAAGCAGCAGCCAAAGCGGATGAAAAATGCTTCTTTAAATCTTTATCATAACCTATCCACGTATACCCTTTAATAACTTGAAATTAGTCACAATGTGACCATTCAAAATAAATTAGGTGAATCATTCGAGGTCTGTGTATAATTTGTATTTAATTTCTGGTGTGTGCACATCTGTACAATTCCTGGAACATTTACTGCTTAATAACGTGTGCAAGCATGACCTTTCATTTAATTGCTGATGCTTTTCTCTGGATTAATTATTATTATTTAACGAATATATTTGCAATATTTCTGAATGCAGTAATGTCTGCTTTACCTTGTTTATTGTTTTTCAGAATATGAATTTGTAAAAGAAAATTGACATATGTTCATGCTCTTTTTATATGCGCAAGTGGTATTTATAATGATTGCTTTTTATCATTAGGCACTTCAAGTGAAAAATTACCAATAGTTTATTTTCTCTTGCAAAGACTTAATTACGGCTGTAATGGAAATCGTGAGGGGGGGGGGGAATTTTAAACTAATTTTGTAAGCATTTATTCAATTTCAGGATAGGGGAAATATTATTTATTTTAAAACATGTTGAAAGACGAGCGCCTTGTATCTGAAAAAAACGCATGCACACAGAACGATATTGGAAATGGAAGTAATGTTAAACATAGTATGCAGCTTATTTGCATGATTCATTAATTAGGGTGGTATAATAATGCTATTGATTAACATTATAATGAGTTTCGTCAGTGGGTTGTTTGACTATACTTCACCATGTTGATTCATGCAGTATGGTGAAGCGGCAGCCCGAGACCAGTTCAGATATCACTTGCTATTGGCGTTAGCCGTGCGCAGGGACCAAACCCAGGATCACCCAGTTTCAGAGCGCAGTGCAGGGAACTACTGCTCCACCCCATCCACCTCTCTGACTCGGAAAAATAAACACCGACATAAATCTTCGTGGTACAAAAGAAAAGTCACCATGTACAAAGATGCGCGATACATTTTGTACATATTAAGGTTGCATGACATTTAGCCCTTGCTGATTTACATAGTTTTATTAAGCGAATGTCACATTGAATATACAGGTGTAAGAAAAACATTCGTTCTGAGTAAACTTTTGGTTTTCCTTCTCCACCACCTCTCCATATTCACAAGGATAACGCGTGATCTAATTTCAACATACACTGTAAAATGAGATTAAAAATTCTTCTGGGCTCTTCGTCAGATTATTTATAGGTAACTGCTTCACCATCCAGAGCCCATCAGTAGCGGGCCCTGAAAGCTCCAGAGGATCATGATCCATCTACCACTTCCCTCCCTGTCAGCGCCTTCAGATCGATATTGTAACATTGACGGAAGTGGAAAAAATATACTTTTATCTGCTTACGTTCAATGCAAATGGAGAACAGTGTTACATGTTCTCGTCTTGCACCAACATAGAATTTCGTAAAAAAATTTAGATTAACAATTACAGGTGAATATTATTCCGTATTTTTTGGCGAGTATTTAATGACAATTTTAGGAAAGGGGCAAAAAATATGCATTGACCACGTTTATTTTAATATTATGGGTTTATAATAATGTTAGTATCTTTATGTATTAATATCCATTGTTTAAATATTATAAAGCCCTTTTTTGGGTGAAAGGGGGTAACTTTCGATGCTATCGTAACGAATGAAGCCTTAACGACCGGTTTCGTGCAACCAATGACCGTCGTTAAGAGGGGTTCTACTGGAGTCATTTTGTCAATCCACACCTGGATGAGGGCCTCCCTATGTCAATGCGTGTTGTGGGTGAATATTTGACCGTAATTCCCCACACTGGGTGAGTGCGAGTTGGTGAAGGTGGGGCATTAATGCAACAATGGACTCTGTTGCATTGCCCGCTGCCTCTCACCACAAAGGCCTTCACAGCATCCAAGCACCATCTAGGCCCAACCAGAAATCTGACAAGATTAGGGACATTCAGCATTATTTAGTTATAGCCATTGGTGTATGTAATCTTCATTAATAAATTTAGAGTGATGGAAAAGTGCCACAGTGCTAGTAAGCTTTACAAGGATATCTACCAGGAAAGTCCTTCTATAAATATGTACCTGCTGCTGCATTGTGTATGCTCGGGAAATTAAATAGCATCCAAACCATGCTAGCAGTAGCCATCCACAACCTTAGATTCCACTCTTAAATAACATGCATTTAAAGCATATGGTCTGATAATAATGATAATTATTTTCCCAGAAAAGCCTCATTGAGTCCCACGACTATTTTTCAGGAGGGTCCTGCATTTATATTTTAGCCATTGTTACGCTAATCAGTGTTTGGCTTCATGAGGGTGTAAACTGGAGTCACACATACGAGAGGGTGACACTACACCGCACAGCTCCATGGCTGTCGCATCTGGCAAGATTCCGTGGTACCCATCCAAGTCGTAACCTGGCTCAATTCTGCTTAGCTCAAAAGATCCGACGAGATTGGCATACGCTTTGGTTCGCAACACAAGCAATCGTCATCAGGTGGGACAACCACAGCAAGAAAAACTGCTGCCGATCTCTCCAGTTTCTGCCCTGCCCCCCCCCCCCTCCTCTCTCCCCCCCTGCAGCCGACCTCTCCAGTGCTGCTGCGGGGTCCACTTTCTGCCCCCCCCCCCTTCTCTCTCCCCCCCTACTGCCGAGGCCTACTATATAACCTCGTGCCACGGCAGATCTCTCGCCTACTTCAGCGTTTTTTTTATTGCTGTTGTTGTCCCACCTGATGACGATTGCTTGTGTTGAGATCGAAACGTCGTGATCTATTATTTTTCTGCCCACGTGACTTTACCGAAAGAACCAAAGAGTATGGATTCCTGCAGTCACGAAAGCTTCTAATCGAGATTGGCATAGTGATCGTAATTTAGTCAACGACACAAACCCTAAACTACTGATGCCTATTAGATGCAGGACAGATCACACCAATACCATTTATTCCCAACGTATGTCAAGTTATAATAATGGCAAGTTGTAAGAAATTATAAGCATTATTATAATAATTATTATTTGGGTCCATTCTATTACTCTTTTTCTGCCTTTACAGCCAACGAAATAAAACATGTATTGGCAGGATGTCATATTTCGTTCAATATATTGTCCATGTCTTTGGGACCCTTTTTTCAACAAATTGTCCGCTTTGGATGAGGAATGCCCAGCAGCAAGGATAACGCCGATTAAAAAATTGGAGGTGATTGATGTTATAGAGATGATCGCCAAATAGTAGCGGTAGCTGCTCAGAGAACCACCACGACACCTTTAATCCTGCCAAGTGCCCAGTGCCAAGGCTGGCGTTACATCCAGACAAATTAGATAACAGTGGCGACATTGAATTCCAATCCCCTTGCCGTAGGGGGTCGGTCGGTTGAAAGTGTGATGCCCACTATGTGATAAATCTACCGGGTTTAATTCGTTACATCTTGAGCAATGTTGAAAGAGTGTGATTTGGCCAGGCTCTAGGACAGTGTCACAGTTGACGGCAAATCCGAGCGTTAGAAGTGATAATGAAACTTCACAATACAGGGCAACACATATATGTATGAACATATATTTCCTCTGTGTAACCCCGTCACTCCACATGAATCATGTTGACTTTACTTTCTGCTTTTAATAATTTAAATAATTAACTGTTATATAGACTTAAAAGATAATTGCAAAATAAAATTGAAAATTGCTTTGGCCCATTAATGTACTTCATTAATATGCACAAATGTATCTATTTTAGACATTGATGCAGTAAATATATTCATATTGCCAAAAGCGTTACCATTGCATACAGGACATTCATAAAATATGATTCCACGTACAGTGAGGGAAAAAAGTATTTGATCCCCTGCTGATTTTGTACGTTTGCCCACTGACAAAGAAATGATCAGTCTATAATTTTAATGGCATGTTTATTTGAACAGTGAGAGACAGAATAACAACAAAAAAATCCATAAAAACGCATGTCAAAAATTTTATAAATTCATTTGCATTTTAATGAGGGGAATAAGTATTTGACCCCCTCTCAATCAGAAAGATTTCTGGCTCCCAGGTGTCTTTTATACAGGTAAGGACCTGAGATTAGAAGCACACTCTTAAAGGGAGTGCCCCTAATCTCAGCTTGTTACCTGTATAAAAGACACCTGTCCACAGAAGCAATCAATCAATCGTATTACAAACTTTCCACCATGGCCAAGACCAAAGAGCTCTCCAAGGATGTCTGGGACAAGATTGTAGACCTACACAAGGCTGGAATGGGCTACAAGACGATTGCCAAGCAGCTTGGTGAGAAGGTGACAACAATTGGTGTGATTATTCGCAAATGGAAGAAACACAAAAGAACTGTCAATCTCCCTCGGCCTGGGGCTCCATGCAAGATCTCACCTCGTGGAGTTGCAATGATCATGAGAACGGTGAGGAATCAGCCCAGAACTACACGGGAGGATCTTGTCAATGATCTCAAGGCAGCTGGGACCATAGTCACCAAGAAAACAATTGGTGACACACTACGCCGTGAAGGACTGAAATCCTGCAGCGCCCGCAAGGTCCCCCTGCTCAAGGAAGCACATATACATGCCCGTCTGAAGTTTGCCAATGAACATCTGAATGATTCAGAGGACAACTGGGTGAAAGTGTTGTGGTCAGATGAGACCAAAATGGAGCTCTTTGGCATCAACCCAACTCGCCGTGTTTGGAGGAGGAGGAATGCTGCCTATGACCCCAAGAACACCATCCCCACCGTCAAACATGGAAGTGGAAACATTATGCTTTGGGGGTGTTTTTTTGCTAAGGGAACAGGACAACTTCACCGCATCAAAGGGACGATGGACGGGCCATGTACCATCAAATCTTGGGTGAGAACCTCCTTCCCTCAGCCAGGGCATTGAAAATGGGTCGTGGATGGGTATTCCAGCATGACAATAACCCAAAACACACGGCCAAGGCAACAAAGGAGTGTCTCAAGAAGAAGCACATTAAGGTCCTTTAGTGGCCACGCCAGTCTCCAGACCTTAATACCATAGAAAATCTGTGGAGCGAGCTGAAGGTTCGAGTTGCCAAACGTCAGCCTCGAAACCTTAATGACTTGGAGAAGATCTGCAAAGAGGAGTGGGACAAAATCCCTCCTGAGATGTGTGCAAACCTGGTGACCAACTACAAGAAACGTCTGACCTCTGTGATTGCCAACAAGGGTTTGCCACCAAGTAATAAGTCATGTTTTGCATGGGGGTCAAATACTTATTTCCCTCATTAAAATGCAAATCAATTTATAACATTTTTAACATGCGTTTTTCTGGATTTTGTTGTTGTTATTCTGTCTCTCACTGTTCAAATAAAACTACCATTAAAATTATAGACTGATCATTTCTTTATCAGTGGGCTAACGTACAAAATAAGCAGGGGATCAAATACTTTTTTCACTCACTGTATATACTGAATATGATACTTTTTGTGATTAAATGCGATGTGTTTTTTTATGGAAAGAAAATTTCATGGAATCATTGAGGCTTTTGGGAATTAAAAAACATCCATTTTGCTCAGGCTATATACATCCGATATCAGCGGTAATCAGAGGCTGCATTGGCAGCAGAGGTGACCTTGAATCTCAGACAATCACTGGCACTGCACATCCTTTTGCTGTACGTGCCGACAGGGCACACAAAAGCCCTGCTCGTCTACAAACAACCAAATACATCAATATCGCATGTGGTTTTTTTTTGTTAACGGCATCTTCATTATATATTTTTTTGGGTGGGTATATGATGTGTGCAAGAAAATCATGTGTTTAAAGCATTCTTAGTGCTCTGTAATATTAACCCAGTGACCCTAACATCAGCGGCAAGTGATATGAGAACCGATCCCACCCTTCCCCGACATCACCAACCCACACCAACCAGTGGTGAAGTATGCAAAAAAGACTAATCGACACAGTATGAGAGGCCTGCATCCATTCGCTGGAGTTGATTTACTCCGTGATGCGTGTTAACCCGTTTGCCATCAGGGAGTATAATGGCAGTCTCTACCACCTTCTACCTTCAACTTAGGCTTCACCTCTGTTTTACTGGAGTCCATCACGAGCTAGACTCGCACATGTTATTGGCTCAACTAGGCATACGAGGAGCATGAGAAATGGAAACTCCCACGCTCGTCAGGGCACATCAGTATTTTCGCTTTCAGGCTTCGGTACACGAAAAAAACATCATAACCTCGTCACGCAAAGATGAAGACTATTCATCTTGCCTGACTTCCCAGGCCTCCTGCTCACGTCTCTGGATATCGGCGTAAATTGTGACTGCCTGCTTTTTACTGATGTCGACTATTCATGAGCAAAAGCATTCATAATGAGCCAAAACATTGTTTACAGTTCTGTAAATGAATATGTAGGATAGGTGCGTTATGTGTACAGTGTATTCGAAATGGTGTGATTTTTAAACAAGGTTTATGGATCGTTAATATGCATGGAGGTGTAAATTACAATGTTGGGTGAAAATTACAGGAAAAATATTCTGACTATTTGTAAAATGTGCTCAGCCAAGTGGGAAATAAGAAAAAAATATCACAACACGACACATGAATGGCAACCAATCTGAATAGCACAGTGGCTTTAATAGCTTTAGTCCGAACAATGTGATTGGTTTACTATCAGATTACCTATCTACGTGCACTTCGTTATGGTTGTTTTAGTGATTAAAAAATGTCTTCCCTGTGAATCGTTCAACAAGGGGTTGCATTGGTGTGTACATTTCCAGGGAAAACGAAGTTGCCATTCTAGACCCATATATTCGGGAGAGTGTCATTGCCTATACCATCTGGCCGTTCAGCAGAATTAGTTCAAGCAAGAGCCTGACTCTGATGAGACTTTGAATGTTCGAACCAGTGCAGAGATTGCGCCTACTGTCTTGAATCGACGCTGTTGAGATGTTGCACTCCCAGAAAAGCTGTTGAGCCAATGGGTTGACAGGTATACTGTATGAAGGATATATATTGTCTGCCTATCTATTTGGTTATTTATATTCTTCACAACAATAGAAATTATTATTTTGTGTAATGTATAAAGCACAAAATCATAAACCTCACAGGAAAACATCATATCATAGCATATCACAAGCATTTTAGCACAAAATGTTTATCTATATTTTTAAGCACCCTGTAGTCGTCCTCTGCAATAATTCTGTTTTTAAATAATAATGATAATTTACATTTATAAAGTGCATTTCATCCATAGATACCAATGCTGTGCTCATGCACCACGAATGCCCCTTGTAAAATAGCTAGGAAACTGGCTAAACTGGATCATCTGTGCAACAAATAAAACAAACTTGAACTTCATTTCGGTTTAAAATCATAATACTTAAAAGCATTTGTCAATTTACTGCTGAACGCCTCCCCTGCAATGTCAGTCAGGGGCATTGTTTGAACATACTTCACCACAATGGTCAGTGCAGGTTGGTGAAGTTGGGAGAATCCCAGGACCAATTCCAGTATCATTCACCACTGATGCTAGCCCGTGGCCAGAAATTTAATTTGGGTCACTGAATTCCTATCAGAGTGCGCTAAACAACACTAACAACTGGACCAATAAAAAAAAATATAACTGTCAAGTCATCATGGAAACACTTGCACATACTACACTACAAGACTAGAAATGTCACGCAACTTAATTTTGCTAAAATTTAATATCTGACATTTTTTTTAAGAGAGCCTAATGGAGGTAACTTGATGATGAAAATTTGAATGTTGAAACTATTCTCTTAAATTGACATGTCCCTAAACAATGTTATGCCGAGTTTCCTCATGTACAAGTTGTCTAGGAAAATGTTCAATTTCACTGCCATAATCTACTTCAGTGAAATATAAATTTGCCAATTTAAATGAAAATCACCACTTATACCGAAGTGATACAATTCTGAAAGCACTTTTTATATTTATTACTGTATTCATATTAAATACTAAGCTGGCATGCCTATTTGTGCTATAAGTATATCCTTGCTTTGAGTTAAATTTATATTTTGCTTAAATGAAAGGATACCCATTTTTAGATGCGAATAGTACATATCCCTGTTAAACTGCTTGTTAAAAAGAAACCACCAATGTCAAGGAGCACCTGTGTAGATTATATATGGTCCAATTTGTGAATCAGACATTTTTTGTTTCAGATCTCAAACATTTTATCCATACCCCCCACACCCAGAAAACGTTTTTGAAATGAGGCTTTTAAAAAAAGCTGTCAGGAGCTTTGAAATTGTGCATGTTGTTAATGTTTCAGGTATGTCCTTTTATCATCCCAATGGAAACGATTTTGAAAACAAAAAAATATATTTTGTCAGGCCAAAGGATTTTGTTTGTTTTAATAGCATATTTACTGTCCAAGATAACAATCAAAACATTTGCAGAGAGGATATTAAATGTCCCTTATAACTGCCATTTATTCTTCGGTGTAATCAGTCAGTTTAAGATAATTACAGCATTCGTATTTAATTACTTTATATTGTTCTCATTATAAAAAGCTGTTCCTTTTATAAGCTGTAACCAGTTTAATAAACCATGATTTATAAAAAAAATATATATTAATGTATTAATCCATTATTCATTAAAACAATGTTTCATCATGAGAAATATTTATGTTTTAACTGTAATTGGAATTCAACACGTAGATATCTATTCATGCCAGTAACAAATAAAGATCATCAATGTTTACAGGATTCTAAAAGTCACCAGATAAAATAAAATTCCAGCTTACCAGAGTGATGCATCAAAAATTAATCCAAGATAATCGCCTCCACTTCTTCTCTCAATTAAAACACATGCACACAATTCCCCGAACTATGCAAGTCATTTACGAACAGAAGTTCCCAGTCTACAATGACGGATGCGTACGAACCATATATATTCACATAACCCAATTGCCATGCACTCTTAGAATCAAACGACAAAACACAACCCGATTACCATTAACCACAGTGCAGTGCCAGGATGCGTAGTTGGTTGAGCGAAGTCGTTGATGGCTTCTGTGGGGTAGATAGGAGAGATTATTTACGAGGTCAAAACGAAACAGACCATGCAGGAGATAAATGACAGTCCTAAAGTAGAGCAGCCATGAATCCACCACCACCTCACCCTGGTCTCCAAGCAGCCCCCTCTGCTGGCCTTCAAATCATATTCGGTTGTCACTATCCGTTGCTCCGCGCTCTTCTCATTGTTTGCGACAGATGAATTACATGCCGACATCACAACTACACAACGTTCATTTTTCCCGAATATGTCTACAACAACTGTATTTAAAGAAAAACTATAGCCCAACTTGTTAAAAAAACAGCCCTCTCAACCTGATAAAATTACCCAACATAGTAATATAAATTTACAATCGATGTCGCCTTGTAAGGTACTCTAAATTGCAGTGGTGGCACAAAATTCCAATTTCAGGAGACAAAGATTCAGTTTACTTTAGCAGGTCAATGTGTAAATATTTTCTCAAGCCAAATATCCAGGCCAATATTTACCTCATCAAGATGTCCATGTAAAGACATCTATGTGCTCTGCTGATTTTTTTGCAGCCCAACTCCAGCCATGTTAGTCCAATTGCTAAATTGATGGCGAACTGCATTTGTACTGCTAATTTACCCAAGGCTAAATTTACCCATCCATTATCAGGCAATTTACCTGCCACCAATTATCACCTGCTTGCATGAGCCCAGAGTAGATTAAATCTCAGTTCTACCCATCACACAATCAAATACTGCAAGGAGGAACCCCCAATAAACATTATCTTAAGTATTTTCGATATTCGGTACTTGCAATAATTGTCATTGTGAAAAGGTTGTGACAAAACACACATTCACATATATTTCGCTGGCTGTGGTAGGTGTGGTAAAAGGTTGAGCTCCAGTCCCACAATTGCTTGCTCACTTCATTGCTCGCAGAAAGGCCTTGACTAGATGTAGCTCTTGAGTCCCTCTTGGGGGTAATTTGGCATATTCTTCCATGCTGGACAGACATTATAAGAGGTGGGAGCACCCACACTTTACCTCACCACACGAGATCTGCCGATCTACGAACTTCGTACAATTTATAAAATCAAGGTAGGGTAGTTTTTTTTTTCAAAACTCGTGAAAGATGAATACGCCTCTTGATTTGTGATATATCTTGTGTACAGTAGAACTTAAAGAGTATGATTCATATTATTTTTTGTAATATTTTTTTGTATTACAGTTTACAATTATAACATTTCAATTAAAATAAACACATTTGTAATTGACGCCTTCATGGCAATGCCGTGAGGCACACCAGCAAGCAAAGACCTGCTGTAAAATACATCACATGAATCTCACAATTAAATCTGGGTCATAATTGTAATTAGCAGCTACATTCACATAGTAACAGGCTATTAAAAATATCCTGCAAGATTTCTGAGTTTGCGCATCCACATCAATTTGTAAGCGTACGTGCACAATCATACCAAAAACATCACATGCCTTTTTATAATTGATCAAGTGCTACAAACTAGAGGAATGGTAAACCGGAGCAACATAGACCCCTGCCTCTCGCCAATAGCTCGAATGAAACAATGTTTAAACGAGCTAAACCGCATTTTATATGCGATAATTTCGTGAAATGTCAGGCATGAAATTTGAACATATTATTCTAAAGGGCAGCCCGTTTTTTTGTAAATTAGCATTTGATAACCACCTTTGAATGCTTATAAGTTCTTAGAATGTTACCGTTTAACAGACTTACAGCAACACTTTTTACAACCAAGCTTCAGAGTATTGAACTGGTGCACACATGATGAGCAGATACATGTCATACTCAGGTTTTTCTTTGACATACATACTTTTTTTGAATGGCAGGTCTTCTTTGAGATAATCCAGCGATTCCACATTCCCATGGCAAAGACCAGTGCATCCACAGGTGTACCGCTGTTGATTCCCCAGAAAGATGTGCACATTGTATTGGATTGAAAGCTGACGGGGATAATCGTCAGAGTCCACCATCGACTATAATTTGATATCTCAACCTTCCGGTTGTGAGTCAAGCGATTTGACCAGAACAATAGGAAAGGTTATTTGTGGGCCGCAGGGGCTGCTGGGTTCTAAGCTTAAATCAACTTGATTACATAGAAGCGCCGTGTAATATCCGTGCTGCCCCATGGAACCAAAACCAATTTCAGGTACTTTCGTTTTCTAGAAGCACCTCCCAATGTGTATGAGAAAAAAAGTTAATTATTGCAGTCAGACTCTCTCTACCGAGGCTTCACTTGATGCATCAGCATTTTGAATAGCACAACACAAAGAATCGATATTTTCTGACAAAGGACTGAATTAGTTGGCAAAACCTCACACAATAGACCCTACAGCCAGAATCCTGGTTAAAGAACTGTCAGCCAAAACACTCGTTTTATTTTTGGTTTACCAATTAATAAAACGTGAATAAGTTTGATTTTTAAACAATCAGGGAATACTTAATAACAAAAATGAGATCAGCATGTCCTGTGAATGCATTTACTATTTGAACCAGCAGATATATTTAACACTACGCTTGAGTTCTGATTATAATTTTTTAAGAGCGCCTATAAATATTATCTGTGACGTGAAAGTGAAGCTCTTTCTTTGTTGTCATGAGGAGAAAACTATTACATGAGCAGGTAATTAAATCATTTCCAGAAAAATCAATTAATTACAACTTTTTTAAAAAATACATTGTGCATTTCCTCACAGCTATTAACACGAACCAAAACGTATTTATTTCCTCTCTGGTCATGTTTAAATGAGCTTTTGTTAACAATTTGTCACGTTTCTTTTTAAACGCAGCTTATACAATGCCATTTAATAAATCAATAAATAACACTTGCCTCTACAGTTCCTCCACATTTGCACTGTGCAATAACCCCCAGCATTCACTGATTATTTTATGCTTTCTTGGAAGAATGCTATTCTTGGACTTTAAAAAAAAACTCTCAAGTTACTCAAAGCCTATACCTGCTGCACAGAATCTTGCTGATGGGCCTGCGATGCAAGCTCTTCCTGAATCCGATTCATTGCAAGTGTGCGAAGTTTTTAGGAGCTCTACCAAGTCAATTTTAAATTACCAGACACAAAGACACCCTCGCTTATCAGCTGTTAACTAAATCTTAAAAAGACTTGTAAATCGCATGAGGTATGCCAAATCAATAGGCTGTTACATCCCCTAGTCCAGTGTCCTAGCTATATAATTAAATGGGAGGGAAAAGTCTGTATATATAAACAAATCTCAGGACAATACATCACAATGGAAAGCAAATACAAAATTGTTCAACTAAAATTATACTCTATACATGGAAAAAAATGTACGTAAATGTTCAGCCCTCAATATAATTGACAGCTGGATGAAGGCCTCCTTCCTCAAACGTTGTTTTGTTTTCGAGGATTGTTTGACCATACTTCACCACATTGCTCAGTGTGGGGTTGGTGAAGTGCTAGGCAAGTGGCTGCATGGAATCATCCATGTAATCAATAAAATAAACTTGATTTACGTTTTAAATTACTCGGAATATTTAAAAGCGTCTGTCAATCCACTGATGGAGGCCTCCCCCTGCAATTTCCGTCATGGGCGTTGTTTGAACATACTTCACCAAAATGGTCAATGCGGGTTGGTGAGGGGGGAGGGGAAGCCCAGGACCAGTTCAGATATCACTCGCCACTGATATTAGCCGTGGCTCGAAATCAAACGCGAGTCACGAGGTTCATAGCACAACATGTGAACCCAAGCAATATTTGCTTCTATGTAAGATATTACTAGAATATCCTCACGTCAACCATTTTAGGTTCTCAAATCCACAACCATATGGCAGTATCAATGCCATAATGACGATGTGTCACGTGATATTTTTTTTATCATAAAGATCACCTAAACCAATCATAGAAAAAAAGCACACACATAGCTCCTGGGGGAGTTTACTTACAAAGTGTTTATCTGCTTTATTATTAACATTCAATACCAGACACACAAACGAAATCAACAAATGTTTTTGTTATTTAAAAATAGTGCTGCAACCATTCATTGTAATTCATCAAATATGTTCTTTGCTTCCATCATTTAAAGGATAGTTTTATCCAAATATTCACACCACGGGTGATGTGCAGAGTAAGGAAGTACATACACGGAGTTCCGGATTCAATACCGAAAAAAGGTCAAATGTCAGCATCTGCCAGGCCGAAGGCAATTGGTCCAATAGGAGAAGACAGCTCCACTAATTTACAAATTGTATTTTCCCTTCTTTCAGTTAAGCAGCTCTTCATTGTTCAATCTTGTGCCATTGCAATGTATCGTAGAGACAGGTGTATACGTATGGTAGTAAAAATTGTTCTGCTTGTGCCTGTGATTGATTTCCTAAAAAGATCAGCTTCACAAAGGAGTCTATATATAAAAAAGCTGCCCAATTCAATAGTAGAACACCACAGTGATTCTGAGAACAACATTACTTATCCCCATTGTACCAAATGCACCTATATTGATATGACAACAACAATTTTGCTCCCCCATACATTGACGCATAGCTTAGACCAGTTGAATTCGTTTAACCTCCAAATCCAGATAAGTGTTTCATCAAACACAATTTGAATATTTGATGGCGAGATTATACAGCACTATTTTTAGTGAATGTGAATATTTTGGGGTTATATGCCCATTTTCTGAAGTATCTTGATCTGATGTAGGTTTCGTTAAAATGCACTACAAACGTGGTCACCGGAGATGTGCCAGCATGTAGTCACTGACTAGCTATCGGACACATTTACAATGGGAACCACCCAACCCCAATAGCAAACCACTGAACAAAACCAAATATGGATCAGGCCTCGAGCAAGCTGGAAAACTGGAAAATTTAATCACAAGCATGTAGGCGCCACCAGTTGAAAGTTTAATAAGGCTTGGCAGTAACTCCACCACTGTCTGAAGGGTGCCTTATCCGTCTACCATTGCTACAGTGCTGAATACAAAGCAGACAGATAATTAATGTTTAGAATTGTCTTTATTACAGATTAGTCAAAAATGAAAGTTAATGTGCAATATGCGTTCCATTTTGTTTGACCACTTTAATGGGATTTTTGTAATTAATGATCACATTTATATGTACACATCAAATGCAATCAATACGATGCATTGCTTTACACCAATAGTTCCGTACAATACGTAAAATTATTGTACAAAGATAAATTTCAATAGACAATGTTTACATGTGTTAAGTCTCTGACCATCAGAGCTTACAATAGATTTCTTTAAAAACACCTTTAAGAACATAATCGCTTGCAGGAAAACTCAGGACATCTAAGCTGTCACAAAGCATGTTGTGGGCATTTTTTCAGTTTCTGGCCTGACAGCCATCAGACGGAGCTTTCTGGCATCCATTCAGGCTGATCCTGTGCATTTTTGATAGAATCCAGCTCCTGAAATAGCAAAACCAGGCCATTGATGGAGATGCTTCTCTTCGGTCGAGTGCCCGGTTTCCCAGTGTGAGCGAACATGCCGATATCCAGAGACAAGCTACGTTTAGGTCCAGAAATTGCCGGAGTGCGGGCCAGTTTGTTTAGAGCAATCTCTGGCCAGCCATGCAAGAGCAGCGCCTGCTTTGTCTGAAGAACAAGGCTGGCGTGCTTAGAGTGGCTCACGTTGTCCGGCTTGTCGCGCTGAACGTTTCCCAGCGGATCTCGCTTGGGTCTGCACTTCGTGCGTCGCCTGCGCTTGTGGGCGGCCGGCTCGTCGACATTGCACTGCGGGGCTGGCGCATTAGAATCCTGTCCCTCAGGGGCAGGCTGACATGAGGCAGATGACTGGCTTCGTGTGGAGTCACTGCTTGAAGGCTGCCCTTCCTCCTGCACCATAAGCTTGCAGCTGAACTGGTGCTGCTGCCCTCCCTGGAAACCCTGAATCTCTCGGGTGGGCGCATACACGCTGCGTACCTCGGGGATCTTTCCGGCAGATGGATTGGCACACACCTTGTAGCGTATCATGAGGATAATGATAAACACGAGCAAGGAGGCCACGATGATACCACCGATGACGATTATCATGGTTCCCCCGATGAACTGGCTGGGCATGGAGGAGCACTGGATGTACTCTTCTTCAGTGATGAAGTCGATGCAGCCCAAAAGCCTGGTTGCTGTCAAAGATGTACTGACGTCATCGTATATAGCCATGACGCAGACATCATACATGGCACCGGAAAGCAAGTTGTTGAGCACAAAGGACTTACTTGAAGATGGCAGCATTCTAAAAGACAAAAGCATAATGCAATGGCATTTTATGACAGTTGTAGTATTTTTCTGGCAATCATTTTTTTACCTTAGTATTTGAGAACATCGCGAGACAACCATGAAATCAGCATCAAACTTCGCAACATCATGGACATACATGAATTAAAATGTAAAATTCAACAAAGTGCAAAATGTCAACAATGATAAAATGGATCCATTTTGGCATAAAATGTTGTTAAATTAGAAATGGTACAGATGGTTTAATTGTAATTCCATGTTTATATTGCCACATTTCTTGTTGTGTTTTACGATCTAGTGCCAATTGCTGATTTTGCAAAATACAAAAATAATGAATAGCAGGTCTGAAATATTAATGATTTCTGGGACAAGCAAAAGGCGCTCCTGCAATCTGGCACAAATGGATTGTGCAAGGCTGGAGGCCATGTTCAGGAAATGTTCCAGTGTTTTATATTTCACCCTGCAGTTTCTAGTGAATTTATACAAATAAAATAATCCCCACTTATGTAACATAATCCGCAATAATACAGTAATAATAATGTTTTAAAATAAAGCCAGTGGCCACTGAATATTTAAACGATACTGCAACCCGACCTCCACCGAAGTGCACAATCTGTCTGGCGCACAGCACATAACGCAATTAAGCTCACATTAGGCCTGAAATTGTGATACTTAAACCTACACATTCCAGGAAATACTACATCCGGGAATGAATTGCTAATGATAAGGGTGTGTGTGTGTGTGCAACTAGCATTCTTTATTACTGCAATGACAATATTTTTAGCTAATTCAGCCAATAACCAGATGTATTTCTGCCATCACTTGATTGGCACTTTACAGGATAAGGACCATTAGGGCATCCTGCAATTTGAGCACAACCTAGAAAGGGGCCATGGCGGCTGGGAGAATTGCATCTCTCATACCTTAAACATTTTATCATGACAAGAAAATCCATCTTCAAAGTATAAATAATAGACTAACTAAATAATGTTGTTTCAAAAGGGTCAAAGAACACAATTATATCAACGAGCAAAACTATTTGCGAAACAATGTACAATGCTCCTGTTGTACTTGTAAACAAATGTATGTTTTTCAAAGTGCATGAAAATATCAACATCAGAAGTAGGATGATTCACTGCTGTGGCGATGTGATGACTTGTCATGCTTCACAATCACAATTCGCTTCAAGAATGTATTATTTTCTTACCAATGCGGTAAATTATGGCATCTCTAATCAGTGCCATGGAGAATTTCACCAATTACATACAAAGCTTATGAGTTGCATTCCATCAATCCTTACACCATTCGTTAGACATATTAGTTGAAGTAATTAATTGATTATTCAATACATAGTTCCATCCCGACCAAATTATTATTGTTTATCACTTAATTACAATATTAGGCCTAATAATGTTGTTTTTTATTCATGAGTACTGTGGCACCGTTGTCAACCTAAACTTTGTACAGTATGATCCACACGAGGCTGAGATTGAGTAACATTTAATCACAATTGTCAGAAACAAGATAATGGTGGCAATAAATACATCTTTCAGGAGTTTTGGCAAGATAAATAACCTCCAGCAGAGAAGATTCAGCTCTGAAGATAAAATGAGTTTAATCGCATGGATTTGCATTTTTGTCACACAGATGGTATGAAGGGTAAACAGTATTTTTGCAGAATATGAAACCAAAAATAAATTCCGAAATTACTAACCAACCCGTCTTCTACCTGGCTGACGTAAAATGTGCATTCGTTTATATATAATACATAAACACAACCGTTAATGGCAGTGTTCTATGAAATACCACGTGAAAATCATCTAGGATATATTCCACTATTTACTATTGCCGAGGCTAATTAAAAAGACATTTTAAAATATAAACATGACAGCTATTGTTTTTGATTGAAAACATGTTTCTCTGAGATTTCACTCATTCACGTTTCCTTTCCTACTCATAAGTGTTTTTTGATATAAAAGTAAAGTCCTTATAATAGTTGAACAAGACCGTGGTAAATTTTGATTTAAAGCTTTCGTGACTGCAGGGATTCATATTCTTGGTTCTTTCGGTAAAGTCACGTAGAAGGAAACAATAAAATAATAAAAATATAAAACAATAAAATTATCACGACATTTCGACTGCAACACAAGCAATCATCATCAGGTGTGAAAACCACAGCAAGAAAATTTGAAAAAAGTGGCGGTTTTTTTTACGTTAGCACCACGGAGAGCGATTTGGCAGTTATTCAGATGGACGAGTCCATCTACGTTCGGAAAAGAGGAGGGGGGAGACGAAAATAATGGATGCGGTCTGAAAGCCACCGTAAGCGTGAACAATCAATTAAGACCAGAAATGGTTCATCAAATCCTTCCAATGATTGCTAAGCCAGAATCCATCTTCTCGGTTGAAATTGTCTCTGTGTTTGTATATGTGGATAGCCTCATGAACGAATCTCTCATGGTAGCCAGATGGCTTGCAAAGAACCTCTGTCTTGGAGAAGTCAATGTCATGTGAGCCTACTGAATTATAACAGTGATCTGCCACGGCCGAGGTGTTGGTCCTACCGTGTTTTAGGTCTGCTTTGTGTTCACGAATGCGGGCCGAGACATGTCGTTTGGTTTCTCCAATGTAACTACCTCCACAGAGGCAACTTAGTTTGTAGACGCCAGGGTACTGTATGTCCAGAATCACATCTTTTACAGACGGAACGAGATCACGGATTTTATGTAATGTGTTGAATCGGACCTGGATCTTGTGTTTATTCAAGATTTTGGAGATCTTTTTTGTGATCCCCGCAATGTAGGGAAAAGTGATGGTTTTGGAAGGCTCCTCAAGAGGGTCCTTCTTCATGGTTGGAGTGATAGCTTTGCGGATTATATAAGGCCGTGGTAATTACACTGCACTATACAGAGATCAGTAATGCGTCTTTACCCCCCGCACCCACCCCCCGCTTTTTTACAAAGATCACCTAAAACATTTTGAGTGAATACTGCAGGTGGTTCAGATTTTTGCGAGTTATTGTTTTGCCGGCTAGATGGGTCAGCAGAAGAGCCAGGGGCTCAATAATTGGAAGCATTATCAGTTGAAATCCTGGTTGAGGGCTGTCTCAGCCCATCATCATCCCTTCGGGGTCAATACAATTTCTAAATGGATATTCTAAATGGGGGGGGAGGGGGGGGGATGTAAAAAGTTGTTATCCTATGGATGGACTCACAAACCCCCGCGATAGGAATGTGGAATTTCCATCACTCTATCCAGAAGGTAAGCCCTGCATCGACGCTCATTTGAGCAGGACATCACCGCTCATTTGAGCAGGACATCACGATTGTTAAACACATTTTAATTACTTTACACGTATTTAATTATCCACTCCCGTAAATATAAAAGTGGGGCATAACAGTTTACACAATTACAAAATGCAAATCCGTATATGTCGGAGACAATAAATGTGCCTAGTCAGGAAGATGCATCCACACCTACATGACGCACAGCATTAGCATACCAATGGACCAAAGTTCCATTTGCTGGAACTTGTCATTGCAGTAAATCATCATTTGGGAAGAGACATATTATAAATATTGTTCCTGAAATGAATGCACAGTATTCCGCAGGTCATTGTCTATAGATTCCTTGTCTGTGTGATATCCTACATTGTAATTGTAATGTTACACGCATAACAGCACAACTGTAATGTCACTTGGATGCTCGTGTTGAAAAACAATATTTATGCACGATAAAAAGGATTTCCTTTCTAATTAGAACCATCTTGTTTTACATTATAAAGGAATTATTGTACGGCATTACCGTTGGGTAACCTTATTAAGAGATAATGCAAAATAATTATGCAGGATTTCCTTACTTTAATGGTGTCGTTCTATATTACCATATATAAATTAGTGCATAACACTAAAGTTAATGCATGTCACAGTATTCAACAGTTTGGTATCATGCAATAATATAACTTTCTTTATTGTCTTAAATTTGAAATAAAGATATAAAAAATGTACTCAACTTGTGACATTCAAAAATCATGTTATAATTACTCCATACTTATAGTCGAACGAACACTGCCGATAAAAAAATATATAAATTATTAATAAAGATCACATGAGCTAGATTGAGTTAGAATGTCTACAAATTGAACAATTCATTTGACGACAATGTTAAATGTATAATGCCTATGACATTCTTGAACGTACAATTTGAAGTGTGCAAGCCCAAAAGGAAATAAATGAACGTATCCATTATATTATAAAGTATGTTTCTGCACTGTTCATAGTGTTTGAAAGGAATAAGAGACGGAGGTTGAATAATGTTTGTGTTACATTGAATTATAACATCCTCTTTACCACGTAAAAAATACTACGAAAACTCCTCTTTTTAACAGAGTAGTTTAAAGTAGAGTAGTTTTACCATTTATTTCCCCCAACGTTATCCCAATTGTGCTATTGGCATCATGTCATGAGATCAAGTATCAAACTGGATTTCCCAAAGGGCAGTGTGTGTCTTTCTGCTAAATAACGGCCCACAGCAGCTCACATCACCGAGCTACCTGTGACATTCCATCCAATTGACAGGCGGTCCACACAGTAGATGGCAGCACGTTCCTGACCCACTCCGCATTTGAGTAGCAGTGTTCATCGCATGACGGTGAAACTAATATTTCATACTCTCAGCTGGAATGTAGCCAAGTTAAGTGCAGAACCAAAATCCTGTGATGGGAGTTTTATTTATTCAGTCATTGGTGACTGGGCTAAAACCATTAACTCACGACACTTAAGAACTTGCTTTATTAGTGACAGGTGGCTGGAACCTGTATTTGAGGCAAAGGTCTCAGGAGTGCCAACTCGATTTAAAGCTTTCGTGACTGCAGGGATTCATATTCTTGGTTCTTTCGGTAAAGTCACGTAGAAGGGAAATAATAAAATAATGAAAATAAAACATAATAAAATAAAATTCTCACGACGTTTCGGCCACAACGCAAGCAGCCATCCTCAGGTGAAGAACAGAGCTGTCGGAAAGACAGCGTCCTAACTCGGCTCTGACCTTTGAACCACGTGAACGATGCCTTAAAATGACTCCTTAAAATAGATGTAATCCCATTCCAAATGGCATTAAATCCAGTATAATTCAACAATTGTTGCTTAATTAATATTTAAAAACTTTTAGAAACAAATGTGAATTTCAATTTCTCTAAAAAAATGACTTTTCGGGTCAAAGCTATGTAAGAGTTATTTGTTTCAACTAAATATGTTATTAAATATCTTACTTCTTAAAATCGGAGAACAAGGTCATGCGTTTTAACTTGGTCTCGCACGCCCTGCACATAAGATCTCCCATACTACACATTAATAGTGTAATGCCCTTGATAGAGATATAATACGACTGGTCGGCCTTATTCATTGTTTAAATTGTAACGAGCCACCACTTGTTCCATGTCACACGAGCAAAGTGGATGGATACGAAGCCTTGAGCAAATCCAAGTTGCTCTGACCAACCCTGTCTGTATACCACCCATCACCACCTGTCTTACCAAGTGGCATTTCCCAACTTATTGACTAAAAAAGGACAAACATGGACTACACACTCATGAGCACTTGCACCTTTAGCACTGCTGTATTGCATAATGCAACATTATTCGTACTCACTAGGAATTAGGTTACGGACTATAGCTATGAAGTGCAGCTATGGGGTGGAGTAGCTATGGAGTATGCAGATGGTGCAACTGCATCGGGGCCCAGGCGCCAGGCCACGGAGATGGGGGGGAGGTTGGACAAGAGACTCCCCTTAATTGTATTTATTGTGCCAGGACCCATGCCAACCATGCTAGGCCACTGACTGGAGTGACCTCATTTGAATGGGTTAGTTATATGAAGAAATACAACATATTTGTACTCAAAATAACAATAACATGCATTCATGAGAAATACTTGACTGTAAAAAAATGATGTGTTTTAATGTTGGCACCATATTGCCTCTAACAAAAGCCTTCTAGATCACTTGGTGCTACGTCACACGATCGACATCTTGACTTGCCGCCTATGTGCCAAAGGCAAAAGGGGATAACCCTCAGGAGGTCCTTTCAGTGCAAATGGCCTAATCAGCAGCTCTATAGTAACGAAATATGGAGTCATGCCAGGTTTTTTTTCCCTTTGCAGTTTATTCGCATAGCCTGCTTCATACGCCTGTTATATGGCAGAATAAAAACGTAACATCTAGCTGTATTAGTCTTGTGGCCAATTCTTCAGAAAATACAGCAGTAAACCATGCTATATGGTTTTCTGTCAGTCCATTGATTGCAATGGATAACACCAAACCACAAAATGATTGCTACAATATATAACAGAATGCTATGGCAACCTGTCAAAAAAACTTATTTCCCAATGTAGTATATTGCAGTACATATTCCGTAGTGGTTCTGAAAAAAATGCAGTGAACTGTTTTTCTGGCAGCAATGCCATTTGTGATGGGACACATAGACGTCCAGCTAAATAATCCTGTGAAGGTGCGGGCAGTAAGTTATTAAATGTATATAATACATCATGTGGAGGCAGAAATTAGGCCAAATTTGTTTAAATTAATAACATGTTCAACCTCAATTATATGATTGTATAAAATGGTGATCAATGCATGAAGCCACATTTCCCATCAAAATCTAGTTGTGGTGTTTTCCCTTTGCAGCACTTACTAAACTGCACATACATCAGCTGTATGGTAAAACAATCATGTTGGACTCGTGAAAAATTACACATTACGACATGCTTTAAAGCATCTGGGATTAAAAGTGGCCCAGTGCATGAGCTAATGCCCTGCTCAGTGCTGTGATAAGGAATTTAAGTGGATGCATGAGATAAAAACCAGTGTGAGAATAAAATAAATTATGGATAAAAAAACGTTTGAAATATGGATTTTTTTAAAGTACAACCAGTTATGAGTTATATGCAGAAGTAATTCAATAATATTCAGACGATTAAATGGAATATTGTAATATAGCATTCCAACTGCTGACTGAAAAGAGCTTCGGTGATACAAAGAGAATAGTTGTTTCAATTGCATAATTTAAATGCCCAGTGAGCATTTCCCCTTGGTGGCCCATTTACATTCATGAAGATGGCGAAATGAAAGTACACTGATTTTAAAACCGATACTCGTTCCCAAAAAAAGACCCCCTTGAAACGTTAATTTGTACTCTTTTCCACCAACATACCAGCCATTAGGATTCACTTGAACTTGCAAAGATATCGGGAGAGAAATAGGTGAGGAGGAATGACGAATCATCGTTTTCTGCCACATTTCCAATCGATAAAAGATTCCAAAATATCTGGACAAGATATTTTCTAAATATTCACAACAAAATCACATTGGTAGTTGATTTGTGTTGTGAATTAACATATTAATGGTATATATGAGCATTCTTTGTGACCATTTCTGCAGCAACAAACCGTTAGCCAGTCAATTTCATGTGTAGTAATTTTTTTTTTTTACACGTAGGCATTCACAACCAATATTATTCATAATAAAGGTTTTTGGGTTTGATCGAGGACGTGTAATGTGTCGTAACCCTACAATCAGTAAGGGATGTCACGTAAACAAAACGCGCCAAAAAGTTACTTCAGCCCACCAGTGTGTTGGGGAGTAAATCCACAATTTGAGTACAAATTGTTAATGTTGTGGATTGGCGCGATCTGTTTATGTGACAAATCCCTTACTGATTGGCTGTGTCGGGTGGTGGAGGGTTATGACACATTTATACTTACGCGATCTAACCCAAAAGCCTTTATTATGAACCTATTTTTTGCTGGTTAATTTACTCAAGCTATCCTAAAATGAACACAATGTTGCCAAAATATATATATATTTGCAATTCATCACATCGCAGGATGAGATATGGTAGTGACTTTTGGAATCCTTATTCCAGCAGTAGACTGCCCATGGCTGTTAATGATGATCATTTAATAACCTTTAGTTCTTTAACTTGTTATGCTGTATTATATTATTTATTGTGATATATGTCATCAGTCTTTTTACATGCAGTAATTGCAAGATTTCAATGTTTTGACTTGTTTTAAAGTGAACCTGAGAACCTGCATTAAAGCAAGCAATGTACCAATATATTAATTTATTTAACATAACCACCATGCTCAAGAGTTAACTTGTGCTTATTTGTGTGATGCATCTCATGTAACAATGAAAAATGTGGCAATGGACTGATCTCATACAAAATAATAGAAGATTCATACCTGTACATCAAGGTATCATCAGATGAGCTGTTGTACTGTATTTGGTACATCCGTACACTGGGAAGCATTTTGCTGGCAGACCATTTGATCACAGCGGAGTTGGATGTGACATCCAATGCTGCCACTCTCCGATTCTGAAAACCCTTTGTGTCAGAGGCATTATTTGCCGCATTAGCCGCAGGCTTAGTGGAGCCAGTGATATCAGAAGAGCCTGGATCTGGCTCAGGATGAACATTGTGAGTAATATTGCTCAGGTGAGGAAGGTGAATTATGCTAAGCTCCACAAAGGTTGTGGATTCACCAGCAGGATTCGACGCGATACACGTGAAGGTTCCATCATCCTTCGTAGTTGTAACTAGAATCTCCAGGGTGCCATTGTCATGGACGACTGTTCTGGTGGTGTTGGAGATAACCTTTTCATCAGGTGAGATCCAGTGGACCCAGGGATCTGGGTCACCAATAGCCTTGCACTTTAGCGTCGCTCTCTGGCCTTCCAATACTAGAAGGCGATGAGTGTGGCGAGTTATCAGCGGCGGCTCACAAACAAACTCCTCTTCTGGGATGGACCAAAAGTACTTGCCTACCAGGGCCTGCGGAGAAGCACAGGTCTCCAGGTCATCCTCTCGTGTCAATCGGCGCAGCCACAGCAGCTCGCAGTTGCAGTGCAGCGGATTACCTCCGAAGTTGAGAACCAGCGGAGGTGTGTGATGAATGCCCTTATTCGCAAACAGCTGCAGGCGAGTAAAAAGTGGATCTGGAGGAAGCTTTTGAAGCTTATTTGATGTCATATCCAATCTGGCGAGCTTGTGAAGATGTGAAAATGTGCCGGCTTCAATATAATCAATCATATTGTGATCAAGGCTCAGTGTGTGCAGCGATGTCATTTTTTGAATAGCTTCCCAGGGAACTTTCTCTAAGTTGTTGTAGGCCAAATCGAGGTCTTCCAGGGACATCAGAAAATCATCGAAGGCTCCAACGGATATGTCACTAAGCTGGTTGTTGCTTATAATCAGGTGCCTGAGGTTGGAAAGGCCTTTAAAGCTTTTGTTTCCAATGTGGGTCAAACGGTTGTAGTCAAAGTGCAAGAAGGTTAAACTGCTCAGGTCTGCAAATGCATAAGGGGCTATTTGGCTGATAGTGTTTCGGGAGAGAGTCAAATCCACCATGAGAGTCATGTTGCCAAAGTCTTGCCTCCGCACGCTCGTGATGAAGTTGTCCCCCAGGCGCAGCTCAACCGTCCGTCTGTCGATATTGTGCGGGACAAAGAGGAGCCCAATTTTAGCACAAACAGTGCTCAGAGACGGTGACAGGTTCTGGCAGATGCAATGCGTCGGGCATCCGAGGGACGCGGTCACCAGCCCAATAACCAAGAAACAGAGCTGGGCAGTTTCCATTGTTTATCAGGTGAGAAAATCTGTGTGAACACAATGAAAAACACAGAGTTAATAAATGTGCATTAGTCACGTACATATAATCGGAAATATTTGATTCCACAAAACGATATAGTTAAAAAAATAAAATCTGACAACATATCTTAAAACCTCTAAATGTCCATTAATGTACAGTAGATCGTAATAATATCAGCTATGTTCTTGGAGCGAACAGTGGTTAGCACACTTCACTATGAACCCATCAATCCGAGTTTGATCATTATTGGACGTGGCTCACATGAGTGGCAAGTGATATCAGTACTGGTCCAGCCTCTCTCCACCCCTAATCAGTCCCCAACCCCCACCCCCCCATGACCTAGAAGGCATACGTATGGAGGCTTTCACCCAGCAGTGGGTTGACAAAGGGGCTGTAATGTGCATGCCCTGAGTTAAGCATGAACGCCAACTCTGTGATTTTTCTCCAATCAAATCTCTTGTGTTCTCGTGAATCTTGTTTTTAAATGTCAGTTACAACAAATATGTATGACAGGTCCTACATATTCCAGATCGGCTCTTGTGAATTTCCAAAAGTGGATGCAGAAACTGAATGTCTAAAGAGCAGCGTTAACAGGTCAACTGGCACACAGGATCTATACAAGGTGCCACAGCAGATATAGTTCCAGCAATAACTCACTTATCAGAGATCTCTGGCATTGTATTTCAGTTAATGAATGTCGTACAAGACGATAAGGACAGCTGCTGTTATCTCCTTGCTGGTACACAGAGACAAAGTCAGGTCATCTGATTGGGGAGTTGTAATAATGGATGCCGTTAGGTGAGGCCCTTTCTTATGAATTTCCAAAAATAATTGCCACAATCAGTATATTGATATAAAAAATATTCTTCAAATAACCTTTAAGAACATTTAGTCTTTTAGTTGCATTCATATGCTATCCCAAAACAACAAAAGGCTTTGCCTTTTTTTATGGACTCAATAGCATATGCATGTAAGAATATAGATCTTTTCTGATCCTAGACTTAAACCACATTATTATTGGCAGATAAGAAGTAACACTAATATAGGTTCATTAGACAGAGCAGAAATTGGTACCATACGAGTCAGGGTCAAAGAGAGAGAGAGATCGGGAGAGGATGAGACGGCACTCATATACGACTGAGAGGAACTCGGTTGACATTTTTTCTGGGCCTCTGAAAATCTTTCCATGGCCATGACGTGCGTTGGCAAATTGTCAGTTGAACCAGTTTGTGTCTGATAACATTTGTTCAAAAGAGTAAATTACCAGCATTTTGAATTGTGATTTTTGTTGTTAATAAAGTATTAAAGCTTTCGTGACTGCATAAAATTACTCATTGGTTTTTTCGGTAAAGTCACGTATGTAGAAATACAATAAAATTATATTAAAACAAAAAACAATCACGACGTTTCGATCACAACGCAAGCGATCTTCATCAGATGTCAAGAACAAATCACGGAGGTAAATACAACAAAAAGATGAGAAACGAGAATTCAACAAACCTGAAAAAACATTATGTGAAGCACATCCAGTCAGGCCAACAACACAGTTAGACACTTCCTGGCAGACCACGAATTTCAGAAGAGTGTTAAATTTCGTGTTCAACCTTTGGATTGCACATACCAGCATAGATAGAATGAAAAATACGAGGTACACGGTCAGTAGAAATACATATACAAGTCCACCAAGAGTATTTCTACTGACCGTGTACCTCGTATTTTTCATTCTATCGATGCTGGTATGTGCAATCCAAAGGTTGAACACGAAATTTAACACTCTTCTGAAATTCGTGGTCCACCAGGAAGTGTCTAACTGTGTTGTTGGCCTGACTGGATGTGCTTCACATAATGTTTTTTCAGGTTTGTTGAATTCTCGTCTCTCATCTTTTTGTTGTATTTACCTCCGTGATTTGTTCTTGACACTTGATGAAGATCGCTTGCGTTGTGATCGAAACGTCGTGATTGTTTTTTTGTTTTAATATAATTTTATTGTATTTCTACATACGTGACTTTACCGAAAAAAACAATGAGTATTTTTTGTTGTTGTTGTGAACAAATTACTTTTTTGCTACCTCAGGTGGTAGAAACACAAATATTTGGTCAGGGACAATGAGCTATTTGGGTTACAACCCGCTTTGGGATTGGGTAACTGGTTGTTAAATAGTAAAACAATAATAATGTCTCAGTGTCTGGAGATTTTGTTTTTATTTCACACGTCTCAGCTGGTGATTGGTATTGTGATGCGTGTTACAATTAATGGCAATCGTTGACAATCATTAATTGTCTTAATTGTGTTTTATAATGAAACATCAAATAAGTACAATAATAATTATCTTTTGATTTAAAGCTTTCGTGACTGCAGGGATTCATATTCTTGGTTCTTTCGGTAAAAGTCACGTAGAAGGGAAACAATAAAATAATAAAAAATAATGTCTCAGTGTAATGAAAAAATATATTGTTTTATATTTTTTTATTATTTTATTGTTTCCCTTCTACGTGACTTTACCGAAAGAACCAAGAATAATAAATATCTTGTTGAAATAAAAGTAGTTAGTTGTCCATATGTCGCAGCTCAGCTTAGCTTACCAAGACAAACAAATGCACGAAAACCAACAAAGTATTTTTTTGGTTTTAACTACGAAAAAAATGTGGTGTATACGTCATAGTTTTTACTTGCTATATGAATCCAGTAGGCAAGTGACTTAAACACTCATGGACAGGCATCATGGGCACAATGTATTCAAATAACACATTTATAATTGGTCTGCCTATTACTACTATGAATGAGCCAATAATGTCTGTTTGTGTGTAACGCGTGTGACGTCACTCCACATGCCCCCCCCCATCATTAATAGTCATGAGCGGGTGGATTTTTACACTCACGGAAAAGGTCGAGCGGAAATACATTTTTTTCTCGCAAATTCGCCTTAAGTTTGACGTGTTTTTTTTTTTAAGTGAATCTAATAAATAATTCTACGCAGCAACAAAGTGGACTTGGTGTCTTTGTTTCTTCAGCACTTGAGGCAAAAGGTAAGTCTAATTTATACTTCTACATTATGGTAAAATAGACATTTCTCGGTGATTATCCAAATATTGTATAGAATTCCAATTGATTTCATGCCCAGCGAACGAAAGCAGAAGAGAATAAAGTATCAGAGCAGTGGATTTGAAAAAATTGAAGGTCAGTTATATATACAGTGCTACAGTGAACTGCAGTGAAGTGTTGGATGACATACTTTCGTGCATGATTCACTGCCATTAAATTTACACAGGATACAATTAGATTTTTTCGTAAATAATACAGCTTCCGTCCTAGGACGGGCAAACAAACTAGAAATTAATAATGGACATTTTGTAATATAGTTTTAATTTGAATAAATCACACACCAACATTGAATTAATAGGTGATGACAGAACAATTTGAGTTCAAATAACAATACCTAATTTAGCTTTATCAACTTGTTCTCCTTTAGCTTTACGATATTAAAACATATCATAATTTAATTGCATTGTCACGTATATATCAGCAATCTCTTACCTAAAAAGTAGATGCATTATCTGCAGTGGTTATTTATACATCATGTACGAGTATAGTATTTATTTTTTATTTAATACCATTTTATCTAGGATGCAAAATGTAAAGAAAATATAATGTTCTTCATGTGCTTGTGTTATTCATAGTCAGACATACAATAGTGTCGGGTGATATGTTGTGCAGTCATTGGTGACTTGGCTGAGACCATCTACTTGCTGTTTTAATACCAGAAAGGATAAAAACCTATTCTTATTTTTCATACTTTGATCCTGGCAAAAAGGTGCCATAGATGTAACTGCTCAACCCGAGCTCTAAATGCCCTGATACGTGCATTGGTTTTGTACAGTTCGCCTTGTGGCATTCTCTGGTCTGACATTGTAGCCTTGTCTCACCAAAGAAGGCTGGTGTAGGCCAATCAATTTCAAAGACAATGCATATATTAACAGAGCATGTTTATCTGACGTTCTTCCACAAGCTGTGCAGACTTTATTCCTTGCAAAAGGTACCTATTGTTGTTTGAACATCTCACCACCTTGTAAAAAGGTGTCAGTCTTGTTACCAGAAAAAAGGGTAAAAACCCTATTATATTTTGCTAGTGGCAAAGGAGGCCTCATGATCTTACCACTTGTTTTATTGCCAAAAAGGGTAAAACCTATTCTTATTTTTCATACTGTAGGACCCTGTTTAATGCAGCTGCCTGGATGCAAACTCAGGCATCAGCGATGCTAGCTCAACATATGCAAACTCGTATTATCATCGCATCGATAATTCCTATTGTCCACACTAAAGCAGGAGATTCCTTACTCTCTGGTTTTTTCGGTAAAGTCACGTAGGTATAAAATAAAATAAATCACGACGTTTCGATTGCAACACAAGCAATGATCATCAGGTGGGAAAACCACAGCAATATTTTTTGTTGCTGAAGTGGGATAGAGATGCCGTGGTAAGAGGTTTTATATATAGGTAAGAGAGGGGGGAGGGGCAAGGGAGGGGGGTAGGGGGAGGGGAGTGTTGCGTGGACGCTCGGGGAGGGACGTGAAGCTGGACGGGGGGGAAGTGGGCGGGGCTGGAAGTGGGCGGGGCTGGAAGTGGGCAGGGCTGGAAGTGGGCGGGGCTGAGAGAGCTGCGGATGCGTGGGGGGGGGGTGCAACAACAACGCCACTGCAGCAACAATGTCAATGCAGCAACAATGCCAATGAAGCCAACAATGCCAATGCAGCAGCAATGCCAAACGCTGGGGATGCAATTTACTCCGCAAAATAGACCAGTGCCCGGCAAATATGATGGAACAACCATAAACAGTTAAGGTTTTACCTGGTTAATAACATCCTTCCAATGATTGCCTCAATTTGTATCCATCTTCTCGGTTGAAATTATGTCTATGTTTATATATCTGGATGGCTTCATGAACAAACCTTTGATAGTAGCCCGAAGGTTTGCAGAGTACCTTGGTCTCGGAAAACTGTTTATGGTTGTTCCATCATATTTGCCGGCACTAGTCTATTTTGCGGAGTTAATTGCATCCCCAGCATTTGTCATTGCTGCTGCATTGTCATTGTTGGCTTCATTGGCATTTTTTATAATGTATGCTGTCTGAAAGCCACTGTAAGCGTGAACAATCAATTAAGACCTGAAATGGTTTATCAAATCTTTCCAATGATTGCTAAGATAGAATCCATCTTCTCGGTTGAAATTGTCTCTGTGCTTGTATATGTGGATAGCCTCATGAACGAATCTCTCATGGAAGCCAGATGGCTTACAAAGAACCTCTGTCTTGGAAAAGTCAATGGCATGTGAGCCTACTGAATTAGAACAATGATCTGCCACGGCCGAGGTGTTGGTCCTACCGTGTTTAAAGTCTGCTTTGTGTTCACGAATGCGGTCCGAGACATGGCGTTTGGTTTCTCCAATGTAACTACTACCACAGAGGCAACTTAGTTTGTAGACACCAGGGTATTGTATGTCCGGAATCACATCTTTTACAGACGGAACCAGATCACGGATTTTATGTAATGTGTTGAAACGGACCTGGATCTTGTGTTTATTCAAGATTTTGGAGATCTTTTTTGTGATCCCAGCAATGTAGGGTAAAGTGATGGTTTTGAAAGGCTCCTCAAGAGGGTTCTTCTTCATGGTTTGAGTGATAGCTTTGAGGATTGTATAGTCGGAGTAACCATTAGCCCTAAGAGCTTGGTGTACGTGCTCGAGTTCACTGCTTATGTGTTCCTGGTCGGATATGCATTGGGCTCTATGATACAGAGTCTTGATGAGAGAATTCTTCTGTGATGGATGGTGGTGGGAATCCGGTTTCAGGTAAGCATCCGTATGGGTATCTTTCTTGTAGACAGGAAAGCTACCCATACGATGTGACTCCCGTTATCGACACAAAGATGTGATTCCGGACATACAATACCCTGGTGTCTACAAACTAAGTTGCCTCTGTGGTAGTAGTTACATTGGAGAAACCAAACGCCATGTCTCGGACCGCATTCGTGAACACAAAGCAGACCTTAAACACGGTAGGACCAACACCTCGGCCGTGGCAGATCATTGTTCTAATTCAGTAGGCTCACATGCCATTGACTTTTCCAAGACAGAGGTTCTTTGTAAGCCATCTGGCTTCCATGAGAGATTCGTTCATGAGGCTATCCACATATACAAGCACAGAGACAATTTCAACCGAGAAGATGGATTCTATCTTAGCAGTCATTGGAAAGATTTGATAAACCATTTCAGTTCTAAATTGATTGTTCACGCTTACAGTGGCTTTCAGACAGCATACATTATAAAACATTTCGTCTCCCCCCTCCTCTTTTCAGAATATAGATGGACTAGTCCTGGGTAAACTGCCAAATCGCTGCGCGTGGCGCTAACGTTTTTATAAATAAATAAATGCGCCGTTTAAAAATACATTTATGCGAACCAACACACCTGAAGACGACCGTTTGAGTTAAGGTCGAAACGTCGTGAGAATTTTTTATTGTTTTATATATATTTTATTATTTTGTTGTTTCTCTTCAACGTGACTTTACCGAAAAAACTAAGAATATGAATTACTGCAGTCACGAAAGCTTTAAATCAAAATTTCATTGGCATTGTTGTTGCACCCCCCCGCCCGCGCATCGGCAGCTCCCAGCCCCGCCCACTTCCAGCCCCGCCCACTTCCAGCCCCGCCCACTTCCAGCCCCGCCCACTTCCAGCCCCGCCCACTTCCAGCCCCGCCCACTTCCCCCGTCCAGCTTCACGTCCCTCTCCGAGCGTCCACGCAACGCTCCCCTCCCCCTACCCCCCTCCCTTGCCCCTCCCCCCTCTCTTACCTATATATATAACCTCTTACCACGGCATCTCCCTCCCACTTCAGCAAACAAAAATTCTTGCTGTGGTTTTCCCACTTTGATGATGATTGCTTGTGTTGCAATCGAAACGTCGTGATTTTTATTTTATTTTATACCTACATGACTTTACCGAAAGAACCAGAGAGTATGGATTCCTGCAGTCACGAAAGCTTCAAATCAGGAGATTCCTCTTATCCATTCTCCAGGAAGTGACTCCCGTTATCGACACAAAGATCAGGGGTCACCGGTGGTGGCAGTACATTAATCCTACAATCTGCACTAAAGTGCCCCTAAGAGGACTCGATCAGTGCATGAAATACACAGATTGCAGGGCAGATCTACAATGTTACATTTGGCATGACATAAAAAATGTGGCAGGAATGTTGTTAATGGTTTATGATTATGATGGTTCTTCTATTGATTATTGATGGTGGTGGGGTGATGGTCGTGATGAGGACAGGAAGTAAAATGACGTATGACATCATAATCACGCTGTCACTGAAACGTGATGATGTCGCCACTGCACTAAATTAACGATATTAACGTCAATACATGAACAGGAAGGCAACATCTTGAAGTGATCACAATCGGTGCTATATTCACACTATGATCCACACTCAAGCACAGATAACAGGAATTACCCAGCAGTGGGGGTAAGTTCACAAAATTGCCTGCATTGAACCATGCTTGTTTGCATGAATGGGAGGAGCTATTTATGCAGATGAACCGTGGGGTAAAATAATCTTCCCACAATGCCTTACTGCATTCCGATGTATTTGCTCAACATTAAATTGGGAGATAACATGTCTTGAGAAAATCATGTCATGTATGAGTGGTCACGTTTTTATTATACAATCGTAACAGTAACAGCATGGCATGTTTACATGTTCAAATGTGACAAGATACCTCTATCTGTAAGATAAGCATGATTTTCATTTAATGCCAAACCTACAGATATGCGTATATCAGAATATTTCAGACTGTAAGAATCTGATGAGCTACGAATATTTTTTCACAGATGTCCAGAAGGGGCAGGGATCAAAATCATTTAAAAGTAAATAATGAGTTTGAAGTTTCCTAAAGCACTCATACCGAGTCTCGTCCACATATTTACTTCACTATTTTGATCCCAATCAGCCTTCAATAACTGTCCTATGTATACATACTCCGGCGTGTTTTACACTTTGGTTCCTGTGACAAATATCTTCAAATTTGGAAAAATGAACTTTGTAATAGAAATCAAGATGCCAGTGTCAAAGGAACATTTTTAATCAGAGTGTATTACCTGTTAAGAACACATGGATCTAAAACATTTACATCGACAAAGAAAATGGAACATCTGAAAAGTGTGCAAAGAAGAATAGAAAGGTGCACAGTTAGAATTAGAGGCACAAGGAGAAAGACGTGGATTAGAGATATCACTTTTAAGAGAAGTATGTGGGCATGGGCAAGGGGCAATGGCTGGTCATTGAAGTGGAGTTGGGGCGCCACGGTCGTGAAATGTTAATTACCTCGCCTGGAATACAGGAGGTCGTGGGTTCGACTCCGACTGTGATGCCTGTATATTTGGAGTTTGCATGCTCTCCCTTTGGTCGCGTGGATTTTTCTCCAGGTCCTTCGGTTTTTCCCTCCACATTTCGAAAAACGTGTTCAAAGTGTTTGGCTGCTTTAAATTTCCACATGATAAGCCACATCGTTGAGCAGCTATCATGTGTGACCATCTCGTTACTGACAAAGAGCTACATAGCTCAGTGGGCCTTACCTGATCAAATAAAAATAGAGTAGTTTCAGTTTAGCTTAAAGCTAATGCCAGAGTGGCAGCCAAATGGAGGTAACATGCCTGATAGGATGCCCAGTGTTGACACAGAGTTCTGGTGCAGGTTCTAGAAGGACTCGCCTTTGCCCATCCAAGGACCGGTGTATTGCAGTAAATCTGAAACTTGCAAGCGAAAAGCAGACTGCGACGTGATATTCATTGCATTAATGCGTGTGCAATTTGTAAGGGTGCAGTGACACAGACCTATTTCATTTAAAGGTTATAATCCCTTGTTCATCGTGATGTCCATTTTACTTTGATGTCTCAACAGCGTCACGGAGATCGCGTGACGTGAGGGTTCTGCCTTTGTAGTGAGGGTTGTAAGTTGACGCCGAGGAGGGGGGAGGAGGCGCCTCGCCCCCCCCATGTGGAGTGACGTCAGCCGCTAATTATTATGAATGGAGGGGGGGGGGGTCCATGTGTAGGACGTAACCTGTTCATGATTATTAATGAGGGGGGCTGTTCGATGTGGAGTGACGTCACGAGCGATGCACACAGACATTCTTGGCTCATTATAGTAGGTAATAATAATGGGGGGGTGTCCATTTGGAGGACGTCACCTGCTCATGATTGTTAATGAGGGGAGCTGTTCGATGTGGAGTAACGTCACTTGCTCATGATTATTAGTGGGGGGGGGGGAGTAAAGTGACGTCATCCGCTCATGATTATTAATGAGGTGTGGGGGAGTGTCCATTTGGAGGATGTCACCTGCTCATGAATATTAATGAAGGGGGCTGGTCGACGTGGAGTGACGTCACGAGCGTTAAGGACATTCCTGGGTAATTATAGTAGGTATTGTCACATTGTGAGGCACTGAGAAGATGATAACGGCTTGGGAAGGCCTTCATCCAGTAGTGGAATGACCATGGTTGATAATATTGAGGGAGAAAAAACACTTGTAGTTACTACTTTCTACATTTTAAAATGCTAAAATAATACCAACTATACAAGGTATTCATTAGGTTTCATTCAGCCGATAGACGTGCTCTAGACTACTGTATTTAATTTACATATTGTATTTAACATGCACGTTAAAAATGTATTATACAGTGACAGATGCATACAATATAATTATCGCTATGATTTGTATGTATATAGCATCTAAATTCAACTATCTCAAGATGTTGCAAAGAACATGGGTGTCCTGGGGAAAGAATGCTTATTTAATTACGAGAGAAAGAGTCGCTCATAGGCAGAGGAAAATAATGGTTTTGAGCCTTGACTTAAACAAAGGCAAGGAGTCGACAACACGGATGGCTGGGGGAAGGGCGTTCCAGATAAGCAGGGCAGCAGAGGTGATCGAGCAAACTCCCTCCGATGAGCGTTAACATTGATAACAGCAGTAATGAACCAAAATAATGGTAGATATATTCTCTGTTGCCCGACTGCATTCCTTTAGGACTTGTTGCCAGATGGATGCATCGTTTCACACTCATGCAAAGATAACAACATGACAGGCCTCTAAGATTGTTATTGGTACCTAGCAGTGTTGGCGTAATCAAACATTGTGGGGAGAGACCCAGAGACGCGGTGGTGCTAGCCGATTGTGCTCCCCCCCACTCCCCTTTTTAATTTATAAAATCCCAGTGATATGACAGGAGAGATGTTGACAGGACATATGCAGGGTGGCGCAAAAGACAAGACACATGGGGTTATTTTGTTTATTTTTAAAAAAATTGCCAAGTTCAATTACTTTCTACGTATACTAAAGAAGGCAGCTGTAATTTAAACAAAAAAGAGTCCTGAATTCATTTCAAAATAAAATTGTATGCACGCATTAATGTTAATGAAAGTCAGTTTGAATTGTAAAAAAAAATAACCCTGTGATTTGTTGAAGTAAATATAGATAAAATATCGACGCGTTTCCTGACTTTTGGGCCACCCTGTAGATTCAGTGAGGCAAAATAAATGTAGACAAAAATATAGATGAGATAAGAGGAGAGATAGACATGAGAGTATATAGCATCAATATGCTTATTGTTAATTAGCATATTACGTTTATTAGGATTTGAATTTGAGATCATATTTTTGGACACTTATTTCTCTCATAAATCTTGAACCCCTTGATCTACTTGGGGCCCTGGGCTTTTGCTTTACTTTCTTGGGCCTCATGCTGTCCACTGCTCATGGTTATATGGAAAGGGCCACTTGCAAAACTTCATAAACTTAATTCAGTACTTACCATACATTATTTAACCAGTTTGTGATATGTATTATTATTCACAAAGCATGGTTTCCCCTTACATGGTCCCCACACCATTCCAAAGAACATTTTCTTTCACTGTCACTGGTATTTTCAAAGGGGTTGTTTTCAATGACAAGTGAATTTTTCACGACAAAAATCAATCTTTTAGAAGTGGAACTGCTACTATATTGATCTGTTATATTAAATCCCATGTTTGTTTACAAGACAAACCAGACAATTGGTTTTATTGGTTTCATTACGTGAGGTAAAAATATTTGTTTAGTCGGTTTGTTTTTCCCTTTCATCATTTGCATAAGAACATTGTTCTTTCCCATGCACTTATGCAATGAAATATCTACTTCAAACTATCCAACTCAGGTCAGTATTGACTTCAAACATCAGCTCCATATTACATTGCAATGCCATTTTAAAAGGTAATGGTCGAGCCCTGCAATGTATTGTTCGTGCCACCACTAGTGGAAGGGCCTCGTCTAGAGGGAGCTCTAAAGATCCCCTCTAGTTGGGAAAGGTTGTGAAATAACACATTGACATTTATTTCGCTGCCTGTGGTAGGTGTGGTACAAGGTACAGATGCAGCACTGCAATTGCTTGCTCACTCCTTGCTGGCAGAAGGGCCTCCATTTAGGAGGTGCTCGGATAACGAATCAATCCTGCGACCTCTGGATTGCAACTCAAGTGTGCTATTACCACGGCAGCATCCATAATGTTGTTTAAGTCCTTGTGATTTAAAATATTTACTAATGTATATTTTTAGTCCTCTATATACGTATGTACTTGTTAATTTAACTTGCCACTGAATGTGAAGCACTCGGATCACTGTGAAAAAACTGTTCTTCCACATCACCAGAATGAATGCAGCCATTTGTATCTTTAACACCCACAAATCACACTTCACAATGCATTGCATTTACAAGTCTACAAATAAAACACGTGTAATTCACATGAAAGCAGCTGTGTTTATGTAGCCAGCTGGAATGTGTTATTGCGTGGTATGAAAACTAATTTTTATTCTCAAACTGTTTTAGCCACCGTTCCTCCATACAAATGTGATCCTTGGTGTAAAGTTGCATATGAAAAATATATAAATCATGCAGATTTGCTGTTTAATAACAATATTACCAAATTTTTAATGGAAGGAGAAATATTGACTCAAAAAATTACTGCACACTCCTTAGCATACCATTATCTTGTATAGTATTGTTTATATAAAAAAACTGCACTCATATAATTCCAGGGATGTTCAATACTTATTTGCTGAATGCCTTCAACCTGGTAAATCCTTAAAGCAGTTATTCCTTATTTACATAATACATTGTGAGGAGGCAAAAAAAAAGTTGACAATTATTTGAAACTTTGTTTTGCTATGGTGTTAATATCGGAGGCATTGGCCTGATGGCAATTACTTTTATTTACTAAAGCCTTTGGAGAAATGGCTGTCCTCGTGGGTCTCCAGTATGAACCGTCCTCGTCAACCATCTATACAATTTCACAATCAGGCAAACTTTCAAATGCACTAAATCCATATCGCTTGTCATTCACAAGTCTTCATCTTATCCTGAGCCATTAGTCCCATTGCTGATCGTGTTGTATTTTTCCATTTGGTTATTTTATGTACCTCTTCTCTATCCTTACAGACTCGGACTTGCATATAGAGACTCACTTACCTACACTTACATGATATAGACCTACATAGAGACCCATAAGCTTATAAATATATGTAGTAATAAAATTACAAAAAAAATCCCACGCCAATTTCCACTTATTATATCAAGCTAAAAGCTATTTATAAATCAACGATTAATATTTTCTGCAAAAATATTACTTCAATTAAATAATCCTGCCCCTGTCGACCCAGTGGTATAATTGGGTTAGTCGTGCAGTGGGGGTCATGTGTGGTGCGGTAAAGTGTGGGTACTGTCACCTCCTCAAGCCATCTGGCCATGGTGGAAGAGGACAAAATACCCTTTAGGGGGGCTCTCTAGAGCACCCTCTAGTGGAGACCCTTCCACCAGTGGTGGCGTAAGCACGCAAGTGAAGGACTGCACATTTACCTATAAGGAGAATGTGAAGCTTTGTTCCAATGTGGGAAGAAATATGCATAATTAAGCTACAAAGGTACACGCATTGACAATAATGTGAGACCGTCCTTCGGATATTTGGAAAGAAAAAACAAGGCTTCACCCATGAATCATGGCAGGAGAGGCCGAGTATCCACCATATTCTGTTGATGTTGGGAAGCGGGAGTGAGGGGGAGAAAGGCAATGCATCTTTTACGCTTGTCCACCCATCACACACAAAGCCCCTGTAAGATTGAGCAGTCTAGCTGACAAACGACCAGCCTTGTTTTCTTTTCTTGTTTTGTCTCTTTCTTTTTAGCGCACTTGAAGGTCCCTGTGCTGATAAATAGCTACTGTCATGAGCCTTAACAAAGACGTGACCCCCCAGAGTGCCAGTTAAGAAGAAGAGCAAGATACTGTACACCGACGCATCATCGATGAAGTAACACCACGGGCTGTGGTCGTAACTGTCGAGCCAGACACAGTCGACTACATATTCAAGAGCTGCTGCATCCTACTTAGGGTGCTGTGGTGTATTGATTTGCGTGGGTCGCCTCCAGAGTAATGTGAAATGAAATGTATACGGTCATCCTGTAACTGACAACGTGATCTTACAGCTTGTTATCAAAAATGATTGAAAAACGTGAACGTCTGAAGAAATCTAAAGGGTGACGTATACACTCTTGTCTTATGCGCATATACGCATTACATTTTGACTGAGCTTAATTTCTGCTGTCAGTGTATGAGTGAAAACAATTACCCCCAACATTCTACAATCTCTCTATAGTGCCTTCATCAATGTAAATTAGAGTTGAAATTGACCACATGTGATTGCAACATTTTAATGAAATGGATTTATAGATTTCTTACTAATTGCTATAATTATGGCTGATAACTGAACAAACACTATCAACAGTTTAAACGTCAGAAAAACTGGTCACATATGTCAACATCTGCAGACCTTTATCAACCCACTGCTGGATGAAGGCCTCCCCCGGTGCATTGCAGTCATGGTTGTTTGATCATTCTTCACTATGCTAGTCAGTGCGGGTTGATGAAGACAGATTCTCAAGACCGGTTCATAATATCACTCGTCACCGGTGTTAGCCATTAGTCCATGGCCAAGAGGATAAATCGGTACCGTATAAAGATATTCTTTGGTTCTTTCGGTAAAGTCACGTAATTAGAAAAATAATAATCAAATAAGGTGAATTTTTAAAAAAGAAACAACAAAAACACTAATGTAGACTGTACCCTGGTTCTTAACCTCGGTTAATGTACTGGCAGTCTATAATGTAGACTGTAGCCTGGCTCGTAACCTCGATGAATGTACTGGCAGTCTATAATGTAGACTGTAGCCTGTTTGTTAAGCTGGTGGGCGTATTGGCAGTCTATGACGTATAAAAGGTAGCAAAACGTGAGTAGCAACGATTTATATATGTGGCCAATACGAGTGAATTATTTGATAACCCACGCATTTCAAATGGTTATCGTATAATTCACTGTTGTTGGCCACATAAAGGAATTGGAACGGCTAAAGTTTACGCCACCTTAGGGCTCAAGGGGCATCGACAATTGATATATCTTGGCTGGTCTGATGGACTACATGGCTGGGAATTAAACTTCGGTTGTCAGGTTGATAGCAATGTGCTAACTACTGTGCCACCACTCTAAATGTAGATGCCAGCATTATATGCATAGCTAAAATACCTTGGTTGTTTATAAAATATTTTTTTTTGCCATGAAAGTAAAGCATAAACCAAAGCTCGAGTATGATACGTTATTTCATAGGAGGACGAATGATGTACGAGGGAGAGAAGGGGTTTTGGAAGCAGCGAGGACATAGACAGATTATATTCAAGAGATGACCCAAAATCTTCCTTGGTGCTCAGCATATGATTGTTTATACACTTATCTGGCACGTATGCAATGGGTTACAAGGATATGCACATTGTGTGGAATATTATCGAATTACATTTTATTGAAATTGTTGTATGCATTATGATGAGTATGTTGCGTGGTGGAATATGGAATTTTAGTGGATCCAGGTACAGTATCTAGAATTCCTGAAAGTGTAAATACAATCATTTGTAGCCAATTAAGTATGGATCAACGCACTTTACCAAGCTAATTGTCTTCCTCATCCTAAACCATCATGGGAAGGTCACTATAAATAGTGTTAACAATAAAAAGGATTATCAGCTTATATTCAATTGGCAAATTAACTATCTTAAACAACCAAAAGCTATATTGTATTCACTTAAACTTATGAACATGAAATCTTAGGATTTATAACTCCAGGCACAAAGGCTAAAACCATTCATTACCAACACAATTTAAGGGGTAAATGTGCTATTTTTGACAAACATTGATGAACGGATTATGCATAAGTTTAATCAATAAGTGGCCGTTTTGAGTTGTGGGGTAATTTGTGACAATTTTTTTTTTATAATTTAAATCAGAATCATGTTTAACCACATGCAAGCAACACCACGATATGTAAATTTCTGTTTATTGATATTTAATGTGATAATGGTCTGCAGATTTGTATTCGGGCGATATATTAACCCCTGCTCATGTGGTCTTCGTAAGCGCTTAAACACAATGATCTCATTTGGAGATACATTTTTTTGTTTATTTGAAAACACAACTGTGTTGACAGAAACATCCCTGGAAAAAAAAAACATCCATTTGCAATTAATTTCTCGGAGGACTACGGCACGGCCGTATGTTGCGATCAGAGAATCTTGCTTTTCCCAAAAGGGCTTTATCGGTCTATGCCTTGCATTTGCAATTGAAGCAAAGTGTACCAGCCATTTTCAGGATTATCATTCATAGTTGCATGTATTGACCTATTTGACATTGAATACGTAAATAGAAGCCTTTGTAAAATATGCAGCCATCTTTATATTTATTTTAGAATTAAAAACATTTTCCATGACCAATAATTAGGCCATATTTCCCAAACATATCCACACGTGACAATATATTTTTTTTACAATTTATGCGGGTACTTTAAGAAAACCGAAACATTTCCATGCTCCACCACAAAACAAAACACAAACTGAAAGCAAACATTTTTTTGTTCCAGTGAATATTTACATTCGCAAAACACACACGATCATCTCGACAAAAAAGGAATGTACATACGTGAACATTATTTTCCATGGGAAAAATGCATTTTGGGCATTGAAATTGTGCCAGTTACAATGATGCTGCTGCTGCATTGGCGGCGAAGATGCAGACAAGAGACATTATTTACCTGTGTAGAGGAACATTGAGGCTGGGTTGAGAGCAGCGAGCTGGCCACGGCACAGGCGGCGGTGCGGGTGTTTGGGTCCTTCACGCACGAGAATTTCCCATCGGTTCGCTCGCCACTCCGCGGTGTTCGCCGAGCGCAGCGAGCGACGAGCGTGGCGCGACAGCCCCAGCGGCTAGCAGCAGCAGAGAATCCGACGGCAGCGCTAGGACCACTACTACCACAGTCAGCACAAAGTCTGCGACAACAGGGGGTAGAGGGAGAGTGACACGGAGGGATGTTTTTGCCTTCTTCACGCGAGGGGCTTCTCAAACCTCCTTCACTCGGCGGCGGCTGCTGGCTCCTGCCGCTGTCCACAGTGCCACCAGTGCCACCAGCGTCGCCGCAGTCTTCAGCATTTCCCCAATTTCGTTCTCAGCTTTTACCTTCGAGGCGCAAATTGTTTAACCGCATCGGCGTGTCCCCACATGTTGGTGCTTACGCTTGTGCGAGAGCGCGCGCACACACACACACAAAACAAAACTGTGAGAAGTCGGGGGGGGGGGGGGTGGAGATGGTAAGAGAGGTGAGTGTAAAGAGAAAGGAATAGGAAGGGGGTTGGGAGGAGTGGAGGGGGGGGTTTGCTGCTGTTTTTCTCCCGTCGCCACAACAGCTACGGCAAACCTCGGCGAGCGGAGAGACGGCAGGGCGATCGAGAAAGGGGGTGGGGGGGGGGTGTGAGAGAGCGCAAATCTGCGCAGCGATCGCCGCCTCGCCCCCTCTCTCGCCTCGCCTCGCCCTGCCCGCCCCAGATACGGCGGCGGCCAATGGGGGTGGGGTGGGGGGCCCCGGTGCTTCAGCTCCACGGCCTCGCTACGGCGCGGCGCAGCGGCCCCCGTGCGGTGGCTGCGTTGCAACTGTAAAAGGCGTCGTCTTCAACGGGCGCAGAGCGCTTTGCAGGAAGAATGCAGCAGAGCCACGAGTCCGTTGTTTTTTTTTATATTCCAAACGCAAGCGCGCACGCCGGACACAAGATGCCACCAACCGGGCCAACGACGAACCCTCTCCTCCTCCTCCAGCTCCACGCGACCGCATGCTCATTCAGCCAATGGGAAAGCTGTAAGAGGCCATGCAACGTTGCAACTAATTAAATGATGACGTCACCCTGCTGCTCTATTTAAGACCGGGAGCAAGTGGAGAGGGCCTTTACCATTCTGGTGAATTGCCCGATGATGCTGGATGTAATTACCAGCGAAACGTCGTACTCAAACTGTAAATGTTGTGGATTCACTCTTCAACACACCGGTGGGCTAAAGTAGTGAACGATTTGTCTTTTGTCAACGTGACAATTTTTTGCTGATTGGCCGTGTCGGGTGGTGGAGGGTTACGACACATTTATAAATAACGCGAACTAACCCAAAAAACCTTTATTATGAATAATTAGCCCTCTCCGGTTGTGTTTGATAGGAGATCCTGCCCGTGATTAGGATTACAGGCACAAACGATGATCGATACCGCTTCTGTCAAGATATGTTTCCAAATTAATACTTGCCTAATCCCAGAACTGTACACTAAATTATGTTGTGAAGAACAAGCGTGGATGCAGATTTACTATTCCTTCAGAATGGCAATGGGCTTAATGAGTAGCACAACGTTTAATCATCCTAAATGTCTTATAATAACACAGCTCACACCAATTACATTTTGATTTCAGGCAAAATGGCTTCATGTGTTTGGAATATTATAATACAGTGTAAAGCATTCGGCTTAAGCGTTAAAAGGTTTAAAAATATATATATAATTTCTTGCCAATACAAATTTTATGGAGGTTTTAGAACAATAACGTATATTTTGTAGATACTTTACAATCAGTGAGCAAAGAAATGAGGCTCTCCATGAGTCAATCAAATTCACAGGCAATTTGCTACATTACAGCTTTTAAAATAAATACACTTTAAGTATGCAAACACTGCCCTCTAGGTTACCATGGAAGACAATATCTAAATTAAACCCTTTATCACACATAAAGCATCTGCAACCTATTTAACATGTGAATAAAAATGGTTTTGAATATTTCCACATTTCGGGCCACATATTGGCCATATCTGAATGAGATACATGGAAGGAACTCTAAGTGCACTGCAGTTTACATGAACAACTTGGCGTGCATTTGCAACGGAACCATGAGTGGCTGCATTATTCAACAAATTACTAAAGTAATTAGTTTTGTGCATCGCTGAATAAACATTCTTTGCTGGACAACCAGTAAGCATGACAACCCCATCATCCTCAGGAGCTCAACGCCCCCACACACACACAGAATAACTCTGGTGTCGGGCTAAGATAAGAGAAAGCCAATGTAGTTTTCTGTTGGGGTTCAGCCTGGAAATTTGTATCCAGTCTGCTCTGTAGTACCTTTGTTCCAGTCATTAAAGGAACAATTTATGCTGCACACTTCGCGGGTATAGAATAGTTGGGGGGGGGAAAAAACACAAAATGAATATCACTTAAATGCATACACGGGAAATTGGTTTCACAATTCTATATATTTCAATCTACACATATATATGTATAAGGCATATCATCACATTCGAATCTTCCAAAATATGTAACAAACACGCTCTAAGTCAATATAGTACCGCTTGTTAAAGATAAGGACAAATATATTATTTAGTAGAATAATGCGTCTACACAATTATTCAATGGTTGTTCTCATATGTACAAATTTGTGCAGCCGACGTACTCATTACTGGCTAGAAAAGAAGGGAAATAAGATTACTCAAAACATACATTGCATCAAACATGACCAATTAACAACACAGCTGATATAAAAATACAATCTTTGTAAAGCATTTAGAATGCATTGCACAAAATATTTAAGGGAGTGTGTTGGTAGTGCCACACAAGAACAATTCAAAAATACTCACCTCTGTTCTTTATCTGTTGTACTTTATCTGTTGCATATTCATAATGTAATTAAGTCAAAAAGATCTGTTTGAAAAGATTATTTTTGGTTGCCATTCGTTATTCCATACCAAACATTGTTGCGTAACATTTTTAGTAACGCCCGGTATCCTAATGAAGCAAATATGAACCATAAAACAATATGATACATTGTGACATCATTAAACAGACATTGAGTAGTAAAGGCTGGAAAATGTGCAGCTTTGGATTTGTTTTCTCACGTCACTTAGAGGGAGCTCTCTATAGACCCCTCAAGATGGTATTTGCCATATTTTTTCACACTGGTCAGACGTCTTGGAAGAGGAGAAAGTACCCACACTTTACCCCACTACACACGACCTGCCGATTGACTAACTCACTCTACATTTAATTTATTCAGAATACGTTTAATGTTAAGATGCACATATTACAAAGCTTTACAGACATTCAAAACCCTGAAAACTATGTATGTACTGTATCTTGCATCCACCATAGTAGGAATAACCAAAACATATGAATATTCTATATGCATCTACTGAAAGTAAAACAAGCAACATCAGAACATAAACCCTAATAAAAATGTACATAAACATTTTTTTTTCATTTCACAACATTTTTCACGCTCACAAAATGCATACGTCACCCTGCATGTGGCCAAATGTAATTGTGTCCCGTGAGGGCTTGCTATATGATGCCATCTTGCCATCGCTGTATAACCGTTTTTTTTGCGCAGTGGTTTCTAGAATTCTAAAAGTGTACTCAACGCACTGGAACAAACTTGTGCCTGAGGGTAGTGACGTGACTCATGGGGGGGGGGGGGGGCTAACGTTTATGTGAGCTGAGCCAGCTTCTCTGAAATGCACAGTTCAAGTCCAGGGAAATAATAAAAAAAGTTTTGCTGAGCAATAGAGAGAATATTTTTTTAATATTACATTTGTCCAATATGTGAACTTTCTACGGCCTCGCGAAAATAAAGCTAAAACTGTATAAGACAGTACACTATCTCCTTGCACACAAAGTGTCTACCAGGGACAGGTAATAGAAATCTACTGAATATACATCAAGAGGGATCCAGCTGTGTTTTCCTGGAGTCCTTCTGTGCTCGGAATTGTTGCTGTGATGGCAATGTGGAATGAAAGAGAGGTCTGATCTGTAATGGATTCTTGTTGGTAGATTAGAACATTACAGGGGAGAAAATATATATTAAACTATAGCTTATGATGAGAGTTTTCATTTTGTGAAATTGATATTTAATAAATATGCTTATGCTATACTGTATGGCAATGTACATTAATATATTATTTCTTTTTTTTTAAATGGCAACACTCTTTTTTTAAACATGTTAAACAATACTTACATTAATCAATCACTGTAATACCATCTTAAGCATCATGGTTATCAATTTGATTGCAGAGTTTTTCTAAAATACAATTGTTAAAGTCTACTTAATATGCCGGATATATTTTAATGGGAGTAACAATGGTGGAGTTAATAATTATGTTTTTTTTGTAAAAGTGCAATTTCAATCCATCAATCTTTATTGAATGTGCCAATATCGGCCTCATTAAAGTAGGATTCAGTGCACATTATTTCAAACCAGTAACACTGTCTTTTCTCAATTTTATTTCAAATGTGCTTTCAACAACATGATACAAATTATCCATTTGCAAAAGCAGATATCACACAACTGCTTCTGAGATCCCCAAAAATGTTATTTTTTTTTTATCCAGAGGTATGTTTAATTTCTTTCACACCGTACGTAGCCAACCGTGCTAATCAGAGGTCCAGGGGAAGGAGAACAAACTAAACACAAAAAGCAATTCTAAAGAAATTGGTTTTCATTTTGATTTAAAGCTTTCGTGACTGCAGGGATTCATATTCTTGGTTCTTTCGGTAAAGTCACGTAGAAGGGAAACAATAAAATAATAAAAATATAAAACAATAAAATTATCACGACGTTTCGACTGCAACACAAGCAATCATCATCAGGTGTGAAAACCACAGCAAGAAAATTTGAAAAAAGTGGCGGTTTTTTTTTTACGTTAGCACCACGGAGAGCGATTTGGCAGTTATTCAGATGGACGAGTCCATCTACGTTCGGAAAAAAAGGAGGGGGGAGACGAAAATAATGGATGCGGTCTGAAAGCCACCGTAAGCGTGAACAATCAATTAAGACCCGAAATGGTTTATCAAATCCTTCCAATGATTGCTAAGCCAGAATCCATCTTCTCGGTTGAAATTGTCTCTGTGTTTGTATATGTGGATAGCCTCATGAACGAATCTCTCATGGTAGCCAGATGGCTTGCAAAGAACCTCTGTCTTGGAGAAGTCAATGTCATGTGAACCTACTGAATTATAACAGTGATCTGCCACGGCCGACGTGTTGGTCCTACCGTGTTTTAGGTCTGCTTTGTGTTCACGAATGCGGTCTGAGACATGTCGTTTGGTTTCTCCAATGTAACTACTGCCACAGAGGCAACTTAGTTTGTAGACCCCAGGGTACTGTATGTCCCTTCTACGTGACTTTACCGAAAGAACCAAGAATATAAATTAGTTTTCAATTTAGATTTAAAAGTGCATAGCTCCGGTGGCTTCCTAATATCAGAAGGAAGAACGTTCCAGACGGCCGCGGAAGCGTATCAGAAAGTGTGTGAAGTAGTGACCGTCTTTGCTCGGTGGTTATCCAAAAGCCGCTGCGAGGATGACCAGAGTTTGTGACGGTTGATGCTCATTAACGATATCATCAAGGTATTGCGGTTGATTTGTGGAAAGCACTCTGTGTGTAATCGGTGCAACCTTATAATGCATACGGCAACCGGAAGCCGATGCAGCTCAGCGAGCACATATTCCTCTTATGATTATCCAGACGCAAGGGGTGTACTTTGCCACACATCCTTGTGGAGACGGACACGTGTCACGAGGCAGTCTGATTTGATAATGTATTGTTATTCTCAGAGCTGGAATTTTCGGCAAATTAAGTTAAACATATTTCTTTCGGTAAAGTCTTGACTAAAAGCTTTCGTGACTGCAGGAATTCATAGTCTTTGGGTCTTTCGGTAAAAGTGACGTAGATAGGTTCAAAGAAACTAACAAAGTAACAAAAAAACATCGACGTTTCGATCGCAACACAAGTGGTCGTCATCAAGAAAAGGAGGGGGGGGGGGCGATCGAAACGTCGCAGTCTTTTGTTATTTTGTTAGTTTCTTTGAACCTATCTACGTGACTTTACCGAAAGACCCAAAGAATATATTTTAATCAGACTATTGATTACGACTGAGAGCGACAACTCACTACATTTGAGAACCCAGTTGAGTGTCGGTGGCCAAAACCTGGATTCTAGTGCAGGGTCTCAGCAGTGCCAGCTCCAGTACTCCGACCACCGAGCCACTCGGCCACTTCCAATTAGAATTCAAACTAACGTTGGGGAGCATTATATTTTATAATAGTATTCAGATAAACTATGCCACAATTCCGGCCACGAAAGAAGATAAAGAGAGCGGCACAGCATGAGTGCCGCCTACGAGGGTTGTAAAATGTTAAAAGATACGTTTCACCAGATCGTACTACCTTCCCAAGCTGGAGAAAATAATAACATTTCGCCATATGGCAGCACCCACGAGCACAAAAAGAGACATTAAGAACATAATGGATTATAGATTCGTTTGAATATTTTCATGAAAAAGCAGCAGTGGTCAACACAAGTGGTATCAATAACACGGCTCTTTAATCCTCGCGAGCACAGCGAGCAGGGATGCGCGTGCCCGAGCGGTAATCGTTATTGGTAGAGCGGCCACTGTGATTATTGAAGCGTTCATAAATCTCTGGGATGAGCAGATGGTTTCTTGGAGGATGACGCAGAGGATGGCCGCCGAGCCAGACCACACGGGGTTAAAATTGTGGCATGCCGCACACTCCAGCAGTCCTCGTGGCTCGCGGAGACCGGGGTGGGGGTTGGGCGAACAATGGGACTACATTGAGCAAAGGGGCCCCCCTGCAGCCATTCCCTGCGGAAGACTTGGCAATCAATGTGGAAATTTGAACCTGTTAACACATCTGCTGACGAGCGGTGTAACTGGCAGCAAGAAGAAGAAAAAAAACCAGCAAGGAGGCACATAAATAAAACAGCAGCACCCACAGCAAAAGGGACAAGTGTCACAAAATCAAGATTTATGGGGAGGAGAAAAAGAGGGTAGGAGTTAAAGAAAGGACATCTCAGGCCTGGACTGCAACATACTTGCTGCCGGAACATTGAAGGTCATTTGTAACAAAATCCGTTCCTATCGCAGCATCACAGCCATATAAGCTGCAATCATTTTAGATGTATCTTATTTTGAGATGTGCGCATGTGTCGTGTGCTTAGCAGAAATATGTATGTATTTACGATGTGCATCCCCGCAAGCAAGATATTTACAAATACTGTACTGCGTTGGCTTACTATTGCTAAAATCTATATCCTCAAATAATTACACGGCTGGAGAATGTCACCATTATATATACACCTTTGCAATAACTTGAGCCTCTTATTGAGTCACGTTTTCATTAAAACCAGAGAGAGTTTTCATCTCTAACATTTTGTGTGGTGACTGGAATCCTAATGGTTGTTTTTCAGGGGGTTTCTCCCATAATTCACCTTTCCGTAGACTTTGAATAGACAGCTTAAGCATGAAAGGTTTCCTTAACATGCTTTTGAACATCACAGTTGCTGATAAAATATATTTATAGAGCAAAATAGAAATAGGTGTTTTGTGGTATAAAATGTGGCTGTGAGGAGATCAAAAGCCATTCAGAGCATTTGGTACACCATGCAGGACAACACAGGAACATCATCAATCTAAAGCAGGGTTATGGTCCAAAAGTTGCTTTTGAAAAGTTAAGCAAACAAAACTTACTTAGAAATCTCCACAAATTATGTTTAGCAAACATTTAAACACATTCATAATATACGGACAGAAATACTTTGGGGTAATTTTAACAATGTGAGGTCGTTATGACAATTTCAATCCCTTGCTGTTGGTTAATTTATGGCTTTTTAATATTATAGCTGCCTAGGTGGGGTTGTGGTTAGAGTGCTTGACTGACAAAGCAACGTGGCATTGTTTCAACATTCAGTCAAAGGTCAACTCAGTCAATTGTGCCTCCAGTGTCGGGGAAGGTCAACAGCGGTTGTCCTCGGGAACGATTGGCCCCTGCCAAAGAAGTATGTGTGCTTTATATCTATAGATATAGTGAGAAGCCTGATTCAATGAATAAATGAGCATGAGAAAATTTAAAGGCAGCTCAGCATCCACTGAGAATGCAAGAAAACATTTGAGGGAACATTTACTTTTTGGAAAATATATTCCGCCTCTTGAGAGCTAGAAAGTTCTTGTTACTCATTTGCATTATGCAGTCAGACGGCATGAATAAGCTGGGACTTTAGTGTGTTTGTATCTATTGGACGTTTACCATATATTGAGCCAGAAGCTAAAAATACATATCTTAAATTTATTGTAAATAAGCTCTGAGCTCCACGGATATGCTGTGCTTGGGGGAAATAAAGATCTATTTTTCCAACAGATTCCTGATCATTACCAAGATATCCAGATTAAATATTCACTCTCCTATAAATAATGCAAACAGCATTTGCCGAAATTGAAGGCGATTTTCTAATAGCCATCTAATCAATCTAAAAAAACACGCAAGAATCTGTCAATTTTTCAGCTCACTTTGATAAATCCACATCTACCATTGATGACTCGGGAGTGCCTTGATATAACCGATAACAGATGATTGCATACATCATAATACTGTATTCCTCAAGTTATATACTGAAACTTTTAAAAATAAATAATTATCTATTTTTAAATAATGGTGATAACATAATGAACCTTTTGAAAAACCATTAGAGGTAATAAATTCGTTTAAAACGAAGCGCTACAAGACTCCTAAATTGCTTTACATTGTGGTGTCTGAGATCCAGAAAGTATGCTGCTGTGAACACTTTTTTTTAAAGCTCTTATACATTATCACGAAATACGTTCATTTCTGAAGTGTTATCTCACAAAGCCACATTAGCTGTGCAAGACCTACACGGCTGCGACTTCGCTCATAAAACCCATGAAAGATGGTTCTCGAACAACATTTTAGCACCCAGTTGTCAGCCGACCTAGCAGAGCAGAAATAATACCTGTCAAAAAACGTGAGAATATGTAAAGCCAAATACTTGGAAGAAATCAGTTTGCAAATTGTTTGCGTATTCTTTATGGGCCAAAGCTCTCCAGTTTTCCACCACGCCATCTTTTTTGTCTTCAGGTCTCAGGCTGTCAATGTGCGCGTGCATCCTTTGTAGCCTCGAAGTCCCTTGCATATTCTCGTAATGCTGATCAAATTTGACATGGTTCTATTTCTGTACTTTCAAGGCAGAAAGTGCATATGTTATATTTAACAATGGCACGAATAAAATTCAACTAAAATATAAACTTGCTTAATGCTCTGTTTACACAATAGTTTTTTTATTAATACCAAATAAGCATTGCCATTAATACAGGTGTAACCTGATATAGAATGATCTGATATGGGCTGATGTAAGAGTTAAAGACTTTATGTAAAAAGTAATACGGTATTTTTGTTCGAAGTTATGATTGTGTCAACGTGGATTAAAATGCTTTATATTCCATCATTGGACATTGGCAAGGCAAGACGTATAATAACAAATGATTGCACACACAAAGTAGACTGGAGTGGCAGGTAGACAATTTATCAGCATAAGCAAAGTATTGTGCTCCATTTTAAACTTTAATTTTATATGACAAAACTGACATTTGGAAATGCATTTGCAGATAAAAAAAATTCATGTGCTATTAACACGGTAATTTTATATGAAACTGCATCTCAAAGGGGTGGAGGGTGGATGTGAGGCAGAGGGTGTGGCAGGTCTAAGATACAGAGGGAAGAGGGGTGTGATACCAGAACATGTTTTATATGAAATCTTTTAATACATTGCATTTGAGATATAAACACAATTTGTTTGTTTATTCTGCAGCAATATCAATAATAATGACAACAATATAGAGATACAGCCATTTGTCAATGCTTTGTATGGATGCTGAACTTCTTTTGCACCATACATAGCCAACCGTGCTAATCGGAGGTGCGGGGGAAGGACAACAAACTAAACCCAAAAAGCAGTTCTAAAGAAATACGTTTTCAATCGAGGTTTCAAAGTGCATAGCTTCAGTGGCTGCCTAATAACGTTGCAGACAGCAGCATAACTACATCTGAAAGCGTGCTATGCAGTAACTGTCTTTGTTCGATGATTATCCAAAAGCCACTGCTGAAAATGCCCGGAGTTTGTGTGATGGTTTATGCTGCTTTACGAGATCAGCAAGGTATTGTGGTTCATTTGTAGTGAGCACTTTGCGTGTAATAAGTGCAACCTTGTAATGTATTCAGTCGGCAACTGGATGCCAATGCAGTTCAGCGAGCTCTGGGAGGACATTTTGCAGTACTCGTCTAAAACATAACTTCCTGAATGAGGGCCTCCCCATGGAATGTGAGTTGTGGGTATTGTTTAGCCATACTTCATCATGCTGTTGATTGGTGAATGGGGGAACCCAGGACCAGTTCAAAATTTACTTGCCACTGATGATGTTAGTCATGGCTGGCAATCAAACTTGGGTCAGTGGGCGCTGCGGTGGCGAGATGTTAACTACCTCACCTGGTACAGTGAGGGAAAAAAGCATTTGATCCCCTGCTGATTTTGTACGTTTGCCCACTAACAAAGAAATGATCAGTCTATAATTGTAATGGTAGGTTCATTTGAACAGTGAGAGACAGAATAACAACAAAAAAATCCAGAAAAACGCATGTCAAAAATGTTATAAAGTGATTTGCATTTTAATGAGTGAAATAAGTATTTGACCCCTCTGCAAAACATGACTTAGTACTTGGTGGCAAAACCTTGTTGGCAATCACAGAGGTCAGACTTTCTTGTAGTTGGCCACCAGGTTTGCACACATCTCAGGAGGGATTTTGTCCCACTCCTCTTTGCAGATCTTCTCCAAGTCATTAAGGTTTCGAGGCTGACGTTTGGCAACTCGAACCTTCAGCTCCCTCCACAGATTTTCTATGGGATTAAGGTCTGGAGACTGGCTAGGCCACTCCAGGACCTTAATGTGCTTCTTCTTGAGCCACTCCTTTGTTTACTTGGCCGTGTGTTTTGGGTCATTGTCATGCTGGAATACCCATCCACGACCCATTTTCAATGCCCTGGCTGAGGGAAGGAGGTTCTCACCCAAGATTTGACGGTACATGGCCCCGTCCATCATCCCTTTGATGCGGTGAAGTTGTCCTGTCCCCTTAGCAGAAAAACACCCCCAAAGCATAATGTTTCCACCTCCATGTTTGACGGTGGGGATGGTGTTCTTGGGGTCATAGGCAGCATTCCTCCTCCTCCAAACACGGCGAGGTGAGTTGATGCCAAAGAGCTCCATTTTGGTCTCATCTGACCACAACACTTTCACCCAGTTGTCCTCTGAATCATTCAGATGTTCATTGGTAAACTTCAGACGGGCATGTATATGTGCTTTCTTGAGCAGGGGGACCTTGCGGGCGCTGCAGGATTTCAGTCCTTCACGGCATAGTTTGTTACCAATTGTTTTCTTGGTGACTATGGTCCCAGCGGCCTTGAGATCATTGACAAGATCCTCCCGTGTAGTTCTGGGCTGCTTCCTCACCGTTCTCATGATCATTGCAACTCCACGAGGTGAGATCTTGCATGGAGCCCCAGGCCGAGGGAGATTGACAGTTCTTTTGTGTTTCTTCCATTTGCGAATAATCGCACCAACTGCTGTCACCTTCTCACCAAGCTGCTTGGCAATGGTCTTGTAGCCCATTCCAGCCTTGTGTAGGTCTACAATCTTGTCCCTGACATCTTTGGAGAGCTCTTTGGTCTTGATCATGGTGGAGAGTTTGGAATCTGATTGATTGATTGCTTCTGTGGACAGGTGCCTGTTATACAGGTAACACGCAAGAGATTAGGAGCACTCCCTTTAAGAATGTGCTCCTAATCTCAGCTCGTTACCTGCATAAAAGACACCTGGGAGCCAGAAATCTTTCTGATTGAGAGGGGGTCAAATACTTATTTCCCTCATTAAAATGCAAATCAAGTTATAACATTTTTGACATGCCTTTTTCTGGATTATTTTGTTGTTATTCTGTCTCTCACTGTTCAAATAAACCTACCATTAAAATTATAGACTGATCATTTCTTTGTCAGTGGGCAAACGTACAAAATCAGCAGGGGATCAAATACTTTCTTACCTCACTGTAAACAGGAGGTCGTGGGTTCAATCCCGACCTTGACCCCTGTATATTTGGAGAATTACATGTTTTCCCCATGGTCGCGTGGATTTTTATCCAGGTCCTTCGGTTTTTCCCTCCGCATTTAGAAACATACGTTTAGAATATGTGGCTGCTATACATGTCCACACGATAAGCCACTTCGTTGAGGTATCATTTGTGGCCAGGTCGCTTATGAAAAGAGCTTTATAGCTCAGTGGGCCTTACCTGGTAAATAAAAATGATAATAGTTTAGTTCATAGCGCATTGCACAAACCACTTCCACCACTCCCCGCTCCTGATATTATCTACAATGAGAAAACCAAATCAAAGTGAGAAAATACTTACAAAAAAGTTTTCATTTCCTTACCGCAATACCCTTCATGTTGCAAAATTGTGACTACTTGTATTTGGGGTTAATTGCTTGGCTCTTGGCTAATAATTAACGTGTTAAAATGTACTCGTGTGGCACACACATTAAAAAAAAACAGCCCTGATTAAGGTAAACCTAATTATATGAAGTAATTAATATCTTGCCACCTGGACAGCAACGAGGCTATCAAGTCGGCTGGGTTGCAGGGTTTCGATTGAGCCTGAATTAGTTCACACAGCGCTCAGGAGGTCTGTGCGTGCCACACGTTGATCAGCGTGGTGGGTCTTGTACATAAACACTGCCAGCTGCCAGACCTGACTCCTCACCACAGTTGGTCAAGAATCCTCACACATTAGGCACTGCTATATGAAGTAAAAATCCATCATCATCAGGAGGGGGGAGGGGAAGGGGGAGGAGGAATCACCTCCTCTTTACAGTCCTAAGGTTGTGGTGGTAGTGGTAGTATGGCTAGGGCGAGTCTCAACATAGCTTCCCCACAAAGTGGTACTCAATTTATCGAATCCGGACGGATGATGGGCTGAGTCAACCCCTAACCAGGATTTGAACTTGCAATCTTCCGATTCCTAGCCACTTGCTCCATCACTAAACTATCTGGCTGGATCCATATAGAACATATATATTTATGACTTGTTGGCAGTATCGTTTTTCACGTGTTTATCAGATCTATAATAAAGTTTTGAAATTCAATGTGTTACCTAATCTATGCGGGCGCATTCCAATTTTCCACTCAAATTGAAATGGGGAGGTTTTTTTCCCTCTCTCTCTCACAAATATCTGATTTCATTCAAAACTAGCAATGCACCCTTGATAACAAATGTAATTCATGATGGCTCTAAATGTAGCACCGTATTGCTCAATCAATTACCAGACCATTGTACTCAACACCCTTGTTAATTTTAGTATTGAGTACTTCCATGCTGAAGGATATTTCTGTCAGGCAATATGTAAAGGGAAGAGGGGAAGAGGAAGGAAATTCTGAGACAATGTGAGCAGCTGGACCGGGCTGTACATGAGAGAGACACTGAAGTTCGCAAAATATAGAAAACATCTGTCATGAGCATCAACCCTTGGTTATGAGGGTGACACTATTTAGACTTGCACATACTGCAATCTGTTTGTCTGACCATTTCATGCACTGATATCATCATCAATGATCAGGGTGGGCAAAAAGAACCCGTGAGCGATATGGTGACGAGAGGCCTTGTTCATTAGGCTGTAAAAACGAAATATGGTGCACACGGCACATGCATGTGCATTATACGCAGAGCAGAGTATATGCAGCATTAATCCCATTGTAAAGTTCATGTAATATTTTTTTGTTAACATTATTACATTTCAAGGCTCTTGAAATTGCATTGCACAATGTTATCTGTCTGACATACACGATCGTAAAATACTACACTTTTTTTACAGCCAGGAACTCGTACACATGTTGTCTGGTCGTTTTTACACTCAGATGACCTCAATTAGGGGCCGGCAAATAAACCATGCAGCCAGTTCCCCACTCACTGTCACAACTCCAAGGCCACGTCTAGATTTAACCATTTATTTATTTAATAATTCGCCTGTTTTTATATAGCGGCACCACATTTACTTTCATTGAAATAGAATTTATGAATGCAATATTAGCTGAAAATTGGTTTTCACCGGTTATAATTCAAGGTAAAAAGAAGATTCAAAACGTTCCATCACAACTATTGCACAACCGTTACCAAATTCGTATGCCACTTCTGCATACATCCTTACTTCAAGACATTGGAATGCCACAAGAAGGCATAACAGTCAGGGGAAATGCATTCTGTTATAGAATACATTTCACTGTAAATATTAAAGCTTATTATTAATGCTGTGCATGTGCCTGCTTATGAAATTTACGATGGCTCAAAGTCGTTTTTGACAGATTTACGCACCTCCTCCTACCCTTGTGTATTCTGGGTACCCTGGATTTTCCCGGTGATGCGTTTGTGTGATTTTTTTTCATCATTTATTGTTTGCCTGACCTTCACTTTTCCCCTCTGCCAGGCCCTAATCTTAACCCATTGTCACGTGCATTGTCCCACCGCCGTAAGTCACGTGTCAATTTTTTGATCGCCTATTCTCTGCAATTGGGAATTGAAAGAAAAACACAAAGAGACAGCGAGGCACTCTCTCTCTCTCCTTATACTGCACAGTATGCAAAATAAAGAAAAGTTACTTTTTAACTTATTCACGTTTGGAATGAAATAATACGATGATTAAAATAAACAACACCTGTAAATCATTCAAAAGTAAATGTCAAAGATGACTACTAAACATGTTTAACTTTCCCACGGTCTTGTAACAATCTTTAAATGTCCAAACAGCTCTTATGCTCAAAATTGTAATGGCAACAGCATACCATATTACACGCGATTTGTCTGAACAAACTGTAATTGTGTTCTACCAATATTGATTATTGATCACAAAATATATAATAATAGCTATAATAATGAGTGCAATGCTCTTTGTTTTTTTTCGGTAAAGTCACGTAGGTAAAATAAAAATACAGCGAACTTTGCTGTGTCTGTTCCACCTGAAGACGGAAGCTTGTGTTGCCTCCGAAACGTCGTGATTTAATTTAGTTGTTTTCTTTTATTTCATTTTTTTTTATTTTACCTACGTGACTTTACCGAAAAAAAACAAAGAGTATGAATCCTTGCAGTCACGAATGCTTCAAATCTACAATTAATGAGTGCAATGTCCGTTATAAATTTATTGGACCCAAATTAATGTATGAAATGCACACCAATTTCAGAAATAATTAATATGCGGTTATTACTATAATTTTAATGTGGAGGGATTCATTAATTATTTAATTACTTGGTTGACTTATGTGTGTGTTTATCGTAAGGTACTTACAGACATAATTCCTGTATATAGCTCAAAGAGTTAAGACTACTGACTGCAGTTTTATGATACATGGATGTGCTGGTTACCAGCTTGTAAGGGAACTTTTACTAGCTGAAACTTGTATCTTTTTTACTGGCCAGTGTATTTAAGTGCCTAATTTTTAGCTATAAAAGTTGTGTTACGTGTTGCCCATCATGTAATTAACACTGGGTTTCAATGACCCTTGTGATTTATAACACTCTTGCATAAATGCATGGCCAAGGGTGAATTCCTAGTACTTAACTTTGAAGAAAATGATATGGATTGTGCAATCCACTGATATTTGACTGAGAGCCGAATCAATTACAAGCAAGTTAATCAAATTATAACATAACGAGTATAACACTCAGCACATGGCTCCGTACTTGGTGTCGCAACGGATTTTACCAATAAAAGTTACACCATTAATTTATTGCATTGAGTTTACTCTTATTGACTTATTAAAATGCGATTGCAGTATTGTTTCCTCAATAAATGTCAAAATGCTTACAACAGCATTGCACGTACATTTAAATAACAGAAGTAGGCACTGCTGTGAAACCACGATGCATAATGTAGGGTGTTAACATTTGACACATTTCTTTCCTGAAAGTACGTGTTATGTTCGCGACTGCATGAAAATGCTATTGAAAATGTGTATCTGTTATGGTAGTCCACTATATCATCCAACTGCTCTGTTTCGAGGGACAGAGCAGTGGTTTTCAGTTTCAGTTTATTTATTTTGGTATAGCCCTGTGAGCCATTCGGCTCTTGAATCAGGTGCAACCACAACAAACAAAAAATTAAAACACGAACAAGAAAAACATCTTAAAGTGACTATGTGACTGTGCAAACAGAAAATCCATGAAAAAAACAGCAACATATTTCTGAAAAAAGCACCGAACACCAATGCTGTGTGCAAAAAATCCCCAGTGGGATGCAAGTCAAACAACAACAACCACAAGAAAACTTAGATTAAGGCCATCAGTCTAACTCCGGTGCATCAGGTCGTGCGATGGGCTATGAACCCGGATACTTGAGTTCACTTCCCTGCCGAAGCTAACCCATCGGTTAACCATGGCTAACATTGTCAGTTTGCAATAGCTCTGTATCTCTGCCCCTCTTCACCCACCAACCTGTACCCAAACAGCATGAGGTGGCCCTTAACCAGCAGTGGAGTATAGGAACAGCAGTGGAGTGTTACAGTGGCTCTCCGTGCAGCCTGTTGTCGCCAATTAGGTCTTCTGCTTACTGTCTGCAGAAGACAAGCACAAGACAAGGATTGTTAAAGGATCTCTCTGAAAGGTGGAAGGAAGGGCAAGATGACAAATTGTTTTGATCGCTTCCAATCGAACACGGGTCATAATGAAAACAGAGGAAAACAACATTAATTCCCTCGGCAAGGCCTGCTAAGTCAGGCTGAGGGGTCAATGTAGTGCATGGAAAAGGTTTTTTTAATCACTGCTGTCCTACCGCTCCTACTTTTACATGGAGAGAAGTTTGTGTATTCACCCCTTGGACATCTAATCCATTTCCATTAAAAACTAAATTTAAATAATATAATTTAACTAAAAAAACACATCTCTTGCCACTGATATTTTGACAGCTTACACAATTTTGATTAATGTTTTTAAACAGCACTCTTTTCAATGATAGTCCATTGAATGCAAAGTAGGTATGTGTTTATTTGCTGTATTGTTTTATAATGTTTCAACAATTGTACAGCCAGATGATGCAGCACCGATTTTATTTGAAATGACTCAAGGGTGAATTTGTAATATACATTGAAATCAAATATTTTTTGCGGGGAAATTGATATTTGTGTACACTGTATTTTGAAACAGTGTTATGCTCTAATCAAGAACGTATAACCAATAAACATGTGTGTTTACATTATGCCTAACTAAACACGGATGGCCAAGATGAATTACAAGGGACAAAACACTTCCTGACATAATATCCACGGAGAAGATACAGCAAAGGATTCAGGTAATGTGCAGGAACTGGATGGATTATTATTTCGCAGAATCATGAGAGATGGCGGTGGATTGGGGAGCCTTCATCCAGCAGTAGATTGACCATGGCTCACGTTGATGATGATGATGAAGGAGGACGAAACAAAACGAAACTGAAGCCTGAATAAACACAAGTGCCCTTTGGTATGCCTTAAGCATACACGCTTAGCCATTTGAGTCCAGCACTGGAAATTGTCTGAACCCTTCATTGCTTAAACTCTTGGGAAATGTATTATTGCAGCGCCTATTTGTCAGCACACATAAACATTGACCTCACCTGAATGACCTCAGGAAGAACCTGTAATAATAAAGCCTGCAATTATGGCCTAAAGTCATTTGCACTCGGAGACTATATGAAATAGTATAATGCATATAGAGTATATTACTTTCAGTAAATACTGCAAGTTTTACAAGGTACTTTTAATTTGAAAAAAAAAATGTTCTTTTCACCTGCAAATACCACGGTGTCACTGAGCACTCTGAAGGTGGAATATCACGTGCGCTTAATTTTCTGAAAAAGGATTAAGTGTAATAAGTGTACAGTGTACTTCATCATCATCCATGATTGAGTCACTGCTGGATGAAGACCTCCGCACAATGCAGTCATCCCTCATGAAACTGCGATGCCAGAATGCATCTCACTCCTGTTTATCTGTGCAGTAGTTATCCTTTCTGGCATTTGGATGCCATTCGTATGTGCATTGGCCATCATTCTTATCAAGTCAATATGATGTCTCCAATTTGCATTTGTTTTCATCCTTGAGTTACTCTTCCTGTCTCCTTGAGTATCTATTCCTGTAGCTTTTGTTCCATTTTCGTTTTTAATGCCCAATCCTATACCATCGCATGTAACATGCTACTTATTGAAAAGTTTCCTCTTTAGGGCAGAGCTTTTGTATATTCGTTAATTTAAATTACAAATATGATGAAATACATGTTCGTATAATTTACATACCGAGCACAATTACACGTATGTAATTATAAAAACATTTAATGTTGTTGCAAAAGGAAGTGCTCATCCTGACTCGCATTTACACTGTGCGGTGTTAGAAACAAACAAGCTTTAAAATCCAACAACAAAGTCATAATTTTGTCACAATTGGTCCCTCATTGAGACTGCAAGAAACATTACCCGTCATGAATAAATATCTAATAAAATCTGACTCATACTGGGTGAGAACTCACGACTACGTTTAAAGACATGTTCATGGTTATGTTTTATATTTTAAAATTTTTAACCATCCCTAAGAGCTCAAACTCAAGAACTCAAGACTAAAGGCTTGAATTATGCACAGAAGCAAATTGCTTTCCTGTCCTTTGCATAAGTTTAAGAAAATGGGCAGAATTTTGTTTATAAACGTGGCTACTTTTCCACTGAATATGAACAGAAACTACCTTTTCAATAACCAACTAGTTAACCCCTTTAACGTAAGGTACTATACCAAATGATGACATAAGAGCAGGTCGATGGCACTTATGCCCCACATTTAAGGCCAAGGACACGTTAATAAAAGCTACACATTGCACATAATGTCCCCATAATTTTCAAATTTTACTTAAATGGATAAAACACAGTGGAGCTAAACGCAACTGTGAGTGCGTGTGTGGGTTTCTTAAGAGAGGGAGGACAAATTCCCCATTGTGCCTCACTGCTGCTATACATCTTAATTGGTTGTGCGTAGTGCTGTCGTGGATAATTACATTGCCAGACAAGCTTAAAAAGTTACACAAGCGAACCACATACGGTCATAATTGTTTAAAAATGTGTGCAGTATATTTATTTAGACAATGTAAATGTGTAGATGCATTGTGACATTGTTGCATTAAAACGAGTCTGTGGATTCTTTAGACCGGATGGTGGAGGTGAATGCCTCTCGTATGAACAAAAAAACAAATCTACCATGTTGCATAGTTTAGTAGTCATTATTTTAATTGTTATAAATTGTCTGGAAGGTGGAAAGCAATTGGCAACCTCTATTTCTTTTTTCCACAGTTTGGACTCCGAAGTGAATCCTGACTTTACTGTTGCTTCAAACACTTGTTTTTTTATCAAATCATGAGAAAATAACCGAGAGTATACTATCCTGCTGAGAGCAGAAATTGTAAAAGTGATAAAATGTGGCTCTCATCTGAAGTGAGGCCTTCCGAATACGGGATGCAGTTAAAAACTGTCAACATTAGTAGCAGCCGCCATTACATATCTACTGCTGGATTAAGGCTTCCAACAAGCGATTTTTGAAAGTCGACTGAGAATAATGCTATAAAATGAAATAAAAAGACATGGATAACAGCAGGTTGCAGTGCTTTTGAAAAACAAAAGTTAAAGCTTAAGACATATTGCCACTTATTTTGCAGCCTTGTGACCTGGACACTAAATAGTATATGCGTGTGTGTGGTGGGGGGGGTATATAAATAAAATTCTCATAACTGTCATCATTAACACTGCATTACCACAATACAAAAATAAATTAAATGTACGAGTATATCTCTCAGAAGTACAGTAGCTATTTTAAACATGGCACCCGCAATTTCACGGAAGACTTGGCTCTACTTACATACCAAACAGCTGCGTGTATCTTTATTTGGAGTAATGAGCTGCATGAACTTGTGCTACTCTCGATGAGAGAAGATCTGGACAGGTTCGCCAAACCAAGTAAATATCACTGTTGCATTATCCATAAACATTTAAGTAATACTCATCACATATTTACTAATGGCAATATTATTTTTTAGACTTCTAGGAAATATAATAAATGTTACATGCATGATGATAATAAGTATCCATTGTATTCTTGGTTCTTTCGGTAAAGCCACGTAGAAGGGAAACAATAAAATAAAATAAAAATATAAAACAATAAAATTCTCACGACGTTTCGACTGCAACACAAGCAATCATCATCAGGTGTGAAACCATTGCTTGCCTTTTTAAGTGTTAATCAATTGAAATTATATGAAAATATTTACCTGCTATGATATTCCCCCTTACCTCCCATACGAAACTTGAGATGTCCTTAAAGTTACGTGAAAATTAAGAACAGTGCCGGGAAAAGTTTCCAAAGGGACAATAAGGCAATCGTGAGAATAATTACAACCGATCTCACAAATTAAATTCCCGGGTGCCTCGTAATTCATGTGGCCAGATCTGGTTACAATGGTGTGGGATTTACAATGTTCTCTCAAGTTTACGTGCAACACATTCCAATTAACAAGTTCCATTCTTGCTTTTTGGTACGTCAGCACTTGTGACATTGGCACTGTGTCGATTGAAAGTGCGTACACCCAGCGAACATTTCTCTCTGCTTTTTCACATATTGAATACTGGCAGGCACCATGTACTGTGCATCGCTTTTTCTTTACAATAGTATGATATTTTTTTTAAATAGTCATTGTTTACTGCCCTGAATACACAAAGCATTGTGAGATGGGGTGGAAAATAGAGAAAACTAAAAGAGTAGCACTCAATAAATCTATGGCAATGTTGGGTGGTAGTGGTTCCAATTTGGGAAATAAAACGCAAGGCTGAAAGAGTAATCGCATTGAGGAATGTGTGCCCCAATTCCCTTTCCAAAAATATGGTATCGCAATTGGATTTCACCTTATTCTAAATAAAGGAACTTATTGATTTTAGCGAATCCCCATACAATGAATTAGGCTTCAATGCTCAATCCATTCCGATCTCTTAGAATTTCGTGAAAATGGAATAAACATTATGATGACCAAACAAAATGCTAAATTCATTATTTCAGCTAACACTGAACTATTTCAGCTAACACTGAACTATTTTTATCCAGTGGTTGTAAAAGCAAGTTTTGAATTTCATTACATATATTTTTTGTAAGTAATTTTAAAGCAGGTTGTAGCTTCGCCATGATGCATGAAAACTATTACAGCACAGAAAATACAAGAGAAACAGCGACAACATAAAATTCCTCCCAGCGCATTTTCCTCATTTTATTTCCCTACGACACGTAATTTATTTACGTAATTATTTTATATTGAGCTACTTGTTAGCCTAATAGGAACATAACTGACCCGCCATCCCACCCGTGCAATTTTATGAACTCCCACGATATATAGTCATGGTTTCATTTAAATACCTTATTGATTAGCTCTCCGATGTGTTTTCTGATTGTGTTGTTCGGCGCGATGTCCGATGTTTCACTCCCAGCACTTAATTCAGTTGCTGAAGGAAATAGCACAAAGTCAAATGAAATGCCAGGCATCATGCCAAACAGCACACGGCACAGCTAGAAAACACAGCAGCACAGCCACAAAAGCTATGTCGTAGTATTTATTGATTTATTTTCGTCAATTTATATACAATTTTATCTATAGTGTCTGTCTTAGCGGTTCTGTTTTGTGTGTCTCCTGTGCTATCCGTATCGTTTTCTCATCTGATCTTTCTTGTCTGGACTCCTAGTCTGATTTGTACCGGTCCTATTTGTACTATCCATCTGTTTTGTACAGTCACAATTGTTATATCTCATTCATTCAGCTCATTAGCCGAAAGGGAACACTTGCACGAAATTTGCACGAAACAAATATAACAGATTAAAACACATGTATATTCTTGGTTCTTTCGGTAAAGTCACGTAGAAGGGAAACAATAAAACAATAAAACGTGACTTTACCGAAAGAACCAAGAATATGAATCCCTGTAAGTCACGAAAGCTTTAAATCAAAATTTAAAACACATGTGTTTAGGTGTACGTATCCAGCTCCATAGCGTGACCTTGTTTGAAGAGGGGCATACAAAAATCCCAGGGGATGGGCACAACAGCGTCAATGTTAAACAAACATATATGTATATTCTTAGCTCTTTCGGTAAAGTCACGTTGAAGGGAAACAATAAAATAATAAAATATATATAAAACAATAAAAATTCTCACGACGTTTTCACATCTGATGATGACCGTTTGTGTTATGGTCGAAACGTCGTGAGAATTTTTATTGTTTTATATATATTTTATTATTTTATTGTTTCCCTTCAACGTGACATTACCGAAAGAGCTAAGAATATGAATTACTGCAGTCACGAAAGCTTTAAATCAAAACATATATGTAATTTAAATTATAAGGTCTGCTTTTGTCTACCGTGAATTCTGCTCTAGCTCTCACCAGCTATATATATGGGGAAAGTCTGTGAGACAAATTGCTTAATTGTACTCATATTTGTATTCTCCAGCCCCTTCTAACTATTACAGACAGTCTATTAATAAATTGAAGCTTTAAAATGTAAGGAATGTGGCTGAGCCGTCAGCAGTGAGGGTGTAAGAATTGACTAATAAAAGAGATTTGCTTTATCTTTAACCACTTTTATGAGTGTCATCCCACCCTATGTGCCGATTAAAGTTGTTTACATGGATATCCTTCATATCCAGTATTAGAATGATCTACGATTAGTCCCATAGACTGTTAGGGAAAGTGCTATCACAGGGCACATCTATTTGATTTACCGTGGCACACCTCCGCAGGGATGCCGTAACGTCAAACCAACTGGGAAAAATCCGAGGAAGTGTACATCTACCGTTAAACCAAGACCTGCTCAACCCTCCACGAACCTGTTTGAGATCCCAGAAACCAATCTGGGAACACACGAGACAATTGGATGAAGCGGGGTCAACTAAAGACCGCTGGCGAACACTGTGGAGTTTTATAATATAGTTTTTTCTTGGGTTAGATCACGTAGATAAAAAACAGTGAATGTTGTGGATTTTCTCTCCAACATCACCGCTGTGCTCTACTAGTAACGAATTGGCAAGTTCTGTTTACGTGACAAACCTTACTAGTTGGCTGTCGGGTGGTGGCGGGTTTAACGACACATTTATATATTTACGCGCTCTAACCCCAAAAATTTATATTATGGATGATATTGGTCGCGAAAGCCTGCGTGTTAAACTAACTCATCGACGATCCCACCATTTCTCCGCATGGCTTTGATCCATCAACCGCTTCAGAACAACAACTGGTCACTGGTCACTGCACACACCTCTTCCACAAGTGGAGACTTAAAGACAACGCACAGTGTGACTGCAGCCACCTGAACCAGACAATTGACCATATCACGAACAACTGCATCCTACACCTGCTCTCCGGCGGACTGAGCAGTATTAGTCGCACTACTCCCGAAGCTATCGCATGGCTCACAGACTTAAACTTGGACGTGTGATTTTTCACATACTTTCCATACGCTAGAAGTTGAAGAAGACTGTGCCACATGACGGAGGTGGAGGAGCCACGATTTGTCCTGAAAGGATACTATTTTCTAATTTCCAGATTAAATGATCAGGAGGCAGCCAGGCCAGGTTCACATACTTACTGCCACTTGTAATTTTGTATGGCCACAAATTTAACCTGGTTCAGTGGGACAGACAACTTATGCTACCATATGGCACGCACGCACACACGTGGGCACACAAGGTCAGTTAACCATTTACAACCGTATGATGTAAAAAAAATACGTGATCTGTAAAAAATAGCAGACTTCACTAAGCGTAGTTTATATTTATAGACAATTTTATCACAGCTTATCCTTTGATCCCTGTGTTTTCCTTTTCCAAATGCACCATTCATATTTTTTTTGCAGAATAGATAAATGCATCTCTACTAAAAAGTGAAAGTAATTACAAGTGTCTATTGTGCATAGTTTGATTTTTTTGAAGTGTGTTTAATTTTCGGGAAACACAGCATTCTCCACAATGAAAACTAAAATCAAATCATTGGAGTTGTATTTTATATCAGTGAGAACCACAGCAACAGATATTTAGTCCGTTCATTTGGTTAATGAGTGAAAAAGCAATTCAGCTACACAATCATATCAGCCAACAGCTTTGAGAAGAGTCCTCTGTGGTATAACCACTGTCCCCTATGATCTGTGCACCAACACAGCACATTATAAATGTTGATTTAAAGCTTTTGTGACTGCAGGGATTCATATTCTTGGTTCTTTTGGTAAAGTCACGTAGAAAGGAAACAATAAAATAATAAAAATATAAAACAATAAAATGCTCACGACGTTTCGACTGCAACACAAGCAATCATCATCAGGTGTGAAAACCACAACAAGAAAATTCGAAAAAAGTGGCAGTTATTTTTAACGTTAGCACCACGGAGAGAGCTTTGAAAGTTTGTTCAGATGGACGAGTCCATCTATGTTCGGAAAAGAGGAGGGGGGAGACGAGAAATAATGCATGCGGTCTGAAAGCCACCTTAAGCGTGATCAATCAATTAAGACCTGAAATGGTTTATTAAATCCTTCCAATGATTGCTAAGCCATAATCCATCTTCTCGGTTGTAATTTTCTCTGTTTTTATATGTGGATAGCCTCATGAACAAATCTCTCATGGTAGCCAGATGGCTTGCAAAGAACTTCTGTCTTGGAGAAGTCAATGTCATGTGAACCTACTGAATTGTAACAGTGATCTGCCACGGCCAAAGTGTTGGTCCTACCGTGATTTAGGTCTGCTTTGTGTTCACGAATGCGGTCCGAGACATGTCGTTTGGTTTCTCCAATGTAACTGCTACCACAGAGGCAACTTAGTTTGTAGATGCCAGGGTACTGTATGTCCAGAATCACACCTTTTACAGACGGAACCAGATCACGGATTTTATGTAATGTGTTGAATCGGACCTGGATCTTGAGTTTATTCAAGATTTTGGAGATCTTATTGTGATCCCCGCAATGTAGGGAAAAGTGATGGTTTTGAAAGGCTCCTCAAGAGGGTCCTTCTTCATGGTTTGAGTGAGAGCTTTGAGGATTATATAAGGCCGTGGTAATTACACTGCACTATACAGAGATCAGTAATGGAGGTTTTAGGTAATAGTTATAACGTCTTTACCCCCCGCCCCCACCCCCCGCTTTTTTACAAAGATCACCTAAAACATTTGGAGTGAATACTGCAGGTGGTTCAGATTTTTGCGAGTTATTGTTTTGCCGGCTAGATGGGTCAGCAGAAGAGCCAGGGGCTCAACAATTGGAAGCATTATCAGTTGAAATCCTGGTTGAGGGCTGTCTCAGCCCATCACCATCCCTTCGGGGTCAATACAATTTCTAAATGGATATTCTGGGGGGGGGGGGGGGATGTAAAAAGTTGTTATCCTATGGATGGACTAACCACCCCCGCGATAGGAATGTGGAATTTCCATTACTCTATCCAGGAGGTAAGCCCTGCATCGACGCTCATTTGAGCACGACATCACCGCGTGATGTTTTGAATTATATAAATTAAAAAAGAGGGATGACATTGTCATCCTCTCAGCCGACAAGGGAAATGCCACTGTCATCATGGATAAAATAGAATATAACATCAAAATTCAAGAATTTCTCAACGATGGCAGCTATACAAAAAAAAAGAGATCCCACCAACAGCCTCGTCATAAAAACCAACAAAATCATTTCTGATTCAACTGCATTAATTGATCAAACCAAACAATTCTCGTTGAAACCTTCTGCTGCCAGGCCACCAAGATTATACATAAAGTAGATACACCCCTTCGTCCCATCGTCTCTACTACAAACTAGCTCGTTTTCTGTCTGAAATCCTGCGGCCTTTCACTGGAAAAACCACCTCTGCGGCACAAAATTCTACTCACCTGGTATCGACAATCAAGGGTATTTCCCTATCCCCAGACGACCTGCTTGTCAGTTTTGATGTAGTTTCCTTATTCACCAAAGTTCCTGTACCTGACACCATCACAATCATTGAAGACTTGGTTCATCAAGGACTAAACACTGAGGTACCCCACTGGTAAGACACTGCTTAACCAATACGTACTTCACTTGGAATGGAACGTTCTACAAACAAACTGAGGGCACCCAAATGGGCTCCCCCCTATCTCCAGTTGTAGCCAACATTTTCATGGAGAAATTTGAGACTGACGCCGTCCAGACTGCCACTCTGCGCCCAACCTTATGGAAGAGGTACGTGGATGACATTTTTGTCATCTGGCCACATGGCCGGCCTGCTCTAGACCAATTCTTCGACCACATCAATTCCATACACCCAGCCATCAGATTTACCATGGAAGTCGAAAAAGATGGCAAGCTACCTTTTTTGGATGTTCTAATAAAAAAGAGACCTGATGGTTCAATGAGCCACTCTGTCTACAGGAAAGCTACCCATACGGATGCTTACCTGAAACCGGATTCCCACCACCATCCATCCCAGAAGAATTCCCTCATCAAGACTCTGCACCATAGAGCCCAATGCATATCCGACCAGGAACACATAGCCAGTGAACTCTAGCACGTACACCAAGCTCTTAAGGCTAATGGTTATTCCGACTACACAATCCGCAAAGCTATCATTCCAACCATGAAGAAGGACCCTCTTGAGGAGCCTTTCAAAACCATCACTTTACCCTACATTGCGGGGATCACAAAAAATATCTCCAAAATCTTGAATAAACACAAAATCCAGGTCAGATTCAACGCATTACATAAATTCCGTGATCTGGTTCCGTCTGTAATAGATGTGATTCCAGACATACAGTACCCTGGCGTCTACAAACTAAGTTACCTCTGTGGTAGTAGTTACATTGGAGAAACCAAACGACATGTCTCGGACCGCATTCATGAACACAATGCAGACCTGAAACACGGTAGGACCAACACCTAGGCCGTGGCAGATCACTGTTATAATTCAGTAGGTTCACATGACATTGACTTCTCCAAGACAGAGGTTCTTTGCAAGCCATCTGGCTACTATGAGAGATTTGTTCATGAGGCTATCCACATATACAAACACAGAGAAAATTACAACCGAGAAGATGGATTCTGGCTTAGCAATCATTGGAAGGATTTGATAAACCATTCGGGTCTTAATTGATTAATCGCGTATTCTTCGCTCTTTCGGTAAAGTCACGTTGAAGGGAAACAATAAAATAATAATATATAAAACAATATATTTTATTACTTTATTGTTTCCCTTCAACGTGACTTTACCGAAAGAGCTATGAATATGAATTACTGCAGTCACGAAAGCTTTAAATCAAAATTAGATTGATCACGCTTAAGGTGGCTTTCAGACCGCATGCATTATTTTTCATCTCCCCCCTCCTCTTTTCCGAACATAGATGGACTCGTCCATCTGAACAAACTGCCAAATCGCTCTCCGTGGTACTAACGTTAAAAAACCACCACTTTTTTCAAAATTTCTTGTTGTGGTTTTCACACCTGATGATGATTGCTTGTGTTGCAGTCGAAACGTCGTGAGAATTTTATTGTTTTATATTTTTATTATTTTATTATTTCCCTTCTACGTGACTTTACCGAAATAACCAATAATAATATAAATGTTAATTAGAATCTATTGCCATCTTACAATTTGGCTTATCAAACGGGAGGAGATTATTTACCAGCATCAATCTATCCAAATAAAACTATCAACTATTTAGGCAAATATGACACTTTAACACGTAGGCTTTCGCGACCAATATTATTCATAATAAAGGTTTTTGGGTTAGATCGCGTTTATTTATAAATGTGTCGTAACCCTTGCTTGATGATGCTGGATGTATTGGTAAATACATCCAGTGATGCTGGATGTATTGGTAAATACATCCAGCATCATCAAGCAATTCGCCAGAATTGCTTGATGATGCTGGATGTATTTACCAGCGAAACGTCGTACTCAAACTGTAAATGTGGATTAACTCTTCAACACACCGGTGGGCTGAAGTAGTGAATTATTTGTCTTTTGTCAACGTGACACTTTTTTGCCGATTGGCCGTGTCGGGTGGTGGAGGGTTACGACACATTTATAAATAAACGCGATCTAACCCAAAAACCTTTATTATGAAAAATATGACACTGACACCGCAATCCACTTCTATTTGACCTTTAATGTTAATTGTTTAATAATATCCCTGGCTGGGTGAGTAACTATCCTGTTATCCTCTAAAGCATTTTCATTATAAATTATTTAATTGGCTTTAAAAGTCAATTTCAGCTGCTTGGTTATAAAATGAACCAGTACTCAGGAATAAATACACTTGTCTTTCTTATCATCTTTCCACATGTGTTTATTCACTTGGCATAGGAGAAGGTAAGGGGAATTTTCAGAACACATATGAGGGACCGATATCCTGGCCCATCTATCGGCCTACTGCTATTGGATTTAAATCTAAGGTTCGCTAGTCTCATCCCCAATTTTGTTCCCCTGACAATATTGTGAACACCCAGTACCGAACAGATTGCAGTCAGTTCCTTCGCTGATTTATAACTTGTATTCTCAAATTTCAGTGATAGAAAACAAGTTCAGTTACTAATAATAATAATTTAAAAAACTACTTAAAATCTGTGGCCTGTGCTCATAACATTTAGGTAATCCAAAACACAATTAGTTTGTAATTAGATTGATGAGGGGCATGTATATGGGTATTTTTCATACTCTTACAAAACAGATGCATAAAGAGCACGTGCTTGCCCACATGTGAATGGTATGCCACATTTCACAGCATCCATAAGAAAACGTAAAATGAGTTTTGCTGTGCCAGCCAAAAACACTTGCAATAAAGCCTCTGATGTATACATTAAATGTGATGGTAGCCACAGCCATCGATTTCATCCTCTTGTAAATATAGTGAGGAAAAATATAAACAAACAAAATAACCTTACAACATTTATCGATAATATTGCCTTTACGCAAGATAATATTCAACAATGTGACATTTCAGTTCACGTCCCTTCTTCGGAGCAGAAGTTATTAACAGTTGTGGTTAATTTTTTTTAGGTTTCTACTTGTTCAGCACTGCCAATGCAGGCCCGCGAATATTTGTTTGATTTTAATTATTCTGTAAATTTTAATTGAGTATTAAAATCACATGTATAAGCACAGCATAACTGGATGGTAAGGATAGCCAGTGTTTGTGCCCTTGTTGCAAATGCTTATCATCTCAACAAATCCACCCCATGTCGGTGTGCATAGGATTTGTACACGTGGATATAAGTCACTGGGAGTATAGTCTGTTTATCGGAAGCATGTGTGAAATCCCACCAGGGCATGTCCTACAGCACAGCTGTCATCAAATGGGCCATGTTGGAATTACACCATCATGCAAAATAGCATTGCTTTACAAAGAAGAAAAGTATTGCTCTTCGACCATAGTGTCCCTTTTGTATGTGTTGTGTCGGTTGTTTTTCTATCAAAATGCAGCATTCCATATGCGGTTCCCATACCAAGTATTCACACACATCGCTCAGAGTATGGAAACAGATAGTTACAATGGCGTTTTCTTCAGCATATCCAAAACAGACACCACCACTCTCGCTGCAGATTGATGTCCATTGAAATGTTTAGTTGTGAGAACTGCGTGTAATTCAAATGCATTCTAAAAGTATTTTCAATCTGCTGTGCAATGATAATCCAACATCTTGTCACAGGTTACAATGTTTGACAGAAACCCAATTTTCTCCTAAATCATACCACAAAAACTGCAGCCCACTGGACACTTGTTAGAGGAGATTTTTTTTTACCCTAACCACCAAATTCTTCTGAGGCCCATTTATTTAACAATGTCAAGTGTCAATCAATGCTTTTGTCTTAGATCCACAAACATTTTTTTAAATGAAAATAGTGTGCTCCAACATTGCGGTTTTCGATTAACTCCATCTCCTTCATACAACAGAGTGTTCTTCGAAAAATATGAAATAAAAAAATACAACAAATATTGAGTACACATTATAATAAGAATGTGTATATATGGGGCAAATATTAAAGGTCGATCAGGAATCAAATGAGCGAGAGTAGGGTTGAGTTTCATTGGAAATCATAAAAACTAACATACCAATTTACTTACGGAGTAAAGTTTTGAATCAAAGAGTATTACCTGCTATGGCATGGATCAATAATATGGACATTGATTACAACAAATATTTACATATTTTGGAAAGTACACAAAAAGCATGGAGTGATGTGCGCAGGGAATTGCACAAATCAGTATACGGCAAAGTGGGCGTAAGAGGTCAAGGCTGATGGATGAGACTGGCGACGGAATAGCAGCTGTGGGAAGACATTGCTCCCGTGAAGAGAACCACGGCGAAGATGGAGCGTGTGTGCGGGGGCGAGATAGGTTGTGGGGACCGTGGAAAGTGATGACATGGGGAGGGAGGCCTTCATCCAACAGTGGATAAAACATCACTAAGTTTGAGTTCATTTGCTTCTGGTTATTGTTTCCAATTATTGTATTGCCATTTTGTATTCTGCTTTATTATAGTATGTTGTTGGTCGTTATGGTTGAATGTTTAACATTTACATTCACCTTTAATGTTACCTCAAATCAGCCTTGAACAGTGAAAAAACAAAATACCTCTCACTGGATGCTCAGCTGGTAAAATATACGTCGATCAAAACATCAATACATTCAAATTGAAGAAGTGTATGACCACGTGGCATATCTATGTACAACAATCATTGCTCAATTTCCAAATAATTGTTAAATCGTATAAAGGGTATTGTACAAACTAGTGTCAGACTTACTTTTTCATTTGTCCATTTGACTAGGAAATAATTTATACAGCGATAAGTGCGTGGCCAGCCGACACCCCAGAAGTGCATCACGCTGAACGGCTCTACTGCTTAGCAGTCCATGGTGAAAATTATATAATAAAGATCCTATTATACCAGGTGAAAACCAATTAAGATGACAACACTTTTTTGCGATGGTGGTCTGGGTCAACAAGGGACAATGGTTAAATAAATGGCAAGTTGCGGAGTCGTTTTATGAAGTGGTAATTAAGTATAAATATATTGCTTTTATTACAAAAGTTGGCGTTTCTCGCTGTTTTACATAAATATCGGTAGACCGATGAACAAAGCGTGACGCAGATTGCATGTGAAAGGGGTAGCAGCATTGTTAGAGGCATCCAGGTCATGTGGTGCAATCCCGAGGCCCGCTGGTCTCCCAGGGCAACGATGGGCAAGTTTCTGAACCCACCACAGCCCGAATCTGTTCACCCAGTAGTACAAATTGGTTCACCACAGTCAGTCAAGCAGCAGTTTACATCTGGTGGGGTAAAGTGTGGGTACGCCAACCTCTTTCTCAAATAACTCTGGTCAGGATCGAAGAGGAGGTCAAACACCCTCGAGTGAGACCCTTCTACAAGCAGTGGCGTGAATTTACAGGGCTCCACTTATCTATTTGCCTTTTAGAAGGTCCGGTGTGTGGCGAGAGAGGAGAGTGACATCATGCTGGTATCCTGAATCTGGCCAGCAGGAAAAAAGCCACATGATGCAGTGCAGGGGTTATAGGTTGTGAAGACAAGGGCTCCACCTTTCATTGATGGGTTGATACATGCGTTCCCGTTTGCGTTTAAATTGGGACCTTGATTGTACTAAGAAAAATTGTCTCTATAGATCACAAAGTGTGCTCACCTTTGGCAATGGGGTATACGTGTTTGAGACCAATTAACAAAAAACTCAACACATTCGTCAATAACACTGTGGCCTTAAAAGGAAACGTATATGTAGCAGGTGATGTTTCGGGCAATGGCACATTTTTCATAGCACATAGAGATGCGAGAGAGATCGAGTGAACAAGAGCCAGAGACAGCACTTGTTTACACCATGGGGCCTGATGAGAAATTAAAATAAAATTCTGCTGAACAATTTTTAAATTTGCATGTTCATTATTAAATCTGTCTCTCTGACTTATCTATTTATGTGCTATGAAGAAGGGACATTGCCTACACATCGCCTTTCACATTTTCCTTTTTAGGACAGAGCATTACTGACAGACGTGTGAGTTCTTGTTAATTGTGCCTGGTACACCACTGTCAACATATCTTTGTCAAATATGTTCAATTTAGAGACAAACTCGTTTGACATTGTCCTTGCTGATTTAAAAATATATATAAACCACTTCTCAGTTTTAGTAAAGTTAGCATGCCAAGGGACAAAGGACTCATAACTGGATACCGCGGTGGCGAGATGTAAACTACCTCGCCTGGTATGAAGGAGGTTGCGGGTTCGATCCTGATTCTGCTCCTGACCCTGACACCTGTATATTTGGAGTTTGCGTGTCTCTCTCCCCGTGGGCGTGTAGATTTTTCTCCGGGTCCTCCGGTTTTCCCTCCACATTAATAAACGTGCATTTAAAGCATTTGGCTGCTATAAATTACCAAGTGATACGCCATTTCTTTGAGCTATCATTTGTGGCCAAGTCGCTTCTGAAAAAGAGCTATATAGCTCAGTGGGCCTTACCTGGCAAAATAAAAATACAAATAGTTTATGAGTTTAAACTTTACAGGTAATGCCTGCAATGACTTAAATGAGATTAGACAGCAATTTTAAAGCATTGATGAGCTATCTTCCCAATTGAAAATTAACATAATCCTTCAATGCTTTCCATTTAAGTTGACTCATCCATTAAAGAGACAGAAGTAGACTTGAATTGGAGCACACTAATGACCACAGGTTACATGATGAAGTCAGTATAATATGACAATAAATCAAGAAACTTTAGTTTTACTGTTCTTTACAAGGAAAACAAAGAAACTGTATCATGTACAGAATGTGAACTGGTAGCACATTAGTGTTTGCGATGTGGACTTGTAAACTATTTAAACATGTGGCTCTTTGTAAGAAGACGTTTCAAAAATTTCAGCATAGCAATGTTGAATTCTAATGCGGGGGCGTTTGGCTGCGTGTATCAACATGTATTCCAGATCGATGGTGTCTCAGGGACGCGTGAATGTGACTCTCATTGTCTCCACCAAGGCTGCTGGATATTAATGCCTTTAATGTCTATGTAGCAAAGCTGTTTCCAAATCAAAGGTTCAATCTTACGGTTTCCATTTAGCTAATGTAAAATATTGCTATAATCCATCACGCGTGGATAAAACAGTGGAGCTCCACATGTGCAGCTGGCATGTGTTAATGGATTTTCACTGTAAGAAAAGTGAGTAATTTTTATTGGCTCTATTCACACAATGACTTTTCAATTTCCTTTATATATATGTTTAATAAACATATAAAGTATATGGATATTTGTCCCGATGACAACATACATATTAGAAGTAATGTGCATATTATACATGCAGGACAATTGATTTTACATGCATCCATTTTGGTTATTGCTGTTTTAGTTTGTAATTTCTCAAAATATTTAACATTTATTGTGTTATTTTGTACTGTTGCAAAAAACTGTTAAAACATATACTATAAAAGTATAATTTTAGTTGACATTAAGCAGGCGTTCATGACTAATATTATGATTCATAACAGATTTTTGGATCAGATCGCGTACGTAAAATGTGTGTTGTACACCCTCCTCCACCTGATAAAGCCAATTAATAAAGTTGTCACGTGAACAAATGTGCCAATTAATTACTACTTCAGCGCCACCTGTGTGTTGGATGTTGTGAATTAAATATTGTGAATTGCTCTCCAAACACCGGTTTGCTGAAGCAGTAAAAAGGTATCACGTTTGTTAATGTGACAACTTTATAAATTTACTGTGCCAGGTGGAGGAGGGTGTACGGCACATATAGTAAATCATCGATTTTCTGACGCCTTCGGAGGAGGGGGGGGGGGGGGAACGCCGAATTATCAAAAATGCCGGATAATCACATCATTATTTAAAACAGCTTATTTTTGCACATTCTTGAATGACATGTTTTATGTGTTGTTAAATGGGGTTTTTTTGTGTTTAAAATCTCTTTACTATGTGAAAGTGGCATAATTAAAGATAAATATAGACAAAAACAAATATCCTCCTTAAAAAGTTACTGTATTTACTGCACCGTATTTAGCACTACAATCTTGAAGACTCTGCATGGTGTGATGTATATACGTGCAGTATTTTCATTGTTCAAGTTGTCGTATGTAGTGTACAATGTACTTTACATCATATTTAACACAGAAATCAAGCGTAGCTACTGTTTTTTTGTCACGCACACAGTGCCGAACGCCAGACTGGGTTACAGCCTTTCGAGCGATTTTGCCGGTTTCGCCGGATGGGACCTCTGAATAATGTTGGAAGCAGTCGGATAATCGGGTACCGGATAATATATATAATTGATGATCAACTGTATTTTATTTTAGTGATATGACTCAAAAATCAATTATGAATTACATTTTTCATGATCCTTGTACATTTTTACGATGGGTCAAAAAATCTGCCACTTTGTGATAACGTGTGTATAATATAGAATTGAAGCTTTCGTGACTGCATAAATTACTATACTCATTGGTTTTTTTCGGTAAAGTCACGTATGCAGTGCCGTTGTTGAAAATAGAAACAGAAATATCCATTGTATAATGGAAGGTAATATATAAAGCAAAATATCACCACACCTGTGTGCCGAAATTTCAAACGTTATGGCCCCGATCACACAGGATACATTTTAGACAGATGGCAGAGCGAAATGCTATACCTTTCATTGAAAACATTTAACACGAAGTATACATGTGCAGCCTCTGCTTCAGAGATGCTTGAAAGGTTAAAGCTATTGAATGCTGGGGCTTTGTGATGGATCCTTCAGGCAGGTTTGTGTGGTGACATTACAGCTAGCATTTAACTTTAGGCTCAAACCTCATATGTGCATCTTCATGATTTTATGAATGAGCATTATGATCGTCCCCAATTACCAGGTAAAAATATGCAACGTGTACATTTGTATGCGCCCAACAATGGTAAACTGTGTAATTTAACAGTTCGGTTTATTGTAATTTTTTATATTTCATTGAGTATTGGTCTCCTGTCAGGATTGTGATGGGCTGCCCTTTCACCAAGAGGAAATCCCACCTTATAATGGAAAATGTTCCTTAGTTCCCCCATAATAATACAATTCTGGCATTCTGTTTATGTGGCAAGTTGCCATCTTTTCACAAGATGTTTTTTTTTCTGATGCAGGCATATAGCCAGCCGTGGGTGGCAACATCCAAATCTGAACTCTGGATACCATCACTGCTGGCTCAGCGCCAATCACGATTATTATAGCCCCTTTGTCAACTATTAAACTATCTTTTATTTTACCAGGTAAGGTTCACTGAGCTATATAGCTCCTTTTCAGAAGCGACCTGGCCATAAATGATAACTCATCCAAGTGGCTTATCACGTGGAAATTTATAGCAGCCAAATACTCGAAATGCATGTTTCTAAAAGTGTGAGAGAGAAACTGGAGGACCCGGAGAAAAATCTATGTGACCACGGGGAGAGGGACAGGCAAACTCCAAATATACAGGAATCAGGGTTGGGATAAAATCCACGACCTCCTGTATACCAGGGGAGCTAGCTAACATCTATTACTGGATGAAGGCCTTCCCATGCTTTGCCGATCGTGAATATTTTTTACCATATTTCACCACAAGGCATTGACCAGCACGTTCAGGTGCAGTCAACCATATTATAGGTTTTTTGGGGGTTAAATCACGTAGATATAATGTGTCGTATATGTATAAAAGGTACAGTCAAACAAACCCCGTGGGCTTGTATGCCTTCGTTTTGTTTGCTCATAATTCGCTACGATGATTAGTGCGGTGAAAGGGTGACTACAGATTTCACTTACCACTGATGGCTAGGTCAGGGTGGCTAGGTTCAATGCACAGTGTGTGAACCACTGCACCACGGCTCCACCCGATGTGAGTATTAGCTTTTAGGAATTCAACCACCTCGCAATCTAATTTAATTTTCGTTTTGTAACCCATACTGTATTATACATATTTTAAGAAGGGTAACGGCTGAGCAGTGGTGTTTACCAAATAAGGCGATACACTGAAGCCTTTTCATACATTTCTCCTGCACACACAAAGGGGTCAAAATGCATCCAAAATTCATAGGGGTCAGCTGGAGCCCTCATATTTGGGCTTTAGTAGCTCGTTGAAAAATGTACGACTGCAAAATGTCAATAATATGGCATCAATAATATGGTGCTTAAAATTGACGTGTTTAAAATATAATGGCCAGGCAAATGTACATCACCAATCAAGGGGGTCGACAGCAGATATTAGGATCTCAAGCACATGGGACCATTCAATTTTCAATCTTGATTCATATGCGTCTGTTGCACATGTGGTGTAGGAGGTTTTTTTCACGTGTTTTGAAGTAAATTACGCCGGACTGAATGTGGCTTCATGATAATGTTTACAGCGATTGTGAATGCACTACAGAAGGCCTCCTTTAGCTGAGTTGGTCATGGGATTGGCTTGACCATACTTCACCACAATGGTCAGTGCAAGTTGGTCGTAGGTGGGGCTGGACGAGAAGGACCGGTTCAGATAACAACTTTCCACCAAAGTTGTTTTTGCCAATAATCGGGAATTGAACACAAGTGACCAGGTTCATAGCTCAGTGAACAAACTGCAGATAAACTACTACCAATAAATAGCTGTATTAAAATAATGAATATATATAAAATGGAGGCAAACTTTTAATTGGATAATATGAGGTGGCATATAAAAAAAATATTTGATAAAAATAAACCAACGATTTTGGTGTGTACCCAAAACCTGAACATTGTGTAACCTCAGAACGGACAAATTCAATGCGCGTTTCCATGCTAATCTTCCGGCATGCGCTCTACAATGCTTCCATTACGGACAGTACCTTCATGTCCCATCCATTGCCCACAGTTGCTGCATTTTAACCAAACAAATATTGCACACGATTGACCAGAGCACACTGAGTCCACATTCTCGTATAGGGAATCCTTCGAAGCCTTTAGAGGCTTGGTAATTCATGTAATGATAAGTTAAAACAAGATGATCGGTTACAACTGCATCAGCATAAAGAAACAAGCAATTCAACAATTTCTTAACAGACTTTTCCAGCCACACTCTATATTGAGGCAGAATTTGGGGGATCAATTGTGATGGGCCCTTTTATGGGGAGTACTCCTATCTCTTCCATCACGTCTGGCCATCATTAAAGAGTACATTAAACTCCCTTTAAAAAAGGATAGGTGCCCCTATTTGCAGACGTGCAAATGCTGTGCACAGGGCTGACCTTTACTCCGAATGGACAAATGTCACACGAATAACTTGTATGGCTGTACAATATTATACATTTTGTTTCAATCATTACCATACCTATCAATAATGTACCCATGTTTAATTTAGATGAAATTCTATGCCACTTGTAAAGGCAGCAATGCGTGATCGAAGCAAAATTCAAATTTTTGGATTTACCTCCAAACTCTATGTAATGGCTATCCTGCATCCTCTTTTCAGTAACAACCTATATCACTGTAATACATTTGCCACTTGGGTGTCCTATAAAATTCGTATTAACAAACACATCTGCGAGTGGAAAGTAATTTTTTTTGTGAGGACGACAACCGTCATTTATTTGCTATCAGATACTAGCTCCACCCAATAATGATTTAACCTTTATGGATTTGGACGATATGCACACATGCAATCATATGCACACACACACAAAAAACGCTCTGGTATCTTCTTGCAGGGCCAAGGTTACCAATTCTTCTCAATCTAATTCTTGCACCAAATAGCATTTCTACCAACGCAAACATCACCACGAAGCCTGCGGGCACTGCCATGGGCAACAAATTCCGATAACGAGATATGTTGGCCTAGGCGCCAAATCACCCATGGCATCCACATCCATAACCCTTAGCCACCCAGGGTTTGTGAAGGGTTACAGCACAGGCTGACAGCACAATGCTCAGAGAAACATTTTTGTTAAAACCAGCGAGTTGCTGCAATGAAAGGGGTCTTGACCATGCTTTCTGAACTGATAGGGTGCAACCAGGCTTCTTAGTGACTGCTGGAATACAAAGTCTTTTAAAGGACACGCTTAGGACCCATGGTTCACAGGCTCTGCTCGGCCATTTAAAATGGAAGATGAGACTCAGATCTAGATTCAAGGCTGACACGACCTATGGGTCACAAAATGCAATCTCTTTGGTGGGCAAGGCTGAAAAAGAGACATTGTAATGTTGCCAGGTATAAAATGCCCCTTTTTGGTAGAGTTCTCATGCCTGGTATGGTGCTGAGTGTAGAGTGCGTGTGTTTTGCTCTGATAAACGTGTCATATGGTATGTGCAGTCCATAAAATACACGGGGAGGATTTTTTGGCCAACTAAGCAATCTGCAGATATCTTGTTACAATTCAAACAAGATACTGTATGGCCATAAATCGAGTTATGGTCAAAGTGTGTCTGTTCAAAAAATTGTCTCTACCTGATGTATAAAAAAGCACACACTATGTGTAAATATAGATTACAGAATATTAATAATGTACTAGAAAATGAAAACCACAGTGCATGGTATATCTGGTCGAGTACATTTCTGCTGAAAAAATGCATTTAAGATTTGTATGGGCAATCATTAAGAACGTAGCACCATATAACCAATTTCACACTATAAATAGCTCTCCATTGCCCTTTGTCACTCCACTGCCGGTGGAGGGCCCTCCATACAACTTGCAGGTTATTTGACCATTCTTCACCATGCTGGTCTGGTCGGTGTGGGTTAGCGAAGGACGGAGAGCATGGGTGCAGTTGCATATAAGTACAGTACAATAATTAATTTTGCCCCACGTTAACATGCACCAAAGTTACGTTTCCATAAATGGAGACCTATGTTCATGTCTCTCTGTGTTCTGATAATATAAGCTGGAAGGATGTCTGAAAATCGCTGGCATGATCTCAGCAGTCTTTAATTTTTTGGATAGTAATTAACTGGAAAACATAATTATTCCAACATCATCAGCATTAACATTCAAGCATGAGGTTATCTCTGCTGTGAGGTTATCTCTGCTCAAGATATATATTCGTAACTGAAGAAAAAGTGCACGTTAACAATTAATACAATAACTTCTCATGACCGTGGTCAAAAATGAATAAATTTAAAAGAGGAGTTGAATATGTTTTTCATTTTCCTGAATTATTAAAAATGGATTTTTTTTTACCAATTATTGACTCAGGCCGAGCATGATTCACCACCATCTGTGATAGAGTTATACTGCACTAGAATAATGCTTGCCTTGCTCTCTGCTGTTGAAAAAAAGACATGTTATTGTTCTTATAATTATTTCATGATATCTTTGCAAAAGAGAAATATTCAGGTATCATAAAAGTATTGAGTAATGACAACAAAATGTATAAATTCCGTGACCTCCAATACAGGTACTGGGTGTTGGATTGAACATGATTGCTGCTGATAATGATGATGAAAAATAATGATGCACATTAATAGGAGATTGTTGAAATGTCCATTATAAATAAGGATATTTAACTGTTGTTTCGTTTCAATCCAACAAAATAAGTACAATGTTTTATGCAGATATCAGGGAATATTGCTTGATAAAACCAAGAAACACATCTAAAAAATATATAATTTACAGTAATAAATTAATTGTCTAAGTGATATATATATATATCAATTCATATATTTTATTCATATAGCATTGGTTAGTACAACATATATTAAAATATTACAAAGGAACAGAGAAAAACATAAAAGGAGTCAGACAATTTTAAGTGGAAGCAAAATGTAACTTCACTGTTTTCTGCAATGGCCGTTAAATTGAGGTCATATTTAATGAAGACGAAAACAAATTCCACCAAAGGGTTTCACACTGCAGCATTTTGTTAATCAACAGGATTTTAAAGAGATTTTGCCCAATGGTTGGAAGTGAACCAGGTGACATTGAAAAGGAAAAACTTACATCAACATCCATCACATTATCTACATGGCCGGTGTGCGGCCACTGTGGATATTGTTGGTGTATTATTGTGAGCCTTAAAAACAGGCCGGGTGGCTCAGCAGTAGAATGAGCGGCTCGCAGTCGAAATTCTGTGAGTTGAAATACTGTTTGGGGGATTGACATTTATCTGAGGTTAATCAAATTACTACCGCTTTGTGAGCAAGTCAACAGTGGTTTCCCTATGGGCAGACTCACCCCACCATGGGAATGTAGAAGTTCCACCACTGGATGAAAACGTGAGATAACACTTCCTCAATGCTTATTTGAGCAGGAAATCAGTTTCACTAAAAGTCAAAATTAATCGTTTAATCGCTCCATTATTATATCTATTATTTTATTCTTAATAATAGTCCAATATGCTTTTTTTCCTCACACACACTACTGGGTAGCTCGATTGTATACTCTCGCCTTGAGTGAAATGTACTCCTTGAGCAAAATAAATACAAATTAAAACTCACAATAAACATGAAGCAGGTGCTAAAATTGACAACTCTGCGAGATAGCTGTTTGAAGAATTACTCTCACGCAAGCCATTTTTCATTTGGCAATTCAGAGATAACCACTTCTGTTTCTTTCATGATTTTGACACGTACATTACATGATGCTAGGTGTCCTGCACACGCCTGTGACATTATAATTTGTGTTGTCAAAATACTGAATACTCTGGTAGCACCGTGACTAGCACAGTGTGGATGTAAATGAATGGAAAATGCAATGAATGTTAACACGTTTTGACTAAGTGTATTGAAGTTTGAGCATACATTGTAACAAAAGACATCAATCACGAATGCAATGCATGGAGAGTTCGATTACAGAGCTGGATTTTTATGCAAATATGGCAGCATATAATCCTTTATGCCCCAAAAAAAGCATTCAAGAAAGGAGAGGCCTGGTAGTTGTTTTAATAATTGGGAGCAATTCTACAAATTTGCCTATTACACTGTCAGTACATTGGTCTGGCCTTGTGAGCAATGCCATGTGATACATAATGTCTTCAGAAATTAATATAAGATGTGCACGTGTTAGATGATGCAATGGAGCATGACGTTCCGAAATAATTTCACACGTAATTAATATTAGGCTTATTTGAATATAAGTGAATGAACATTTTATTTATAAAAATAGAACTTGCATTCCTTCAGAAAAAAATATTTGTTTACAAAAAGCCAGAGTAATGTTTCCCTATTTACCATCGGTAGCCAAGGTGGTTTGTTCGTGGAACATAAACATGTTTTACTCATGAACACTTATTACATATTTTTCAAACAGTAACCTCTCCAAACACGTTTATGTATTTTATAACGAGCTTTACAAATAAAACAATAATTTGCATCCCCTTCATTTGCAGAAATTTGTTGGATGAAGGCCAAAAGCCTCTCTCTTGCCATGTCAGTCATGGGGGTTTACTTGACTATACTTCACCACCATAGTCAATTGCGGCTTGATATAGGATGGGTGAGGAAGGCCATAACTGGTTTAGCTATCGCCTATCACTCACCGCTGATGCTATCCATGGCCGGGAATGAAACTCAGGTTGGAGTGGTTAGCGTAATGTGTCAACCTCTGCCGCTACACTCCTTCAATGAATAAATGTAGATCGTTAAAATACGCCCTACATTATGTTTGAGCCATTGTTTAAGTTCTCATAGTCAAATGTATGTGGCCATGCAACCCAAATTATGGACCATTTAGTAAACCACTATTGTCTACGCTTCTGATTTGGAGGAGGAATAGCAACACTACACAAACGCTCTCCTGAAGCCCTCTGATCGTGGCGAGCAGCGGACCTTGGCATTGGCATTTAGCTCCTCAGCATATTAGCACACGTAAGAATAGAATGTACGTTAACATATTTTGTCTAATCTCTGTTTAGATTAAAAAAAATTGTCAGGCTAAGATCTCTAAATTAAAAACTCATTTCTTCTTACTGTATTTTGTGTTAAGGTTGTTGTCCTTTCCCCGCACCTCTGATTATCACAGGTGGAAACGTAGAATGCGACAGAAGTTCAACATACATACATCATTTTTATACTACCAGCCTCATCATGACATGGTGATTTGGTGATTTGGCCAGCAGGATTCACTAATTGCTCACCGATTTCACACAAAAAAAACACAATAATGCAAGGGAAAAAAACCCCGCCACAGATATAAATCCTTCAAATCGCTCATTTTAATTAGGATACAGTAAAAGGTCAACTCCCATAAGTTCAGGCACTCCTCTCATTTCGTAATGCTAACAGCCGGTAATTCTCAACACAGCATAATGCAGCATTGGCTCTTATTTATTGTATACATGTATTTATACTCTTTGATTCGTTCGAGATCACGACGTTTCGATCGCAACACAAGCAGCCGTCCTCACCGGAGGACCTGTGGCGATCGAAACGTCGTGATCTATTATTATTTTTCTACCCACGTGACTTTACCGAAAGAACCAAAGAGTATGGATTCCTGCAGTCACGAAAGCTTCAAATCAAGATTACATGTATTTAGTTAGCCCTTTTTACAGATAGCTGATGTTTGTAATCTATCCGATTTGACAAACATCAAAAGTAGTAATCCTAAGAAATCTGACACCAGTTTCTACAAAATACATTTCTGCAATTCAAAAGAAGCCTATATCTAAAATGTGTGACTCAACGCAACCCAAATTAAAAAAGTAGAATCATAGTATTGCAATTCCTAACTCATGCCACTGCTAGCAGAAGGGCCCCCACTTTAGGCAGATTTAGAGGGCCCCTGGAGTGGTTATTTTGGCCTACTCTACCATGTTGGCCAAACATCTTGGAAAATGTTAGAATGCCAACATATTATCCCATCACACGTGACCTGTCAGTCGACTGTTGCGTTGTGGTGGTATACAATTATAAGCCAGTGGCAGGAAAATACCACCAGGTTACATATACACACCGATATACACATATACACATATAACGATAACAGCAACCTTCATTTGCCACCGAGTGGCTGTGACACCACCATGGCGCCTGTGCCATGCGAGGTGCACTCTGAGGCTACTTGAAGCGGTTCCCAATGTGTGGGTCCTCAAGGCCGCGGGAAGTGGTCCCCATAAGTTTCGCAGAAACCACCATTGAGAGGGCAGTCGCTTCAATTTGGAGAAGAAAAAAAAACATGGGCTTAGGTAGTCTGTGAAAATGGTGTGAGTTGACATTGGGTTTAGAAGATTTTGGGGAACCACTGCTCTTCATAATGGCTTCATATGTCACTCAAGCAGCTCCCACATCTCAGCCGCTCATGGCCACTACATTTCATCACCATTATAACGTTCTTGAATGGAATCAATAGGGAAAAGGTTATTCCCCCCCCCCCAAGCCCTATTTAGACTTGTTTTTGTGTGATACCTGCATTGGCCATGATGCACAAGCACAAACAATAACAGAAAAACTCAGCACGTGTGTCAAAAGCACTCCTCTCAAAGGGAAAATATGACATGTGACATGTCAGGTACCTTCCCCTTATTCATAACAAAAGCCAGTTCCGCCGTTCTGAAAACAAGATATTGACATGCAGATACGGCTATGTTAAAGCCAAGATCAATTAATAAAACACTTTTACAAAAATTGGCATGCTTTAATTTGTAAAAACAAGAAGGTGCTCTAATCTTGTTTTATATGTGCAAAAAAGGTTTTGCAATAGCGTTTCTGTCAGTAGCTTAACGAGCATCGGGACAGGGTACGCCTGCCGCACCCTCCACCCCTGGTGACCAAAGCTATGAGTGGGGGCTTCTTGACAACCAACCATGAGATGTGTTTTCAACAACAGTGTAAAAGAACAAAAAATATATTTAGCAAAAACGGAGCCCCCCTACAGCATTAAATGTTCGAGACCGTGAGTGTAAAGATGTGTTTAACACGTCAGCTTTTAGGGAAAGAGATTAAACATGTTAAAGAAGCACTAAGACTGAATGGCTACAATAATGCTCAAATTAACAGAGCATTGAATACCAAATCAAGATCGAACAACAATACTGCTGAAAGTGATCAGATTATCAAAACAATTAAAATACCATATATCTCCGGAGTTACTGACAAATTAGCCCGTGTTTTGCAAAAGCAAAACATTAAAGTGAGATTTGGTACGGTACACAAAATAAAATAAAAACTAGTGTCTTGTACTAAAGATGAATTACCGAAGGTATCAACAGAAGGTGTTTATCGGATTAATTGCTTATGTGGTAAGTGTTATATTGGACAGACGGGACGTAACATTAGCGTAAGACTAAAATAACACCAAAGGAACATTAAATTCTCCCAAACACAGCTGTCAGCAGTGGCAGAGCATGATTGCCAACAAGGACATTCAATTGATTTTGATAACGTTGAAGTGTTATGCAGAACTAATTATGACTGGCCAAGATTAGTTAGAGAATCAATTTAAATTGAGAAGAATTCAAATAATTTTAATCACTGTGATAGCTATAGAATCAGCGCAGCCGGGAAGCGTCTTATTAAGTAATACACAACACATATTGCAATTCCTTACAGGTGAGTCACATGCATACACCCCCACCTCCGCCCCTGATCTCGAATCCTGATGGAGTTCAACAATGATGACGTCATCCTGCACTATTTAAGACCGGAAGCAGGTGGAATGGCTTCACTATTCTGGCAAATCGCCCGAAGATGCCAGATGTAATTACCAGCGAAACGTCGTACTCAAATTCTAAATGTTGTGGATTCACTCTTCAAACACACCGGTGGGCTAATTGGCGTTTTGTTAACGCGACACATTTTTTACTGATTGGCCGTGTTGGGTGGTGGAGGGTTGCGACACGTTTATAAATAACGCGATCTAACCCAAAAACCTTTATGATTAATGTGATTAGGCAAGAGGTGCCACGATAAATAGCCTAGGTGCGACCGTGCGAGACAAATCAAAGATTGGGATCCCACCTGAACCGATTGCTGCACCCCCTGAGCTGATAATGTAGTTGCCCAATTTTGTTTCATGTTCATTTCATCCCCAAAAATAACAAAGAGATTTTTATTCTTAGTTTTTTCGGTAAAGTCACGTTGAAGAGAAACAACAAAATAACAAAATATATATAAAACAATAAAAAATTCTCACGACGTTTCGACCATAACTCAAACGGTCATCATCACACCTGATGATGACCGTTTGTTATTTTGTTGTTTCTCTTCAACGTGACTTTACCGAAAAAACTAAGAATATGAATTACTGCAGTCACGAAAGCTTTAAATCAAAAGAGATTTTTGTTTCGGTTTCGTGAAATGCGGAGGTGCAATTTTTGCAACCGTCGAAGCAATCTTCATATGTCCACCATTTGTCCCACACGCACAACGAATGCCCTCACAGGTGGAGGGACCTGGTACCCTACAGGCAGAGCAACACTCAAGCTTGCCACGGCACATTGTGTCTGATGGTCACAGCCCTGGAAGTGCCACGAACTTTTGTTTGGGGGATACAACAGACGACTATAAAGGGCGTGCTAACTCTACGGATTCAGCCTGCGTAAAGAAATGTGCCCTCTCAAACATCAATCAGCATGCACGGTTCCATTGTTAATGCCTTTAACCGTGCACGCTAATAAAATATGGCGTCAACGCACTTTTTTTTGTTCCTACCGATGGCAACTCGTTGAATAATGACAGCTTTAACACTAACGCTGTTTCAATGATACAATCGAAAGCACGTAAAGCAATATTTCACCAAAAGAAATCCACCGTCAAGAAGAAGCAATTTATTTTTTTCCAGAGTTCTTTATTTTTTGAAGTAAGAATTCACTACCACTCACCGGTATGGATCATATTGCTACGCTGTCGCTTCATAAATCTATTGATGCCCATCACAATGACGGGTGTCTCAGGGAGCACGTGCTTCTTTATGCAGTGTTATGGCAGTAAAAAAAAGTATACGTTGCCGACATAATACTCTAATATGCATAACGAATCTGGCACCCGAGTAATGGAGTTGCGTCTCTATTATACAGTAAATAGTGATATACTAGCCTTTTGCCCGTCCACGGACCGGTGTATTGCAGTAAATCTGAAACTTGCAAGCGAAAAGCTGACCGCGACGTGATATTCATTGCATCCATTCGTGTGCAATTTGTAAGGGCGCGGTGACACATTTCATTTTAAGGTTATAATCCCTTGTTCATCATGACGTCCTTTTTACTTCTATGTCTCAATAACGTTACGAAGATCACGTGACGTGAGGGTTCTGCCTTTGTAGTGAGGGTTGTAAGTTGACGCCGAGGAGGGGGGAGGAGGCGCCTCGCCCCCCATGTGGAGTGACGTCACCCGCTAATTATTATTAATGTGGGTGGGGGGGTGTCCATTTGGAGGACGTCACCTGTTCATGATTATCAATGTGGGGGGCTGTTCGATGTTGAGTGACATCACCTGCTCATGATTATTAATGAGGGGGGGGGGTCTCCATGCAGAGTGACATCACCTGCTCATGATTATTAGTGAAGGGGGCTGGTCGACGTGGAGTGACGTCACGCACGCGACACACAGACATTCTTGGTTCATTATAGTAGTAAATGTGTTACTCTAACTTTAACGCTGCCTTTTGGTCCACTACAATACAGCACTGCACTTGAAGCGTGCTAGCAGCGACCCAGACATCGACGCCACTGGAGAAGAAAGGGTACAATAGCAGCCACCTCGCCCAGCTGATTCGACCTTGCTAATGAAAAGATTGAACAATTAGTATCGCAGGTACGCATTCCTATTATTTAAACTGGAATAAGTGATGTATTCATTGATAATTTTCAACGGTCATGCTCTAGCTAAATGCTGGATGAAAGCCTATCAGAGCCATCGCCATCCCTCAATGTATCGCATAACATCCAACAATCCACTTGCATAACTCCCACACAGGTACTCTTGTACGTGTTCCCTCTATCACTTTCCACTCCAGTTTTAGTCTTGACCAGCAGTCGTCCTTCTAACGATGTGTCCTACCAAAGCCCACTTATTTCCTTAAGTCGTTGGGATGTTTCTAACTTGCATGTGTTTCTAAACCACTTTTAAATCTAGATTGAAAGCTAATTTCTTTATACAGTAAAACCTTGGATTGCGAGCATAATTCATTCCGGAAACGTGTTTGTAATCCAAAGCACTCGTATATCAAAGCACTCGTATATCAGTTGTGATCACGTGACGCTCGGCAGACAAAGCGTATACGTACTACTCGTATTGCAAGACCTCGCTCGTTTATCAAATTAACATTAATTAAAAAAAAAATTGCTTGTCTTGCAAAACACTCGCAGACCAAGTTACTCGCAATCCAAGGCTTTACTGTAAATCTGGTTTGTGTTGAGTGTGTTGTCCTTTCCCCGCACCTCTGATTAGCACGGTTGGCTATGTACAGCGCGAAAGAAGTTCAACATACGTACAAATGTTCTCCTGTTACTCTCTTTCTCAGTGGAGATAGTTCCAATCATGCACCTCCCATTGCTTCTTTACACACTCTTTAGCTGTCTTCTATTTTTGTTGTTAATATCCATGTTCTTGATCCATGGCCTAGCAGCTACAGTAATGTACACTAATTTAAAATGAGAGCACCTTGGAGTAAGAGTACATATTTATTTTGGCTAGAGCAATAAATATTGTGTACTTGTTTTAAGTAAAACTAGGGTAAATCCTCTGGCAATTGTGTACATGTCTCCCCACATTTTTCACATATAATGCATGCAAATTATTTTGGAAATACATTAACAATCAAATGAAATAAAAAGGCATTTGTGAAAAGAAATTAACTGTTATCGTACACCAAATGGCTTAATTTATGAATGGGGTTGTAGGTCAGTGGCTAGTTATTATCTTGTAATTGAAGTACTTTCTGACATCAACTAAACACCGTGTCACTGTGTTAGTTTGACCGTGGTTACTCAATTATATCAAACACGTTTTTCCTTTACAGCCTGATTCCTTTCACATTAGAAGCAAAGCGAAATACTGGCTCAGAGCTAAAAAATATTTGACCAATTTTATCCATTAATTGCTGATGAAAACAGCCCCATGCCATGTCGGGCATGTGTGTTTCTTGGCCATACTTCACCACACAGGTGAGCACGAGTTCGTGAAGTGGGGAAGCCTAGAACCGATTCAGATATCACTCGCTACTGACATTAGGCCCTGATAAACAAGACGTAACAAAGAGACATTGAGAGCTGCATGATTGGGATACATTTTAGAGACAAAAAGAGGAACACATGGATTAAAAAACACGCGTATGTATGTATGTGTAGTGAGTCATTCAGATACACTATTTAGGAGGCAACAACGTTTACTCTACACTTTACGCAACACCGTTACACACGGGACTAAATACACCTATTCTCGCTCTTGTTACGCATCGGACCACAATACACCTATTTCTCTTGCATACGGGACAACTATCATCGGGTCAGAGCAGCTAACGTGCTGCCTGACCCACGGTGTCGAAGACGGGGATGAAGACGTAGACGCAGCACTTGGGTTCCACTTCACCTGCAGACAGCCCGGATCTGTGATCGGGGCTTCCTTTTTATCTCTCTCGGCGCGTCCTGGCTCCACCCTCGGCCAGAATATTCCCGACGGTTCCTGGCTACACCGCACCTGTTCCCTCTCTGGCTCCGCCCTTAACCACGCCTCTTTCGGGAACTCTCCAGGCGTTCTCAGCTACTCCCCCCGTGCCCCCTCGTTCACCTGTGGCCCACATTACTCACCCCATCACGTGCTTAACCCGGTGCCGGGGTGACTCGTCCTCACATGGCCCCTACCACCAGCCGCCCCCCCCCCACCACACTCTCCCAGTGGCCCGCTCTGTGGTGATTCCCTGCGGCGCTGGTGGAGGCTGCAATCCCCTGCTCTGTCGGTAGGAATCGTCAGGCTTCCTCCTGGTCGCACCCAGTACCATGCCCCTAGTGGCCCACTGAGTGGTACTGCACGGTGTGTTAGCCTCTGCGCCTGTTTCAACGGCACTTGACGCTACGCGGCCGTAGTGATCCATTTAACATCACTACATGTTTCACTTCTTTCGCACCGTACGTAGCCAATCGCGCTAATCGGAGGTGCATAGATTCACGATGGAATTTTGATTGATAATAAAAAGCGGGCCTGGGCAGGACGCGTCACTAGAAGGGATAATGGTCAGTGGTGGAGGAAAATGACGGAGTGGCAGCCAAACAATGGAATGCGTCCCTTGGGAGAAGATGCCATGGAGATGGAGCGATGAATGCAGCTCGTTTGCGGGTGTTGGATGGATTATTACATAGCAGAACCGTGAGAAATGGCTGCAGCTTTGGGAGGTCTTCATCCAGAAGTGGATTGACCCTGACTGCTGATAAATGGATCTAATTGGAATGTAAGATTATGGCGTTTTATAGTTACTGTACTACCTATTAAAGAAATTGTTCCACAATGCACTGTGTATACGAAGTGATAATAAATATGCAATTTGATATTTTACTAACTTATATTTCTTTGCAGCACCAGTATATTAATACGTTAATGTGTGCACCAGCAATGTGTTGCGCATATCTTAATACTCGACTCAAATATTTCCCCGTAATTAATCCGTCACTATAGTGAACGAAACGGCACCTGACATCTCTCCACAAGCCTTTTGTCGTGCATCATTTAAGCCTTTGTCAGCACCTAGGCATTAACATCAGGAAAGCATTGGGTTCATTTTCAGGTTGCTTTTACAGGCGAAAGCAATTGATACAGTAGACAATCCACGTCCAAATGCACGCAATTACTCACACGCACACTTATCTACATACTCACGTATTCATTAAAGACACACTGGACTTGCCATTTCGATAAGTGCCACGTCTCGTATGACAAATTGTTTTACAAATCCTACCCCTTGATTCTCCTGAAAATAGGTGCAAGAAAGTACAGTAGTGTATCATTGCCAACGTTGTCCGGATACTTGGTGTAAGATGCCAGGCTCAATTAATATTGCTCTGTCTTTTACACATTCACTGCCACCGTGTGCAACACAGAACATCGAAAAAACTACACATATGTGTTTGTTGCCTGTTAGGCTCTTGCAGTCTGCAATGTTTCAATGTCCTTTGTTAGCCAATGCTCAATCATGAATTTGCTTTCATGTCTGAATCTCCAACGGCAATTGAATGCACCTCTAAATGAATGGTAAAAAGACATCAAAACAAAACATTAACCAACATATCAAGACAGATGTCTGAAAGCAATCCAGAATGAGTTGATCTGCGCTGTCCCCACGGTTATTTTTATGTGTAAACTGCAATTCCTGGACAGGGCTTGTTAATTTTCACTTATAATTGCCAGGGGCATTTTAATTATGGGTACTTAAATGTGCTAACTATCACGATGCTGGCAATGTAATATGAAGAAATACTCCCTTCCCATTAATTGTATGCCACATACAAATGGGAATGCAAAAACATCAAAAAATATTCCACGGCAGAAAGCAATCATGTGACCTGATGAAATATTTTAAGAGGTCACAATAATAGAACAGGATCAGGACTTGTACGATGTAAATCGTATTATTGAAATGCGTTCTCATTTCGCGTAAATTGCATATTTATTTTCAATCAATCAGATGCCCGCCAACTGCTGCGCCCCATCGTCACTCAGTCTTCCAAATGTAGGTAAGCTAGTTTCTGGAAATCACGGATGCTTTTTTCTCAAATCATATTTCAGTGAGAATGGTACAGCCAACACATTGGACACACACAGTAAGTAATGATTTGTCAAGTTTGTTACACGATGCAAGTTTACCAATATACTCTTTAATGCTTCACTTTCCCAAAACGGGAATGCTAAGGAGTTGTGTGCTACATTCTAATAATTCACCAAGTATATATATCAGTATAATAATTATCATTCCTAATAATGTTGTTAATAAAGCGCAAATTATGCAAAACTACATCTCAAACCACTGCATAGTTTGTAACACGAAATATATTTAATACAAAGGTGAGCAGGAAGGCTGCTAGAACTTGCAATTTCCCAAGCTCGGTGGTCCTTTATTAGAATAGGTGGCCAACTCAATGAATGAGTGTTTATACATGTGGGAAAGAATTGGCGTACCTGGAAAAACCCCGCAAGTGCCAAGGGGTCAACACTAACTAGTACAAAATATGCCAACACACACTTAATCTACACACGTGTACATTACTCACATGGTAGTTATGCAGACAGGCACAGTTAAAACACACGCTTGGGCAAGGAGGTGCTTGTAAACAATGGGATAAAAGTTATTATGGCGATCATTCTGTGTCATAGCCCAGCAGTAGAGCCTGCACCGCTTGTTGCAGAAATTTCCAGTTCTGGAAAGGAAGGTCGCCCTCCTTAATGCGGTGGGCGATTTAACCATAAAATTCGCGCTGTTTGCATTGCGGTGGACGTTAAAGAGCCCACAACGTCCTTCAAAGTAGAGTAGGACATTGTGTGCCAGGCGTCATAGTCCAAATTTGCCCAATTTTTTTTAAGTTACTCGCAAATTACTTAAATGGGAAATACATGGAAATTGTTGCCTTGACTTTTAAATCTTTGCAGAACTCTCCTTTAAAGAGAGTAAGGCTTGCCTGTTTAAATAAGCATTCCAATTATTTATACTATTCTTGTTCTTTTTCCACCACTGGGTGTCTATGGGTCACGCTCCTGTTACTAGCTCTTACATGAAAAAAAGCACTTAAATATTATCTGGGTACCAACTGAAACCATCAATTTTCTTTACAACTAAATCCCATCAAATGTATTATTCATGGTGACTATTAAACCCATAGTGAATCAGTTACGTGTTTTTAGTACTGCATATGAAAAATACGTAAAATTTATATAATTCCCTAAACTTGTCCATTAACTACAAATCAGTTCCCTGTTCATTATAATATCACTGGCCTTAGGTCTGAACTAAATTATTTCAAGTCCTGTACATTACTAATAGTATTACATTATGAGCATTCAAACAACATTTAGAACCAGATTGCTGTAAAGTATAGTATGATTTGGAGGTTCAGTGGTTGGAATTCTGCACTATGAACCTGGTGACCTAACTTAAATTCCCTGCCACGGCAACACCAGTAGTGAGCAATATCTGAGCCAGTTTCTGGGCCCTCCTTCAACAACCTGGCCAACAACAAAATGTGATGACCAATATGACATAAGGAGGTTTTCTTCCAATATTGGAATGACAAAGGGTCTATTAAATAGTATACTGTACTTAAATTATAATTAAAACGTTTAAACAATGCACGCTAAAAACGTTATCAAATTTGATATTTCATTTATTTATTTCACAATTTCATTTTGAACCGGCACATGATAAGATGAGAAATGATAATGGGATCTTGGATAAGAATGCTTTCCATATTTTCGTGAAATCTAAGCATTTCTGGTAATTATGACATTTTGATTATGGCGCAATTAAATGATAGCATTTTTATCGGCATAGCCTTGTGATTGCTCCAAAGATGAGAATCCTTGTATATTCTGATTGTCTGAAACCATCAGAAAAGGTAGGAATGTTGTAATCTTCGAGTAATGTTATATGCATGTAATAATTAAATTCTAAGGTTAAAGCATTCAATGTAAGGAATTCTGATTGTCAAGATAATTTGTAACATTAATTGGCCTTTGTGAAATATTAACTGAAAAACACTCGTGTGATAATCTTCGCCAAGAGAACTGCGCACAGAAGTCAATGTCATCAGGCACATACTACGACTTCAGATTGTGGCCGCAGTATTTACTTTTATACATACAGCGTAATTAAAAAAAATCATAATTTTATGGAAATTATACTTACAAAGTCAAATAGTTGCCTTGTCCCAAATGAACATGGTGCTGTCCGCACCTATTGGTTTAACATATTTTATAGCCAGTGGTGGAAATTCCTATTTCCAATAACTTGAAAAGTCACTTCAAAGACTAAGAGCTGCCAACTTCACTCAATGTGGTACTCATTAAAATCCCTGGAGAGATGGTGGGCTTAATTGACCCCCCAACACGTGATTTTAACTCACACCCTTATGATTGAAATTGGTGTTCTGTAAGCGCACCGTCACCAATGCAAGTATCTTACATAATTTGTATTGTACCCCCAGAGAAAGCGACAGTTAAACATGTTTCTTGTAGGCCAGATAGCAGCAGAACAAGGGGAAATACTTAATGGACTGATTACAAATAAACAGATACCAGATGACATTCCTACATTTCGCTACAAATTATGATCAGTACATGCTTTCATAATACAGTACAGTATGATTTTTTTTTATTCTTGTGTAAAAAAAAATCCCGGTGCTTTAGAGTTACCTTTAAAAATTGTCCCTGGTTGAAAAGATTGATACAACAATCAGCATTTCAGCTGAATCGTGCCTCATCATAGCTGATTGAAATTTATATTTTAAAAATGTGGACAGCCAGCTCACGAGCGATCTCTCAATGATTAAATTCAGTTTGTTTTTTCCAATATGTACTTTGTTTCCCAATCAATGATAGGTGGCTATAAAGGAGATATTATTCCCACGAGCATCATCTCCCTGCCCTGGTAAACATTCATAGGGTGGCTGTACCAAGATTGACTTATACTATTACTGCCGCCATGACCTATCCACTGCTGGATGAAGGCCACCCACCACAACAATACCATCTCTCACGATGAAAAAGGAAAACAAAACTGATTTGAAGAATAATAAACGCATTAGCCTCCGATCACTCGTGTATAAATTGTTCACAAACACCTTAGAGAACGGATAATGAACATTTCAGAGGTTGACAAGTACACGAAGAAGCTGGATTCAGTAAGGGTTTTTCTACTCTTGATGACAATTGTGCTATGCATCAGCCTCTATAAAAAAAATGTAATGAACATAAAACACCATTATGCTTGGCTTTTATAGACTATGAAAATCCGTTTGATTCAGTGGAAAGCTGATGCAGTCATTCACTGCTCTACCTGAAAATATTTGCTGTGTTGTTGTTGTTGTAACCTGAGAGTTCAATAATATGAAAGGTAAGTGCACATACTGGTTTTGTCCAGGAATGCGATTTGCCAGAATTCGGGCGATTTTCCAGAATCCTGGCAATTGGGTGCTTTGCCAGAATTCGAGGATGGCAGAATTCTAGCAAATCGACAAATGATACTGAATGTAATTAGCAGCGAAACGTCGTATTCAAATTGTAATTGTTGTGGATTTACTTTTCCAACACACCGGTGGGCTGAAGTAACTAATTGGTGCGTTGTTTATGTGACAAACCTCACTGGCTGTGTCGGGTGGTGGAGGGTTACGACACATTTATACTTACGCGATCGAACCCAAAAACCTTTATTATGAATAATATTGGTCGCGAAAGCCTATGTGTTAAACTTAATAATAATATTAATTTCAACTTGTAACATGCCCTACAGTACCTGCTCACTCTCATACTTTTATATAAGCGCACAACTTTATCTATCTGTGATGAACGCTGCACTTTCCGTCGTTTTCATGCAGGGGACGCTGCAAACGACGGAGGTGCAGGGACAGACGTTCGATAACGTTGGAATCGATCTGCAGACGGCGGGTTTCTCGCACGGTCAGCTCTATGTCGCCTTATCTCGATCCCAAACAGGTGAAAGTCCGCATCAAACCGAACCCCCAGCAAGGCCATCTACTTAATGACGAGAGAAAATTCACACGAAATGTCGTTTTCAATTAAGTCTTCCAGATGTAAAATTATATAAGGTTTCAATTGAAGAAATAAAACTATCTAATTCAAAACATAATACAATTCAAAGATGTTTCATTTTTAAACTTGTAAACGGAGCATCGGGTGCTTGCGTGAATGCGTCGTTCGTGTGCAATTTTTTTGGTGACTTTCCTGGCCGAAGGCCGTAAATGGTTGTGAGGGGCGCCACAGGCACCCCCGAACAACCCCGAGTAGAGAGAGAATTACTTAGAGATGTGAAGAACCACAGACAAGCAAGAACGTGATCACACGAAGACCCGGGGCCAATCATTGTCCAAGTTCTGCAGTCCTCTAAATATGAAGGTGTTATCAGCCATATTCTTGTTTTTTTTCCGGTAAAGTCACGTAGATAGAAAACAAACCAAAAAAAATAATTTAAATAAAATAAATTGCAACTAATGAAAGCAAAAAAAACCCACGATGTTTTGATTGCAACACAAGCGGTCTTCATCAGTGGGAGAGAAAAGAGGGGGCAAGCCTCCAAATGTAACTCCTTATAAGGGCTTCCAAAGTGAGTGGGCGAGGGAAAGAGCTGCGCAAGCAACGCGCTAATGCAGGAGCAAAACAAAGGGGGAGTTGGGAGGAGGTGAGCTTGTACGGGGGGAGTTGGGAGGAGGTGAGCTTGTACGGGGGGAGTTGGGAGGAGGTGAGCTTGTACGGGGGGAGTTGGGAGGAGGTGAGCTTGTGCAACGCAGGCTCACCTCCTCCCAACTCCCCCTTTAGTTTTGCTCCTGCATTAGCGTGTTGCTTGCGCAGCTCTCGTCCCCCGCCCACTCACTTTGGAAGCCCTAATAAGGAGTTACATTTGGAGGCTTGCCCCCTCTTTTCTCTCCGCCTGATGAAGACCGCTTGTGTTGCGATCAAAACGTCGTGGGTTTTTTGCTTTAATTATTTTCAATTATTTTTTTATTTTATTTTTATTTTCCTATATTTTTTATTGTGGGCTTTTTTGCTTTTATAGTTAAACATATATTTTTTTAAATGTTTAATTTTACTTATTTATTTTTTTCTATCTACGTGACTTTACCGAAAGAACCAAGAATATGAATCCCTGCAGTCACGAAAGTTTAAAGTCAAAATGTGTTATCAGCCAATTAATGAGTGGTTACATGTGGGAGGAAACCAGAGCACTCGGAGGAGAAACCCCACGCATATTAGGGGGGGGGGGCGACGACGCTCTATACCATACAGACGGAACGAACCAGGAAATGACAACTCAACGGTCCACGGGAATGGAGTTTTGCAACAATTGTGCGATCCACCTACCCTCTCCTCCGAAGTGCTGGATTACAGGCGTGCGGCACGACCGTCCGGCTAGTTCACATAGCGGAACTCCAGAATTCACAATATTTACTTTAATTATTTTTTTCCCACATTTTATCAAATGGGAAGGTTGAAGATGATGACATGTTTTTACATTACCCCCTCAATAATCCACTCTGACCCCACCCTGAATCAGCGGGCCTCCTCCTTGCCACTGTGACGGTGGCCCTAATTACCCCAATGCAATCCAAGATGCCCCCTCATGGTGCTGTGTTGAATTTGGCCTCTGTTACCATTTAGACACAGCTATTTGAAAAGAGCGCATCTGTTGATATCAATGTGTAACATAGCATAACAATACTGGCTTTTACAATGTAATATTTTCTAAATATAAAAAGACAAGATTTGGACTGTTTTCATTTTCTGGAGATTAAATTGTTATGCTTAATTTATTTACTATACCAATTCACATTCTGTTGATGCGTTAAACAGCTGTTTTGGCATTAAAGCAAAATTGCATTTAAAATACAGCATATACATTATACAAAATGTACACTTACAATGCACTGAAATGGTATGCACACCATCTGCTTTTATTTCTAGTAATACAGTGCAAAGAATCACAATGCAAACAAGTAGATGTGGCTCATATGTGGAGCCCTGAAAAAAAAATTATTGCTTCATTAGGTTTTTCATGTGTTCAACTCTCTCCAACTAATGTTGAAATAATTCGTTCACGAGCTCTGTGTCGATCTGTTTGTCTGCCTGTAACGGGAAAGCATATTGTAAACATTATTTGATATGAACAACATTTTTGTCTAAATCTTGACTTAAAGCTTTCGTGACTGCAGGAATTCATACTAGTTGGGTCTTTTGGTAAAGTCACGTAGATAGAAAAATAATTTTAAAAATCACGACGTTTCGATCGCAACACAAGCAATCGTCCTCAGGTGAAAAAATATAGCAAGAGAGCTGCTGAAGCAGCAGGGTGCTATATAGGCCTGAGATGGGTGCGGCCCAAGGGCAAGTGGGCGGGGCTAGAGAAGGAAGATCGAGGGCACCCCAACGCTGTTGGGGTGCCCATTGCGTTGTGAGAGATTAGCATGTCAACGTAGCCACCACCACATTGAGGCCTGAGATGGGTGCGGCCCAAGGGCAAGTGGGCGGGGCTAGAGAAGGAAGACCGAGGGCACCCCAACGCTGTTGGGCTGCCCATTGTGTTGTGAGAGGTTAGCATGTCAACGTAGCTACAGCCTTCTCTAACCCCGCCCACTTACCCTGGGGCCGCACCCATCTCAGGCCTATATAACACCCTGCTTGAGCTATATTTTTTCACCTGAGGACGATTGCTTGTGTTGCGATCGAAACGTGATTTTTTTTATAATTGTTCTATCTGCGTGACTTTACGGAAAGACCCAAAGAGTATCTTTGTATAAAGTTGTGTTGCTTTAAGGAACGTACTCTATAGAAATGCAGCCAAATCGATCAAAGCTGTCACGGTGTAATCGTTATAGTGCACTGGACGGTTCGTTTACATCTCGTGGTGCAACAGTGAGAAACAATGGGGCAAGTTTATGAAATCCCTGCTGCCTCTCTCCACTAAGTAGCACAAATAGCTACACCAGTTCAGAGTCTATTATTAAGCAGGTCACGTATGGTGGACTAAAATGGTGGACTCTTCCAGGATATCTGGTCAGCGTGGAAGAGTAGACCAAATACCCCCTAGAGCTCCCTCTAGTGGAAGCTCCTCTACCGTCAGTGGCATGAGCAAGCAAATACAGGCTGCACCTTTACCTTGTAATTGAGAAACGAGAACAAATGTACCAGGCGGTGACTCAGACCGCCGTGCGGTTTGTACGTTCGAAAGTGCTGATCAGTGCATTCTTTACTGAAATTTAAATGGAATCGATAAACCGTTTCCTAAACATCCGAAGCGATCATTGAGTCTGAAAACAGTTACTAATACCGGTGATAGTTTCATGGCCCTTTTCGTTGTGTCTCGCCTTGGTGCAGCTTTCTCCAGTCCAATATCCTAATTGTAATATTTGCAGATATTGTGTATCGACTATACAGCATTTATTATCGTGCATGTATCATAAACATAACAATTATCATTCATTAATAAATAGATGCATTGTTACGTGCCTGATAACTGACCATTAGAGATGTTGTCGTTTTAAATTAATGCATTAAGCTACAAGATGCTGTTGGCTCTTGGCCGGAATGAACAGGAGAGCATTTTACAGCCCACATTTTGGCAACGCATTGCCTCAGACTGCTGGAGTGACTCAGGGTTTTCTGAGGTCCCCAGTGGGAGCCGCTGATGGAGACCTCAGCTACACATATACACACTGCACGGTGCACACACGGTATATTGCTACCAATTCAGCAATGCTCGTAAATTACAAGCTACAGTAACTGTAAATAAATTGCTTATAATAAATCAATGCCCGTTGTATCGCTCGGGTGGGGGGGGGGGGGCCTCAGCTGTGTGGACCCCCACAGAAAGCCGATGGTGAAGCCCACCCCAGGCAGACAGCTGGAGAGAGGTTGTGAGCGTTGCTGCACACTGATAATTCTCCGATGTGGTGGGGTTTTTTTTTCCGCTGAACTCTCGATCTTGTTCGACATGGTGTCCGATGTTTTGCTCCGTGCGTGCTGGAAGCTTCTTTGTGTTCCCAAACAACGTACGAGCGGTACAACACGAAAACGTATTTAGAGAGCTGCTATACAGCACAAGAGCCAAAAGCAATGCATCAGGAGATGCACTGATACAAACGCCACCGTGCTGGAAACACGTGCTTTAAAGCACGCATATGAAATCGCGCATCTAGTTGATGGAGGTCGAGTGGTGGAGCAGTGGTTAGCACACTTCGTTATGAACCAGACAACCCTAGTTCTGACTCCAAGCCACGGCTAACATCGGAATGGGTCCTTAGACTCTGCCTTCAGCAAGCCACACTCACCAGCATGGTGAAGTATGGTCAAACAATCCCCCTAACCGACAAGGCATGGGGAAGGTAGTGCATTGACAAAAGGGCTGTTTATGATATGCATAATTACGGCAACTACTGCTGCGCACTTAGAAAAGTGATGGCAGCATTCATGGCTGTTATTTTACATATCATTTGCCTGACTGTTACATCCCACGCACTTCAAGCAGCTTTAAATCATTGTCCCTGAGATATTACGCTCGGTGTTCAAACGTTTCACCTGCCAAGACGAAGAGCTCTCGCAAAGTGCAAAATTGTGAGTACATGGAAGCAAAGTAACATATCTGCTGAGTTACTTAGACCATTAATTTAAATGAAATATGAATGGTGCATGCTGGCCTATCTTAAAACATCAATGTGCATTAATAAATTAGTTGTAACGTACCCCCCCCCCCCTCCTTTTAACAAAATAATTCGTTTGATTTATTAGCGCAGTTTATCAAGACAAGCAGTATTGTCATTCTTTTTTAAATGTGTTATGCAGAAATTTGCTCAATTGCACTGACCAGCATGGCGAAGTATGGTTGAATACCACTGGGCCATGAGGAATGGCGATAGTGTGAGAAGGCATTCATCCAGCAGTGGGTTGACAAAGGGCTGTAAATTATTATTATCATCAGGCTTGTGCTGGTTGCATTGGGGAGTTTCACTTTCAATGTTGATGAGATTCTTGACTTAAAGCTTTGGTGACTGCAGGAATTCATATTCTTTGAGTCTTTCGGTAAAGTCACGTAGATAGGTTCAAAGAAAATAGCAAAAAATAACAAAAAACTACGACGTTTCGATCGCAACACAAGCGTTCGTCATCAGGAAGAGGGGGTTAGCTTCTAAAGGTAAACTGGAAATAAAGGTATATTCATATTCGTAGCTCTTTCGGTAAAGTCACGTTGAAGGGAAACAATAAAATAATAAAATATATATGAAACAATAAAAAAAATTCTCACGACGTTTCGACCATAACACAAACGGTCATCATCAGGTGTGAAAACCAACGGCAAGAAACATTTGAAAGAAGTGGCGGTTTGTATTTATTTATTTATAAACGGTGTTTGTATTTATTTATAAAAAAAAAACGTTAGCACCACGGGCAGCGATTTGGCAGTTTGTTTAGAAGGACGAGTCCATCTATGTTCTGAAAAGAGGAGGGGGGAGACGAAAAATGAATGTATGCTGTCTGAAAGCCACTGTAAGCGTGAACAATCAATTAAGACCTGAAATGGTTTATCAAATCCTTCCAATGATTGCTAAGCCAGAATCCATCTTCTTGGTTGAAATTGTCTCTGTGCTTGTATATGTGGATAGCCTCATGAACGAATCTCTCATGGTAGCCAGATGGCTTACAAAGAACCTCTGTCTTAGAGAAGTCAATGTCATGTGAGCCTACTGAATTATAACAATGATCTGCCACGGCCGAGGTGTTGGTCCTCCCGTGTTTAAGGTCTGCTTTGTGTTCACGAATGCGGTCCGAGACATGGCGTTTGGTTTCTCCAATGTAACTACTACCACAGAGGCAACTTAGTATGTAGACACCAGGGTACTGTATGTCCGGAATCACATCTTTTACAGACGGAACCAGATCACGGATTTTATGTAATGTGTTGAAACGGACCTGGATCTTGTCGCCAAAATGTCAGCAGCCAATGTTAATGTACGTGGTGGGCAGCGACGGTGCTGGGTTGCCCACCAATCAAAGGGCTGCCCAGTAAACATTTGCATGATAATGTAAGATCGTTGAGCGGCCTCCACGGCAGGCACCCTGAGGTTGCTATGTTAATGTGAGAGATTAGCATGTTAATGTGAGAGATTAGCATGGTAATGTGAGAGATTAGCATGCTAATGTGAGAGATTAGCATGTTAATGGGAGATCGCAAAGCAATAAAACCTCCAGCTCGGTGAGCGAGGTGGCTGTGTTAGTGTGATACATTTTACCTGTTAATGTAAAATCAGAGAGCCAAAAATAACAACTAACATCCGAAGGTGGTAGGATGGAAACATCACAGCCAGTTATGACTTAAACTGGTTGATAACGTCCTTCCAATGATTGCTCAGTTTATACCCATCTTCTCGATTGAAATTGTGTCTGTGTCGATGTATGGATGGCTTCATGAACGTATCTTTGTTGATAGCCAGTGGGTTTGCAAAGTACCTTCGTCTTAGAGAAATAAATTTCATGTGAGCCCACAGCATTAAAACAATGATCAGCCACGGCCGAGGTATTGGTCCTATCGAAACGTCGTAGTGTTTTTGTAATGTTTTGTTATTTTCTTTGAACCTGTCTACGTGACTTTACCGAAAGTCCCAAAGAATATGTTGATGAGATTCTTAAAGGCTAATGCCATTATTGAGATCATCACGCAGATTCAATTAAGCAACGCCAGAGACACGAAAGAATAATCCCAACATGGATATTAAGCATGTACCATAACACAGCGGGCAAATAATGCAGGTTCAAAATCAGTCGTGGCTATTGTCCTCAGCATTGGCTGCTTCCATCCCTGAGCCTTTGCTTGTTGCAGCAGAATGTATTTTCAGGATGCTCACAGCACTCTAATGAGCACCACCACACGAGAGTGCATTGCACACGACTTATACACGCAGATGCACACACGAGCGGAAGATGTGCGCAATAACGTAAACAGTGCCCTAACCATAGAAAGAAAATCATCATCATCAGTCATGCTCAAACCAGCGCTGAATGAAGCCCTCCCAAAACCGCTGCCATTTGTCACAATTTTGCCACAATTTTGCCATGGAATACGGTTTTACTGTTTAAAATGCATTCGATTCCTTGTTTGCGTAATATTTTATTGTAAGTCTTAGAGAGTGGCAGCCAAGGGATACAAGGCAACCGAGAGTCCATTCACCGGAGAGATGGAGTGATAAAATCAACTTGTGTGCAGGTACTAGATGGATGGATTATTACATCGCAGGGTCATGAGTGATGAGAGCAGCTTTGGGGGGGACCTTCATCCAGCAGTGGATTGATCCTGGCTGATTGTGATGATAGGTTTAGGGAATATGCTCTGTGCGTATGTCTACCTATCTCTTCGCCAAATCTCACAAGCGTCCTAGTCATTTTTTGTACTGTGACTAGCATTTTCACTGTTACACGAGGGCACGGATGGATTTGGGGCTGTGGGGGCGGGAAGATGGAGCTCGGTGGTTTCTAAGGAAGCCTGTGCAGACAGCCAAGAGAAATTAGGGGAGGGTTGTGCGACTTCCAAGGGAGACAATTTCAGGATGGTGCGAAGAGACGGGAGTGGGATGTGAGGAGCTGGAAGAGACAATTAGAAACACGGTGTTTATAACGGATCGAAAGCATTTGCCCCTCTCGTACCTGATTAGTTCGAGAATGAGGAAGAGGGAATGAATAAACTACATACATTTATAATAAATATATATATATCGGATTAATAAGTGACCATAATGTTATAGTTTAGTTGGATCTTACACTTTTATCAAAATTCAGAAACAACACAATCTTTGCGAGAAAGAAACTGATTTGCTGATATATTACATAATTGGTTGAATTACAATGATGGCGTACAAGTCCTCACAAATAAACCATTGCCTCTTATGAGGAGCTGTTTACACTGCAAGTGTACCATCATGTCCGCATGTCATCGGTGTCCTAGACGTTATCGATGTGCTCTGCACACCGCCAATCTCGAACAAGCCTGGCTAAGCTACATGTCATTATAAGACATTCTAACCACCCAGTTATGCTGCATTAGTTATATGTCCATGTCTCTGCTCTCCCCATTTCTCAAACACCATACACTCCCCCCACTGTGCTCACCTCCACAAAGCGTTCAGAATCCAATAAACCTAAACCTTCTCCTACCCACACCCAATCACCCAACCATAAGTACACGCGTCCCTTTTACTGCTGCGTCTCTCTCTCTCTCTCAGCTCTCCCCTGTCAGTACCGCCTCCCCGTGCCTCATCACGCAACAACCCACCTCGCCGCCTCTGCTAACGCATCCATCCCCGATGCCCCGCCTGTTGCCTCCTTTAATTGGACATTTTGCAACGTAAAGCAGAAAGTTTTGCAGGCACCGCTGACAATAAGCTTGCGTCAAAAAACATCAATAATCATTCGACTGCATTTGGTAGCCACCAATAAACACTGTAGCCGTGCTGAATATCGCAAGGCGCAATCAAAATTGATAACTCAGCACGGAATTACGTCGTCAAACAATCGCTTAACACTGAAGTGTCACTACACTGGCCTTAATGCCGTAATTACAACCCAGTTCCAAAGTGCTATGCATTGCATGTACACGTGAAATAAAATCATATTATGCAACGTTAGCTGAACACGCCTACATTTAAATCAGCCAAAAATGTATCATTATCGCGCGATAATGTGTAATGTTTACAACGTTTAATAAAGCCTCGTTGCCTGAGTGGTGTGAAACCTTGTTACGCTTCACCCACAACCGCCCGTTCACTTTTGACCTCATCAAATCGATTTTTTTTATCCTAGGCCAAAGGTTAGAAGTCTTACATAGCTCATAATCAATACCTTCCCTTAAGGTCAGAATTAAAATTATTATTATTGTTGTTTGGCCAGGATAGCTTCGCCGAGTCTCAAGCCTCTTTTGCAGGAGGTTTCTTTATTTGCAGAAAGTGGGAAACGCTGCCGTGCGGAATCCCAATCGAGTGTTTAGCAGCTCCTTGTTTCAGCGTTGGGATGTTTGGCCAAAACGAGTCAATGTTTTTTTTTGTTGTTTTTGTTTTACCTATGGGAGGAAAGTGGCGATCCCAGAGTAAACCCAGCGTAGCGGGTTCCGCACAACAACAATGAAACATTAATAACGTTCGGAGACGATGAGTAGGTAACTCTGCGTTGTGTCCCGTCCTCTGGACAAGTGTGCGACTTCCACAAACAGCTGAGGACCAGGGGGTTTGGTGAAAGGGCGAAACTTTATGTCAGAGTGTTCCTCACAAGGGCGATTGCGTATCTGCAATAAGTGATCAGAAACATCCCTCCACGTCCCAACACAGCAGCACAATTCCTCAGTGCGGAGTCAGCCAAAATCTACTGTGCAGGTGGCGCTCAGGGTCCAAACCCTGATCACCGTTGCTTTTTCTTAAATAATAATAGCAGCAATAATAAACTGCCTGAAGAAGGCCACTTGTGTTGTGGCCGAAACGTCGTGAGAATTTCATTGTGTTATTTTATTTTATTCATTTATTATTTTATTCTCATTCTACGTGACTTTACCGAAAGAACCAATGAAAATAAACTACCCGTAGCTATTTGCAGAGCGCACAAACTATACGTGTAATTAATTACAGGTGCTGTAGATGAACAACAGCACTCAAGTAAGTGCTGAAAGCGGAAGGTGTGGCACGCACAACATTGTACGAAAAACATTTATTTACGCCATAAGTGTGTATTAACGTTTGGTAATTACAGTAACGCTATTTATGAGGGGAAACGTGAGGTAAATATAAAAGCATTACATCTCAAGAATAGTTCATTCATACTTGTGTAATACAGTGCATTCAGACAATGTACATCTGGTTGCGTAATAATGCTCTCTGGATTGTTATAAATGAAACCTTCCTAACTATTAAAAAATATACAGATAAGAGAGCGGTGTCCTTGGATGCATCAACTTTATACAGCAACAATACGTGCCTTATACAAACAAGCGGTGTATGAGCACGACCATCGCCTAGGGTTAGTGGTGGTAAGGGGGTTTGGGCAGTTAAAGCATTTTAATGCTTGGGTCAGAACCTTCAGTTAAATTCCCACATAAAAGGGAAATGCTTCTTAACCTGAAATGTGGACTATGTCCTTTACTTAAGGACCAAATTGGAGTTGAATATTCTACCGCTACCTCACCATACACACTGCTCGAAGAAAACATTCTAAGTCCCTCTAAACATTCTAAGCAAATATCCATGGGTTTTAATACATTCGTGATTAAAACTGTAAAGAACAATAAGACAAAATAAACAAAAAGGTGTTTTACATTAACAAATATTGAATGTAATCTTCTGTCCTTTGGAGAAAAAAAATGCTCATACTCCAAAGAAAACCCCATCTGCGTTGGTAATCATATAATATATACAACTGTGTATATCTTCAAATATTGCATTCACATGTTCTGCTGCTTTCATAATGCCTTTCTAAATATGTTAAATATAATCAGGAAACATTCTTTATTCTTATACTTTGAGGATATTTCTGTGTTTTTATTTGAAAATATGCCTCAGGCCACTCTGTGAGATTGCACACAGTGTATGTTGTTTACAAGAAAGCAGAGCTATCAGGGCAGTAAGTGGTCAATGTGGCCATGACACAGGTACACCATGACCTGGCTTTGCCAAGGGAGGCCACGAGATATTTGATACCCACAAATAAACTGATGATACAGCAAACCTTACGTTTTTTCAAAAGGATGCGTAAAGCTCAGATGTAACACCCACAATTCAGTGCGTGCAGACTCATTGAGAATGCTAGAATTGACAAGCTTTCAAATTCACTTAAAGCAGAGGAGTCCTAAGGTATCAAGTTCCAGGACACTCATTGATGAAACATGCTTTAGGGAGGAATAACGAATTAAAAAATTCTAAAGAATCAAATTATTACAAGGTAAATTAATTATCTTCATAATGTACTTTAAAGAACACCTATTTTTTTTGGTATTTGGTGTATAAACCATTCTAAAACAAGCACGTTTAAATAAATAATCCACAATTTAACAACATGTTTTTATTTATTATTGCCAATTTGTGGAATGTATACCTGCATATGTTATTGCCATAATATGGTAATATAGAGATGGGTGCGCATCTTAGTTTAATGTCTTATCCCATTCATCACATTCATATGTTGGCATATTTTCTGGCCTGCAGGATTGCATCAATTTGGCTCAGATGCCCCATCACAACTGGTTAAACGTGACTAATGATGAAACGACTAAAAGGAAAATGGTGAAAAATGAGTATTGGCACACAGGAATGTTTTACATTGTTAGCCCCGAGCAAATGTAAATGTGGAATCAATTGTATAGCACCCAATTGTTCTAGGCAAAAGCAGGTCTGTTAAATCTTCAACAGCACATGAGGTAATGTTAACTGAAATGTAAAGTAAAATATACATTTTCTGAAATGTGATTTCTGCCTAAATGGTGAAACTCCTCTTTCTTTCAAATAGTGGTGTATGCATTGGATAGTGTTATCTGCATTTATCCATATTAGTATGCACGCCACGCAGTTACCTGTGGATAAATGCGGATAATAGGACTACATTTTTCTGCCACTTTTTTCATAACTTTTTTCATAACTTTTATCAGCAGAGATATGCAGACAGACAAGATGGCTTTAGCACTTCCACAAGACCGCTTCTGGGTGACCCATCCACAATTGAACACCGATATAACAGGATGAAGCTACCTCCACTTCCATGTGATTCATCTTATTATCCATGGAGAATGGGAAAAGGAAGAATCAATGTATGGCTAACGGGAATTTCCACAGATCAATTACTGGTACAGATATCATGAGATCTTAGATAAGATGAGTTTTGCTGCATAGAGTATACATTTTAATCATGCCCACATGCACCCCGATGTTTGTGAATGCACAATAGTGTAGTAGCTGAATTTCTGCTTAAAAGGTAGATATCCATTCACTGAGTTGTCAGAATAAAACTGTATTAATGTATTATTTTGTTTAATCAGAAGTGTTAAGCTACAACACATTTCATTGTGGCCCTGCTTGAAAGATTGTCTCATCAATGTACTTTTATTCGCCGAATGCAGTCTAGATGCCTGCGACACAAAATGAACACATAAACCCACGTTCTGACCATGCGTGCTCGACCAAATGTGTCGAGCATTTATTCTCTAAAACTTTCGCCACACAGGCACACACTACTGTCGGGCATCTTCAGTGGCATCGTCATCTTCAACTCCATCGTCAGCTTCTGAAGATCCCAGCAGTAGTGTGTGGCGAAAGCATGAGAAATAAATGCTCAACACATTGCCGAACCCTCCAGGTCACACTTGAATCACGAGTGGCTGAGCACAGAGATATGCACAGTTGATGTTGCAATGGCTGGAGCAGGTCAGTGAGTCGGATACCTATCGAGGCTTGTGACGAGGCCTACAGAGTAGGTGTGTAACAGTACATCGATTAATACTCATTATTCAGCTCAGGATGCATACAGCAAACCTCGTAAGATACCATGCTTTCAGTTCATATGTGTTTTACAAAATGGGTTCACGTGACTCATCCCCCCACTCTCCCGACGAGAGGCTGATATGTTTACAACCATGACAAAAAATATCGATATTTGAACTGAATTGCGGGCCAGAATTGTGACAATTAGTGAATTTGTCAGTGTGAATTGTTGCACTGAAGCCATAGAGAGGATGCTTATCTGCCTCTGCTATTGAAACAGCAAAATATAGGCCTAGTCTCTCAATGTGAGCATCATTATTATGACATATATTGCAGTATTAAAAAGTATATAAACTCAGACTCAAAGAGATTCGCAAGGAATTATAATACATTTAGAACTACAATAACAAAAGACAAATATGCGTAATTTGTCAGAGTACATAGCATACGAATCATATAAAAATTTGAGCAGCCATTTCAATGTAGTCTTTTCACGGATTCAGGAACATAACGTGAGTAGCCAATAATTCCACCGCACTCCTCACAACATTTTCTATGTTCAAGGAAAGTGGAATTGTGAAAGAGGCATCCTAAGTGCAACCTGGACGGTTTTAAAAGGAAACTTGCGCAACAACAAAAAACCCCACATCTCATGCCAAACATACATAATTATACATGTGTTTTGAGGATTTTTGGAATTGTTTATGGGCTATGAATCTGAAAATACGGTAGTTAGTTTCTCGCAAAAAACATAAAGTCGTATCTTCCTAAAACATTTTCAAATGCAAAAAATATTGATCATCTTTATTCCTGGTTGCCGTACAATATGAGATTGTCAGAAGTGGACTGAAAATGCAAAATCCATCTCTCACCATTGTGCTGGTTTTTGATGTCACAAATTGCTTTGTGATAATCGCGTAAATATATAATGGCATTTTAATGAGCAGTTTTCAGGATACGGCAGTACTTGTGTTTTATCTTCCTTTAAAAGTTATGCTGTTGGCTTCAAAATAATTACAGGATTATGCCTGAACAATGGAGCAGAGCAGTGGTGTCCGTATTTTGTTTATTTGTCAAGTGAAATATATTTCTTTCGTATACAGTGAGGGAAAAGAGTATTTGATCCCCTGCTGATTTTGTGCGTTTGCCCACTGACAAAGAAATGATCAGTCTATAATTTTAATGGTAGGTTTATTTGAACAGTGAGAGACAGAATAACAACAACAAAAAATCCAGAAAAACGCATGTCAAAAATGTTATAATGTGATTTGCATTTTAATGAGGGAAATAAGTATTTGACCCCTCTGCAAAACATGACTTAGTACTTGGTGGCAAAACCCTTGTTGGTAATCACAGAGGTCAGACGTTTCTTGTAGTTGGCCACCAGGTTTGCACACATCTCAGGAGGGATTTTGTCCCACTCCTCTTTGCAGATCTTCTCCAAGTCATTAAGGTTTCGAGGCTGATGTTTGGCAAGTCGAACCTTCTGCTCCCCCCACAGATTTTCTATGGATTAAGGTCTGGAGACTGGCTAAGCCACTCCAGGACATTAATGTGCTTCTTCTTGAGCCACCTTTGTTGCCTTGGCAGTGTGTTTTGGGTCATTGTCATGCTGGAATACCCATCCACGACCCATTTTCAATACCCCGGTTGAGGGAAGGAGGTTCTCACCCAAGATTTAACGGTACATGGCCCCGTCCATCGTCCCTTTGATGCGGTGAATTTGCCCTGTCCCCTTAGCAGAAAAACACCCCCAAAGCATAATGTTTCCACCTCCATGTTTGACGGTGGGGATGGTGTTCTTGGGGTCATAGGCAGCATTCCTCCTCCTCCAAACACGGCGAGTTGAGTTGATGCCAAAGAGCTCCATTTTGGTCTCATCTGACCACAACACTTTCACCCAGTTGTCCTCTAAATCATTCAGATGTTCATTGGCAAACTTCAGATGGGCATGTATATGTGCTTTCTTGAGCAGGGGGACCTTGCGGGCGCTGCAGGATTTCAGTCCTTCACGGCGTAGTGTGTTACCAATTGTTTTCTTGTTGACTATGGTCCCAGCTGCCTTGAGATTATTGACAAGATCCTCCCGTGTAGTTCTGGGCTGATTCCTCACCGTTCTCATGATCATTGCAACTCCACGAGGTGAGATCTTGCATGGAGCCCCAGACCGAGGAAGATTGACAGTTATTTTGTGTTTCTTCCATTTGCGAATAATCGCACCAACTGTTGTCACCTGCTCACCAAGCTGCTGGGCAATGGTCTTGTAGCCCATTCCAGCCTTGTGTAGGTCTACAATCTTGTCCCTGACATCCTTGGAGAGCTCTTTGGTCTTGGCCACGGTGGAGAGTTTGGAATCTGATTGATTGCTTCTGTTGACAGGTGTCTTTTATACAGGTAACACGTTGAGATTAGGAGCACTCCCTTTAAGAGTGTGCTCCTAATCTCAGCTCATTACCTGTATAAAAGACACCTGGGAGCCAGAAATCTTTCTGATTGAGAGGGGGTCAAATACTTATTTCCCTCATTAAAACACAAATCAATTGATAACATTTTTGACATGCGTTTTTCTGGATTTTTGTTGTTGTTATTCTGTCTCTCACTGTTCAAATACACCTACCATTAAAACTATAGACTGATCATTTCTTTGTCAGTGGGCAAACGTACAAAATCAGCAGGGGATCAAATACTTTTTTCCCTCATTGTATATTATGAGGCAAACATTTTAACTGCAATTTCTGGTACAACGATGGTGTACCTTTATCGGCACTGTACTGTGGCTGTTGTCATTGAAGTGAAATGGAGCAAATATAATTATTGAAATTATTCATTTTTCTGTGTATGTACCAAAGTCATATGTGGCAATTGTTTTAACTGCAGCCAAACTATTTAAACGATGGGCATTGGAAATAAATGGTTATTTGTAAATTAAGGGTATGCCACCAACATGCAGGGTATATATATGTAACTCCAATAATATTAGATCATTTTAACAAATGGCTGCAACATCCGGGAAGTTAAAATGATAAAATGTGCACTTACCTCAAGTTTTATTACAAACAATCTAAACATTCATCTCTACGCAGGCATTAAAATCCATGTATTTTGAAGTCACATTTTAAGATAAAATATTAAACGCTGTTTTCTTTGAAATTGTATGACCTGTTTTTCACGCACATTTCCACTTTTCGCTATCCGTGGTCAATAACTCCAGGAAAAATTAGAGCAAGTGAAAATGTTCCAGTTGTTCCATCGTTCATTTCGATGTGGATACATTACTGGCCTGGAGGTTCTGTGCACACTTCAGCATTCCGGCCACGCAGCAGAGCTGGGGCCCGCGAACACAAACAGCTCCCAGCCGTATCGTTATCTCGGATGACTTATACGCGTGCGCCGTGCTCTCACCTCTCTCCTTGGCAGCAATTTGCAGCGCTGGTGCTGCATGTGCATTTAGTAATTTACAATCATAGCAAATAAAGGTGCGATGCAATAGTCTGCAACCATTTTTACATTGACAGAGCCAAAAATGGCAGTTTATTGATTTTTTTTGGAGCTACAGGATTCTTCTGTGTTGCTGCACACTGACATTTTATATATTATTATGGTAAATACCCTGAACGTAATTGTACTGTTGTTAAGCGTCTAATATTTTTTCGTGTAGAATCTACTCAATTAAAAGAATAAAATAATTGCAGGTGTTGATCAGCAATAATTTATGTAGAGTAGTAGAGAAATTCACCTAAATTATTGTAATTAAATGAAATACTGTACGTGCAATTTGCCAAGCACTTGTAATATTAGTATGCACGCCAACAGCTAACTTTGTCACTGTGCTGTAAAGATTTAAGTGATCCAATACGCTCGTAATCACAAGTGCATATCTGTTGTATATGGATTGCCGGCAATTTTTGTTTCTCAATAGCAAAACGACATCTGGCATTCAATACTATTTGCTCTATATTTTAATTAATCAAGTCACGATTGTGGTAATACTTTAACTAAAACTAATAACACGTCCTGGCAGGGTGTTTATATCACAAATGCAAAACCTGCTTAGACATTATTTTAGCTGCAACAAAATTATTCTGGAATAATAATAATACGTGGAATTAAACAATGAGCAGAAGCTTCGGCATAAGTTTCAACTGTGGAATGTGTAACTCAACATAAGTCTAAAGTCAAAGTGGTTTCTTGCTCAAAATCAGGATGGTTCAGTGCTCATCTCCACTTTACAGTCACGAGCCAGTTAAGGAAAGTCTACATTTCTATGACAGGGACAATTATATCCACAGCATACTTTATGTTAACCTTCTCACAAATTGGTACTTGTATGCACCCCAGAGGGATGAAGGTGTAAGTGAACCCCCTATTCGGGATTTAAACTCACAATCTTCCAATTGCAGGCTGCACGCTCTTCCTCTTCGACATCTTGATGGAAATGTTTAAAATACCAGGGACCATTTGTTCATATCAGAAGGGATTCTTACGTTGATGTTGTTGCTCACTGCAATGCAAGTGGCAATGCTAACATTGCACAAAGAAACATTGCAATGTGGTATTTTGTCACTTGTTTCTAAGCATTTCTTCCAAAGAAAACGCTTTGTGTTTTGCAACTAAACAAAGTAAAAATAAAACTCTAATCAATCAACAATGTACAAATTGTACAAGCGCCAGATGGGGGAAACTATTAGTGATATGATTATTGGTATTATTATTGTGGTCCTTGTTCTCCGTAATTCCTTTTAAAGTGGTGTGTGGCTGGGCTTTATTGCAAAAGATGGTCTAAACCTTTTCCATTTCCCCGATATCGTGTGAATAATCTTAAACCATCCAAGATTAACCTTAATTCCCGACATTTTTATAGTTTAAAAAAATCCCCAAAACACACGACGTATACATGCCAACACCGAAAGCTCTTCAATAAATCCCTGCAGTGACTTTTATATGAAACATTGTAAAAAGAGGATACAACTGTCCCCCAATGCTAATTCTGCCACGTTGCCATTACGTTTCTATAATAGGCATACATCTTCCTGTAAATGGCCAAGGATGTGTGCATTATAATCTCATTACGTTTGCAAAACAAGTAGTGTGCTAAAAAATTAATGCACACCAGCTAATTAAATCTATTCATCCTTTAATTAATTGATTCTCGGTTGATATTGGAGATGTTGTGCTTTGAGTCACACATGTATGCGTGTTGCCAAGTCGTTTTGTTAAACAAGGCCGGACATGCAACTACAAGAGGTAAATTAATTGGCCTTTCCTCCGTTTCCATTAGGCACGAATCGATGCATAGACATAGTCAATTAACTAATATTATTCTGCTCGCAATGCACACATCAAATCCTTCACGTGAGAATTGATTACCTTCAATCTATGCAAATCTTATACAAATTATATACTGATTTTGCATGTGGACTAGCAATGAACAAAACTGTACAACAAAGACAAAACATTTGAAACTAGACAATTGGGATTATAAAAACTGGATTAAAACAAAATTAATTCTTGAAACAAATCACGGCCCTGAATATTGATAATTCGTTGAATCTTTGGGGGAGGAGGTATATCTTTTTAGATGCTTCATTCGCATTAATGTATAAAGTCACACAGACTACACCTCATATTTTACAAAGCCAGCGTGTTCTGAAGCATGCGCTTGGGCATGGTAGCAAAATCTAAGCTAATATTTCAACCTTACTCCGCAGAAACTTCAGGGGGATGGTTTTGATAACTGGAGCAGACGCACTGATAGGCTACACTTGTCTGAGCCAGGAATCAGATGCTTCAGTCCGAGTACTTGCCAAGATGTAATTGACATATCACTGCCTGCTAGCACTTCTGTGCTCGAACAAGTCTAGCAGCATTCAGCTTCAATGATTTTCTTCTTAAAGGTCTGAAAAAAAAATTTGCCCGGTCTACACTGCATGGAGTAAATGCTGTTTTGCTTTTGTTAATATTTTCCAGAGAATGGTTATTTATAAATTCATCATCGTGGAACATTTATCAATAGGGATGCACAAGTATACCGAATAATTTCTGGTAATGTATGGCCAAAACCTCTATTTTCATGATCATCACCATCAGCTACGGTCCACCCACGGCGAGAGACTTCACAATCCATCACGATCTCGCCATGAAAAAATGCACCTGGCTAAAATCATGAGAATAAAAATGCACATTTTTCGCTTACTAACTTGTGAGAATGATTGACAGCCGAGATTAATGCCTGCGAGTTAAGTGGCTGTGGAACATGACTTGAGAAGCAGAGGAAACTGGTGGAGTGGGGGGAAGAAAATCTTCTACTCGTGGGGTATTATGGGTCGGCAGGGCTCCTCCTTGCCAAGTCATGTTCCTGCTCATGGCACAGTTATCTCAACCTCGAAAGCACCTCCAGCTTCCCCTCTTTCCAGCAAAATCATGACCTCTTCATCTCATCATTTGTAATCACTTATGTTCCTTATAGTCACGTTAACATGTGCCACCCGAACAATTCTATGATTTTTTTCACGATTTGTGGACAGGTGTTGGAGTCACAGCAATCGAAAAATCGATGTGACTTTACCGAAAGAACCAAAGAGTAATCGAAACATCGTTTACATATTTTACACTGTGGCGAACGTAGCATCTCCAGTGGCCACAGGAATCACGTTAACCCAATACACACAACGTCCACACATAGAAAAGGATATATTCTCAAACGCTCAATTCGATACGATAATCGTGCATGCAAAAATGGATTTTAATCAATGATAGCATGCATTGTTACATTCCTTCTCCTAATGTCATTGCTTTTGTCACTCACTCGTCATTAACGATCAGATTAACCAATAGTAGTATCACCGTCTCCTCTCCACGAGTTGGAGAGCCACTTGCGAAGTCACTCTCTGCTCAGCGACTTTCCAGAATATTGGCTCACTAAACTCCGCAGTCATGTGGGACAATCGTCTGTCATACGCAACTCCCGAGTGGTAAACTATATTCAATATTTGTCCATCGTTTTAAGCGTGGATCCACAAATACATCATTTTTCACTGTGCTTCAGAGCCATTGACAATGGTATTTTTTATCTCTACTTGAATTCTCCAGCATAAAAAAGGAATGATAGCAACAACAATAAAATCTATTCAAGAACCCAAGACGCAGACATCAACGAGGGAAACACAGGTCACGAGCCTGCAATGAACCCAGAGGAATATACCCTCATATGAAAGACCGATTGGAGGCACTTGGGCTCACTGCTCTACCACAGTAGGGGGCCGTCCATAAATGACGTCACGCACTTAGGAGGGGGGTCAGACATTTGTGACGATGTGTGACGGGGGAGGGGGAGGGGGGTGAGAAATGTGACGTCACATCAAAATGCGCAACTTTAAATAAATATAGACAACACGTTCTACTTAATTAAATCGACTTTTTAATAAATGTTTTCTCCTACAACAGCAGAGTACAGTGCCACATTAAATACGCACTACAATGACAATAGTTTTAAGCGATTTTAATCATGTTTTATTTTTAAAATGGAAATATGGTTTTGGGGGGAGGGGGGGCAGAGCTTTGTGACGTCATATTTGAGGGGGGGGTGTGACTTTTTGTGACGCCGTGTGACGAGGGGGGGGGCGGTCAAAAATCGTCCAAAATCTCGTGACGTCATTCATGGACGGCCCCTAGGGGCAAGGATCGGGAGTAGCATAGATATAGCAAGTTTTAAAGGGGGAAATTACATTTTTATAACAGGAATTTTTTAAAGAAAAGGTGAAATACTTTTTCGCTGTTAGAAGGTTACTCCATAGACCATTAGTATGGAGAAAAAACGAAGAGGGAAGGAATGGAATCAATATAGTTGAGGTCTTCATGCCTGACGAAAATAAATCCATGCAGGTCAGCAAGCCATGACCAGAGGGATTAATAACGTATGAAATAAGAAGACAATGCAGGTGGGGGCTGACGACAGAGAAACGTCAGTATAAAAACAGTTGTATACAATTTTTAAGTTTGATTTAAGTTAATACTTTACCATTTCATCTTACTTTTTTCACACCTTTGAAGTGTTCTTGGGGTCTTTCGGTAAAGTCACGTAAATAGAAAAAATATAGCAATGTCAGTGTAACGACGTTTCGATCGCAACACAAGCAATCGTCATCAGGATCAGGGCTAGGCCGGCGCTGAACAAGATCCGTTTAAACCCTCCCCGTAGAGGCGGTTAAATCTTGACTTAAAGCTTTCGTGACTGCAGTCTATAATGTAGACTTATTCTTTGTTTCTTTCGGTAAATAAATAAAAAAATGGAACAATAAAAAGCAAAAACCACGACGTTTCGATCACAACACAAGCCATCGTCTTCAGGAGGAAAGAGACTGCCAGTACGATCACCGATATTAAGAACCAGGCTACAGTCTACATTATAGACTGCCAGTACACTCACCAAACTTAATAACCAGGCTACAGTCTACATTATAGACTGCCAGTACACTCACCAAACTTAATAACCAGGCTACAGTCTATATTATAAACTGCAAGTACACTCACCCAGCTAAATAACCATTGCTACAATCTACATTATAGACTGCCAGTACACTCACCAAACTTAATAACCAGGCTACAGTCTACATTATAGACTGCCAGTACACTCACCAAACTTAATAACCAGGCTACAGTCTACATTATAGACTGCCAGTACACTCACCAAACTTAATAACCAGGCTACAGTCTATATTATAAACTGCAAGTACACTCACCCAGCTAAATAACCATTGCTACAATCTACATTATAGACTGCCAGTACACTCACCAAACTTAATAACCAGGCTACAGTCTACATTATAGACTGGCAGTACACTCACCAAACTTAATAACCAGGCTACAAAAAAACGATGACGTTTCGATCGCAACACAAGCAATCGTCCTCTTTTTTCTCCTGATGACGATTGCTTGTGTTGCGATCAAAACGTTGTAGTTTTTTGTAAAAAAAAAACGTGTTCTACGTGACTTTACCGAAAGACCCAAAGAATATGAATTCCTGCAGTCACGAAAGCTTTAAGTCAAGATTTAAGCTACAGTCTACATTAGTGGTTTTTGCTTTTTATTATTTTTATTTCATATTTATTTTTTTATTCACTTTACTGTTATTATTATTTTTTAATCTAAGTGACTTTACCGAAAAAAAAACAAAGAATATGTAAGGGGCTAATTTGTCACTATAACGTTGCACCATACAAACTCCAAAGAGGCCACCTTCGGGACACAATTGTTTTAGAGCTGTTCGTTTTATTTCAATCATCACTCAATGTAAGCAGAGTCGACTTAATAATAATAATAGTTTACATTTCTTAGGAGCATTTCATCCGTAGATCCCATTGTGCCATTGACCTCGTTGTACCCCTCTGAAGAGTACGCTATGTACAAGTCATTTAGACGAATCCTTTTTACTTCCCACCGCAAGTTATATTTGCGAGGTAGCTGAAAGGTGGTTGTGCATCAAGTGGGTTCATGAACTCTCGTGAGAGAAGATTTGAGAGCTATCCTCTCGTATCCATAGTGGGATTTCTCTCCGTACTCCCACACAACACTACTTTAAATAGCGTTGACGAAACGTTACACATTGCAGGACCCTTGTTAAAAAAAAGACCTGAGACTCAAAGTTGCCCTGAATAAATAAATAATACTTGTAGTATTCACTAAAGTTAAAGGCTTGAACGAGATTGTTTAATTTGATCTTTAACATGGCTAACACTTTCAGTTTTTAAATAAGCCAATAACCATTAAAATCGTACCAAGTCACTTACTGAAATACAGAACAAAATAACTACTTACCTGAATATTGTGGTCAATAATCTTTTTTACCGTGTGACTAATTTAAATGCTTGAATAGGAGGTGCCTGTTGCTAACTGGCTTGGTGATATCTCTTGAGGCAGATGGAGGTTGTGGCAGTAATTGTGATCGTCCACAACAACTCATTCTGAGGGGAGTCACATTCCTCAAATACCACGTCTTCAGCGGAATTTATCGATGCAATAGAAATGCCGGGTCGGGGAACGTAGATAATGTTAAAAACAAGCCAGTATGTTTTCCTTTTCTTCTGGCCATGGAAATAGGCTCAACAAATACCGCAATTCCAAGAGATAAATCTCACTCAAGGTCACTCATTCCATATAATGTATCAGTACATTTCAAAACTTTGTACGAATTTAGATTACTATTGCAATTCTGAGCGCTCATTTTTTTTGTTATATATATTGTCAATTAGGCAATACAATGCTATACTAAATAGATTACATGTTTAAAACATATTTGTGTTTACACAGCTTCGAATGTACATGCTCACATTGAAAAATGCACCACATTCCAGTATTCCTATTAAGTAACAAAGCCTCTTTACTTCAAGGGAAACACTTAATTTCATATATTGTCAAGCATCAGTTGAATAAATAATAGAGAAGCATCTAAAATGTGAAATTCTATGGAGGGTCCAGTGGTATAAGCTAAATTCACAATATATTGCTGTGCTCCCAAGATATCCTAATCGGATACATGCACTGCAATGTGATCTACATAATCTCTGCGAAAGCTCAAAACAAATCGAATTAATATTGTTTTGCTGTTTAGACTCGCAAGATGCAATAATTAATGCAAAAAAAACACATGGTTGTAATAATAATAACAATTTCCAATCCTGTGTCAAGCTATTGCCTTATGAGGGTCTCTAGATGCCATGTTGGGCAAGGCGATTGCTTGCACAAAGCCTATACAGGCTTGGTGAGGGGTAGGCTAAGGACTGATTCAGATACGGCTCAATATGTTAATTATGACTGGATGGAAGTCTGGTCACCAGATTCAGAGTGCAAAATGTTCACCACTGAACTACAACATTATATTTCACGCAAATATAATTTCACAATTTACACTGCAGTATTTCACACGGTCGTGCTTTCAGAATAACAACAAATTGTTTGTTTGTAACAAATAATGCCCTATTGGAAATCAATATTGACAATTCAAGCATTAATAGATATAAACAGCAAAGTGTTGGCACCTTGATTAGCCTGCTATGATATGAACCTTGTGAATCGAGTGTTAACATGAGTGGGTAGTGATTCCTGTACCAGTCTTGTCCACCTGTCCCCATCTTCACCAAACTACACTGCCGAGCATGGGGAAGTATGGTCGAATAACTGCCATGGCCTTCCTACTCTACCAGTCATGGCGGTTGTTTTACCGTAATTCACTATGCTTATCAAACATCTGCCATGACCGACAGAGTTGGAAGGCCTTCACCTAGCAGTGGATTGACAACTGGCTGTAAATGATAAAAAAAATATTATTTTTAGAAATTACAGGACAAAATTCGGAACATAACGCCAGAAATATGAAACTGAAACATATTTTTGATAACAGGCATATAATTCATATCACCATTGATCAGACCGCGGTTGTTTTAATGTGTTCTGGCAGTTTTAAGCCAGAATGTTTGCATTCAATCGTATCTCGTGCAATTTTCTCCAATGCCTCTACATGACCATTCTTGTCAATTTATTTTCTCAATGTGTTTTATATTATATGTAACAAAAATAAGTGCAGTTCACCTTCTTTACTTAGACGTATAATTTAAAATTGTTTAAAAAAAGGAACATATTTGTATATATGTTAAACTTCTTTTACACTGTATGTTAGCCAACCGTGCTAATCACATGTGTGGGGAAGGACAACAAACATATTTGTCCATAACACTGCCTTAAATGCTAAATATGTAATCGGTGCCGTTTTGGGCAATGGCCCTTATTAATTGTACACAATAAACTGTCAAAAAATAATGTAAAAAAATAATGTACAAATTTAGTCGAGATGTGTTAATTTAAAAATGTTTTGAAAATACAGTATTCTGTATATGTAACATGTCTTGATGTAACCTCGGTCACCCTAGGCAATATTTCATGTGTCTCAATGAGTTAAATTTCATCTCCTGGTTAAATAAAGAACAGTGACCGAATGACCGTTGTGACACTTTACATTTGAAATTACGTAATTAGAGTTCGGGGGATTTATTTTTTACAAAACAGAGGCTAACCGAAGGCCCTGCCATGAGTTGACCTATAAGAAGAGCAGTACAGTGTCAGTCATTTAAAAATTCCAGTTAGACATGCAGCGAGTAATTTTATATTCATGAATGCAAGGCCCTTTTTAAAAAGTAATGTGCATACGTAGTATCTTGGTGAAATATCTGCCTTGGCTGCTTGATAAGAATAAGTGACTTGGCCAGCTCTGTCTTCCTGATGAGGTCACAAGACCACACTTACTCAACCTTCCCTGCACAAGCCTACGAGGGAAAAAAATAGATATGTTTCTAAGCATCCGTTTTTACCGATACAAGCACATGCAACTGTATTCAGATTTGTTTTCTCGTAAAAACATGCACATTGTACATTAAGAACGTGAGTAGTAATAAATGTGCAAATGTAATGGACTAGAAAGTTTGTAAGGATTGTGCTGTTTTGAGTTGTTGAATACAGCATTTTTAAGTTTGACAATTTTGATAAACCAGAAATTACAATAGACACTGACAAGAACATGTGTGTAGTATACAGAAACCAAAGTCACAGAAAATTACACCAGCATGAATATTCTTTAGTCTTGTATTATAAGTACTCTTCAATGTTCAAGCCAATGAAATAAAGTTGCAATAGCGATGCATTTTGTGCATAATGTAATATTTCATAGTATATATGTTTTTTAAATAATCATACATAACAAATTAAATAGTTGTGACCAAATGATGTTATAATCAAATAATGATCTCATTGTGTATTTACATCCCTTTAAATAATGCTGCACAGTGTAGCACCACATTTCAAAACCATATATTTTAACAGCTTACAAGAACAATTGTAACGTATCACGAAATCATTTACACAGATGTAATCTTTCACGCTGTAGCAATCCTCACATTTTAAAAGCATTGCAATTTCGTTCTTGTATTTTCCAGACCAACGTAGATGTGCATTGCCTTCCTAAAATACTTCATAGCCTTAAAAGCTCCCGAATGTTCTCATTTGTTATCCATTCAACCCGCAACCCTCCTCTCCACAACCTCATGCCTCCTCCCCCTACACACGCACATATCTTGCTGTACATCTACCTTGTGCTCAAGAAGGGTGCACAAGCTTCCTTGCACTCATTGCCATTCATCATTGTCTGAAGTCCACCACGTTATGGATGGCTACTTAGTTACATGTTCAGCTTCTGGTTTACAATGTTCCTTTTGCAAAAGCATAGAGGCCCCAATGAAGGATAAATCTCCAAGAAACATTTTTTTTAAATAAAAAATGTCTTTCTTCATGACAACTCAACTTGAAATCAGAGTAAAATTCATGAAAGCCACCTTCAAATTGAATGATAATTCTATGCGGTTTTAATGTTTCCCATTACCATTCACTGACCGATTGGTGGTGAGACAGATTTGCACATTAAGCACAATTTTCAGTGCCAATTTAAATCTTCTGAATGGCTAAACTGACAAGCGTTTGTGAAACTGCTGGCACCTTGTCCACACAGTCCATTGCTAAATCACGGGTTCAGCATAAAAATGGCTCTTTTGATCTCGTGCTCCTTTTTTTTCTCATCGTACACCATTTCAATCAGTGCCTGGCTCTTGGTGCAAGCTGAATGCCAAAGCATGGCTGAGTTTGATAGTGATTCGTAGGCCTTACTGTAGCCCTGCAACCTGGGGAAATAATTAGTGCAGCGTAAAGATACTGAGCCATCGTGATGCACCCCGCCATGGAACAATGAGGTGTCCACAGCAAATAACGATATATATTAATAGGGCAGACACCTATATAAGAGTGGCATGAGAGTCGGCTGAACGGGATGTTGGTTTATTCGGAGTTTTGCCATTCGACGGACAGCATGATTCCACTGTTAGGAGTCTGCTATTTTTCTGCAAACTACATTACCCATGCTGCAAAATGAAATGAATCCACATAGGCAGCAAGTTGGCTGGTCCATAATTGGTCGCGAAAGCCTACGTGTTAACGTGAAGTTGGCTGGTGTTTTAAATATTCTCTAAATTTAAACCTTATGACGAAGTTTAAAATAACAAATGCTCGGGGGACGACAGTAGCTGAGCTCACATCATTTAAGAGAACAGCTGCTTCGAAGCAAGTATAGGCATCTACATCTGTGTCGTCATAATCTCTTATATACAATTACATGTGAGTTTTTTTACAGAAACTCCAGTTTCTTTACTCGTGAAAAAAACTTTATTCTAAACGAGACCTTTCTGAGTATCTTAATGTCCTTTGGAGATTTCCTGGCTGTTAAAATAAAACATCAACTGTAGAAAGAAAGAGCTGACTTTTGGTAGCATCAGGTGATGGCGAGACCGAGAAGTGATGCCATGTGAGAGTTGAGGAGGTAACCTCCTCTCAGCATGGACAATCTGGTGCGGGGTATAGGCCTCAACACTTATCTTGCATTTCTCTCGCAATGCATCCTGGCTCCTGAATCCAGATTAGCATTAAAGGCCATCAGAATAGCGGGAGGAAAATAAGAATACAGTAACTTCCTTTAGCGTTGATCATATTTAGAGACACAGCTTATATTTTTTAAACAAAAGGCACCCTCGTGAAAGAGAATGATAAGACCTGTGGTGCACAGAACAATACCGAGCTGGCATACTTCAATGTTTGTTTAATCGTCTCTTACCTTTCCTGCAAGGCTTTTCCGAAATTAGTTTTGCAAAAAAAAAATGGTGATTATGGGATCAAGACCTGTTTCTGCAAAGGCAAAACACAAAGGAACGCAAACCAATACGTTTAAGAATCATTGTCCAGTCCACCGTAGAAACGTCGTAAATTGTTGGTCAAGAACCAGAATAACATGCTCCAGGGAATGTTGCGAGCACTGGCTGCAAGTTTTATCCTTATTGGAAACTTGGGATCATTCGAAAAATAAATATGTAAGGCACATTATATAATTGGGGATTATTTGTTTTAAGTGTATACGCTACTAACACAATGCTTGTGAGTAGTACATACTTGCATAGCCATTATTAGTTTTGGTGCTACCAGCAACTCCATACTGATTGTGGTTTACGCCAAAGCAAGGATTGCCTTTGTTCATCTCACAAGAAATAATAATCAATGTCTATTAAATGCTCACACCCTCATGTTTTCAATCTCCATTAACTTTTTGAGATGTTTGCTTTAAAAAAAATCATCCAATGAACAATAGCACTGCATTTACGTACCAGGTTTGAAGTCAACGGCATATGAAAGAGAGCCTGTGACTGCAAACATGGTGCGGTGCATAATGCATGAAATCTTTATTTACTGTGCAGCGTCACTTAACTTAATGTGGGGCGGAGAGGGGGGGGGGGATTTACAAAACGGAAACTCAGACATAAAAACTGCACAGCAAGCAGCGTTGCTAACTGCAGCCTGGTTTTTTTTTGTGATGAGCAGCCAATATTGTACACTGCTGCACCAGTGCACAGAGTCTGCAACGACGCATCACGCCATTACAGGAGCACAAGACTGGCAATTAGGCGCCACCAGCGATGCTCGTTGGAGAATAATTTGCAGCCGGGGTCTAATGGCATGTACAATTATCGCACACAATTTCATAGAGGCCGGGCAAAAAGAAGAGGAGATTAAATTGCTAAGAGTTGCATGTAATGCTTTCCAGGTCATCGATTTTCGTTATATTAAAAAAAAAATTGTCACGATCGATAGAAGATAATAGAAAGACACGTGTCATAAGAAAGAATACACTGGGGAATCAAACGGTTACTGATTTTGTAATAAATGATCACTTTGTCCATAACCAAATACAATATTGTTTCTTTTTTAATATAATACCAACGTGAGTATGCTGTAATTCAAGCACTTCATATCAATATGCATATAATACATTTGAATGGATTATGTCAAACAGATTTAGATACAACTTTTGGACAATGACATAAGTTTAATCCTTACATGAGTAGCGTGAAATCTTGATCATTTATGGCACTGCCTTTCCCCGAGATTAACATATGTTGACAGATCACAAAATTTAAGGTCATAATTAAGTTAAGATAATTCAAAAGTAAATATTTTTCAGAAATCTGACCTTTGTGCAGCACTAACCAACAATTTAATAAACATGGCTTAGGGGATGAAAACCACATCCACCGTTAAACAAAAAATAACTTTTGAAGGGCATACCTTTAAAATTTAAAATATTTGGATGCAAAATGAAAATCAGAAGCCAAATAAGGGACACAATGAACGATTGAGAGCGAATAGGAGATGGAGTCATGGAATTAAGCATAATTTGTCGACTAAGATGTATTGTAGCCACCACACACAACCCCGAGGTGGACACATCGGCAATGAGATTTCCTGATTGAACAGTCGATTGAGAATAAATGACCAGGGTGATGGAAGGAGGGAGCGACGGGGTGTTGCGATGTCAGACAGCATTTTGTTTACTTATTAACACGGACCTAAATATTGATGGGCTCTTTGAAGCATGATGGTATAATGGGATTCTAAAAGGGACCTTGTCCGAAAAACAGTGATCTGCATGGATCAGTAACTTCGCTACTGGAGCTAATTATACACAAATAGGTTCGGAAGTAAATTTCTTACAGCCATCTAAGGGTCTGGATTCAATGGGCATAAGAGTTTTAATATTTTCAATGTGGCTAACTACATAATTATCAATTGCTGATTAACGCGTTTACTATAGAGGTCCTGCCAATGAGTTATTTAATTACAAATAAAACTTGTAATTTCATGAATTAGGGGGCTTATTCTTTTAAAATTTCAATCAAGCATAATTTTAAAAATGAAGTGCGATTCAGCCGCCGGGTGTAGGCAAGCTAATAAGGGTAAACAACTTCATACCTCCACACATGCTTCCGATGCCAAAACATTTCGCCAGACCAACAGTAAATCTGGTATCGTCAAATGAGTTCCTCACTTTCTTCAAGCACCCAGCTTCAAACACCGACACCTCTTGCCTTGAGGCGGGAGAGCGTCGCAGCAGCAGTTTGCTCGCTGTGCGCTGAGCCCGGTGACTCGAGTTCAATTCCCCGCCGTGCTAACTTCCGCAGCGAGCGATAGCTGAATTGGTCATGGGCCAACAATACACCTGCTCGCACTAGCCAGCATCGTGAAGTATGGTTAAAAAAAAAAACAGACCTCATGAATGACGTGACATGGAGAGGCCTTCACCCAGCTGTAGATTGAAAACTGTATAATTGTACTGTATATGTATAATGCTACATTTTACACGTTTCCTTTTCACATTAATCTAAACATATTATGTTGTGGGTTTTTTTTTATATTTGCCATTGTATCAAGATTTACCAAGATGTTGTTCCATCTATGAATTTTAAACCATTCGTCTACACTTTTGAAGTGTCGGTCCCTCATGACAGATGGACAGCAAGACCCATGTGTGACCTGGGGAGGAAAAAAAAAGTGAACAACAAATCATTAATATTTATCTATGCCAGACCATATTGTTGTGAAAGCTGTCACTTTTGGTCGATTAATTCTTTGACGTCTTTCCTGGCGAGGCAGTCCCCTTTTCTGACTGTCAGAATGTCTGTCAAAAACATCCCCTTCGACGAGCCTAGAAGAACAGGATGATAAAAAGAAGATGGTTTACAGTACTTAAATGTGCTGCATTAAAATTCTACCATAGAATTCCTCTGTGGATTCATCACGACCACAGGCTTTAAAGTTGTCTGCACAACCATTTGTTGTTATTCCTCCTTGGATAAAATACATCACAACGTAAGAGGGCCTTAATGCAAACATTATTTACGATGGAACAGCAGAGCTGAATCAGAGGCAACACTATCTCCTCCAAATTTGCGGCTCAACGATGTCAACTCCCAGCTCTGACACTTGGCTGTTTGTGGTTGGCGATTACAAGGCATTGCTGCACTTGAAAGTTAAATTATGGCAAACTGAATAGACAGTCTTCATATCGACTCGACTAGTGTTTTCCATTATGAAATCATCAAATTGTCATCTTCATCAGACATGATCAAGCCACTGCTGGATGAAGGCCACCCTAGGCCTTCGCCATGTCTCAGGATCCTGCAATGCAATAATAATTAACCGCAGCTCCTGCCCACCAGATTTTTACTTCACTATCCCTTCAGTCGATGTCCTCTCAGACGCATTTCGTCACTTAGCTGCCACCTCCGTCATTTGCGATGGAAAGTACCTGCTTTATGCCTAATGAAAACACTTCATATATATGTATATAATGTATGATAAAGGTTATAAAAGTTTCGGCCTGGCATTTTGGTTCAACCAATTGCAAGTATATAGAGTAAAGAAGCTAGGCAACATTTTATAAATTCATCACGTGAACTCGTGACATGTTTTCATCATTAGGGATCGGCAACTCCCTGGCAGATGCTACTTTCGCAAGACCCGCATGTAAGACAGGTAACAAACATTACACATTTGGCTGCCGATCAATGAACTACAAGTGTCTGTACATCTGGCCGGTTGCTCTAAACTTGGTGTTATTATCCACTGTTAAAAAAAAACTTCTCCCTTTGATTTACATCAAATATATATATACAACAGCTCTTGAGATGTGCTTGCAGTACACACATCACACAACTCAAGTAAACATTGTTTTATTTTATTTTACCAGGCAAGGCCCACTGTGCTATTTTGCTTGTTTTCAGAAGCGACCTGGCCACAAATAACGCCTCAACGAAGTGGCTTATCACGTGGAAATGTATAGCAGCCAAATACTCTAAACGCATGTTTCTAATGTGGAGGGAAAACCCGGATGATTCGGAGAAAAATCCACGCGACTACGGGGAGAACATTCAAACTCCAAATATGCAGGCATCTGAGTCGGGATCAAATCCACGACCTCCAGCATACCAGGTGAGGTGGTCACCACGGTGGCGAGCCCAGATGAGCTGCTCACTCTACCACTGAGCCACCTGGCTGTCCACTTGATTGTACAACTGAGTTTTGTTTGATTCAATTGACTAAAAAGTAACGTTGAGTGATTTAAACTGAAACACATGTACCCTGCAGATGTAAATTATATAAAACAATGGCTAAGCGACACCGAGTAAAATGAATGCACAAATATAATCCACCGATGAATATGCGCTCTTTTTATTTATTTTTACCGGTCAGTAATTTTTAGTGTGAAAAATGAGTGTGAAAAATCAAACAACAAACACCCACCGCATCCATGTACTGTATCAGAGACAAGACAACCAATCAAACGGCTCAATTGCTTGCACAATGTCCTGTATTCCAACATCGATGCAGGTGTGGGCAGGTGGAACAGGTGATCGAGACAGTGCACATTAAATCTTTTGACAGTCACAAAAAAAAACATTCTTTGACACTGTCTTGATTCAATCCTGAGTTTAACTAAAACTGAATTATAAAATGTACCCATTTTAAAAATGGTGTCTTGTTCATGGACATGCTGTCAATCACTAAATTACATATATCTAATGTGAGGAGTTGCACACTCTTCGTTACAATAATTCAACATCATACAAATCAAACACATAGATGACCGTTCATCTGTAGGTTGTGTCAAGTTTATTTTTTCTCATTTCACCAGAATGACTACAATATATATTTAATTCAGCATTGGCAAGAACAGGAAATGTCCATTGCCACATTGGTGGTATTTTAAATGCAATTTCCTGAAACTCTGGGGATACCATATGTTTTGACCACGAGGAAGTGAAATGACAAAGCTGCCACATGTAATTGTGCAAGAGCAAAGAGCAAACCATGTGTAGCTGTAAAACACCAGGACCACAATTTCATCCTTTCACCCCGCAGTGTTATTTTCAGTTCATTACTGCTGACTGCACACAATGATTGTAAAAAATAACCCGATACAATTTTCACAATGATTTTATACGTGGATCTGAGACTCAGTCGTTTTATATTGTATAAATGTCACAAACGAGTATTAAAATGCCTTCCTCCGTTCGTATGAATTATAATTGAATGAGTTGAATGCATTCACCAAAAGTGAAAGTCGCTGAGACTGTATGTGTCCCTGGCCCAAACAGAATTATTCTACCACAGCTGATATAAAATGACAAAATTAATGCCTGGCTCAGCAACCCTGAAATAAATGCAATCGTGGGCAGTGGCCAAGGTCTGGAGAAAACATTTCCTTTGCTTGGCCACTAAGTATTTATATTTTCCTCTAGATTTCCATTATTCTCTCCTTTGATCTCAAAACGATGGTTAGATTTTTCACAAAGGGCTTTACCGGGCCTCCATGTTAAACGAGGAAAGCAAAAAATTGACGTTAAAATTACCAACTTCATGTACCCCTGCAAGACGGCATGACTTACCAAACATCTTGATTTCTACTGAATAATTGCATTTTCTTATGCTATATATCATCACGTCACGTAACAATACATAACGAGACTGATGTTTGACGGTTTAAAAGCCTATTTTTTCTCTGGTGGTGAGTCACAGCGTCCATTACTTTTGTAATCTGGAACCAACAAAACAGTCAAGATGGCCCCATTGTATAATGTGGACTCACAAGTGCTTGTCTTTAAGAGCACATAGGTGTGTGCGAGTGTTTTTTTCTAATTACCCTTATACTTTACGAGCAGGGTGCACTAATTGGAACCAAGATAACTTTTATCAAAACGCTGCAATGTGCTCGCATATTTTAGCGGTTGGCAATAGCATTCCCGTACGTGCAATCTATTAGATGGTTACATAAATTACGGTTGATGTTCTGCTTTTATTTTTAGAATGACATAAAGCGATTGTATACTCTCCATTTGTAATCGAGCCCTTGGCGTTACCTTGACAAAATAATTCCCATTACATTCCAATTGCAATAAAATATTTAGCCGATTAAAGTACTCCATACCGATTCAAGTATAAACCTCACCGTTATTGTTAGTGCAGAGTAACCCTAATAAAACCTTGAATTTCTTTAGGAAAATACATTATTTCCTTTCATCACATCCTTTTAATGAACCAAAGTAATTAACGCAATAATCAAATCGGGTTTTTTTTTACCAATACATTTGAATACAAATCAGGCAAAAACATATTCAGTACTTTGACAATCCTCTGCTGGATGAGGGCTCCCCCATGCCATGTGCATCTTGAGGATTATCTGATTATACTTTGTATGTATATATGTTCAACCTTTTGTCGCACCGTACATAGCCAAGCGTGCTAATACCTCGTTGGTCAGTACGAGTTGAAGATGTGCCACATCGACGTGGGAGCACAGAAATACAGACCAATGGATTTTCCCACACTGCCGTCAACCTCGTAGCCCCGCACAGCAGCCTCCATCGCCTGTCATCAACGGCGGCTACCCATTCAAGCACCTCCCAGGCTCAACCCCCGCTTCGCTTTCAAGACCTGTTGAAATTGGACACATTCCAGGTGAATTGACCGGAGGCAGATTGGTAAGTAACACTATATCAATTATACTGACAATAGAGTTTTAAATTAAGCTTTGACGAAGAAAATCGAATGGAAAATGCAAGCAGCCCTGCCCGATATGATGAAATTCATATTTTGGAGAAAAAAATAAGTACACAACTATTGTGACTTATTGTTATATAGTGCCAAAATGTTGCACCACACACCTCCAATTATTGCTATATCTTATTGTAGTGTACTAATTCACAGACACTAGTAGGATGTACTCTCTCTTGTATTCCAGCCTTCACAGCCTTAGGGGAATAACTTTATACCGGGTCGGGACAGCCAAAATGCTGCCAGACCCACAGCTTGAAGAGGGCGAAGATCACGACAACGACGGCACAACGAATTCCACTCCACATCGCAACCACCCCGACTGTGAGTCGGAGCTCACCTTATACCCTGCTCAGCGCAGCCAGGCTCCGCCCTCGGCCTCGCACCCCTATGGATCCCCCAGAGGGCTCCATGCCTTGCCCACAGGTCCAACTGATAGAACGGGCTGTTGCCCCTAATTCTATTGTCTAACAATCTCCCAGCTGCACGCGCTATAGTGACTCATTCAATGTAACTACATTATTGTAAATGTGCCTCGCAACGTTATCACATTATTTTTCATAATTCATATTTCCTTACGTTTTTAAAATTGTAATTATTTGAATTGTACTCTCACTGACAAAGCTTTGACCCAAGGGAGATTATTGCTGTTAACTATGCATACGCTAAAATGTCGGCCTAAATTTCCCTGTAGAACTAACTCAAAGAATAACCTCAATGCATATTTTGGAAAATTATTGGACTGATTCAAAAACATTTTTATCGCTATACTTAATCTATTTAATTTAAGACCTTATTGGAAAATGAAACTAAATCAGTGTGCAAGTACATATAATATTCCCATTGAAATTTAGATTGAAGAGGAGAATTGTTGAATTAAAAAGAACCCCAAAGTAAACTCTGAGCGGTGTGCCCCTTGCAATCACATTTTCCGACTCCAATATAAAACATGCCTCACGGATACCTTCCAACATTAAAATGTAATAAAAAATCATAAAATATCACTTCTCAAAGTGTTGTTTAAAATATGTTATATTGTGCATGTTTTTGTGTGTCTTGTGCTGGATATCTTTCTGATCCATTGTCAAGTTTCACCACGTGTTGTTCAGCATGTCCGACTTTTCGCTCCTCGTGCTGGGAGCTTCTTCAGGAACTAAATCCGGTTCAATCCACTGCTGAATGAATTCAGTTCGTCAAGAAGAAGCTGCTATTAATGTTAGACTTCATGCTTACAAATACGCAGTGCAACCCAAAAAACATCAACGCTATAATCTACAATATCGCCTAGATGTTTAGGCCACATCCCCCCCCCCCCCCCACCTCACCTGGTACGCAAGAGTTCGTGGGTTTGATCCCGACTCTGATGCCTGTATATTTGGAGTTTGCGTGTTCTCCCCGTGGTCGCGTGGATTTTTATCCAAGTCCTCCGGTATTTCCCTCCACATTAGAAACATGCGTTTAGAGTATTTGGCTGCTATAAATTTCCACGTGATAAGCCACTTCGTTGAGGTGTAATTTGTGGCCAGGTCACTTCTGAAAAAAGATAAATAGCTCAGTGGGCCCTCCCTGGTAAAATGAAAAAAATGAATGTTTACTTGAGTTGTGTGTTGATGTGTGTGATTTAAAAAAAATCGTGATATACAGCACCTTGAGTACATAACATTAAAAGGCGCTTTATGAATGTAATTTGTTATTATTTTTGTATGCCCATTTTTGCCACTCCACTGTTGGGTGTGGGTCTTCTCATGCCTTGCTGGTGGTGGGGGTTATTTGATCATACTTCACCACGCTGGCCACTGTAGGTTGGTGAAGCTAAGGATCACCTAGGAGGTATGGAAGATTTCGTGCAAAAATGGACTTTGCTGGACTTCCGTCTGCTGGTCCCAATGCAGGCCCACAGCCTAGAGCAAGCTGCTCTACCCATGCTCAACCTCGCTCATTTTCCAAGATCTCATAGATCTGGCGCATGGATGTTTCCCAATTGTAAGTGAGAGCTCCCAGTTTTGTTGGATAGTGCCGTCCCAAGAACGGCATCTGCTTTACATGGGAGGTGCAAATTTTGTGCTGTGCGCTCACAATTTTAACCCCAGAAATATCCATATAGTTCAAGATACGGGGAGGAGGGGGCGGGAAAATGTGCCTTGCTTTTTGAGAACCAAGACTAAAATCACGAGGATATTGATAACAGTTATTGTAACAATGTATACCTCTTTGTCAATCCACTGCTGGATAAAGACCTCCACACGCCATGTCAGTCATGGGGATTGTTTGACCATACTTCACTACACTGGCCAGTCTGTTTTAATGAATGCGGGAACCCAGGACCGGTTCCGATATCACTCACAACTGATGTTAGCAGTGGCCGGCAATCAGACTCGGTTCACCAAAGTGCAATCCACTGTGTCACCGCTTCCCCCAGGTGAGTGACAATAGCCAAATAACAGGAATGTATTCTCTTAGCATCACCAAGTAACGGGGGCAGGGAGTAAAGCAACAAGTTCCACACACATGAGGCAGTTAAAGCCTTTTGTGTGGGCATTAATGATAATAATCATGCATGCCCACACATTATAATGGCAATCAGTAAAAACATAATGAACAGTATTTATCTGCTGATGAGTGCCAGAATCAGGGGATCAGTAGCACAGAAATACGTTGACAAAGGGCTTATATTATTTATTATTATTAAATATCTTTGCGAGCTTATAGCCCGTAACTTCTGGCACCAATCAGTTGAGTGCTATGTCTGAATGGGTGCGAAAGCTATTGCATCATCTTTGTCCTAATTGTCATTCAGTGGACATTTTAATCACTCGTGGGCGTATTTCTCTTATGATGAGACATGCATTTTTGTCTCAGAGTAGTCTTTTACAGTTGTGTCATAATGGCATGTCACATTCTAAGTTTTGGAATAAAAATACACTTTCTTCTTTGCATTTGATGTTACGTTGTCATGCTTACATTCCTCTACAGTAATTTCGATATAATTTAGTGTGAAATGATTAACCACTTGAGAGTTTGAATCAAACAGTTTCACTGACAGGTTACAAATGTGACATCTGTACGCAAGACTTTACATATATCTGAAGTGCTTTTTGGAATTAATTTGAACATGTCAGAGCACAGCTCCGAAAGCAGTTGTTAATTTCTATGGAAAAGCCCTTTTTAAAAAAGCGTTTCATCGCTTGTATTGTAATGCTTCTACAACCCTTGACAGTTACACTGTATATTATTTACAAATCAGCATTAAAGGCAAGGGGAACTGCCATTATTACAACGCAGGAGAGCAAGACATGCTTTGGCTTGGAAAGGTACTTAGTCCTTCAAAGGATTGACCACGACTGATGATGGTGATGAAACGATAATGATAAAGGAGCCATCATGGCTATTGCTGCCAGTGATGCAGTCGTATGTCTCCACAGAGAGATCTCACAGTTGGACATCGAACCTCTAAGATCTGAGTTATGCTGGCCAAGAAATGACCCAGCACTGGTCATGGAATTGCAGCCCAGTTTCGACAACGCTTCAATGAGGCGTGAAACTCCACGGCCTAGGCACATCCACCCAACCCCCCTCTCTCTCTCTCCTACTGTCTCTCGTGGCCAGGGGGGCAGATGTCAGGAAGTATTTTTCCTTTTATTCCAGGGTGATCCATTTATACATACCCCACTAATTGCTAATGACCCTCTTACTCTCTTCTCAACAGGTGATTGGATAGTAAAAGTGATGGTATTTTTTTCTTACAGAGGAGTGTTCAAATATTTAATGAGTGTATTGGGATTGGTGGGAGACATGTGTTCTATAAATATATATTCCACACTGAAAATGATCCCTAATATTTTAGTGGGGTATCTATAAATAGACAATTCGATACGACTATTTTGCAACTACCAATGTAGATGTTGAATATGTTGGACCATTTAAAGTGAAATATATTTCATTGCGTTTTGAATACGAACGTGGCTGAGAATTTAGCCCCAGAGCGTGACACCACGACACACGCATCTCATTTACGCATTGCGATGTCGTGACTGGTTCAGGGGTTGACCCAGATCTGAGTGCCCTGAGAACGATTGTTTAAGGGCGCTTTTTCCATTTTAATTATTATAGTTATTAAGTGTGTGTATGGTTCGGTTTGAGAAGGGATTTCGGGGCATTTGGAAACCCAGTTCTGGGACTCCATGGGATTGGTGTGGCCAGGGCAGGCTTTCCGTGGGGACGAGGGCTCTCTGACCCAGCCACGCACTGTGCTAACACACATTGCCTCCTCCTCCCCCCACTGGTTGTGGAAATGAAGCATTAAAGCATTCTACAGTTGGGCAATATCAAGGATTGGAAATGCCACCCAAAAACAATTGTTAACGGTCACAGTGACTGCTCGCACTCGCTTCCTTTCTAAGGACTCTCACACCCGCAGACCGTGAAGCAAGTGTCAACAACAGCGGCTACAACAATACCACTACGTGCTGTTGCAGCTCAAAATAACGGGCCACCAAGTCAAGCCTCAGAGGCAGTCAAATGTCCTCATCATGGGCATCCATTAACAACAATCCACCATCATCAGCAGCCATGGTCAATCCACTGCAGAGGAAAGGTCTAATACCCAATCCGCTGGAACCACCTCCAGCAACACCAGGCGTGGAGAAAACTAATCTACAATATTTTTTGGCGTATATGTTTTTTTAAATATATACCTTAAAAATCGTATTGGAAGAAATAAACTCGCATTACGTCAAGGAAGGAGCTTGCAATGACTTTCCGCAGGGGCACCGCAAACACGGAAAAGTAGAGAGCATCACGCATTCTCGATGCGGGGGAAGCAACTCAGAAATAGGCTCAGCATAATACATCTACAGACTTCGGTAACCTTAGGGTGGAAATATGGATCAAAGCACATCCATTACTGGATCAGACAGTTAACAAGGTTTGTTCAACATTTTCATCCCGCCAGAGCCAACCATCTTGTCGGCAGCTCCTTCGTTTTACATTGATCTGTGTTGCCAACGAAAGCAGCAGCTGCATGACAATTCAGACGCAGTAGCGGAGACACCCGTAATGACTCGATAATAAGTATTGACCGTGCGCATTGGATAACCCTATTAAGATGTTTTTTTTTGTAAAAACAATATTTTGCGAATGAATCGCGATTATTTACATCATTAGACCTCCTTTGCCAGTACCAAAATGTCATAAAAGGGTTTTCCCCTTTTTTCTGGCAACAAAACTGAAACCTTTTTTTACAAGGATTCATGTCTGCATTAACCACAATACCTGCAGTCAAAATGCAAACAAAAAACATACTATGATAATATATGCATTGTCCTTGAAACTGATTGGTCCACAACAAGGGACGGCTTTCTTTTGAGCCTCGACCCAATTGGTACTCGACCAGATGACGCCTTTTGGTGCTCGACCAGATGACGCCTTTTGGCGTCATCTGGTCGAGCACCAATTGGGTCGAGGCTCAAAAAAAAGCTGTCCCTTGGTGTGGACCAATCAGTTTCATGGAAATACACACCTATTTTGTAAACTATTACAAAGCAGTACAGCAAGAAGGTTTCATATCAATCTGTTTATAAACAGGTACAATGTAAACGTGGAACCCTGAAAATTTTTTATCATGTTATTGTGGTTATTTGGCCTACTCTTCCACGCTGGCTAGACATCTTGGAGGTGGGAGTAGCCACCCTTTACCCCAGCAGACGTGACCTACCTATCGAAACTATCTTCTATAATACAAGTACAAGTATGAATTGTAACACGAATGTATTATGGTTGTTACAATATAGTAACCAATATTAACAGTAAGGAAATGTATTCTTGTGTATGGCAATAAGTTCAGGAGTTAAATTCCAATGTCAAGGTCTCCTTGCCATGAGAGGGCTGAAGGAGAGATATGTAGTTTTCCTATTCCTTCTCTATTAAATGAACGCAGACTACAGTGCTTTACGATATGGTCCATAGTCTGGGTTGTGTGGCCACAGTCGCACTGTGGCTTGTTTTAAGTTTTACATTTATGAAAGAGATGTGTGTATCGGCCTGCTGATGCTCTGATTCGGTTGATGGTTAAACCGATGTCTTCGAGGCGGACAAATGCCAAAGCCAGGAGGTGCGATGATGCTTGGGTCTAGAACGAGGTGTTTATTCTGGACGTTCCGATCTGTTCTGCTCTGTTTGCCAGCGTTCTTCCAGATCTGGGAGAGAATTTAGGATGGTGACAGCCGCGCCATGCCAAAAGGAGGATCGGAACTCAGTCAAGTCGACTGCGAGATGCATTGTTGTGGTCTTTGTCGATGAGTGGGAGACGGTATTAGCGCCCTCGCCGTGGCCCAGCTGTTATGTATTTCCGTGTCATATTAAAGACAATACTGTCATCAAGGCAAAAGAGACGTCATTGATATTATTCCAGATAAGATAAGTAACGTAATAACACGATCACATAATCGTGATATAAGCACTTCTTTTTTATGTTACACGGTGAATGCCTTCATGTTTAAGCGTTTATAACTGTGTAAAAATATACCAGTGTTAGCACTTACCGAACAGCAAAGCCGAGATGAACTGCAGTATATCCGCTGACAATTTCCAGAAGGAAAGTTGCCCTTTGAAAAAAAAATATTCCTCCGAATATAATTTTGAATGCCAGATCGAGTTTTTAAAACAAAAATTAGTGAGGGGAAGGAGAAACTTTAAAATTGACTTCTACAATCCTTTGCATAATGTACAGAGCTTTGTAAGAACAGATACTGCCTGCACCTGGATATAGAGAATAATGTGAATCCGTGCATGCAAAGTTATTACCAGATACTGCGTTCATAAAATATGGTCTGTTTTTTTTATACGTTTGCTAAGATCTGCCATGCCAAGTGTTTACTAACTACGTTGAACCAGACTGAATTCTAGATTTGAAGCTTTCGTGACTGCAAGGATTCATACTCTTTGGTTCTATTCGGTAAAGTCACGTAGGTAAAACAAATTAAAATAGATTGAAATAAAATGAAATAAACAATTAAAACACGACGTTTCGGAGGCAAAGTAAGCGGCGATATTGCTGTGACTGGTCCCACCTGAAGACGGAAGCTTGCTTTGCCTCCGAAACGTCGTGTTTTAATTGTTTCTTTAATTTTATTTCAATTTATTTTAATTTGTTTTACCCAGACTGAATTGTTTGGGCATTTATATGGGCAGCATCCTGCAGAGGTTCGTGCTTAACCTTCAACAAATAAACGTCAACCTTGATGGTGTTTGTAAAGGCGAGTAGAGTTCATAAGAAGTCACAAACACCTCATGACAGTACCGACGCAGATTGATCCCTGGCTTCAATTTTTGCAAAGCTTCTGAGCCATCACCCCTAAACCGCATTGGCGAAAGCCTTGGCAGCAGAAGATGCGGACACGATGATGCACAAATGGAAAATTATAAAGTCCGGCGTGCGACTGTGGTCACCCAGAATAGACCACAAACACGAAGGAGGAGGAATAATTACAGCAATGCGCCACCCTGTTACCCCTGACGCAATTATCCGGCTCAACCACCTCAGTGTAAATGTGTGTCGAGGAGTCGTATGGAGACGTGACGTCATACGCGCTGTGAGGTGCGATGGCGTCATGTCACCTGGGGGTACTTAAGGGGGGGCACCCGTGACGAAAGGGGAGTCGTTGTGGGAGCCCGGGATGGAGAGGTTGTGAAGAGATAGCCAGGGGGTTAAGGCTGGGAGAAGTCTGCAAGAGCCAGCTAGGGTTAGGTGGGGCGCTGCTCTCCTCGGTCGGGCGCTGTTGGTTAAAGCCCCCGTCCCGACTCGAGTGAGAGATAGCCAGAGATAGCCGGGCCAGCAGCAGATAGAGCCCGAGGTCCACCGTGAATGACCCAGTGAAGGGGCACCTACCTCTGGTGCAGTTGTTGTTCCCTTGTGTTAATAAACCGGCGCAAGCCCTTACCTGCAAACCTGCCTCCGAGTCGTCATTCACCACTCAACAAATGTATTGCTGTTCCTCCGCACCAGCGTCAGCCACGAGGAGGAGGGAGGAGGAGAAAGAGATAGCGTTTGTCAATGAATTGGCCTCCCGACACCATGTCAGTAATGGGGTTGTGTTACCATACTTCATTACTCTGGTCACAGCGAGTTGGTAAAATGGAGAGGCCCAGGACTGATTCAGATATCGCTCACCGCTGATGTTAGCCATGCCTGAGAATCAACTCAAAAGTCACCGATTTCATAATGCAGTGTGCTAACCACTTCTCGAGCACCGCACCTATTTCAGATTGAGCGTATTTATATTAGCCTTGGAAGGGATGTTATTTATTAAATACTCTATGAGGCTATGTAATTTTAATGTCAGTCTCAAGAATTTTCATTCCCGTACTTTGCAGCGTAAAATATTACTTTTTCTTGAAACATAAAGTAGATGCTTTGTTATGGCCCGTGGCAGTTCATCACCGGAATCTCACAATGTCCCGACAACAACCGAGTGACCCACTGTTGGTGACAATTTAATCAATAAACACCAAGCACATGCCACCAAAAATGTCATTCAGCTGTTAGCATGACAGTCTGCACAATACCATATTTAAAATAAAATCTCATGTATTAAATACGTAATAGTTTTTTTTATATATATTGACATGCTTATCACTACATACATAACAAGCAACACTGTCCTTCGTTTGTTTACAATACATGCCACGAGCTATTCTCAAACATACATGTACAGCCCACTTCTCAATCCACTGCTGCATAAGGAGGGACCACTTCACTCAGTGCTGGTCATGAGAGTTATTTAACCATACTTCACCACACCGGTTAGTGCGGGTTTGTGAAGGTAGGCCAGGGGTTGAGCCTGAACGAGCACCGTGTGAAATATTTCAGAAGAAATGTTTTTTATATATATTGACATGCTTCACTGTAAGTGAAATGTCAGCACTGCATTATATTTCCAGTTTAACACAAGCTTTCGCGACAAATATTATCCATACTGGAGGTTATATTTAAATATGTATTAAAATATACATAATATGTTTCAATATATGATATATATTTACGCGGGCTAACCCAAAAACCTCTATTATGGATAATATTGGTCGTGAAAGCCTACGTGTTAAACTGACTTCATCATATTGTTTGCATTGTCACAAACTCTAAGTTTTGTTTTTTGCAGCGTTAGTTTGCAGACAGATAACAATAGGGGTCAACAGTTCCATGAATGTTTGTGATTCAGGGTCACTTTTCTAATCGAGAATCAATCCCTTTTACCTGACCTTAAATATTCTGTCATCACCCCTTGACATTCCCCTTCCTTTTCCTGTCTCCCTCTGTCCTTGCATCTTTCCCCCTCTCCTATCTCTTGCTTTTCTGCTGTTCCCTAAATCATAACTAGGGGCCTTCTATTCTTAGTCACGTTTATGGTGGTCGTTTAGATACCGTGTAACCAGTCCTACACTGTCCTGCACCTGATCTTGTTGCTGAAAATACTAATAAATAAACCGATTTCATTCCATTTATATATAAGTGAATGTAGCAGCCTCTAGTGACTGCAAAAGTGACGTGACCCAATTACAATTAACATACAAATCAAGGCATCAATTATTACACGTGATTTATTGCACGTATCATGAACTTTAGAGTCAATATTCCTTGATACTTTAATTACACGGTGTAACAAAAAAATTGTTCCTGGGTAGTAAGTGTTATTTCTAATTGCTTATGCCTCAAAAGTACAGAAAATGGCTATTATTCCCCACAAACTTTGCTTTTGTGACCAGGATAGTAATATTTAAAAATGTACCTATTTTCAATGAGAAAAGTGTGCATTTGTGTCATTCCTTCACATAAAGTCCTGGTCACAAAAGCAAAGTTTGTGGGGAATAATAGCCATTTTCTGTACTTTTTAGGCATAAGCAATTAAAAAATAACACTACCCAGGAACAAAAATCGTGTTACATAGTGAATCATTCCTTCCACCTCTAGCTAACATGTTTAACCACCAAGTTTTTAGTAGCTTAATTGTCATTGCAAAAGCTGTATGCATAGTATATACAGTACTTATTTAAATTTCAAATTTTAGCAATTAATACTCCACAATTTGTATATACAACATTTTTTAAAATATGTAATTTGCCACTTAGGCTAATTAAGCTTCGATAGTTTAATATCCATAATTTTTGCCTTTTAAAGACGCCATAAATGTACAGTACTTGTGTTTTTTATGACCATCACTATATAAAAAAAATGCGTCTCTCATTCAAATTATATTACAGAGAGTTATTATCATTCAACACCAAATTGACCCAATATGTATTCAACAGCATGTAATCCTCCGGCTCAATAATTGTTGAATTCAACAATGCCGTTGTTTTACATTAATGCAATATCATGCTGAGTAACGCGGCTGTGATGCCACAAATGCGCGAGATTTACACCGCTGTGTTCTAATCAACGGAACTATGGTGCAATGCATCGCTTGGTGGTCCTTATGCACGGTGAGTGAACCGCATATGCATGGAAATTGGCAATTAATTGTCAGCAGTCATTGGTCAGTGCCAAATTCCATCAAGACGGCCATTCCCATTGCGTTATTACAAGAGAAGCAGGTGACGGAGGCAAAAAAATGGTCAAATTGTCTCTCCTAGCATGCTAAAGCATTTGATTAATTTATGGAAGACTAATTTCAGAAACGAAATGCCAGACTGTCTCTTTGATAAATGTCAGGAAAGAAGAGGAATATTGATGATATTCAAACAAGGTATTGCTATGCATAAGAACATCAGGAATTCAGAGATGAAAGTTGTGAACTCGCCAGATTGCTATTCCACAGCAGCCCTCGCTTGGACAGACGACAGCGTGTTTGTTAAAATGCAAGGCACAAATTGGAAAAGCGAGGTGCGTCGCTGTGAAGTTAACACTATCTCAAGAGTAGCGGCTCTGTCTAAATACTAAATGATAATATAATCAATTGATGCATTAATCAGACTACATAATTACGCAAGATGTAAAGCGCCCTCTTAATGTTAGCTTATTGATGCAAAAGCACGATATTCGTCGCTATTTTAATATTCGACACTTTTAATACCACAATGTTTTTTTTAATGTAATACGGTAAAAAAAAATCATGGGATGCTATTATGCCTCTTTTTTAAAGTGACTTCACATTAGAATGTCACAGACTGTCACATCAGCAGCCACTAATGGGCAGAAACGTTAAAATTAATATAGCCAATTATCTGTCAGTTGCTTAGGCAAACTATGTATACGCATTCCCCTTACGCGCTGAGTCACTGCCGTGCGTTTACACACAAGCCAAGCAAAGTGCATACGTGAGTCAAGGAGCAGTGCATTGCCTCTGTGGGCTCGGTGGTCCCACCATGGGTTATGCAGGCGCACTCTTCCCAGAGAATAATAAGACAACACACGTCATTACTGGCTTCCAAACGAGCAAGCATTGCCTGCTATCGATCGTTTACATTCGAATATTTGTTTTTATAAGCACCACATTCCAGGCCAGTAAACAGTGCATCGATTAAGGAATTAATGGTGATTATAATGCTTACCATTACTGCATCAAATGTCACATGTAGGAATTTACAATTGTTAAATTATGATCATTAAAAACCCTTTACAAAACCACTGCTTGGTGAAGGCCTCCCCACAGTGTCAGTCACGGGAGGTTCATTTACCATACTTCACCACGCTGGTCAGTGTGGATTGTTGAAGGTAGGGGGAGGTCTTCAGTTATCACTCGCCGCTGATGATGTCGTTCGTAGCCAGAAATGTAACTCAAGTCGCATGGGGTTCAGTGCACAACGCACGAACCGCTGCTTCAATGATTCCCCCCCGAAAATGAATTAAATGTACGCGAGTGGACCAAACAAAAGAAAGGATGCAAAATAAATTAGAAAATATACAAACGAAACGGAAAAATAAGACAAAAAACAGCGATGTTTTCATTTTTTGTAATGTAACGAATTAGCATATTCCATTTATGCAACGAACCTTGCTAACTGGATGTGTCGGGTGGTGGCGGGTTTACGCGATCTAATCCAAAAAAAACCTCAATTATGGAAAAACAGATCTTTATATATTTGCAGAAATTGTTAATTGCTTTTGCTTGGCGAATGGTCATAATTATTATTGTATTTTTGTGAACATAGTTTAGTATCAAACCTGCAAGCGTGTGAAATTCTTTGCGAAACCTTGTTGCGTCTGATGGTAGATTTGGCGACTGGTACCGCATGAAAGGATTTGGCTGATGCTATCCATTTCATTAAAAAAAACATGAATTGTGATTGTGTTTTCGTCAAGGTCTGCTCTTGCCGAGCATAAGAATCCCAAATAAAAACTGATCTTCCTCTCTTGCATTTTCCATCGTAAACTTTTGCAAGCAAATCGATTTGCTTTGTATAGACATATACGCTTCCCAGAGCTGTAATTTACATTTAAATGTAAACCAAAACAAGGGTGTATTAATATCTTATAACCTACTACCTGATCGTTTGTTCAGTACTTTATCTACATAAAAGCATCCACAGACTGCATTAGGCATTTGAAGTGGTGACTTTTAAGTGTTAAATCTCTTAATCATCTGTTCAGTCACAATTGTCTACATACTACCCTTTATCACACATCATAGACAAATTTTACGTCTCAAAATTATAGTTCTCGTATTAAATAACAAGACACCAATACCTAAAGCCAATAGCATACGAATCTGAGAAGATCCTATTTTAATATACATATGCATGAATATATATGGAAATTAAATAAATCCCTTACGAATTCGAAATCAATTCTTAACAAATAAAAAAAACGTACAGATTTTATAGGAAATCTAATCATAACTATTCTCAGGCACAATAGCATGGACGAGTTTATGAAAAATAACACAATATTTTAAGTTAAAGCATCATTTTAATTCAAATGTTATTGTTTCCGGTTCATAAATATCCACACAATCGTGTTAAAATTCCACATTTGTGAAATGTGCACATTTGCGAAAATGTCCTGCATAGTGATCATCAACACATCTACACCGGTCCCATATGCACATAAATGCACGTAGACGCACAAACAGTCTACCGAGGAATCATTCACGGCAACCCCCACGTGGAATGATGTTGCTGTGGTAACGCGGTGTCACCAGCGTGTACATAAGTGATATTCATGGCTATGTGCAAAACAATATATAACAATGAGTTGGCTAAACATCCCAAAGACGCACGTTGCTAACAATGGGTCTTGAGAATAAGTAAGCATTTTCTAGATAAATGAAGAACCTGTATTATTATTATTCCATGGTTAAAGTGAATTACAATAAAATGTGAATGCTGTATAGCCTCTTCACGTGCTCAGACATATATATATAATTATGTATTCTATGCTTCCATGGTAATTATGGTTAGCACACTGGATAGTTAGCAAACAAATATCACCGGTTCGATTTCATCTGCCGGAGCGGAAATTGAAACAATGGCCAAGTTTCTTAAATTTCCACCCCCACCTCCGTCGACCCGGCAAGGTTGTGTATGGTGGGGTAAAGTGCAGGTAATCTCCACCTCTTCCAAGAAAAACTGGCCAATATGAAAGAGTAGGCCAAAAATACCCACGAGAGGGGGTTCTCCAGAACCTCCTCGAGTGGAGGAAATTCTACCAGCAGTCGTGTGATAAATAAATTGTAGGGCTGCGTATTTACCTGTATGCTCGTGCCTTACTGAATGCAAAAATATAGGATCTGCTTTATTAAATTGATTTGCATTTGTGAAGGGGAACAGGGAAATCAGCATGCAGACTGAGTTACGGATATTGAATTAATTAGTTGCATCAATAGTCAGCCGTGCAGCAGAGACTCAGGAAATGAGCCATAAAGACAGACATTTGACTTTCAACACTCTTGTTGTGAAAATGTTCTCTAAGTCAAATGGCAAGACTATGCAATAAACAATGTTATATTCTTGGTTCTTTCGGTAAAGTCACGTAGAAGGGAAACAATAAAATAAAAATATAAAACAATAAAATTATCACGACGTTTCGACTGCAACACAAGCAATCATAATCAGGTGTGAAAACCACAGCAAGAACATTTTTGAAAAAAGTGGCGGTTTTTTTTCTTGCTGTGGTTTTCACACCTGATGATGATTGCTTGTGTTGCAGTCGAAACGTCGTGAGAATTTTATTGTTTTATATATATATATTTTTTACCTTCTACGTGACTTTACCGAAAGAACCAAGAATATGAATCCCTGCAGTCACGAAAGCTTTAAATCAAAATAAACAATGTTTTAAAAAATAAAATTAGACACTTTTGTGGGTAAGATCTCATTGCATTTGGCTACATTTACATCACCAGATAGAAATAACCCTTGACTGACTTTTCATGAACAGCAATAATTGCTTTGGCGATTTGCAATCACGTTGAATCGCGTTGTTTTGTTCAGAATGACGCTAAAAGTTTCACTCCTTCTTGCCTGCACTGCGTATTGTTCAGCATGATGTCTGACATTGCTGACCCGCGCTTACTGGACATCTGTAAAAAAGAAAAACAGCTTCATAGCTCATTGGATTCCTCCAGTCTAAATACAGATTCTGATTTCTGGCAGCTTCTTCTTCACGAACTGAATTCATTCAGCAGTGGATTGAACTGAATTCAGTTCCTGAAGGAGCCCCCAGTACCTGGAGTGAAGCATCGGACATCGTGCCAAATAACATGCGATACAACCCGAAAACGCAACGGAGAGCTGTACAGCAGCACCATCGCCAGAACCTACGCAGTAGATCATCATAAAAGGTCGGTCAGATCTTGATATTAGCTGAACAATTATATCTGGCTGAAGTTGACAAATATGTATTGTGAATATCCTGTATTTCAAATTTAACGATGGATGATGTTGATGATGATGATGATGATAATTGCTGTATTACGAGTACACCTTGGCTATGTACGGTGCAAAATCAGTTCAACATACATATATACAGGTTCAAATATGCATCGAATCATTGATTAATATTGAGCATTTGAGCTCACGATATATATCAAATCACATGTGGAGGCATTTATGTTTTCTATGTTTTACCTGTTTATTAAATGGGTTCACTTGACCCATGCAGCCACTCGTGGCTGCCAGATTCTGCACAAACTTAAAAAAAGATCGATCCTTGAAACGGGGCCTTTAATCATGACTAGGGTGCAATATGAGGAAGGCGGGGGTGGGTTATTGGGTTTACCCCGCTACTTTGGATAAAATATTTATAAATTAGAAAAGCCAAGTTTGAGCCTGGTTTATATTCAAATGGCAGAAGGCCTGGGAATGGCTGGTGTTGAAGTTGGCTGCAGTATGGCCGGGAGGTCTAAGTACAATAATGGATATTTGAATTTCTCTTCGGGGAGATTTGAGTGTCACCCCCTCCGAAGCGAATCTTGAACCACAACCCTGACACGTGACAATTCATCAAATCACCCGGAGGGAGGGGGGCAGGGAGCGGGGTGAATCATTGTACCCACGATGACGACGATACCTATGACAACATTTGCAATAATCATCTAACATTGCAAGATTAAAGATAGTACAGCACTTTCAAATTGCACTCTGCCTCGGAGTGTGAAAAAACAAGACTCAGTTGCTTAATTGAGATCATGTGCGTGCCATTCCGTCACTCTGTGCATTTAGCTGGCTGCGCACACGTGTGCTCGCTGTGACTTATCGTTCCCAAGCCGGCCTTGCCAGATGGCCATGAACAGCCCACCTTTGCTGTAAAATTTAAATCGTGCGTCAATATTCACGTAGAATATTAAGGATTTTCCTATAATTCTGTCAGATGTTTGTAAAATATAAAATATGTTTGTTCATATGATAACTCATCAATGACACTTTGCAAACACCATTTCATCAGCAGCAAAAACAGCAGCACCCATGATCAATCCACTGCTGGGTGAAGGCCTCCCCATGCCGTCGCCATCTTCCACATTTCTGTGATTCAACAATCCACATAACGACTGCGCAAAAAAACATGATAAGCCACCAGTTAATATAATCAAATAACAATGGCTGCCTGTAACAATGCAGTGAGTATGACAGGTTTTAGATACGTGCTCTTTTGACTGTTTAATTTCATTTGGAAAATCTTTTCATTCCACAGGTTATCTTACAGGTTACCGCAATAATAATTGTATTCTCAAATATATCAAATCGTGTATTTTATGTTTTTCATCGTGAAATAAACATCTCTATACCTTATATTATTGGTTCTTTATACCTTATCAATTGTATACAAAAAAATTTGCCTAAAAGCTGAATTTCATTTTATTGCATCTCTAACCGAGATTACTCTGCCATCCCAAACTCCCTGGTAGAAAAGTGAATGCGCAGAATGGTGCCAACTCTGCCTAATTGACTGATATAACGATAACACTTATAACTCAGCCAATCTTCTGCCCATCTGGATCATCGTAAAAAAACGTAAGCCCCCTCCTGTGCGAAATGAAAATATATGTAATCAAATATGTACAAGTACCAAAAGCGACGAGTGCATCGTGCTCACACTTGCTCTGTGCAGCTGCACGGTGTGTCGTGGGCATGACGCATTCCTTTCAATTTGCAAACAAAACACTTGGCAAATACTAATGTTGTATCGTTGGGCTCTCGTTTCGCTGTAATATTTGAGCATTGTGTTAATTGAATGAACCATAAATCAAATGAGCTCGTGTGGCGGTGCTCGGTCCATTGTTACATCACAAGATTATGAAGGATGGTGACAACTTGGGGGGGAGGCTTTCATCTAGCAGTGGATTTATCATGGTGGATGATGATGATGAACAATAAATAAGAGGGAAACTCTTAAGACGTAAAATATATTTGTCGAAACACTCGTCCAGATGAGTAGGGGAGCAATCATTGCTGGTATACATTATTCCTCTGCAGACATTTATATGTATTCACTAAACTTCTGCCAAACTTTATGAAAATGGTTATTCTCAGCCCAGTTTTTTTCCATTATTGTTAATAACCGTATGACACAAACGTTTGCGTCAATAAATAGTACTGCAATTACACACCTGAAGACCAAAAAGGTACATAAAATCACCAAGCAGTAAATACCATAGCAAACATCTAAACTGCTACAGAATTGAAGTTGCAGTACTAGTTTAGGGTTATAATTCCCACTCGGAGAATATACGCAGGAGAATGACGATAAAGAGCTTGTTAAATGTTACAACTTTAATGTGAAAGCATATGCCTGTTAAACTGTGTACATGAGCCATTCTTTCTGCAATTCATTAACCGACCATTGAGACGAAATACATTTTTCAACGTGTAATAACTTTCCCAGGAATACAGCTGTCAATGAAATTGCACAATATCATGAAGATGCTATCGAAATAAAAAAAAAACAAATGTAATGTCATAATTATACACAGATTACATATTCTTATCACACATATGATACACATATATGATAAATGGGGACGGACGGTGCTGCAGTGGTTAGGGCACTATGCTATAAACCTAGTCACCTGAGTTTGATTCCTGGCCACAGCTGATATCAGTGGTGAATTATATCAGAATTAATACTGGATTCCCCCCGCCACGCCCACCCCAAATCCTTCACCAACCTGCATCGACCAGCATTGTGGAGTATGTCGAACCAAACAACCGATGCCAACTCGAATGATTACATCACAGCCCGGTGACATTACGGCCGGTGATGAAAAGCATCACTCCACATGAGCTCATGGTTATATTTAAAGTTACAATAACACATTTAATTTGACATGATTGGTTTATAATAAATTGTCACTTCATAACATTGGTCGCGGATGCCTTCGTGCTAAAATTACAGCTTATTGTCGATCCACTTCTAGATAAAGGCCTGGCCCATGCCGAAACCAGCATGGTTTGTTGGACCATACTCCACCATGCTGGTCAATGTCGTTTGATGAGAAGTTGGTGGGACCCAAGACTGATTCAGACATCACTCGCCTCTGGTGTTAGCAACAGCCGAGAATCAAATGCAAGCCGCTGGGTTTATACCACAGTGCGCGAGCTCCACCTCCATCAATAATATCATTATTCTTCTATTGGTCTCGTAGGGCATTGTATGGCCAAGGCCATTTTTTGTTTTGAAAAACAAAATCTCCTCTGCCATCCAATTGCTCAGTCTTGCACTCAAGGCTTTGCCCGTCATTGCATTGCATAAGATCATCCATTTCCATTAAGATTTGTGTCAATAATAAATAATTCAGAAGGATTTGGAACCACCTGCTGCAAGAGTTTCAAGATTGCTTTTTTTATTTTCAGCGCAACCGTTTTCTTTACATGTATATAATTGTCTCTCTATATAGAAAACAGTGGTGTACAGATTGTTTAGTTATTATATTCTTAGCTCTTTCGGTAAAGTCACGTTGAAGGGAAACAATAAAATAATAAAATATATATAAAACAAAAAAAATTCTCACGACGTTTCGACCATAACACAAACGGTCGTCATCAGGTGTGTCGGTTTGCTTCCCTTCAACGTGACTTTACCGAAAGAGCTAAGAAAATAAATTACTGCAGTCACGAAAGCTTTAAACCAAAATTTAGATTGTTTAGTTATTTTATTTAATGAAAGCCAATTGTAACAATATAATGGTATAAATTAGAGCCCTATGTCAAACCACTGCTGGATGAGGACCTCCCCATATAATGGCATTTATTTGTTTAACTGTACTTCGCCATGCTGGTCATGTGCAATGATAAAGAGGGCACCCAGGATCATTTAGGGTGTCATTTGCCACTGATGATAGTCGTGGCTGGGAAGCACTTAATTTGTCAGGTTAAAAATGCAGTGCACTATAGTCACCGCTTAAATGAATATGAACATTTTTGGTAATATTCTCATTGAAGTCATATTTACGTGTTAAATGTCAAATTATAATCTAGCTGTTATTTTTTTCCTGTTTTATGATCATTGTTGTATTTAAATGTTGGGTGATGACTAAGAGAGGCATCTTGCGTGCTAAAATGTGTAAAAAATCAAACGTATCTGTATTGTTTGTAATCTTGTACAATTTATTACGTTTATTTTACCTAATTTGTTCTCCCATTTCATTATGCATACCACTGAGATAATGTGTCTAATTTTAAAGAAGAGTACATGCTCTTCATCATATTTGCATTTAACCGCATATGAAATCACTAAAGTATGTTCAATAATGTAGGGAATGTGTTTATGTTAGAGACAACAATATTTGGTTGTGACAGGTAATTCCAAATATAATGATAACTCCTGCTAATTAATGCATATTAAACACCTCACGAAGGCAGATGGCTTTTAATTTAAAGTTAAATTGTTGTAGCATGGAGCTGCGGCACGGTGGGCTAGTGCCACAGGTATCGCCAGTGGCGCATTACAGTATATCCGAATAGGGCCTGCCACCCCACCCACCTAACTGTCAACCCGCACTGACCAGCGTGATGAAGTATGGTCGAACACGCTCCATGACTGACACAGCGTGGCGAGAGGCCTTCAACCAGCAGTGGACTTTAGAGTGTGAATGAATGCCTTGCGATACAGTGTTAGAACTTGTGTTGTCGCCAATGTCACATCTACCAACAAGATTTGTGAAATGAGATGAGATGTGAAATCGAAATATAGAATCACTGGACCCATAATCTCCACAGAATTCGACTTGCCAACAAAAAAAAACACGAATACCCGATACAGATTATTGACTGCTTAAAAAGAAGCATTATAGTGCTGGCAGTGTAGTCCCATTTTTTCATTCATTTCATATGTTTAAAATGAATTCAGTGCCCCCCCAACCCCCACATGCTGCACAGCGCGATGTGTTGAGTGCAAACGTTAGATTTTTCAGGTGAGCCGCCGACGTGGGTCTTTGTACAATTGGGAGTTAACGTCATCACCGACTGTATTTTTCACTGTTGAGCTGGCCCACTTCTGAATTTCCAGTCGAGCACCCTGGGTTGCTTGGGACTAATCAATCACGACTCAGTGCTGCTGATCACATTACACACCCACATGCATGGCCACACAATACAAGCCAATGGCCCATACAGGGTCAATGAAAAAGGTCCCTAACTCAATAACGGTAAAAGACGAGTCAATCAGCACCACTATATTATTACCGACTTCTCCAACCTCATCTCCTCCGTCTCCGTGCCCAAAACATCCTTTGCATTAAATTGCATGTTCACTTGCACGTGAAACCTTGAACATTCTGGCATTGTCTACCAACATGTTTGCATTTACCATCAAATATTTATTTCCATTTTTTTTGCGCATCATCTTCATGGATTCGTCATCAACCATGATCTATCCACTGCTGGATGAATCCCTTGCCGTGTAATGTTTACCTCCCGCGGTCTTGTCATACAACAATCAATCCAACAAACATGCACGAGCTGATTTCATGGCGCCCTCTCTGCGGAGCATGTCTTCTTGTGTGTATTCCCTCCTTTATCTGCCGCTGCCTTGGTTAGTCTGGGCCTTTCCAGCGACGTGCCCTGCCCATGTCCACTGCATTCTCTTACGCATCAATATAATGTCTCTAATTTACTTATATTCTCTAATGCGCGTGTTCTTGTCTCATAGTGTGATTCCAAGCATGCACCTCTCCATGCTTTTGTGTGCACTTTGTAGGTACTGTTCTATTATATAGGCAATGTCCATGTTTATATTGAATATGCCATAGCATGTGATGCGAATGGATTCCTTACTTTCTTCTTTAGATATGTTGCTTTTCATTATTCGCAGATTTTCAAAAGGACTCCAACCAACTGGCATGCTTATATCAGCTAAAATATCAGCTAAAATACAACCATGGAAGTGTCGTATAGGCACACAGATCACGGGGCAATGAATAGATAATCTCCTATTATAGTGGACAAAAATGCGGAATTTTACAAATATCAAAGCAGTGTTTGGCTCTGGTTTCCACAAATTATGCTGAACATTTCTTTACTGTTTTGGATATTTTTGGTCTTCATTGTCACTGCTTGTTAAACACGTGTTATCCTATTTAAATTCTGACATTAATATGATAAATCATGTTATATTGCTTGACCATGAGAGATGGAAACAGCTTAGGAAGACCTTCAGCAAGCAGTGGATTGATCACAGCTGATGATGATGATGTATTGTAAATAAATTTTGAAAGTTTAAAGTCCTGATCTATTGATTTTCTGTAACTTATTTTTTACTATTAATTCAATTTGAACATACATTTTATAATGTAAAACAATGCCTTTTATTTTAAAACGTGCGAACATATTTTCTGTGAAATGCGATTATATATCTTTTATCATTTTCAATCTTAGTGATACTCAATTTCAGCATCGTAAATGTCATCACCTTGAGAATAAATCAATAATGAGAATACTTTGTGTTGGCAATGTTTTATTATAAAACTATCTATATTTAAAGTAAGTTTCTGAAAGTCCACTCACCATTTCCTTTCGCACTTTGGTAGCAGGTGCACATCAGATATTAATTGGCAAAAGGCAATGCACACTTGCACAGCTTTTTGATACATTTTCTTATACCTACATGCACATGCTGTGTATACTTTTTTTGCGTATCTCACATTCGAATGAAAAAGTGTTATGTTCACATGTGAAGTGCTCTGTGACGATTTGTACTGTGAAGGGTGTGATATTAAATAAAGTTTGATTGATTCATTGATTAACCCAAAAATCCGATATTATGGATGATTAATTGATACTGTAATAAAGTAACTGCAATGCCCTTTCCTTGGCACAGTGGCACTGCAAATAAGTTGTGGATGCATGCGACCTCAGTGGATTAGACTTAATTAAAATATATATTTGCAATATTGTGTTAAACCTACATTACTTACGAAAAGATAATAATTTTAGCACAACATGTTGCTGCAATAATTGGACACATTGAATTCGAATCCTATCAGGTTCGTGGAGAAATATATAATGGAATGCATATACCTCAATTTCACTGATGTGTGTACTATATTTGTCCTTGTCTTTGGACAGACGAAATTCATTTGCATCGTTTAAAAGCAGCTTTAATCCCAAGTGTTATCCCGGCCTGCAGGTTATCAGTTAGTCTCAGCGTAAAACAACCTTATGCTCGTGGCTATCGGCATTATACAAAACCTAACACCAGTGCAGCGCCACAAAGTAATTGAGTCGTAATTTTAGCCTCCGCTGTCTCTGTACTCGATGATAGCTACTATAAGAGGTACTTTAGCTCTTCTTGGTTATTAAAGACAAAAAAGCAACCCGATTTCTTTTTTACAACACCCAGTACAAATATAGCACATGCTCTAAATTTACATGCCTTTGAAACCTATATATTTTTTTTTACACTTCGAGATGAACATGTTTGGGGAATGTTGTGAAGTTTTACTGAAAAACACTGATTCGTGATTATTATTAATTTAAACATTGAAAATGCATGCGGATAAAAGTTACAGTCGTCATGCATTTGTTTGACCTGATTAAAAACAATTATGCTGAGCACTTTGTATAGCAATTTGGGACGTCACTGCTGTATGAGGGCATCCCCACACCGTGAGGGCCGCACGGGTTATCTGACCCTTATTCAGCATGCTAGTCAGCGTGGGACGGTGAAGCTAAACACGATGCAAGCTGAAAATGCTGTAATTTGCCACGATAATTACCGGACATCGTGGATTAAAGTGAAATCCGTGTCCCACAGTCCCTCGGTTCACAGTTTTTAATCCGCTGCACAAAAACTACTATTCACCGAAATAACTGTTAACCGAATGCACTTTATTAGTTGAAAAATAAGCTTTTAAAAAAGCACTGAGTCTGCAAGAAAGCTGTTTCCACTGCCAAAACAGAAAACATAATGTAAACAAAGCCAGTCGATTTAACGACAAATATATATTTACACGATCTAACCCAAACAACCTGTATTATGGATAAAGCCATTCGAGGTCTAAACGCTCATGAACGGGTGTCGCTAATTGGCTGAAGGCATGGCTCAGCCCCACTTATGAGCGCTCGGATGGACCGAAATTGGCGCCCCCGTGGATAATGTAAACATACCGTTAGTCAGAATGCTAGCGTTCGTCGAAATCATGGGGGTCCTGTGGGTAGGCGAAACGTTAACCGAAAAAGCGTTCACCGATGTATCAGATTTACACCTTTTACAGAGATCATTATCTAGGCCATTGTTCTTTCAGAAAAGGCGATGCCAATAAAAAGATTATCTTTAATTGAATGCATTTTTTTTAATCATTATAGAGAATGGGTAGACGCAAAAAATCTAAATATGGCAATTCATGCATTTTACATGATGAAATAATGTTGCAGTTGCTATCGTGACCATGCCCAAAGTAGTAGCTTTCCTGAACCTCTGAGTGACCTTACAGCCTCTGCTCTTACCCTGTGGAATTAATTTTACGAGGTGTTTTTTTCCTTACATTTGAAATATGTTTGTCGGCACAGAATTTGCACTCCTGTGTCACATAACTGTGGACAGTCGCATGGTAAATGGCATTGCTGCAGAATTAGATCAATGCCTAGGCACAGTTATATATCCAGCTGGTTCAACTAACTGCATAGGAGTTTTGGCACCATTCTGGGAAGCATGTTACAGAGTAAATTCCTTATCTATTTAAAAAAAAACGTCGTCACACACACGCACATCTCATTTGTTAGCGTTGGCTTCCACTTCGCCGAATCGTATGATAGAGTGGCAACTACTGAGAACAGATAAGGGGTCAAAACCTGGCTGTTTCCCTCGAGCAGCCATCCGTCACGAGCTCGCTTTTACTTTGTTGGTATTCACATGCAGCCTGTTGTCTGTTTGACTGGCCAGACAAAAAAAGACACGAACAAGGGTTAGATCATACATCATGATTGAGCCATTGACTAAGGCACCGGGAAGATCGTTGATGTGCGGCAATTGACCAAGAACGGACCCCTCTGAGGAGTTCCATAACAAATTGGTAGCGCTTCAGATATGTTGGTCGGTACACCATTAACCCCAGTGGCAGCACTGGAGGGAACGGGTTCACGGAGCTCGGGGGGAGAATTGAGAGGAATGGGGAGGCGTGAGTATGTGGGCGAATGGGTTGGATCGCTGTCTCCTAAGGTGCGGGGCCACTGATGTCAGTCGCGCCCCTGCAATTCCCAATCAGATGTCTCCTAAATTAACCTCTGTGGGGCAGTCCATGTGGAAATTTAAATTTGGTTTGAAGGTGCGGTGCATTCTACGTAGGTAATAGCTGGAAAATAAAGCAGGCAGCAGATGTTGAGAAAGCAGACACGTAATTAAATAACAACATGTTTATAAAAAAAAAGTCTAGGAATGTTTAACAAACTTTTAGGGGAGAGGCAAGTGGTATTCTTATTGCAGGCATTAACCATAGATGAGAGGTTACATTATTGAATACCTGGACTAGCTAGCAACATTTTGAACTATTAATACTGTATTTCTATGTAACAACTATATATGTCTTATTTGTTCTAACCACCTTAAACATTTGAGATGGTTCCTTAATTTCTTAACATACATGCCCATAGCATGTACGTTTATCAATTTATATTTACTTATTATTTATTCTTAAAGTTCCAAACTTAATTCTCATCTGAGCTTATTTTTCCACTGCTACAGCCACTTCCGTACAATCACATTTAACAATAACTCGTTTTGTATGTATGTTGAACTTCTTTCGCATCGTACATAACCAACCATGCTAATCGGAGGTGTGGATTGCTGTCCATATCCTCACGAAAGCTGGAGGTCTCACGTGACCATGAACAACACTGACAATACAGGAGACACGCAGAGAAAGGTAGGACGTGGCTTTGCTAAGTTCGCTGCACAAGCCATATATTTCAAGGGAATCTGTGATCACATATTCCATGGCACAATTGGCAAGCAGATGCTCCAGCACCGTGCCTACGTGAGAATGAACAAAGCCACGGATGTGGCCACTGCGGACCTCCGACTATGACGTGTGTGATATGTACCTCCCTTAGGGACATTATTGTGAACACGGCGACCTATGAGAACCTTAACAAATAGGTTTTGTGATTTCCCTTTGCCAGCTTCATAAATAAATCTGAAGCAGACTACAATCGCAGACGACCGTCACTTCGGCGAAGCAGACACTGTAAACTTAACATCGACAGGTCATAATTGTATTCTGCATTTTGATGAGTGGCAGGCAAAATATTATAGAGTAGCATCCTGGAAAGTGATAAACCGTTTAACCACAACTCCCTACCACGTAAATTAATTTGTACTGATATCAGATGGAAAAATATTATGTACTACGACCGAACTTAAACTGCTGATACAATAAACACATGAACACAATAATTGCTGGATGAAACAACACCAATGCCATTTTACCCATGTATACCAAAAAATGTTGATAATTTGATATTTTTGTATTGAGGTCATGAAGTAAATGAATATGCCAAAGCCACGCAGCTGCTTACTGATGTGTGAAGCATTGTGAATGTTTAAATGTGCACTGTTTGTGAGCAATGCCTAAGAATATGTGCTCATATATGCATTGTGTAAACAATAACTTAATAAACCTGCTATATACAATTACAGTACATATGATTTTAAGGCACAACATTTAAATACACGACCGTCATTCGTTAGTCATCAACATCAGCCATTGCCTATCCAATGCTGGATGAAGGCATCTCCACGCTATGTCACGCAAGTTCCAGTTTCAGCTTAATTGTATTAGGTATAGCCCTGTGATCCATGCGGCTCTTGACTCAGGTGCAACCGCAACAAACAAAAACATGAACAAAGAACATCTTCAAGTGACTACGCGCAACAGAAAAATCCAGGAAAAAACAGCAAAGTCTTCCAAAAAAAACCACCGTATATCAACGCTGTGTGCAAAAATCCCAGTGGGATGCAAGTCAAACAATAATAACCATGAGACAATTTAGATTAAAGTTAGTAGGCTAACTCTGTACTTCAACATAAAAAACATGGCTAAACCATACGTTTTCGAAATCACCAAAATAAAGCTATAAAAAAACAATGTAACAGTGATCATAAGAACTGTGATTCAAATTGAACAATAACGATGTACATAAATTGTACGACCAAACTTTGCAGCCATAGCTGGCAGCATGAGTCACTCCATAACTGCAGGAGTATCAGCAGAAGTATCAAACATTTTCAATGAACCTTTAAAGATCAGCACACTATAATCAAAACTCAAGATCATACATTGCAGCGGTCATCCGGAGCGATGCATTTGATTTCAGGCCACTCTGCATAGCAGTGGCAGTTAGGGGTGTACAGCTCCTAAAGAGCAGTTTTGAGTGAAGATCTCACAGGTAGTGATCCAAGTTGCAGTTTTTTGGCGATAGCATTCCAGACGCTGGGGGAACAAAAGCAGAGGCCCTTCCTCCAGTATTTGTACGGCAATAAGGAATGTGAAGCTGGTAAATGAGCGAAGACCTTCGGTCACATTTGTTATTCGAAATAGTGAGGAGATCAAGCAGGTAGTCTGTTGATTTTTTTTATAAGTACATTGTGAAAAAATAAGATCTGATGCACAATCCGTCGATAATTAAGAGATGTTAAGTTTGACCCAATGTAGACATTGCTGTGGTGGGTCCTATATGAGCATTTCAATGCAAATCTTAAGGCCAAGTGATAAATTGACTCAAGCTTCTTCAGTACAGTACTGGGGGCTGATTTATATATGATGTCACAGTAATCAAGTAGAATAAGTATGGTAGCTTTAATCAATTCAAAACGGAACATTGGGGGGAAGCAATGCTTGTGTCGATACAGAAAACCAATTTTTATTTTTTGTCTTTTTACCAATATAATCAATGTGATCTTGAAAATTACATTTTGAATCAAAGATGACCCCAAGATACTTATAGATCTTGACTTGCTCTATTTGATCATTATTCAAGGAATGTAATTGGGGAAAAATAACTTCCTGCTTTAGTCCTGGTGAGAAGCATAGCACCTTGGTTTTGGAGGTATTCAGGACTAGTTTAAGAGCAACTAGCTGATGCCTTAGTTTGTTGAAATCACCCTGGAGCTTAGCAATCACGTCATCTGGAGAGTGGCCAGCAGTAATCAGTATCGTGTCATCTGCAAACAGATTTACCCTGGAATGATCCAGGTCAGTGCCCAAGTCATTGACATGAAGAGAGAACAAGAGGGGGCCGAGGATGGAACCCTGTGGAACCCCTTTTGTTTTCTTAACACTGACCTCCAACCATCTATGAATACAGTTTGGGTGCGAGAAGAGAGGTAATTTTTTAACCATTCCACTGCGTGTTTGGAGAAACGGAGGCAACTTACTTTACTAAGCAGGGTGTTGTGGTCGACTGTATCAAAGGCTTTGGACAAGTCAAGAAAAAGACTGGCACAGTACTGCTTATTATCAAGGCTACTGTAAATGTGATTTAGAGAGTATAATGCAGCAGATGTGGTGTTGTATTTTTTTCGGAACCCAGATTGGTTTCGATGTAAGAGATTGTTGTCAGACAGGAAACTGCTAATTTGGTTGTTCAATAATTTTTCTAAAATTTATATCAACGGGGACAAAATTGAGATATGTCGGTAGTTATTTGGATCATCTTTAGGGCCCCCTTTGTGAAGTGGACGGACAAAGGAATGTTTCCATTCTAGAGGTACTGATGCTTCTTTGAAACAGTTTGAAAATATGGGCTATAGGATTGTATATTAGGTGACCAACAGTTAGCAGAGCAAAGACGGGAATACTATACGCTCCGGGCAGAGGAGAACCCTTTGAATCAGAATCAGAAAGGGTTTTATTCGCCATGAAAGTTCGCACAGACAAGGAATTTACTTTGGTAGGAAGGTGCATACATTCAACATATAGGAATCTTAAATATTAAATAAGTGATATATAAGTCTAACTATACTAAAGGTACAAAGTCTAACTAACACTAAGGGGCTAAAGTATGTAAAATTTTGAATAAATATTGTGTATAAAGTAGCTATAAGGTACAATCTAAAAATACAAAAAATACAAATAGGGTAACATAGTGTAAATATGGCAAGGTGTCATTTTGTAGATAAAATATTAAAGTCAGTGTAAGCCCTTGGCCTTGTTGAAGAGGCCAGCAGCGGATGGGAAGAAACTGTTTTTGTGGCGTGAGGTGTTGGTCCTGATGGACCGCAGCCTTCTTCCGGAGGGGAGTAGCTGGAACAGAGAGTGTCCAGGGTGGGAGGAATCGACCACAATCTTCCTCGCTCGCCTCATGGTCCTCGAGGTGTGCAGGTCCTCGAGGGTTGGTAGATTGTAGGCAATAACCTTCTCAGCAGTGTGGATGATACGCTGCAGTCTGCTCTTGTCCTTGGCAGTCGCAGCAGCGTACCAGACGGTTATGGAGGAGGTGAGGATGGATTCAATGATTGCTGTATAGAAGTGCACCATCATTGTCTTTGGCAGGTTGAATTTCTTCAGCTGCCGTATAAAGTACATCCTCTGTTGAGCTCTCTTGGTGAGGGAGCTGATATTCAGTTCCCACTTGAAGTAGGACAGTTGGTTTTTTTTACCATACTTCACCTTGCTGAATTATGGTCACCATCCCTCTAGCATGAAGACGGCATCCTATTTTTATGAAACAATTAAATTAATTAAAACATTTTTTCCAAAGAATTAGAATTGCGCTGTGCACATGACGTTATGAGATGAAGAGCCAATGCATAATATCTCTCAGAAGCACATCCCATGTTTTTCTCCTGATGACGATTGCTTGTGTTGCGATCGAAACGTCGTAGTTTTTTGTAAAAAAAAATGTGTTCTCCGTGACTTTACCGAAAGACCGAAAGAATATAAACTCCTGCAGTCACGAAAACTTTAAGTCAAGATTTCACATCCCATGTGTCAAAAAATGTCCCACTGAAGTAATTTTCCACAGGACGACTAAAAAAGCTCCTCAGGTTGGATCTTTAACGAGTAGGTGGTGTAGACTCATGCAATCTGCAAATAGAATGTCTCGTGACAGTCAAACCGATTATTTTAATTCTCAGGGCTAGAATTCAGCCAAATTAAATGCCAAACCAAATTTAACATCATAGGGATTATCTTTTTTTGCATTCACTGATGACCAAGGCGAGAGACCATCAACTCGCTACACTTATGAACCTGGTTTAACCATGAGCGACTGCCCGGAATCGAACCCAGGATGATCTGGTTCAGTGTCAGCTCAGCGGTCTGACCTCTATGCCATCTGGTCACTACGTGCGCTGTGATTTTGAGCAACCACTGCTTCTTCGCCTTTCCCCACTGTTATTTACATAAATTGATTAATTCATTATTTGGTTCAGTAGGTCATGTAGAACATTTTTAATTGGCCAAGAATATACCCACAATTCTAAATCATTTCGATGTAGGCTATGGTTGTAGAGATGTACAGTCAATTATAGCAGATTGTCTTTGCTTCTACAGCAGAATACAAGCTCCTAATCTCTTGCAATTGCCTTATTAATCATACTCGGCATTCCACGTCAAGTAGCATTTACGAACTCACACGTAGCATTGGGCCTCCATAACCACAATTCAGGAAGGTCAAAGTATAATAGATAATTTAAGCACATCCTGCCCAGACAGTATAATCTCAAGACACATTACACCAAGAAATAAATATGCAAATTACTAACATTTTGCTACACAAGAAGTCTGGTTGTGGGTTTTTTATTTGGCTTGGTCACATTTCCTGGCAAATGCCATTTTGGCGCTACCACATTATTTGCTGCAAGTTTCACGCACATGTGAACACATACAATTAATTTGATTATGCCCTCCTGGAAGCAAAATGAATCTGGCTCAAGCATCAGTGAGAGCTCTCCAACGGCATTTACTGGGATGTAAAAGTCCACTATGAGGGCTGCTAAACATCTCCCGCTGAGACCAGCTGAGAGGCAAGGCACAAAGCCACGCCGGAGCGAGCGTTCCGTGTCTGAGACAGAGTATTTGTGCTGCTGGATCGAATGCAAAATGTCAACGGCTTCAGCGAACTGGCCTAGCCTGAGCATGTGTACGGCCTGAGTGTTTGTGTGCGAGCAGCTTAGAGATCAATTGCCTCACAGCATGATCTTATCATTCCCAATTCGCCCACATTCGCCAAATCAGTTGGGACAGAAACAATAACTCGGAACGTCACAGGATAATATTTATTTTAAAATGGTTTATTTAAATGCATTACACGCCTTGTCATCATCAGCAGCCATGATTTAGCCACTGCTGGATGAAGGCCTTCTGTGATGTCAAAATCCATCTCGTTTCCTGCACACGAGCTGATCTCATTCCTCCATCTCACGTGGCAGTTGACCTTTCAATTGTGTTCCCTCCTTTAGCTGCTATTCCTTCACTATTATCGTTAATTGCCTATCATCTATTCTAGTTATTTGTGCTGACCAAGCCCACTTATTGTTCTTAACAGTCAACGTTATGTCACTAATATGATACATAATTAGCATTTGTTCTCTGATTCATGTGTTCCTCTTTCTGTATCTCGTGTAATGCGCAGCAGGTATTTCCCATGCTTCTTTTGCACACTTTTCAGCAATTTGATCCATGTTCTTGGCGGTATTACACATGCATCTCTGTATGCCTTTGTGTGCACCAGCTGTTGCTCCATTCTTTTGTCAATGCCCATGCTTATTTTTGGGTCTTTCGGTAAAGTCACGTAGATAGGTTCAAAGAAAATAACAAAATAACAAAAAAACAAAAAACTACTACGCAACACAAACGACCGCTTGTGTTGCGATCGAAACGTCGTAGTTTTTTTGTTATTTTCTTTGAACCTATCTACGTGACTTTACCGAAAGACCCAAAGAATATGAATTCCTGCAGTCACGAAAGCTTTAAGTCAAGATTTAATGTCCATGCTTCATACATTTTATATTTGTCTGCCTTCTAATAACATACCTAGATATGCTTATTTTATTCATATTATCATCATCATCATCATTGCTATGGTAACATTTACAGTATGTGCTCACTCTGGTGCAGAGAGAATGACTCAGAGGCACGGAGAACCACGGACAAGTATGAGCCGGCACCAGCAAATCTCCCAAGCTCTCCGGTCCTCTAGATATCAAGGCGTTATCAGCCAACTAATGAGTATTTACACACGTGGGAGGAAACCGGAGGACCCGGAGAAAGCCAAAGCAGGTACGAGGGGGTAACGCTCTGTCCCACACGGACGGAACACAAGTGGAGTCCAAATTTATGCTGCGCTGCCTTCTGGCCAGCATCTGGCACTGCGACGCCCACGGGAAGGGAGTTTCACGACATCTGTGCGATTCGCCAGCCATTGGCGACAGAGTGCTGGATTACAGACGTGCATGGGTCAACACCAGGCGGCTATTCTGTTGTGTTTTCCAGTTGTGTCACTCAGTGAAATTGTTTTACGTTACCTTTTGCTTCGCTCGTGCGTATCTTTATCCCCATTTTTTGAAGGGTCGTTTGTGAAGTTATTCAGCGGGTTTGATTACACGGAAACGTATGCGGTCACACAAAATCAAGGCCTCTGTGAAAACAATTTGAGGTTTCTACAATATCAGAGCAAGTGTATATAGAAGTAACAGCTACTGTACGCTGAGGCTGGCTAAAGAAAGTAATAAATAAAAATCAAAAGAGAAGTCATGCAAGAGGATGTGTTCTCACTTGGCTATTTTACATCGACACTAGAAGATATTTTCTGAAAATTGCATTCCAGAAATAAATACGCAGAAGCAAATGGTGAAACTGATAACCATCTCAGAAGTCGCTGACAACCTCGTCATTATAACAACCGATCCTAATTACCTACGGTCAAGGACTGAAGAACGTAGCATATGTAACACTAGAAATGAAAACAAAACGCATATTCCAGGTTGATAGTTATTATTTAATTATATTGGTTTTTGATGTACGTAACATTTCATTCAAACCAAATGAACGCTTTGTGCCTGAAACACAGAGACCGACATTACGTTTTTTAAAGATTTGCAATTCACATTATATTTGAATTGGCGAGGGTTGCTGGCGCTGTGGATGAGGCACTGCGATAGAAACTCGGCGACCCGATTTTGATTCGCGGGCATGGCTAGCATCAGTGGCGAGTGACATCTGAACAGGTCCTTCCCCATGACCAGGGGGGTAAAGTATGGTTAAATAACCACGATGACCGACATGGCAAATGGAGGTCTTCACCGAGCAGTAGATTGACAAAGATCTGTAAATATTATTCCAGTATTATCAGTATTCTTCATCACTAACGATTGCAAATTTTATAGCTGTTACTTCGCAAGCCTTTGCTTTACATTGCAGAACAGAGTTATAAAATCAGGCGTGAAGGAAGAACATTCAATTCCTCTACTCGATGGCTAGTCAAGCTAAAACGAACTCTCTGTGGTGTTAGCCCCTATTTCGCAGTTTTCCGCTATGCGCTTAGGTATACGATGTGCTTTTTTCCTGTAAGAAATGGGTCTTAAAATGGAAATATGATTGACACACAAGGAGCTTCTCTGGAGGCGACTGCCATTCCCTCGGTATACGTGTCCTCAATATTAATTTCAACTTTGTGGTTCTTACTTTTCTCTCAGATACATCCTTGGGTTAAGGATCAATTAGGACTTGAATTCAAAATGAAGACTAAGCAATTACTCTTGTTCTTTTGAGTAACATAACAGTTTAATTGTGTTGATTATCTATAAAAACAGAATTATGTAACTGTGTTTGCAAACTCAAGTGGGTTTTATTTTTCGACTAAATTATTAAGCGGCTAATATTAAACGGATTTATAATGTATTTTAAAAATGTTATTATAAAAATATAATAGACAAGAATGAGCATATTAAACTAACTGCTTATATATTACTCACATTTTACAAAATTTGTTTATGGTGAATCCTAAATTCATATTTTATAGACATTTTTTTAGATTAACAGTCATATACATTTAACATTTGTTCGTACATATATGACAAAATGCTTTGTTGAAAAAACAAATTCTGAGTCTTAATTTGTTTCGCATAAAGTGGATTGAAGAAGTCTACTTGATAAATAATTATATTTATAAATTGGTTTTAAAAAAACCCGTGGCCAAGCATAATGGGACCCTGTGGCCTTTCCTTTTCTCCCCGGAGTGACATGCAGCAACGCATATAATATGAAGTCATTAATAGATAATTTATTATTGCGTGCATATGCTTAAAAAGCAACAAACTAAGGGAATAGGCAGGCAGTTATAATGAATCAGGGCTGTGTCGTTGTTTCCCAACCGGAGCCACAAAAAACTCTGAAGACCATCCCCTGTGCTACCGTGAAAAATACAACGCAGAACCACATGCTAATTGAAATGAGCCGGCACGCTTAAATCGAGCAGTGCCCGATTTATATCGCTGGTCCTCGCTACTCACTCTGCATGCCCGCAGCAAACGATAGTTTGAGGTAAGGCGGAGGTGGGGGGAGCTGCATTTGAGAATTCTAAGCAGGCAGCTTCCGATCCACAAACAGTGGTTATTTTACTGTTTCCTGCAGCATGACCGTCAGACAGAAGGTTGAGGTTTTTATACATCAGGGAGTTGAGACTCAAAAGAAACAGCAAACAGTCTGCCTATTTTATAAATGAGATGCAGGCTGAAGGGTCTAGGCCAACTAAAAATAAAGTGCTATGCGATCCCAATGCTATTTTCTTAAACCATTAACTGTGCGTATTGACCCTTTAAAAATGTTAGGCGTGACCTGGTAACGATTCTTACTTGTATTAAAAACCCAATGACAACGTAAGTGTGCGTCTAAGTGGCAAATAAAATGAACCAGTCTTGATTTTTCCTACGCTTTTGTTGGTATATGCTTTGTTATATTATTAACGAAATATTAAACCTCATACGCTGATTTTTATTTCACTAAATTCGATTACTCGAGAATTTCTACACGCAGATCTCACTGGACGAAGGGGGTTACGTTCCTGGAAAAATATCGTCTTGGGCAACACCGCATTCGACAAATAATAAAAACCTCACAGGGGAAAACAATGTGTTTGCGTTGCTGGCCCCGAAATTATGAGAACCTTTGGCAAGGTTTACCTGTATTTGTGTACCAGTTTAACTTTTGCGCCTTTTTTTTCCTACGACTATTCACGATTTCGCAAACTCGCATCCTGGAACAGGGGTACTGTACTTGCATGGTACAGTAATGGATTGTGGCCCGCGTGCCACCATACACATGCTGCAGCTTTTAATCTTCAAGTGCCGTTGTGCCTTTGTGTGCTCTTTTTGCCTCATTTGTGGTAGGGGTTTTTTTTTTGTTCGATCATGGGGTCTAAGGAATCAAAGTGAGTGGAGGGAGTTCAGTCAGTCACGGGAACCTACCGCCCTTTCCCATATAAACACAGTCTCTACATTAGCAGATTTCACTTTGGTGCAAGTTTTCAAGAACCTAACCCTCGAGGATGTTGAGGCCTTACCGTACTGGTATCACGTAAGTGTAAGGATCTTTATACTATGACCTGCTAGGCCAGTCATTCCCACAAATAATGGAATCAAAAACTGAAAAGTGCACAAAGAATGGACGAATGCATCCAACAAAACCCGTGCCTCCCGTGGGTTGTGTCTGCCACGGTCTCACGTCAAATGCATTGAGGCACCGTTCACTGATCGCACGCCCTGTGGCTTGACCATTCGCGGTTGACCGCGAGATTCCTGTACGCATCGCAGCTGCACCGCACGCGATGGTGCTGCCGTGGAGGAAGACACCTGACGCCACCCCAGGTGACGCGGTGTGTCCCGGCCTCCAGTGAGTAGGAGGAGGAGGAGGCAGTGAGGTGGACCCGCACTGCTTAGCTTGCTGCTGTGAACAGGACTCTACGTGTAGAGTATTGTAGGCTACGTTATTTTTTTTGTTCATTCTATATATTTACCCAACAAAATTATATCTAACACTCGAAAATGTGAATCGTATTTTACGTTAAAAAAATACTTTCTCTTTAATGTGTGGGTTGATGTAGGGGGACAAAAACAACAGGAGTGGGTGTCGTATTACGAACCGTAAATCAAACCCTATTTTTACCATATGCCTTTGAGTTTGCGGATTGTGGATTTGCCGATTGCGGCAATTTTCTATAACTTAACCCCCGAGATGGGCAAGGGTTTGCTATACAGTACATGGAATTACATTGTGAGATTGCGGAACGCATGTGATTAGAGAATATATGCAAGTTAAAGACACCATCAAAACTATGACAAAACACAAGTGGGCTTGAGCAGAACACGTCGATAGAATGGACAATAGCAAATGGTTGAGAATACTGGCAAGATATGAAGCCAAAGAACGTAAGCAAGGAGATGGAGCGATAAAATCAACTCACATAAGGTGTGTGGTGGATTGTTACATCACAAGATAGTGAGATATGATGATGGGTTAGGAAGGCCTGAATCCAGAAGTGGATTGACCAAGGCCAATTGTGATTATGATGTGCCAAGCAATTTTAACAATGCAGCGTGTTACAGTGCCATGTAATGTGAAACAGAGTATTTCCAACTGCACAATGTTCACCCCATATTAAGAAAATTATTTCCTTGTGTCTCGATAATGAATTCTGTTTTCCAGCACAAGCGAGATAATGACAATTTGCAAGCATCTGGTTATAGGTAAAAATGGAAATCTGCACCAGAAGGGGGTAGGAGAAAATAAATTTGAAATCCCCTGGCGTAAAGTGAATGGTTTCCTTGCTGTTCAAGCTACATACACTCTGGAAGATATGTCAGGGAAATCCAAAGTGCCATGAAGCCGCTTATAGAAATCAATGTTTTACAATGAAATTCACAGGCAACAAAATGCTGAAATACTGCAACCACCGAGAGGTATTTTACATTGTCATATGGACAAACCTGCAAACAATAACTATAGCCCTTTGTCAATCTACTGCTGGATAAGGGCCTCCCCACACCATGCGTGTTTGTTGAACTTCTTTCGCACCGTACTTAGGCAACAGTGTTAATCGTAGATGCTGGGAGGGACAACCATGTGGGACAAGTGAGTTATTCGACCGTACTTCAACGTGCTGGTCAGTGCGAATTGGTGAAGGCGAGCAGCATAATTATCAAGCAAATTGGAAGTAGGCCTCAAACAGCTAAAATGTGAACTACAGCACCTCTAAACCAACTTTCTATTAAATGTCATGATTTTTTTCAACGCATTCGCACATCTATTAAAAGTATCATACTAACAGGGATGTCTACACCACAGCGTAAAACGCAGTTCTGTTCCGCGACATTAGGAGATACATGTTTAATGTCCGCTCTAAAAAGCAGATTAACACTGGCGGGATCATGAAAAACTAAAATGCTAATCCTGACAAGGACACTCGCATGGCACCACAGTGAGCAGATTCTCTACAGGGGCAGCGGCAGAAAATATTCCTCGTTGCCCTGATGGCAAGCTACACAAAGCTCCAAATACTGCCTGGATGTAGAGTGGAATCAAAACAAAGTTATTCCAATGCACATCCCTTGTTAATCTAATTGGGGTTAATTAGGATTAAACAAAATCCCCCCAGTCTGCTCAAGATGTGCAAACTTGACTGCATCCCTCGCCTTCATGTAGGTGGCTTCCCCGTACTGTACCTTTGTAATCGTTTCTCTATTGTTCACGAACCTCGCAAACCTGTAATATTCCACGCGGCGCATATTTGTATAATAAAGTGCAGAAACGTTATTCATTCGTGGCATGTTTCTTGCCAGCTATGCATCTCCTTGACCATTTATAGGATCATTCACATCCATAGCATATACAGTGAGGGAAAAAGTATTTGATCCCCTGCTGATTTTGTACGTTTGCCCACTGACAAAGAAATGATCAGTCTGTAATTTTAATGGTAGGTTTATTTGAACATTGAGAGAGAATAACAACAAAAAAATCCAGATAAACGCATGTCAAAAATGTTATACATTGATTTGCATTTTAATGAGGGAAATAAGTATTTGACCCCTCTGCAAAACATGACTTAGTACTTGGTGGCAAAACCCTTGTTGGCAATCACAGAGGTCCGACGTTTCTTGTAGTTGGCCACCACGTTTGCACACATCCCAGGAGGGATTTTGTCCCACTCTTCTTTGCAGATCTTCTCCAAGTCATTAAGGTTTCGAGGCTGACGTTTGGCAACTCGAACCTTCAGCTCCCTCCACAGATTTTCTATGGGATTAAGGTCTGGAGACTGGCTAGGCCACTCCAGGACCTTAATGTGCTTCTTCTTGAGCCACCTTTGTTGCATTGGCCGTGTATTTTGGGTCATTGTCATGCTGGAACACCCATCCACGACCCATTTTCAATGCCCTGGCTGAGGGAAGGAGGTTCTCACCCAAGATTTGACGGTAGATGGCCTCGGCCATCGTCCTTTTGATGCGGTGAAGTTGTCCTGTCCCCTGAGCAGAAAAACACCTAAAAAGCATAATGTTTCCACCTCCATGTTTGACGGTGGGGATGGTGTTCTTGGGGTCATGGGCAGCATTCCTCCTCCTCCAAACACGGCGAGTTGAGTTGATGCCAAAGAGCTCCATTTTGGTCTCATCTGACCACAACACTTTCACCCAGTTGTACTCTGAATCATTCAGATGTTAATTGGCAAACTTCAGAAGGGCATGTATATGTGCTTTCTTGAGTAGGGGGACCTTGCGGGCGCTGCAGAATTTCAGTCCTTCACGGCGCAGTCTGTTACCAATTGTTTTCTTGGTGACTATGGTCCCAGCTGCCTTGAGATCATTGACAAGATCCTCCCGTGTAGTTCTGGGCTGATTCCTCACCGTTCTCATGATCATTGCAACTCCACGAGGTGAGATCTTGCATGGAGCCCCAGGCCGAGGGAGATTGACAGTTCTTTTGTGTTTCTTCCATTTGCGAATAAACGCACCAAATGTTGTCACCTTCTCACCAAGCTGCTTGGCAATGGTCTTGTAGCCCATTCCAGCCTTGTGTAGGTCTACAATCTTGTCCCTGACATCCTTGGAGAGCTCTTTGGTCTTGGCCATGGTGGAGAGTTTGGAATCTGATCGATTGATTGCTTCTGTGGACAGGTGTCTTTTATACAGGTAACAAGCTGAGATTAGGAGCACTCCCTTTAAGAGTGTGCTCGTAATCTCAGCTCGTTACCTGTATAAAAGACACCTGGGAGTCAGAAATCTTTCTGATTGAGAGGGGGTCAAATACTTATTTCCCTCATTAAAATGCAAATCAATTTATAACATTTTTGACATGCGTTTTTCTGGATTTTTTTGTTGTTATTCTGTCCCTCACTGTTCAAATAAACCTACCATTAAAATTATAGACTGATCATTTCTTTGTCACTGGGCAAACGTACAAAATCAGCAGGGGATCAAATACTTTTTTCCCTCACTGTACATCTGGTGTTAACAAAATAAAAGCTATTGTTTAAGCATGTAATAGTGCTAGCATAGAGGTCACAAAATGCCATGTTACACCTACACGTTGTCTCCCATTCATCAGGTCCCAGGAATGAATGCAATGTTTTTTAATAAGAAAACAACATACCACGTAAAACACATTATCTGAAAACAGCGTGTGATATAATTCAGGTTAAAAAAACACGAATTCCTGGGTTTATAATAAATCACAAATCAAACAGTATTCCTTGCAATATCAACGGTTGTAATGCCCTTTTTGATGAAATGTGTCTAGCAGGTAGCTCACTGCAATATGTCAAAGCAGCTTCTGCCCTCTGTTGCCATTTTCATTTCACACCAATTTTATGCATCCGTTGGTAAATTCATAACATTGTACATTTCCAAACAGGCTCGCCACACTCCGAGCCAACCTGTGGGTTGAAACCACGACTGTCCAGGGAAAAGTGTTTTGGACGTTGATACAAAGGGAGCAGAGATGCAGGCAGTAATTAATTTATGTACTGTACACTATTGCCAGTGGCAATGTTATAGGCGCGCACACTCTTTACGCACGCCGTGCAAATACTTGTACCCATACAGCCGCGCGTGTGCTTCTGTATGCATGTACTCGTGTCTTCCCTCGAGTCACTGCGAACCGTGTGATTTCAATAGCTCCTCAACCGAGGCACGACGTGGAGTGCCGCATAATTCCCGCGGATTTCGTTGCTCGCTCACAGACACTGCCGTGCCACGCAAACAACAACGCTCTCCATGCCTTCTTCAAGAGCGCTCACCGACTCATTGAACTCATAGCTTCTCCGCTCTGCCAGCTTTGTAAACACCAATATGTATGCTTCACCGGGGGTGGGATTCGAGCCTAAGTAAGAATTACATGGTATTATTTTGCAGTCCCTTGTCGAGCCACTCTTGCACGAAGGCCTCCCCGTGTATTTCAGGCACAGGGGTTGTTTGTTTATACTTCACCAAAGGCGATCGGTGCCGGGTTGGTGAAGAGACGGCCACAATCCGTTCGGACGTCGCTCACCGATTATGTTAGCCACTGGGCTGTCGAATTGAACTTAAGGCCACCTATTGTTGAGAAACAAATGCAGGCAAAAAAACATAACCATGCTGTCATGCTAAGTGTTTTTCATTTTTTCATGTTTGCATCTGAGATGAGGCAATTCCGTTGCAACAGCAGTACATGAACACAGCATATACCTTTTTCCCATCCTGCGTATCTTCATTTATTATCTATCCACTGTTGGATGAAAGCGATCCCAAGTCTTCTCCATCACATTCTCGCAATGCGACAATCCATGCATCTCCTGTGCAAGAGCTGATCGCATCTCTCCATCTCCACCGGTGGGCATCCATGAGGGCATGTGCCATCCTTTGGCTGCCACTCCACTTTCAGTCTCGAACTTCGGCCATCGACACTTCTAGAAACGTGCCCACCCCAAGGCCACGTACTTTTCTTGACAGTCGAAATTATCTCTACAATTTGTATTTTTTTTCTCTGATCGCGTGTGCTCCTCTTTCTGTATCTTTAAGTGTAATTCCAAGCGTGCAATCTCTGCACGCTTCTTTGCACACGTTTCAGCTTTTGTGGCATCTTCTTTGTCAGTATCCATGCCTCTAAGCCATGTGGAATAAGAGGTAATAGGGTATTCACTAGTTGAAAACCCCTTTGGCAACTTGCTATGTTGCTTTTCATTAAGTTCAGTTTTCCAAAGCACTCCAATCTACACTTCCTCCTCCTTTTATTTGACTGTTTTGAACCTAGTCTACCTTGAATGCAAAACTTTCCAACGTTTACATAACCTCTGATGTGTTTCCAGTTGCGTCTATCCAACACACTTCTTAATTTGTTCTACACACTCGACCAATGTAAATTATGTTTCGGTCATATTTATCTTGAGCACGATTCTGTGCAGCCTTCTTCCCAGTCATAATGTCCATAAAATGCACTTCCATTGCTTGTTATAATGACAGTGTCATCAGCACATCTGAAATGCTTAATACCTTCTGCAAGTTTATGGCTTCATATCTTCCACCCAATTTTCAGAAAGCATCCATTACATAGATTACATAGATGAATGTTAACTTGAATGTCGTACAACAAGAACATCATCATAGCACTTTGTTTTATGAAAGTCATGTAAATGAAGCAATGGCTTTCATTGTGCATTTTTAAATCAAACTACATTGTGGAGTATCCCGAGATGAATGTGTTCAATTACGGCTCGGGTAATCTTTCTTAGACGTCCCACGTGTCTCCCTCACCTTGCTAGCTAAGGTTCATTGCTGATCTATAACAACAATGCTTCTTCTCCATTAATGCAACCGGAACCGATACTCTGTATGTAACGCACTATAGGGGTCACGTGCTGCCATGCACACTCACATGCCTTACGCAGCTCCATTAATAATCATCGGTTAATTGTGCCAGTGAGACCCTCAAACACTGATCTTCAAGGTGCACCATGAATCTTCTCGTTTTTATCTACCAAAAGAAGATGCATGTCATTAAAACTAATGAATAGAGAGTACTTAATTTAGAAATGAATGCATACAAGCACCACATATGATGAACTGGATCAAGATAAAGGCGTGAGGAGTGGAGCTTTTGAGACCCACACAATTGCACAAAAGACTCAAACCGCAACATTAACCATCTGCTCTCGTCAAAAATAACCATCGTTAATTGTCATTTCACGTGAATTGAATGAAGTGGTTTGTCTCTCAAGTCAACTTTGTTGCAGCATTATTTACTGTTCAAATCATCCCCTTGGGATACTTGGCACTTTTGCAGTTAAACACGACGACCCACATTAATAAAATCCCACTGTAACATAATTTGAGAAAATCAATCTAATATACAAGAGGTGTTTTCTGTGGTCGTGTACAGTCTCAGGCCTCAGCTCTTGCTCCACAGATTTTTACATTCCCCACAAACCCCTGCTGCGACATCATGTGATCACCCCGCTCTTCTCTGGACTGATGATCAATGACCTTGGCCTTCTCTATCCTTTGGGAAAATCTCACGGGATCCATTCAATACCGATGACCCACCATTAGTCTTGATTTTGTGACCCAAGGTGAGGCCAGTAGATGTTTAGATCAGAATAAGATGTCAGATTAGCACCTCTGATCAACTTGAGGCATGTTGAATTTTCCCAGTACAGCACAAGCGCATCATATTAATAAGAGCCACTAGTGGAGTGTTATTAACGGGGAATTATACCAATAGCCACAGCTATGCTGTCGTAACCAATCACTAAGAGTGTTTTCCTGATAACCCGCTGATGATTAATCACTAGACACTTTCGAACCAATCTCGGAAGCATTCCCCAGTTACAGACCTCTGTTTAACTGTTGTTATTTCCGTCGTTCTTTCAACAAAAGTATAGACAATTTGAACGAACGATACATCGTTCTGCTGTGGAAAACATAATTATACAGCATGCTAGAATGTGAAAGATGTATGGTATCATTCTCATTTACAAATGCACCTACATTTGAGAAATACAATGTGAATGCACCTGAGCTAAATCAATTTCATTATGAAGTGTTCAAAATGGACAGGGATGTAGAGTTCACATGAATATAAAGAAAGCACTGATATTTTTTTTTTCTTTTAGTTAGCCAAATCCAAAATTCCCCCAATAGTTAATCACCTATTTAACAAGAGTTGCAAATGAGCACCTTACAAGCCATTGCCTAGAACAATGTCCCAACAGCCGAGTGTAGTCATGCCGTGAGCAATCCGTGTCGGAGCTATGATTTAGTGCGTTCATTTCAGCCAGTGACCTTTAGCTGCAAGTGTGTATTAGGATCCTTAAGGCAAAGCGCCAGTGGTATACCGCGTTAACGTATTAATTAAGCAGTAACATTTTCATTTACCAAATCTATAAAGTAGCCTCATTTAGCTAGCTCATGAGGTCACCAGCGTGTTACATATCTGGGATTTTGTATTCATATGCTACCTTAAAATGGCTTGGCTATAGATGCTGAATTATATTAATAGGAAAGGCTATGAATTACAAAAATGAAGGCAGGATAATGACGCTTTATTCAAAAATGGCTAATATTCTTCACTGAAGCATTATGCTGCTGCCATACTCTACTAATTCACCCTGCCACTGACAACGAATATTGCCTCCTGTATCCATGGATAAAAAGTTTATTTAATTTTTATTGCAAGCAAATTTAGATACATATTTTACTAGATAATATGCACATTTATTTTCTCTTGTATAACAATATCAGTACCAGTAAAACAATACACGAAATGCAAAAAATAGAGCATACGTAAATCAATATTTCCGTTCAGCGAATGCAGTGCCAAACGTCCGTAAAAATGCAGTGTTAATTTTTTACAGCGTTTTGCCTATCCACTGCTGCATGATGGCCTCCCCATGGCTTTCAGTCACAGAGATTGTTTGACCATACTTCACTATACTGGTCAGTGCAGGTTTGTTGAAGAGTGGCATGTAGGACCAGGTCAGATATGACCGGATTAGAACTCGGGTTTATGTTTTATGACAACCACTGTGCCACCTCTGGATGAAGGCCCACCCACACCATGTTGGTTGACCATACTTCACCATACTGGTCAGTGCGGGTTGGTGAATGGGAGATGACGTTCCAAAACCTGTTCAGATATCACGAGCCAAAGATATTAGCCACAACCAGAAATGTAATGCAGGGCACCAGGATCATAGCATAATGCGTTAACCACTGTGCCACTGCTGCATCCAGTATTTATACTTATTAAATATAAAAATGCTTCCTTTTGAATAGTATAAAATATATATTGTGTGCACAGCATACAAAGTCACAAAATTTATTTATCTGAAGCAACTAAAAATCCGATGGCCTCACATTATTTGCAAATATTGTCTGTTAAAATAATGGCTTTTCATTAATACTGGTTTTATTTTGCAACAATAGTCCAATAAAGGCACTTTACTGTAGATGTGTTTGGCATAAAATACGAGGTGCTGTCTGCGAGATCGTAATTCTAAAAATAATAATAATTGATTTATTTCACTATCGATCCTTGTAGTGCACATGATGATGAAGTCGAAGCAGTATATTCCAAGACCACAATAACACAACAGCCACATCCCAGAGGCGTCACCTACAAACCATATCTACACATAATCCCATCCCCTGTGGAGGCTCCTGTCCTATCTACTTCATAAATCTGCCGATTCCCGATTACAATCTATCCGGCGCTGTCTACAGACCTTGGAAGGTCATTTTCACACCTATCTTCAGACAGTCCTCTACTTTGGCAGAGGAAATGGTTCAAAGCAAGGTGCTGGGATCTGAATGGAATCGGAATGCACCTCCCAGACTGGAGTAACGAAGCCCGTTGTGTGATGAGGGCATGGCTTGCGGTGATGCTGCGGAAGGTCAAATTGTTTTCATTCACAGGCACACAACAAAACACCTCTTTGCTGCGGGCAATATCCATAATAATAGCGATGCAATTGGTGTTGATGGACAGGCCAGCGTGCGTGCACCCCTCCTCCGCCCCATCCTCTCTCCAAAGCCCCCATCTTTCACTGCGATCGCTTCAAATCGCCTGCGTCACCAGAAACGGCGATGGAGAGAGGGAGAGGGAGAGAGAGAGAGAGAGCAACAGCAGTCCCGCCGCACGGAGCAATGCGCCAGGGGAGATAATTTTGCTGGCGGCTCGCGTTCGCTCTCGGGACGAAGACGCCTCGTCACACGCCACGCCGCTCCACCTTCGACCCGGGGACCGCCCGAGATCTGCCCACCTCCATCGTATGCGCTCCGTCGGGGGAACCATCCAGGGCCTAGGGTGGACTGCCGGGAGGGAGGAGAGCTCCTCGTTCCATGAGGGCGGTGGTAGTGGTGGGGGTGGGGATCGTCAGGGAACGCACGTGTGCGGCAAAGAGCCTTAATTATAATGATCAGCCTCGGAATAAATGAGGCGGCAGCGTGTGCTGCTCGCACACGAGCAGCACGCGCAGCGTTAAATGGCAACTTTGACAGATGATGGAATACAATTGACAACAACAAAACATGGGGCAAGAGGAGTAATAACACTTTGCATAAAAGCCCGAGTAGAACAGAGTTAATCGCTGTGGGGTTTTTTTGTTTTTTGTTTGTAATTAATAAATAGCTCGCAGGCATATAACCGTACGTTAATTTTATTTAAGAATTGGCTTTCACACAGCATGTACACAAAACTCATTACAGAAATTGTCTTGCAAATGTATCAAATACCATGTGCACACTGTTAAAGTTAATAACTCAGATTATATACATCGATGTGCCCTCAAGGAATCCTGGTGCTATTAGTCCACAAATATAAGCAGTGATGGGTATTTTTGGAGATTCGTTTTGGGATTGTACATTTTTTTTAATTTCTACTCTACGCTTTGAAATATACATTGCTACATGTGCATACAGCTTCCCCTCGAGAGATGCTTTCCAAAAAACAGGACACACAAAGATAAATCGCAGAAGACTTCTGCCTGCACAAAGTACACGCAACTATAGACACACAGTGCACATGCAGTGGGTTCGAATTAGGTGCGCACACACACACACAGCTTGGAGGCACCACTATGTATTAGAACGGTAAGTAATGTAACACCGTACATAAGGTGGTGACCACCTTCCTCAACTCACTAACGCTCTGGAACACTACACAGCGTGACCCAGGCAGGCAACGGGCTGCCTGGTCCCGGACGACGACCCGTGGACTTGAGGACCGATGATGTCGTCTTCACTTCGGCGTTGAACAGCTCCGCTCCGCCTTCACGCCCCGCTTATAACCGCTCCGCCCAGGCCACGCCTCCCTTCCCCCCCACCACCCACCTGTGGGAAGGTCCGGGTCCTCCACCACGTGACCCCCCCAGGCACCTACCTTGGGGGCCCCCAGCCCTCGCCTGGGCCGACACAGTAGTGACGTCCTATGTCACTACACACACAAACGCACGGTACACACAGAGATAGTGTTGTCTCACGTTCGACCGCATATCCACATCCGAGTGAATTCAACCCACGTAGAGCGAATTTTGGGTAGAAATAGCTTAGCCTCATAGGCGAAATCTCAGAAACTGAACCCGCGTAAAGCAAGGGAAACCTGTATTCGGCTTTGGTTTATTATGTTATTTGTTGCGCATACAATGTTGTCCTGTGTACTCTACAATTGGTTGAAGCAGGTCACGTGTTTGTCAAGTATTCTTACAAAGTAGCTTCACCGTCGGATAATACGTGCATTTAACAAGCACATCACTTACTTTGCATTGAAAGCTCAAGAGCGTTTACATGACAGAGAGGGGGAAAAAATACCGCTGCCCAACCACTGTTAAAACACAACCACTATTCAAACAGTCCCTCTTCCAATTGGGTGGTGCTTCATTAAAAGGTGTGTCCAGCCCAGAGTTGTGCATCAATCATAAGGGAGGGAGTGACAGGTGAGCAGTGATGAGGTGGAGTGCTCAGCTGTGGAAATAAATTATTACTCAAGCCCATTGCACCATGACCACGAATCTGTTGCATGCGTCCTTAGCATGGCAGTAGGACTCGGGCGAGGCTTATCTCAAAACAAATGTCGATATCGCCACCGTATTCAATCTTTTTGGGGGGAGGTTTGAAAGAGAAAATAAAAAAAATGTTTTGTTTCACTGCACTCTGCAGATTGTATTTATATATATAAAAAATCAATACACACTATTTATCACTGTGTAACCCAACACACAAAAATAGTATTTTAAATCTGCAGATGTATTCGGTATACTATATGAAATGTGATTGTTGTTATTTCATTATTTCCAGATCATGAATCTCCAAGTTAAATATTTATCCATCAATTTCTTCCCACCCAACATCCATAGTAATAATGTACTCTACCTGAGAATATACCACAGGTGAAATTACATTCTCGACTCTCTCAATATGAACTCAGTATATTTGACAATGACCCTTGCTAGAATTCACTAAACTTCTAATTTCTTGAACCAATATGTTCAACATTCCATCCACCACAATAGCTGCAGGGTCTAAAAGCAAATTGAGTTTAAGTTCCCATGACGATATTTCCCTTCTTTGTTCCACTGCACGGACAGCTATTTTATTTTGCTAAACCATTGATTAAAGGGTTTGCCTTAGAGCAATGTAAATGGTAATTAAAGACATGCCATATTGTACACTAGTTGTGTTTAGAAAACACGAACATACCTATTGGAAACATTTTCAAAATCTGTATAATGGTGTGAGGTTTCTGACATTTTATAACACCGGTGTACTCTTTCATAAACCATGTATCACCTTTACTTGCGTGATTTGATCATACACAGTGTTGCATGTGAAACATTTCTAAAAGGCACAATGCCAATCGGGAGAATACTTATAAAAGAGCACTCATGAATAATAATTACGTTGGTGTTGTACATGTTCACTGAAAAAGAAAACTACTTTACATTGCAAATTGTATCTGTTTAGCACAGTATTTGGCATAGAATTGTTCACACATGATCATATTATGAAACACTCTCCGCTGGACGACTGTGGTCACCCACAATAGACCAGGGAAAATAGAACGACTCAATGCCCAATTCACAAATGCGAAGGAGGCATCACGGCGATGCACCACTTCACTATTCCTGATGCAATTACCTATCTCAACCACTTCAACGTAAAATCATAGGTGTTCCTCTACATCAACATCAGCCCGACAAAGAAGATATCACCATGGCAATACAGTATCATAAAATGCACGTGAGCAAAAAACAACACAAACTCCAACTGCAGTGTAACAAAAACTCAAGAACACATTGAATTTCATCGTTACACAAACGCTTAAAATCACAATTTCAGCCAATGGCCCAGAGCACCAGCAATTAAGTTCCTCAACAAAGTTTGATTTTAATTAACTCTGCCAATTTAATGGGACTTCAAGCGTGCTGTTTCATTAGGGGCCCTTCTGTCAATCAGCATTCCGCTCCAGGTATTGCCAGTGCTCTGCTGGGGCAGGTCTAATCGCAACAACGTCTACAAGACCACTAATTTACCCACCTCTGCAACACACACACGTGGGTGTTTCTTTCCTCTGCTCTTCCTTCCTTTGACACCACTGCGCTTAATCCTTGTCACAAATTACCACAATACAGCTCGGTGTACCATCATGCGTGCAAAGCGGTATGATCGTATTTAAACTTCATTAAACATAGCAAACGTCCATCCTTTTTTTTCCATGCGCTAAATTTGTCCACGTGAAATTCAATAAGGTTTCATGCACCAATGATTCCTAAGCTGGGGATCGCGACCTAAAAGAGGGTCATGAGGGTTAGATTGTAGGTCTGCAGGAGGGCTGCAGTAACAAGAAAATGTTTCTTTTTTTCGGTTCACGGCCAACCACCGCGAATTGGAATGTGCTATGGTGAGGACATCTGAATGCAAATCGTTTGAGCACAGGGCTCTAATTCAAACATCCCAACAACACCGACTCTTTCACCTGCCACTAGTCTCATTAACAAAGGTTTTAGTTTTATTGGCGAGACAACAGCTCTATATTGTCATTTTGTAACCATGTTTAAAACATGAGGATCTTTTAGCAGTTATGAGGAAACATGATCGTTGGGGGGCACATTAGCAATTAGCAGAGATCCACAGAGCTGCAGAATGAATCAGATACTTGCACGTCTCATAGAGTAGACTATTTTAACATGAACAATAGTGTAATACATTCTAAATATGTAATGTTTGATGGGTATATAGTATGGTAAGTACATATAGGGTGAAGTGATAGAGATGTAATTAAGTAATTGACACCCTGCATTCTGAACCCTGTAACTTGAATTCGATTCCTGACCACAGCTAACATCAGTGATGAGTAATATCTGACCAATCCTGCACCCTTCTTCAATAACCCACACTGACAAGCATGGTAAAGTACGGCAAAACAACCCCCATGACTAATATGGCATCGGAATGCCTTCAACCAGCAGCATCATTCACTGCTTGCCATAAAGCAACATTCTAAACCACAAAACTTTATGAATATTACTTTAAAGCAAGTATAACATAGATTGTTAAGATCAATCATTAATAGAAAAAAAAATTGGGGAAAAATATCTGTATGATCTGGAGCTGAACGGATATAAAATATATAAGCATTGTATGTGTTACTAAATGATAATGTGTCTGTTATTGTGTGTGTTTTTTAGCTTTACGAGTTAACCTGGGGAATTTTTACTCCTTCCGTGCAGGATTTGCCAAAGCACGGTTTTCAGGCTCATCACAGAGAAAAATGATGTTGTAGATTGCAAGTGGCCATGTAAATTGGTTGACTCCGTTGCCAATACGCATACATTCAATAACCCTGGCTATGCAAATGTGTTAGCAAATGCACAGTCTACCTTTAAATGTGTCCAGAATCATATCTTAATGGCATGACGCAGTCAACAGTGATGCTGTGAGATGTTTATGTACAATGAGCCATGTTTGTTATCAACAAACCAATGCCTAGTTTTGATTTAAAGCGTTCGTGACTGCATGGATTCATATTCTTGATTATTTCGGTAAAGTCACGTAGAAGGGAAACAATAAAATAATACAAATATAAAACAATAAAATTATCACGACGTTTCGACTGCAACACAAGCAATCATTATCAGGTGTGAAAACCACAAGAAAATTTGAAAAAAGCAGCGGGTTTTTTTACGTTAGCACCACGGAGAGCGATTTGGCAGTTTGTTCAGATGGACGAGTCCATCTATGTTCGGAAAAGACGAGGGGGGAGACGAAAAATAATGAATGCGGTCTGAAAGCCACCGTAAGCGTGAACAATCAATTAAGACCCGAAATGTTTTATCAAATCCTTCCAATGATTGCTAAGCCAGAATCCATCTTCTTGGTTGAAATTGTCTCTGTGTTTGTATATGTGAATAGCCTCATGAACGAATCTCTCATGGTAGCCAGATGGCTTGCAAAGAACCTCTGTCTTGGAGAAGTCAATGTCATGTGAGCCTACTGATTTTTAACCGTGATCTGCCATGGCCGAGGTGTTGGTCCTACCGTGTTTTAGGTCTGCTTTGTGTTCACGAATGCGGTCCGAGACATGTCGTTTGGTTTCTCCAATGTAACTACTACCACAGAGGCAACTTAGTTTGTAGACGCCAGGGTACTGTATATCCGGAATCACATCTTTCACAGACGGAACCAGATCACGGATTTTATGTAATGTGTTGAATCGGACCTGGATCTCGTATTTATTCAAGATTTTGGAGATCTTTTGTGATCCCTGCAATGTAGGGTAAAGTGATGGTTTTGAAAGGCTCTTCAAGAGGGTCCTTCTTCATGGTTGGAGTGAATATAACAATGCCTAGTTGTTCAATGTGTGGTTTCAAAGATGGGATGCCAGCAAGGTTCAGTGCAGGCCAAAAAATATATTTCCAGAGCCATATATTTTTTTATTACTTAAGCACAAACGAGTCCCTAGTGCTGTGGTGATTTAACCATAATGAAAAAAAATCATAATGAAAAAATCACCACAGGGAAATAATTTGGAAAGCGACGAAATCTCACACAATCACCTGCTGGAGGGTTGCACAGCCAACGATGTGTTGACAATAACTGAGGCACATCATGCATCAAAATAAGGCATTTGGGAGCCACATAAATAAAAAATTATGTTTGGTAACTTTATAAAGTTCTAGCATAACCTAGAATCATGTACCCATGTTTCACATAATCTGTGTAATATTTAAGTGAGGCTTTGCATCGAGTAGAAAAATTCCAAAACATTATTACATGATGACAAACATGTCCTTATTTCTTCATAAACATGTGAAAAATTGCCAATAGTTCACTCACGCTAACAACACACATATCCATTGCTTTTACCAATCCCATACAAGGCTAAATTCACCCATACAACAGACCCCACTGGAACAAAAATAATCTCAACGTGATATTTTCTGAAACATCTAGCGTCCCAGCAAGGGAATAATAATTCCATTTCGCATATGTATGCATGTATACTGAACTTATTTTGCACCGTATGTAGCTAACCATGCTAATCGGACGTGCAAAGGTGTCACCTTTAAGTAAATAACACGTGGAATATATGTTGTTTAAGGACATAAATAATCAAAAACACTGGGATAAGACACGTGGTTTACAATGTCTATTTAGGCACGAACTTAAGCATGGCTCTCCAAAACAGGAGCCCAATATCAATGAGAATTATAAAACTCACATGAATGAGGATTATAAAACTCATTTGCAGGACTGCATTTCTACCTTTACCTACTGAGTTATTGTCACCAAAACAATTAAGAAAAATATATATTGACAATAACACATGGTTATTGTATTATCTCATCGCTAAATAAAACAACACAGTCTTAACTATGGCACGGTGCTGTACATAGTATGCCAAATGTAAATGCGTAACCTGGTCAAAGATATTTTATGTATGTTCAGGAGCTAAATGCCAATATCAAGGTCTGCTAGCTACAAAGGGCATCATTAAGTATGATGCCTTAGGTACGTGGAATATAACTGCGTTCTCACTAAATCTGTAATTTATTTTAACAGATTTAATATTTATTATTCAAAGATAATAAACGTGAATTGTGTAATACAATATATTATGCACGAACCTATGACCAAATTGCCCAAAAGGCATCTGAGCTTGCCAGAGCTGAGAAGCTAAGCATGCTTGAGCCTGGATAGTACTTGGATGTGCAACCACCTTGCACAAAACTCATCTTGTGGGCTGCTGTGGGGCTACATTGTCATCAGAGGACAAGGAAACAAGATCCAATGTTGTATTGCACTCTGCTCCAATGTTTATGCTTCCTGCCCTCAGCAGCCCGCACTGACCAGCATGGTGCTGGATGGTTAATCACCCCTACAACCTGCAAGGTATTTGGAGGCCCTCATCCATCAGTGTACTGAACATGTAATGCATTTCCTTTTCTGCTAATTAAATTATTTTAACATAATCATTACTAGATTACACATGGTGGAGCAGTGATACATTGGGTTAGGACAATGCACTCTCAACTCAGCCACCTGAGCCACCTGAGTTCAGTTCTGGAAGAAGGCTCACCAAAGTAACATTACCTGGGCACCTCCCCTGCGAACATAATTAACGTGCATGGATCAAGACTGTAAAGTTTGTTTAATCAATCAGCATGGTCGACACGGCATGGAGAGGTCTTCACACAGTTGTGGATAATGGGCTCTAAAAGTTGTTGTTGTTATTATTATTACAGTACAAAGTAATTTTTTTACTGATTTGTTGTTTTTTTATATACGGGTATAATACATTTTTCATACACATTTCAGATTTATTTTCTTAGTGGGCTATCACCAAGTTATATGTATAGGAATGTTATAGATCATTACGCATATCTGTACAATAGACAAGAATATATTTTACATAGTTGGACGTGCATAGTTTAACGTGCACCTTCAAGCCATTTTCTGTCCACATATTTTGCCAAATTCTTTAAATATATATAATTAAATCTCATCATAATTAAACCAACCTTGCCCACAGACACCACATGTCAATAATGACATTTTGATGCGAAACGGTTTTGAGGTTCTGGTTTTAATGTGCTGCATGTGTAATTTTATGTTTCTTTCACAGATTAATGGGCTCTGGATTTAAATGTCTGGTACAACGTTTCCAACAGGATAAAGTAATACTTCAGCTGACGTTTCAGTCCACTGTTTAAGGTCATCACGATGGAAAATTACGTACCTTCATTTGGTCGTGAAAGATTATTCCATACAAGTACATAAATATTGAGTGTCCTCAGAAATAGCCAAGAGTATTTAATTATGGATGATGCCATTAGTGGTTACATGATGATCTCGACATGTTTTACACATGCCATATTTTGAATATTTAATTGTGCACTTAATATGCTATTGCAGACACATTTCTCAAAAGTCTGCTTCAAAAATTGCTGAAGGGGCATGCAACAAAAATGCACTGTACTAATTGGGCTCTCGGTCGCAAATTTAATTGGCTCAAAATAGTAGTATAACAAGGCCCAAAATAGTATAACAAGGCCCAACATAGTATAACAAGGCCACTTTGAGGTGGGCTTTCATGATGGCAGTTGTGTGAATTGGCTTTTCCAGGGATCTGACTTGACGCAATGAGCCGAGGAGATGATTCTGAGGACCCCCAGCAAACCGGCAGCACAATCTCGTTCAGGCCCAATATTGTATCTCTAGACGCACGAGAATAAGTATGGATTAGGGGGATTATGCTTATGACACCATTGCGAAGGAAGCTTGTGGTAAATTTTGTCAAGAAATCTCAACGTATTTTGCGTTCATCATACCAAGCTGACAAAACACAGCTAACACAAATCAATGCTTCTCTCCTTTGATTCAGTCATGGGAAATAATACATTTAAACCAATTAATAGCGTCTTCAAATCCCAAAACCCAGCACCTTTTTATAAATATGACTTAAAACGATTATCTAGACTACTTTATGAATTCACACAAGCGGGTTGCAAAATTACTTTTTTTGCAAGGAGAAAGCCACCAGGAAATTGTCATGCAGCCCGATGTTATGAAACAGCTTCACGCAAAGAAAATTATTTCACTGACATTTTGCAGTAGGAGGTATTCTGCATATCATGCAAATAGTATTAGTTTCAAGGTGTTAAGTTACATGTTAATATAGCACTCGTCGAAAAGTAATTATGTAACATAATGAATCCATAACATACACTTTCCATGGCTATTAACACTACATTTTCTGCTATTAAATGTTATAATTTGTTCACAGACTGGACTACAGAGAACATGTAACAAGTTCGTTCAATGGGAATTAATCAATACATTTGCCAGAAGCTAGATCACCATTGTAACTTGATAAGGAATTGCAGCTGTCTACATATGTTGCACCATAATGTAGAGAACACATTTCGAAACATTTTCAGATGTCTACCAGGTATTTCCAGCGTTTTCAAATTATCTTTGTACCTGGTAGATGCTGTTTAAGCGTTTGGAATATTTTGTCTGTCACAAACCTACTACTGTCCTTATTTTAATCACGCAATTGTAATTTACCGTGCTTTGCAAAATCCATTGTTTGATAAAGGCCTACCCGTTCTATATTAGTTATTGGGGGTTGTTCAACCATACTTCACCACACTGATGAGTAAAGATTGGTGATGGAGGGGGGGAGCAAAACTGGTTCAGGCATCACTTACCATTGATGCCAACCATATCTAGCATTCAGACTCAGGTTGCTGGGTTCACAGCTCATTATGCAAACCACTGCACCACTACAACCCCCGAATCAAGCAATATTTGCATGCAATTTGCAAAAGCATGGCAAAAAATTCCCATGACTTCCACTTGGAGAATTACAATGCTTGCTCTCTCTTCAGCAGGCAAGATGCCAATTTCCAAACAAAGCAATGTGCACAACAATCAGGGACATACTTAGGTTGCTGAAAATTACTCCAGATAGCTCCTGGTGGTCGTGCATAACCACAGTCATCATCTGCTGTCATCAATCCACTGCTGAATGAATGTCTCTCCAAGCCATCACCATACCTTCGTGGGCTAGCGATGCAACGATCCATCCTAGAACTGGATAAGCGAGCACAATCTCATCGTTCCATCTCCGCGACAGACGCTCTTTTGGGCACTTCCCCTCCACAATAACAGGCGTCACGTGTTTGTCCGCTGCCGTGGAGAGCTCTCGCGTGGACAAAGCAGAAGTGAAAGAGGAGAGTGATCCACGACGCCGGAACCAGGACGGCCATCCCAGCTGTGCGCGTCTCCTGCCGTCTCCGCAGGCAAATCCACGCACCGTCATTAGCGTCGGGAGAACACTAATTAATGTCCCAAAGCAGGCACAAGCTCCCCCCCCCCCCCCCCCCCCGCTGCACAAATCTGCTGAAACTGCGGCTTCCATTATCCATCCGGACGCAGAGCAACAGCAGCACCATTTGGGTGAAAACTTACAGGTCCCAGCAATAGCGGAGTGAGACCGACATTAGTGTGCAATTTGGTTAGATCTATGCTCGCTGGTACTGATAGAAGTTAAAAAGTCAATGCAAATAAAAATTCTTATGAAAATTAACAATTCCATCTCACCAGTTGAAACGTGCATGTGTTATTACTTGAGTGTACAGTACCGCCTCTGCTAAAGTATGCTACACTTGTGCATCATGTTTTACAATTTATAGCTCTCTGCCAATCCACTACTGGATGAAGGCCTCCCATTGTCCTGTAAGTCATGGGGGTTGTTTGAACATTCTTTGCAACGCTGGATTGTGCGGCTTGGTGAAGCAGGGCCCAGTTTAGATATCACCACAGATACTCTTTGGTTTTTTCGGTAAAGTCACGTAGGTAAAATAAAATAAAACAACTAAATTAAATCACGACGTTTCGGAGGCAACACAAGCTTCCGTCTTCAGGTGGAACAGTCACAGATATTCTGTGACTGTTCCACTTTACCGAAAAAACCAAAGAGTATGAATCCTTGCAGTCACGAAAGCTTCAAATCAAGAATCACCACAGATGTTAGCCGTGGCTAGACATTTTACTCGGATCGCCGGGTTCCACTATCCTACTGCTAAATATGTGTTATTTTTTGTTATCATTAGTTTGCACGTTCCCACCCTGCAATGCCCCGTAACTGCAGGAAACCACCGACGACGGCCTTGGGCTGTGGTCGTCCTTACCAAAAGAGCTGCTGAGCTCATTGGGCCTTACCAGCTGAATTTAAAGTCTGAGCTTGGGTCTACCGTATTCGCGGTGGTTCGTGACAGCGGCTTGAAGAGGAAACAAAGTCCACCTCTGTTTTGCAGCCTCAGGTGGTACGTGTACAGGTGGACTAATTGGTAATTGGAATGCACAGGCAGCATGCGGTAATGCGCGAGTCTTGGGGTCCCACCAGACCAGTTCTCCTGGGAGGATGCATGCGCCCACCTGGTGGAAAATGCACCGATGATGAAGCCACTGAAGGAGCATTCCAGTTTTGTTAGGTGACACAAGGGTGTCACCTGCACGCGTTAGAGACAACCCCAAGCAGGAAAAGCTGGAGCGACGAATCTCCATTATAATGTACTAGCTGTACTACTGGGCTTCGCCCGGGACTTCGATTCACCACACCCGGCCGCCTTTGTCTCCCCAGTGGCGATGTTGACACACCACACAACAGTTACTCGTTTGAGGCTGAGTCGACCTAGGGGAGGCCCAGGACCGGTTAAATTAATCGTCACCGGTGGTGGCCGTGAGCGGGAATCGAACTCGGGACACTACAATGCGTTACGCTTCCACATGCGCGGGTCACGTCACAGATTAAATGTCACAGCTCACTTGCCGTGCAAAAAAAAATCTATGCATTATTGAGCTCCCCCCCCCCCCCCCTAAAAAACAAAAGTGTCTTTTATAATTTTTGCATGGTGTACAGTCTGGAAAGTATCCACATGGCAAATTTCAAGTTTGTTGCATGTCAGGAAGTACGCTAAACATTTTGAAGACACATATTCACAACTTTGCCTTTTATATATATGGAGATGAAGATTATGTCCATTACGTACAAGTTAATAAGCTATGTATATGTAGCGGGTACATCAAATTATTTTTAAACTCCTTCAGGGCTTGTAAGCAAGCATCAGAATATAGAAATAGATTTTGTTTCATATTTAATTATCGTGCAGCATATATTTTTTTTTTAAACATTTGTGGTGAAGTAGTGGCACAGTGGTTAGCGCACTACGTTAAGATCCAAGTAACAGTCCATGAGCCCAGACCAGATATTTGTCGGTACCGCCAGAGGTGGCACAACGTTAGTGGCTCCAGTTTATTCATGTGGCCATGAACAGTGATTTATATCATAACACTATAGAAATTAGTGGTTTATAAAATAATCTACTCTAATTTACCGTATTAATAAATAGATACTCATTGGAGGTTTGCTCCGTTAGGTGGTACCAATTTCTGCTCTGGCCCTTGAATTATGAGTTTGGTTATCGCCCCTCCTTCACCAACCCATACTGACAAGCACGGTTAAGTATGGTAAAACAGCTCCCAGGATAAATCGTGGGAGGCCTTAATCCAGCAATGGAATGACAGAGGGATGCTGATTATTTTAAATTATTACCAATATTATACTCTTTGGTTATTTCTGTAAAGTCACGTAGGTATAAAAAAATAAATAATAAAATACGACGTTTCGATCGCAACACAAGCAATCGTCATAAAAAGATACAGCCGTAGAACTGCTTACAAATCAAGATTACCAAATCAAGATCACCAAATCAAGATCACCAAATCAAGATTACCAATATTAACAAATGGGGCCGTCCATAAATGACGTCACTCGATTTTGGACGATTTTTGACCCCCCCCCCTCGTCACACGGCGTCACAAGAAGTCAGACTACCCCTCAAATATGACGTCACAAAGCTCTGCCCCCCCCCCCCCCAAAACCATATTTCCATTTGAAAATAAAACATGCTTCAATTCGCTTTAAATTATTGTCATTGTAGTGCGTATTTAATGTGGCGCTGCACTCTGATGTTGTAGGAGTGTTGTTATAACAATTCTATATTTAAAGTTGCGCATTTTGATGTGACGTCACATTTCTCGACCCCCCCCCCCCCCTCGTCACACATCGTCACAAATGTCTGACCCCCCCCCTAGGTGCGTGACATAATTTACGGACGGCCCCAATATACAGAATATACAAGTGTCATTTCTGTAGCATACTTTCTCAAAAAGACATTTTCTTTTAAGGAGTTTCGCATGAGTGCGAGCAATACGGTGAGATCATGAAGCCACGGCGCTGATGGTGTGCGGGGTGGGCAGGGCCGACTCCGCCGCTGGTCAGATGAGCTATTGGGTAGGGTGGGTAATTTGTTATGTACCGTATGCTCCCTGCACACAGAAGGAGGAAGAAGAAGCATATGTTCTCTGCCTGCATAATAATAAACACCGTGTCCTCGGCTACGTGAAGTCTCATTGCCTGCTTTTGTTTGCATGGGTGCGAATGTTTCATACCTGACATTAATATTTCAAGAGCACTTTGGCTGCAATCCCTTTTTTCCCCCTATTAAATTTTTAACAACAGCAACACCAAACAATACACCAGTTGACATGGGCTGATCCGCGGGAGGTGGGTGGGGGGGGGGGGGGCTTTCTGATTTATTTTCTGAAACCAGTCGTAGTACGGGTTACTTTCTAAATCCCCTGACCATGTTACAGCCTGGATACACGACGCTTGGGTTGATTTCTGTGTATGCTGCGCGCATGTTCACGTGTGGCCATTAGCATTCGTGTCAGTGTGAGCCACCTCATGCTTATATGCCAGTCGGATATCTCAGTCAGTTAACCCATAACACCTGAGCCTGTTCTGTATACCTGCCAGTGAGCCATCGACACTGCACGTGGTCTCAAAGTGCACCTAGCCAGGCACATATGCCGTGGTGATGTCACTGCTACTTCATGAGCATATAAAATAAAAATTGCGAAAATACAATGGTGACTTTTTAAAAATATATTTTTGTTATACATTAGTTGTGAAGGAGATATTTGTTTCTGATATAGTAAATATTTAATCATCTAATTATGAGTTAATGTAGCTTTTTTTTGCAACAAAGTACTATGCTAGCACACAACGTTGAATATACACATGCACGTGTGTATGCAACAGTGCGATAGTGGGGTTGATGACGCGACGAACCCAGCGACCCGTTCGACTCCCGCTCACGGCCATCACAAGTGACGATTACCTGAACCAGCACTGGGCCTCCCTTAGGTCGACTCAGCCTCTAATGAGTACCTGGTCCAGTGTGTCCACTGGGGAGACGAAGGCGGTCAGGCGTGGTACTGACCACCCACCCCCTCGTGTACTGTGTCGATATTCATAGGTGCTCGCTAACAACTCTTGCCCCAGAAGTCTGTCAAGGCTACACGGGGGGGTGACACTTTGTCTTTGTAATAGTGCATCCAGCTTCGCGCATGGGCAGTGTTCACGTCACCAAAACGTATTGGCTGCTGTAACATCATTCCGTACAGATGAGCATAAATAAAATAGAGTACGTGGGTACTGTATATACACTCTAGATGCCTTTGTGTTTGAGAGGTGACACAAATGTTGTTGAAATGGCATGCTCAGCGCGTCCACGAATGATCGCAATCATTTCAGCGTTGACTTTATTCGAAAAAGAAGCCGCATGAGTGAGCGTGTTGAAGATGTAAGGTATTGTACGTATTTTTATGTTTCAACCCAAGAGAGAAGAGAAAAAGCTGGTCCAGCACACAGGCCGTGCGTTAAGACACTGAATCACTACATTTTCCAGGAATTGGAAATTACTTGATTGAGCATAATTGCATCTCTGGGGCAGAGCAGTGGTTATATGGTTATAAGTGTTGTGAACCTGGTCACCTGAGTTTTATTCCTCGCTCTGACTTAACATCACCGCCAGCCTTACCAATCTGCATTGGCCAATTTGTGGAAATACGATCGACGCCACCTTCATTTCAAACACAATAGGCCTACATTCAGCGGTGGATTGACAAAGGGTTGCAAATGATTACTTTCATTTGATGTATGAGCGTTATTGTGGGTGTTAAAAAAAAACATGGAAAGAATTGATAAATTAGACAACAAAATCGATCTCTTGCTCATTTCACAAACATCAGTACAATGTACAGCATTTTTAATCAGTGGTAATGATGGCTTTGGAAAAAAAAGCTATGTCTATGGTTCCAATATATATGCGTACCACACACATGGCTGCTTGGAGAGCCGTGCCGAATTGTCATTTCTGATCGTCACATCCGCTGCAATAGGCGTCTGGTTCGTGTACATCCAAGCGCCCACTTCACAAATGCATAGCATGGCAGTGTGCCGGGCAGGTGTCTAATTTAAAGTTAAGGTGATATAGAATATGTCAAGCCTGCACTTACAACAGATGTACATACTAGACCGTCTGGAGTTCCTCGTGTCTTTAAAAAAATACAGAAATGTACAACATGTTTGTAGCATTGTCTATATTTGAGTATGTGCGGTGTCCATAATTGGAAGGACCTGGCAGCATGGCCAAGCACTACTTTTTTCCCTGCAAGGTTAAAATGAAAGACGATAAATCATATCAATTATTTTCCACTCATATGCATGGATTTTCTCCAGGCTGTTCCCCTCCTGCCCACCCCCCTTAAGCAATCATAATTCAGCACTCAAAGCGGAGTTGGTTTCCCTGCAGAGGATATTTCAAATATGTTGGCATCAACCCTGCACCCTTGTAGATGTCGTAGGAATAAGAAACGCCGACTGCAGCTACTCCACAATAAATACAGGGATGTGCTCCTTCCTGCTCCATAGAAGTGTCAGCACATTGCTTAAACGGTATTCAGGGTGTTCGGGGAAGCATGGTTGGATCTGTAGGATGACATTTTATTTTATTGCGTGATAATTCTCAGTGGCAGCCGGTTGGTTTTGCTTGTGATGTACTGCATTAAAGATCAATGATCATCATCACGGTGCTCGTGAGTGAAGGCCTTCCCCCTTGCAAAATGTAACCTCTTGTAAAATTCACTTGCCACCATTGCTCCTAAATAAATGCAAGTCCATCCGTTAAAGTGTTCATTAAACAACATTTGTACGATACAGTAGAAGCAGGATATGAACACACCCCCTGGTAGTAAAGGCCAGTAGTGTGCTTATATTCCAAGTGTGCTTATAAAAGAAGCTGCCCCATGACTTCCCCCACCAGTGTACATATGTATGTTGAACCTAGTTTGCACCTAATCGGTCTATGATGTAAATGTTGCTTACATCCGAACTGTGATTGTATAAGGTGTGCACATATTGAGCGTCCACTCTCCCATACATATACAATGTGAATTGCCCAATGAAGATAACATTTTAAGTTGTTCATATTCGAAACCGCTGCAACGCCACCGTCTGATTTGTGCCTCGGGGAGGTCTCGGGGCGGCTGTGAAGGCGTCCGAGTGAGAGATGTCCCCCTCCGTTCATTGCGATGAGCTTCGAGCATTTTAGCCACGCCGTTTGAGGCCCATTCATAGCGGTGAAAAAAGTCGCCCGTGGCTGTAATTACGATGTCACAACGCTAGGCTGCACTGTGCAAATATATCAGGTCCACGGCTGTTGGCAGTCAAAGACGTAATGTCGTGTGGACTTGAGGGTCATGGGGACAGCATTTGAGTTGCGTTGTTGTTTTGTTTCGTATTGTTTAAAAATGTCTAACGTTGGTAGACAATACAGTTATATCACTTTCACGGGAAGGCCAATAACTTGACGAGGTTTTTCGTAATTAGAACACCATCTTTTCGGAGGTCACTCACAACAGCCCCACTTAGTGGAAATGTCACGACCCGCCACTGCGCACCGCCCAACATTCGATTACAAATACGGAGGGGGGGGGGGTTGAAAAAAGTGCGTCTCATTATCCGGAGAACACGGAAAATTTTAAAAATCACAGACGGCTGTCAACTGCTTTGCTTGTGCCACTCCCTACAATTGGTTATTCCAAACGAATCGTGGTGCGCCTCTGTATGCTAATGATGGCTATAATCGGCCAAGGGGGCGATTTCCCCCAACACTCTCACCACACCCAGCCTGTAATCCCATCAGAGCTAATACAATTTTGTTTGAGCTGCCACGGCAGAGATGTGCAAATTAACTTTCACACCTGCAATGAAACCATATTTGTGGCGCAGTGTAAATGTAGTGGGGTTAAAATGTTTCAAGAATAATCGTGATATTCAAAACAGAGCATTAATTGTAGTAAACAACAATGACCAAAATGTATGAACAACAGCGCGAGAGAGACCAACGGATTTATTCAAAGCAAGAGCTGCAGTGTGAGGGCGAGCAGGCGGCCCAGATTGCAGTCAAGATGAAAGACACACAAAGCGATGCTTGGATGCGTGCTGACCGTCATGATAAGGCAGCGAGCTGCCCGACGCAAGCTCAACGCAACGCGAGGGAGAGGCATGAAGAAAGGAAACCCGACGCACAGATGTAACAAAGAACCCCCCCACCAAAAAAAGAAGTCAATGTAAGAATGGTCCGACCGGCGTGTGAAAAGTAAAGAGAGGATCATCCGCCAATGTGGCTCTGAAACAATCTGCAGCAATTCCCTTTTTGTGTCCAGGAACAAGGAGCGCCGCAGAGACGGCACGAGAAGCCAGAAAACACTTCGTGAGAGCTGTCCAAATACTGCAGCCAAGATATGACAATGCAATGGAAGTGTGAAGGCAAGCGAAAGGACATGTCGCATCAGATGCCTGCTGTGTATTTGGGCTACGGCAGTCTGGCACCCCACCGCAGCGAAAGAAGGGGTGGTGGGCTCACCATTTTCTCTCGTGGTGAGCTGCTGTCACCTTCAAAGTCACTTTGTGTCCTGCTACTCCTGTCTGGTGATGAACAGTGTTGGGGTATTATTATTTTTTTTGCTGCAACATACCCTTCAAATTCCATTTGGTAGAACGATTGTTTCCATTCAAAGAACCCACGGTCCACACGTGTTCCCTGTGACGTTAAATCCATCCTATTTTACTAATACGTGGCCTAGATTGTTGTTCCCACATGTTCCCAGTTGTATGCCTCATTCCCAACCCACCACCTCTGTGGCCGCCCCACACACTTTACTTTAACCCGCTCCGAAAGGGCACAAAATAAAAGTGGCAACATACAAAGCATTAACTGACCGCCCACCCTCCCGTTGGTTTTGATGACTATTAGCAGCGAAGGCAAAAACACAGGTCGTAGTGGATCACGACATTGTTACAACACTAACGGGGGCAGGAACTTTTTTTTTAAACATATCTATCCTAAAAACAACGATGTCATAAATTATTTGGAGATCATCAACACGCGCACACACGCACACACGCACACGCGCCTCGCAGAGCTCGGCGTGAGCGAGTGTTTGGTTCTGCACCCTTGGCCTCTTGCTCCCCTCGCTGATCCCGCAGAGACAGCGTGCAGCGGGCCTCGTGTGGATAGGCAGCATCTGTCGTGCTGGCCAAGCCGCCCCACGGAGCCGACATCCTCCCACGGGGGCATCGCTGGCGTCTGGATTTCTCAACACTACGCAAGCCCCGGGGTGAGACCTTGACTGCGCAGTGTGTGTGTGTGTGTTTGACGCAGAACATGGCAGATGTATATAAATAAAGAAACCTAAATGTCCTTGAAATGTGAGCACTTACATTTTTGCTGTTATTTTTGTTGTTGCCCATATGCAATCTTTATATTAAAACAAAGAAATGCATGAGATGGGTTCCCTTTCCTTTCAATGCTGATGATTTTTTCAGCATTCAACGTGACATGTTGGACATACTCATCGTGCTACGTTTTATTTTCCATTTCAATGTTGGTATAATAGGCTCAGGAGTGCCTCTCTCTTCAGAGTTCAAGCGTCGGTGGCGACGGCAAAAGCAGACTGCACTGCTGTGAAAATATGCTGCTCACAGCAGTTTCGCAGAGAGCTGCCTTAGATTTCTGTCAAAGGAGGCCTCAACGTCGGAGAGGCCCCCAGATTGATGCACAGGAATGGATTAATCAATAGGCGGTTCGTTTAGCATTTAATTAATTATTATGCTGATAAAGTGTCCATTATAAACGCATATACGTATGTGTATTTGTATGGGGTAATATAAAAAGTGATGCCTTAGGGCTCTGTTAGGGTTTTTTTTTGTGGGTCTCCAGATTCTCAAGATTGCCACTGATTATTGTATTTGTGAATGCAATCCGACGCGCATGAGCATTTAGGCTCAAACGACCACCTGCAATTATTATATAAGCTCACGATTGTGCAGTAAAGGTCTCCGGTGTGTTCTCGGTTTGTACTCGGTGTTGTTTGTGAGAATGTCTGACGTTTCACTCCATGTATTGGAAGCTTCTTCGGGAACTCAATTCAGTTCGTCGAACATCTTCCCCATCGACGTGCAGTACGATATACAAAAAACTCAGCACATTATAATCACCGCCCCGTGGACTACTGTAGTTGGGCACTTTTCGATACATTATAAAGCTCATAAATGCAACCACTTCCCAAGACGCTGTGCAAAACAGCGGGACATGGGCATCGTGGGGAAAGAAGGCACATTTGTGTATTCATTTTACAAAGCGAACGAGACGGAGAGAGGAAAAAGTAGCAGGATCGTGGGTCATCGTTCAACTCGAAGAATACATAATCACGTCCTGCAGGTGGTGTATCGATTAGACCGTCAGAAGCGCATTATTTTCTCTAAATGGTTCAATCGTGTCAAAAGCGACTTTCGTGATAACCTTTTTCCATCTCGACCGTTTCACAGGAAAACACCCCTTTGTTTTCGCGTCACGTGCCGTCAACCCTTAATTGCGACTGCGAGCAATGCGCAAGTTTTCTTTGACGGAGTGAAGTGAGATGCTTTGCCGTAATGATCACCAATCTATTTAAATATCGTAAGCAAAAGCTTTGACAAGTGGCCTGCACGTTGGGCTGATCATGGATTTTCACGTGGGAGGCTGATTGTGTTTGGTTCAATACTGTTTGCCCATTCAACAGTCTCCTATCAATCTTCCCAGCAGATTACGGGAACTCCAAGACTGCAACCGTTTCCTCGGGCAAGTCCGCTACGTGGGAAGTAACAAATTACCGACTGAGAGTGATTTAAAATCAATAATTGGCAAGACTCTGGCCAATCAGCAGGCCTGGTCACCACTTATTTATTCATTTAGGAGCCCTCGCGATAACCATAGCTGGACAATAAAGGTGCCGCAAAATGTGCTAATAGTTGAAATAATTAAATATGGCACGCTAAGTGGAGTTCAACAGATCCAAGTGGTCTCGTGCAATAAAGCAAACCAGAATCCATGAAAGCGGTAGACAGGATGCGCCCACTGTCACCATTGTTGCAAAATTAAACTTAAACCATTTCCGACACCGTACGGACCTTGGCCCACTTAGAGGCTGTGTCAGCTCCACTTCCAATTAAAGCAAACATCACGTTACCGCATGTCTAGATGAAACATTTAACATAATATAAAAACAACAGAAGGCGACTTTGAGTTAATTACACGCAGTGCACCCCATATGCAGAGGTCTCTAAAATGTAAGGTAATTACAAGGAACTATATTCTGAATTGCATTGACCTAAAGAAGCGATAAATCAATTGTTTGTTGAGAGGATGGTATTTATTATTTATAGCTGTCCTCACAAAGAAAAAAAAAACCTCACACATTGTACTCGAGTGTGCAGCTTAAACGCGAATAACTGTATAATTTTAAGTTACCCTTTGTAAGGGATACTTAATCAAATTTACGCACACTTTCTGATTAGATTTGCAAATTACTTATGTGTGTGAATGTGTGCACAATGCCAGCTTACTTTAACAGCACGGTGGATAATTGTCGACACATCTCTTTTGAAGTCAAGATATGGTCATTTGGTAACATATTTTTTTTAAAAACGGAGCCAGCATCGCAGTCTGATCTAAGCTGAAAGTAATAACTACAGCACTGAGTAAAAACGTGTAAGGATTTTAGATATTTGTTCTGTAGACGCTAGAGCTACACTATACTAAGCGCCATATCCATGTGATGATTATCAACAATTTCTACACACCAATGTTATTATTTCGCCTTATCTTTTTTTTTGCCTATAAAAATAATTTTTTGTCTCTGTGTGTGGCCGAAACTTGTGTAGGATTTGGCTCGCAAACCGTGGGGTTCACGTATATAAAAAGTAGCCAGGTACCACGCCATAAGCCCCGTGCTGAGCCAGCGCTATTCCGATTTAGCGTCCGTCACATTTAAAGTAGTTCAATTAGCGATTTAGTGCTGTTTTTTGTTATTTACTTATTAGCTAGCGCATGTTCGACCCTACCAAGTCACACCCGTTCGGTGGGGGTGAGGGGGGGAATTATCTTTCGTGTGGACACTGCGCAAGGTAACAGATTTACAGCTCTCTTCAAACATTCATTATCATGACTGTTTACTCATTACAAATTGCCTTTTAAAGGTAAGACATTTAATGACAGGGATCAAGCAATGTTTTCCCCTAAGTAACACGATATTTCTCCTCGACTACCACTATATTTGCTTTAGCGACCACGTCTTAACGTGAGACCATGACACTTATGCACACGTTTTCTCTTTGAAAATAGGGACATTTCTAAATATCGCTGTCCTGCTCATAAAAACCGGGTTTGAGGGTAAGAAGAGCCTTTTTGTGTACTCTTGAGGCATCAGCAGCCACGCAATATCACTTACTGCACAGGGGCAACCCAATAAATATACTCAATTACGTCTTCATTCTATCATATCTACACTTGCTCCCTCAGTACGGGGGTTGAGCAGTGGCGGTATGTCAATGACACTTGATTGGTGCGCATCTGCTCATAGTTACAGGTAGGTTCGGTTCATTTTGTATTCGTTGACTTTCATTTATTTGCCGCTCTTGCTCGCGGCAAATGTTGGCACCAAAATGGCAGAACACCCTCGCAGTCGCTAATTACTTATTATACACGCGTGGATTTCCCCTCTCGCCTTGCTTCCTTCGACCAAGTCGCGTGCATAGAAAACTATTATTTACGAACTTATTTAAGTCTATATCACAGTTAGAGTGTGCGAGTGTGCGTCCATGCGTGCGTGTGAGTCCGTGTGTGTGTGTACGTCAATGTGTGTGCAAGTCAATGTGTGTGTGTTACAGTTGCTGTTTTATATGTGTACGTCCGTGTGTGTGTGCGGTGTGTGTTTAAGTCGATGTGTGTGTGTAAGTCCATATGTGTGTGCGTAGTTCCATGTGCGTGTGAGTCTATGTATGTGTGTGTTTAAGTCGAAGTGTGTGTTAGACGATGTGTGTGTGTGTGTGGGTCTATCTGTGTCAGTCGATGTGTGTCTGTGTACATCGAAATGTGTGTCTGCGTGAGTCCATGAGCGTTTGTAAGTCGACGTGTGTGTGTGTACGTCGATGTGTTTGTGTGTGGATCGATGTGTGTCAGTCAATGTGTGTGTGTGTGTGTACGTCGATATGTGTGTGTGAGTCCATGTGTGTGAGTCTGTATAAGTCGATGTGTGTGTGTGTGTCAGTCGATGTGTGTGTAAGTGAAAATACAAACATATTTGTGCGCGTGTAAATCGATGTGTGTAAGTCGGTGTATGTGTGTGTAAGTGAAAATATAAAAATAATTGCGTGTAATTCGATGTGTGTGAGTCGATGTATGTGTGTGTGTGTAAGTCCATGTGTGTGTGTGTGAGTCAATGTGTGTGTGTGTGAGAGTCGATGTTTGTGCGTGAGTCGATATGTGTGTGTGTTAGTTGATGTGTGTGCATGGCTTCATGTGAGTGTGTAAGTCCATTTCTTTGTGTGTGTGTGTAGGTCAATGTGTGTGTGTGTGAGTCGATGTGTGTGTAAGTGAACATACAAACACATTTGTGTGCGTGTAAATCGATGTGTGTAAGTCGGTGTATGTGTGTGTAAGTGAAAATATAAAAAATAATTGCGTGTAATTCGATGTGTGTGAGTCGATGTATGTGTGTGTAAGTCCATGTGTGTGTGTGAGTCGCTGTGTGTTTGTAAGTCGATGTGTGTGAGTGTGAATCCATATGTGTGTGTGCAAGTCGATGTGTGTGTGCGTGGGTCGATGTATGTGTGTAAGTTGATCTGTGTGTGCCTCCGTGTGTGTGTGTGTAAATCGATGTGTTTGTGTGTATGTATGTCGATGTGTGTGTGTAAGTCCATGTGTGTGTAAGTCCATGTGTGTATGTCAGTCTATGTGTCTGTGTGTGTCGCTATGTGTGTGTACGTCGATATGTCTGGGTGTAAGTGGATGTGTGTGTGGCTCTATGTGCGTGTGTGAGTCGATGTGTGTGTTTAAGTCGATGTGTGTATGTGTAAGTCCATATGTGTGTGCGTGTAAGTCGATGTGTCTGTGAGTCTATGTATGTGTGTGCATGAGTCAATGTGTGTGTGTGTGGGTCGATGTGTTTGTGTGTGTAGGTCGATGTGTGTGTGTGTGTATAAGTCGTTGTTTGTGTGTGTCTTTTTCGCCCGGGCAACGCCGGGTACTTCTCGCTAGTGTCTTATCAATACTTCGGACTTTAAATGTTTTAATATATCCAGGCCGATGTCATATCATGTATAATGTATGCCATTTACGATCAAAAACACCTGCTATCTCGCTGTAATTTTACCAAAGCCATCTGCTAATATGAATTAAGCCAATTATAAAAGAAAAAGGTGCAGCCCTGCAATGTTTTGGTCACACCATTGCCGGAGGAAGGCCCTACACGAATGAGAGAGCCCCCCTCTCGTGGATATTTGGCCTACTCTTCCACGCTGGCCAGACAATTTTGACCTCCCCATCGACTGACTCTGGTGTACTCATATATACTGCTGAGTGGACAGATGTGGGGGCAGGGGATTTTAAACATTTGCCCATTGTTTCACCTTAACCACACAGAGAGATCAAACCGGCGACCCCATCGTTGTAAGTATACAATGCTCAAACATTAAACCACAAAAGTATCAACAAGTCTCATTTGTGGTGGTGTCAACTCAAAGTGGCCCCATTGAAGAAATTACATTTTAGCGACCAAATTTACTAAGTTAAACTATGCCAAAACAATAATCCCGCCTTAGACGAATGCTGAAGACAGCTGCTGCTGTATCGCACACAAGGGGTAATTTTAATTTCACTTTCTATAAATAATTGTCACACGTAGTCCAAAGAGCTTTAAAGCACTGGTATTTTTGTTTATCCCTCTCTCTGCAGCTTCCGCGTTATCCGTTAACATTCTACGAAACATAACTAACCAACACTGGGAGTGAGGATTGGAGCTGACTCAAATTCGCACAGGTGCCAGAAGTTTACAGCGTGACATTTTCCACAGCTGCTGCGGGGAAACCACCTCCAAGGCCCTCATTACAGCGTGGCATCTGCGTTTCCTGGCGTTGGGCTCCACCCAGCATTATCCGACATGCCCCATTGATCCCATGCCGGGCGACTTCTCTGGGGCCAAGTAGCCTTTATGAGAAATAGGAATTTGATGTACACACACACACTGGTCATGGAAGATCTGGCTTTGTATTGCACCGCGATGGCATTTAATAAATTCCAGGACATGCCCATAAACAACCTCCCATTGTGCATTCGCAGTCATACTCCGAGCAATTGTCTCAATTTATGACTGCCGGTTTGACGGTGTAATTTCGAGAAAATATACAAAACTATACAACACATTTTTATATTTTTCTCCATTGCGATGGAGCAAGCAGAATTGTGTTTATGTAAGAGCGTTGGTGTTTATATAAAAATGTGTGGAACATTGCACAATGCAATTTTAAAACACATAAGGAATTCCAATTCAAGCGATGGAAAATGTTCATTTTCATTATCTGATTTTTTTTATTCCAAAAACGTGTTGACGTCTCCATTAGTAGCAGTCAGGGCAAACAGCCACTATAATTGGCTTGGCTGGTTCATGAAAGTGTGAAACCACTGCTTTATGTGTACATGTATACATATGCACAGTATGCTACAATTTTAACCTATCTTCTTTGGTTCTTTCGGTAAAGTCACGTAGAATGAGAATATAATAATAAAATAAAACAATAAAATTCTCACGACGTTTCGGCCACAACACAAGTGGCCTTCTTCAGGTGAAAAGGACAGAGCTTGAAGCTGTCGTCCCAACAGGTTTGTCCCTTTCACCTGAGGAAGGCCACTTGTGTTGTGGCCGAAACGTCGTGAGAATGTTATTGTTTTATTTTATTATTTTATTCTCATTCTACGTGACTTTACCGAAAGAACCAAAGAAGATGAATCCTTGCAGTCACGAAATCTTTAAATCGAAATTTGAACCTACTTAGTGTCTCATACATTCAAACAAAATGTGCAGTAGAGTTAAAAAATACTAAAAGAGAGAAGGAAAAAATTACTGAATGGGATTCAACCATTGAATTGTTAAAGTGCAGATATTTTATTTTAACAATATCCGTCTGATTATTTTTAGTCACCACTGCCACGTAAAAAACTATTATTTTTTGTATTTTGTAAAAAGTGTGCATCATTTTGAATATAAAAAATTATCATTTAAAAATTCATCATGCCATGACTTTTGAAACACTGAAAAGTTAACTTCTCAAAATAATAGCAATTAAATTTTCATATATCTATTTTATATTTATTTCCTCCAAATTTAATGTCGCTTGTCCAATCGTTGTCAGTCAACAGATGAAGACGTAAATCTCGCAGCTGACAGTGTATTACCCTGTCAGAAATCAACCCCGGATGATGAAATCACAGAACTACTTTTAAAGTCGTTTAAATATACGTGTTTATCTGCACGAGGCTCATACCTTTTTAATGCCCTGCAAAGAGCGTCTATGGCATGGCAATCAAACAAATTGAGTGAAAAACCAAATGTATTGTAACAGCCTTTTTGTTAAGCCACTGAGACCATCAACTAGATATTTTTGAGAAGTTGGTTTACTCACAGGTAGTTGACATTTGGATTTGAACCCAGCATCTCAGTGGTGCTGGCAATTTTTTTGTACATTTGTCCAAATTTGGTTTCGTTAAATACTGTACTTATTTTATGTTATACTGTACAGCCCTTGTCTATCCCCTGCTGAATGAAGGCCTCCTCGATCCCATGTTAGTCATCGGGGATATATGACCATACCTCACCAAGCTGGTCAGTGCAAGTAGGTGAATGTGAGCCCATGATCGATGTTACTGATATTAGCGGTGACCTGGGCTTGAACCCAGGTTACTGGGTTAGTTGTGCAGTGCGCTAACCATTGTACCACTGCTCTCCTCCAAAAAAAATGTTTTACAGCAGTTTGCTGTCTGATAGGGGGAGGAGATGAAAGTCTGCTCACCGTGTTCCCTGCTGCGTGCGAAAGCACAACGAATGTCATCAAATCCACGCCCAAATGCCCGACAAAGGTATCCTAGTAACAGTAAAAGCGGCCTTTCCCAATGAAATGTGAATTCCGGCCCTCGTTGCTACAAATTATGCAGCTGAACATTGAGGGCATCTCTGGTGCAAAATGCCATCGCATCACAAAGTTTCTCAAGTTTCAAAACATGTCCTGGCGCTGGAAAAATAAACACTAATCTGGACCAAGAGTACCCTCGCTTAAATATAAACAGTTACATCCGCATTAGGTCGGCCTTGCAACGTACGTGAAGACCGACCTGAGGGATTCGGTACAGGTCCTCTCCTAGGTTCTACCCCAGGTCCCTAGGAGTTACTCTCGACCAGACCACCACAACCACCTCGAACAAACCAACATAAAAACAAAAGCACGAGGAAACCTGATTCAGAAACGTGAGATTGTAGGGAAGTAACGCCCACACGTTGCAGAAATTTAAGCAAGTCCTGTGTCTACTCTACTGTGGAGTCCAGGGCTCCAGTCTGGAGTGCGACCTCTCACACCTCGTCGATACCAAAATCATACAGTCCCTCGTGCCATCAGCGGCACCCTAAACTCCTCCACTCCTGTGGCTTCCTGTGCTGGCGAACAAGATTAAGAGAAATATCACTCTGCTGCTCCAACAATACCTAATGGAACCCCCACGGGAAACCTTTCTGGATTCGCGCCTCCTCTTGAGCAGCCGAAAATAAAGACACCGGCACTCGTTGATCACAACACTGCTGGTGGTGGAGTGGTTAGCGCCTTGCGCTACAAACCCGGCGACCCGAGTTCGATTCCTGCTCAAGGCCAACACCAGTGACGGTTATCTGAACCGGTCCTGGGCCTCCCCCGAGGTCGACTCAGCCTTTTTTAGTACCTGGTCCGGTGTGTAAGCATCGTCACTGGAGAGACAAAGGCGACCGGGCGTGGTGCTAGCCACCCACCCCCGCGTGCGCCGTGCCGGCCTTCATAGGTGCTCGCTAACAGCACTTGCCCCAACAGTCTGTCGAGTCTACACATGGGGAGTCTTTGGTTGTGACCAGCACGAGCCACCGTGGACGTGGCGGACGCCAACGTCATTGAGGATCCGACTGTGGAAGCACCGGGGGCTGTCTCGCTTCCACGACCAACTACGGACCTCGCCACACAGCGCTCCAACGTGGAAGATGAGCGTCCGTCTTTGGGCGCAAACGGGGCGATCAAGGATCGCGGTCACCGACGAACGCGCGCCACGCGTGCAACAAAACATCGTGGTGTCCACTGCCGATGCCTCCTCCTTGGAATTGTTGGGTGAAGAAAAAAATGTATTCGCCTTCAACTTTGAACTGTAACGCGTATCAACAACCGTTGCTTTTCCTAGCCTGCCGTGCGAAAGAGACCGACTCATAATGCAGAGAAAGTGCTGCGTTGCACTGCGCTCTTTGAAAAGCATAAATGTTTCAGCACTCTGCACTTATTTTAATCTTAGAAAACAAGATCTATCATCGGGTGTTAACTTCTAATATGGAAATGCCTGAGGCTTAAATGAAGAATGGTGCAATACTGTGAGTGGTCAACAGGTTTTATGTTTTGCGTAATACACCAATATACATTGATTTGTATTTATTCACACTGCTGCATAGCGGAGACGCTCTGCTTTGAGTTGATGTGTTGCTCTGTAGAATTCTGTCAAGTTCACTAGATAAACATAAATCATCATCAGCTATGAATTATCCACTGCCCGATAAAGGGCTCATGCCAACAACATACCCGCGATCCTGCGATGACACGACCCATCTCGCTCTCTGAACATGAGTTGGATACAGCCCCAGTTTCCTCTATGATAATGAGAAAGTTCCATTGTGTTGCTGCTTCCATCCAGAATGCATTTCATTATATTACCCAGTTACTTTATGCTTCATCAAACAGTGCAATGTACCACCGAGGCACTGATAAATAGCTCATAAAGCCATCAATGGTGCTCGCTTCTTATAAACAACTGAAGGTTTCATTTAAAGCATCCACTGTGGCACATAGTTCACCCTCTGCTTTGTCACCAGTCAACGTGTTGATGCTGCTGGAATTGCTGCGTGTTCATTAATTGCTTTGTAGTCTTGTGCCGGCGAGTGAAATATACTGTGGGTCTGAACTTGGATGTGTGCGAATCCATAATAGAGGTTTTTTTTTATTAAATCGCGATCTAACCCGAAAAAACCTCTATTATGGATAATATTGGTCGCAAAAGCCGACGTGTTAAACTGACGTGTGTGAATGTTTATCACAGAGCTGGAATAAATGCCATTTATTGAGGTGCTGTCATTTCTTAATCTACCGGTTATCCAATTGATTAATCTAGTAATCAAATAACATATACACGAGTAGGAGGGGCGGAGGCAAGAATGTCACCTATACCAATGTGTGCCGCTGAACGGGAGGTGATGTCGTCGGCAGCATCATGCTTGGCACGTTGAGCCTGGCTTGTACGGGGGTTTCCGTCTTCACGAGGCAAGATGTCAAGACAGTTGCTATTAAAAAATAACCGAGGCAATTGACTGCATGTGAACACAAAGACGAATGATTGTGGTGTGCACATGGCCGCATATGTGTGTGTCTGTGTAGGAGTGTCAACCTAACATCAGCACTGGAGAGACAAACGCATTGGATCACAATATCTCATACGCAATGAACTGGCATTCACATGTGCTCCCTAACAGCATTCACTTGCCCCGCCAGCCAAAATACCAAGCAGCCAGCAACAAAGGACACCATCAAAAGTTGCATTCGGTATAAGAGTGAATACGTTTTTATCCAGAGAACATTGAACGCTAAAACTGACACACCAATCTCCTGACTCCCTGTTCTGGCATCCATTCTGCCACCAAATATCCGCAGAGGAACACAAACTGTAAGGGAATGTACACATTTTCCTGCAAACGACAACCACCTACCCATCAAACCAAGACCCCAGCAATGTCACCTCGCCACTCACTCAAGTCTCGATCCCTCTTCTGCATTTTCACTGCTGTCACCATTCAAGAATTTCATGCAGAGTTGGAAGAACACTACTGCTGTGCAAACAGGTTGGAAAAACGCAGACGTCCAGAATACACACCTCATTCGAGACCCAAACATCACACCTCCTGGCTGTGACATTCCTCTAAGACACTGGTATATCCATCAGCCACATCAGAACATCAACAGGCCGATGTGCTCATCTCCTTCATAAATGTAAAATAAAGACAAACCACTATAGTGCGATTGTGGCCATGCAACCCAAACTATAATAAACCATGATTTGAAGCTTTCGTGACTGCAGGGATCCATACTCTTTGATTCTTTCGGTAAAGTCACGTAGGTATAAAATAAATCACGACGTTTCGGGCGCAACACCAGCGTCCATCATCAGGTGGGAAAGCATGGTCTGCTGCTGAGGCAGACTGTTTTTCCATCCAACCTGCATATGTCAGCTGTTATTTCGACTTTGTCTCTCTTAGATCTCTCATGCTCACATGTCCGTTGCATTGCACTCTCATGCCTTTGGATTGCACTTGTGGGGGCTACCGTCCCCCGCCATCACCGAATTGTCGGGGCCGTTGTCCCGCGACTCCCCCGTTACATTCGTACTACTACCCCCCTGCTGTTCTGTGGGGTTCGGGTTACCGACCTCCAACTCCTCGCCCCCCTGTGCCCCTGACTTTGTTGCCGACCGCGTAGGCATGGCTCAATTAGTGGGCTTGTACGCTTTATGCTTGCGGCGCGCTACGCGAGATCGGTGGCGGATGTACCGTGGCGAGCGTACCCGCGAAGTAAACCCCGTCTCGCTGGAACACAGACGGATATAGCGCGACGATGCGTGACTCCGCAGCCGGCGCTTAGCCCCCGGGATCCGCTCGCACACACGTGCTACGAGCCCCGGCACTAACGAACCCGATGCCGCTACCTGCCCAGCCCCGTACACCAATCACACGCGAGGGAGTTGGGGTCAGGGGTGAGAGGGCTGGGGTGTCTGCCGTGCGCGCGCCGCTGATTGGAGGGAGTCACTCCGCTCCGATTTAAAGGCCGTTTAAACAGCCGCGTGTGTACGCGCACACCAGGCGCTTAGCTCTCTGCTTTGCTATAAACAACCGCGCATGCACGCGACCGCAAGACACTCCCGTAAACAGTCGCACAGGTACGCGAACGTCAAGCACGCCCGTAAACAGCCGCACAGGTACGCGAATGATAATCACTCCACCTCGTTGTAAACAACCGCGCATGCACGCGAACACAAGACACTCCACCCTCCTCTTCACACTCACAAAGACCACACGACACAGTTTATCCCCCCACTAGATATTTTATTCACCGCGAGTAACCCGCTAAACTACGCGTGATTGTCTGGGTCAGCAGACTTTAGCTTATCCCTTGGGGATCCTGGGCTCAACTTATCCTGCCTGCCTCTCCGCTACCTACCCTCTGCTTAGTTAGCCCAAACTCACCTCTCTCTTACTTACGCTTCCTTCCAATCTGATGCGCTTGACGCTGTAGAAGGGCGATGCTGTGGGTCGTCTCCGTGGAAGATCGTGCCTGGCTGCGTTGAAACTCGTCACACGGACGATCCGAACAGCCGGCTCCAACGCTCCGTGGACCTCGATGACTTGAAGAACTCTGCCTCCCACTGCCCCAATCCTCCTCATTTTATCCTCCCTATCACACAGGCATTCCGCAGTGCCCGCACCCGTGCACCCGTGCCCTTTGATATTCGGATCTATAATCCCACCTATAACAAAAGGCATTCAGTTGCTCCTGCGCCCGCGCCCCCCTGTCCAATCAGAGGCCGGGATATTCCTGTCCCTTTGATATTCGGATCCGTAATCCCACCTATAACAAAAGGCATTCAGTTGCTCCCGCACCCGTGCTGCCCTGTCCATTTAGAGGCCTGGCCATTCCTGTCCCTTTGATATTTGGATCCCTAATCCTACCTGTAACAAAGGCGTCCCGCTGTTCCCGCACCCCGTGCCCCCCTGTCCAATCAGAGGTCTGGATTTTCCCGCCCTCGAATCACAGCTCTGGTGACGTCACCGCAGTGCTCCTTTTGACGTCCGCTCTCTGTTCTTTCCGCTACTCGTCCACCGACCCGTGTTTCGTGTGTGTGTGGTCCCATCCGCGGTGGCTAAACAGCCCCTGCCGTGACCATGCCATTACAATCCCAGGTCACGGCGCCGCGGTGCTCTTCAGCCTCGGGGGTAGGTCGCCCAATTTCCCGGCCGTAGGAAACCACGAAGCTTGATCCCAGTAGGGGCTTCTGGACGAAAACCTGTCGGCCAGGTGACCTTCCTCCCTGGCTCTACGTGGGGTATACATGCATTCATGTGGGGGGCGGTGAGGGGCGCAGCGTCGGCGTCGTCGCTCCCCGGTGACGGCGTCGCGGCAGTGGGCACGGTCCCGACGGAGCAGCTCCGCTGTGGCGGCACCACACACTCTCATACTCACAGGCCCTTCGGATTACACCCATTGGGTTGCACTCCCTCGTCGAGGAGGCCGCTCTTCTTCTCCTTCGTTTCTACAGTTACATGATAATTTCTTACATTAACATCACTAGCCCCGGCCACTTCTTTATGACCCTTGAGCTACACCCATTTCAAACCTTTTGAAACAGTCTGCCTCAGCAGCAGACCATGCTTTCCCACCTGATGATGGACGCTTGTGTCGCGCCCGAAACGCCGTGATTTATTTTATTTTATACCTACGTGACTTTACCGAAACAACCATAGAGTATAATAAACCACTGTAGTCTGTGCTCCTTCCACGCAGGAGGGATAGCAACTACACCAAACTCTTTCCTGACGCCCTCTCGTCACGGCTATCAGACCTCGCCATTGGTATTGAGCTTCTGAACATATTGCTGCCACACACAAACAGAATACACTGGGGATCTCTGTAGGTGTGTGTGCACGTGCACTTGCTCAACGGTATCAAGCACAACACTAATAATAATGAGAGCAGCACCGGCCAGATGTTTGTTTGTTGGCCCTGCGCACAATGAAAGAGGGTGCAGAGTAGCACCGCACATGGCTGCCTGCCTTCCCGTCTTCCCAGGAGAGCGCATGCTGCACCAAGTAATCATTTTCGGATGAGTTGACCCAAGGGAGACCCCTCACCACGTATGGGGGCCGCTCACCGTGACCCGACACGTCACATGGACATACACTGCATTCTGCCAGCAATAGTTTATGCTTCATATGAAGCTCGTCATATATTTTCTCGGTTAGAGGTGGGAGGGGGAATCAAAACATTGCATCTATCACCTGAAAGCCCCCCTGCAAGGAGACTTGTCCTGTCCATTTTACTTAGCTACAGTTCCGGCAGAGAATCCAGCCATGCAGCGTGTTCAGTAAAATTCAAACGCTCAACAGAATTATAATGCGGCGGTGGGGGTCTATGTAGAAATTGTCGTGTCACTTTATTTTTTGTACACTGCACACCATGGCATGAATACCCACAAGGCACTATTAAAATTAAGCAAGCATGGGGTTGTTTTTTATTGTCTTAATATGTACTTAAGTGGTTACGTATCGTAGAGTGTCACAGCCTTTGGCAGAATTTGCCACGTTTATCGGACACATTCTGCGCACACCTTTACTGTGGATTATTTTCATTAAATACAGGAAGCGATGTGTGTTCATACATAATAATTAACACCGTTTGAAGAAGAACAACCAAAACACTGTGCTTATGAAACGCATTAACATAATAATTTGGAGAATGATAGCTTTGTTGTTTTGTTTATTTTTAAAACGTACAAATTTCAAGTTCATAAATAAATATCACGGATACCGTAATTACCAGAGTTTGCCTGCATGTCATTCCAGCTTGCTATCGCCCTCTACCGACGCTTACCAAGATAATCCCTTACGACGGGGACTGCTGCACGACTATTTGTCCTCAACGGTAACTGCACTCGAGATGGCAGCAATGAGAGGGGGCCCCAAGGTGGCATTCGTCTGTGACAATTATGTTCAGGTCTCGACAGGCCAGAAGAGACTCACATTCATTGAGGCCATAAACCCAGCAACCCTTGCTTAGCCAGGGAAATTAGCGCAAATTGATGCCTAGTGCCAGGGTTTGTGCAAAACCTGTCCTTGCCCTCATGACGATACCGGGACCAAATCTTACCTAATTCCATTTACTGACTAAACCTGTGTAAAAAAAAAAATCACATAAGCCCTTCTGCAAAACCGCTCTGAACTCGTGACTCCATTATCAATCGTGTTTACACAAATGCCGGTTTTATTTGATTACAAATTAGTAACAAATTAGAGTCGAAATAAAATCTTTTTTTTATTTTCACAAGGACGTCAGACCGTAAAACATTTTACAACGGAAAAAAACATTGCACCGTTATTATTAATACTCTGAGGTCTTCACTCTGCTAAAGAAATGTATAAATTATTTAAAAAAATAATGTTTGGCACGAAGACAAAATATATGTGCGGAAATAAAGAAATAAATCCAAATTTGCTGCACCGTAAAGCACAATGCAGTCAATATCTGTTGGAGGCAATGACGACAGGTGACGTTTTACTGCTGTGAGACCAACTCCGTGCAGATAAACACGCACGTAGCAGCAGACTTTTGAGACTTTCGAGGTCAAATTTTTCAACGAAACTTTTTTCTAAGAAATGTTCTGACGCAATGCACTCAATGACATTGCAACATTTGTGATTTACCTCACAAACTCATGAAGGCATATTGATGTCCGGACAAATAAAAAATAACAACGCTTTCATGTGTTGCTCGCGATCAATGCTTTGCCAGTGTCTCCTACTTCGAGAACCAACGATGAATGCGAACTAGGAGAGGCTTTGTGTGCCAAATCCAACCGGACATCCGCGATCAACAGCTTTCCGAGTGAAGCAGCACAGAATTCAAACACATAGCGCTTTGGTGTCCCACGTGGCAGCTTGAAACACCTGAACCGAACTGTCATGCCTTCCAGTATGCTGGCGATAATTGGGTATTTTGCAAAGAAAGGCTGCACATCTTGCACCTGTAGACGTTGCGTTAATTTGACGTGCGCGATCGTTAACATTCAAAACCACAGCTCCTTATCAGTTCATCTCACCCATGGATAGTTTGCCTAATTATTATTGTTTGGATGAAGTGTTTGCTCTTTTAGGATGCCATAACAATTCAAATGGCATATTTTTTTTTTTTAAAGGCTAATTATGTGTGCAGTGGTACGCTATGCAGTGCGATAGCACTAAAGTTTAGAATGTTAATTTGTAAGCCTTTATTGCAATTCCCAAAAAAAACTTATCTACACAATAGAATTGGCAAACAGGATTAGTGCCCCGAGTAGCACCAGAGCAGTGTATCAGAAGACAAATGAATGCCGACACTTATAAGTAACTCATGTGATAAGCCATTGATTATTTAGTCCCCCAATAATAACAAGTTGCCTATTCAGCAGACCTTTAAGTGTCGGGGAAACAGTTGCAAGTGTAGCCAAGGTGTGAGCTCACCCGTAATAAATCGCGCGTATATGATTTTTGCATAGCTACGGGTAACCAGGTACGGGTAACCAGGTACGGGTAACCAGGTACGTCTTTTTATATTCTTGGTTCTTTCGGTAAAGTCACGTTGAAGGGAAACAATAAAATAATAAAATACATATTATATATGTTTCCCTTCAACGTGAATAAAATATATACTTTATTATTTTATTGTTTCCCTTCAACGTGACTTTACCGAAAGAACCAAGAATATGAATCACTGCAGTCACGAAAGCTTTAAATCAAAATGTAGGTACGTCTTTGTTACTGTTATAAGTGAATGCGACGGTGATAAGGGATTTGACCAATAGCCCCACGTGCACGGTAGAGTACGAGGCACACTCACCAAATTTATATTTGGGCGGACTTGGTGCCTGGTAAGCGACACGTTGCATTAGCTGCAATAATATATAACTGTTCAACTGATATTACTTGAGTGTCAATCGACTGACAGGAACACGGTCATGTTAATCGACTGTTGATTGAGTTGTTGGTGGTAATGATGATATGCACAATTAAGACATTGATATTAAAGTAGATTTCTATATATAAAATACGTATAATTGAGTGGAGAATATTAACACTGGCACTCAATCCCATTGATAGAGAAATTGAGCTGCGGTGTTGTGAAGTACTGGGTGTTTCTGATCACTATTGCAGGTACGAGATGCATACATGTCAACCCATACAGTTTACTCCGTATTCGTGTACAGAGAAATTTAGTTTTCAGGTCCATACGACGGACAGCCGTTTCAATGCGGGCAACAATGTTTTTGTCTCTTTGTTTGTGTTTTCTCTCCCTTGTTATGGAACTTTGTAGGATGAACGTTGATATTTGACTTGGTCTGTATTTAGGTAGGCAGTGATAAGGGGTTGACAGGTATGGAGATGTTCACTTATTTCCATTTGCATTTTTTGCTGTTTTTGCACGGGGCAATTGAATAATAAGATGACTTCGCGGCTCGTGGTGAGTTTTCATATTATTATTATTACGAGTGTTAATTACTTACTCTTTGGTTCTTTCAGTAAAGTCAGGTAGGTAGAAAAATAATAGATCATGAATAATAATCATATTATCATTAATAATAAATCATTAATAATAATAGAGCATTAATGCCTCATCCACAGCAGTCTGATTCTCTCACCTGAAGACGGTCGCTTGTTGTTGCGATCGAAACGTCGTGATCTATTATTATTTTTATACCCACGTGACTTTACCAAAAGAACCAAAGAGTATGGATTCCTGCTGTCAGGAAAGCTTCAAATCAAGATTGTTAATTACTGGTTTCTTTTGTTTTATCAATCCAACTCGAATCAATAAATATAACAGACTTGGAAGATGATGAAAGTGTTTTGGTGATCAAAACGTTAGAAGCAGGTTTTTTTTTTGTAAAAGTGTACAACATTTGGTATTGTGTTGCGGTGCACTATTCATTGGGAAGGCACAAGTTGGCAGACTTAGAGCTGAATTGTAACATTGAGCTACTGGGGTGTTTTGTCAAAGATTACATTCCTGATTTGGGTATAAGGAATAATTTTTTTTATATGTTCATTATCAGTAAAATATGATGTATCGTGTTAATATAATTGTTTATAAAAACGTATTATTAAAAGTACGTATTGTTTTGTTTAAGCAGTATTATCAGGCGCTGTAGGAGGTGCTACAGATGTTTCGGGCAGATGCCTGACGTTAGCTATGAAACATGTTTCTGGTTAAATGTTTGTTAAATAAAATGTTTAAATGTTCGACCTGATAAGCGGCTGTTATCATAATTGAGATTTTGGGCGGACAATAGCGATCAGAGATACCCTCCTGTGACATGGAGGGTATCTCTAATCGCTATTGCAGATACGCAATGCCCTCCTGAAGACGACTCCCTGATGCTCAGCTGTTGACGAGTGAACCCACCTCTCGGCAGGACAGGACACAACGCTCAGTCACCGCTCATCGTCTCCGAACTTTATTTTTTAATTGTTATTGTTGTTGCCTATTTGGCCGGCGTGTCACCCCCTGCACAAGGATTCGCGACGGGATGGAGAGGGCAACAGTGGCGGACCGGCTACGCGAGCAAACTTTAATTGTGGTTCCAATGTAGTTACGTCTTTGTAAATGAACGTAACGTACTGTGTATTCTAAATAATTGTGTGTACCTCGGAAGGTTAGTACACAGAGTATGGGAAATAGCATCATTATTTAGATAAAAATGTTAAGATTGGCGTTTAGAAATGCCACAATAAAATCAACTACGCAATCGTGCGGGGTATATGTGTGAACGCGTGTGTGAGTCCGTGCTGTGCGTGCGTGCGCTTGGGCGTTCATTGCGAGTGGCCGCACACGGCCAACACCGGCGACGTGAATCTGAACCGGTTCTGGGCCTCCCCGAAAGTGGAACTCAGCCACAAATGAGTGCCCGGGTGGCGCCGTGCGTCGTGTAAACATCGCCACTGGCAAGAGACGAAGGCGGCCGGGTTGTGATTTTCTGCTTAACAGCACTTGCGCGCCCAACACACGCAGTCCTGTTGCAAGGCTATACGAGTTGGCCCCCACTCCCCCATGCAAACAGCCGGGTGCAGTTGGCAATGTTTGCGAATTTAAGAGGTCCTTTGGCTGTTGGTAGCTTCCGTGTTAGAATAAGGGAGGGGAAGTTGCTTGGCAACCGTAAAGCTTCGGCTGAGAAAAAGAAGAAAAAAACCCCGTACAACCCTCGGAGACTTAGCTGGAGAAATGTAATAGAGTAACATCGTTATTAAGTGCTGAAAATGGCTTCGGGCGTGGATTTACCAACTTTGAAAAGTGTCCTTAAGCACTTGCGCGACCTCGGTATGTGACATGCTACTTAAGGCCCCCATCGCTCACAAACCCATTATTATTATTACAATGTGGCTAAAGCGTGTACTAAATACGCTGCACGCTTACTCACAGCTCCAAGGAATCTTGTGCAGTAATGTGGATCCAGTAATTTCATCTATGGCTGGAATAAGCCCGCTAGGCAACGGAGCTCTTTTTGCCAGTTATAATTTATTTCGTTGCTGTGTGTTTGTATAAAATGTTTGCGAGCCATGCCTGGCTAGCACCGTGTGCGCATCACCGCGAAGTAGCCCACGGCAAAAGTGTTCTATTTTTTTAATTTTGCCCCGACAGAGTGAACACTTGGTAATGTGACAGCACGTGGTGCTCGGTTAGCTAGCTGCTCTTAGGTTTTTTTGGTAAGTTAATTAAAACGTTAATTCTGTGACTGAGCACAATGTTCATGTGTGTAATACTTATTGAATACGTTCAAATGTCGTTGGGTGTATGTGTGTCATTACGTGTTTGCTGTGTGTGCCACGTAACACGAATCTCACTCTTTCCATCTCAAGGTATCGTGGAGGTGAATTATTTTAATAAATACGATGGTGTGTTTATATAATTGCTGTATTAATGACTCATAGCAGAACATGTATGGTTGCATTTTTGTTTCAATCACGGTGCCGGTTTGTACTTTTCTAAGCACGTTGTATTCCACCCATCGTTTTGTTTTTGTCTCGTCTCAGCACATCATCTTCATCTCAAGAAGGAAGAGCATGGATTTCAGGAAGAGGAAATTAGTCACTTTGAAGAAATTGCCATAGCCATGGAAGAACTTGTAAGGATGAAAAAATGATTTTCCTGATATGAAACATAAATATGTACAGTATATATCCCGCATTCGTTCATTCTAAACAACATTCCATTAAAATGCCGTAAGTCAAATGGAATGAATCATTACACCCACACACTGTAGCCGAGGAGACAAAGCAGCTGAAATAATTGCAATATTAAGAACAAGATTTTTTTTTCTAAATTGCTGCTTCCGATGAAGGTCAGAAAGGATTTTCTTTGCATATAAATGCTACCTCTACAATGTGACACGTTGGCAAAAAAAAATTATATAGGAATGCAAACCTGTGATTTAGTGTACCTATTTTTACTCTCAGTTCTATGCTACGCATAAAAGACCATATTCAACTGTGATTTTTCAATCTACCACACTAGAAAACTGTCCAAATGTATATTACAACAATGCTTTCATAATGGTTATAGTTTTAGTTTGTTCTTGCCCTAGCAAAGATATTTTTAATGTTGGATTTCATGTATCTGATATGGATCATCATAAATTCCATGGACACTGGGTTTGTCAGTCTTGCTTCGGTTACCTTCAGATGGCATTAATCTACAGCACTAAAACTTCCTGAATGATGCCATTTATTCCCAATTCAGAGCCAATAACAATGTTCAGGAAAAGGAAGATGAAATTCCATTTAGAGAAACAATTGTAGGCGCAGATTGACACTTTAGAAGGGTAGAGGTACAATGTTCTTATGCTCGACAGTGCATGGCACTCTGTCATTACACAGCAACTATTAGCAGACGGGAATACATAGCATTCACTTTGAACTTTAAAATGTTTGTCACTCATAAGCCATGGCAGTAGGTCGACAGTTTAGCTCATAACGGTTTTAAGTACAACATATGGACACGGTGATGACACCGCAAAATTACGGTGGGTGAGCATGGGAGGTTTGGAGGCCAACAAAATAGCAGGGACTACACCATGAGACCACATATGGGTCACAGAGCCTATAATGATGGTCATGTCTTCTCCTTCTGTCACCCCAACTGCTGTTGTCACTACCTTCGTGTGGATGGGGGGTGCCTCTGTGACAATATTGCATAGGGCTGGCCGGAAGAGCATTCTGTAAAATAACTTGCTTCCACGCTCTGCAAGATCACAAACAACGTTGTGACTGCATTTAAACAAGCCTCTCTTCCCATTGCTTTATTTAGTTTGAACAATTTATACACATTTTATAGTCCCCATGTAAAAAAATGCTTTATGTGTATGTCGATCACGAGGTGTAATGGATAGTTGAATAGAATATCCACCCCAATGGTTTTGATCTTGCGGGTTTTTTTGTGCATTACTGCAGGATGCAAAAAGAAGACAAGCTCATGATCGATTGGAAGTGGAAACCATAAAAGCGAGCCTGCTCAGGCAAAAGCTCCACACCCTTCCAAATGAAATCAGCCGGGAAACAGCCGGTGCGTAGTGGCACGTAGCATGCCGCGCGTGTTAAGGAGTGCTCCGGACCTCGTGCGCTTGACCTTACGATCTGTGAGCTGTTAATGGATCTGAGGACAGTTAATGAATCATAAAGTTTATTGGAATGTGTGATATTGGTCACATAAAACACCACAGGTATGCAATACATTAGGTTTCTAATGACAAATTGATGTATGACCCTAAAGCTATCCCTCGAAAAAAACAAGCTTAATTCTGTTTTAAACAAAGCTAAAGGGACCTCTTCCACATTAAGCATATTCAGTCAAAAAAAGCTTTTTGTGTTTTCATGATTCGATTAATTTCAAGTAATGTAATTTAAAAATGTAAATAAGTAATTCTTGAGTACATCGTTAATGTGTTTTGCAATTGTCACAGAATGAAGTAATTCATATTTAAGAAATACTTCAAACAGATAATTGCATAGGCATGTTTGCATTCACTCTGGATGAAGCTGTCAAGGTTGTGACAATGCTTTGTCTTCTTCCAGCTGCAGTCTCGGCAGCGCGAGACACGAATTCAGCAGAGCTCAAAAACCTGCGGCATGGACTGAGCGCAACCTTGGGAGAAATTCAGGAGCTGCAAAAGAAACTGGATTTTTGGGAAAATGACAATTCTGCACTGATGTCAGTCTATTGTTACAAAAATCATTTGAAGCATGCATGTAGAATATTAACAGCTAACAAAAAAACATTACCAGAATTTCAAATATTGTACACTAAAGAAAGACATAGAAAGCAGCATTTTTTGTATCTGGTATACCGAATACAGCGTGAATGGTAGTTCTGCTATCGTCAAAATTTTACTGCGGCGGATAGAAATGCACGTGTTTGTTATGCTCATTTAGCGTTTGGAATTAAATGGGGAAAAACACAAGCACAACTTTTCCGAGATATAGCATGCCCTTACCAAATTCACAAAGGGACTGTTCAAATGAGTTGAAGTGCTTTTTGTTCTTATTAAACTCATAATAAGGCTGATTTCAAGTTATAAAAGTGTAAATGCCATGCTATTTTCTCAACACTAGCAAAAGATTGTGAAAGTAAAACTTTTCCTACACAGTCTAATAACTGTAAAAAATATTCCCACAATGTTTTGAGATATTAAAAAAAATGTGCTGGAGTTAAATCATTTCAATAATTTTTAAAACAATTTTCAGATGTCTACCAATGCCAAGAAAATGTCACGTACCAAAAACATTATGCTTTGTCGCACATTAACCACGTATTACATGAATAGTTCAAATTGTTATGCAGCTTTGGATATAACGTGCATATTTTTGCATTCCCTTTTCCAGGCCTGAATTGGAAAAATGGCAAGCACAAAAAGATGAAATCATATACCGACTCAATGAACAGATGTCAGAACGAGCCAACATGCAGATCACACTCAATGACACACATAAGCAAATTCAAGAGTCAAGAGAGATCATCACTCGACTGGAGGTGGCACGGGAAGACTTGCTGAAGGCCATGGCTCAAGAAAAAGCCCAGTTTGCACTGAATAAGGAGGGAATTCTTAAAGAGGTCACATTACTCTTTTGTGTTTTTTATAAAACTGTAGGGGTGACTGGCCCAGAGGTCAATGCACTGCTGATATCCCGGGTTCATATCTAGAGTTCACCAAACCATGATTAACCAGTCACAGTGGTCTCAGCTCAGGCACCAATGACTGCAAACACAAAAAAAAATATACTTTTAAAATACTTTACTCTTCAATTAACTTGCCAAAATAACAACTCTGATAATTATAAATATTGCCATGTCAAGAAAATCACTATAGTAAATGGGAAAGTGTCGGACCCTAGCGTGCATACGAGGTCACTTTGATGGATCTCTGAAGTAGGTATTTTATTTCACTTTCCACGAGTTATTCTTTATGATGGAGTGATACACTGCTCTGAGAGCTCCCATTGGACACTTCTTCATCTCGTGAAATGACTTCGGTAACACAGTACACAGTTGCAATAAAATTTGGTAAAAAGGAGAAAAGTATGCTTTTGAAAAAGTATATTCATAAATCTAACTCTGCACTCTAAATTGGATAATAAAAAAAACATCTCCCCATTTTCACTCTGAACATTTTATAGGCGGTTGTGTACAGTAAAACCATAAGCACTGGATGCATGCACTTTTGATTCACAAAAAACATAAATTATTAATTTTATGTAAATTACATCGAATGTATCTCCGCGTGTTTGGTAGCAGATGGAGAATGAGAAGCGGCTCGTGGGAGCACAGAGGGAGATGAATGCCGAGAAAAGAAAGGATGTGGAGCAAGTGACTAAGGAGCTGAGTGACCAACAATGCAGACTTGATAACCAGTATCAGGTACACACCGATAGCAGTTTACTCCTGTGTAAATAAAAAAAACATTTGTATAGAAAGAACACTTTTTGGTTCAAAATGTATTCGAGATTATCTTGTGACGGGGGGGGGGGGGGCTTACAATGTGCATTTTCCTGTCCCATGAAAACACTGAACAAAGTTGGACATTAGCAAAAAGAGTGTTTTTATTTCTCGGACGATGAGATAAAATGCATGTGCTGTTTACCAAAATGATATTCTACCACTCATAAACCCTGACTTCGATTCCCAGCCGCGGTTAACATCAGTGATGAGCGATATCTGAACTTGTCCTGGGCCCCACCCCCCTTTCATCAACCACACTAACTAGAGTAGTGAAGTATGGTCAAATCAAATCCCATGACTGACAAAGGCATGGGGGAGACTTTCATCCAGAAATATATATTGATGGCTTAATTTTTTTGCAAACATTTAAAGAAACATCGACAATGACAGTCCATGCAGCATTTATTTATGTATACATTACAGTGAGGAAAAAAAGTATTTGATCCCCTGCTGATTTTGTACGTTTGCCCACTGACAAAGAAATTATCAGTCTATAATTTTAATGGTAGGTTTATTTGAATAGTGAGAGACAGAATAACAACAAAAATCAAGAAAAACGCATGTCAAAAATGTTATAAATTGATTGGCATTTTAATGGGGGAAATAAGTATTTGACCCCTCTGCAAAACATGACTCACAGAGGTCAGACGTTTCTTGTTGTTGGCCACCAGGTTTGCACACATCTCAGGAGGGATTTTGTCCCACTCCTCTTTGCAGATCTTCTCCAAGTCATTAAGGTTTCGAGGCTGACGTTTGGCAACTCGAACCTTCAGCTCCCTCCATAGATTTTCTATGGGATTAAGGTCTGGAGACTGGCTAGGCCACTCCAGGACCTAAATGTGCTTCTTCTTGAGCCACTCCTTTGTTGCTTTGGCCGTGTGTTTTGGGTCATTGTCATGCTGGAATACCCATCCACGACCCATTTTCAATGCCCTGGCTAAGGTAAGGAGGTTCTCACCCAAGATTTGACGGTACATGGCCCCGTCCATCGTCCCTTTGATGTGGTGAAGTTGTCCTAGCCCCTTAGCAGCAAAACACCCCCAAAGCATAATGTTTCCACCTCCATGTTTGACGGTGGGGATGGTGTTCTTGGGGTCATAGGCAGCATTCCTCCTCCTCCAAACACGGCGTGTTGAGTTGATGCCAAAGAGCTCCATTTTGGTCTCATCTGACCACAACACTTTCGCCCAGTTGTCCTCTGAATCATTCAGATGTTCATTGGCAACTTCAGACGGGCATATATATGTGCTTTCTTGAGCAGGGGGACCTTGCGGGCGCTGCAGGATTTCAGTCCTTCACGGCAGAGTGTGTTACCAATTGTTTTCTTGGTGATTATGGTCCCAGCTGCCTTGAGATCATTGAGAAGATCCTCCCGTGTAGTTCTGGGCTGATTCCTCACCGTTCTCATGATCATTGCAACTCCACGAGGTGAGATCTTGCATAGAGCCCCAGGCCGAGGGAGATTGACAGTTCTTTTGTGTTTCTTCCTTTTTGCGAATAATCGCACCAACTGTTGTTACCTTCTCACCAAGCTGCTTGGCAATGGTCTTGTAGCCCATTCCAGCCTTGTGTAGGTCTACAATCTTGTCCCTGACATTCTTGGAGAGCTCTTTGGTCTTGGCCATGGTGGAGAGTTTGGAATCGGATTGATTGATTGCTTCTGTAGACAGGTGTCTTATATATAGGTAACAAGCTGAGATTAGGAGCACTCCCTTTAAGAGTGTGTTCCTAATCTCAGCTCGTTACCTGTATAAAAGACACCTGGGAGCCAGAAATCTTTCTGATTGAGAGGGGGTCAAATACTTATTTCCCTAATTGAAATGCAAATCAATTTATAACATTTTTGACATGCGTTGTTTCTGGAATGTTTTGTTGTTATTCTGTCTCTCACTGTTCAAATAAACCTACCATTCAAATTATAGACTGATCATTTCTTTATCAGTGGGCAAACGTACAAAATCAGCAGGGGATCAAATGCTTTTTTTCTCACACTTTATATATACAGTATATATATTTTTTTTAAACCTCGACTTTGACACAGACTCGTTCTTCACACACATAACAAGAAACGTTCCCAGGGTCGTCCCGTTGGGCTTTATTTTTATCGAAGCTGTCTTTTGAAATCTGTAAGTCTTCCCATGACATTAAAAGTCACCAGATGTTGTCATTTGCTTAACAACACAGCACTCAGCCTAATGCGTGTACATGTACAATAGATCTCCCCCCAACACCACCACCACCACCTCCATCATTGCGAAATATTCGTCTTCCTAATTATACGTCCCAGTTTTTTATATATATATTAAATATATATACCTCAAAGGTGGCAACCATATCTGCAGTATTTATTGAGATCACCTCCTCGAAGGCTGCCTGGAGCCTCATTAGCGTCGTGCGCTTTGCAGCTGCTGAGTCGCGTGCAGGGCTCGCTGTCGCTGCTGGAGGCGGCGCGCGTGCGGGGAACGGCACGGCAGGAGCAGGGGGACCAGCAGGAGCAGGAGCTGCGAAAACGAAGGTGCAAGAAGCCGACTCACAGCAGAGCGGTTGCACTAAAAATAATACGTGTGTGTGTGTGTGTATGAGATTATCTGGTGCATCTTACAGGTCATCTCAGTCAGCCAAAGTATGGCACCTGCAGGGTCTGTCCCGAGACGTGTCAGCGAGCCTTCGACACTTCACGTGGCCTCAAAGTGCACCTGGCCTGGCACAGGCGCCGTGGTGACGTCACCGTCACTTAGTGGCGAATGGCGGGTATTGGTATTGATTATAATCATACTCGTAGTATATGAGAATACAGGCAGACCTCGCTTAGTGCTCAAGGTGCGTTCCTGGAGAAGTGAGCGCTAATCAAATCAGCACTAAATGGGACCATTATACCATTGTATATATGGGGATGTGTTCCCAACAGCGTTGTTTCTTTCGTGTGAGCTATATGTGAGGACTTCATTGGGGTCTCGGTAAGAGCGCCAATAATAATCGAGATGTTAAACATGATTTCGTGAATAAAAAATAATTTATTATAACGTCAGTAAGTATCCACCCACGAGTGTATTCTACAGTACTTCTATAAGGCAGCGGTGGGAGACAAAGCGCGGTAACGAGAATCGCCGGGTCTACGGCGTCGCGCGAAGCGAGGTCTGCCTGTAATATTTCTGGCCGGATGATCTGCATGGATTCCCCGTGTCTGGCTGGGTGCCGCGCTCCAAAGCGCCCAAGCGTCGGGGGTGGCGATGTCACCGTGCACATCTGCGTGATGACATCACCCGCAAACCCCAAAGCGTTGAGCCGGGCTCATGCGTGCTGAAGTCACACCTCCCCCCCTCCACCCCGGGCGTGTATCCCACACAAATGTACAGGATATCATGCTATCATATAATCATACTGCCTCTGTCACACTACCATACTACATTAGAACTAAGGAGGGAGGTGAGGGAGGGAGACAGAGGATGGAGAGATGGAGAAAGGTGCAGCGAGAGAGTAAAAGGGCATGCAACGGATAGGAAAGAGAGAGAGAAAAGCGGAAAGAGGAGAGCGTGGGAACGTGATATGCAGTGGGAGAGAGGATTAGGAAAAGGCGAGAGAGATTGAGGTGGGAAAATGAGAGGTGCGAATAAGGATAATAAGGGTGAGAGGTGAGAGAGAGACACAGGGAAAGAGATAAGGGGGGGGGGGGAGGGGGTGGATAAGTGTGTGAGATGAAGTGGAGAGAGGAAAGGCGACAGCGGGATTGAGAAACAGAAAAAGCGAGACATATAAATACATTTTGATATACAGTACAGAGAAGGCAATAGAAATATGGAGAAATACAGCACTATGTATAAGAATAATACTTTTGCCGGCTGATTGATGAGTGTGCTTTAGTTATCGCTCTTTGTGCTTTCATGCCACTGCCATCACAGTATCACAAAAAATAATGTTGTTCCATTGAAAGGACTAAGACGACCGCAGTGGAGAATTGATGCAATGTTACTCGCACTTGCGCTATGAGCCCAGTGGCACCTAAGTTAGATTTCTCGCCACAGCTAATGACGCCAGTAGTGAGTAATGTCTGAATCGGTTCTGAGCATGTGCTCTACTTGGTTCTTTCGGTAAGGTCACGTAGAAGGGAAATAATAAAATGATAAAAATAAAACATAAAATAAAGTTATCACGTTTCGGCGACAACACAAGCAGCCGTCCTCAGGTGAAGAAACAGAGCTGTTGGAGCGCTGTTTCTTCACCTGAGGATGGCTGCTTGTGTTGTGGCCGAAACATCGTGATAATTTTATTTTATTGTTTTATTTTTATTATTTCATTATTTCCCTTCTACGTGACTTTACCGAAAGAACCAAGAAGATGAATCCCTGCAGTCACGAAAGCTTTAAATCGAAATCCTACTACCCAATGACAGACCTTGAGGTGGAGCAGTGGCACATTGGTTAAGGGCACTGTGCTACAAACCCCATAACTCCCTTCATCAACCCTCACTGACCAGCATGGACAAACAGTTCGCATGACTGACACGGCATGGAGAGAGGCTCCTCCAGCAGTGGATAGGCAACGGGCTATTAATTATTTAGATTGTATTAATTAGTTCCTAAAATGATCGTACAATCATTGGATATTATTGCTGCTGCTGTACAGCCACTGTGACATCACATTGGATGCCTATGATATTTTAACTTAGGTGTTCTAGACATCAATTGTGAATAATTCTTCTTCTTGTTTACCCAGAAAAGCCTCACTGAGTCATAAGACTTAGTTTCACGAGGGTCCTGCATTCAGATGTTTGGCTAATCCATGAATGCCTGTTTAGTATATGGGAGGAAACTAGAGTACACGGTGAACACCCGTGCATACAAGGCAGGAATGTTTAAAGCTCCGCATAGATAGATTTAAGAATATGTTTATCTAAATCCATTGCCCATCCATCTTGTAGTCCAAGCCGACAACAGTGACCACATGAGAGTGGTCATAAGAAAATAAATCATTCCATTAAATGACCAATTATAGCTCTGGACCTGCAAAATTATATTTCTGCCTACATATTAATGTAGTGTCTCACCAACGTATAGTCAATGGAGTAGTAACTACCCAAACCTTCCATTAAATTCACTGCTTATTGCATCAACTTTAATTGGGCAGCTGCCCATGGTGTGGCTGTATATGGCTGCCGTTTTGCAAGAGCTTGCACTCTGGCATTTAAAAGTTTCACGTGACACACACGCACATTGCATGGGTAATGGATGAACACGGTCATTTTTGATCGATTGGTTTGGATTTCAATGGCAGTCGTGTCATCAGATAAACGGTTCGCAGATGGAACTAAGCAGCTGCCTGAGAAGAACGGTTCTTTGGGTAAGCGCAGCCGACTGGTGCATAATACATCACCGCTACATTCCAATTAAGAAATTATGCATGCTGCTGTGTTGCGTAATTTTTCTACAATAAAAAAAACACTCAGACTTCCAGTCCACAGGGAAGGCCTCCTCTAATGGGAATCACACCACAAGCCAGAGTCATGTGCTGCCTCTGCAGTCTGAAGTCAACGGCATGTTTTAGGCGGTAATTTAAAATATAACCTGGGAATTGTCATTTTGGGCGCAGTCTAAATAGCTGTGCAGGAGCGGAAGATTAATCAGTAATGAGTGACAGATGAAATATGTGCTTGATACGCCCCTGTGATTGAACGTTACAGGGTTGAGCAACTGCAGGTTATGCTGGTGGAGCACAATTTTTCTTTTTCATGTCAACCAATCTTCTCCAGTTACTTGCATATGGTTTAAATAGCTTTAAATGTGCCTGTTGATAGCCTGACATGGAAATATGAACTTTGTCCAGCTCATGCGGGCTGCTCATTTCTATTTGTTTTTTACAATTTATTTAAGCAAGACCACGATTAATGCTCGCTCATGCCACTGTTGCTGGAAGGGCCTCCTCCAGAGGGAGCTCAAGAGAGCCCTTCTATAGGGTATATTCACCTACTTGTCCACGCTGACTAGATACCTTGGAAGAGGTTGGAGTACCCGTAATATATACGCCACCACGAGCAACCTAGCGATCGACTTAACCGCAGTGTTCACATTCACACTGCTGGGTGGACAGAGGTGGAGTTTAAGAAACGTGCCCATTGTTTTCAACTGCTGCACAGGCAGATTGAACCGGATCGCAAGTCCAATGTGTGAACAAACCGATCACGGCAGCATTCCTTAAGTGCCGATACGTGTTTTATTGGCCAGAGTTGTCGTGCAAATATATATCTTACTGTTTATCTTTCAGCAAACGCTTAACCGAGGGCTTGACACACGCATCTCAAACACTCGGCGAAAGAATTAGCGTCCTCCGTGAAACACAATCCAAGGTAACGTTTGCATCACGCCACCCAGACACTAAAAACCTCCACCCCACAGTGCACAGGACACGCTCGCTGAGCTCACTTCAACTGTGTTTGGGCCAAACTGTGCGTCAGATGAATAAGGCGATGGCGGACGCTGAAGAGATGAAGAAGAGTCTGCAAGCGCGGCGCTCCGACACAGAGGCAAGGCTAGCCCAGGCATGGGAGCTGGAAGCCAAAGAGCTCGCTAATAAAGAGGACGCAATTAAACAGTGAGTAGGAGGGACAATCTGGATTTGAAGCTTTCGTGACTGCAGGGAATCCATACTCTTTGGTTCTTTCGGTAAAGTCACGTAGATGGAAAGATAATCTACGTGATGACTTTACCGAAAGAACCAAAGAAGAGGAGGGACAATGACAAAGGAAATCACGAAAGGGTGCTGAGTGCATATTGAAAGCGCTCTGAGGTGCCAGGTTTTGGAGCATGACCCAGACTGGAACTGAAGTTGGAATCAATGGCCCTTATCAAAGTGATGCTTTAAGCACTACCCACTAACCCAGTGGCCCAGCAGTGCACATACAGTCGTACAATCTATCAAAGTGAGCACTTTGATAGCTGGGAGCTCCATGTCTAATTTAGCATTTTACGTAATTTTGAGCCATGTTGCTAAGTGGAGGTATACATTACAACTACATTAGCACTATTCTTTGGTTCTTTCGGTAAAGTCAGGTAGATAGAAGAAGAAAAATAATAATAAAAGAGAAAGTGAATACAATTAATAAAAAAACCAAAATAACACGAATGTAGACTGTAGCCTTGTTCTTAATTGGGAGTGTACTGGCAATCTATAATGTAGCATGGTTATTAAGTTTGGTTTGGGTGAGTCTACTGGCAGTCTATAATGTAGACTGTAACCTGGTTCTCAACCTCGGTGAGTCTACTGGCAGTCTATAATGTAGACTGTAGCCTGGTTTTTAAGCTGGTGAGCATATTGGCAGTCTGTAATGTACACTTATTCTTTGGGTCTTTCGGTAAAGTCACGTAGATAGGTTCAAAGAAAATAACAAAAAACGACGTTGTTTCGATCGCAACACAAGCGGTCGTCATCAGGAAAAGGGGGGTTATTTTCTTTTAACCTATCTACGTGACTATGAATTCCTGCAGTCACGAAAGCTTTAAGTCAATATTGAATGCAGACTTATTTTTGGTAAATAAAAATAAGCACTGTTTGATAACACTAATTGTGTTGCGCTAACTTGTAGGTTTTTGCCGTTGTGCTGCAAAGTTCTGTGATGTGTTTTCGGGTTGTACGACGAGTCTTTAGGCATGCCAGTCTATCAACAGCACATTTGTCATACAGTACAACAAGAACGCAGAGAGCTATCCCAATTTTGTTAGTGGAGCTGTGAAGGACGCATTGACGTTGGAACATTGCCTGGTTAAAAATAGCCACTTTCACAGCTTAACAATTCGATTTGACACCAATAACATTCACAGTTTCACACTCATTGGGCCATTTAGAATTAGCTTAGGCAAAGAGAGCTGTTATCCTGGCCCCTGTATGGTCACAACTGGCCCCATCGACACTGCAATCGATACTGGTTCTTTTAGGACTTCCCACTGAAGCGGTCTCAGGATGGTCGATGGAGTCTCATTTATCAGGGATCACTTCTAGGAGGAGTTAAGGTCAGCAATGTTCACACTGCCAAGATCCATTTCTTTGAGCTGTCATGAATTGATTGCAACTGAATTCACCGAGTGCAACAATACTTTGTGTTAACGCTACTTTTTAAAATATATGACAGTTCCATTTACACAGGTGTGAAATAATCATTGGTTTATTGTAACATTCCTTTTAACATAGAGACATAATTCAGACTATAAATTTGCATCATTTTCTGATTACATAGTAGACAAAAGTACGCGCAAAAAAATAAGCAAAACTATCGTGCATGCTCATTAACATCAATAACACTGATGCATCTCATTAAAGCAACCATTACGCGCCGCATATTTGCATTTAGATTGCCACGACATTCGCCCAACATGAATAACAAATATTCTAATAATGCAACTTGAGACAATTATTAATCAACGTATATTTACATTCGAGAGCCTCAACATTGTGCAAACACCTCGCGGCGTAAACCTGTGATCGAGATGGCTGCAGGTTATGCTAGGTGCCCATGAGGACCACGATCCTGTGATGTAAGCGGAGGTGCAGTGCGTGATTCACCACGTTCGACTCGATTTCTAACGCACACACACGCTCCCCCATGATACCTCAATCCTACCGACTTTCCACATCAGCCGCGCTCCCATTCCTAATGTAAATCACATCACGTGTGCACATTACGTTTATCTGTTCATTTGTCGACACGGGACGGCTGTCTGTGTTTGGCCTCCAAAGACTCAGAAAAAAAAGTTTCCAGGAAAATACTTACAAATCTAACATGTAATGATGGCCAAATATTTTGTAACATCTAGGGGCATTTTCAAAAATTATTATGTGTTACTCCACCGCCTCCACCCCTCCTTTTCATTCTGGTGCTTACGCGTTTGTCAGGTTTCAGGCGTCGAGATCTTTTATAGATGAGAAGACAGAAATGATAGCACGACTCCAACGAGAGACGGTGGATCTGGAGGAATCCATGCGAGAGACGCAAGAGCAAAGCAAGTGAGGCTGCCACGCGCGGCGCCACTGCTGCATCATCTGACCCTTGCATTCACACGACCCTGACCTTGCTAACGGTCTGCAGAAAGAGAAAGCCGAATGAACGATGCCGAAACTTGGCTTTCCCGTCAATTGTTCGTGTTTGATATGTGTAAAGCGATGCTGTCTGAGCCTCTCATTACAAGATTTAAATAAAGATTATATAAATAAAGATTATCAGACACAGCACTGCGTATATTTAAATTATCATTTACCAGAAATCATTCGGTAGCACCAGTCCTAGGCCTTAACTTTACCAAACCTCACTGACCAGTGTGGTGAAGTATGGACAAACAACCCCCATGACCAACATGGCACGGTGAGGCCTTCATCCAGCAGTGGGTTGACAAAGGGCTGTGGTCTGAAATTTCAAAAATGTTATTGTGTATGTTCACCACTGCTGCAGGATTTGGCCAAAGGTAAACAATGTTGGAGAGGTATGGTGGTATCAACGGCTTTGGCCATGGTGACATTTTTATCTTGAATTCCATATTTAAAGTGTCAGTAACACCGCTATGCTGAACTGTTTATATTCTGTGATGTAAAAGGGGCTACGTCAGATAACAAAAGGGGCACTATGCTCGTATGGAAGTGGCAGTCATGACATTGTTGCACAGAGGTAATGTTTGACTTATTATAAAGCCCATCTCTATGTACTAATTAAGTCATTTCTGTGTGAGATGACAGCAGTGAAACATGAATTAATAAGTGTGAGTCTGTTCGTGCTATGGATATACCATGTTCTAGCCCTTTTTAGCATGCCCCACATTCTTTTTTTTTTCTAATTATGACTTATTTTATTCACATTTTCACATCTCCCATTTGAATGGCAGGGCAGTAATCAATTCCTACAACCAGCAGCTTGAAGAGCACAAGGAATGGCTGGCAAAGGCACGGCAGGAAAGGTGAGATTTCTTGGCTTTGGTTAAGAAGAGGATACATTTATTTCACATGAGATGGGAACCGGTGAGCCACACATCTCTCGGAAGTTCACGAGCTTTTTCCAACTCACGAATTAAAAATGCAAAACTGTATTCGCAGCTTCTGACCGCTGAAATAGTTGAATGCATACATCCATTTTGTCTCGTGAGCGTTTTCTGCTTAACAATGCAATCCTCTACAGGATTCCTCCTGCTTCTCATAACGCTGTTTGTATCTTTTGTGAGGATGGCGGTAATCTCCGAGAAGGAAAGTATCCAGATGGAGATCAGGGAAACGAGAGCAGAAGCAAACAAGTTCATTCTGCAGCTGAACGGCCAGCTTGAGAAGGATGCGCAGAAGCAGAGAGAACTCACAGATGAGGTTGGCACATTTCCTGCACGCTTAATTACAATGCACATGCCAAAATGAATGTTCCATTTTTTCATTGATGTGTAGTGACATTGCGGATGTCACCGTGTGGTGCCGGCCCTAGAGAGGCACGGCATGCGATGTACCCACATCGCGGACTTCACGTGTGTAGCGACATCGTGAATGTCACTGAGTAATGCTGGCTCTAGCGAGACACGGCGTGCGATGCATTGTCATAGCGGACACCCCGTAGGTGGGTGCAGTACCAGCCCTAGAGAGGGGCTCGGTGAGCGCTGGGATAGCGCTCAGTGGCACCACGCGTGGCGCGCAGTGCTGACTCCGACAGGAGGGAGTGTGGGAGTGTCAGTCATGGGATGAGGTCACCCTAGGCCACGGCACTCTGGTTGACCCTGGAAGGCACGTGACAAGTAAGATCTACACAGGAGCCCCAGGTGGGGGCTAGGGGGTGGTCACGTGTCAGGGTGAGATCCTACGGAAAGGGTCGAGAAACGACAAAGAGGTTTCTCGAAGGTGGTCGTGGCCAAGGACGGGGCCAGCCACGACCCGGGAGCAGGTAAACGGGGTCCCCACAGAGACCGGGGCTCAGCGTTGCTGTTGTCATCTCAAGATCTACGATCTACGTTTTACGTCCAAGAAGAAGTCACGAACACGTGGACGAGGACCCAAGCCAGGGTCCTGTCCGTTGTAGCTACTCTCAGTAACTAGCGTAGTTAGCCTGGTCCACCACCATAGGTTATCTGGAAAAGGGGCAGTAACCCCTTTGTGTTAATGTGTTGGTGTTAATAAATATGTGTTGCCTCCAAAGAGTACGTCTGCGACTCGGTTAAATCCACTCCAGATGTATGTTAAAATTATATTTTTTGTTTAAGGTGGTGCAATCATGCACATAGCTCCTGTTTTAGCTACAGTAGTTTATCTATCTTCAGTTGTGTTAAAAGAAAACATTTTCAGAAATAACTAGCTTGTAAAAGGACTTTTAAATAACATAGAATGTTACATTTTGGCGATAATGTGTTGGCAGTGGTACATAAGCCAAAAAATAACAAACACGCTAGGCATTCGTCAATTGAAAAATGTACGTAACTGATGTGTCAGGCAATTGCCCTGCTTCATAGCACACGAATGAAAATGGTGTATGTGGGCTACTTAAAAAAAAAATGGACATTCACTGTATTATCATAAAATATACAATCTAAGCAAAAAGCAATAAACACATCTGAAATGATCTCAGAGCTGAAAAAGTATCACCTGTCCTGGATTATAGAAATGGTACAAATTACAACCTATCCAGAATTCCACACGATTCAATTTCATTTGGAAAAGCTTACAAAATCTTGCAAATGTCATTGAAAAGGTGAACTGAAAACGCATCTTTTTTTCCAATGTGTAGTCCAGGCAGCTGCAAACGGAGATAGCGGAGAAAATCCAGATGATCCCCGGTCTGCAGCAGCACCTGACAGAGGAAAAGAAGAAGTGCCGTCAACTGGAATGCGAGCTGACGGCCTGCGTCAAACGCATAGAGGTTTGTGCTCTTAATCTCCAGCACCGACCCCCACACTTACAGGAGTATCTGTATTCTGCCAACAGAAAATGGAAGTAGCGTCCTCATAGGTTGTGTGCGTTTGTGTATGTGCACAGGGGTTTTATTCACGCCTGCATGCATGTTCATTCATTGCAAGTGATACACTAAATATATTATCCTGGGATTTTTTTTCTTCACAATATACCGCTTTAAAGAATACTGAAAATGAAAATTGCATAGAGTTTAATATCTACACGATTAATCAAACATTTCATTGTATGTATTCGAGCCCATTTTTCCCAAAGTTACCTGAAAATAATGTTCATTATCTGTGGTCATGTAAATACTGATTGGCAGATCTCACTGGCATGAAGACATGATGATATCTCAGCATCTTCCCAACAGTTTACCCTCAAACAATTAAGCAATAACGCTTGAAGTTGTATCAATTGCGTTCAGGAGGAGTTGGTGCGAGTGACAGAAGTATGTGAGCAGAAGGAGCAAGAGATGCAGCAGACAGCCCCAGTTCTGCAACAGCTGCAAGCCGAGCTGCAGGAGGCACAGAAGCTGTACAACGAGAGGAAGCACGAGATTGCAGGTGGTGCTTGGGGCATCACCAAGGCCTGGGAGGGGTGCCCAGTCTGTGAATGTTAAGACTAAATTCGCCCTTTATATATATCCAGAAAGCTTTCGCGTGGGACGAAATTTGAATAGCCGGAGAAGACCCGCACTGAGGGTGCATCACTCAAAAGCTCCCCTGTGAGGAATTTAATAATCGATTGCAGTACTTCCATCTCTTTACGTTGCAGCCAAAGCCTACAGCACCTGCTGTTTGTTTCCAGACTGCAGCCTCAATAACATTCGGAGGGACTGAGCCCCCTGTTAATTATTAAGTCAAACATTTTTGGAACATTCACATCGGGAATGAGAGCTAGAGCAGAATACATGATAGACAAGAGCAGATCTTACCATTACTTGTTCTGTTTGGCATTTAACATTTTCAGCGAAGTTCTTATTTAAGATGGTTAACCAAATACATTGAGTTTTTTAATGACTTGTTCTATTTGGCGTCTAATATCTGTTTAAAGTTTAACATTGAATGTTAAGCGCCCCCTTCCTTTTAAATAAGGTCAGCGTTCATGATTGCCAGACAATCCGCTAAGTACTACCCAGACTGGTTAGTCGTTGGCTTCTGAAGTAAAGATCATTGAGCGTGATATGGCCTAAATAACCACTCACTTTTTCACCAGCCTGAAATTGAGGCTTTCATAACAAAAACGCGTGGCGATAGCAAGAATTAATACCCCACCCTCTAGAAGTAAATTTATAGGGATAAGAACGTTATGGGGTTATGGGGTTTACATGCCCTTGTGCCCTCACTTGTACTTACATGCTGGTAAGGGGAGCTATGAGAGTATATCATCTTACCTGACCATGTAGACGCATTTCTTAATTGCTGCGACATTGATCAAAATTACATTAAATATTATAAATGCTCCTGTACATCCGTACATCACTCAGAGAAGCCCTGATGAAGCCCTGAGAGGCGGTATCATTCACCATTGCTGAGTACTGCCACAAGGCAATTAGTTCCAATGCATATCGGTAGGCACTTACGTATTAAAACATATATTTTACACCCCGGGTGGGCTTTACTCATATTTTCAAGGATTAGGGCCGAGATGTTCGAGTCAAATAAAACAATCATTGCACCTGCTGTGACCATGGGAAACCACGTGAATGTGGCCTCTGCCGCTGCGCTAACACCCCCCCATGCCCGTGCTCCTTCAAACTCTCTCAACATCGCAAGAAATTGTGGGAAAAAAACTCTGCACTTTGGATGAAAAAAAAGTCGATTTTCATGATGTGATAAGTGAAGAAATCAATGTGAAGAAAAACTGGCCCTCTGTAGGTTACTCAACAATAGATGCACAATCTGAACTCGCCTACAGCTGCCTTAAAAACCCCCGCACACTATTGGACTTTGATCCACGAGAATGCAGATTTACACCGACTGGGGGTGAATCCACAGACTGCAGTAATTTACTGTGCACGTATTTAATGGACAACTCTTCTAAATTGCAGCCATTAAGAGTAAAAGGAGACAGATGGAAGAAATGTCACGTCAGATGCAACAGGAAATCGAAAACTTCAGCACATCAAAGGTAGTACTTAATTATCCACGCCTAATGTAACTGTACCACATTAAGATGTTTAGTGGGGTAGGTTGCTTTATTCCAATGCTGTACATTTCACAGTTGTTCATTTACACAATTAAATGTTATATAGACATTCCATTTAGCCTTAAGACTGTTAGCAGGTGCTCTGAACGACCACTTATTTAGACCACCAATGCTTACAGAGCTGCCGTGGCCAGTACCATATCTAACTTTGCCTTTCTAAGCAGTATTGATGGTGACTACACCACAGCACCAATTAATTATTTTAGCCACGCTAAAGCAGAAAAAGTTTGTTCTTGGATAATTGTCATTGTTACCGTGCAATCAGTCATCAGACCCATGACACTGGAATCGTAGTGTCTGTTACGCTGACCGCTATTCCATATGCACACACGCACACATTTGTTACAGGGACAGTTGCAATCAGAGTTGCAAGAGGCCAGAAGTGAGTTTCTGCAGCAACTCAAAGACCAAGGAGATGAGCTGCAGGCGCTGGAGAGAAACATTTATGAGACATGTGGGAAACGGGAACAAGTTACGATGGAAAACTGCCGATTTAAGCTGGTCAGAATTAACCATCTTCTCCCACAACATGAACGTTGCGAGCAATTATTAAAAGCATTTAGTTGTTTGTTTTGTGACTGAATGCCATCAAGCTGACCTTTAACCTCATTCTAAATCACTTTCAGTGTAATGTCAAGTTTTCAGAAGACATTTCCAAACTTGAAACCGATGCTGAAAATCACAAGCAAGCCATGAAAGACCTTGAGAAAAATCGTGACACTTTGGAAGGTTGGTGTTTATTTTAATGTTGAAAGAAGTAAACATCTGATTGATATTTGAATTTTAATATATGGAGCAATGTATTTCGACTTCGTTCACACCGTATGTAACCAATCGTGATAATCGTAATTGCAGGGAATCTTCCTTAACAGCTACACAAACCTAGCCTTTAAACTTGTTTACCATACATTTTTTTCCCTTTTTTAGCAAACCTCCAAGAAGGCTGGGTGAGATGTGCCAAGTCTCAGAAGGTAGGATTAATACCGCTTGTGTTCATGCCATTACCGTGCCTAACGATGGCTGTAATAATAATCTGGGGATAGCTAACCACGCTTATTTTAAAGATCGATTTTTCAAACCCAATGGGAGGGAATTTTTCTTTGGATAATCGAGTTTGAATAATGAAAAGAAATGCAATATTTGATCATCCAAACATATCGTAATGATTTAGGAGAAATAAAAAAAACACTAACGTGAAATGTCTGCAAAAGAAACTGTCAAAAACAGTCCAGCAGTGTGGGTCCCAATGCTTGAACGTCTCTCTAAGGAATGCGAAGAGGGAGACGAGTGCATTGTGGAGAGTCTGCTGGAGCTCATGAAGAGAACCGAGCGACGACAGATTCACGTTGGGAAAGTGACCTGGGGACTCGAAGACCAAATGAGTCTCTTTGGTAAAATTCTGGACCGAACTACAAAATCCTGCCCGCTGGGATAGTTTTACTCGTGTGCACTTATCGCCTGTACCCTCCGAAAGCAACTTTTAATTTCTTAGAAAAACAAATTCACTTTTTTTGGAATAATTGCATGACTTCGATTTGTTGCATGCATCCATGCAGATTCTCGTTTAAAATGCCTTATTTTGCAATTTGCACTAGGAATACCTGACCAACTCTGCTTGATGGAAGTGAGGATCAAAATAGATACCCTTTCTCAAATTTGTATGCAGATGCCAAGATGTGCAAAGAATATTTATGGCAGCTTCACATTTGAAGTCTTCAAAACATAAAAATAATCTTAAATTAATACCCAGATGTTTGCTTTCTAATAATGTAACTTGGACAGTCTCCTTCTGCTTTAATGGATATCAATGGTTTTTACATGTGTGATGTTGTAATCTGTATGTTCATATAAACACTTCCTCTTTTAAGTAAAATAGTAGAAATTTTGAACAGCTGTAACATGTTAATTACTTTAACGGATCACCTTGCTTTCACATATCCCCTGCACAAGTTGCCATAAACATGAGATGGTAAAGGCTTGTTCTTGTTCATTTTATTTTACATCATGACATGTTGTACACCTCTACAATATTACAAGCAACAATAAATATAATTACACCAAAAAAGCATACATAACTTATTCTATTGAGTTCAGGTTTTGCAAGCAAATAATATTTCAACATTAATTAAAGAAATTATAGCATCTCCATTTTAACATAAATCACACAATCTCTCTTTATGAAGGATGTACAAAGGGGTTTAAACACAGTTTTTTGTCAGACTAAGCTGCTCACCTTGGTCATTCTGAGAAATGCTCATGCAGGACACAAGAAGAATCCAATGCAGACTGAGCCTGGTATACCAAAAATCTTATCACCTTTCGGTCTAGTCATTTAAACTAATTTAAACACTCAGATTTGCCAAATGTGCTGGCCCAGATTTTTCAAAATCCACGTTCATTGTGCTGTCCAATGCATAACCATTCCCCCTTCTGTTAACACTGAATCTCCTAGCTGCCTCTGACAACCAAGGCCAGCATGCAATATGGCTAATAAAGATAGTGTTCAAGCTATTCGCTGTTCCACTACCTACCTATCTTGCTACCTGGTGTGATAACTGCATGGCAAAACATATACTAGCAGTGATATTTTCTCTCACCATTACAATTCTCAGTAAAATAGATGAAGAAAACAATTTAACTTCCAAAAATGTAAAAAAAACGTATGCGTGCTGTCACCAACACAATATTTTGTACAACCTCTCGTGTAAGATTGTCGACATCTGCACATGCATTACCAGAGTGCATGTACAACCTCAACCCGCATTGAGCTCCGAGTGGATCCGCTCTGGGTCAGTGAACTTAGCGGTGAGCAGGTAAAAGAGAGCTGGTCCTGGCACAAGAGCCAGCATGGGTAGGTCACTCTTCAGGCTTTCCAGGCGGGTGATCGAGATGATGCCATAAGTGTGCACCACCCAGTGGCTCAGCAACACTATCAGGTTTCGCTTGTTGGAGAACAACGTTTGAATGTTCTATGAAAGGGATGGGAGGTAAAAAAAAAACACTTTTTTATAACATTGCCAAGTTGTGACCTAATCTGTGTGCAAATACTTGATCGTATATCATAACTGTTGACTGTATAATAAGTCCCGCAGCTGCTGCTATATGTTAACACAAAATATTGGGAGGCTCCCATGTTAAATTACTGCAAGATGGTGTACTTGATTACATAAGCACAGCTTATTCGCACAGGCACACAGAGTGCCCTCTGCTGGACTGTTTTTTCAAAATTTCTCCATTTTCAGACTAATTAAATTCCAATGAACACAGTAAAATTTTACCATAAAATAAACTACCAAATAAAAGTAACGCATTTAATTGCACTACACAATTTTGCATATTTACTGCTCTTCCACTAATTGAGGTGATAAAATAAAAATAAACTTACCACGATTTTCATTAATGCAAAGTATACAGCACAGGTCACAATTGAAAACACCAGTAGAATGAATGGGAAGGCAAAATCTGTAATTGAAAACAAAACATTACATTGTTATTTTAAAATAATATATTTATCATGTGACCATGCTTCATTTGAACTTGTAAATAACATCACAAAACCATGATAATAAAATATTAAATACATTCACCATTAACACCCACAACGGAAAACTATGTAATAGATTAAAGCCCCAAACGTCAAGAAGTTTAAAAGGGCCACTACCTGAAATGTTAGCGCATTATATACTATATATTAACCTATAATATGTGTCTGCAGCAGTGTTAACACAAATATGGTGCATATTTTGTATTTGTGCTTGGGTACTATTGCTAATTTAATTCATAATAATTGAAGAAGAATATTCAATCTGGACAAACTATAACACTTTCAATGTAATGTGAGAACAAGTGAAGCTCAGTAAAGTAAAGGCGTTTAAGTGCTCTGTACAAAGGGGACAGGACTGAGCCCTCACAGAGCAAGCCGGCAGACACAGCCTGCACGAGAGTGAGGATGGGGAGGAAGTAGAGCGCGGCATAGATGCTTTGGAAGCGATCCGCCTTGCCCAGGCTGCCGGCAAGGCGCTTCACCAGGAACGGCCTCACCACCATCATGAGCACCAGGCAGAATGCGTAGTAGATGAACACGATTGTGTACCTGTGCGCACAGCAGAGACAGTTATTGACAGGCCCTGCAAACAACTCACAAAATTAAACAATTAATAACTAAGTAGATGAGATAAATGCATCCCATGATAATCATTTTTATTTCTTTATTTTTAAACATCACAGCCTGGTTTACATGCAGGCTATTCTGTTGACAAAGCATGCAAACCTATCCAGAGCAATGCACACATATCAAAAAGAACAAATGCTAGCACACAATCTAGTTTAACGCTGACGTTTCATGTTCTGATAATGGTATCCGTAAGCCCATGGCAAAATGCAACCTTTTGAAATGAAAATGTCTTTCGTATACCAGAATAACCGATTACATCAACAAAAGGAAAATTTTATCCCTGGCTGCGCACATTTTTGAAGCAGCATAACAGCACGACTCTCGTGCAGTCATCCCGGAGAAGGATAATTGTGCGCAGCGGTGTCATCTGGTGATGAGACCGTTTACTCACAGGGGAAACACTGCCTCCTGCGTGCAGTGGATGGTGTGGATGTAGTCGGGGCTGGGGTTGAACAGCATGGTGTACCAGTCGGAGAGCATGTGCGAGCGGCATGAGCGCACATGAAAAGAGCCCAACGGGTCACTGAGCAGCAGCGTCACCACGGCAGCCGCGCTGCACTCCAACACTGCGGAAAAGTGCAGCAGCAGCGCACTGCAAGCAGCGAGGGTCACTTGCTGACAAATGGGCACCACTGGGAAGATAATGGGTGTTCTCTTCACTGCAGAGACAGTGTTTGGAACGGCATGAACAGTTCAGGATAATTTTAGCCAAAAAAAATATTTTATTAGTTTTTAATAGGAATAGAACTTCAGCTTTCTGATAAAGGGACTTACATGAAAATCGTTTATTGGATCAAAGAGTTAAAATTTTGGAATTTAAAGAATTCCAACTTTATTTTATTATCACTTTCAACAGTTAAAAGGAAAACAAGGAGAGAATATAATACAAGCCTTTTGTTACTTAACTGTTATTCCATGAATATGCAGCCATAACTGTTGGACATTAACATATAGCTGGGCATGCATGTATAATTGTATCTATTTAATCATAACTTCGGTACATATAAATGCTAATCTTGCAAACATAACAAAACATAAAAAAAACGTTTACAAACAATAAAAGAGGGCTCATAATAAAGCTCACATACATTTATAAGCAGCAAATAATGAATAATCACGTGTGGCACATTCGACAACATATGAGCCAGCTTGGGATTTGGACACTCATGATCTTATGATAAAAAACATCAGCAGCTGCTTTGTGACAGCAACCATATGGGCATCGTGCACACCTCTTCCTCCGCGAGTACCACTCGATGAAGAACCAGTGCAGGATGAGGGGAAGCATGGCCATGAAGCCGAGGTAGAGCCAGTCATAAAGATTTGGAGATTCCTCGCAGCGTTGACAGAACTTGTCCTTGTCCGGCCTCTCGCCCCGAGGGCACGCCTAGATCAAAACAGCCGTGCAGTCACTCTCATGAAGTGCAAATCAAAACACCACAATTAAAAATGTACAGTGAGGGAAAAAAGTATTTGATCCCCTGCTGATTTTGTACGTTTGCCCACTGACAAAGAAATGATCAGTCTATAATTTTAATGGTAGGTTTATTTGAACAGTGAGAGACAGAATAACAACAAAAAAAATCCAAAAAAACGCATGTCAAAAATGTTATAAATTGATTTGCATCTTAATGAGGGAAATAAACATTTGACCCCCTCTCAATCAGAAAGATTTCTGGCTCCCAGGTGTCTTTTATACAGGTAACGAGCTGAGATTAGGAGCACACTCTTAAAGGGAGTGCTCCTAATCTCAGCTTGTTACCTGTATAAAAGACACCTGTCCACAGACGCAATCAATCAGATTCCAAACTTTCCACCATGGCCAAGACCAAAGAGCTCTCCAAGAATGTCAGGGACAAGATTGTAGACCTACACAAGGCTGGAATGGGCTACAAGACCATTGCCAAGCAGCTTAGTGAGGTGACAACAGTTGGTGCGATTATTCGCAAATGGAAGAAACACAAAAGAACTGTCAATCTCCCTCGGCCTGGGGCTCCATGCAAGATCTCACCTCGTGGAGTTGCAATGATCATGAGAACGGTGAGGAATCAGCCCAGAACTACACGGGAGGATCTTGTCAATGATCTCAAGGCAGCTGGGACCATAGTCACCAAGAAAACAATTGGCAACACACTACGCCGTGAAGGACTGAAATCCTGCAGCGCCCGCAAGGTCCCCCTGCTCAAGAAAGCACATATACATGCCCGTCTGAAGTTTGCCAATGAACATCTGAATGATTCAGAGGACAACTGGGTGAAAGTGTTGTGGTCAGATGAGACCAAAATGGAGCTCTTTGGCATCAACTCAACTCGCCGTGTTTGGAGGAGGAGGAATGCTGCCTATGACCCCAAGAACACCATCCCCACTGTCAAACATGGAGGTGGAAACATTATGCTTTGGGGGTGTTTTTCTGCTAAGGGGACAGGACAACTTCACCGCATCAAAGGGACAATGGACAGGGCCATGTACCGTCAAATCTTGGGTGAGAACCTCCTTCCCTCAGCCAGGGCATTGAAAATGGGTCGTGGATGGGTATTCCAGCATGACAATGACCCAAAACACACGGCCAAGGCAACAAAGGAGTGGCTCAAGAAGAAGCACATTAAGGTCCTGGAGTGGCCTAGCCAGTCTCCAGACCTTAATCCCATAGTAAATCTGTGGAGGGAGCTGAAGGTTCGAGTTGCCAAACATCAGCCTCGAAACCTTAATGACTTGGAGAAGATCTGCCAAGAGGAGTGGGACAAAATCCCTCCTGAGATGTGTGCAAACCTGGTGGCCAACTACAAGAAACTTCTGACCTCTGTGATTGCCAACAAGGGTTTTGCCACCAAGTACTAAGTCATGTTTTGCAGAGGGGTCAAATACTTATTTCCCTCATTAAATGCAAATCAATTTATAATATTTTGACATGCGTTTTTCTGGATTTTGTTGTTGTTATTCTGTCTCTCACTGTTCAAATAAAACTACCATTAAAATTATAAAATTATAAACTGTCATACACAGCATTCCTCCTCCTCCAAACACGGCGAGTTGAGTTGATGCCAAAGAGCTCTATTTTGGTCTCATCTGACCACAACACTTTCACCCAGTTGTCCTTTGAATCATTCAGATGTTAATTGGCAAACTTCAGACGGGAATGCATATGTGCTTTCTTGAGCAGCGGGACCTTGCGGGCGCTGCAGGATTTCAGTCCTTCACGGCGTAGTGTGTTACCAATTGTTTTCTTGGTGACTATGGTCCCTGCTGCCTTGAGATCATTGACAAGATCCTCCCGTGTAGTTCTGGGCTGATTCCTCACCGTTCTCATGATCATTGCAACTCCACGAGGTGAGATCTTGCATGGAGCCCCAGGCCGAGGGAGATTGACAGTTCTTTTGTGTTTCTTCCATTTGCGAATAAACGCACCAACTGTTGTCACCTTCTCACCAAGCTGCTTGGCAATGGTCTTGTAGCCCATTCCAGCCTTGTGTAGGTCTACAATCTTGTCCCTGACATCCTTGGAGAGCTCTTTGGTCTTGGCCATGGTGGAGAGTTTGGAATCTGATCGATTGATTGCTTCTGTGGACAGGTGTCTTTTATACAGGTAACAAGCTGAGATTATGAGCACTCCCTTTAAGAGTGTGCTCGTAATCTCAGCTCGTTACCTGTATAAAAGACACCTGGGAGTCAGAAATCTTTCTGATTGAGAGGGGATCAAATACTTATTTCCCTCATTAAAATGCAAATCAATTTATAACATTTTTGACATGCGTTTTTTCTGGATTTTTTTGTTGTTATTCTGTCCCTCACTGTTCAAATAAACCTACCATTAAAATTATAGACTGATCATTTCTTTGTCAGTGGGCAAATGTACAAAATCAGCAGGGGATCAAATACTTTTTTCCCTCACTGTATCGTAAAATGCAATTATTAATTGGGTGCCAAAAGCATACAGAAATTCCTCGCCAACCACATGGATTAGGTTTCTGGAAAAGGCCGTGGTAGACAAATACGCGGTTGGTAAAGTACAGGGCCAATGGGAAATAAGGGCCACAGACTTGTCATAGCTTAACTTGCTTGTTAATTAACTAAACACCGAATAAAATACAGTACATTACACAATAACATAATAAAACATAAATAAACATTACATTACCTTTCATATTAACGATGATGACAATGAGATGATCGGGCAAGGGGTAGTTAGAAGGTGTTCAGCCCACCCTCCTCTAACTTCTGGGTCATCAATGACAGATAAGTGGCCAGGCGTACATGTACGTTACAGAACGGATTCTGAAGAAAAACTAAAATAAAATAACTTTATCGGTACGTCTTCCAACCTGAAGATGTAGCGATAAAATTATTTTATTATAGAGGCTCCTACAAGGCCATGCAGGAGGGCGTATGGCACAGTTTGGTACCAGGTATCAGAGTACGGTCATGTCTCTACAGTTCTCTGCGGTGAGTACAGTACAATGTCTTTTAAAATAACGGAGCTATGCCTCTCAATAAAATTTACGTGACCTGCTTGAGCGTTCCAAGATTCAGCGGTGAGCAGGACCCACGCTGCAATTTGCAGATATCTCGGAATGGGAAAACGTAAATGCGAATGTGGTTGCGGTGCGACGCGGTCTATGCACTGCGAGAATTACAGTACACACAACAAAAGAGACGGACAGCTGTGGCACGGAAGAAAACTGCAGCCGATCATCACGTAAAGGCGTGTGGCGGACCCGTGCTTACCAGCGGATACTCAAAAGTTCCAGCCCGCGGTTGGTGAATTGGTACACAAATAATAAACCGCCTGTATGCATGAAACCGCGTTTGGCAAAGGATTCCTGTATAACAAAATGAAAGCCAAGTTTAATGTCGAGATGTGCAGATTAACATGTGCATTTATGTTTACACTAATAACAGAGTGACGAATACTCACGCCACATTCGCTGTACGTATCATTTCCCCCGAGCTGGCGTCGCCCGCAGTAGATGCCAGGGCACAGCTGCTGCATATCCACAGCTGAAAAGGGAAAAAAAAATCGCATTATAATCATACGTATATCTATAATTACATTGTAAATGTTTGCCCTGGTTACAAGTGTATTAATCCATTTTTAATAGCCAATTGATAAATTAATTTTGAGGAAATGTGTAATTAGTTTCATCATTAAATTTGTGACAATCAGGGTCTTAGAAAGAAAATCCTGAATCGTTTCTTCAGCATATTTTGTTTTATTTATTTACGGTGCTATATACATCTTTGTTGTTGTATTCCTCTCTGACCATCTGAAACCATCCATCCAACAGCCAAGCAAAATCATCCAATACTTAGCTTTCAGCCTATGCTAGCAATTTGGGGACGTGCATACAAATATTCGTTTGAAAGCGAAACACAGGACAGTTGTGGCACCTAGAGTCTGTAAGCCACTGGACTTAACTGACCAACTTTCACTGAAATGTTTGTAATTTCGTCCATGACTGCCCAAGCATCCTATAAAGTATAACCTGCACTAGAATTTCTGCTAACAAGGATAAAGATACTGGCATTTTAAAGTATTAAAGCTTTCGTGACTGCATAAAATTACTCATTGTTTTTTTCGGTAAAGTCACGTATGTAGAAATACAAGAAAATTATATTAAAACAAAAAACAATCACGACGTTTCGATCACAACGCAAGCGATCTTCATCAGGTGTCAAGAACAAATCACGGAGGTAAATACGACAAAAAGATGAGAGACGAGAATTCAAACCTGAAAAAAACATTATGTGAAGCACATCCAGTCAAGCCAACAACACAGTTAGACACTTCCTGGTGGACCACGAATTTCAGAAGAGTGTTAAATTTCGTGTTCAACCTTTGGATTGCACATACCAGCATAGATAGAATGAAAAATACGAGGTACACGGTCAGTAGAAATACATATACAAGTCCACCAAGAGGTAAGGAGGGAGGAAAGACGGACAGGGAGGCAGATAGAGGGGGGGGGGGCGGAGGGATGTGTAAGATGTGCGTGTTTGAGCTGCCGCTCTCGCTCTGGCCCCTCCCCCCCTCCAACCGTATTTCCTATTTAAGCTTCTGTTCATCCCTCCGCCCCCCCCTCTCTCTCTATCTGCCTCCCTGTCCGTCTTTCCTCCCTCCTTACCTCTTGGTGAACTTGTATATGTATTTCTACTGACCGTGTACCTCGTATTTTTCATTCTATCTATGCTGGTATGTGCAATCCAAAGGTTGAATGCGAAATTTAACACTCTTCTGAAATTCGTGGTCCACCAGGAAGTGTCTGTGTTGTTGGCCTGACTGGATGTGCTTCACATAATGTTTTTTCAGGTTTGTTGAATTCTCGTCTCTCATCTTTTTGTTGTATTTACCTCCGTGACTTGTTCTTGACACCTGATGAAGATCGCTTGCGTTGTGATCGAAACGTCGTGATTGTTTTTTGTTTTAATATAATTTTAATGTATTTCTACATAAGTGACTTTACTGAAAAAAACAATGAGTAATACTGGCATTTATTCAGCAAAAAACCGACACAGAAACAAACAGCCTCCAATGGCCTGAGGTTTAAAAACCAATCCGCTTTGATCATTGTAGCGTGATGACATGAAAGTCAAAAGTACACAAACCCCTTAAACCCCCGTGGGGTATTTTAAAAAAACATATCAGTGGGAGGTTTGGAAATAATTTCTGTGACGTGCCCTGACTTCGCTAATGTTCTGCCATGGCACGACTTAAGTTGGCTCATTAAGCCTCTGATTAAATAATTGCCTCCATGACATCCGCTGAGTGGAATTTATGGACAATGGCTTGCAAACCTCTTCACCGTCATACACAGGACAGATACAATCCCAAAAGAATTCAAGCAAGCTAAAGTCATTGCCATTCTGAAACCAAGAAATCCCTCCAGCTACAAGCCAATATCCCTTTTTCCTCCACACTGATGGAACGTGCCATTCTTGCCAGACTTTCCCTCGCTATCGATCCCCAACTGACTCCCGAATAAGCAGGATTTCGAACTGGCTTTAGCTGCTACAAACAGATAGTTGCCTTCACCATCCTCATAGAAGCTGGTTTCCAGCATCAACAGATAACTGGTACAGCAATGAGTGACCTCTCTTCTGCCTATGAACCGTTTGACGTCATGGCCTACTACTGAAATTGGCCAAAATTATCAAACGTCGTTCTATGGCACGATGCTCAGCAACCGTACTTTCAGGGTATACCTCGCTGGTAAACACATACACAAGAGAATAATGAACAATGGCGTCCCTCAAGGCTCATTAAGAGCACCGTCACTATTTAACATATATCAGAATCTTGATTTAGACTGGTGGACTCTGATGAGCTATGAAGCTCTTTACTGATGTCCAGTAAATATGTGGCCTGCCATAGGCATCATCTAACAAGTTCATATCTGCAGATAACATAGCCCTTGCTGCACAGGGTATAAAGCTCGAGAACATTGCCAATACAGCTGATCTAACGTTTTGGAGACATTTCCATCACTGGAGACTGACCAAATCTTTCCAAAGCCACCCACAAATGCTTTCCAGCTGAACAATCATGCAGCAGATGTCACCCTTGATGTGTCCTTCTATGATCCTACTCCAAGATAGATATCTAGGGGTTAGCATGGATAGAACCCTCACCTTCAAGCCCCACATTAAACAGATCTGTGAGAAGACCAAAAGAAGAATCACACTGCTACAGAAACTTGCCTAAACGACCGGAGGCGCTTCAGCCGATGTGCTGCCAATTTCTGACCAATCACTGCTCAGTGGCAGGCTATTGTGCTCCAGTCTGGTCCGGGAGCTCACACTTAAAATTGCTCGATGCATTATGGAATGCGCATCATTACCAACACTGAAATAGACACTTAATTCCCTGGATCCCTGTTCTCGCGAATATTCTGCCAAGAAATATCCACAGACATGCTAACTGAAAAGGAGTTCATACTCTTTCTTCCCAACGACAACCTACCCATCATCCAAGACCTTAACAATGTACCTCAAGTCCCAATACCCCTTCTAGGATTGCACTATCACCATCCTAATATCTCACCCAGATCCAAAAGAATGCTGGTAAATAGAATGTAAGAACACGGACATCCAGAATTTGAAATGGAAAAACAGGAAACAGTTTAACTGTGGTCATGCAATCCAAACTATGGACCATAATTATATTAAACCAGTCATATCTGCTCATTCAATGGAGGAACAGCAAAACAACACGCTCTCTCCTGAAGCTCCCTCGTGGAGAGCAGACCTGACATTGGCATTTAGCTCCTGAATATATTGCTGCCATACGCAAGAATAGAATAGTGGAATATAAATCCATGCAGTTTGTTATTTGGAGGGACATGGTAATATTACCATTAATACCACACAGTAATAACATACTTATCCAACAATAATCCATGTATATACAAATACACCATTAGGCAGTAAACTCATCACACAGGCTGACACAGCAATACTTCAATTACAGTGATCCACAGATACACACTAATGCTTTACATCATTACATGCAATGTGTAATATTAAGGAGATTGTAGCATAACATTTACCAAAAATGTACTCATGGCACATGGCAACCAATAACTGATATTGGTTTGTAATATCCCAGGAGTTCATTTACATTTTCAATACATTGAAAATCCCTGCATGGGTTAATAGGGCACTGCATTTAAGATAATAACACAGGCAAAACGCATCTATTCTCTTATCAACTACACTATTCACAAAATCATCTAATGTATTAAATGCACTTTTTTCCAACTTACAGTTGCACAATTCTGTGTCGAAAGAAAAAGGGAGTCACATGTCCCTTGTCCATGGGAATTGTACTTTTATGTAATAAAAATGCATTTTTTTAGTGATGTTCGAATATGTTAACAATTAATGTAGTAGCTTATGAGTCTGTCTGCGTAAGTACATGCAAATACATTTAACACTGTTACGAAAAACAGCGCTAAATAGTTGATCATACAATCAACTATTTTTTTAAAGTTAATATGGGTATCTTATCCCTTATTCACAAAGGGGCCCTGGGCACTAGTGGCAAAATATGAGCGTTACCTGTAAATACTGTAATATTTACTGTATAATACTACCTGATAATAGAATACAGTAAATGAATAACATGTTGGCAAGGGGTTTTCTTACCGAGAGATAATGTATTGCCTATGTAATGTTACAGGTGCACTCCCAAAACATTGGTCTATTAAAAATTGTATTGTACAGTTGCATTAAACAATTAGGCTCAGTGACATATTAGAGAATATAAAATAAAAATCAATCTTCACCATCAAATAAAAATGGGTAATTTGAACAAAAAAATACAGAGTTGAAATAATACCTCTGAAGAGACAGCTGTCATTTTCACTCTTTTTATAATCATGTTCTCAGTGCTTATTTATGTAATAACATGCCAAGATAATAAGTAATGTGAGGGTTTTTTATATTTTCTAGGATTTAAAGAATATTCTGGCAACAGAGTGACATTAATCAGAGCACAAATTGAAAAGTTAGAGCAATTTTAAATGAACCGTTTCAGCCTTCTGTATTCAAACACTGCTGCCTCTTTGGGGTTATTGTTACATTTTCCGAACTTCTTCTGCCATTTTGGTGGTAAGAGTTCACAGCCACTAACAGAGTTATTGTTGGAGAGGAGCCCTGCCAGCAGCCATCCAGGAAACTCGAGGCATTGATTATTGCTGTCAGGGAAATCTGGCGATTTTTTTTTGTTACACTCTTATACGACCAAATAATTTCGTGAAGACAATTTAGCAATTTTCTCCCCATGTCTGCATTTGATGCATTTATTTTGGAAAATGTGAGGTGGTGTATGGGGATACCATAGTAGGATACAATCTTTTCAGCAATTCATTCAATGACCCACTTTCTGTAGAAAAGCTGGACTTTTTGTCAAAGGTCTAAGATTTTTTTTTATTCATCATCTTTCCATGATATATCCACTGCCGGATAAAGTCACCACCAACCATCCTTCATGGTTCCACGATGGAACAATGCACATGAGCTGATTTTATGCTCAATCCCTTCTCGGGTGCTCTCACTCCTTTGACCACTGGTTCGTTATCCTTGCCCACTGGCTATCATCCACCTACAGCAGTGATGTTTCCTGCCTAAGCGCCAGTTTATGCCTTTAACCTGCATTGTTCTCTAAGCCGTGGTATTCTTTCACTCAGTGTAATCATAAGCATGCATCTCTCCACGCTCCTCTGTGCACGTTTGAGATTGTTTTCCATCCTCTTTATCGATATCCATGTTTCTGATCCATTTCATACAGCAAATACACACTGATTAAAATGTTTCCCCTTCAGATACATTGGGATGTTGCTTTTCATTACCAAGTCCAGATTTCCAAAAACATTTAAATTAACCCACATTATATTGATCTCAGTTATAGTTTCAATAACTGCCATTGGTTCACATTATGCTGCTGTTTTCCAGTCATGTTCCCCTCACAAATGTTTCTACTTATTTAGCAAACTTGTTGTACATTAATTTTGTTTTCCCAATACAGTATTTACTTTCAGCCCAACATTGCAGCCTTCTCCATGAAGTTGTTCTAATCTTGTGTGTGGTTCATTCCCATTGGACGTTATAATGACTATACAACTAGACAATCTGAGATGATTAATAACTTCTCTATTTATCTGTATGCCTTTGTTTCTCCAATCAAATTTTAGCAAAACATCACCCCATGTTCCTGTGAATAACATTGGCGGCGAAACCGTGCCTCTTATTTAGCTGGCCTGCCGCTGCTGACACCATTATCCGACTCCTCAACTATCCGACTCAACCACTTTAATGTAAAATTATAGTTGTTGCTCCACGTTAGCCATACGAAGAGCGTCTTCAAAGTCTGGGCATTATGGTATTTGATCTATACGGTCAGCGGTAGAACACGTCCACCTTGCTTACGTAGTTTGGTTGGCTTATATACATCGTCCATTATTCAGCTCTCTATGATAGTGAACAATGTATATAACAGTACTGTATAGACATGCATTTGCATGTGATAAAAAAAATGTTTAACACGTAGGCTTTCGCGACCGACCTAACCCAAAAAGCTCTTATAGATTTCAAAAATGTTGGCATCTTAGAACTTTTAGGTTGACGTTCTAATAAAAAAACAAAGGACAAGTATTCAGCATTACAAACCAACAAAGAATACCAAGGTAGAAATACATATAAACAATCGACATAACACGTACGCATGGTGTAAGGAGACCGAGATGGGGTGGGGGGAGGTGGTCGCTCCTCGCCGCCTCTGGCCGGGTTTGAGGCTTCGTTACCGGCTGCCGATCCAGTCGAGGTCGGTTACGCACTTGCGAACTAGGCCTTGCCGGCCTTAAGTCCTCAAAAACGCACTAAACGCGAACAAAAACAGCCCAGTGAAGCCGTGCAGGCATCGGGAGAGTTACGAGTGAATGTTAAAAATGACAAGGGTTAGTTTAGTTTGACGGCGCTTTTGTTACGGGGGATGAACGCGTGAGACGGAGACGCACCAACCCGGACGTGACCGGGGCTCCCCCCCTCCGCGATGCCAGACCAGAGGTTTAATTTCCCGTTATCTTTAAATTTTCGTTTTTAGATACTATATTAGATTTTGTTGACAATATAACTTATAACACAGATTAAATGTTATACGAGGTGACGTTAAGGTTTCAGGTTTAACATGCAGGCTTTCGCGACCAATGTTATTCCATTATAATTTTTTTAATGGGTGAGATCGCGTAAACGTGTGTCGTTTTTATATTCTTGGTTCTTTCGGTAAAGTCACGTAGAAGGGAAACAATAAAATAATTTTAAAAAATACAAACACAGAGACAATTTCAGCCGAGAAGATGGATTCTGGCTTAGCAATCATTGGAAGGATTTGATCAAACCATTTCGGGTCTTAATTGATTGTTCACACTTACGGTGGCTTTCAGACCGCATCCATTATTTTCGTCTCCCCCCTCATCTTTTCCGAACATAGATGGACTCTTTTTGATTTAAAGCTTTCGTGACTGCAGTAATTCATATTCTTAGTTCTTTCGGTAAAGTCACGTTGAAGGGAAACAACAAAATAATAAAATATTAAAATATATTTATATACTTATATATTATTTATATAGTTATATATTTATATATTAAATATGTTTATATTTTTTTATATTTTATTATTTTGTTGTTTCCCTTCAACGTGGCTTTACCGAAAGAAATATATAAATATATATAAATATATTTTTATATTTTATTATTTTGTTGTTTCCCTTCAACGTGACTTTACCGAAAGAACTAAGAATATAGATGGACTCGTCCATCTGAACAAACTGCCAAATCGCTCTCCGTGGTGCTAAAGTTAAAAATAAACCGCCACTTTTTTCAAATTTTCTTGCTGTGGTTTTCACACCTGATGATGATTGCTTGTGTTGCAGTCGAAACGTCGTGACCTTCACGTCCTACACTGGCGCCGAGCGGAGAGAGAAGGTAAAGCAAATGGCAGCTAGCCTGCTAACGCAGCAGCAGGGTTTTTTTTCCCGTGCTAACAAAGCTCAGGAAAATGCAACAATAGCCAGTTATGAAGTAGCTCAACTCATTGCCCTACACAGGAAACCTTTCTCAGACGGTGACTTCATCAAACAGTGCCTCACTAAAGTCGTGGGAATAATGTGCCCGGAGAAAATGCAGGATTTCAACGACGTTAGTATGTCCAGAAATACGGTTGCGTGGCGAATTGAAGACTTGTCGGCTAACTCAAAACAGCAAGTGTCAGATAAAGCTTGTGCTTTCGATTTTTACTCGATTGCATGTGATGAGAGCACAGATGCCACGGACACTGCACAGCTGTTAATTTGTTTTTGCGGGGAGTTGATGATAATTTTTGTATTACGGAGGAACTGCTCGATCTTCGGAGTCTAAAGGGAACAACAACTGGGAAGGACATGTTTGAAGCTGTGTCAGATGCAATTGACCAGGCTGGACTTAAATGGGACAAGCTGTGTGGAATTACAACGGATGGGGCTCCAGCAATGACAGGCGGGCGCAAAGGAATGGCCTCTATGGTGAGTGCCAAGGTGCGGGAGAGCGGAGGTGAGACTGTCAAAATGCACTGTATCATCCACCAAGAAGCCCTCTGTGCCAAGATAATCCAGCTTGGCGATGTGATGAACACAGCTGTGAAAACTGTCAACATAATTCGGGCACGAGGGCTTTACCACAGAGAATTTCAAGCGTTCCTCTCTGATGTCGATGCTGAATACGGGGACCTACTCTACCATTCTGAAGTGCGCTGGCTCAGTCGCGGCTCCGTGCTGCAGCGGTTTTATTCCCTGAGATCAAATATCGACAAGTTTTTTTAAGAAAAGGGCAAACCTCTCCATGAGATCAGTGACCCTTTATGGTTGGCAGATCTGGCTTTTTTAGTTGATCTCACTGATCATCTCAACACCCTGAACAAGAGACGACAAGGCAAAGAGCCACAGCTGTATGCGCACATGAAAGCATTCCGTGCGAAGCTCCGTCTCTTCGAGTCACAACTGCGCAACTTCAATGTAGCGCACTTCCCCACGCTGACCGAAATCAAATGCGCATTTCCAAATGCCAAGCTCTCTGCAAAAAATTGGGAGAATATGTGTCTGTGATCACATCTCTCATGACAGAACTCAGCGCTTCCAAGATTTTTCTGTTATTGAGAAGGAAATCACACTGTTTGCGGCTTCGTTTTCAATGGATGCAAAGAAGTGGAGGAGAGTCTGCAATTAGCACTGATCGAAATTCAGTGTGATGATTCTCTGAAGAATCAGCATCAGCTTCTCTCCCTACCTGACTTCTACCGGAGCTTGGAAAAGGCCAAGTTTCCTCTGACGAGACGCCATGCAAAACGAATGATGAGTCTGTTCGGCTCAACATACATCTGTGAGCAGACATTCTCTCTGTTAACGCTGAACAAAAGCAGGCTGAGAACCAGAACGACCGACAGCCATCTCCGTGACGTCCTTCGCATCTCAAACACCAAACTTACTCCTGACCTGCCAGCTATCCTTCAGACCAAAGCGCAGCATCACTGCTCCCACTGAGCGCAACATTCTTCCCATTACAGGCGAGTGAAAAATATACACGCAGTTTTCATTTGTTAATAAGCCCAATTACTTAATAAATTCAGTCAATTAAAGTTGATGACAATTTTTTTAACAAACGTTAGTTGATATATTCTTGGTTCTTTCGGTAAAGTCACGTAGAAGGGAAACAATAAAATAACAAGCCCAATAATTTGTGTAATAAGCTTGAAATATCCACATCCCCTATTTCTTTTTGTCTCTCCCTTCATACAGGGACAATGAAGGGGGATCAGCACCCTAAGATCCAATCTGAGGCTGTCACTGACAGATAGACCTGCCAACACTTTTTGTAAAAAATAAAATGAAAATCTACTTAATGGAGAGCTATGATGGAGGCTTTTTTTTCTTAAAACATGTTCAATTATCAAACGTAATTTACCTGCATTTGATTGATTTTGCCAATATTAGTGCATGAGAAGTGAGGCAATATACCTCACGTCTAGTGAGTGGCCCAGCCCTTCGTATATTTTTCTGTATGTGGCCCTCGGGACAAAAAAAAGTTTGGACACCCCTGCTCTAAAGTATAGAAAAAGGATATTACCCACAAACTTTGCTTTTTGTGACCGGAACTTGCACACGTTTTCTCATTGCAAACAGGTAACATTTCAAAATATCACTGCCCTGGTCACAAAAGCAAAGGTTGTTGGGGAATAATAGCCATTGTCTGTACTTTTGAGGCATGAGCGATTCGAAAATAACACTACCTAGGAACAAAACTAAATTGTTACACAGTGACTCCATTGCATCTCGAAGCGTTGTGCAAAATACGCGTGCGTGTCTGTCGACGGACCGCACGTCAAACTCTCCCACGGTCCCATCTCTTAGCGGTTTAAAAAAAAACCCCAACAACACGCTTCGCGGTGCTGTCTGCAACCGATACAACAACAAAAGTTGGTTTAAAAAAAAAACGCGTTTGTAAAACGGAAGCCTCAGAGGCGGAAAAGGAAAAAGCCTCCGCCCGCTCCTCACGGGATCCCGTAGCAGCTGAAGCCTGGTGGCCATTCACGTGACCGGCCCCTCGCCCCTGACCGCGGGTTGCGAGCAAGTGACGGTCGCGAGCGGATACAATCACAACAACAACAACAACCAGCAGCAATTATAACAACTGTGCTTGCCTCTGGTCATTCATGGTGACAATTATAACGACGATGACGGCTAGACCGTGTCGATCTGCTCCTTGCGGGTTTTAAGCCAGGCAGCTTGCAGGCGTCACGGCGACTTCGTGGACCTGAATTCAACCAGGTGAGACGCACTGAGATTTGACCGGTTGACAGGTTATATGATTATTCAAGCAGGTGAGGTACCTCTGAGATGTGACAGGTGAGGGGCTATATGATTATTCAACCAGGTGAGGGGTTATATGATTATTCAAACAGGTGAGGTACCTCTAAGATGTGACCGGTGAGAGGCTATATGATTATTCAACCAGGTGATGGCCCACAGAGATGTGACCGGTTGACAGGTTATATGATGTTTTTTTTTTGTTGCGGTTGCACCCGATTCAAGAGCCGAATGGCTCACAGGGCTATACCAAATAAATGAACTATGAGGTCCCTCTGACCTGTTGACGGGCTATATGATAATTGAACCAGGTGATGGCCCACTTAGATGTGACCGGTTGACAGGTTATATGATTAATTATTGAACCAGGTGAGGTCCCTCTGACCTGTTGACGGGCTATATGATAATTGAACCAGGTGAGGCCCCACTGAGATGTGACCGGTTGAAAGGTTATATGATTTTTTCACCAGGTGAGGTTCCTCTGACCTGTTGACGGGCTATATGATTTTTTAACCAGGTGAGGGCCCTCTGAGATGTGACCAGTTGACGGGCTATTAGATTATCCAGCCAAATAAGTTCCTTCTAAGACGTTACCAGGTGAGGTCCATCTGTACTCTTTGGTTTTTTCGGTAAAGTCACGTAGGTAAAATAAAAAATAAAACAATATAATGAAACAACTAAATTAAATCACGACGTTTCGGAGGCAACACAAGCTTCCGTCTTCAGGTGGAACAGTCACAGCAAGATAGCTGCATCAAGTGAGGCGCTCTGAGACACCCGAGCTTATATACAGGTTAAGGGGGGAGGATGAGCCAGGCAGGGGATGATGATGAGGTGCGGGGCTAAGTTAATCTGTCTTTTGTTATGCTGAGGGTTCGGGGGATGCGGTGGTTCACTGCACGGGGGCAATGGAAAAAAGGCTGTGAACTTATAAGGCAGCTAAAGTTTTGACTTGGTTTATGACATCTTTCCAGTGGTTGCTTAATTTAAAACTATCTTCTCGGTTGAAGTTGTGTCTATGTTTGTATATGAATCCTTGCAGTCACGAAAGCTTCAAATCTAGAGGTCCATCTATTAATTATTCAACCATATTAGATTATTATGGCAATACTATATTGTATAAGGAGAGGTTTCTCATTCAATGCCCCGTTGATTATATTATATATTGCGTTATATTTTACATTGGAGGACACAATTCAAATTTTTTGGGAGAATGAGTGCCTGAGCATTGCCCATTTTCGTGCATTTTCGCCAAATGCTATCTATTACGCTTGAAAATACTCAAATATACCATATGCTTAGTGCTCATTGGGTAGTTGTACTATTGTAATTTTAAAAGTTCTGCTCTACCTTGACTAAGTTATGTATGTAACTCCTCTCACGTGTGACTCAATTTCATACACTTTATAAAACAAATTGAAATGTGGTGCGTAAATGCTTAATATTTCTTCATGTATTGTATGTTCTAATCATATGCTGGCAGCTGTTGATACTCTTTGATTGAACCATGGCTGTGAATATATTTTTAGTACAGTAAACGAGTGCATATTTCATGGCAGCTAAATTGTCATTCTGGAATGAAGGTGTTGTTGTTCATGAGGGTACAGGGCCATGGCATCCAGCAAGTACCAAACGGTTGTGGAGGGGGAGGCCTCGGAGACCGACTCAGATGAGGAGGTGTGTACCACTTCAGTCGCAGCAGAACCCAGCGCATGCATGGTGGTCACAGGAGAGGCTTCTGAAACGGACGAGGATGAAGGGGAGGAAGCAGAAGAAGAGGTTCAAGCTGTCCGTAACAACGGTCTGATACAGCACGAGGACCTGACCTCGCTGACAGGACAGGGTGCCATCTCATCGTTGACTGTGGAGAGACCCGGGAGGGTGGAGATCTGCGGCGAGACAGAAGTGCCCGCGCAAATCTCCCGGCCACCGGGGACGAGGAGTTACAACACGCTGCTGCAACTGAAGCTACGAGAAAGCAATGCGCGTCTGCGGGGTGACGTGGCCGAGATGGTGCGCAAGGCATACACCACAGCCGCCAGGGACGTGCGCAACACCACGCAGCGGCTGGGCGACTCACAGGTGGTCATCATAGAGGCGTCAAACAGCCTGCACCATGCCCTGGACAATCTACACAGCATCCGCGACAAGATGGACATCATCACCAGCTGCAATTTGCTGCCAGAAATCCACCTGCCTGCCGAGCACAAGCCTTCCTGATGCCTCTCACTGAAGGGTTATCTTATAACACCTGAATAAATAAATAAAAATATACAAATCCCAGGAACACGTTTGTTGAATTCATATAACATGTTTTTCAATATATTTGTTGATTTGTTTTGGTCCATGTAATGTATAAATAAATTGTTTTGCAGAATTAATTTATCATTATGCAATGCATAACTACTGTTTATGCAATGCATAGTGTTATTGCGTTGCATAAACAATGTTTTGTAATCGGTGGCACAGTGGTTATGACCAAGACTAACGTAAATCGTGAATGATATGTGAACCTATCATAGTCCTACCCTTCACAAACCTGCACTGATCAACATGGTGAAGTATGATCAACAGCCCCCATGAGCAACAGGGGAGGCCTTCCGGAATTGTTTGGCAAGGGCTAAAATTATGATGGTAGAATCCAAAATATATAACCAATGATCAGTAATTTTTATTTGATCATTAATTATTTGTCAGTGCAAGACAAATGGCTTAAATTACTTAAAACAAATTATTTGATGTGTTTCCTTCCGGTTTTGAAACAGCAGCAACTTGTAAAAGGTAAATAATAGGTATATCTCAAGTTTCACTTGATTGTTGCCAGATGTGAAATCCTAAAAAAGCTGGGTACTGTTCTGCATTTGATCAATTCTAAAATTCCTTATAGGTCACTTAAATGTTTAAAGGTTATGCTTTACAACAATGTGTACCTCTAGACATTTATTTTTATGACACCCCCCCCCCGAGTGTTATTCTGCCTGTGTAATTACTATTGAGATATGTGCACCTACAATGTGACTGGGTCGTGCACCTCATCACCTCATGTAGGTGTTATGTGAAATGCCCTGATGTAATGTATCTCCTAAACAATATGTGAGTTCTATCGAGTTATCACGTGTACGTTTGAATATGCAGTTTTGGATATATGGACGGTGAAATAAATATTGCACTGCATGGCCTTGTTCAATTAATGCAGTTTTATCCAAGACAGTAAAGTACATTATTGTGGACCGAATAATAAAATGAGTCTCTTGAGTTTCCTTGCGATGGAAATCTGGTGTCGGATGTGCAGGCAGTCCCTGAGATACGAACGTTCTAACTATGAACGAACCAGCATAAGATATTATTTTCAACCATCCGACTTCCAAATGTTCGGTCACATCTACGACCCACAGAACTATTTTGTTCTCTCGGAGCGATCCTCCACAAGATGTATTGAGTCCCAGCATCCCGTGTGAAACACCCCTTCCGACAAGTAAGCCAGTATCAGGACTCAAGTGAAAATAATGCATTCCTTTTATGTTTTATTTACGATGCAGTATCAAAATATTACATGCAAATGTACAATATTTTTTAGTTTAACAATGCTTCCCTTTTTTTTGGTTAACAGTGCTTCCCATTTTTTATTGAACCATAACACTTTTTATAAACACTGACCATATGTACAATATTGAGTTCCGAAATAACAAATCTACTTACGAATGTCTAGGGAACATAACCCGTTCTTAAGTAGAGTACTGTATTGCATGGTACATGTACAGACCCATCTGTTATTCTGCTCCTGGATGAGGGCTTCCCCATGCGAGTTGTTGGGGGTTATGTGACAAAACCTTCACGTTGGTTAAAAGGTGGTAAATTAGAGCATTGTCCACTACAATGATTACAGTACTGTACTCCAATGGATTTTGCTGCACTGTCCTCTGTTGGCAACAATCCAGCAATGGCCTACAGCACAGTATAGCTGCTCCGTATATTAACAAAAAAATATTGCATCCGTTAATAATACTGCCTTCAAAAGAAAACGTTTATAAGAGGTGATGTTTCGGGAAGAAACCTCAGAGGTAGTTGACTTATGTTGTGAAGGGGCATTGGCCGAAATTGTTTTTCTTTCCTTCAGTGTTTTTGGTAAGTTTTTTTTGTACGTGTGTGTCACTGCCAACGGTATATATTACGAACTAAATCAATCAGCCAAGCACGAAGATAATATTGTGAACATTATTTGAATCCGTTGCATTGGCAGTGGTGCACAAAACAAAAAAACATTCATCAATAACATTGTGCAGCCTTAAAAGAAACATACAAATAGGCGACGTTTCAGGCAATATCCCTTCATAATACTGTGTGCTTTCGTGCATTTGAACGTTCATCGTTGAATTCAACTATCTGCGAAACTTTACCCCTTGTCAATGCCAAACATGTACTGCATGTACACTAAACATGGGGAATACTGTATCTTTAAAAGTTGTATAATCTGTAGATGCCACTGGCTTTCCATGTTCTGCAAATGTAGATTCCACTGGTTCTTCATGTTCTGCTGATGTAGATGCCACTAATTCTTCATGTTCTGCAGATGTAGATGCCACTGGTTCTTCATGTTCTGCAGATGTAGATGCCACCATCACCATGAATTGCGCAGCGGTTGAACTTACGGCTCTCGGTCTAAACAGGGCAACTGGGACATACGAAACCAGGTTTGTGCGTATCTCAGAAGGTTCGTAAGTCGAATGTTCGTAAGCAGAGGAGTCCCTGTTTACTCGTGTGCGCCCAACACCGCACGCTCCTTCTGATCACGTGACTTTGGCGCGCACTCGTTGCGTACCGAACACGTGCGCGCACTCGCGCGCCGCGGCGGGAATGAGCGCAGCGGCGATTGGCTCGAGCGTCGTTTCCCCTCCCCCACCTCGTCCCCCCTTTCTTCAACGCCGCGCGTCTATTGGCTGCAACCTTTTTTTTGCGCACCGCGGTAAAAAGGGAAGAAGAGATACTCCAACCCCGCCCCCACCACCCCAAACCCCGCCCCCACCACCCCAAACCCCACCCCACCCATTTCGGGGCAAACCGTTGAAAGTGAGAACGCGTCACACCGGTATCGAATTCTCCACGCCATCTTCCTCGGGGCGTGTGTGAATCAAAGACTCCATAAGCGCGTGCGTCGCCTCTCGATGACGCAACCCCGCCCAATGCTAATGAATGGACAAGCCACTTGACCAACATGGCCGCGCGCTGGTTCAGCTCCGTCGTCGAGGCGCCGGCCAGGGCGCCCCCAACCACCACCAATCCCCCCCCCCTCCCCCACAGCTCTTGAGCACCGGCGTCTGGAACGTTCCTCTCGTGGACGCGCCTAGCACAAGGTCTCCCGTGTCGCACGTCCTCAATCCGCCGTCATCCGCGCTCGCCGAGCCCCGCGACACGCGCCGATCGAAGCCGCTCGCACCCGCCTCGTCCTTGCCCTCGAGTTGGAAGCAAAATGCCCGAGAAATCCATGTCCGTTCGAGGCAGCGGAGGGAAGATGGGAGGCGCCTACCAAGACCGCGAAAAGCCGGCCATGATCCGCTCCAGCAACATCTGCGCCGCCAAAGGTGCTGGTGCTTGTTGCTGGTTGTTCCCTTGCCGTTTTGTCTCCCAAGCCGCATGGTTTAATGACGAGAACACGGCTAATGATGTCGCATTGATTTGTTACGTCGTGTTGAATGTTTGGAAGGAGACTTGACGCGTGCTCATTGACAACTCGCAGCTTCCATTCATTCGCTGTCGTGCCCATCCCAGTCAACGGTGGCTTCGTGTGCAATGTACGTTTTAATTTTTTTACGAAAATTGAGGGCAAATTTGTAACAATCGTATATTTGTTTCCATGTGTGGACCATGCTAGTTATTACAACTTGGCGTGAGATTTGTTAGACCTAAGGGCGCAGCTAATCGGCGTCGGTGCAGCTGTCCAATGTCAGATGCATTGACGTAAAGGCGAGGCCACAAGTCTTGATATGGAAACACGCAACACAAAGGCTCGTTCTTGCACTCCCTTTGTCTATCCACTACTGGATTAGAGCCACCCACCCGTTATGGGGGAGGGTTGGTAGTTGATCATACTTCACCGTAGATGAAAAGTAATTTTGAAAAGGCACTCCTACCTTGATCATTGAAAAACAATCCTTGCGTTTCCAATTCTAAAATGGGGCCTCGTCAATGTACCGGTGTATGTAGTTGAAGACATGGATTTGCTTAAAATGAACCCCAATACGACGAATCTCAAGTCGAGGTGGACACAGCAAGGATTAATGTCCAGTATATGTGCGTTTAATTAAACGTTGCCTGTATCATAAACATACGATGCAGCGTTAAATGCACCCGTGTGATGGGAGTCACGGTCATGTTTTCATGAAAATGTGAGTATCGTGATACCACATGAGTAAAGTGAATGCTGTAATGACGCGAGTACTTTTTTTTATTTATGGTCAAAATTGGTTTGAACTCGGGACCTAGAGAGCTTTAGGGCCTGTCTAAAAGTAGGAATTTTTCAGGCTGTATTTTTCTTTAACAGCTCCAGTTAAAACTACAATCATCAGCTCGCTAAATGTACAATCATTGCTTTTTTGTGAAAGGCCTTTCTAACTTTCCCAACCCTACACGGCGTATTGTAGACACGAGATGGGTGTTTTTTACGTCCAAGTACAGAGGTCAAGTGTCAACTCAAATATACACGGGTTAGGTCCCTATAAGGCAGGCAATTCTTAAGTATATGAAAGGGAAAGTGGCACATTTTTTGTTACCAAAATTACAATTCCTACCCCAACGTGTAGCGTATTCGTTAACCTGGAGGAAAGCTGCAATGCTTTACGTTGTCAGCTGAAACCCAAAAGCTTTGGGAATTTGTCGCTGGGGTGACGTTTTCAGGGCGTCACAAAGTACCTGTACATGTGTTGTTGTACGCGTCAAATGCACGCTTCGACCGTTGTCGTTCAAGTAAAAAAATGTTTGTTTTCAGCGGCCTATTTCGGAGGACCTCATTTTTTAACTGTCACAGACACTTGGCCATAGTCATCCGTGAATAAATAAATTTGTATACCTCGCTGTGCTTAAGTGTTTACTCTCGCTCCTCGTTGGACATTGCACACTTTTTTTTCCATATGAACCAAAATCCTAATTCGACGTTTGCCATCAGATATTTGAAATCTATTTTAGCGAGACGGATTTGTAAATTAACTTTGGTGTTCACATCGGACAAATTATACTCAACTGCGACAGTTATTACTTAGATGTACCCCCCCGCCGCTCATGTAAAAACGTGCAATTTTGTCTCATTCCTTAATTTACAACCACTTTGGACACGGTTTGCTAAGTGCAGGCTTGCGTTCCTGTCTCAAATATCGACCTGGAATGTTAAGCTGATGGCCAAAGCGTCTCCCTGCTCAAATGGACAATGGGTGGCTATCTGGCGGCCCTGATACATTTTTGGATATGTAATTGCCCCAATGTGGCACTCAAGTTGACCCCTCAATTGTGAATCAAACGCTCATCATAGTAGCACCCAGCTGGTAAGCTGCTAAATGATGAGTTGTTACACTTAGCCGAGTAATGTTTGATATCAAGTTTTCTGTAGGATAGATTTGTCAACTTGCACCTTTCAAGTCTAGGCTCAAGACCTTCCTTTTCTCCTGGGCCTATCTCTAATGTAGATATGCCCACAATCTGTCCAATGTTTTGAATTGCATTCTCATTTAGATGCTATATAAATCAGTATTGTGAAAGTTGAGGCTTTTCTCCGTGCGAGGACTCAAGTCTCTTGTGTGCGTTGCTTCACAGCGATTGCCGATGCAATCAGAACAAGCCTCGGACCCAAAGGCATGGACAAAATGGTACGAGAGGCAACCCTAACGTAAATTGCGGTTTCATAATTCACTTTTGTCACATAAAGGTCACAAGACTCAATGGCAATGTTATGAAAGTATAATACTATTAATGTTGCACCACGTATACAATAGCTTTAAATGCAGTTATATGCTTGTCATTAATACCACAACTGTAATTGGTCATCAGATCCAGGACGGTAAAGGTGACGTCACAATTACCAACGATGGAGCAACAATTCTTAAGCAGATGCAAGTGACGCACCCTGCAGCCAAAATGGTGAGTGTCTCTCGTGTTAAAATGGTTTGGACTATGAACTTGATGTTCACTAACACTTGCATTTGAGCAGGTTCTACAGGAAGAGCTATGCTGTTGTAGATTCTTGGACGCGCTTGCTTGTTGTAGTTTTCTTACAAAGGATTTATTCCATTACTTGTTGTGTCCTTGTAGCTGGTGGAGCTCTCCAAAGCCCAGGACATTGAAGCAGGAGATGGCACAACTTCTGTTGTGGTCATTGCTGGAGCTCTGCTGGATGCCAGTGCAAAACTGCTGCAAAAAGGTGTTTTGCACGTTTTAAACAGTTTTGGAATCTTCCATTAAAGATGAGGTGAGTTGCACACTTTTTTTAATTACTACTTGTGATCTATACAGGAATCCACCCAACAATCATCTCTGAGTCATTTCAGAAGGCCCTGGAGAAGGCTCAGGAGATTTTGGAGTCAATGTCCTTGCCTCTGGAGCTGTCTGATAGACAGTCCCTCCTCAACAGTGCGACCACAGCTCTCAACTCAAAGGTGGGTCTTCAGCTTTGGTTATCTGATAGGCCAAATGCAAAGCCTGCCAAGTAAATCTTTTTTAACAAAACTATCCGCAACCTTGTTTGTCTTTACACCACGTTGAGCCCCACCATCGAAGACCTAAAAAGATACAGCAGTTTACATTTAATGGGCTGCTGTATTCACTTGGTTAATTTGGTTGCTGGAGAGTGGGACGCGTGTATCTGATATATTGGTAAACGCAGCAGGTGTTTTCAGTGTTTTTTTTCTTACCTGTTCAGGTAGTGTCCCAGTACGCGAGCTTGCTGGCACCGATGAGCGTGGATGCTGTTATGAAAGTGATCGATCCAGCCACGGCCACCAGCGTTGACCTCAATGACATCAAGCTCATCAGGAAACTCGGGTAAGAACCTATCTGTTTGCGCAGTCTTGTATATTTGATTATTTCAGCGTAGTTCACTGAATCGGTATGAACCTATTTTTCTGTTTGTGTTCATTACCTTTGTATGCTCTTCAGGGGAACCATCGACGATTGTGAGCTCGTGGAGGGCCTGGTCCTCACGCAAAGAATCTCCAACACTGGGATCATTCGAGTGGAGAAGGCGAAAATTGGCCTCATCCAGTTCTGCCTGTCCCCACCCAAGACTGATGTAATTCAATTACATATACCCTTGGCTTTTATTACATCTAGTTTTATCACGGAAAATCCAGTTTTACCATGGAAAGTCCAGTTTTACCATGGAAAGTCCAGTCTGAAACATTGGAGTTGGTTGTGGCCGTTTTACAGATGGAGAACCAAATCGTGCTGTCGGATTACACCCAAATGGACCGTGTTTTGCGTGAGGAGCGCACCTACACCCTTAACCTGGTCAAGCAGGTTAAGAAGGCGGGCTGCAATGTGCTACTGATCCAAAAATCTATTCTAAGGTGAGCTGGGCTGTGAGCGTCACTGAATTATTTTACAGTGGAGCTGAAAGACTTTACATTGTGTCAAAGAGAAGTAGCATGAATATTTGCTTAGAGCTGCTTGAAATTTGCCACCACTCACCAGAATGGATTTGCTAATCGCAGCACATTTTTTTTGCGATTTATTCAGAGATGCTCTGAGTGACCTGGCACTACACTTCCTCAACAAGATGAAAATAATGGTGGTGAAGGACATTGAGAGAGAGGACATAGAGTTCATTTGCAAAGTGAGTAAAGGTTGAAAATACTGTTTTCCATTGATTGTGTTGATATTAAAATGCGATGTGTTAACACTTAATATTGCATTTCCCCTAGACAATTGGTACCAAGCCCATTGCTAGCGTGGATCACTTCACTGCCGAGATGCTGGCATCTGCTGAGCTTGTGGAGGAGGTCAGTGTGGGCAGCAGCAAGGTGGTCAAGGTACGTGTGCAAATTAAAAACTCAGCAAAATATTTTCATCATCTCTACAGCACCCCATACCTTGTTTTCTGCTCAAATATCGTAATAAATTACCCTTCCGCATTCTTGAGAATTGGACATTACCGACCAAGGTGTCTTTCTGCAGGTTACAGGGTGTGCGAACCCGGGCAAGACAATGAGCATCCTGGTCCGTGGCTCCAACAAGTTGGTACTAGAGGAGGCAGAGCGCTCTCTCCACGATGCCCTCTGTGTCATCCGTTGCCTGGTCAAGAAGAGGTGTGCAAGTGTAGTGCACCGCATGCAAGCAACCCTTGCTGTAAGCATGTGTTAACGCTGCACGCTGGTTGTGAAGGGAACGTGAAGGTGAGTTCTGCCGCCTCTTCCCTGTGTGGTGATCACAGGGCCCTGATTGCTGGAGGCGGAGCCCCCGAGATCGAGCTGTCACTGCGCCTGACGGAGTACGCGCGCACGCTCAGCAGCATGGAGGCGTATTGCGTGCGTGCCTATGGCGAGGCCATGGAGGTCATCCCCTACACGCTGGCTGAGAACGCAGGCCTCAACCCCATCAGCACGGTCACAGAGCTGAGGAACCGCCATGCCCAGGGCGAGAAGACTGCTGGCATCAATGTCAGAAAGGTCAGTGGCATGCTGTTGACCACACAAGCATGTTGCACCATGTTAAGTAGTTTTTTTTGTTGTTCCTGATGAGTAGCTCCAATATGAATTAAGGGTTTTTCATTGTCTAAAGGGTCAAGGGTGTATCGCATATATTGTTGGGACACCAATTCAGTGCAACTATAAAACATAGCTTCACAGCTAAATGACCTGTCAATATACTGCACATATATCCATATGGTGTATTTTGATAGTGTTCAAAGACCATGGTCTCGTCAAATAGAATACTGATGAATGATCGTTGGTCATGTAAGTTTGAATTTACTTTAACTGCTGATCAGTTAATTTCCACTGAAGCCCATTTGTTTGTGATGGCAACTAGGGTGGTATCTCCAACATCCTGGAGGAGCTGGTGGTGCAGCCCCTCTTGGTGTCCCTCAGTGCAGTCTCCCTGTCCACCGAGACGGTCCGCAGCATTCTCAAGATCGACGACATAGTAAGGCACTCTGAACCACGAACCCAGGCCTGACTTACACTGATCTTCTGCATTTGAGTGCATATTTATGAATGCATCTGAAATTGTTTGTGCTCCTGTGAAATACTTGTATGATCACACATTGAAGACAGATAGACCCATGCATAATCTAAACCGGTGGTTTTCAGCTTTTTTGGTGTGACAGCCCCCAATCAAGACTAGACCCTAGACCCCAGCCCCCCTCCCCCTGGTGTGAGAAGGCTTGTCTCAACATGTTTGTTGCACAATACCTAAGTGTAACTGATAAAAATGTACTTTTGCGTTGCTGCTTAAGATCCCAATTTATTAGCGCACAACTTTTATAATTGCAGAGATCATCACCTGGTCATGTAGCTAGTGTTTAATATGCTTTTATTGTATCTTTTTCAGGTGAACGCCAAGTAAACATCTACATTTAAACATGGTGAACACGACATGGCAGGAACAAAGTAGCTTCCACATTGCGTAGAAAACAAATTTTATTTGGCTGCAGTAGCCAAATTGTTTGAAATGATCACATCGTCTTGTCTTTTTATTAAAAAGACACAAGTGTCCACATTACACTGTTGAGCACTGAATAAAAGCTGAGATTACTGAAGTTGCAGCTGTCCTGTGCAAATTCCATGACTTGCTTCTCACCTGCTATTGGTTGGCATGTGCCATGATCTGGGTCTGTCAAGAGAAATGTACAATGAGGTTTTGTTAATCCAGTGCACATTTAAATTGAAGCACAATAACTTTGTTCACTTCAGATTGGAGTATTACCAACACCAATTAAGTGGTAGATTCCCAAGTGGGGTATGATTTGCTTCCGTTGGTTATTGTGGCATTTCCTGATTGCAATTAATGAACTATTTGTATCTTGTAAGGATAACTGCTAATGGCCACGTGTATGCACATGACATACAGCCAAACAATTTAAAACATCAAATTTTACACATTCTATCTATGCATGTTTAATTGATGCATTGTTGCACCCTTTTCAAGTCGCATTATCTGGTATAGTTGCTGGGGATGACACGCACCTTGAGAAAAGGCAGTGCATTGGTGGCCTGAAGACCCAGACTGCGGAGCAGAACCACAGGCCCGAGTGTGGTGGAGTATAGTCGCTTGAGGCCGTCAATGGCCAGCATGGTGGGCAGGTTTTGCCTTTGCTGGGTTGTCTCGTACTTGCTCAGGTGTTGCAGAGAGCCTGAAGAGAAATTGAGAGTTATCGCCAATCCAACTTTAATTTTAAAATCATTCTTTTAAAATCATTCTGCCACTGCCATTTGAATTGCAGACTGAACATGCTAGAATGCACTTTCAAAAGCCAGTGTTTATCATCCCTACAAGTATGATAAATACAAACAAGTAACATTTGCAATTTTCCAGATACTGCTATAAATGGTAGTACCTTATTTATGCTCATGTACCTTGCCTGAAAAGCAGTCAGTTTACAAAATCTGGTATATAACTGTTTCTGGTGGATGATGGTAAACAATACACAGGCGTTTCTGGGAACCTAAAAAAATTGGGTCATTAATCCCATAGATGGTAGAAACGGTACAAATATTACTTGCCGATTTGTTTTTCTTTCTATCAGCCATAAATATTTTACAGAGTTTAATCAAAATCCAAGAAAATACTTGAACAACAAAAGCCCAATTCCCAGTCACGTTGGAAACCACTGTTCAAATGTTCCGAATCTTGTCAAAAGATGCGGCGTAAATAAGTTTCTGCATTTGAAATCGATCCATGGTGGCATATAAACAAATGTGGATTGTAAATTGGATCATCGCAAACCGAGGACTGCCTGTACTTCAAAGCAAATGCCTATGATTTCAATATAAAGAGGGGTAGTCCTGTGAACCGCATGTTAGAGCAGGGCTTTGCTGGCTCACCCAGGTCGCTGCCATCGTATGCGGCTTGGCTTAGCACATCGCGCAGGCAAGCAACATCTCCAAAGCCAAGGTTGACCCCCTGACCCGCCAGTGGGTGAACGCGGTGTGCTGCGTCACTGTTGCAAATAAACACAGGTTTTAAAGAAACCCAAATGGTCATAAATCGTGAGAAGAAAGTGGTTGATTTGAAATTTGCTTCATGACATCCATACACAAAACATTTCCTATATGTTAAAGATATTTCCCCAGCACCTTGATAAATTCCTGTGATTGAAGATCACAAAGACAAGAAATTAATGTGTGCATACTAAAAGTTCCTGAGATCGTGAGCCCTCAGAAGAGCAGGCCACCTTACCCGATGAGGGCGAGGCGAGGTCTGACATAGTTTGTGGCATGGCCCAATCCCAGTGGGAAGGACGCCCGGCTGGCTGGGTCCACACCCGACACGCTGGGAGGCAGCTGACGAACTGAGGTCCCCCAAGGCAGAAGTACCATGAGCAGGGAGCGGAACACGGAATTTGCCGTGTCCACAAGCTCAGAGCGATTATTCTCGCTCCACTGACTCGAGGAAAGGGGGGGAGAAAGGGATTTTAAGCACTACTTGAAGATGGTGTAGAAAAATTCGAGGAACACAGCTATACAAGTGCAGAAATCCATTCTCAGCGGTATTGCAAAAAGCGTTGCCTGAAAACTTAACAAAAGTGGTTTTAGGATTAATTAATTTAACAAAAAGACTTGCACCGTTTACTTTTACCAATGAAAGCGTGGAATAAAATCAGACGTTAATAGCTGCAGCGACTACAAGCATACAGCGCTTATTACACCAGAAAGTACTTAAATTGCTTTGCAGCCTGGACATCAAATATGCAAACTCAGCCGCATCAAGACGTGAATAATGCTGAGCTCTCTACAAACTAGATGCCAGCACTTTTTAATGTGCAAAGTCTCAGCAATTAAACATTTCCCATCACTGGAAGCTTAGAAATCTTCAAGGCCTGCTTTTAAAAAGATGGAGGCTCTCAATACTCCATTTTAGTTGAATTATGCAATGATTAACCATACATTTTTCTTGATTTTTTTTCTCGAATCTTTTTTTACACGCACATGCTGTTTCCCATCGGCAGTGTGATTTTGTAGAAAGTGACCTGCTTAGTTTTCCATTAAACAGGCTTCCTCTCGGCAAACCACTTGTGATGCCAAGGCTGTAAAGCAGCTGTGCTGCCTGGTGTTTAAGGGGCTTTAAGGTGTTACAATTTGCATGGCACTTGCATTTCCTATGCTCACAAAGGCGGAGTTGACAGCGTCGACAAATTCCTCGTGGCCTGCAGCGAGAAGCTCCTTTGCGTGTTCATGTGACGTGGACCACACGAGAGAGCTTAGCCGCTCACTCAGCTGAGACACAAAATGACGGGGTTACCGGATTGACTTAACATCTCTTGCTGCAGTCTTAAAATGTATCAGGACAACCTTTTAATATTAAAACGTTGACGTCATGCATTTATATTTACCGGCAGCATAGCGATGGGGCCTGTGGGCAGGAACCTCTGCCAAGCAACGTTGTTTTCCGTTGGCTAAAAAAAGACAATATAATATTCAAGCATCTGATGAATGTTAAATCCGTTTAAAAACAATGTGAAATACATATAAACGCTTACACTCACATTTATTTTTATTACATCCACACTGTTATATTTCAACTTAGTTTTTCTGTGCCTTTATACAATTTTACAAGACATGACAGTAATTTCATCCTGATATTTATTTGTTGCATAGCAACACTTTGACATGCAATCTCATTCAATAGAGTATAACACACCACTAGATATTTCTTATAATGCACCTCTGAAAGCTGAAGAGTGGCCACAACGGCCGACTGGTCATAATTCCACCGCACTGTGTGGATGCCAGCCGACTCCCTTGCCATCGAGTTGGGCCCATCTGCACCGATCTGCACCATTCCCAGGCAAACAAACCAAAACAACAAATGCTCACCTTAATTCTAGATTTGAAGCTTTTGTGACTGCAAGGATTCATACTCTTTGGTTTTATTCGGTAAAGTCACGTAGATAAAATAAAATAATTAAATCACGACGTTTCGGAGGCAACACAAGCTTCCGTCTTCAGGTGGAAAAGTCAACGCAGAATATCTGTGTCAGGAGCACAGTTCAGAGATAACAGGGATTATATACAGGTTAAGGGAGGGGGGAGGAGTCAGTAAGGGCGTGGGTGGGTCGGAGGGCTGGGTTAAGCAGCCTTTTGATAGGCTGCTGCGGGTAACAACCACTTCGCACTGCACGGGAGTGGGTATATAATCCCTGTTGTCTCTGAACTGTGCCTGACATTCTGCGTTGACTTTTCCACCTGAAGACGGAAGCTTGTGTTGCCTCCGAAACGTCGTGATTTAATTATTTTATTTTTTATCTACGTGACTTTACCGAATAAAACCAAAGAGTATAAATGCTCACCTAGCTAAATGAAGGTATGCAAGTTGGCTGAGCGATAGCCTAGCACACATTCAATGGCGTGGATGGGGAGGGACTCACCACAAGTTTTGTCCGCAGGGTGCGTCCATCCGCCAGTGTCACGCGTACCCACGAGCACCCAGATGCCTCCTTGTTCTTTTCGATTAACTCAGGCCCTTCTTCGGCCTCCTGTCGCTTCTCAGGAGCCATGACGGCCAACGAGTCCGGCCACTCGTACTTCACCACCCGAGTCTTGTAGAGAACGCTAACATGATCTATCACACACCACCAAACACAGCTCTATACAATCACCATCATCCAGATGATCCTTATGGCGGTACCCTGGGGTACCAAATAATAAAAAATGGCTGAGGCAATTAAATGTTTATTTCTGGGACACTTTTTTTTCCAGGGGTGTTACTTAACACCGCGACTGGGATACAAATCAATCCGAAATCAGTGCTACTCCGCGATGTCGAAACGCCAAACAGCATTCAAAAATCCGTTATCGCAAAAATTTTACTTTGAATAGTGCATCGTGTACAGTTCGTCTAAATGAGTCGATTACCGCATCGCCGACCATCAACAGACTAAAAATGACTGCATCACGGACATTATGCGAGTGCCAGGGTACTATGGTACCCCGGAGTACCGCCATAAGGTTCATATGTCCAGTGTTTCTTCCAAAAGTGATGACTTTAGAGCATCTGCCCCTGGCAAGCCGTGAGTGAATGAAATTGTTGGGAATAGGTTTTCCCCTTTTTTCTGGCAACAAAACAGGTGTTAAGATGTTAAAACACCAAACTGAAACCTTTTACAAGGAATCATGTCTGCATTAACCACAATACTTGTGGTCAGAATGCAAACAAAAAACATTCTGATAATATATGCATTGTCTTTGATACTGATTGGTCCACAACTAGTCTCAAAACGGTGTTAGACCAGAGGATGCCTAAAGGCGTACAGCACAAAGACAACGCCACTATCAGAGTAATGAGAGCTCGGGGTGAGCAGCTACATCATGGGACCTCCTTTGCCAGTACCAGACATGATTCTTTGTAAAAGGTTTTAGTTTGGTGTTTTAACATCTTAACACCTGTTTTGTTGCCAGAAAAAAGGGGAAAACCTATTCTCATATTTTGGTCATGAAAATGTTGTTTTGCAATTTCAAGATTTGCAGCAATTATACTCATTTTGTGGGGGAAAGGCTACGTGCGATGCAAAAGAAGTCCAACATATATATACATAAATTGTCCCATATAGTCAACAAACACAATGTAAACGGAGTCGTATTTAATCGTAAAAGCAATGGATGTGGTTTCCATGGAGACAGCACCAGAAAGTGTCTCGAGTTGCCTTGTGAGAGCTGCCATCACCACATCGTTCTCCACCACATAGCCCATGTCCTCTACAAGGTCCTCTTTGTCGAATGTGATGAGGGCATCTGAGCAGGCATCCCAAACCTACCAGTGGAGGGAGGTTGAGGAAAAAGGAGATCTAAGGACAACCTGCATCATTATCATCATCAACATGACATCAATTAATTCGTGACCCAGCAAACGCTGAATATGTTTTTTATATTAGCAAGTACTCTTGGAAGCGATTTATAATGGCTACTGCTAAATATAGTTTTGTTTATTTTTTAAAGACAACTTCCAAATAACAGCTCCTGCTGTGAGCTCTTTAAATATACAATCATGTATCACTGACTGAACATATTAATGCACCTGTCCTTCGAAGCCCTGTGGCACTTACCTGCATTCTTTTAAAAGCCTTGCTTCTCATGTCGCACACATGATCCCAGGCTCCGACATCTGCAAAGCGAAATGTGGTAAACAATATGTAACTTATACTCTAAAATCTCAACGAATGGGTTAGCAGACGTGTATTAATGCATGAGAACAGATTAAGCTCAGGATACATGTGTAGTGAGTCCAACTGAGTCGCAGACGTTGTCTTGGGAGCAACACTTTATTTAACAACTTTACATTACATCTCACAATCTACACTCGGGTATCGAATGCCCATCTAACCACGCTTCGGTAGAACTAGACATGGTTCACTTACCTGGCCCGGACCACAAGCTGGGTCCCGGACCGCGTGGCTAGAGGCTTCTTCTCCCCGACGTGGATCTTCTTGACACCAGCACACAAAGAACCTCGAGCTCCTCACGGGGCCCCCGTTATATCCCCCTGGGCTGGAGCTGGCTCCGCCCTTCGCCCCACCCACCTTCCAGATCTCTCCAGCTCTTTCTCGAAGGCTCCCGAGAGCTCTTTTAGACCACGTGACCGCCAAGCGGCCCCCGTCCACCAATGGCCCCCTCCAATATCATCCGGTCAAGTGTCAGTAGGTCAACCAGCGTATCATGCTCCAACGTAACCCTGGCTGGCTGACGCTCACCGGGAGCCCGCACCGCACATTGTACGTGGTGCCTCTGCGCTGACCAGCGCTCACCCAAGCCCCGCTAGGGCTGGTACTGCGCCCCGTAAGCGGGCTACACATGTCAGCACATTATCCGCCGTGGCTTCGTAAGCCCGGCACCACACAGTGACAATCACAGTCACTACAAATGCATCGAATCATCTACGAATGGATATATTTCGATTCGCACATCTTGCAATAAGTGTACATTACCTCTGTAGCCACCAGTGACCACATTTAAATTCACCACGTAATTTTATTATTATTTTTCAACCTAATTCTTACCCCAAATCATGACAATCGTTTAACCTACTCTGTAGGTTATCACGGTTATGCTATACAGTAAAACCTTGGATTGCGAGTAACTTGGTCTGCGAGTGTTTTTCAAGGCGAGCAATTTTTTTAAATAAATATTAATTTGATAAACGAGCGAGGTCTTGCAATACGTGTAGTACGCATACACTTTGTCTGCCGAGCGTCACGTGATCACAACTGATATACGAGTGCTTTGATATACGAGTGCTTTGGATTACAAACACGTTTCCGGAACGAATTATGCTCGCAATCCAAGGTTTTACTGTATAGTTCTCCAAGGTTGTACCGTGTTGTTCAGCATGTATGACATTGACCCTCCTGGGCGGATGGACGAGGTGTAACCGGTACACCCCTAAGCTCCGATCAGCACCTCCAATTAGCACTGTGGAATACGTATGGTGTGAAAGAAGTTCTAAAAACATACACATAGTTTGCCTGGCTGTGGCAATGGCGGCGTGCGTCTCTTACGGTCAAGCAGCGTGATGGATCCTGGGCTGAGGGTGCTCACACGGTTGCTGTAGGTGGGAGGCAGGGTTCCAAATTGCTTGGGCTTTCCAGCTTCCAGGAGGAGAATCCGCTTGTCAGATAGCACCGGATCAGTGCCTGCCAGTGAGAGTTGGTGTTAAGATGTGTAGTATTGCATGTAACTTTTGTTAATTTTAAAGTGTGTTTTATTACTGAGACTAGTAGCCCACAAATCCTTTCGACGTGACCGTCCGTATCTCCCTTCCCTCCAGCCAGCAAAACCTTTTCCAAATATAGTATAATAGTATGAGTGTATCTCGCGCATTTGTGGGGGATACACGGCCGGGGTGGGTAGGGGTTGGGGAGAGGCTGGCTAACTGGCTGCTTGAATCCGGCTCAACACTTTGTGATGCGGGAGATGTCATCACGCAGATGTGCGAGTTGACATCGCGACCGTACACGCGCATTTGCGCGCCAGCCAGGCAGGAATCCACGCAGGAAACCAGCTAGCATTTTTTTCTAATATAGTATTACGATATATTTGGGATTCCATGGCCACAGTCAGACTACTGTAGCTTATATTTCCATTTATGAAGGCGATGTTGATGCTCTGATTCAGTTGATTGTTACACCAGTGTCTTTGAAGAGGACTGTCTGAGAGCCAAGAGGTGCGATTTTTGGTTCTATAATTAGGTATTTTATTCTGGATGCCCGCGGACTTGCAATTTATCTCAAATGCAATAATGGGGCGACCGTTATAGCGAATGCATTAACTACTCTATTAACACATTGACATGGGTCATTATCAGCCCATGGAGCAATGAGCCAGTGGAGCCAGCAATCCATTCAAGTCCGATGAAATGTTCGTACAACACCACATTATGGTCCATTAAAATATTTTTGTAACGCACATCCGTAAGCGTTATACTGCATATCCAAACGTTTATACCAAAGCCAGCAATCCCTAACCTAATTGACCTGCTGGTTGATGGCATACAATAACTTGAGCGATACAGAAATGTTACCTTAATAAAATATATTTACATTGCACACTGTCGGAGTTTAGCTGAGTGTGCAATGTAAGTCAGCGTGACCAAAGTGAAATCACTTAAAAATATTTGCATACCCGTCAACCCATACGGTTTACCCGTAATCTTAAACAGGGAAATTTAGTTTTCAGATCCATACGGCGTTCAGCCGTTTCAATACAACAAAATCATTGTCTATTTGTGTTTATCCCTTGTGATGGGACTGTAGGATGAACGTTGAGATGTATAAGGACACTGGGTGACCAATAAGGTCTGAATTGGTCTCTAATAAGGGGCCGTTCATAAATGACGTCACGCGATTTTGGACGATTTTTGACACCCCCGCCCCTTCGTCACACGACGTCACAAAAAGTCAGACCCCCCCCTCAAATATGACGTCACAAAGCTCTGCCCCCCCCCCAAAAAATTTGTTTTACATGCTTCTAATCGCTTTAAACTATTGTCATTGTAGTGCGTATTAAATGTGGCGCTGCACTCTGATGTTGTAGGAGAAAACATTTATTAAAAAGTCTATTTAATTAAGTAGAACGTGTTGTCTATATTAATTTAAAGTTGCGCATTTTGATGTGACGTCACATTTCGCACCCCCCCCCCTCGTCACACATCGTCACAAATGTCTGACCCCCCCCCCCACCCCCAAGGTGCGTGACGTCATTTATGGACGGCCCCTAAGATGAGCATTTATAAGTGTATAAGAATAGTTGTTTTTACCCTTTCTGGCAATAAAAACAGGTGTGAAGATGTTCAAACACCAAAACAGAAACATTTTGCGAGGACTCGCGTGTGCATGTTCACCGCACGTACTTGCGGTGAACATGCACGCAAAAAAAACACAACATGCATCTGGTAACATTATGCGTTGCCTTTGAAACGGATCATTGGGACAGCTGTGAATTTGTATCGAGCAAAAGCAGCCGACCTCTGGCACTTGCCGGCTGCACCGCGACGCCCTCCTGAAGCCGGCGCGGCCATCTTACCACGGGGCGTGAGAGAAAGCCACGTGGGCCCAACCTCGACTCGAAAAAACCGCGTACCGTCATCAAAACAGATAAAAACCATCCCAAGCGCATTCAACTTGCGCTCAAAACACACGCGGGCGTTGTTTCCCCTCCCCCCCCCCCGACACAAATGCGCCCGATCACTCTTCGGCGACGCCGCACCGCCAGTACAGTACAGCACTGCAACACACCTCCCCCACCCCCCCTAGGCAAGTTGGCCGCAGAGCATCTGCCGACGAGGGCCCGCGCGCAATGCAGGCGGTGGCGGTCGCGACGCGTCGGACAGCCAGGCCTCTCTCACCGAGCGCGCACGCCAGCGCCGTGCCCACCATTCCGCCGCCGGACACCACCACGTCGTAGCAGGGCTCCACCTCGTCCCCGTGGTGGCACGCCGTCTCCGCCGCGTGCCGTCGCCCCGCGCAGAGAAGCCGCGGCAGAGTTCGCGTCCAGGCGCTGCGCATCGCGCCCCGGCACAAGGGCACGGAGGCCGCCATGAGGACAGCGGAGAGGGGGGGGGGGCGTAGAGCGCCCCCGAGTGGCGGCTGCGTTCACCGGGGCACCAGCCCACCCACAGCCCACCCAACACCCCCCCCCACACTCCACCCACAGCCCAACCAACACCCCCCCCACACCACACCCCCCACACCCCACCCCCACACCCCACCCACAGCCCACCCAACACCCCCCACACCCCACCCACAGCCCAACCAACACCCCCACACCACACCCCCCACACCACACCCCCCACACCCCACCCCCACACCCCACCCAACACCCCCCCCACACCACACCCCCACACCACACCCCCACACCCCACCCAACACCCCCACACAGCCCACCCAACACCCCCCCACACCACACCCCCACACCCCCACTACCCTTATCAGTGCCCTACTTTATTTCGGACCAATTCACACCTTATTGGTCACCCTGTGCCCCTTATAAATCACGACGTTCGTGCTACAAAGTCCCATCACAAGGAAGAAAGACAAATAGACAAAAAACATTTGCACGTATTGAAACGGCTGTACGCCGTATGAACCGTACGCCGTATGAACCTTAAAACGCAATATCTTTCTACAAGAATACGGGTAAACCGTATGTGTTGACATGTATGATATAATATTGGTTCTGTCCGTAATCTCACGTTGAAGGGAAACAATAAATAATAAAAATATAAAACAATAAAATTCTCACGACGTTTAGACTGCAACACAAGCAAACATCATCAGGTGTGAAAACCACAGCAAGACAATTTGAAAAAAGTGGCGGTTTTTTAACGTTAGCACCACGGAGAGCGATTTGGCAGTTATTCAGATGGACGAGTCCATCTATGTTCGGAAAAGAGGAGGGGGGAGACGAAAACAATGGATGCAGTCTGAAAGCCACCGTAATCGCGAACAATCAATTAAGACCCGAAATGGTTTATCAAATCCTTCCAATGATTGCTAAGCCAGAATCCATCTTCTCGGTTGAAATTGTCTCTGTGTTTGTATATGTATGATATCTCTTTAGAATTTAGTTTTTTTTATTATTTGAGGCGAAGAGGGGATTGATTTAACCCGGTGAGCAATCGCGAATGCTCATTGTGTATGTATAATTCTTGCCATTGCCAGAAACAGATTTTTTTATTTTAGATCTTCAATCCTCTGAAGAGAGGGTAAAGCACTGGAAGCAAACCCCAACACCACCACCACATTATTTGGTGACATTACGTTGGCAGTGGTGTTCGAGTACAAATAACAAATAAATGAACACATTCGTCATTCACGATGTGGCCTTATATATACATATACTCCTCTACTTACGAACACTCGCCTTACAAACTTTCAGAGACACGAACAAACCTGTCCGTATGTCCAGTTGCCTGTTCGGACCGAGAGTCGTAAGTTCAACCACCAGGCAATATATGGCGGTAGTGGCATCTACATCAGCAGAACATGAATAACCAGTGGCATCTGCAGAACGTGAAGAACCAGTGGCATCTGCAGAACGTGAAGAACCAGTGACATCTACATCTGTAGAACATGAAGAACCAGTGGCATCTGCAGAACGTGAAGAACTAGTGGCATCTACATCCGTAGAACATGAAGAACCAGTGACATCTACAGAACATGAAGAACCAGTGACATCTACATCTGTAGAACATGAAGAACCAGTGACATCTACAGAACATGAAGAACTAGTGGAATCTACATCTGTAGAACATGAAGAACCAATGACATTTACAGAACATGAAGAACCAGTGGCATCTACATCTGTAGAACATGAATAACCAGTGGCATCTACAGAACATGAAAAACCAGTGGCATCTACATCTGTAGAACATGAAAAACCCGTGCCATCTACAGAACATGAAGAACCAGTGGCATCTGCATCTGCAGAGAGTGAAGAACCAGTGGCATCTACATCTGTGGAACATGAAGAACCGTGGCATCTACAGAACATGAAGAACCAATGGAATCTACATCTACAGAACATGAAGAACCAGTGGCATCTACATCTACAGAACATGAAGAACCAGTGGCATCTACATATGTAGAACATGAAGAACCAGTAGCATCTATATCTTCAGGAGGTTATACAACTTTTAAAGCCATTCCCCGTATTTAGTGTACACGCCGTACAACGTGTTTGGAATCGATCGGAGTAAAGTTGAACTTACGAACAGATCTCTGGAACCTAACTCGTTCGTAAGTCGAGGAGTCCCTGTGCTGTCATCGGCGACGTATCGGGCAATGGCTCCTCAGTATTACTAGCCCCTCCCCCTCATGTGTAACCCCGCCCCATCGTAGCTAGCCCCGCCCCCATCGTAGCTAGCCCCGCCCCCTCCGCCGCTAGCTCCGCCCCCACCCACCCCCGGAAGTGGTCGCCGAGAGTCGCGAGGTTGGCCATGAAGTCGTCGGCTGCCGTCTCGGGCGACTCCGGGTCCGGGTCGAGCCCTCGCCGCTGGTCACCCCGTACCGGCCCGGGGTCAAGGGAACCCGCTTGGGACATCAGTGAGGATAACGACAGCGACGACAGCAACAACCCATGGATTCAGCAGCAGGTACAGACGTGCGCCCCGCTGAGACTTCACGAACCAAGTGGGCTCTTTTAACTCACCACTGTTGCTGCCTTTGATATATGAACGACTGTCGTGGCTTCTGCTGTCCTTCGTCTCATCGCTCGTGGTCCCAGTGTCATGTCGCTACTGCTCTGGGTCTCGTCCGCGTTGGCGCGGGTTGATTGCCTCTTCCCCCTTTTGGGTCCCACAATTCGCGTTGTTTACGGTTGCCGTGGCGATGCTGAGCCTTCACCGAAGGCCTCAAAATATACATGGGAGAATGATGCAGCTTCAACATTAAATGTATCATCGGGTAGCCGCACACCGAGGCTGTGCGTGTGGAGTAGTCAGACACGAGTTAGAAGCTTCGTCAGAAGGAAAAAAATTTTTTTGAGTTTTATCGAGATTTTATGGCACTCTACTCATTTGTGCTCATTGTTTACATTCGCTGCTTCGGCGAATACGTGTACAGTGATTAACAGGTCAATTAAAGATCATACCTGGGTTCTTCCTGAAAAGAGATTGACGTTTCAACTGAATGGCCTTCCTAAGGAAATTACAATTTTCTTCCACGAACAGAAAGTTAATTTAAGAGGGCCAATCCGCAGAAAAGTTTAACTATCTCTCAGTGACAGCTAAAAACCTCCTGTTACTTTTAATTAACCTCATATTTGTCTTGATTCGGGAAATAAAAAGACGTTAGTTTTTTCTTCATTCAACAGTGAATATACAAATGGAAAATGATTATTATAGAGTCAGAAAATGTGGCTTCCAACGGATAGTATTCTCCCACACAGAGCACCAGGAGAGACCGGGCCACAAGTGTGGAGGACACCTTCATTACCAGGAAACTGCTGGACTCGCTGCTGACAGAGGCGGTGAGTGAGCATTCCAGTGAGACCTTCGCCTTCAAGCTGCAGGAACTGCAGACGCTGCAGGGCAGGCAGCTCGCTCGTCTGGAGGCTCTGAGCCGTGAGCAGGGACGCCGAGGCTGCAACGGTCAGGCCACGGCCACACCTCGTCATACAGACGATGAAGGCCATCGCCAAGGCCACGACGGTTGGGGGCAGGAGGCCAAGAAGGAAGGAGATTCTATCTGCTCTCGAGACCCACAAAGTCCTCGCGCCAGGTGCTCAGTGGCCGACGAGTCAGAAGACGGTCGCAATGAGTTTATGCCGGGATTGGCATTTGGGGTGAACATTTCTGGCACCAGCAGTCACAGGTGATTGAATAGCTTTACATGTTACTGCATCGATATATTTACGCTCGTGTATTGATGTATCTTTTCAAAGGAATGTTGCATAATGTATGCGTAACGCCGTTTTGTGAAAAAAAAATGCTGTTTTTATGCATTGTCATTCTTGCAGATTCCAGCCGGAACTGCCGAGAGAAAGCTCATCCCTACACGATGACGCTCGGTGGAGCAGCCATTCGTTGGAGGGAGGGAGCAGCTCAGATGAGCATGGAGAGGACCTGAATGTGAAGCGCCGTGCTGAAGGCAGAGACGGTGTTCCTTCGCTTCTCCACCACATGTGGGAGGGGTTCAGCGTCGATGATTACGCGCCCTGCGAGAAGCCAGAGCGTGTCCGAACCACGTCCGAGTCGTCTACATCAGTGAGTACAAAATCTGCTGTAAAGGTATCGTGCAACAAGCACAGAAAATTACATCTTCAAATATGTTGTTAAATTGAGTGGAAAATAACTTTTGACGTTTTACATAAGTATTCATAGCAGAGATTTTACGAGCGTTTTGAAATCATCTGCCAGAAACCGATGGAGTGGACACCAAAAATCACGATACCCGAACCCTTCGGTATGACGGTTCGGGAGGAGGAGAGGAGGCGGCACGGGGTGAAGTCTCGCTCGGCCCGTCGTCTGGAGAAACTCGTGCAAGAGCAGCAAAAGCAAGAAGCGGAGCTGGAGGCCCTGAGAAAGAAACAATTCCGTGCCACTCCGGTGCCAGCTCACACTTTTAAGCCGCTGTTCACTGCGATGCACCAAGACAACCGCCAACCAAATAAAAAATCTAACACAGCCTCGCGGGATGACAGATCAACGACAAAGATGCAGCAGGCAGAGGTGACGGGCAAAGGAGGAGACACAGGGGAGCAGCGTGGATTTAAGGCCAAGCCTGTGCCACGCAGCGTGTACGACCCCGCAGTTGCCGAGCGGATCAGGGAGGAGGAGCTGTACCGGCGAATTCGCATGCGCGTGCGAGCAGACGAGACCCTGAGAGAGTCGGCGCTGCCGGGCGGCATGGCTCGCCGTGCAGCCTCTACCAAGAGGGCTCGTCATGCCTGCTACACAAAAAGCAAGCAGAGGGACCAGTCCAAGCCCTCCATTCCAACAGCAGCCAGTTCCATACAAATACACAGGTAATATATATTTAGTTCACCTTGATGTCCACACTCCTATAATTGTAATTAATAACATCTAATTATTGTGCATTGATTGTAATATTTGGCCTGTATCCATAGACGGCTTTGTAATGGTTAACCTGAATGACCCCACACATAAGCCAGCTGTTGACGTAATGCAGAACGTTTAGTCAACGAATTCATGGCTCTACCTTGTGCAGGGAAACTCCTAAGGATCTGCTCCAGAAGAATAACTTCAGTGAAGTGACCATAGGTCACAATGGCAACACTCGAACGGAAACTCTCGTGGGAGGCCACATGCCGGGCGTTCACATCGTGTTTGAGGAGGAGAGTCAGGACGACTCCGATTCAGGACGTCGGTCGAGGTACACAACATGCTTCTGGTTCATGCCTTATGACAGTGATCCCTCAACTTGTATTACTGACAATGTTATTCAACAAACAGATTACATTTGTAGATGCTAAAAGAAGGGTTATATGGCGTAAATATGTGTCGTTAAAACCCGCCACCACCCGACATGTTCGGTTTACGTGACAACCCTTACTAGTTGGTTGTGTCTGGTGGTGGAGGGTTTTAACGACACATTTGTATATTTACGCGATATAACCCAATAAAAACCCGATGGTGGAAGTATAGCCATTGTTTTCCTTTCACTCACTGGTGGTGGACGTTTTGGCCAACTGTTTTCAGGAAATATTTAAGTTTACATTTATTCTCAAATGTGCTGCAGTCAAGTTGGATGGTGAGTGATGTCACTGAGGTGTCATGGATGAGTGATTGGAATTTGAGAAATGTTGAGTACATATATGCAGTTTTAAGTGATGTGAATTTCAAAAGTTTGTGTAAAAAGGCAAACACAAAATAGAAAATACTATTATCCCTAGCTTTTGCAGACTTTGAATTGTATCGTTTGCTTCGGTGGAAACTTAATGCAGTGAACCACAAAGTCTTGTTCAAAATTATTGTGATTCAAAATACTTTGATCTTACAGAAAAATTCAGCAACTTAATGACTGTTTGAAATGAATATGGGTGTGAATGCACTATTTCTGGTCCCAAGTGTGATTTTATGTTATGTAACCCACTCAACAGTGCATCGTCATCATCCAGTGTGGCAGATGACCCCACGCAACACGGGGGACCCGCACAGCGTTGGCCCCTCACTCCCTCGCAGGGGGGTGGTGGAGTGCGGGTTGGATCCCGGTCCCGTGGCGTGGCCAAACACAGGGACAAACGGAATTCATTGTCGCTCAGTGATGAGTGGGACAGCGACTACACTGAAGACCACAAGAGGTTTGCATGAATAGAAACGGAGCTTTGTGTGTGTTCTGAAGTTTGGTGACTCACATTTAAACTAAACTATATCTATTTTACCAGGTAAGGCCCACTGAGCTATGTAGCTTTTTTTCAGAAGCGACCTGGCCACAAATGATAGTTCAACGAAGTGGCTTATAATGTGGAAACTTAGAGCAGCCAAATACTCTCAACGTATAAATGTGGAGGGAAAAAAAACCTGTGTTAACCTGGCGTGATAGTTAACATCTCGGCAACAGATTTAACTGAAATGTATTGCACTGGAGAATCTCAATTACTGAAGAATTACTGTCGGTACACCTGTAAATGTTGTGGCTTTGCTCTCCAATACACCAGTGTGCTGTACTAGTAATGAATTTTCATGTTCTGTTCACGTGACAAACCTTACTAATTGGCTGTGTCGGGTGGCGGCGGGGTTAACGACACATATTTACGTGATCTAACCCAAAAAACGATATTATGGATTTCATGACCTTGTCTACATTTCTGCAGATTTGGTAAAACATGAAATAATGGACCAAAGGGGAGTTTGACTACCATTAACCCCGCATACAAGTAATGTCTAAGCCTCCCTTATCTCGGGAATATTCGTAACCCCTGTACAAAAGCAGTGGAATTGTGCAGTTTTTTTTGCAGTTTCGTTTCATTGGTTATATTGCACTTTTGTTTGATTGGCTTCAAGCGAGACTGGTACTGCATCGTGTGTGCACACAGGGTCACACGGACCGAAGGAAGAAAACAAAGAGGCCAGCTCGGATTCCACCCCTCCCAGAATGAGCGCTCCATCTCTTGGGAGGATGGATATTTACGCAAGGACATAAGACAATGACATCCAGAAAAAAAATATTTCCCGTACAGTTAGAACAGTTTCTTAGCTGGTCTAAAATGGTATCATCCATTATTTTACAGTTTTTTTGAGACAGCAAGTTGAATTGCGTGGTTGCCGTTGGCAACCTTGCTGTATGCTTAAAATTTTCAACTAAAAAGCTTGAGTGATGAACAGCACTGACAGACGCATTACACCTGATGTTGGTGAGAACTTAGGACGTGTGTGTCGCCAACATTGGTGGACGTTTGGAGGTTTATGGATACAAATCGTAGGAAATAAATCTTCATCCTACCAAGTCAGTATGCGTGTGTATAGTTCAATTGACCTTGCTCAAAATGTGTTAAATTATAATTATTTAATAGCGATGATGATTTGTTTTTAATATTGTGCCGGGGCATCAAGGTCACCCTTTATTTTTGTAATTAGAAGTTAAGTTTTATATGTGACGATGGGTAAAAGTACACCAAATTTAATGGTGCTCAAAAACAACCTGCGTACACTATTTAAATTGTTTTGTATTTCAAGATTTTTGTCAAATGCAATTTTACAGATTGGTATTAACATTCCACGTTAATTTTTGTGCTCAATGTTTGTCAACACATTATATATTCATCTATCTTAGTATCTTAGCAATCTGTGAAATTTAGCAATGAAGGTAAGCAACTTGTCTTCACAAATTGTGCTTGCAGTGTACTTTGTACAACGTCTAACACAAAGATACAAAACACATTGTTGGTCTGTCTCTTTTTATCCAGTGTTGGATTACAGAGTCGTTTAATGCAGCTGCATCTGCAAATAGATACGTGAATCACGGGCAAAGGATAAGTGTGCGTTTATATACAGTAAGTTGTATGTGTGTAGTAGGCAGTAGCGTAACAAGCGTGGGGGCAGGGGGGGGCCTTTGCCCCCCGCCCCCCGTCGCCAAAGCTACGAGTTGGGGCCCCCCTTGACAACCACCACGAAATATGTTTTCAACAACAGTGCAAAGGAACAGCAAAGGAACAAAACCTTATTTAAAACGCGGTTCAAATTTATTTACATGAAAATGCTTTCATTTACGATTAATGTTTTGATTTAATTAGAGCAGTAATGTTATATTGCAAAGGGGTGTGCTGCGGCGCTGTAGTGGCTGCATTCTGCGAAGACGGAGTGCCCCTACAGCGTTCAAGGCCGTGAGTGTAACGACGATGTGGTTGGGCAAGAGGAGCGGTGGCATTTTGCCTCCGTGAGACAAATCAAATATTAGGGGCCCCACCTGACCGATGGCCGCACCCCCTGAGCTGATAATAATGTCCTTACTACGCCACAGGTCATAGGCACAAGAGGAGGAAGGTCGTGGACCTTGAACAGGGGTAGAAGGTCAACATTACAAGAGAGAGGTCGAGATTACGGGAGCCAGAGGAGAGAGTGTGACTCTTCAAAGATTGGGGTCCTGGTTGTTGGAGCAGAGAACAACTCTAAATTCCGTGTAAACTATTCCTTCAGGTGTAAATAAGAAAACCCACACCGATGTTTATAATACATTCTTTCCATCACCATTTTAATGTCAAATGAGTAGATGGCAGTTATCACTTTTTGCACTTCATAAATTCCAAAGTTCACATTAAAAAAAAAAGTTATTTTCTTTAAAAAAAAGCCAGAAACATTCAACTGTTGGGTGGTCTTATTGACTGCACGCTCCTCAATGCTGCCATGGACATGACGCAGTCACCATTGGCTGTGGAATTCTATTTGCACAGTTGTCCTTATCGTTTGCGTAACTTACATTAGTATTGGTCAAGAAAAGGACTGGGAAATATTGTATACAGTACCTTTACGCATTCAGCAGATAAAGCTGTTGACATGTCGGTATATAAATGTAATTGACCGATGTCATTAGGGACCGTCCATAAATTACGTCACGCACCTGGGGGGGGGGTCAGACCAAGGGCGCCGTAAAGGGGTGGAAGGTTAGGACGATTCTAAGGGCCCAGGCTGATTTAGGGCCCAGAAGAGCAGACCCCCTTTTTCTTTTCTTATTTCTTTTTTATACATACATTAAATGTGCTAGGGCCCCTCATGCACTAAATGTGTATTTTGTCCGTTTTGACCATAGATTTAATATTTTAAAACAAATAATGTATTTACTCTTTCAGTCACACCCCTCCCCCTCACAATGGTTCATTCCACCTGCGCTGTCCGAGCTACGATCGCTAGTGTAGTGTCTCTTGCTTATTGCACTTGCTATGATGCAGTGCAGACAGTAACTATGCAATGTGCTAAGTATCTTTTTAAAAGTATACTGGGCATGTTTATTGGGTTCAATTTTATCTGTAAAAAATGTAGGGGGCCCAGAAATTTTGGTTTCCATAGGGCCCAGAATTTCTGGCGGCACCCCTGGGTCAGACATTTGTGACGATGTGTGACGTGGGGGGGGGGGTTATAAATGTGACGTCACATCAAAATGCGCAACTTTAAATAAATATAGACAACACGTTCTACTGAATTAAATAGACTTTTTAATAAATGTTTTCTCTTACAACAAAGTGCAGCGGCACATTAAATACGCACTACAATAATAGTTTAAAGCGATTTGAAGCATGTTTTATTTTCAAAATGGAAATATGGTTTTGGGGGGGGGGGGCAGAGCTTTGTGACGTCATATTTGAGGGGGGGTCTGACTTTTTGTGACGTCGCGTGACGAATGGGGGGGTGGGGGTCAAAAATCGTCCAAAATCGCGTGACGTCATTTATGGACGGTCCCTTATGTAAAATTAAACAATGTCCATCAGGACCACCAGGTAGCGCACCGGAGCGTGTTGAGAATGCTGTTTGGCCTGGGGTTTCCCACAGTGAATGCCATCCCCTGTGTGTGTTCGCCAGGCCTTGCAGAGTGGGTTATTTAAATCTGGAAGAGCACTCCTTCCTGTACCATAGTGGCGCTCTGCTTTCGACTTCACAGACGCTAACATTTCTACCTAAGGGGCCCGTCCATAAATGACGTCACGCGATTTTTGACCCCCCCGCCTAGTCACACAGCGTCACAAAGAGTCAGAAACCCCCCCCTCAAATATGACGTCACAAAGCTCTGCCCCCCCCCCCCGGTAAAAATAAAAGATGCTTCAAATCGCTTTAAACTATTGTCATTGTAGTGCGTATTTAATGTGGCGCTGCACTCTGATGTTGTATGATAAAACATTTATTAAAAAGTCTATTTAATTAAGTAGAACGTGTTGTCTATATTTAAAGTTGCGCATTTTTATGTGACGTCACATTTCTCAAACCACTCCCCCCTCGTCACACATCGTCGATGCTTTATCGAGAGGATCTGCCTCCTGCAGCTGGACCCTGCAGACCGATGTGGTCTGTAACAATTGCATGGGTTAGGGACCACTGTGTGACATCCCTGCTCCACCCAGACCTGGGTGTACAAGTGGCTTATGAGGCTGCACCAGAAAAAATAACACGCGCGACGTGCATGGGCGAATCGGCGCTCTGTCGTTGGCCGACTGACAGAATTCGTGCATTGCTGTGTGTCGTGAACACGCTGGGAGTCGTCCCAACCCAGATATATATATTTTTTGGCGCAGTCCACTATAGTCGTGGAGACCGCGTAGGCTCCGCGCTCCTGAGAGTGCCAATGCAGGAGGGTTTGGAGGAGCAGCCACCTGGGCGTTGTCGCACGCTCGGATCAACGTCTTAGCGACTGCTAAAGCGGCTTAAGCAAGGGAGGCTGGGCTGCCCTCTGCTCCGTAGTCCAGGAGCAGCAGCGGTGACACCTCTCATTGGCTTTGGCAGGCATTCCAGACAGCCAGTTACAGCTGCTGGGCTGCATGGTCACACACGACTTTCAGAATTGGTTCTCATGTAGCAGATGGATTTGTGTAGGCATAAAAAAGCTACACAATGTCAGCATCACAGCACTGGGTGGTGGGAAGAGTTCAATTGTAAATCCTTGATAATGCTGTAGAAGAGGATTACCAAGGTGGGCGGATAGATGATAATAATGTGGGAGAAATATACCCCTGAAAACCACACTGTAAAAATACACCTGTGCTGGGATCTATTTTCACGTTTGATTTGGTACGTAAAGTGGGAGGCGTGGGTGAACGGCCTTTCAGAGAGGAAACTCTCAACCCTGACCTGGTAGACACCCAGGGACTATACTTGCTGTCAGTTATAGACCGAGGGTCCTGCTAAGGCCTACGCAAATCAATATTTACGTGAGCATTACATGTTATGTTTACCAATACAGTAATTATGGTAAATTATCAATTTCTCTTGGTAATGTTTCATGTTCACTCGGTGCAAATGCAAGCAGTACAATGTAAATAATAATTGTGTATGACACACCACAACTTGCAAACATGGGGCTCTGTGAAATAAAAACACACTTTAAAAGGACAGGTTGCAAAAACCTGCTGTCATTGTGCAATACGTTATGTCTGCCAAAAAACACAGAACAGTGGTCAAAGTTTACACAGTTTCTACTTATCCTGCAGGTAAACATCTACTGACACGATGCTGACGCGCATGTCAATGTACAGGCGTAGCAATAGCATGTATGGATGTAAACAAACGTTATACCAACACAAAAGTGCACGTATGAACGTGAAGGCTGCGTTCGAGCATGACCACTTCCGTCGGTCACGCGACGGCCCAACACCCGGGGTGCATGCCGCTGCATGGCACCCATGTCCCACCATGCCACCAGCATCGACCAGCAGCGGTGACATTGGCCGCCACATGAGCAAGTGACCGGGACTCTGTGCCCACGGTTTTACTGGGCCTCCGAGCAATCGGGTATTTGGTTCTGGGTTCATTTCACCATCGGGACCCCTTCGAGTTACCAAGCAGCACATTTTTTTTCTACCTCTTAGCTTTTCTGCAACATCTTTCTAAAGATTCCTTCAGCAAACCTTCCGCTCTGGAAAGTTAACCAATCCGGATTTTTTGCATCCAATTGTAATGACAGGAGAGTCAACATACGGTGTGAGTGGACTAGTGGCCACAGGAGGTAATGACAGGGGAGTCAGGCTGCAGTACGAATGGACTGGTGGCTACGCGAATGGTCGAGAATAGGAGCGTGGCCAGGTGACGGAAGAGGACAGTGGAGTCTGCTGGAAGAGCGAGCGGTCTAGAACCAGCAAGAAGGTTCGGGAATGGGGGGCGTGGTCTCGGACCGTATATAAGGGAGATGCGCAGGAGATTCGGGGCTGTTGCAGTGGAGGTTCTCCGCCTGTCCGAGTGTGAGCACGTGGCTCCTTAACAAAGAAACCATCTCAAGACAAGTGCGTCAAAGTCGTCATTAAACTATGATTTGTGGCAATTAGAGTTGTGTCCTCCTGAACCTGCTCTATTACTCTATCCATCCAACCGATTTTATCCATTGGATTCCCGTGCCCACAACTCGAGATTTACCAGACTTCCCACCAGACCCGCGGTCAATTATCTTAACCACAGCAGCAAATACAATTACAACTGTAATCGACCCCAGCTCTGCTTCCAAAAGTCCTCCATTCTCATCGTTTGTGCCGAATATAACACTACACTCAACAATACTTGGGGTCTTTACGCACACTCAGCTGGGCTCACTGAAGAAGGAGCTCTTAAGTTAAACCGCGAGCGTGGTCATGGACTTTGGGACCGCATCACCGGGCGGGTGCCCAGTCGCCCGGTGGCCAGGTGCCACCGATTCACCGCGTCTCTCAGTCGTGCTGCGCGGAATGCACGCCGCAGCGCTGCAGGGTGCGGCGCACGTGCACTGTGGCCTCTGGCGCGAACCAGCGGCGCGTGTACATGATGCTCATCACGTCCAGCAGCAGGTTCCTCTCTCGCCGACTGCGGGGGGAGACCACATGGCAACAGGGGCAAGCGGCAGACGCCAGGATTCAGTTGGATCTTTTGAAGGGGGCGTGGGGTGGTGGCGCGCTGGTGAGCTTACTGTGCGTGAACCCCCAGAGTCCCGAGTTAAATTCCCAGCCACGGCTAATGTCAGTCAGTGGTGAGCAATATGTGAACCGGTACTGGGTAGTACAACGCCACTTCACTTACTCACACTGACCAATCGACTGCTCGATAAAGGCCTCCCAACACCGTGTTGGTAATGGTGGTTGTTTAAACGCATTTCACCACGCTGGTCACCGTAGATTGGAGAAGACAACAAGGTGACTGGGAACCGAACTGAGGTCAGCGGGTTCAGAGCGCAGTGCATTAACCACTGCGCCACTGCAACCATTCAATGTTTGATATTTAATAATAGCATCTTTCTAGGAAGAGTCCTACTTACGGATCTAAGTATACTCTATATAATATTATTATAGACTTGCAATTACATTGAGTTTGTGCTAAAGGAATTCAATCAAAATGAAGGCATCATTCGTGAGGCCTCCAAGAGTAGGCCTACACCAATGCATCACTTCGTGAATTAAATTATATTAATCATTGGTTTTTCGGTAAAGTCACATATGTAGAAATACCATAAAATTATATTAAAATAAATCAATCACGACGTTTCGACCGCAACACAAGCGATCTTCATTAGGTGTAAAAAAACAAATAGCGAGGGAGCATATAGGGCGACACCAACGCAATTTGTTTTTTTGCAGCTGATGAAGATCGCTTGTGTTGCGGTCGAAACGTCGCGAATGATTTATTTTAATATAATTTTATGGTATTTCTACATACGTGACTTTACCAAAAAACCCAATGAGTAATTTATGCAGTCACGAAAGCTTTAATTCTTTATTAAATTATATTCTTAAACTCACAGTGCAATTTGTGCAGATTATATGGAAATGCTGTGCTGTTACATCAAATCACAGGGACCGTGTGGTTGGCTCGTGTGTGGACAGGGTTGGTATGCAGGCCAACTCATGTGTGGCTGACTCGTGGGCAGGCTGGATCATGCGTGGCTTACGTTTGCCTTAGGGCTTCCCGGGCACGGCTCAGCTCCTCAAGGTAATCACCCTCCTCCATGTAACTCCCATCTTAGAGAAGGCCAGTTGACACACATTACATACACATAGACACCCATGTATATCCATATATAATTCATTAGTACACCTATCTATGCAAATATCTAATACAAAGAGAGATAGATAACGCTGCCTTTTAACAAATGCATGGTGATCGAGACATGCCACGTTTGCCGCATGTGGAAACGGCGCACCCACCTCGTTGACCCAGGTTGGGCTCGGGACCGAGGAATGGCTGCTTGAACGGGTGCGAGTTTGGGGCCCTCTCCACCCGCTCGACCGTCCCTCTCAGCAGAGCGGCCTCGGCACCCAGCTGCGAAACGACGCACACGTGCAGCTCTTCTGTCAACCCACTGCTGGATGAGGGCCTCCGCACGCTGTACAAGCGTGTGTGGGTTAATTGACCAACCTTCACCAAGCTGGTCGGCATGTGTTGGAACAAAATGGATTTTGCGGCACTGCCCAATGCTGCTCGCGACGTAGCCCCGCAGCCACCTATGGCAGCCGGGTGTGCATGGCGGTCACCCAACCAAGCACTATCCAGGCTCAAGCTTGCTTAGCTTCCGAGATCTGATGAGATTAAACTCATTCTGGGTGATGTGAATTCATACATCGTGCGTTATTTAGTGCCCTACCTTCTGCCATTGGCGATGCCATACAGTACTTTACCATACCATACACAACAGTGGTGGTGAAGCTAGCAAAGCAGGGTGTCCAGTTGAAGGCTATAATGGTATGACAATAAAGGTAGTATGGCTTAGATCATTATAAAAATAATAACATTACACATGCCAGCACCAGCCTGTCCTATTAGCAAAGTAAACATGATTTCAGTTAATTTTACAAAACTGCTCATCTCTCAACTAACAGGAGTCAAATACAGTAAAAACAAATTTTAAACCCTTTAAGATTTAGCATGGTATACATTTTTGTCAGTTTTTTCCTAGGGTAAAGGTCGTAGACTCTTCATCATCAATACCATATATACCTGGTTCCTTCCGGTAGGAATGAGCCCTTAATCGACTCTGCACAATAAAATAAACTCAAGTAGGTGCCATGACTTGCTGACAGACCGATCCAAAAACATAACATTTCTGATCACGTGTAGATACAATGTACGCTAATACACACCCTCTGAAGACGACCATTCAGCTTTTCAATTTCTGCCAGCAGGATTTCCTGGAAGAAAATGTAACTTTTAGTTTCTTGGGGCGGTAAAAAATAAAAACACGCGGCAATGACAATTTTCTTGGTTCTTTCGGTAAAGTCACGTAGAAGGGAAACAATTATTGTTTTATATTTTTATTATTTTATGGTTTATGAATCCCTGCAGTCACGAAAGCTTTAAATAAAAAAAATGACAATTTTGTTTCGTCTGACGAAACGTGCTGGGCGAACAGGAGGTTGGGCCCGACCTTCTCCCGTGCGGCGTCGACTTGTTGCTGTCGCATCTGACCTCTGAGCTGGCCGGCCTCAGCCCGCAAGTCCTGCAACTCCTGCAGGAGCCTATTCTGCAGGACACCACAGCGCTGAATGACAACCCGAATCGTCTGTACGGTGCCAAGTTAATACCACTGAGATTCACGTCTCTCTTCCAAGGCGGTCCTGCCCGGGGAGATGGCAGCAATACAACGTTTATTTAGATGTATTTCTTAAGTATATCTATAACAGTGACAAAAAAGCAGCAGACAAAATCAATTAATAATGCATGACAAAGTAATGTATCGTTTAAGATCTTGTTCCCATGAAATAAAATGAATATGGATACTTAATAAATTAAAGATTGGCTGTACACGTCACACACCGCTCAATGTAGTTTCACAAGCGTGCAAATCACAAGTGCAGCTCAGTTCTTATCCGCCATAAGCAGCTCTCAGCCATCAGTGAAAATTACACATTCCTATGGTTGGAGCCTTGTCTCTCCATTGAACTACCTCTTGGAGACTTTGCGCAAAGTGAGACTCATTTTCTTGACCACGCGTTGCATCGAAGTCGTGAGCTTCTGAATGTAAGTCACGCACTCTGCCACAGTGTGGTGCAAAACATCAATGGTGAAACATGCCTCAAGCGAGAAAGCAGCCTGGGCGAAATGTCAACGGGTACGGGCGGGGATCGGGCTAGAGCTAGGGTCTGTTTGGTTGGCTCGCTTGCTTATGGGTAGGACTGGACTAAGGGACTGAATGGCTAGTGTGGTTAGGGTTAAGGCTAGTGTAAGGATGTGGTACCGTTAGTATGGTTAGGTGTAAGAATAGTGTTAGGGTCTGGTTGGCTGCTTCCAATAGTGTTATAGATAAGACCAATGAGTTCGCGAGATGTTAACTACCTCGCCTGGTATACAGGAGCTCGTGGGTTCGATACGGACCCTGACACCTGTATATTTGAAGTTTGCAAGTTCTCCCCATCATCGCGTCGATTTTTCTCCAGTTTTTCCCTCCACATTTAGAATAAACATGCGTTCAGAGTATTTAGCTGCTATAAACTTCAACCTGATAAGCCACTTCGTTGAGCTATCATTTTGTGGCCAGGTCGCTTCTGAAAAAAGAGATAAATAGCTCAGTGGGCCTGACCTAGTTCAGTTTAGTTCAGTTTAGTTTAGTAACAGTCGCTCACGTTGTGGCCTCCACTACCGTGCACGGTGTTTCCTGACGCGCGAAACGTTCCTCTTTACCCGAGCCACTCTAACTCGGTGAGCCTCGTCAAATCCTGCCACTCTCCCTACACCCCCGACCACAGGAGCCCACCACCTCACCTTCTCGCCCTCGAGCGTGGCCAGCTTGCGCCGCTCGCGCTCCCGGGCCTTGCCGAGCTGAGCTCGCAGCTCCTCCAGCTCGGCTGAGAGTCGCTCCCTCTCAAGTCGCTCGCCCCCTCCTCCTCCTCCTGCTGCTGCTGCTGCTGCCGGGCCCGGATCCACGTTCCTCTCGCGCTGGAGCTGCGATGTCAGCTCCTCCACCTCCACCAGCAGCCAGTCCTGCAACCGCAGCCATCGACAGAGTGAGGAGTCCAACTCATCGTATTATTATTGTAAGATGCTCAGGAGCACCGTTGGTGACAGCAAATATAAGCAGAACTTCTGTTCTGCGTTTTGAGATATATGTAAAAAAAGAAATTAACAAAAATGTTTTAGTCCATGGGCCTATTGGTTTTCCAGAAAAAACAACTCTCATTCCTCAATAACACTGCCTTATAAGGAAAGGTATATAAGAGAAAACATTTCAGGCAATGGCACCATCTTCATAGCACGCCGTAAGAAGGGTCATTGCCTGAAACGTTGCCGATTAGAAACACCACTACTCCACACGTACGTGCTGTGTCGACGTCACCCTCCACTACACACAAACATTCATTGGCAACCTGGAAGGCGACAAATCTGCCTCGGGTTTTCCAGACTCAGGCGATAACTCGTGGAGGTGCATTAATTGGCCGTGGCTTCATCATCATCAGCATCATCAGCAGCAGCTTTCTCCACCAGACGGGCGCTTACAGCCCGCGCAACTTCTCAGGAGAATCATTCTGGTGGAGCCAAAGCACTTTGTGCAGCATCACCATAACCACTGCAGTTTATATTCCATCTATAAAATCAATTTCACTTGCACTCGTCACGTGAGAATAGAAACACCTGAGCCGTAGTTTTTTTTTAATGAAAGGAAGCGATTCACGTAAGTACCTCATCCTGCAATGAATACTGTGATGAAGCTTCGTTGTAGAAATACATCAACAGATAATTGCCTCCTCATTGTTACTAACAGTGAGACGCGCCTTGCCCCATCAATATTATTCAACTACCGCGGACACGAGGACCCTTACTCTCTCTTTCTGTGCGGCTGCCATCGCTCTCTCTGCGGCTTGCGCCTTCTCCTCACAGCCCTGGTGCCGCTCCGCGCTCGGGCCTCTCCTCGCTTGTGCGTCTCCCCGCTCCGGCGCGATCACAGCCGCCTTCGGGCCCCTTCCCTCCGCCCCACGCCCGTCCGCCTGCGCGCCTCGCTCCTCCGCGGCGGAGAGGCTCTGTGCGCAATCCCCATCGCCGGCGAGCCACGAGCGCCGCGGAACGTCGTGGCCCGCGCCGAGCTCCACCTTGGCGTCGTCACCTCCACCACCTCCTCCTCCACCTCCTCCGCCTCCACCACCTCCTCCTCCACCTCCGCCGGCTGAGTCCCCGCGCCCCGGAGCCACGTCCCGGGAGCGGAGCTCCTGCTCCAGCTCAGCCACGCGCCGCTGCAGCGCGTCCCGCTCGCGCCGCGCCTGCACGACGAACTTGTCGTACTCCTCGCGGATTCGCCGCTCCCGCCGACAGCTCGAACACGGGCCGCTCGCCAGCATGGTCTGAGACGGCATCTGAGCGCCCTCCGCCGCCTCCGCCGACGCCGCCGCCGCCGCCAGCCGTTCCAGTTTGGCCGGCGGCCGCTGCTCCCTGCCGATTTCGGACGCCTCCGCGGCGGGGCCGAGGGGCGGCCTGCCGCCGGTCGGGAGCCCGCCGCTCCGTCCCTCCGCGCCCGACGCCGTGGGTTTGGGCGACTTTGGGGCCCTCTCAGAGAGCTGCGGCAGGGTCACGCGCTGCTCCCGGAGCTCCTTTCCCGAGTCGTCAGGCAGAAGAGACGGCGGCTGGGCGGAGCGGGTCCGATCGAAGGGACGTGGAGATGGAGCCGGGTGTATCGGAGGGAAGCTGGTGCTGTGCTGCCCGGCTGGTGACAGCTGCAGCGTGCACACATTGTTCATCGTCGTCGTGATCATTCACTTTGTCTGGGTGCATCTCATCTAACACAGTGCTCTACAATGCGCGCCACTGTAAAGTGTGGGTGGGGAACATATATGTACAGTACGTTGAACTTCTTTCGCACCGTACGTAGCAAACCGTACTGATCAGAGGTACGGGGGAAGGACAACACACTAAATACAAAAAGCAGTTATAAAGAAATTCGTTTTCAATCTAGATTGAAAAGTGCATAGCTCCAGTAGCTTCCTAATATCGGAAGGAAGAGCCTTCCAGATGACCACAGAAGCGCATCTGAAAGCGCACGACGCGGTGACCGTCTTTGTTCGATGGTCAGCCAAAAGCCATTGCGAGGACGACCTGAATTTGCGTCATGGTTTATGCTCCTTGACGAGATCAGCGAGGTATTGTGGTTCATTTGTGGCAAACATTTTGCATGTAATGAGCGTGACCATGGGCTGTATTCGGTCCGCAACTCCATTTCATACGGCCTGCAGTCACGAGGCCCACCACAGTGAAACGGCAAGCATCTTTGCACCACTAATTGGGTACTACAGGGAATAATTTTCCACCTGGAAATCCTGTGTTTCTAGCACACTTTGTCACTACTGTCACTACAAGGGCCGTTTGCAAGGGCAGAGAAGTCGGTCCGAATCCTTCATCCAACACATGAAACGTTGCCTCTCTGGCAAGGACAAGTTGAGGTGTGTGTTTAACATGTGGCCCACAAAGGGTGTTTGAAAGTCCTCTTGGGCCCTCAGTAAAGAAAAGGTTCCCCACCCTCCCGTTAAGAGTTAGGCAACCTTACCCTCTTCAGCCCCTGTTCGATGATGCTTATCCCTTCTGCGTCACTCTTGTCTGCTGCTTCTGACGCCTGTCGTACAACGCAGCAAACCATTCACAGCGTCAATTTAAAAACTACGATCGCAGTCCACAAAGGTGTTGAATACAGTATCGTTGTTTTCACACATAAATCACCAAAAACTTAAAAAATGTTTAATGTAGGAAGATGCCGCTGCCTGCAGATGGCGCACCAACACCGTACATGTACCATATTGGTGGTTCCCAGTCTGTGGCCGGCGGAACTCTGGCAGATAGGAAACTTCAGAGTAGTTTTAATTTTGAAATTAATGTTGACAGTTGTCTGCAAAAAAACCCTTCATGGCTTCCAGGGACCTGCGAGTCTAGCAAGCTTGAGAACTGCTGCCACAAACAATCCCATTTGGATCTGCGGTACATAACACCGTATAAGACGTCATCATCCATTACTCATTGCATAGGAGTTTAAATGAATTGCCCCATAATGCGTTCTTGGTAAATGCTATGATTTTAACTCAAGAAGAAATAATTCTCAGCCTCAGGAAAACCAAATGCTTCGCCCCACACACTCGGTGTTGCCACTGATCGGCTGTTTTTGGAGTGGATGTTCTGTTCCGCCCTGTGAAAGTGCTCGCAAAAGATTGATCTGCTTCTGCAGGAAAACTAAAATCTCAGAAACACCGAAATACAGACACACACGATCAGGGGTAACATACAGACATTTTGTCTTTATCTGATCATAAGCGTCATTCAGGGCCCCCTTAGCCCAAGGGTCAGATCAGAATTTGGTTCCATCTGAGGTGGCAACAGTTTAGTGGCATGATTCCTTTATATGACCAAGAGATCTTTTTAATGACCTACACATATTAACGAGTTTTCAAACAATTCACTTTCATTGGCCATATAAAGCAATTCTGACCACTGACATTTTGTGATCTTGAGTGGTAGTGACCAGTTAAATATCTAGTCAAGGCCCATGAACTGCCTGTGGCTACAGCAAATTATTCCGATGGGTAGGGTCACCCATTGAGACCTGAATACACTAAGTAAATTTTAGAGCAATTGTTGTCGGCAATCATCATTGGAAATGGCATACTTTCCGATTTACGCGGGAAGTTGCACGTTTATGCCGATTCACTGCATTCCAATTTTCCACAAACCGTCAACCAATTTCTGGTGGCCAATGTTGATGACCAAGTTCATTAAATGGCTGCCAGAGCTCCGTTGCTTCGAGCCAATGCCGTACTAAGTTGCCATAGTTGCCAACAGTGAACGCATTTACAATGAGCCTTGCGTGGCATTTAAGCACTGTATAAGTGCAAATACTTATCCTAAATTCATAAGACCGACAGAGACAATTGCCCTCCTCCTTCGTCTGGTGTATAGCTCGATAATGTGTGTAAAGCTAACAGGAATATTGAGGTTTGTGAGCAATTACCCTCAAGTGAATAATAATTTCAAATTGTATCGCATACAGTTTTCACTCTCAGGGAGCGAGAACAACTCAGACACATGAGGAACCACAGGCAGCCTAGAAGGCAACCACACTGTGAGCCGGCACCAACGATTTCCCAAGCTCTGTCATCCTTTAAATATTTCAATGTTTTTTGGACAATTAAAGAGCGTAAATGCATGTCGGTGAAAACCGGAGAACCCGAAAGAAACCCACGAGTGCAAGGAGGCAACACTCCATCCCTAACAGAAGGGACAGATAGTATCAGTCCGTGCTTTGCAGTACCACCCTGCTCCTGGCGAGCCAGAGTACGGCTCCCCTTTGACAGCCACGGGTAGGGCTTTTTGAAGCACTCGTGCTGCGATCCACCACCCTCGCCACCTTCACAGCGCTTGATTACAGGCAGCCAAGTGCAGGGGACACCGCCCACCCCTCATGCATCGTGGCATTAAGTGCGTTGCGCTGGCGCCGGAACGAACCCGCACGCTGACGTTGCGGACGGGGCGGCACACGATGGTGCGTGCGCGAGCGGCGAGCTGCAGGGCGCCGTGCGCCTCGTGAGCAGCCTGAGCACCAGCGCTCAGTGTCACCAGCAGCGCCGTGCAGCAGCTCCCGCCCAGGCTGTCGCCAAGGGAGGGTGGGTGGGTGGGCAGGTGGGTGCGGGTTCGGTGGGTGGGTGGGTGGGCAGGTGGGTGCGGGTTCGGTGGGTGGGTGGGTGCGGGTTCGGTGGGTGGGTGGGCAGGTGGGTGCGGGTTCGGTGGGTGGGTGGGCAGGTGGGTGCGGGTTCGGTGGGTGGGTGTGTGTGTGTGCGGTGATCGTGAAATGGGGGGAGACAGACATGGCAAGAGTGTCAGTGAGATTTTTTTTCAGATTTCATATCGAATGGCCAAGGTTGCTGTGCAAAGTAAGTGAACATGGTAATTCATATTGCATGTCTTAAATTTCACAAATTATTTATCTTTCTTTGCTGTCCTTTGAGGGCAATGTAATGTAAGAATGTGTGGTACTAGGTGGCGAGATGTTATCTACCTTGCCTGGTATACAGGAGGCCGTGGGTTTGATCCTAAACATGACGCCTGTATATTTAGAGTTTACATTTTTTCCCTGTGGTTGTGTGGATTTTGCTCCGGGTCCTCTGGTTTTTACCTCCACATTTAGAACAAATATGCGTTTAGCAGTATTTGCCTGCTATAAATATCCACATAAGCCACTTCGTTGAGCTATTATTTGTGGCCAGGTCACTTCTGAAAAAGAGCTGTTTAACTCAGTGGGCTTTACCTGGTAAATAAAAAAATTGTTCTAGATTCGGGTTTTCCTCAGTGCAATGCTGCTCTTGATACCGGCTTTCTGATTTTATCGCAATACCATTTAACCGCACTGATACATTTTACTGCACTGATCACACACCATCGTCTGGTGTGTGTATCTATTAATATATAAAGGTATGTGCAGTTGCTGCTCATGTTTGCACACTCATTTAAGTAAATTATCTCAACGCAAAACAACAATCCCAAACAAATCCCTGATAAATATCTGCCGGACGCTGCGACGCCATCCAAACCGTGACATCACAACACTTTGTAACCATCGCCCCCGACTGGAGGACTCAAGCCCGTTGGCACGACAGGTGCCGAGTCACCTCGTGGCGCACAGGGATCTTCTGGCAAGGCTCAATTCATTGATTCAACATGCGCTGCACACGTGCGTGCGTTGGAGTCTGTGATCCGTATAACGTGTGCGCAATATGCCCTTGTGTATTTGTCCGCAGTAACAACGCATGCGTGCTGTAGGGTACCAGTCGCGGAGAATGCGCGTGAGCTTGGATTCTCGGTACGGGATGTGTTGGCAGCCCGGGGTGGTCAGAGCAAAGATGACCTGACAGGGCATCCACGTAAACCACATCCGCGTCAACAGACAACAAGTACCGAACAACGTATTTACATCTTCCCCGCGTACAGCGTGCGTGGCTCGACTCGACAAGAATTCGCCGATTTATTTTTTATCGCCCTTAATTTTTCTTCGTCTTGTTCCCTCGAAGATGACAAGAAGGTTTGGGCCCCCTCGGTTTTGAAGTGGCGCATCAGCGTCTGTGTCGGCGGAGCGGGGGGACCGCGCGGTCACGCGAGCGAGCTGGGGGGGGCGAGGTGTGACGCTCACGTTGGCGAGCAGAGTGAGCGATCGGTTGACATTCTTAGCATCGTTGATATCGTCCTCGCCGGAGGTCGGGAACAGCCTCCTCCCGCGCTCCGAGTCGCCGAGCGCTCCTCTCCGCACCACCTGCACACGGTCACGGGGAGGCGCTGGTGGTGAAGGCGTCGAAGTCGTTTGGGAGAACCCGGGAATGTGGCAATGCGGCGGCGGTGGGTCGAGTCGCTCGCTCGCGTTCGTGGGGTGGATGGCATTAGGTCCTGCTACATGAACAAAAATAATTGGGGCGGCGGGGGTGGGGGGGGGTGGCGTGGTGGAGGGGGTGCCGAGGGGGTATCCTGTCCAATTTCCTGAAGCACAGCAATTTACCAAATCGTTGGGAGGGCGAATCATTAGACACCCTGGCGTGCATGGGGGAATACTGCTGTACGCGCTTCGCACTACCCCTATGGGGAGCAATAGCATAGTACTCTCTGCTGCAATCAATTCACTGCTCCGGCATCTCAGTTCGATTCTCAGCCAGGCAGTGGCGTAGCGTGGTTGACATTGGCCCTGCTGCGGGGAATTAAGTGATACCCCACTTCATAACCCTGCGTTTGGGCCACTCTGGTCCGTGGGGCCCGGTGCAATTGCACCGCCTGCACACGCAATCGCTACCCAGTCGACATGTAACGTTGGGGCCAATGTTTCACGTTTCCCGGGTACGCCGCTGCCCATGTGAATGCACAGAGATGGGGGGGGGGGGGTGAACAACGGTGCTCCAGAGACACGGACCGGCATTCCAGCACACGTGCGTGGGATGGTTACCTGCAGCTGAAAATGAAGAACAGCTGCTTTCGCGAAACGTTTTTCATATAAAATTAGATCAAAGGGCACCGCGTGTAAGGCCGCTGTGCTGGCGATAGATCACGCAGAGTGAAGCGGAGAGGCACTTTACCCGTCCTGATCCAGCGAGATCCACCTGGCAATGGAAACAAAACAAGCCACGCTCAGCTGTGCTTGCAGCCCGTGCGCAAAACCGCGTCGCGCTGCTGTTAAATAAACACACAGAGTTTTTGCGAAAATAAATAAAAAAAGTGACTTACAAGTGTCAGCCTTCCTGTTATGATGGTAGCTTCCTGCGCTGCAAATATCAAAGTGTTATCGATACAAGTACTGTTCTGTACGTGCAGTGCGTCCAACGCGCAGCCCAGCGGTAGCAGCGCTTTCACCGCTCGTTGCAGAGGTTCACGGTTCGAATCCGGCAAACTGCCCTAGTTATTACTGCAGTGTGTATTGAGCATGTATGTATGTTACACTTCTTTAACACCGTACGTAGCAAACCGTGCTTATCGGAGGAAGGGCAACAAACTTAACACAAAGAGCAGTTCTCAAGAAATTAGTTTTCAATTAAGATACATGAGTTATCGCTTTAGACCATAAAATACTAACCGCGCTGTCTGCATCACAGGGGACATTGATCATCATTTCACATAATTTAAAATGAGTAGGCCATTGTGTGCCAGAGTAATGGTGCAAATTTTCCAATTCGATGAAAAAAATCCACGAATTTACTCAATTGGGATTGCACTTTGTAATCATCGCCCCCTACTGGAAGACTAACGCCCGTTGGCAAGGCAGGTGCTGAGTCACCTAGTGACGCACAGGGACAGCTGCCACTGAAGGTGCCCCCTTTCAAATGTGTTGGGATATAAAACGCTTATCACGCAATCAATAGAAAAATCATTAGAACGTAGGAAACATTCAAACAACATTTTACAAGCCACATCAGCAGCAATTGTTGAAAAAAGCACAATTTTACGAAAAAAAACCTAACAAATCACCTGGAATGTGCCCGATCTTGTCAGATCTCTTAAGCTCAACAGAGTTGAGTCCGGAGAGTGCTTGGATGGACAACCACCACGCATAACAGGTGCTGGAGGCTACTATGTTGTGTGCAAAATCCTTTGCTGTACTGTACTATGCTCCAATGTCTATTCTCCCTGCCTTCACCAACCCACACTGACCAGCGTGGTGAAGTATGGTTAAATAGCGTCCACGAATCGGACGGCATGGAGAGGACTTCATCCAGCAGTGGACTGACAAAAAAAAGTATTCTGCCTGCAGACATGTACAGTACATCCTCAATGTAAACAGCAACACGGGGACTCTTGCATTCGTAATAAGCAAAGCGAGTGGAATGTATGGGGATCACTTACATTGTTGTGTGTGGATCACAGTCTGCACAACTGTGATATAAAATATGGTGTGGCTCCTACTGCCAATCTCCCCCTTGGAAATGCCTGGATCACAGAGAAACGAATTAAACTCGCAATTGGATACGATCTTCAATTGCATAACGTTGCGTGTAAAGTCTCAAATTTCCTTTTCCCTTGTCGTTCATCCCAAGGTTAAACGTACAAATAGCACGTCTTTTCTGGATGCCAATAACAATGGTTATGATGTTGCTCTGCTATAACATCCGCTCAAAGTGAGCTGCCACGATAGGATAGAAGAGCTTAACAAAGGGAGCTGCGAACTTGAGCTCAAGATAAATACGAGCAAAACGAAAGTTGTGAAAAAAGACGTGGTAGGGCAACAACTACAAAACACGACGGGGTATGTGTACCTCGTGGAATTATTAAAGAGGGACTGGGATCAGAATGATGTAATTAATAGTGAGCAAGAATAGGGCGGAGTGCTTGAATAAAACTGAATTTTATTATGAATTGTAACAACGCATGTGCTAAATCAGTGTCCACTTGGTGCACATTTATTACCTGCTACTGATAAATAAAAAATACAGATGGGACGAAAACTGAAAAGTCTGCACAAATATATGGAGAGGTTAATGCTTGGAATTGCGCAAAAGACAGAGATTAACACATCGATCTGAGACCATGTGCAAATTAGAGACATCATATTGCCTGTTAAGAAGAAGTGGAATGCGCAAGACGCACCACTTAGATCGGTTAATGGCCAGAGGAGACTGGTAATGGAATGGCAGCCAAAGGAGGGAATCTGCTCTAGAGGTTGACGACTGTGGAGATGGAGCAATGAGATCAGCTCATGTGCAGCAAGACGGATTGTGACATCGCTAAACCATGAGGTATGTCAACTATGTGGTGGAGGCGATCATGTAGCAGTGGACAGAACACGGATCGTGATGATTTCTTTCAGTTTTAGCTTCACACAACTTGGTCACACTTGAGTTTCAAGGTTTTTCTTCTTTGGTTCTTTCGGTAAAGTCACGTAGAATGAGAATAAAATAATAAATTGATAAAATAAAATAACACAATAATATTCTCACGACGTTTCGGCCACAACACAAGCGGCCTTCATCAGGTGAAGGGACGAGACTGTCTGGTAGGACAGCGCTGGAGTGAAAGAGACTGTCCTACCAGACAGTCTCGTCCCTTCACCTGATGAAGGCCGCTTGTGTTGTGGCCGAAACGTCGTGAGAATATTATTGTGTTATTTTATTTTATTTTATCAATTTATTATTTTATTCTCATTCTACGTGACTTTACCGAAAGAACCAAAGAAGATGAATCATTGCAGTCACGAAAGCTTTAAATCGAAATTTCAAGGTTTTGTTAATGATATGGGAGAATTTAAAAGATCGCTCATTCGTTCGGAGAAACTACTTAGCCAATCAACTTCAAAACAATTGAAATGTCTTTTTAAAAAACTCAAAATACTCGTCAACTTAACACTGAGTAGGCTTTCGTGACCAATATTATCCTTAAGAGGGTTTTTTTTGGGTGCGATCACGTAAATATAAATGTGTCGTTAAACCCACCACCAGCCGACACAGCCAATTAGTAAGGTTCGTCACGTAAACAAAACATGCCAATTAGTTAACTAGTTCAGCACACCGGTGTGTTGGAGAGTCAGCCCACAACATGTACAATTAGAGTACGACGTTTCGCCATTTAATTACAACCAGCCTCATCAGGCGACAACATTTCAAGGCGACAGCCTGATGAGGCTGCCTTAAGAGAAAAATATATAACCGGCGACGTTTCAGGCAATCGCCCTTCATTGCCGTGGTGACGTAACGTTCTATGGCTTGACGCTGCCGTGCAGCAGAAACCAGCGGACCAAAGGGACAATCACTGTCACCCGGAATGCTCCTCTGCTCGGTGCTCGCGTGCCAGGAGTCTAAGGGTTTCTTAGGAACCCGTAGAAATGCGTCGACTCTATGAAAACAACAAAAACCAACAGCGCCCTTTCATTGTGCACACAGCTCCGATTTTACACTGTAGTTCGCTTTCATGTGGAAGGGTTCCAATTGGGTTATGGCAACGGACACCACGTGGAGTTTTTTTTTCCATAAGATATTTCCGACTTGAGCTTCCTCTCACGCGGCCAGGTTCATCGTCCTTGCGTTGCTCTGCGTAGTTTTTTAAACAACTTCGCTTTGAGGTTTGAAAACAGCTTTGCAATCTCTTTCATTCTCATTCATAGTTCTGTATAAACGCAATCCTTTTACCTTGAATATACCTGTAAAACACGACCAAGTATGTAGCTCCTTTTAAATGCCACCTTTTATGAGGCACCTGGCCAGCATGGAAAAGTGGGCCAAAGAGGCCCTCTATAACTCCCTCTAGCGATGACACCACTGCTGATGACACCAGCAGTGGTGTCATCGAGCATGCAGAGCTGCGCCTTGACCAATTCTGATCAGCCTGGGCCTTACGATAGTATGCCATCGGGTAGTAAAGGTGCATTCATAGTAATCGTATGTTTACGTGTAAACGTGTAAAAAGAAAATCTGTGCTATTTTGTCTTGCAGTCCAGTGCTTAATTTCACTCCTGTTCCTCTCGGTCAGTCACCCGGACAAATCTTTTTGCACCCGGCACAACACATCGAGCACACCTCTTTCTATGGCCGTGGCTACAAGTCACGTGTCATTTCCAGCCCACCATTAACGCAGCAAATGTGACAAATGAGGCCCTAGTGATGTCTATTTATTTCATATGGCCATGTCTGCACGTTCCACTGCCTCGAGCACGCTGTAAGCTATGCAGCACAGAGGGTGCAGGGAAGGAATGGAGCCACAGTCGCAGGTATAAGCTTGTCTTGTTTTTGTGCTCTGCTTGGTAATTGAAAGCTTCAGGCGATAAAACGTAAATATTTCCCTCTAAGCAAGCAGTAGAATCAATGATAGTATTACACAACAGCCAGTGCACTGAAAATGATATATTTTTTTAATCCAGGAAAGCCTCACTCTATGAGTCTCAAGATTGTTTTTTTTTAAGGATGGTCCTGCATTGGGATGTTTGGACTATTCCATTCATATATGGTTTGCATGTGGGAGTAAACTGGAGTACTCAGAAAATCCACCTTGCCCACTAGGGGATACATCTTCAAAGCTCCACACGGAAGGATTCAAGAATCCACTTGCCATCCCCTGTCCACCCAACAGCCCAACATGGTCCACAGACCTTTGCAAAGCTCTGGATTTATACCGGCGAGCGCCACCACACCCAGCATTTGAAACAGCCACCGATGATTGCAAAAATATCAACCAAGTCATTAACCTGACCTCCAGCATGAAGTGGACACAATCCCCACCCTCGGTGAGTTTGCGTTTTTTTCATTTTCAGGTACAGGTGGTAGATTCATTACCGGACAGCAGAGGCAGCACGTGTTGTGATATAAACAGTGCTGAGTTCTCTCAAAGCACGTCTGCTGGGAGGCTGCATGGATTTCCAACAGGGCCCCATCTGGTGCGGGTGTCTCTGATGAAGCTGCTATGATTTCAATCGTTTTGTTTTTGATCAAACTGAAGACCTTGAGCCGTCACGTCCTGCGTGGTATTTAAAAAGCAGGGAGAAATAAACCAGCTTATTACAATCAAAATGTCTTCATCTAAGACGAGTACCTTACTGCTCTGCCAAACCGCATTGTTTTTTACGACAGCCAATACTGCTGCAATGTACCATGGTGTAAGTTTACAGAAATGCGATCACTTGAATTGCATGGAATCCATCATGTGTAGCTCATTTCAACTTCAACGCATTCACTGCATCCTGAATGGATATATTCCACAAAATACAGAGGTCATAATATATATTTCTATCCAGTTCGTGAGTAGTATAAGTATTTTTGGAACTATGCAGATATATATATTTAGCCATCCAATCGATCTTCCAAACAATCTGTAACAAAATAAATGGCACTCAGTTGAGCACTGCAATGCAAAGACAAAATCCCCCGTATAGCCTCAACAAACTGTTGGGGCAAGTGCTGTTAGCGAGTACCTATGAAGGCTAGCATGGCACACGAGGGGGCAGGTAGCCAGCACCATGCCTGGGCGCCTTTGTTTCCCTAGTGGCGATGTTTACACACCACACCAGGCACTCATTGGAGACTGAGTCGATCTAGGGGAGGCCCAGGACCGGTTCAGACAATCGTCACTGGTAGTGGCCATGAGCGGGATATGAAACCGGGTCGCTATGTTTGGAGTGCAGTACGCCAACCACTGTACTTATTACTCCCCAATGCAAAGACATACAAACACACACCTGCGCTCCGATTGGACATGCCCTTCCTGAAAGCCTTGAGCAAACCTTCCACGGACGTCACCTCCGTCTCGGCGAGCCCCTCCAACGACACTGCCTCGTCAGTTTCATGGATTCGGATTCTGTCTGTATGCTGGTGATCCTTCGGGCAAAATTATAACAACAGCAACGGTCAAATAAGTTAATCAAGTTGGCTGAGTTAAGCAAAATGAAAACGGTGTTCATTGTAGCTTTATTGTAGGCGGATATCCACTCTACACTCTGGTATATGTAAGTGTGTAGAAATCAGAATGTTATCATGTGAAATGGGTGACATTCACAAGTTGGCAGAGGGCCTTTTGAGCCTGACGAGCCCTCTGTGTAAGCAATGTCCCATCTTCTCCACCGAGACGGAGCAATCCGCCAGATTTAAATGACCCTCGGCCACCAATGTGAGGATCACACTCAGAATATCTTTGGTTGTATTCTGAGAAAAAAAAAAACTTGATAACCCACACACGTAGATAAGACATCAATGACAACCATTGATAGCACGATAGGAACACTTCATAATCCACTTGTTCTTCTGAAAAAAATAAATATATATATATAAAATTCCCCCACATTTTTTGTCCACTCAATCCACTAATTCTCAACAAAAGCCTAGTTACTCTCTGGATAATACTTTTGTGGGTTATCAATTATATATATTTTTTTCACAACACCATGAATTTAGAAACTATAAAAGCACAACTGATACCTTTCTTTAAATTTGGTGATTATCACCTTCTGCGTCCCGGGTTCCGATTCTGTTGCCGTGGATCTGAGCGCGTAAATATTGAACGAGCCGGCGTTCTACAATGGGAGTTTATTGAGCGGAATGCAAGAGTACTTGACGTAGGCCAACCAACCAGAAGGTCGTACAGTCGCTCGTTCCACAGCTGAATGAAGGAAATGACGACCCGATGTGTGCAACCAAGGCTTGACTGTTGTATCCCTGCACTCACAAGTCAGACACGTCCAAATGAGTGGCAAGAGTAATGTTGTATGCAAACGGTGATTTACAGACAGCAAATGGAACAATTGCGACCACAAAACTGTTCCTTGTGTGCCACGTGACGTGAACGTACCACGTGTTTAATTCACACAGCCTTGCCTTAGACCACCAAATTAAAACGTCAAAATTATGCCGATTTTACTATTGTCAATGGCAGAATGAGTGGTGTTGGATTCACCGCAGCAAAGGTTTGGTACAAAAAATAACAGCTCTTGGAACAGTTTTATGGTCCAAGTTTGTTTTAAATTCTAAGGCTCCCTGGTCTCGTGTTTTGATGAAAAACAAAAATGGTATTCTTTAATTCCAGAAAAAAAACAAGATGTGTGTTAAATGGTCGGTAATCTACTCATGGAACTGTCACTCGTTTTAACAGTTTGAGCATTAGATTAACAAACAGTACCAACATTACTCACTTACAATTTACGCACTCGCACAAATGCGAGCTTGTTTTGCCAAGGGTGAGTAAAGTCAACATGGGTCCTATCCACGATCCGCGTATAAAACTGTTCTGGCCAACCATCTCCAAGAGACAAGAACACACCGCCTTAGGCAACGGTGGTGATGCATTAACCCAAGTCATGCCCTACTCCAGGAGCCGTGTTCACGCTGAGCGGGTAGATGGGAACCATCTTGAATGCTAGGGGGCAGGGGAATAAAGTTTCTGTGGGGGCCCATGTGGACTAGCCAAGAGGATCCATGTGGAGTAACCAAGGGGGCCCATGTGGAGTAACCAAGGGGGCCCATGTGGAGTAGCCAAGGGAGCCCATGTGGAGTAACCAAGGGGGCCCATGTGGAGTAACCAAGGGGGCCCATGTGGAGTAGCCAAGGGGGCCCATGTGGAGTAGCCAAGGGGGCCCATGTGGAGTAACCAAGGGGGCCCATGTGGAGTAACCAAGGGGGCCCATGTGGAGTAACCAAGGGGGCCCATGTGGAGTAACCAAGGGGGCCCATGTGGAGTAGCCAAGGGGGCCCATGTGGAGTAGCCAAGGGGGCCCATGTGGAGTAACCAAGGGGGCCCATGTGGAGTAACCAAGGGGGCCCATGTGGAGTAGCCAAGGGGGCCCATGTGGAGTAGCCAAGGGGGCCCATGTGGAGAGTAACCAAGGGGGCCCATGTGGAGTAGCCAAGGGGGCCCATGTGGAGAGTAACCAAGGGGGCCCGTGTGGAGTAACCAAGGGGGCCCATGACCATTATTAAAGGAAGGCACAACCTTTCCTCCTGTCTGAAAGTAAATTACGTAATTCGCGGGTACAATTGTTCAAATTTGGACCACGACGTCAGTACAATACAGCTTATTCTCCTCAGGAAATCTTCAACGTCCAATGTGAAGCGGGCAGTGAATACGTCATGGTTAATAAACCCACAATATTAACCAGCGTGGCCTTGTGTATTTGACCTGCGAGCTTCTGCAATAAGCAGCGAGCACGCGCTACCACTGGGCCGCGTCCCCGCTTGTGTGAAATTCTGTGATGTGAAGCGCACTCTTGTGACTGAAACACTTAACGCGTAGGTTTTTTTCCGACTTCATGGATATTATGCCAGAGATACGTGGCGCAGTTTCAAGCAAAACGTCGCGATAACTCACGATTAATTTTGGCTGCGAGAATTATTCAGCTCAACAATAATTGGCGTGTTCAATGACTGTAAGTGCAACAATTTAATGTGTTTGGCTATGTCAGTTGGTGAGGTGGGGGTGGGTCTGTCTAACGACCCAGATCTGTCCAGATAATTTCGTGGCCTAACCCAACAATCGATTGTGGATCAAATAAATAAATTATTGCGGATTTGTGGACTCGCCGACCCTGGAAGATGTCCTCAGCGGCGCGTGAAAGCAGCCCACGCTGGCGGCCGCCGCAGAGCCCCGTGCCGTAGAGTGAGTGCGTCTTCCCCGTGGCCGGGGCGCCGTACGTGGCCACACAGCCGTGGAACCCGTCGAGCACACGCCGCGCCAGGGGCTGCCGCCAGCCACCACGACACATGCACACACACGCGCACGCACACACACACACATATACGTACACATACACATACACAACAAAGACACCCCGTGTAGCTTAAACAGACTGTTGGGGCAATACCGTAAGAGAGCACCTATGAAGGCCGGCACAGCACATGAGTGGATAGGTGGCCAGCACCACGCCCGGCCGCCTTTGTCTCTCCAGTGACGATGTTTATACACACCGCATCAGGTACTTATTTGAGGCTGGTTCGACTATGGTGAGGACCTAGGACTGGTTTAGGTAATCGTCACTGGTGTTGACCATGAGCGGTAATCGAGCTCACGCACACACGCACACGCACGCACCGCCAGCATTTTAGAAAAGTTTAAAATATTCGCTTTCGGGGATATTTGCTTTTTCTGAGTGTTGGCAGTCGTGCGAGACACGTGAGTGCCTCGAGAAAAGTGTCTCAGTAACCATGGTTTGCCATCTCAACAAGCAAGCTGAGATGTAAACCAGGTCTGGTATTGGTGCCGTCTCATTGCTCTAGTACAAAAAGCTACCAATGATAGACCACGCCACAAACACTTGTGATAAATTATTTTCCTTTGCTGGACAAACGTCTTCCCCTGCCGTGTCAGTCATAGGGGTTGTTTGACTATACTACACCACACTGGTGAATGAGTGGCGGTGTACAGGACTGGTCAGATATCACTCACCACTGATGTAAGCTGTAGCAGGAAATCGAACTCAGGTCACCAGATTCATAGTGCTGACTGCTACACCACAACTCCGTCCATGACCAACATATTAATTAAATATGTAGGCGTGTGAACGGTGTGGCGACATCCACAGCACTGGCCAATATGACCTCTTAACTTTTGATAAGGCACATAATAGTTTGTATTGATTATTTGATTGAAATGTGTTCTTACACTTACAGTACACGAATCGTGTGCAAAAAAATCAATAATTCGTATGTGCTTGGTTCAGGTTACCCCTGCAGCCACGAGAGACTCTAAACTCAACACAACGACAAAACTATTGATACTTCAATTGACCCCGAATCCTCAAAATCACAGACTCCCGAGGGATAATCATGAATTACCTAACACATCTATGACATGGCTGACCTCACTAACCCTCACGTGATCGCCAAATACAAATGCAATTTTAATAACTATTAAGTCCATCAACAACACGGGCAGCAGACATTATTTTTCCTTACCCAAAGGTGCATGTCGTAATTTTCCTTCAGGCAACAAATAGTACCACAATGTAATTATTTCTCAATTAATATCGACCCTTAAATCTCACGAAACATGCATCAAATTGCGTATGTAATTATATGTTTTTCCCTGATTCGTATCTACTGCATATTGTGTGAAATGCTTTAATGTCACCCAGCAGCCCCGAGAGATAGCATTCAAATATTGATTTAATTCTCTGACGTGGCAGCAATAAAGTGGTCGAGTGATTTGAATATCAATCTGTGGCAATACACGGGAGCATAGGAAGACCTCTGTGGCCACTGGAGACTTTATACAATTCACAGCAATGTTTAGTTTAAAAAAAAACTGTCGATGCTTGAATAAAATTGCGACCCTGAATTACGGCCATTCATTCGGGGAGGAGGTAAATCATTCCACCCACGACGTCTCTGCAATAGTTATGCATCGAGTGAACAAGTGACGACGCTGCAGCACGATGGAACAATGAATGGGCGCCACAGTGGCGAGATGTTAACTACCTCGCCCGGTATACAGGAGGATGTGGTTTCGATCCCGACCCTGCCGCTTGCATGTTTGCAGTTTGCATGTTCTCTCTCTCCCCGTGGTCACGTGGATTTTTCTCTGGGTCCTCCGGCTTTTCCCCTCCACATTTAGAATCAACATCACGTGTTTATAGAGTATTTGGCCGCTATACATTTCCACATAAGCCACTTTGTCGGGCTGTCATTCGTGGGCCAGATCGCTTCTGAAAAATATCTATGTATAGGCTCAGTGGACCTTACATGGTAAGAACAAAAAATAGTTCAGTTTTATAATAAAAACAAGTATGGCTTAGATTCATATCGGCCATCGTTTTTACGGAGAGCAGCGGCCGCTACCTTGGCAATGGCCTCGTACACGTCCCTCTGCGAGGCGTCCTCGTCCAGCACTGCGTCAAACTCCAGCACCTGCGTCTGGTTCCCCTGTCACACGCGCCGAGCCGCGCAAGCACCAATTAGCAGCCACCACCTCATTTCAGGCTGCACCGTCGACTGGAACACGCGCATCGTTAGGCCTGCAGCAGTCGCTCGCTCGCGTGAATATAAGGCGATGACTATGGTTGCCAGCAGAGAAGAAGCCTCAATCCAGCAGCACACGGCAATGGATGATGACCAAGATGATGATGATTGCTTGGGAATGATAGAACATAAACTTTCTCAAGAAAGTGCGGATGAAGTATAGAGAGGAAAGCCAAAGGGTTTGTGGCAGAAAAGTGGCCTTGGCTGAAAGGGAAAATCTGTACCGCAAATCTTCAATGTGTTTGGGGTTTGTAACGCATGTTGTACAGTACAACCCGAAAATACCATCGGAGAGCTATACAGCTAAACCGCATAAACCCATTAATGTTAAGGCTGATTATGGGGTATAGAGAAAAGTGATGGTGTATGATTAAGTTTAAAAACAAACACTGAATTCCACAGAGATGAGAGCGTTTAGGTGGATGATGGATGTATCAAGGACAGACCACATCACAAACGATACCACTAGGGAATGAGTGACAGTGGCACCCATTACCAAGAGCGTGATGGAGTATCGTCTAGACCAGAGGGTCAGCAACCTGCGGCTCCAGAGACGCAAGCGGCTCTTCAAGGGCTGCTTCGTGACATAATTTTTTAAGGACCGCAATCTCGTATTCACACGCATTGTGGCTCTTGAAATAATGTTTTTTTTAATACCAAATTCGAACAAAAAATGTCTCTTCTTGTATTTTAGTTGCTGACCCCTGGTCTAGATTGTTTGTACATGCCGAGCGCAGAGACACGGATTACACGGGTAAGAGAGTGCAGAACAAGCATTTAATAATTTATTTCTGCATCATTATTAGTATCATCTGCTAGTCTTTTTGAGCCAGCCGGCAACCAATTCATCATCACAGTGGTGCACTCGGCTGCTCCTGACGTGGTTATCTGGCTTGACCACCTGAATGTGAAATTATAGTCGTTGGTCTAAATCTACACCAGCCATACGAAAGAAGGATAGCTGTGTGGAGGGAGGGCTCTGAGACCACCGACCACGCTTTCGTCGGAAGACCCAAGAAATGGGGGACCGGCGGAGACAGAAGAAGAGACAAGGAAATGTGGTGTCGACGGGGATTTGCGCACAAGAAACGGGAGTGGGGAGTGAAGACTCCAAAAGAAAGCCGACCCCAAATAATGGGAAACTGCACTGAGAAGAGACGATGAACTTCTGAATGCACCAGTCCTCACCCGGCCAGTGTTGATTTGAACTCCATGCTGTCCTTCTACTTTCACGCATCGCTTTGTCTCTGCAGCACAAGACATAGTGTGTCAATGGATACAGCGACAAGGCTATGGCCGCAAATGGGAGGCAATGAACATTATCCATAGAATGTTATTATTACTGCGTGTGAATTACTGGCTGCACATGGCATCAGTCTCTCTCGGGTTTTTCAGTCTCAAGTGAGACGAGCAGCTGGATTCATTGATGATCGAAATAATAAAGCGGCGTATGACGTTCAGGATGATGATGCTGTTGTTATTGTTGATGGTGATGGTGGTGGTGATGATGGTGGTGGTGATGATAAATATCGTCCTGCATGTGCCTGTCTGGTGGATTAAGCGCTGATATTGAAACGACTGCCATCGCAATACAGTCTCTAAATTAGACCACCTGGACCTGTTACCCAAGACTGGAGTTTTGTAGCCTCCTAAAACTAGACCCACGAACCACCACTCATTATCTTCTTCCTACCGGCTATCAACCAAAAAATACACGCCGTCTGCTTCACAGTGGACGTTAAAGTTCCCATGACGTCGGTTACAAGAGCAGGCCATTGTGTGCCGGCGCTATGGTCCAAATTTGCCAAATGTGAAAAACGACCCACGAATTACTCACTTGGTATATACATAGCAATATTCAGGACCATCTCCAGAAAAAGTGTCACGAGGCTCAGTGAGTAAACAAATGTAAACAATTTTTCTTAAAAAATACCAGCCGAATTGTATTGCAGCCTGACAGATCGGCTCATCTTTAACCCAGAGTTATACTGCGAGCAACTGAACCTGCCGTGCAAAGTTCCCAGCGATACAATTGCAGTAAACCACATGCCAACGTTGCGCCAACGTTGGAATATGGTTGGGACCTTTGGCCCAACGTTGGCACCCTACATTCCACGTATACAGGGATGCTCTCTGCGTATAAATGACGTGGTTGGGGGGGGGGGGGGGGGGGCAATTCGTAGAACTCCAGCTGTGCGGACCACTGACGAGATCCATCGTTGGCGGCATTGCTCGTTGATCGAATGCGTTTCATCACCGAACCTCGGCAACGATCTCTCATTGGGTTTAATGCCGGAAATCCCACGCCACCGATGGACGATGTCAGCCGAAGCGTCTCCCCCGTTGTCCTCCATGCATGCGGCCCCCGCGCGACCACACGGCACGCCTGGGGGGACGCACCGTCGCTCTTGTCGCCCGGGCGCAGGCGAACCAGGACGCGGAAGCTGTCCCAGGGCGCGTCCTCGGACTCGGCGCCTCGAGTCGTCTCCCAGCCGGAGGCGCGCTCCCCCCCGCTGCACGGTCACAATGGCGGGCAGAAAGTGCGCGACGCATGAAACTAATGGCTTGGTGATTAGGTTGGCTACGTGCGGTCCGAAAGAAGTTCAACATACATACGTGCATTAGGCTGCTGCTGCTGCTGCTGCTGCTGCCAGTGGTGCGCAAGCACAACTATAACAAATACACTCAAAGCATTCGTCAATAACAATGTCGTGGCCTTAAAGGGCTAAATGTATAACTGGCGACAATTCGGCCAATGGCCCTTCTTCACGTAGCACGTAAACAGTGGCAAGAGAGAGAGAGAGAAGGAAATTGCCACGATTTGTAAATTACATCGATTTAATAATCTTTTAAAACTTACTTTATTGAATTACATCGAAAATAAATAACATTCATATGAATATACTTCACCAATCCGCACTGACCAGCTGTGGTGAAGTATGACTTAAAAATTAAAAAAACAGCCACAATGACCGACATGGCGTGGGTGCATCGGCCTTAATCCAACAGCAAATTCACCAAGGGCTGAAAATCAAATCAAATCACTTAATTATTATCAGATCGAGGAAGGCTCGACGCGATCGATTAAGTGATTATTTCAACCGTCGATGATGGTCGCAGCTCGACTTGGCATCACCGGCCCCGATGGGTCAGCAGCAGAGCGAGCGGCTCGCAATCGTTTGATAGTTCACATCCTGGTTTGGGGTTGACTCAGCCCATCACCTCTTCTAGGTCGAGGCAATATGTACCACTTTGGCAGCGGAGTTAAAAGTGATTGTCTTATGGATATACTCGCCGCCGCCATACGAATGTGGAAATTCCAGCACTGGCTATGTGCTGCGAACGTGGAGATGAGCACCACCTCAATGCTCATTCCATTTGAGCAGAAAATCACGTGGTGTATGGGTCTGTGACATTTGGCTGGTCTCTATGTTAAGTCTGTGTTTCATGTAAGTGTGAGTCTATGAGTCTCTAAGTCTACGGGGTCTGTATGTATGGACAGTTGATGTTACTGGGGAAGAGGCACGGTTTTATAAACACGTAGAGAAAGACAAGGGCGAGCAGCCGACCCCACGCAACAATGGGACTAGTTATAATGAAAATACGTTGGAACAACAACAACGATAATACAGCACTGGATTCTCACTCTTTAGGTGGTGCCACGTCCTCGTCTCGCTCCATCGGGACCCCTGCAAGGGGACGGAGACGCGGGGCCCGATCCTCCCTGTGATCCCCGTGCGAGGGTCCTGGGTCCTCTGAGTCCGCCGGGTCACCTGTGTGTCCCGACGTCTTGCGTCGCTGGCGCGGGAGCCGCAGGTTGGCTGTGGAGTCGGGGGTGTCCGCGGAGCGATAGAAGAGAGCCGGGAGGGGTGGGGAGGAAGAGACAGGAGGGGTTGGGGAGTGAGCCAGGAGGGGTTCGGGAGTGAGCACGTGCAGCAGAACTCTCCAAATCGCTGCTGAGTCAATCATCATGACGAGCATCATCAGCCAATTAGCCAAGCCTGACTCTTTTGATGAGACACGGACATGGAATGTCGAACACCGGTCCTGAGTTGTCTTGTGTTAGGCCAATGCTGCTGAATAGATGGACTCCCTTAAGGCCGCGTGGCCGATGAAATGAGTAAAAGCAAACCATTCATGAAATGTTATGTGGAAAGACGACAATGCAAAGGAGGTCTATTTTTCATCGTATTTATTTAATTGCTCCACACTACCTATATTTGTATCCACGACGAAGCTAATGCTTATAGTTGTGGTATGTATCAACAACCATCTGCTGAATAAAGGCTTCCCCAAGTTGTCACAGTCTATCATCCAAATACCGTACGAACAATTTCTCGGCCATGTGATGGTACATCGAGAACTACAATCTGTTCTTAAATCATAGATCATCACTCTCGGGATACATGCGAAGTGCGTTGCATGAAAAAACAAGACGATTTACCCTGCGTGAAATTAATTAACGGTTACATTCAGACGAATGGGGTGAACACAGCTGTACAACCGACACTCGAAAGTGAGAAACAATACAAACGAGACGATAAACACGAGGCCAAATAACTACTTGATTTTTATATATATCGAACGGCGACCGGAATCGTCACAAATAATCGAATCTCCGTACGGGGAATGAACCTCTTGCACCTCACAACTACACACAAAGACCGTGTTAATGGCTAAAGGGTTGCTTCCTTGTTCATTTTAGAGAGACAAGCAAAAAAACGTACAACCATTTGTCAATCCACTGCGAGATGAACGCCTCCAACCCTACACCGGTATAGGTCGCGGTGGTGGTTGCTTGACCATACTTCACCAAGCTGGTCAATGCGGGTCGTTGATAGATGTGAGCGAGCCCAAGACCGGTTGAGATCATCACTCGCCACCGAACACGCAGGGTGTGTGACCCGGTAGACAACTCGGGTTGCCGGGTTCACACCGCAGCGCGCTAATCATGGCGCCACCGCTCAGTTTCAGTTCAGTTCATTTATTAGGTACAGCCCTGTGAGCCATTCGCCTCTTGACTCGGGTGCAAGCGCAACAACAACAACAAAAACATGAACAAGAAAACATCTTAAAGTGACTACGCGCAACAGAAAAATCCAGGGAAAAACAGCAAAGTCTTCCAGAAAAAGCCCCGAATATCAACGCAGCGTGCAAGAATCCCAGTGGGATGCTTCCACGCGGGGCACCTTTAAGACGCGACAGCTTCCCGCGAAGTCAACGAAGCCAACAACTGCGGTGGTGGCCACGACTGTAAAAATGCAGTGGTGACCTATTCTCCCTGCCTTGGATGGGTTACCATCGCCGCGGTTAATTATACAAAGGAAGTCGACTGTGCAGTGCAATCACTTGGAGCCTTTGATGCTGTGCGATCGAGTTCCATGATTGACCCTGGATTCGGTACGTTCAATTACCTTTCATCATCATCGGCCATGGTCAATCCACTGCTGGATGAACTCCTCAAACCGCCTCCACCTCTTACGATCCTGCTATAACAGTTATCCAACAAGCACACGCACTGCTTCAATCGCTCCACCTCCCACGCGGACGTCCTAGTGGACACATTCCCGTGCCCTGGCTGGCGCTCCGTTATTATTCTCGATCCTCGTCCCTTCTTGCGAAGCGTCCTGCCTAAGCCCCACTTAAAAGACTGAATGATGCCATTAAACCTGCGTGTGTTCTCGAATCCGTGCGTTCGATTCCCCCTTGCTGGCTCTCAATGTAATTCCAAGCACGCATCCCTCCGCGCTTTCTTAGCGCATCCTTCGGATCTCTTTGTCACAACAACGGCCCTCACGCTGTAGGGTTTCGTGGCTGTGCCGCATGTCTCTCTCTGTTGTGTTTTTCCCGTTGTTACACCGCCGCGTGTTGTTTGACGCAATGTCCCCGGGGTCGAGTGCTTACAGGATTTCGGCGTTCTCCCCGCTGCGTCCCGGGTTCGATTCCCGGGCAGGGACCTTTTTTTGTTGAACAACATGCGATATCGACCAGAATACATACCATAAAGCAACGATGACTATTACCCATCAGAACCTCGCTCAATAATCTTTTTTTTTACAAGAGGACAAATATCTTGGCAATGTCATTAGGTTGATCAGCGATCTGCTCGTGGGAGTAGAAACCAGAATACCCGGAAAAAAACACGCAATGAGTACGCTGGCATAACAATTCAAAAACTACGCACATTTTCTTACATATATATTTGCTGTACTACCATCTCCTGTGAACCTCACAGTCCAGCGCGTTTGGTTCGGAAACTTTGCCTTCTCTACTTGATCCACCAACCCTTACCCCCTGCGTCCCCCATCCGGCCCAACAATGCGTGGGACCACACGGAGCGAAACGACGACGAGGAGGAGGAGGACATCTGTGTCTTGTTAATCATTACAGAATTCATTAACGTGCGAGAGGAGGAGACGCACTTACTGGCACGGTCTGACGGGATGCCCTGCATCACGCGGTTGCTGGATGGCGGGTGAAAGATCTCTTCCCCGAGATGAATTTACTCTAAATTCATACACGTGTAGCTATAGCTCACTGGAAGAGTCACAACTTCACCACAGTGTAAATGTTGCCACTACTGATGCCCACTTTCGCCGCGACTGACCGAGAGGCGAGGAGGCGGTGGCAAAGAGACCGCGTGTTTCTGCGGCGTGGGATCGAGACGGAGAGCTTTTTTTTTGAGAAGGCAGCCGTGCGAGTGGCTGCTTTCCCCCCCCCCCCCCTTTTACACGATTATTTATTTAATTTGTGTCTCCCCTTCTTCTGAAGGAGACCTCCACTCGCCGGGGAGCAAACATTTGCTTCAAAGGGGCCGGCGCCCTCTCCCTGGATCGTGGAGCGGCGCTCGCCACAGCAGACGCCCGCAAAAGCACGCACGCACGCACATGGGTGTCCGTGAAAGTCGCGTGTTTTTTTTTTGCGTGGCGTCGTATCCCCAAAGAGCCCGCGTTTGCTCTCCTTCGCTCGCGAAGAACCCTCGACGCCACGGTGCAAACACGGGTCACGGAAAGAAAAAAAAATGTTGACGAATTTTTTTTCGCTTTCAGAAGTCGTTTGAGTTTTATCTGCCACCGGACACAGACCGACTACGATGAACGCTCGAGGTATGGACAATCGTGGCGCTTTTCTACTCGATGAGACGGCACAGTGCGCAAGTTTTCGTTAATAACACCGTACCAAAGAGACGACGTAATATACGAAGTTTCGGGCAATGGCCCTTCTTCACAACATAGAGAGAAGATAGGCCAATGAGTTGTTTTAGTTTTCTGTACTATTACACTACTACCAACAGTATCACATTTCTGTTGGATGGACATGCAAGATGTTTCATGGTGGATTTTTTTTTATAATTCGCATGATTTATTTACCCAGAAAAAGCCTACCTGGGCCTCGTAACACTTCTCTCAAGAGGATTCTGCTACATTGGGGAGGTTGGCCAATTCTTTGAGCGAGAGTTTGGCACACGAAGGGGTGACGACTCTCACTCACCTGCTGACCACGCCTCGCTGGCCGATGCCCAACAACACCTGGAAAATATTGCCTTAAAGTTTTCGTGACTGCATTAATTCATATTCTTTTGGTCTTTCGGTAAAGTCACGTAGATAGGTTGAAAGAAAATAACAAAAAAACTACGACGTTTCGATCACAACACAAGCGATTATCCTCCTGATGACGATCGCTTGCGATGTGATCGAAACGTCGTAGTTTTTTTATTATTCTCTTTCAACCTATCTACGTGAAAATCTTGATTTGAAGCTTTCGTGACTGCAGGAATTCATACTCTTTGGTTCTTATTTTGTCTACCTACGTGACTTTACCGAAAGAACCAAAGAATATAAACACCTGGCAAGCCCTGGTGGGTGACTACCCATCCGAGCACTCACCAGACCCCCAAATCATGCTTAGCTTCCGAAATCAGACTGAGAGTGCGCGCATTCATGGTGGCTTTGGTCGTTGGTTGAGTGACAGCCCTCACGTGTGAAGACCACAGTGCGTGCAGCCAGCCACTTATACACTCAGTCCGCGTTGCAAAATCAGAATCTGTATTTAGACTGGATGGATCCGATGACCTGTGAAGATCTTTTTCACAGATGTCCAGTATACACTGGCAAAGTAATAACGATAATAGGTAATGACGAAGATAGCCGTCTACTTTGGTAAGTAAATAGCACAGGTGCATTCATTTACAGCAGCCCCTTTTGCCAACTCACTGCTGGATGAGGGCCTGCCCACACGAACGCACCGCGTTCACGTTGGGCACGGAGTACGTTGAAGAAAAAACTAAATAAGCAGAAAATATCTCCTTCACCCAGCCGTCTTTCCAGAAGAAAATAAAAAAAAATACAAAGCATTTCTTATACACGATCGATCAGCTGCACGCGGCCTTCTGTGAGTGCATCATTTCAGCAGCATTGAGTTAAGACAAGCAAATTCCTAGACCGGTTTCGACACATCAGCAGAGGCAGGCTTACTTGAATCAATACTGGTGAACTCCCGTTCTTAAAGGCAAGGACCCGCTCTCTCTCTCTCGTTCCAATATCGGTCCTATTTCGACTTACACCGAAGAACGGTGATTTCCCGAAACGTGAGCGGTATTTATGGCACAAGGCACAGATGATAACGAGTCCTTCCACCTGTGAGCGCAACAAGAGGCACGTGTCAATGTCAAGGCACAAGTGAGCTGCGAGCCGGTTGTGGCACTCTCAACCCACGTGCTTTGGCAACCCACACCGTAGCGCGCACACGGGCTATCATTCGGGCTGTAAGGGTGTCGTTCAGTAACAACCATGAGGCGCTCGCACGCAACGACACAGATTCCACGTGTAGACTTGTCGCAGGCTGTCGGGAAAAGTGCTGTGAAAGCGAGCACACGACGAGGAGGTGGTTTGTCAACACCACGCCCGGCAGCCTTTGTCTCCCAACTGTTGTTTTAAACACACCGCACCAGATACTCCTTTATGGCTGAGTCAACCTAGGACTGCTTTAGATCATTGCCAACTTATGTTGGCCGTGAGCAGAAATCGAACGCTGGTTGCCAGTGGGTTCGTGGTGCAGCGCGCTAACCGCTACACCACCACTCCGCGCTACACCATCACTCCCGACCACCACTCACCACAAAAAAGACAAATATCCCCCGTATAGCCTTAACAGACTGTTGGGGTAATTGCTGTTAGCGAGCACCTATGAAGGCCAGCACAACACACGAGAGAGTGGGTGGCCAACACCGCGCCCGGCCGCCTTTGTCTCCCAAGTACACTAGGTACATTATTTTAGGCTGAGTCGAACTAAGGGAGGCCCAGGACCAATTAAGATAATCGTCACCAGTGTTGGCCTCGAGTATCGCCAAGTTCGTAGTGCAGTGCGCTTACCGCTCCACTAGCACTCCGCACACGTGCAACACAAAGACACACACATGCACTGCTTACGTTACCCACTTGCCAACAGCTTCTCTCTCTTACACCACCGCGGCCGAGTGTCGCTCCGCAGACGACCGACAGCTAAGCTCCCATCATCGCCTCTGCAACATCATCCCGTCATCACGGAGCCCCCGGAGGGCAGCGCAGACGGGGTGGAGTGGGTTGGGTTGGGGGAGTTGAGGTATGGAAGAGGAGGGGGGGTGATCGCTTCTCGAGTGGTGAACGATCTCTGTGCTGCCAAGTGAGTCATCCGCGGGACCTGGGACGGCCCCTGCGTGCGGTGGCTCACAAAGAGAAGGCAGCTCCCTCTTCCTCCTCTTCCTCCTCCTCCTGCTGCTGCTGATCCTGCGCACCTCGCTTTGCGCTGTACGGCTTTCCCGTGTTGGGTGACATCCATACTGTGGTACATCCATATCGGCTTCTCAGGATTACAAGACGCTCAGTAAAGTAAGACGTCCAGTGTCAATAAATGTGTGCAATTTTGACAACAACAAAGATCCCCCGTGTAGCCTTAACATGCCGTTGGAGAAAGTGCGGTTAGCGAGCACCTACGAAGGACGGCACGGCACACGATGGGGTGGGTGGCCAGAACCGCCTTTGTCTCCCTATTTACGATGTTTACAATTTTGATCACACACACATACATTCGCCAGATTGCTTTAAAATATAGGGGGAGGGGGGGTAGGAGTGAGTCTTATAATTCGGGAAATACGGGAGTACAAATAGGAGCGGTGGCGCAGTGGTTAGTGCATTGCACTGTGTATACGGTCACCTGAGTTCCATACCCGCCCATGGTTAATATCAGTGGCGAACAAGATCTGAACCGGTCCTGGGGCTGATCCCTAAATCGCTCTTTGCCAATCTGCACTGATCATGAGCACCATGATGTGAGGTTAAGCAAACTCCGGCTACTGACATTCAGAAGGTGATTGACAAAGTTACGTCGCGTGTTCTATTGAATTAACAGACGCGAATGCCTCCATCGCCACGTGATATCTATAATGTGTCAGTGCGCCCGTCCCTCCGTCACGCTCTGGATCTCTCAGTTTGCCGAAGGAAAACAATGAATGAAACAAAAAAATATATTTTGCCGACGACATTTCTGTAAAATAGTCGCTTTTATGAACTTCCAACATATTGACCCCAAAAATGTCGAAAAATTACTCTTTGGAACATCCATTTGGACATGATGGTGCAATTGGACCATGTCTTGCATCATCGCATCTGCTTATACCAGATGCGATGATTACTGGCTGCTTGGAAGTAGCAAAACCCGCGAGCGTGATTGGGACGCGAATAACTCCTTTCATTGAATATGTCTGCGTAACATTTCAGAATTGTAATATATTGCCGCTGTGCATTGCGTAACGGATAACAGTTTGAACTATCTGGGGCAGATGTGCATCGTCATGTGCGTGAAATGAGCCAAGCAGGCAAGCGACTGTCACTGGCAAACAGCAGCTTTGATTTTTCAGAATCCTATGCACAATGTCAGATTAACTCTGCCGTTGGCCATTACACCGTATTGGTTATAATAGCGGAGATCCTGCAAAGGGTATGCATATTTTTTTCCTATTTCAGACTCAGATCCTACGACATTCAACATTCGCTGTGAACGATTTCACAAAATCTTCAAGAAGAAAAACATATCATGGCTCACTTGAGTTAAGTGCATCCCCCTCCTTACAATAATCTCCAGCTAAGTGATGTCACCACAACAGGGGGGTTTTGGTGAGTGCGAATTCCTCCAGTGCAAAAGTAAGATTTATCATGAGACTAGTAATGCCAATAACGTCTACATTTATAGGCAGATTTGAACCAAAGCTTGCAAAATTCATATCACTTGCATTTTGCTTAAGTTATATAGCGCACAAAATGCCCGGGCAGTATTAGCAATGAAACAAAGTAACGATGTAAGTCAGTCACCCTATGAGCATTTTGCAGCAAATCGTTTTGACATCATTATATTTGCTCGAGAATCTAAACCGTGGAACGGTTTTGACTTCTCTGAGTGCCATCAGCAGATTCAGACACTTTTGTGGAACGTGATGAGCACACAGGTATGAAGACCATGAATTGAGCACGTAAGGTAATGTGCAAATTCAATATAAAGTCTAAGATTTTCATTCCACGGCGATACCGCCGCACATACACTCGCTAGGTTGGATGGTCCATTAAAACCAACCTTCGATTCTTCATCAGTTTATTTTAAGAAAGATCATTGTGTAGGTATACGTAACCAACATTTAACACCTGTATATAATTGTATTTAAAAAATCTAATTTTGCTTGCTTATCAACATTCGGGTTTCGCAAATAAACCAAATCAATTGGCATATTTGCCCACGTGACAACTTGATTTGATAGGTTCTGTCGGGTGGTGGAGAGTTATAGTTAACAATTGGCATCATACCTACACGATCTAACCCAAAATAAACTAATTATGAATGTACTATTGGTCATCAACACCTCCGTATAAAACTAATACCAAACTTGATTTTACTTTGCATTGCAGTAAGAAATTATTTTCGATTTGTTGATGGACTTTCTGTCTCGCTTGTTGTATCGTCTTAAAATGCATTTGCAGTAAGACGCTTATTATTCCCAAACAGTGTTGCATTCTGTATGTGGATGTAGACAAAGAAAATGTCTTTGCCTTAATGAAAGCCATACATTAGTGTCAGCAGAAATACGTGTTTCAGAGGTGTTCATTGCCAGAAAAGGTTTAGAGTAGAGCTCAGTGAGAAGGGTAGTGATGGCTCGTTAAAAAGTTCTACAACCATCGTAAACCATCCACTCATCCACCCACCCATCCACTCACCCTCCTAACCAGCCACCCATCCACCCCGTTAGCCACCCACCCATCCACGCAATCATCCACTCATCTATCCACCCAGCGATCCACCCAACAATCAACTCACCCATTAAACTATCCACCCAGCCACACATCCATCCATCCACCCCAATCACCCAGCCACCAGCACATACAGCGGCTCACATACCACTCCCGCTCCCTGGACAACCCCTCTGTACTCTCGATGTGTCGTGGCTGGGGGGATGAAAGGGGGGTGGCTTTGCTCTATTTGGATATCGTGAACTATAAGGGCCCACAGTTGTGGGTAGACGTCCCTCGGTATAACGAAGTGCTTCGTGCACGTGGTAACGTGTTTTCAAGCTGGGGGAGGGCACGCCCCCGATTCCATGAACGAGAGGCCGGGGCACATAAAAGGTGGCCTTGAAATTATCCATGGTCATATATTTCAGTGAGGGATAAAAACACTTTGGTTGTTCAGTTGATCTATATCAACACTGCGTAAGTGGCCAGAGTTGGAAGGTGGATTGAATGGACGTTATCAGATTCGTGGAAACGCCTTTACAATGGCGCGAGATGTCGCAGTCTTCACCGATTATTATAATTATAACACACGGTACAGCAGGCGGTTGTGAGAGATGCTGACCAGGACGAAAATGTGTATCTTCATTCTGAGAGAGGACAGGATACAACTCTGCACAGAGCCAGAATGCGTTTTTATTTGACAGCGTGGTTTATGAATTCACGATGTGCGCCATTATACTGAAATTGCCAAGCGGGACAATCTTGAGTGAATGTGAAAAACAACCTCTGGAATGTGTTGTTAAACGTTTTCTTTGGAAACATTCACTCAGACTAACAAATGTATAGATTTGTTTAATTCATTCTAAGGGTAACATTGATATGTGTGGTGCCTTGTCGGGCCCTACGCATATATGAGCTTTTAGTATAGGATACGTAGGCGTGTTGTTAGGGTACACGTTGTTCGCATTAGTTTCAGAGACCTTGGTTGATGTAGCCAATATCCATTGCCTACTAATAGAAAGAAACGCAACCACAGTGTGGTGGGATTTCAGAGTAGTATTAACCAAGAGCCCTGAGGCTCTGAACGAAATATTTCATGATTTCATGTTCGTTGACATCAAAACAAAAAAAACATGTGATGCTCTTTACACGTTTTGGCTTTCCAGCTTGCCGTGGTGATGGAGCGACCCACGAGTTTACACTTCTGCGTGCATGATTAAGATTAATAAGGAGAGTTATGCATGAAATTAATTATTACCATCATTATTATAATGAATATGACAACCATGCTGAATGCAGCCAATAACTATTTAATTTATACAGCAAAAAAACATGTAATATTGGCATGTGATTTCACTCAGATGTACGTATGTATGTTGAACTTATTTCGCACCGTATGTAGCCAACCGTGCTCATCGGAGGTGCGGGGAAAAGACAACACAACTAAACACAAAAAGCAGTTCTAAAGAAACAAAAATGGTACCTCACTTGTAAAAAATAAAAATAAACACCATACGTTTCAATACACTTGACAAATACTGTACTCCTTAAAAAGGCGCTGGCCAACAATCTCAGATTTTGTAGGCTTGGCATATGAGGTTGCCAAGAGATGGCAGAACAGCAAAGGATTCCTAAACCTGTTTTTGTGGAGATTGGAGTGTTACTCCCTTGTATGCGTGTTTTTTTCTGCGTGTACTCTGTTACTTCAAATATGCTCAACCCTTCTGCATGGGATTGGCCAAACATTCTAATGCAAGACTCTCCCTGGAAAAGAGGCTTTAAACTCAGTGAGGCTTTTCTGAGTAAATAAAGGCCATTTATTTGTTATTAACCCAAAAGCAAAACCCTTCCGGAAGGGAATATTGACACTCATTAAGCCGTTCTTAGGTACATAAATGACATCAATATGCCTTTTTAAAGCCGCATCGAAGATAGCGGTCCGATGAAGTGTATCTACACGCAAAGAGGCACTCGTGCAGAGGACGAAGGGCCTATAGGTAATGGCTCTCGGGCTAAAAACAAGCAGAACCTCTTCGCAGTCCTTGTGAGCCGCTGGACGGGAACGGCGCTCGCCATTGTGCACGGGGACATTCCTGTGGCGGCTCTGCTCGCCCGCGACGCTTCTCTCGTTGCCGAGGAGCCACGGGCTTGCTCTCTTTACATGCGGCGACTGTAATGCGGGGAGCGGTGGCGCAGCGGTCAGCACACTTTGCTACATACCTGGCGACCTCATTTCGATACCCGGCCTTTTCCAATTTTTTAAAAGGAGTCGACTGTTACCTATTGCTGCACAGCCCTGGAGTGAGAATCATTAGATTCCCTAGTTACACACTCACATTAAACTTACAGGGAGCAGTAGCACAGCATTGTAATTTAGTAAATTCACTGCTCCAGAATGGCCCATTTATAACATCAGCATTGATTAAGCAAGCATGACTCAGCTGATGAGATACCGAATGTCGAAACATATCCAGTGTTTGCTTGTGTTAAACCAATACTGATGCAGAAAATAACTCCTAGAATGGATTGTGGGATATACATATATGTTTACGTAGAGAGACGATTTTAATGCTGCATATGTCCACTATTCTCTGTTGTAGGTGTTAGGTTGAGTAGTTGGATGCTTGCAAACAGTGCTTTCATTTTCACAAAAATACTCTTCTTTTTTCCGTTACGTGTTCAAGTAAATACACAATGATACGTTTATTTCCTTTGAACTGTAAAACAATTACCTTGCCTGCTGCAGATGATGACCCCTATAATATTGGCAACTACGTCAGTGCAATGTCACTTGACTTCCATATAGGATAACCTTTATTGTTCATATTTGTAGTAAGCAGAGCGTGGTTGTCTGGTGGATAGCGGGGACTCGGGGTCATCCGCAGAGGCGCGAGACGCTGCAGGAACGAACCGGCGAGGAGCGGGTGCCAGAACTGGCCTCGCCTGGAACACGGGGCTCTCTCATGCAGTGCATCACCGCCCGATGTCGCTCTCACTCCACCTTGTGGCCAGTCTCAAGCCGGTCACATGGCTCGTCTCAGTCGAACGATGGCGAGTTTAGAGTTCGTTGTAGAGGTGCGCGGTTGAATGCCGCATCGGCCCTGAATATTGACCATAAACACCGCGTCGTCTGCTTTCACAGTGGATCCTTCAAATTCGTCTTACATTATTCGAAAAGGAATGGGGCGCGTGTGTCTGCGTCATAGGCCAAACTTGCCTTCCACTTTGTGGCTCCAGGTCTTGAAGGCACCAAAGCCCACCTTGGCTTTTCCGTCCAAAATCGAGTGACGTCATTTATGGACGGCCCCTTACGCTTGCATTGAGAAACTGGAATTCGCCGGAAGTTAATTCATCATCAGTGCTTCCTCCCCCATGCAACTCCCCAGAAAAAGTTGTCTGGTGGATGCCCAGCATTGATGCATTGTAATCAAACGTATTCTCTATTTTCAACGATCAGTTAGCACATCTGTACGCATTATCACCAGAGACTTGAAATCCCAAGGCGGACTTTGTTGCCTCCTCGAATTGCAGTCAAATGTCCCCGATGTCACCGACATTTCCATGGCAATGACAATCATATTGCTGTCTGGTCACCCAGAATAAATAATCGGTGACTGCCAGTGCCCATTGCAGAATGCAATTACTAGATAGTGATTATCTTGGTGAATATCTCAACATATTCGACGATTCTTATTATTGTCGGTGATGCAGAGGTGGATTGAATGTGGTTGGAAATGTTGACAAGACTCACAGTTCAAGTTCAATGCATTTTAACCGGGCAGCAACTCCCCTTGAGATGCCCTCCGAGAAAGCTGTATTACGTTACAGTATTTATTTAACAATACTGTACACAATACAACCAATTCCTGCTACCCCGTCAAATGCTTAACAAAGTATGCATCTAAACAATAATTTGCTCAGATGAGTATTTAGGAACATTTTTATTTTTTCCTTTTGCAAAAAATCAGCAACAGTGAGGCAATGTGAAGATGTTGCGGTAGAGATCCAAAACCAAAATGTTAGCCTTTATGACAAAGGATTAAGTAATCCTTGTAAAATGACGATTATAACGTATCCAAATCAACAACAACCATGATTAAACCACTGCTGGATTAAGTCCTCCCCATGTCATCATCAACCCTCATTGTCCTGAAAATTCACAATTCACCTCACTCCTCTGTGTGAGCTAATTTAATCGCTCCATCTCTGTAGTATCATGTCGGGCGTGTTATTCTTTTGGCTGCCATTCAATTACCAGTCTCGTACATCTCGTACATCCTTTAAAGCCCACCCAAACCCACTTTTGTAAGCAGCTAATATTGTCTTCAATTCGTGTTTGTTCTTTGATCCAATTGCAGCTCTATGCCTGTTTGTGTAATGTTTAGTAATGTGCAGTGATTAAAAAAAAATATTTAGGCATAACATGTGCCTTTAAATTATTCAGCTTTGTCTCACATGCCACTTTGTTTGATAATTTTGATCCCAATCCACATTACAAAACACGTTATATGTACAGTAGTTCTAGTATTATTGAAACCACTGATATAGGAAGTAATATTCTAGTTAATCGATATCGATTATGTTATTGTCACCATTATCACTGTGGTAAATAGTAATTGGAGCATCGCCAGCATGACCGTGGTGAATTTCCTTTTCAGGTATCTTCAACAACCTGTACGGACCAGTATGGTCATATAACCCCTCCAGTAGATGTGTAACCTAAACCACCGCAGCAATCCCCAGCTGCTCTGGTTCGACCAGCCAATAAATTGACTCTTCTGAAACTAAAAAAATCACATTGGTGACATAGTGAAATGAGGATAAAAGGAAAATGCCATACTGTTGCTGATTAATTATGGAGGAATGGGATTCTAGTGTCGAGGAATCAAACATAGAATATTATAATGGAGTAACTCTGATAGCGTTGTCTAGCTTACATCGAGACTCTTGAACCAGAAGATAGAGTAATAAAAATGTCTGCTCCAAATGAATAATTTCTACTTCAGGGCAAAACACACACATAATTAGCATAGGCACAAGAAACCAGAGTTCACAGCCCACAGGGACATGAATATAGCGAACATCTTTTAATATTTATTGAAAATGGGCATGGGTGGGCCTAAAATTGATAAACCAACAATGAATATACATAATTACCAGTGTGCAAATTCAACACATCAAGTGACAGCAAGCTGGTGGGTGATTCACATGAAGGTGTGAGATTTTGTACATCTGCGTGCATTCTAAAAATCCACCCAATTAATGCAACGCTGCTAAACGTACCCTATTGGAATCGCATTAAACCAAATGAAAAAAACCCCCACAGCAAAACAGCGTGACCCCTGACCCCCCCCACCACCACCCACGTTGGCGCGTGCGCGTCACGTGACACAGGCAGCACCATATAAGGCGACGCGCGCGCGCGCGGCCGGCCGTCAATGAGCGGGCCCAGTCGAGACTGTTCTACGGCGAGTCGCCCGGCCGCCTCCACGGGGGAGGCGGCGATGTTTGATTGTCTCACTCGCTCGCTTCCTCACGTTGCCCATTCCATATCATCGCTGCATTTCTCCCATCGCCCGCCCGCCCACTCACCCACCCACCCGGAGCATGCGTTCGTCTCGTGTTTTACAAGACGTTGCTCTCATGTAACACCATCGTGCGTTGCTTTGTCCTAAAGCAAAATAATAAACAAAAAGCCTCCTCAATGGATCGTGTTTTGACCCACGTCCCCGATTGCCTCCTGCAAATCGTCACGATGTTGACGACAACGCACGAAAGACAACACTTTTTAACGTTGTGGGTACGCCATCGTGATGCGTGCGGTAAATTGTCGGTCCTTCCCGACCCTCCGACCCACCACCGTCGCCGCCGCCGCTGTAAATTCGTGAGGGAATATGTGTCATTGCGGTGGATTTTTTTGGTGCGCCCGCGTGACTTTTTTTTTACATCGCCTTTCGACGTGAAAGGCGTAATTTTATACCGCATTGCAATGCCGCTGCAATGACAAGAAGAGGGCGGAGGAAGGAAAAAAAAGGGCGCGAACGTGCGAGCGCGCGGCGCACATGGACTCTCCCTGCGCGAACCGGTTGCAACCGGTTCCCGCGCGTCCGTCCGACGAGCGACTTCACTTGAGGGGAGGGGAATATTGAAGGGGAAAGAGACGAAGTGGAGAAGAGAGGCGTTGGTGGAACAGCAACAACAGCAGCAGCAGCAAACAGCAGCAGCGGCGGGCGGGAGACACACGCGGGCGGCCTCCAGCTTGCACCACCGGGTGGGTCTCACCACACGCGGGGCAACCACTGCCGAGGTAAGAGAGATGGGGGGGGGTGGTGGTGGTGGTTGTCCCAGGTCGCCATCGACAGCAGCCAGGCGGGCGTGAGGCGAGACTCGCCCCCCCCCCTATTACGGTGCAAGGGAGACGCTCATCCCCCCCCCCACTACGTCTCCCCCCCCCCCCACTACGTCTCCTCCCCCCCCACTACATCTTCCCCCCCCACCCCCGTGTATTGCGCGATCAGTTCAACAGCCCCCTTCGACCCCCACCACTGCTCACCCCCCCCCCCAATTAACTCCCCCCGACTCACCCCCCACTACGTCTCCCCCCCCACTACGTCTCCCCCCCCCCACTACGTCTCCCCCCCCCCCACTACGTCTCCCCCCCCCCCACTACGTCTCCCCCCCCCCCACTACGTCTCCCCCCCCACTACGTCTCCCCCCCCACTACGTCTCCCCCCCCCACTACGTCTCCCCCCCCCACCGACCCCCCTCCAACTCACCCCCCCTCCACCCCCCTCCAACTCACCCCCTGCCCCCCGCCACCTCCCGCTCGTGCACGCGGCTCCGCTGTGCCCGTCCTCTTCTCGCTCCTCGCGGACCCTCAGTTGTACGTGGAGGAGGAGGGGGGGGGGGCTCAAATTGTTAGTGGTGTCGTTAATTGTTTAATTGCTATTGTTATTACCATTAGCATCGCTTCTGATGATTGTTGGGGAGCCTCGGGCTGGCTGGCTGGCTGTGGTGGTGAGAGGGGGGGGGTGATACCGATTGTTTTTGTTTTCAAAGCGATCTTGCGCGAGAGGGAAATAATTGTGTGGATGTGTAAATGTTACCAAGTTAGACGAGCTGTGGTGATTGCTTTAAGTTTGTGGCGGTGGTGGTGGTGCTGATCAGAGGGGGGAAACAACAGGGGTGGGGGGCTGCGAGGGAACAGGACGACGGTGTGGTTGTTTTGTTGTTTTAAGAAAAAGAAGTCGATGCTATTGGCGAGGGAAAGTGCCGCTGTCGATGATGTTACAGAGTTTAGACGAGGTGGTGGTGGTGGGGGGCGGGTGGTGAGAAGGGATAAGAAAAGGCGCGCGCGCACGCGCGTGCTCTCAGTCCCATTGGAATTCGTAGCGCGGGCGCGTGTTTGTGTTTGAATCCGCAGAGCGGATTGGCTCTATCCACTGCTGCCGTAGCTACTTTGGTCGTGGCGGGATTCGAGGCTCCTCCACTTGCTCCTCTGTACTCTTTAGCGCTCTCACTCGCGCGATTCGTTACAATCGCAGCCTTGCTTCGTGGTTGTTAAGACCGCTTCGCTGGGGTGGGTTTTTGTGTGTGTGTTTTTTTTAACCCCGTGCTTCTGAACGGTGCGTTGTTTATCGATCTGATGTAAAAGGTGCTTTGCTTAGGTTTGGAGAGCTTTTCTTGTTTTCGCACTGCCCTAAGATTGGTAAGGATTTGTAGGGCCTCCGTGTGTGTGTGGAATGCATTTTCATTGACGCCAGCCTTTCTGGCTATTGTTACCAGCTGCTGTGTTGCACGGAGTAATTTTAATGTAATTATAATTTAGTCGCTCCGCTGTATTTTGCTTGGTGAGCGTGGTGTGTGCTGTGGGCCTGGTATGGTGTATGCGTGCGTGTTTATTATCGGGGTTTTCGCCCGTTCCTCGGGTTTGTAATGCAGCCTGGCCAAGTCTGATGCTCGTCGCGGTATGTACGGCGATGTGTCGCGACTTGGCTAAGCATGGTAATACGGGGGCTCGGGAATTTTGTTCGGAATAATGTTGCGGTGGGCCCCGTGCAGAGAGACACGCGAGGCCTAGTGTGGACGGGCCCCGTGAGCGAGGCTGAACGGCGGGGGTGGAGGGAGGCCCAACCCAACGTGGGCCTAGCCGCCCACCCCCCCCTCTCTATAACATGCAAGAACATCGAGGGTCTTGGATAAACAACAAAAAATGCTATAGTAGTTTTTTTTAAACGTACAGCAAACTTAAGAGAGGGAGTTTTATATCTTAAAAGTGGATCGGGCTGTGGCTGGGCGTGGCGGGAAGGCGGGCTGTGTTTGTATGCTATACGCTACCGTTTAAGCACATGGCACACGCGAGCGGCATGAATGGAAAATTCCACCCAGTCGCCTGCACGTAGAGTAGTGGTGTAGTAGTGGCGGTAGTGTATGCACAACAGCTGTGACTTGAAATCCGCGGTGAGGCGCATGTGGGTAATGTTTATGTGTGGGGTGGGGGGCAGCCTATAGGCCATACGTGTTGGCCATAGGATAGGCGGCGGAATTTGGATTCTTTTAATTTTTGATGAGCACTTTTATTTGTGGGAATGCGAATTGTACATTTGTGATGGATTTCAATTTGTGTGTGAAATGTGGGTCACTTTGGGGGAAAATATATAGCAGCCCCACATGATTATACATCGTGTTTGTAATGTACTGTATACACGCGTACGTCGATTGATGTTCGAAACAAAGCATGCTTATGCTTACTGTATTCTGTTAAATTAGCCAAATATTCAGTAATTACTAGCAACCCTGTTGATAGCCACTAACTATACAGTATAGCAGTTACTCCTTGGCTCGCTGTAAATCAACGCGTTTACCTTTGCAATTTTTTTTAAAATTGTAAAATTCGACACGCTTTACAATTTTGCCATGATCATTCTCTTGACTTTTTTTTTACGACAGACTTGTTATAAAGGAATTGATGAGCGGCATGGGACTCGACAGTTGCCTTGCAGCTTTTGAGAATGTCTCATCACATGACAAATATTGCTCACGTGGCTTTTATTGAATGTTTATTAACCAATTCAAACGTAGATAATGTACAGTAATGTAGACATTGGTCCAGGTTTACCATGTAATGGGAGGCTAGGGTGCTTTTCTGTACGGTATATGGAAACGCACAATACTGTACAGTACTTGGTCAAAGCTACGGTAACATATAGATTATGCGTGTATTGTTCACCTATAAGAGTCATTTTTTGTTAAAAAGGGCTTTTATAGGAAAGTAGAATACATTTTTAGATGTGTAGTTTGGTGTAAAAACTGTTCGATAGTTTTATATGCGGCAGGGAATGATATCCAACTTTACTTTGCGCTTGGTAATAAGTGCAATGTGTTATGTTCAATATTCCTCTAAGATTACTCAATATTCTATTTCACATGACTGTAAACAATATTTTTTACAAATGATTGTATTAAACAGCTTGGAATATAAACGCACTTGAAGTTATATGATCGTGAAATGTAAGGTTTACACCTCACTGGCTAATCTAGGAAAAGGGAGACTATTTTCCTCTTCGTGGGAACAGTTGGTCTCACTAAAATACCTTGCAGTGCAATTAGTGCCCTTAATTGCAGAGAAGTGTGGAAGCACTGGTGGCCCAACGTTTTGGTTGCAATATTATGTCTATGATGTAAATTAAAGTATTCACAAAGCAGAATTCGCTTGTATGACTTAAAAGAAAATTGCAGTATTTTCTGATCAGTAATGAATGATGTAATTTTTAGAATGAATTGGAATTTCTGTGAAACTTGAACATTTGAGAAAGAGGCACACATAAATAAGAGTTTTGCCCTGTTATTTCACTGTTCCATTATCCACACCTTCATGACGTGATTTTCCCAGAATTTGGATGTTTTTGACCGCATAAAGCAGCCCTATTCTTGGTGCCTCTATTTCACTGAGCAAATATTTTTAAAAAAATCATCCCAAATTTATTACAAGGCTGTGTTTACACAGAATCGCCGAACATGTAACAAAACGTAATGGTATTCTTTGGTTCTTTCGGTAAAGTCACGTAGATAGAAATAATACAAATAAAGTGAATTAACAAAACCATGACGTTTCGATCACAACAAGCGATAGTCTGTTTTATTTTTCTTATTTTTATTCACTTTATTTTTCTATCTACTTGACTTTACCGAAAGAACCAAAGAATATTAATTCCTGCAGTCACGAAAGTTTTAAGTCAAAACGTAATGGTTGGTGCCTTCGGTCTCAAGTGACATGAGGAAATGCAGTATTAACGTGTCACAACATTCTCAAGATAACTTTAAGGGGCAGTTTGTGAAGCGGTAGCCAATCCAGGGTTTAAAATCGCTTATGAACATAGCGTTGTGTTTTTTTATAGTCTACATTTTGTGAACTTTGGAATATGTACTTGAACACTTGGACTACCCAAAATTATTCCACGCTGAAAGTATATTTTAGCACTGAGTCACAAATTTTTATTTTAATCTTACCTGTGGGGTGGTAATATTACTGATAAAACATATTTTCAAATAATTTTGTGACCATTATCCTTTTTAACGCAGTTCCTAAATAAATGGAATTTCCATAGTTGGATGTATTACTATAAATTGAATATTTGCAAACGGGTTGAAAATGTGTTCATTTTGATTTAAAGCTTTCGTGACTGCAGGGATTCATATTCTTGGTTCTTTCGGTAAAGTCACGTAGAAGGGAAACAATAAAATATATAAAATACATTATTTTTATTGTTTCCCTTCTACGTGACTTTACCGAAAGAACCAAGAATATATAATGTGTTCATTACCACGCTGACATTTTCTGTTATGGTAATTGCGTTATTTAAATGTTACACTGGTATAGTGATATACTCTAATTATATACTGTTATTTGTTGATCATTATATTGACTTGTGATTTTGTGTCTCTTGCAGAAGTTCTGAAAAAAAAATTGGAAACTTATTGTAAAACCCATGCCAGCCATTATGACCATGTTGGGAGACCACGCAGCTCGGCAGCTGCTGGACTTTGGCCAGAAGTTGGACATTGGTTTGCTAGACAATGTGGTCAGCTGTCTGTATCAGGGAGAAGGTCCACAGGTATGTGCAAAAGGCAGTGGTTAGGATTATCAGGAAGCACATCATGAGCAGCAAATATGACATTAATTTGGCATGGAACCTTTTTAAAATATGAGGATAGGTTTTCCCCTTTTTCTGGCAACAAAACAGGTGTTAAGATGTTAAAACACCAAACTGAAACCTTTTTCAGGGAATCATGTCTGCATTACCACAATACTTGTGGTCAGAATGCAGACAAAAAACATACTCTGATAATATATGCATTGTCTTTGAAACTGATTGGTCCACGCCAGAGACAGCTTTCTTTCGAGCCTAGTCTCAAACGGTGTTAGACCAGAAGATGCATGATGTATTATCAGGTGCCAACATATCCCACTATTATACAATATCCATAATATTAAACTAAAATTTTTTTGCTTTTTCATGATTTCTTGATTATGCTTAAGATTGTCTGAGATTTCAGAAGAATGAGGTAGGATGTCATATAGCAAGTTGTAACAAGAGTATTGGGCTGTCAGTATTTGAAATTATATTTTGTTAATGGTTAAGTGCTGGATTGAATCCATAGGTGTGTTTGTTGTGATATGGTCTGCTGGAGTGCATTGGAAGAGATTCTGCGGGTTGTTTTGGAACAGGGTGTAATAAACGTGTGTGCTTTGTTAGCATACCCACACCTACCGCAATTGGTCGGCACAAGTGCAAACATTTTGCACCTATTAGCATCTAGGTCTGAATCTCTTGCTGTGGACATGAAATAGTTTTATTTTTATTGTACTGAGAGTGCAATAAATTTTTTAATGGCCCAGATGTATGTACTTTTCTGTTTGGCATAGTTTTAATAGTAAAAAAATACAATGATTTTCAAGCAATCCCTCCCACAGAAATATTCTTGAGCATAAAATTAGAGTTCAGTACCATCTCACCTGGCTGTCAAATGTCACTGGTTTCAACAGCAACGTGTGGCCCAAGAGGTCCTAACGCAGCTCAAGGAGCACCCCGACGCGTGGACTCGGGTTGACACCATTCTCGAGTTTTCCCAGAACATGAACACAAAGGTAAGGCAGTTTTTTTTTTAAACATTAAATATGTGCTGTTAATAGCTCTTGAGAGGAGCGATTTATTTTTGCCAGTGTTTTTCTATATTTACCAGTTGGACACTGACAATGTTAAGAATGTAAAATGAAGTGTAGAAACTTAATGTAGTAAATATTAGCAATAAAATCGGTATGGCATATATTATATCTGCCATAACAAATTGTTTGTCTCTCTTTACAGTACTATGCTTTACAAATATTGGAGAATGCTATAAAAACCCGCTGGAAGATTCTTCCAAGAAATCAGTGTGAAGGTACCAGTGTTTATAATTAAACACACTACAACACTTGAGATTATGCGTTTTTTGAAAGTCGTGATGTGTTTTAATGTACACTTGCTTCACTTGTTTATTTTTAGGAATAAAGAAGTATGTTGTTTACCTTATAATTAAAACATCACAAGAACCTCAAACAATGGAGGTAAGGTGCTTTTCTTGAATATAGTGCAGAGTTTAATGGATGCTTTTAATCCGTTTTTATTTATGTATGAATAACATTTTCCTCATTTTTACAGAAAGAAAAGGTTTACCTAGGAAAATTAAACATGATTCTTGTTCAGGTAAGATTTTATTCTATCCTACAATCAAAGGCTGTAATATGTTGTGTTGAATGCGCATTCCTTTTTTTCTATTTCTAAATATAACAGATTTAATTGTTTCATTGGCAGATTCTGAAACAAGAGTGGCCCAAAAACTGGCCCACATTTATCAGTGACATTGTAGGTGCCAGCCGCACAAGTGAATCGTTATGTCAGAACAACATGGTCATTCTCAAGCTTCTCAGTGAAGAAGTATTTGATTTTTCAAGTGGACAGCTCACACAGGTCAAAGCCAAGCACCTCAAAGACAGGTGAGTCTGAGGTAAAAGGTGTATATGACTGCAGTGTTTAATCAACTGTGTAGAAGAAGAAGAACTTCGACAATGTAGGCTAACAATATTAATGTTTTGATTTAAAACTTTCGTGACTGCAGGGATTCATATTCTTGGTTCTTTCGGTAAAGTCACGTAGAAGGGAAACAATAAAATAATAAAAATATAAAACAATAAAATTCTCACGACGTTTCGACTGCAACACAAGCAATCATCATCAATGACTTTACCGAAAGAACCAAGAATATAATATTAATGTTTTACTTTTAGTGGTAAAAGTTGTTTTTCATCATGGTAAATTGGCAAAAAAATATATTATTCAAAGGTTTCACCGTAACATGACAAAGATAAATTGCATGGTGCATTTCTGGGTTTGAAAGGCACATGAAAACCTACTCAAACACCACTTACCCATGGAGAATCACAGTGCTTTGCTGACAAATTAAGACCATGATGTGTGTAGGTCAAAATATGGCTGGAAGTGCCTGAAGGTTTGTATGTGTGTGTCATTGTTAAAATAAAGAATACCTAAACGTATTACTTTGAGCCTCAAATTGTGCGCTAAAGCAGAAAAGGTTATTCTTTTTTTCCAGGTTCAACAATATAATCACGGCATTACAAATCTGGTATATTCCACCTACATTTGGCTTTCACCAATCCTTGGAGAGAGCCAAGGTGTGAGGTGTTACCAGCACAATTACTGTTACTTGGATTTGTAAAGTTCAAATTGTATTTGTTGACCTTGGGACTCTTCATTATATTCACAATGTTCTATATCCAATAGAAAACAATGTGAATCATGAAGACCCCCACTAGGTTATACAGTACATCAGGTATAATTTATTTATATCTGTTGTGTTTTTAAGTTTCCACAGCTTGGGGATCAGGATGTGATGCATGTGTCAAGAATAACTTACATTTGTAACAGTTAATATTTTCTTCATACTTACATTTTTGGAAGAGATTAATATGCATTTCAGTTTTATTTCTGAGTAGCTGATTGCACACTTTATTAGCAAGGTCTATTATATCTAATTAAACCATAAATTGGGGCACACTTGGTTAGTAGAGGGTATAAGTGTGCATGTTAAAATTAGGGCTACATTAATTTGTCAATAATTTGAGTGCTTACAGTCTTAAAAGATTGTGTTTGTTTCTTTTCTGCAGCATGTGCAATGAATTTTCTCAAATATTCCAACTCTGTCAATTTGTGATGGTAAGTAAATCTATTAAGGTATCTATTAACTGAGCGTTGCACATACAAGATTTACATTTATTGTAATTAATTGTTCCTCTACATCACGTTAATTATTTTGGTTTTGTTGCATTTTTCTTTAGGAATCTTCGCAGAATGCTCCACTTGTCGCAGCCACACTTGAAACTTTACTTAGGTTTCTCAACTGGATTCCACTTGGCTACATATTTGAAACAAAACTAATAAGCACCTTGGTATATAAGGTAAGTGTATTTCACAAGTTCTAAATATGCAAATGTTATGTTCTTATACTATACATACAATATGCAATATATTTTGAAAATGTTAATGCTGTCAAGTATACTTATTCAGAAGCTCCTTGAAGTGCTGTGTTTTCATATCAGGTTGTTCACATGAACTAATTGTCTAAATTGTTCTGCAGTTTCTGAACGTGCCAATGTTCAGAAACCTGACGCTTAAATGTTTGACGGAAATTGCGGGGCTCACTGTGGTTCAGTATGAGGAGCAATTTATCACCCTCTTCACACTCACCATGATCCAGCTCAAACAGGTATGACATACAGATCGCAGATATTGAATGCAAACATTTCTAGTCCACTCCACTTTCACAATGATTGGGATACAACATTGAGATGCCTCGAATAGGTCTGCTTGATCCAGGTCCTATATGTTTTACACTTCGAGCTCTTTCAAATATAAAGTAGAAAATGAATCGCGACCAGGTTCGCCGCAAAATATGCAGCAAAGCTACCATCTCACTTCTACTGTCGAGTGGTATGGCAGAACCTGTATGGTAGGCATGCGTGCAGTGGCTGATTTTTTTTCCCACGTACAAAAGTAGTTGATGTTTTTTTGTCATACTCTGTCTTGTCTGCTTACAGATGCTTCCGCTCAACACAAATATCCGGTTAGCATACTCGTCTGGGAAGGATGATGAGCAGAACTTCATCCAAAATTTGAGCCTGTTCCTGTGCACGTTCCTCAAGGAGCACGGTGCCGTAGTGGAGAAGCGCGCTGATCTTCGTGAAACCCTCATGGAGGTCAGGGCGGGTCCCCAACAACTTTGTGCCATTTTTTTATAGTTCCCATATTTTGGTGTGCTGTTTTCATTTAGTATATCCCTACGTGAAACGTTGTGCTATGCATCATGATCACCTGTTTCCTTGTGATTAATATTAGTTAATTCATTCAGTCAGTCTCATGACAATATGCTTTCTTTGACACTGTACAAATCTAAAATGTAGATTGTGCAGGTAACATTAAAAACATGCGTGTAATGGACAACACATTTCACATTGCCAGTTTGTTCGACCTTACTAGATTTGTTAAACACGTAGGCTGTCACGACCAGTATTATTCATAAAGGTTTTTGGGTTAGATCGCATTATTATAAATGTATGGCAACCCTCCACCACCTGACATGGCCAATCAGTAAAAAATGTGTCACGTTAACAAAACCCCAATTAGCCCACCGGTGTGTTTGAAGAGTGAATCCACAACATTTAGAATTTGAGTACGACGTTTCGCTGGTAATTACATCTGGCATTTTCGGGCGATTTGCCAGAATAGTGAAGCCATTCCACCTGCTTCCGGTCTTAAATAGTGCAGGATGACGTCATCATTGTTGAACTCCATCAGGTTTCGAGATCAGGTGGGGTATTGCAATTATGTAATAGATCAGTAATCAGCCACTTAGCATTTGACTCCTCGATAAGGAATTGCAATATGTATTACTAGTTTTACATACAGCTTTACATTTTACTGACTAAATGGCATACTGAGCTGAAGCGGGCTTAATGTTGACAAATATAATGAAGTAGATAACACAGTTGCTCTGAAATATTCTTCACTTGAAGGCTTTACACTACATGGTGCTGATCTCGGAGGTGGAGGAGACTGAGATTTTCAAGATCTGTCTGGAGTATTGGAATCATCTGGCGTCCGAGCTGTACAGGGAGAGCCCCATGCCAAATTCTCCCTCGCCACTTTTGTTGGGTAACCACCACCCAGAAGTGCCGCCCAGGCGCCAAATTTACTTACCCGTCCTTTCAAAGGTAAGGCAATAAATAGGGAATAACAAACACGTGCTTTTTATCAGACTTCATTTTTAAATGTTGTAAATAATGGGTCAGTCTCTTTGAATATGGTTGAATGATTCTACAGTATTAAGGAGGAGGGCATTTGACCTGTGCTTCAGGTGCGGCTCATCATGGTGAGCCGCATGGCCAAGCCCGAAGAGGTGCTGGTTGTAGAGAATGACCAGGGAGAGGTGGTGCGTGAGTTTATGAAGGACACAGACTCAATCAACCTCTACAAGAATATGAGGGAGACACTTGGTATGGCCTATCATGATAATTCACCCATGTTTTTCACCATGTGTTTTTCTGTGATGTTACTCCTCCCCTGCTCTCCCACGTAAAAATAGCTTTGCACTTCTGATGTGACAAACTTGTATCATTTATCTTAGATCAAATTCTGGTTTGCATAATAAATAACTGTAAGCTTAAACAGCTGTCATAATATTTAATTTTATATAAGCCGTGTAGTATTTTTAAGGTTAAGTAGAACATAAACTAAATCTATTTAAATTAGCAGTGAAATAATTGAAGTATTGAAGCTTAACCACATGAGTAGTTTGTAATAGGCATAATTCCATTAAATCTTATTAATTATTTACTTTGACGTGCTGATGAAATGCAGTGTACCTTACTCACCTGGATTACGTGGACACGGAGCGCATCATGACAGAGAAGCTGCACGCACAGGTGAATGGCACGGAGTGGTCATGGAAGAACCTCAACACGCTGTGCTGGGCCATCGGATCCATCAGTGGCGCCATGTACGAGGAGGACGAGAAGCGCTTTCTGGTCACCGTCATCAAGGTCCGTGACAACCAGAGCAGTCGCTTTCATATATAACTGTTGTAAGGCACCGTGATCGGTATTGGACACGTCGAAACACTTTTTCACTGTCCAACCGAGCCACGCGGAGCAGCAGCTGTGCTGCTTGACACACGTAGGTGATGTGGTAATACTGGGCCCTATACTGATTGTTGTGCCATGCAATTAATGCATCATTATAATCAGCCACTTACCCTGTTTGGTGCTGAGCTAGATTGAGATGTCTTTGATAGTTAGCGTATCACAGTTTGATTCCTTTAATCATCATGTCCAAAAGGAATGTGATCGCTAGCTAATATAATTGATTTACAATATGCTATACTTATTGTGGACCAGTTTCCCATATTGTGTGGTTTTAATTTGGAAAATTCTGGCACCAGGACCTCTTGGGACTTTGTGAACAGAAGAGAGGGAAGGACAACAAGGCTATCATCGCCTCCAACATCATGTACATTGTGGGGCAGTACCCTCGTTTCCTGCGTGCGCATTGGAAGTTTCTCAAGACTGTCGTCAACAAGCTCTTTGAGTTCATGCACGGTAAGGGTTGCAAGGTAATGCTGCCGTCTCTACACTTTTGTTTGAAATGGCCTTTTTGAGTCATTCAAATCATGGCAGGAAATCCTTTTAACTTTTTGGCAGATTACAAAGAAATGTGGTTGTCAAATGTTAACATTCTTTACCAAGTACATCAATCTAAAATGTACACTGAAGCATATGCATTATATCATTGTATTGTGGATTGTAATTTATGAATAATTGCTGAGATGGTTTTGTTTATTTTTAGAAACGCATGATGGGGTGCAGGATATGGCCTGTGACACATTTATCAAGATTTCCCAGAAGTGCAGACGGCACTTTGTGCAGGTACAAGTTGGAGAGGTGATGCCTTTCATTGACGAGATCCTCAGCAGCATCAACACCATCATCTGTGACCTCCAGCCACAGCAGGTGTGACTTAGAAACTGCACTAGTTTGAAAATGCATTGTTTGGAATGCGTAGCCTTGATAACTAGTAACTAGATAAAATACTACTTTTTTGAAGATGGCATTTTATTGATAAGTGCAGAAATCATTGATTTCATTGCAAGATCTGTAGGAGGACAAAGTGGCATTCTTCTGGAATTCAGCAACAAGGTGCATGCTTGTTTCCTGTCCTTTATCGTTGGTCAGGTGCACACATTCTATGAAGCGGTGGGATACATGATCAGTGCCCAGACAGACCCCATTGTGCAGGAGCACCTGATAGAGAAGTACATGTTACTGCCCAACCAGGTGTGGGACAGCATCATCCAGCAAGCCACCAAGGTACTTGGAAACGCTACCCCCCCCCCCCCCCCCGCGAGCCACGTGAATAGCAGCCACTCGGCTACCATCATTTTTCATAACACTACTACATGCAATGTGTATAATTGTACTTTTTATTATGTATATAGCTGTTGATAATAGGTTTTTCCCCTTTTTTCTGGCAACAAAACAGGTGTTAAGATGTTAAAACACCAAACTGAAATCTTTTACAAAGAATCATGTATGCATTTACCACTGCTTGTGATCAGAATGCAAAAAAAAACACTAATATATGCATTGTCCTTGAAACTGATTGGTCCACACCAAGGGACGGCTTTCTTTTGAGCCTCGACCCAATTGGTGCTCGACCAGATGACGCCTTTTCTCTGGTCTTAACTTTTTAAATAACAATGCATGCATACAATGCATTAATATTGGTAACCAAATGCTGCTATCTGTTTTTTGAGAAGGAAAGTTGGAGCGAACCATTTTTCCTTTTATGCCCACCCTCCAGAACGTGGACATCCTCAAGGACCCAGAGACGGTGAAGCAGCTTGGAAACATCCTGAAGACAAATGTGCGGGCGTGTCGTGCGGTCGGGCACCCGTTCGTCACACAGCTCGGGCGCGTTTACTTGGACATGCTGAACGTCTACAAGTGTCTAAGCGAGAACATTTCAGCTGCCATCCTTGCCAATGGTGGGTCACAGGCATGTTGCTTGCACGCAATGCCAGCATCTCGCATGTTCAGTAAGACTCTTTCTGTTCTAGATGATTGGCTGGTTTAATACAATATTTAAAGACCTCTGATTGCCAAGGTAAATTGCTTGTAGTTAAACCGACTAACTTTACTACAGTAAGTCATTGACCTTTTACTAGGGTTATATAATAGTAAAATGATGCAATAGTTGAATGTATAACTCAAAACTTGTACATTATTGAGCTGTGGTAATGTAATATTTTATAGATAGTGATATAAAAATGTAAGACCGCTGATGTGTGATAGATGATGTCTGGTAAGCTGCTCTTCCTGCTGGTGCCACTGCTCCCACTAGTGGCGCAGACAGGTGGGGCAGCCTGAGGATTTGAATTGTTGGGAACTTGTCTGATCTCGTGTTTTGAAGTGCACAGTGTGGAAATGTGTAAGTGCATGTCTGTATACATCTGTTTGTTGGCAAATGCACACCTCCATCCACCAATAATTTGGGCTGACATGTGCGTTCCTGCTTGTGTATGCCTGTGTGCTTTGTGCATATCTGAGTGTGTTCCACTCAGAACTCTGACTTTACATTGGTAAACATTATTTTTAACCTTGGAGTTGTCATTTTGCCTGAGCTCTCATTCTGTTATACATCTCAAGTCTGCAGGACCCCTCATACCTTTGTCTGTTAATATCTCTTGCCACTTCCTTACCCCACCGGCTGTTGAGACCCTCATCTATCGATTCATCACATCCCAATGTTGCTATTGCAACTCTCTACAGCCGCTCCAAACGTATCTTCTCTAAGTGATCCAAAATTATACTGCCAGACTTCTCACCAGTAAATGAGACATCGTCACGATCCTCCAGTATCTGCACTGGCTCAATCCAAGCAAATTTAAATATCACACGCACTAACGTTAAGATCCTCCACAAACTCATGCTTGTCTACCTATCCTCATCTCACTCTTTTCAACTCTATGCATTCTCCACTCCAGCAATCAAGACTTTCTATCGAAGCCTCCAGCCACCGTTTACCTTTGGTGGGAAGTCATGAATTCTCCTTGCCACTACAGTAATGGAACTTCCTTTCCCCAACCATCTCTCCTGTGACTCCCTATTCAAGTACAGGATCAAGACCTTTCCTTTTCTCTGACTGACTGCCTTTATTAAATGTCTACTGCGTCTACAGTGTCTTGAGATGCGATCGAATTAACACAGTATGTAAATCATCCATAATAGAGGTTTTTTGGGGTTAGATGACGTAAATATATAAATGTGTCATTAAAACCCACCTCCACCCAATACAGACATCTCCACAAATCTGTCACCTGATGAAGCTAGTTGTAATTACTGGCGAAACGTCGTACTCAGATTATAAATTATGTGGCTGGGCTCTCCCAACACACCGGTGTGCTGTACTAGTGACGAATTGGCATGTTCTGTTTACGTGACGACCCTTACTAGTTGGCTGTGTTGGGTGGTGGCAAGTTTTAATAACACATTTACGCGATCGAACCCAATAAAAAAACCCTCTTATGGATGATATTGGTCGCGAAAGCCTACGAGTTAAACTGACTAAATCATGTTATATACTTAGCACCACACTCTAAATTTGCTACTTGTCTTATTTGGGTTTACTGTTAACAATATTTTTGAGTTTCCCAGTATTTTGTTAAACATTTTTTGTGTGCCTAAATTGCAGGTGAGGTTGTTACAAAACAGCCCCTTATCCGTAGCATGCGAACAGTCAAAAAAGAAACCCTGAAACTCATCTCAGACTGGGTCAGCCGCTCCAATGATCCCAAGCTCGTAAGTAGAATTCTAGCCACTCATGAAGAACATGACAACCAGTTCAGCAGCTCTTGAGGCATACAACCATAACCCTCTTGCATTTACCCAGTCATTGTTTTATGTGACCATAGGGATTTCAAGGATGTCCTCATTCGGGTGGGTGTTCATTTGACCAAAGGTCTAACATTTTAAATAGTACTGGGCTCAGATTGATGTAAAGCTAATCTGGGGATTAACTCTGATATTTAAATTTTCATGTGTATATGACAACAGTTATTCTTCCATGTTATATTGAACGAATGCTGAGAGGTTATTGCAACAGTAACTGATACAACTTATGACATCCTAACAGAGCTTAAAACTCATTTGGTACATTTAGAGTTGAGAACAATAATAAATTTTGTTTTTAACTATAAACATTTGTGGCCTCCCAAGGCTTTTAAGGTTGATTTGTATCATTCATAGGCAGGGTTAGCTGAACGTCTAAATTGCCTCAAGTCTTATGCTATACACATGTTAAATTAATGATGCTCGTTCATTAATGAACCAAGTAATTTGCGTTTTTAAATCTAAATTGAAAACTGATTTCTTTAGAACTGCTTTTTGTGTTTAGTTCTTCCCCCCCCGCACCTCTAAAAGGCATGGTTTTCTACGAAAGAGGTTCTACATACACAATCCAACGGAGTGATTCGAAATCTGCTAGAAATCAGGTTATTAATTTTACATACAGTTTATCGGTGTGTTCTGCCAAAGGCAGGGTAAATCATTCCTAAAGATGTTATCCCTGTGTTGCACGTGCGTGTGTGCACCCATCTGTAGGTGGCAGACAACTTTGTGCCACCCCTCCTGGATGCTGTGCTCATTGACTACCAACGCAATGTGGCAGCGGCTCGGGAGCCGGAGGTCCTGAGCACAATGGCGACCATAGTCAACAAGCTGGGCGGGCACATCACCGCCAGCATCCCACAGATCTTCGATGCCGTCTTCGAGTGCACTCTCGACATGATCAACAAGGTGTGTGCGCGCACTTCACCAGCCATCGTTTGCAGTGAAACTGAATTTCTCCATATAAGATTTTTTTCTAATGCATTTACATGCATTTGTAATACGTATGTACCTCAATATACAATTGAGTTGCATTCTGGAATACCTGAACCTTCAGTGAAAAATCTATATCGAAATGTATTTCCAATCGGATCCCATTGTATAACCTAGCGTGTTCCTTTGCTATTTTCTGACCCAAAGCCTCTTGAAATAACACTTTTCAATTTCAACACAACTAATATATTTTAATTAATCAATCTGCAGAATCGTAACGATAGGTGACTTGAAAAGAAATAGTGTACATTGTAAGTTACAAACCAGAACTGCAGTTAACGTCATGCGAGGTGTTGAGGGGGTTACTTTGAAGGTGAGGGATGGGCTGTAGGAGCATCTGGCTCCCCCTGTGGTGGAACAAGGGGTGACGTTACGAAACGCGGTGGCCAGGCAAATGGCCTGGAACTGTATAAAATGTATACACGGACAAATAACAATGCATTTACTGTAGGCATTTAGATTTTTAAGCCAAAATATAATTTAGGATTTAAGAAACGAAACAAACCGAAAAAAGTGTTAATTTATGAGGAGCATAATGTATCATCGTAAATAAAATTAATGTTTATCGGGGTACACCTATAAAGGGAACTTTAACGACAGTGGTTGTACCTACCCCTAGTTAAGTCTGTTACATGATTCAAATCGTATTCACCACGTAAATGTAGTGTTATTAAACTCCGCTGTTCTGTGACCACGGTGCCTCCACAGGACTTTGAAGAGTTCCCTGAGCACCGAACTAACTTCTTCCTGCTGCTGCAGGCAGTGAACTCGAACTGCTTCCCAGCTTTCCTTAACATCCCACCTGCTCAGTTTAAGTTAGTGCTTGACTCCATCATCTGGGCTTTCAAGCATACAATGAGGAATGTTGCAGACACTGGCAAGTATTATTTAAAACGATATTGTTTTTTTTTCTTCCAATTGCCAAAGCAAACTGTATAAAATATTCACTGTAGCCCTGTAATGAACAAAAGATGGGCTAGCAGGTCATCATGGTGAAGTTTAATTTATTTTTAAAGCAATGCATTTTTCTCTGATTTTGTATTTTCTTAAATGTATGTTTTATGATTTGTTTTGTTGTATACTGTCTGGGATAATTAACTAATTGTTGTGTGTCTGTGGGTGGGTGTGTGCTTATGCAGGGCTTTCTATCCTGTATGCATTGCTACAGAATGTTGGACAGGAAGCAGTAGCTGCGCAAAGCTTCTACCAGACTTACTTCTGTGACATCCTGCAGCACATTTTCTCAGTGGTGACAGACACCTCGCACACTGCGGGTACAGGGCTACATTCACAACTTAAACAACTCGCACCTGTTAGAATAAAAAAACAATCCATCTGATGTATGGTACAGTGAAAAAAGTTGTATGTCACCTTAACAGTGATACAAACAGTACAGATATATGATTAACTGTATGCACAATTTATTCTTTCCCCAATATAACTTAAACATTAGACCAGAAGAAGTCCATTCAGAGGTGGTATGGTGGTTTAGAGGTAAGATCTGGCACCAGATTAAAATGGAAGGAACCTAGTGAGTAAACTTGGTTTCAAGTGTAGGGAGTTGATAATCCCAGCCCAATCACCAGTGAGTTTACAAAAAAATGTTGACAAAAAATCTGGGCTAGCTGTGCATATAAGAGAATTACAAATATTGGTTTGACTGTCATGCGCAACATTTCTCCCTATAGCGGGGCAGGTGAATCACAGGTTACATGAGATTTAAAAAACAGTTCTGGGATATCATCTTGCACAGACCATTCTCTAGCATTGGGTGATGCACTGCTCCGCGAGAGTTATAAATTGATTATTGGTCTCGTGATACGATGACGATAGTGGTTAGGATAAAACTGGGGTCGAAAATACTGGCTCCGTAAAATTATCATAATGCAGCTGCATAGTTGCTGACTTAAATTTTAATATTGATGGTGTGAACTCCCTAAAATTGTTTACCCATCTAGACATGATGATTAAAAGAAAAGCTTTGGTTAACTTTTTTTCTCAACATTTTGAACATGTACAGTGGTCCATACTCTTTGGTTCTTTCGGTAAAGTCACGTAGGTAGAAAAAAAAATCACGACGTTTCGATCGCAACAACAAGCGACCGACTTCAGGTGAGAGAATCTGACTGCTGTGGACGAGGCATTATATTGACCCGAGAGGGGGGGGGAAGAGTAGATTCCTGCAGTCACGAAAGCTTCAAATCAAGAATGTACAGTGGTGCTGAAGAGCAAAAGAAAAGTATATAAGTCAGCTCCTTGTACCCTATAATTGATCTAAATCGTTTAATACAGCAACTTTAATTTACCGAGTGGAAATGTGTAGCTTTAAAATTACAATATTTCCACTCGTCTTCGAAAATCTCGGTGCTCAAAGGAAACGTCACCACCGAGACTCGAAGCACTTGTGGATGTTACCCACATATTTTCCCATGATGTCGTTAATCTTTAACATTGTACAATTATTGCATAACCAGACATCTTTTTGTTTTTTTGTGCTATAATGCATGCAAATATGGGATGCTTTTTTAAACTGTGGTGATACAGGCCTGACAATGCATGCCACCATCCTGGCCAACATGTTCAGTCTGGTGGAGGAGAATCGGATAACGGCACCACTTAACCCTACGAGCCCTGCGATCTCAAATCAGCCGTTTATCCAGGAGTATGTCGCCAACCTCCTGAAGTCTGCCTTCCCACACTTGCAGGAGTGAGTATTGTGGATTTACTCTCCCTATGTATTTTTATTAACCTTTGCCAAATGATTACATGCTTGGTTAAAAAAGAGCATCACCTTATTCTGAGACAATAAACGGGATTTGGCGTTTTTATATGCATGTAAGATTATCAAATGGTTTGTGGAGCGTTTATGTGAATGTATATTAAATTCATAGTTAGGTCAATAATCTAAATGTATAATGTAATCGTCATGAGCCATTAATTGTCCACTGCTGGATGCAGGCTTCCCCTTAGTGTCACCATCCCTCATCATTCTGTGCTTTTATGAACTGATCTCATTGCTGCTTTTCCACAGTGGTTGACCGCTCAGGCTTGTTCTCTCCTTTGGCTGCCACTCAGTTTCCAGTCTCATCCACCAGCTATGGTGCTTTCTTTTGGTTATGTCCACCGCAAGCTCACTTTTATTTAGTCAATAAGATGTATCTGGTGTGCATTTGGTCTCTGATACTTCTGTTCCTCTATCCCTCAGTGCACAAGTAAAGGTCTTCGTAACCGGGCTCTTTAGCCTAAATCAAGACATCCCAGCATTTAAAGAGCATCTGAGAGACTTTTTGGTACAGATAAAGGTATGCTTATGTTTTTAATCACTTGTTGATTATTTATTTTAATATGCATCCGTTGTATAATCGCATATCCCGTGCATTTGCATAACATGAGTGCGCACGAACTTGACTCAACGTTGTGGGATACGAGTGATATCATCACTGCACACAGACGCGCTTGGCCACATGCCAGCCAACAAAACTTTTTCAAATAGAGTATATAACATGACCTTTTTTTAGGTGGCATCATTTCAAAGTGAACAATTAAAACGTTTAGAAATGGTCATGCTTATAATTGGCTGAGGAATTAGTTGGGTGGCAAGATCTGTAAAGAGTAGTAAACAAGACTTTTTGTAATATCTCATATGTTGCTGCTCTATCTTATTCGTTGACAGGAATTTGCAGGGGAGGACACGTCAGACCTTTACCTGGAAGAGCGTGAGCAGTCCCTGCGTCAGGCCAATGATGAAAAGAGGAAGATCCAACTGTCAGTTCCTGGGATCCTCAACCCCCATGAGATGCCTGAGGAGATGTGTGACTGACCCTGTCCACCTCATCGGGCCAATTGAGTCAAATCACACCCAAAATCTCAAACAGCAGCAGGTGTTAGACTCCAGTGCCGACCAACCCAGCCGGGCGCGTTTCCTCCAAGTGCCTGCCTTCAGAACAAATGGGAGATGCCAGTGCTGATGCTGGAAATAGTTTTTTTATACCTTTTTTAATTTTGTGTTTGAAAAAGTTAACTGTTGGTTCCCAATTCTCACCATCTCCCATAGCCCCCACATGCCAATATAAAATGTGCATATGTTCCATTTAATCGGTTTTATTTTACTGGAGGTAATACATTAGAAGGCAGAAGAATAACATTGGAATATTTGGAAATAAAATTCCCCAAGACCAATGAATTATGTAATATATAGAATGTTTCTGAAACTTCGTAAATAAAATTATCTCAATGATACTTCAGCAGACCTTGTGGGTATCACAACAGCCTTTCCTTAATATCTGATTAACAATCCCACTTGTACACGTGCACATTAGCACTAGTTTTGGTATTGAACTCGTTATGATGTATAGACAGTGTGAAATCAATGTTTCAGATAATTGCACTGAGATTTAAAACCTGGTTTTGACAGCTAGATGTGAAGAAAACTGCTATACTGCTTATGCTCAGCTAAATTTTTGAGCATTTGAATAGTAGATCGTGAAATGCATAAGTTTGAATTATAGCTCCTACAAAACTGTTTCATTCTTCATTGCAGATTCATGTCCACTGCAATATCTTTTTGTCCAGATCATGAATGGGTATTTTTCCATTTGGTGTTATCTTTGGCCATCTGTATAAATCTCCATTCCCTTGATGGTGTCAAGGCAGTTTTACCGAGGTTCCCTTTGTTACCATTTGTTTCTTATTTAATAACTGTTATTTTTTCCTTTATCTAGGCTGTTTTCTTTCATACAACTTGCTTACTGTAAATGATAAGGGCTGCATTTACTGTACTACAGCAAAACTGCGTGGTTTGTCACCACCATACACAGCTGTGTAACACTACTTCAGGGGGTCTCCAAAGATGGTGAGATGAGCATGGTGTTGTCGCATGCAGGGACCGAAAATGCCATATTCAATTGAGCCATTTATAGACATCCCTTCACCTGAGTAAAGCATTGTATTCAATGTTGTGTCCCTCGTTTCCAACCTAACTACTGTGTGACTAAAATAAAAGTACTGAATCGTATTAAGTTTTCAAAATAACAATTTCAACCATCGGCCAACTACCTTTTTGGTATTCACAGTTGGTATTCACCAAATTATCCTTTGGTTAACTGGAAGCAAAACTGAACACTTGTTTGGTTTGTACCTACCCTTGGCACTAGCTTTAACACAGGTGAATGTTGGTCTTTTTCCAATTGTTTCCATACTAGCAGTGCAAACCATTTGCAGTGCATAAAATGCCTTCCTCGCTAGCCTGGCTTTACAATACTTGCCCCCTTCAATTTGGATAGCAGTTGAGATGTGAACCCCTGCACTGCTTGACATGCCATGCAGAGGATGACCATTGCTCTTACTCATTAAAAGTAAATTTATTGTGATTTGCCGTGGTACTCATGACATATATGCTCTATATCACGTAAGTAGATATTATTTATTTGGCCCCTTTTTTACATCTGGAGATATGTATGGAATGTAGTTTTGAATGTAATGTGTAATGTAGTACTGTAAGTTTATTTCTCAGCTAGGCCACGCATTTTCAGTATTTGAATGAGTCAGGCGTGGGAGGGCTGTGTGTAGTGCGAACACATGAATGCAGTTGTGCTTTTTTAATCAATGGTTGCAACCTCAGTATGTTGGCTTGCATTTTCTGTTGTATACGGATAATTGTTTTGACATTTTAAAAATGTGTTGCAACTTGGTTTGAACGTGGTTGGGCAGCATTCTTTAATTGGAGTGCTGATATGTAAAATCTGGTATATATCCCATTTATGGGATTAATAAAAGTAGAAACTTGTCAGATTGTGTCTAACGTGTCCCTCTTACAGGCTGAAGCATATCACAAAACATAAGCTCTTTAAATTAGTTTTACATACAAATTATTTTAAATGTAAAAAATACAACTGGTTATTGTTACATACTGTCAGTAAGAAAACTGTCTGATTTCTCAACATCACCTGAACTGTTTGGATTTATTGTTAATATACAACTTTTGACAAACATTGCATCAACATTGTACAGTCATGTTTTATAAGGTTTTTAAAGACTTAGAACTGACATTAGAAATCAGTTTCCATCAATTACATATGCTACATTTGATTAAAATGCTTCATTTCATTGCTGTGTTGATTGAATTTTTAAATCAATCGTTTTTGACGGGGATGGCGTAATAGTTTATCCGTTTCATATAAAGCATTCCCATTTTCATCTGAACGATTGAGCTGTTGTAAAATAAATGCTATAATCAACAAATTGTATTCTCATGTGCAATTGGTAAAAACTCAATGGACTCTAAAATACATTGTATCAAACTTTTATTTGTTACTAATTTAGGAAATTATTTCAGTATACTGCCAACTTAAATGATGAGTCAAGCCTTTAGCAACCATTAATAATGACTCCACTGGCACAAAATAGAATTGCTCACAGATGAATTATAAAATTGGCCAGGCACTCAATTTGAAAGCTTTTCCAAGTATTTTCAAGTTTGCTCAGGTAATGTCTCCTCGTTCAAACTCGGTGCATCTTCCATGATGACTGTGGTGTTGGGCAGCATATCATCCACCAGTATCTTGACGAGGCCCTTATGGGACACCAGTGGCAGGTGTGACAACTCCAGGTACTTCAGGTTCCTGTGGAATGACCATAAAATTGTCAATAGGCGCCTAACTCGATATTTAAAATGTATCTAAACTCATGAAAAAGTGGCTCCTTGCGTGTGGTAGGACTCTCACGTGAGGTTGTGGAGTGAGGCGAGCCCACGGTCTGTTATCAGTGGGCAGCCTGTGAGGTGCAGCTCCTCAAGGCTCTCACGGAACATATGCAACCGGTTGAGACACCAGTCATCCACGTTTGGGCAGTTCCGCAAATACAATGCCTTCAACTGCTCCATCTGCTCTGTATTTTTTTGAAGAAAAAAAGTGTCAAACGTGCGGGGTGCAGTTTACCCTCGAAAGGTTTGAATTTTATGCTTTTTGTATGCTAGCATACCACCTGTGCTCTGAAGAACATCCTAATATTAAATATTGTATCATAAGTAGAACATTGCAAGCGATTACCAAAATCTTTTTATATATAAACATGTTACAGAATACATGTTTACAAAAATTGTGTGCAAGCACAAAAATGTTGCATAAGTGGATAAAATAAAGATCATACCCAAGTTATCAAATCCATCGTAGTTGATTGGAAGTCCACTGGCATCGACCTCTTCCAAATTCACATCAACATGCTTCAAAAAGTCCCAGCTGAACTTTCCCTTCTTAGCCCTGTACCACGTCTCTTGCCCTGCAAATCTGCAGTGAGATTTACTCCAGTCAATCACAATGCACACTGGAAAAATTGGTATTACTGCTACTTAAACCAATTTCTACATAACATTACTGTACAATATAGTATTTTAGTTTGTATTTTAATAGTTTCATCCATTACATCTGATAACAGCAAAAATGTACAGCGATTGAAAGTATGTGGTTTTTATTATGCTCATGTCGTGGCACATTACCTTACACCTCCTCCTCTGGAGAGGATGAAATGTGCAGCTGCCACATTCTTTCCGTGCCTTTTCTTCGTTAATTCAAAATTTCTATTGCAAATAAAGTGAAATATAAAAACTTGCACATTAGGCACCCAGAATATATTTTTTAAATTACCCTTTTAGCAGCATGTTACTGAGTGGGTGACATTACCAAATACACTTGAACCAGAAGCCAAATACTGGAGGAATATAGCCAACAGGCTTGGCTGCAGTGTTAATTTGGTCAGAATTCTTGATTTGTCTTCAATATACTCTTTGGTTCTTTCAGTAGTCACGTGGTTAGAAAAAAACAAATCACGACGTTTCGATCGCAACACAAGCGGTCGTCATCAGGGTGACATGAACTACGTGACTTTACCGAAAGAACCAAAGAGTATGGATTTCTGCAGTCACGAAAGCTTCAAATCAAGATTGTCTTGAATATATTTCACAACCTGTGGTATTCTAGTAAAGTAAGTCTGTGGATCTATCTTCCGTCGTTCTCTTAATCTCGACTAAAACATTAACAAGTTTTGTCCACTCTTGATTTGTTACATGTTGGTGTAAAGTGTGCACATTTTTTTTATCCCCTCCCAAATATTAGGTCAATCGGTGAACTCAGTATATCGTTTTGCATAGTCAATTACCATGTTTGTTCTTCAGTGCAATCATCTCTAATAACATTACTGTCCTTACTTACTTGAGACTGCACCTACGTTTAAACTGCTTTGGTCTTTGGTAGGTAGTCAGTTATCTCCATGGTTCATGATTTTCATCCACTCAGTCATGTTGCTAACATTATTAAAAGCACTGCTGAAAATATTTTCGGTACCAATTTCATTTACAAGATAAACACTGCTCACAGCGCCATGCGTAGCATTTCGTTTCATGTTGGACCGATGTAATTGTTTTTAAACAACAATTGAGTCTTAAAAACAAAAATTGTTTTTTTTTATGTTTATACAGAGTAAGCGTGCTACTTGAAATTACTCAAAAATATTTAACGAAAATATGTCGTGTGCAGCGATGAGCTCGCACTTGTTTTGTGACTGGAGACGCCAACGACGGAAGAAATAAACGGAGTTGACCAGAAATTCCACATCAGAGAAGCGATTGTAGTAGTGCTGTATCTTCGTTTTCCATTGCTCCTTGGGGTTGCTGTTGTGTGCCCACCTGACACCTGGCCCTGAGCACACCAGCCTCCATCCATGCACCTAATCCATAAAGACAGGCAATTACTTTTGATCGCTCGGTAAAGTAACGAGATTATTTGACCTCTTCTCTTGTCCTCGACTCGGTGATATCGAAACGCTTTGCAAGCCCACAAAATATACGTTCTGTTGACTTGTAATTGTGGTCATATGCACCTCGCATGCATTGATCGTGGTCATATGCACCTCACATGCATTTCAACTGTTGATTAGAATGAGGAAAATGTAACCTTGGAGGATTTGCTTATTGTGTTTAACCCGAGACCAGGCGTGACCTCGCAGTTGCGAGAACTTATCTCCCTCGCCTAGTACGTGGCCATCCATTTAGTACGTATGCAAAAATATGTAAAAACTAGACCCCTCCCCCCCTCCCTGTACGCACGCGTACTTATTACACCCCCTCCACCTGCTGACGTACGCTTGACGCACCCCCCCCCCCCGAATTTACTATACCAGTGTGTAACGCGCTTGACGTCACTCCACGTCGACCAGCCCTCCTCATTAATAATCATGAGGTGACTACCTCAACATCAAACAGCCCCCTTCATTAATAATCATGAACAGGTGACGTCCTCCAAATGGACACAGCCCCCCTTCATTAATAATAACGGTGACGTCACTCCACATGGAGGGGCGAGGCGCCTCCTCCCCCCTCCTCGGCGTCAACTGACAACCCTCACTACAAAGGCAGAACCCTCACGTCACGCGATCTCCGTCACGTTATTGAGACATAGAAGTAAAAAGGACGTCATGATGAACAAGGGATTATAACCTTAAAATGAAATGTGTCACCGCGCCCTTACAAATTGCACACGAATGGATGCAATGAATATCACGTGGCGGTCTGCTTTTCGCTTCCAAGTTTCAGATTTAGTGCATTACATCCGTCCTTGGACGGACAAAAGGCGAATCCGGCCGATATTTAATACACGCAGAAACGATCAAGGATGAATAATATTAACGTGTTTAAGCAAACAGATAGTTCACCGCCAGACTACATTGTCAGTAGACCCCCCACATGCACTAAATGGATAGTCCCTATGCATGAGGTTGTGGGTTCAATCCTGACCCTAGCGCCTGTATATTTGGAGTTTGCATGTTCTGCCCGTGGTCGCGTGAATTTTTCTCCGGGTCCTCCGATTTTTCCCTCAACATTTAGAAACATGAATTTAGATAAATTGGCTGCTATAAATTACCACATGATAAACCAATTCGTTGAGCTATCATTTGTGGCCGGGTCGCTTCTGAAAAAGAGCTATATAGCATAGTGGGTCTTACCTGGTAAAATAAAAAAAATAATTTAGTTTATTTGCAAATTACCCGCGTTGAGAATGGTGGTGCAAAGCCGGTAATTTTGAAATCACTGCTATTGCTGGAACCATAACCAGATGTTACCATTCTTGCATCTCAAAACTGTCATTGTTGGTCAATATAAAAAATATAATGTACCAATAAACACTAACATTTAAATGCATGTGATAGCTGTTGTGCTGTGCAAAGTTTACACATGGTAAAATATTGTAACCCATCCATTGGATCAATCCAATTAATAAAGTTACACTGTGAATGAGTGAAGCACTCATAACTACACATTAACAGGTTTTTTTTTTTAAATTACTGCTTGCCGTAAAATATTTCCAATGTTAATCCACAGCACGCTTTAAATCATCTGTGAGAAATGCAAGAAAGTACTCTATCGCTAACCAAATCACAACATGAGGGGTCCCAAACAGTAACAATCTTAAGACTATAAATGGCACGCATGTGATCTTGCGAGCAGCAAGACAGGTGGGGGGTCACTGTAAATGTGCAAAACCTGAAATAGATTACTTGCTCAGGCAACTTATGGCGAAACGGCCTCCGTTGGAGGATGCTCGAAAGATGCAACTCTTGAGAGCATTTGCCATACCCGTCCACGCTAGCCAAACGCATTGGAAGGTGTGGTGGAAGAACCCACGCTTTATCTCACCAAACGCAACCTGTCGATTGACTTGTGACGAGCACGTCGACTGCTAGGTGGACACAGGAGAATTAACAACAACAACAAAACTTGCCCACTAACCGTAGTAGTGATAATACGACACAAAACCAGACCGTTGAAGCGCTAACATGCACAATCGAAACAATGCGCTGTGCTCATCTCCGTTCGCAGCGCGGAGCAAGCGTCGGGAATGACACATTAGCACGCGGGGGCCAATGGTAACTTAAAACCCACAAAGTGGGCACTAACCGTACTTTGCTTTATCGACCTCGACAGTAAATCACCACGATCTCGCGACTCCGACGGTCACTGGCAACACCGAGGCGAACTGAAGGCTGCACAAACGCCGCGCGGCGTCAGCGAGGGAGCGGCACTGGGCAAGCCAAGTGGACGGCTCGAGATGCACTCAGCCTCCTCTGCGCTGCGCTGCGGGAAAGGAGCACGAGGCCCACCTCCCTTTCCAAGCCGGCGGTGTCAACGCAAAACATGAAGCGACAATCGAGCAGCCAACAGCTCGCACTCGAGATAAATAACGACGACGAACGACCGAACGAGAAGACGCGAAGAGCCGCGCACTCACACGCATCACCACGCGCGCCTCCATCGTCCCAGCCGCCGTCGCTATCGTGACCCCTGAGTGACCCCGCGCTCCCACTCCCCACAATGCGGCGCGGCGACGACTGACCCCCCACCACCTCCTGCCGCCCCCCCCCCACCTCTTCCGGAAATTGCCGAGCGCCGCCCGAGCGCAGCTTCCGAAGACCGCCGGACGCCACCGCCGCCGAAGATTGCCGAGCGACTCCGAGCGCGGCCGAAGACGGACGTCCCTACTTTCACAATGGCGGGGATGATGAAGCGACTCGGCCGGAGCGGCTAATTAACATTTTTTATTATAATTAGCATCGAGCAAAACTAATAACACTACAACTACAGTATTAACAAACAAACCTCATGGATATTGATCGTTACATTCATATTAATTATTAATATGCGCGTTGGGGGGGGGGTCTGCCATGAATAATTAATATTGAATAAATCAGTCGGCCGCGCCGTGGCCCAGTTGCTGCGCCGCCCGCATTACAGTACTTGACACATTTAATTTTAATTGTATAACCGCGTTATGTAGTTGTATTTATTGCTTATTACCGTTGCGACTATCGCCGCCGTTATCTTATCGCGGCGTTGGTGATATTTTACCGCTGCTAACTGCCGCCACGGACCGCGAACGACCACGAGCCCCACTGGAGTCGCCGCCGCCGCCGTCGCCGCAGCCGCAGCCGCCGCCGCGATGTGTGACAACTGCGGCGAGCTGGTGTCCGTGCTCGGCGCAAGTGAGTGAGGACGAGGGAAACGGGCGGCAGCCTCCTTTAAATAGTCGCGGGAGAGTACTCGGGAGATTGCTGAGCGAGACAGAGGACGCGCGGAGGGATGGCAGAGGAGACATCCGGCCCGGTCTAGGCCTCAAAAGCCTACGCCGCTTGCCTGAGCTGCCCGCCGGCCGACCCCGCCCGGGAGCCCGCGGGACCGGCTCCGGGCGGTCTTGTCCCACATACCTGCTACCCCATTGCTCTCCCACAACAACTACCACCACCACCACCGGCTGGGACATATATATTTATTTTAACGCTTAAACATTCACTCGTTGCTTGTTACTCGTCGGCTAGTAGCCGGCTTTAATTACGACTAAGATGCCGTATTGTGATGGTGGCGGGATGAGCTGTGTGTGTGTGTGAGCGAGTCGCGGGGAAAGAGAGAGAGATCATAAACATATGGGATGACGGAGTCTCGCTCACATGTTGACGAGGCGCGGAGAGGTTTTACTCCATTGTTGGTGATGGGGAGATGTCGGGGCGTTTTCGCCGACAATTGCACGGGAAAGGAAACCCCTTTGGACAGTTCCACACAGCCTTGGTGGAGGGCGTCTGGTGTGTGTGTGTCTTTGTGTAAGACTGTATTTGTGTATTAATGTGTGTCTCATGGTTATTGTGTTGTACAGTAACGTGCGTTCGAAAGGGAGGGGATCGATGGAGGAAGGCGGGCTTGTGCTGCTGTTGAGCTTATGGTAGATTTGTATTCCTCTTATATTCTGAAACCAGTTAAGCCTTTTTTCCAATTTAATGTATGGAGTCGCGATTCACGAAGGGTTGACTGGAGGAGCGTTGCGGTGTTTCATTCTTAAAAAAACCAAGAGTGGCAATGATTCCTAATAAGCACACATCTTAAAAAAACATCTCCACGTTCATATAATCTCCACGTTCGTCATGAACAACTGCCCTTGCAATGGCAGCTGATTGCATATGTTTCTGTTATAAGGCAGTGCTCATGATTTTGTTTCTATTTTTATTTGCGTTTAATTGTAGTGTGGAGAGCGGTTTTTTTTAGAGGCGAAGAGATTGTGTTCCTTGGCTGTGTGGGGAATGTTTTGACATTGTCATGTCTGCCACGTCTCCCTTCTGCCTTTGCACAACCGCGCACTCCTCCAGCCCCACCGATGCGCATTCGATTCGGCCTTCCTTTCACCTTTAGTTTAAATTCGACAGCCCCCTTTTGAGCCTTTCGTCGTCGTTAGGCTCCCTTGCTCTCGGTAACATCAGAATCGTCAAAGGGGCCCGATCACAGCCGGGGCCGCATTCCGGTCGTGGAAGGTAGCGAAAATCGTGTCTCCGTGGATATGTCCTACGTTTAGTTTGGTTGTGGTTGTGGCTGTTTTCGGTAATCTGGGCACCATTGTGTTGGATGAGATGACGGCACCAGGAACTGCCATTGACTGAAGAAGGATCTTTGCCCGTACTGTGGACGCGTGGACTGTACTTGCTTAGCGCTTGACTAACAGCTTAACATTGTTTAGGTTTTCACCTTAATTCGTTACTCATACTGCACGGCATAATGACTAAATCATTTAATGTAGTCGACTCTCATTGCATTTTGTTGATTGGCATATCAGTTGTTGCATAGTCACACGAGTTGATATGAGATCACAGTTCATAATCATAATGTATTCATAAGGTGTGTCTTGTCAATGTGTTCTAGTGCCGGTGCATTGGTTGAAACCCGACCATGCATAATTTATACAGTATTGCTAAGTGTAGACATTGCTGTTATAAATACGGAGAGTTATTTCAGTTGCTTGTGTCTTGTTTAGTAACCTGTCCCCTGTTACAAATGAATGTCATTGGTGGAGTGGCAAATTTTGTATCAAATGTGTTTGTGATTTATTGTTTTTGGCAAAGTCCTAGAGACGTGGGGGAATGTAATTGAAGGATGCATGCATGGCTTTGGCGCGAGCAGAAATTCCTTAACTAAATTAAACCCAGAGTCCAGGTTTTATATCAGACCGTATACGACTCCTCAAAAGGTTGTTGTGCCGAGTGTATGAGATTAACATTGCAGTGTCATAATTTAATAATGGTAGATTTTATCTAATGCAGTATAAGCACTGTTATTAGTCTTACAAAAATATAAATTACCTTTCCTGCAATCAAGTTTATGGTTGGAAATAGTTTACCGTGATGAATAAAAAAATGTTTAATTTGAATTTGTGCAGTGTGTATGAACACTCTTTTGTGTATCATGATATTTTCGTTCACATTCGGTTGTTGGTTCAAGGTATGTATGTAGCATATGACAAATCATTACTTTAATGCTGTATTCGACTTGTCTAATTGCCCTTTCAACCTCATGTTTTCCAGGGGAATCGGAAAATGATGAGGTATCGCCACTCAAGAAGGAGCATGTTCTCAAGTTATTTAATTATATCAGCTCGTGGCCACAGAGGTAAGATTAGGGCCTCTTAAAGCATGCCCTGGTTTATTTGAACCTTGAAACAGCTGTCCAAGCTGCTCCTGGGTTTGTGGATGGTATGTGGTGCTGACTGTATTGACTGAAAGGTAATGCAGGGGCAACTGTCTGACCAGGCTAAGGATGTATCTGTAGGGAATTTCAATTCAATTTAAAGCATTTATGTGCTCATTTGTATTTTATAATTATTTAACAGGCATTCTAATGTAGGTGGTAAGGTGATAGTCATTAAACTATTTCCAAGAAAACATACTAAATTGGGTTAGAATATTTAAGCAAATGTCTCAAAGAGAGAAACATATATACTGTCATCATCATTAATAATCATCTGAATGTTGTAGTCTGCATTTATATAATTGTCAAACCCTGAAATGATGATTCTTTAGATTTGACAGTGGATTATTGTGCTGGCTGTTTCCTTTACTGCTTGTGCATATTTTCACGTGTATGACAATTACATACAAATATAATTAATGGCAGAAAGATTATTCTAATTATTGCACATTTTGCATGTTGAGAACTCACCTGTCTAGTAGTATTAAATGATTCCAAGAATGGGTCGTTATACCCCACTACCCATTATCTGTATCTGTAAAGTGTACATATCGGAATGACCATTTCTGAAGCAAATTGTTTCTGGAGACGAGACTTTCCTGAAAAAATGTAAGTGAAATGTGTCAGATCTATCTACCAGCAGTTTAAAATAGTAGATATGAGTGTGCGGAAAAATAAACGTTTCATAGCTTATAGATGTGGAGAAATGTATCTTCAGGAGCATGACATTGTTAAATCTGTCAGAATATTGCCAAGCTTTTGTTGCATATGATAATAATGAGATTGATTCACGATTGCATCTGATCAAACTGCCCGTGACATTTCAAGTAATCTAATTATTGAGTTATGTTTTTATTGAAAGGGACACAGATGGGTTTAATTTGTTCAGGTGAAGGTCGGATATTTAGACAGAACCAGGCAACTGTCTTAAATACTTTTAAAATGCATTGTTTTCATTCGATGAAAATCGGTGAGGGTAGAATGCAAGCTTTACGTATTGTCTGCCAAATGTCATGGTCATTCACCATGCTTTAATGTTGATCTAAGTATAGTGTATAATTACACAAGTCCAAAGTTCATGCCTGTACTGTGCTTTTGTTTATTTTAATTGCATTGAATAAACCTAGCTGTTTTGATCACATTCAGAACAATCCAAGCAGCCACTGCTAGCTGCCAAAAGTTGGTGTGGTGGTTGGTGGAGTTGCACTGGAGAACTGATGTTCTCATTGCTTATGTTTACCAGGGCTAGGCAGACTATATTGACTTATCTAAATGCAGATTGCCCTACATATCTTAAATCACTGGATTCGACTGAAATGTGTCAATCAAGAAACAAACGTGTTATTTTGATTGAGGCTACAGGGTAATTATATGGCTGTTAAGTCCACTTATTGCTCTTATCCATGCTTGCCTTACATCATGGGACTTCCTTTGCCAGTACCAAAAAATGAGAATAGGATGATTGCTTGTGTTGCGATTGAAACGTTGTGATTTTTTATTATTTTTCTATCTACGTGACTTTACCGAAAGACCCGAAGAGTATGAATTCCTGCAGTCACGAAAGCTTTAAGTCAATATATGCATTGTCTTGGAAACTGATTGGTCCACACCAGAGACAGATTTCTTTTGAGCCTAGTCTCAAAACGGTGTTAGACCAGAGGATGCCTTTTGGTCTAACACCGTTTTGAGACGAGGCTCAAAAGAAAGCTGTCTCTGGTGTGGACCAATCAGTTTCAAAGACAATGCATCATATTATCAGTGTTTTTTGTTTGCATTCTGACCACAAGTATTGTGGTCAATGCAGACATGAATCCTTGAAAAAGGTTTTAAGTTTGGCATTTTAACATCTTAACACCTATATTCTTGGTTCTTTCGGGTAAAGTCACATAGAAGGGAAACAATAAAATAATACAAATATAAAACAATAACATTCTCACGACGTTTCTACTGCAACACAAGCAATCATCATCAGGTGTGAAAACCACAACAAGAAAATTTGAAAAAAGAAACGTCGTGAGAATTTGATTGTTTTATATTTTTATTATTTTATTGTTTCCCTTCTACGTGACTCTCGAAAGAACCAAGCATATGAATCCCTGCAGTCACGAAAGCTTTAAAGCAACATCTTAACACCTGTTTTGTTGACAGAAAAAAGGGGAAAACCTATTCTCATGCTTGCCTTCTTGGCATTGCAGGGAACCTGACCATAAATCAGTTTTTAAAGAATCAATGTTGTTCCTGGTAAAAGTCACTTTCCATCCCTTGCCCTCCACCCCTTTGCATGAAAACAAATTAATGCTGAAAGGTTTGTTTCTAATGTGTGGTGATTTATGAAGGCATGTGGGTAAAAATGTTGGAGCATTACATTAAAAGAGGTTCTTTCAGGCCTAGCAATATCTGGTTCTCACTGCCTGTCTACATAGCCAAATAGATTTAACATTTTTTAAAATCTCATATGACCAATGAAAGTATTACATACAGTACTCTAATTCATATATCTCATGAATTACATTAGTGATAACCTATCTTGGATCGTCAAAAAACATATGCTGGAGGACAGGTTTATTGGACCAGATTTTTGTAGCCCATGTATTTTTTTAATTGATTATCCCTCGCTAGATATAACAGCAGTCACCTGTCTCATATAAATTTATATCTGTGTATTGTGTGGGTGGTAAAATAATTGTACAAGTCAAGATGTGTTCATTTAAGTGTTTCAGTTTTAAAGAAAATCACAGTTCATTGCTTTATTACATGGTTTCCTAGTCAATGGATTTATAAACAAGGCTACTCCATTTAGGTACATGTGTTCATGAGAAGGCAATGAATGTAGTTTTAAGCTAATTATTTAATTCCATAAGTGAGCATTGGTAATTGTGCTGTGACACTGCTGCACAAGAGAGCTGGGACATGTGGTGGCCATGTTGGTTGTTTGCTGCAGTAGTGTGAACTGGTCTGGCCTTGTTTTCACTGTCAGAGGTCATTCATAATCCTAGATGATGGCCTACTTTTGACTAGGAGCACTGTTGGATTGGTGGGGTGTACAGACGGCAGTAGCCGTTTTAATGTCCACTTTGTACGATAGCCAGTGTTGTGAATCTGCATCCACATTGCAGCACTGAGGGTGACATTCCGTGGGGGGTTTTTTGACGTTGAACCTTTGGACTTGTGCACCAGCACTGCATTTCTGTGAACTTTAGCATCCCTTTTTCATCCTTAACATAATACATTTAAAACATTGTGTGTGAATGTTTGCTTAAGTATGTGTAGTTTATATATTTTCGTTTTAGATTCACCAGGAATACATGGTACAATTATATATGATTGATTTTATAGAAATTTGTTTTCCATTGGTCATAGTTACATGAAACAGCTGTTGGAATGCACCAGGGTGGCACAGTGGGTAACACTCATGCCTCACAGCAAGAAGGGTGTCTGGGTTCAAATCCTGACTCAGGTGACTTTCTTCGTGAAGTTGGTATATTCTACACCCGGATCTGAATGGTTTCCTTAGCAAAAAAAACTTACAATATAACTGGTATGGGCCAAACTTCCCAAGCAGAAACATTTCCTGCAAATTACTGAATTGGTATTATACATAGCAGCATCGCCCCCTGCTGTGAAAACTTGGCAGGACCCTCCTGAAAAAATCTTGAGACTCATTGAAGTTTTCCCAGGTAAACAAATGGAAATAGATAAAAACCACGTCAGTAAAGCTATGTACAGGCATTACGAACGCCCTTACGAACCAGCTTGTGATTGAAAACTGAACCGCAGAACTATTTTGTTCAGAGGAGCGATCTAATGAGTCGGCCTCGCGCTTGAAGTGTGTTTGGGTGTGTATGCATGCGGACACGCGTGTGTGTGTGAAAGTGTGGGGGTAGCGGTAGTGTAACCGGTTAGCGCGCTGCGCAATTAAAGCAGCGACCCGACTTAGATTCTTGCCCGTGGCCAACACCAGTTCCTAGTGTGCTGTGTAAACATCGCCACTGGGAAGACAAAGGCAGCCGAGCGTGGTGTTGGCCACCCCCACCCCCTTGTGCGCCGTGCCGGCCTTCATAGTCGCTGGTCGCTAAGAGCACCTTCCCCCCCCCTCCAAAGTCTTAAGGCTATACAGGGGGATCGTTGTCATTGGGGTGTGTGTCTGTGTCTTTGTGTGTGCGTGTCTTTGCGCGTACGTGTATTTGTGTGTCCAAGCGTGCCCCGTGTGTGTGTGTGTGCAATTGTGGTGACTGATTGCCCCCCTTCCGACTACAAGCTAGCATCAGGACTGTTTACTTTATTTTATGTTTTAGTTTTGCAGTATTTTTTACAGTGTGAGATGCAAATGTAGAATATGTATTCTTAATGATGAGTTTAACAATGCTTCCCTTTTTATTGAACCATAACACATTTCATAACGCTGAACGTACCGACTTACGAACTGTTCGACTTAAGGAGCCGTTCGACTTACGACGGGTTCTCAGGAACGAATTAGGTTCGTAAGCCGAGGACTGCCAGGAACCATAATTTACAATGACTAGCAACAGTGCTTCTTACATACACATCACAGTGGCACTTTGATGAGGAACATACTCTTACTTTATCCTGCATATATACATGTACAAATTGCCATGTACATGAGTATAGACATTTCTTTATACATTATTCTAACTTTGCCTAGTGGCCCGCCATTGCAATCCCAGGGGGAAAATCAATGGGCCAAACTGGCACATGAAAGTGTGTTGCGCAAAAATTGTAATGTTCTTACACATAAACAGATACTCTTTGGTTCTATACTGTAAGCAGTGTGCACTACCTACAGTATGTAAGCAAATTTGTGAACTACCTGAGGACTAAAGTTCGGGTTTTGCACAACCACAATAGTTTCATTTTAACCTTCACTTCATTTCCTCCACACCCACCTCAATGCCTCTAAGGCAAACGAGTTGACCATTTTACAGACCACAGATGAGATTTCTCTTTCACTCGTAAGTTCGAACACCAGGAGTAGCAGCCTTTGGTATAGTGACTCCAAACCATCACATGTATTGTCCGCCTTTAGGAACAGTATGGTTTTGCAGACTACCAAGGTCATGTGTGCCTGCCATTATTAACTGAATATTAAAACTTGCGAGAGCAACAAGCGTCAACCTTAGTCTCATTTGACCTTGGCGCTTTCCAAAATACACTTCATCGCCAGTATGTAGATTGCCAGTTTTTACACGATAATCGAATGCAAATAATGAGGGACTATGTTTAAAACGGACATTCTTGAATTTTTTGTTAACGATTATCGTATCTTGAATTTATATAGCGCTTTTATCCAATCACAGTTATGTTACACTTTGTACAGTGTCACATACTTAATGTGTGCAAATGTTAACAGTAGCGTATTTAAAATACCTTTGCTTGGCAGCCTTGGCTCATGTATAATGTACAATGCCTAAAACTGAATTTGATGGTGAAATGGCTGACTGTCAGCAGTTTTAAGTTGTGCTGCTGAAAAGTTAGGTTTGAAAATTATGTGCAAACTTAAATTCATAATGGATAATTTAGTTAATTAAATATGCTCCCAGCAGTGTTAAAATGCAATGTGAAATGATTTGTTTGGGAAGGTTTCATAACCAAGAAATGTGACATTAGTTGACTTTAACACAACAACTAATCTTTGTGCTGCTTTTGGCTTGCCAAGAGATGTCTGCCTTAATGCTCAACAAGGGAAAATAAATCATCCATGTGAACATGCTCAACACAGCTGTAGTTGGCTTTGAGATCACCAGCAAGGGCTTGAATTTACTCTGAATTGTTGTGGGCCATGGCATTCTTTCAGCTCATAGGTCTGCTGGTGAGATGTAGAGTGTTCTTTGGTTCTTTTGGTAAAGTCACGTAGAATGAGAATAAAATAATAAAATGAGACAATAAAATTCTCACGACGTTTCGGTCACAACACAATTTGATGTAGAGTGGTCATCGTTAAAGGATGCGTTGCACATTTCCTTGAGAAAAATGTGTCGTTTATTTGTTGTCTTATTGACTGATAACGTCCACTTGTTATTGGCATGATTTTTGTCATTTTGCTTGGAGGTACTGTCTTAAGTGTGTGGTTGTTGAATCACATTCAACGAATTGGTGATCGCATTTTGTTTCTGAGTTAATCATGTAGTAATGCACGAATGGCATGATTCGATGTTATAAGTTGCTTGAATTTTATATTGCCATGAATCATGTACTAGAAAGATAAACGATTATCATAATATATCCAAATTTTCAAAGGAAAAGATCAATAAGTATATTAAATACATACTTTAATAAAATGTAACAGACGAGTAAAACACAAAGTAAAAAAAAACATGATTAAATTGAATGGAAAATTCCATTGGTGCAGTCTAAATGTTCATAAATGACGTTAAATGTAAAAGTATTTTTACAGCTGTCAAACGATTTCATTTAGCCAATTAATACATGCAGTACCATGGTCCCGGTGATTTATAGAGGCCTCACAACCCCATGCGGCCACACCAGCAGACAGCAAACTGAAAACCCCAGGTCAACCTGTTGGGTAGATTGCAGCCAGAAATGGCAAGTGCAGGAGCGTTGCCCTTCTCAATTTTGCATAGAAGAAGCCACGTGATCTCTTTTTTTGGGCATAGGATATATTAGAGGGTGCCATTTTATGAACCAGAGATAATAACTTAGTCTTTACAGCTTTTAAAGGTTAGTCGCCAAAAAGTATTGCAAGCAGTGTAGCCATCTGGCCTCAGGTTATCTGAATAATAATTATAAAAGGCTGAGAATTGATCAATTGGCAAGATTGAACCTGCGGGACTTTATATGCATAATAAAAAATGGGAATTGAAAGTCTTAACGTTTACAGTTTTAGAATTACTAGAGTATCTAAAACACTTGTTTATTATCTACGGGTAGCAGCAGCTGTGTCTGTCGACTATTGCGCAGATTAATGCATGTTCTGCATTTTGTTATGGTCGTGCTTATCAAAGCAATACGCTCTTTGGATTCACTTATATATGGCCTCCAAACATGGTCACCTTATTACTCCTGGATCCCCATTCCAGGGAAAATTGTGTTTGCTTTTGTAACTCTTTGGAGCAAGTGTTTCCTTTTTGTCATGCTGTACATCGTCTTCTATTTTGTGTACATGTAGTGTTTTTGTTGGCAGCTACACTGCCTTCAAAGTTTAATTGTCTTAAATGATCATACTTCATGGTATTTCACTGCAAGCCATGATTGTTTTATTCTGTAACAGGCACAATTTTCATTGACGCAATGACATGCAACATCAGTATATTTCGAGCATTTTAATATTACCCAAATCACCTGGATTATGCCTAACCTTGCCAAATCTTGGATGTTTAACTTCCATGTGGTATAGAGTTTTATATTCTTCATGGTGATGCAGTGGGCAGCAGTGAGGAGTTCAGCAAAATCCTTTGTTAGTTATAAGAATGACAATGCCTTCGTTGGAACCAACACAGATGCCAAATATTTCACGTTGTTTCCACTTCACCTAGACAGTAGACATTTATAGTTTTAATGGAGTTTTTTTTATATATATAAAGTAAAAAATTTAGATACGCCAGCCAGCAACCCTAATTACTTTTAACAGTATGTAGTTGTACAATGTATTTATGGGAATAGTTTTAACATCAATGGCTGTGTGTAATGACAATAGGTGGACACTTGAACGGCTGTCAGCAAGATGTGGTCTACATATGCAAGCTCTTTTTAACAAACATAAAATTATCCATTTGGGGAATCTATGGTTGTTATGGGCCACCTGTTAGTGTTAACAGGGATTAGCTTGAATTCCACACCGATTCCAAGACACACATTTCAGTTTGTGTTTTCCAAGAATGCACAAGGCATTTGCCACCAATTCCGAGAACAAATAGATCAGTGGACGTTTTCATTTCATTTTGACTAAATATTTGACATCACGTGACATTAAAGCTTCAACAATTCTGTCAGTTATCTGAGCGAGCCAGTGCATTTCACAGTTGACCCATGGTTTGGGCGTGTTTTTGATTCCTCGATATGCTGCATCTCTACCTCCCCAACCTCAGGCAGTGCCTCTGCTGCTTCAAGGAATATAGGAATCTGGAGGGCTTCAGCCAGGTGCTGTTGGAGCTGATCCGACTCGCCGTGAGCCTTGTATGTTGCCTTCGGAACAGCCTACAGCCCAGCAGCCTGAAGCCACAACCACAGGCAAGACCAAGTGCAGACCCTGCACTGCTATCAGCTGAGGATGGAAGCACATCCATTTAAATACGAAATGGAAATGGGCTAAGATATGTATTTAAAAATTGTGAAACATATCTGTTAATATATTTGTTTGTAAATATATGTACTTGGTATACAATCATTGGTGGATTAAGAATAAGGTTGCTATGTTCTTTGGTTCTTTCGGTAAAGTCACGTAGATAGGTTGAAAGAAAATAACAAAACTAGGACGTTTCGATCGCAACACAAGCGATCGTCATCGTGACGATCGTAGTTTTTTGTTGTTATTTTCTTTCATCCTATCTATGTGACTTTACCGTAAGACCCAAAGAATATGAATTCCTGAAGTCACGAAAGCTTTAAGTAAATAAGGTTGCTTCTAACTAAAATCTTATCAGTCTGCCAGCTTACAGCTATATTCAAAGCTGTCAAAATATTTGTGTGCTGTGTTTTACCAAAATTGTTTTAGCTGCCGGGTTAGATGGCATATACACAGTACTTGTGGTGTTGTTAGTCTGCATTATGCATTACATTCATGTCTGATGAAATTGACATCCTTTCAGTGTGCCAGGTGATACTAAAATCGATATAACTGAAAAATGAAAACGAGCACATTGATTTTTGTAGACACCTCGCATACATATCCTGCACAAGCTCCTGGCTCGCTGCAAAAAAATCTCATTGCTGGCAAATGGCGTCGCACGCTCAACAGGTTTTGTCCTTGTCACTGTTGAGCGACTGGCATTTTGCATCTTTTCCGTACCCAGCTCTCGGATCGTGTTGCGTAATTGCCGTGCTGTGCGTCCTGTGCTGTGCGTAGCTGGACGCCGACATGCAGATGGACTTTGAAGTGAAGGATGCGCCCCGACTGCTGGACCCCACAGCCGGGGGTGCAGCTGCCCGGGTCTTGGACGGAAAGGATCGGCGGGAAGGAGATGTTAGCGGTGGCGGCGACGGTGGAGGGGCCTGCTCGGGGGATGGTGCCGAGGAATCGGAGGTGTCAGCCGGGTCGCCTGGTGCGGCGGAGGAGGACTGGAGCAGCTGGAGCATTGAGGAGCAAGAGAAGCTGCTGCTGAGCATTGCCAAGATCTTCCAGATCCAGTTCCCTCTCTACACGGCCTACAAGCACAACACGCATACCACCATAGAGGCAAGGCGCGCTCGCGATGCTTGGCCATTTTTTAACATTTCCGGGGTATTGCATAACGTGCTCAGAGGTTATTGAAGGGGTGGAATTCAGAATCTGAATCTTTATTAAACCTGGAGAAATACAATTCGCTATGAAGCTTTTTTTCACATGTCAAGGAATGGGTGTTTCTTGGTAAGCCCATCATTTTTATAAGTGGCCACATCTCTCATTTCTCTCTTCCTGGCAGATAATTCATATTTAAGTTCACAAGTTTTACTATATAACATGATAAACTTGCCCACAGAGTGAAAAGTATTGAAATAATTCATTCTTGTCCAAATATATATTGTTGCCCTTTATTACAAATAACTTGGAAATGTTGAAGTCTGGTTGCCTTTGGAAACGGGTTGTAAAATCACAGTAACATTTTGTGATGACCTTGGTATATTCGTTAAAAGTATTGCTCGCTCATTCTGGATGCTTAAATGATTATGGCTAATTTTCTGATCGTTGGAAATAATAGAATAAATGTGAAACTGCATAGGACAAATGAAAAATAAATTGCTTTTTCGTAACTCATTCGAATTCATTATGAGCACTACATCCTCATTTGCTTTTGCTTAGAAGTGTTTTGTTAATGTTATTGGTTTGATAATATAATGCATTTCAATGTCGGCGATTCACGTGTGCACTTTTACAGACAGGATTAGAGGGGTGGTGAGTAATGCATCAGAAGTTTCAGAACATGGTGCTCTCATTTCATAAAACGTTTAGCTCAATCAAAATGCTATTTTATACAGTGAGCTGTAGACAGCCTGGCAGAGAGGGTAAAGGACTTATTATTGTCTCAATCTCTGGCTGTTTGAGGAGACTGAAAGATGATGATGATACGGGACCTGTTGAGTGATTGTTTTGTGTTTGAAAAGGTAAATATGTTTGAAATGGGATATTGAAACAAAGCCACGTGTAAAATGTCGTTTTAAAAGCTTTCGTGACTGCAGGGATTCATCTTCTTGGTTCTTTTGGTAAAGTCACCACGTTGAATGGAAATATAATAATAATAGAACCAAGAAGATGAAAGCCACGTGTTTTAGTTGCTTCTCAACCCAGGACCAAGACTTTCTCCTGGTCTGACTGCTGGGGTTTAGAGTGCTTGTCATTGGTAAATGGTTTTAACAGCAACTGTAAATCTCCAAGTTAGTTAAATTCTATAGGATTACGTGGGTATGATGAAATTAAACCATGGCATCTCTTATTCTTAACGGAATTAGAGCCAGAATTGTAAATATAGACATTGTCAGGTGTGTTTTTTATAGTAAGGTCCAAAATCCCGTGCAACCAAGAAGGCTCGTAAATTAGTGATCCAGTGCTAATAGGTCATTCTAATTTTCAATATTCTGCTGGAGTTTGCGCTTTAAAACTTGAAATTTCTAAAATTCAGTCTCCAGTAAGTCTCTAAACCGAAGTCTAACTGCATAAATCATTGTGTGCAAGGGAATTTAAATTAAGATTATCTGTACATTGTGTTTTTTTTAATGTTTTGTTTGAAATTTCTCTTTAGGACATTTCGACAGCAGAAAGCAATTTGTTGGGAGCTTTTTGTGACATGAATGTAAGTTGAATGCAGACGTATTTTTACGACCCTTTGTTCCTCTGTATGCCGCTTGCTTTGCCTTGAAGTTCATTGCTTCAAAATTATATTAAAGGCACCGTATTGACTAAATTGGATGGAATGTAAGAAATATACGGATTACTAATTCACCTTGTCTGGTTAGAAAGGTTGATGGCAACATATAAAAAAATAAAAATAATTATTTAAAAGGGCCCACCACTCAGATGTCATAATGATCATGATCATCATTAATTGTCTATCCACTGCTGGATGAAGGCCTATCTATGCTGTCTCCATCCATCACGGTGCTGTGATGCCACAAGCCACTCTTCTGGATGTGAACCGATTTAATTGCCTGATCTATGGTGGCTTTCCTCTTAGTCAAACCCTCTCCGTTGGCTGCCATTCCATCACAAGACTCGTCCATTGGCCATCATCCCTTCTCGTGATGTGTCCTGCCCATGCTTATGAAGAACATTTTATTTTCAAGTTAACGATTCTGTGATTTCCGTACCTTCCCTGATCCCCCTCCTTCTCTGTCTGTCTCATTGTTATTTTAAGCATGCATCTCCAAGGTTCTTTGCTTACATTTCAATGGGGAGTGGCATTTTCTGCTTTCTTTGTCAGTGTCTGTTTATGGTTCCTGTGTCATAGTGGGTAAGATGCACTTGTTCCTCTGCAGGCTTATTTGCACATTACAAATCACTGCATGCAGCTCTTTTATGCTCTTTCATTCATCATTTTGATCCTAACAGTAGGCGATTGGTTTGTAAGTCTACATATTGTATAATGGAGTTTCCTGGCTGGCTGCTGGCTCCACTGCCCTTTACCCCATTAGTGGCTGCCACCAAAACGGGAGAAAAAGTTCAGAAAACGTGAAATATTTAGATTCACTAAAGACATGGGAGTACCGATTACGTAAGACTAACACGGTTAATTTAAAATTGCTATAACTTTTCAATGTGTGCTCCAATTGTAATTATCACGCCAGAACATCCTTAAATCTTAGAAAATAGAAAAAAACCTCACTAATGTAGAAAAACAGATGACTTGTTTTGCTCCGAGTACAGGATTGTGAAATGAGTGAAAATTCCAGCTGCCTCTGGTTTTCCATTGCAGAGCAATGGGTTCTCCACGGGTTGAAGTAAAAAATAAGTTAATTCTTCTGCTCATGCACTTTTGACTTTAAGCGACTTAAGCAACCCCCCCCCCCACCACCTTGAGTGAAATTCAGAATCGGAATGAGAATCTTTATTTAGACTGGAGGAATCTGATGAGCTATGAAGCCCTTTTTCACAGATATCCAGTAGGGGTGAGTCAGCAAATTACAGCAACAAACATTACAACAAAAAACAATTGTTGTGGCTATCCACTGTGGAGCATTAGTTTCATTTCCTCACCTATGATGACTAAAACATGTAAAGACCACACACTGTGGACTGCATTTGTCGTGCTGTAAACTGCCATCGCCGCCTAGAAATCACCGAAACTTCCGGGTGTCCGTCTTGGCCATGTGAGCAAGTCTTCTGTCACGGTAGCATTGCCTATGACGCAGCCACTGCTTCTGTTGCGTGTGTAGGACGTGGAGGTGCCCCTGCACCTACTGCGTTATGTCTGCCTCTTCTGCGGGAAGAACGGACTTGCACTAATGCGGGAGTGCTTCGAGTTCGGCACACCCGAAACCCTGCCGTTCCCCATCGCGCATGCACTCATCACCCTCGTGTCAAACGTGAGTGCTGGCTGAGTTTTCTTATTGGAAGAAATTAATCTCATAACCGTGTAAAATGTTTCTCTGTCCGTGCCGCCATCCACTGGTATATATTCGTAACCGATTGTGATTCCCGTGCAGAAAAAAAGTTTTTTTTTAAGGTGGACGCTGTGTGACCACCTCCCCTACCACTTCACTTCACCTAGCCTGCTGCCCACAATGCTCACAATTTTTTCTGCATCCGGAGCAGGTGTAGGCAAAGAGACATCAATCCTCACTATAAAGTTTGGAAAAGTTGTAAAAAAAAAACATGTAGACCCAAGGGAAGGTGTAAAACTGTATTTACACCCTTTATTTGTCCTTTATCTATCCTGTACTGTGACAGCAAGGGAAATTCACCCCATTAGTTGATTGCGCTTTGGAGCATTTGCTTGTCTTGTAGCACTTGTGCACGAATACTTTTATGACAACACAATGTGTTTACATTGTGTGCTCCAATTGTGTTGTCGTAAAAGTATTCATGCACAAGTGCTACAACACATTGTGCATGAAGAACAGCACATGCCTACTATGGGATTGCAGGGATCAAGAGGGCTTTGTTTTTTTTAAGATGAGTATTATTAAAATATGAGTGAAAGGGAAGAGAGGGATTTTTTACTTAACTTTCGTGACTGCAAGAATTCATATTCTTTGGTTCTTTCGGTAAAGTCAAGTAGGTAGAAAAATAATAATATAAAGTGAATAAAAATAATAAAAACTAAGCAACATGTCTCGGATCGTGTTCGTGGGCATAAGGCAGATTTGAAACACGGTAGGACCAATACTTCTGCCGTGGCTGATCATTATTTTAATGTAGCTGGCTCACTTGAAATGGAGTTCTCTAAGACGATGGTACTTTTAAAGCCTACTGGCTATCAACAAAAATTCGTTCATGAAGCCGTCCATATATACAGACACCGACACAATTTCAACCGAGAGGATGGTTATAAGCTCAGCAATCATTGGAAAGATGTCATCAACCACTTTGGATCATGACTTGATTTGTATTTTCTTGTCAACCTCCACCATCAGCAGTGCATGTGTGTGTGGAGCGAGGTGCAATGCTTTGATTGGTGTAGACCTCCTGCCGGTGTCGGAGTTTTCTCCAACAATAACATTACCTGCCCCACCCATCTCTAAACCTTTATATACAGTTTGCCTTTAGAGGCTAAACCCCCTTTTCCTGATGACGACCACTTGTGTGATCGAAACGTCGCAGTTTTTGTTTTTTATTTTTAGTATTACTTTTATTTTAATTATTGAAAGAACCAGAATAAGTCTACATTATAGACTGCCAGTGCACTCACTCAGGTTAAGAACCAGGCTACAGTCTGCATTATAGACTGCCAATACGCTCACCAGCTTAAAACCAGGCTACAGTCTGCATTATAGACTGCCAGTACACTCACCAAGGTTAAGAACCAGGATACAATCTACATTATCGACTGCCAGTACACTCACCAAACTTAATAACCAGGCTACAGTCCACATAGATTGCCAGTACACTCCGATTAAGAACCAAGCTACAGTCTACATTAGTGTGTTTTTCTGTTTTTATTTTTAATTAAATTATTTAAATTATTTTATTCACTTTATTTTTTATTGTTATGTTTCTATCTACGTGACTTTACCGAAGGAACCAAAGAATAGGGAAGAGAGGACTTTTGTACTGAATAATACATTCGGATACATAGAAACGGTCAGTTCAAGACAGATCAGAAGAGGAAGGCCTCATCTTGAACTTGAAAAGGGAAATTGAATCGCCCATTTAGACTGCCAGAGAGATTGAAACAGTCAAGTAGGCTGTAACAACCTATTAAAATGAACTTCACTAACACTGGGGTAATTTTATATTCACTTGTTGTTTTCCATGTATAGAAGTTACTGATGAAATTTCTGACGCATATGAATGGTTGTTTTTTTTCCAGATTAAGATTTGGCTGCATCTGCCTGCAGTCATGCAACATATTATTCCATTTCGGACTTTCGTAATAAGGTACGCGCGAGGATGCAAGCTATTTAAATATATTACCGTTTAATTCTAAATGATAGTTGTGGATTCAAAGGGAACTTCTCAGTTAAAAGATTTGAAATAAATATGCACGAACAGTGTTTCATCTAAGAAGTTAAAATAAGTATTGCGAGAAAGAGAGAAAAGAATGTGAAAGATAATTGTTTCCGTTCATGTCCCGCTCGCAGGTACCTGTGCAGGCTGTCGGACCAGGAGCTGAGGCAGAGCGCCGCACGGAACATGGCAGACCTCATGTGGAGTGCGGTGAAGGAGCCACTGGACTCGGCACTGGGGTTTGACCGCGAGAGTCTCGACTTGGCCTTCAAGTACTTCACCTCGCCCACACTCACCATGCGGCTCGCTGGCCTCAGCCAAATCACGGTGAGCAAAATAAAAAAATTAAAAAGGCAAATTCACCCCGGTGCACCGTATAAGGTCTGTCAGTCAGAGAAAATGTTCTTCATTAGCATTTAGTGAGCAACTAAAGCATTAAGGGCAGCTTGGCACACAGCGGGTGGTGTGGGCAGCACCATATATGCTTGGCTGCCAGTTTCTCAAGTGTACCCACATCATTCCAGGTTTCCATTTGTATGCTTGGTCGACCTGCTATTGTTGTACATCACAGCCAGTAATCGATTCTGGGTCACTGGAGTTAGGGCACATTACATTATCACAGCACCATCAACTGTATGATGTGCTCGTTTTGCCTTGTTCGATATTCCTGGACCAGCCTTTGACCTCATTCTCTGTAAGTGATCTTAGGGCTAATTAATATGGTGAGATGGGTGGCTGTGCCACAGAGAGCGATGAAATGTAACTGCAGCAATCCTAGGGCTGTAATTTTCTTGCCCCTTGGTTACATGTGCTGCCCTTGGCACAACCGTGAAACTTTAAATACTGTAACAAACCGTATGGACAGATTAATGTTCTTACATACAGACGTGTGATGCTCATGCCTATTTTCCCCTCCACAGAACCAATTGCACACATTCAATGAAGTTTGTAACAACGAGTCCCTCGTCTCCGATGCAGAAACGTAAGTCTATCTGTGTCCTTGTGTGAGTGTCTCTATGGCCTTAAGGGGAGCAAGTAGTGCAGCGGTAGTTCAGCGGTTAGCGCACTGTGCTATGAACCCAGGGACCCGAGTTTGATTCCCGCTGTCAACACCAGTGACTATTATCTCATACAGTCATGGGCCTCTTCGAGGTCGACTCTGCCTCAAATGAGTACCTGGTGCGGTGTGTAAACATCGCCACGATGGAGACAATGGCGGTCGGGCATGGTGCTGGCCACCTTCCCCCTCATGTGCCGTGCTGGCCTTCATAGGTGCTTGCTATCAGCACTTGCCCCAACAATCTGTTCATGCTATACGACGGGTATTTGGCTTTGTGTGAGTGCATTATGCCTGACTGGGCCATACCTATATATTTAGTGTCTGCGTTATTCATATTTGTTTGAAAACCCATTATTTTTAAACCTACAATTGTGTATGCAGTGGATGGGTTATGGATATGTGATCCCTGTAACTCGTGCAAGGAATTGCTGAGATTTTTTTTGTTTAAACCTTATTTAAAATGACTTAAACGTTTAAGTTATATTTCCAAGTAACATTGTAATTAAACATTTATTTTGCTGAATGTAATGCCACGTAAAAAATGCCTTTGTAATTTTTTTATCATCTTATCATTTATCCTTGGTATGTGGTGAAAGTACTGAAATGATTGGCAAAGTACCCTGAACCTATAAAAAAGTTTTGCTTTAACATGTGGTTAAAATGAAAGCCTGCAATAATTGTCATGTCCTACAGAACCATTGCAAAGGAACTGGCTGACTGGTTAACTAACCACAACATTGTTGAGCACATCTTTGGACCAAATTTGCACATTGAGGTGAGAATACAATTATTGATAATTCAACACATAATCATTTTCATTCGGAGATAATTAACTTTTCTTTATTTCTGATGGTAGATATTCGGAATTAAAATAAGGACCATGTAAGATGTATGAGATATACATTTAGATATTCCGACATGTAATTTATTGGGTGATTTTACACAATTAAAAAAAAATGTTGCAGTATTATTTTAGCCTCTTTATTGATTTTTGTTCATTGTAGAGTTTCTATTCTTAAACATGCTGTGAAAATGAACTTGAAAATATTTTATTTAAAAAATATCTGCTTTATCTCTTTGCAGTAACAGATCTCTTCGTATATGCTCGTCAACAGTGCCACTCAATTGTAATTATAAAACTATAACCTTTCAATGGCTACAAACTTGCCCCTGAACCTGGTCCAGTTACCGTTCGCGAAGTGCAGTGGCAGCATGTCTTCTGTGAAACAAAAGAATCGCCAAGATAAAGCTTATTTCTTTTGGCACGTTTGATTTTATGTCTGAAACGGGCAAGGAGAGTTAACAATGCTGGCAGATTTTGAATTCAGAGTTAATGAAGGCGGCAGATGGCTCCGCTGGAGAGCTCAAGTGTGCCGCTTGGCCGCCCTTTAAACGCTGCGATCAGGAACCCTGACGCGCCGTTCGGCTGGGAACACCCAGTGGCTGAGAGCCAAGTCCGGCCGTCTGCAAACACAACGCCTTGTCTCTCCCCAGATCCTGAAACAGTGCCAGGTCATCCTCAATTTCCTGGCGGCCGAGGGCAGGCTGAACACACCGCACATAGACTGTATATGGATGGCCGCTCAGGTAATTTCATACCGGTCGGCGTTGAATGGTAATGTGTGTGTGTGTGGTATAATTAAAGTTCACAAGGACCTGCTTCACTTCTTGTTAGTCATTTGTCTGAAGGCTATTGGCTTAAACATTGCATAAAGTAGCTGATGAAAAAGTGGACAGTTGAAGATTAGCTTTTATCCTAGACACATATTTAAACTTGTCTTCATCATAATCACCAGTCCTTTACTTCAAATCGGATGAACTAATTGAGACGAAAGTATATTTTTCGGAAAACCTGCCTCAAAAAGCCATACATTTGATTAAAGGGTCAAAAAACGTCATACATGTGTAGAGGAGTAATGGTTGACATGACGTAAACTGGCATAAGCCCCTACATGAAGTTCTGTCTTTGCGTGCATCTTCACTACACAACACATGGTTGGAATACCAAGCAATACAGATACAACTTACATGAATATGAAACATTAAGTCGTAGTTGGAATTCAGAAAACAATAAATAAAGCACTTATATTATCCATGAAATTACTCCAATGAGTGTTTTATTCTCTGCCATTAATCATAATCAGAATCTTTATTAGTGGATTGGCACTGGAAACTGTTTTCAGATTATTAATGTTCCGAGTACATGCAAGCATGTGAGTGTTTGCGTGTTTGTCCACGTGGGGTTTTCTCCCGCATGCAGCTCAAGCACTGCAGTCGCTACATCCACGACTTGTTCCCGTCGCTCATCAAGCACCTGGACCCTGTGCCCCTCCGTCACCTGCTCGGGCTCGTGTCGGCCCTGCACCCCAGTGCGCACACTGAGCAGGTGGGCTCGTGATTGGAGACCTCTTCCAATCATCCTCACCAGTCGCTCGCCATGATGTATCCACGGCTGGATGAAGCCTTCCCCAAATCCGCCACCACGCATTATTAGCAGATGTTCGCGGTTGGAATCCACCTGCCACCCTTTTTATTACTGGGGGTGTATCAAACGTATATGTACACATCGTCTACTTCGAAGTAGACGTTAAAGGTCCAGTGATATTCGCATTGTGTGCCGGCATCATGGTTCCAAATTTGAAAAATGTGAAACATTTTCTGCAAATTACCTAGTTGGAATATACATGGCAATCATCGCCCTCTCCTGCAAATGTGCACGACCCTTCTGAAAAGGTTACGAGATTTTCCTGGGTATGCAAGCATGATAGTAATCATTAGTGTGCCACAGTTGCGAGATTAACTCTCTTGCCTGGTATACTAGAGTGTGTGGGTTCGATCCCAACTCTTGACACCTGTATATTTGGATTTTGCATGTTCTCCCTGTGGTCGCTTGGATTTTTCTCCAGGTCCTCCGGTTTTTCCCTCTACATTTAGAAATATGCGTTTAGAGTATTTGGCTGCTATACATTTTCACCTGATAAGCCACGTTGTTAAGCTATCATTTGTGGCCGGGTCGCTTGTTAAAAAGAGCTATATAGCCCAGTTGGTCTTTCCTGATAAAATAAAAAAAAGTTTAGTTTAACCATTACATACCTAGTAATCACAGATGTTTGGAGCTGGTGCCTTTGGGATCTCCAACTTCATGAGGCCCCAGACACAGAGGGCATGGTTTTCTGGTGGTAACATACATGTGTATTTTGACATGTACTTGGGGTGGATGTTTACATGATAGAATGACTGCTTCATTCGAGTGGTAACTGTTACTTTTTGACTTGTAAGGACAGTTGTCTAAACCTTCCTGTCCCATTGTGATGTTGGTTGCAGAACTCAATCTGCACAAATGCACTGCAGATGTGCTGATGTGCCAGCTTATATCAGCCAGCTCTAATTTAATTATCTGTTTTGTCCACATTTTTGCTCTTTTTAGTTTCTTAAAAGCAGATTCCCTTTTTTATTCCTTTTCTCAGCTGTCTTTTCTCACTGAGCACAAAATATTTTGTCTTAATGGTTCTCTCCACGACAATCATCCTTGCAATGACAGGTTAGCCTGATAATTCAAGAGGCTATAACTGCCTTTTTGCATATTTAATGGATATTAATATTTAATAAACAGTGCGAAAACTTGTGTTTCTCTCCCTCCCTCTCCAGACGCTGTATTTGGCCTCAATGCTGATAAAAGCCCTCTGGAACAATGCTCTTGCAGCCAAATCTCAGCTCTCCAAGCAGAGTTCCTTTGCATCGCTACTGAACACTAGCCTACCCCTCGGTGCTAAGAAAGGTAAACAAATGCTTCACAAATGAAAATTACCACCTTGCCTTGAACGCTTTGTGGACACGGTGACAAAAATATGAATCGCTACCCTTATACAATGAATTGGACAAACATCAGAAAAGCTGCATCCTCTAATGTATATGTTTTCATTCAGCTTCATACATTTGCATCTATCAAAAAAGGAGCGTTTTAATTTTGTGTGGCGCTGACAAATTCTACCTTAATTTGGAGCACTGACAGCCATCGACTGCGGTTGCATATCAGGTGAGTGTCGACAGTAACAACCTGTGCGTGTGCGTTCGTGCGTCACAATGAGCAGCGGGAGTGGGCAGTCCAGAGAGCAGCGACAACAGCGACACACAGCCAAGTGGCGGCAGTGACGTGGAGATGGAGGAGGAGCCCTCTGTGCACCGGCCCAAGCGGCAGCCACAGCCACAGCAGCAGCCGCAGCTGTCGGACTCTGAGGTGCTCATTGCGCTCCCACTGCCTCTATATTACAGTGCTTGAATTAACCTCTTTCCTGAGTTTCTGCAGTAAGGCCCATCGTGGACTATTCAGTAGCGACTCTTTAATTTCTCATTGCCTGTGTGGTTTTCACAGCAGTTTTTCTGCAGATTAGTAGTCTACGAGCATTGACTAAACAGAGAGCTACACCTCTGTTTCATCATACCGCATATGTGTCTTTTGGGTAACATTTGAGATGGCTTGAAATACTGGGCAATGTTCATGTCCTCAGTGTATTCGTTTTCAGATTTGCGTTTTTGTAGATAAGTGCAGTTGCTGCATTTTTAATAAATATAGTACTTAAATTGATTAAACTTCATTGAAGGTTCACCCTTGGGCCTATTACTTTAACAGTAGTGCTGTGCCAAAAAATTAATTGCATGCTGAATACCAACATGTGCTACAGGAGTCCGTGCAGGGCAGTTCAGACGAGACGGCGAACAGCCGCGAGGACGGGGGCAGCAGCAGTGGCCGGAGCGAGGACTCGAGCCCAGGCGACGCCGACGCCAACAGCAGCAGCAGCAGTAGTGGTAGCGAAGGCCCCAGCAGCTGCTCGCTGGGCAGTCGCACGCCCATGGACGACAACACGGAGGATGGGGAGGAAGCTGGAAGGAGGGCGGCGGTGGCAGCAGCAGCTGCAGCTCGCCAAGCCAAAGGAGGAGACGCTGCTGGCTCCGTGCTCCTACAGGGCCGCGGCAATAAGACTGAGACAGCGTCGGCACTTCACGATCTTCGCGAGCGGCTGGGACAGTGCTCAGCAGACCGGCTCGGCCAGCCTTGCCAAGTGGACAGGATGCCTCACTGCCACTCAGAGGCTCTCTCCTCGCAGGGGCCAATGGAACGACAGAGCCAGTCGGATGTTGAGAAGCTGGGGCAGTGCCCCTCAGAACTGGGCATGAAGACCGTGAACGTTGGTGCCGGGTTTGGCCCAGAGCCTGCGGAAAGGAGGCCGAGATCGCTGACGGACGATCGTGAGACAACGGTTCCCACTGTTGCGGCGGTGGCCGCGGCAGTGGTAGCGGCAGCGGCAGCAGCGGGGGGCACCGGGGTTGTGCAGGCAGTGGCGGGTGCGGAAGTTGGGTGTGAACCGCAAGTATCGTGCGGAGGCGCCCACGCGGGGACGGCAGCCGGGCTGCTGGGAGAGGGGATGAACACAGAGATCTTCGACTGCCGGGGATTTATCGCACAGCAGAGGCACCATCACCACCACCACCATCACCACCACCACCATGACGATGGGTAAGTGGCACATTATTATCAATCTTTGAGCCAAAGATAACCAACATTTTGCATTTGCACCATTGTTGAGTTTATTCAAATGTTTTCATTTAAACTTTTTTTAGCAGCTCATGATATTTTCAATGTATAGGTTTTCACAGCCAATATGATTTATGATAGCTTTTTGGTCATGCCATATAATGAATGATCTGGCCAAAATTGTGTCGTTAAGGTCCTCCACCCGACATAGCCAAACAAATTACATTGTCCCGTGTACAAGTGTTTAACGTGCAAAATATTATTGTTTTAACTTATTGGTTAGTAAATAATTCACACAACCAAATTCAGCAAAATTTTATTCGACTTTTCATTTGAAACTACATCAAGCATCATAATGACAAGATCCAGGAAATCCGAATAAAAAAAAAAGTCAGACGAAGCGTGTCACTTAACCGGTTCATTGTAATTGTTCTTTAGTATACTTGCTTGTAGTTAATAATCGTACTATTATGTCGGTAAACACTAATGCTATCCCGACCTCATCAGCTCTGCAGGGTTGTTAAATGCTTGGATGGGTAACTTATCATGCACGAGCAGGTTGTCCATAGGGCTGGGAGGCTCCATGGTAGGCAGTAGATAGCAATTAATAAAATGTTGTTATTCTGTACTCGAATGCTTCAATGACTTTGCTTCCCTATGACCCGCATTGCGTGGGGAGGACCACATCCAGCAGTGGATAGAGTAAGGGGCTCTACACATACCCATTTGCTGGAAGGTGCTGCCGCACACCTTGGACCGCATTGGGATGGTTGCTACTGGGGTTTACTCATCCAGTTTTCCGCAGGGCTTTAAAATGGATGAGATGCGATGTCAAGCTCTTTGAGATGCAGTCACTTAAGTACCATATAAATGCAAATATTTTCATCCTTTTTAAACACATGTGAGATTGGGTGAGACAAGTAGGACGAGTCAAGTGGGTTAAACACAAGGAGATTGTGAATCTCTCTGCCTGTGCTGCAGACCACTGGACGAGGACATGCTCAGCGCGGACGACGTGAGCTGCAGTAGCTCGCAGGTGAGTGCCAAGTCGGAGAAGAACATGGCCGACTTCGATGGGGAGGAGTCTGGCTCGGGATGCGAGGAGGAAGAGGAAGAAGAGGAGGAGGAAGAGGAGGAGGAAGAACTGGCTCGCATCAACTCGCACGTCGAGCTCACATCACACTTGCAGCCCCCGCGCCTACCCAACCTCGCGTCGCTCTACCGGGGTCACATGCCACAGGGTGAGAGCATCTTGCGGAGCTCACGCCCTCCTCTGCTCGTTGGTCATGTGACAGTGCATCGAGTCGTCTGTGAAAATCACTCCTCTGGCTCGTGATGCATGCATTGAATTGCGCACATGTGCGAATGAGTCACCAAGTTACTGTTATGCCGTCATTAAGAAGAAAGTCATATCTGGGTACTTTGGCCAATTGACCTTCATTTGAAAATAATATGCAATTTTACTTGAAAAAAAACGAATAAACAATACAAACGAGATTGTAAAAATTAGACAAGAAATTCATAGATATTTTTTTTTATTGTACAATGACCCTGAATCCTGGCAATCGCTGGGAAAGAGGAATGTTGGGGGAGGAGATGGGGGATGGTTGGATGAGGCTGCCCATTACTGTATGCAGCCAGTTGATCACCAGCACTGCCACCAGCATGTACACATGGCCTCAGAAGTCTTCCTGCTACCCATGCATCTGGGGGAATAATGTCTTGGCACTCAACTTGTTGGTAGGCATAAGACAACCTCTTTATTGCTTTAATGCTATGCTAACATTTTACCCTTTATAAATGTAATATTGTGTTTATTTATAGTGGTGTGGCATCGAAATCCCTCTGACACTTTCCCAAAGGGTTGTGTTTTCTTAATTTTTACATGACCTATGAGCAAGCCACCTAAAGTATGTGCCAAATCTCAGAAGCTAAGCATGTTTGAGCCCGAATAGTGCGTGAATGAGTGACCACCATGCACAAACAGGATGTCTTAGGCCTGTGGGGCTAAGTGACGTGCAGTAGAAGAAAGTGCAGCAAAATCCATTGTTGCTCTGTACTTTTTTGCTTCCTCCGTCTATGCCTCCCGGCTCAAAATCCCCCCACGAGCCACTCTGCATGGGGGAGCCGTAACCCAGCAGTAAATTGTCAAAACGGCTGTACAGGTACAAATATGCAGGCTTTTGTAAAATAGGGCTGAATTGTGTCGCGGTCCGGTCCGTGTTGTGTCGGTGCCGTACAGCCGGGGCCATGCACAAACACCAGGGTGGTGGTGGCACGGTGGCCGACATCAACCTCGACAACGTGTGCCGCACGGGCAGCACCCTGCTGTGGGACCTGGTGCAGGACGAAAACGCTGTAAGCTCATATCACGAACTTCGGTCCCGCCCCTTTTGAAAATGTGCTTTTTTTCACTTTTACAAACAATACTCCAGTTGTACCATGAGTCACGTCATGAGGTGAAGAAATATCAATTCTGAGCACTCTGTATGAGCAGTGCAATGTCACCACATGTTATGGATGTCGTAGGACACTTGCTGTGATCCGATCAAATGTGTGTATCTATGTTGAACTTCTTCCGCACCGGATGTAGCCAACCATGCTAATTCGATGTGTGGGACTTATCAGCCACACAAAGGTTTCACTTTCCCATGTGTCCTGATATAGAGATAGTTGTCGTATGGCAGTCAAGACTTTAAAAATTGGAAATGCCAAAATATGACCACATTAGGTCACAATTTAATACACAAGTAAACGTTTGACGATGGGTTTTTTTTTATGCAGTCATTGGTAACCCTGTGTGAGAACCATCAGCTTGGTACACTTGAGAATCCAACTTGTTCACGGGTGGCTGCATGAATTTGAACCCTGGAACTCCCAGTGGAACCAGATTCTGTGCTCAGATCCATTATACACCTTGCTACCTCGCTGTTGCCCTTGTATCTCATAATGTATGCTTCCTCCCCGAAGTCTTCACTTCTTATTTAACTTCATTATTTGCCCATTGAATTTTTCATTTTTTTCTTGATTTCCTTTTCATCATATAATGATCTCCACAAATCTATTTGTTTCCATTCTAATTACTTAGGGATACAGTTTTCCTATAGTTCATTCAATACATGCTTTTACACATTTTTATGTCAAGCATGCCCAATGTATCTTCATTAAATTCCATAAATCTGTTATTGATTTAATCTTCTCTCATCCCCTGTGTTATTCTCAAAATACCTCTTAATGACCTTTGTGTAAAGTGACTGCTTCTTCATTACAGGTTCATCTGGCAGAAGGGCTCATCGCAGAGGCAGAGAAGCTCTTGTGCTCGCTTGTGTGCTGGTTCACTGACCGGCAGATTCGCATGAAGTTCATCGAGGGCTGCCTGGAGAACCTTGCCAACAACAGGTGACCAATGCCGGAATTCTCACCTTCCAAGCATTAAATTGTTAGGTTGTAAAGGTGTAGCCCTGCAATTGCTGTCTTATGCCACTGCTGGCAGAAGAGCTTCCACTAGAGGGGATATGAATGCCCCTCTGGCAGGGTATTAGGCCTAAGATTCCATGCTGGGCAAAAAATTTTGAATAGGTGGAACTACCCACACTTTAACCCACCACTTACAAACTGCCGATGGACTAACTGTGGTATACCCATTGATCCTGCTGGGTGGACAGATGCAGCGGGGTTTAAGAAACCTGCATAGTTTTTTCAACTGCGGCATTATTAGATCGAATTGAAATGGCTGCCTTTGTATTGCAGGTCCAATCTGCTCCCCAATGATTGCCAGAAGAGCCTAAATCCACAGCCTTGGCCAGAAAACCCTTAACTTTATGCACGCTAACTGCGGTGGGATTCCATCTTATGTATTCTGAGGAAATGTAATGTGATCATGCGCGCAGTCACGCTGTGGTGATTTATTTGTTTTCAGTTAGGTGGCACAGCCCTTTGTTGTTCCAGCTTCGTGATGAAATGTATCCACGTGGAACTTGGTGTCCCCTGACTGTAACTCGTCTGACGATCTCTCCGAGCGCACGGGCAACGGTCGACACTGCCGCGCTCGCTCATCGTGAGTGCGTGGGTCCGTCCTCTGCAGGTCTGTGGTCGTGTCACTGCGTCTCCTGCCCAAGCTGTTTGGAACGTTCCAGCAGTACGGTAGCAGCTACGACACCCATTGGATCACAATGTACGTTCACTTTAATTTGTCTTCGATCTTCTTTATCTGTTTTTAAGGGGCTGTTGTGTTTTACGTGTGCGCTAACTTGCTGACCCGCCCTGACTGGACATCTGTGATAAAGAGCTTCATATCTCATTGGATTATTCTTGTTTAAATAAAGATTCTGATTCTGATAATCCGTTATGTATGATGGTATGTATGTTGAACTTCTTTCGCACATATGTAGCCAACCTTGATAATCGGAGGTGCGGTAAAAATGTGTATACAATGTGTATATAATTAATAGTCATGGTAGTGCAGCTTATAAGATACATGGAGACGATTGCATGCAGTCTGTTTATTCACAGGAGCCTTGCCACTCTGGCAGAGTTTATTTCACTAAAAGGTATAAACTATCCCCAGACAATTTCTGTGTTGAACTTATAATTAATTTAATACAGTTTCTTCCTTGTGGGCCATTAAAAGAATACAAAAGAGAATTTGAATTTATAGAGGTGAGCCAGCTGGAACAAATCCTTATTCTCATTCCAATTTTTTTTTTACTCTTGAAGTTGTGCCCATGTGTTCTCAAGAATACTAATGTGTTTTCCTTTGGCCTTCTGCCTGACTTAGCTGTTGCTCATTGTCTACTTGGAGCCACATTTGCTCATTGCTGGTTGCTGGCTTGATTGCTCAATTGGTTCTCAAATCTGAAGGGCAAAGTTTGATTTAGAATAAAGTGACACTCATGACCAACTGAAGTTCCATTAACTTGTCCAGCCAGGTTGAACCTGGAGTAGGATCATTGCATTTGTACGTATTTAATCATAAACTGCTCTGGCACTTATTGCTGTGGTTTGTTTGCCCGTCAGGTGGGCCGAGAAGGAGCTACACATGATGAAGCTCTTTTTTGACAACGTGATGGAGTACATTCAAGCCGTGCAGGAGGACAGGCACCACCACACTCTGTACGACCTCAAAAACTCTTTATCGTTTGTGTGGCAATATGCATTTTTTTTTATTTTGATTTAAAGCTTTCGTGACTGCAGTAATTCATATTCTTAGTTTTTTCGGTAAAGTCACGTTTTTCGGTAAAGTCAACGTGACTTTACCGAAAAAACTAAGAATATGAATATGCATTTTCTCTGATTATTTGTGGATGAAAATCATGTTGTTCAGTTCATTGCTGTGGACTTAAGAATAATGAGTTATGTCTCTTTGGCAGAAAGAACTTAAGCCACTTTTTTACAGCCCTTTATCAGTCCACTGCTGGATGAAGACCTCCCCCACACCCTGTTGATCATGGGAGCTATTTGACTTTTGTTAAAGTGCGGGATCCAGGACTGATTCAGATGTCACTTGCCACCAATGTCAGCAGCTGTCGCCAGGAATCGGGTTCGCCGGGTTCATAGCACAGCATGCTAACCATTGCGCCACCACTCCATCCAAGAATATTTTCTACCTATAAGATCTTACCTGTGTCAACAATAGGATTTTGTCACTAATGCACATTAACCATCTGTCCACTGCAGATATAGCCACGGCACTGAGGTTCAAGTTCGGTTGCAGTTTCTCACTTGTGTCTTCTCCACACTTGGATCTCCAGACAACTTCAGTAAGTTATTCTCGAGATATCTTCAGTCTTATCTTCGTAAATGAAACCCGACCTTTCAAAGAGATGTGCAGCCGATTGCTAGCAATGTAACATTGGAGATAAAATGAAGAGGCATGTCATATTTGGACTCTTGGATGTAAACAATATTTAAGCTTGAAAATTTACCTTGAATAGAATAAATCTTCTGTTTGACAGCACCACTGTATTTACACTCATTCTTAATGTATCCATCAACCATCTGTACGGAATTAGCGTGTGCTTATGTGAAGCGTAGCAAGTGGCTCTTGCGCAAGCACATCTATTAGTGCGTGCATGTGTGTGCAGGGCTGAGTCTGGAGCAAGTGGACATCCTGTGGAACTGCCTGGTTACTGACCTCGAGTGCTCAGATGACGCCCTCCACTGGTTCCTGAACCAGGTGCGCAGCAAGGATCAGCACGCCATGGGCATCGAGACCTACAAGCACATTTTCCTGGAGAAGGTGGGTGGCCCTGTGTGAACTGGGCTCCGCTGGCCTGCGTGTGCCCTCGGTTGGGATTTTGTATTGGTCTCTATATGCATCTGACATGCGTGGAGAAAAAAGGTGGCAGAGATGTTTTTGCTTTAGATTTTTATCAACAGCTGCTTAAAGGTGCCATTGTGGTAATTTCAAGGTATCGAAATAATTAATTACTCGATAAATGTTTTAATTGGTTTTAAGTAAATATGCCAAATAAAAAAAATTTGGTTTGATTTTTATTTGTTTCAACACCTGACAAAGTTAAAAGGTGTCACCACATAATCTGGATAATGGGCCGTCAAAAATAAGTATTTCTGTGATGCCATTTTCCAGTGGCCATTCTGTAACGTGCACTACTCTCTGAGTTCCAAATGCACATATCACATTGAAAGATGCTTCTCGCACAATTGACATGTAGATAACATTACGATAAGTGACATTACAGGGGAAGTGGTAGTGCAGTGGTTAGCACGCTGTTTTATGAACCTGACTACCTGAATTCGATTACCTACCATAATTAAAATAAATTGAGTTATCTGAACCAGTCATGGATTTCCCCCCCCCGTCTTAACCAACTCGCACAGACCAGCGTGGTAAATTATGGTTAAATAACTAAACCCTTTTGTGACGAGCGTGGGGAAGGCTTCATCCAGCAATGAATTGAAAAAGGCTGTGCATTTTTAGTGTTTTCATTACGACTACGCTACATTGCCCATAATAAACATTAAAGTTGTATTGGGTTAGATCGCGTACATATAATTGTGTCGTTTAACCCGCCACCGCCCCACTCAGCCAATTAGTAAGGTTTGTCATGTTAACCAAATGTGACGATTTTACACGTAGGCTTTCGCGACCAATATCATAAATACAATATCATATTAATTGGCACATGGAAAATGTGCCAAATAGTGACTGCTTAAGCAAACCGGTGTGTTGAAGAGTAAACCCACAACGTTTAAAATTCGAGTATGACGTTTCACTGGTGATTACAACCAGCTTCATCAGGTGATAGCCAGAATTGTGAAGACATCCTCCTGTTTCTGTTTTAAATAGGGGAATAAAGGTGATGTCATCACTGTGGGCCTATCAGGTGCAAAGACCAGAGGGGGCTGATAATAGTCATATAAGTTATAATGGATTATGTTAATGTGAGAAAATGCATTACCTATTATTGGTTAGGTTATTCACGGTTAATCAACATACAGTGAGGGAAAAAAGTATTTGATCCCCTGCTGATATTGTACGTTTGCCCACTGACAAAGAAATGATCAGTCTATAATTTTAATGGTAGATTTATTTGAACAGTGAGAGACAGAATAACAACAAAAATCCGGAAAAACGCATGTCAAAAATGTTATAAATTGATTTGCATTTTAATGAGGGAAATAAGTATTTGACCCCCTCTCAATCAGAAAGATTTCTGGCTCCGCGGTGTCTTTTATACAGGTAACGAGCTGAGATTAGGAGCACACTCTTCAAGGGAGTGCTTCTATTCTCAGCTTGTTACCTGTATGATAGACACCTGTCCACAGAAGCAATAAATCAATCAGATTCCAAACTCTCCACCATGGCCAAGACCCAAGAGCTCTCCAAGGATGTCAGGGACAAGATTGTAGACCTACAAGGCTGGAATGGGCTACAAGACCATTGCCAAGCAACTTGGTGAGAAGGTGACAACAGTTGGTGCGATTATTTGCAAATGGAAGAAACACAAAAGAACTGTCAATCTCCCTCGACCTGGGGCTCCATGCAAGATCTCACCTCGTAGAGTTGCAATTATCATAAGAACAGTGAGGAATCAGCCCAGAACTACATGGGAGGATCTTGTCAATGATCTCAAGGCAGCTGAGACCATAGTCACCAAGAAAACAATTGGTAACACACTACGCCGTGAAGGACTGAAATCCTGCAGCGCCCGCAAGGTCCCCCTGCTCAAGAAAGCACATACATGCCCGTCTGAAGTTTGCCAATGAACATCTGAATGATTCAGAGGACAACTGGGTGAAAGTGTTGTGGTCAGATGAGACCAAAATGGAGCTCTTTGGCATCAACTCAACTCGCCGTGTTTGGAGGAGGAGGAATGCTGCCTATGACCCCAAGAACACCATCCCCACTGTAAAACATGGAGGTGGAAACATGTTTTGGGGGTGTTTTTCTGCTAAGGGGGACAAGACAACTTCACCGCATCAAAGGGACGATGGATGGGGCCATGTACCGTCAAATCTTGGGTGAGAACCTCCTTCCCTCAGCCAGGGCATTGAAAATAGGTCGTGGATGGGTATTCCAATATGACAATGACCCAAAACACATGGCCAAGGCAACAAAGGAGTGGCTCAAGAAGAAGCACATTAAGGTCCTGAAGCGGCCCTGGCCAGTCCCCAGACCTTAATCCCATAGAAAATCTGTGGAGGGAGCTGAAGGTTTGAGTTGCCAAACGTCAGCCTCGAAACATTAATGACTTAGAGAAGATCTGCAAAGAGGAATTTGGACAAAATCCCTCCTGAGATGTGTGCAAACCTGGTGGCCAACTACAGGAAACGTCTGACCTCTGTGATTGCCAACAAGGGTTTTGCCACCAAGTACTAAGTCATGTTTTGCAGAGGGGTCAAATACTTATTTCTCTCATTAAAATGCAAATCAATTTAGAACATTTTTGACGTGCGTTTTTCTGGATTTTTGTTGTTGTTATTCTCTCTCTCACTGTGCAAATACACCTACCATTAAAATTTTAGACTGATCATTTCTTTGTCAGTGGGCAAACATACACAATCAGCAGGGGATCAAATACTTTTTCCCTCACTGTACATACATGATTTTAATATGAGTATGCAGAGAATATACAGTACCTATTATTGACCACTTAAAATGAATTGCCACGTTTTGTTTAGGTCACAAACTTTACTAATTGGTTGTCGAGTAGTGGCGGGTTTAACGACACATTTATATTTACACAATGTAACCCATATACACCTTTCATGGATAATTTGGTCGCGAAAGCCTATGTGTTTAGCTACATTGCATTTGTGAACAACGTGAAGCAAGGTGCACGTTAAGTGATGGGTCTCCGCGATCTGTATATGTCATCACAGCACTGACTGAAAATCTTTAATGTGTGCTGCTCCCTATCCCAGATGCCACAGCTGAAGCCGGAGACGATCAGCATGACGGGGCTCAACCTCTTCCAGCAACTTTGCAACCTGGCGCGTCTCGCGAGCAGCGCATACGACGGCTCCTCCTCCACCGAGGTGCCTCCCTTGATTTGTTTACAGTGGGGATGGTGTTAATTGATTGATCAAAGAACAACTCGTAATTATGAGCATACTTCTGCTGAAACTGTTCAAGCTATGGGACCAAAAACACTACGGTAATGCCATATTGCCAGGTGGCATCGGCCTGTAGCTGTGAGGGGAGGCCAGGAGATGGTAATGCTGAGTGACCCCCTTGTATGTGGGCTTGTTTGCTTTTAATACCCCAGTTTCCTCCCATATCCAAAACATGTTACTGTAATTGGCCAAACATTTAAATCTAGGATCGTTCTAAAAAATATATTATAGACGTGTTGAACATTTCCTGGTAAAGAATTGCCATTTTATTATTGATGTATGTGGGGTAGTAGGGTATGAGAAATATAACCAGTCTTGTTTCCTGTGCTGTGTTGGGACAAGAGTTACTCATGCTGCTTTTACAAGGGTACATGTGCTTATGGTTATGGTATCCACTAGCTTGTTAAAGAGCACAAATAGCATGTCCTTGGAAAAAAGTATTTACAATGTCTCTTGAGTTTTTTTTTAAACCAGCATTTCCCATACTGTGTCCATGTAGTATTGAAATGTAAGAATTTCTCGTGTGCATGTTAAGTCCAAGTAATCATGTACTAATGTTGAAATGAAAGTGCATAAATAATAGAAATAATTGGTGTTGTTTACCGTTGCTGGGCCTGCATAAACGCTTACGTGGGATATTCAATTTTAACACCATTCTGCCGTTTGCCACAGCCGTGTGGGATGGACCAACTTTGGGGGATCGCACTGCGAGCACAGAAGGTGGATGTGAGCCGTGCAGCCGTGCAGTATATCAACTCCTACTACATCAATGGTAAAGCAGCAGCCCCTGCCACTTCAGTGTCCCCCACGTGATTTTTAATCACACTGAGAACTCGTTTGTTTTTGTCATTGATTTGTTTCGGCTGAGCTGGTGAGAGGTTGCATTAAGAATATTGGCCAGCAGACGTCGAGAGCTATAGTGTATCGATACTGCACACTGGCCTATTGGACATGAAATCGTTATTGCCGTACTGCAACTCGTTCAAAAAACTCATGAAAACACCCAGAAATAGCAACTTGCATTTATTCTGATAGCTCATTAGTCACAGCTAAATATTTGGTGTGGCACCCATGGCTCCTGTTGTGTTTCCATGGCCAGGTTGTAACGTGTTGTTGTTGGTGCTTGTGCGACACTTTTATGTTTCTTTAGGAAAGAGTGGTCTGGAACGGGAGCAAGAGTTCATCAACCGCTGCATGGAGAGCCTCACGGAGGCCTCCAACAGCCTGGCCTTGGACCCCCGTTCCAGCCTCATGGTCATCGAGCGAGGCCTCTTGCTACTCAAGACCCACCTGGAAGCCTTCAAGCGGAGGTAAGCTGTGCCTGCTGTGTGAGGCATAGTAGTAGGCACACTAAGTAAATGCAGAATGGCTTGAAATACTGCCACCCACTGCAATTACATTAAATGGGATTGTTTCGTTAGTTGAACAGATGCAGATATGTTTTTGTTCTACAAGTACACATTCAAATGTATATTAATCCATTACAGGCATAACATACTCAGCTGAACAATAGAGCACGTACATTTGGAATTATAAATAAAGTGTGTGCTCATCTCAGTCTTGTTGACTAAACTGATGAGCACTCATTTGAATAATACAGACTGTAATTCAGAAAACAATAAGCAGCAGCCTGCAAAGGCTGAATTAACACAGTTGGATTTGAGCCATGGTTAATTATGTGTCTACAGCTGGTGTCAGATGCAGGCCTTAGCTTTGGCAGAGCATGCGTGTAGTCGTTAAGTACCATCCTGTGCTCGTACTGGGCGAGAGGACGCCTCGGTGGTTGCTGTGCCAGGTGATTGTACACATGTCCGTGTCGTCTCCTCCTCACCCGCTGAACCCACACACACGACAGGTTTGCGTACCACTTGCGGCAGTGGCAAATAGAAGGACACGGCATCAGCAGCCATCAGAAAGCACTGAGCGACAAGCAGTCCATGCCCATCCGCATTGTGTGTCAGCCAGCCGGCCTGCCCGACAAGGTGAGAATAATTTGCAGCAGGTTCTGAATAGTTTGGGAGTTTTTTTTCTCTCCCGCCCCCCCACCCCAAGATATTGCTATACTTTTATAATATTCATCATCATTATTGGTCATCCTTTGCACTGGTAAAGGAAGACCTCCTCAACTCGTTGCCATAACTCACGGTTCCGTGATGTTGCAAGCAATCAATTGCCAGCACATGAGGTGATGTCGTTGCTCCATCTTCACAGTGGTCACTCTCCTCGGTCTCAACTGGACAAAGCCCACTTATTTTCCTTAAGCGTCATTATGATATCTCTTAATAATTTAATGTATCATCTGTATGTTCCTTTCTTTGACTATCAGAGTTATTCCAAGCTATTTGTGCACTTTTCAGCTTAAGTTATATTGTTATATCGATGTCCATGTTTATAATGGTATATTGCTTTTCATGATAGGGTTTTGTTTTCCTCAAGCACTCCATCATATTCTCAATTACCTCTTTATTTTATATATATTTTTTCCTAGTTCACCTTCGAAGTTTTGCCCTAGGTATACATTCTATGATATATTTCCACTTGTATCCTCAAACAAATATCTTAATTTGCTTGAGCAAACTTCTACCTGACGTTTGTATCGTTTATCTCGAGCCTAACATTGCAACTTTGTTTATGACATAAATTGTTCACATTAATCTTAAATAACTGAATGGACAGGTTGGAGGCCGACAAACTGCTTTAACATGCCGGATTTAAGAAAGGATTGTATGCCGTTGTCTAGCAGTAACTCGTCTGCCGCTTGTTGCAGAGATTAGTAGTGTGAATCCATGCCCCACGCTGATTATTACTGCAGCTGTAATAACCTTAATATGCGTGGTCTGCTTCAAGGTAGACATTAAAGATCCCCTGAAGTCATTTCCAGAAGTAGGCCCATTGTGTGCTGGCATCAGGGTCCAAATATGCATATTACTCTCTTGTAGCGGTTCCCAACCTGTGTTTTGTGGAACCCTGATGGTCCACGAGGCTACTACAGGGAGTCCAACGGAAAAGAGAAATAATAATAATAATATCCTGACCAAGGGAATGTATAATTTTTTCTTGCTGTGGTTTTCACACCTGATGACGATTGCTTGTGTTGCAGTCGAAACGTCGTGAGAATTTTATTGTTTTATATATTATTTTTTTATTTTATTGTTTCCCTTCTACGTGACTTTACCGACAGAACCAAGAATATGATATGTAGCATTCGTAGACCGTAACCTTAACAATGATGAAGCCACTGGAGTCTTAATTCTTGTGAATGTATTTTTTTATTTCGATTTAAAGCTTTCGTGACTGCAGGGATTCATCTTCTTGGTTCTTTCGGTAAAGTCACGTAGAATGGAAATAAAATAATAAAAAGAAAACATTTTTATCTCACTGACACATTGGATCATGTTTGTGTATGTGTGGTCGATGGCAAACGGCATCTGTGCAAAACAACTTTGAAGCAATAGAGCTTTCGGTACAAATCATGTGAATCAAAGGAAATGCAATTTTTATTTTACTATTTTACGCTATTCTAGCCGAGTGTCTTAGTACACGAAACAATAAAGTTCTGGCAACTAATCCGCCTTGTGCAGCTGACTTCCTTCAGAGGGGGCCTATCATTGTGCTTCTACTGGCAGTGTTCTATCTGCAATTGAATCCGTTAATCCGTTCTGTGAGACCTAACTCTAGCTTTGTCTGCTGGCTCCACTTTCGCCAGTGAAGCAAGAGTGGTTTACTCGTATTCCCTTGGCGATTACCGCATCACTGAGCCACCTGACCACTCGCCCTCTTCACAGATGACCATCGAGATGTTTCCGACGGACCAAGTGGCGGACCTGCGTGCCGAGGTCACGCATTGGTACGAGAGCCTGCTCAAGGAGCAGATGAGCCAGCAGGCGCAGGTGCAGGAGTTTGGCTCTTCGGGACGCCACGGCGACTACCACGGTGAGGCTCAGCTCGGCAAGTCACGCATACCACCTCCAGAAAGTGCTTGGGCAATTGAAAACTCTTGCACACAAGTCACATGTTGGTTGGCATCACTGGGAAAGATGTGTTGTGTTATTGTGTTCTGTGTGTGGAACATTAGCATATGCCTGCTCGGAGCATTTAAGAAAATATAATACGTATTAGAGACATGTACAATGCGATACACGTTTGACTGTTATTTAAACCACTTTCTCTAACTTGGTGTACAGGTGGCCTGATGGGGCCTGTGCGAATGATTTCGTCTGGACACGAGCTCACGACAGACTATGATGAAAAAACACTCCACGTCCTTGGCTTCAAGGACATGCAGGTGCAGTGGCGAACAGGAAGATCGTCAGTTTAACACAGGCTATTGCGACCAATATCATCCATCATAAAGGGATTTATTTTGGGTTAGATTGTGTAAATATACATGTGTAATTAAACCACCACCATCCGACAGTAAAATAGTAAGGTTTGTCACGTAAACAAAACGTGCCAATTAATTACTTCTTCAGCGCACCTGTGTTTTAAAGAGTAAACCCACAACATTTACAATTTTGAGAGCAATGTTTCACTGGTGATTATAACCCGCTTCATCAGGCGATTTACCAGAAAAGGAAGATTGCGTGGTGAATGTTTAAGGCGCTCGGTAAACCCACTCATCTATTTCCTTAATAGATTGAGTCAATATGTACATTACTTGCTAATGCGGCTTCATATGCATTATCTACCTCATTTAAGATATTTATAGCTAATTGTCTCTTGAAATATAGATCGGTATTTTTTATTTTTTTAAGGACTGTATATATATCACAGCTGAAGGTTACTCAAACCGATGTGGTTACATGTGTCCCATATGTTGTCTCGGGGCATGTGGTTGGTTGCGAATCTTTTCCGAGTTACCATGCGATCACCTTCTTGCCTTGTCCAAGGCCTCTTAGCCTCGTGTCTGTTCACCACAGATGGTGTTTGTGTCCCTGGGAGCACCTCGGCGGGAGAGGAAGGGCGACGGCTTGCAGCTGCCCGCCTCGTGCCTGCCGCCTCCTCAGAAGGAGAACATTCCTATGATCCTCCTGCTGCAGGAACAGCCGCTCACCGCCCTCTTTGATCTGCTGGAGATGCTGGCGTCTCTGCGACCCTCCGCGGCAGATCAGGAAGTCTGCGTTGGTGGTGGCAGCAGTGGCGATTCGTCATCGTGTTCAACGGCATCAGTCGTGGCCTCTGTGGAGGCTCTGTTGCGACAGTCAAACGGAGAGGCATGCGCCAACAAGCTCGCCATGTCCTTCCACTCAACCAGCGGCGAGCAGAGTGCTCAGCAAGCCCAAGTGTGTACCGCTCATGTGCTTTGTGAATATACTGTTAATTTATGTTGTTGTGCAATTTATTAATATACATACTGTTTACACATTTATTACTTGTACCGCTCTTAAGATTGTACTCTGTACTCTTTGCTTCTTTCGGCAAAGTCACGTAGGTAGAAAAATAATAATAGATCACGATGTTTCGATTGCCACACAAGCAACCGTCTCCCACCTGAAGACGGTTGCTTGTGTGGCAATCGAAACGTCGTGATCTATTATTATTTTTCTACCTACATGACTTTACCGATAGAACCAAAGAGTGTGGATTCCTGCAGTCACGAAAGCTTCAAATCAAGATTGATTGTACTCTGGTTTCACATGATTCTGCAGGTCTCCTTGTTCTTCTTATCTTGTTAATGCTGATTGGGTATTTCACGATACATTGAAATTGATTCGTATGCTCCAGACAAAAGCATCGAATCGTACATGTGATAATGATTGATTTTATGCAAATCATTCTTTTACATTTCAGCTAATGGAGTAAACAGAACAGTCCAAGTGGGTCTAAACAAATTAGACAGTATAAAACAAGATGAAAAATAATGTATTCTAGAATCAAATCGAAATCTTGAATAATTGAGAATCCATTGAATCGCTGTGGGGTGAATATTTACATGTCTAATGTTCATTTACTTGGTAAATCCCTTGCTATTTCTCAAACATAAATGCGACGGTCACAACACGGGCCTTATTTGTACAGGACCTGAAGCTGCACGCGGAGCACCTGTCACGCCGAGTGTGGGAGCTGCTCATGCTGCTGCCTACCTGTCCCAGCATGTTGCAGGCGTTCCAGAATATTTCCAACGAGGAGGTACTCACACCCGCGCAGAATGATTCAGCATTCTTGAGCTTGCGCGAAACGGACTGCGAGCTCTTGTTTAAACAGTGGCGCTACCCCCAATGTGCACAGTGGCATTGTGCTGTCATTCCGTCCGTCGCCTGTGTGTGCAGGCCAGCGCGGATGTGCGGTGGAAGGACCTGCTGCGATTGAGGAGCCCCCACAAGCTGCTCTATGCCCTGGAGATCATCGAGGCCCTTAGCAAGCCGAGCCGTCGAATACGAACAGTTTCTTCGGTCAGCCTATAGCCCACAGTGCAATACTGTACTTATACGATTGTCTTTGTATTCCTGATGAATGTTAAATCACGCGCAACTATTTGGCAGTGTACACTATAGTGTGATTGACGATAATGTACTGGATTTTAGGGTTTGGTAGGCAACATGTTGTTGAACCTCTGTGTACCTGCGTTGTGTATTCTAGGGCAGTTACAGTGACCTGTACCCTGACTCTGACGACTCCACCGACAGCCACATGGAGAACAGCAAGAGCAGCTGGACCAGCAAGGTGCCTCTCATTGCCACTTCTCATATATTGTAAACAAAATACCCGTAGTAGAATTCTAGATGTTGAATCTGTATCTGGTGTATACTGCATGCTTTTGGGTTCCGATGAAAGTGAGTTACTTTATTTCTGTCCGAACAGTTCATAGCATCGGGTGGGCTTGAACTCCTGTTGGAAATGTTGCTCTCTGGGACACTGGAGCCCAAGGAAGCCGAGCCGTGGAGTGTGGTGAGCACCGTCCCGTCCCCTCGCTCCTTTCTTGCAAAGCCATTCACTGATTGTCATCTCTACCATGCTAGTGGCACTCCCGACCATACATATTTCTCAGTTACTCGCAAGTGTGCAACAGCGTGGTCACCATGCAATTCCTATCACTGCATTATGGGAAATTTGGCAATTAAAGTACAATGGAGGATATCTCTGACCAGGTGTTATTACTGCTTTCAAACTAAGGTTGAAAGCATTAGCTCTGGCCATCCATCCAGCCATTACAGATGGATGGATAACTCTCGTAAAGATGATCCAATATGAATTACATTTTTGCATAACTATTATATTGCTCTTAGGGACTTGGCATAATGAAAACCAGCCAAATCGATCAAATAGTTGCCCAAAACTTGTAGAGACCAAATCACAGCACATGGACTATTTGCAAATACACAGGCAGCACATTTTGCCTTGACACTACGCATTGAGGGCTTCCACCCTGCTCGTTGAATACTTGCCAAACAAACGCATATTGGATAGCAGTCACATAATCCATCCACGTGCTTTATTTTTTCCTAACTTGAACTGTGCTTGGCCGGCCGGCCCTTGGTGGGGTGAATGCAGTGGCAACTGGACTGCCTGGCGTGCCTGCTGAAGCTGGTTTGCCAGTTCGCCGTGGAGCCGGTGGACTTTGACGTGGCATACGTGGATGTGTTCGCCTGGTCACCCGCCTCAGAGGCACCACGCAAGCGTGCCTGGGCCGGGAAACCCCGCAAGAGCTCGGGCGAGCATGGCAAGGGCACCCACGTTATCCCGCGGCTCACCGAGGTGTGCCAGCTTCCTTCCTCCAGTGCACGAGCTTCATAGTTTTTTCATGTCGGAGGGGTTGAGGGCCGTGGCCGTGTAGCATGTGATCACAATTGTGGAGTGGTGAAATCGAAGGTGTATGTGGCTGTCATGCAATATTAATGTACAGCTCTTTGTTTATTAATTGCTGGTGAGTGCAGGTTGGTGGAGAATGTAGTATTATTATTGGATTTAAAATATGAATGGTTTGCTATTATTGATAGCTCACTTTATATTTAGGCAAAATGTACGTGTTGCTGGATTTAACGCTGTGTTCTTTGGCCGTAATGCATTATGTAGATGTTGCTGTCGATAACGAATACATTTTTTTCAAATATTTGGAAACTTTTATTTCACTTGTATGGCCTAAAGAAATGCAGCACGTGTCAACAAATGACGATGCTTAACAAACGCTGGGTTATGTCTCTGCATTTGTGTTAGACCTTCCTAAACCTCGTGAATGGAACCGACCTCCTGAAGCACCTCATGACTGTGGCGTATACATATGACAATCTGCCTCAAAGGTAACTGGTTATTATATAGTTTGGCTGTGCCTGCACTCATCGCAGGCACACACTATAAGCATTGTTCATTTAATCATGTAACGTGTACATACCGCACATTGTACATCAGATATAAATATATTAATGTTGAAGATGACTTATCGGCTCTGAGATATTTGTATGATTTCCTTCCAGGATGCTGAAGGCACAGTCTGATTACAAGTCCAGGCATGAAGGTGATTTTTTTAAATTCAAGATTAAAGTGGAAACTTGTCTCGTTGCCTGCCAAGTGATTTAAACTGTCGTTAGATAATTATTATACTCTTAACTGTCGGTGCTTTGTAAATATTAATACACATGTAGTTGTCATTTCAAATTATAATGAAATACCCCAAAATTTCGCACATGTTCTGCATGTGCCACATCTGTTGATAGATGGTGTTGAAAGGCTTGTTGCACACATTGCTGTTATTGAGCAAATATTTAGAGGCCAAGAGCGCTCTTGAATTGGTTGCAGAGCTTGCAGCAGCTGCCTGTCCGTCTGCGCAGTCAACTTGCGTTAATATTGCCCTCGTACGAAAATGGAGATACATTTTAATCTGGTCGTGTAAGCTCGAGAATAGAGGATGTACATTTGTTAGCAAAGTCATTCAGCAGAAACAAAACATAAATTTTGATTTAAAGTATCGTGACTGCAGTAATTCATATTCTTAGTTCTTTCGGTAAAGTCACGTTGAAGGGAAACAACAAAATAATGAAATATATATAAAACAATAAAAAATTCTCACGACGTTTTGACCATAACACAAACGGTCGTCTTCAGGTGATATATATTGATATATATTGTTGTTTCCCTTCAACGTGACTTTACCGAAAGAACTAAGAATATAAACAAAACATAGTTCACAGTGAAGAAGAGGGGTGGGGGGTAATTCGGCCAGTGAAACGCACGCATCGGTTGTTCATCCACGATGTTTATACAGTGGCTGCGATGGAAGCGTGGTGATGTCGTGCTTGTGCCGTCTGCAGTGACTCACTACGCCATGTGGCTGCTGGTCAGCTGGTCGAGCGGCTGTCCCGCCGTCAAGGAGAGCCTGGCGGAGAACGGCACGCTGCAGGACTGGCTCTGCAAGCTCACGCTGCTAGCGCCAGAGGTTCGCTTCGTTAATGACAGCGACAGTTGTGACGGCTATTTTTACATTATTTTTTTTACACACCCCCCCTCTCTTATATTATGATTAAGTACATGTGCGATTTGTCATTGGTCACCTTATCTGCCCATCAGCACGTGAGACATGTCAGACTCGCTTGCTGCAAAGGATTGCAGGAGATATTTTTACCTTTACTTGACATTTTCTAGCGTCTTGTGTGAGGTCTAATCTATAAATTAAGAATGCATTCATTTGCAATACTTTTAAATGGAAGATATTCGTTTTTGGCATTCCATTTTTCTTTTTAACAAGTGAGAGCACATTAAAACTATAAGTCTCTTTTTGTAAGGGTGAGCTGAGTCAGTGACAAACAAACTTTACATGGAGAGGAGAGCAGTCTAACTTCCAAGAACTATAAACAAGCACTGGTTAGGTAAGGGGATGTTGTGGAAGAGACCCCTCTGTGCTGACTTCCAACCACGCCGACCTTGCTGACAAAGTGCCGTCTCTGCGCACTGACTTATAATGTCACAATAAAAAACAAGGTGATTTTGAAAGCGAACATTTGTCTTGGCATTATACGTTGTCAAAGTATTGTAAACAGAACAAATCTAATGTGCGCCTCTATACATTGTGCAGTGAAATTGTATCCACCAACAATGACGGCATGAAACACTCGACTTTAACAGTGCCGGACTGGCTGTTGAAAAGCGTCGACGTCTACATGGAGACACTTTCTCCCTAGCCTCCCGTCTCTGCCAAGCAAGACGTGTGTCACCATTAGCTGACAGCTGCTGGGGCCCACACATTTGCACGTCCACGCCATGTGTTTTTTAAGTCCACCAATTCAGAGGCTGCCACTAAATATTTCTTCTGGTGTACATTTAACAATTAAGCATCTGTGGGGGGTTTGGTTGTGCTGTGGGCATACTCGGCTAACCTCTTGCACCTTTCCCTTCAATTTACAATGCTGTTCCACGGTAAAAGGTTAAACAATACAGCAATAATGTTTATGTTATTTTCTGTAGGTATGGTACACTCTTGTTCAGCCCTCCAGCTAGCAGTGCCCTTTTTTGTAGGCTGGATTAGAGGATTCCCCCCCCCCCGAAAATAAGTAATGCACTTCAATTTCTGTGTGTTTCTGATTTGGAAACTGAAGTGCTCATTAAGCATACAGAATCCTAAGTAGCTTGTTGCCCATTGACGAGCGTCGCGACGCAGTAAACAAGCTCCATTCATCAGCACGTGTACAGCAGGCGAACCGCACAGCAGCTGGGAGTAACAGATGGCAGGGTCTGATACGGCAGGTTGTAATTGTAGCACAGATGATAGACGTTTGCGGTGCTAAGCACGGTTTTAATCATTCTTCCCCAGTGGCTGCCGTCCAAAAGACAAAGTTGGGGATGGCTGTGCTTACAGGGGTGTGTGCGATTGTCTGCGCTTGTTAATTGGCTTTTGAATGCGTAACGAATAGGATGTCTAGCAAAGGGAAATGGAATTATGCGTGGAGTTGGGGGCTCAAAGGTAAATAACCCTTGTAAAACATGGATTAGTGCTCTGCAAGTTACCACCGTAGCGTTAATGTATGCGTTGTTGCATATTTATTGAGAATATCGTTTAGTGCATGTGACATTGGTTTGTTTCTTTGAGGTAGATTTATTTTCTTCTGTGCCTTAGTCCAGAACACCCTTTGCCAATGACCAATTTACCAGTTAAAATCCCCAGGCCGTCGGTTTGAAATTATTTTTTCAATCTGCATTTGTGTGTACATTTGTGGCCTGAAATTGAAGCATTGGGAGGTATTGTTTGTATCCATCATAAGTGCGTCGCTTGTACAATCGTTTTTTAGTTATCTCATACATCGAGCCCATTCTTTGAATATGTATTCGCTGGAATGCCCACTGGTGTGTAGTACACTGTTAGTGTCTTAATAACGTGATCATTAAGAGCGTTTCACAAGCCGGTTTGCTTGCTGAGCCTTCCCAGCTGAGTTTGCCTAATGAGGCAGATAATGCCTTGGGTCCAGTTTGGTACATTTAGATTTTTGCAACTGCGCGCTTACACTGCTTATTCACATCTTGAAAGGACCGCCAATGAACAAACATGCATTTACTTGTTTTGTTGTCGCTTAAAGCAATTCGCTTAATATTCGTTTCACTCCGACTGGTCATGGATGTGTGACCAAGTGTGGCACAAATTTAAGTAAACACTGCATAAGAAAAGGAAAGCACTGAGATGCTACTTGAGTTATGTATTTTTGGCATATCACTTTGAACAGCAAACGCGGCTTATCACTTTAATGGCATATATTCCACACTGTTAAAAACTGGTTGCCAATCACATAGTCGGACAAATTCAAAGCCAAGCGTACACAGGCAGGGCATTCAATAGGCTCCGTTAGAACTCTGGGAAACCGAGAGTCACCGGCTGTGACGGACGAGGACTCTCACTCGCAGAGTGGTGTGCTGCCCCCTGCGCAGGTGGCGGTACGCTCCGAGGCGGCCAGCAGCCTCTACCGGCTGTGTGTCACGCGCCTCGAGGGCGGAGACTCGGCCGACCGCTCCTTCCTGCTCCTCGCCGTCTCCACGCTGCTCAAGTTTCTGCCGGACGCTCAGGCCATGCGCCCAGTTAAGGTATGGGCATTTGTGCCAGCAAGCCAGAGTGTGTCTGCTTGAAAATTGGCTAAGATTGATTTGCAATAATGAAGTTTTACAAAGTGGTAATGTATCAATGTAAAGACAACATTTTTATGCATGCAGTTCCTATTAAGATTTAGTTCTTAAAACTTAAGGCCTGTGTAGTTCACCCAAGGCAGCCTAATTTTTCCCCTTATGAATTGTAAATCGAACAAAGATGTATTATCTTAGAGACTACCTGCCACATTTCTCCATCTCCGACATAGACTTGGTACATCCTCGGCAGAAGCGATGATTCCAGATAGAAAACTACGTCAGGCTGTGCATTTATCGGTGTGCTAGTGGGTATGGAGCTTTTCATCCATGGCTAATTTCTGCTCGTGTATGGCTCACAGAACTTGGATGAAGATGAAGAGGACTTGGGAATCCGGCCAGGCTGCAAGGATTACTTCTGGCTGCTCGGGAAGCTCATCAACAACATCCACGTGAAGGACACCAACCAGGTGCTGCTTTTATGACCTTGTTCCCAGCCAAAATGTCTCCCTGTAACCCTGTCGAAATGCTGGAGTGTGGTCGCTCTGATTATTTAGTTGTTTCCTTGGATGGTCCTGACATTGCATCCATCATGGCTCGTACATTAGTGACACAATTGGTGGCTATTTTCACGTGTGCTGCTTTCCAGGTAACGCTGGTGGACCTAGATGCCATGGCTAGACATCTGGCGGACTGCATACAGAGGTGAGTTATAATCATTCTAGTTAAACCTACATATGACTTTTATGTATATCTGAATAACAGGACTGTCTTCCATCTCTGGTCACCCCAAACGTGAATATTTTTTTTCTCTTCCTTTTGCCAAAGTCTTCCACAGCCTAAAATGGGGGGACTGCTCGGTTCACATTGTTTTGCAGCCGGGAGATCGTGGAGCAGAGGGACAGCAGCATGGAGGACGAGGGCCTCCTTGGTTTGCTCAAGCTGTGCACGGCCGTCATGAAGCACAAACCGGCGTTCAAGTTCACACGCGACGGCCAGGTCAGTCGGCTCAAGGAAGCCGGCGCGAGTGCCTAAACTGACTTACCTGGTAGACGTGTTGAAATTAACTTTCCCCTTCTATGATTCGATGATATGGCTCGGTTCAGGGTCATGATTAGATTCAACAAATGATAATATTTTGGCTTCTTTTTACTGTTTCATTTGTATTATCTTCTGAATTTTTTATTCCATTAGTCTAAATGCAAGTACTTTGAAGTTGCACAAGTCATACATTCCTAAGTACATAATTCTGCATTCTTTAGATACATTTTGAGCGTAAAAGTAAATTTTATTTTATGAAGCCATTAATCATGACATGTACTTAGCTGGCAGACAAACATCCAGGCACAAGGCTCCTGTTGCACCCACGTCCTCGCGAACAACGATCCCAAAAGTCTATAAGGCTAAGTGGAGAATATTATTGGTGCGGGGTGCAGGAATTCCTCAGGGAGGTGTTCAACCTGCTCTTCCTGCTGCCCAGCATGGCGGACCGCCAGCAGCCCAAGTGCAAGTCGCAGGGTTCGCGGGGCGCTGCCTACGACCTCCTGGTGGAGCTCGTAAAGGGCTGCCCCGAGAGTTACCGCCTGCTGCACTGCTGGGTCATGGCTCAACACGTGCAGAGTGAGTGTGCAGTCACCCCTTTGCGCACACAACTACAAACACCTGCACGTTTTGCGGGAGATATCATATGTTGTCCCGGCATAAGGGTTCGCCAGGTTTCGTGAGTTCCTGGTTGAAATAATCGGGTGGCTTAGAAACGGAAGGCATCCATGTGTGTAAACGAGCACTGGGATGTGCCCATCTTGATTTTCTCGTGGAATTCCTAAGTACAACTCCATGAAATAGTCTTTTATCAAGTGAGCAGTCACTTTTTACTTCTGTGCACCTGATAGTGCGCATACGATTGATCCCAGAGAGGTAATGCGCCATATCAACCCTGACCATGATTTAAGCTGTGGATTTCACAAACTGAGGCCCTGCTGCTTCAGCAACAGAGCTGTCTCCTGGCAATACTACCACCTTAAAAATAACATCGAGGGTTCCACTGCTTTATACACAAATTACAGGGTTCCGAAATTGTACCTTGCACAACTGGCACTGTAGTGAAGAATATTGCCTCCTCTGACAACAGTTTCAGCTGATGATTCGTCTTTGCCCTGTCCCTAACACCCAACCTTGCCCCATGGTCCTTTCCTACACATGTTCATGGTACTTGCATTAAGACACCCATGAGGGCAGGGCAGTGTGTGCTGTGGCTAGGACACAGCTCTCTAAACCTAGTGATCGAAGTTTGATGCCCCTTCCATAGCTAAGATATGTAGCGAGTAATATCTGAACCAGTCCTGGGCTTCCGACTCACCAACCCGCACTGACCAGTGTGGTGAAGTATGATATTAAAAAAAAACCCCATGACCGACATGGGATGCCTTCATCCAGCTGTAGACTGTAAAGGACTGCCAAAATAAATAAAAAACACTAAAATAACATCCATTGTCCTGGCACGGCGGATGGTGGCCATTACTACAGCTTCATCCGACACATCATCCCAGTAGTCCTCGCGACCTGGCTCGTTCCTATCCCCACAACGATGGCAGCAGTATTTTCCGAGCGACAGAATTTTTTATTTTTTTTTTGGCTACCTCACTATCGTTGCCGATAGCTGGGTTGTGCGGCAAGTTCTCTGGTGGCCGCGTCATCCAGGGCGGTGTGGGACGTTCTCCACAGCCTCGCACGCACCGTACAAGTGGGACTACTGGCCCCACGATGACGTGCGCGCCGACTGCCGCCTCGTGGGCCTTACCAACCTGGGCGCTACCTGCTACATGGCCTCCACCATCCAACAGCTCTACATGATTCCGCAGGCTCGCCAGGCGGTCTTCACCGCCAAGGTGGGTGCCGCACGGCCCATTGCGCAGCGTGCCTGTTTTATGGTTCCGTGATGTTTTCATGTATGTACAGGGCACGTACATAAATGCCGCTGTGGCGAGATTTATAACTCCCTAGCCTGGTATGCAGGAGGTCGTGCGTTCCATCCCAACCCTGACGCATGTGTATTTGGCGTTTGCATGTTCTCTCTCTGTAGTCGCTTGGATTTTTTCCCTCCACATTTAGAATCAACATATCCACATACGTTTAGAGTATTTGGCTTCTATATCTTTTCACATGATAAGCCACTTCGTGGAGCTATCATATGTGACCAGGCCACTTCTGAAAAAGAGTTATCTAGCTCGGTGGGCCTTACCTGATAAAATAAAAAGTTTAATCGTTTTATATAACAGTCTGACATTCTAAAGTGTAACCCTTGTTCTAAAAGCCATTTGTGTTTGTAATCATCATAATCCTCCTAATTGTAGTCATTGTTATGTTTGTCATTTGTGTTTGTAATCATCATAATCCTCCTAATTGTAGTCATTGTTATGTTTGTCATCACCATTAGTAGCTAGTCATTCGCAGTCCATTCGTGAATAAATAATCACCCAATTGCATATAGCTTGTCTTTGTAGTTTATGATTGACTGTAGCTTACTTTGTTTTACAGTATACTGATGACATGAAGCACAAAACCACCTTGTTTGAGCTACAGAAGATGTTCACATACTTGATGGTAAGTATTGGAGTTCTTGTACAAATATTTAATTTCTGCGGTGCTGTTTCTTGTGCACTGTTTTTTCACTCAGACTTTAGTTCAGGGCTTTCTTTTGTTTTAGCTTCACCGTAACTCATATGTTATGATGAAGCTCAAATATGTTTTATGCTTAGTACAACACAATTTGAGCATCACAAATCTAAAAGTGGACAAGGCAGCTGTTGGCTTTAAGGACCAATGTCATGAATCATTATTTATTTTTGGATCGGATCACTTAAGTAAAATGCCAATGTGTCGTTCACTCTCCTCAACCCAACAGTAAAATAAATATGGTTGTCACCTGAACAAGTGTGCCAATCTATATTGTTTCAGCACACCGGCATGCTGGACTACAACAATATTGAATGATTGGGTATTGATGTGGGATCGTGTTGATGACATCACGCCACCTAATTAAGGCCCAAGACTGGAGGAGATTCACATTTCTAGCAATCACCTGATGATGCTGGTTGCTACTACCAGCGAAATGTTAAACCCAGTCGTTAACTGTTGTGAATTGTGATCCAGCATGCCGGTGTGCTAAAGCAATCAACATTGACACGTTTTTCACGTGACAATTTCATGTATTTGACTGCGTCGGGTGGAGGAGGGTTCATGATACACATTGGCATTTTACATGCGATCTGACCAAAAAAATCTATATAATTGTAGTAGGTATGCTTTCCAAAGGGACAGTTTGTCTGCCATTATACGAATGACATACAATGCCAGGGTCACCGGTATATCCTAGGGAGGGCCACACAGGCACAAGCTGCCCCGAACGTGGAGGTAAGTCTCACTCCTCAATCACCCGTCTTCCCTCGTGTACCCCCCCTCTCTTGCTACCCGATGGCGTGCTGCGTAATCCGTCACCAGGAGAGCGAGCGCAAGGCCTACAACCCTCGATCATTCTGCAAGAACTACATGATGGATAAGCTGCCGCTCAACACGGGAGAGCAAAAGGACATGACGGAGTTCTTCACTGACCTCATCACCAAAATTGAGGAGATGAGCCCAGAACTGGTGAGGGCATAACAGCCGCAGCACTTCCCAAATTTTAGCAGTGACATTAAAACTTTAATTTTAACAATTGAGTTGTACCAGCATGTTCCAATCACTCCATTGTATTTATGTTGAATTTATTTTGCACTGTATGTAGCCAATCATGCTAATCGGAGGTGTGGGGGATGGACAACAAACGTAACACAAAAAGCAGTTCTAAAGAAATTATTTTCCATTGATAAGTGGAATACGTACAGATATTATTGTGAGGATGTTTTTTTTTAATTACACCCCACAGAAAAACACCGTCAAGACTTTATTCGGCGGAGTCATTACAAACAACGTCGTATCGCTGGTGAGTGCTGCCAGTTGACTGCAATGCACACGGGAACCCAAATGCTCGTGGTGCTTATGAACACATCTCTGCCCTTTGGGCAATGAGCTGTATGCTGAGAGGGTTGGGTTTCATGGGGCGCTGCGGTGGCGAGATGTTAACTCGCTTGCCTGATATATAGGAGGTTGTGGGTTCGATCCAGACCTTGATGCCTGCTGTATATTGGGAGTTTGGGTGTTCTCTTTCCCCGTGGTCGCGTGGATTTTTCTCCGGGTCCTCCATTTTTTTCCCTTCGCATTTGCAAATGTGCATTTCGATTATTTGGCTGCTATACATTTCCACATGATAAGCCGCTATTGTGCTATAATTCGCGGCCAGGTCGCTTATGAAAGAGAGTGGGCCTTACCTAGTAAAATAAAAAAAATGTGTATTGTAAATCGTGAGGAGAGACAGCTCATACGTAGGTTGTTGAACATTTCACGCCATACATAGCCAATCCTGCTTATTGGAGGTGCGGCTGTCTGTGCCCTTCTGTAGGACTGTGACCACGTCAGTCAAACTGTGGAAGAATTCTACACGGTGCGGTGCCAAGTGGCAGATATGAAGAACATCTACGTAAGCAACCCTTACAGATTTCCTTGTGTGAATTGTGCAAACGGGGACCTACTTTTACACCGTATAGTGATGTCTGGTTATGCCTTTGCATGAATCTTATTGGTATTTCCTTTCCAGGAGTCGCTGGACGAGGTGACTGTAAAGGACACTCTGGAAGGGGACAACATGTACACCTGCTCGCAGTGTGGAAAGAAAGTGCGCGCCGAGAAACGGTGCGATGGCAGCCCCAGATGAAGTTTGCGAACAATGATGGCTTTATTTTCCAAATGACCCCATCACTCAAAGCTTCAAGCTTACTTTTATGTTTTGTTATACACTGTACAATTGATGAGACCTCTGGCACCCGCCTAGAGATAAATACCAGCAGCGCTTCTCTCGTGTACTGTTAGTGTTAAAGGCGTCACCATTTTTAACTATTAAGATCACCAGTTGAACATAGGATGAGTGGTGTTAAAGAATGTGTAAATTTTGATTTAAAGCTTTCGTGACTGCATGGATCCATCTTCTTGGTTCTTTTGGTAAAGTCACGTAGAAGGGAAATAATAAAAATAATACAAATTAAACAATAAAATGTTAATAGCTCAACTTATTGGAGAATATATTGAGTACATTGATTATATTGATGTAGTTTATATTTAGTTCTTTCACATCGGTTTATTGTATGATAGGTGGATAGTTGCAGTTCTTTAGCCTTAATATACTAAATGCCTCTGTTGATATGTTCTCTGACTTTAACATAGCTACTTCCGTGACCAGTTACATGCTAAATCCTCACATTAACATCATGCTAATCTCCCAGTTACATGCAAATTTCTGACTTTAACACCCTGCTAATTCAACACATTAACACAGCTACTTCAGTGCTAAATTCTTCTGTTGATATGTAAACTCCTTTGTCATGGCGCTCTGCTCCTCCCACCCAGCTTAAAAGACGCTGCCAAGCTTAGCAGTGTTCATTGGAACACTGTCTTCCCAACAGTTCTGTTTCTTCACCTGAAGACGGCTGCTTGTGTTGTGGCCGAAACGTCGTGATAATTTTATTTTATAATGTTTTATTTTTATTATTTTATTATTTCCCTTCTACGTGACTTTACCGAAAGAACCAAGAAGATTAAAATGTGTACATTGTGAACAAAGCCGCTCGCGTTTTCACAACTTGCTGCTGCTGATGCTGCGGACAGGGCCTGCTTCAAGAAGCTGCCGCAGATCCTGAGCTTCAACACCATGCGCTATACGTTCAACATGGTGACAATGATGAAGGAGAAGGTGAACACTCACTTCTCGTTCCCGCTGAGGCTCGACATGACGCCCTACACCGAGCGATGGCTCATGGGGCGGAGCGACCGCGCCGAAGGTACGCGTGCCGCTCTAAACCGCTGCCACTTCTGGCGCCAGTTGCTGATGTTATACAGGCAGTCCCCCGACTTAAGAACACCTGACTTGCGAACATCCGGACTTACGAACGAGCTTCCATGAGATATTTTTGTTTTTAACCATCCGACTTGCGAACGCGAACTCGCACTTGCAAGCAGAACCGCGGAACTATTTACAGTGATGCATATTTACAGTGATGCATGCAAGTTTACAATATTTCTTCTTATTTATGAGTTTAAAAATGCTTCCCGTTTTGGTTGAACCGTAGAACATTTTCTCACACTGACTGTGCATTTAAATACAGTACTCTGTTGTGTTCTGACTTACAAACTGGTTGGCTTATGAACGGGCCTCAGCAACTGGACCCGTTCGTAAGTCGGACACTGCCCTGCGTAGAGTTTTCCCCGGTGTAGACTTTTCTCCGGTCTTTACTTGTCTGCTATGTTCACTTTTAAGTGCTCTGCAGTAAGAAAATATAAAAAGGGGTTCAAGAGAGATGGCACTTGTGCAGATAATGCAAGATAGAAATCAAGAAGGTTGTCGACATGATTTGTGAATTGATAGAGAAAGGATACAACAAACAGCGATCCATACTCAGCTACAAGGAACCGGAGAGAGAGGATGAGCTGGATTGATGTAATAAAGAATGTTGTTGAACAGAAGAGGTGAGTGACTAAAGGAACATAGCTGGTGAAGGACAGGCAAGGATGGAAAGCATTAATTCAAGTCGATTGTCGCAATTCGGCTGACAGGAGGGGAAAATACGCACGGTGCATTCTTAAAATACTTTTTTTGTAATCACCACACTTTTCAGAGCTCTGAGACACCTTTACCAAATGTAGAGAAAACATCTGCAAGTTGATGCTGCCACTTGTTTGAGGCATCATAGAAGTCTGGTCTCATCCATTAACACTTGCAATATTATTGTTAATTTGTATCCAGGGCACTTGGACCATTAAACATTATCTCGAGGACAAAGATTCACCTTGGAGAAAACAATTTTGCGATGCTCACTTAATTCCTGTGTTCAAAAATATGGGGGCGGGTGAGATGAAGTAATTGTTATCGTTGGTCGTTTAATTAAATTTTGTTTCTATTGCTCCTATGTCCAATTTCAAACGCTTAAGCCACAGCCTGTGCAGTATGAATGCCGCATGTGTTGTGTGCAACTCTTGTGTCTTGTGCCGCACAGGCTTGAAGGTGGAGGAGGGGGCGGGCGGCGTGGCCAAGGCGGAGGAGAGTTACGAGTACGACCTCATCGGCGTGACGGTCCACACAGGCACCGCGGATGGCGGCCATTACTACAGCTTCATCCGAGACATCATCAACCCAGCAGCCTACCGCAACAACAAGTGGTGAGCACACCAGCCACAGCCCACAGTGCACTTGAGGTTCTCTGGACGTTTTTATTAATTCGTCGTTATTGTTATTCCATTAGAGTCATGCCGCTCATGTTATGACTCTTGTGTTGCAATCGAAACGTCGTATTCTATTATTATTTTATTTTATTTGTCACTTTACCGAAAGAACCAAAGAATAAAAATAACTCTTAGAGGAGTTAGAATCGGAATCAGAATATTTATTTATACTGGAGGAATCCGATGAGCTATAAAGTTCGTTCATAGATGTCCAATAAGTGTGTGTCAGAACATTACAACAACAAACAATACTAATACACGGAAGGAGTGCAAAGTGTAGGAAATGTAAGCAAATCCACAAAAATACAATACTAGGTAAACCCCACTGAGCTATTAGGATCTTATTTAGAAGCGACCTGGCCACGAATGAAAGCTCAACGAAGTAGCTTATCAGTTGTGGAACTATGCGGTTTGAACAAAAAGAAATTGCGCCTTCGCAGGCTGCAGTGTATACGTGTGACATCAAGGTGGCGGGAGGTGGCACTTCTCTTGCAGCCTGTGGTGCCCTTGTGGCCTTACCCAGTGTTGTCCCATGCCTCTCCCCAGAGCACATTCCAGGGGAGATCTCTGGTCAGACGTCGCTAGAGTCCTCGCGACCTGGCTCGTTCCTCTCCCCACAAGCACTTGTTTATAATCCACCACGTGAAAGCAAAGTGTTCAAAATACAGCTCATACGATTAAGGCATTTACATTGCCTAGAATATTGTAAGAATATAGGCTTTGACGATTGGGTGTAATAAAATAATCCACATCGATGCATATTTTAACATTTGTAAGTCTCGCCAATGCTAAAGGCTTGGCAGCAAAGGCCAGCTACTGACCATCATTAGACTTTGCTTAAATAGTTAAGAATGTCATGCATGCTGAATAATATATTCTCCAAATGTTGATAGTGGAATGTCCATTTTTAAGAAGTAATATATGTTTTTTAGGGACTTAAGGATTCACCCAGCAGTAATTCGATTAATCATCCCAATATACATGGTCTCAGTTCTATTGAAGAATTGACTGATTTCTTGTCATGTTCTTACCATCTCGTTTGTATTGTTTTTAACTGGTTTGTCCACTTCATTCGTGTATTTCTAACATGCACATGTAGTTTGCATGAACGTAATTGATTTTCACTTGCACAGTTCTATGCATATATCATCAGCCTAAGAATCAGTTTGAATTGATGAATCAATGCCTCATTACTTGCCTAGTCCCAAAGAATAACACTGTAAATAATGTATTGGTTTTGACGACTATACCGCATGCAAACAACTGTATTACAACGTTGATATTTGTCCTTCCTCCTCAAGGTATCTGTTCAATGATGCAGAAGTGAAGCCCTTTGACTCAACACAGCTGGCTTCCGAGTGTTTCGGGGGAGAGATGACGGTATCTTTTTCAACAAATACCGAAGCCCTCTCTGATCGTTTAACAAACACAACTCGCTGCATTGTAACTGATGAGTTTTACCATTTCTTAAGTATTACTCTGCAAAATACCAATAAGCAGCATTCATTCAAGTAAAATATGAAATTCTAGAGTGTTAAACATGAGGATTTGCCATTGTTTATTTGTTTAAATCTCCACATTGCTTCTTGTGTTTCAGACTAAAACATACGACTCTGTTACCGACAAATTTATGGACTTCTCATTTGAAAAGGTTCGTGTTATGTCTACTTCAAAGCATTTGTTAAGCTTTGTGTGTGTGCCTGAGCTCAGTTTTGCACGTTATTCAACAATTGTAACATTTTACTAAAGTGTAAATTTGGAGTGAGATGTTGAAGCATCTCATCCCTCAAAGCAATGGGCACTGCCGTAAACAAGTAACGCGCGTGGCCGACACTTTTCCCTTGCAGACACACAGTGCCTACATGCTGTTCTACAAGCGGGTAGAATCGAGTGAGGATGTGGGCAAGGAGTCCACCTTTGATATTCCCCCTGAGCTTCTCGAGGTCCGAAGTATACCCCGCTGTTACGTCTGCTGCAAACGGCACGCACACTCGTTTATTCATCAAAAAGCTATTGCACATTGTAAATGTGTGTGAACCTGTGAGCATTTCATCATGTTGAAGGCAAGTCGGCTGAGTTGCATTTGTGTGTCGCTTACAGTGGATCTGGCACGACAACATGCAGTTCCTCCAAGATAAGAACATCTTTGAGCACACCTACTTCGGGTAGGAAAAAAAAAATATTCTCATTAGCCCAGGGTTATCACTTTCGCAATGATGAACCTCCGATTAGCATGGTTGGCTACATGCGGTGCGAAAGAAGTTCTACATTCTTACGATGAATTACATAAATATACTGCACAAAGGTGGATTGTCCTTAAAAAAGTTTGTTTCAATCCATGTAGAATCAGGATTTTTTGAAAATGATAAATGCATTGTGCTCCTTGAATTGAATATTAAACATGAGCTTGTGTTGCTCTGTGTTGTATGGTCTGTGGGACAGATTCATGTGGCAGCTGTGCAGCTACATCCCAAGCACTCTGCCCGACCCCAAGGCTGTCACCCTCATGACTGCCAAGGTGCACCTGCAGTGTGTGTGCGTGTATGTGCAACACAGCGCTGTACGTGGCCTATCCCATGAATGGCAGATTCGGTTTGTGATTCATACATTTATAATTTTGGTCACGTTCTTTGGTAGCATGTGTATTATTTCATGTTTCTGAGTGTGTGTTTGTTTTGCAGCTGAGCACCTCCTTTGTGCTGGAAACATTCATCCACTCGAAGGAAAAGGTAAAGGTTTTCAAGATACAAACACTTCCTTAAAGGCTTGTCAAAAATTACACCAATGCATCTTATCGGGTTGGCAGCATGTGAATGAGGGTTAGTGCAGTGTTTAAGAGCTGCAGCTGCATGTAGATATAAATTGTGTGTATGTGTAGTGTAGCGGTTAGCACGTTGCGCTACGAACCTGGCAACCAAAGTTCGATTCCCGCTCACGGCCAACACCAGTGACAATTATCTTTACTGGCCCTGGGCCTCCCCTAGGTCGACTCAGCCTCACATGAGTACCTGGTGCGGTGTGTAAACATCGCCACTAGGGAGAGACAAAGGCAGCCGGGCGTGGCGTTGGCCACCCACCCCCTTGTGTGCCGTGCCGGCCTTCCTAGGTGCTCGTGAACAGCACTTGCCCCAATCGTCTGTTAAGGCTATACGGGGGGGGGGGGATCTTTGGTTTGTATATACATCTAGATTGTACAACGTGGCCAAAATTAATTTGCTCCTGTTGAGTCTAACTTTGCAGGACTATAACATTTCGTCCGTGGCTCCTGCATTTGGATATCTACTCCACATGTAACGATTCACCCCCTTGCGTTTGTCATGTTTTTAAAATGAGTGTTTAGCTTTAATACTGGCGAATGTAGCACCTCTAATGGCTGCTTAAATCTGATTACGTACAATGTATACGACAGAAAATAATTGATTCGTACTCGCACAATTTGATGCATGTATCGTGAGCATAAGAATCCCTATCGATTCACGGATCGATGGTTTGTTGCATGCCACGTATCTCCTGCTCATTGGGGCCCTGAATTTACAGTGATCCATCTTAAAATTAGCCAAAGACAAACATTTTAAATCGCTGTTCTCTTGCATATGGAATTATGTTCAGGAGCTAAATGCCAATGATGGTCTGCTTGCCACAAGAGGGCTGCAGGAGAGAGTTTGTGTAGTTAAATTATTCCTCTGTTTGGATTCCATTGCCACAATCTGTGGCTTTTCATCAATTTACCATTTGTGAAGGATATGTGGAAATGGGACCTATTGATGTTTTGATGCGATTGATGGTTAATACTGTATCTTTGAGGAATGTCAAAGCCAGGAGGTGCGATGTTTGGGTCTCGAATGAGAGGTGTTTATTCTAAACGTCTGCATTGTTCCACTGTTTGCCAGCGTTCTTCCGTTCTTAACTGTTAATCATTAAATTTGAAAATCATTGAGAATCCAGGACACCGATGGTTAGCTTTTGATAGTTATAATGCTTTGTAAAAAATCCCGTTTGTTTTTTCTTCACAGCCCACCATGCTCCAGTGGATCGAACTCCTGACCAAGCAGTTCAATAACAGCCAGGCCGCGTGCGAGGTGGGCCTTGACCTCAGCTGTGCGTCCCATCATGTGGGGGGGCAGGAGGTAGTTGTTCAGTGCCTCTTGGTGCCTAACCATCGGCTTACCAATTATTGTTCATTGGTCAGGTGGGTGGGTGGTGCGTCTACCAGATTTCCCGGAATGTCTAATTTCTGATTCTGAAGTGGTGGCGAAACACTTGATAATAATATCAGAATCAGAAGAATCGGAGGTTTATTTCCCACTGAGTAAAGCACATTGAGCATAAGAAGGCCTTTTTCAAAGGCAACTCGGCCGACAGACGACAACAAAAGTATTCCACAATTACAAATTTAAAAAATAAACTTCATCATAGCAGTTATATTCTTAAATTACATTCACACCTAAACGTTCGTGATTTTAATAGTTTAAACGAGGACAGAGATGGCAGAATGGAGATTCTAAGAGACGAAACACGGTCCATGCCTACTTTGTATGCATTGTAGTTTCGTTCTCATGGACAGTGCGTTATTTTGGTCGTTGTTGCCTTCAGGAGTGCTCCTATTTTTTACCGGGCCGCATTTTTTACTGAACGTTGGAAAATGTACGTGAATAATCGAACAGCTAATCAAGGGTGTAATTGTAGTATTAATTAATTTCATTATAGTTCCAACAGTGGATTAATCCAGTGTGACGAGTAAGTAATTTCCATGGGGTCCCCTGCAATCCGTTTAGTGGCAACTGTTGGGTAATAGCAATAATGTTTTTTTATCTAATGCAGCATTATTCTAGGAGGCTAGATTCAAGATTTGTTTCCATCCATACACAACCAGTTATCCTGTTCTTAATGGTAAAATCTCTATTTTACCTGGCTGTTTTGTCTGTCAGTGCAATTGAGTGTGTATACACATGTGCATCTAACACCTTGTGTTTCTCTCTATACTTTGTCTAGTGGTTTTTGGACCAAATGGCTGACGACGACTGGTGGCCGATGCAGATCCTGATTAAATGCCCCAATCAAATTGTAAGACAGGTAACAATGTTTCTTTTTCTACAGTGTAGCTCATTGCAATGCTTCTGTATGTCTCACGCCCCACCCCATGCTGTTCTTGGCATTAAAACGCCTAGCAAGGTTTACCCCATTGGGCAAGCGAGGGTACCTCTTTTCATTATGCTTGTTATTGTTGTCCTGTTTGGCTAACTGAGAGAATGTAGGTCATGCAACAGTAGGCTAACCTTTCTGTCGCGTGTTTAAATCATTAATTTAAAAATACCGTACGTAATGGAAATCCTATGACGCAAGCACTCTGAAAAGACCCTTATGTCTTGTTTTGTCATGTGACCCTCACTAGGTACATTAAGGGAGAATATTTTCTCTAAGAAATTCAAGTTACAGTTCTGTATTTGTAACAAAACATTGACAAGAAAGTTATTTGAATTCTAAATCATTCATTGGTTATTTTTGTTCTTACGAAAACTTTTTCACGCATTCATTTAAAGCCACCACCACGTTTGCGTTGTTCTTGTGCTGCTGCATCTGAATGAGATTTTTTGTGTTAAAATCACACGACACGTTTTGTAAACTTGCACTGCGAGCTGTGTTTTTCCGCTGGAGAGATGTTTGCTGAGAGAGGGCGCCCACCCCTTTTGGCCCTCGTTATTTTCGTCTCGTGTTCGGGTGCCAATGACGGATGGCGTGGGGCCCCCTCGTCCGCGCAGATGTTCCAGCGCCTCTGCATCCACGTCATCCAGCAGCTGCGGCCCACGCATGCCCACCTCTACCTGCAGCCCGTGTCGGACAATGGGTGCGCACCCAACCCTCTCGCTGTCCCTTTACTGAGTTTCCCGGAAAAAAATAGTTGGACATAAGTGCAATTTATTAAATCTAAATTCTTAGAAAAAATGTGCATGTCCTTCAAATAATCTTACTCTACTCACAAACAGGATACAAATGTCCACGTTTTTTGTCAAATACACCCGAGTCGAAATACGCTACACATGACAGATTAAATAAATTTTTAGGGTATAATTGGTTTTCTGTTGTAGTAGAGACAGGACACATATCGGAGTACACGATGCCATTAGTGCCTGTTAAGGAGAAACAGTTCTGTATTATATACAATGAGTTACTCAACTAAATTTTGATTTTAATAATTCGATTATAATTATCCTATGTAATAATATGATTTTCCCCTTTTTTCTGGCAACAAAACTGAAACTTTTTTACAAGGATTCATGTCTGCATTAACCACAATACCTGCAGTCAAAATGCAAACAAAAAACATACTTTTGATTTAAAGCTTTCGTGACTGCAGTAATTCATATTCTTAGTTCTTTTGGTAAAGTCACGTTGAAGGGAAACAACAAAATAATAAAATATATATAAAACAATAAAAATTCTCACGACGTTTCGACCATAACACAAACACCTTTTCCCTTCAACGTGACTTTACCGAAAGAACTAAGAATATAAAAAACATACTATAATAATATATGCATTGTCCTTGAAACAGATTGGTCCACACCACGGGACGGCTTTCTTTTGAGCCTCGACCCAATTGGTGCTCGACCAGATGACGTATGTTTTTTGTTTGCATGTTGACTGCAGGTATTGTGGTTAATGCAGACATGAATCCTAGTAAAAAGGTTTCAGTTTTGTTGCCAGAAAAAAGGGGAAAAACCCTATTACATTTTGGTACTGGCAAAGGAGGTCTAATGATGTAGATTATCCTACGTCTTCATGCGAATATCAGTAATTGTTAATTGACGTTCCCACATTCCCCACAACCCTCTTTCCCCACCCCGACTCCTTCCCACATTGCAACATGTGCTGTCCCCCTATTCCCGTGTCTTACACTGCCCCTTCAGCCCGGACGATGCCCTCATTCCGCTGGAGGAGTTGGGCCTGCGATCGTGCGTCACGCGCTTCGTGAAGACATTGCTGGCCGTCATGGAGCACGGCGTAAAGCCGCATAGCCGCCACCTCACCGAATACTTCGCCTTCTTCTGCGACTTCATTAAGATGGGCGAGGAGGAGGCAAGGCCTACAACCTGCCATGCAATCCCTCGTGTGGTTTCGGACCTGGAATCTATAAGTGTTCTCTTTCCTAGTTCTAGAAATTGTTGTGGTGTTGGAATATATGAATGTGCCGGTGCGTTCGTGTTGATGAGTAGTGATGAATCGTTCGTTTAGGAGAAAACTTGAACTTGCATTTCTTTGTATTGTCTTATTTCTTTTAGCGCCAGTTCCTGTTGTCCGTGCAAGCCATCTCCACAATGGTGCACTTCTACATGGGGACCAAGGTCCCTGAAAATGTAAGGTCACTGAAGTTGTGCTTTGCCCAAAGAGGTTGTGCAGTGTACGTCAAATACAGTAACAAAATAATAAACACGGATGTTTTAAACAATTTTCAAACAGAGTATTGCAAAATAAACTGATTTTAAAAATAGGCATTCCTTCAAGGCTGATTGATGCAGTATTTATTTTTCTAAGACAAATGGATGTGGGTTAGACATCTCAAATTTCTTGTGCTCCTTTTGCGCGTTCTCGGGTTGAGAGAATGGCAACATATGTCGCATGAATAAGATTTGTGCAGTGACTTTGTTTTGAGCAGACAGGTCTTGTATGAGAAGCACTTGATTTCCACTGCCCCCACACACAGACACACCCTTTCTTTTTCCCCCCCTCTTGTTTATTTCCTTTTTTTCCCTGCTTTTTTTGCTTTGCTTTTCCATTTCCGGTGGTTTCCTTCTTGCCACGGCCTCAACTTGGTGCTATGTTTTTTCCAGTGAACTTACGCGGGCGGTGGTTGCGACACTAAGAGTGTGTACCTTTTATTTAACGTGCTCTGTGGATAATTTGTTTATTGTGAATTTAGTTTTGCGATTGTCTTGGACGAAAATTCATTTTTGCTAAGCGCACTGAAAGTAAAAAAATTAGGATAGTAAATTGGAGATTTTGGTCATGCTGCCAATTCTTCTGCTGCTTGTTCCTGTCTTCCCTGCATTGGGCAGCCCCAACCCCAGCCACAGGCGGCAGGGGAAGCCCTGTCGGAGGAGGAGGCCGAGGAGGAGGAGCCCGAAGAGGATATCCTGGCGCTCGCCGAAGAGAAGTACCGCCCTGCTGCCCTCGAAAAGATGATAACACTCATCGCTCACCTCGTCGAGCAGTCGCGATCCGAGAGGTGAGAATTGGCTTTCACCATGATCATTATTGTCATGGCATTGTCTAGCCACTGCTCAATTAAGATGCTACAACCCATTTCGCTTCTGCCCATGAGCTGATCTCTCATGACTACACCTCTGTGTGGTCCTATTGGCTGCAAATCCTCCCTTCAGCTGCCAATCTGTGTCACCAGTCATGTTCTTAAAGTTTTCTAATGATCACACCATCAAAGTGTACACCACATTGTTCACATTGGTAATTAAGTGATGTGCTATAACTTTACAGATCACAATAACACTTTCTTTGGTGTGGGTATGATCAAGTGAAATGCATCATTCTTTATTTGTCAATTGTTCACTAATGATTGCCATCGTTGATAGTTAAGCACACAGACCTCGGGAACTTAGGGTTACAGGCAATCTGTCGCAGGGATTGCAATCTCTTACAGTGTGACTTTTTGTACCACGTGGCCAACATTGTGGGAATGCAAAATGTTCTCTAATATTCCAAATCATGTATTTATTATTTTAGCCTTGATTTTAAATCAATTGGGAGTGTGTTCTAGCAGCATGTCAAGTGAAGAGACATGCCTTGTATTGTTTGTTGATTTTAAAATTGCATTGCGCGGTGAGCTCTGTACTGCAATGGGTTTTGTGTGGGACTGGTTTTTAAACGACATTGCTGATTTTCTTTTTAGGCACTTGACCCTTTCCCAGAGTGACATGGCAGCTCTTACAGGAGGAAAAGTAAGTTCCCTTCAAAAAGGGAAAGTTAACAGTTGATTCCCACTACAATTTAAGATTAAAACTGTACCAATCTTGCATCGACAATCTTCACACTACAAACATTCGTATTCTCTTACAATAATTTTCTTCTTAACACTATCCTTTAAAAAATATACTTTCCAGGGTTTCCCATTCCTCTTCCAGCAAATCCGAGATGGCATCAACATCAAGCAGACTTGCAACCTCATCTTCAGCCTCTGCCGCTACAGCAACCGTCTGGCCGAGCACGTGAGTACCCCTTGCTGTGTTTATCTTTCATCCTTGTGCTCAGCGTTTTTCCTGGATTTTAAGTGATTCCTTTTTAGAGCGGCTGTATGCCATTAGGAATTAACTCCAGCTACTTCATGTTACACAACGCGTGCGTGCGTCTGTGTTTTTGTGTCCACGGGGAGCGGTGGTGCAATGGTTAGCGCGCTAAGCTATAAACGCAGCGAACCAAGTCCGATTCCTGTTCACGGCCCACACCAAATATGGTTATATGAACCAGTCTTGGGCCTCCCTTAGGTCGACTCAGTCTTAATAGAGTACCTGGTGCCATGTGTAAACATCGCCACTGACGACAAAGGCGATTGGGAGCGGTGCTGGCCACTCATCTCCTCGTGCTGTGCCGGCCTTCATTGGTTCTCACTAACAGCACTTTCCCCCAACACTCTGTAAGGGCTATAAGGGACATCGTTGTCGTGTATCCATGCTTCTGACTAAGGTGGTGCCATCTTATCGTGATGATAATGCCCAGAAGAAAAAAAACAGATTGCTAATATGTAGCACATTGCTGCGTTACAAAAACTGCCTTTATACATTTCTCCCACAGATCGTCGCGATGCTGTTTACATCTATTGCAAAGCTCAGTCCAGAGGTACAGTTAATTACCTTTGTTTACTCTTATTGTGCTGAAAAAAACAACTCGTGCTAATGGAATTGTTTGGACACACTTATTGTCAATTGGTGCGCATTGGATAGTTTTGTCGCCCTTCGTGTTTCGGTTGATGCCGGCAGTTGGCGAGCGTCTGTGAGTACCTGCCTTCGAGGCAGCTCGCGATCCAATATGAGACGTACTTATGAAGTTCCTGTTGTGAAAAACCGCCTTGTTCAGTTGTTGTGCTGACGGCGGGCCATGCGTTGAGCGTGCAGGCAGCCCAGCCATTCTTTAAGCTGCTCTCCATGCTCATGGAATTTGCGGCGGGTCCACCCGGCATGCCACCATTCACCACCTACATACTGCAGCGCATCTGGGAGGTGAGCACAACAACTTTATTGCTATCACTTTTGTAACGTGTTAATGCTTGCTCCAAGATGTGACTTTCTGTTGCGGATTTCAGGTCTCTATTGATTGTTGCTCTGTTCCTGTTCACTCGGCTTCGGTGTTGCCATCGTATAAACATTTAATTCAGCTCTGCCGCCCTACCCTCTCCCCTCCCACTCCCTCTCTTCATCCTCGGCAACAGGTGATCGAGTATAACCCTGCCCAGTGCCTGGACTGGCTGGCTATGCAGACGCCACGCAACAAGCTCGCGCACACGTGGGTGCTGCAGAATATGGACAGCTGGGTTGAGCGCTTCCTGCTGGCGCATAACTACCCGCGCGTCCGCACCTGTGAGCTCGTGCACACAGACACATGCAGACACACACAGACACACACAGATACACACAGACACACACAGACACACACAGACACGCAGCGCTGACGCTCGGCCAGTGTCTTGGAGATCCTGCTGTGGTATTTGTGGAGTTCAGGTTATGGATGTTTTTTGTGCGATCAGAAACCTAACAGGTTAAATAATATTATTTGTGCTAGGCATGTTATACATTCGCTACGCTGTGCGACTTACGTACATTTCACAATTCGAGCTGCACTTTGATTCAAGAAAATGCCCATTTTTGTCATGTGGTAGTATCTCATTCAAGTCTTGTAGTTTAGTGTCCCTTCATTTAAAAATGTTCTGCCTCCCTCTTGGTACTAATAGCACTAGATGTGACATTTGCATATAGTTTGCATATATAGATAACTATCCATAATAGAGGTTTTTGGATTAGAGCGCGTAAATATATAAATGTGTCGTTAAAACCCGCCACCACCCGACACGGCCAACTAGTCAGGGTTGTCACGTAAACAGAACGTGGCCAATTAGTACAGCACACCGGTGTTGGAGAGCCAAGCCACAACGTTTACAATCTGAGTACGATGTTTAGCCAGTAATTACAACTAGCTTCATCAGGTGACAGCCAGATTTGTGGAGAAGTCTTACTGTTTCATCCCTTATATAGAGGCATAGATGTGTTGCCCACGCTTCTGCGCTCTTGCACAATGTGGCGGGGGGGGGGGGGGATTACTGAGGTAACGTACATTATGCATGTGCATTAAGCGAGCCCTTTGAACTTGTCTTTCCTGTCTATTGTGTTGATTAAAATAGCCCTACCAACTGTAATCCCTGTTGAAGTACGTTGCCCTTTGTAGGTATGCATTTAAATAACGTATTATTTGATTATTCGCTTTCACTATGTTTTCTTTTGGGTGTGTATCATGGGCGTGAGAATTCCAATCGTTGAATTTCTGAAAATCATATCATGCCTAACCTCTTGCACAAAATTTGCATACCACAAAATATACTCCGATTACCAAGTGGCTCCAGACTCGCTGCTACCACCACCACGACCGCTGCAAAATTGTGCACAAACCTTTCTCGTTCTGACTCTCCTTTCCCGTTTGCCCCCTGCCGCCCCCATGTTCTTCAGCGGCCGCCTACCTCCTGGTGTCGCTCATACCCAGCAACTCGTTCCGTCAGATGTTCCGCTCAACTCGCTCCCTCACCACGCCGGGCCGTGAGATGCCGTTGGGTCCCGAAGCAACGGGCGTGTTGCACCGCGTCTACCAGGCGCTGCTGGCTCTGCTTCCGTGCGCGCGCCCCTACGCCGATGCGCAGCTCCACGGCACCACAAAGCTCGTGCCCTACTTCGGCCTGCTGTCGCACTGCCTCGTGTCGCGCGCCGAGAAGCTCATGTTCTCGCCGTACTTCCAAGACCTGTGGGCGATCTACCAGCCGCGCCTCTCAGAGCCCGCCATCGCCACCAATCACAACAAGCAGGTGCTGCTCGCCTTCTGGCACGCGGCCTGCGTAGGCTGCCCCGAGAACGCGCGCCTCGTGGTGCAGAGCACATCGGTGGCGCGCAACATCGCCTTCAACTACATCCTGGCGGACCACGACGACCAGGACGTGGTGCTCTTTAACCGCGCCATGCTGCCCGCCTACTACGGCCTGCTGCGGCTCTGCTGCCAGCAGTCGTCTGCCTTCACGCGCCAGCTCGCGTCACACCAGAACATCCAGTGGGCCTTCAAGAACCTGACGCCGCACGCCAACCAGTACCCCTCGGTGAGACGCCGGCCTCGAATTTAGGCAGTCTGCCATTTGGTTTTGTCACTTTGTTGCAATGCAAAACTTAGTGTGCTTTGGAAGCCTTTCTGAATATGTTGTGTAATGTTGCTGTTTTTCTTTTGTTCTGTTAATATGCACAGATTTATATAAAAATGCTGCTGCTGAGCCCACACAAGCGGAAGGGGCCCGCCTGGGACTTAAACATTTTAAATGAGAGATGTTGAAAGGGAAAACTTTTCCAAACTGGCACTGCTTAAGATACTTTGTACCAATCCAGACACACAGCGCCCATGGTTAATCCTTTTTTTATTATAATTCATTGATGGGCTCAGTCTAATCACTCATGACTGCATAACAAACCATGTTTGCTAAATTCCAGGCATAGTTTGACTATCATTGAACAATCTCATAGCAGAGTATATAGGAAGGTGTACCTCTTCCTGTTAAAGGACAACAAAATTCTCTGGAAGCATTTCATTAAATATATCTAGTGATAAATATCTTCCACAGGGCGATGGATGACACACAGGGAGCGCTGCTTCGCAAGATTTCTCTAATTTTTTCGTCTCATTCTGTTGTTTTGTGCACTCGCACGAAGTTACTATCTTGGCAGCATTTGCTCGCGTCCATCCTCCCACTCGCGCACATCGTACACCGACCCGTCATTCGTTCTGCGCGAGTGTGCTCATTCTGCATTGTGCCCCTGCATTTTTTTGCGCCAGGCCGTGGAGGAGCTCTTCGCGCTGATGCAGCTGTTTGTGGCGAAGCGTACAAACATGACTGAGGAGGAACTGCAGGACGTGCAGCAGTTCAAGAAGACGACCATCACCAGCTACCTGCGCTGCCTGGACGGTCGCTCGTGCTGGCCCACACTCATCAGGTGAGCGTGCGGTGAATGTCGGAGGTAAACATACGTCATGCAGCCCAGGAGCATGTAATAAAGTCACAATTCAAGGAAAGCGTTACTAAATATTAGAAACAATGGGCACGTTTAAATCCCCCCCGTCGCTGTACACCCAGCATTATAAATGGGTGCACCACAGTTAGTCGATTGGCAGGCAGCATGTGGTGGGATAAAGTGTGGGTACTCTCACCTCTTCCAGGACCTCTGGCCAGTGTGGAAGAGAAGGTCAATACCCTCTAAAGGGCTTTTATAGAACTCCCTGGAATGGAAGCCCTGGCACCAGCAGTGGCATGAGCAAAAAAATGCGGGGCCCGTACCTGTGCGCTTACTTTTTATTCAGGAAAGCATCTCCGAGTATCAAAATTGTATTATTTCACTCGGGGCCTGCGTTGGGATGTTTGCCTAATTCCTTTTTCAGTAGTGTTCTGCATATGATAGGAAAGTAGTGCCTCGATAAAAACCCATGCATAGGAGGAAATGGCACTGAAAGGTCACACGCACAAGTGCTTGATGAACGCAGTTGATGTACTGTCATATTATGGCCACTTTTGCATCCCAGTAGCTTTTGGAGTTTCACAAATATATTTTTCACCAATCTTTGCTTGCAAAGTGCTGGATAACAGGTGTGCTCTACCACTTGGGGCAGGCCTGCGTTTATGCACTATAAATCTTATTTTATTTATGCCGTGAATACAGCCGTATCTCAAAACACCATATCGCTCTGAGATTGATTCACAAATGGTGGGGAGAGGATTGTTGTGAGTACTATTAGGGACATGTTTAAGATTATAGAAGAGGCAGAGCACAGGAGATGAGCTTAGAGATAATTACGTGTGGGTAGATTTAAAAAGGACAAGTAGAAGGGATATATATGTATACTTGGAAGGGATATTGATTCATACAGGCCAGAGCAAAACAAAATAAAACAAAGCAGAACGATGATGGGATCCCACGTGAATTATGCCAAATGGGTCTGCAAAATAGGCCCATTGTCAGGCTCCGTTAATGGCTACATCTTTGTAAATGGCATTGCACAGCCATTGAGCCCCACTGGTGTATATCTTGTTGTATGAGTGGTGCTTCAGATTTTAAATGCTCTTCACACCTGTGTCTCAATGCTTACATTCGAACCGTGGAAAAATCCAGACAGGTTGAATACACTCTTGAATGATGTTTAAATTAAGCCTTGCATTTTAAAGGGTGTTGTAACTGAGTTCATTAGGAGTGAACCTTAAATATATATACATTGTAATTGGATCCCTTTCATTTTGATTGTTGAGTAATGAGATTTCAAATGGGCACTAATATTCAATGTGTTTATTCTTATTACGATTGTGCTGCAGCGCCTTCCGGATCCTACTTGAGACAGATGAGGACCGCCTGCTTGTCTTGCTAAACAGAGGACTCCTCCTCATGAACGAGGTGAGACGCATCTCTCGGGCATCACAGACTCGCCGTGTGCTACGAGCCAGGGCATCGCTGTCGCACTCGCACTTTCAGCAGGAGGATCACTCGTAGGCACAGCCGTCTACAGTGCTCTGTGCTGGGCTGCTGTTTGTTCCTTTGAAACAGCTTTTGTTAAATCAATTTGAGAATAAAACGTAAAGATTAGGATGCCCGTTTGTCAGTTGTGTTAAAAGTTATTCTGCTTGTTTTGTTTACCTTTTGTAATGATGGTGTGAGCCTGTGTTACATACCCGTGTCCATGAACAACTGATGCATGATTGAATGTGCAGTCCTTCAACACGCTGCACATGATGTACCACGAAGCAACAGCATGCCACGTGACGGTGGACCTGGTGGAGCTGCTCTCCATCTTCCTGTCCGTGCTGAGGGCCACCCAGCCCTTCCTGCAGCGCAAGGGTGAGTGTCACCCCCACCCGCTGCTTGTGCCTCCTGTCCACCCTAGAACCCCATGTCTCCCTCAACCACCTCCTGCTCCTGACATTGCAGCGACAAAGTGATGTTTGCCTCTACAAGCCTCAGGTTGAGCCATCTGCTGGCCTCTCTCATTCCCTCGCCACCTCACCCTTTCATCATCCACTCGACATTGCACTCATTGCTGTATTCTAAATGTCCTGACCACCACAGAAGCATTTCCTCACGTGCTTAGTGCTCCATGGTGCCGCATACAAGACCCATGTTACATGAATTGCTTCCCGTCATCCATCGTCATGCATCACGACTTATTTCCCATGTGGACACATCTGCATGCTTTCCATGTTTTCTGTCATTCGTCCCAGATGTTCAATTTGAAGTTACATCAGCTGTATTATGTCGTATGTTTTTGTACATTCCTTCCCTGTCATTTTTGCAAAAAAGTAATTAAACGAAAAAACACCCCCTATTGTTTAGTGAATGATTGTGTTCAAGCTTCCTGTGATTTAACTGTCCCCCCCTCCCACCTTTATGGTTGTGTACAGACGTGAAGCAGGCTCTCATCCAATGGCAGGAGAGAATGGACTTTGCCCACAAGCTGCTCACGCTGCTCAATTCCTACAGCCCCCCTGACCTGCGCAACACCTGCCTCGGTAGGGCACGTTTGTGATCGACCCCATTAAAGTAACGACGCAACTCCATGTGTGAGCATTATTTAAAGAAAAAAAGATATATACATTTATATTGCAGGCATTGTTAGCGAGTCTTCAATGACGAGTTGTCACTTTATATCGTGTTATACGTTTTATTGGAAAGATTTCTTACGAAGTGTTCCATTTATGTAGGTGGCAGGGCGTTCTTGTGGTCGTTGGGGAAAATTCCTATTCAACGCGATAACAGGTTTTAAATTAATGTGTCCTTCGTTAGAGAGCATTGCATTTCAATAATAAATGGGGCCATTCAAATTCATAGCTGGTTGGTTAACTGAGCCGACAGGGGAATTCTGCTTGCCTAAAACACTCCCGTTTGCTGTTCCTCGCGAGTGCAGATGTGCTGAAGGAGCTGGTTTTGTTGTGTCCCAACGACTGCCTTCACACCATGGTGCCCTTCCTCCAGCACAACCACTTTGCATATCATCGCAACAATATGCCCAGTGAGTGGCCTGCCCCCGCGTGTTCCACAAATGCAGCCTTCGATGGGATCTCAGAAACACCTTGCCGTTGTGTTTGCGATTCACCCACCTCAACGATTCGAATGTCGAGATTCGACTCAAGAACCAAATGTCTCGTCTCGTTTTTAGCATCTGGTTTGTATTGTGTTTTATTTCTTGTAGGATACAGTTTTGTTCGCTCCATTCAGCCAAAATGTAATATTGGTATATTATTTACTTATAATGTACATAAATTGTACATAATACATTCTCAGGCCCATGATTGCTAAATGATAAGTCATGTAAGTTGAGTTGGCTCAGGTTTGTGTGTGTGTGTATGTTGAGGCAGCTCATGCTCCGGAACGCTAACCTCATTGTGTCATGTAGCACGTGCCGCTAGACGACATGCCCAAACATGATTTGCGTATCTCCGTTCCCAGTGTCCATCGGCCCATACTTCCCGTGCCACGAGAACATGAAGCTGATGAGCGGCAAGAACACAATCCGCCCTCCACGGCCAGAGCTCAACATGTGTCTGCTACCTAGCATGGTGGAGACATGCAAGGTGCAATTCCTCCACACGGCCACATAATCGCCCACACAGCTGGCCAGCCATCCACACATTCACCCACTCACTAACCCACCCAGCACTCGCACATACAGCCAACCACATACCACCCAGCCACCTAGCCAGATACCCACACTTATACCGGTTTACCACACACCCATCCAGCCACCAAGCCATCCACCCTGCCCAGCCAAACAAGCAGGATAATTAATGAGCTTCTGAGCTATTGAACCTACAGTTCCTAAATTCCATCAGGCAGTAGCGCACAAACTTAAAACCCAGCCCACTACATCATGTTTTCTCCATCATCATCTCGTGTTATCTATATTTTTCTGGGTACTCCGGCTTCCAACTGTATGACGCCCAATGGCTGTTAATGGAATTGCAGCATAAATTGTGCACAAATCAAATCCTTTTCACTTTCAAAACCACTCCATATGGACTGGTGATGTAAATGGGGATGCAGACAATAGAAGAGGTGTTAATGACCACGAAGAAATCTGTGTCCCCTTGGCAGCAAGACTGGGTGACGCAGAGGGCTTAACGAGTAATGGCCTGGGAGACGAAGGGATGCGATCGGGCGATGACGCTGGAAGCCTGAGCCGTGCTTGTGCTAGTCAGGAACCTCAGCTGCTGCACGTTCTCTGCACCCTATTATAGATTCATTTATTGCCATTTCCAAGGTCTTGAAAAACAACGGCGCATTATGAGTTTTCCAGGAAAAACAGAGGTCATTGACCTGAGCTACCCTTCCTCGTGTTGTGAAATATCTTTCTATATATTGCTCCTTGTTGCTCATGTTGTCCTTGAAAACCTTATGTATTGGTTTGCTATTGGTAAAGTAGCAGCGTTGAGATCTTTAAAGGTTGAGAATTATTAAGTAAAAGTAATTTAAAGCTTACCCTAAATAGATCCTCCACTGTAATTGATTATTTGGCTAACCTTGTCCCAGGATGGTTTTGGCAGCAATGAGTGCTTGAGTATTTTCAAGACTGATAGAATAACCATTCGGCTATAGATGTGCTCAATCCAAAATGCTAACATTTGAAAAGTATTTCAGTTGTTTAAACGGGGAAATAAAGTGTTTACACATGGTAAAAGTGTTTTGACTTCATAGAATACTTGGATAAATTTTTTTTACCTTGCACACCCTGGCATGACAAACATGTGTGGCCTTTTAAAATTGTACGTACCTTATTCGTTACTAGAGCTTTAAAATATGTTATCTAATTGGCTTTACATCCAGTTGTACAATACTATTCTTTATCAATCATCTGTGAAGCCTTTTCCCTGCTGATTTATCTGGACATAGTCTTGTAAGTTGTTATTTATCCAGCCATACACAATAAGAATCAATCAAACTTTATTTCTAAAGCACTATTCGTGCAAAAAAAATCAATATATAGTGCTTTACAGGCTTGAACAATAAAAGTGAAATTGTAGGCAAAATAAAATCGTGTTGTTACAAATTTCTAGCAAAGACATATACAAAATAACACATTAAGAAAATCCTAATAAAAAGCAAGTTTTAAAAACGAAGTTTTTTATATTCATTTTAAACGTGCTTAATGATTTTGAAGCCCTCAAAATGATTGTTTACGTTTTTACATCTCAAAGCAGAGTCTCTTTTGGATTCTAAGTCCTGTAAGGACATGGCCTGGGAAACTCTCAGCAGGCTTCTTAAAAACTTTGTTTCAAAACCATATCGGTGCCCTAGGCGGGAGATGTTATCTGCCTCGCTTAGGGGTTGTGGATTCGATCCTGACCCTGACGCCTGCATATTTGGAGTTTGTATGTTCTGCTCATGGTCGCATGTATTTTTTTCCAGGTCCTCTGGTTTTTCCCTGCACTTGTTATAAACATTAATTTAGAGTATTGCTGCAATTAATTTCCACAAGTCACTTTGTTGAGCTATCATTTGTGGCCAGGTTGCTTCTCAGTGGGCCTTACCTGGTAAAATAAAAATAGTTGAATAGTAAAAAAATAAGGTTTTATGGATTCTGAGCAGCTGACGATAACCGTGGTGCGCACACTCGCGTGTTGTGTAGGGCAGGGACGAGGCCTACGACCGCCTGCTCTTGGACTACTTCCTGCCATACCACCACTTCATGGACATCCTGTGCCGCGTGGCAGTTAACCAGGACAAGGTCACTGAGACACTCATCAAGCTCAGTGAGTGTGCACAGACGCCGGAGAAGAAAGGGGGGTGCGGAATGTGGCAAGGAGAAGAGTGGGGGGTGTTTGGGTGGGGTGGGGGGTGGCAACATGGAGAGGGAGAGCATGGGGAACTAGGTCTGTGAGGAGAAAGACGCAGTCTTGAGAATGGAATGAGTGCTTGAAGGGGAACCGAAAAGTGACAAGACATATGAGTGCTGAGGAAGGACGAAAGCGAAGAGAATGAACACATGCAGGGAGATTATGGAAGTATTTCAGATGTGCAAACAATGTGGATGAACAAACCATGAAGGTTACAAGGCTAAAAAAAAGCAGGTACGTCTGTGCAGAACTTGTGCTGCAGACCCAGTTTTACAATACCAAATGCAGTGTCACATGAATGTGGCTGAACCATTACTGACCAGGCGCTGCAACTCTCTCATTTGCCACACATTGGCAGATAATTAAAATAAATATTTAAAATGTCATATATCTTGCCTTTAAATAATACATGTACTTATCAAAATACATATTTATATTCATATTCTTGGTTCTTTCGGTAAAGTCACGTAGAAGGGAAACAATAAAATAATAAAAATATACAACAATATTTATGTTTTAACATATATGATTAATGAGTAGTGGCATTTTTAAATTGGAATAAAAATGTAATACAATACTACGAAATGACGGGTGTAACAGAAAGTGTTATTTTGCGTTCACACTGAAGGGCCTACGAAAACGGACTTTTTGGCAGTAAACAATATTGTAAGTAGACAACTGCAAATTTAATAGAGTAAAGCCTCGTTATTTCGGTATTTGATCATTCGGCATTGGGGATAATTCGGCACGGCTGCGCTTTTGGCATTTATACATTACTAGCCTATAGCCCGTCCAAGGACGGGTGTATTGCAGTAAATCTGAAACATTCAAGCGAAAGAGCAGACTGCACGTCATATTTCATTAATGCGTGTGCAATTTGTAAGGCCGCGGTGACACGACTCATTTCATTTAAAGGTTATAATCCCTTGTTCATCATGACGTCCCAATAGCGTTACAGAGATCGCGTGACGTGAGGGTTCTGCCTTTGAAGTGAGGGTTGTGAGTTGACGCAGAGGAAGGTGGAGGAGACACTCCCCCACCCCCATGTGGAGTGACGTCACCCGCTCATGATTATTAATGAGGGGGGCTGTTCGATGTGGAGTGCCGTCCCCTGTGCATGATTATTAATGAGGGGGGTGGGGGGTGATCCATGAGGAGTGACGTCACCCGCTCAAGATTATTAATATGGTGGGGTGCTCCATGCGGAGTGACGTCACCCGTACATGATTATTAATAACGGGGGGTGGGGGAGTCCATCTCGAGGATCCCACCTCTTCGTGATTATTAATGAGGGGGGCTGGTCGACGTGGAGTGACGTCACACGCGTTACACAAACAGACCTAGACTCATTATATTAGTAATTCGCCATGAGACGAATCGCCGTACCGACTGGTCCAACTTTGGCATACGCGTGAAGTGATGCCGCGCACCACGACCAAAACTACTCGGTCTAGTGGCGGCGCGCATGGTGAGCGTTAGTGCAGACCTGTTGCTGTGGACTTTACCTTGTGTATGCACTCTGTGCAAGCCAACCCTCTCAGGAATGTCGTCTACAAGAAGTAATAGAAAGGGACTGAAGTATAAATCCCTTTGCGAGACAAATACAAAAAAAAAATTCGCCTGCAGTGCTGGTTACTGATGTTCAGTGTTAGTTTTTTTGGAGAAAAAAATTGGAATTTTCTTTTTCAGGCAGGAGGCACTGGGGGAGTACCATTGTACATCATTTGGAATATTGGATAATTCGGCAAGGCCAGAGCTCCATATGTGTCGAATTAATAAGGGTTTACTGTATATGCACATTAACCAATTGAATTCAGAATAGGTGTGTTCATTCCTTTAAAACCTCATCTTACCAAACGGTATGTCAACTTACTTTGATGGAGATTTCACATGATAAATGATGATACAGAGAGAAAATTAGATAGCCATTTTTCCGACAAAAGGCCATCATTGTGAGGACTCGCCATTTCTGACGAGCCGTCCGTCCAAGTCCTTGACTCGCTTTGTGTTTTTGTAATACCGTACCAGCCAGATGTTGATGCACATTTATGTCACTGGGCCACGTGAGCCTTCCACAGATTTATGTTGGTCCTGGTGACGGTGGTGAATGATGCCGCGGTGGGTGCAGCGGTGGTGAAATATTAACTCCCTTGCCTGGTATGCAGGAGATTGTGGGTTCGATCCCAACCCTGACACCTGTATATTTGGAGTTTGCATATTCTCCCCGTGGTCTCGTGGATTTTTCTCCGGGTCCTCCGGTTTTACCCTCCAGATTTAGAAACAACATGCATTTAGAGTATTTGGCTGCTATACATTTCCTTGCGATAAGCCACTTCGTTCAGCTATCGTTTGTGGCCAGGTCGCTTCTTGAAAAAGAGCCATATAGCTCAGTGAGCCTTACCTAATAAATTAAGAAAAGTCAGAAGGCTGTGCTCTCTGCTTTGATGAATGCACTGTCTGATTTATTTGGTCGTGCTTTTTAAGTGTGTGCATGTCGTCCACATCAGGTGTGCTGGTGGCGTACGAAGGAGTGCCGCTCCACCTCACGCTCTTCCCCAAGCTCTGGACTGAGCTTTGTCAGCCTCAGGTGGACAGCGAACGTTTGATTGAATAACGCGTTTTATTATTTTTCAGTTAAGATTAGACAGCCAAGGACTCGAATAAACGAAAATATAATTAGTATTTGCATTGAATTACTATAAATTCCTCAGGCCTGCTTTTGCAACATTAAACAAATATAAGATTTTATCCTAACATTTCTTGAGAGCCTATTGAAATGATAATTGGGCCCAAGTATAGCTTAAAGTGTATTATGCTAATACTCGTTTTGTTGACCACACTGAAAAAGAGAGAGCCATAATGTGATGTGCCAGTAACAATTTTGATCATTTTACTTTTTGTACATATTCGTTTTTGGAGTAATACATTATTTAAGGGTTTGTTTATTACTCAATAGCTACTATTAGGTATTTTAAAAACTTCATCAGGAAACATTTTTAAAATGTAATTCTCTTCAGGCTCAACAGTGTCAAGTACAATTTCCAACTCGTATTTTTATCATCTACCCTGTCTCTGGCTACAGTAACAAGATATTAACTACCTGGTCTGGTATACAGAAGATCGTGGGTTTGATCCCGATCCTGACACCTGTATATTTGGAGTTTACTTGTTCTCCCTGTGGTTGCGTGGATTCTTCTCCGGATCCTGGTTTTGCCCTCCACATTTAGAAACATGCATTTATAGTATTTGGCTGCTATAATTGTCCACATGATAAGCCACTTCGTTAAGCTATCATTTGTGGCCAGGTCCCTTCTGAAAAAGAGCTATATAGCTCAGTGGACCTTACCTGGTCAAATACAAAGTTCAGTTTGGATTATGTGCTATGAAGAAGAGCACAATTGCCTTAAACATAGCCTTTTATATATTTTTCCTTATAAAGGCACGATTTATTGACTTGTTATCTGCGCTTGTGCACCGCTTGCCAATCACCAAATAAATGGTGTAAACAGTCGATGTTGGATATAAGTACACATAGCATTTCTGATGTAAGCAGTACATCCTGGCATTACACTGCTATTGGGAAGCTAAAGGACCTAATTCAAGCACACAACTGTAAACAATAGCACCCCTTGCACGAGGAGTGAACCTATATCCAGCTTCTACAGTAGCTGAAAACGTTGTCAGCGAACGATTTCACCAGACAGTGTCGTACTGTGTGGTCCACCCAGAATGCTGTGGTCCATACGTGTGTCTGGGAGGCTAAAGGGCGGTTTCTTTCCGTGTGTGACCTGCGTTGTGTGTTGTGTGCGTTCCCCGCAGCCTGGCAAGGCGTGCCTGAAGCTGCTTTGCGAGGAGCCCGTGTTCTCCGAGTACATCGAGTGCATCCTAATGGACGAACGCACGTCGCTCAATAACAGCGCCATCTACACCTTCCTCGCGTGCTTCTTCCCGAAGGTAACGGCATCGGCCGCGCGACGCGGTCTCGAAGCGCACACGGGAATGAGCCGAGCGGCGGCACCAACGCGCGTCCACGTGGGAGCATACTTCGCATGAGCGTGTGTGTATATATGTATATGCACTCAGTTGTAACGTTTTCAGCATAAGTTTTTGTTTAAAGATTTATACATTACGGTTTTACATAGAGCAATATAAATGCGATTCAATGCCCACAAACTGCATATCACCATTTAACAAAATGCCGCCTTGCCACCTAATGATTCAGCGTGCCCATGTGATGAAAGAATCAATTTTATTGAACATTCTATAGCACCCGCTGTAGCTGCAGGAGTTACATAAACCAGTTGCATAGTGTGTGTACAAATCTAAAGTAATCTTAGGTCGTGCGCTATTTCGTGCATATATCGTCAGCATATGAATTGATTTTAATTTTTAATCCAAGAATCGTTAACTTGCCTAAATGCATGTTAATGATTCAGGTGATCGAGGTGGGGAGGCAGAGACAATAAGTAAATAGGAATATATAGCAGGGTTGTAATGGGACACAACCAGAATATATGCATGTTTGTTGAATTTAAGACCCCGATTGGTTTTTAAAAACCATAAGCACCCCCATACTTGTCCCTTGTGCTTTACAACCTTGGTGCTAATAAAGCGCTTCACGGAGCGGGGACGCGGGGAGACAGAGCATGAGATAAACGGTGAACCCGGCCAATCCCAACGAGAGACTTCTCTGCGCGTGTGGGTGCATGTAGTGTAGTGGTTATGTATGTATGTAGTAATAGGTTTTTATAAAAGGGTAAAAACCTATTACTATATCTTGCTACTGGTAAAGGAGGTCTCATAATGTGTGTATGTAGCCAACCGTGCCAATTGGTAAATGCTTAGCCCTATTGGTGCACAGAATAGTTTAAATATGAATGACATCTTTGGTTCTTTCGGTAAAGTCACGTAGAATGAGAATAAAATAATAAATTGATAGGAGCTGCACTTTTCATTTTATTTTATCAATTTATTATTTTATTCTCATTCTACGTGACTTTACCGAAAGAACCAAAGAAGATGAATCATTGCAGTCACGAAAGCTTTAAATCGAAATATGAATTACATATCACGTTTACATTTCGTTCTTTGTTTGAATAACTGCTTGTTAATTCAAATTTGTTTAAAAATAAATAAGCCTGAAGCAAATATTTTCCTTCCAGTCACTTAGCCAACTCACAAGCAGAATTAAAATGTATATGTCCTTTACGTTTGTCTGAATAAATGCATTTACGAGAGAGCGGGAGACAGGAGCTGCACTTTTCATTCAATAGCAGACATCGACCGCACTCGGAAAGCGGTTGTGAAAACAATGCATACACATCACTACACCAGCACGAGCGGTTAGTTAATTCTGCTTTGGAAAATAGAAAATTACTCAAATGATACAGATCAAATCAAATCTTCCCGCAGGTGCAGAACCAGATACTGTCCGGCTCCAACTGCCCGAACCTGTTGACGAACCTGGTGAACACGCTGGTGAGCGAGCAGGGCAGCCTGCAGCCCGAGCTCTTCGCCCAGCGCGCGGACGCCGCTCGTCTCGCCGCCAGCATGAACGGGGTGCGTCCACGCTTGCGCGCACGCTTCCCTCCCACAACACGATGCAGATTTGCACATCATTCAATTGCGACCGCGTCTCGAGCCCTCGCAAAGAAACGGTGCGAATGTTTATTTCTTCGACAGGCGGTCATAGCTCTTTGAGTTTGGACTTAAACAGGGGGAGGAAGTCAACAGCATGGATGTCTGCTTTAGATGCACCATGCTATGATTGGTTTGGTAAAATTTTCCCGCAGTTTAATTGTCATGATCTGCCTCCCAGTTTTGCTCAAGAATACATTTTAACGTCATTAAAATAGTTTCGCCCATGCCCACCTGTATTGTCTCCATTGTCTCATCTGTACCTTGGGTGCCGATTCTTTGTTAAGGCTTGGTCACGCCGTGCTGGTGTGATGTGTTGTAACCCCGTGTGTGTGTGTGTGTGCGCATGCGCGGGGACACAGGACCTGCGAGCCCTCTGCCTGCTGCTGTCGGTGCAGTGCCCGCGGCAGCTGGAACCGGCGCTGCTGCCTGCGCTGCAGGAGCTGCTGGGCCGATGCCGCGCCTGGCAGCAGCAGCAGCAGCGCGAGCGGCAACGCGAGCAGCAGCAGGCGGTCGCCTCTGGCAGCGCAAAAGGCGAGCTCGAGAGGGGAAAAGCGGATGCATCGCGTCCCATAGAGAGATCCTGGCTATCAGGCCTCTTGATGCCTTTCTTTTGGCTTCAAAGTGCATATAGGGTTGTTTGTTTACAGTTTTTTTTTTATGTTTATATAGCGTCTATAAATGCAAGTGCATCCCAAGGTTCTTTATGAATATAAATTAAAAAAAAGCTACATTAGAGTAAGAGGGTCAGGAGTCAGGGCATGGAGACACCGTGACGACTCCTGAAGAGCATGATACATGAGAATGTTTTATGGAAATTGTTACCAGCAATTGTCACTGACAATGCATTTGCATTGAGCTACTGCAGAAACTTAGTACGACAGTGGCATAGTGGTAGGGTTCTGTCACGCCACTGAACATTGAGTTTGTTTAAAGTGTGTTTGATGAGCAATGCTTGATCTACAGAAGAACACAATTATTGGTAACCTCCTGTCTGATTGGAAGCTGCCATCCCTTGGCCCACTGGGGGTAGAAACGATCCATAATTGAGCAACTACTTTTACGATAAAAAAACGGTGCTGCAAACGTTACAAGTTGTGGTTGCTGGCAACTTTTTCCCTACAATTGTCCTGGTGTATCGTAGCCTTAAGAGACAGGCACGTGTACCAGTTAGGAGGATGTCTTGATGGGGGTACAAACCAGAGTGGAGGCTTCCAATGAGCTCACTCGCATACCTTCACAATCTACACGTGCAGAGGCGTAGTTGCAGGGCCGTGTGACCACAACTTTACTGGATAAAAATGTAGTTAATTGGCTAATTGTGAAATTACGAATAGATTTTACTTTAGGCTGACGTTTGCTTTACTGCTGATATGCAATGTCTCCAAATATGAAAGATATGCTGTTTGTGAAAAACGTGTTTGCCCGTACTTTAATGCAACTTGTGTAATGCTGTGGCTGCGGTTGCCACACACCTGGCATATGGTACTCTCTGATTCAGTGTGGATGATGTAACATGAAGTCGAGCTGTGGGACAGTGGTGTGTGCAGTACACTGTGAAGCTGGCGACCTAATTTAGATTCCTAGTCATGGCTAATATCAGTGGTGAGTGATAGCTGAATCACCATTTCACACTGACCAGTGTGGTGACGTATGGTTAAACAACTCGCACGACTGACACTGCATAGTCAGGTCTTAAAATTAAATAACAATGTATAACACAAACATGTATTTTCGTACATGATAGTGGTAAAGGTTAGAGTTTGAAATGGTTGTGAATTAATGAAGAGCAAAATGAACAAAACAAGGCCGGTGTTAATATAAGAACCCAGTTGTCGTACCAAAGTTTTACTCGCTGCTCATTGCTCAAAGTTGCAAATCCTGAAGACATTAGATAACTTTATAGTTAATTTTAGCTCGCTTACAGTAATTGTTTTCTCCAATAGCAAATAATATGATGTCGCATATGCGCCGTGTGGACAGGCCTGAGCTCGGACGAGGAGGGGGTCACCCCGCACAAGCGGCGGAGAGTGAGCCGGGACAGCAGCGGTTCGGCCGACGCCGACCTCGCCAAAGGTCCCATCTCCCCGGCGAGCCCAAGCGGCGCCGAGACTGAAGAGAGTCGCGAGTCAGCGCTCATCGACCCCGGCACGGAACAGGACGATGGCCCCCTGGCCCCCGAGCATGTGCCCACACCCTCGGAGGCGAACCGCACGCCGGCTGGTACTTCTCCAGCAACTGGCGGAGAGGACGGCAACCAAAGCGAAGAGATGGAGGCACAGGGCGGTGCGGCCACCAGGAAGGACGAGCCTCTGGCAGACGCAACGCAGGGCGATCACGGGGAATCGTTCAGGCCGGCCGACACGGAACGCTTAGACTCCCCGAGAGCGGTGCACGCCGATGGCAGTGGCGGAGAGGTAGCGGTGGAGGACAGTGGCGTGAAGGCCGAGGTCTCTCCCGGCGAGGGAGCGGCAAAACTTGCAGATGGACCTTCGGATGTCATCGCCACTTCCGCCACCTCCAGCACCTCTGCAGCGCATGGGCAAGGCGACGAGGCAAACTGTAGCGATGTGACGGCGCAGCAGAACAGCGATGAGTTGGCAATGGCGAGCGAAACCCGCAGCCATTCCAGAGGCAGCCCCAGCCCCACGCGACAGCCCGACCCGCTGGAGGCGCTTTGCCGGACCATCGAGTCAGCCATTGCCATCGTAGGAAAAATCCTCAAGTCCACCTCCTGACAGGCCCCAGCTCGTTACTTTGTGGGTAACGTGGGCATATCTCATCGGACTCTGGTTTCACTCTTCCAGAGAAATGCTGAAGTGCGCTCCCCCTTTGGCTGTTCCTGTGCAACGCGCACCACAGCCTGGCGTCTGCAGTGGCCCCCTTTTAATGTTGGACGTGGCAGGCTGTTGTGCGTTTGTGTGTGTGAATAGATCAGTGTTTACTATTAAAACAGTACTAATGTAGTGGTGCTTACGTGGTTGGGCCCAACTAAACGTGGGTGAGTAGAGAAAACACGAACATTTTATTTGGTCTCTGCTTTGCTCACGCATATTACATGTTTTGTTTTTAAATTATGCTTCAATGGCCTGGTTTTTGTGCACAGTTTTCATGTGTTAAAATTACCCCAATATTTTTCCTTTGGTTTGTTTTTAACCGTTGCCAACAGTACAAGATGATTTCTATGTGCACCTCCTGTAGACAAAAATCCTTGTCCTGTGAGCTTCTGTAAATATACCAACCACAGGTAAATTGATTCTGTTAAGAATCCTTTTTTAAATGACGTGGTGTTTGATAATGTTTCCTCTCGTGGAAATAAAAATGACCCTTTAAAGATAAATTTGTACACAGCCTTTATTTGTTGATTATTTCCAAATTTCACATGTGGTAATGTTAGCCAAGCATCATGATCCAAACACCATAAATATTCCTTCTACTGCAGTAGAAAACCTCCGTTTGCTTAAACATTATGTACAACAGACTAACAAACAGGGATACTTTGTTTTATAGTAAATGCACAAATCCTGAAGTACTTTTTTCCTGTTCATCATCTGCCAGTGTTAAAGCAAACCCAAACAAATCGCCCTGGCCTTGTAGATACCGACCTAGGGGCCCAACTCCCTTGCTTTTCAACACAAGTTTGAAGCTTCACAAAGATGTTAATGATTTTAAGTCACTGGAGCACTTGAGTGGTGTATATTTAAGAATAGCGCTGCAGTGACATTGGAACAAAAACAGGGCTCAAGTTCTAAAAAGCAAGTCTTTATTCTCATTGAAGCTTCAAACTTGTTTGCTGGACACAGCCTAGGTTTGTATACAAATACTTCGGTTGCATCTTCCTCCACATGGAGATCTGCTCCAAACTCCAAAGGTCCAATGCAAGCCATGCTTGATAGCTTGGGCAACCATTGTTTTTCCTAAGATATCAAATTGAGCGATATGTGAAACATCTGAATACATTGAAGCTAAATACTGCATAAATCAGATGTGGACATCATTGACTTCTTTGAGGCTGGATCAATTTCAATTAGAACCTGGACAACTGCTTTGGCAGCGTAAAATTTGAAACTGCCATCATTGCCAAACGCTGCATCCATTACTAACAGCCCCTGTGCTATGGTCTGCTTTTTGAACCATTTATTACGTAGCATTTCTTTTCAGTTAGGTGGAATTTAGTAAAGACGACGGTGGCAATGTAGCTTCATCTTCATCTGCTTGTGCTCCACATCTCATTTAGCAGCAGTCTTGCACTAAGTGAATCTGCGTGTGTGATGGACGTTCTGTCGTGTTCATAGTTCACGTTCGGCTGCACGCATCCCTCATTCGTAGCCCGTGGTGTCAAAGTTAGTAGAGTCGGGCCCCGTAACCAAAGGTCAGCTTGATGCCTTCAAAGTAGTAGCGGCGCCAGCCATCACGGGTCAACTCCTCCTCATTGGTGGGCACGCCCTCGCAGCACAGCGCCAGCTCCGTCTCCACCCCCTTGTCGGTGAGCACCAGGGTCACGTCTGCGTGGTGCTCTGCTCGCGCAGTCCGCACAGCAGCGACAGCAACCGTCATCCATGACCAGCGCACGAGCATGGAAGGCGCTGCGCTTTACATTGACGCTCGCGCTGTGAAGCGTGTACGACACATCCTATTCGTCAATTAAAACATTCTGCACTCGCCATAAAGTGCATCGAAATGTGCTTGCAAGAAACTTATTTTTTGAAACGCACACGCCTGTTGTTGGGAAATGGACACGTAGGCTCACGCATTGATTCGCCTCCAGTAGGTGTTTGTTACTAGTCCCAAATCAGGACAATTATGAAGCAGTTTGAATCCTTGCATGCCCATCCAGTGCTAAAAGAACTGGTTAGCATCCGTCATGTACTATTTGTACACGGCGGCATCCAATAATTTGCTTCATCTTTAATGATGAGTTTGCGCATGGATACTTTTGTAAATGTCAACAGATTTAGATAAAAGATAGTGGTTGGTCCAACAAAATATCAAACTAATTTAGGCCAAAATAATCTACTTTTGACCTTGTGAACACTGGTATCTGACTGGGCCTTGCATTGAAAAACTGCAGTGCCCATATTGTCAGAATATCAAACCCTCTTAAATTAACTCGTTGAACACGCATTTACCTTTTAGGTTTTTGTGCCGACTAGGAAACACTATCACGCATTCTTGGTTCTTTTGGTAAAGTCACGTTGAAGGGAAACAATAAAATATATATAAAACAAAATTCTCACGACGTTTCGACTGCAACACAAGCAGTCATCAGGTGTGAAAACCAACGGCAAGAACATTTGAAAGAAGTGGCGGTATTTATTTTTAAACGTTAGCGCCACGGATAGCGATCTGACAGTTTGTTCATCTATGTTCGGAAAAGAGGACGGGGGAGACGAAAAATTAATGTATGTGGTCCGAAAGCCACCGTAAGCGTGAACAATCAAGACCCGAAATGGTTGATCAAATCCTTACAATGATTGCTAAGGCAGAATCATCTTCTCGGTTGAAATTGTCTCTGTGTATATGTGGATAGCCTCATGAACGAATCTCTCATGGTAGCCAGATGGCTTGCAAAGAACCTCTCTCTTGGAGAAGTCAATGTCATGTGAGCCTACTGAATTATAACAATGATCTGCCACGGCCGAGGTGTTGGTCCTACCGTGTTTCAGGTCTGCTTTGTGTTCACGAATGCGGTCCGAGACATGTCGTTTGGTTTCTCCAATGTAACTACTACCACAGAGGCAACTTAGTTTGTAGACACCAGGGTACTGTATGTCCGGAATCACATCTTTTACAGACAGAACCAGATCACGGATTTTATGGAATGTGTTGAAACGGACCTGGATCTTGTGTGTATTCAAGATTTTGGAGATCTTTTTTGTGATCCCCGCAATGTAGGCTCACATGACATTGACTTCTCCAAGACAGAGGTTCTTTGCAAGCCATCTGGCTACCATGAGAGATTCGTTCATGAGGCTATCCACATATACAAACACAGACAATTTCAACCGAGAAGATGGATTCTGGCTTAGCAATCATTGTAAGGATTTGATAAACCATTTCAGGTCTTAATTGATTGTTCACGCTTACGGTGGCTTTCAGACAGCACACATAAATTTTCGTCTCCCCCCTCCTCTTTTCCGAACATAGATGGACTCATCCATCTAAACAAACTGTCAAATCGCTATCCGTGGTGTGCTAACGTTTAAAAATAAAAAAAAATAGGAACCGCCACTTCTTTCAAATGTTCTTGCCGCTGGTTTTCACATCTGATGATGACTGCTTGTGTTGCAGTCGAAACGTCGTGAGAATTTTATTGTTTTATATATATTTTATTGTTCTATTGTTTCCCTTCAACGTGACTTTACCGAAAGAACCAATAATATGAATCACTGCAGTCACGAAAGCTTTAAATCAAAATTTGACTATCACGCATGCGTCACTTTAGTGTGCCTATTTTAAGGTACAATATTAATATTCAATGTTAAAATTGGATGCAAGTGGTCTTCCTATTTTAGACCATGATACTGCGCACTAGGCGCTAAAGAACAATGTCGGGTTAAACATAGAAGAGCACCCATTCCGTCACTCACCAGCTGGCCACGTCCTGTACCGCCACTTCATCACTATCCTCTCGTTGGGGACCTGGAAAGTGACAAAAAGCATAACGCAACAACTGTTGCAGCCAGGGTTATCCAACCGAGGCCATTACAACAGAAATATGTATGTTTGAACTCTCGCACCGTACATAGCCAACCGTGCTAATTGGAGGTGCGGGGGAAGGACGACAAACTAAACACAAAGCAGTTCTAAACAAATTCGTTTTCAATGGCTTCTGAATATTGGAAGAGCGTTCCAGACGGCCGCAGAACCGCATCTGAAAGCGTGCAACGCAGTGAACGTATAAAAGTGAATTTGGTCATAAAAATACGAACTGCTGGCAGGATGCGTGTGACGAGTGTTGTTGAGTTCAAGGGTAAGAGTGTTTCCACTAGGGTGAGTGAAATGTTCTCGAGAACCGCGTACCAGCTGCACATAGTAACCGCTGACATTCCCGTTGAGCAGACTGAACTTTCCGCCAGGCTTGGGATCCACCTCGGCAGGTGCACGTGTGAATGCCTGCACAAGCTGCAAAGCACAATGCAAAGATCCGCCATGTAGCCTCACCATACTATTGGGGCAAGTGATGTTAGCGAGCAGCACCGATTCCCATCGGTACCGCACACCAGGAGGTTGGTGGCCACCACGATGTCACCAGGTACTCACCTGAGGCTGAGTCGACCTATGGGAGGATCATGACTGGTTTAGGTAAGTCATTAGTGGCTGTGCGCGCAAATAAAACTTGGATCACTGGGTTTGTAATGCAGCGCACCTACCACTACACTACCACTCCCCACAAGCACATGAAACAATTTGTTATTTTACCAGGTAAGGCTGACAAGCTATATAGCTCTTTTACAGGAGTGACCTCGCCACAAATAGCTCAATAAAGTGGCTTATATGAAAATGTATAGCAGCCAAATACTCTAAATGCATGTTTCTAAATGTGGAGGGAAAAGCCTGAGGACCCGGAGGTTGGGTTCATACCCACGACCTCCTGCACACCAGGTGAGGGAGTTAACATCTCGTCACTGCAACGCCCCACATACGGCATCAGCTGCCATTCACCACTGGGAGTGATGTCACCACAGCACTCGTGCCAGCCTAGGTACAATACAATTTTGAAATGCATGCCTATACAGGCCACCATACTTCAATAGGGATTACACTGTTGGTACGGCTATTTTAATACACGCAATGGACAGGGAGGACAAGATCAATGGGTTCACATATGCTCATGCATCATGTACGTTGACTCAAGAGCGCAGACGTTTTGTCACCACGTCTACACCTCTATATAAGGAACACAACAGGTGGACTTCACAAATCTGGCTGTCGCCTGATGAAGCTAGTTGTAATTACTGGCGAAACGTCGTACTCAAATTGTAAATGTTGTGGCTTGGCTCTCCAACACACCGGCGTGCTGTACTAGTGACGAATTGGCATGTTTTGTTTAAGTGACAACCCTGACTAGTTGGCTGTGTCGGGTGGTGGCGGGTTTAACGACACATTTATATATTTACGCAATCTAATCCAAAAAACCTCTATTATGGAGCCTAAGTATACTTTGAGGCTATATGAAGTCTCGATGACTCACTGACAGGATGTCACAAGACAGACTCAGGTTTTAAGAATTTGTAATACGCTGGCAGTGGTACACTAACAAAAGTCACATTCGCCAATAATGCCCTGAAATGGAAAAATATATACAGGGTAGTCCTCTTCTTACGATGGAGATGCGTTACGACGACCCCATCGTAAGTCAAAAATATCGTAAGTCGAAGATGGCCTAGCCTACCCAGGAGTCTTAAAGAATGGTGATAATTTAGCAAAACAGAGCAATTTACAGTACCGTATAAACTATATACTGTACGTATTTATTAATTACAATACTGTATTGCACAGTAAAATGTAAAGTAAAAAAACAAGGTAAATTCTTAGCCTACCTATATGAACTGCAATTTAATAGAAAGTTTTTTCAGGAAACAATCCTATCTGTTATAAAAACTTGGAACTAAAATTGGGCTTTGAAACACACAAAACACAAAAAAACACACGCGCTAACACCGAGACAACTTAACTCCGTCAACCGCTGGTGAGAGTGAGGCATCACACAAGGCGGGAGATGCGTACATCCCGGCAGCGTCCCAACGTACAGTATCGTACCTCATATGCTACTGCGTTTGCCTGCTGCACGAAATTTAAAATATTTAACAATTTTGTCGTATCGCCATCGTAAGATCGGAATATCGTAAGTCGGACCACCGTAACTCGGAGACTATCTGGAATAAGTAATGTTTTAGGCAATGGCCCTTCACTTACATCCACCAGTCTGGTCTCTATCTGCGATATGAGGGGCCATTGCATGAAACGTCAACCATTATATTTTTTTCCTTTTAAAGCAGTGTAATTGGCGAACGTCCAGGTTTTATGGATAAACTGAAATGTTAAACGCACTCACACATCCACTCAGCACCAGCCTCAGATCATTAACGATTCACATCAACACTTTCTTCTAATCAGCTGGTGTAAGAGTTACCATTTAATGTAACCTTTTAGACACAAAGCGAGTGTCTGTCAAATCCAATAACATTAGTTGTCCTGTCAATGACAATAAAAATACAACTTTGAAATTTTTTTTGTAATTCTATACAATTCAAGCGCACTGCTTTATAGAACTGCATCGGTTCAGGACTTCACAAAGACAAAGATCCTCTGTATACTCTTTGGTTCTATTCGGTATATAGAACCAAAGAGTATGGATCCTTGCAGTCACGAAAGCTTCAAATCTAGAATCCTCTGTATAACCTTAACAGATGTTGAGAAAGTGCTTTTAGCGACCACCTATGAAGGCCAGCACAGCACACTAATGGGTGAGTGGCCAGCACCACGCCCGACCGCCTTTGTCTCCCCAGCGGCGAATTTTAGGCAGCACACCATGGAACTCATTTGAGGCCGAGTCGATCTAGGGGAGGCCCAGGACCGGTTCAGATAATCGTAGCTTGTTGGCCGTGAGCGGGAATGGAACACGGGTCACCGGGTGCGTAGCGCAGCATAGCGCTAACCGTGAGCAGTACTGGACCATACCTCCTGGCGCACAAAGACCTGGAAGAGATCCATGGGCGAGGTGGTGAAGGTCTCGCTAAGGTTCACGCGGCATGTCTCGAACTTGCCGCCGTTGCCTGGCCCCTTAGGGATGGACCCACCACCATATGCTCCCTTTGGAAACATTCAACACCAACAAGAGATTAACGTTTTATTTGGCACATCCACTGATGATGAAGTATAACATATTCACACGCTTTTATATTTTATTGTTGTTCATGCCTTAAGATATTACAACCCTATTATTTTTATACGTACAGGTTTGTTGAAGTCCTGACAGGGCCAAGGTTTCATGCAGTAAAGTTTCAAGCTTCATGGCGACTTTGACTAAGGCACTCTTGTATGGTCACCCTCCTCCTTCCTGCCAACTTGTGACCCCCTGACTTTGGAGAAGTCAGGAAATCCCAATACCTGCTTCTTCACTGGGTCCAGTTTGAGCTTTGGGGCCTGAACTCCGTTGTCCTTCTCTGCTGGAGCACCATCCTTGGCAGGCAGGATCATTCCTTGAGTGAACTCTGCACAAGGCACGAGCGTACATACGTCAGTGGAAATTACGGGAATTACCGAACGATCACTCTTCCACATCAAGTGGCCTCGAGGATGTAAATTGCACGGCGTAACCATCACAAGGCAAGTCACAACGAACCGTGGCGATGTTTAACGCTCTTTGGTTCGAAGCCACACAAGCACGACTTGCCTGATTTGACCTTGCTCATGTAGGCGGCGAGCGCTTTACGAATGCCAGCCTCTCCGGCCGTCCTCATGAGCTGCAGGAGGTCGGTGTCTGGCTCGCCTGACTTCAAGCTCACCGATACCTGTGGGGGGATTCGCGAGATACATTTTTGCAGGGGCTTTGAGAATACGATCGAAAATCAGCAACTTAATAAACGCTAGACGAGAAAGATAAATCTCTTCCGTGGTTCTACGACCGCACACTGTGCTGGGAAACGCAGCGTGCGTGACGCTGGGAGATGTGGCGCACGTGTCGCAAGAAAACGAGGCATGCGCAAAGAAGCCTGGAGGTGCCACTTACGTCGATGTCGTCCACGTCGTTTTCCTCCGAAAGGTTGGGGATATTCACGATGCCGTTATACTTCACTCCGGTTTTTGATGTCCCTTTGTGAGCAGAAACATTTTCACTTCTTTAGAAATGTTTTTTGTGCTTAGTTACGGATTACACACCAATACAATTCGGATTGTGTAGCTTCTAAATGCAATGTAAACTCAAGACGCCATACTGAAGCTGACTGCCATCGTGGTGTATTTTTGAACGTAGTGTTTGCTCCAAACGCAATCAGTGAACGGGGTAGCGCCAGGGCTATTGGATGTGGTCAGAAAATTAAGAGTTAAAAGTATTCAGAGAAACTCTTCAATAGACTTTGGTCACACCCTGTACAAATACTTTATGGGAAGTCACATTTACAGTCCATAAAACTCCTATTTCATATTTACAACAAATTAACTGTTTATAAAAGTACACCTTTGTGTTTATGGGTTGTGGAAAAATCTAAATGTAAAAAAATATAACAGCTATCTCAAGAATGTTTAAGGTTCAGTGTCACATACAAAAAAACACACATTTTTCACATTGGCAACTCTAATTTAGATTGCAGCATGCCATCAGCCCAATTTGTTTTGTAAAAAATATATATTTCCATATAAAAGTGCGCACAAACTTGCATTTTTAAGATAGGGTTGCTGGGCGACAGCACCCGAGGTGAACAACTTGTTTGAAGGCTGTGCCCATGAACTCATCCGACCTGGCGCCAGCATTTCTAAAGATTCCGTTTGGAACAAAAAAAATAGGATTCCAGACAGGAGGGGGCAGAAAGGCCCTGTGGCCATTTCCGCCTGTTGAGGGGACAGGAGGAGGGGGGGCAAAACAAAATGCTGACTCATCCTTTCTAGATTTAAAGCTTTCGTGACTGCAAGGATCCATACTCTTTGGTTCTATTCGGTAAAGTCACGTAGGTAAAAAATAAAACAAAAATCACGACGTTTCGGCCACAACACAAGCGGCCTTCATCAGGTGGCCGAAACGTCGTGATTTTTGTTGTTTTATTTTTTACCTACGTGACTTTACCGAATAGAACCAAAGAGTCTGACTCATCCTGTCAGGCTCGTAGCTAGATATAAGACAGGTCCTCTCTGAGGCGATATTTCCCTGTGCCGTGTGTTGTGTCCTCCAAAGCTTCTTCAGGAACTGAATTCGTGAGCGAATCGTCGGCCATCACACCGAAAAAACATGGGAGAGTTAAGGGAGCAGCACAACCGCAAAACCCCGACGCAGTCGATGCGTTTGTTGTTTTGCGTGCGCGTGTGAACGCTTCCCCATCCTGGGGTCGCTAAGGTGTGCGCGCCCACCTTTCCACGCGAGGCCGATGTCCCACTCGTAGAAGACGATCAGCTTGCCCTTGCGGTTGTTGCAGGAAGCTTCGCCCTCGATGCGCGTCACCTCTGTGACCTCGCAGACGCCCTGGGCACCCTCCACCTTCACGGCTAGCAGCAGCTCCTTGAGGAGCATCTCGGACCAGTGCGTCACATCCCGCTCCGTCCTAGCCCCATCGCAAATCACCGTGGGTTAAGTGCATTTGTGACACAGACCGGCGCCTTAATTTCTAAATGTGAGGGAGAAAAAGTGATTTCTAATTTAAATATTTGACCCCTTCATGACTTGCTGGCGAGTGTGACTACACAGTAAGGATTATGCCGGTGCAGCGATCCAATTGTTAATTCGGGAATGAATTATTTTATGGTTTACTTTGTACTTGACACTTGTTTACTAGTTTGAGTCATTTGTAGTTTTGTTCAGTCCAATAACCTAAGTGTAACTTTGCCATATCATTTGTATAAATTGCAATCAAGTTGATGCATGTATTATGAGCATAAGATTCAAGTTTCATCGATACATTGTGACATGCCCTCGTAGCGATATACCTAACCCCTGTCATCGGAGCAAGCACTGTGGTAGGAATTTGGACAATGTTCGGAATCGATGGTATTTGCTTGTAAAACAGTCACTTGATTGAAGCAATTCACTTTCAGGAATTGCTTCAATCAAGTCGGTTTTGGAGATGCAGCAGCCTGCGTGTCTGTATTTCTGGGGTAAGGTGAGAAACAGAAACAGCTCCTAAATCTCTCTTATATCTTCTCCATCCCGCTGCCCTCAAAGCATTGCGCACAAGCAGGTAAATATCATCAGCCGCATCACCAACCAACCGTTACCATCTGCGGTGCTTAAAAAGTAACCAAGTAACCTCCCCAGCCACCGCTTTTTCCAACTGATGGAAACGCTATGAGGACGTCTCAGCCGCGAATGAGCCGCTGGGGCTCGACACATTCTGGACTAAACATCTCAGCCGTTTAAATGACGCAACACAAATATATACGACAGTTTCTCTCTCTCTCTCTCGTAACTGCAAGGCTGCTTGATGTTTCATTGAACGTTTCAAGCCACCATTTATTTCTCTTGAGATGACACTGCGTGGTCATTAACATATGTAGGCTTGACGTCGCACTCCCATAATGGGTCACCTGTAAGTCAAACATTTTATTCCCATTCATTCACGCTCACGCAAAAGGGCACACAACCAGTACGGGGGCACGGCCAGTACGGTACAATGCCTGGACGTGCGGTTAACACAAGATCAGAGGGCGATTTTGCCTCATTGCCTCTTCCCTTCAGCTCCCCGACCACACGGGGTGCAATGCGTCGCCCCAGGCGCTAGGGGGCGCTGTGTTCGCATGTGCGGCGCTCGGGTGAAAAACAACAGCGTCCGCCGATCGGCACCGGGGGCAGTGTTGGGCCATGCGGTGCGACGCATTTGTGTTAACGGGCGAATCGTAACAGTTGCACGGTAACCATAATATAGTTTATATTGGGTTTTTTTTGTTGGGGGGGTGGAGGTGGGGTTAGATCGCGCAAATAATAATGAGTCGTTAAACCCGTGACCACCCGACAGTTTTACGACACATTTATATTTACGCGATTTAAACCAAAACATATTGTGGATATTGGTCGCGAAAGCCTACGTGATAATAAGTTGCACGGCAACATGGGGAAGACCCACGGTTGGGGTTAGTTAGGAACAGGTTTAGGGGTTGTGGCGGTAAGGCAGATAGTTTGAGTTAGTGTTCAGGATCGAGTTAAGAGTCTGGGGTAAGCGATATGTTTAACACGTAGGCTTTCGCGACCAATATTATTCATACTAAAGGTTTTTGGGTTAGATCGCGTTATTTATAAATGTGTCGTAACCCTCCACCACCCGACACGGCCAAACAGTAAAAAATGTGTCACAACACACCGGTGGGCTAAAGTAGTGAACTATTTGTCCTTTGTAAACATGACACATTTTTTTACTGTTTGGCCGTGTCGGGTGGTGGAGGGTTACGACACATTTATAAATAACGCGAACTAACCCAAAAACCTTTATTATGAGTAAGCGATATGGTTGGAGTTCGGGTTATTGATAGGTTGGCCAACCGATTGGCTGCAGCATGGTTACTCACGGCATCTCACACTGGGAGCAAGAGCACGAACGATGCGGCCACGCACTGCCTCGTTTAAACGATGAGAGCCGGGGACGTGATGGGAGATCAACGAAAACGCGCGCGCCCACCAAAACCTCGCACAAGGCTCGAGTGGCAACCCGCTTAACCCGTCCCACCAACCACAAACATCGTCAAACAAAAGGCGACGGCGCCTCCACCCCTCGACCATCCTTCTGGCACCTTCTCAGACGTGGGACAGCGCCCTCTTATCGACCCAAGCGGAACAGAGTTCCCTTGCCGTCCCTGCGTCTCAAGATATTCCAGTCACCCGTGTGTCGTTGTTACTCTGCCCCCAATACTAATGTCTCCCCACACCCCTAAGCCCCGTGGTAACCCGAACCGCCGTGACCCCACTGGTTCGCGTCCTGAGTTACAGCTAGCAAGGTCCCTCTGGCTCCGAAATCAAAGCTCATTTTGATCCCTCCCCCACCCCACCCAATTACCTATGTTGTCCCTCTGTCTCCAGTCTTTAGATCCCAGGTCCTCGCTGTTGGATGTTCCCCAGGTATATCTCTCTCTGGTCCCCTCCGGGTCCCCGTAGTAATTCCCGATATCCCAAGTATTATTGGTGCCCTGGGTTTACTACCTCCCTTGGTACCATTGGCCTAGCTATCGAATCGTTCAGTGCAACTGCACCGGGGTCCACGGGCAGAAGGGACCCAAGGCCCCGGGATCCATGACGCTGAGAGGATGCGGGTGGTGGTGGTGGTGGGGGAGCATTGGAGAGGCGGCCCCATTTCCCTTCTTGCACCAAGGCCGACTCGCACCACGTTACGCCACTGCCGATCTCCGCCGAGTCGTCTCTCGTCCCACTGAGGTCTCCTTATCCACCCCCACCACAGGCAACGTAAGGGGCCTCCAAGGCGGCCCCAGCCCCCCCTATCAGTCAATTATTATTGCCCTAGCCCCCCACACTCAGCCACCCCTAGCTCCCAACAATTGCTGCTCTCCTCCTTTATGCTGACAACGACCCCCCACCACCACCACCACTTATCCCATCTCCCAGGTCCCCACGCCGCTAGGCTTCCCAACCCACTGCCCCCCCCTCGACACCATCTGTCCCCGCCGGCGGCCCCCACCAGTGCCAGTTGTTGACGTTGGTCGCGTCGGCGCGCTCCTCCACGATCCAACGCGGGTCGCCCTCGCCCCACTTGGCCATGACAGGGAGAGGAGGAGGAGGGTTGGTGGTGGTGGCGGTGGCGGGCGGGCGGGCGGGAGCGGCTCCTTCCTCGCAGCGCTCGGGAGAATTTACGCGAGGCAACGGCGGCGGCGGCGACGACCGGAGAAGCAGTGACCAGGGGGAGGGTAGGTGAGGAGGAGGAGGCTGGTCGAGGGAGGGGGGGTGCTCGTTTATCGCAGTCGGCGGCGAGCAGAGCAGAGCGGCGCTGCCACCTCCACCACGCGGCCCGGCGACTTCACCTCTGACCCGGAAGGAGAGAAGCTTCCCGAACCGGCAACACGAGAGAAGCGGGCGGCGGCCCACAGCCAATTAGCGCGCGGCACCGACGCGCCACGCCAAGGCCACGTGGTTGGTCGTCGTGGTGGTGGTGCGGTGGCTTATGATGAGGGGGAGTCACGTGGTGGTGGTGGTGAGGGAGGGTGAGGTGCACGTGGTTCAGTTCATAGTTCCATTTATTTGGTATAGCCCTGCGAGCCATTCGGCTCTTAAATCGGGTGCAACCGCAACAAACAAGAAACAAAATACATGAACAATAAAACATCTTAAAGTGACTGTGTGTGACTTGGTGCAAACAGAAAATCCAGGGGAAAAAAACATCAAAATATTCCTGAAAAAGCACCGTGCACCAACGCTGTGTGCAAAAATCCCTGTGAGGGTGAAGTGCGTTGGGTAAGTTAGTCACGTGGTCATGGTGAGGTGCGTGGTGAGGGTGAGTGATTCACGTGGTCATGGTGAGGTGCGTGGTGAGGGTGAGTTCATAGTTCATTTCATAGTTCATTTATTTTGGTATAGCCCTGTGAGCCATTCGGCTCTTGAATCGGGTGCAACCGCAACAAACAAAAAACATGAACAAGAAAACATCTTAAAGTGATTATGTGACTGTGCAAACAGAAAATACAGGAAAAAAAATATCAAAATATTCCTGAAATAGCACCGTACACCAACGCTGTGCGCAAAAAATCCCAGTGGGATGCAAGTCAAAATAACAACAACAACCACAAGACAACTAAGATTAAGGCCATCAGTCAACTCCGTATTACAATAAACAAAAACATGGCCAAAAAAAACTTTTCGAAATCACCAAAATAAAAGCCATAAATCCAATGTAACAGTGATCATAGGGACTGTGACCCAATTTTTTACAATAAACTATATAAATTAATTATAACACCAAAATCTATAGTGATTCACGTGATCATATGGTGAGAGAGGGTGAGGTGCCTGGTGAGTGAGTCACGTGGTCATAGTGAGGTACGTGGGGTCAGTCACGTGGTCATAGTGAGGTACGTGGTGAAGGTGAGTCACGTGGTCATTGTGTGTGAGTGTGAGGTGCGTGGTGAGTCACGTGGTCATGGTGAAGTGTGGTGAGGGTGAGTGACGTGGTCATGGTAAGGGAGTGTTAGGTGCGTAGTCAGGGTGGGAGTGAGACACGTGATCGTAGTGAGAGAGCGTGAGGAGCGTGGTGAGGATGAGTGAGTCACGTGGTCATAATGAGGGAGAGGTGCGTGGTGAGAGTGGGTCACGTGGTCACGGTGAGGGTGAATGAGTGAGACACGTGATCATAGGGAGGGTGAGTGAGTCACGTGGTAATGGTGAGAGGGTGAGATGCGTGGTGAGGTGAGGGTGAGGTGCGTGGTGAGGTGAGTGAGTCACGTGGTCATGGTGAGAGAGGGTGAGGTGCGTGGTGAGGTGAGTGAGTCACGTGGTCATGGTGAGAGAGGGTGAGGTGCGTGGTGAGGTGACTGAGTCACGTGGTAACGGTGAGAGGGTGAGGTGCGTGGTGAGGTGAATGAGTCACGTGGTCATGGTGAGAGGGTGAGGTGCGTGGTGAGGTGAGTGAGTCACGTGGTCATAGTGAGAGACGGTCAGGTGGGTGGTGAGGTGTGTCACATGGTAATGGTGAGAGGGTGAGGTGGGTGGTGAGGTGAGTCACGTGGTCATGGTGAGAGAGGGTGAGGTGCGTGGTGAGGTGTGTCACGTGGTAATGGCGGGAGGGTGAAGTGGGTGGTGAGGTGAGTCACGTGGTCATGGTGAAAGGGTGAGGTGGGTGGTGAGGTGAGTGAGTCACGTGGTCATGATGAGAGTGGGTGAGGTGGGTGGTGAGGTGTGTCACGTGGTAATGGCGAGAGGGTGAGGTACGTGGTGAGGTGAGTCACGTGGTCATGGTGAGAGACGGTCAGGCGCATGAGGGTGAGAGTCAATGAGACACGTAGCTATGGTGAGATGGGGTGAGGTGCATGAGTGGTAGTGAGTGTGAAATCCATGCATGGCAAAAGACTTTATAGACGTGGTCACTAGAGGCTGTAACTACTGCTGCCAGAATGTTTTATCTTGCTGTGGGGAGTTTGGACCATAAACTACGCTAAATCACTCCTCTGGCACCGCTTGCGAGATCTAAATCAGTATTTTTCATTTTCAAGAGGCGGTTCAAATGTTAGAGCAAATCGTTTTTTTTTTACGCGCAAAAAAAGAATCGTTTACAATGCAATTTGCTTTTATAAAGTGTCGTGAGTTGTGTCGGTATTTGATGACTTTTACAGCAGAAAATTATGGGGGTCGAATGCTCCAAAGGCAATTGACGCGACCGTTTTGACCGGTAGAAGTGAGAATTGAGACAATTCACAGATAGAGAGAGACACGGTCATAAGATGCATTTCTTGAGCCTGGATGTGAACTGGTGCGGAGACCCGGCAAGTGCAAGATATACAGTGGGAAGAGACTTCTAGTCTGCAGCAGCAGAGAGAAAGACGCCTCATGCCGAGCACAGGTTAACCGAGAGCGTTGAAGGCCTTGGTTGCTGGGGCACGCTGCAATGTTGACCCAATCACTGCTCTGAAAAATACGGATACACTGTCATTATAATTCACAATGGCTTACGTTTCACGTGCAGACCTTGTTGGTAGCAGTGAAGGGATGAATGGTGGGTGACTCGACCGGAATGAATATAAGAATGTGTGCATGCCGGTGGAATGCACGATGATGACGATGCTCCCCAGCGGGATTTGTGGAAATTGATGTTAAGGCAGGACAATTGAAGGCCAGGTGAAATTGTGGCTCGAATGTGGTTTTGAATGGAGGTGAATTACAACTGCTGCTTTGCTGTTAAACATGAAGCCTGGGGTAGGACTGTTAACCCCTCAAGAGGACGATAATACATTTGCTGTCTTGAGGCAATTTCCCTGCGGTGTCTCTCATAGGATTTCTTTTTTCATGGAGAACTTTCCAGAATGTTTAATTCTCCACGTATCCAATTATTCTATTCATTGCTGGTGTCATGCTGCGTGGCTTCTTCCAAAACCCAAGGTTCAATCATTTGCCCCCAGACCACCAAATGAAAGTGCCATTATTTTGAGGGAGTAGAGAAGTGGCACTGTGCCACCGTGGTATAAGCAAAACGGATCCGAGTTTGATTCCCAGCCATGGCTAACATCAGTGGCGAGTGACGTCTGACCTTGTGCTGGGCACTTTCACCATTCACCAACGTGCACTGGAACATGGATTTGGGTAGATCTTCATCCAGCAGTGGATTGACAAAAGCTCTGTGTGGTGGGTAATTGTCAGGCGTAATACGCCGCCACCACTACTGGAAAATATGTAGCTCCAGTCAGGACCCAACAGGGGGCAACAGCGGGTCCGGCCTGCACCAAGTAGTACTGGTGGGTCAGGCAATCTGGAGGGCGGTTAGGAACCGGAGGTGGACACCCCAGGCCCCCAGTGGGGGCTGGGGGATTGCGCAACAACCTAGGTCCCTCCAGAAGGTTCCAGAGAGTGGGCGTGGCCAGGGGCGGAGTGACCCTGGGAGCCCCATAAAAGCCGGACCCCAGAGCGGCTCGGGCAGTCAGCATCAAGCTGAATACCGAAGAGCTCGCCTGAAGACCAGGACCCTGAAGATCCCTGGACCCGACGTCTTTATCAGGGCCGGGTCTGAGTGGGCCAGTGGTCGAGACCCGAGGACCTTGGCTGGGTCGGGTCAGCCTCCCCTAGGTCCCGTTAGCCGGAGGGCTAAGATTAGGGGCCATTACCCCTTCGTGTTAGGGACCCCGTGTGTTATTGTTAAATAAATACGTGTTGCCTCCTAAAGAAGACTCCGTCTTCATACAACCCACTACACATGCGACAAGCGCATTTAACGAATTCCTAACGCTTAAAACTATTTTTGGAAGCGATTTCTTTGATGGCTTGGTGCAGTGGTAGTGAAGGCGGAGCTAAAAGGGGCACGCAGGTTAAGCCGTATGGGAGCCCATTGAGGCGTGACACTTTGGCGTAAGATGTGTGGTAATTGCAAGGTGGGAATGGAAAAATTACACGAACGTTAATTAATTGCTAAAAACAGCAAATATCGCGAAGATTATACGGTGCAGTCTTGAACATAGATATATTTGATTATGGTGGTGGAGTGGTGGAACAGTGGTTTGCGCACTGCCGCTGCAGCATTCACCAAACATTTGTTGTATATGTGTATGTAGACAACCGTGCTGATCGCAGCTGCGGGGGAAGGACAAAGAAAATTAACTAAAGCAGTTCGAAAGAAAAATTCGTTACAATCTCGATTTAAAAGTTCATAGCTCCGGTGGCTTCCTAATATCGGAAGAGCGTTCCAGACAGCCGCAGAAGCGCATCTAAAAGCGCGCGATGCAGTGACTCTCTTTGTTCGATAGCTCGCCAAAAGCCGCTGCGACATTGTTGTCCTCATGTCAATACTAGGCTCGTCATGAGGACGAGGAGGAGACAGACTGGAGGAAGCAAGGGAAGAGAAGGACAGATGGCAAAATTGTCACGTTTCACGTGTATCTGTGTAACCAGTTGAGAACTCGAGATACCAGCATGAGTCGTTTGCAAGAGTGACCTCGGGCACCTAATAGACTGGAAGGGATGAGCTCGGGCAAAGGAGAGATAAGAGGAAGGAAATGAAGGGGAGGAGAGATGGAAACAGACTGGAGGAACAGCGGAAAGAGATGACACATAGAGTGGGGTGGAGTGCTTAGAAGGTGCAGGAAGAGGGGGGAGCAGGAGGATGGAAGAGCGACTGGAGGGAGGGAGGGGATGAGACTGGCAGGCACAGCTGTGCTCCGGTGCTGACTGAGATCTTGGAACGACGTATTTATTCCTATGGGAGCTGATGGGAAGTGTTGTTGGGGGAGGGGGGTGCTACTCCTCCACCAAGGGGTGGCGTGGATGGTTGGGGGGGTGCTAGGCTTGAGCTGCAGTGAGCGCTGTCTTGTGGGTTCCATCGCAATCGGTTCCACTGCTGGCAGGCGGGGGCACTGTAACCGGTGCGATTCGAATTGCAACAGTGGTTGTAGGCTTTCGCGACCAATATTATCCATACTAGTTATAATAACATTTACAATTGTGGGAAGTCGCTCACTACACGAGTGCTGTACTCGTGTAGTGAGCGACTTCCGAGCCACGTCGAGTAGAAGGCTTCTTGTAAAAGCACACAGGGCGATACATTACATAACGCAGCTACACATCGGCGATCCTAACACATCCCATCTCCGGCATACGCTACGCTAGCTGTCCGACTAGCACAGCGACGGCGACGGAGAGGGTCTTGCAGGAGATCAGCCACGTGGTCGGAGACGAAGAGATGACGATGAGCAGCGACACAGCCAGGACCCAGGACTCACAACAGCAGCCGAACTTCTGGTTCGGCCCCCCTTATAAGCTCCCCGGCGCGGCCAAGCCCCGCCTCTGGCCACCAAGGCCCCTTCCAGAATCTTCGAGCAGGTTCCCAGAGCCTCTGGACTAACTCCGCCTTTCACCTTTATCCCAGATACATTACGCAATACCCCCATAACCGCAATTACCCCTTCAGGCCGACAGGTGTCACCCTGTCATTACACTAGTAATGAATTGCCATGTTTTGTTTACATGCCAAACCTTACCAGTTGACTGTATCGGGTGGTAACGGATTTAACGACGCATTTTTATGTACGCGATCCAACCCTAAAAACCTCTTAGTATTTGAATCCGTGGGGTATCCACGCCAAATCCCTCCACATTTTGGCCTGAAGAGTTAACAATCTATCCTGGGATTCATTTCGTCCCTATTCGAGCGCTCAACTATGGTGGAACGTGTACACGCTGCGCTGTAGCTTCTTCAAAATGTGACTGCTTCTCAGGAGCCTGCACAGCAATAGTCGGCATCTTCATTTGATAGGCAGCAGAAAGAGGAAAGCCTCGAACCAAATACTTAAATGTTAAATAGCAGTAGCTGCAGAAACACGCTGTGTTGTGCATGCCACACGCAACAGTCTAGAACTCTGATAATGACATCACCCCCCCCCCAGCCAGCCACTTACAACCGAATATCCTACAACTTTACAACCACTTCCAACTTACGAGCTCAATACAATGAACGGCGAGAGGAGGGCGATTACGGTGCATACCGTCGGGGTAGAAAGAAAAAGCAGGCGGATGAGCCGATGGAGACCAATCCACGTGGGATTTGTGCCGTGGGGGGGGGGGGGGTCGTTGTTAATGAACGCTTTGCACCGGGTGGCTTGTGTCAGGAATTACTGTGGCAATTGCGCGGTCGCCTGCCGCAAAGGGAGGTCAGAGTTTGGAATGGGGAAATGTTCGGCCTCCTGCATTGCGTGTTCGCGCTGGGTAGAGCAGACCCTCGATGCGCAGGGTTCTCAACGAAAACACTGTCGCTAGTCCCAACACTGATGAGAGCCACTGTAGCACGGACTAACCTAAGCACCCAACTCTAGCACGGACTATCCTGAGCACCCAACTCTAGCACGGACTATCCTGAGTACCCAACTCTAGCACGGACTATCCTAAGCCCTAACTCTAGCACGGACTATCCTGAGCACCCAACTCTAGTACGGACTAACCTGAGCCCTAACTCTAGCACGGACTAACCTGAACTATAACTCTAGCATGGACTATCCTGAGCACCCAACTCTAGCACGGACTAACCTGAGCCCTAACTCTAGCACGGACTATCCTGAGCACCCAACTATAGCACGGACTATCCTGAGCACCCAACTCTAGCACGGACTAACCTGAGCCCTAACTCTAGCACGGACTATCCTGAGCCATAACTCTAGCACGGACTAACCTGAGCACCCAACTCTAGCACGGACTATCCTGAGCTTAAATGCCGAGGCTTCGTGACATATATTGGGTCACGACGGCGCTTGGTGCCAGTTGCTGTTAAAGAGGAGAACCGGAGTGTAGATGGCCCTCTCTGCCAGCAGGGTGTGCTAAGGCACCAAAGAGGGTCGCTGAGGGGCATGGCTCTGGTGGCTGGCGGGGTGAGGTCATCTGGGGACGTAGCAGCCCAATTGGCTGGCGTGGGCATGTGACAGGACGTGGACCGAAAGGTGATATAAGGGACAAGTGGTCGAAGGCCCACGACCTTCTGGTAAGGGGGCGTGGTCAAGGCGGAGCGAGGCCACGCTGGGGGGCATAAAAGGAAGGTCCCGAGGTCCGATCCGGGCTGTCTTCTGGAATGGAACCCGCCGTGCAACGTCTCTTCGGTCTCCGGACTTCATGCTCGGCATCGTGGGTCAGGCAGTGTGTAGTTACCCCGTGGTGGTTACCACTATATAGTTATCCCGTTGTACGTTTATATAGTTACACCGTTGTGATCAGAGAATAAACGTTGCCTCCTAAGTCGTATACTACACGTATGCCTGCGTCAAAGGGTGAGGGGCACCCATTCCCAAATAACTCTTCTTGCTCTTAAACAATGGGCACGGGGAGCACGGAGTTGCTGACCATCGCCTCGCGATTCCTTCCCCCGCGCCGTCGAGCCCAGCAAACGGCGTTCCTCACCGAGGCGGCAACGAGCGAGCGATTGGGGGGCATCACAGGCGGCGGGAGTTAATCCCAACCATTGGGGTCGACGGACTCATTACCAATCGCCTGTGTCGCGTGTATTTTAGATAACAAATTGCCAACCACTTTGGGTGATGTCATATACCGGTTACAAATTGTCATGTTGCGAAATTACATTCCATATTTCAATTTGCAATCGACTGTGGACGATGGCGTTATGGATGGTAGAACGCGCAGATAGGACTGTCAAAGCGAATTCCAACCTTGGGGGGCGAACACTAAGAGGGAGATTTGAATCACAGGTGATGCAAATGCTGCCCATGTCTGCAGGGGGCAGCTAATTCCCCTTTGGCCGCACAAACGAGGCCATTGATCGGGTGTTGTTTGCCGCCGCCGCCGCTAAGAAGATGCATCATCCACAGCTGCGTAGCTCTGCCAGCGCGCCGCTAATGGAATCGTCTGCTCGTGCCTCCGATCGATAGATACCTGGGGCGGGGGGCAATGTTCGAGATGCGAATTAATGGGTCGGGGGGGTGAGGACGAGGACAGAGCGAAAGAGGGCGAGGGAAGGTGGAGGGATTGGGGCAGCACGGTGGAATGGAGGGGATGAAGGCGAGGTGAGGATGGTGGAGGGGAGGGGGATGGTGGAGGGAGGGGGATGGTGGAGGGAGGGGGATGGTGGAGGGAGGGGGGTGGTGGAGGGGAGGGAGGGAGGGAGCTGTCACGTCGTGTGGGCGCCTGAGGACACGGAGCGGGGATCGACGGCGGTGAATCTGGCGTCCTGTCGAGGTGCTCGGTAGAAAGGCCCTCCTCGGCGGGAAGGCGAGCAAGAGGACGAGGGGCAGAAAACGGAGGGAGAAACGTTGAGAAGTGGATCTGTCCCGGGATAGAGGAACGATCGGGAAGAGCAGAGGACAGGCAACGTTGTAGAACCGTGGCCGATTAATTTATTTCCAAGAGACGGCACAATTGGTTGTTTGATTGGTTATTTTGATTGGTTGATTGATTGGTTAATCGATTAGCGGTCACTGTCACATGCGGTGATAACGGTGCAACAGCAGTGGTGCCTGGACATGTAACGATTGGTTAGCTGAAATCGATTTTCATGCTCGCGATACACTCACAGTCCTGCGAGTAAACATCGATTGTTTACATTTGTGTGTCCGGCATATACAATTGGCTGTCGTGTCCTCTGCAACCACGATGTAAAAAAAAATGAACAGATTTTTATTTGACCCCCCCCACACACACCATGATGGTTGATTGATGTACGGTGGTTCGTGAAAGGTTATACAGACTTAACAGCGGTGTCATCGTGCTGCTGCCATTGGCAATCGTCATCATCGTCGTCGTAATTAGCCACGAGAACACGCACCGAGAAGACACCCGAATTGTCATCGTAACTTTCAAGCCACCACAAGATGTGCGCGACGACATCATCATCATCATCGGAAAGCCCTAAATCCGGCAGTCCATTGAGAATGTCTCGTCGATCATTTCTAGTCAGATAATTATTACTGCAGCCGCTTACGACGATTAGTAAGGCAACGATGCTCAGTGAAATGTGTCATCATTACTTTACCGTTTGCCGAGTAATGTTCATGCTGCGGGGAGGTCGATCGCGATTCACGACGGCATGTTGGGATGGAGATGGATGTCACTTTAAATCCACGTCCCGGTCGCCCCCGCTGCCTCCTCCGCGGGCCGCGGTGCGCGTTCACGTGGGGGGAGAGGGTGGGGGGAGGGGGTGGGGGGAAGGGGTGAGGTGGGGGGTGGCGACTCATGAAGATGAATGGGGCGGAACGACTGGGATGGCGTCGGCGTTTGAAATGTGGCGAGAACCGCACGGCGCTCGCCGCTAATGAGAAGGGGAACGCTGTGACAGCGTCACCCTAACATCCTGCACAACTCTCGTCCACCCGAGGCTACCCGCCTGCCGATCCTCTTAACTAATGCCCTTGATGATGATGATAATGGCAAAGAGAGAGAGAGAGGCAAGCGGTGTATGTCAGAAGAGGGAATTTTGATCACACACAAACCCGCGTCGCGACCCGCACATGAAGACTCTGATCCACCGCTGACATCTCTCGGCTTGTGACGACTCCCGCTCGACGGTGCCAGCGAGCGCCGGCGCCCCTGACTTATTGACTTGTGCGCCGATTAATAATACATCTGAGCGAGCTGCTTCTCTTGCATTTACCGCTTTGCCAATATTGCCGTGGAGTGTCTTTGCGTGGTTTATTGTCAGATGTTACGTTGGGTGTAGCTTCTGCACACCCAGGAAATCATTAAATCTGTGCTCTCTTAAATGGTGTTGTGTTACACACTTAAGCGACTCCTTTGACAAAAAAAAAATATGTGGAACGTGCCAGGGAGCTCGGTGGCCACAGTTCTGAACTAGCACTGCTGAGATCCTGGGTTCGAATCCAGGCGGGATCCAGCTACTCGTGATGAAACCGGTTCCCGAGTGTGTTGAATTGAATGTTTTCGCCCGGTCACCAATGCAACTAAAATCCGAATATGACAGTTAAAAAATGATATTGCTATACTGCTGGGTGACAACAATTTCATTGTTTCAGGGCATGTGGTGAGAAAGTGCAGCTCCTAGTGTGTTGAAAAAAAAAAGTATACGTGACATGATCTCAGAAAAAGTTATGTATCTCCTTCTGAGAGCTGTTCTCTAGCAAGGGTTGAATCACTGTTTCGATTCGACGCTTCATATGGTGACTTTTGCCCAATTGCGCAATTAAAATAATTGGGGGGATTTTTTTTAAATAAACGAGTCGTGAACCCCTTGCTCCACAACGGAAATCGGAGACAGCTTTCATTGCCATATTCTTCTCGCAATCCTCCTGTACTCGGAACACTAAACGTTATTGCTTTTTTGAATGACAAGATAATATGTATTTGATGGGGTTTTTCTATTCTCTAGGATTAAAATAGTATTCTGGCGAAGAAAATGCATTCATAGGAGCACAAATGGTTAAGTTAGAGAAGTTTTAAATGAACCATCTCAGTCTTCTATATTCGTTGCTCCCACCTCTTTCGTGTCATTATTATTATTAAACTTTCCCGAACTTCTTCCGCCGTCTGAACTCAATGTTTATTTGTTACACGCAGAATCTCAACGTTGCCACTTACCCAGATCGTTTCGGTGGCAGCGCACACGCGGCCGCTAACAATATCGTTATTATTGTGGTGGAGAGAAGCCCAGCCAGCAGCCAGCCAGGAAGCTTGCTCGCGTTGTGATTTGAGAAACGGAGTCGCGTGCCTTCACGCCGCACATGTCTCGGGGCTTTCTGGATCGATGCAGGAGTTGGCCACGGTGCTGGAAGAACCTCGATCCACAGGTGCCGCTTGCCGCTGGGACGAACAGCGCCGGTGCGGCAGTGCCGTGGGGGGGGGGGGGGCGGGGGTCGTGCGTCCACCCGCCCCCCCTCGCGGGAGCCGTGCGCGTGGTACCTCTTTAGATCCACGCACGCGTCTTGCGTGGCCAGTGGCAGCCTGTGCGGTGCCACCCCAGCTCCGTTGAAGTTTGTGCATCGCCACTTTATTATTTCCCTTATGTTGCCATAAACACTGCGGGGGCTTTCGCGGCTGCTGTGCCACTGCCTTCGCCGCGTAGCTCCCCGATGCGTTTTCGGGTTGTACCGCGCGTTGTTCGGCGCGATGTCCGACGTTTCGCTCCACGTGCCGAGACCTTTCTTCGTGCCGAACAACAATGCGGTACAACTCGGACGCACATGGGAGAGCTGTGCAGTTTGTTTATTTCCCCACGCACGTTTTTTTATTGTATTTCGTGTATCCTTTTTTTATATATATATAATGTAAGCTATAGAAATTGTGGGTGAATAGCAATGGTCAGTTCTTCTTAGTACTGCCGAAACGCTTCTGGCTTGAGGGCTGTCGATAGCCGCATGGGCAGTGCTCCGCCAAGAGAGAAGCGTGCTGCGTTGCAACTCAACAAATTAATTCCTTATATTTTACACAACATTCGCATGAGTGGGACATCTCTCCCCTCTCGTCTTGATTTGCAATTTTCATGTATAAAGATCGCTTTCCCAGACATACTCTGTGACCTACAGTATTGTCGGATGTCCACCGTGAAAATAAGCGATGTTGGGCTGTCACCTGCCCGCTCGTGGATTTGGGGGCTTTGATTGATTGATTTATATTTGGCCTCGTCGTCGAAGCACAAATTGGCCACGGCGTGTTGGCGCACGCGCTTTCCCCCTGCTCGATAGCAGCCCGACGCATTTCCATCCCCGCCCATGCGAATATTTTAGGCAATCTCTGTAAAAAAAAATCCTTTGCTGAAACATTGTTGAGCAGATCTGTAAGGAGGAGGTGGAGGGGGTTCACAGATGACTGAGCCCGTAACCGCTGAGATCTTGGGTTTAAATGCAAGTTGTCGCAGGTCTTAGCCCCAGTGCAGTCACCATTGACATCACGCAGTGTAGGACTTGATGAGCGGAACGTGCTGTGCATGAGCGGCCGTGGTTTTGACTTGGCTGGGGCAGGAATGAGCGTCTGCATGGCTGTCATTGGGAAAGGCCCTCTCGTGAGTTCGGCAGGGAGCTCTGCCTTCATGCGAATCCCCATATATGGCTCGATAATGTCATTTATTTCATAATGCCGTTTATGATCCAGGAATGCTTTATTTTTTTATATTTGGCCATTTATAAAATAGTAATGTGTTTAACATATTGCAGCGAATTGCATCTCAAAACGCTATAGAATTTGTAACGTGCACAGATTCCACATGGAGGCGCAAGGGAAACCACGGACACAGGGCATGGAAGGCAGCCAGCACCAGCGCCAACAACTGCCCAAGTTCTGTGGTCCTATATTGGGCTGTTTGGCCGACTACAATTTAACGAGTGGTTACGTACTAATTTAATATCATGACCTAAGTGGAAGGCCATGATCGCCAACGTCATTGAGAAAGGGCATGACACATACAGAGCGAGAGATAAACTCAGTCAAGGACGGTATTGCACCCCGAGAAAATGCACCACCCTTACGAGGGGATAACGCTCTAAGGTCTATACAGACCCGGTTCCTCAACCCGCTCGCTGTAATCGCCTCGCCACTTCGCAGCGATCCATCAAACGTCCGAAGAGGCTCTGGGTTTACAGGTCACGCGCCACCACGCTGGGACACAGCGTGCGGATAGCGTGCGTCTTTGAGCGCTGCCAGGTGCTCAAGCCGCCTCAGTTTCCTGATGGGCCCTCGCTCAAAGGTCGATTCCGGTTAAAGAGGTCGGCGGCAATTAGTTCAGTGGAGTACCGAGGGACGCTCGGCACAGAGCTCCAGTCAGCGCTCGCCCGCTCTCGCTCGCCAGTGGCGGGGGACGTCTTCCCTGGGACGAATGGTGCGTGGCCTAGCCCGGCGAATGCGCCGTGTCGTCGAGCCGCCGAGCCAGCAACTCGGACAAGTATGAGTTGGAGTCCCTCTGCCTTGGTGGCCCAAGAAGCTGACGGGGCCAGACTGTGAGAATTGTCCATGGCCCTCTGGATCTAAATGTGTTCCCTTTTGCATCGTGAATGTATGGCGTACGTCAACCTAGAACAACCAACGACGTGGCCATTTATGGTTCATTGTATCAGTGCTGCAGCACAGATGGGGCCATTGCGATCGGAACAAACTAGAATGACAACGCGTGGTAGTTAAGGGCCCGTTATTCGTCGCACTTTTATGAGTTTGTTATTATGCATTAATTTCCACGTCCCAACAAATAATATTGCAAAAAATGCATCGTGCTAATGTAATTGTAAAAGGTAAACTATCTGGCGAATGTATGAAATGTTTTTAAATATATTTTTTTAAAAATACATACGATGTACTGTAATTGCTCTCTTCAGTGGTCAATTATTTCTACTCTGTGGAGGGATTTGTTTTTATTATTTAAGACGATAATGCAAATGTTGCCGTCCGTATGTTAGTCTTACACATTTTTAATTGGCGCTTGGCTTTCAACAATTAATGTTTTCACACAATGTTGATGTGGTGCAGTAATTTGAGCTACATTTCTTGTTAATTGACGACTCTATTTGGGTTTCATTAGTGGCTCCCTTGTTACAGAACCCCCGCTCTACCAGGGGAATGTTAAGTGGCTGTAAATACTCGACCGGCCTACGTACTCACCCACACCGTTATCGACTCACCGGTTACCCTACCCTACGTACTCAACCATAGAAAACATCTCTCTAGGCACCTACTCACCTACCAATCTTCCAGCTATATACCTCACCTACCTTACCTACCCACTTACCTACCGTACCTCCCCATACAATGCCCACCCTATGTTTCGCGTAGAGCTCCGCTGAACGTAGTGAACAGTCATCAACAAGACGCGACATTATTTGTGCAGAGGCACAACTCCGGTGCGGGTTGTCATAATGACCCCAGCGGTAGACGTTGACCCCGCACAGAGACCATGCCCTGTCCAGCAAGGCCCGCTGACAGCGTGACAGGGTGGAGCCGGGTGGACAGGCTGTAGGGGCACCAGCGTGGCAGGGTGGAGCCGAGTGGACAGGCTGTAGGGGCACCAGCGTGACAGGGTGGAGCCGAGTGGACAGGCTGTAGGGGCACCAGCGTGGCAGGGTGGAGCCGAGTGGACAGGCTGTAGGGGCACCAGCGTGACAGGGTGGCGCCGAGTGGACAGGCTGTAGGGGCACCAGCGTGGCTGGGTGGAGCCGAGAGGACAGGCTGTAGGGGGACCAGTGTGACAGGGTGGAGCAGGTGGACAGGCTGTAGGGGGACCAGCGTGACAGGGTGGAGCAGGTGGACAGGCTGTAGGGGCACCAGCGTGGCAGGGTGGAGCCGAGTGGACAGGCTGTAGGGGCACCAGCGTAGCAGGGTGGAGCCGGGTGGACAGGCTGTAGGGGCACCAGCGTAGCAGGGTGGGCCGAGTGGACAGGCTGTAGGGGCACCAGCGTGGCAGGGTGGAGCAGGTGGACAGGCTGTAGGGGCACCAGCGTGGCAGGGTGGAGCAGGTGGACAGGCTGTAGGGGCACCAGCGTGGCAGGGTGGAGCAGGTGGACAGGCTGTAGGGGCACCAGCGTGACAGGGTGGAGCAGGTGGACAGGCTGTAGGGGCACCAGCGTGGCAGGGTGGAGCAGGTGGACAGGCTGTAGGGGCACCAGCGTAGCCACGCGGCTCCTTCCAAGGTGCTGTGCAAGGCCGGCGCGACGCGCGAGAAGAGGCCGGGGTACGAATGCAGAGAGCAACAAACCTCTTGGTCTCTTTTCCAGGAAATTCAGCCAATACTTAGCCACAAATGAATTCCTATAAAGTTCCCGGATTCCTACGCTACTTAACGGTGGAACGGTCAAGGTCTTATAATGGATGGTGGAGGGGGGGCTTATTTTGAAGAATGGAGGAGGCCTGCTCTCAGCCTGCATGGGTTCTCCGTATTCTAAAAAAAACCGCTTCAATTTAGAAGAAACTCAGCGTCAGAGTAAATTATCTTCTGCAGATAATCTCGTCGATCGGCACCTTACCTGAATCCCTTCATCGTCCGTTGCTCGACAAAGGGGCCCTCGACGACAGCGCCGCTGATGGCGCGGCCCGCGTGGGTTCCTGGACGCAGTGCGCATCGTCGTGGTCGCGCTCCCGCTCGTCGTCGATTTAGCACGATTCAATGGGGCAGGGTTTTAAATAGGGAGCTCCATTGGACGTACGGATCAGCATTCCCGAGATATTAGAAGTATATCTGCATATTCGTGTATTAGTTATCTGTGTGTGTGTGTCCGTCTGGGGACACACACACACCAGTGACGATTAATTATCTGAACCGGTCCTGGGTCTCCCCTAGGTCGACTTAGCCTCATAGGTACTCGCTAACAGTACGTGCCCCTACAGTCTGTTAAGGCTATACGAGGGATCTTTGTCGCCGGTACTGAGCCACAAACAGCAGCAACCCGAGTTCAAATTCCGCTCACAACCAATAACAGTAGCAAATATTTGAACCAATCATGGGCCTCCCCCAGTCTAATCAGCCTAAAATAAGTGCCTGCTGCGATGTGTACACATCAGCACTGGGAAGACAAAGACGGCCGGACGTGGTGTTGAGCCCCCCCCCCCTCTTGTGCCGTTCAGGCCTTCAGAGGTGCTCGCTAACGGCACTTGCCCTAACGGTCTGTTAAAGGCTATACGGGGGATCTTTGTCTTTGTGTATATGGGTAGAATTTCGGTTGTGTGTGGATAGTAAATTCCCACTCGTGTGAGCTTTGAGGCCTCCTTCATAGCGGATTAGCGTGTTTGAATAGAGCTAAATCATTCATGTTTTTTTTTTGCATTTAGGCTGAGATCTGTACAACATCACAGGAACACAACCCTCATTACCACTCCAGTTTTGTAATAATAGAAGACAACACGATTATAATGCAATAACTATTAAAATGCTAATGAGCAATATTTCCACCCCAGTTGCCCTCCCTTCTCACCGACTCCCCCCCCCCACTACTCCCACCGCCCTTCCTAGCCAGGAAGGGCGAGAGGACTGAGCAACTGCCTCTCCTCAACTCATCATGCTGCCCTTCCCACAGCAGTGGCGCAGTAGTAGTAGTGTGGTCAGCATGGGCCCACATCTCATGCCCACCCCCACCACTCAGCAGCCCCTGCAGCCTATGTGCCCCGATGCATTTGCACCACTTGCACACTCAGCAGAGACGCAGAAGCAGGGAGACAATGACGGGGACTGAGTCACAGAGAGAGGGGCCCGGCAGAAACAAAGACACTGCCTCCGCAGATTTCCCGCAGTCTGCCGCGGCTCAATTAAATGTCCATGTAAATGAACGTATGGGTTAATTAACTCGTACCAAATAGACTTATGAGAGCCACCTTGTAATTTGAATGTTTTCATCGCACTTGATGACTGCGGCCAGGCATGTCACATTTCCATATTTGTCCATATATATGTTTTCATGAAATCAAAATACTGTTTTGCATTTCTTCGCCCTCATGAATAATTCCGATGCTATCTAAAGCCAGGCTCATTTATGTGTGTAAATATTTTCAGTGGACTTTTTATGATGTATGAATATTGCTATTTATCTTTGGGAATGCGGCAACACTGGTGGAGTGGTGAGCACGCCGGACTACTTTCAACCCAGAGGTCCCCAGTTCGATTCCATCTTCCCGGCGCGGCAGTTGAAACGACTGCGCGAGGACCTCAAATCCCCCCCCCACCGACCCCCTGTCCACCCACTAGCGTAACGAGTCGCGTGTGGTGCGGTAAAGTGTAGGGTACCCTCATCCCTTCCGCGACGTCTGAGGCCCGCGTGGGAGAATAAACCAATGGCCCCCTAAATCGGAGGGTTGGCGGGGGGGGGGGGCTTCATCTAATATTAGAGGCCCTTTCCGCCAGCAGTGGCATGAGCAAGCAATTGTGGGCCGCGCCTTTATCTTTGTTCATTCGTTCACCTGTGAGCGAATGTTGTTTAGAGATTATGTGGACAAACGAGACGTAGCGGGCGTCTTATTCGCGCCGCGGCCGTCGGGGAGGTGTGAGTGGGGGTCACAATCCCATTACGGGGACAGAGCTCGCCCGCTCGCAAGAGGCATTACGCACGCGCACACCGCGTGCCACGCTGAGTGTCGTGTGTGGGCCCCGAGTTAATGCGGCGGACAATTCGGGCCATTACGGGGAGAAAAATGAGCGCGTGTTTGCGACGGCTCTAAGCGATGCAACAGAAAGTAATTACATCCACAATGGGCTCAAGACCACTCGCAGCAGACTTACACAAGCGGCACGGGCCTGTACGTGGCGTGAATGCGAACGCGAATCTCGAGGTTCCAGCCAAGTGGCTCAGCCAGCGGTAGAGCGAGCGGCCCGCTCGTGATTGGTAGGTTGCGAGTTCAAAAATCCCAGTTTGGAGGTGGGGTGGGGTTTGCCTAAGCCTCCGGGGTCGATAAACATAGTTACCACATCGTGGAGACGTCACCGGGGGATGTCCTACGGGATAGCCTGATCTCCAACATAGGAATGCGGCATTCCCACCACTGGTTCTGCAGGACTCTCAACGGTAAATGAGCACTAAAGACTGAATGCTTGTCTGAGTCGGACGTCGCTCTGACTTAGACTCTGTTGGTGTCCAGTACCGGCACATTTCCAGCTGGGTGCCCCTGGGGCTTCCTTGGCATGTACCGAGGCATTGAGTTTTCAATGAACACTCGCGCCGCATGGCAAGAAAAGTTGCAAAGGTTCGATTCTCGCCTCGGGTGCGTTTCGGTGTGTAGCTTGTGCGTTCTTCCTCTGCCCTACCTGGGTATCCTCAGGCTTTTCTTGTTTCCTCCCATAGCTAATTTAAAAACTAAATCCCACAAAACAATGCAATGGGCGTCGGACAAACATCCCAACGCTGAGACATTGGCTGAATATTACTCAATTGGGATTACACACGCAGCAGCAGCATCGTCACAAACTACGAAAAACATTGCAGGATCCCTCTTGAAAAAAGAGTTTTGGACTTGGTGAGGCTCTCTCGTGTAAACACGCGCGGTGGTGGTGGTGATAACAATAATAATCACGGCAACTGTGCAGACTTCCAAACGCACGTTCAGAAATGTAACCGCGAGTCTTGGCGCGGTAACCTTGTGCCTTCCGGGCCACTTCTAGCGGTGACTTGTGCCATCAGCGTCTTGTCACATCACGAGAGGATCTCTCTCAGCGAGCGGCGCATCACCCTGTGGTGTCAAGAGAGCTGCGCCCGGGAGCACTCTGCCGCACTGTCGAGGGGAGTGGTGGGGGGGGGTGAATGTTTCAGCCGACTGAACAACGTCATGAGGTCACGCGTTGTTCATTATTAATCACATGCACGCATGAACACTCACGGAGCCGCTCGACTCGGGGGTTTTGGTGTCTGCAAAGCGCAACGCTCGCTCCCATCCCAACGCAGCAGTGATCGCTTCACCAATGCCGCTCGTTCGTTCTCCTCCCTATGCCACGAGTGCAGTAATCACCCGCAATATATGTTGATGATCGCGCAACTCAAGTTTATTCTGGGTTTTTTCATTCTATCAATTTGCCAGAGCCAACTTTTGTTCGAAGACAGTTTTTTTTTATTACACGTTGATGTTTGTGCACTGTTTGTGATTTTACATTTTCTGTCACACGGTTGCTTTTCATCTGATTTCTATTTTCTTCATTGTTGTTTCTTTAGTCAATTAGGTGACCCCCCCCCCTTACCCAGGTAACGCTGGCAAATGCAACTCGAAACAAAATCATCTCGCAAACTTGAAATTGTTCACACCGGTGCATTCACATTTCCAAGCAATCGCATTTTTTTTCACAAACTCGTAGATCAGTGTTAGACTGGCGAGCTCACTCGCCCTGTCTAGCTCTTCTCTTAAGACTCACCTGTTTCACCTGGCAATCGCTCCCCATGTAGGACCAGTGGACTCCGGACCATCGAATGTTTATATTTGCTAACTTCTTGCATGGCGCACTGAGATACCTGCATGAATTACGCCTGATCAAATGTCAACAATGATCTTTTTTTTTTAAATAAAATGGACTAAGCTTGAGTCACTCGCGCATTCATCGGTTTACGGCCACTCAGTGGCCACGCAATCCCAGCGAATGGCAACGGGGAGGACAGAACGGAACGGGAGAGACTCGTGAAGTAAAATCCGCGAACGTAGAGCCCAACAAATGCGCCAATCGTCGCAGCTGCATCCTTCGCTGCTCGGCGCTGCTGTCACGTTGCTCCAACAGCTTCTGCGCCTCCCTTAGCAACCACAGCGGGGAGGCAATTAGCGAGGGAGATCGCCTCCCCACCGCTTCTACCCCCCACCAGCACCACCGAACTCCCTGACAGCCACGCTTCGCATCCTCCCCCCCCGTGCATCGCTTGGCGCAGCGGAGGAGTGTGCGCTCGCCTCGCACCTGCAGGTGCGCGAGTTCTAATCCCAATTAAGGTCGATGCAACCGTTCGTCCTTCCACATTCGGATTAGTTGAGGGCGACATTATTATTGTACTGTACTGTGTAAGTTGTAGAACCCTAAAACGTGTGTGCCCAAGCCATCGTGTGTTCGCTATGTGTGTGTGTGTGTCACTTGACAGGGTGGAACAGTCACGCAGGGGTTAGCGCGCTGCGCTTCGAGCCCGTCCACCCGAGTTCGATTCCCGCTCACGGCCACCAGCACCAATGACGATTATATTTATTTGAACCAGTCCTGGGCCTCCCCAAGGTCGACTTAGCCTCAAATAAGTACCTGATTCGATGTGGTGCTGGCCACCCATCCCCTTGTGTGCCGTGCCGGCCTTCATAGGTGCCTGCTAACAGCACTTGCCCCAACGGTCTGCTAAAGCTACACGGGGGAATCTTTGTCTTTGTCACTTGACACCCTCAACACCCTTGAATACGAGATATCCCATTCAGGGATTATCGAGGTTAAATACTTTAATTTAAAACATCCCTTAAATAAATCATCCCTGATTGTCCTGCCCAAACTCCCTTAATTTTCTTAATATCAAGGGACTTTGATGCCCCCCTTCTGCCTGTCTCTAATTCCCAGAGTGCCCCTCTCCATCCAACTCGTGCAGTCACGTGAGCTTTTGTTCCATTCTCTTTTGTGAGATGCACGTCACTGCGAGTAATGCACACTGATGAAACACACATCAACACGCAGCGTTTCGTTATTTAAGCCCAGCCTTGCAAACGCACTCCAACCCTGCTTTCTCGTCCGCCTCTCCGTGTTGTGATGTCGAATCCCTTGTACGAGACTTCGGGTCACGACCCACTCGCTTCAATGACTCATTCCCAAACAGATTCACACTGGCCAGGCCTGAATGGACACTTTGCCGCGAGAGGGGGGGGGGGTGCTCGTTGGGGAATTTGGGGTACACGACCACGTGGAGGAATCGCGTGGAGGGACCACGTGGAGGGATCGCGTGAAGGGATCACGTGGAGGGACCGCGTGGAGGAGTCGCGTGGAAGGATCGCGTAAAGGGACCGCGTGGAGTGATCGCGTGGAGTGATCGCGTTGAGGAATCGCATGGAGGGATCGCGTGGAAGGAGCGCGTGAAGGGAGCGCGTGCAGGGAGCGCGTGTGGCAGAGCAGGTGTGTTGTGGGTGGGGGAAGTGATATGGTGTCATGTTGAAGATGGAGCGTCCTGCCCGTGACACGGAAATGCAGCAACACTGGCGCAAGTATAAATATATAAATAACATAGTTAATTCATGCACAGTTAAACATTACTCCTTCGTCAGGCCACTGCCGAGTTCAGTTTCTTGATTTTAGTTCAGTTTCTTTATTTTGGTATAGCCCTGTGAGCCATTCGGCTCTTGAATCGGGTGCAACCACAACAAACAAAAAAGCCAAAACACGAACAAGAAAAACATCTTAAAGCGACTATGTGACTGCATGTGCAAACAGAAAATCCATGAAAAAAAACCCAGCAAAATATTCCTGAAAAAAGCACCGTAGTGTGGGACTGCGCACACGCTGTGGGTCGTGGAGCTTATTTGACCACGCTGGTTCTGCAAGTAACACCACCTTATTGCATTGCACTGGGTTGCTTTGTGATGCAATTCGCCTCGCAACCACGGCGATGTGGCAATTCCAACACTGGCCCCGAGATATCAACAGGAGACGGCATCACTCCGCACTTGCGGGTTGCTCAGCGAAAAGCAAAACGCCTTCGTGTCGCACCCACGACAGGACCCTCCTTTCCAAAAGTTCCTCCTCCAATTAAAAAAAAACCGCAGCTTTTCCATAATGTCATTATTATTATTACTGTTTACCGGTTAATTCCGTCAAACGGGGCTGGTGGCGGGGAGCGAGGCAGGTGGCTGGTGGCGGGGGGAAAATGCTCCGAGAGGAATTCCAGATAAAGGTTGAATGTGTCACATTCATCGTGTGATGAACGTGAAGTACGCTCATGAAATATTTACCCTGTTCGTTTCCCTTTCACGAAGCTATTCCCACCCCCCGCCCGGTACAAGGTTGTTTTAGGATTGCCATTAATCACGCGCTGTCGAGCGGACCTTGCCCAGTCACCCTGCCCGTCGGTTGCAATATCTGACTTGGCTCAGAACTTGACGCTGCGCCTGCCTGGCTGCCTGGATGCCTGTTCCGCTGCTCGTGAATGTAACAACCAAACCGTTCAGTGGTGCCGGACCACCCTCCCCTCCTCCTCCTCGCTACTCCTCACGGGGAGGCCTAATTCTCCCACAACTCATCTTTTCGCGAGTTCCGATGCGGCCCAGGATTCTCCATTCGCCCGTACGTCGCACCGGGGAGGTGGCCAGAGTTTGGGAGCTTCCGGCATGTCGGCTGGACACGGCCCGTCGCTTCATTTCATTCGGCCCAGAGTAGAGTTACGACACATTCCCACTGCAGATCAAACTTGAACACATCAGCACAAGGGCTTTTTTGAAAACCGTGCAATATACTGTTGGAATACAGTTCAACGCAAGACCGGTACCAGATCTTGGTACAATTCAATTTCTGGCATCCGAACATAGGTGAGAACTCCCGGACAGGTGACAGCCACGGTAAAATTCGTTGAGTACCGTGTTGGAGGAGCCACTGGGCCGGCACTGCTGAGAGATGGGATTATAATCGAGGTTTCCACCACCCGTGATTCAAACCGGGTTTTCAAGTGCAGCGAGATGATGATGATGATGACTCCAGCCCGAGCACCATTCACTGCGTGCCAAAATCTATCTGGTTTTCACATAATTCGGTGTTCTTGCATCTTTGAGCAATGAAAAGGTTTCATGTTTATTTCCGTGTGATGAACATTCATTTGCAGGGCATATAAAAGACATACACACCCCTAGTGGGGTGCACAAAGATGTCTATTGATGGAACTTCAGAAGAAATTACATGATGTTCTTAGTTTTTTCGGTAAAGTCACGTTGAAGAGAAACAACAAAATAATAAAATTATTTTTATTGTTTTATATATTTTTTTTATTTTGTTGTTTCTCTTCAACGTGACTTTACCGAAAAAACTAAGAATATGAATTACTGCAGTCACGAAAGCTTTAAATCAAAATTTAATTACATGATGTCACCTTTTTCGATTTAAAGCTTTCGTGACTGCAAGGATTCATCTTCTTGGTTCTTTCGGTAAAGTCACCACGTAGAATGAGAATAAAACAATGAAACAAAATAAGACAATAAAATTCTCACGACGTTTCGGCCACAACACAAGTAGCCTTCTTCAGGTGAAGGAACAGAACTGTCGGGACGACAGCGCTTCAATGAACGCTGCTAAGATTCGCCTTCTTCACCTGAAGAAGGCTACTTGTGTTGTGGCCGAAACGTCGTGAGAATTGTCTTGTCTTATTTTGTTTCATTGTTTTATTCTCAATCTACGTGACTTTTACCGAAAGAACCAAGAAGATGATGTCACCTGCCATGCGAGAGAGCTCGTCTCGTGATCGCGGATAGCAAAATTGGAAAGAATTGGAAAAGTAAAGCAGGAAAGGGTGGCCACGATGAAACGCGCCCCCGCGCTTGCCACCGCGTGTGATTTATACCCTGTTTTCTTGGCTCTAATTATGCTGAGGCTCGCATTGATGTTCCTGAAATTGCGCTTGAAGGTCTGCAACCCACGTCACGCGGGCTGCTACTACGATTCACACCCCCTCCCCTCCTCCCCTGCCTCCCTCGCCCCTCCCTCCCCAATGTGATTTTCTCAATTGAAGATTAGGATCGCGATACGATTCAATAATATATGTAACGTGTCTATGTCTTGTTTGGCTGTTGCACCTTTGTCGTCTTGGTTGTTCTCTTTCGTGTGGCTCTCTTCAATCCGACCAGCCTGAATTTGGATAAAAAGCATTTAATGTAGCTACTGCTCTATTGCACCATCTCTGCCCTCGTTTAAACTGACTATTAAAATCACAAAAGTTTTAATGTGAAAGTCATTTTACGACATCATTGGTTTTATTACGTTTTTTTTTTATCTCAAATCGTGGAATGCTTCGAGTCGCCCTTGAACAAAAACGTTTCTTAGCTCAATTGGCTTTACTAAGTGCGAAACAAACCTCTGATTAAATTTTGATTTAAAGCTTTCGTGACTGCAGTAATTCATATTCTTAGTTTTTTCGGTAAAGTCACATAAATTTATGCAAACCGACACACCTGATGATGACCGTTTGAGTTATGGTCGAAACGTCGTGAGAATTTTTATTGTTTTATATATATTTTGTTATTTTGTTGTTTCTCTTCAACGTGACTTTACCGAAAAAACTAAGAATATAAACCTCTGATTCTAAATATATACCATGACTGCAATAATCACTGCGCATTCAATTCGCAAAATGTACAAACCCTTGATTCCTGCACGCTTGATTAGATGCCCCCCTCTCCCCCCCCCCCCGTATCACGAGCTTAAGAATACATTGTCATCCACAGAGCGGAATGCACCGCGGCGTTCCCTGTCGCCTTAACCCTCCGACAGGGATTGTTTGACTTTGCACTGTGGTCACTCAGCGCCTCTGTGTGCTCAGCCAAGCCCGAGCAGGGCCCGAACCCAAGATTAGCAGCAGTTTGGGGCTCAATCACGGAAGACGGAAAAAACTAATTCCGTCAAAAAAATGTAAGCGGAGACGGGGTGGGGGGGGGCAGTCCTTTTGGAAAATGCTTCAAGATGAATCCTGGGCCAATATTTTGCAAAATATAATTTCCCCGAGGAGGAGAAAGGAGTGCGTGGGCAGCGGTGTCACAACAGAGAGAGGAGCGGGGAGTGTCATGCACCACGTGAAGAGAATGGGATGGAACAGGTCACGCGCCAAGGTTTTGGCTGCGCTGTCCCGAGCTGGCCTGCTTCTTGGGCGTCTTTTAGTTCAGACTGCACACAGCAACCGCCTCGTTGATATTACAGTACAACATGTTCTTCTTGCCATAGCATGAAAGAGGAATATCTCACGATACCGAAATAGGGTAGAACCACAAGTGGATTTTTTTTAATCAAAACCGGCACTTAGAAAATGTTTCGCAGAAGGCTCAGAGATTTCCCATTGACGGCAGCTGCCTCAAAAAGACTTCGATACTGGCTAAACCAGGACAGACTAAACCAGGACAGGCTAAACCAGGACAGGCTAAACCAGGACAGGCTAAACCAGGACAGGCTAAACCAGGACAGGCTAAACTAGGACAGGCGGGCAACCCTTGGCTACAAGTTAAGAAGAGCCGAGTTTGAATCTCACCACAAGTCGCATCACACACCGGGTCTCCCTTCCACGGTGGATATCTTAGCACCAAACACTGCTGGTGTTTGCTATCACCTTGCCACACGTGACCTTTAAACCTGTTTTTTTTTCTATAAATCAAACACCACCGTCAAAGCAAAACCCACCTTGCAGATGATTCTGGTGGGTGTCGGCACATCCTGCAATGTGTGGAACAAGGCCACCTGGCATAATGTAGCCTACAACACCTGGAATAATCATTGTTATAGGCTGGGCGCTGCGAGGTGGCCCGGGAGATGGCAGTACGGAAATGGATTCTTGAATCTCTGAGACCCGCGTGTGTGTGTGTGTGAGGAGATGGAGTCTGCCTCAGTGGCCCGCGATCACAAATCGCTATTTAACTCTATCAAAAAAGTAACCTGCAGCACCACACCTATTACCACCATTAGGGGAAAAAACGGTGACCCAATCTCCGACCCCCAGGAACAGGTTTGCAGATTTGCTGAGCATTTCTGTGAGGTCCTGGGGGAGAGGAAATCCCTCAGCCAGGAAAACATCGTGGCACAAAGTGGGGATGACCCTGCTGAGGCTGCGGTGCCTCAAATATTGGAAGACGAAGTCACCCCCTGTGAGTGGCTGGCTGAGGTGCCATCTGTTGAGGAAGTACTGAAGGAAATCCAGAGTCTGAGACCAGGAAAGGCACCGGGCAGAGATGATCTCCCAAGCGAAATGCTGAGGGTGAGTGGCGTTTGTGCACATACTGCCCTACATGACATCATAACAACAGTCTGGACTCTTGAACGGGTTCCGCAGGATTGGAAGGATGCCCTGGTGGTCCCCCTCTTTAAGAAGGGGGACCGCACAGACTGTAACAACTACAGGGGCATCTCACTCCTCAGTGTGCCGGGAAAGGTCCTGGCAAGGATTATTCAACATCGCCTTGCCAGGCACGCTGAGGAGAGGCTTGTGGAGCCCCAATGCGGTTTCAGGAAAGGGCGGTCCTGCACAGATGCCATATTTTCTGTCCGTCTGCTACAGCAGAAGCGTAGGGAATTCCAACAAGACCTACATCTCTGCTTTATTGACCTGGTCAAGGCCCATGATACCATCAGTAGGCCTGGGCTCTGGGTTGTTCTTCGTGCTTTCGGAGTTCCTGACCCTCTGCTCACGATCATTAAGGACCCTCATGATGGTGAGCGGGCCCGGGTAAAAATACGTGGCTGGGAATCAGAGCCATTCCCTGTACACCTTGGGGTGCGACAGGGATGTCCTCTGGCTCCCACATTATTTAACATCTATTTTGACCACGTAGTTCGTGAAGCCTTCAATAGGTGTACCGGGGGAAATTCCATTTGGTACAGATATCATGGGAGGCTGATCGATGCCCGGGTGCAGTCAAGGGATGGCTCCCTATTGGTCAACCACGTTATGTATGCCAATGATTTGGTAATTGCTGCTCATTCAGAGGAGGAGTTGGAGACGCTGTTGCTGAAACTGGAGCGTGCCACTAAGAGGTGGGGCCTTACCATCAGCCCCACCAAAACTAAGCACCTGCCTGGGTATTTTGTACCATCGGACACTCCACCCCCACAACTCCCAATCGGTGATGGGCCAGTTGTGGAGAGAGTGGAGAGTTTCCCATACCTGGGCAGTGTGCTCATGACCGGCTCCGGTTTAACAGCAGAGGTCTCACTTCGAATCAGTCGAGCGGCAATATATTTTCATCGGTTGCGTAACGCTGTGTGGAAGCTACCTGGTCTGTCGCTCCGCACTAAGCTTCAGGTCTTCTCGGCCACGGTCATTCCCTTCCTTCTCTACACTTGCGAAACATGGAGCATCTTCGCTGGTTAGAAACATTTAGGCTGGCCTGCCTACGATCCATCCTGGGTTTAACCAGGCTGAAGTGTGTGAGGAGCTCACAAATCCTTGAAAGATTTGGGCAAAGTCCCATCGGTGAGCTCCTCCGGCAGGCAAGGCTACGTTGGCTGGGTCACGTAGCCCACATGCCCAGCCACCGCATGCCTAAACAGCATTTTTTTGGCCGGGGCTAAACGGGCTAGAGAAGAAATGGAGTGATGTGGTACAGGAGGACGTGGAGCTGAGTGGACTTCCAGATGACTGGTACCAGGGGTGTCAAGATCGGCCTCAGTGGAGGAGGCTCGTGAAGGAAGCTACTGGGCAGTTGGAGGCAGTCGCCCTCCAACAACAACGGAGGGCGGATGAGCGACGCTCACAACAACGAGCGGAGCGCCGGGTGGCTAATGCACAGCAGGTTGGCACAGTAGGGGGCACAGGTGGTGCATCAGCCAGTCATCTCAGTCAGTCGACCCGTGGCACCTGGGTCTGCCCCGTGACCTCCTGTCAGCGGGGCGTTCGACACTTCACGTGGCCTCAAGGTGCACATATCCTGGCACAAGCATCGTGGTGACGTCACCGCCACTTAGTGGCGAATGGCGGTTGTTGTTGTTGTTGTGTGTACGTGCGTTTGTGTGTATGTGTATACGTGCGTTTGTGGGGAGCGATAATGTAGCGGTTAGCACGCTGCGCTATGAACCCGGCGACACGGATTCGATTCCCGCTCACGACCAACACCAGTGACGATTATCTGAACCGGTCCCGGGCCTCCCCTAGTTCGACTCAGCCTCAAATGAGTACCTGGTGCGGTATGTAAACATTGCCACTAGGGAGACAAAGGCGGTCGGGCGTGGTGTTGGCCACCCACCCCCTCGTGTAAGTTCCGGCCTTCATAGGTGCTCACTAACAGCACTTGCCCCTACGGTCTGTTAAGGCTATATGGCCTGGGATGATCTTTGTACGTGCGTTTGTGTGTGTACGTGCGTTTTTTATTTAACCTGCAAATTTGTTTTCATCTTCCTTATCGACTCTTGGAGGTAAGTGGGAGGGGGGGGGGGTGGTCATTTACTTTGCCCGTCTCTTACTCGGAGCTAGAAAGTGATATTTGAACGCATCCGTGGATCTGTGGTGCCACGACAGCGAAGCCGCTCCGTGGTGGCCGTGCCCGTGGCGGGGGTGCTGCAGCAGCAGAGAAGCCACCCGGCTTCCGTCACAGCGCTTCCCTCGCCACCCCCCACATGAACACACACACGCACTCACGTAGGGCCTCGTGGGGGCGGGGGGTCACCTGCCCCTGAGTTTTTACCCGAGGGCCCCCCTCGTGGAGGTGCTCCACGGTTTCTTAGCGCCAGGGAATTGGCAGACCCCCCCCCAGGCCGAATGACGCTGCGGCACCATGGATTAACTTAAAATTGTATGGCCACGGCGAACTCACTGAGAACCGCAATGAGGAAACAGCCAAGGCACACGCGGATCGGCAGGCAGGAGGGGGGCGGGGCGGTACAAGAGGATGCCGTGCACGTGGTTAAACAATGGAGGGAAGGGGCCCTCGCCCTTGCACAGCGTGTGGTGTAGCGGGCGTCGGAGAGGAGGGCTGATCCGATTGGCCAAGGACGGGAAATCCGAGGCTCCGGATTGGACGAGGGGCCAGCGGGTTCGCGGCGCGTTAGCTTTGAAGTAGGGGGATTAAAAGGGACGAACATGAGAAGCAAGCTCTCTTTGTGTTCGGAGTCTTCTGGAGTGAGGGACCACGGAGTCATCGTCCCCTGCTACTCGAACGTCCGTGAGACGGGTCGCAGAGCAGCCAGGTCCAGTTCCCAGCCAAAGCCACGTGCAGCCTCGCCTCTCCGCGACTACCTACACCTCGAGAGCGGATCGTAAGTAAGGAGGAGAGAGGTAAGGCCAAGAGGGAACATCCGTTAAGGAGAGTGAGTAGGGAGAGACAAGGCAAATTGGGCCCTAGACCGCTGGGAGATAGGTTAGACCTGCCCTGCTGACCCACACTGACACGAGTAGGTTAACTAAATCGCCAGTAGACATTATGGCTGCAGTGTTTTGTCGTCCGTGTTATATATGTCGTTTATTGTTAAATTTCAAATCACAGTTCCTATGATTACTGTTGTTACATTGTTTTCTTAGCTTTATTTTGGTGATTCGAAAACATATGGTTAATCCAAATTGTCTTATGGTTGTTGTTGTTGGCTTGCACCACATTGATTTTTGCACAGCGTTTTAATAAGTTTTTTGTGTGTGGAATATTTGCTGGTTTATTCCAGAATGTTTCTGTTACGCGTTGTCGCTTTAAGATGTTCTGTGTTCAAATTTTGTTTGTTGCAGTTGCACCCGACTTAAGAGCCGCATGGCTCACAGGGCTATACCTAATAAATGAAAACTTGAAACATTAAACCTTGTCGTGTTGTCTCTGCGGATACGGAGACGGGTGCTTGGTGTTGTGAGCCCGCGCGTTGTGGTGTCCCGTGAATTCTGCCCGCGTGGGTACTCTCGCCACTGCGCAGCTCGTGGTTGGCGTGTACGAGAAGGGCACAGCGGCGTATTCGCAAGGTGGCTAGTACAGCTATTCAAATCATGCCACGAGGGGCAGCAGCGAGGGTGGGAGAGTCGGAGAACGGTGGGTCACAGGAGAACGGGGAGGCGGGGGACAGCCTCCCCAACAGATGCTTTGAGACGCGCGTTCAACAATACTCTGACTTGCTCCTGAGCCAGTGGCAATTTGTGACCAGATTTAAAGTGTTCTGTAGACTATATACAGTATCTTCTTTGGTTCTTTCGGTAAAGTCACGTAGAATGAGAATAAAATAATAAATTGATAAAATAAAATAACACAATAATATTCTCACGACGTTTCGGCCACAACACAAGCGGCCTTCATCAGGTGAAGGGGGCGAGACTGTCTGGTAGGACAGCGCTGGAGTGAGAGAGCCACGTTCAGATCACGGCTTTTAAGCTGTGTGAGAGGAACAAAGAGCTAATTCCTTTGTCAAGGCTCTTTGTTCCTCTCACACAGCTTAAAAGCCGTGATCTGAACGTGGCTCTCTCACTCCAGCGCTGTCCTACCAGACAGTCTCGCCCCCTTCACCTGATGAAGGCCGCTTGTGTTGTGGCCGAAACGTCGTGAAAATATTATTGTGTTATTTTATTTTATCAATTTATTATTTTATTCTCATTCTACGTGACTTTACCGAAAGAACCAAAGAAGATGAATCATTGCAGTCACGAAAGCTTTAAATCGAAATATATACAGTATATATGCACGGTAATATAATGTATATATATACACTGTATGTACACACGTAATTCAAACACCCCCCATGTAGCTGCATAGATAATAGGGGGCAATAATGGCACGCACGGGGGTGCATTTATCGTGTCTATTTATGTTGAATTTTTTTCGCACCATACGTACAGTAGTCAACCGTGTTCACCCGGAGTTGCGGAGGAAGGTAAACAAACTCAACACAAAAAATCAGTTCTAAAGAAATGTGCTTTCATTTTTCTGGTTACTTATATATTTAACAAAACATTTATTTGATTGTCCATGACGACGCATATTATTATTATTATTTTGGGTTATCTATTTTAGAATGTTTCGTCGAACTAAGACCCGTATCGTAAAGAAAGGTTTATTGCCTATTACGAAGACAAACTCAAATAATTCATTCTTTAGATTCGGTCTGCCCTTTCACCCGTGACAAAAAAAAGAGCTCCATCGGATTCCTCCGATCCAACGAAAACATTCCGATTCAGTAACCGTTTTGTCGCTGAACACGTAGCTCCTGCTGTGATTTCCAGTCCCCGCTCTCGATATCGCCTCGGGAAAAGAACAAAAAAAACGTCCGTCACTTATCCACACGCGGTCATAGTTAGCGACACGGGGTGCAGAACAATGAAAATCGAACGCGTGGATTTATATCACGTGGTGGTGGACCGGAGGAGGGGGGGGGGTTGGGATTTTGGTGATCTTATCAGCACCCCCAACCCCCGGGTAACAATTAAACGTCCCGGTCGTTATCTTTCGTCCGCGTTATCGTTGCCGCGCCATCCACACGCGCGTCAGCCGCCGTTTCGCTCGCGTGACGAGACGCGTGAACCTGGCTCTGATTTGTTCATCGGAGGAGCGAGTTCCCGAATTCAAACGCTGGCCACTGAGCGCAGGAAGGTGTGGGCAGCGGCGCAAGCTGTCCAAGAGTGCAGGCGGTGCAACTGCACCGGGGACCCACTTAGTGCCGGTGACGTCACCGCGGCGCCTGTGCCAGGCGAGGTGCACCTTAGCGCCACGTCAAGTGTCGAACACTCGCTGCTGGCAGGTCACGGGACAGAGAAAAGTGTCATGGGTTGGCTGACTGAGATGCACCACCTGCGCCCCTTACTGTGCCAACTCGCTGTGTTGTAGCCACCCACACACACACACCGACACGTGCCAAGGATGATCACGTGCTCGATCCGAGCCCCCCCCCCCCATGCTCCTTACGGGCCTTGTAATTGCACCGAAGCGATTGGTCAAGTATGCGGCTTACAGAAACAAAAATGCATACTCGTGACAACAAAATTGGAGCAACGCCGCCGCTGTGAATTAACGAATGACGCATTCCACCACAGGAAGGCGATCAGCTGTCATCATTTGTCTGAAATCCTCCCCCCCACCCCCCAAGGTCACAGTGGGTTGTGCGAGGCCACGCCGAGGCGAGATGGGGGTGGGGACCGTGATTGGGGCATTTCGTGAACACGGTTCGATCTGCAATCGGGTGCGTGGCATTGTACAGACGCTGCACAGAGACTAGGCACCATGGCACGCGACTACTACAGATCGACTGTCACCTGTCAGTTATGAAAGTTGTTTGACCATCATTCACCATGCTGGTCAGGTATACGGTTTGTTTAACGGAGGAGGGGAACAATTGGTTACAGGATCGGTTCGCATATCAAGAGGCAGCGGCGGTAGCCGTGGCCCAGATTCGAATTCAGGTGCCGGGATTGTGACGCATTTCGCTAACCACTCCATCTCCGTTGCTGGAGAGCAACAGCTGTGATTATACGTTGGGGTGGATGATGAGTCCGATGATTGCGCCTGGAGTAGCGGGAGCGATGAATCATCGCTCTGCGATGATGGTGCATCCTGTTATATTTGTGAATCGGACAATAAGTGGAAGTTAAACGCTCCATGGTTTTCCATAACATTTTTATAATTATAAAAATTAATTTAAACCGCGGTTTAAATTCATTTTTGTTCTTTTACTCTGTTGTTGAAAACATATGTCACGGTGATTGTCAAGGGGGCCCCAAATCGTAGCTTTGGTCACCAGCGGGGGGGGGGGGGGGGGGCAAGGCAGCCTCTGTCCCCACGCTCGTTACGCTGCTGGGGTGGAGGAGAATGAGAAGGATTTCGTGACTGCTATAGCGACACTGTTCCACCACCACCAGTCGTGTTCGTAGCTGAACCACCACGCTGGCCCGTCGTGAACCACGACGATCAGAATGTGCACAACACTCTAGAAACCCAGCCGTGGAGCTCGCCATGCACGCATCCAGGCACGCTAAGTCAGAAGAGTCACAAGAGCCGTCCGCACGTCCTTTGGACCGTGCGCATCCGTCCCTCTCTCCTTCCCATACCTCCCTCGAATTGTGTTTTTTTTTCTGATATAGTGTGATATGCGGTATGTACACGGGTTCACGTGACCCGCTCCAGCCATTAGAGGCCGCTACATTACCAACAATTCAAACATTATCCTCTTGGGTCTATATTCATACACGTGTCTGCTGTTGGGTCGAAATACTTACATGTCTCTCCTATATTTTCAGTAATCTTACATGTGTCTCCTAGAGGGTCTATATTTCTACACGTTTCTTAATATTCTTATTCAGAGGTAGGGTGGTCCGGCATATGAATGTGTGCCCAGGTCCATTGAAGAATGTTTTTCGCTCTTAAAACGGAACCATCTTTCAAAAGAACGACTTTTCACTCAGCTGAAAATCCACTCTGTGTGGCTATAATAAAATAAAAACGCAACTCACTCATCAGCAACACTGCTTTTAGGGAAAACAACACATGTACAAGTGTAATCACCTATGTTTTTGGGGTAATGACCCATCTTCATAGCACATCTGTGCAGTCGAGATTGCACGGAGAGGCCGTGGGTGTAAATTAATGCTATCATCGGGACCGCGTGCAGCCCTTTTCATGAACGCTCGATAATGTCGCTATAAAGGCCACCACGCACCTTCACCTCAACTCCCACGGTGAAGTCCTTTGTCTTTGCCTGCCGCCAGCTCCCACGCCTCCACAGATCAGATCCTCTCGGCGCGGCACTACCCCCAGCACCCCCCACTCCACCATCGGCGCTTCGCTAATCATCAACGCGCCATGTTCCGGCTCACCGCGGTCATTATCGGCATCTCGTTTACCTGGGGCCCGGGGTTACGACCGGGTCACACCTGAGTCTCAACTTGAGTCACAATGCGGTGGCGGTGAACGATGGATCGTGAATTTGCGTGCACGTGGGTGTGTCACACGCAGATAAGAATTTTAGCGATGGTAATGTCGGCTTGTTAATAATAATTTGTACAAAACAAAGGTAGGAGGTTAATGGAGCAGCTCTGTAATTGTTTGCTCAGGCCACTGGTTTGGGGGGGGGGGGTGGTGGCCTCCACTTAAACTAAATCTAGAGGGTATTTGGTCTACTCTTCCACGTCGACCAGCAGTGTTAGAAGAAGTGAGAGGACCCCACACTTTACAGAGTCGGTGGGGAAGACTTTGGCCATTGTTTCAACTGCTGCGCCGAGGGATCGAATCGAACCGACGATCTCTGAATCGCAAGCCCAGCGTGGTAACAATCACAGCAGTGTGACAGCTCACTCTTGGATTGCATGTAGTGGTTCTAGATAGGGGTTGGATGATGATGCTGGTGGCGGTGCTGCTGGGCAAATATCCCTTAACCTCTGGGGACATCCGCTCAAAGGAACCCCATCGGGCAAAGTGGAGCCCTCTCACTCCCAACCCCCCCCCCGCCCCTATCCTCCAAAGTATAATTGTTTGAGAAGCCGCTTTTTTTGGTAATTCAAATTTTACAACGGATTTAGAAATCCCAGCCTGACAGTCCTGGTGATCTTGGTGCTGCGTTATTATGATGGATTATGTCTGAGTGAGTGTACAGGGAGAGGGGATGCTGATGTCATCTCCCACGTATGGGTTTTCTCCGGGTGCTCCGGTTTCATCCCACGTGTTAACTCTCATTTATTTCCCGATAGCTCATTTAATATGCAGAGGGTCGCAGATCTTGATGATCGGGAAGGCATATGGGACCGTCTCAACTCGTCGCTGCCTTTCCAAATCGTCCGCGGTTTGTCGACCCTCTGAGTCGTTCCATGTCTTCGAGAGTGAGTGAGCAAAAACTGCGATTTGCAAATTGAAACTATTCTATAGTTATTAAAAGATTAAGACATTTTCCGACCAAAGTTAATAATTAACCGCAATATTATTTGAAGCAACCATCAACTATTTTGAATTTGTTGTTGTAACGTTCTGACCCCGTGTCCCTACTGGACATCTGTGGAAAAGAGCTGTATAGCTCATCGGATTCCTCCAGTATAAATACATATTCTTAATGTGAACTACAGCTACACATGTGCCCCTTACAGAATAGATTATTAATGTCAATGGCCCTCGTGCGGTTTTATATACAAAGATAATATTTTGGGGGGGACTGATGGCGCAGTGATTAGCACATTGTGCTCCGAAACCGGCGACCCGAGTTGGATACTCGCTCACAACCAATAACAGTGGCGATTATCTGAACCGGTCCTAGGCCTCCCCTAGGTCGAACCAGCCTCAATTGAGTACCACGTGCGCTGTGTAAAAACGTTGCCACTAGGGAGACAAAGGCGGCCCGGCGTGGTGCTGGCCACCCACCTTCTCGTGTGCAGTGTCGGCTTTCATGAGTGCTCGCTAACAGCACTTTCTTCAACAGTATGTTACCAGCTACACGGGGGGTCCTTGTCTTCGTGTGTTGATATAAAGTGGGTGTGTTCGTGATGCTCTGTCAATGGGGAAGAGTGGACAAAGTGTGGATTAAACAAAGTCGCGAGGACCTTGGCACAAGCGATTTGTCTCCAACCCTGTACCGTGACCCTCTTAAAAGGAGGGCATACAAAGCACAATCAGTGTTAAATAAACTTTACGCGAATGTTAAAAGCAAAAGCAGAATGAGTAACGACGCAGCGCCCCCGCTCTGTTTGACTCGACTGTGCACACTCCGTGTGCACGCAGCGATGTAGAGCTGTTTGCTCTCAATGGACTCACGCATGTCAGAGTAAATGTGACTGAATTATTGACTGGACGACTGGGTGACTGACGGGATGACTGACTGCCTGAATGACCGTTTAACTGTCTGACTGAATTACTAAATTTATAAGACAACAATTCTACTTATTTACGGGGAAAAAAACTCATGCTAAATCGTAGAAATCTTTTTTCAGGAGGGTCCTGCGTTGTGTTTTTTTTTCAGATGTGTTCAGACAATTAATGAGCGTTCATACTAGTGGGAGGAAATTTGAGCATCTGGAGACTACCCACGCGCGTGAGGGGGCAACCCCTCTATCTCCGTACAGATGGAAACAGATTATTAATCCACTTGCCTTACTGCCTTCTACTGGCGAACCAGGGCATGGCTTCTCGGCGTCCACGGGAAGGGATTTCACAAAATGTATGTGGCAATCCACCAACCCTCGCCTGCACAATGCTGGATTACAGGACACGCGCATAGCCAACATCACACTCACTAACAAACTCCGTTCACTAATTGTTTTACTGCCTGGATAAATAGCTGATTCACGACTCGACTTCTACCCGTCTCGTTGATTGACTGTCTGACTGATAAGGCAACCGAGTCGATGCCACGGTCAGGATGATTAAAAGGAAGCGAGACGTGGGGAGAACGTGACCGACACGAACACCAACTCACAAACTCGCCAAGCATTTGCGAGTCCCATCCCCGCTATCGGTGCCAATGTTCTCTGTCCCAGCGACGCCCTCTCTCAGCTCTATATCGGGCCGTGGGCGCTGTTCAGGAAATCAGGGGCACACGGGGAGGGAGACGCGCTGGGGACGTGGCGATGGAGGAGAGGGGAATGGAGGAGCCCGGGATGAGCTGGATGGGGGCAGTGGCAGCGGAGCAGTTGGAAGAGGCGGGGGCGGGCAGCGAATGGTGTTCGGAGTGGACGTGCGAATGGAATGTTCTGATGGATGGTGATTAGCTGGGGAGGAGAGGGTGGTGGGGAGTGGGGTTGGGAAGGGGGGTTGGGCGAGGAAGAGGAGGAAGGGGGTGGGGGTTATGACCGTATCACGACGCATTGGCGCGCACACGCGAACCACACACGTACTGACCGGGTCAGTCGGTCACCTTTAACCCTCGTGCTGGTGCACTATGAAGCCCTTGACGTGATCTCAAATCCCGGCTGCGGCTGACATCAGTGGCGAGTGCTATCTGAACCGGTTCGGGGCCACCCCCTCACTAACTCGCAATGTCCTACTTGGTGATCATGTGGGGAAACGACACCCGATGGTCGCTGCGGTGTGAAGAAGCCTTCATCTAGCAGTGCATGGTATAAAATGATGTCCATTATTAAGATTTATTTAACTAGACAAGAACCCACTAAAAATGTCCACGACTATTTTACATGAGTGGCCTGAGGTCAATAAGCATCATCCAAAGCCAACATTTTTACTGTCAAGTTAAGGAATGGCCTAACATCCCAAAACACAACAAATGCACTCAAGAGAACGATTTGGTTGCTTTTTACTGAATCCTAGAAACTGCGACACTGACGATAATTTCTAACTTGCACACGAGACGAGTTCCAGTGTCCTGGACATTAGTGTTTAAACTAAAATGCATTCAACTTGTCACCAAAATTTAGCATTTGTTCTGATAAAAAAATACTCAAGAGAGGTTGTCCACTTCTTAATGAACACATCATACAGCTAATTGTAAGAAAAGTTGCACCGTTAATAAGAATAACCACATTCCAAAATCTCACGAAAATCAGCTCACTCTGTGACTAGAGGCGAGTGGGTCGCTGGTGCGTGTGAGTTCGGCGGCGAACGGCTCACCTTTGCTTTATTGTATCCGTCCACAAACAGAATCGCTTGATTGCGTTAATCTTATCGGACAAACGTAACGAGCAAATTACCCCGCAAAGCCCCCACGGTATCGATCACTCGAAATTTGGGTTTATATCGGGTCATGGTTCAAGTATCGCTTGGATGTCGCGGTGCGGGCGAAGTAATCTCCTTAATTAATCTGGCCGCCAGCGCACCGTACATATATATTTTGCACGCTCGTGTATCTTACCCCGTTTCCCCAGTGTTGTCGTGAATTTTAAATCCGCGCGTCACACGCGGCGTTTAATGAGGGCCCTCCTGTGAAATCGTGTGAGTGTCATCTGCTCCGCAGATTACGAGACGGTGCGTGTGCACATGTCTTCTTCAAAACATGAATACGGATGGCTCGAATATTTCGTGACAATCGCTGGGATTCCAGCTGTTTGTCTTCCTTCCTCAAATGAGCGCTGTTTATTTTAACATGGTTTTAAATATATATTGACAAAACATATTATGACTCCGTAAAAAAAAAGGCTCCACTTAGGACGAAAGCAAATGTTTACGTGCATTACGTTTTCCTTTCAAATATATTTTGGTTGCAGTGAATGGGAAACGGAATTCTCATTTTTATTTCTGTAAGTGGAGAAATTTTTCCTACTTCTAACTGGAAACTCGGGGCATGGTTTGGTCATGGGAAAAATGTGAAGTAGTTGCTTTTTTTGGTGGGAAGTGGTCAGGCAGTTGTTCGCACATCGTGGTATAAACCTGGGACCAGAGTTTAATTCCCGGCCACGGCAAGCATCAGTGGTGAGTGACATTTGAACCGGTCATGAGCCCCCAACCATCCTTCACTCACCCACATTGTCCATCGTGATGAACAACGGTCAAACAAGCCGAGTGTAATCAACCCCAAGAACTGACACAGCTTGAGAACGCTATAACTTTATTAATGATGTTGCTATTATGATGATTATTATTAATTGTACATTTCAAACGTGAAGGTGTCTTCTAACAATAGTGTTGCTAATGGTTATTCCGACCACACAATCCGCAAAGCTATGACTCCAACCATGAAGAAGGACCCTCTTGAGGAGCCTTTCAAAACCATCACTTTACCCTACATTGCGGGGATCACAAAACAGATCTCCAAAATGTTGAATAAACACAAGATCCAGGTCCGATTCAACACATTACATAAAATCCGTAATCTGGTTCCGTCTGTAAAAAAGATGTGATTCCGGACATACCCCTGGCGTCTACAAACTAAGTTGCCTCTGTGGTAGTAGTTACATTGGAGAAACCAAACGACATGTCTCGGACCGCATTCGTGAACACAAAGCAGACCTGAAACACGGTAGGACCAACACCTCGGCCGTGGCAGATCACTGCAATAATTCAGTAGGCTCACATGAAATTGACTTTTCCAAGACAAAAGTTATTTGCAAGCCATCTGGCTACCATGAGAGATTCGTTCATGAGGCTATCCACATATACGAACACAGAGACAATTTCAACCGAGAAGATGGATTCTGGCTTAGCAATCATTGGAAGGATTTGATAAACCATTTCGGGTCTTAATTGATTGATCACGCTTAAGGGGGCTTTCAGACCGCATCCATTATTTTTCGTCTCCCCCTCCTCTTTTCCGAACATAGATGGACTCGTCCATCTGAACAAACTGTCAAATCGATCTCCGAGGTGCTAACATTAAAAATAAACCGCCACTTTTTTCAAATTTTCTTGTTGTGGTTTTCACACCTGATGATGATTGCTTGTGTTGCAGTCGAAACGTCGTGATAATTTTGTTGTTTTATATTTTTATTATTTTATTGTTTCTCTTCTACGTGACTTTACCGAAAGAACCAAGAATATAATCGCGTTGCCGTTGCCCAGCGCGAGCGCGTTTGCCACATGTTGCAGAGGTTTGTGGTTCGAAACCAGTAGACCGCCATGGTTATGAGTGCGGGTGTCATAACCGTACTATACTAGGCGCCGCGTGTTTCATAGTGGACATTAAATGTCATGTCACGTGATTTGAAACGAACAAGCTATTGTTTCCAAATTTTACAGAATAAACAAAATTATTAACCTCAAATTACTCAAATGGGATTACACCCAGCAGCAGCAATCATCCCCCTCCTCTCGGCAGACCAATGTCCATTTACAGACCGGTGCTGAGTCGTTTAGTGTCGCACAGTGGACAGCTGCCACGAAGGGTTGCCTTTCCGAATGTTTGAGATGTGAGCCCCTGTGAGTTTCGTTGAGACAAATGCGTACCATGTAAACGCACGTGTTGTTGTTGTTGTTGGCGTTGCGGTTGTTATAACTGACACGTGTGGCACAAGCACCGTTTGTAACTTTATTTCTCATCGCTCACAGCACCGAGCATGACAACCACACCACACGATGAAATAACGAGGCTAAAACAAAAACTATAAACGACACCCGTTTGATCTCCACGTAACGATTAATGCGGCGCGTGGGTTTGTGAACGCCGTGCAGCTCTTCGACAGGGAAGGCGTGATCGCGTGAGGATGACCAAAGGGGATTAACAATTTACTCGCTTCACAATTACCATTCGTCAAATGGCTTAACACAGGGAGAGCTCAGTGAGCCGTTGGAATAAACATCGATGGATGGGCACAGAGCGGGCCGCGCACTTTGGACAGGGCACTGCGTAAAAGCGAACGCTCTCGTCTCGCGTCCACGTGATTGGATACAGGAATTGCCCCGATTTACGTCTTCCCTCTTTTGACGTCGTTTCGCAAATATCATCGCCTCAACCCCCCCCCCCCCCACACACACACTTACGTCGTTGACAGCATCGTCCATCGCCTCTCAGCCTTCGCCTTCACCCACCCTGCAAATCGTTTTTTGATTTACGTCGTTTCGATATTCGTCGCACATTTGAGGAACGCATCCCCGACGTAAACCGGGGCATTACTGTACTGTATATACACCCGACACAAGCGTCCTCGTGTCTGCGATATGCCATTAGTACGCAAAGGCACATCCTCGACATCGATCGGTACGAATGTTTTAGTTTTTGGCAGCATTTTGTCCACTCTGAAAATAAATGTTCCCACGCTCCCTGCGGACGTGTCGGCGAGTCCGCGCGTGCGTCGCGTCGACGGTCAAAGGACGCGCGGGCGGGGATCCACGACGCCTCTCACCGCGGGGCCACCGCTACGCGTCGTTGTGCACCCACCAAGTGGACCGTCGCCACTCCAGCTGCCTGCCTCTTACGCAATGGATAACAGCGGAGAGAAGACCTCGACGTTTCAGGTTACTGGTCTTCTTCGGGAAGATGATGATGATGATGCTACTACTGCAGCTTTAGAATGACAAGAGTGGCAAATCTTCTCCGAGTCATAATCTCTCTGAAGAAAACCAGTCCAAATAAGTCGCCGGTGGTTTCTATTTTTGATAAACTCGTTAACTTACGCGCACAATAAATACAATCCGATATTAAAGTGCCGGTGCGGTAAACTGCATATTCCCAGGTGTGGTTTTTTTTGGTGAGTGTGTTTGTGGTGGGTGTGTTTGTGGTGGGTGTGTTTGTGGTGGGTGTGTTTGGCAGTTGTTCTGAGACAATGGACAGGATCTCCGTGCAGTTAGACAAGTGTTCCGTGAGACGCGCTCACCCTAAAGACTTCGCGGCAGTCAAAAGTCACCTAAAATTCTGCAGGTCGTTAACATCATTTTTAAACACATTCGTCACCTACGCGCGTTGCCCGGTCATCGTAAACGTGCATACACGCGTGTAGGTAGAAGAGGCAATCGTTTGTAGTACAGGATCGCGCTTCGTTAGGCTGCTTGAACAAGTATACACGTACACACACACACGCGTGTAGGTGGACATCAGCTCAATATCGGGATAGGCTCCAGCACGCGTGGCCGAGTAGGCCTCAGCATGAACAGATTTTTAGTTTTCGTATTTTTTATGCGATTGGGATTGGCCCAGGGGCCAAGACCAGATGCTCCACTTGTCTCATGTACCGCCTACAGTGGTGAAATATTGGTGGTACCGATTACTTTATTGGGCGGAGAGGCGATACGGTGATTAGTTCACTGTACTGTGAACCCTGCGACACGAATTAAATTCCTGGCCATTGGTAACCACAGTGGCAAGTGATATCTGAAGCTGTCTTGGGCACCGCTTTCACCAATCCGCACCACCGACGTGAAATATGGCCACACAAATCCCATAGTCGACACAGCGTCCAGAGGCCCATTGTCAGTCAAACAGTGCATTGACAAAAAGTTGGCAATTATAGTTTTTTTACCTTTTTACGCAGGCAATAACAATTAAGTGTTAACTTTTTGTCAAATTAATGGGTTATCAGGTAATAAAGGAGTCGGTACTACCAACGTTTTGTTCCCTCCCTTGGTAACGATTTAAACAATAAAAACAATGGCATTTATGTTTAAGATGGGTCCTACATTTGGATGCCTAGACAATATTGGGGAGAGAAGAGTACCTAGAGAGCATAACAAGAATCCACTGCTGTACTGCCACTTTCCCTGGTCACCCTGCTGCCCAAGCCTGTAACACCGTGACATTCCATGTAGACTCCCAACCAAGTACTAACCAGGCTTAATGCCGCTTAGGCTCGGAGATCTAACGAGTTGGGCACATTGGACTTAGTTTAAACTGCGTTAGCACGCTCCTGCATTTGAGACCATAATGACTCCGGAGAACTGAGAACGAGTTCCTCCGTGATTCTCGTTGTCTGGCGACTCAGTATGCCTCGCCATGTGGCCGTGCCGACTTGTGACATGCCACATTCCACCGTCTAGCAAATTATCAGAAATATATCGAGCGAGAAATTAAGCCCCGGTGGTACCGGGTAGCCCGGTTCGAGCACAGATAGAGCGTCTCCCTCTCTCCTTCTCCGTGGGGGGGGGGGTTCACCGCGTTAATTAAATTGGAACCGGTTTTTTTCTGTGTGTCTGTCACGGGTTGCAAGCATTAAGCTCCGCGGCATTTAAATAGCAATTTCGCTGCAAATGCTGTATCGCCCATTCACCTGCCTGCACTCATCTGACCTCGAGTATTCGAGGCCCAGGCGTCTCTCTCGCCGTCGTTCGGCATTTACTTGTGCAATGTACGAATGGCATTCATCAGGCAAGTTAAATTATAAATACGCCGTCAGTTTATTTTTATTTTTTAAACACTTGCGTCACCCGTTATATTTGTCAGTGGCCGCCAGGGCAGTTGGGGTGAGGTCACGCCGATGCGATAACCCCACGCCACCTGAAGAAATAGTGGCTCCCTTGTGAATCGTTGAGAATTGGCCAAGCTGCAGCAAATTTGCCAAAGCCATTGAAATTTCCAAGTGTAACCATTGCTGTACCGTACGTCCACCAAATCCAGTGATGAAGATAATAATAATGACTTATTTACCCAGAAAAGCCACACTGAGTCTGAAGACTATGTTTCAGGAGGGTCCTGCATTGGGATGTTTGGCGAATACCAGTTAGATTGTATGTTGTTAGCTATGAGAGGAAACTGGAGAACTAGGAGGAAACCCATGCAGAACAGTGGGAGAGAACGAACGAACTCCACGCAGCTAGGTGACCAAGTCGAGAATTAAACCCCAGTCCTTCTTGCTACAAGGCATGAATGTTACCACTGAGCCACAATACCACCCAGTGTAGGCATGCAACGATGCATCATCGAATCATTAATTACAATCGATTCGTATTCTCACGGTATATGACAACTCTGGCGGTTAGTTCGTCCCCATTGTTTGCAGAGGTAATAGCTTCAAAGCGCAGTAGCTGGGTCGCTAGCACAGTAAAAGTCTGCAAAAGCTCCGTCACTAACATCAAATACTATAGGGTCAATATAACAATACTTATAATACACAGCCACCTTTGTCAATACACTAGCGATGTAAGGCTTCCACATGCCGTGTCGGTCATGTGGAATGGTTGACCATACTTCACCACGCTGTTCAATGTGGGGTTGCTCAAAGGGGGAGGGGGAGCGGTTTAGGGCAAGGAACATCTCAAGATAGGAACCATCCTGGAGCTATACTTTTATATGAAACGTATCTCTTGAGGAGAGTCTCACTGATGCTCGGGTCTCTTTTGTTGAGGTGGTCTCCCTGCATCAGGATGTTCTGACCCCCTTTACAATCACGCCGGCGGATTGCGCGTGAGCTTTCAACTAACGGCGCCCTCAGATGTGCAGGGAATTGTGCACGGAGAGCCTCCGTCGTGTGCGAGACGAGCTATGGCAGCAGCCTTCACATCCCCGCGGTGACTGACATCAAGTCAGTAATCAAATGGCAAGTAACGTGCGTGCTACTTGCACCGGTGCATGCTCCCTCCACTGCTAGATGTTACTGTCAAAGACAGCGCCTGATGAGGGATCGTGTAAGGTTGTTGGGGTTTTTTTTTAATCATCTACTATGTACAATATTTCCTACATTTCGTAATCATTTGCAAGAATTGCAAAACGCTTGGTTTGTGCAAAAACATGACAATCGTCAAAAAACAACAAACATCAACGATAGCAACACGAATATTCAACATAATAAAGACGTCAAACCAAACATTTACCCCGCCACCTCTCCCCGCTGAGCCGGCTCACGGCATCACACGTGTCATCTCGGGGAGGCGCTCGCTGCCCGCTTGGACTCTTCATATCCATCACGTGACGAACAATGACTCATCGGCTGCGTCGGGTGGTGGCGGGTTTAACGACGACACATTTACATCGACGCGATCTAACCCCAAAAGAAAAGAAAAAAACCCTCTATGTTCATATCCCTTTTCAAGAGTGTCTAGTAAACACGCAAACGTTGAACCAACGTTGGTTGACGTTACACAAACGTTTGCGCAAATGTTGAGCCAACAGCAACCAACGTTGGCCCAACGTTTCAATATTTACTGCACTGGACCCCGAACGTTATTTTGTTACGTCTTGACAATAGCAGAACCCACACCGATAATCCCATCATTAAAACAAACTTAGCAGATAATCTGTCTGTGTGTCCGTACGTGCGTCTGGAAACACTCTTCACAGCCAGCTCCACCAATGTCATTGAAAGCGGAGCCATTTGAAAATATATGATATGTTGTTTATGCAAATTACAACAATAACAACAAAATTAACCGTTAATTTAACCAAAATTTTTTTTAAACTAAAAACTATTTCCTCTTCCTCCTCGACCCCAGCGCAGCTTATCCGCACTACCGTTTACAACAAGCCCGCCCGGTCAGTGGCGCGATCGGCGTTTGAAAATCATAGGCGGGATAAGACGCGCCGCGTGCCGGTGCGAGGGGGAGCGCGCGAGTCCCGGGGAGCCCTCGCGGGTGAACGAACGAAAGTCGCCGCATCGCATTCGATGGCCACGAAAGGCCAGGGACCACCGTGAGCATGGCCGAAACTTCGTGGCAATTAAGCGGCCCTTAATTAGAACGCTCGACGGTCGATAAGTGCCGTGACCATCGCTCCGCGTAATCCAATTGTTTATTTTTGTCCTTTCCCAACCCCCCTCCGCCCACCACCTCCCACCCGAATAACGTCGCAATCCTGTGACGACGCCACGTCGCCAGACAACGAAATCTCTCCGTGGCGCGTCCACCCTTCTCGTCAACTAAAAGGGGGACGGATCCGGCAAAAGAATCGCCGGAACTGCGACCGCGGTGAAGTCCGAACCGTCGGACACGTCGCCGAAAGAAATGCGCGCCCCATCCGCGCAAAACAACATCGTGGGGGGTGTCGCTGCGATCCCACGCACAGCGTATACCACCACTACCCCCTCCTTGGACTGGCTGAATACAATTTGCGTTAAATTTTAACGCGTTTCAACAACTGCAGATTTTATTTCTCCCCAACCCCCTCACCCCGTTTGGGCCATGCGAAAAAAAGACGACAGAAAGCAAGCAGTGCACCACGGCCCCCCCATCTCTTGAGGTCCCCACGATGGCCTCTCACCCACACAACCATGTGGCGTCTCACCTTCTAACACGCGCCCTGCCTGTAGAGGGGCTTCGTCACGTGACAATTCGAACCAAACATGTACATTCCCAGAGCTGGAATGAGCCCCAGCCGAGTTAAAAACCAAACATACCGAGCTTTAAAAAAAAATGCAATTATAGCCAGCCACGGTTGAGGCCATCGCAGCCCATGAGAGCCCGGCTCAATCAGGGGCGGCTAAAAACCCACCGGGCTCGAACCGTGTCTCTGAGACAGTGGCAGGCCTGACACGTCGTGTGTGACGGGCGGCCTCCTTCCACGCGTCCCAGATTCCCACGCTCAGTGCTCGTGCACAGGAGCTGGCGTCGTGAGCTTTGGCGATAACTGAGATGTGAGATATTGGGATACAGGGGCGGAGCCAGGATTTCAGCCCGGGGTGACATTCAACAAATTTTAATTTCAAGAATGATTAAGAGAGTCCGGCATGTTGAACTAGACGCCATCGGTTGGCGACACACTCCGCCAGACCGAGTATCGTACACTTATACGCAGAATGTCACCTCTGTCACCCCCCCTGGCTCCGCCCCTGTTGGGATATGCATGGGAGGAGGGAGGAAGGGAGAGTGGTGGTAGAGGGGGGAGGAAGGGAGAGTGGAAGGTAGAGACGGGCAGCGGGACGTGGCTGATTGCCAGGCTGGTATTCAGCTTGGGTAGGCCTTCATCCAGCAGTGAATCGATCACGCCTGATGATGGTGATGATGAGTGGGTACTTTTTGGACCGGAAACTCACAACTCTTCACAAGCCCCCCCCCCCTCATCGCCCTTCACCTTCCCTTCCCCGTCACCAATCAATCCTCTCTATTGAATGGCTCAGTTGAAGGGAGGACAAGGATAAGCCTACGTCTGTTGGGTGACACGGAGAAAAGAAATGTGAACACGCTCGCCTTGTAGATGAATACAACATTGTACAGAGTGCGTAGAGTGCCTACAGACCCTGTGCAATATGCATACAGGGTGACCATAATCTCACATTCCACCGAGTGTGGAGACCCTCTAGAGTTCTGCGTGAAGCAGAGCAAGCAGCGCTCCCAACCAGCAGAGTTTGAGTTCAAATTCCGGACAGGGTTAATTTGGCGTCATTACCAACACAACAAAGATCCCCCCGTGTAACCTTAATAGACTGTTCGGGCAAGTGTGGTTAGCGAGCACCATTACCACAACCAACATCCTCCCACCCCTCATCATCATTATCACCACCTCGCCACCGTGACATACTTCCTCTCACTTGAGTCCGGCTTCCACAATCCACAGTGCACCGAGAGATAACGGAACTGAGATCACAAGAAAGAAGACCCTTTTGGTAGCTGGAGCAGTGGCGCAGTGGTTATCGAACTGCACTAAACTCTCTGAGTTACCTATATATTTAAATGACACATCTATAGAATAAATCAACGATTTGACAGATGCACGAAATTGAATTCACGATGGCCAGCAGCTCACGGCGTGGAGTAGAATGTCAGTTTGTCTGGGTACGTCTGACACCAACGTGGCGATATCAGATGAGAAATTCTCCCTGATCAAGAAAGGTGGACACAAATTATTTATCGTGTGAATCACAGCTCTAATTGGTTGACGTGCTATGCCTGCTCCAAATCACAAAGCTGTCTCGTTATGAAAACCAATGATTACCGCATGTGCCTAAAATGTCTGAATGTGATCCGCCAGAAATCGTGGAATTGCCCGTGCAGCTATAGTTGAGGTCATCCAATTTAAAACGCGTGGTTGAGGTAGTGGCGTAACAACATCAGCTCAGGGGCTGCGGCAATCGGTCAGGTGGTGCCCCAATATTTGATTTGTCTCGCACGGTCGCACCTCGGCGAAATATCGCGGCTCCTCTTGCCTAATCACATCATTACATACGTTTGTGTTATTTTACACTGTCGTTGAAAACATAACTCATGGCGGTTGTCAAGGGGCAGAGGGGGGGGGGGAACTCGTAGTATTGGCCACCGGCGCTCGTTACGTCGCTTGGTTGGGGCCATCGCCTGCCAGTGTGGCTGCTTCGTGCTCGACAGAGTGGCCACCGGCTCACTCGGGTCACAGCACGCCGCGCGTTCACTCTCACCACTCGGATATGAAGAATGGAAGAAAAAAAATACATTTTGACAGTCACATTCATGAACCAACCAACCCATCGTATCACGCACCTACATCATCGTCGTCATGAATAAATACGTGAGATTGTTCCTGCAATGTGCACAACAAAATCGAATCGTTAAGAACATAACTCAACACATTCGTCAATGACACTGCCTTCAAAGGAAAGGTTTATAATAGAGAGATAGTCTTTCTCTGGCCTCTCTATGTACTATGAACAAGGGGCATCCCCTGAAACGTCACCGATTATAAAGTTTTCCTTTTAACGCCACAGTGTTATTGACAAATAAGTTGAGCTGTTTTTGTTAATTGTGCATTTGCACCACTGCCAATGCAGCAGCAGCAGCGTCACCAAATAATTTGTTTAATTTTAAAAACAGAAAGGAAAGGCTGAAATCGGCGGTTCGTAAAGCGCGGAACACGAATCCAGTTCGCGTAGCTGGAGTCCCACGTACTCAGAGCTAAATCTAGCTGCAAGTTCATATCCAGTGCAATCCAGGTGTCATATACTTCGGGTGTTGTGCCGTGCCTGTTTATCCCGCGTGAAGATTATGCCATGCCAATATCCCGCCAGGCCACAGCCTTAAAATCGCACACTTATTGAGTCCGGTACGGTGCGCGAGAGGTTTATGTGACCGACCGCCTTTGTCTCACCAGTGCTGATGTTTACCAACTACACCAATTACTTAGGTAAGGCTGAGTCTACCGAGGGAAGACTCAGGACCGGTTCTGATATTATTCGGCATTTATGGTAGCCGTGGTTGGGAATCAAACTTAGGTCGCTGGGTTCGTCTTTATCCCAACGCTTCTCCGAAAAAAATGTTTTTACTCAACAAATCCTCCCTGAGTCTCAACACTATTTTGGAGTACCAACATACGTTGGGAGATTTGGTCAATTACCACCAATCCGGGTTTGGCTTCGTGTGGGACACGGAAACCAGAGAACCCAGGGACAACCTCGCAGGGCGCTGGACACGACGGGGTGGATGGGGGGGTGACACTCAATACTGCCCTCTCCTGGCAGCGGCCCCACGCCTACAACCCCCCTGGGTCACTCTCCCATCCAAGCACAGCACTGACCAGGCTCAAACCTACTCAGCTCCCGCGGGTCGTCGCGAGGCCGGGTGCATTCCGGGTGATTTCGTGGTGGGCATCACACGCGCCCGCGTGCGGTGTGCGAAGTGTCAGCGGCACGTGCGACTTGCTGGTGCCCGCGCTTCGTCAGCCAAACTTGGGTGTAGTCGTGACGCATTGGAGTATAACATCGATCCTTTTACGCTCACGATGAACGAAAGCACCGAGTCACGTGCGTAACAATCTCTTACACAACCAATACATTCACCACGATGATGATGATGATCGTAACACTACTGATCACGTGTAGTCTTATCGATCGCGTCGTCCTTCATGCAGAATGCATCTCACCATCGCGAGAAGCCGGCGCTGCCAACAATTGCCCAAGCTACGCGTTCCTCTTCATAGTAAGATGTTTTCAGCCAATTGATGAGCGTTTACGCATGTGGGAGAAACCCGGAGCGCCCGCTCGTTGAAAACCCACGCGCGCGAGGGCGCAACACACTATCACGTGCAGAAGGAACGTTGTGTTATCAGTCCGCACGTTGCTGCACCACATTCTCCTGGCGAGCCAGGGTACATTTGTTTGCGATCCACCAGTCCTGGCTGCTGCTGCCCCCCACCGTGTTGGATTACAGGACACGTGCACAGCCACCACCGCCGTCGCCCGGCTGATGTTTAACAAACGATAGTTTGTTCAACATCAGCTATCAATCGCTTCACAAATTTGACGGAATCCCATACTGGCGCTAATGCATCGAATTACTGGGTATGGGGTGTTGCGTGAACCTCTACACATATATTCACGCACAAAGACAAAGATCCCCCGTGTAGCCTTAACATACTGTTGGGGCAAGTGCTGTTAGCGAGAACCTACGAAGGCCGGCACGGTAGACGAGGGGGTGGTGGGCAGCTCCCCCCCCCCCGGTCGCCTTTGTCACCCTAGTGGTGATGTTTACACTTCGCACGAGGTACTAATTTGAGGTTGAGTTGACCTTGGGGAGGCCCATGACGGGTTCAGATAATCGTCACTGGTGTTGGCCGTGAGCGGGAATAGAAATCGTGTGGCCGGGGTTGTAGCGCAGCGCGCTAATCACGATAATACCGCGCATGTGCGCTCCACACGCGCGCGCACACACACACACGTGCGCTCCAAACGCGCGCGCGCACACACACGTGCGCACACACACACACATGCCCCAGGCGATGTCACCTCTCCCCATAACCGTGTGTGTTGCGGCTGATGTTCGCTCCGCCAAAGCACCAGAGAAGTCGAGGTGAGAGTCCGTTATCAAACCTGCGCGGTTGCGTCCAATTCTGCGCGAGTTTCCACTCCGATGTTCCTCGGCGCGCGAATCAACGCACGCACGTCCCGAGGTGGCGCTTGGTACGAGTTCGTCCCGGCTCCCTGTGTCTCTCGCTCTCTGTGTCTCTCTGTGTTACTAACACCACCGCAGTCCCCGCGCCTCGCGATGTCCACGGCGCCAGGAACCCAATGCGGTGATGAACAGAGGTCCCAGGCTGGAGGCGCCTCCATGGAACATCAAGCTCCAGGGTGGAGCGCTGCTCCACAGTTGAGTGATGGGGGAGACTTCCCTGGTGAAATAACCTCCGTGATTTAAATAAAAAATAGCAGATCTTTCCCGGGTGGGGTGCTGATCCAAGGTGGACCGATCTTTCATGATGGCGGAGCGTGTGCCCGAGACGGGAGACACCTCCAAGATGCGAGTCCACAATGCAACCTCCACGTTAGACCCACCTCCACGATGAGCAGAAGGTCTCCGTGGTCCGCCCGCGTCCGCTCTTCTCACGCGGCCACCGTCATCACGGGCTGATGCCTGCGGCAGAGTGCGGCCTTGAGCGCCCTCCAGATCTCCTCGTTGCGCAGGCCGTACACCACGGGATTGACGCACGGCGGGATTGTCACCATGATGCTGAGGCTGATTGCGTCGAGCAGCGTGAAGAAGTCCGCCTGGATGACGCCCTGGTCCAGGAGGATGTCGAGCGAGAACTTGATGACCAGCGGCCCGAGGTAGAGCGAGAGCTGCGCGCCGTGCAGCAGCACGGTGGTGCGCGCGCGCTCGTTGGTCTGGTTGAACGGCTCCACGGCGAGGCGCGCCTGCCTGTAGATGCGGGTGTAGCTGAAGGCGAGGGCGCACATGGCGAACGCGAGCCACGCGCCCGCCAGGCACTTCCTGAAGAGCACAGGCGCCCGCGGGAAGCTCGTGTACTTCTCCAGGATGTCGGGCTCGCACACCACGCCGCCCGACAGCACCTCGCTGTACGAGCCGTGCTGGCCCAGCAGCCACACGTAGGTGAGCGACACGGCGAGCGAGAGGGTCCACATGCCGAGCACCATCGCCTTGGTGCGTCGCGACGTGAAGGTGGCCATGTAGTGCATGGGCCGGCAGATGTAGAAGTAGCGGTCGAGCGCCATGAAGGAGAGGTTGAGCAGGATGCAGAAGAGGGTGCCGAACGACACGAGGATGCTCGTCTGGCACATGAGGCCCGGCGACACGTAGCGCCGGCGGGAGAGGCTGTGGATGGCCTGCGGGATGAGCGTGGTGGTGAACATGAGGTCGCAGGCGGACAGGTTGCACAGGAGGATGTACCGAGGCTGCCACTGGAGCGCCTCGGCGCGCAGCACCACGGCGAGGAGGAGGACGTTGAGCGCCGTGGAGCAGCAGTAGAAGACAAGCAGGAAGGTGACCTGCACGACGATCACGGCGTCCGACGCGAAGTAAACCCCCGCTCCGCTCTGGTTGCTGCTGCTGCTGCTCAGGTGCCCCGGACCCTCGCTGCTGGCACCGGTCGCGCAAGCGCGGGTGATGTTCAGCATCGTGAGAAGCGCGTGGTGGAACAATTCGTGTGCGTGTGTGTCTTTGTCTAGGTGTGCGTGTGTCTTTGTCTAGGTGTGCGTGTGTCTTTGTCTAGGTGTGTGTCTTTGTCTAGGTGCGTGTGTCTTTGTCTAGGTGTGTGTGTCTCGGCAGGTGTGTGTGCGTCTTTGTCTAGGCGTGTGTGTGTGTGAATGTATGTGTTTGTGTGCGCCGTTGTGTGTATGTCTATGGATATATGTGTGTGTGTGCGTCTTTGCCTTGTGTGTTTATCGATATATATGTCCATGCACGTGTGTAGGTAGGTGCGTCGATGTGTTTGTATGTGTACGTGCACCTAGCCTGGCACACGCGTCTTGGTGACGTCTCCGCCACTTAACGATTGCTGTACGTGTGTGTGTGTCGACGTTTTTAAATGCTCCTATGTCTCTGTGTGTGGTTTACGCGTGTGTTTGTGTAGGCATGTGTGTCTGTAAGTCTCTGTGCGTATTGATATTTGTCTCTGTAAATGCGCGTGTCTTGTGCACGTCTGAAATTGATTCAATGCCTGCGATCCCTACTCAATGCCATCTCCAGGCAAACAATGCGACTCACAAAAGTGCTGCGCTCATCGACGAGCAGCTGATATCATCCATGCGGCCGCTCGTCCCTCCTCTGATCCCACCGGCTGTGAATGAGCGGTGCTCGGCGACGGCGGTCGTGGTGGAGGAATTGCGCTGCGAGTTTTGCGGCGCGGTGCCCAGAGAGTGAGAGAGCCAGAGGGAGGGAGAGAGAGTGAGAGAGAGGGAGCGGAGCTCCCTGGCGAAAGCTCGCGCTACCACCGCCTTCGCGCCGCCAATGGGAACGAAGTAGAATAGCTGTAGCGCGTCACTGGCTCAGCCCAGGGTCACTTTAGGATCGCTCACCCTCCCCCCTCTCCACCTCCTCCTCCACCTCCTCACAATCTCTGACTACTCCTGCCTCCTGCGGTGTATCTACCTCTCCTTCCCTAGCTGTCTTTCCGTGCATCTCTGTGTGAACCCAGTGTCCCTGTCTGCCCCCCCCCCCCGTGTCTCGCTGTCCCTGTCTGTATAAATGCGCCTCCCTGCTTGTCTCTGTCTCTACGTCCCTTTCCCTGATTCTCTCTCTCTGTGGCATAGCTATCAAGGGTGCAAGCGGCGTCTTCTTCTCTGCTTTGGCAGTCCCTCGTTGATCAAGGATAGCTTCCTTCCGCAGTGCTTCTGTGTGTTGAGACGACTGAAGAGCCCAATGTGAGATCCACAGACTCTGCCGCAGGTGGGGCAGGAGGTGCTCTGCACGGGATGGGTGAGTGGGTGGATTGAGCTGCAGCGTGGCTCATTTCGCTGAACCCGTTTGGCTTCGTTGTGCGCTTGCCGGTGACTCAAGATGCACAATGCCCGCCCGAATGCTTCTCCTCCAGTTTTGTGCGATCCTGAGCTAGGGACTCCCATGAGTTGACGTCGCATGTTTTAAATGAGGCTAAAAGAATGTCCTTGAACGTTTTTCTTCTCTCCTCCTGGGGATCTCTAACCATGGTGGAGCAATATAGCATCCGGCATGCGGGCGACATGACCCACCCAGCAGAGGTCGCTGTGAGTGATCAGTGCCTCATTGCGAAGGAGGTTGGCTCTTGAGAAGATACTGACATTGGTTCACCTGTCCTGCCAGCGAATTTGGAGTAGTGACGTGCGGTGAGGTCAATGGCTGGGGAGGCACTGGCTAGTGTCAGAGCTAGATTCACACACTGAGGAGGCGTGTCCTTACTTAGACACGCCCCCCTCAGTGAGGCAGATGTGATAGCTGCCTCCCCTGGTGCTTTTTCATTGCAGTTTCATGACGAGACCAGCGAGCTTAAATATCTTTATACACATACGTGAAATAAGTTATCTGGAGTATGGAAGGCGAGGACGTGAAATGAAGGGGTCTACAAACATTAGATTGGTGACAAACTGAGATAGCAACAGGCACGCGCTTATTGCCCGCGCTCCATCCAGTTACTGAGGGGTTGCGCAATCAGAGGGGAGGCTGAGCTCGTCACTGCCTCACCTCTGGTCTCTTCCTGTATTTGTAGCGAAGCTCCGCCAATTTGGCGATTTTGACTATAAAAATTATTGGAATCATACAGAAATGACATTAATAACACAGATCAGTGGAAAAATCTTAATATTAATTTTATTTGATTCTTTTTTTACTTTTCGTAACAGCGATTTCATTGGAGTATGACAGGTGAGGTTCTGCCTCCCCTGACCGCACGTCCCTGATTTGGAGTATTTTTCGGAGACAGCGTTGGTGGGACTTCTTTGGTACTTTGAAGTGCTTGCTGTAGGTTGTTCATGCCTCTGAAGTATACAGGAGGATGGGGATCACTGTTGCTGAGTAAACCATGAGCTTGGTATAGGCCTTAAGGTCCTGGTCTTCGAAGACACGCTTCCTCGGGCGGCCAAAGGCTGTGATAGCACACCGAAGACCATGGTGTTTTTAGCAATCTGACCTTGCTGTGACTTGATGCGCGCACACTACTACTGGAAGTACAAAGTCAAAGACCAACCGTGTAGCCTTAACAAACTTTTGGGGCAAGTGCTATTAACGTGCACCTATGAAGGCCAGCACGCGAGGGGGTCGGTGGCCAGTACCACACCAATCGCCTTTGTCTCCACAGTGGCGATGTTTACACACCACACCAGGTACTCATTTGAAGCTGAGTCGACCTAGGGGAGGCCGAGGACTGGTTCAAATAATCGTAACTGGTGTTGGAATTAAACTTGGATCGCCAGACCCGTAGCACAGTGTGCTAACCACGGTGCTAGGGCTCCTCCAACACTGTATGTACACACAAACTGGCAGAAGACAAAGCCATGGAATCCCAGCATAGCCTACACAGGCTGTTGGAGCAAGTGCGACTAAGACCGGCACGGCGCACTGCTTGGGGTGGTGTAGCCAGGACCGTGCCTGGTCACCTTTATCTCACCCATTGACCGACGTTTCCAGGTACTAATTTCAGGCTGAGCCGACCTAGGCGAGCACACGTTTTCACACATATACATACGTTAACTGTCATGCCTGTTTCTCTACCAGGGCACGTGTGCACCGCGCAAACACCAAGGTAACATCGTGCTCCCGACAAATACGCGACCCCCGTGACCTCGTTGCAGAATTAAACCGTTACCCTGAATTTCCCCAGTGTCCTTGTTTAATCGTGACCCCATGGTCAGCAGCGTAGCTTGGTTGCCATTGGCAAGACATTAAATGGGGCCGCCCCTTGTCCAATTTCCCACCTCTTCGTGGTCCTGGGGTCCCATTAGCTCCGACACACCGGGGTGCAGTTGCACCGCCTGCACACTCGGATAGCTACACAACTACCCATGACCCGAGTGCCCTTCTTCAACTGTTTTGCCAGTGCACCAACGTGACCCTAGCTGCATATGTTTAACCAAAATATATCCGTGGGCCAGTGGTATGAATTCCACGTTTCTATCACAGAAACGAGTAAATTCCATAGAACCAATGATGGTTTCCTACGAAATCGTGAGTTGCGGTTCAAATAAACCCTCCAAAAACTCCCACAATCCCCTGCATCGATCCGAAAAATGTACCATGTTTACATGTCCAGAACAGTGAGTACAAACATATAAATACAAACTGCGGGAAAGTCAAACCAATAAATCCAAACAAGTGTGAAATTACCCCTACAATATCACCACCATCGTCATTAACCACCGCCTCGCAACTGGAAACGATTATCTAATTATATACACATACACGTGGTGATTCATTGATAGATACGCCACTGAAACAATACGGTGACACCACAGAGAAAATAACCTTTTTATTTCAAATTCTCCACATCTCCCACCCAAGGCTTATTTTTAGCCACAGCTGTCCCGGGGTTGAGCTGCGGGAAATATTTCCTCTCGGGATCAGGGACGTTGATAGTTGGGAGGAGGGGCTCGGAAAATATACCATGAGAAATTAAGCCTCACTTCCACCAATCTCAATCGATTTGGGGGAAAAAATGTCAAGGCACGGCCCTGCAATTGCTTTCTCACGCTACCTGGTGGTGGAAGCGCCTAAGTTGGAGCGAACTCTCGAGTGGTATTTGGCCTCCTCTTCCACGTTGACCATACGTGTTGGAAGTGATGGGCGTACCCACACTTTACCCCACTACACGCATCTTGCCGGTCGACTTAGTAACATGGTGTGTACCCATTACAATGTGGGGCGGACGGAGGCGGGTGCGGGGAGGGTGGATTTTTTGAAAATTGTTCAACTGGAATTGAACAGGCAACTATGGCACCACAGCAGCTATACCTCAACTAAGCACATGTTCAAGCTGAGCTCTGGTTTCTTCCACGTACATCACCAAATGATTTGCATAATTTCTCAATTCATCGATTTACCACGCACTATTCGATGTACGACTTTCTCCCAAACCAAGAAAAGTAATCGGTTGGTACAATCTTCCTATTCTTTCACATTGCAGCATCGTTATGTTCGTGTGGGGGTTGGTGAGCTAGTGGATGACTTCAGGAGCAGCCACATGGTGCACATTTCAGATGCTGCCGGCGAATGACCAAAGTAATCTATCCACGTTTTTTTTTTTTTACCGGTGGCACACCACGTGGAATAAAGTCAGTTGCACAAAAGGGCAGGGATGCCGGGACGGAAGTCTTCAAGACAAAGACGGCTCAAGATGAGCAGCAGGAAGACAGAAGGAGCGCCGGGCAGGAAGGGGATGAGGGGGGGAAATAATCAGGCCAAGATGTCGGGGATGAAAGGGTGATGAGAGAGGAGGGAAGAGAAGGTTCGAGCAGGCAGCAGAAATTAGCTATAACGGAGCAGCATCGATTTGCATGGGTGGCTACGTCCAGTGCGAAAGAAGTTCAAGAGACATACATGTTTTCACAGGGGGTAGCGAGGAATTTAGAGTGGGGGTGGCCACGCAGACATCAAGAGATTTATACGAGAGACTTGAGCTGATTTTTTTTAATATATAGATGTTGGCTAACATATTACACAATGAGCAGAGGCACGTAAGGGAGGAGGGAAGTAATTAAGGAGGGGAGTGGTACTGCTCTATTTGACGGTGATTAATGAGACTGACTCAGGACTGTACAACTAAGCGCGGATAACCGTTAGGGTGGGACCAAGCAGCAGCACTGGGGAGACAAAGACGGCTGGGCGTGATACTGGCCTCATCACCTACTTGTTCGCCATTTGGAATTGAACATGTGCTGGCAAACAGCACTTCCCCAAACATTTACAGGATGAGAAAATGTCGTGCCCAATCAATAACCGGCCAGATGGCTAGGTGGTAGAGCAAGCCGCTCACAATCAGAAATTTCCGAATTAAAATCCTGGTTGGCGGTTGACTCAGCCTAACACCCCTCTGGAATTGACAAATTGAGTACCACCACTGGCTCAGGGCTGTAAACAAGAGATGAGCACCAATACCTCAATGCTCATTCAAGCAGCAGGAAATCTCTTTCACTTTGGACTTTAATCTTAAGAATCCATTCATAAATTAGGATTGGATTGGGTAATGATCTTCAAAGCAACCGTGTTGTGCTAATGAGTTGAGAGATTCCGACCAGCAGAGAAGAGGGCAGGAGGCAGTAACACTATAGAGACTCACAGCAGTGTGTGTGAAAGAGTGTTGGGAAAAAGACAATCAATAACTCCAGTGAAAAATATAAATTCACATTTCTGCATAAAGTCAAAGAGCGTTGCAATGAATTTTAAAACGGTCAACAGAGGGAAGTCTCCTGACTGTAGTCACATAAGGCTTGTGCCATGGACAGAGAAAACTAAAGTAAGTGACGGTTGACCAATGAGGTGCATCAGTGGCAACAGAGCAACAATGTTTCTGTGTTGTTTGAAACTCGTCTCAAAATGGCTTGAAATGCCTTTCTCCCTTGCGAACAATTCTGTCTGCGTGCTGCTTCAATTATGGAGGACAGGTAGCGCAGTAGTTAGCGTGTTGTGAACCTGGCCACCTGAGTTCAATTCCCAGCTATAGAAAACAGTGGAAAGTGATTTCAATACCAGTTCTGGATCCACCTCTCTGCACCCCCTTCATCAATCCCCACTGATCAGTGTGGTAGAGTGGCTGAAATTTATTTTTATTTATTTCTACCCCGATGCTACAGCATAGGAACCAAAGGGGAGAGAGTATCTCCTCATGGATTTCAATAGAAAGAGGAAACTCAAGGAACCGGCTGTCACTGGAGGACACCCAGGGCAATCCTCAAGGGACCAGGAGACCCTTGGATCCTGTGACCCTGCCATGGTGGTGACATGATTCAGAGTTTATTTATGACTACATTTCACATGGAACATGCTTTCAGAAGGAGCATCTCGTTTGCAAGGGTGTCCAGGGTTTGGGAGCCACTCAATTCTGCAATTGTTAATGCTCTGGAACAAATATGACTATTGCAGTTATAATAGTAACACTACACAATGCATAGTTATCATGCTAACCACCTGGTACTCACGCAAGAGTGACCTGGCATACGTGGTAGTAAAACGCATACACCCCTAAAAGTGGCAGACAGCACTGGCAGTGCGGCAGCAGAGGCTGCATCAATCCACACAGCACGGGGCTGGCTGCAACAGGGACACATTACTGGCCAAGCTCACACCTCGGGGAGTTCTGGTGACAACTCTAGGATGCAGAGCTCAGGGCAGGGGTGCCCCCCGCGGCTCGGGAGGCCCCCCACTGCAAGGACGTGGCCCCCCAGCACGCACACGCAATGCGCGCTGCGCTCCAGCGCTGCGGCCTGCAGGGTCCGCCACTCGGCGCGGCTCGTGTCGAGGAGGTGGAGGCGCAGATTGGTGGCGCGGCGCGATGGGGACGAGACGCAGGAGAAGCTCTCCTCTCCGCCAGACAGCAGCGCGATCCGCGGCCCCAGCGGCGTCATCGTATGGAGGCGCAGGGCACGCGGGGGCCCACGGCTCGGGACCGCGATGGCCCAGAGGTACCGCTCCAGGGCCCTATCCTCCGAGCTGACTGACTCCGGCAGCGAGCCAAGCTCCAGGGAGCCGGGCCCTCGGGCCGGCCAGCGAGCTACCACCTCCAGTTCCCTGGAGTCCCTGCCGCCGAACGCGAGGAGGCGGTGTCCTCCTCCGCTCGGCTCCCGCGCCATCGTGGCCGAGTGTCCCGAGCGGGACGCTACGAGGGCGGGCAGCGGCTCGTAGCGCAGCGTGCCGCGACCCGGATGCAAGCGCACGCGGTACAGGCAGCCGTGGCGGCGCTGCGTGCGCACGCCGCCCTCGCGGCCTAGCACTACCAGCTCGACACGGCCATCCGCGCGGCCCGCCGGTTCGCGCACCACCGTGAGGGAGTGCCCGCTCAGGCCCGCGGGCGGCTCGCTGCCCGGCTCCTCGGAGAGGGTCCGCCAGCCGGCGCCCTCGCTCTCCGTGTCCAGCAGGAACGCGTCCGCCGTGCGCCGCGCCCCGTCCCAGCCGCCCAGCACCAGCAACCACCGACGGGACAGGAGCGCCGCAGCGTGGTGGCTCCGGGGCGGCGGCGCGGGGCCCGGGACTGCCCGCACCGCCGCGGTGGTGCCATCCTGGCCCCCGCGCAGCTCCACGGCCACGACATCCGACAGAGGCGGCCCTCCCGGCCGCGCCAGACCCCCCACCACGTAGAGCAGCTGCCCCCCGTGCGCCGCTGTGCAGGTGTGGTGGAGGCGGGCTAGGCAAGGGTCGCTCAGGAGAACCCTCCACGCAGGCATGGACGCGGGGGCCAGGGGGTCCACGGGGATTGCAGAGCCCTCAGTCTCATCAGGGTCTTCCATCTGCAACCCGCAATGGCCTGCAGCAGCAGGAACAGCAGCAATACTGTTTAACACGTAGGCTTTCGCGACCAATATCATCCATAATAGAGGTTTTTTTGGGTTAGATCGCGTAAATATATAAATGTGTCGTTAAAACCCGCCACCACCCGACACAGCCTAGCTTCATCAGACGACAGCCAATCTAGCTCTCACCTGATGAAGCTAGTTGTAATTACTGGCAAAACGTCATACTCAGATTGTAAATGTTGTGGCTTGGCTCTCCAACACACCAGTGTGCTGTACTAGTGACGAATTGGCATGCTCTGTTTACGTGACAACCCTTACTAGTTGGCTGTGTCGGGTAGTGGCAGGTTTCAACAACACATTTATATATTTACACGATCTAACCCAAAAAAAAGCTCTTATTGAGCAGCAATACTGTTGCTGTTACTGCTGTTACACCTGTCCTGATTCAGATCACTCTTGAAATTGAGACTATCCTGGTCTCGTTTCTTCTCACCTGCATTTACGCAGTCATCCTGAAACTTGAGCACTTTTGCGAATGATGGGGCTGAATGACTTTCCGCCACGATTATGTTTCCGTGGTTAGTGACGCTGCTTCGTTCAATCTCAATCCTTAACCTTGTAGGTCTTTTACCCCTGCATCCATCCACTCGGTTTTCTATCCACCTTTTTCCTTACACCTTTGTGTCCATCGCAAAGTGCGGGAACCTGTCCGGGTTTATTCTTGTAACGTGTCCAAACCACTGTCATAAAATAAAACGTTCAGCAGGGGTTTAAATTTTTTTAAGCTGAATTGTTTAACAAGGTGAAAACTCAAGAGACCAGGACATCGTCTGAGTTACAAGTGACCTGGATCAACAGAATGACAAAAGCAATATTTTTTTTTAAGTACAGCAATGATGCAGATATAAATTATCGCAAAAAAATGTATTGCAGAAACATAAATTCGTTGTTAAATAATACATTCCCTGCTACGAAAGTCGATTCGGGCCACTTCTATATTCAATGAGCGATGACTTCGCTGTGACGAGTTTATTAATAAATGGGATACGGCACTGAATTCATACCTGTCAAACCCTTATCAGTGCCATACCTTATACAGACCAATTCGGACCTTATTGGTCACCCCGTGCCCTTATAAATCTCAACGTCCATCCTACAAAGTCCCATCACAACGGGAGAAACAAACGAATAGACAAAAATACTAATATTTGTTTTTTTTTACCCGTATTGAAACGGCTGTACGCTGCATGGACCTGAAAACTAAATTTCCCCGTACAAGAATACGGATAAACCGTATGGGTTTGGAGCTATGTGCATGTATGTTGAACTTCTTTCGCACCGTACGTAGCCAACCGTGCTTATCGGAGTTGCGGGGAGGGAAGGACATCGGTAGAGCATTACGGGGTGTGTGTGTGTGCTGCGGTCTAGAGGCACGCAGTGGACACGTCTATCGCCTGGGCCCTTTCGTGACCATCATGAAGTCCCGCCGTCTCAGACGCGCACGAAATAGCGAGGCGCGGGTGGGGGTTTCTCCTACCCACTCTCTCGAATATGACCATCGCCGGGCCCACCGCTCCTCCCGCCGCCCTCTCTGAACTCGCAGGTTCAAACAACTCCATTGCCAGAGGGCGACAGCTTCCTCGATGTCCCGCCGTGCTTCGCCAACGACCCGCCGCGCAAATCGCCACTCACCGCTGATGTCGACCGGCGATCGCGACCCAACTCCTCGCCTGTCGGGTTCCCAGCGAGAATCGCGCTGCCAAGCCGCCGTGCCGTGCCGACGCCGCCGCCGCTCCTCCTCCCGCTGTCGTATGCGGTACAGGGATAAGTGGGCTGACGTTTCGGGTAAGCGGCCCGAGAGCAGGGAGCGAGGTGGGGTGGTGGAGGCGGACATCACAAGGCCGGGCGCCCTGCGTCTGTCGCCGTGGTCGCCATGGAGATGGCACTGGTGAGCCGGGTCCACTCGTCGCTTCTCTCTGATTGGTTGGATGGCCATCGTGATTAACATAATTTATTCACCCCCTCCCCACCTCCGCCACTGGTACCCTCCCACCCCCTCTCGCCCTGAGCAGAATCAAAATATTTATCCTGGTGGAATCCGATGAGCTATAAAGCTCTTTTTTTATTACAGATGTCCAATAAGGGGCGGGTAAGAACGTTACAACAAACAATATACAAACACGATAGTATGCAAAGTACAAGAAATGTAAACAAATCTTGACTTAAAGCTTTCATGACTGCAGGGATATATTCTATGGGTCTTGCGGTAAAGCCACGTAGATAGAAAACTAATTTTAAAAATATCACGACGTTTCGATCTCAACACAAGCAAACGTCTTATTATTTTTCTATCTACGTGGCTTTACTGAAAGACCCATAGAATAAAGGTAAAAACAAATCACCCAAACACGTACAAATAAAACTAAAGCATCCCCATCCTACCAGGCAAAGCCCACTGAGGTATTAACTTAATTTTCAGAAGCGTCCTGGCCACAAATGTTTGCTCAACAAAGTGGCCCATCATTTGGACATTTATAGCACGAAAAGAATATAAATAATCTCAATGCATGTGAAACCACCTCCCGATCCCAGCACCAACATATAATGCAACTTTTTTTATGTAAATGAATTTCTTTACTCATATTTTTTATTAAAACGGGTTGTCTGTTACCCAATAATAGGTAACAATTCACATACCACTTAAAAAAAACTGTTAATCGGAAAACATTCAAATCAGAATCTTTATTTGAGACTGGAGGAATCCTATTGGCTATCAAGCTCTTTTTCACAGATGTCCAGGGGGAGGGGGGGTCAAAAAGTTAAAAATGTAATTATCATCTGGCCCCATGGTGTAAAATGCAGTCTCCAACTCTTATTATCCACCTGATCTCTCTGGCCGTTCCATGTGTGTGCTGTAAAGATGGGCCATTGCCCGAAACGTCGCCTAGGCCACAGTGTTATGGCCCAATGTGTCGAGTCCCCTCATCTGTCGTGGTCGACGTTTCGTACACTGCGAGACAGAAATAGGAACACGTGGATGAGAGAACGCACGCATGTTAACAAACAAAACACTCCAAACATTCGTCAATAACACTCTGTGTGTGGCCTTAAAAGGAAAACAAGAAATAACAGGCGTCGTTTCTGGCAAAGCCCGTATTCATAGTACACACATAGAGAGACGAGAGAGACGGAGTGGATACAACGAGTTGGAGATTTCACTTGCTCACACCTTGACAGGTGATCGAGAATGTCGTTTCTAAAATATGTGGCATGTTAATAACATAATTAAAACAGTTGAAAAACGGAACGCTGGTTCATCATTCGCGTCGTCGTGGAAAATCTAAGTGACGGCGTAAATAACAACTAGAGGCCACTGCATTGACCACGATGTCAAAAACATCGAATCGTGCACGCACGCGCCAGCCGAGGATGTCGACTCTTCGTTGAACCGCGTACAAAGCGGACTGACCGGAATAAACCCCCAAATCGCGACCCAAAACGTCGCACCTCCTGGCTTTCACATTCCTCCTTTAAGACACTGGTGGAACCATCGACCACATCAGAACATCGGCAGGCCGATGCACACATCTTCTTCATGAATGTAAATTTAAGACAAGCCACAATAGTGCGTTTGTGACCATGCAACCCAAACTATGGATGGTGGCCGTGCAACCCAAACTATGGACCATTACACCAGTGTAAAAACATCAGTGGACAATGAAGACGAGTGTACGAATGGAGTCCGTGCACCTTCAACGGAGGAGGAACTGCAAAACTACACCAACTCTCCCCAGAAGCCCCCTCGCCGTGACTGGCAGACCTCGACATTGGCATTTAGCTCCTGAACACACCGCTGCTACTGCTACAATCATGGGCAAGAATACAATTGCACCACGTTGGGTGGCCTGGATGAGTGCGTGGGGATGAGGGTGAATACATTGTACACCCCTCGTAAAATTATACATACACACGCACAGGCGACGTAATAAATCGAAACACAAACAATGCCACGTACATATTTATTTTAATGAGAAATTCCAGCCAACAATAACATTGGTTAAACATTTACCTTGGCTGTCAAATCTTTACAGTGATTGTAAGTAACTTTCCATCCGCCCTCCTTGTTGCTTCACGGAAACATTTCCATGGCCCGTTGTTCGGGTCCTGTCAACAGCACTTACATGAGCCAGCCAGGTAAACAGGGAAGAAGAACCGTGCAAGTGCATGGATTCCGTAACGTTTCCCAGCACGCGTTTGTCCTCGGAGGTATTCCGTAAGGAACAGTTGCGCCGCACAGCGAGGGTGACGATACACGGCAGACATTAGACGTTCTCACGATCGGCTGTCGAAACATCTGGATATGAAAGCACTTCGGTTGGAGAAAGTGACACATTTATTTACTCATAATTATTTAGACATTAAAGTCTAAATCACAGTCGCCGAAAATGCGTGCTTTAAAGTCCATAATAGCAGCACAACGTTATCCCAAACTTTAGTCCACATTGGATCATCTACAGAAAAAATAATTGTATTCAATTATTGTGTGGCATAATCTCCAGGGGCTAAATGCCAATGTCGAGATCTGGTAGCCACGACGAGAGGAATGAAAGGAGGGCACACTACAGTGGCTTACAATTTGGTCCATAATTTAGATTACATGGCCACAATCGCACGACTGTGGTTTGTCTTTAATGTACCTCTGTAGATCTCTATGGGTCTCTATGTGTCTTTATGTGTATATATGTGTCCGTATGGGTTTACTCTATGGTCCATTATTTAGATTATAATGTCACAATCGCAATACCGATTAGCACGGTTGGCTACGTAGGGTGCGAAAAAAGTTAAATATACAGACGTGGCTTGTGTGTCTTTCATTTTGCATTGATGAAGGAGATGTGTGTATCGTCCTGTTGATGTTCTGATGCGGCTGATGGTCACACGAGTGTCAAAACATCAGTCGACAATGGAGACAATTATATGAATGGAGTCGCCGGGATTCCTCGAGCTCTGTGGTGTGCAACATTTAATATCGTTGCCACTGAAAGGGTAAACATTCGTCGCAGGTAAAGACAGCAGACCCCAGCGGAGAGGCACGTCAATTCATCGCCGTCGGGAGACACGCGGGGTGGGGAATTATTGATTGCAGCCGGTTTCAATTGTTTGTCGCTATCATCGTCATGAGCAGCATCAGAAGCATAGAGTGTGGCGCTTTAAAACAATTGCTGCTGGGCCGTCCATCGACCGGCGTTATTGGCAAGAGCACTCTACGAACACAGTGCATGCGGCCGATTCAGAGAAGAAGGGAAAAACTGAACTTGTGGTGAGCTGCGAGTGAAAAAAAATCATTACACCGACCGGTATTCGTTTCACCGAGTAAAAACAAATATTAAAAAAGCAATTGGTCCAGCGGCGTAGTCACGTGGTTGGCATGGGTACTGGAGCGAATAATTCAATCGGGCCTTCTGTCAAATATCTTTCCTTTTATTTGTGACCCGGTGCCCGGGTCCCTCCCAGCCCATGGGGCCCCTGCGCCATTACACCACCTGTATCCACGATATTTATGCCACTGATAGGGTTCATTAGAGGGGAGTTCTTCATGCGAGGGAGACATCAACATTATTTTCCAGAAGGGAGAGCTTCATGCATATTGCTTTGTCATAGAGGTTACAAGTGGTGGTGGATGTGAAGTGGAAAGGAGTGCAATAAAATAAGTGTAACTGCTTAATATAAATAATAATTACTGATTACATTTGTAAGGCACAATTCACATATCCATCGATCAAAATGTGCCAATATCACGCAGAGCAGAGATGGGGCCCAGCGCGGAGCACACGGCTTTGGTGCATCGCTTTGGAGGTGAGGGTTGGTGGCTCATGGAGATTTGTGAAACTCCAGAACCCTCTGCACTGAGAGGTGGTCATGAGCTGTCGTTGCAGAAAATGGTCTTTGAGTGTTTCCCCGCGTATGAGTGGGCTTTCTCCAGTTTCCTCCCACGAGCAAATCTCTCCTTAGAAAATAATTGGCCAATCATCTAAATGTAGGACTTTCCTGAACAGGAGATTTTAGGCCTGAGTGAGGCTTTTCTGATGAAATATTTTTTGTTGTTATAATTGTGTTCGGTGGAGCAGTCGCGCAGTGGTTCACACACTGTGGTATGAACCCGGTCACAGCCTTCATCAGTGGCAGGTAAAATCTTAACCGGCTTCAACAATCTGCACCAAACAGCATGGGAAAGTATGATCAAATATCCTCTTTCACCGAATGATGTGTGGCAACCTTCATCCAGCAGTGGGGTCATGCATTCATCATTATTTTTGTCTAACCCCATGTACCACAGCCAGCTAGATAACTTTATACAAATCTAACTGGCGCATTGCCAATGGTAATGTCTGTAATTATTGTTTGCTCTTTAAGAGCCAACCTCAGCATAGTGACAAAAACTACACATTCGTCAATAACACTGTATTTAAAATTAATAAATATATAAGCGACGTTTCGGGCAATTGCCCTTCTTCGCAGCACCTAGTGACGTTTGTAGAAACAAACAAAACGTAACAATGGTAATCGAGCAGGGTAAACATAGAGTGAGCAGCCTCATGACTTCTTGGTGAAAAACTGCAGCCTAACTCAACCCGTAGTTCAAACATGACACGTTTCAACACCAGGACATCAGCGGTTCCTCAGCGTTGACCTTTGACCCCAGCTTGAAACCTCACACATCAGGGCGGTGGCGGCCGTCCTTGTTCCGTGGAGCTCGCATATGGAGCGAGAGATATCGAAGGATCTGCAGACGGGAACGGAAATCTGTGCAGTGATTGCAAAAAATTGGCTACGGGAAAAAATGTAAACATTTCCAATTACACACACGTGTGTGTGTGTGTTTGTATGTATCCCCACGTGTGCTGCGTGTGTTATAGTAACGCTGCACCAAACAAAACACATTACTTTTGGTTTTCGGAACAAAATTGTTGAGGGAATTTACATTCCCAATGTAGGAAAGTAAAATTGAGACACTTGAATCTGTGTGTGCAAATACCAAATGCGCTACGTTTCTATTAAATTTTTTTAAAACTTTTAGGGTCTAAAAATAAATAAAATTGCATTTAGTCCATAAGTCTATGTACCCTCTGGCCCAATGTTTCACAGCGGCATTTCATTAATGCAGGCAGACTCTAGACTGTTTATGATTTCAACTTTCGGAGTCTCATTAGCAGTGGTAGTCCTGTTAAACAAACGCTACTGGCTTGCCCGGGGTTGTTGGCAAGAGCATTCTATGTAAATCATGGAGAACGTTCAGCGGAGTACACCAACATGGGATACAACATGTATTATCCTCTGCCGTGGTGGATTATGGATAATGCATTCTCAGTCATGATCTATCCAGTGCTGAATAAAGTCATCCCCAAGCCATCGCCCCCTTCTCACGGTCTTGCCATTCAACAACCCATCCAACATCAGCATATGAGATGATTTATACGCTCCGTCTACGCATGGAGATCATCTCGAGTGATTTTTCCCCTTTGGCTGCCCACTATCGTTAATTTTGATCACCATCCTTCATCTCTGTTCGAGTCATGACACGTCCTGTACAATCCCACTTACTTTTCTTGACGGTCAATGATGGCTCTAGCTCGTATCTATTCTCTAATCCATATGTTCCTCTTTATGCCTTTCAGTGTCATTACAGACATGCTCCACTCCATAATACGTCGATGGTGGTGCAATCTATAATAATGGGTCTGTTTCATCGTGGACATTAAATAAAATAATACTTTTGCTTGATAGCTGATGGGTCTCGTGGAACGATGTTGTCCAGTCGCATTTGTTTGAAGAGGCGATCTCTGCAACATCGAGGGCCGTATTCTACAGTGAGGGAAAATAGTATTTGATCCCCTGCTGATTTTGTACGTTTGTCCACTGACAAAGAAATGATCAGTCAATAATTTTAATGGTAGGTTTATTTGAACAGTGAGAGACAGAATAACAACAACAAAATCCGGAAAAATGCATGTCAAAAATGTTATCAATTGATTTGCATTTAACGAGCTGAGATTAGGAGCACACTCTTAAAGGGAGTGCTCCTAATCTGAGCTTGTTACCTGTATAAAAGACACCTGTCCACAGAAGCAATCAATCAATCAGATTCCAAACTCTCCACCATGGCCAAGACCAAAGAGCTCTCCAAGGATGTCAGGGAGAAGAGTGTAGACCTACACAAGGCTGGAATGGGCTACAAGACCATTGCCAAGCAGCTTGGTGAGAAGGTGACAACAGTTGGTGCGATTATTCACAAATGGAAGCAACATAAAATAACTGTCAATCTCCCTCGGCCTGGGGCTCCATGCAAGATCTCACCTCGTGGAGTTGCAATGATCATGAGAACGGTGAGGAATCAGCCCAGAACTACACGGGAGGATCTTGTCAATGATCTCAAGGCAGCTGGGACCATAGTCACCAAGAAAACAATTGGTAACACACTACGCCGTGAAGGACTGAAATCCTGCAGCGCCCGCAAGGTCCCCCTGCTCAAGAAAGCACATATACATGCCCATCTGAAGTTTGCCAATGAACATCTGAATGATTCAGAGGACAACTGGGTGAAAGTGTTGTGATCAGATGAGACCAAAATGGAGCTCTTTGGCATCAACTCAACTCGCCGTGTTTGGAGGAGGAGGAATGCCTATGACCCCAAGAACACCATCCCCACCGTCAAACATGGAGGTGGTAACATTATGCTTTGGGAGTGTTTTTCTTTTAAGGGGACAGGACAACTTCACCGCATCAAAGGGACGATGGACGGGGCCATATACCGTCAAATCTTGGGTGAGAACCTCCTTCCCTCAGCCAGGGCATTGAAAATGGGTCGTGGATGGGTATTCCAGCATGACAATGACCCAAAACACACGGCCAAGGCAACAAAGGAGTGACTCAAGAAGAAGCACATTAAGGTACTGGAGTGGCCTAGCCAGTCTCCAGACCTTAACCCCATAGAAAATCGGTGGAGGGAGCTGAAAGTTCGAGCTGCCAAACGTCAGCCTCGAAACCTTAATGACTTGGAGAAGATCTGCAAAGAGGAGTGGGACAAAATCCCTCCTGAGATGTGTGCAAACCTGGTGGCCAACTACAAGAAACGTCTGACCTCTGTGATTGCCAACAAGGGTTTTGCCACCAAGTACTAAGTCATGTTTTGCAGAGGGGTCAAATACTTATTTCCCTCATTAAAATGCAAATCAATTCATAACATTTTTGACATGCGTATTTCTGGATTTTTTTGTTGTTATTCTGTCTCTCACTGTTCAAATGAACCTACCACTAAAATTATAGACTGATAATTTCTTTGTCAGTGGGCAAACGTACAAAATTAGCAGGGGATCAAATACTTTTTTCCCTCATTGTAAATCGCGGCTTTTGTTTCTGGCTGGGCCTTCTGGCATTGGCTCAACCATGGTTTGGCTCAGGCTCAGCTTACAGGAATCCTCAGCACGTCTGGGACAATGCTCAAAGTCAGCTCAAGTTAAGTGTGGGTTGGAGCTGGCTCACTTGAGGCAGAGTCAAGCCTGAGTCTAACCCCGACTCAGAACACTAAGGGTGCTTGGTTTTTGAAGGGGAGAGGGGCTCGTGAAGGCACCAATGTGTGGTGGTGTTGTTGTTGTTCGTGAATGACCGAGTGAAACGCGGTCTCCCTGGGTCGCTGCATTCGTCCAGCAGTTGGGAACAGCCATTCCAGGACAAGCGTTTCATTCCAGAGAGGCGAAATCAACACGTGGGCAAATTGTGCAACATTATAGACTTAACAACCAGGAAAAAAACCGGTTGTTAAAAACATAACCCCCATGCATCATACACTTGAAGAACATCCCAGACTAAAAGAGATGAGAACCTACGCAGTTAATGGACAGATGCTTGAGAACCGTATTCGCCGCCCCTTCAGAGTGGCTCTGCTCTCTTGTGCCACAGCAATTATTCGCTTTATCCTCGGAGAATTCAATCTCAAGAGAATACTGGGCTCGCCAGAACCACCCATTAAAAAAATGATGCTGCGCTTCCACCGCAAAAAATCGTAATGCTCGCTGTTTTATATTTAAAGAGGTGCATAATAAAACATAAACACCATCTGTGTGCCCAGCTTTTTCCATGTTGCCTGTAAATGCCCTCGCTTCCTGGACGACGCCGTGTTTGGTCTTAAGCCTCTATGCGGTGACTCATGAAGTAGAATAATAGCAGGTGTGTGCTGATGGGATTTTGTAGAACCTTGATCGTTCGCCAGCTGCCACATTGACAATAATGTCTGGTGTTCAGTGTGGTCGTGGTAAAATTCTTTACAATTTTGGAGAAAGTTATCGGGTATTATTGTGATGGTGTGATCGTGGTGGTGTGCGGTGTGATTTTGGTTGTGTATGGTGTGATTGTGGTAGTGAGCAGTGTGATCTTGGTAGTGAGCGGTGTGATTGTGGTAGTGAGCAGTGTGATTGTAGTAGTGAGCAGTGTGATCATGGTGGAGAGCGGTGTGATTGTGGTAATGAGCAGTGTGATTGTGGTAGTGAGCAGTGTGATCGTGGTGGGGAGCGGTGTGATTGTGGGGATGAGCGGTGTGATTGTGGTAGTGAGCAGTGTGATTGTGGGGATGAGCGGTGTGATTGTGGTGGGGAGCTGCGTGATTGTGGTAGTGAGCAGTGTGATTGTGGTAGTGAGCAGTGTAATTGTGGTAGTGAGCAGTGTGATTGTGGGGATGAGCGGTGTGATTGTGGTAGTGAGCAGTGTGATTATGGTGGGGGAGCGGTGTGATTGTGGTGGAGAGCAGTGTGATTGTGGTGGGGAGCAGTGTTATTGTGGTAGTGAGCGGTGTTATTGTAGTAGTGAGCAGTATGATTGTGGTAGTGAGCAGTGTGATTGTGGGGATGAGCGGTGTGATTGTGGTAGTGAGCAGTGTGATTGTGGTGGGGAGCGGTATTATTATGGTAGTGAGCAGCGTGATTGTGGTTGTGAGCAGTGTGATCGTGGTATTGAGCAGCGTGATTGTGGTAGTGAGCAGTCTGATTGTGGTGGGGAGCAATGTGATTGTGGTAGTGAGCAGTTTGATTGTGGTGGGGAGCATTATGATTTTGGTGGGGAGCGGTGTGATTGTGGTAGTGAGGAGTTTGATTGTAGTGGAGAGCAGTGTGATTGTGGTAATGAGCGGTGTGATTGTGATGGTGTTCGGTGTGATTGTGGTAGTGAGTAGTGTTATTGTGGTAGTGAGCTGTGTGATTGTGGGGAACGGTGTGATTGTGGTAGTGAGCTGCGTGATTGTGGTGGGGAGCAGTGTGATTGTAGTAGTGAGCAGTGTGATTGTGGTAGTGAGCAGTGTGATCGTGGTATTGAGCAGCGTGATTGTGGTAGTGAGCAGTCTGATTGTGGTGGGGAGCAATGTAATTGTGGTAGTGAGCAGTTTGGTTGTGGTGGGGAGCGTTATGATTGTGGTGGGGAGCGGTGTGATTGTGGTAGTGAGTAGTTTGATTGTAGTGGAGAGCAGTGTGATTGTGGTAGTGAGCGGTGTGATTGTGGTGGTGTTCGGTGTGATTGTGGTAGTGAGTAGTGTTATTGTGGTAGTGAGCTGTGTGATTGTTGTGGGGAACGGTGTGATTGTGGTAGTGAGCAGTGTGATTGTGGGGATGAGCGGTGTGATTGTGGTAGTGAGCAGTTTGATTGTGGTGGGGAGCATTATGATTTTGGTGGGGAGCGGTGTGATTGTGGTAGTGAGGAGTTTGATTGTAGTGGAGAGCAGTGTGATTGTGGTAATGAGCGGTGTGATTGTGATGGTGTTCGGTGTAATTGTGGTAGTGAGTAGTGTTATTGTGGTAGTGAGCTGTGTGATTGTGGGGAACGGTGTGATTGTGGTAGTGAGCTGCATGATTGTGGTGGGGAGCAGTGTGATTGTAGTAGTGAGCAGTGTGATTGTGGTAGTGAGCAGTGTGATCGTGGTATTGAGCAGCGTGATTGTGGTAGTGAGCAGTCTGATTGTGGTGGGGAGCAATGTAATTGTGGTAGTGAGCAGTTTGGTTGTGGTGGGGAGCGTTATGATTGTGGTGGGGAGCGGTGTGATTGTGGTAGTGAGCAGTTTGATTGTAGTGGAGAGCAGTGTGATTGTGGTAGTGAGCGGTGTGATTGTGGTGGTGTTCGGTGTGATTGTGGTAGTGAGTAGTGTTATTGTGGTAGTGAGCTGTGTGATTGTTGTGGGGAACGGTGTGATTGTGGTAGTGAGCAGTGTGATTGTGGGGATGAGCGGTGTGATTATGGTAGTGAGCAGTGTGATTGTGGTGGGGAGCGGTATTATTATGGTAGTGAGCAGCGTGATTGTGGTTGTGAGCAGTGTGATCGTGGTATTGAGCAGCGTGATTGTGGTAGTGAGCAGTCTGATTGTGGTGGGGAGCAATGTGATTGTGGTAGTGAGCAGTTTGATTGTGGTGGGGAGCATTATTATTTTGGTGGGGAGCAGTGTGATTGTGGTAGTGAGGAGTTTGATTGTAGTGGAGAGCAGTGTGATTGTGGTAATGAGCGGTGTGATTGTGATGGTGTTCGGTGTGATTGTGGTAGTGAGTAGTGTTATTGTGGTAGTGAGCTGTGTGATTGTGGGGAACGGTGTGATTGTGGTAGTGAGCTGCGTGATTGTGGTGGGGAGCAGTGTGATTGTAGTAGTGAGCAGTGTGATTGTGGTAGTGAGCAGTGTGATCGTGGTATTGAGCAGCGTGATTGTGGTAGTGAGCAGTCTGATTGTGGTGGGGAGCAATGTAATTGTGGTAGTGAGCAGTTTGATTGTGGTGGGGAGCATTATGATTGTGGTGGGGAGCGGTGTGATTGTGGTAGTGAGCAGTTTGATTGTAGTGGAGAGCAGTGTGATTGTGGTAGTGAGCGGTGTGATTGTGGTGGTGTTCGGTGTGATTGTGGTAGTGAGTAGTGTTATTGTGGTAGTGAGCTGTGTGATTGTTGTGGGGAACGGTGTGATTGTGGTAGTGAGCTGCGTGATTATGGTGTTGAGCAGTGTGATTGTGGTAGTGAGCAGTGTGATTGTGGTGGGGAGCAGTGTGATTGTGGTAGTAAGCACTGTGATTGTGGTAGTGAGCAGTGTGATTGTGGTGGGGAGCAGTGTGATTGTGGTAGTGAGCAGTGTGATTGTGGTGGGGAGCAGTGTGATTGTGGTAGTGAGCAGTGTGATTGTGGTGGGGAGTGGTGTGATTGTGGTAGTGAGCAGTGTGATTGTGGTGGGGAGCAGTGTGATTGCGGTAGTGAGCAGCGTGATTGTGATAGTAAGCAGCGTGATTGTGGTGGGGAGCAGTGTGATTGTGGTGGGGGGCAGTGTGATTGTGGTAGTGAGCAGCGTGATTGTGGTAGTAAGCAGTGTGATTGTGGTATTGAGCAGTGTGGTTGTGGTGGCATTCGGTGTGATTGTGGTGGGGAGCAGTGTGATTGTGGTGGCATTCGGTGTGATTGTGGTGGCATTCGGTGTGATTGTGGTTCTGTGTGGAGTGACCGTAATGCCCCCACTAATGACCGTGGGTCTCTTCACTGTAATTGCGGTGTGGGTTGACTGAGCGCGGAGCGGCTCATAATGGCATTGGTGGCTGTCGTCATCGTCATTGTTCGTGGAGGTGGCTGGGGTCATCACCATCAAATTCAAGTCCCCAAATCCCCTGTGTTCAATTAGCGACCGTTAATTAATTGTTTTCAAGTCTTCGCTTTACCTGCAGTATGGGTACATGAAATAACCCCAGATGTGATTTTTCCGAATAACATTTCACAATGATTTGTTTAAATCCACCTCCTTAAATAATCCTATTGGCACGGTTAGCTGCATAGGGTACGAAAAAGGTTCTACATACATACCTCTTAATAATTGATCATAATTAATCATTTTACTTATTTATCTAGGAAAGCAAGACTGAGTAATCAGACTTTTTTCAGAAGAGTACTGCTGAATGAGGCTTTTATTTTAAGATCTTCTCCACGAATTAATGACAATGTGTTTATTATTTACGTGGTAGGGAAGCGGAGCACATGGAGAAATCCCACGCACGCGAGGGAGCAACATTATGTCCCCGTACAGATGGAGACAGATGGCGATAAGTTAACTTGCTGTACCGCATTCACCTCGCGAGCACCACCTCGACGCTCTGGTGAAGGAAGTTTCACAACATCCGTGCGGCGATCCACCAACCCTCTCCTGCACTGTGCTGGATCACAGGCAGCCAGAAGGAGGAAAATGAGAAGGAGAAGAAACACAGCGGACATTTCGTGTGCGATCAGCGAGGCCCTCGGCGTTTGTGGTGGCGGCGGCGGCGACTGGCCACGCGTTTCCCCGCCCTCACCGCGGCACAGGCAAGGCCCTTGTTGGGGCGCGCGCTGATGTCACCAACGTAGAACATTTGAGGTCATTGCGGCAGCGCCCGTAGGGACCGTTGTGGGGTTTTTCGTTTTGTTTATACGTTTAGAAAACGACCTATTTTGGCTAAATATAGTGTCGACTTCACTAAATGAGCGTGTTTAGTCTGCGGGCCACATTTCTTCAATCGGCTGCTTTTGTGAGTGTTTTTTTAATTACACAAGATGTAGACTCAAACATATAAAACACAACATGACATGGCCCAGTTGGAGTTCGGTCCCCCGCTCGTTGCAGATGTTCCTGGTTCGAATCCGGTCAGCAGCCCCTGGTTATTACTGACTGCGGTCTGTGTATTAACCATTACGCGTCATTTGCAGCGGAGTGGATGTTGAAGATCCTTTCGAGAAATGAGTAGGCCATTGTGTGCCGGCACTATGGTCCAAACTTTCAGGTGCTGAGCCACCTTGTGCTGCACAGTGCCAGCTGCCACTTGGGGTGCTCTTTCGAATGTTTGAGATGTGATGTAAAGCGCTTATTGTGTGTAAAGTGCTCTCAGACGCCCCGAAGCACAGGGCACTCGATCAAAACAAATCATTACCATTATTAACATGTGACGGGGCTGGTGACGTGGTGGTTCCGGTGACCTTGGTACAATTCCTGGCCATGGCTAACGTCAGTGGAAGAGATTGATATCTAAACCAGTCCTCCGCCACCCACATCTCTCCCTCTTCACCAACCCACACTATCCAGCGGAGTGAAGTATGGTTCAACACCACCTATAACCATGGGAAGGCCATGATCCAGCAGTATAATGAAAAAGAGCTCATTATTAATTATAATGGCACATTATTAAAAGCAACTTATAGCTTTAAACATAGAAAAGTCGTGTTTAAAAAGATACTCTTTGGTTCCTCAGGTGGAAAATAATCCAGCAGTGGAGCTGCTGTGGAACTGCTGGATTATTTTTTCCGCCTGAGGACGACCGCTTGTGTTGCGATCGAAACGTCGTGATATATTATTATTTTTTCTACCCACGTGACTTTACCGAAAGAACCAAAGAGTATGGATTCCCGCAGTCACGAAAGCTTCAAATCAAGATTGTGTAAAAAGATGTTTATAAATAACTGTTTATGTAGCTACTGCTGGTGCTGTCTGCACCGGTGACCTCGTGCGGTGCAGTTGTTTTAGTTTTGGGGTCTATTGACTTCATTGCTGTACTTTAACTTAATTTTAGCTTTTCTCATTTTGGTGATGACTCAGGTCACTCTTGCAAATGAGACTCTCACCCGGTTAAAGCAAATAAACTGGAAACTCTTGTCCTGCGGACATTTGTGATTATGAGAAATGTCATCTCAGAAGGATTCGGTTTTTCCTTCTTCCCTGTTAGAGATTTTCAATAAAAGAAAAACAAGGGATTTGTTTATTTGCATAGTGACACCCTGTCATTCCAATTAGCCACATCCGCAGCTGCGTATTGATGAGCCCTAATTTAGCAACCGCCAATATTCCCAGTCGAAACACGGGCGAGGGCTGACCAAACAACACCTCCAACCCTGAACCCTGACCCCAAACTTGGCTAGCAGGTGGTGGGGGAGGGGGGACGAGGTCGCCCTTGCAGGAGGCAATGCATCAAGTGTCTGAGCGGGTCTGTGTTTCATCCCCTGGTTAGTAAGTGATACAACTACTATTTATTTGGTGATTCCTGTTGCGTTGTCATTGGCGCACAAACAACAAAAACACAATTGTCACTCACATGTGTGCTATGAATAAGGCCCATTGTCAGAAACGTCGCCTATTGTATATATGTTTGTCCTTTTAAGGCCAAGCACATACACAGTGTTATTGACCAATGTCTTCATTTAATGTGTCTACTCCTACTACGAGCGGATTCGATTTAATAACCAACAAAAAAAACTCAAATAATCGTGTCAATAATAACGCCGTGTTTGTGTGACATCCTCCGTGACCTCACGTAACTCCGATGGGGGGGGGGGGGGGAGTTCTGCACAAGCGACCGCTTAATTTATGGAGCGCTGAGTTGCGCAGTGCGAATTGAAAATACATAATTAACGCGCTCCGAGTCCCCAGAGGTAGCATCGTACACGTGTGTAGGCCTCTACAAATTCAACTGCACTGAGTCTCAAGCCTCCTTTTTCGTTCACGAGGGTCCTGCTACGTTGAATTTTTTGGCCCATTCACATAACGACATTTGTCAGTGCATATAAGCCGGAGAAATCACACACGGCAAGGCAAGTCGGTGACACTCGACACTCCCAATCACCTTGACCACCGCATACGAATAAAACATGTAATGCATTTTGGGATCCCCGTACCGGTTCAGATATCTTTCCAGCTGTTGCTCCCCCCCCCCCCACCGGCACTGCCCCCGCCCCACCGAAGATGTTTGAGCCGCCCACCGATTCACAGCTATTGTCGTGACGCCTTTGAAACCCCCCCCCCACCCCCCCGAGTCATTTGGTTGCCACACTGCGTTGGCAGTGGCGCGCACATTGCGTGGCAAATAACGCGTGGACGATCGCATCGGGTCTTTGTCGAACCAACGCAGTTCAGATGACTCCCGGGGGGGGGGGGTGGGGAGACCTCCTAATGGTTCGTGAGAACCCAGGTAACTGTAACGGCTGCAGGCGGAGGCCGCCGCTGCCGTGTCCCCGTTATGGATACTGTTGAGTCCGCCGCAGCAAGGAGCTCATCACGGCCGTGTCAGCGGCGCTGAGAAAACGCCACTGACACGAGGGGGGTTTTCAATTGGGATTTCAACCGCCCGCTGCGATGGAACCGGTTTCTCAAACGTTGATGGTCTCAGCACGATTACCAATGACTACACACAACCCATTAAGTTTAAATTGGGTCCTTCCTGAAATGCAGCTGATTTGGACTAAACGTGTATTTCATGTCTCTGTAATAGTTTGTTTTGGGGTTCTGGCTGTCCCCTGATGATGCAAGTTGTAATTACTGGCGAAACGTAGTACCAGAATGGTAAATGTTGTGGGTTTACTCTCCAACACACCGGTGTGCTGCACTAGTAACGAATTTGCTCGTTCTGTTTACGTGACAAACCTTACGGCGGGTTTAACGACACATTTATATTTACGCGATCTAACCCCCCAAAAAAACTCTATTATGGATAATGTTGGTCGCGAAAGCCTACGTGTTCAACGTCATGTCTCTGATTTGAACATGCTTGGCAGCGCGCGTGTAAAGAGTGGCGCTTCCTATTGCGCGATAGTGGCAACAATCGATTGTGGTTCGGTGAATTCTACTTCCCTGGCATGGCGTGATGTTTCACTGCTCAGTGTAATGCTATCGTGACACCGCATTGATGGCACTAAAGAGCGCAGCACCAATCCTTTAGACGACTTTTGGATTTATATTATCTCAGTAACGAAGATTCGACCTCGTGTTAGGCAGCCCGAGGCACGCATCATAGCTATGTCTCTGCAAGATAAGATATGTTTTACAAGGGTTATATTCTATTGTTGCGTGTGGCAGCAATATGTTCAGAGGCTCGATGCCAATGTAAAGGTCTGCTCGCCACGAAAAAATGTCTTCAGTCGAGGGTTCGTGTAGTTTTGCTGTTCCTCTATCCTTGAAGGAGCTCAATACCACAGTGGGTTTATTGTAAATTCCATAGTTTGGGGTGCATAGCCACAATCGCACTATTCTGGCTTGTGTCATTACATTTCCACTCATTAAAGAGATCTGCTCCTGTTGATGTTCTGTTGTGGTTCGTTGGTTTTGGGTGTCTACGAGGGTTGCGTCAATTGGTAAACCACGGTCATGTTACTAGCATACTCTACCATGAAGTGCAATGTGGATTGAGTTCATTAACATTGCCTCGAGTAAGGCTACGTGTTGTTTGTTCACACTTCGCTGATGGGCAGCATCTCTCTGTTTGTGTGGAGATTGGTGAGTGAGCCAGTGGACGGCTTCAGGACCAGCCACGTCGTGAACATCTCAGACGCTGCGGTGAACGATCGTAGAGGGCAGTGGCGCTGATGTGTGTTCCACGGTCTCAACAATGAGACAGACTCACAGGGAGCTTCACAGATTCACGTAGAGACCCATAGACTCACATAGATACTCACAGAGTCGCATAGACTCACACCCTTGGTGAATATCTGAGATACTGCCGGTGAATGTTCGGAGGGCAGTGGCGTTAATGTGCGATCCACGGGTTGAGATTGACAACTATGACAACTACGCCACTTACACTGTGAGTGGAACCATAGTCAGTGATGATTTTAAAATCGCCTTTTGGCGTCATCTTGTCGAGCACCAATAGGGTCATGGCTCAAAAGAAAGCCGTCCCTTGGTGTGGACCAATCAGTTTCAAGGACAATGCATATATGATCATAGTATGTTGCATTTTGACTGCAGGTATTATGGTTAATGCAGACATGAATCCTTGTAAAAAGGTTTCAGTTTTGTTGACAGAAAAAGGGGGAAAACCCCTATTTTTAGATTTTAAAATCGTTTCCTCTGTTTGTAATTCCATCGTTTTGTTGAAGCGTTTCATCCACTGGTATAGATTTGTTTCAAGTAAAAACATATACATATAGCCGAGTCGCTTGGCTTGCCTGCGAACGCCTGGGAATTCCCCAGGAGCTGGAGTCCGTTGGCAGGGAAAGAGAGGTGTGGACCGCCACTACTCAACATGCGGCCGCCACGACCCTCGCCAGGACAAGCGGATTGAGAAACTAACGAACGAGCGTGTGCATATATTAATTAATCCTACAATGAATCACAGTCACCGCGGTTGCTCCATGCGCGCGCGCACACACACGCCGAGGGACGCAATGATACAGTTTAAAAAAATATTGGAACGTAATCAAACGTGCAACACGCGCACTCACGCGCGTCTCGTGTGATGCACTCGGCGAGACAAAGCCGCGGCGAGACTCTTCACAAACACGGGGGTTGGACCGCATGCAGAGAGCTTGGTGGTGGGGTGGGGGGTGCTGGAGGGAGGGAAGCGAGCAGGGCGGGTGGGGGAAGAGAAACACGGGAGACGGAGAGACCGGAACAGCCGGGGACTACGCCACCGAGACCCAGGACCAAAAACAACAACAACAATCACTGCAACAGCGATGGGCTTCAAGGGGCAGCCAGGGCGGCAACCAGGTCAGCACAATCGAGTCCCAGGGCATCGTCATCGGTGGCGCCGACCACCTGGTGAACAGAAACAGCTGCCGCTGTTTAAACCTGGATGCCAATAGTCCGATTGACCAAATACATTTTTTTGTTACTTGTGTGTGGATATACGAAACGGAGAGCGAGTTGTTGAAATCACTTATTTGTCAGTGCATTAACAGCAGGGAAAGTAGTTGAAAGGGGTCCCTCTGTGTGTCATTAGCCCTATTCTTCGTAACCCGGCACCTGAGGTCCCTTCGGCCCCGTTGGCCACCGGCGCAGTTACACCGCCTGCACACTCCACGCTCGCGAGGGCCTCTCCGGCAGGGCTTCTGTCGCGACAGCGTGGGGAGGTGCAATGCTTGCGGCTCTGAGTGACCGGGCCGTGGTGGGGGGGGGGGGGTCGAAGGTTCAATTAGCGAACCCCAATTAATGAAGCAGCGGCTAGTGCTGCTGCTGGTGCGGTGTGGCACCAGAACAAACACGGGTCTCGAGTTGTTGAAGATCTTGTCAACTCTGCGTGTGTCTCTGCGTGTGTGTGTGGGGAGCGGTAGTGTAGAGGTTAACGCGCTGCGCTACGAACCCGGCGACCCGAGTTCGATTTCGGCTCACGGCCAACCCCAGTGACGATATAATCTGAGCCGTCCTGGGCCTCCCCTAGGTCGACTCAGCCTCGATTGAGTACACAAATGTGATGTGTAAAAACGTCGTCGTGCAGCCCTTCATGGGAGCTCGGCAACAGCACTTGCCCCAAACGTGTGTTTAGGCTATACGGGGTATCTTTGTATGTGTGCTCCACCGTAGTCTGCTGCGCCAAAGACACCATGAATAACATTTAACGCGCAGCATTTAAGATCCACGATTTGACTCTTGGGTCAGATCGCGTAGGCAAAAATGTGCGTCGTGAACTGTCCTCCACCCGACACGTTGACGACATCACACCAACTATTTAAGGCCCAAGACTGGAGGACGTTTTCGGCTAATTTGTTCAATGTGTGTGGCTCACTCTCCAACAACAACAACTACTACACCGGTGTGCTGAATCATACATTGCCGCGTCGCGATTCTATTAAATGACCGTGTCGGGTGGGTGAGGGTGTACGACGCACATTTTACTTACGCGATGAGCCCAAAACAATCGATTGACATGGTCGATGTGTGGAATTGTTCGGAATTACGTGACGCCGTTCATCAGGATTTTTCCTGATTTTCTTAACATCGTTATAATCAGACGTGTTCTATCCACCGCTGGATGCAGTGCCTGTGAAGGCCTTCCAGAGCCGCCGTCATCTTTCACGATCTTGCGATGCAACAATCCATCTTGCTCCCGTACACAAGCTGATTTAATAGCTCCATCTCCCTGGTGGACTTGTTGTCGGCTGGGTTCTCTCCTTTGGCTGCCACTCAACGTGAATGTAACCCTAGACACGTCACGTGGACTAAGACGAGGATCCCCTGTCGAGACTGTGGGGGCACCTGCGGCACACGACGGGATAGGTTTGCCGTCACCACACACGACCGCCTTTGTCTCCCTTGTGACAACTTTATGAATCGGCGGTGTCGGGTGGAGGAGGGTGAACAACACGCGCATGGGTTTTCTGTTTATTCGTCGTACAAGATACTAATTTGAGGCTGAGTGAACCTAGGACCGATTCAGATAATCGTCATTGGTTGCTGGCCATAAGCGGGAATTGAGCTCGGGCCGCCGGGTTCGAGAGCGAGCGAACACCGTGCCCGTTGCAAGTTGACATCAGTACTGCATTATTATGTATTATTATGATTATGTATTATTATGTATTATTACTGGACATTGGCGAGGTGTGTGCGCCGTTCCATTGTCGTTTAATTTCTGCCCAGGGTTCAGGTCAAGAGTTCGTTACGGTCAATGCCGTTGATGCCAACACATCTCGGTCATCGCTTCCTTCCTTTTGCCAGATCCCACAGCAGTAAGAGGCTGTCCATAAATGACGTCACGCACCTAGGGGGGGGGGAGTCAGACATTTGTGACGTGTGACGATGGGGGGGGGGGGGTGATAAATGTGACGTCACATCAAAATGTGCAACACGTTCTACTTAATTGAATAGACTTTTTAATAAATGTTTTCTCCTACAACATCAGAGTCCAGCGCCACATTAAATACGCACTACAATGACAATAGTTTAAAGCAATTTGAAGCATGTTTTATTTTGGGGGGGGGGCAGAGCTTTATGACGTCATATTCGAGGGGGGGGTCTGACTTTATGTGACGCCGTGTGACGAAGGGGGGGGGTAAAAAATCGTCCAAAATCGCGTGACGTCATTTATGGACTGCCCCCAAAACAGTCGGTGACCTCCTGACCTCCGAGGTATTCTATTTCCAAATTCTCACCCAATCCGGCTCTGGGATCAAATGAAAAACAAATAAAAATAACGAATTTAAATCTTCATGGCCTATAATTTAATCGGACTTTGAGACAAACGTAAGAGGACGTTGCACCTGCGGCTGCGAGGCTTGAGGGCCGCGGTGGCGAGGAGATATCATCTCCATCGCCTGGTGCGCAGAAGTTTGTGGGTTCGATACCGGACCCTGACGATGCCTGTGGTTGTATGTTCGGTGTCCACGTGTTTTCTCTCTTTCTCTGCGGTGGTCGCGTGGATTGTTCCTCCGGTTTTGACGCTCTCCTATATTTAGAAACCATGCTTGAATTTTTTTTGGCTGCGACTCTAAATTCGCACGTGCGATTATAAAGCCGTTTCGGGTATCTATTATGTGTGGCCCGTTCGCCTCTGAAAACAAATTAATAGCTCAGTGTGCTTTACTTTGGTAAATAAAATACTTAAGCTTACTTTTATTTGGACCCAAGTAATGCTATGCGCTTACAGCGCCATCACGCGACCAGTGCATGGGCCATCAAACTCAGATATCTCCTCCAAACCCACTCCAAACCCACCCATATACCTCTTGTATGGTGGGACGTGTAACACAACATCAATTAATATAGATTAATAAATAAGACTCGTTTTAGCTCACCACACGTGCAGCGGTGTGGATTTATTTGTATTCGTGGATGCTCTACCGGCTGCTGTGCATGATGTAGGTGGATTCTTGAGTGACAGGGCCGCGAGAGATGGTGACGGATAGACCACGCTTACTGATAATGATTCTTATTATGTGGTACATCATTAGAATATAAATTAGGCAATCGCTTAGAAAGTCAAAGTGATGTATTATTATTTTTTATTGGTGCTCATCTCCTTGTTGACAGCCTTGAGCCAGAGGTAGAAATTCCACGAACCTATTGCGAGGGTGAGTCTAACCACAGGACAACCACTATCGACTTCCCTCCAAAACGGTACCTATTTTATCGACCACGGAGGGATACTATACTGACCGCTGAGTCAACCCCCGTAGTTGACTCAACCCTCGCGGTTGACCCGCGGGGGTTGAACCAGCAGTGCCAAAGGTGTAATGGTTGGTACACTGAACGTGCAATCAAAAGGTCGTTGTTCATGATTCGATCTGCCGACGCGGCAGTTGTAACAATAGCGCATTGTGGCGTGGCCTGCTCGACACGGATAGACAGTGGACCTGCATGCAGATTGCGCGCGGTGGGGTAAATCGTGGGTGCGCCCACATCCTCCACGTGGCGTGAGCGAGCAATTTCAGGGCTGCGCCTTTACCTATCGACTCAGAAACGAGGGAAATCCGCGCATTCGTGACTTAAACCGTTTTCAGAATCAATTTCCGGGGGGTCCGACGGGAACCGATGTCTCCGACTCTTATCCACTCTATCTCTCTGGCCTCTCTATGTACTGTCAAGAAGGGTCGTTTGCCGAAACGTCGCTAATTATATACTTTGTGAAAGCCACACACACAGTGTTATTGGCTGTGTTTATTGAGTTTTTTTTTATTCTGGTATAGTCTTGTGATGAGAACCCGTCAGAGGGTCTCTGCAATGACCCAAAACATTTTCACAACTAGACGCTAGAGGTCGCTATCCGGCCGTCCATCAACACAACTGCAAGTGCGGTCACGCGTATCTTGGTTTTTAACCGGATCCATCTCGTCCAGTGGCACAGCTATCGGGAGTGCGCAGGTGGTGCAACTGCACCGAGTCACATGGTCCGTAGGGTCTCGTGTTGCCGGGCTACGTAGAAGACGGGGGGGAATTGGACTGGGGGCCCCAAGTTTATCCCTTGCCAACCACGCGACGCCACTCACATCATCACTATCAGACAGCCATTCATCTTCCATCTGTACGGAATAGGGTGTTGCAACCTCGCACGCGTGGGGGGTTTCTTTGGGTGCTCCGGTTTGCTCCCATATGCAAACACTCATTAATTGTCCGATAAAATCTTGATATTGAGAGGACCGCAGAGCTTGGGCTGAGGAATCTGGGCAGTGCCGATAAGCTCCACGCTACTTTTAAACAACTCCCACGGGCATGCCAACCTGCACTGCTTGGCGATGATTAAATAACCTCCACGACGCATACGGCGTGGGGTAAATTGGTTGACAAAGGGCTGCACGTGGACTTCATTGTTTCGTCGCTCAGTGGCAGGATTTAATTCCACCACTCTCACATCAGTCCCAAGACACGTTGTCATGAGGATGCTTGGTGAATTGTGTTTTCGTTGAATGTTTAGGGAGAGACAAGGCATGTTATTATGATGCCTCTATTGAACTTCATCTCATGCAAGATAACACTATGTAACACTATTTTTATTCCTGGGTAGTGTTATTTTCTAATTGCTTATGCCTCAAAGGTAGAGAAAATGGCTATAATTTCCCACAAACTTTGCTTTTGTGACCAGGACTTTATGTGAAGGAATGACACAAATGCACACGTTTTCTCATTGAAAATAGGTACATTTCAAAATATCACTGTCCTGGTCACAAAAGCAAAGTTTGTGGGTAATAATAGCCATTGTCTGTACTTTTGAGGCATAAGCAATTAGAAGATAATACTTACTACCCAGGAACAAAAATATATTTTAGTTTGTTACCCAGTGTAATGTTTGCAATGTTACATGCTCATGTAACATTTACGCGAATAGAAATAGGGGAACAAATTAGGACAGAACATTTTTAATTCGAATACAAATAAGATGGCAAAAAATCCACCTAACAAAAATCTCCTGCAACTACTTATAGCCAACTACAATTGTGACAGATCATCAATTCACTGGGATGGCGAAATGTGACAAGACCTATTAGACCAAAAATCATTCTCAGTCTCCTCGACCTTTCTGCTGCTTTCTATACCAAACACCCACTCCGTCCAGCTTGAGTACCCCATACCCAAGGAGGTGTCTTCAGCACAATCCTCTCCTGGTTCTGCTTTTACCTCTCAATCCGATCGTACGTTCCATACAAGGACTGTCTCTTTCCTCCTCTCAGAAACTCCCGTGCCATGGTGTCCCACGAGGTTCCATCCTTGGTCCCCTGCTCTTCTCAAGAAATCTCATCCCACTGGGCAAAATCATCTCCTGGTTTAATGTGAATCATCACCGCAACGCTGATGACACTCAGCTGTACATCGCGATTGACTCTATGGACCCCGCCTCGCTGTCCACTCTCAACATCCTCTGTTGATGCGGTCTGATCTTGGATTGGTTCTAACCTCCAGTTAAATATTGTAAAATTGAAGTACTCTTCATCAGTAAAAAAGTCCCCACTTCAGTTTGAGTGTGCACCTCCTAAACTCATGACACTGGCAGAGGACAAAACCGTAGCATTCTCAGTGATCCCAAGCTCTCATTCTGCTCCCACCATCTCATCCCTGCAGCAACTCATACCTCCATCCTCCCACCCCAGCTGCTGTCGAGACCCTCATCCCAGTCTTCATCCCGACTCGACTATTACAACGATCTCCTCTACGGCCTCCCATATCCATAATTACTAAACTCCAGATGATCCAAAATTCTGCTGCCAGACCTCTCGCTCACATACGTAAATTAGGCCACATCACCCAAATGACACCACCGTCTCCCAATCCAATCTCAAATTAGATTTAGGTTCGCACTCACCAGGTTCTAGATTATCCGTGTACTCAGCGCTGCCTACCTCTCCACTCTCATCTCACTCTACTCCCTTTCCGGCACTCCGTATGAGCCACCCACTCCCGGTCCAAGAAATCCATTAATCTGCATATGGTTCTGAATTTCTCAAACAAGTACGCCCCGTTTGGTTTAAAACCTTGAGATCAAGCTGCATTTAAGAACTATATAAATTTGACAGTTTAACGAGTATATGCATTGCTAATTAATCATCATAAACTGGTGGTGCGCATTATTGTAACTATTACATTGTTAAATCAGGACAACCAAATGCATTCGAACATACCTCATTCTTGCCCCGAGGTGTTCAAACCACACGTACGCCAACAATTTTGCATTTTAATGTTCAAGGTTTATTAGAGAGAAAAAAATTAGCACCTTCATAGCCACAGATCTATGTACAAATAGTTTAATATGTCAGTGTTTCGGCAAAGTAAACATGCAACCGAGAAGAACCTGCAAAGACCAAACTGTCATCGGATTATGCGTGCACGCACAGGGGCCTGGCCACCAACTGCAATTGCGCCAGCGGCATCGCCAACCAGAGTACAGACGGTGCAATTGCACCAGGGCCCATGGGCCAGAGGGGCCCAGTCGCCAGGCTATGAAGAGGGGAAGGCGGGGGAAGAAATTAGATAGGAGGGGGGGCATTTAATTTCCTTGCACCAGGGCCCGTGTTAACAGCACTACGTCACTTCTCTGCACACTCTTCCAAAGGCACCAGGAGGCCAGCAGAAGCAGCGCTCTCCGCAACATATCCTGGGTACCATTTCATATTCCCAAGCAACTACATATACATGCACCAGGTTTCCAATCAGAAGTCAGATAAACGACTCCACTGACACAAATTCAAACAATATTTCCCCGTCTACGCATTCACTGCGTGATGGATGCATTTATTTTGCGGACGGGATGTGTAAATGTTATGGTTTTGAGTGAGAAACATTTTAAAGGCAGTATGTATTGTTTTATTGTCCAACTGATTGTACAAATCCAATTTTACTCACTTTTTAGAGCAAAAAAAAAGCTAATTTGAAAACTCCGCTATGGACAGTAATCATCTTAAGATGGCACGGTCCTTAAAAGACACGCCCAAGTCAGAACCCTCCGCGTTTGTGTACTAATCATTGCTGGTAGGGGCAAGAGTATCTACATACATTTATTATCTAAACATCTGGGCTTTCCTTTTTTTTTTATTCGGCGACATTCATGACAAATAAACTATTTTTCCTCCTCTTTGGAGAGATGACATGAAAGTTGAGCTTTATGGCATTCAGAAAGTCACCTCGCAGAGGATCCAGCCGGTCAAAATGTAGACCGTTTAACTCCCAGCAAGGATTAACATCGATGAATGTTAATCAATTGTGTGCGACTGCTGCTGAAGTGTCAACATCTGACAAAAGTACAAACATTGTTCCAACCAAAATTGCTTTTTTTTAAAGTTGGCCGGTCTTGGTATTGAACGTAAAGTCTCCACTCCTCAAGTCTTAAACAAAGTTGTTCATCTTTGGAGTACAAAACGTTTCCTTGGCATACTTGATGTTGACGCGCGGAGTTATTGTACGGCTTATGTGTTTGTTGCAAGTCGAGGATTCGGCAAGAGACAACGGAAGAGTTAAATAAAGTGAGCTCCCCCACCAGGCCATCGGCCCCTCGTGTCTATTAACAGCTTTGGCAAAACATTTGCAGGCCAGGGGAGCACTTTACACCTGGGAAAGACAAACAGGGTGAGTAAAAGCAAAGAAAACGCTCCCGTTTGATAAAAAAAAATTGTGGAAACAAAATAAGTGAAATTATCCCTAAAATACTGTGTTATTCTCAAAGCTGTATTACAAGCAAGCAGGAGGATTATATGCTTCTTAGAAAACAAAGGGCTTTTTTTTTTACCAATCCTGACAATTTCAATGTTCTGACATTTAAAATATGCCCACCTGAATCATAAGATTATGGTATATATTTAAAGATCATATTCACCGTAAATTTCCCAAAGTTTACATTACCCCGATACCATTCCAGATTTAAGCAATTTATAAATATATTGGTATGGGAATAATCTAAAATAACGGTCAAGGAAACATACAAAAAAGGTCTAACGGACTGATAATGTCGAGCTATGTTAGTGATCTTATTTCTGGTATATATATACGTCTACAAAACATATTCATGAAAATTGCATTACCTGCTTTTCACCAAAAAATTCGTATACAATTCCTTTTGAGTCATCTTATCTGGCCAAATGCAGATCCGAGCAAACAAAACTTGGCTTACGGACCTCATCGGCTCCGAAGCATCGGGACAGAAGGAGTCACTTTGTGGTTTCAAGCTTAGTCTCAGACGATCAGTTTCAGGCCATGGGTTGGGCACAGCAGGTAGAGGGCGTTGGTGCCACGCCAGCCAATCGGCAAAATGAGGCATTTTACTTGTTGGGTCCCTGCAGATCGTAGAGAGAAAACTGTACAGGAAAAAGCCTACGATGTTCTAAGGGTGCACTTGAAATGTGCTTATTCACACATTTTTGGCTAAGCAACAGAATTACAAAATATATATACTTCCCACCACATATAATTGAGTTATTCCAGTATTCTGAGGGTGAACCATCCACATGGTAATTAGTTTGTTTGTTTTACCAGCCTTACTGCATAGGCACAAGATCAAATCCTGAAAATGTCACCGACTAAACTGTGCAAGCCATTTCAGTCACACTAGTTTAATGTGCAACAGTGGCCTGAAACCTGGTCTCCTGGAACTGAGTTCCAAGCCACTCGTCCTGAAGAAGTGGCCTTGCGTTCCCCACAACTACCACCGCCCTCTCCTCTAATAGCAGGAAGCTCCACCGGAGGACGTGTACACGCTTCCACCAATTAACAGCACGCGCCAAGCCGAGGTACGCTTAAATGTCAACGTATTTAATTGCCAGGGTACACACGCCTACCTGCCGACACATATCAAGCTCACTCTTACGTTCTAGCACATCCGAGGCAGGCACTCTTAAAACCTCCACGCCACGACCACTGCATCGTGGCAGTGGCGAATTGCTGCAGAAATAAACGTCACTATTTCGATCAATAGTAAAAAAAAAATTATATTGTACAAATAAGTAAATATCATATAGCCGAGCTTTTATTTTAGCTTAACAATAACCAATCACAGCTGAAATCATCGTACAACTGAACTTTTTTTTTTAAGATTCGACGCATCCCCCAAGGTCGGCCCGTTGTTTGCAGTAAGGAGAGAAAGCTGAGTGGCGCTTGTTGAAACCAAAAGTTTTTCGTCGCTGCACAGCGGCACGCTCTCAACAGCACTCCTCGCCGATGCGGTGGAAGGACCGGCCCACCTTCTTGTCCAGCTTGACCATCTTCTGCAGGGCCTCCTGCCGCCCGTGGCCCATGTGATCGTAGGTGCACGCGTGCTGCTCCGGCAGGCGGTGCAGGCTGCAGAACACGAACCCTGAGGGGCCGGAAGGGATAGGGCAACACGGCATCAAGTTTCCGAGCTCGGCAGCACTGCCGGCTCAGTCTCTGGTTTGCCTTTCGGTTCTGGGATTATCAGTAATGATAAAAACTTGGGTAACTGGCATTTCCAAGGCAACTAACCTAATTAATGACCCCGATTACATTCGAGAATAGCACGTACATACATTTGTGCTCTAGCCTCAAAAATAGATTTGGTGGTAGAAATCATGCAAAATGTCAGCTTTAACTCTTTCACCGATGTCAAGGTATACCAAGCGTGTATTTTTCTATTCACACATACAGTGCTTACCGGCATTGCTTAAAGTTCCCCTGGAAAAAATATTCAATGAATGTCAGTAAATTAATTAACCAAAGTGGCTTCCGCAAATTTTATCCATTTATTATGCAACAGAAACAATATATAATTGTACAGCTGTCTCCATCAGCACTGCGACAGAGTTATTTTCTTTTTATCAGTCGTGATAAAAAAATGCTTGAGTGAATCAGTACAGAGACATAGGCTAGTTCTAGCAAAGTGCTGCTTGGGCTGCTACATGGAAATTTGGTTACCAGAGCACATGGAGTCTCTTGGTATCCCAGACTGCGTAAAGACCACTGTGGCGCTGTTTGGACTGTGCGGTGCCACCAGCTGTACAATTTATGTATGGGGGCATGGAGCACATGGCTTTTGTCTGCCACTGTGATGGCAAAGCGACTGATAAAGGTCAGCCTCGACCGAGCACGTCCCACTAATCACAATCACCTACGGGAACGTGTCATAGCAACTACAGCATCCACGCACTGCAATTAACAAAAAAGGGGTTTCAATCCTGGAGGTGGATAACGCTGTTCGCCAGGTTGACGCGAGTAATAACCCACAACGCGTTGTGCCCAACGAAGAAGGCGCGCGGTGTTACGTTTGTGGAGGTAACAATGTACGCCGCTGGTTTTTCAGTTTTTGGCGACGTGTCCAGGAGGCTTAAATGGGAAAAATGGAACGAGGTGGTCGTAACGTGGAATCCATGGAGCATCCCAGGAGAATTGGTCTGGTGACAGTCGGGCGCTGGAGCATCATTACTCAATGTCGCTGTGTTACAAATTATTAATTAAACACCTACACTTTTGTCGCCTCGACTTGTAAAGCCCGAATTCAAAAGCCGGCCAAGCCACGGCCAATTGTCACTGATGATGCCACTTAAACGTAGCCGAGTAGTATGCACATAAACGCAAGTACTGTCCCATCCATTTGACTGTCAAGCTAATGGCAAAGCCGTTCTGTTTTTAATAAATTATTGTTTTGGTCTCATATCAACCTTTGTGTGGGTAGTTTCTCGTTTTTCTGTAGCTCATGTTGTCGACTCCATTAGCTTTAATATACCAGTAGCAGCATATATTCCGCCAAGACTGCAATTCTCACATGCGCAATCCAAAGCATGTTCCATAAATACAAAACGATATTTGAAATCGCATTTACATATGGTTACATGTCCAACAAGCACGAGCCCCCATATCCCTCTTCATACCCCCCCCAACCACCCCATGAAGCCGATGGTGGCCTCTGTGGCAACCCTCCATGGTGGCGCCCCTGGTGACCCAGACTTGTTGTGACCCCTGAGACATACCACAGCGGCACAAGCCCAGCTCCTGCTGCACAAGCTCCAGGCGGGCTCGGCACGTGAAGCAGCGGCGCTTGTTCTTTTGCTTGGCCCTGCCCTTCTCCTCCTCATCCTCGTCCTTGTCTCCGCAAGTCTTCTTGGCTGGGGAATCGCTGCCTGACTCGCCGTCAACACAGTCTGCAGCCAGCGCAGGAAACACGAGCGTTCGTCGCCTTCAACACAGCGCACCTTCAACACTGAACTCACCGTGTGCGTCGCTTAAAACGAGATATAACACAAACATAAACAAACAGCTCTCTTCTCACTGCGTAGAGTGTCGTGGTTGTGCTAGATAGCTCTCCGACGTGTTTTTGGGTCGTACCATGTTGTCCAACGTTTCGCGCCATGTGCTGGGAGTGTCATCACGCCAAACAACGCATTGTACAACGTAAAACAAGTGGCAGAGATCGTGTAGATATCCACCCAGCCCGTCTTCCGGGGCTGCTTTAACACAGGTTTGAAGCTTCGTAAATGAGAATAAGAGATTTGAATGTTACGGAGAAAGGGAGACGTTACAGCCTGAGTGTAATCGGTCCCGTGTATTTTAGTCAATGCGGTAACGCCACAAGAGGGCTGGGACAAAGCACTCGACTGGTTCTATAGTCTCCACCGTCAAAGAAGAACTCACTGTAAACAATCAGTGACACAACCTAGATAATTTTCCTTTACTTTAAATGGTGTGTACAATAAACAAGAGGCGTGTATCTATATGTAGTTTATAGTCGGTTCTATAAACGTGTACATAAAAATGGTATAACGTGAACGCACAAGTAAACGATGTCAACAACAACAAACTCGAAACAACACCGATCTATAAAACAAACGTAATAACTGACCATTTTAAATAACCTCAAACATAAAAAATGCTGCTCGATGTAAAACGGGCTTTGTGTGCAAGTTTAACTATCCATCTGCAATACAGGCACCATGCCACAGAGTTATCCACGTGGAAATCATCATCAGAACCTGCCTGCCTCCCCATGTGTGCTCGCACAAAGGCGACATTACCTGGGTCATGAAGTCTCTTCAAAGGGATGTCACGCAATCTGGAGACAGGGCTCTCCGTCTCTGTCAGGCACAAGAGGCGCACACACAATTAAAATTAGATACTTGTAATGTTCTGCAGGGTCAGTGGGCGAAACAATGCAAATGCAAAGTAATTGTGGTTCATGGTGAACCAGAGTGTTCGCTTTCATCAATTCGTTAAACTATGTACAGCAAAGCTACCGGGTTTACGTGCAGCAATTCACACCCCATCCCAGCGAACTGATGAACTATCACAGTTGCAACAGGCAATCCTTTGTCGTATAATTTTTACTGTCACGACGAATCGATGCATCATTGCACGCGCAAAAGCCGCAACAGCTACTCCTTTGCGATTGTAATTTTGAATTCACCGCCAGCACCAACCTCTGGAGTCCTGGTTTGTGGAACGGCTGGATGGTGACATCGAGGTGGAACTTCCTGCTTCGGGCTCCCTCGATGGTGCAGGCTGCGGTTCCCGGGGTGGACTCACGCGCTCCAGCTCTGCGCTGGAGATTAGCGCGATCTCCGCGACGGGCGCCAATAGGCGAGACGAAGGCGCTGGCAGGGAAGAGGGGGCAGCCCCCGTTGCCTCTTCGCTAGCGGTACTCGCCCCCTCACATGGCTTCGGGGCGGGACACGGCTGCAGTTGGGCGCAAGGCTGCGCATGCGTCGTCTCGGCTGTAGCAGTGGCGGTGATGCTGGCGCCGGCTGGAGAGGCCGGGGCATCGGCCACGTCCGTAACGGTCGCCAGCTGCGGTGCGCAGGCTGTGCCACCACGGCAGGGCAGGTTAGGGGAACCTTGCAGCTCCGTGGGCAAAGCGCTGGAATCGCTGGCGCCACCGTCGCCCAGCGTAGGCGCCATCGATGAGCTGCCCTCGCCATCCCTGCTCTTCAAGTAGTCTGGTGTTAAACCAGACAGCGCGAGGGAACGGGGCGAGAGATAGAGCAGGGTGAAAAATTACAGGTTAAACACCATGTCGCGATTTGTCGTGAGCAGGCAAGCATGTCAAATTGTGAGTACTGCACAGATCGCAGTGATGGTTATGTCACCTACCAGCGAAGCATTTGGAGCACAGATTCATTGTCTTGGTAGATCTGGACATAAAAGATAAAAAGAAAAATACATAAAATGAATAAGAGTTGGCCAGTACACCTATAGGCAAGTGATATTTTAGCATCGACTGAAATAGCTCCTCATTCAGGTTGTTTCATGCTTCTGTAGATGAAACAAAGAACATACTCTATGTCACAGTGGCACTCCTCTACCCCCTACATGTCACCATGGCAAATATTGACTTTTACTTTTGGTTGGTAGGTTCCAGTTGTGCGAGCTGTGTGTCAAGAGTGTGTATGCACATGTGTGTCCAGGTGTGAATATGACCCATCTGTCCTTCCCAAATCCTGCAGTGTGGCGGCCACCCACCCTCCTCAACCACTCACTTCCTCACTCATCCACTCACCTCCTCACTCACCCATGCTTTCGCTCACCTACTCATTCACTCAACGACCTCCACCACTTACCCACACCTCAAATTATTCACCAACTGACTCTCTGACCCAACACAAACCTTAACCAAACACCCACCAACCAAACAAGTCACTCACTTCAACAACTTGGGAAAACAAACATTAATTAACCCACTCACTCACCAAACCACTCAGCCCACCCATTGACCTCATTCAATTGCATCCCTACATCATCCTCTATCTTATACTCACCAATCCATCCACCACACATACGGCAACCCATTTACTCACTTATGTCTCCCACTTATTCATACAAGCCCTCATCCACCCACCCCCTAACCCATCCACCTATCCAGACAATCATTGCACACCAACTACACAGCCAACCAACCAGCCACTCCTGCACCATGCCACCTAACCAGCCGACTCACCGACTCAGCAACGAGTCCAACTCACACAACCACTCACCTCACCCAAACAATAAGTGACCCAGCGACTCACTCACATCCACTCAGCTAGTCACGTATAGTCTTCCAGCCACTCCCTACCTCACTCACCTACCAAACCACTCACTCACCCACCTACCCAGCCACTTGCTCGACCACTCACCTACAGAGTAAAAAAAACTCACCCGTACACCGACTCAACCAACCACTCAGCCACCCTGCCACACAACTCACCCATCCTGCAAATAGCACACCCACCCACCCGGCCGGCCACTTGGGTAATAACTCAGCCACCATTCCACTCAGCCACATAGCCACTCGCACAGCCAGCAGGCAACTCACCACAGCAGCCCCCCCAGCCGAGCGGCCACCACCCCGCTTCAGCCATAGCGTCCGGCACTCATGACACATCAAGAGCACGCCCATTCGGGGAAGGAAAAAATAAAAAATAAATAAAACCATAACTCAAAACAAAAATCTTAAAGCCCCAACGCGACGTGAAGAACCCCGCCAGCCCGCCCGTCTGCGCGCTCTGGGAGTGTGCTAGGAGTATATTACGTACAGACAGGTGTGTAACACAAGTGTGTTGTAGAGTTTACACACAAGCGTGGGCTCGTTGTCAGTGTAGTCGAGCCATTTAAAAAAAAGATTTATTTGTTTAATTGTTAACACGGTGATGGATCTCTCCCAACCCCCGCCTAACAGCCCTGCCCCGGCGCCTCCATCACGCAAGCAACAACACCCACACGCAGTACAAACAACACTCGGCACACTCGTAATGAGCCACATTTAACAAATAGCAGTGCCTCGGGAGATAATGGAAGCCAGGCCCAGCAAGGCTTTACGAGACGGGAATGTCGAAGGTACACGTTAAGAGGTGCGGTGTCGACGCACACGCGAGATATGTAAGCATGTTGTACTGTACTCTGGCGCACGCACGCACACAAAGTGATTGTGTAGAATTATTTACAGCAGGGTGTTGTGCACAAGGGGGCGAGATGGCGATGGGCCGACTGGGATACGGGGCAATACATCACAGGACCAGAAGCAGGGCTGGGAGGGAGAAACTCTAAGGGAGATGAGCGGCCACCCGGCGGGGAAGGGGGACACGGGGCCCGAGCCCAACCAACTCGGCCCGACCTTACGGGACCCAGGCCTGACCTCGGGCCCGACCAGCAAGGGGCAAGGGCCACGCCACAAAACGATCAGACCTTGGCGTCTCAACACACCAAGCCACGTTCTATACTACCGAAACCGAGGGCGCACAAATCATGACCCAACCCAAGCTCGACCATATTAAAATACTCGAGCAGACCAGCTTGACCTTACCCCCCAGCTAGGCCCGGCCCGACCCGCCCCAGCCTCACGTTGCCAGTCTGCCCCCACGAAACCCGAACCAGTCTCCCACCGTCCCGGCCCAACAATAGCCGCACACGGGCCCCATCGTCCCGGTACAGCCATGGCCTCGCTCCCCATCTCGATCCGACTACATACAAACCGATCTCACCCACCACCACCACTACACCGTACCCCCAAACAACCAGGCCAACTCCATCGAGACGTAAACCCAACCGGAGTCAGCTCGACCCAGAACCGATCCGACTTGACGAGATCCACTCCGATCACCCCCACCACCCACCCCGCCGTGGGTGCGGGTCGAGCCGACCCGGACCCTTCGCTCACCCCCAGAAGCCGCAGCGGCAGCGCGGCTGACAACGCGGGGCCTCGCTGCCCTCGCTCCCGGTGTCGCCCATGGCGGCTCCTCGGAACCTCTCCCTCGGATTCCTCTCCTCTCGGTGCCGCTCCTGCTTCGTCTCCCCGCTGTTGCTGCCCTCGTCCTCGCCTGCGCGTCTCCTCCTGGCACTGTCCTCCTCCTCTCTTCTCGTCCGTCACGAAAGCAGAACCCCCCCCCACCCGTACACGACGCTTTTATGTGGGCGTGTGCGAGCCTACGAGGCTCTACAAGAGGCTCGAATACCACTCCTTGGCTTTGACGACGACGACGTCTGTGGTGGTGATGATGATGATACTAGTGGTGATGATGGTTACTGGTGGTGGTGATGGTGGTGATGATGGGAGCAGCTCGGCCGCGTTAAATGGCGGCCGGAGCTGCGGGTAGGGCGAGGGTTAAAGGCGATGGCTGAAGCGAAGCGGGGTCGGCGCGGGCCAGCGGATAGCGACGGGGAAGGGACGAGGGAAGGAGATGTAGGGGGGGGGAGTAAGGGTGGGGGGGGCCTTCAGGGGGAGGGGGGGGAAGCGGACGCGCACGCAGAGAGACAAAGGCGGCTGTGTGAAGGGAGTCGGAGTGACGCGGAGTAGCAGAGGCCGGCGAGTGCGGCCGAGAGTCGGGGCCGCTAGCCCCGCTGTCAGCGCTGACGGCTCTCATCAGCTGGCGGGCGCTGCCACTGCGATCGAGAGGCGTGGGGGGGGATTTGTAAAACATCCGTCAATTATTACGCATAATTTAAACAAGAGAAGCGGTATTTTTAGTCGCCTGTACACAACATGTTAATATTGTTTTCTTATTAATCGCCACGTGGAGTTTAGGTCTTGTTGAAATGTGGGGTAGGTTGTGTGGCGAGATGGGAGGTGTCGCCCATTCCCCCCCCCCACGCGTGGAGTGGACGAGTCCGAGAAGGGGCCTTTATCGCGTTGTTGCGACGCTGCGTGCGTAATGAATGGGTGTGCGTCGCGTGTGTGTGTGCGTGTATTTGTCTTTGTGTGTGTTCACGAATACGTGTGATGTGCGCCTGTGTGTGTGCCTATGAACAAGTGTATTGTCATGTTGTATTATCTCTGTGCGTCTGTGGGTGCATTCCTCTTGGCGTCTATGAGCATGTGTTACGGTGTGTGTGTGTGTGCGTGTCTCCGAGTACGTGTGATGGTGTGTGTCTTGTTTTCTATGGATGTGCATTCGTGTAATGAATGTACATTGCTGTACACGCGTGTCTATGACTACGTGTATTGGTGTGTGTCTCTACGTTTCTCTTTGTGTTTGTTGGTGTCTTGTCTGTGTGCTGGTGTGTCTATTTGTGTATATGTACGTGTACATATTCTCTGTTTTAAAAAAAACACACTAATATGGCTTGCCATGTTACGGCACTAAAGAAGTCATTCTGATGATTTATGTCTCTGAATGTGTATGAGTGTGTGTTGGTATGTCTGTGTGTATTGGTATTTGCTTATGTAAATAATGTATGGCTGTGTAATTAGTTGTTTTTGTCTCTGTACGTGTAATAGTATTTTTCTCTGCATATGAATACATATTGTTTGTATCGTTAATATGCATGTGTCTGTATCATAGTGGTGTGTCTAGATATGTGTTAATCATTTTGTCTCTTTATATCCATGTATTTATTGGATGTGTATTGGTTTGTATAAAGTATTGTTCTGTCTATAAGTAAGTGTATGGTTTGTGTGTGTACATATTTTGTGTATCTGTATGGGTGTATTATCTTGGTATGTCTAAATTTGTGTCTCTGTGCATCTGTGGGTAAGTGTATGGTGTGTGTTGTCTCTGGGTGTTTGTGTGTAGATTGTTGCATTGTCTTGGTGTGTCCATGTTTTGTATTGGTGTGTCTTTTCCAGTATCTCTTTGTTGGCTACAATTGTATTTTGATGTTTTATAAATCCACATTGTCCATGATAGGTGAACTTTGAAGCCATGTGAAGGAACCCTGCCAAAAGGCCATAGGGGCAGATGTAGCTGTGAGGGTGTTAACCGACTGAAGTGACTGACAAATGTCTGTGTTTACTTAGAAAGCCTGAATATTGTGGTCAAAATTATGGAATAAAGAGATGAGCGAAATCAGGATGGAGTGATTTTGGAAAACTGAATTTGTTTATGCAAAGCAGCATAATGTGATTAAAGAAATACGTTTGCAAAAAGTACATATATCCACTATGACCAGCCTAAGACAACGTGGAGACTGACAAATATCATGGAGCAAAAGGTCGAAAGTGTGCAAATAAAAAATGGCACGATGTACGTCGGGAATTGCATTAAGAGTCAGAAAGAGAAACACATGGATCAGAGAGACCTCATCTGGACTGTTAAGGAACATAAATGGGCTTGGGCAAGACACACCACCAGATTGCACGATGGTTGATTACCAAGACTGGTGAGGAAATGGCAGCCAAATGAAAGAACACGGCCAATAAGTTGACCGCTGCAGAGATGAGATCTGCTCACGTGCAGAACCGAGATGGATTGTGCCATTTTAGGACCATGGGTGTTCGTGTCTGCATGGGGAGGCCTTCATGCAGCAGTGATGATGATACACACAAAAGGTAATGATCCCTTCATAATGCCTTAACAGACTTTTGGGGAAAGTGCTATTATCGAGCACCAATGAAGGCCGGTATGGAACACGAGTGGGGTGGGTGGCCAGTATCACGCCTGGCCGCGTTTGTCGACCGAGTGGCTATGTTTTGCACATTGCACCAGATACTCATTTTAGGCTGAGTCGACCTAGGGGAGGCCCAATACTGATTCAAATAATCGTCACTGGTGTTGACCGTGTTCAGTAATCGACCTCAGGTGGCCGGGTTCGTAGCGCAATGTGCTAACCGCGACAATACCGCTTCCCTGCAAACGCAAAGATTCCTCCTGAAGCCTTTAACATACCAGTTGGCAAAAGTGCTGTTAGTTAGCGAGCACCGATTAAGGCCCCTTGCCCCACACACTGTTCAAGGCGATATGCAAAATCTTCGTCACACACATACAAAGATCCCCCGTGCAGCCATATATATTTTTTTGTGGGCAAGCGTTGTCATCGAGCACCTATTTAGGCGAGCATGACACCGCATCAAGCTACATGTTTAAGGCTACATTGACCGAGGGGAGGCCCAGAATAGGCTCAGATACAATTTACTTGCCACTGATGTTATCCGTGGCGGTGAATTCAACCCAGATCAGGCAGGGAGTTCACTGCCATATGGACTCACAACAACAACAACAACCGCCGTTCGCACCGAGTAGTGGTGGCATTACCACCGCGCTTGTGACAGGCTAGGTGCACTTTTGAGGCCGCGTTAAGTGTCGAAGTCTGGCTGGCAGGAGGTATCGGGACATAACCCGGGTGGCCATGGGTTCGACTGACCGGAATGAATGGCCAGATGCACCACCTGTGCCCCCCCCCCACCGCTGTGGCCAGCTCGCTGCGTGTTGGCCGCAGTGGCACATCCGTCTCTTGAGAGCTTTGGGCCGAATGTTTGATCCTTTTGTTGCTCGCTATCTGCTTGACGCGTGCCACGTTGGACAGGTGGCGTCTGGGCACGCTACCAACCTCAGCAGGCGAGGTTTCCTGCGGTGGTGGTTCGAGGTAGTTGGCGTTCGTGACATTGTGTGTCTGTGTGTGTGTATACCACGGTTGTGTTTAGGTGCGTGCACGGTTGACCAGGTATCGGTTATAATTACGAGGCTTTTCGGTTTGTCGATTAGTTGCCATTTCTTAATAGCACGATAGATTCGCGCGTGTAAGAATGCTTTTTTTCCCACGCTCAACACGTAGGCTTATGGATGTTTTTTTTCCGTTCGTGTGTCGTGTGTTATGTGGGTTCACATCATCCCTGCAGCCACTAGAGGCCGCAATAATTCTCCACAAAACCGCATGTACAGTATATAAAAAAATTTTAAACCCCCGATAGAATTGCCTCCCTGAGTTGTGATAGTTGATCAAATTTCCGGGGTCAGAAACGTGGTGAACGCTGCCACCACCACCACCACCCCTCCCCAGCAGGACTGCACGTCAACCGTCTTTATGTTCACTACGTGTGTGTGTCACGATCTGTGCTGGCTGTGTCACACATGGGAACACGTGGCAAGTTATTGCTCGGCGTACACACAGAGCGTGCTGTGACCGCGGACGACAATAGCTCTCGGGTTGGTTGGGGCGAGCAGAGCTCCCCGTGATAAATGCGTGAGTCGGAATCCATGGGCAGGGGTTTGTCAACTCGGGTTATCCGTTACTGTATTGTAATCGTTGGCGTTGTCATCATCATCATCATCAATCTATACAATCATGCACCCACTTACCTACAATTCACTCGTCATCAGCAGCAGCAGCATCGTCAAGATCACCACATTCACGATCGTGATCGTCCTCCCCTCCCCATTTCTCAGCCTCTTGGCGTCTCCAAAATGCACAATCGTCCACCTATTTAGCATCCATCCACCTACCCACACTACCCGAACCGAGTCAACCGCACACTATCACCATCGTCATCAAGAACAGTCACTATTTAAAGGAGAAGAAGAAAAAACAGCACAGTAATCATTCACCCCACTTTGCCAATCTGTGCCCAGCCAGCAGCAGCATCCTCACCTCCCTCTTTGACCACACGCAGCCGATGGGCCCCAACGGATCAAAAACGATTTAAAGCTTTCGTGACTGCAAGGATTCATCTTCTTTGGTTCTTTCGGTAAAGTCACGTAGAATGAGAATAAAATGTTATTTTATTTTATCAATTTATTATTTTATTCTCATTCTACGTGACTTTACCGAAAGAACCAAAGAGGATCAAAAACGGTTCAATATTCTCCGCCTAAACATACTGCTGCTGAAAGTTCGTAAGGCTTCGTCGTAGTCTGACGGGACTCGATGCGTGTTCCTTCTTGGCACGTGTGCGTGATGAAACAAGCCACTGGCGTATTCAATTGTCGCGGATTAAATGGATTTACGCGTGCTGTTTTTCACGTAACATTCTGTAACTTTTGTGTTTAAAAAAAAGAGCTTCTTAGCTCATCGGATTTCTCCAGGATAAATAAAGATTCCGATTCTTGTACGGAATCTTTATTTGCGGTTGCGTATGCGCTGGGAGCGGTGGCGCAGTGGTTAGCGCAACCGCTCACGAACGAGGTCGCTCTCCCGGCCACGTCTAACATCATGAGCGAGTGTGAAATATGAACCGGTCCTCTGTGTTCACTCGAGATTCAACTTGCATCGTGTGGAGGAAACCATATTATCAGCCGTACATGGAGACACCACAGCACGTGTGCTTAAGGGTCAAAATACGACGCTGAGGTTCCCCTTGCTTGGTCACCTCGCCGCCCAGCTGGTTGGGGAGTTTCACAAACATGTGAATCACCAACCATTGCCTCCAAAGTGCTCCATTATATATGGTGATCTAACAGGCCTATTATCCTTGGTTCTTTCGGTAAAGTCACGTAGAAGGGAAACAATAAAATAATAAAAAATATAAAACAATACAATTTTCACGACGTTTCGACTGCAACACAAGCAATCATCATCAGGTGTGAAAACCACAATCCCTGCAGTCACGAAAGCTTTAAATAAAAAAAATAGGCCTATTATCCTTCCGTCTGTTATACATTATAATGTCACCCCGGTCAAGAGTACACTGCTGGATAAAATAAAAGGCTTCACTGCGCCGTTGTGGGTCGTGGGCAATTGTTTGACCATACTTCACCAAGCTGGTCAATGCGGGATGGGACCAGGGTGGACTTGGGTATCCGAGACTTCACACTATACAGTACAGTCACGTACGGTACTCTATAATTACAAGTACTCGCCACTAATGTTACGACCATTACACGGCTAAAACTAAAACTACGTTTTGTTATTTTACCAGATAAGACCCGCAGAGCTCCCTTTAGCTCTTTCTCAGAAGCGAAACGGCCACGCAAATGATAGCTCAACGAGGTGGCTTATCATCGCGTGGACATTTATAACAATGGCCAAATACTCTAAACGCGTGGTCATGTTGATTCCAATTGTGGAGGGGAAACCCCGAGGACCCGGAGAAAAATCCACGCGACCACAGAGAGACGCAAACTCTAAATATACAGCAGCAGCAGGCGTCAGGGTCCGGGATCGAACCCACGACTTCCCGTGTACCAGGCGAGGTGATTAACATCTCGGCTTCGGTCAAGCATTGAAGCATCAGTGGATTGAACGTGGCAGGTGGTGGTGGTGACGATGGCACACGAGGTGGCCTCCTGGACTCTTTGAGTCACTCGTCGCGCTGCGCCTGAGAACGAAACCAAACACGGAACTCACAGCGCATACCAGACCAGAGGGCTTTTTTATTATCTCTGGACATTGACGTCGCGCGTTCTCGAATAAAGACAGCACTCTTAGTCAATCCACTGCTAGATGAGCCCCCCCGACCGCGCCGTGCAGGGGGTGGGTGGATGGGTGAAGCCGAGCTTTCATTACGGAATATTAAAGGCAGAAGCCACAAGAGTGCGATTGCAACCCTGCAACCCAAAGTATGGACCCATATATAGCAAACCACTGTCGTTTGCGCTCCTTCAACAGAGGAGGAATAACAAAACGACACGAACTCTCGTCGTGCCTTGCAGACATTGCCATTGAGCTCCTCAGCACATTGCTGCTGCCGTCTTACGCAATAATATAATGGAGAAGGCGAGGAACACAGACGTCGTAGTGGCATAGTACAGTGCAGTATGGCAATGGGTTTTTCGTTTTACGCCGACAAACTCAGGCAAGCAAGCAGCAGCAGCAGCTATGGCAACCTGTTTGTGTATGAATGGTGGTCGTCCATCCAGCCACCCTCCACGGTCACACCTGGCTCAGCTTCCAAGCTCTGACGGGATCGGCCGCATTCCAGGTGATTGAGTCAAGGCCCTTTGACGCAAATGCCCGTGAACATTTTGACTGAAGAAGTTTAACCGGGTAGTTCCTCTGGAGGCGAACATCCGTGATAAGAGAGAGAGAGACATATGTATTTCTCCAGGGTTCTGCCCAGTTACTGTAACGTTTTGCTTCTATGAAACTCAAGTTTCAGTATACTCTTCTCGAGCTTGATTTAATCTATCACTGTTTGGGTGATTATGCATTTTAAAAGGATGAGCGAGTCATAGGCAGAGGTAGGTAGTGATAAATATGTATTTTAATAGGATGAAATATTTCCCCAAATATAACGAGTCAATATTAAATCATTGGGCCGATCCGGGTTGGGTGAGAAATACATTTTATGTGGAGACAGAAGGAGACCGTGTCTGTGTATTTTTTAAATTTATATTCAATACGATTCAAATAATTGATTTGCGTTGTTTTACATGATTGGCATTTTTTTGGGGGGGAGGGGACAGGTGATGAGTCAGGGGGGGCTCCTTCTGAGCCACCCCCCACCAAAGGGCACAATCCTGGCTCAGTGGCAGTTCCATAAAGTCCACACCCTCAATGTAAAACAATTTGATATACAGGACTTGAGCAGAACTCGTAGTTCAAATGTCAACTGTACATCTGCTGTTGGATCTAGCAGAAGGAAGTGATGGCGCGGTGTGTGATTAACTCTTTTACCGAACACTCGTACATGTAATTGGCCAAAAATCGCAACACATGACTCTTCTGAAAACAAGTCTAACGGCGTGGTGGTCAACGTACTACTGTGCCTTGAACCAATTACCTGGGTTTGATTCCGGCCCATGGCGGCATCAGTGGTATCTGAACGAATTCTGCACCATCGCCCTTGGCCATACCCCACGCATTCACCAACGCACATTGACCGTGCAGCGTGGTGAGGTTATGGTCAAGTAACCAAACGACCGACCCGGCCTAAAGCCAATGACGCAAGCGCTGTAAAAATTCCGCCCTGTATCCTGCAATCCTGGAAAGCCTAACTGTATTTCAAAGTGATTACTGTATGACTATTTGCTTAGCTTCAAAAAAGTAGGGGGGGGTGTCGTATTTACTTTAACTTAAGGCCCTCCCCAGCCACTCTTAAGAAGCTGTCTCTAAATGTTTGAGCATAGGTGAGCCACTCTTAAGAAGCTGCCTCTAAATGTTTGGGCATAGGTGGGGGAAGAGGTAGCGCGTGGCTTCTGATAATGACCACCCCCCACAACCAGCAACCACCCCTATCACCGCCTTCCCCGCATTATTTCACCACTGCCATTGGCTGAAAATGCGAAGTGCGTGGTCATCCTTAAGCTACTGGAGTCCAGTACACGCACAGCGCATCCACGTGGGGCATTTAAAGGAGACCTTTGGACGCAAGCCATTGCTCTGGCATTCGTGTTGTCACAACGCGTCAGCGGTGAATCTTGATCGACATTAATTATACCGTATATACCCACAGAGAGATCCGGCGCCACCCTCTGGCGGTCTAGTCCCGTGATTGTAGCGCCAAACCCACAGGTGTAAATACATTACGGGGTACCTGTATACAGTACATCAAATTAGGGTATAGCCTTCGGTTTACCCAGGTACAGCGGCACTTTGTCTGCCTGCACTGGGATGTTTAGCCACTTTCATTCACGAGTGCCCAACTTGCGCGAGAAAATGGAATTAACGTACACGTAGGCCTCGGCAAGGTAAGGTAATTTACCCTTTTTACCGGGTAAAAGGGTAACGGTAAAGGGTAAAGGTGTCGACATGCCAAGGGGTAAGGTAAAGGGTAAGGTAAAGGTAGCTCGAAAGAATTACCCGGTAGGGTAAAGGTAGCGTGAAGTATTACCCGGTAAATACGGTGCCTTGTTTACCGCTAAAAGCTCCGTGGCGAAGTCCGTGGCCTCCATTTCATAAATAGTATTTTTAAAACTTTTTTTAAGACACGCTTTTATGAAATGTACGAGTAATGGAAGAACTCCACGACTTCAGGAAGTGGCCCCGAAGCTTGCCATAACGTAAGGGGACCGTGGTCAATTACAGCCAACGTCAGTTGAGCGTGGACAATTAGACCCAAGCCGAAACATAACATAAAAAAATTAAAATATAGTTTACATTTTTTATGATAGAATATATTATTGTCATCAGTATGACATAAGTATACCAAGTTTGCAGTCGATACCACATTGGGAAGTGGGTTAAAATTGAGTTACAAGATTTGAGGATACAACGACAACAACAAGCGTGTAAAATTGGAATAATCGAGAGTAGTCTATAGATGAATAAAGCGCTCTACCTAGCATTTACCTGTTATAAACCTTTTTCATGTGTAGTACCCCAGTAATTACCCTGTAATCGGGTAATTTGTATGGGGTAAGGGTAAAAGGTATGGTAAAGGTAGGCTCGTTGCTTTTAACCTTTTACCTTACCTGCTGAAGGGTAAAAGATAGGGTAGAGTGATTGTATTGTGGTAAGGGTAAAAGGTATGGTATAGGTAGGCTCGTTGTTTTTACCTTACCTTGCCGAGGCCTACGTACATGGATAAAACCCACCGCGCACTCAAAGCTCCGTCCAGATAAGAGTCAATCCATTTCTGTACAGTGCTGCCACCATCACCTGTCCAACTCCCAGCTCAAACCTTCAATACCGGATATTGCCAGGCAGGCTCTCATGAAAGCATTAACCAGGTACACACCTGCTTAGGTTCTGGAATCAGACGAGATCAAGCATAGGCTGATTTTGGTTGCATAATCGACCATGGTATTTTTTTCTGAGGCCTTCATATTTGTTTACTTTCTTGAAAAACCGCTGCTTATTTAAGTACAAATTTAAGAGTAGCCCGATAAGTAATGTATATATCACAGATGATGCGACACTGGCCTCTATTCTGAATTGTTTACAAGCCCACCCTCCTGTACTTACAATCTTTCCCTCCCAGGCCACAAGGTGCTGTCTCAAATCCAAACCCGTTGTTACTACTCTGGAATGTGAAATACTGATGAAGACTACCATCCCCTTCTTGTAAATAGCCTCATTAAAATATTAAAATACAAAAAAATAATTAGCTTCGCTGTGGAGAATATAAATAGCAAAATAAATAAGCGAATACATACGACCCCTTCATATATCCGTCTATCCACGTAAAAAATATTTCTTATACAACCCATCAGCTGCACGGCCCGCTGGGGTGATTTCAGCGATATTGTTTCAGGGCAAGGAAACCATGGCGTTTGCAGAGTCTATGGATAAAATAGCGACTGGTGTGCCCCAAATTGTTGTCGTGACTTTATATTCTCAATCACATCACTTTACGTTCAAGTGCATAGAGTACATCACTTTTCAAAAGTTTGCAAATGTATCCCACTCAATACCAGCAGCAATATCTCTACATGGCCTTATTTCTTAAATGGTGTACGTGTGCCCCGATTACTTCGTCCCGGCGTATTGCTCTCTCTCTTTCCTGTGTCCCATGTCTCCCTGCCCAGACCCCTTCTACCCCTGTGTCGTTGATCTCATTTTGGATATGCCCCCACGGTGGTGAAGTAGGGCAACATAGACGATGGAGCATGGTGCAGTACTGTACAGCACACTTATATGCACTGCCATCTGCTGACAACGTGGGCCTGCAGCAGTCTACAACACCTGTTTCATGTATGCGTGGTAGCTACCCATCCAAGGCTCAGTCCTGCTTATATACCTTGCCAGATAAAAATGCCGAGGTGACGTCAGCTGAGAGTTTGGCGTGACATGGTGAAAACACGATGCATGGACGTACAACACTTGGAAAAACACACACAGCCCTAAACAAAATACACGACCAATGTCCTTTTTTATTGCGTGTTATGCATTCTATATGGATGGATGGGCATAATTATTACATAGTATGGATGTTTTTTACACAGAGCCACGAGTTTGTTGCATGAATACGACTTTTAAAAAAATGTACCAACAATGCCAATCATTTGCCCAGGAAAGCCCCACTAAGTCTCAATACTCTCTTTTCAAGAGGGTCCTGCTAAGTTTGGATGTTTGGCCGTGAATTCCATGCATTAGCCTCTAGCTTTTGGAGGTGGTAGGAGAAAACCACTACGATTACTAGGAGGTGGCACTCAGCGCTGCCATCCATCTCCTGCCCATACCCTCGCAGCCCCATACCTACAACAAACACCTGGCAAGCCTCGGTGGTTCATCCAAGTACCAGCCCTACTGAACCCTGCTTGGCATCCGAGACCCGGTGAGATTTGGCGATTTGGTCGAAGGCAAACCTACAAGTAATTAGAGGCCGACCGAAATTCGGTTTCGGCGCCGAGAGTTGGCAAATGTCCTCTTTCGGCATACTTTCGGTCAATTTTTAACTTTCGGTCTGGTTTCGGTTTTGGCCGAAACTAATATTGACTTTCGGTCGTCATTCGTCAACCGAAGATCTATTTTTAGAATAGAATGCTAGTGCTATGTCTATCACTCTGCCTATTGGCCGGTCAGTCGGCGCTAGGCAATCCTATGCGATAAGCTGCAAACACACATACACGTCAGCAGCAGCAGCTTCGGAGCGAGGTTACAGCCGCAACCATGGTCTGCTAATGTATATACGACCGGTCAACAGACGGCAGCCTGTCTGGCTGAATGCGGAAAAACTGTTGTTTCTTAACTACGACATTCGTTTGTTTGGATATAATTACTAAGTAAGTAACACCTAAATATTTGATATTTAGCCACTCTTACTGCAGGCTCTGAATGATTAGGTCTAGATTTATTTTTAATTAAAGTAGAATTGCATCATGACATTTCATAAATCTTGTGTTCGATAACTTCGGTTATATACCTTTCGGTTTCGGTCTTGGTCGAAAGTGTCGTTAACCTTTCGGTTTCGGTTTCGGTCGAAAGTGATTCTTTTACTTTCGGTCTGGTTTCGGTTTTGGCCGAAACCAGAAATTCAGTTTCGGTTGGCCTCTACAAGTAATGGATACGTGTGTTGCTGTGTCAGTGACCCCACATGATGAAAAATAGATTACGTTAAACACATCTATTTATGGGTTTGCTTACTCAGATGATGGCATCGAGACAGTTCAGTCGATTAGACTCAGAAAATTGAATAGTTTGCTGCACTTAAAATGCTCCATCGTGAAGGTGGATGGCTGTTGCATATATATACATGTATTACTGGTAGGAACCTCCTGGTTACACCAGCCCACAGGGGATTATTGTGTCCGTCAGTCCGTCGTACATCCAAAAATGGGAAGAGTGGGGCTGGGTGGAGAAGGGAGGCTGGGGAGGGGCTGGGATGGGTGGGGAGGAGGAGCTGGGTGGGGAGGGGAGGGTGGGGAGGGTGGGGCTGGGTGGGGGGTGAGAGGTGGGGCTGGGTGGGGAGGGGCTGGTCACCCTGTGGTGCCCTTATAAAACTCAACGTTTAACCTACTCACGCCGGTTGGGCCCGCCCTCACAATCGGGCATATTTGCGGAATACACCACGCCGCCGTTGACCCTGGCCATTGACCGAGCAACCCAACGTTCCTACCAGCTCCCTCCGCAGGAATGTGTTAAATGGTAGCTCAGCAGCAGTTGCTTAACAAGGATGATACTGCTGATGAGTCTTATAAAGCTTGAACCTTGTCCAGAGTGTACCTGCTTAAACAAATGCTGGAAAACATTGGCCTTGAAGGCCAATAGGCCAATCTACCAAACTATATTGCACGTGGAGATACGTTGTACATTATCTACTTGCAAATCAAACATAAGCCATATGAAATATCCCATAGACCAGTCATCAAAACATCGATATTATATTTCTACGTCTTTTACTTAATCTGCTATTGTACAATTTGTATGATAATAATATGTAATTCGTTTGTTTAATCCGTGGTAAATTGCCCTTAGATGTGTCACATTCACGGCATGTGGGTGATGTATATAATACAGTACATGGAATACGGTAAAACCACTGTACGATAATTGGGCAATCCTTCACACAGACTGACGCCTCTGAGATAAAGAGCAGAGAGGAGGAGGAGGAGGGAGCCAGAGGGAATTCTGAAGGCCAGGCGGGGCTGGGCACAGGAAGTGTCCACGAGTCCTGTGTTCGCCGCCGTGATGATGGCAATGGGTTGATGGTGGGGGTCTGGGTCAAGTATAACGAGTGTACGTGTGCGAGGTGGGAGGTGTGTGCTGCACGCCCAAAGGTCGGGCCGAGCGAGCGGTGCAGCGTTGCGAAGTGCCCACCACCCCTATCTGGGATCACGCCGAGATGGATTTCGGGTGGGTGGGTGTTCAACGTCAGCGTCATTCTCAAAGGCAGCCTTTTCCCCTCTCCCAACATCACCGCCACCTACCCTTCCCCGTGGGCGTCGAGGTGCCGTACCCTCGTTTGTCAGAAGGCAGTCCAGAAAGTTGACTAATCTCCATTTGTTTCCATGTATACGTGGGTTCGAATGTTGCATCTTCGCGCGCGTGGGCTCTGTTCCGTGTACTCCGGTTTCCTCCCACTTGTATAAACAACTCATAAATTGGCTGAAAACATCTTAAACAAAAAAAAAACCGATGCAGGACCCTCCTTGGACTGAGTGTATACTTTCCTGCATAAACACGTTATACTTATTATTTCTTGGTTAAATTAAATAAACTTGAACTTGCCGTAGCAGGCGCGGGGTGTGCTAGATTGGCAGTGTGGCCCGAATTATCCAGCTCCGGCTTTGACTACCGCCACAGCCTCTGCTCCAATCACTACCACCACTGCTACAGATATGAATGCATATTTCAGCAGTCAGTGGTTGGCTGACACGCTCCATGGTGCAATAAATTACATTAAAAGTTACCGAAACTCCAACTTAAAAAAAAACTATTCACGGAGATGAGACTTGATCTGACAGCCTGCTGGCACTGGAGTCAAGTGTGTAAACTGCGACTGGATAGGTAGCAGTACAAAAGAGGGAAGGAAGGAGGGGTGGTCCAACTTCCCTCGTTCTCCATGGGTATCCCGGACAATTGGCCCCGGTGCAATTGCACCGCCTTCACACTCGACAAGCCACGCCACTGAGCAGCACTGTGTCCATGTTGGAAGCGCAGAGGCGTTGGAACACCGACCAACGCGACATGCGTACGAGTGGCAGGGCAATGCATGAACACGTACGTAAGTTACAATCACTTTTGAGTGTTTCTCTCTCTCTCTCTGAGAGAGTACAAGAAAACCGTGGCCATGACCCTTGTACCTGCACGCATATCGATACACCGTATGAAATAACCATAAACCAGAATACGAGTTATATGGCTATATACATAGGCCCCCTCATTTTCAGTGCTTCCGTTCGTAAGAATTGTGACACGTGTAACTTTCAGGCAGCTGGCATCGCGTGGGTGAGTTTGTGTGTCCATGTGGGGAGCGGTGGTGCAGCGGTTCGCGCACTGCGCTATGAACCCGGCGACCCAGGTTCAATTCAAGCTCATGGCCAACACCAGTGACGATTATCTGAACCGGTCATGGGCCTCCCCTAGGTCGACTCAGCCTCAAATGAGTACCTAGTGCGACGTGTAAACGTCGCCACTGGGGAGACAAAGGCGGTCGGGCGTGGTGCTGGCCACCCACCCCCTCGTGTACCGTTCCGGCCTTCGTAGGTGCTCGCTAACAGCACTTGCCCCTACAGTCTGTTAAGGATCTTTGTCTTTGGTGTGTGTACGTGGGCATACAGTACATGTGTATAATGTTTACGGGGCTTCATTTGTCACTGAGTATTTTCTGAAGCTCCCCCGTCGTGGCCTTCCCGGCCACATCTAACATCTGTGGCAAATAACAGCTGAAGAAATGGGCTCGGCTCAATCATATCTGGATCTGCCCGGGGCTGAGATCCGGAAACAAATTATCTCCTCCTCCTCCTGTCTGTTTGCAAGAGGGGGGCGGGAAGTTTCAAAGTTTGGTGGTTGGGCGGGGACTGGAAATGATTGTATGAAACATTAAGTTTACTGTCACTGGGGATACAAAGGCGACCGGGCGTAGTGTTGGCCACACCACACTCCCTAGCGCCGCGTGTGTGACTACTATGTCATGTAAATAATGCCTACACAGACGGCGCGTTGACATAATTCACAGTTTGTGAGCGTCCACTCGCCGTACCCCCAATTAGGGCCGTAGAGTCACTCACCACGCCACACACCACGCGGCCCCAGGCCGCTACGAAGAGACGGGAAAGCCCTCACCACGGCCGAGTTAGAGGTGGGCGATTGGGTGGATAGGTGGGTCAGCAAGTGGGTGACTTATAGTAAGGGAGAGTGGGTGACTGACATTCCTCTTCCTCGAAGGCACCGGTGGAACCATCAACCGCATAAGAACACCAACAGGTCGATACGCACATCACTTTCACGAGTATAAATTGAAAAACACGAGGCGCAATCGAGCGATTTGTGGCCATATAACCCAAACTATGGACCCATAGAGTAAACCACTTTAGTCTGCGCTCCTTCAACGGAGTAACAGCAAAACTATACGAACTCTCTCCTGAAGCAATATCTTGGCTCAGCAGGCCTCGGCATTGCCATTCAGCTCCTGAACAAATTGCCATACGCTAGCATAGTGGGTGAGTGAATGAGTGGGTGAGTAAGTGAATGAGTGGGTGAGTAAGTGAATGAGTGGGTGTGTGAGTGAATGAATGGGTAAGCCGGCGAGTGTGAGTCGGTGGGTGAGCGATCGGGTTGACTCGGTGAGTGAATTCGCGTGTCAGTAGACGAGTGGCTGGGTCAAGCAATGATTTATTTGGTGGATGGGTGGGTGGGCGAGTGAGTGGCTGGGTCATGAAGTGATGAGCTGAGCCGGTGAGTGAGGACGCGAGTGAGGAGGGAGCGGCTTGCGGGGTACGACCGGACATGGGGGCGCACCACCCACCCCCTACCACCCACCCACATCCATCCCCGTCACATCCCAACTGAGCCGGCACCTGCCTCGCCCGGGCTCCCGGCTCTCTGATCCCCCCCACCCCCCACTGTCAATTCCATCCCAGTGTCGACCTCCATCGCCCTTCCGAGACAGAGGAGCAGCAGCAGCAGCAGGGGAAGGGGGTGGGTGAGGAAGGTGGGAGGGAGAGGCGGGTGGCGGCGGATCGCCCCACAACAACAACACTTGTTCATCTGCTGCAAAGGCGCCCATGACCGTGGCCGTGCGATCATCATGAGCGAGGGACGAGGAGGCGGAGATCCGGGGCCGACCACCGGCATCAGCGGCAGCAGCAGCAGCGGCGGCATCAGCGGCAGCAGCAGCGGCGGCGGCAGAGATGAAGGGGGAGATCGGAACGGGGGCCCAGAGGAAGGGGAGCCGGCGTGGAGGGATGCCGAGAAGCGCTTCCACGCGCTGACGCCGACGCGCAGCCCGCGCACGGTAACCTCGGGGGGCGGGGGGGGGGGGGTCCGTGCACGACGAGCATCGGGATCGGGGATTGATTTGGAGGAGGAGGGGGGTTAGTTTTTTATTATGCAACACGTACGGAGAGGGAGCAGCAGATAGGTTTGAGATAGGCAATTGTGGGTCCGTGTGTGTGTATGCACGTGTGTATGCACGTGTGTGTATATGCACATGTGTGTGTATATGCACGTGTGTGGGTATATGCACATGTGTGTGTATATGCACATGTGTGTATATGCACGTGTGTGTATATGCACATGTGTGTATATGCACGTGTGTATATGCACGTGTGTGTGTATATGCACGTGTGTATATGCACACGTGTGTGTATATGCACGTGTGTGTATATGCACGTGTGTGTGTCTGCACGTGTCACTGTGCGTTTCTGTGCGTGTCTCTGCTATGGTTGTGTCACTGTGTCACTGGCGCGTTTGTGTGTCTATGTGTGATTATATATTTACGTGTGGCACTGTGCGTTTCTGTGAATATCTCTGCTATGGTTGTGTCACTGCGCGCGTGTGTGTCTGTTTATCTGTGTGACTGTATATTTACGTGTGTCACTGTTTTACTGTATGCGTGTGTGTCACTGTGTGTGTGTAGGGGATCTTTATCTTTGTGTAGGTGAGCGGTAGATTATCGGTGAGCGCGCTGCGCTAGGAACCCGGCGTCCTCAGTTCGATTGCCGTTCACGGCCAACACCGGTGACGATTATCTCCTCCCCTAGGTCGACTCAGCCTCAAATGAGCACCCGGTGCGATGTGTAAACATCGCCACGAGGGAGACAAAGGCGGCCGGGCGTGGTGTTGGCCACCCACTTGGGTGTGTGCTCACAGCACTTGCCCATAGTGGTCTGTTTAGGAGGATCGTTGTCTCTTCGCTTGCACACACGAACCACACGCAAAGCACGTTGTGAGTGCACTGTGTGAGTGTAACCCCGGGGTCTATTATGGTGCCGTGATGTCCAACGTAGGCAGACGAACGCTGAGCCAACGTTCCATCCCCCCCCCCCCCGCCCTGGGTAAGGACTGAATGCCGCACATGTCCGATATTCACAACTCCTAATCCTGCCAGGTGACTTACATCACGCACCGCCACGCATTCGCCGATTCCCTTCACGCGTGGGGAGGATGGAGAGCCTCCACCATCCAGCAGTGGGTTGACACGTGGTAGTAACGCCCAGCGTGTTCACGACTGCGCGCGATTATCGATTACATTGGGCAGCGTGTAAGACGCACTATCTCCCTTTACCAGAGAGAAAGCAGTCGGCGTGTCTCTCTCAAAACGAACACGCCTTGTAGGGGAACTCCTCCATCATCACGAGTGACAGGGTTACCGTATTCCCCGGATTACAAGACGCACTGCCCCCCCACATCCCCCTTGATTTTAAAGCAAATTCAAGGGGGGTGCGTCTCGTAATAAGGATATGGCGTGTGCGTTCCTTTATTTTCTCTGTGTACAAGACCGCATTTGTTTCACTTTATTAACACCGTGAACGCGTTCGGAGGGCGTCTTACTTTCCGGAGAATATGGTAACCGACTTTGTTTAGCCTGGCCAAATATAGCACAGAGATGATATACACGCGCGCACGATCCCTCTTTAAAAATGCGTAAACGCATTAACGTGGTTTGTTAGGTGCAGGTTTGTTAGAAGTCACCCTTTATAAAATGAGTAATAGTGAGTGCAGTGGCCTCTAGCGGTTGCAGGGGTCACGTTACACAATGCAAGTTCGTAAATGTCAAGATTACTCCCGGGCTTTGATGCGATGGTGCTTATTTGCCTCTTTACAGCCCTGAGCCAGTGGTGGAAATTCCACCTTCCTTTTACAGGGGCGAGTCTATCCTATAGGACAACCGCTATTGACTCCCCCCCACAAAGTGCTACTGTACTAATGCTATTCTCCACGCAGCGACGGATGATTGGTTGAGTCAACCCCCTTGGCCACTCATTACTCAGCCACCACGTGGACAAATCGAGTAAAACATCGACTCTCCCGAAACCCGTTCCGAGACCTGCGTGGTGAGGATAAGAATCGATGAGTCTATGCGCATCGTTACCACGACCTCATGACATTGCGAGTTCAGGTGCATGTCCAGCACGTGCAGCAAACACGGCACCAACTCGGCCCTTTCACGTTCCTGGTCTCAATAATTATTGTAGAAAAAGTACAAATGTGTCTTCGTCTGATTCGACTCAGCCATCCGGGTTCGATTCCCAGCCCACGGCACTTGAAGTGTCGGAGCATTTCTTGGGCCACCCCTCGTTTGACACAGCCTTAGATGAGTATTTAATCCGGTTTATAAATACCATCGTTTTGGGGCACAAAGAAGGCCAAGAGTGGTGCTAGCCACACCACCCTCAAGTCAAGTGAATTCATTTTTGGTGAACACATTGGCACCTTTCTGCCACAAATATGGCACCCAAAGTGCTTTTCAAATAATTAAACATAAATACCCATCGGCCTTGATAAGTGCTCGCAAACAACAGTTTCCCCGAACAGTATTTAAGGCCATACGGGGTATCTTTGTGTTTTTATTCGTGGGGAACGGTGGCGAATTGGTTAGCGCACTGCGAACTCGACCCAGCTGGGTGAATGGCAGAGGCTCGTATTAGATATCATCCTACTATATGTAAGGGAGGCTCTCCTTTACACATAGATCCCCTACTTCGACTCAACCTTAAACGAGCACCTGATGCTGTTGTCCTACACCAGCACTGGGAAAGCAACACAAGCCGCCCTCTCGTGCGTGCGTGTTGTCCTTGATAGGTGCTCGTTAACAACACGTGTCGTCTGGCGTGGGGTAATTGCGCGTAACGCTGCCACGTAGCGTGCGTGTACGTGAAGTCTTTTCATAATCCTATAATAACTCTGTTGACCAACCTCTGCTGGTGCGGATGCGTCGGTGGCGGCGGCTCTACGTGATTTCTGGCACATGCGCACGCGTGTGCGCACGTGCGCATGCTCACATGTGCTCACATGAACACGCTCACATGTGCTCACATGAACACGCTCACACGCAGAACCAAAGTCAGGAGGCCATTGGTGCCAATTCTGTTGATGCCACCACCCCTCTTCACGGGTTCCACCATTCTCATTGACCCTGGAGTTGCGGAGCCGACATCCGATACCTTTAAGGACCACACTTAGTCTCCATCCTAATCACCACCACCATCGTCACCACCGCCTGGCTTTAGGTCCTTCTTGGTCGCCACTCCAATGCCGTCTCTCTCGGTCACCTGTCCTCCTCCAACATTCTGTGCAGGTGTCCCACCCATCACAAACCTCCTACTCCTAGCTGATTACCGCTACAAATATCTCCTCCCACGTTTCTTTCCGAACCCCCAAGTTGCTCGTGTCCTATTCTTCCTTGAAATTCCGAGTGCCTGCATAACGCCTGCATTCAAAGACCAGAAGCTTCTATTATAGTTGCTTTGTTAAAGTGTAAATCTCTAAGCTATGCAACCCCCCGTTTTTTTTAAAATAAAGTCTCAATACTCGTTTTTTTGCGGAGGATCCTTCATTTGAGATGTTTGGCAAAACCCAATTGCTGCTGAGTGTTGGGCACGTGGCAGGAAATCTGAGAATTAACCCAGCAGGGCGCTGTATACGAGGTGGGGGGTTGACACTCAGCACTGTCCTCTCCTGGCCACACCTCGCAAGTAGCCCCACATCTGCAACGCCTTGACAGTTCGCCTTGGTTGTCATCCCATGCAAAATACTGCTCTAACCAGGCTCAGCCCTGCTTAACGCCCGAGATCTGACCCTTTGCGGGTGACTCGGTCGTGTTTTCAAACCACCTTTATTTTCACGATCACAGCACCGGCAAACAATCTCAGTAAACACGGCAGCCTGCAGTCGGAGATGGCCCACCCCTGCGGTTGAAACCCATTAGCATTGTATCGTGTAGCACGCCCCGCCACCACCGCGGGTCGCGTGCAGGGCGATATTGGCTATGTATAGCAGCCCACAAACAGCACGATGCATAACCCTCACAGACAGCCGACAGCAACTGGCATCTGGATAATTTTAGGCTTGCCATTACCTGCTGGCACAGCTAACTGGGCAACAACAGGCGGCATAGCTCACTCTATCGCACCTCTATATATACACCTGAATGTTTCATAAGGCCATCGGACACAGAAATGTCATTCAAACGCCATATTCGAATGCTCGCTTTGGAGTCCATCATCGAGAGCCATGATCAATCCACTGCTGGACGAAGGCCTTCCCAAGCCGTCACCATCCCATCCATCTAATCTGCTGAGTATGATCTCATTTCATCGCTCCACCTCCTCTGTAGATGGCATCTCGCGCGTGTTGACCCCGCCGGCTCTCGCTCCGACGTTCGTCTCGACCGCCGGCCGTCATTCCGACTCTTGATGAGACGCCCTGCCTGGAATTGGGCTTTAAAAAAGTCTGTGCCGATGCAACTGTTATCGTTGTGGGCGATGCCCCGCGCAGGGTTTGTGTCTGTGTGTCTCAAATTTCCGACAATGTAATTGATTCGCTGCGTTATATAACGGCTTCTTGCCGTCTTGTTGCACAAACAGGTGGCGAGGGTTCGTGTAAGCAAACAATAGTTGGCTGGAGTTTGAGCTGATCGAGTGTCTTAACCCGAGCTGCACCACCACTGAACACCCTAAGATGACAATCTGCTCCTTTCGAAATGATATTATTTCGTCTTTGTTTTTTTGCTCGTGATGCCCCATTCAAAATATATTTTCCTTGTTTAAAAAAAACAGCCATAGTCTCTTCGTGAATGTTATTCCAACTTGGTTCTCAGCATTGTGTTGTCATGAAACAAAGATATGTCAACTTCCAACTATCGCAGAGTGCAGTGGATTATCTCGTGTGAGAACATGGCATCAGAAAGTTGGTATCACGTAACAAATTAAGAAACTTTTTTTTAATCTCAGGACTCCCATGTGGTTCTAATGAATTGTTTCCATAGCGCCATGATCGCCTGCCTTGGCTGCGTTCGTGTGTTTTCATGCCGGCCCTTGGCTGTTTTAGGGCCAAACCCGCGTTGCGTGTCCGTCCTCATGATAAAAAAAACAGAACCTTGAAATCATACATGGACCAGAATACCGTTTACTAAAAAACGAAACTTCGTAATTTTGTATGGAGCCTCCATTGCATGTCGGGAATGGGGGCAGATAGCACAGGAGCATTGGTGGAACCCCGACCATTCCCAGACCAGTGCAGCCTGGTTCCGAACGGTTTCAAATGGTAATGGAAATGAGGCATAGGGTATATGCAGGGCTTCATGAATTGCAAACAGCTGTCCGAGGCTGAGGTCGAGAGAATATTTCTGATAACCTTGATAGTGATGATGACGATGATGAGCGGGGCTCAGGGGGTGGAGGTCCCTGGAAAATATTCCATGATAAATTAATCCCGGGATGCATGTGTTTGGGAGCCGTAGTGGAGTGGTTGGTGCACTGTTCTAACCACTATGAACCAGTCACCTGAGATCGATTCCCACTTACGACCAATAACAGTGGCATATATTTGAACCAGTCTGGTGCCTCTCCTTTGTCGACTCAGCCTTAATAGTTAGAGCCTGGTGCAGAACCTGGTGTAAACATCAGCACTCAGGAGACAAAGGCGGCCGGGCGTGGTATGGCCACCCACACCCTCGTGTACCATGCAGGCCTTGATCGGTGCTATTCGCGAACAGCACTTGTTGCAACCAGCCTGCGAAGGCTACACGGAGCATCTTTGTCTTTTGTGCGCGTGCACTCTGCGGGTGTGTGCAGCCAAAGCCCCAGCACGCCATCACGATCGCCGTGTCGTCCCGATCGCTCTTCGACATGTCCCTGGAGCGCGACATCTTCGACTCGCAGGGCGTGGAGGAGTACGTGCGCTACCAGACGGAGCACGAGGAGGAGCCGCTCCCCAAGGGGCCCGCCTTCCCCTTCGTGCAGGTGCGGGCCCCCCACAGAGGGCGGAGAGGAGGGGGGGACGCAACCATCGTCACCACCACCACCACCACACCAGCGCCACTCACGCACCCTCGCCGTCACTCTGCCACACCCGCGACAGCCACAACGCATCACCAGCTAGGCCACCGCAACAGCAGCGGCACGCAAACGCACAACCAGCCACACGACTATCCGAAACACTACCCACCCCCAATACCAGCATCACTGAACTCACAGTCAGCCTCACCTCCATCACTCAAACCACTATCCGGCTTCACCACTACAACCACTCGCTCCTCACACAATACACCCTAATCACTATCACGGCCACCACCATCACCACCACAAGCACTTGCTCAACACACAATACACCATAATCACCAACACGGCCCCCCCACCATCACCACCACAAGCACTTGCTCAACACACAATACATCCTAATCACTATCACGGCCACCACCATCACCAAAACCGCTCACTCAACACACAATATAACCTAATCACCAACACGACCACCGCCTCCAGCTGTCACTTCACTCACTATCATCGTCAACCGCCCTCAGGCCGACACCAACAGCACCAACGGAAGAGCTCCCTTGTCACTTAACCCTGACTTGAGCAGCCCGTCCCTCAACCAGACAGCCGTCTCCAGGTCAGGGACAGTGACAGGCGGTCGCCGATTCTCATGCAGCAACAAAAGCAGCAGCTGCGGCTGCCCGGAGCTCTATCCCTGCTTCACGTACGCAGCAGCAACCAGTCTCCTTCCAGCGAACACCCAGAACACAGGCGCACTCGCCGATTTCCCGAGCTTTTTGGAGCTTCTTGAGGAACTCTGAGCAAGGCTCCACGCCTCCGGATAGTGCTCCAACATATAATGTCCGTTCGCGGAATTTGCGCGCAGTAAAAGTGGATTATTACCACTGCTACTCTTACTGTTAATACTATGAGTATAATAACTATGCAGCTGTCTGTTGAAACACGGGGAACTTGCACGTCGGTGAGACACAACCATGGCAAGAACGGCCGCCTAAATTTAGATGCAGCCAGAGATTGCGACTGAAACTAATGCCCCTGCTTCAGCGCTGACTGATTTGACTGTTAGCTCGTGTGAATTGGATTGTGTTGGCGGCAGCAACAACGTTGAAATGGTGGAGCGGTGGTGGTGGTGGTGCGGTGGATTGCACACTGTGCCATGAAGCCATTGGCCTGAGTTTGATGCCGGCCACTGCTAACATCAGTGGCAAATAAATTGGTCTCTCTTCCCGGCCCATGGTGACGTAGGGTCAAACAACCTCCATGACTAACACAGTTTAGAGAGGCCTTCATCCAGCAGTGCATGGACAGAGTGCTTTAAAGTATTATTATTAAATGCTGTTAATGCACTTTCCAGAGAGCAATGCTCTGCCGTGTAAACATTAAATTTGGGCTGCCGTCATAAACTAAGCCATCCATAAACATCGATTATCTATGCAAGGTGGACAGAAGATGGCAATGCAGCAAGTGAGGTCGTAAACCGGTCCTTGTGGACTTCTGAATAATGTTTGCTGCTCATATGAGTGGTGGGTGTTATCCGGGTGCTCGGGGGTTTTCTCTCACATGAAGCACAATAAACGTTCCGAACTTATGACAAAGCTTTCCAATTCTGGACCCTCCAGGAAAACCCTCTGGAGTCTCAGCGACACTCTCCGTCGCGTTCTGCGTGTGCGTGGGAAGGATGACCAGGACTTCCATTACTAAATACGGAAACATTAAGTGTGCATACCGTTTTTCGTACAGATGTAGTGACTGACTAAGAGACACCACTAAGTAGGAGGCACTCTGGTTTATTAACACGGCCTGACAGTAACACTTAGTAACAAAAGTTCCATGGTCAGGACAGCTGGTAGACTGCCTGACTGGCGACGCCGAGATGGTGAAGACGAAGACGACGGTGAAGACTCCAGCAGCAGCACGACGGTGATCCCACTCCAAACGACAGCCCCGAGGTCCCCTCCCGGGGCCCCTCATATACTGTCAGCGTGGCCTGGCTCCGCCCCCGGCCACGCCCCCCTTCTGGAACCTACAAGCGGGTTCTCGATGTGCCCTTTCCGTAACCTTTCCCTGACATCCCTCTCCGGTCTATCACGCGACCTGCTGTCAGTCAGGGCTGCTGTAAGCTGCATATCACCTTCCCTGCCAGCAGCCAGCGCTATGCTGCTACGTGTCCGATTCTATGTCACTACACAGACATGCGCAGGGCCTCAATCCACTGCCAGATGAAGGTCTTACAATACCATAATCGACCATGGTTATTCATTGACCATACTTCCAAACCAGAGGACCGGAGAAAAATCCACACGACCATAGGGAAAACACACAAACTCCTAATATACAGCAGGCATCGTCAGGGTCAAGATGGAACCCACGACCTCCTGTATATCGCGGCGCCCCTCGGTTGTTAACACTTCGACTGCGCTGCGTCTCTCCTTGGGCTTTCCCCCCACCGGTCTGCTGCTCCCTCTGCCTCGGTTGCCCCTCACCACCTCCTCCCACCCTCAGGCGCTAGAGAACGTGAACGTTCGCTTGCGGGAGCTCTACCCGCAGAGCGACGAGCTCTTCGACATCCTCCTCATCTCGCACAACCACGCGCAGGTCGGCGTGCGGTTCATCAACTCCATCAACCACTACGGTACGACCCCTGGGGCGTCACACACCACCGCGAAAACAAAGACAAAGATCCCCCCGTGTAGCCTGAATAGACTGTTGGGGCAAGTGCTGTTAACGAGCACCTATGAAGGCCGGCACAGCACACGAGGGGGTGGGTGGCCATCAACCACGCCCGACCGCCTTTGTCACCCTAGTGGCGATGTTTACACACCGCACTAGGTAGTCATTTGAGTCTGAGCCGACCTAGGGGAGGCCCAGAACCGGTTCAGATCATCGTTAATGGTGTTGGCGATGAGCGGTAATCGAACTCGGGCCGCCGGGTTTGCAGCGCAGCGCACCCCTGCACTACTGCTCCGCACCCACACACACCGCAACACCACCACGTCACCCACACACACACCGCAACACCACCACGTCACCCACACACACACCGCAACACCACCACGCCACCCACACACACACCGCAACACCACCACGTCACCCACACACACCGCAACACCACCACGCCACCCACACACACACCGCAACACCACCACGTCACCCACACACACCGCAACACCACCACATCACCCCCACACACACCGCAACACCACCACGTCACCCACACACACCGCAACACCACCCCGTCACACACACACCGTAACACCACCACGTCACCCACACACACCGCAACACCACCACGTCACCCACACACACACCGCAACACCACCACGTCACCCCTACACACACCGCAACACCACCACGTCAACCACAGACACCGCAACACCACCCCGTCACCCACACACACACCGCAACACCACCACGTCACCCACACACACCGCAACACCACCACGTCACCCACACACACACCGCAACACCACCACGTCACCCACACACACCGCAACGCCACCACGTCACCCACACACACACCACAACACCACCACGTCACCCACACACACCGCAACACCACCCCGTCACCCACACACCGCAACACCACCACGTCACCCACACACACCGCAACACCACCACGTCACCCACACACACACCACAACACCACCACGTCACACACACACACCGAAACACCACCCCGTCACACACACACACCGCAACACCACCACGTCACCCACACACACCGCAACACCACCACGTCACCCACGCACACCGCAACACCACCACGTCACCTACACACACCGCAACACCACCACGTCACCCACGCACACCGCAACACCACCACGTCACCCACACACACCGAAACACCACCCCGTCACCCACACACACACCGCAACACCACCACGTCACCCACACACACCGCAACACTACCACGTCACCCACACACACCGAAACACCACCCCGTCACCCACACACACACCGCAACACCACCACGTCACCCACACACACCATAACACCACCACTCACCCCACTCGCTACACCACTGCCGTGCACTACCCACTGCCAGCAGCTGTACGCATGTGCCATCCACCTTGCCCTACCCACACTGCACTGCCAATGCCACACTTCCCACAAGCTTTAAGTAAATCACGCTTGCTGTTGCTGCTACCATAGCTGCTGTTGCTACAGCTGCTGATATTTTCACTGTCGTTACTTGTGCTGGTACTGCCTCTGCTGCTCTTATTCTGCCGCTACCACTGCTTTTATTATGGCTGCTATTACTGTTATCACCGTTGCTGGTACTGCTTCTGCTATTGCTGCTGCTCTTGCTGCTGCTGTTGCTTCACGTACATGCGGAGAAATGCGACATGTGTTGCTTCCCGCACGACATCCACGGACGTCTGACCCCGGGCTGTAAATAGCCACTACCTTCCCGTGCCACTTTACCAGCTCCACTATTAACATCTCGCGCCTGGCGATTGCTCACATTCAGTCAGTCGTTTGAATACTCGATGGGACAGATGGCTGCAGGTGATTCAGACTTCTTAAAACAAAGTGCCCCGTTGCAAACACGATACACGGCACGATGATGATGATGATGACAATGCTGCCAACGTGTAACGCTGCGCCGCCGCACGGCGTTCACTCGCTCTCGCAGAGAGAGGACGAGTCCGAGGCACAAGGAGGAGCCATAGACGAGCGGAAAGGTCAGCAGCAGCAGCCAGGCTGTGAGCTCGGTACTACCAACGCATTCCCAAGGTCTGCGTTCCTCTGTATATGATTGTGTGATCAGCCGATTAATGGGTGTTTACACATGTGGAAGGAAATCGGAGCACCCGGAGAAAAAGTACACGTGCGAGGGGGAAACACGCTATCCCATACAGACGGAACAGGTGAAGTGCACAGTTTTTTTTTCCATACCAGCGCCGTACCACCAGGGTACGTATCCTCGATGCCCACGGAGAGGGAGTTGCACAACAATCGTGCGATCCACCAACCCTCTCTGCCTCCACAGTGCTGAATAATGACATTTAGGATGCTGTGAATAAGTTTTAAGTAAAAATAAGCAACATTTAACATATTCCATCCATTCCAGGCTAGAATCAAGAACAGTGTATGAACACACTGGCTTTATGTGCCCCGGTTTCGTTAGAAACTAAGCAGGGTTGAGCCTAATTACCATTTCGGGGAGAGGTTGCCTGGGCATATCGATTGTCGTGGGTTTGTGCTATGAGGTGGCCAGCAGTGCAGAAACACATTCCTGAACCCATCTGTGTAGTGTCACCCCCTCGTATGCATGGTGGGTTTTCTCCAGATTTCTCTGGTTTCCTTCTGGCTTCTATACAAAGTCAAACGCTTGGTAATGGAAGTGGCCAACATCCCGATGCAACAAGACACTTCCGAAACGCAGTCTTGAAACTCACGGAGGCTTGCCTGTGTACATAAGCATAATATACGAAATATTATCGTTATTATCACTATTATCCATAAAAGTGTTTTTAGTTCGGCCACGTAATGATGTGGCCACATTTTTTTGTTGACAGACAAAAATGTTAATTGTCACGTTTAAGAAACGTTTAACGCTATGATTATAATTGTTTCAGCTCGCTCAACGGTGAGTTTAAAACAATTCTCACAGCCAAATTTAGCGATAAGAATACGACGTTCGGCTAGAAACTGTGCCCAGCATCCTTCGGTCAACAAACCAGAAGGGCCGAAAGACGTTATGTTAACGTTCTCCTTCATTCATTCTTTCATTGTTACATATTTAACGTGAACAAATGGAACTTAAAAAAGGACATGCAGAGGCACGCGAGAATAAATTAGAGAGAGAGAGAGAAGCATTCAGAGTCTGACAGAAGGATGGCACAGACACCGATGTGCGGCACAGCGAGAGAGGAGGAGGGAGTGAATGCCAGAAGCCTGGAGCTGCAACAGGGTGTCTATGTGAGTCTGTGGGTCTCCGTGTGGGTCTATGGGTCTCTGTGGGTCTGTGGGTTTCTATGTGGGTCTATGGGTCTCTGTATGAGTCTATTGGTCTCTACGTGAGTCGATGGGTCTCTGTGTGAGTCTGTGAATCTCTGTGTGGGTCTATGGGTCTCTGTGGGTCTATGGGTTGCTATGTGGGCCTATGGGTCTCTGTGTGGGTCTATGGATCTCTGTGTGGGTCTATGGGTCTCTGTGTGGGTCTATGGGCATTAGTCTATGTTGGGAGTGAATTGCAGATGACCGGAGTGGTGAAAGGGAAGCACCGATCACCTCGTCTGGTTCGAGAGACTCGGGGCTTGACAAGGAGGAAGTGGAGGCCTATTTGAGGCATATCGGAGTTTGCGAGATGAAATGTTCGATGAGACAGCAGGGGCTGAACAGTCCGGTTGACCCAGAGCGTGTGTGTGTGCACACGGCATGCGGTTTGTGCCGGATGCTCAGGTCTCAACATCGAGCGCTTCTGCCTGACGGGAGGGAACAGCCCCATCGGGTACCTGGAGGCCTACAACACCAACCTCTATCTGTCGGCCGATGAGGAGAAGGTGCAGGAGGCCCTGGCAGAAGGTACGCGCACCTTTCGCCGGTTCTCACCCACCACTCAGGCGATGGTGGTGATGATGGTGTCAAATTGGTTCCGTATAACATTGATGTTGGTGGTGGTGATGATGCCATATGGAGGAATGGCATCGTTTTTTGGGTTGACGTTCAGTTATCAAATCTGGTCAAGAAGAGCTTTGGGAGATGCGATGATTATTTGTCATGTGTATGATGATGGTGGTGTTGAGGGTGGTGGTGATTATGATCATGGATTATGGGTATATGGGTTTGTTGGTTGATTGAGGATGAGTAGGTGTGGCCATGATGAAGGTGACATTGATAATGATGACGAAGTGAATCATGGTAGTAACGGTTAGCACACTGGACTTGCAATCCAGAGGTGGCCTGTTTGACTTTCCGGCGCGGGCACCCAGCGGTGTAAATATGTCTGGGCCAGCATGGACGAGTAGGGCAGATACCCTCGAGAGTAGTTCTCCACGCCACGAGCGGCAGTGTGCGGCAGTAATCGCAGGGCTGCTCCTTAAACTCTGTATGACGGTGACAACGGTGGCGATGACAGCAACTCCTCAGGCCTGCTTTCCCCCACGCAGCCGCCTGCATAAACACCTCTATGTGTCCTCACTGCCCATGCCCAGGGCTTCACCTCTGTCTGAAAAATATATAAAGTATAAATAAAAAAATGTAAAAGTAGCTGGCAAAGACCGGCAATAAGATTGGCAAGTGACCAGTGGCAACAACCACGGAGAGAGAGGGGCATGGTGGATGTGGTGCGCTGGGCATGGCACAAACGAATCCCCGGCCGTGCCGCGTGGGCAGGCATCGCTGCGGCCACAATGTTCAGCCCCGGCGCGGGGGTACAGGTGGCGCCCGGGACAAAGCAGCTGCGTGTGGCGTTTGACGGTGACGCGGTGCTCTTCTCGGATGAGTCGGAGAGGATCGTCAAGGAGCACGGCCTCGACTCCTTCTTCGAGCATGAGAAGAAGAACGTCGACCAGCCCCTCTCGCAGGTGCCGCCCCCCTCACCCGCGTCACACTGTCAAGTGCCGCCCCCCTCACCCGCGTCACACTGTCAAGTGCCGCCCGCCTCACCCGCGTCACAATCTCAGGTGCCGCCCCCTCACCCGTGTCATATTCAGGTGCCGCCCCCCCACGTCACATGCAGGGGCTGCCCATCTATTTAGACATTGCTACCCCTCCCAAGTTCAAGCAATCTGCCACCGCCCTGGGCAAATTCCTACATTGCCTAAAGGCAGCACTGCCTGGGCATCCAACCAACCACCAGCACTCGTCCACACCTTCTTCCCAGAGCAGAGACAGACTCGGAGACAACCTCAAACCATGCTTATTAACAGCTGTAGGTGGCCTGCACGAGCGCTCCCGCCTGCGCTCCCCTCGCACGGAGCCGGCCCCACCCAGCCACTCTCTCCGTCCCCTCTGCCATCCGCACTGCAGGGCCCCTTCAAGGGCTTCGCGGAGGCCCTGGGGCGGATCCAGCGCAAGTTCTATGCCAAGGGCGAGCGCCTCACCTGCCCGATCCGCACGTACTTGGTGACGGCGCGCAGCGCGGCCAGTTCGGGCGGCCGTGCGCTCAAGACCCTGCGCAGCTGGGGCCTGGAGCTGGACGAGGCGCTCTTCCTCGCCGGCGCGCCCAAGGGGCCGCTGCTCGAGAAGATCCGCCCGCACATTTTCTTCGACGACCAGATGTTCCACATCGAGGGCGCCAAGGAGCACGGCACAGTGGCGGCGCACGTCCCATTCGGCGTAGCGCAGAGGAGGAGCCGCCAGGCCACCCCACCCCGAGATCCCGCCTAGGGGTCACGGATTAGGGTCAGCGGAGCGGGCCCAGTGCTCGTACATGCTGTGGTTCAGCCTCCACACGGCAGGTCACAACAACTCACTCACCCTCACCCACTCACCCACACACTCACCCAATCACTCATTCACCCACCCACTCGCTCACCGACTAACCCACGGACTCACTCACTCACCCACTCACCCACACACTCACCCACTCACCCACCCACTCAATGCTACACTGACCCACTCACTCACCCACCTACCCACTCACAACACTGCAGGTCACAACGCATATCTTTCTGCTTTTTCCCTCGCACTGATCGACTTTGGAAATCCCTCCCAACGTCTCTGTCGCCCCAGCTCTTACTTGGTTTAAGAACTTGCTACACTCTCATCGATTACAACTTAAATGGTGCTGGTTGTTGCTGGCCGCTTGACGTGTTGGGCCTTTGGGCCTGCGCTCTCCAACTGTGTAAAAACAAAGAGGCTGGTACTGGGCCAACGAGCTACCAGGCTTGTGCCTGGTAGAGGCCAGTTCTTGGAGTTTGGCTCCAGTTGTGTATGCTGACTTCATTCACCCGGCAAATACGTTGTGCTACTTTAAATCTGTGAATGGATATGTTTTTTTTTATGCTTATTCGTCAATTTAAAAGTACTGGTGTCAACTTAAGAACATTTTTAATTGCACCGCAGTATAGAATGTGATCTGCAACTGTGGGAAGTCCTTTAAAGCTCTCTGCCTTTCTTCCTTCTCTGTCTATTCCGAAGAAGCGACATTACCCGAAAAGTTAACAGGGCAGTGAATAATGAGGGATGTGAACGGTGAGGGATGTGGTGAGTTTGTTTTTGAGAGAAACAGAAATAACTTTAATCGTTCTGATAGCTATAGGCTTAGTGCGGCTTGGAAGCGTATTATTAAATAATACATATTACAATTCCTTATAGGGGAAACACATGTTACTTAACAGATTACTAATGTAGAATATAATCACAATAACACACATTACAACTAATTACTAACCTACAACTCATTACTAATCATAACCATTGACTGATTACCAATCGATTATATAATTACAATACCCCCCCTCCGCCTCAAATCACTGCACCTGAAATGAGTTAAATGATGACGTCACCCTGCTGCTCTATTTAAGACCGAGAGCAAGTGAGGGCTTTACCATTCTAGCGAATTGCCCGATGATGCTGGATGTAATTACCAGCGAAACGCCGTATTCAAACTGTAAATGTTGTGGATTCACTCTTCAACACACCGGTGGGCTAAAATAGTGAACTAATTGTCTTTTGTCAACGTGACACTTTTTTTGCTGATTGGCCGTGTCGGGTGGTGGATGGTTACGACATATTTATAAATAACGCGATCTAACCCAAAAACCTTTATTATGAATAATATTGGTCGCAAAAGCCTACGTGTTAAATTGTTGTTTGCCGTCTTGGATGGGCCGGGCATGTGGTGGACGTACTGCACGGCCACCCACACATCTGGGGGCTTCTTACATCCACAGTGGAGTTATGTTCATCGGCCCACGGTGAATTTTAAACTCAAAGATAAACATTTAGTTCATGGGCCCAAGTAAAATTGGCACCACCTGAGGTGGCTTACTATCAAAGTACGGTTGATAAAGTTAATTATGTAACAAGCTGTATGCATTTTACATGGTATTCACATTATTCGCTGTGACTGGACTTATAAAAAAAAAACATTTAATTTGCGAAGGATTTGCTGCTTCAGGTGGTCGAGACCAATGATATACTGTATCTCATATGGGGCCATGGCATATTATAACTGTGATGTAATAATATTGACTTAAAACTTTCGTGACTGCAGGAATTCATATTCTTGGTTCTTTCGGTAAATTCACGTAGATAGAAAATAAAAAGTAATAAAAAATGTAATTAAAAATAGTAAAATAATAAATTGAAAATAATGAAAGCAAAGAACCCACGGCGTTTCGATGAAGGCCGCCTGTGTTGCGATCGAAACATCGTGGGTTTATTTTATTTTTTTATTTTCAATTTATCATTTTACTATTTTTAATAACATTTTATTTTATTATTTTTTATTTTCTATCTACGTGAATTTCCCGAAAGGACCAAGAATGTGTAATAATACTGTAATACGCTTATGCCGGAGAGCACCACTGAATCGCACCGCGTTGGATTGTTTTGCCGATTGCAGTGCAGCCAGTGTGTGTCCATGTGAGGAGCTACTCGAGTGCCAGGAGGAGCCCCACGTTTGTGAACCGACTTGCTGTACTGCCATCTCCAGAACACTTCGCTGCCCATCGAAATTCGGAGTTTCACACAGTTACGCGATCCATCAACCCTTGGCTTCCTAAGCAACCGCAGTAAACATTAAACATACGTAATTTGAGCAGAGTCTGCCAATGCATTATGAGGCCAGTGTAGAGAAAGTCCTGAATGGCAGAACAGCGGTTGGTGCACTGCACTATGAGCCCAGCAACCCGAGGTCAGGTCCCTGCGGGGGTGGTAAGTGTTTATCTGAACCAGTTCTCGACCTCTCATAGGTCGACTCAGCCTTAAATGAGTACCCGGTACGACGAGTAAATATTAGCACTGGAGAGACGAAGGCAGCTGGGCGTGGTGCTTGCCACCTCACCCCGTTGTTCACCTCTCTGGTCTTAACGTGCGCTCACTGACATAGCCAACTCTAGACAATCTATATGGCTTTACAGATACTCTTTGTGTGTCACCCACTAGCAGCACTTGCTGCAGCAATCTGCGAAAGTCTATAAGGGGGATCTTTGGCTTTGTGTCGGAGTGGACTTGAACAGCAATGACAGATTTTGCATCCCCTGGGTGGAATCTGGGGAATAGGAGCTGGGTTGAAGACGGTATGGAGAGGCTTTTTGGACCTGTGTCCTATTGTAATCATTATGCTGCTGGATATAAGTACATGCACGTGCGTGCGCGTCGAGTGGAGAGTCGTGGTGCAGTGGTTAGCACGCTACGCTACGAACCCGGTGAGCCGTATTCAATTGCCGGTGACAGCCGACATTGGTGATGAATATCTGAACCGATCCTGGGCCTCCCCTAGGTCGACTCATTACCTAACGTGGCATGTAAACATCAGCCCTGGGGAGACAAAAGCGGCCAGGTGTGGTGTTGGCCACTCACCCCCTCTTGTTTCACGCCGGCATTCATAGGGGTCGCAAACAGCACTTGCCCCAACAGTCTGTTGAGGCTATAGGGGGAATATTTTTCTTTGTGTTGCCTACATGGGTGTGCTCGTTTGTTTAAAAACATTGTGAATGTGCACAATTCACGCAAGTGTAGGAACTCTCATCAGTCACAACTATGGCAGCCACTTGCGATATGTTTTATTCATAACGTTAATACAAATATATAATCGATTCTTATTTGAAACACCGCTTTAATAACGGTACGTCATTTAATAATATCTGCCGAGGCGGGAGGATGTGACTTCCAGTGAAAAGGTTGGTTCACCATTGATTATTATTTTTGGTTAAAAAGTGACAGTGCTGATCTGTGTCGCCAAGACCCTCCACCACCAGATGCAGCCAAACACAGTCAACTAGCGCACAGTTGTATATCAATGCAAGTTTTTTTTAAGGGTACAACAAACTGCCAGTTTTGAGTCTAGTTTATATTTTTTATAATGCAAGGTAATGTATTTACCGTATTTACAAGGTGAAATGTTGGAACAGTCGTCACGTGACGTAAAATAGATTTCAAAAATAAGGTCATCACCTTTTTTTCACACAGGGTTTTAGATGGATAGATGTTTTACATTTTCATCGTTTCAGCCGTGGCTAAGACACCTGTCTGAATGTCACCGTGGCATTGGTGTTACTCAACAGCGGCACACGTGTGAAATATATTGTTGAAATATAAAATGTTAAAATATGGAATGTATAATCATGAGCAAGCATAGCCTTGCGCCTGTATGTCATTGAAAGGCTCCCCGTGTCTACGCGTTACAGTTACATGAGTAAACTGAGATGTGGAACACCGACAATAAGAATATCGCATCATTAATCGAGGGTTTTTTGGGGTTGGATCTCGTAAATATAAATGTGTCGTTAAACCCACCTCCACCCGATACAGCCAATTTATAAGGTGTGTCACGGTAATAAAACATGACAATTCGTTACTAGATCAGCACACCAGTGTGTTGGAGCGTAAACCCACAACATTTACAATTTGAGTAGTAGGTTGGAGCGTAAACCCACAACACCGGTGTGCTGCACTAATAACGAATTGGCATGTTTTGTTTACGGGACAAACCTTACTAATTGGCTGTGTCGGGTGGTGGTGGGTTTAACCACACATTTATACATCTTTACTTAAAGCTTTCGTGACTGCAGGAATTCATATTCTTTGGGTCTTTCGGTAAAGTCACGTAGATAGGTTCAAATTAATACAAATAAAATAAACAAAAAACTACGACGTTTCGATCACAACACAAGCAATCGTCATAGTTTTTTGTTAGTTTTATTTGTATTAATTTGAACCTATCTACGTGACTTTACCGAAAGACCCGAAGAATATGGACACATTTATATTTACGCGATCTAACCCAAAAACAACTCTATAATGGATAATATTGGTCGCTAAAGCCTGCTAGGTGTTAAACTAACAGAAGAGCACTTATAATGAAGTGTGCATAACTCGGTGACGGGAGGCCTTCATCCAGCAGTGGATTGATAAAGGGCTGTACATTGTTGATATTTTATTTATACAAGTCTAGGTGGGTATTTATCATCGGTATATGTTCACGGAAAACTGTTCATATGTCAATTAAAATACGTAACTATTGTTATTTTACTTTAAAGGCGCCAGAGTGTAAAGTGTGATCGCCAACTGTGAACCGCTTTTGCTCTAAACAAGTGCTATTGCCCAAAACATCGGGCTAGTTAATTCTCCATAGTAGCGGATCATTTTTCCTGAAATTGTCATAGCCTGTATACACTATACAGTAGTTACAATGCCTAATCCGAGGTCTACAAGTATCACATTCATATGTCTGTATGTGTTCAAGTGTGTGCATCTTTAGGTAAACGTGTACAGTATTTCATTTGAGAGTGAGAAACCCGCGTACAGCGTTTGTACTTTCATTCAATAGTTATGATCAATTTATGTCAGAAGGTCGTGTTGATGGTGATGATGGCGAGATTTTTTAAGCCTTAATTAGATCACAAAATAATGTGTATTTGGTTGTTGTTTGGTCTTCAGTAATCTTCACAAGATCACGACTGAGATGACCACCGAGTTAAAGATGGAACGTTGGGTGAACGTTGGTCCAACTGTTGCAACCAACCACATGCCAACGTTGACTTAACGTCCCTGTTTACTGGGCTATATCACTGGTGGCTTAGCTGTGGAAGCCCCACGGGGTGTTCAGATGGTGTGGCGTGACCCGTCTGTGCAGGTGACTCATTGGGCCAGAGTGAACATCAATTCAGTATGTATCTCGCCTCGCATTTCAGGGGGCGGGGAGCAATGGGGAATGGGGTAGAGGTCGCCTTTGAAAATGTTCGCTGGCTTTGTTGATCTACGATGCGGTGGTGAATTATGGAAGTAATGATCCCACGGTGAGATGTATTTTTGAAATCTCTGGACACCCATGAATCCTGCATCCCGCGGCCCCACATCTGCCTGGCCACATTGGTCCAAGGGAATCTAATAATACATATTATAAATGTCGTTTATTTATCCAGGAAACCCTCGCAGAGACCCGTCACTCAATTTCAGGAAGGACTTGCCACGCGTTGGGATGTTTGGCCATTTCGACGTAAAAAGCTCCGCACAGACAAATTAATTAATCCACCACCATCTCATGGCCGTATTGCTTCTCAGGCCTACACCACCAAGTCACACTTCCATCAAAATACTAACCGGGTTCAACCCTGCTTAGCGTCCAAGATGTGATGAGATTGGGCGCATTCAACTCAGAAGGACTTGGTCGTACAGGCGCTATCATGCACGTCTCTGTTGCTACTGTCTCTGTGCCTGCTATTTTCATTAACACTAATTAAAACACCACCTCTCTGCCTTCCCACGCCGAATTTTAATCATCAGCGAACACGGTTCCCCCTGTATGGGAACATCTTCTACACAACGTTTGTCGTTAATTTCCTTGATGGGTTTTTTTTAGATGCTCTATACAGTGAGGGAAAAAAGTATTTGATCCCCTGCTGATTTTGTACGTTTGCCCACTGACAAAGAAATGATCAGTCTATAATTTTAATGGTAGATTTATTTGAACAGTAAGAATCAGAATAACAACAAAAAATCCGGAAAAAACGCATGTCAAAAATGTTATAAATTGATTTGCATTTTAATGAGGGAAATAAGTATTTGACCCCTCTGCAAAACATGACTTAGTACTTGGTGGCAAAACCCTTGTTGGCAATCACAGAGGTCAGACGTTTCTTGTAGTTGGCCACCAGGTTTGCACACATCTCAGGAGGGATTTTGTCCCACTCCTCTTTGCAGATCTTCTCCAAGTCATTAAGGTTTCGAGGCTGACGTTTGGCAACTCGAACCTTCAGCTCCCTCCACAGATTTGCTATGGGATTAAGGTCTGGAGACTGGCTAGGCCACTCCAGGACCTTAATGTGCTTCTTCTTGAGCCACTCCTTTGTTGCCTTGGCCGTGTGTTTTGGGTCATTGTCATGCTGGAATACCCTTCCACGACCCATTTTCAATGCCCTGGCTGCGGGAAGGAGCTTCTCACCCAAGATTTGACGGTACATGGCCCCGTCCACCGTCCCTTTGATGCGGTGAAGTTGTCCTGTCCCCTTAGCAGAAAAACACCCCCAAAGCATAATGTTTCCACCTCCATGTTTGACGGTGGGGATGGTGTTCTTGGGGTCATAGGCAGCATTCCTCCTCCTCCAAACACGGCGAGTTAAGTTGATGCCAAAGAGCTCCATTTTGGTCTCATCTGACCATAACACTTTCACCCAGTTGTCCTCTGAATCATTCAGATGTTCATTGGCAAACTTCAGACGATTATGTATATGTGCTTTCTTGAGCAGGGGGACCTTGCGGGCGCTGCAGGATTTCAGTCCTTCACAGCGTAGTGTGTTACCAATTGTTTTCTTGGTGACTATGATTCCAGCTGCCTTGAGGTCATTGACAAGATCCTCCCGTGTAGTTCTGGGCTGATTCCTCACCGTTCTCATGATCATTGCAACTCCACGAGGTGAGATCTTGCATGGAGCCCCAGGCCGAGGGAGATTGACAGTTCTTTTGTGTTTCTTCCATTTGCGAATAATCACACCAACTTGTCATCTTCTCACCAAACTGCTTGGCAATGGTCTTGTAGCCCATTCCAGCCTTGTGTAGGTCTACAATCTTGTCCCTGACATCCTTGGAGAGCTTTTTGGTCTTGGCCATGGTGGAGAGTTTGGAATCTGATTGATTGATTTCTTCTGTGGACGTGTCTTTTATACAGGTAACAAGCTGAGATTAGGAGCACTCCCTTAAAGAGTGCTCCTAATCTCAGCTCGTTACCTGTATTAAAGACACCTGGGAGCCAGAAATCTTTCTGATTGAGAGGGGGTCAAATACTTCTTTCCCTCATTGAAATGCAAATCAATTCATAACATTTTTGACATGAGTTTTCTGGATTTTGTTGTTATTCTGTCCTTCACTATTCAAATAAACCTACCATTAAAATTATAGACTGATCATTTCTTTGTCAGTGGGAAAACATACAAAATCAGCAGTGGGATAAAATACAGTTTTTTTCCCTCACTGTAGTTGCTAACAGCCGACCCTGGGTGTGATCGGCGCGGCGCGTTTGTGATGGACTGGACTCATCATACAGAGAGTGCTCGGTAACGAATGTTCAGACTCGCTTACTGGAGCGCTGCGTAAACTCTGAAGGCGAGAGGACTGAAGCTTAGGGACCCTGCGATTAGGAACAGCAACGTGTGCATAGCCAATGGACTTCGACTCGACCCACAACGTTCATGGCCGAGCTTGTGTACTTATCACACGTGTCCTGCTTGCGTGAAATACACGAATTATGACGTATGACATCATAGCTTTAATCATTCATAGGTTGCACCTCTAAACTATGACAATCGGAACTAGAAAGGTTATTACGTGACATCGCTGTGTGTATAATGACGCGTACGTATATTGATGTTGCTGTGCATGTAGGTGGATACTACGTGTGCCTCTTGCTGTTGTGGTTGTTTGGCCACAGACATCAGAAGAACCAGCGCAAATCTACCTTTGACGAATCGAGGCGCTGTGGCTTGTTGACTTATTTATTTGCGGTTAATTAAAATTGTTCTTTGTTGTTAAGCCTTGAAATTGTTTTACTGCACGTGTTGTCATTTATTTTGCGAACATATCAAGTACGGAAAAGGCATTGTTACAGTTATCAGGCTGACAAATAACATCATTTCATTGATGTCGATGACTGCCTTTCATCCAGAACTGTCCAGGGCTTAAACTCTGAAAAATATTCCCCGGTGGAAAGAGGTGGGGTTAATGGACTCCGGAATTATTCGCGAGATATTAACCCTCCTACAGCTCGATGATAGTGACGACGATGATGATGTTGATGATGATGCTATATAGCCGTGATTATATCAATTCACGTATGCATGCCATCGAGTGACAAACGCCATTATTCCTATAGTAATACACGAGTCCATGCACGGGTTGGAATTCACATCGCCAACGATAGACGTCATGATCGACTTTCTGCTCGGCTTGCACCGAGTATTGTTTGACACGATATCCAATATTTCGCTCCATTTTCTGGGAGTTTACGAAGTTACCATGGGAAGGCCATCTTCCAGCAGTGCATTGACAAATACGCTGCTCGTAGTTTCGCTCCGCCTCTTGGAGCTTCGTTGTTTAGTTTCCGAAGAAGCTCCGAAGCCACTGAGTGGATCGGCTAAACCAGACGTCCCGTTGTATGCTTCTCCCGTTATACGCAATATGAATTAGAGAGTCATCAGCACAAACGAGAAGCCCAACGTAGTGGTGTCTACAAAGTACGAGTAAAACAACACAGAGTCAATAAAGCAGAGTGATATTACGAGAGACACAGGAAATTTATTTTCAATGCAATCGTTTGTATCGCTTTGTTCTCGAAGTGGCTCATCAAATCTGTTTGATCTCCCGGCATGGCAGTGGAAAAAAATGGGCACGATTCTTAACACCCCCCCCTCCACATCTATCCAGCCAGCAATATAAACGGGTACACCACAACGTGTGGTGGGGTAAAGCGTGAGTTTCTCCCACCTCTTCCAAGAGCAGTGATTCTGAATCTGCGGTCCACGGACTACTGGTGACTACAAGGTCGTGGGAAGTGGTCCTCGGAACTCTTTGCACTTGTTGATATTTTTTCTTTTGCAAAATCATATATTCACTGCCCATTGCGCACCTATTCAGATTCGTACTGTAAATACAAAAATGTTTTCTTGATGCATGGTGCACCGCCAAGTCACGTCGTGGGCTGACAGTGACAGTACGCGTTCCAACAAAGGTTTGGGTAAACACTGCTCCAGTTGAGGGCCTCGCTTGAGCTCCCTCGAGTGGAGACCCCTACCGTCAGCCCCAACACGGCCACACTGGCGGGCGCGTGGCACAGCCGGCATCTCGATAGGTGTTGGGGGATGCCGGCCAGATCTGTGGCATTTTTGTTGTGAAAAAAAACAACACGTGGTCCACAAAGCGTGAAACCTCCAGCAAAACTGCACTCAAGGCTCTCCAGAAAAAAAAAAACACCCATTGTATAGAGAATATCCAGCAAATATCCAGCAAATCTCCACCCAGGGTATAGAGGCTCTCCACCAAAACTACACCCATGGTATAGAGGTTTTCCAAAAAAACTACATCCGTGGTATAGAGGCTCTCCACCAAGCTACATCCATGGTATAGGGGCTCTCCACCAAAACTACACCCATGGTATAGAGGTTTTCCAAAAAATTACATCCGTGGTATAGGGGCTCTCCACCAAACTACACCCATGGTATAGGGGCTCTCCACCAAACTACACCCATGGTATAGGGGCTCTTCACCAAAACTGCACCCATGGTATAGAGGTTTTCCAGCAAGACTACAACACAGGCGTGGTGCACTTCACACACTACAGGTGTAGATGTCCATGACGGTGCCCAGTGGTCCATTGTTGGCCCACACCCGGCGGCCAGTGTTGATCCGATGCAGCGCATCAATTAAATTCTGATGATGCTCGGAAATCCGAATCGAGATCACGGGAAGTCACAAACAACTCGTAAAAGACCCGACGACGTAGATCCCTGGCGTCGATATTCCGCGATGCTCCTGGCCCACAGCCCTAAGCCGTATCCGCACCAATCATGGCAACAAATGTGGAGACTTGATGCACAAATGGAAAATAAAAAATAAAACTCTCTGCTAGTGTGCGGAGACACACCGAACAGAACCATGGAACGTAGAACGACTCAATGCCGGATTCATAAAGACGAAAGAGGCATCACAGTGATTCACCACTTCGCTACTACTGATGCCATTATCTGGCTCAACCACGTCAGTGTAATATGATATCTGTTGCTCTACATTAAGATCAGCCATGCGAAGAACGATTTGGCCAGTAATGAATTACCTACGGCTCACATTTACAATAATCGAATCGCGTGTGTGATTATTAGATGTTTGTCTCATGCAATGCAACTTGCATGCAACTACATAGGCCGATGAAGTAAGATAAACTTGTAAAGAAAAACAGAATAGGAAAGGAAAAAAAACTTTAAACAAAATAAACGAGACCGTAAAAAAAAACACGAGACAACATTTTATAAATTTTCCTGCCACACATTTTGATTGATAACTCTTGTGTCAGCAGTCATCGATTGCGAAGAGCGAGCCACGTGTTTTTGGCCGCCAATAGAGGGCGCGCACGTCGATTCATCGCGCCGCCTGCTCGAACGCATGGATGTGTGCACCAAACGCGACACGCGCCGTGGGGTTTGAGCTGAGCGTCCCAACGGGAGGTGAAGCCCTTCTCGTTGCCATCTTCGTTAAGGGTACATTTGCTGCCCTCATCCAATGCCAACCACTTCAAAACGTGCCCCTGCTCGAGATGTCGGCCGGCCACGTGCCAAGTAGAAGAATAAAAAATGGGGCATTGCCCGTAACGTCGACCATTATATATTGTATTACCATTTAAGGCAGTGTTATTGACGAATGTGTTGAATTTTTTGTTATTTGTGCATCACTGCCAACGCAGCAGCAACCTCGCCAATAAAAAAAAGTGTTTTATTGGGAGGGTGGATCAATACGATGGGCGAGAAGTCCGTATACCCTTGTATTGAAGTCTGCAATGGACTCTGGATGTAAAGGGGGTATAGGGAATTCTCGCCCATGCTCAGCAAAAACAAATGTCCAAGTTAAATAGTGTAAGGAGATTACAACATAACTGCCAAAATAATGCGGCTCTGACCTCGGCTGTACAAAAACATTAACACAGGCAGAACCCCATCCTGAGTCTAAACATGAATAAATGTTGTCTTTTAGTCCATCAGCCTATGGTGCCTTACATACCGATATAATCACGCAGAATTTGTTTCAAGCAAGCGGACCCAGAACTGCAAAATAAAACAATTCATTGGAGCTGACGAAGTTGACTATTTTTTGATTTTTATTATAACGCATGAATAGCTCTGAGACGGTTCCTCGCTATGAATCATTGTTGAAGCCTTTTAAACCGCGTGGCTTTAATTCTAGTTATGATAGTAACGTCAAATGTTTTATTCACCCTGCGTCTTTGGACTCTTCGTATTTAAGTACAATAACCTATGCCTTGTAACCCCTTATGTATTTTGACTTAAATGTTACTGCATTTACTATACAGTTTCGATGCCTCGTATTACTATTACTTAAATCTCGATGATATGTAGACCTTGTTTCTCTGGACGCTAATAAGGTATTATTAGTACCTGTGTCTTGGGCTAGTAACGTCACGGTGACTTGTGGCCCCTATGTGTGGAATCTATTAACGTCACACTGCTTTGAAGGCCCTGTGGCTCGAAGTAAAGTCACGATGCCTTGTGGTCCCTGTGTATTTTGACTCGAGTATAGAGTCACCGATGCCTTGGGGGCCCCTTGTGAATCTTGACTCTTGTGAAGATGTCGCGATGCCTTGGTGGACCATGTGCGTGTGGCACACCGAGACACTGATGGTGCATGGATGGGCCCTGTGCACGTGAGACATTCGAGTCGACTTACGGTGCCTTAGTGGGCCCTGTGCGTGTGACACACCGATCAGGCTGAAGGTGCCTTGCCGGACCCTGTGCGTGTGAGACACTCTAAGTACACTTGACGGTGCCGTGGTGGGGGCCCTGTGCACGTGACACACCGAGTACACTTTGGCGATGCCTTGGTGGGGGCCCTGTGCACGTGACACACCAAATACACTGTGGTGGGCCCTGTGCACGTGACACACCGAGTACACTTTGGCGGGGGCCTTGTGCACGTTACACACCGAGTACACTTTGGCGACGCCTTGATGGGGGCCCTGTGCACGTGACACACCGACTACACTGTGGTGGGCCCTGTGCACGTGACACACCGAGTACACTTTGGCGACGCCTTGGTGGGCCCTGTGCACGTGACACACCGAGTACACTGTGGTGGGCCCTGTGCACGTGACACACCGAGTACACTGTGGTGGGCCCTGTGCACGTGACACACCGAGTACACTTTGGCGACGCCTTGGTGGGCTCTGTGCACGTGACACACCGAGTACACTGTGGTGGGCCCTGTGCACGTGACACACCGAGTACACTGTGGTGGGCCCTGTGCACGTGACACACCGAGTACACTGTGGTGACGCCTTGGTGGGCCCTGTGCACGTGACACACCGAGTACACTGTGGTGGGCCCTGTGCACGTGACACACCGAGTACACTGTGGTGGGCCCTGTGCACGTGACACACCGAGTACACTTTGGTGGGCCCTGTGCACGTGACACACCGAGTACACTTTGGCGACGCCTTGGTGGGCCCTGTGCACGTGACACACCGAGTACACTGTGGTGGGCCCTGTGCACGTGACACACCGAGTACACTTTGACGACGCCTTGGTGGGCCCTGTGCACGTGACACACCGAATACACTGTGGTGGGCCCTGTGCACGTGACAAACCGAGTACACTGTGGTGGGCTCCGTGCACGTGACACACCGAGTACACTGTGGTGGGCCCCGTGCACGTGACACACCGAGTACACTGTGGTGGGCCCTGTGCACGTGACACACCGACTACACTGTGGTGGGCCCTGTGCACGTGACACACCGAGTACACTGTGGTGGGCCCTGTGCACGTGACACACCGACTACACTATGGTGGGTCCTGTGCACGTGACACACCGACTACACTGTGGTGGGCCCTGTGCACGTGACACACCGAGTACACTGTGGTGGGCCCTGTGCACGTGACACACCGACTACACTATGGTGGGTCCTGTGCACGTGACACACCGACTACACTGTGGTGGGCCCTGTGCACGTGACACACCGACTACACTGTGGTGACGCCTTGGTGGGCCCTGTGCACGTGACACACCGACTACACTGTGGTGGGTCCTGTGCACGTGACACACCGACTACACTGTGGTGGGCCCTGTGCACGTGACACACCGACTACACTGTGGTGGGTCCTGTGCACGTGACACACCGACTACACTGTGGTGGGCCCTGTGCACGTGACACACCGAGTACACTTTGACGACGCCTTGGTGGGCCCTGTGCACGTGACACGCCGACTACACTGTGGTGACGCCTTGGTGGGCCCCGTGCGTGGCGCCTCTGTGTCGTGACGTAGGCGGAAGCCGCCGTCGCCTCGATTCATTGGCACGCTCGGCGCCTCCGCGAGCCGCAGCCCGCTCAGGTGAGGAGGGCCGCGCTCTCTCGCGCTCTCTCTCTCTGTCGCCTCCGTCTCTCGCTCTCTCTCTCGCCTCCGTCTCTTGCTCTCGTCCTCGTTCAAGATCGGCATTTTGAGCACGGGTAAGTGTGGCTGTGTGTGTTGTGTCAGTGCGGTTTGGTCGCGATGCTAGTGGTGGAAGTCGCGAACGAACGCCGCTTCTGGGCGTAGACGGTCCCGCGACGGTCGTGTGTGGTGGTGGTGTGGTGGTGGTGCTGTGGTGGTGGTGGTGTGGTGGTGGTGCTGTGGTAGTGGTGGTGCCGTGGTGGTGGTGCCGTGGTGTGGTGGTGGTGTGGTGGTGGTGTGGTGATGTGGTGGTGGTGTGGTGGTGGTGCTGTGGTGGTGGTGGTGGTGTGGTGGTGGTGATGTGCACCTGATGGTGACGGTGGTGGTTTGGTATTGCTCGTGGTTTGGTGTTGATGGTGAGGATGAGGGTGGTGGTGGTGATGGTGATAATGAGGGGGGAGGAGTGGCGGTGATCGTCGCGTGGGTGATGAAGGGTGGTTTGATGATGGTCGTTGGTTGTGTTGGTGATGAGGGTGCTTTTTGATGCTGCTGCTGAAGCTGTTGGCGGTGTTAATGATGTTGGTGATGGCAGTGACGTCCGTAGTGATCTTGACGGCGATGTTCCTATCGTTATCTATCTTCGAGGATGCTTACCAACGCGCTTGATGATGATAGGGGTGCTAGTTGTCATAGTGATGATATTGTATGATGGCAGTCATGAGGATTGTAATGGAAACGATTGCTAGTGGTGATGATGTTTATACTGATGATGACCATAATCAAGTAACTCATACTTTTAGTATTATCCCGATCTGGACAATAGCTAGATCTACAGTGCATACAGTAGTTGTGATGCGTTAGTTGATGACGTTGAGGCTACAATGTCATTTCAAACTCGTATACCCTTCCTTTGTTACAAATTTGTCTTTTAAATAATGCATGACATTACAGTTCTGATGCGTGTCAATATATCGCGTTAACTGAGCGAGCCTGCCTGTCAATTAATTGCTTCCTATTGAATATTATCAGGGAGTTCAGGCATGTACGATTAGTTTGATGGGGTCAAATTGGTCCCCATGATCTTACCGCGTGGGCCTTGAATGGGAGTTGATGTGAACCATCATCAGATCAGTAACCTGGACTTACCAATGTCACATAAATCCCCAAATAAATAAATAAAATACGCCAAATTTACATATCTGTCTCTCCACATAACAAAAATCAAGTAGGGTTTTCTTTTTGTACACATCCCATTAGCCACACCGCCCAGCGGGAGTAAATGTTTTCAGCAACATCGGTTTAATGCAGGCAAAGTCCAGACCGGATTTGACATTCACGCACTCATCAATAGTCAGGCTTGCTTATTAATCGCAGTAATGGTGGTGGGGCTTGTAAACCGAAGCAGGGAAACTTTGTCAATGCAGCAGCTGTTGGCACAGCACTTAACACGTGGTTAGAATTTTGCAAGGTGGGGCGACATCAGTAGATACGGTGACAGTACAACGAAGATTGCTTTTCGTTTAATGATTCCGCTGTTGAGCAAGGTTTGAGTGATTATCTTGTGCTGGCGTCATTGTCATAGTGTGAAAATGTGCATGACACATTTGTATTGCCAATTACTGTATTGTACCTGGGAAAGACTAGGTAGATAAGTAGCATTACAAGTGTCAGTCGAGTCTCAGTACACTTTTTCAGGAGGTTCCTGCGACATTGAAATCCTTGGCCAGTTAAATTAATGATCGTTTATGGTTTTGTGTGGGATAAAAACCAGGGTACCCAGAGAATACCCACCACACAAACGACGGGAGAGACTCAGCACTGCAATACACATTGTAACCACACACCTACAAGACGTGGCAAGCCCTGGCAGGTCATCCAGCCACAAGTACTGACCAGGGTCAAGCCTGCTTAGCTTCAGAGATTTGATGATAGGGTATTTATGATCATTTGGTTGTAGGCCCAACACTTGCATGAATATTAGGTGGTGTTAATCTCCATTGTTGAGTAAATAGCTTACAGTGGTGGTGAGTAAACATTCCTATATCAAGGTGCAGTTTGTCCGCTGTTTCGACTTTGGATTACTGTTGAGGGGTGGAATGCATCGATCAGTTGATCGACATTGATTATTGCATTCATAATCAAGCATCGCATCGCGCGAGAGTGTCCACGGTTTTTTTATTTTCATACCGCTTGTGGTATCTAATAGGTTTATATTATGCCAGCCATTAGAGGCACTATCATTCAAACTATTCGTGGATTTAATTGTGACCCAGAAGCCCTAATAATGCCTTGAATTGCAAGCAGTTGGAAGAGTAACTTGCTCCACAATGAGGGTGTTTATGTGATCAAACCTGTAGTTATGATTGTTTTAAATATAAATTGTGCGTGCATGTCCATCGTTAGTTATATCATTTTGTATATTTAAACAAAAATGGCATCCTCTTGTAAAACCACTTCGGGATTGAAGGCCTCCCCCTTGCCATGTCGGTCGTTGGGGTTGTTTAACCATACTTCATCACGCTGGTCAGAACATGCTGGGGAACGTGGTTGTGAGAACCGGTTATACTGTACATCACTCGCCACTGGCGTAGCTGTGGCAAGGACATTAACTCTGCAACGCCGCTGTAACCAGTTTTGTTTAAATGCAGTATTGTGATATTCTCATCGCTGTGCAATACTTACTGAAATCCAGATCTCCTTTAAAAGAAAAAAAGAATAACAGTTTCATTGGGCTCCTAACTGGTCGTAAAAAGGTCCATTATCTGCCCCTCCGTAGGTACGGAGGGACAGCATTTGGTGCTAGATTTGCACACGGAGTAATGTGATCAGCCTTTCGATAGATGTGTGTGTGGTCGGTCTATAATGCGTCACAGGACCACTCGTGAGATTTTCATTTTAGCAAGTCAAAGGTGCTGGCCGTGAAACTTTAATGTTTAAATTGCTGTTAAGCATCCCGTAGGAATAGTCCCGACCCACAATTATACGTGTAATCTTATAAATGTATAATTTTACAGGTAAAGGGTTTGTTTAAATATTTTAAAGAAAATACTGTACAGTAAGTTATATTAAATCTATTGACACACGCACCTTCCTGTCACATGTTTAGAATGCAATGCAAATAGGGTTTCAGCAGCAAGATGTACCCTGATAAACCAATGCCGCTAAGTATACCAATGGTACGGGAAAGAGTCGTTCACAGTGTTTTACCAAAATTTAAGTTGTTCTCCGAATGATTTACAGCCCTTTGTCAATCGGGTGGCCTTCACCCCGTCTCGGCCACGCGGCCGAGACGGGGTGAGGGATGTTGTTTGACCATACTTCACCATACTGGCCAGTGCGGCTTGGTGAAAGAGGAGTCCAGGACTGGTTCAGATATCACTCGTCACTGATGTTAGCTATGGCTTGGAATTGAACCGAGTTCGCTGGGTTCGTAGTGCAATGCACTAACCATCGCACTTCTGCTCCACTCTTGTGTTATTATACAGCATATATCATAGCGCTTACACTGACGTGTGAAGGATGGGCTTGGGGTAGGGTTAGCGAGTAAAATTCAAGTTCAAAGGGCAGCATGTGGCAGTCACAAGTTGTTTTATTACGTGGCTTTGTGCGACACATGCACAGTTATTAACGTTGTAGTTTTCAGACAATTCGTTATGAATCATTACACATATTTCGATGCATGTACAGTATAGTGAGCATGACGATTTAATGTAATCAATGAAACAATGCTTTATTATTTGCCAACTATATGTGCAGATATACCTCGGTTTTTTTCCTCTATTGCTTGATCAGTATCAACAAAGACTAAATTTGTTAAGAAGTGCTGTGTAAACAGCTTCCATATCAATGAACAGTCTACAAGTGCACATTCTCCACACCAGCTATATGGGACTGCACACATTATCCCTCTGCCTATACCAGAACAGCACTCTAACCATCGTAATTCTCAATGGCTATTGATTATACTTGGTACGAGCTGGTATGCAATACTGTGCGTGAAATGGCCAAAATAAGCCCACAGACTTTTCATTGTATAGATGTAACAGGAGGCCCGTAATATATCCTGTCGGGGCTCTATTTATATTTATTTGTTGCAGAGCCCTGTAATGTCTTGAGTGATCTGTGGTAAAGTGTGTCCTGCGTGCTTGTTTTTAATTTTAAACAAGCACGCTGATTATTGTTTATGTTGCTTGTTTTTAATGTTTTCCCTCGAAGCATTTTTCTTGGGCCAATGCTTTTACAGCACCTGATAATCACACATTCTGTTTGTTGTTTGTGTTCACGTTTCAGAACTGAGGCCGGATGCTGACCTGGGTTGATGCAGAGCTGGGTGCTCCCCTGAGCTGTGCGGTGATACAGGTGTCCCCCCGGCTCCTGTATACCCAGCTCGACGGCTAACGGCACTATTTGCGTTACCCCGGAGCCTCGCGTGGCCCGGTAGCAGCAGGGCTCAGTAGCGGAAGGGCCCAGCCAAGGGTGGTCAAATCCTTTTGGAAATGAGGTTCCGAATACACAAGAGGAAGGTGGCCATTTTGTTTGTGCTGCTAACCGTGGCCGGCATTGCTACGTGGAACGTGACGAAAGCACGGAAGCAGGCTCCTCGCGAAAGTCCAAAAAATGCAGTAGCGACTGAGCAGAACCGGATTTTATCCGAAGATCGAGATGAATATGACTATTTCCGAGGTCGTGACAATGTGTCATCTAATTTTTTCGACGTGAAAATTGGTGTGAAAAATACATCAAAGGAGCTGAAAAAGTACATATACCACCAAAACTTTTACCAGTTCATCAGAAACTCTGAAAAAATCAAGGCTCCAGCTAAGGATGGGCTGGTCATCCTGGTGCAAGTTCACAACCGCCCACAGCACCTCAAGCTGCTAGTGGAGTCGCTGAGAAAAGCCCAGAGGATTGAGGAGGTGCTGCTTGTACTCAGCCACGACTACATATCAGAGGAGGTGAACGAGGTCGTGCGCACCATTGACTTCTGCCGTGTGCTGCAGATCTTCTTCCCGTTTAGTCTACAGATCTACCCTAACGAGTTCCCGGGACAGGACCCCAATGACTGTCCCCGGGACATCTCCCTGGAAGAAGCCCGTCGGCTGAAGTGCAACAATGCCGAATTCCCAGATAAATACGCCCACTATCGCGAGGCCGTCTTCACGCAGACCAAGCACCACTGGTGGTGGAAGTTGCACTTCGTGTGGGACCGCTTGAACGCCATCAACGCCCATGACGGCCTCGTGCTGCTCATCGAGGAGGACCACTATCTATTGCCCGACTTCTACGTCGTCCTGCAGAAGATGTGGGACATGCAGAAGCGCGAGTGCCCCGACTGCGACATACTGAGCCTTGGCTCCTACGATATGGTGGACAACTTTGAGGGCAAGAGCGACAAGCTTGAGGGGCTGCCCTGGCAGTCATCGCGGCACAACATGGGCATGGCCATCGGACGGCTGACGTACAAGCACCTGCTGGCCTGCACGCAGGAATTCTGCACGTACGACGACTACAACTGGGACTGGACGCTGCAGCACCTGACGGTGGCCTGCCTGCCGCACCCGCTCAAGGCGCTGGTGCTGCAGGCTCCGCGCGTGCGCCACACGGGCGGTTGCGGCATGCACCACCAGGGCCCGTGCGACGCCGAGGGGGAGGCCCGCCGCCTCGCGGAGCACGTGTCCGCCAATGTGCCGCACCTCTACCCGACCACCCTACAAATCCTGCAGATGCACTATGTGTCGCCCATCAACCCCCACACTGTCAACGGTGGCTGGGGTGACAAGCGAGACCACGCGCTCTGCCAGAGCTACAGACAGCTGCGCTGAGTTGAACAGAGGAGCAGCGGCAATTGTCTTGAATTCTCCCGTTCTGCAAAGCCATGTCTGGGTGTCAATTGAGAACAAAAAGAAACATTTTTCATGTGTGTGAGGGACCAATGTTGTTCCACTACCCCATTCTCATCTCCCCCCACCCTTAATATTCTTATTTTTTTTTCAATTGTTTTGTTACAGTTTAAATCCATCCTTTGCCTGAATCTGTGTTGTTATAACTGAAAAATGTAAAACATACATTAATTGGTGTTAGCACAAGTAATGATTTTCTCTTTATATGAAAAAAAAAATTCAAATTGACAGCTGTCATTTTCCGACATTACATGGTGTGTTGTAAATGGGTATAAAGGTAAAGTGGCATAAGGTAATGGCCAAACGATTGGTGTTAAATATTTTTTTGGTATGTTCTTATATAATGTAGGTGATTCCAGCTAAATAAATTTGAACTGGAAAGTGGTACACAAGGTTTGTGTCATTGACTCCTCTGGCAAGGATTTGCCTCCTCTTCGCAAGAACCGGATGGACATTATTCAGACTTCTTTTGGATGTGGCAGGGGTCCAAGACATTTTCCAATGCGCGAGCGGTTGCACGTCCACGACAAAGCTATCTCAACAGTTGGTGGCTGTATTTGCTGGCATCCTTACTGCACATATGTGCCTCATGGGTGGCAGTACAGTTTTGAGGCCGTCGGTTTGTACTCCATAGCAAGAAGCCTAAGATGCACTTTGCTCGTAAATACAAACGGTGAAACAAAGAGATTACATTATAAGCGTATACACTCATGCCTGGAAATACATTACGTAAATTATTAAAATAAAATATTCCAGCCTATTCACAAATAGATGAAGGCCTACCCATGAATGTCTGTTTTTAAAACAAATTGTTATCATACTTAACCACCTTGGTCAGTGCCGGTTTGTAAAGGGATAACACTCGCCATGGATGTTAGCCCTGCCTGGGACTCAAACTGTTTGCTGGGTTCCTAGCGCAGCGTGCTAACCCACAGCGTCACTTGGTCCGCCACTGTAAAGGACTGCACCATATACATGTTGGGAGATATAAAACCAGTTGGGCAGGAATGAGATCGCTGAGCAGGTAACACCTTCGTGTCCATGTCTCCTTTGTGTGGCAGTGGGAAATTGACCAATAGCAAATGTCTTGCTTCTGAGACTGCACTGACTTCCTTTCAGGTGTGAACATTGTCGCTATTAAGGAGACACTTGGCTGTGTGCAACAAGACATTGCACAAACCCTGTACTGTACCTTTTGCAGTTTAGAATACAGGTTATATTGAATAGACTATTTTCCTTATGAAGGGAACTGTGAAGTCTAGACATGAATGGAACAAGTTTGACTTCCGTTCAAAAATGGCATCATATATCCAAACGTTTGAAAAAAAACCTACAAAATAATGCCCCTATTGTATAGTGTTCCCTAGGTTCCCTTTCAAAGAGCCTAAATAGGCTTCCACCTCTTTTACAAAAAATAATTTGGTTTTGTTTGGCTCTAACCTATGACCACATTATACGGAGTGTGCCAGATGTCATCAGATCTTAAAAGTTTAAACGGGTTTTAGCCTGGTTAATACTTCCATGGGAAATACTCTATAGTTCAGTACAAGGTGTTTTTACTGGTAGGAACCTCCTGGTTACACCAGCCCACAGGGGATTATTGTGTCCGTCCGTCGTGCATCCAAAAATTGGAGGGGTGGGGCTGGGTGGAGATGGGAGGGTGGGGAGGGGCTGGGTTGGGAGGGTGGGGTGGGGCTTGGTGGGGAGGGGCTGGTCACCCCGTGGTGCCCTTATAAAACTCAATGTGCAACCTACTCACGCCGGCTTGTGCCTGCCGTTGACCCTGGCCATTGGCCGAGCAACCCAACGTTCCTACCAGCTCCCTTCGCAGGAATGTGTTAGGCTTGGGCTGCGAGGTAGGTGGTCATGAGATGGCAATACAACATTTTGACTCTTGAATCTGTGCAGAGCTTTGAGTTATGCCCTCGTATGTGGTGGGGTTTCTCCAGGCTTCCTCGGAGAAGCCACTATAATGCAATTGTCTAAACGTCTCAAATGCAGATCCCTCCTGAAAACAAGTCTTGACACTTGGCGAGGCTTTCCTTGAATAAACCAGGCACGTTATAATCGGCGTACCTGCAAATTCATTTCTGGGTTTTATAATTCGTCCTTCAAATGTTACATTAAACACAAACAAAATATTCTTGGTTCTTTCGGTAAAGTCACGTAGAAGGGAAACAATAAAATCATAAAAATATAAAACAATAAAATTATCACGACGTTTCGATTGTGTTGCAGTCGAAACGTCGTGAGAATTGTTTTATATTTTTATTATTTTATTGTTTTCCTTCTACGTGACTTTACCGAAAGAACCAAGAATATGAATCCCTGCAGTCACGAAAGCTTTAAAACAAACAAAATAATTAGTTTTTTTTATTGTATGTCTCCCTTTTCAAAATACATGATTATCCAAATGGGGCCCCCACCTGACACTATAATGATTATACAATTTTACATCTTCCACAAGTGGCAGATCCCTTTCACTCGTTTCATGCAACACGTGACAACTGTGTAAAAAAAAAGTAAAAACGGGCAATGTGTATATCGTGCGAAAAACAAGAGTTGCGGTTCCTGGAGAACTTGCACTGTTGGTCTTGGGTCACCATCAAAATCTATTTGAGCAAATGTGACCACTTGCCAGCAGCAGCGATGCAGCAGCGATAGACAACTTTGGACCGGCGTCGTTTTCATTGGGGCCTCATCATCAAAGTCTGTCTGTGGAAGCCACGTGCGTGGTGGAGTCATCCCCACATGCAACATGCCCCCCCCCCCCGGCTCATACCAACGAAAACCACGTCGGCAAAACGACGAAGAAACCGGCCTCCCATCGCCACGGTGGGGGGTACAAACTCACAGTGGGACACGGGCCACACGAAAACAACGAGCGGCCACTGTTGCTCTGCATCACTGCAGAGCGTTGCGTGTGTGTGTGTGGGGACCGGGGTGGGCGAGGGTTAACGAGCCGATACCGCGGGCGGCCATATTACGTGGGGGAAGGGAAGCCGAAGCAACTCGCATCGAGTTGCTCGTTTCGATGACGCAGCAACCGAAGTTGCCAACGGCTCTCTAGCGCCCCCTCACACACGAGGGCCGGCCCCGTTGATTTGTTTAACACCGGCGGTGGACACGCGGCCAAATGCCCCTACGTAAGATGGCGCGCGGGCTCGCCGAGGTGTCGACGGAGGCGCGATCGTCGCCGCGTTGAAAGCGGCGGGCGGGAAGGGTTTTGTGGCGGCGGCGGCGGTGGCGGTGAAGAGAAACGCGGCCCTGTCCTGTTGGGGGCTGGTCGCGCGGGAGACGCGCGGGGCCTTCTCGTTTTTTGTTTGTTTAGTTTCTCTCTATCTCTGTGTGTGTCCGTGTCCTCGTTCTAACTCCACACACACCACTCCCGCCCCCCCCCCCCCCGACTTGCGCGGGGAGGGAACGGCGAGCCGTCGCCATGAGGCGACGCCTGAAGGAGGGGCAGGGTTGTTGTAGTGGTGGTGGTGGTGGGGAGGAGGAGGAGGGGGATGAGGCGGACGAGAAGGAGCCGGGAGCGAAGCGAGTCGCCTTGAGCGCCTCGCCCGGGACGGCGGCGGGAGACGGCGGCGGCCCCGCGGCGGCGTCGCCGCCGCCGTCCATTCGCGCTCTAGGAGCCCAGCAGCCCCTGAACAGCGCGGCGGGTGAGAGTCCAAACCCCCCACCACCATCACCACCACCCTCACGCTCCCCTCATCCTTCCTCTTCCCCAGGATCCAGTCTCGCTCACAACATTCGCTGCCGACTCAGGAACTCATGAGACGTGACCGAGGAGGAGGGTGGGGTGCGGGGTGCCCGACACGGGAATGTGGAGTTGCCAAACCCACCCACGGCGCAACGGTGGCTTGCCGCGTAGGGTTGACGAGGCTTTGTCCTGGAAATTGGCGCGATGTCCGACGTTTCGCTGCACGCGTCGGAAACCTTCAGGACCTGCCCCCCCCCCCCCTGCTGTTGGACGTATACGCCGACCACGCGCGGTGTGCAGCAGTCCCGCAAACACATCGGAGAGCCGTGCGGCACAGCGGCGAAACCCGTACAATGTAGTACAGGCTGCAGTTGCCATCGTACGACCCTACTTGGAATGTCACAAGAATGTACCGAATGACAAGACGCAGTCGCCGTGTTTTGTTTACCTCTCCACCCATGCTCGCTGTCAGTCACGCCGCCGCCTGGCTTCTAGACGCATGCCTCCCACTGGCCTCTGTCACGCATTGCCCCATCTGCCAATATAACAGGGCTTGTCTGCAGCAGTCCTCTTGTTGAGGCATCTGACGACATCACGCACGAGTCCGGGGGTTCTCTCTCCATTGCCTCTTCTCAGTGGTGGCTCAAAGGCATAAGCAGACAAGAACACGCATATGGCCTCGGGCAGTTTCAAGTCGCACCTGATGCATGGAAAAAATGTTTATTTAAGGAACATAATAGCTCAAATCCCAATCATCTCTAATACATGTGTTATCTAACTGTTCTCTCATCACGCTACATCTCTATCTGTTGTCGATGTCTCTTCTTATTCTTGGTTCTTTCGGTAAAGTCACTTAGAAGGGAAATAATAAAATAATAAAAATATAAAACAGAAGATGCCTCTTCTGTTTTAAATCCAAAGGCGATCTCCAAAAAAATGTCTGCATAAACCCCCAATGGGCCTGGACCACGCTTCTCACTAATTTAACCAAGGAAGGGATATCGCACGTATTGAAACCATCTTAATGGTGCATTCTTGGTATTGCACTCATTCGACTGTTAGACGAAGTAAATGAGCTTGAACATGACTTTGCAATGATGGCTGGTGGTCAAGACTAACGACACAATATTTAGTTTCAACAAGGAACATGTTTGGATGGAGAAAAACTGACGAGAGGTGGTGTGTTGGCAGAGTCCACGAGCAGCGGTGACGAGGATGAGGAGAGCGAGAGGCCCATGTTGGGCGCCGGTGGGGATGGCAGCGGTGGCAGCGGTAGCAGCAGCAGCAGCAGCACCGGGCCCTCCTGTACCACCTCTGCGTTACCGATCTACAACTCCGTCTCGCAGAGGCTCATGGTGAGGCGTAGTAAGCCTCTGGGCTCGGTCACGTTCTGTGCTATACCTTGCTGATCATGGCCCACAGTGTCTCTGAAACGAAATGTGATGCCGAGTGACCTGGAAACCTTGCGTCGTAGAAATATGAGAAGCCTGTGATATTGGTGGTGCCATGATAAAATGAATGTTAGATCGTTTAGGCAAGATACACTGGCCATTTATTCTTTAGGTTCTGTATTAAAATTAGACTTGAAGAGTTTGATCTTAATTCGGGCACCTCTGGAGGTATATTGGTCATGGTATGATACATTTCTTTCAGTTTGACACATTTGACTATATCTACTTCAGACATTTAAATTTACCCACGTGAAAAGTTGGTTTGTTTACATTTACCTGATAACATGCATGCTTGAAAACTATTCACCGGATATCATTACATTGTCCCTGAAGGTGGACAAGGTGGCTCAGAAGTCAGAAGAGTACCGAGTTGGCACTGTTGAGATCCGAATTTCAAATCTGGGTTTCAGCCACCCATGATTAAACTTAGTTATCAAGTGTTGTGAGTTCATGGTCTCTCCAAAAAGAACCCCAAAACAAGCACATAAAAAACATCAATTGTGTGTTTCAAAGTTGGTTTGATAATAAACGAGCTTGAAAAGTTTTAGTTTGGCATTTTATAAACAATTGTGAGGGTATATATAAGGTGTACTCTAGTGTGGAAAAAAGCTATATAGAAGTGACTTCAGAAATAGTTCTCTGACATCTTTCCAGGCAATTCACTGGTGCCTAGCTTGCTGCATGGTGTCAACGGCGTCATATAATTGAGAGGGGGTTGGGGAATATGAAAAAAATTCCATCATATTGCCCCAATGCACTAGCTCAATTGCAACAACGTCTTAGATGAGGTTTTCTACTCTGAATGCGTGCTCACCCGTGCGCCACCACGCCGTGCTGTGTCGTCGTCACCGCGATTCTGTTGCTTTAGGCCAAGATGGGCTTCCGTGAAGGTGAGGGCCTGGGCAAGCATGGCCAGGGCCGCAAGGAAATCGTCGAGGCGTCCACGCAGCGAGGTCGACGCGGATTAGGCCTCACGCTGCCCGGCTTCGAGGGCAGCCTCGAGATCGACTGGAGGAGTGAGCCTGAGGTATGTATTATCGAACGTCCTCTCTCCGGCATGTGTCAGTGCCTATTCTTGCATACAAACTCTAGCTGTATAGCAATATTAATATTTTTGTGATACATAATATATCAATAGTATACTTGATTCAGAATTTGTATGCATTAAATGCCCAGTACGCTGCTTATCTGGAACAATGCCCGAGTCCAAGGAGTTCATTCATTGTTGATTTAGTTTTCTAAGAGTTGCTTTCAAAACGACAGTGGTTGTCAGAAGGGATTGGCTTAGATTTGCCTGCATGAGGAACTGTTCAACTGATCGTTTGGAAGATGATGGGAAAGTGGTCTGGTGGCTTTACACGATATTACATTTCATGTAAAGCCACCTGATGATATTCCAATTTTTGACGGAAATCAAATGCCAAAGAAGTCATGCTAAATTAGCTCTGGTTTAGTTACTGCTATTTTAGTAGTCTACAAGTATTAATACATCACCATATTGTGGCAGTGTTACTGTAGAGATGGCTGTGCACTTGTGCATTCGTCTGCATTAAAAAGTGGTCATAGGTGAAGGTCAGTTCGCTAAAATATCAGAGCAGTGAGCTGGCACGGCTGAGATTCTGGGCTCGAATCTGAACAGCCGCTTATGATTAACCCAATTCTCAGTTTAAGCGAGTTGATAGTTTCAGCCCCGTCAGTAGTAATTGAAGAAAAAAAGAACCAATCACATGAAATATATTTTTGCAACTAATTAGGCTTGTTCCATCTCAAGCCATACATGTTTAGAATCGATTGACGTGACGATTCATCTTCTCAGGGCATCAAAATTTGTGTCCCCTAGTGTGGATAAAGAGGTCTATTGAAATTACTTTGAACATAGTGATGTCATCTTTTCGGGCCTTTCTTTGATACAGAGCTTCACATTGCTCTCTGTGAGAATATATTTCAATTAAATAAACTTATGTTTGACATGATGCTTTTAGCACAGTTGGAATGTAAATAGGAAACAAAAACGAACAGAAAAAAAATGGGCATAGTCAGTGCATGTGACCTCACTAGACTCAAAATTTCTCTTCACTGCTAATTTGCGCATCGAGCAAGTGCCACTGATGTATTTACATTACCCCGGATTCTTTTTGCGTTCCAGAATGAGAGGTCCGGATTAAATTAATTTCTGCTCGGATTAGCGGAAGTCTGTTGCAGCAGTATTCTTCACCCTTTCCCATTCCGTCTGCAAATTGCAGGGTTGGTCCTGTTCACCGCTGAGTCTTGGAACAATTAAGCAATTAGCGTTAATTTATTTAAAGGCATAGCGCCTATGTTTTTGAAAGACATTGTACTGTACTCACCGCAGAGAACTGTAGCGACACGACCGCACTCTATAATAGCTGGCGCCAAACTGTGCCACGCCCTTTAGCATGTCCTTGTGGGAGTCTCGGTACGTCTTCTGACCTGAAGACGTACCGATATAGTTATTATATTTTAGTTTTTATTGCGATTCTGGAATTGGACGTACACGTATGTCATCGGAATGGGAAAGGGTTAATTTGTTTCTTTATTGGTCGTAGCCAGACGTAATGGCTATTGTTGTCATTGTTGTTGTTACGGCTGCATCGTCTGCCTCAGCCCAGTGCGGACGAGCAGGTGAAGTGGCTTCCAGAGAGCAGCGAGCCTCCGCCCATCGCCGAGCACATGCAGCGGTGGATGCAAGTTGGGCCGGTAAGGACACAGTTGTGAGGTGGCCGGATGGCTGAGAGGCCAGAGCGCTTATTTGCCAGTGCTAATATTCCAAGTAGCTGGTTTCAGCCGCCTGTGATTAAACCTGATTCTCAAGAATCGAGAGATTATGGTATCAGTATGGTCACTACTGACTTGAAAAAAAAAACATTACATACAATTTAGTTGTGCATTTAATTTGCCCAAATTCCAGCTCTGAGAATAATATTGGATTGACTGTCAGGTAACGAACATTACTGTCAGTGGCATGGTGGGAAGTGCTGCCCCCTACTATGTGAAACAGACATTAGTTTAAGGGATCTCTTTGTACATTCTCCATCATTCCATTATCCCAAGTTCAACATTTTAATTTAATATGTATAAACAATATATAATTGATGGTTAGGACAAACTATTTAATGTACACCCAGGTTCTGTCCCTGAAAATCAGAATGTCTCTTGAAAGTAGTGAAATCAAAGCAAAGAGATGAGATGGTAGATCGTAATGTGGTCCAGAACCTTAATAGTAACTCGTTACACAACTATACTGTACAACCATTGTTATGAAAAGTAAGTGTATACTTTTGATATATTGAGATATGTTGTCTATTACACTATATTATTAGTTTATCATATACAAATGGTTTACACTTGTATAAACATAGTCTCCATAAATACGGTATGTGGGAAAAAAACAATGAACAGAGTACATGAAAGAGACTGCTGCAGTCAGGATCGCTAACGCTTGGGCACCATCTGGCCCAAGTTCGTAAATCTCGAGTACTTTATGGTGAGGCACGCCGTACGTGAAACAGTTTTGGGTATCATTAAGTTGAGTGTTACAGTGAAAGTATGTAGAATGGGAGGGCGTAAATCAGGGTATTACCGTATATTGTGCGTAATAATCGATATTAGTCAGTACATGTGTGGATTGTTAGACGCCTAATTTTTTTTAAATCTATTTCTGTTGCAGAAAAAGCACGCTCCCGAAGACGAAGTGGAGTTCTGTGACCTGCAAACCATTCACAACGTACTGCGATGTAAGGTGAGGGGGCACTCTGGAGATGTTTCCATGTAGACTTGTCAGAGTTTGTTAGGGAGTGACTTAACTAGGAGTGACACAATGTGTATTGCTTCATAGAGCACGGGATCATGTAAAGAACAAGACAGAAAAAGCAAACACTAGATGCAAACAAGACCGTACAAAGAAAGCAAAACATGCGGGCCACAGTACAATCGAGCCAGTATAAACAAGGCAGAATGACTTAAGACACAAGATAATCAGTTCTTGAATCATGATGCCAAATTTTGTCATAATACACGGAATTGCAAGGGCTCCTATTTCAAACCGAAGATTCAGCCCTGTGGTCCAAGGGACCTGGCATGATGTCTTTAGTATACATGTTAACGGCGCTTACTTGACCCTATACAAGATGTTTCCCATCTCGTTACATAATGGGATCAAGCAGTCATGTTTTGTCAGCCAATATAGATGACTGCTTGAACAGGGCTACCTGACTCAGCCACTAGAATAATATAGGGTATGCCACCATTGCATCCTTGGGCTTAATGTACACATTTTCCAGGAGGATGATGCACATGGAAGCATGATTGTTTAGAAAAAGTCAAATAGACGACTTGAAGGAAGGTATCCATTACAGTGAAATGCAGATGAAAGCTTAAGATATGGTAGGGAGTTTGAGGCAAAGACCTGCCGTTTGGAAAATGATTAAAGCAGAAGATCCACATGGCACCGCGCTATTGGCAGAGTCTTGACATCACTCGATGATCAATCCTTGGAACGGTCTCTTCCTGTGTTTGTCCGTGCCCGCGTGTGGCTGCAGAGCGTCTTCGACGAGCTGGACGGGGAGGAAATGAGGAAGGCGCGTACGCGCTCCAACCCTTATGAGACGATCCGCGGGGTCATCTTCCTCAACAGGTGCAATGGGCGGCTCGGTGGTGTCCACCGCAGACCCTGTGAACACCCTGTCTGTTGCAGTACCTGGAGCAATACGTTTTGCATGTGTACATTGTCAGTGTTTTACTTGTAATAAGATTTGTAATAATGAATTACGTTTATATAGAGCCTTTCTACAAGGTACTCAAAGCGCTGTACATGACAAAACAATACAAACAAGGGAGATGAATGTATTCCACGAAGAAGAGAATTATACTCAATGAGCTCGCGCCTGGTCATAAATTATAGTAAATTATCAAATCTGTCTATCTAAATCGCACCTATTTGCGTCTCTTCAATGACCAGGGCTTCAGTGAAGATGGCCAACATGGACTGTGTGTTCGACTTCATGTTCACCAACCCAAAGGATAAAAATGGGGTGAGTCTCTGCCAACCATGAATCTATATGCAACTCACTCCCAAGGCATGGGCGAGAGATGCAGTAGTGCATAGATGGGTGGGCGCGTGTGGACGATAAACGTGCGCAGAGAGGCCCAGGGCAGGCACACGGGAGGGCAGATACCACGAGCGTGTCGGATCGTAGTGACCACTGTGCGTGCGTGTGCGCGCGCTTGCTTGCGTCCTTTGCAGCAACCACTGGTGAACGATAAGGGCGGCGAGCTGCTATACTTTGCGGACGTGTGCGCGGGCCCCGGTGGATTCTCAGAGTACGTGCTGTGGCGCCGTTCGTGGCATGCCAAGGGCTTCGGCCTCACCCTGCGCGGCCCCAACGACTTCAAGCTCGAGGACTTCTTTGCGGCTCCCAGCGAGATGTTCGAGGCGCACTACGGTAGGCGTTGCGTCACAGTGTGGCAGACCTGGGGTGAATTAATAGTTTCAATTGTGTAATTTGTATTGCAGGATTTAGGATTTTCCCTTTAAACTAAACTATTAAATTATAAACTTTTTATTTTAGATTTGAAGCTTTTGTGACTGCAAGGATTTATACTCTTTGGTTTTTTCGGTAAAGTCACATAGGTGACTTTATTTTACCTACGTGACTCGACCGAAAAAAAACCAAAGAGTATTTTTATTTTACCAGGTAAAACCCACTGAGCTATATAGCTCTTTTTCAGAAGCTACCTGGCCGCAAATGATAGCTCAACGAAGTGGCTTATCATGTGGAAATTTATAGCAGCCAAATACTCTCAATGCACGTTGATTCTAAATGTGGAGGGAAAAACCGGAAGTCCCGGAGAAAAATCCACACGACCATGGGAAGAACATGCAAACTCCAAATATAGGCATCAGGGTCGGGATCGAACCCACAACCTCCTGTATACCAGGCAAGGAAGTTGAAATCGTGCCACCGTAGCACTTGCCAAAATGCCGCGGATTCTCAAAGTGCTTTACCAAATGAACAGGGAAATAGAACACGGTAGGGGCCAAAATGTCATGTGAAGAGGGGAAACAACGATGAACAATGCACCATAAAATAATGAGTGAAGGACATCACAGACAAGGGATACACAACGATCCATGTGCACAAACCAGGGTGACAGATGTACCACCCAAAATCCCGCAATCATCTAATTGCAATCACAGTGTAATTGTATTGTAATTATAATTGACCCCAGGTCTGTTGTGTCGTTTACACAATACGAGCAACATAGCAAGAACTGATTGGAGGAAAAAAAATTGATTCAAAGCTTTCGTGACTGCAGGGATTCATATTCTTGGTTCTTTCGGTAAAGTCACAATAAAATAAAATTAATTGTTTTATATTTTTATTATTTTATTGTTTTCCTTCTACGTGACTTTACCGAAAGAACCAAGAATATGATTGGAGGAAGTTAAGTAATTGGAATGAGTGCATGCGCAAATGTTTGCATGTGTGGATGCACCCAGTGTGTGTTCATGATGTGTTTCTGCAATCTGTAAATTTGAGTATATATTTTGTTGCAGTGTTGTAAACATTTTCAGTATTTTAGGAAGCATTGTGTTGTTAAAAACAACCATTTTAATAACATTTGGCCAAGCACTTGAAAAGATGCTTTAAAGCGCTCGGATAATTGCATAATAAGTGAGTAAATCAGGTAGAAGTAATAACCGTGTACCAATTTGTAATGTTTCGCACTTGTAATAGTTGAGCTGCGTAAAGGACTGAGAAATTTAGAATCCTGCAAGTGCTTATCTGTTTACTGGCCAGCGGGGAACTAAATTATTTCCCGGAGGGAGGACTCTCTGAAAGTCACCACTTTGAGGTGTGTCGGTAATAGATTTAGTACACTCAGTATGGAAAAGTGTCGATATTTAATTACTCATGCTGGACCCACTTAACGTCAGCACTGTGGAAGCTGAGTGACGATCCCTGCAGTGATGGTTGTGTCTATGCTGCCGCCCATTAATGATTTTGTCCATAAAGAGTAGAGGTAGAATTAAGCCCCCATACCCCCGACCCTCATAGTTATTCAACTAATTGTCACCATTCAGTGTGACGATTCAATTCAATAATCTATTACTTTTATTTTAACATTGCAGTCAATGGTAGCACCTCTGTGGCTGCAGGAGTGACATTAACCCACTGCATTCATACACGTACGAATAAAAAAAAAACATCTGACACGTGCGATTCAATGCATATCATATCATATTGTGATTGTGAGAATTGATAATATTTGGTTAAAGATTGCGTTGATGCTTCTTTATGTCTATTGCTAGTCATAGGCCTTCGGGCCTGTTTTCAGCAACTGCGATTTATTCAGCAGGTTATTTAAAAGTGCGCCCTTAGCAGATGTCACTGATGGGCGATGTTCATCGTTGACGCCGGGTAGTGGTTGGCAGGCACTGTGGTGCATTGTGGTGTCGTGCGTTGGCCCGCAGGCGTTAGCGGAGTGGACGGGGACGGTGACATCACGCGCTCCGACAACATCGAGGAGTTCCGCCGCTTTGTGCTGTGCGGCACCGAGGGCCGTGGCGTGCACTTCCTCATGGCCGACGGGGTGAGCGCCGCGGCCGAGTGGCGGGTGCATTACGGTGGCATCGTGCGAGCCGGGTTGGCCTTCCACATGGTCATCCACCAAGTGGTGTAGCGTGGTCCGCGTGGACCCTGGCGCAAGGATTGAGAAGAGGTCCCCCCAGTCCAATTCACCGCCCTCCCACTCTTTGTATTCCGCCACCTGGGCCTCTCTGGACCATGGACCCCCCCTCCCCCCGGGCAGTCGCACGCCAGCACACTCAGTAGCTATGACGCCACTAGGAAGCGGGCACCACAAAATTACGCGTGTAAAGTGCATCAGATATTATGCTCACGACACACGTGTCGAATTGTGTAAGAACGTATTATTTTCAGTTTATGCTAATGGTATGCGAATGTTACGTTTTGGCTAAATTTAGAAAGCAAAACTATACAGATGAGAGTACAAATGGGAATCGAACCACTACCCGTAATCATCAAAATGAATGGAATCGCCAAGGGGGGTGAATTGCTAAAATTTCCACGCACCCGCCGCACACTACAGCTACCAACCCTCATTCATGGATCTGCGCCCGTGTGCACAGGGTTTTTCGGTGGAGGGCCAGGAGAATTTGCAGGAGATTCTCAGCAAACAGCTGCTACTCTGCCAGGCACTGGTGGCGCTTTCCGTCGTCCGCAAAGGTGCGTGTCCGGCATGCGGGCTGGTTAGGGTGCAGGCAGGCACCTCGCGTCGCGCTGTGCCGATGGTGCCTTTTTACACAAGCGCGTCTCCCAACAATGTAGGTGGAAGTAAGTCACTTGAGCAATTCACATGACACAACGCCCACCAATCACAGCCACCTAACTTGATATTTTCACCCCTCCTTTGGGGACCCAACAATCTACAGCCACTCCAGGTAAATTCCTACACCTAAAGCTGACACTGCTAGAGCCCCCTGCCAACTACCAGTACTCTTCACCCCTCTTCGTAGCCTGGGCCCCTCCAGCTCATGAGCCCCAGATGAGTTGCACCACCTGCATCCCCAATAGCTACATCACTGGTGCACCTCTCTCCCCAATGATAGCAGAGGATCGGACAGCTCAAACAGAATGGGGCTGATGGGCACTCTCAAGTATTGGTGCCATTAACTTGAGCCCGCACACTCGTAATGCCTGGGTGTGGTGTGGCCTGCCGTGTGGTGGTGCAGGAGGTCACTTCGTGTGCAAGACCTTTGACCTGTTCACGCGCTTCAGCGTCGGAGTGATCTACCTCCTGTACCGCTGCTTCTCCAGGGTGTGCCTCTTCAAGCCCGTCACCAGCCGCCCCGCCAACTCAGAGAGGTGGTGCACCGCACTCACCACACGCACTATACTTACGCTCAGTGCACAATCAGGGTCCATGCTCCAGCTGTGCCCACTGGAGGAGGAACAATGTACGACGATTTGTTGCATTATCACAGATCAGACTCGCGATACGTGCAAAAAAAATATTTATTTTTGCAATTATGATGCTGATATGAGGAATTTAAGAGATATTTGTGGGCCTGACACTGCTTTCACTGAAAATACCTAAACTTTGTGTTCCGATAAAAAAGGCCACATTCATCAAACATACCTTTACAGCATGCACACTGCGACTTTATACACACCGATGACGGGTGACCTTCACACGACCCTGTCCCCTTTACTTCCCTCTGTCCCCTTCATTGTCCTTCATCCCCACCATCCTTACGACCACGTAACTTTGACCAAGGTACGTGGTGTGCCGGGGCCTGCGAGGGGGCGTGGAGCACGTGCGCGAGTTAATGCTGGCGGTGAACGCTGAGATAAACCGGTTGAAGGGCGGCGATGACGACGAGGTGCTGGAGATTGTGCCGCTGTCCACCCTCAAGGGCGACCAGGAGTTCTTCTCGTACGTGTGCTCATCCAACGAGAGGTATGGCCGGTGGTGTAGCGTGTTCGCCGCTTGTTGCAGAGGTTACTATTACTACTATTTTACCACTCGGCTATATAGGGCTTTTTCAGAAGAGACCTGGCCACAAATGATAGCTCAACGAAGTGGCTTATCATGTGGAAATGTAAAGCAGCCAAATACTCTAAACGCATGTTTCCAAATGTGGAGGGAAAAACCAGAGGACCCGGAGAAAAATCCACGTGACCACGGGGAGAACATGCAAACTCCAAATAGACAGGCATCGGGGTAGGGATCAACCCCATGACCTCCTGTATACCAGGCGAGGTAGTTAACCACGGCGGTGCACGGTTTGAATCCGGCGGCCTCTATTACTGCCGATGTAACAACCGTGGTAATACTACATGCCGCCTCCTTCCCAGTGGACGTTAAAGATCCCCTGATGTGATTTTCAAGAGTAAGCCATTGTGTGCCATCGACAAGGTACACATTTTCCAAATTCTAAAATTAGTTGCTAATTACAAAATCGATTTTAAACACACGTTTAATCTCGAATCATCGCCCCCTACTGACAGAACAATGCCCCAAGCCACTCTTGCAAATGACACTTATCCTGGTGTTTCTTGAATTCCCACCTGGTTAAATGAATAAACTTGTACTTGAAACATGTCAAGGTTGGTGAGTAAGCTAGTGGATGGCTGAGAAGCAGCCTGATCTGTATGATAACACCACTCTACAATTCAACATGGGCCACATGGACTAAACAGAAATGAGTGATTCCAATCGTGTACCCAAATCCTCAAATTCCATAATATTTTTGAGAGGGTGAATGTCGTTATAAGTCAACCGAGTTCGTTCTAAATTTTTGGGTGGTCATGGACGGCTTGCGATGGCCAGCAGGGGGCCTGACGCACCATACATTGGCCTCACGTGGGTCCCACTCTCTCTCCCTCCTCTTGACTCTCCCTCCCTCTCTGACCCAGCCACGCCAAGGTGCAGGTGCTGGCGCTGGCGAAGATCCACGCTTTCGCACTAGAACCGTGAGTACCTCTCCTCTGCAGGGTCCATGACCCAGACGAGGTAGGGGCTCGTTTTGATGGAAGCACCAAGGGGTTTTGGGTGCGATAGCGGAGGGTATAGAACAGGGGTCAGCAACCTGCGGCTCCGGGGCCACATGCAGCTTTTTAAGGACTGCTTTGTAACGTTATTTATTAAGGACTACCATCTCATATTCACATACATTGATACATTGACTTTTTTTACCAAATTGGAAAATAAGGCTCTTTTTTTTGTTATTTTGGTTGCCGCCCCCATGTTTGGGATAACCAGACACAAGCATACGTGTCGAAACGTCATAGTTTTTAAAAATTTTTTGTTATTTTCTTTGAACCTATATACGTGACTTTACCGAAAGACCCAAGAATATGAATTCCTGCAGTCACAAAAGCTTTAAGTCAAGGCATACGTGTGTGTCTGTGTGCATGCGGAGTGTTTCTGTGTGTAAGTGCATGGGTGGGGAGTGATGGCACATTAGTTAGCGCACTGCACTACAGATCCAGCGACCTTGTTTTGTTTTAACATTAGTGGGGAGTGCTATCTGAAAAGCTTGCCTGGCAATCTGGAACTAGATGGGAGCGGGGATCGTAATCTATGCACACGTGAAGTTGCTCAGAAAACAGCCGTGCTTGGCCATGCGCCTGTTTGTTTGCTGCGGACTTGTGCGCTTCTGTGTGTCCCCATGAAAATGTTCACTCGCGCGTGTAAAAAAACGTGTGTGTGCAGCACCCTTTACGAGCCACGGCAGGCGGAGGTGAGGAAGGCTTGCCTCGAGCGCTGGGGGGTGAGTTGCCACCTCCTTGCCAAGCCTTTCCCGACTCACGGCATACACCAAACAAGACTTAATCAACTATATTCTTCTCCACAGCTTCTAAACCAGTGCCTGCCCCTCTCCACTCTTGTCCCGTGTACCGCATTCTCGTTCCAGATACCGGACAAAGCACGAGTTGCTCGCCCCATGAACGACCCCAAATCCAAGTTTGCGGAGCTCATTGAGGTTCGTTGACATTCACCAGCGGACACTTTTAACCTCTCTTGGCAATTTGGAGTTTGTCTTCACGATCTTCTCCACTCACTCCTGTCCTGGGCCACCATCTCCACATCCACTCCATAACCATTCATATCCTGGTTCACCACTTGGAACCACCATCTCCAGGCCTCTCAGTCTCGACCCCAGTGCTTCCATGTTCATCACCTTTCTTCCGATGTGGTTTTCGTCTCTTACGATATCGCTTAGTCGCCTTGGATACCCCCCCCTCCCCCTCTCTTGCCTTCTCCACGTCTCTTCATTTTGCTTCCTGAGATCCATCTCGTCATCCTCATTCCTGTGGTGGACAACATTGCTCCATCCTGAGTCCAACATTCAGACCTGCATGTGAATACTGGTCTTACAGATGCTACTAACCTCTATAGTAGTAGGGGTACAGGAATTGTGCATTTCACTCTTGACCCCTGTGGCTGATGGCCATATAAAGCAGTCAATTTCATGAGAAGAAATAAATAAGGTGTTGTTTCCAACCAGCCACTGATATTGATGGCACAAATAACTAAAATCCTCATTCAGGAGCACTACACATAATCTAAAATGAATTTTCTAAAATATACAGGTGAATAATAAAGTAATAAAATAATCACTTCAATGAATACATTTATCGACTTTGGTGCAATTACGTGTTTGTAACACTGGTTAGCGGAGGGCTGTTAACGAAATTAAACGCGTGGAATAAAAAAACACAGAGTCAAACAGATGAACAACAGCAGCAGCAGGAGAACGGCATGCAATTACGAAAGGCGCAGTATTTAGTCTGCAGCGAGTTTTTTTTAGCATCATGTCCAACACTTCTCGGAACCCTTCGCCCCTCCTGCTCGGGCTGGGCGTTTGACCACATGACCACCCCCGTCACCTTCAAGCATTGCCCGTGCTTGGATCTCACTGCCCCTGTGCACAACAAACATGTGGCCTGAAACAACACTACTGCCAAGACCCAACGCAGATTCACCCATTATTGTGCCTCCCTGCTGCAGGCCAACCTCGTACCTCGATACCTTGCCCTGTCTCGACATGCCTTTTCGCCGATGTTATTTCATGTGCTCTCGGGTCTCGGCAACATGTCAGGAGAACAAGTGCCCATTCACAACTCACGCAGAGTAGTGTATCACCCTGTGAGTTAATAGAGCAGCCCATTGAAAGATATAGCACAGAACTGTATTTGAGAGTGCTTCAAGTAACAAAATTTGAAGACTGATATATATATATTTTTTTTAATTTTCAGAGCTGGAATTTGGCCCAATGAAGTAAAAAAAAAGTCAAGTTTAAAAGCTAAATGTGGTGTTTTATTTTGAGCAATTGTTGACCTGGATAAGGCTGTTAGCTCACTACACTTGAGAACCCATGTTAATCACAGGCGGCTGAAACCCATATTTGAACAAAACATATCTTAGTAATCTTGACTATGCGCTCGAAACTCTGAGCTACCCAGTCACCTCCATCTCAATATTTTAAGATACATTTGTATGATGAGGATCCCGAGTGCATTAGCTATGCCTGTGTCAGACCACAGAGCTAGCATAGCTGAGATTCTGGGTTCATACAGCGTAGCTACATGTATTACATCTGCATACTGTACTATACGGGTAATAGAAAAAAGTATGTAGACCTGGCCGACAGCCCTACTCCCAACACCCCCATCCCCCCTCCCCCAGGTACCCTCCCTTGTGTGGGACAGCCCCCAGGCGCTCCACCCCCTCAAGCAGCACCCCCACAGCCGCCTCTCCCCACCTTTCGCACCCTTTCCTTGGCCTCACCCACTCTCCCCCCTTCTCCCCGAGCACACCCCTCCTCGCAGCGTGAACCCTTGTGTTGGCACCCGTGCAGCCCCTCCTCTTGCCCCCCACCACCTCCCCCTCACGCCCCCACCCCCCGGGACGAACGATGGCAGGTGAGAGCCCAATGAAGGAAAAGTCTCTTTTGCCAAGAAGACCTGGCTTCCAAATTACAGGTAGTCACCTGGCATGAACCCAGTTTCTCAAATCTTAGGAGCCGATGTCAGCCCAATCAGTCACAAGTGACAAGATGTAGCATCTTATGCAGTTTTGTTTTTGAAATTAATTTTGGCCAAACTCTCTTTTGAAGTTCTCAATTAGTAACTGACAGTCGCGTGCAAAATACCACTCGCAAACAAAATGAAATGGAGCACCACCAGAAGGCATTCAATTGTGTTGATCACCATCATCTGGGACAGAGTGATTTTCTTTGCTTCCTTGCAAAGAAAATCACTCTGTAGACTGGCTTAAATAGCCTTAGTGGGCTATCAATAGGTGACGTGGGATCTTGTTAACTTGTATGCGAATGCCTTGTGTGGAAACACGGAAGTTACCTTGCTTAATTCCCGCCCGTTTGCTACCAACCTGTCCGGTTTTATCATTCCCTGTGTCCCTTCCCTCCCAAAGCAGGAAAAGGACGTGGAAAGTTTTGGGCGTCAACCACTGGCGCTGACGTCCAAGTCGATGGAAAAGTTGCGGCCCGTGCTGGACTACCGCTGCATGGTGGCTGGAGGGGAGCATATCTTCCTGATGGGCCTGGGGGTCAGTGGTGGCATTGGCACTGACGTGGGGGTCGTGGGGTTCGCTCAGCATGGGTTCACAATTGATTTGCTGCTGACGCTGTGAGTGGTTTATGCCAATTCTGGCCAGATAATAGCAGTTCACCCTGCCTTGAGCATTAAAATGTTTTAACGATTTCAGTTCACAATTTTATTTTCGAATTGGCAGGGAATTTTTGTCCCATATTTTTTAACCCATCGGTATTGTATCTATTTTTTTCTGTCTTATACAGTTTTGTTCACTCCCTTAAGCGAGGCCACAAAATGTTTTTTTGAGGCTCAGAGCCGAATGGAAAATGACCCCTTTTAAGGCCCTCTCAGCTCTGAGGCCCAGAGTTACACCTCCATGTCCTGCCAATCCTGCCCGCCATCCATTAGCCTGAATGTAACAGCATATAATTTGTATATAATTAGCAACCGTTGTCAGTTGTGAATTCTCACACGATTCAATTTTGCGTAAGAATCGATTTTACTTGAATTTGTTGATCGTTGTGCGCCTCGTAGATCAGCTCTAAGACAGACGGAGTGCATGGGGACAGTTGTTTTACATTTATGCATTTATTTTTCTGTGAACTGTACATATTTGTGTAGCAGATGTCGTTTTTGGATGGAACCCATTCATCTGAATGGAGCCGTTGTGGTTAAACAACAGTTAAAAGTAAATGGGGTCCAAGGGTTATTGAGTTTTTATTTTGTACTGACCATAAATAATAAATATGACTTATTTGCAAAAAGTATGATTTTCCATTAAGTAATTTACATAACATCTTTGGACATCCTGCATTTTTACAAAATGAAATATACAAATATGTTGAACTTTTGCATAGCTATGTTTAAATACGTGCCATGTTTGTTTAATATAGACAATGATTCATCCCAGTCATTATAGGACTTCACTATACAGAGGTTGCGATGTGATTTGAGAATCAATAACTTGTAATCTAATTTTTATTGTTCAATTTATGATATGAAAAAAAACAATTCTGTCTCGTTTGTATAATTTTGTTTGATGTTAGTCTAACCTCGATCTAATTTATATAAATCGTAAATTATACTATCTTGAACTTCCCATTAAGTAATTGGTTGTAAAATTTTCAGCATTGAAATGTTTGGCCAATACCAGTTAACCCTTTCCCCTTCCGAGACGTCTGCAAGTTGCAGGGTGGGTCCCGTTCACCGCTGAATTTCGGAACGCGCAAGCATTTAGCGTTAATTTTATTTAGATAGGCAAAGCGCTGTGGTTTTTATAGACATTTTACTCACCGCAGAGAACTGTAGCGACACGACTGGACAACCAGCACCTAACTATGCCACACACCCTCCTGCATAGCCTTTTACACGTTAAACGTATGTGTACGTTGTCGGAACGGAATCGGAAGAAAAACTGATGACGTACATGTAGATGTACGTCATCGGAATGGGAAAGGGTTAAATTATTTGTTTTTGAGCTATGGGATGAAACCAGGAAACCTGGAGGAAACCCATGCAGAACAGGGGGAGAACATACAAACTCCACACAGAAAGGGGCCCGAGTTGTGAATCGAACCCAGGACCTTGCCGTGATGCACAACTGTTACCACTGCGTTGCCACCCTGCCACTCCGCACCTCCGATTAGCACAGCGGAAGACGTTCAACATACCTACACGCAAAACTGTGAACTCGGCATTGTCTGTGCAGTCACCTGAGTCAAGTTTTCTCGTGCGCTCATGTCTCCCAGAAAACCCAGATCTACAGCTGGGACGGGAGGCAGCCCGTGCGGTGGCGCAAACCGGAGGGGCTGCGCACAGAGCTCCCGCGCGACACACTGCTGCTCGTCGAGACAGTGCAGGAGCTCCGTGGAGAGGTGCGTGACTCCCATGTGTGCGCGCGCGTGTCTGCATGTGGGGTAGTGTGGGGAGCGGTGGCGCAGTTGTTAGCGTGTGCTGCGCTACGAACCCGGCGACCTAAGTTCGATTCCCGCTCACGGCCAACACAAGCGACGATTATCTGAACTGATCCTGTGCCTCCCCATAAAATCGACTCATCCTTAAAGAGTACCTGGTGGCAATGTGTAAACATGGGTAAACATTGCAACTAGAGATACAAAGGCGGGCGGGCATGGTGTTGGTCACCCACACTCTTCGTGTACCGTGTCAGCCTTCATAGGTGCTCACTACACTAACAGTACTTTCCCCAACAATCCGTTCCGGCTGAAAGGGGATCTTTCTTTTTGGGGGTGTGTGCACTGTATGGGCATGTCTACATGCACATGTGTGCGTGTGAGCATGTGTATTTGTGTGTGGTGAGCGGTGGTGTAGCCGGTTGGCATACTGTGCTTCAAACACAGTGACCCAATATAGATTCCCACTCACGGCTAACATCAGTGACATATATCTGAACCAGTCCTGTTTCTCCCCTAGGTCAAGTCAGCCTTCAATGAATACCTTGTGCCGTGTGTAAACAATGACAGCCAGACGTGGTGCTAGCCACAAACCCACTCTTGGGCACCATGCCAGCTTTCATAGGTGCTCACAGCATGTGCCCCAACAGCCTATAAGGCTGTAGGTCTGTGTGTACTTCTCATGACCCGTTGACCAAGTTTGGAGTTCCCAATATAGTAACCTTTTTATATTCGAGCTTCCATTTGGCAAGCGTGCATTTCTATGGGCTAACAACAGCGTTGGCAGTGTTACCACAGCTCAGAGCCCTGCGCTGTGGTGCACGCTACAGAGCTTGTGACGCCATTTGGAGCGGCAAGCCATTATTGCGTGCCATTGTTGCGGTTACGCACCCCCACTTCCCGCCTGTGAAAAAAACGATCCCCCAATAAATGATGTAAAAATTCTGTGGACCGACCGTGAGTCAGTACGAGCTAGTAGATCGTAGATTCCTCTTGCAGAGGAGAGATCGGTTTGCAGCAGCTCTCGCCAGGTTCAACTAAAACCTGCACCCAGGCCTACCCACACTCTGTCCAACATGAGGTTGAAGCTTGTTAATGAGAAAGGACTGAAATCAATCGGATGCCTAAACGGGCACTTGAGTAATGCACTGCATTGGCATTGCATTCAAACGTCGGGGAGTGGTGTCATTAGGAAGATCACTACAGTGTCATAATAATGTTTGATCACTACTTTAAAGTATTTTTTTTCTCTCACTAATGAGACGTACAACTTATATCAGACAGCTCAGGACACACTGGCTTAGGCATGTATCTATAATGAGCTGTTTGTTTTGGATTGAGTCTTCTTTAAATAAACGTCACTCAATGGCGTGACTTGTGTATGTGTGTGTCATTTTATGCGGCGTGCATTTGATTCCCGGTCGTTGCCCAACATCAGTGGCAAGTGATGTGAGAACCGGTCCTGAATCCTCTTCCGAGGTCAGCTCAGCCTTATACGAGTACCTGATGCGGTGCGGTGTCTAACCATCAGCGCTGGAGAAATGTAGGCGGCCAACCAAGCCATACCACCCCCTCTATTACCGTGCCAGCCTTAATATATCTCATGGCAGTTGCTCCAACAATAGATGTAGGCTACTTACAGGAACTTTGCCTCTGCAGGGGAGAGCACAGAGAAGAGTAACGGCCATTCACATCCTGGACGCGCTCATCCTGTGCGGCACAGACGTGCGGAGCGAGCACTTCAACCTGCGGTGCGTGAGACGGGCTGGCCCATACTATGCGATATAATGTCTCACAATATGATATCGAACTTCATACGATAAGATATTATACTTCATACCATACGATATCACACTGCCCATGATACGATATTATATTGCAATATACACGATATGATGTTACACTTCACATGATACGGTGTCACACTTCACGGTGTGACGATTATCACGATATCAGTTTCCCATAATTTGTCATTGTATTTCACATTTCTTTCATCTTGTTTCTGTGTTTTGTTGTACTTTCTGTACAATTCAGGGTTACTTAAACATTTATTTAAAAAGCTGCTGGATAATGGCCTCTATACGCTGTGCGGGTCGTGAAGGTTATATGACCAGACTTCACGATGCTGGTTCAATTTTTATTTAAAGCTTTCGTGACTGCAGGGATTCATATTCTTGGTTCTTTCGGTAAAGTCACGTAGAAGGGAAACAATAAAATAATAAAAATATAAAACAAAATTCTCACGACGTTTCGACTGCAACACAAGCAGTCAGCATCAGGTGTGAAAACGTGACTTAACCGAAAGAACCAAAAAGATGTTGGTTCATATGGGTTGGTGGCAGTGAGGGATAATTAGACGTGGTAGCATTGAAGTACAGTACAACTGTGGATATCGCCACACTTTCCCCTGCTGCCCACCACATAGCCCAACACATTTGACAATCTGTCAGATACGCCCCACTAAATATGCGCACATTGTTATGAATTGCAACGGTCAGTTGTGCCATTACGATTGCAATTGTAAACTTCGAGGTGAAGAGAAATACGAAAAATAATATTTTATTCCATTAATTTAACCAGGAAAGCCTCACCGACTCTCAAGACTTGTATCCTTTAACAAGTGTTTGGCATGTGGGAAAAAAAAACACACACGTAAAAGTTTTGTACACGGGAATTAAAGAATTCATTGCTGTACAAGCATCTCCTCGCCACATCGCTTCCAAAGGCTACAGCACCTGGTATTCCCGGGCAGTCTCCCATCCAGGTTCTCACCATACTTGACTTTCCTGCTTGCCCCCTGCGGATGTTTGCGTGCAGGATGCAGATGGCTGAAAAATTTGTCAAAGCCATCGCGAAACCCAGCCGCTCAGACATGAATCCAATACGGTGAGTGACATGTGATCGTCTTTGTGTGTATGATTCTGCTTGCCTTGGTGTGTCTGTCGTTATGTTTGTATGTGTTATTGTGATGGGGAGTGGTAATGTGGTTTTAGCGGTAGTGCAGCGGTTAGCAAGCTGTTCAACGAACCCAGCGACCTGGGTTCGATCCCTGCTTACGACCAACATCGGTGACAAACATCTGAATGGCTCCTGCACCTTTCCTAGGTCGACTTCTTAAATGAGTACCTGGTGCTATGCGGACACATCAGCACTGGAAAGACAAAGGTGGCCTGGCATGGTGCTGGCTACCCCCCCCCCCTCGTGTGTCGTTCCAGCCTTCATAGGTGTTCACTAGCAGCACTTGCCCCAACATTCTGTTAAAGGCTACACGGGAGATCTTTGTGTTCACTTTGTTTGGCTTTTATGTCTGTTTTTTGGTTCTCTTTGGTGTGTTTTTTGTTTGTTTATCCGCATCACCAGTGGAGACATAAAGGTTACTGGGTGTGGTCCTGGCCCACATCACGATTTTGTGAGCCACCAGGCTAATCATCGTGTTTGTGGCATGCACTTGGGTATGGAAATAAATAAAACCTGAATGTACAATAATAAATAGCAGCAGACAAAATTTCAGTGAACTGTTGGTCCTGTTGACTGTTACAGCTTAAACACATTCAACAACTTAAACACTCCTAAACTTGCATCGCTAATTCTTTTTCTGAAATCCCCTTCATTATCCTGCTGAAAAGTTTGTTTCCTTCGCTGTGTACCTGCCTCATTATTTGTGAATACATGGGCTGCCTGCCTGGGCATTCAGACATACAGGCTGACTCGAAGCCACTTACATTTGTGTCTCAATAAATTAAGGACAGGTGTATGCTAGAGTATCAACAGCAGTCATGACATCACCCACCACTGCATCGAGAGCACTAGAGCAATACTCAAACCAGGCCCTGGCCACGGTAACAGCATTGAATGCCACAAAGGCACCAGGCTCAGGGCAGTCAAAAGGTTTTTGGTGGCCTTGGTATAAAATGACAGTTGAGCGACTGTCAGTCCTTTTCTAGGTCCTCCATCTGAGGCCTATTCAGCCCTTTCTGAAGCTCCCTCAGATCTGAGTCGCCGGAGAAGACTGCCTCACATGGCTCATTTACCCGGGCATCCCTGCAGCGCTAGCCACATGGCGAGTCAGGTGTCGGCTCGGAGAACAGGTTGGTGCAGTGCTGGCTGTGTGTGATGCGTGCAGGGTGAAGGAGCGATACCGCCTGGAGGAGATCGACCGCGTGTTCCTCAGGTGTGAGATGCTCGCCTGCCTGCATCTCGTGTGCCACGGCTCGGCGCGGTCGTTCCCTCGGGGAGGGGACTGACTCGGCGCGACTGTGAAAAAAGCGATCAGATGACCCCGATACGGCGCAGGATTACGAATCTGCACCAGTGGCGTAGCATGCTTTTGCGATCATCTGGAACGCTCTTCCTTCCGATATTAGGAAGCCACTGGAGCTATGCACTTTTAAATAATCTAGATTGAAAACTCATTTCTTTACAACTTCTTTTTGTGTTTAGTTTGTTGTCCTTCCCCCGCACTTCCGATTAGCACGCTACGTAGGGTGCAAAAGAAGTTCAACGAATGTATATTCATTAGGCCGCCAGTGCTGCTGTGTGAAACAAAGCTGACCCTTACTTCCAACCCCGGCCAAACGGACTATTAACTTGGGAGAGAAAACAGAGGCTTAGTCAATCTTTTTGACCTCTCCTTGACGCGCATTGCCAGAAACTTTAGCTTCGTACTGTATATATGTATATATTGTTATTGCAAGGCAAAGTCATAGATGAACGTGGTGACTTTATGTTATTGGAGCGTGACTTTTTACACAATTCCTATTTTATTATTTTGCGACCTTAATTCTAGCCCCCCGAGCAAGCCTTGCTCTTAATGCAGGCTCCATCTAGAACAGTCCTAACCCCCACGAAGTCTATTCTAATTATACCAAGTATTTTCCTAGTCCTGTTATAGGTGAGGGGTTTAATTCCCCCACCAACTGTTGCCAGCACCACTATTAGAAATTCAAATGAGAGTTATGAAATCTTCATCATCATCATAGCGGTTGGACCTGCATGGTTCGTGTGTGCATGTGTGGACATATACGTGTCTAGATTTGAAGCTTTCGTGACTGCAAGGATTCATACTCTTTGTTTTTTTCGGTAAAGTCACGTGACTTTACCGAAAAAACTAAAGAGTATATACGTGTCTGTAAATGAGTGGGAGTATAGTGCTTAGCATGCTGCATTATGAACCCGGTGACTCGACTTTGATTGCAGCTCACGGCCAGCACCAGTGACGATTATCTCAACCGGTCCTGGGCCTCCCCTGGGTTGACTCGGTCTCAAATGAGTACCTGGTGCGATGTGTACATGTCGACACTAGGAAGACAAAAGTAGCTGGGCATGATGCTGGCCACCCACCACCTTCAAAGGTTCTCGCTAACAGCACTTGCCCGAACAAGCTATACGAGGGATCTTTGGCCTTTTTGTGTGCGTGTGCAGCATGCTTGCATTTGTTAGCGTGTGTAGGAGCAGTGGGTACTCGCTGGCAGCACTTGCCTCAACAGTCTGTTAAACCTATACAGGGATCTTTGTCTTTTTATGTTTGGGAGCAGTGGATAAGGCAGTGCACTATGAACACACCAGGTACTAATTTTAAGGCTGAGGTCGACTCAGCCTTAAATGTGTACCTGATATGTGTATACATCACTACACACGGTACAAAGGCGGCTGGCCTTCAAAGGTGCTCGCTAACAGCACTTGCCCCAACAGTCTGTTAAGGCGACACGGGGGGGGGGACTTTGTCTTTTTGGGTGCGTCCAGACTGGAGATGAAGGTGACCAAGGGTTCCGGCGGGATGCCAAAACTGTCGTACACAGGACAAGACGACCGCCACTTCCTCCCGTCGGGCCTCTACTTTGTCCGCACCACACGGGGTGGGTCGAGCAGACAGGGCCCGTGCCCACGGTTATCCAAGATGAGAGGAAAATCGGATATAAGCCAAACATAAGACGCTTTAGACTTGATTCGAAGCTTTCGTGACTGCAGGAATTACTCTTTGTTTTTTTCGGGAAAGTCACGTATAAATGAGAAATAATAAAATAACATAATAGCGTACGACGTTTCAGTTGCAACACAAGCAGCCATCATCAGGTACAGAAGAGCTAAATTTACGAGAGAGAGGAAACGCATAACCCCAGATGTATATACAGGCACCCAAGTAGGGGGAACTAACACAGATACAACAGGGGACACAGAGAGAGAATCACACCAAACAATCGGTTTAGCAAAATTTGGAAACCATATAAAGCAACACAGACGGTCGGTCAAAACACAACGCATAGTCTGGTTGATTACGCTATTTCAAAGATTGCTAAATTGCAAGTTAAGTATGAAATTTTAAAATACAGACCGCACACACACACATAGACATCCAAGCAGAGCGAACCAGCACAGAGTGAAGTCGCCTTAAATAGGCAGAGAAGGTAAGGCTGAGAGACAATGGGACAAATTAGCATGAGGTATGTATGGAGCAAAGGGGGGCGCGGAAAGTGCGGAGCAGCAGCACACACTCGAAAACACCAAGGCCCACACACAGGCAGAGACAGCACAGAGACACAAATCCAAGCCAAGACAATGCTAATTTGTCCCATTGTCTCTCAACCTTACCTTCTCTGCCTATTTAAGGCGACTTCACTCTGTGCTGGTTCGCTCTGCTTGGATGTCTATGTGTGTGTGTGCGGTCTGTATTTTAAAATTTCATACTTAACTTGCAATTTAGCAATCTTTGAAATAGCGTAATCAACCAGACTATGCGTTGTGTTTTGACCGACCGTCTGTGTTGCTTTATATGGTTTCCAAATTTTGCTAAACCCTGTTTGTTTGGTGTGATTCTCTCTCTGTGTCCCCTGTTGTATCTGTGTTAGTTCCCCCTACTTGGGTGTCTGTATATACATCTGGGGTTATGTGTTTCCTCTCTCTCGTAAATTTAGCTCTTCTGTACCTAATGATGGCTGCTTGTGTTGCAACCGAAACGTCGTACGCTATTATGTCATTTTATTATTTCTTATTTATACGTGACTTTCCCGAAAAAAACAGAATAAGACGCTTAGCCAAACCACAGCACTTTAATCTGAAAACTCCATACTTGAATAATAAGGACCTTTCAAGTCACCACGCCAAAATGTCCTCCACTATATTTGTTTCAGTGTTTCCTGTGAAGGTGATTTTGCTAATTTCATTTGTTTTATAGGCTTTTTTAAATGCTTGTGTGTGTGTGTGACTCAGGGGCTCATGAGCACCTGTGATATGCATGAGAGATTTGGAGTCTCTTATTTTTTGGTTATGATTAATATGTTGATGATGACGAAGAAGAATATACTTTAGATGATCATAATGGTGGTGGTGAAGATAATGACGTTTATGTTGATGGTGGTAACGCTGATGACGACGACGATGATGATGCCTCCATTGTGCGAGTGACCGCAGACCCCTGGTGTATGGCGTACAGCAAGAACTCTCGCATGAAATACTTCTTCAACCGAGAGAAGAACCAGTCCACGTTCGAGATTCCGCCCGAGTCTGTGGCCACCTTCAGGTGAGGCTGCCGGCACAGGCCAATCAAGTGCGCCGCCAACCCCGAGGCGTGCTCGCCCAAGCGGCGACACGGGAACATTCCCCGGGTTAATCATCGCGAGATCTTAAACCCTAGCACAGGCCAGTGACCTTTAGATAACAGCCCATCCTCTCACCCCACCCCTCCCCATGCACCTTGTGATGAGATTGCCACTTAAATCAACCTGATTGTCACAACAATAATAATTATCCCGAGTTATATTTGCAGGGTTCTGCAAGTTTGGTCCGGTCCATTTGTGAATGCTTTGTCTCATTTGGGATGAAACCGGGGTGAATGGAGAAAAACACCACGCGTACCAGGGCATCACAATCAAAACTCCGCTGCCATCTATTGGTTACCTCACACTACGAGTCTATAACAGCAAAATGTTCCCCAGCAATCTCCCATTGCAATGCCTGTGTCTCAATAAACATGGGGCTGATAGCTAAACAAGCGAAAGAAAATCATTTTAAAAATTGTTCACACTTTGAGCCAGCTTAATCCAAATTGTAAGGGAAAAGTTTCATCTAACAGTGGCTAGGGAATGGACCTGCTGATTGTCACTTTCATACAGAGAATGTGTTGTTTAATTGGAATCGACCGTTGGTTGTTCCGTGCGTGGACCACGTGCTGTCACGCGCGTGTCTCGCACAGCGACTGCCACGCGACACGGCTGCTGTGGAGCTGGGCGGACGCGCGGGTGCATGACTCGCAGGCCGCCACGCCACACCCCGACCACCTCAATAAGGAGGACGTGCTCCAGTTTGTGCGCGAGCACTACCGCCCCTGACGGAGCCTTACGTCCGTTCACGCCCCCGCGGGCACCCTACGTCTCGACCGTGCCGTCTCCACCGGGCCCGCCGACTCGCCCAGCCTCACCACGCTCTCAACATCCACGGCAATCCAGCCTTCTATTACGTATCGTCCCGGCGGCGAACAGAAGCCGCTGGGTGGCGCGGCCTAGCACCAGCATCGCCGTAGCGTGGGGGCGTGAGCGTTCGAAGCGTATGCGGGAGCATCGTGCATGAGACGACCATGCGGTTCCCAGCCCTGCTCGCCGGGTAGCCATGGTAATGAAGTCGGTAATCTCCACAGAAGTGTTTCTGTCTCCCAGGGACAGCCGCGGCTTGTGGTGAATGCAGGACGCCATCTTAAAAGTATCTTGTCAATCCTGAGAGTAAAGCGTGGGAATTAAAATCGGCGTCAGGGTGTTGATGTATATTCCATAAACATGCATGACTGAAATTTTCATTCGTCCGTGGCAAACTTACAAACGCACGAGGGACATCTTGTGTTCGTGGGCTGCACTTTCTAATTGCGTTGCACGCGGAAGCACGGAGCTTTAGTTGGATCCCTGGAGGCACTCAAGAAATGACCGCTCTGCACTCTGCACACACTGCCGTCGAAGAGATTGGAAGTGACTACTGAGGGACCGTGGCTTAGTGATGGCCACATTCTTCATGGACCACTGGTAGAGGGGCGCCCGAGGCCCTGCAACATGAACACTGAGTAGGCAGCTGCTTGGCTTGCTGATCACGCCGTTTCTCTTGTACATAATTTAATTGCTTTTAGAAAGAACGTGACTTTTTTTTACTGCGTTGACATAGTTTCTATAAATGTACTCGCGTGATTTTAAATCCCCTTACATTCGAAAGTCGCTGTGTTGGGAGTGTTATTGGGGCAGCATGCGTGTGGCATTTAATTAAACTGCGATTCATTTTGTTTATTTTACCCTAGTCTAATGGCTCTTTTCTGGCTTATACACCTACATGCACGTACCAAACGCCTACTTGTGCTCCCTCTAGTATGCGATATCCATGCGTGCCTGTCCGGAGCTTTCGAAGCAAACTTGTGCAAAACAAGTTACAGGAATCAACAAGTGTTTTCTATCGAGATACTGAGGAAACTCTTCCTTAAAAGAGTGTGTGTCTTAAAGCATCACACATGTACGATTTAATGATGGTTCGTGTCTGCAGTTTAAGAAGACCCAAACTCTGCCTCTGGTTTTTCAGTCTCGGGTGATAGATCATGTCGGGTGTTTTAATGAAGAAACTGGAACCATTTGGTAGTGACATCATCATCAGCGCTTTCTCCACCAGACAAACGCTCGCAGCGCACGCAGCTTCCCAGGAGAACCGGTCTGGTGGAGCCCAGCACTGGTGCATCATCACCACCACCGCCATCAAGCTGCCTTTGCATTTCAATGACAAATCACACCGCCTGCACGTGTCACCCGAGAGTGGGAATGGTGTGAGGTAGAGTTTAATGCCTCCGCTGCCTGGATGGAGTCGCCTGCCGCCATCGTCCGTAGCTGCGATGCCCCAACTGTAGGACCCATCAAGCCATCGTGAAGGTGCAAAATGTGCGTCCGTCTGTCACGAAACTAGCGGCCACCTCTCGGCCACGCGCCGAAACAATAATCCTTAAATCCGGTTTTAATCTCGGCACAAACCAGTTGGCGTGTAACACTTTCCCCACTGTCCTGCCAGTCAGTCTTGTGGCAGTCCTTTGGGGCACGTTAGCTGTTTGTTGGCAGGGTATGACCGTGTGAGTGTGTTTCTTGTTGTGAGCTCAGGTTCATCAGGGTAAAATTCAACCAGAATAATGCATCGAGCAAGGTTGCGTAAGCGTTTGGTCGCATGAGACAAATGCTTCAGAATGCACCTTATAGTTTATGGTTATACCAATGCAAAACTCGGACATAGTGATAACCATCTGTTATGTCGATGTCCAAATAATGCTATATGAATATGCCGTACACGATGGTGGAACGGCTAACAGAGTGGACAGAAATAAAACGATAAGTATTAAAACAAATCTTAACGGAGGTGGGGAGAGCAGTCAGGGGAAGCAAATGAAAGTGCAGGAACGATCGCAGGGTGCCAAGCGCACTGCGCTAAAGACCTGGCGACGTGCGTTCTATTTCCGGCCACAGCCAACATCAGTGGCGAGAGATATGTGAACCAGTCCTGTACCGCTCCCATACCGTGTCAACCCATACGGTTTACCCATATTCTTGAACAGGGAAATTGAGTTTTCAGGTCCATACGGTGTACAGCCGTTTCAATATGGGCAATTTTTTTTGTCAATTTGTGTTTTTCCCTTATGATGGGGTTTTGTAGGATGAACGTTGAGATTCATAAGGGCACGGGGTGACCAATAAGGTCTGGATTGGTCTCTAATAAGGTAGGACACTGATAAGGGGTTGATAGTTGTGCGCTCCCTTCACCAACCCGCACGGACCAGCACGGTGAAGTATGGTCAGGCCACCGTCATTACCAGAATGGTGTGGTGTGACGTTCATCGAGGTGTTTGGTTGACAAACTGCTGTAAATCATTCGTGTACCTGTTATTCGTGATAGGAGTTGGATTAGAGAGACGAGAAAAGGAGTGAAAATTGTCTGCCGCATAGATTTGCACGGGGGACAGCAGTGCAGACCAACAGCAGACGCGAGCTGCAGACAGTGGGGGGAGCAGCAGAGAAGGAGAATGAGCGAACATCCATTGATTGGGGGTTGATTTGCTGGGCTGCTGGATAGGAGGGCGGCAGTTCGAGAGATTTAAACCAAAAAAGATATATTTTATTTTACCATGTAAGGCCCACTGAGCTATTATGAACAAATGATAGCTCAACGAAGTGGCTTATCACGCGGAAATGTATAGCAGCCAAATCCTCTATACGACATGTTGATTCTAAATGTGGAGGGGAACAACCGGAGGACCCGAAGCTAAATCCACGCGACCACGGGGAGAGAGAGAGACGCGCAAACTCCAAATTCACAGCAGGCGTCGGGGTTGGCATCGAGCCCACCTCCTCCACACCAGGCGAGGGAGTTAACATCTAGCCAGCGTGGCGCCCCTTATGAGCCCGTGGAGACCGGCGGAGTGGCGCTAGCGGGGCCACCGTGACACCCTCGGGTTCTCTGCCCTGCGGTGTCGCGCGATCGGCGGCCACTGCTCCTCCTCCTCTTCACTGGGAGCCACCGTGGCGCGGCGCCGCGTGGAATGAGCTCGCGTGCCGCACGCCCGGACGTCGAATTTCTCAAACAACCGATTCGGTGACGCTGCCTCCTTGGTTACTACTACTCTACGTGACGAACACATTAAATGCGCCAACAGTGGTTGACCCAACATCGGCACGTGGTTGTAACCGTTGAACCAATATTGGACCAGTATTGGTCCAACGTTCCATGTTTACCGGGAAGGGCCATTGACCGAAACGTCGAATTCTGTTTTTGTTCTGTTTTTTTCTTAAGGTAGCGTCACAATCGACGAGTATTTGTTTCCGCTCATTGCTTGGCGCGAATACCAACACTGCCAACGCTGCTGCTGCTTGTGAGTCGATGATCGCGCGTCCTTGCAGTCCGAGTGTGGCACCGGTTGCGAAGTTGGTGGTGTGGGGGGGGGTGCAAAGGTGGAGAGGGAAGGGGGGGGGGCGGTATCGGCGTTGTTCTTTAGGGGGGCGGGTGTGCTACACGTATTGGTTGTTTGGGGGCGCGCGCGTGTGTGTGCATGCCATGACTGAGTGGAGTGGCGTGTCGATTGTTGGGTCGTGTGTCGCGGCGCGTGTGCCGCTATTGTTGGACGTGTGCGGCTGTGGATTGGTGTGGGAAGGGGTGTGTCGTGGGGACGGCTCCGTTGGTTGGCTCCCCTCGTGAGCTGTCCGTCCCCTGACGACCGCGCCGGCCTCTTTCCATTCTCGGACTTGGCGCAAACAGCGCGGGGCTGATGCCAGCTACTCCGTGCCGCGTTACGTGCAGAGGGGCAGGCGGGGGGGCGGGCGGGCGCGTGGGTGGTGGAGCGAGGGTGGAGGAGTGGGCGCGTGGGTGGAGGAGCGAGGGTGGAGGAGCGTGGGTGGAGGAGCGAGGGTGGAGTAGCAGGCGCGTGGGTGGTGGAGCGAGGGTGGTGGAGCGAGGGTGGTGGAGCGAGGGTGGGGGAGCGAGGGTGGAGGAGCGAGGGTGGTGGAGCGAGGGTGGTGGAGCGAGGGTGGTGGAGCGAGGATGGAGGAGCGAGGGTGGAGGAGCGCGCGCGTGGTGCGTGCGGCAGTCGCCTTCAGTCGCTGCCGCACGCAATTCAAACGTTCTGTGGCGGTAACACTGCGACGCTGTGCTTCCACATTGAAGTTCAGTTGGAGAAATGCCTCCACTTCTATACAAATGATTCCCTTTCATTCAATGCGTATTAAAAACATTGTCAACAAATTCGTGGTGTTCAGTGGCAGACTTTTTAAAAGACGGTTTTGATGCATCATTTTTTTTTACAACATTACAGTACACTGTGCTATGAAATAGGCAAATTATCCGAAACGTCGGCTGCTATATTTTTTTTTTATTTTAAGGCCACTGTGTTATTGACGAATGCATTTTTGACATTTTTTTTAGTTTGTTCAATGTAATTTTTTTTGTTACCGGAACAGCACTGGAGATAAATGTTTTGAGTACAGAACACATCCCATAGATGCCGCGTCCTCCAGCAGAATCTAGCGGCAGCCCTCGCTGCAACCGGCCGAGGTGAAGAGGCATTGGGGTCCTGGATGCTCTACTCGGAACGCCACGATCCATGTTACTGGCTGCACCACTCTCGGTCCTGTGTCTCATGCGTTTTATTGCCTACAGCTTCCAGTCTCCTTTCTCACTCAATGTACCTTGGCAATGCCAGTACGCTATTTTTTACCAACACAAATTAACGTGTGTGTAGTCAGCACAATAATTAATATTAAGCGACGTTTTAAAATCAATTATGTAATCTTTATATGCCTGACGGTTGTTCAAACCTGACCACCTATTCCCGGCCGCTCTAGCAGTTTTAACGATGGAGATTTATAGGGGAAAGACAACTCAACACATTCGTCAACAACACTATGGTTTGACATGTACAACAGTCGACGTTTTGGGCAATGTCCCTTTTTCACAATGAGTGTTTTTTTTTCTGTTGTGCTTGTGCAACCACTGCCAACGCAGCAGCAGCAACATCACCAACATGTTTTTTTTATTTCGATATCTGGCAATAGAGTGATTTTGTAAAAGTTTATAGCCTTGTTTTAACTCATGAGCCATATGCTGTACACACACGTGTCAGGAAAGCACTGCGAATTCAAAGCCGTGGTTATTTTTATTCTGGCTGATGGCTGATGCAATAATGCCAACGGGTTGGCATTATTGCATCTGAGCGAACTCTGTTGAGTGGGGGGGGGGTCTGACCACGCGAGCACGTTGAACCTATATAGGTCATTATTCTGGTATCCGTTCAAACTTTCCCTTTACAAAACGTATCGCTCAATGAGAAACATTCGTCAAGAACACTCCTTAAAATGCCACCGCTCCCGAACACCTCTTATTTAACGGGTTTTTGTTCTTCCTTTTAAGGCCACGCGGTTGCATTCACGACTCTGCTGAGTATGAACGGTTCTTGTGCTTGAGTGACGCAGCAACAGGAGCATCAGATAATTTGTTACATTTGAACGGAGCAGATTTAGGCAACTGGCAATTTGGGAGCGCCCCCTGAGTTCGGGCGATGTTATTTTTATTTAGAAGGCAAATCGATATATATTTTTTTTAAGATTTGGGACTTAAAACCCCGCTTCTAGTGAGACCGAGACCTCGACCAGCCATCATCTCTCATAAAACTTAGCCCGCCGGTTGTCAAAGGGGGACTTTCTGAAAGGGATCAAACTAATTGGATGCACCTGCTGATTAGAGAAGACCCAATGTCCCAGCAGGACTCGGCACTCGTGCGTGTGTGTGTGCTGGCACTAAATCGAGAAGTAGGTTAATGTGCCTGTGACTTTCAACTATTTGGCGACTATATTCAATATTAAGCTTTACTAAAATTGCAAACGCAGAGTAACACAAATTGATCGACATCCGATAGGCGCGCAGTGACGATCGTTCCGTCACGACACGCGCACCGAAATCGTTCCGTATAAGGATTGACTGTTTATGATTTACGATTAATGAATATGCCTACTGTCACATTTAGACCAGTGGAAAGGGGAAAACGACTATACAAACGAGACGGGGGGAGGGGGGGATAAACTGCATCCGAAATGGTTTAAATGTTACAAAACTTATTTTAGATTCACGAATGAAATTCGCGTTGAATCGTTAACTCGCCTCACGTAGAATACATGGTAGCAACTTACAGAGGTGGGAACCACAACCTTTATACCCCTACAAGTCCAGTCCTGCCCCCCCACCTCCTCCTGTTACAACTGTTCTCACCAAATGTACATGATGTGCCCACTGGTTGCCATGCCCGAGTGGGTCGTGTCATTTACGTGAACCCAGTAAAATGTTTTCCGTCAATAGAGGAAGTGGCATCACCTCGCTAATCTAAGCCTATACCGTGCCTGTACGCATGCGAACATACTTTCGCATCGACGTAACCCTTAACAAGGACTCGTCCCGTCCGTTGAATTAGTCTCGTTCAGCAACATTTGGCCGATCGAGTCACGCAGAAGCCTCGCCATTGGTGCGGAGTCGGCAGGCCCCCTTTTCCGACGAGGAACCCAAATTCTGAAGGACGTTGGTCTTTGATCCCCGGGTGCCCTCCACGCGTTCTCCTGTCCCACCAAACCGTGCCCACTCCGCGCGTGGTTTAGACGCCCGCCACGCGCGTCATTGCTGCGGTGCGCAAGGACGAACCGCATGTACCCCGTGCCGGCTCGCCAATTCAGGGACAGGGGGTTGGCCCGTGCTCTCACGGATGGTGGCGTTGAAGAGACAACACGGATATGCACTCAAACCTTTGGCAACCCTCTATCGGAATATATCTGTCGCAAACTCTGTGCCACGAAATTTGAATGTTATGGCCAGGTCACTCCTGCAAGTGAGACTATCCTTGTCGCTGTAGTTGTCACCCGGTGAAATAATATACACATTAAACGCATTTAAGCTGCGACTGTGGTCACCCAGAACAGACCACGGGACGTAGAACGACTCAGTGCCCGAGATTCACAAACACGAAGGAGGAGGCGCCATCAACAGCGATGATTCAACCACCCCGCCACTCCTGACGCAATTATTTGGCTGAACCACCTCAAGCGCAAGATTACAGCTGTCTCCCTACGTGAATATCAGCCACGGGAAGATGATTACACTCCTGAACTCTCGTCACCTCTGGAATTATGAACCGAAAATTTCCGCAACGCTTGCGCTGCTGTGACACGCGCGCATTTTGCCGGGGGGGGGGGGGGTTATCTGGGAGGACACATACCGTTGGAAGACACAAGTCTTGACTAATCTCTCCAGCCAATTTGGTAACACTGTGCGCTTTGTCTGGGTCTCTACGAGTCCTCAGCTCGCGGGTGGTGGGACGGGACACGGCGCTGGACAGATTTCTCTCCTGTCCACCTTGGCAACGGTAAACATTCCAAACATGCCTAGCTTGCAAACATACGACGTGTGTGTGCGCGTGTGTTTGTGTGCGCGTACGTCCAAATGCAATCGTTGAACCCGAGCTGGGGTAGACTTTTTAATTCAACCCTCAAGTGTTGCTGCTGCACCTTGAGGGATGCAAGCGAGTTGCTTGGCAACACGGTATGCTGAGTGTGCATGACGTTTTTACTGGATGAGATCAATCGAGTGTTCACCAACTATCTGGTGCGTGCGGTGTGCACTGATTTATTTTCGATCGGGTTAGGTTGGTAATCACGAGCAGGGATGTGTCGTGGGAACTGGAGTTGAGGAACGCCGCCGGGGGTGGAGAATTGGACAGCAGTGAAACCACGTGGTTTGTGAAGTTGAGCCCCATGTCTCGTGGCGTTGGTGAATATTTAACATATTCGCGTCCGATTTTGAGCGAAATCATGGAAATCGCCAACATTGTTGACGCGGTGTATTAAGGCAGTCTCGTCGGGATTTGAATCTAACCAAGCAATCGTCACACTATCGCGATATTTTGGCCGCCGTCGTTATTTCCAGCTCAAATTGAGGCATTGGTACTCATCCCATGTTCACAGCCCTGAGCCAGCGGTGGAAATTCCACATTGCTATGGTGGGAGCGAATCTATGCACAGGACAACCATCGTTGACTTCCATGCAAAGTGGTGCTCATTTTTTTTATCCACCTCAAAATGATGGCCTGAGTCAATCCCTCAACCAGGATGTGAACCTCAACTTGCTCTGCCGTCGAGTGATCACATTTGTGCCACGTTTCTCATCCGACTGCACGCAGTCTTTGTTTGTGGCGGCTCTGCTTCAACGGCCTTTCGTTATTCTGTCACGTCAGCTCACTCCTGCCATTCTTATGTAACACTGCGTCTCAAACAGCTCTATACATATGCGGTACAGCTGACCACAGTAAATATATGAGATGGCTTTTGTATATTACTACTGCGTGATAAGACTAAGATCCCCCGTATATTCTAGATTTAAAGCTTTCGTGACTGCTAGGATCCATACTCTTTGGTTCTATTGGGTAAAGTCACGTAGGTGAACCTATATAGCCTTAACATACTTTTGGGGCAAGTTCTGTTAACGATCACCTTTGAAAGCCGGCACGGCACACGAGGAGTGGCTAGCCAGCACCACGCCCGACCGCCTTTGCCTCCCAGTGGCGATGTTTACACACCGCACCAGGTACTCCTTTGATGCCGAGTCGACCTAGGGGAGGCTTAGGACCAGTTGCGTGCCAAAACCCACACACATTACCGTCGGGACGGAGCGATCTGGACTGAGCTACAATCCTGGTCAATGGTTGCTCTAAAATAGGCAAGTAAGGCCAATTATTGCCCACGATGTTACACGGCTGTAACGAGTGTCCAGTGTCACATGAGGGCAGTGTCGACGAGGTGGTTCGCGGTCAATCGGGAGGGCAACTCGGCACGCGGTCCCCCCTACTCCTCCTATTCGTCACCCGCGTGCCCTCTGCTGCGTTCAGCGTGACCAAGTCTCGGTCGGACGAGGCTACATCATCATTATTGTTATTATTATTAAAATTTCGGTCAATCGGCGTCAAACAGATAGGCAATGGCTGGAACCCCAGGGAGAGGATCGTGCGCGCTCCGCCATCCGCGTTCGAAGCTACACGCCTCGGGGAGGGGGTCGGGAGTGGGGGGGGGGGCTGCGCTTTGCTGACGCCTCACTCCCCATCTTGTCCCCGAACTCCATAGGGTTAAAGTACCCCCACCCCCTCCCCATCACACGGGGTGCTAAGCCCAAACACGCCGTCAAACACGCTTGTCACTATAGCCGCATTCTGCTGACCTCGGTGGGATTGGCGTGGGTTCCTGTTGCAAATAATTTAATGGGGGGGGGGGGGGGGGTGGTGCACGCGTCAAGTTGTGTTTTTTTTTAGATTCCATCATTTACAAGTCATGCCAATTGTATTCCAAGCGCTACAAAATGAAACAACAAATGATAAATGATAGAGGCGAGACAAAAAAAGACACAATCGCCCATTCTTGAGCCGTAACAATTGCGTCAAATCGCTGGCAGCGTGGGGGTGGCGAATGGTCACTTCACCCGAAGCGGCGCGGGCCAGGAATTTCTGGGAAACGCCGTCGACCTTCCAGTCCATCAACTACATTGACGCAAGTCGGCGTTTGTTTTTTGGTAACAATGTTGCGTCGGACCAAAAATTGGGTTTCGATGCGGGTCTCGCGCATCCACCGTCCGCATCCATCGCGGCCGCGTCTCCCTCGTGTGCGTGCGTGTCTGTGCACAGAGAAAGATCGCGTCCGAGGCTTCACCGCCATGAGCTACGACTTTTCGGGACTTCCCACGCTGACCAAGCTCAACCAAATGCAGGTGAAGTGGCCGCCCGCACGGCCCGCGCCTGGTTCACTGGTGAATCTGGACGCCGCGGAGGGAAGGGACAGGAGGAGGAGGAGAGAGCTGAAAATAAATTATAGCGCGAGAATGCACGGGTACCGGAATGCTTTTAAATAAATACAACCGCGATTGTCAGCAGTGAACAAAGTAACAATGTGACGCAGCGCGAGACGTTCGCAATAACAGGGGAATCCCGCTGTTGCTGCCCGCCCCCCCCCCCATCTCGGCAACGCATTTCGTTAATAACGACATTTTTTCTCACAGCAGTTTTCCTTCTCGAATGTTTTATTGCTTGGAGAGACTTGCACCGGTGCGGTACGATGCACGTCCCTGCAGTGGTGACATTGAAGGCCCCCCCCCCTTCCCCCGCCCTCCTTCACCTCCGCAATATTTCAAACCAGGGCCACCACATCTCCCCCCCCCCACGACCTGTTAAAAAGCTCCCAGACAATTCGCCTTCCGGTCACCCAGTACAAAAGTCTGCATCAATCAGTAAATGGCTGCACTCAACGCAACTTCTGTATTTACTCCGTTCGGCAGCCAGACTGTTTGTTGGCTGCAGTGACATGATTCGCAGGTCAAAACCACTCGCAACCCCCCTTTCTGATCTCACGCCGGCACGAGGCAATCTCAAGTGGCACTCATGGCTACACTCGCCTCCTTCTCTTATATCGCTCCTTCCACCGCAGGCAACCTCCGTGCATCGCGATGGGTGACATGGAGCAATGGGGAACCCCAGGCCGTGATCACAGCAGTGGCCTTGGAACGTGGTCAGCATGGGCCCTCGTACATAGAATGGTGGGGGGGGGGGACCTTCGATCCAATTGCCCCCCCTACACTCTCAGCCCGGTGCAGTTGCACCGCCTGCGCTCTCCGAGAGCCACGCCGCCGGGGTGCTGCCACCTCGGGCCGGTGCAGTTCCCCCCTTAAATTTCGATTTAAAGCTTTCGTGACTGCAAGGACTCATCTTCTTTGGTTCTTTCGGTAAAGTCACGTACCGAAAGAACCAAAGAAGATGAGTTCCCCCCTTGTCATGCGCGCGGCAAACGGCGCGGAGAGGACGCCGCCGACAACCCTTCGCCGCCACAGAGTGCCCACACTCTTCTTGGGATTGTATTATGGGGTTGGTATTGTGGTCGGGATTGACATTGTAAGGAAGAATTGATATTGAGATATGGGTTGATATTTTCAAATGGGTCTAGACAGCCAAGAGGATTGTCTAAATCAGTGGTTGCTCAACCTAGTTTGGCTACTGTACCCCCTTGTTGAATGTTGTTCCAACCGAGTGTCCCCTCTTGCCTGACCCAACATGGTTCTGAAAAAAAAAATCAATATATGAGTGATGAACATCAGTGTGTTAATCAATTGTCCGTTTTGTGAGGTATCCTAACTAGCGAGCAACTGCAAGCAAATAGAAAAAAAAATGCAACGGGCCCTCTGCGTGCGTGAGGCGAATTGTTCGCGATCGATGGTTGCTCTTGGAAACCAACATTGTTTACAATCAATGAGTTTAGAAAGGTCTTTGATGTCCGTTTAACACGTAGGCTTTCGCGACCAATATCATCGATAAAAGTTGTTTTGGGTTAGATTGCGAAAATGTATAAATGTGTCGTTAAACCCGCCACTACCCGACACAGCCAAATGTTGTGGCTGGGCTCTCCAACACACCGGCGTGCTGTACTAGTGACGAATTGTCACGTTCTGTTAACGTGACAACCCTTACTAGTTGGCTGTGTCGGGTGGTGGCGGGTTTCACGACGCATTTATATATTTACACGATCTAACCCAAAACCCCTCAACTATGGTCTTTTAAATCGTTCTAGATGACCATAGTGAATTACATTTTATCGTAATTATTTTATATTTGCAGATTCATACGTGATTATTCACCAATGACTCATGAATGATGTAACGTCACACATTTATAAATCACCTCACGTACCCACTGGGACATTGCCACGTAGCCCCCAAGGGTCCACGTACCCCCGGTTGAGAACCACTGCTCTAAACTACACAGTAATTGTCTTCATATATATGGAGGTATAGAATGGAGTTCCTGCTGTTATTTTGAAACATGAAGCTGAATTTGGGTAGCGGGTTGTCATGGCGGGCTAGCTGCTGCAAATGCCTCAATCTGTGCCCTAGCCTCTTCATCAGCAGCAGCCATGCCATGGTCAATCCACTGTTGGACGAAGCCCTCCCACAAGATGTCACCATCAGCCTCAGCGACGTAATAATACTATGTAAAACAATTTTTGTTCCTGGGCAGTAAGTGTTATTTCGTAATTGCTTATGCCTAAAAAGTATATTAGATGGCTATTATTCCTCACACAAGACAGTAATATTTGAAATTTACCTATTTCCAATAAGAAAACGGGCGAATTTGTGTCTTTTCGTTCACATAGAGTCAGAAAAAACAACATGAATCAAAATTTACATGTATTTATACTAAAGTAATACAAAAATTACTACAAAAGATTTAGAAGCGAGTCATTTTTCGAGATTGTTCCTCCCCACTGAGGACTCGGTCCGCTGTGGCCAGTCCCGCCTGTGCTAGTGCATCGTGGTGTCTATTTTGTAGTAAATTTTGTATTACTTTAGTATAAATACATGTTAATTTTGATTCATGTTGTTTTTTCTGACTTTATGTGAACGAAAAGACACAAATTCGCCCGTTTTTTCATTGAAAATAGGTACATTTCAAAATATTCTGGTCACAAAAGCATAGTTTGTGGGGAATAATAGCCATGTTCTGTACTTTTGAGGCATAAGCAAGGCAAGAGTCAAGTCGGATTCTTGGCCTCGTGTAAAAAATGTAAATGAAATAAAGTTCAGCCGCAGTTAATGTTTACATTCGGTGTTTGGCTTTGATGTCGGCACACAATATCGTACCCTCGCATGCGACCTCACAGGGTCTTTAACATCCAGTTGGACAGCAGACGGGCGCGCTTTGGTAAAATCCACACAAGAAAACTGCCAGGCTGCGGTAGTGAGGCCAAAACCGTAAAGTGGTGCTCTGCACGAACCCAGCCTGGTGACCCGAACTCTCTGTCCACCAGTGGCGACCGCTGATGAAACACACGCAAGGAAATGTCAAAAAGGGGCTTCAAAGGCCCAGCTAAGGCACCCTTTATATTTATACAGCAACAAAGCAGCAATGGCAAGAAAACAACAAAACAATACACGCTGAGTGTGCCTAGGAACACAGTCAATACGTCTACCCTTAGTTATATTTTATATATGTACAGGATATATGAATTATTATTTTTTGGAGGACATATCTGTGCCTGTTAACGTAGGAAATTAAGCTTCCAGATTCTTAAATCGGAGGCCACGGTTGGTGAAGCTCCCTCGGCCGCTCCACGGCCACAGATCTCACGACCGCCTGCGGGACCTCGCACAGAGTTCGCGAGTGACGCGGCCCCGGAGACATCAATCACAGTGTCCACGACGGTGAAAGGATAAAAGTGCTGAACAAGATTTTCCGAGGACATGGAGATGTTTACGTTGGCACCTTGCGCAGTGCCTACCACGTGTTTCGTTCCGATGAGACGAGGGCGGGTGGGGGGTGGTTAGAAAACTTGTGACCATGCATCTCACATTCTGGCCCACACGTGTTCCAAGCGTAAACTTCCGCTGAGTGAAACATCCATCCACATGCGCATCCACAGAGTCACACACACAAAACCCACTTACTCCGTTGTGTCCGTTCGCTCAACCGCCCAACAAGTCGCTCACCCAACCCAGACAAACTGCTCATTCACTCATGCGCACACACACACGCACTGTTATAATAATGCTAATACAGTAACAATAACCAGGTCAAGTACTCGAGGTCAAACATTCTTACATCCCTCTCCACCTCCTCCTGTTATGTTTCACGAGGCCACAACCAGAGCTCGTGTCGCCATGAGGCTTCCTGTTCTTAATTATATTACCGCCACCGTCACCACCTCCATCACCTCCATCGTTATCATCACCACCACCACGGCCATCCTTATTCACGGTTTCCACCCTTTACAAGTTGGTCGGCTGGACCACGGCAGCCGGGTCTCCCTGCACCATGTCGACGGCCTTGCCCTCGCCCGCCCGCATGTAGCTCAGGAAGAGAGTCACGGTGGCGAAGGTGGCGGCGTTGACGGGAAAGGCCCGCAGCAGCGTGGACACGAGCCCGCGAGTGAACATGCGCCACCCCTCCTGGCGGTAGCTCTGCCGGAAGCAGTCCGTGATGCCGGCGTAGCGGCTCTCCCCGCCCACGCCGTCCGCCTGCAGCCGCGACTTCACCACGTCGAACGGGTACGTGGAGAGCCAGGACGCGATGCCCGACATGCCGCCCGCGAACAGCAGCTTGGGGATGAGGCTGGGGTCGTCGGGCTCGCAGCCCAGGTGCCGCGTGAGCACGTCGTACGTGAGGAAGTAGAAGCCGAAGGCGGGTGTCTCGCGCAGCAGCGTGCACACCATGCCGCGGTTGATGCCGCGCACGCCCTCGCGCTGGTAGATCTTGCGCAGGCAGTCGAGCGTGCTCTTGTAGAGGCGCGAGCTCTTCTTGGTGCCCTTCTCGCCCGTGCCCTGCAGCTGCATGCGCGTCTTGGCGAGCTCCATGGGGCACGCGATCACGCACTGGATCACGCCCGCCGCCGAGCCCGCCAGGAACTGGTTGCGCGGGGAGTCCTGGCCCAGGCGGCGCATGGCGTTGCCCTGGACTCCGAACACGATGGCGTTGATGAAGGTGAGGCCCATCATGGGCGAGCCGATGCCCTTGTACAGACCCATGGCCTTTGGGGGTGGGGTTGGGGGGGGGGGGAAGGTGTGCGGTAGAAGAACGAGTCGGGGTGGTATTAGCGGAAGGGAGTCTCGGTATTTTTGTTATTTCTTCCACGCAATTAGGTTCCAATTGAGCAATCAAGCATCTTCCGCGTAACATTTCTATTCATAACGCGGAGAGAGCAGTTTAAGATCACCAGGTGTCAGATGACAGATTCTAAAAGAGGACATCATGTAACTACTTCTGAAGTCTCTCCCCCCATGCCTAGACACAGAGAGGTGTTTGTCTCATGGCAGTCCAGAAGGGCCCCTAGTAGAGGGACCTCTGGAGAGGCCCTCTAGAAAGGTATTTGACCTACTTTTCGACACTGGCCAGCCATCTCGGAAGAGGTGAGAGTACCCACAGATTATGCCACCACACATGACCTGCCAATCAGCTGTGGTGGGGGTCTATTTGTAGGACTGCGTGGATAGAGGAAGGAGTATTGAAGAAACTTTGCCCATTGCGTCGAATGCCGTGCCGAGAGATGGAATTGAACCGGTAACCTCTGAATTGCAGGTCTATTTTGTTAACCACTAAACGCTCTTCACTACGATATTAGCAAGCCACTGGAGCTATGCTTTTTAAAATCTAGCTTGAAAACTAATTTCTTTAGAACTGCTGTTTGCGCTTAGTTTGTTGTCCTTTCCCTGCACCTCCAATTAGCGCAAATGGCTACGTACGGTACGAAATAAATTTAACATACATACGTACTTATACACCACGGCAACATCCAGATACCAGGAATTTACCGAATAAAATAGCATGTCTCCCTGGTAACGGAGCGGAGCTCATCGACGCAATTCGCTTCGCAACGCGGTTCGATCACGGGCGGCCGGATCCACCCGCCCATTATCTCAGCGGTGCTGGCTCAGTGCCCCGGTGCCGTGTCAGCCCCCCAGGCCACACCTGCAACGTCTTGAACTCTGATCCCAAAGTCCACAAGAAGATGTAGCAAGGTCTATCATTACCCACAATCCACCACGACACTTTGTACAATGTTGTTGGAACAGCCCTAAATGGGGTGTTCTTGGAGGTCTCTTACCTACAGCACCAGAAAACCCAGCAGCATTTTTTTTAAACAGACCCCACACTGCTGGTGATATTCGGAGAAGTCAAAACCGGTCTAGAGTTTTGCCTGCAAACGTCGGTACAGAAGGCCGAGAGGTTAATGGAGCTGGTAGTGGACACAGACCCTTGTCACTTTTAATTAGTATTATTTTTGTTTAGCTTTTGGTCCAGTGGCATAGTCACGTTGTTGGCATGGGCCCTGGTGCAAGGAATGAAATGAGGCCTCCGGTCCAATTTCCTCCACGTGAGTAGCCCGGCGACTAGGCTCCTCTGGCCCGTGGGCAACCTGGGCAGTTGTACCGCCTGTGCCCTCTGTTAGCTACTCCACCACATTTAGTCTCGTCGAAGGAGTGTACAAGTTGGAAAGCAGGTATTGAACCCAGGCTGGTGGGTGCGTGCCTCACCGACTCCTGCTTGACAATGGATGAGAAGCAGTGATATGTTCCGCGGTACCGAGGCTTCTCCACGGACTGCACCTGCAGCCTCACCTGCACTCACACAAACACACAGAGTTCCCGTATAGTCTTAACAGACTGTTGGGGCAAGTGCTGTTAGCGAGCACCTATGATGGCTGGCACGGCACACGTGGGGGTGGTAGCCAGTACCACACTCGGCCACCTTTGTCTCCCAAGTGGCGACGTTTACACACCGCACCAGGTACTCGTTTAGGCTGAGTCTACCTAGGAGAGGCCCAGGATTAGTTCAGATAATCGACATTGGCGTTGGCCATGATTGGGGAATCAAACTCGGGTTGCTGGGTTTGTAGGGTAGCGTGCTAACCACTGCGCCACCACTCCCCACGATAATTTAAAAAGAACAGTTTTAAGTCACGGTCAGCTTCTTGGTAAGCGCGTGTGAGCGGTCACTGCATATCGCCAAATCACCCTGAACGCGCCCCACCTCGTTATGTCTCAGAGGCTAAGCAGGGTTAGCACTTGGACAGGAGACATCAAAGCACTAACCACTTACAACTTTCTGCACATAATCTATCTGTGTGAAGCTGTACGTGTATCCCCTCACATGAGGGGCAAGTTTTCTACCGGTGCTCTCCAGTTTCCTCGCAATCGCTGGATTCAGCCAAACATGCCACACAGTGTGTCGAAAGGACCCTCCTGAAAAGAAGGATCCTGAGAATGAGTGAGGATATCCCGGGTAAATTCGTCTCGACGGACATGTGACATGCCGAATCACTGGTTAGTTCAGTTCGTGTTTACAGGAAATATGTACTGACAATCGACACGCCGTGCTTTTGCATTTGCTGCCTGTGGTGGTGGTGGTGGTAAGTCGAGCAATGCCAGGCGTTGAGGCATTCTGTGACCAAGGTGGAAAGAGCACCAAACCCTGAACACGCACATTGCGCCTGCTGGTGACCCACTCTCTACATCAATTGATGGAAATATTAATTTAAGCTTCACACAGGGCGTTCATTACTCTAATGTAATAATTAAGTCGAGCATCCCATATAACCTGACAGTCACACCTAGCCTACACAGGCTGTACTGGAAAGTGCTGTTTGCGTGTACCAATGAAGGCTGGAACAGCACATCTGTGGGTAATGTGGCCAGCACCACACCTTTGTCTTCCTGGCAAATGATGTTCATATGCCATGCACTCATTTATGGCTGAGTCAACCAAGGGAAGAGCTAGGACTGGCTCAGATAATCACCACTGATGTTGGTCGTGGCCAAGAATCGAACTTGGGCCGCTAGGTTCATAGGGTAGTGCACTTATCACTGCGCCACCGCTCCCCACGTGAACACACGCACCTTGTTGTGAAGGGTTCCTGTTTAGAACACATGCTTAACTTCTTGTATGTGTGCACGTCGTGTGTCCGTGTGTGTACCAGCGTTTGCCCCAAGAGTCTGTTAACAATGTATAGGGAATCTTTGTCTTTTTGTATGTGTAGGTGTATAGGTGTGTATGTGTGTATGTGTGTGAGTGTGGCCACTGGGGGGTCAAAGGCGGTCGGGCGTGGTGCTGGCCACCCACCACCCTCGTGTACCATGCTGACCTTCATAGCTGCTTGCTAACAACACAAAAAGTTTGCTTAGGCTATACAGGGGATCTATCTTTGTAGGTGTGTATGTATGTATCAATGCCGAGCAACTCAAGCGTCTGAATAGTTACATAACATTTACATTATGTAGTTTCCCTTAGTCATCGCCCAAATGCCAATGTTCACACTGAGTCAGAGCAACTCTGCTCACCGTTCACAGCCAAGGCGCTGACCAAACACTGTGCTCTGCCAGTGGTGGTGGTGTTTAATTCGTCTGGAATTAGCATCCGATTACTCATCATGTTTTGCGAATGGAATCCACTCTTGTCATCGGGTATACATGGTAGACACTGTACGAGTGTGCATGGAGTGTATATGTGCAAGTGAGTGTGCCGCTCGTCTGAACCGACCCTGAGCCTCTCCTAGGTCAACTGAGCCTTAAACGCGTACCTGGTTGAGCGACATTATTTTAATCAGCTGCGTAACACTGTGTGGAAGCTTGAAGCTCTGGGTCTTCTCGGCCACAGTAATGCCCTCCCTTCTATATGCTTGCAAAACATGGACCAATTTTCACAGTTTTTAAACAATCAGGGTGGCTTGCCTACATTCCACCCCGAGTTAAACCCGACTGGATTTTGTGAGGAGCTCAAAGATCCTTGAGAGATCCGGACACAGTCCCATCAGTGAGCTCCTCCAGCAGGCAAGGCTGATTCATGTAGCTCATGTGCCCAGCCACCGCAGGACCAAGCAGCTTCTGTTTGGCGGGGGGGGGTTAAACGGGCATGGCATTGGTAAGAAAAGTGATGATGTACTGATGCGGTACAGAAGGATGTGCAGCTGTATGGACTTGCCAACGACTGGTACCAGCGGTGTCGAGATCGGCCTCTGTAGAAGAGGCTCGTGAAGGTGTGCCTAGCCTGGTATAAGCCCTGTGGTGATGTCACCTCTACTTAGTGGTGAACGGTGGTTGTTGTTGTAAGTATGCATATGTAGTGTCTTTGGTATGTTCATATTGCATAGTGTGTATGCATTGGTATGCAGTTTGGTGTATGTTGCAGGCTGTGTGTATGTATCTGTATGCTGTTTATGGTATAACACGGCATCGGGAGGGGTTGGAGGGTGTACGCCCGTGTTGTGGCGGCTCCCCACGCGGTCTCCACCTTCTCTCGGCCCTCACCTTCACCGTGTCGAAGGGGTGCCCCACGACCACTCCGGCGGCACCTGCCAGGGAGAGCCACACGCGTCCGGGTCAGGTGTGAGAGGACCAGGGGGGCATCGCGTGCCCTCCATCTCCTCTCCCCCCACTCTCAACCTCACTCTACCCAAGCACCAATAACTCCTGCCCCCTCCCTCCCCTTGTCTCTCAAATCGTCTCCGCTCTCCACCCTCAAATCAGTCCGTAAGGCTGCTCACACCCCAGATTTCTCCCACGTGAAGCCAAACACTCGCCTATGAAATGTGCCAATCGTCCCAAAGCAGGACCCTCCTGAGTAATGTAAAGAGAATTGCTATTCTAGTCTTGCTCATGATGGCAACAGCAATATGTTCAGGAGCTCAAGTCCAGTGGTTTACTCTATGCACCATAGTTTAGGCTGCATGGCCACAATCACACATCTGTGGCACGTGCCTCTTATTTTCGATTCATGAAGGAGGTGTGTGCATTGGCCTGTTAATGTTCTGATGCGACTGATAGTTAAAACTGTGTCTCTGAGCAATGTCAAAGCCAGGAGGCGAGATAATGTTTGAGTCTCGAATGAGGTGTTTATTCTGGACGTTCACGTTGTTGCATTGTTGTTCAAATGGCCCTTGCAAGAGCAGAGGAAAGTTCATAACCAGTGGCACTTCGTGCTGTCGGTGAAAGAAACGGGCATCATGTACGCATTTGTATCGAGCGAATGTTCGTCACGAGAACACCGCACACGCGGTGATGACGCCAGCCTCGCGGAGTTGACGGCGAGTCACTGATTTAGTCAACAACAGTGGCGCGCGTGCCTTTTCTGGGAACAGTACGTGACGAGGTGTGGGTGGAGGTATGCGAATGAGTGGGAAAGGTGGTGCAGAGGTTAGCGCGTCACGCTATGAACCTGCAGACTAGGGGGTGGTTGGGAGGGCACTGACCCCTGCCATCTACTGACCGCCCCTCAGCCCACACCTAAAACACGTGGTATTTACAACGAGATCCAACACGATCAGGGGAACTTAAAATAATGTTTTCTGTCCACAGTTTATAAGAGTGCCTGCAAGTTAAGGGAACTGTGGTGCGGTTATGTTAGCGCACTGCGCTATCGTCCTAGAAACCTAGGTTTGTGGGAAAGTGTAGCAACATCAAGCGTATATAAGAGGTCACTTGAAGGGCTCTCAGAAGTAGTGATGTAACATCTGCTTCTAAAGGCCGTTTTCTGACATGGGGTGACGAAGCACCGCTCTGCGAGAATCCTGGACGTAATTGTCTTGTACCCTCGTGAGAAGATGAGGCCGATATCACAAGTGGAATATAATCTCAATGTTTGGACTTGTGGTCAGTGGGCAGAGCGTACGCGCCCATGCACCGCGTGCCAGGCACATGGCCTTGTCAATTAAATGTATGCCGAGCGCCTCGAGCATGTGGGGGGCCATGTGGGAGGAGGCAGGGCGGGGACTGGGGGTGGAGGTCGGGACGGTGCAAATATGAAGCGTAAACCGTGGCAGAAAACCCGTTCTCTCCCTCCCCTGCATCCCCTAAGAGGAATGTTTGTGACAGGTTTAGTCATGCCAAGGATGCCACTACACCTCGCTCTTGCCTCATTCGTTCTGCTTGGTCCCGTCGCTGGTAAAGCAGACAAACGTATTTTAAGGACAGCTTCTCTTACTTTAATTACACACTATGTAACACGACTTTTGTCCCTGGGTAGTAAGTGTTATTTTCTAATTGCTTATGCCTCAAAAGTATAGAAAATGGCTATTATTCCCCACAAACTTTGCTTTTGTGACCAGGACTTTACGTGAAAGAATGACACAAATGCACACGTTATAGGTAAATTTCCAAATATCACTGTCCTGGTCACAAAAGAAAAGTTTGTGGGGAATAATAGCCATTTTCTGCACTTTTGAGGCATAAGCAATTAGGAAATAACAGTTACTACCCAGGAACAAAAATTGTTTTTGTTACACAGTGGATCATTATCACTTCCCCTTAGTCACCGGCCTTCTGTATGCCATTCCAATGCCCGTGTCAGTCATCGGCCCTGCTACACCCTGCACACGCAGCCCACCCACCGTCACATCCACAATGATTTTTTTTTGCTACATTACATTCAACACCTCCAAGTCACTTACCCGATGCGTTTCCATTCTGCATATCTCACCCATTCCAACCTCCTCTCCCCGATTGCGTTAATAACCCTTCATTTCCACGTTCCATTCCATGAACTTCAAAATTGCTTACCCTATCATTACCATGACATTGCTAGCATTCTGTGCATGCGTGCATGCACCTGCGTTCAAAAACCAATTTCTGAAAAAAGCTGAACCTCAAAATTTCTCCCCGGGCTCATTCATGGAACAAACTCTTCCTGGTACCTGAAATAAATGAAACATCCAGGCAAGGAATGTTCTGCAGAGCAGAGACGGAGAAAAATGAGAGAGGCAGGTGGCTGCCTGCCAAGACCCATTTCTCAGGGGCTCCGCATTGAGCATCAGGTTAAAAGGGCAGGTTGGTTCCTTCCATTGCACCCCCCCACTCCCACCCCTGCCGTGGAGAGGTTAGTGCTGGGAAGTCGGGTAAGGGGGGGGAGCCTGGTGGACTGGGGACTGGGGGAAGCGGGAGAGACGGGGAGGTCACGGCACGCACGCACGAGATGAAAGGACTTTGCCATCCTTCCTGGCAGCGCGACCCTCGCAAATCTTTGCTTTGTGGAAAAAAAACCTAAAAAACCTTTCAATCAATAAACTCGGCAGATAGAAGTTTTGGGCGGTCGGCAAAAAACCACGACTGCCCCTGCAATGCACGGACTCGATGCATCCATATAATAACACGGCGCTTTTGTGCATTCTGTTCAATTAAATAAATGCATTTGTATTGGCAAAATCGTTAATGCCATTTGTTGCTGGCCGCTTTGTGTTATGGGCGTTAGGACCCGTGATCAGCAAGTGTAATTTCAAAAGATGGCTAAAAACTGGGCATGAGATGGCAATACGGTGATCGCTTCCAAACAGATGGATTCTTGAATCCATCTGTTTGGAACTTTGAGTGTGTCACCTCCTCGTATGCACTGTGGGTATTGTAGTTTTTTTTTCCCCCACACAAAGCCAAACACTCACACAAAAAACTGGCCAAACATTCCAATGTAGCCGGACCCTAGTGAACAAAGAGTCTCGAGACTCAGTGAGGCTTTGCTGGACGGTTGGGATGATTATCACGGTTGTCATATTGTGTATGAGCTACATGTGGACTTTACCAGGAGTGAGCGCAGATTGAAAGTTATTGCTCACATGGGAACAGCTGAGGGGCACTTGTATTTTCTCAATGAGCCACAATGAGGCACAAAGCCACGGGGTCAGCGACTCAAAAATGCCACGTGGTTATGCAGATCATCTTACCGCCTTCAGCTTCGATTAAGTAGTGGAAATTTCACATACCTATGGCAGGCACAAATCGTACCAATCCATAGAACTGCTCCGTGTGTATGCAGAACTTTGTTTTTACACCGTACGTCGCCAACTGTGCTAATCGGAGGGGCGGCGAAACTGGAGATGCTCCGTGCAGGTTGTGGAGGTTATTTGACCGCACTTTACCATGCTGGTCAGTGCGGGTTGGTGAAGGCAGGACACAGACGTTTGGAGCACAGTACAATCAGTGGATTTTGCTGCACAGCCCTCTGTTAATAACGTGGCCCCCACATCCGCCCACAGCACTTGCTTTACGCACCATGGTCTCCCCCATCCAATCACTACCCAGGCTGAGCCCTGCTTAGTTTCCAAAATCTGCCGAGATCATGCTCATTCCGGGCAGTGTGGTCATAAGTGCAAGTTAAGGTTAACGTGAGAATGTAACACTTTTCAGAATGGGGTGTATACCTCATACGTATCAATCAGTTCTGAATCTTTGCTGTGCACCTGAACTATTTATTGAGGGGTAGAATGATGCAATGTATCGATTCATTTATGTTTTGAAACTAACGATTCACGCATTGCTGTGTATGCAGGAATCAATGGGGTTTTATTATTCATTAGTCACTGGTTTGTATCACCATAAAAATTCACCGTTGTATTGTACTATGCTCCAACATCTATGCGCCCAACATTCACCAAGCCACTCTGACCAGCGTGATGAAGCATGGTCAATTCACCCTCCACGACCCAAATGGAGTGGCTAACCTATAGATTGGTACGATTTGTACCTGCCATATGAATGTGGAATTTCCACCACTGACTCAAGGCTGTAGGCACAGTAGGATGATCTGGAAACCACTATGTGTTGAGTTGCTGACTTATGGAACCGTGCCTCATTGTGGTTTAATTAAGAGTCACTTTAAATCTGCGCTCACTCTGCCATTTATCTGCCCAGCAAAGTATAACTGAATATAGAGACTGTTTTTCGGAAGAGTTCCAAATTGGGATGTTTTGCCAATTACATGAATGTTTGGTATCAAGTGGGCCGCAGAGTGGCTCACAGAAAGGAGGGCCTGGGTTCGATTCTCTACTTGGGCATCTTTCTGTGTGGCGTTTTGTACATGTGTGGGTTTACTCCGGGTTCTCTGATTTCCTTCCATAGCTACAAAAACACGTACAGTGTAACTGGTATTATGAACAATTATCTATAAATTACTCAATTGGGATTACACATGGCAGCAAAGTCGCTCCCTATTGTGACAACTTAACAGGACCCTCCTGGAAGAGTCTCGAGACGCATTGAGGCTTTCCTGGGTAAAACAAGCAGAGTAATTATACCAATACATGGGGGGGGGGGCCAGGAATACCAGGAGAAAACCCACCACGCATAGGGGGTGACACTCAAAATTCTGACCAGATTGATAAAGAATGCATTACTGTACTGCCATCTCCTGACCATCTCACAGCTGTATACCCAGGGCTGGAAATGGGAAGAAATCACTGCGGGAACTCATAAATCAGTCCCCCCACCCCCACTAAAATATGAGCAGGAGTTTCGCTCCATGTGTGGGTCTCTGAGCGTGTCTGTGGGTTTCTGTGCGTGTCTGTTACCCGAGGGGTCTGTCTGTGAGTCACATACAAATTAAATAAAAAAGATTAATTCTTGATTTCTACCGGAACACCATGGCGTTCCAGCCCATTTCCACCACTGCGCATACCTATGTAAATCATTGATGCTGATCACAGGCCCGAAGGCCTATTGCACAAGTGGCCACCGCCACATAGCACGAATGATAATGTAGCTGACAAAAGCACAGATATTTTGCTGTGCAATACCTACAAATTAGGGTAGAGGATTGGATACATCCCTAGATATTTTTTTCCAATATTGGGATCATACATTCTGTACCAATGTAAAATGTATTCGTGCTTTGTGGCATCACCAATGATTTGCACTCTTGGCAGGAAAAACATTGAAGTGATGTCACAATAGTGGCTAAATAAATGGACAATATGCCTCCTTCACATATGTCTCTCCAGGTAAATTATCTTTGCATGTTTTACACATCCCAGCAGCCACACGACCCTCCAGGAGCACTTCATTGCAGCAGCATTGGAAGCTCAAAGACATCGCGCCGAATGTTCAGGCAATGGGCTTGGGGCAGGGCATCGATAGAAGTGATGACGACCGATGGACTAGACTATTGATGGAATGGCAGCCAAAGGAGAGAATGCTCCCGAGACAGACAACAGGGAAGATGGAGCAATGTGATCAGCTCATGCGAAGGAGCAAGATGGCTTGTATCACCGTAGGCTTGCGAGAGGCGACAGCAGTGAGAGGGAGGGCCTTCATCCAGCAGTGGAGAAATCATGCCTGATAATGTTATGTACTTACACGTAAAAAAACATAACGCACCAATACAATCGTCGCCATCGTTATGCAACATGGAATGCAAGTTGTATATACAGTGCTGTAAGCGAAATCGCTAGGGAACTGGGCAAATACCCAAATGCAAGACGCCCCTTAAAGAGAAGTCTTCAAAACTCGCTGAGGCCGTCTGAGATAAGTGATTTAACGTGCCTCTTTGGCAATTCATACGATGCAGGTCACTCTACAACGGAAGCCTCCACCCTATTCACAAAGTGAACACGCACACCGCTCACAGCCGGCAAGGTAATAATGAAAGATAATCATGTACAGCCCTTCGTGAGTCCACCACTGGGACGAAGGCCCTCTCACTGCCGTGTCGGCAATTGGGGGTTGTTTGGTCATACTTCACCAGACTGTGTCAGTGAGACTTGGAGACGGTGTGCTCAGTTTAGCGTTCACATCGCGCCACTGATGGTGCTCGGTAACATTGGTAGTAGGCCGATGGACTAGAACTACACCGGTTGTGTACGTGGAGCCACAGAACGGGGTGCTGCTTACACAAATGTATACCCCTTGCTGGCAACGGCAGCCGGGAATCGAACTCAAGGCGGCCGGGTGAGCAGCGCAGTGCGCCAACCACTGCGCCACCGCTCCACCCCCAAATAAATGTCAAAATCGTAACAGTGGAGGGGGTGCGCGGAGGGGGCCCAAGGGGGAGAGGGTTTGGGGGGGGGGCGAGGGTCGTGGGGGGAGCAGGAGGTGGAGAAGTTGAAGGAGAGGCGGGGTGGGGGGGGCGGGGTGGGGGCGTCATTCAACGCCGGGCAGGTACTTGCAACCGTGAACGATGATACGGGGACTCGGGATACGCGAGAGGCGAGGCATTTCGTGCGCTCCCGGTTTGGATTGTTCGAGAACGCGGAGCCGTGGGCTGCGGACGGTGGTGCCGGCTCAGCCGCTGCTGCTGCTCCGCGTTTGAACGGCGCACGTGCGGGGATTCCGCGTTTGCGTGCGCATTGAGCTCAAGAGCTCGGCACCCCCCTCTCCCCTCTCTCCACATCTCATCCCACTACGCAGTGCAGCATTCTCACCCCCCCTCCCACCGCGCCAGTAACATCATCGTCACAATCACCGCGACCGCGACCCTCGTGTGCGGATGAATGAATCGTGCGCCCCCGTGATGCAAACTCGCCGCGCTACTAGGAGATGGTGTTGGTGGTGGTGGTGATGCTGAGTTCACGCACCTCCCAAGCACCCAGCCGCGAAATCCAGAGCCATGTCCATCCTTCGCGCCGTAAACCCCTCCACGTGCTCCAAACTTCAGCCTTCACTCCTGTGCCCTGACGATGATGATGCAGCTTGCTCCTGGTGGTGGTGGTGTTGGTGGTGATGAAGATGATGATGTGAAATGAGAGGTCTCGCTCGCCGGATCTGTCCTTGCTGTTGAATGGGCCGAGCGGACGCGTGTGCGCACACGTGTGTGTGTGTGTGTGCGCCTCGCTATATCTCTCCGTGTCTCTCTTCTCTGCGTGTGGGCGCGTGGACGTGAATCGTTGAGCTGCGCTTCGCGGGCGGCACTGCAAGCGAGTGATAGGAGGAGCCACGCGTACAGCAGGAAAGTGGCTGATGGAGGTGGTGGGGGGTGGGTGATGGTGGCGAGTGGGATCACAGAGGTAGGGTGGTGGGTGTGGGGGGTGGCTGGGGGAGCGGTAATTCTATCTCAGATAGCCGGGGGGGGGGAGGTTAACACGGTGGTTAACGCGGTCGCTGGCGTGGATCGCCTTTTGCTGGGGGTGGCGGATGGCGCGCGCACACACACGGAGTGAGCGCCGGCGAGCAGGGAGGACGGTGGTGGGGGGGAGGTTCGTGGTCACAGATTCCGAGATCATCCCCTCTAAATAGAAGGCGTCTGAGCCCCCGACCAATGGTGCCCCGTGGGCGTGGGGCGGCGACCCAATGGGGTCCGCGGAGCTTGGAGACGCCTACCCCGAGACCCCCCCGGGGCACCGGCCAAAGGAAAATTCCGCTCGGGCGTCACTTCCCATAGGGGCGAGTCGAGAGGCGCGGTGCCGCGTTCCGTGCCCGCCACGCTCACAACAACGGCGCAGGGGCGCGGGGTGGATAAAACGCGGCGAGGCGGTGGGTGGGCCGAGACGATGACGATGTCGTCCTCGTTGTTGTCGTTGTTGTTGCGACCCGAGTTCCATTCGAGCCTCGCGGGACATACACTATCGCCGACGAGAGGCGCGGGGGTTACCTGCGGCCGTGCCTTCCGCCCCTAGGTCTACTCGGCCTTAAATCGGTGCGCGCCGGAGTAAAACGTCGGCAACGGTGCGGAAAAGCGGGGCGGCCGACGAGGCCTTGGCGCTCGCCGCACGAAACCCCTTCCCACCCCCCCGTTCGTGCGCCGTGCCGGCTACTCATCGGCACTTTGCCTCTAAAACAGTCGATGTGGAGGGGGGCGGGGGCCCGGGGCAAGTCCCACTGCGAGCCCTCCGACAGCCTCCAAACTATAGCGGAAGTATTACATCTGGCACCGTGGCGACGAAGCGCGCCCCCCACCACCGAAAGCGCGGGGCCCCGGGCGGTCGCCTGTAGGGACGGCTCCGGGTGAAGGGTGTATATTGTATTTATTGACAAAGAATAATTTCTCACAACGACGAGCAAGATAGCCGTGGGGGGTGGTGGGTTGGTGGGGGTGGGGGAGCGGATAAATCGCTGCAAGGTGGCGCAGTATGGAGGGAGGGAAGGGACATGGCATGGCGCATCGAGATGCCGGTCAACTCGGTCGGCGTTCCCGTGACCTGCGCGCGAGTCTCCACGTGCTGCTCTCGGCGTGCGACCTCGCCTGGAACAAGCCCGATGCATGAAGAGGCGAAGAGGCGTTGTTGATGAGGCGTGCCACGGTGGCTCGGAGATGTTAACGCCCTCGCCTGGTATGCGAGGGGGTCCTGGGCTCGCTCCCGACCCTGACGCCTGCTGTATATTTGGGGGTTCGTGCGTCTCATCCCCACCATCACGGTGGTGATGAGATGTTAACGCTCTCGCCTGGTATGCGAGGGGGTCCTGGGCTCTCTCTCTCTCGCCGTGGTCGCGTGGATTTTTCTCCGGGTCCTGGCGGAGTTTTTTTTTCGCCCTCCCTCCACATTTAGAAACATGCGTTTACAAAATAAAAAAGAGCCATATAGCTCAGCGGGACTCATCTGGTAAAATAACAGGAATAGTTTATAAATATTTTTTTTACCTACGTGACTTTACCGAATAGAACCAAAGAGTATGGATCCTTGCAGTCACGAAAGCTTCAAATCTAGAATAGTTTATACTCTTTGGTTCTTTCGGTAAAGTCACGTAGGTATAAAATAAAATAAATCACGACGTTTCGGGCGCGACACCCGCGTCCGTCATCGGGTGGGAAAGCGTGGCCTGCTGCTGTGGCAGACTTTTAAAAGAGGCCAGAGAGGACACCTTTTAAAACAGTCTACCACAGCAGCGGGCCACGCTTTCCCACCCGATGACGGACGCTGGTGTCGCGCCCGAAAACGTCGTGATTTAATTTATTCTATACCTACGTGACTTTACCGAAAGAACCAATGAGTATGGATTCCTGCAGTCACGAAAGCTTCAAATCCAGAAAGGAATCGTTTAGTTTACGTAGCTTGCGTGCACACAGGAAGGTGGTGTATCTCAGCATGTTCTGGGGAATGAACCCCAAGCATGTCCAGGTGACGGCACCGTAGCAAGCCGAGACTCGCGCTGCTCTTTACGTGCCACATTTTTCTGGGTGCCGCTCCTCGCTAACGGCGCTTGCCCGCCACCGATATTGTCGTCTGTCACGGGCTTTAAGAGGGGCTGCTGCTGCTTTGGGGTGGAGTTGCATTGTCTTGTGCGATTAGTTCCTGCGCTCGTGCAATCGCATTTGGATCCGTGTGTACGTGTGCATATTTCGCTGCGTGTATCGTCAATGAGATAAGAGGTGGCCACACTTACCTGTCTGTGTCCGTGCCTGCCCTATAATAGGCGCTCGCTAACGGCACTCTTTAAGGAGGCTAGCTACGCGCGGGGTCGTTGGTTCTGTATGCATACACGTGTGTGTATGTGTGTGTGTGGAACGGTGGTGCAATGGTTAGCGTATTAAAATACTTTACCAGGCATTCCCCTAAAATGTTGAACGTTGAGCCAACGTTTGCCCAACGGTTGCAATCACATGCCAACGTTGTACCGACTTTGTGTGTTGACTGGGATGGGTTTGATTCCTCCCAACTAGGTAATTTCGAACGCAAGTGGTGTCAGAACCTGGCCTAGATGTTCCAATGGTTGACTCGGTTTTAAATGAGTGCTCCGCGCGGTTCGCGAACGCCTGCACTGGGGAGACAAAGGCGGCCGGGTGTGGTATTAGCCACACCACCAAGCGTTGGAGCAATGGTAAACCTGACGAGTTCGATTCCCGGCCACGACGAACATCAGTGTCGAGTGGTGCCTGAACCGGTCCCGGGCACCCTACTGCCCCTCCGCCTCTTAAACCTGTACTGACCGGCGTGGTGAAGTATGGCCAAACAACCCTATAACTGTCGAGACCCTCATCTAGCAGTGGATTGAAAAAGGGCTGCACGAGGCATGTAACGAGTAATCGTCATTACGTAATCGACTAGAATGATCCAACGGATTACGTTTACTTCCGAGTGTCACTGATCATCGGGAGGGTAATAAACGAAATGTTTCACCCTGCAAGCAAACGATCTGTGAATTGGATGATATATTCGCGGGTGAGCACGGGGGGGGGGGGGGTTCACGGCCGATGATTCAATTTACAGGCGACGTTTCGCGCAATGGCCCTCATCCAATAATGGCTGTCTACGTAGAAAGCGACGTTTTGTATGTAAGAGGAGAAACGTCGCGCCTTTTTTTCTATTACACGCTTTTTTATTAACTCACTCTGTCTGTTGTTGTATCCTCAAATGTTGTAACTCAATTTTAACCCACTTCCCAACGTGGTATCGACTGCAAATTTGGTATACGTATGTCATACTGATGACAATATATTCTATCGTTAAAAATAAACATTATTTTTATATGTTATGTTTCGGCTTGGGTCTAATTGTCCACGCTCAACTGACGTTGACTGTAAATCACCACCACCCCCTTACGTTATGGCAAGCTTCGGGGCCACTTCCTGGAGTCGTGGAGTTCTGCCATTACCAGTACGGTACATTTCATGAAAACTTGTTTAAAATAAACTTTTTTTTAAAATATGACTTATGTTTTGTTTCCATTTAAGGCCACGGTTTTGTTTGGCGAATGTGCTGAGGTTTTTGTTAGTTGTGCTTGGGCACCACCGCCAACGCAGCATCACCGAATAATTTGTTCGATTTGAGAAAGGATTATATATTTTGCCTCGTATTTTTCTGGCTCGTTTGTATTATTGTACATTACTGCAATCGTCTATGTTATTTGTGCCATCTCGTTTCGGCTGTGTCCCCGCGTATGCGTGTCGGGGTTTCTCCGGTATGCTCCCGTGTAAAGCCAAACACTCGTTGATAGAATTGTCCAAAAATCCCAATTCATCAGAACCCTCGTGTCCCAATCTCGAGACTGAGGCTTTCATGGCTGGATATTTTAATGCGAGGGCCCAGGGGTGCGGTGGATAGGGGATGTGGTGCCTGGGGGTTGAGTGGCTGGGGTGAGGGGGTTGTGGGGTGACTTGGCTGGGGGTGTGTGGTGGTAGCTAAGGGGTGGAGTGGCTTTGGAAATCACCGCACGAAGCCCTCCAAATTTGCAGCTATTGTGAAACCACAATTTTGATGGGCATCCTAATCACTGCCATCACGGCCACCACATACAACGATCCCCCCGGTCAACTGTAGTCTCAACAGGCTGTCGGGGCAAGTACCGTTAGCGAGCACCAATTAACGCTGGCACGGCACACGAGGGGGTAGCACCACGCCCGGTCACCTTTGTCTCCCTAGTGGCGATGTTTACACATGGGACCAGGCACCAATTAAAGGCTGGGTCGACCTCGGGGGAGGCGCAGGACCGCTTCAGATGAGCCTCACTGGTGTTGGTTGTTGACCGTGAACGGGAATCGAACTCGGGTGGCCGGGTTCGTAGCGCCGCACGCGAACCGTTGCGTCACCGCTCCCCATCACCACCACCAACATCGATTGGGGAATGCAAATGTCGCTCATGCTGCCTCTGATCACCCAATTGCCTGTGGCACACTTGCACCATTGATATATAGAGAGATATTTACATAGTTTGCCTGACGATGCTACCGTTGCGTAACTTGCGTTACATAAACACTGTACACGAAATAATTTAAGATAACTGTTGCATACTTTTGACTTGACGATTCCACGTGTTCCTTTGTTGAACTCCCCCGCAAAGCGCCCGCTTTGATAGAATACCCGGCACTGCGCGGGGAAGTTCTCGACAACAACAAAAAAATCGCTATACGTGGACATTACATTACAGCCGTCATTCGTTTCATCGACATCTCCACCACCACCACCGTCTTCTCTATACTGTATCCGGATCATGAGAGCCTCTCAGGACGAATCGTTGCGTTGTCGGTGGCTGCGTTGCTTGAGAATTCTTAAGAATACCTGCGCCACGTGTGAACGGTGCGAATTGAGACGTCGCAATCACTGCTGAGGTGTCCACTTCCCTCCGCTGGTGCGAGTTCGGCTGCTTATCCCCCTTCCCGAGTTGCAGCAGCTGTCCGATGCAAATTGTTGACTCGTTGTTGTAGGTGGCATTTTGCCTCGGGGTCGCTGGGTTGGTTGGTGGGGGCTTGATTTAAAATGTATTTAGAACATTTGCAGGGCATTCCATGCAGGGCTGTTCCCTTACATGCTACGCTACATTTAAACAAAATGTGACCGACGAGGCATGCGCAGGATGTAAGAGACGGACAAATACAAACGGTAGACAAAAATAATCAATTCTTGAAAATAATTACGATTTCATAGCGTGACAAATTCATCGAACTGTGGAGGTGGGGGGGTGATTCGTTCACATCCTCAGGAACACATGTGCGTGTCACATTGTGTGAACCGGTCATGGGCCTTCCCCTAAGTCGACTCAGCCTCAAATCACTACCTGGTGCAGTATGTAAGCATCACCACTGGGGAGACAAAGGCGGCCGGGCGTCGTACTGGCCACCCATCTCCTCGTGTGCATTCATTGGTCCTCGCGAACAGCACTTGCCCCAACAGCATGTTTAGGCTATACGGGGGATCTTTGCCTTTGTGTGCATACGTGCAGAGATGTGTGATATAATGTCTAACATGTGTACAGCCTGTTGTCAATCCACTGCTGGATGAGGGCCTCGTCACGTTGTGCGGGTCTGCCTTTGGCATAAAAATGTTGTAAATACCCGGGGATGCTAAGCTAAACAATGCCCCAGCCATCCCCCTACTTAGTGACATCGTTCATCGGCCTTTTAAGACCCGACGCTGTCTTTGTCATGGATGGGGGTGGGGTGAGCCGTCCAATGGAGATTGCCCACTCTAAATGTGCATGGCATGTGCACACAGCCACACACGTGCTATGTGTACCTTTGTGTTCCACCCCGAGTGAGAATGTTAGCTCAGGGTGGACTCATTAGCCAACCCACGGCGCTTAGATGAGTTCTCGTGATTAAGCATCGCGATTCGACTGAAACATCTATCATTGAATTTACATTACGGTGAATGTAACACCGCTAGTTGCTACAGGGGTCACGTTAGCCCATTGCATAGAGCATATACAGATTGAAAAACATTGGTTCTTATGTGATTATCGATATGAACCGATGAAGAATCGTTACACCAGCACCCGCCCTGCATATGACTGCTGCGCCACGGTGGCGAGACGTTAACTACCTCGCCTACTATACAGGAACTCCTGGGTTCGATACCGGCCCCGACGCCTTTATATATTGGAGTTTGCATGTTCTTCCTGTGGTCGCTTGGATGTTTTTCCTTGTCCTCCAGTTTTTCCCTCCACATTTAGAATCAACATACGTTTATAGTATTTGTAATCAATTTCCACATTGAGCCACTTTGTTGGGCTTTCATTTGTGGCCAGGTCGCTTCTGAAAAAGAGCTATACAGGATAGCTCAGTGGGCCTTACCTGGAAAAAAATAATATAGTTTAGCTTTCGACTCCGTTGCTAATGACATTTTTAAAAAATACATTAAAATATCACCATTACTCTGCTGCAATGTCAAAAAACCGCCCCTTTAATGTATGGGCACATGGAGTGGCCAGGACATGAGCCCTGTTCCCGACAAACATCTCCCAGCTCGAAATAGCAGCGAGCCGATCCTCCCTCCCCCCGCCACGAATCTGATGCAACCACAAACCCGACTCGCAACACACTGGGTCACCACTGAGAAGCACGAGAACCGAGATGAGGTGGCCGAGTGGCTCGGCGGTTGGTGCCGCGATTCGGCACCGCTTACATCCTGGATTCCAATCTGGGTGTCGGCCAACGGTTGACAAACTGGAATTTTCAAGTGGTGCGAGTTGATGGTCTCAGGTTTGATCACCAGTGACGGCACAAAAACAAATAATCATGCTGAATTAGGGTTCTGAGTGATACATTGCAGCTTAAATGTACAAATATCGGGTTGACTGCCATGTGACAGTGCATATGTGGGAAAGTGCATCTCACTTTAAGTGAATACGAGGTCACTTGAAGGTACATTAATAATTTATCCAGGGAAGCCACACTCAAGTCGTTTGACTTGTTTTCAGGAAAGTCCTGAATTGGGTTTTAATTTTTTAATATTTTCAGCCAATTAATGAGTATACAATTGGGAGGAACCCCACGCATAAGGGGGCAACGCTCTATTCCCGTACAGATGGAAACAGATGGCGATTCGTCAACTTTCTGTACTGCTTTTTAGCGAGCAAAAGTATGGCACCTCGACCCCCATCTTAGACGTAGTTCTGCGTTATCTCATTCAGCAGGCCGTTTTATAGAGCACGAGGTGATGTAAGAGTTCCATGTGGCAATGTATTCATTTCATGATATGCAGGTAGCACCATTTTTGTTATGCAATTCGAAGAAAAGACCAAAGCATTATTTTAATAATAGTAACATAATTCAACTCTACAACAAAAATCTAAATTGCCACAATGAGCTCTGTAAACATGGATGCGCACTGCCTGTAACGTCAGGTCACGTGTTTATTGTTGGAGTGTACCATGCATCGAAAATGTGAATAAAGATCATCTAAAAACATCACATTTTTACACCTTGAGAGTGACTTCCCATTTTCCAAAATTAATGTTTCTTCTGACACAGCCAATGGCATCGGTGTATTTCGCGACAGAATCACTTTTAAAAGCCTCCCTCAGTGGATGGATTGATCGCATATGGCAAACTGATTTGTATTCACTGCACCCTAAATGCGTATACCATTGATTCACCTTGCGAAGATGACACGTTCTTTTTTCTGAAGGCACAGACACTGCTGCGTATACATGTTTACGGTTGAGCTGCTGTGAAGCTCTCCACTGTTTTCGGGTCATACCGCGTGTTGATCGGCTCGATGTCCGACGTTTCGCTTCGCATGCTGTACAACCTGAATGCACAGCGGAGAGGACGTATACAATTGTATTCATCCCATAGGTTATTCAATCGTTGATTGAATGAGCAGCACTTATTTCCATGAATATAGTGAATTGGAAACGTCGTAACGCTACTCGCTATGGAAGTAAGATCAAAGTCTTGGCATGGGCTTGGAAACGTGGAAAATAGAAGACAGCTGGGGCATCTTCCCCCAACAGTTTTCGGATGGGGGTAGGAGAGAGCAAGCCATACGTTGTACCCCTCAATAACTTGACTGGGTGGCACAGTGAACACCAAAACTCTGAACAAAAAGTGAGAATTGGCTGTCCAAGCGCCAAAGGTGGGGTGTGGGTAGGGTTACACTTCACGAGTACAATACAATAATGAATTCACATCGTGTACAAATGCGACCACATCTCAAGACTGTACAGCCACAGTGGATACATTTGAAAGCGGGAATAAAGGCAGTCGGTCTTAGGCAGAGGATAAAAAGAGGGCTTGAGGCTGGACTTGAACAGGGGCAGAGAGATTGTCGTACGGATGGATGGGGGGTGGGAGTTGCAGACTATACAGAGAGCAGAGGGGAACGAGCGACCACCCACCGAGTTAGAATGAGGGTTAGTGGAGGGTTGGGTAGGAATGATTGGTTAGTTCGGGGGTGAATAAGTACTCGCGGATAGTTGAAGTTGGTTATCTTTGGGCGAGGTAGCACCCATGGCTGGTTGTCTGGTTGACCAGTGTGCGCCACCCACACGTTTTGTGTTACTCCTTCCCATTGCCAGACATCACCGACCTCACCTTTTCAGTTTTTGTGGCCACTTCTCGCCCGGTGTTTACAGTGAAACCACTTTGACTGGGCCCCCTTGGCTAATCGACACGAGCTCTCATTCCCGCTCGTCCTCAGACAACTTCACGGTCACTTCCATGCGCTGCTGGGGTAATGTGGGGCTTGGGTCCTTCAGGATCCCTGACGGCGGTGTTGGGGACAAGGCGCACCAACTGCGCAGGGCCAACTGCCTCTGCTGTGCGCCACAAATCATTTACGAGCTCTTACAGTATCAACTACACGCGCCTCGCGCTGCCCCTGCATCTCGACAGTCGGACTGAGGCTACCGCCGTGGCAATGATGATGAGGGATACCGTTTTGTTGAGAAGGGAGCTTGAAGGTGAGCAGCCCTTGTTGTGTCGGTTGCTGTTGTGCAGGGGAGGTGTGGAGGTGGCGGTTGTTAAAAGTTTGTCAGTGAGGTTGCCAGGGTTATTTTTGTTTTAAGTGGGAGAGGCATAAAAGAAATTGGTTTTGGCACGAACACAACAAACGCTATTGCCAGTACAAATAGGGGTGTGCACTTGATCGGGTAAACACAGCCCTTTTTGTCAAACGACTGATGGATGATGGCCTCCCCGGGTCGTGAGGGTTATTTGATGCCGCGGACCTAACGGGAGGTGTACACTTGCTGTGCCCATACACACGTGTGCTCAAACTAGCGATGGGCCAGCGCTTGTTCATTTAGCTAGCGGTGGCAATTCCACATTCCCATGGCATGGCCAGTATTTCATAGGATGCCCCACAGTTTACTTCCCACCAAATGGTACCAATTTTATCGACCACAGATGCGTGGCGATGGTGGTCACGATGGGCCGAGTCAACCCTCAACTGGGATGAGCAACGAGACACGAGAAGTTTAATTGATTCATGTTCACACGCGTGGACAGGTGGCACTGTCGTGATTGGCACCGTGGCCACATCACGGGTGTGGGTATGGGTATGCGGTGTGACTGGAGTGTGGGGAGTGGGTACGGAGTGTGGACTATTGGGTGCGGGCAGTGGGATGTGGGGGTGTATGGGTGGGGGTGTATGGGGTGTGGGGAATGGAATGAATGGGATGCGAGTGTGAATTGCTGGGAGTGGGTATGTGGTGAGAGAGTGGGAATGGGGAGTGGGTTTGGGGCGTGAATGTGGGTTGTAGGGTATGGGGAATGGGGTGTGAGTGTGGGCGGTGGGTATGGTGTGTGAGGTGAGTATGGGGAGTGAGTGTGGGGAGTGGGATATGGGGTGTGGGAGTGGACTGTGGAATCTGGGGTGCCGGCATGGCCGACTTGAGGGGTGTGCGACCGCACAGGGCGCTGCGATAGGGGGGCCAACATCGAAGTCTTATTTTGCCTCTTTATAGGCAGTTGCCAAATTCTCAGTGCCGAAAAAACACAAAAAGGTATATAAGTTAACTTATAAATTGTTAGGTCTTTTGTTAATCTGCGAGGGACTGTATTTCTTATGCGCAAAATCCTGTCGGGTGTTTTTAGTGATTAAAACAAATTAACCAAATGCACACTGACACATGAAATACATATACACGCAAACTGAGATACAAGCACACACAACCGACATTCACCACGAAGTGGCGGTGATGTCATCACGGCGCTTGTGCCAGGATAGGTGCACTTTGGGGCCACGTGAAGTGTCAAGGATCGCTGGCAGATCACGTGGCAGACTCAGGTACCATGGGTTGCCTGAAATGACTAACGGATGCGCTGTCTCCCTCTTCTGCCATCTTTCTGCGTTTTAATCGCCCGGCACTCCGCCCTCTGTTGTTGCTGGAGGACGACTGCCTCCAACTGCCCAATAACATCTTTCGTGAACCTCCTCCATAGAGGCCGATCTTGACTCCACTGGTACCAGTCTTCAGCAAGTCCATTCAGCTCCACATTCTCCCGTACTTTATCAGCCCATCTCCTCTCCAGCTCACGTCGCGCCCCTTTAGCACCCTCTAACCGACCAAACAAATCCTGCTTGGACATGCGGTGGCTGGGCATGCGGTCTACATGACCCAAGCAATGCAGCCTTGCCTGTCGGAGGAGCTCACTGATGGGACTGTGACCAAATCTTACAAGGATCTGAACTCCTCACACAATCCAGTCAGGTTAAACCCAGGATGGATCGTGGGCAGGTCAGCCTAAATGTTTCAAACCGACGTTGATGTTCCTTCAAAAGGGTCCACGTTTCACAAACACAGGTGAGGGCGTAACTGTGGCTGAGAGGACATGGAGCTTTGTATGGAGCGATAGCCCAGGTAGCTTCCACACATTACACAGCTGGTGCAAAGATAACGCCACTCGACTGATTCAGCTCCATACAAAAATGAGGCTGGTTATAAGCACACTGCCCAGATATGGAAAGTGCTCTTTTCTTTCCACAACTGCCCCAGACATATATATGTAGATGTATACACATATAGAGATGCATGCATGCACACTGATACATACACGCACATACATATGCACACACACGACAAAGATCTCCCATTTGGCCTTAAAGACACGGATAAGCGCTGTTATCGCACAAAAAATGTTTTAACACCAATCAAGTAAAAGTTGTAACATCCATAATATACCATTAGACCGCCTTTCCCAATACCAAAATGTAATAATAGGGTTTTTCCCCTTTTTCTGGCAACAAAACTGAAACTTTTTTACAAGGATTCATGTCTGCATTAACCACAATACCTGCAGTCAAAATGCAAACAAAAAACATACGATGATAATATATGCATTGTCCTTGAAACTGATTGGTCCACACCAAGGGACGGCTTTCTATTGAGCCTCGACCCAATTGGTGCTCGACCACATGACGCCAAAAAGCGTCAAAAAGCATCATCTGGTCGAGCACCAATTGGGTCGAGGCTCAAAAGAAAGCCGTCCCTTGGTGTGGACCAATCAGTTTCAAGGACAATGCATATATTATCATAGTATGTTTTTTGTTTGCATTTTGACTGCAGGTATTGTGGTTAATGCAGACATGAATCCTTGTAAAAAGGTTTCAGTTTTTGTTGCCAGAAAAAAGGGGAAAAACCCTATTATTATTAATAATCCAAAATATAGTGCATCACAAACTGTTCAAATCGAATCCCTCATATCGCACTCTCGTATAACAGTGCACAACTAAAACAAGTAACGAATGATTTTGGTTACATTGACACAAGAAAAAGATAAAAAAATGGGATGAACCTGACATTCAACAACTGCAATTTCTTCACCCTTTTGAGAATTTAGCAACAGGCTGAGAGCAGGGAGAGCATATCCCCAAAATCATGTGACCCAGGTTGTGGGCGGGGTGGAGTGTGGGGTGGCAGCAGCACGGGGTGTGTGGGTGGCACACACGTGCGTGTGCGCAGGTGGATGAGATACCAGACGTTGCCTCGCCCAGGGAGCCATCTCTGGACGACACCCCCGAGTCCCTGGCGTAGAACAGTCACCGCCACACAGAGAAACCTTGCTGAGGCCCGACCGGGCAGAACTGTTAATAAACTCTCTTAGGTACACATATGTTGATGAGGGCCATGCGGCGAAGACAATCAGACAGGCAGTTACCCTCACTCCAAAACAACAACCTCCAATACCCATCGAAAAAAGACGGTCACTGCATCGCACGCTTTCAGATGCGCTTCTGTTGCCGTCTGGAATGCTCTTCCGATATGAGGAAGCCATTGGCGCTATGCACTTTAAAATCTAGATTGAAAACTCATGTCTTTAAAACTGGCTTTTTGTGATTCGTTTGTTGGCCTTGCCCTGCACCTCCAATTAGTATGGTTGGCTACGTATGGTGCGAAAGAAGTTCAACATACATACAAGACCCCTCCAGTTAAAGAGCCCTTAATCTCACCTCCCCGCCAGAACGTTCCACACATTACCCCTACTCAGTACCCCCCCCCCCCACTCAGTACCGAGGCGGGGTCAATCATGGCCATAACACGGGGATACAGTGGACAACACAGGTACCATCGCCACTGAGACTTTCATGAAGCGCGGCGATGCAGTCTGGATAGAGCAGGAGGCCCGCTCCGGCCGCCTGTCATCAGTGAGCGGAAACGTTCCGATGGGTGAGGGAGGTGAAGTATAGGGGGGTTGTAACCATATTTCAATTCTCACACGTTAATTTGTCACTTTTTGGGCTGTCATAAAGCAACGACATTGCACCGTTATTTATTGGGATCACGGCTCAATCGCCGCCACGATAATTCTGGGAGTGCAAAATTTATTGTTTCGTTTCTATTAGGGTCAGGAAGGAGGGTGAAATAATGCTTGGGGGTGGGGTTAGTTAGGATTTGCTCCCTTGTCTCGTAAAAAGCCCTTTCCCGTGACAGCAACTTGAGAGACAAAATGTGATTTTTGATCAGTCAACGGCTCAGTATACTGATATTTAAACTAGAGCGTGGTTGCCAATGTCTGCATGCGTGTTTGAGAGCGCGCTACTCGTAAGTGTAGGTCGGTGCACATGCTGGACTGTGGGACGGAGCGATCGCACGTGCGGCGGTCAGCACGTGCGGCGGTCAGCACGTGTAGTTGAGCGGCCGCGGCGTCATGAAGCGAGAGACCATCTCGTCGGTGACGCTGCGCCGCCGCTCTTGGTGCGCCGCCACCAACGGCTGCAGCACACTGATGAGCTCCTGCTTGAGCTCGCCCGTGAGCATGGCACCGCTCGTGTAGTCCTGCACCCCCAACGCAGTGGCCACCGCAGTCAGCCCCAACGCGTGACAACAACAACGCTACCTCAAACGCGCAATGCACACGGAACGGCCGCCACCGATCATGCTGCACCGTTCACAAGAGAGCCGGACCGGGCAGTGTAGCGTGGTCGGCATGTGCCTCGGTGCAAGGAAAGAAATAGGGCGCCCTGATCAATTTATTTCCCTTTTCGGCGCCCAGGTACAAGACCCCTCTGATACATGGACCCCAGTGCAGTTGCAGCACCTGCACACTCGATAGCTGCACCAATGGCCGCACTGCTTGGCTTGCATGATATGTGTCGTAAATGTGGACCAGAGGTTATGGCCGTGGCTGTTTGCCGACTGCTTGCCGTGTGACACGGTTGTTAGGGATTGATGGTGTCAAGTTTGTAATGGAATGCCAAGCATTATTCAAACGACTGAAAGCCTGATGTGATACTTGAGCCAGGCTGATACAGTTAGGAATAACGATGGCTGAATTTACAATGTCCCCTTTCGTGTCTCTAAAAAGGGAACACTGAATTTGGCACCTAATGTATGAACCCCGCTGGCAGCCGATGCTGAAATGAGACAATTTCAACCGAGAAGATGGATTCTGGCTTAGCAATCATTGGAAGGATTTGATAAACCATTTCAGGTCTTACTTGATTGTTCACGCTTACGGTGGCTTTCAGCCAGCATACATTAATTTTTCGTCTCCCCCCTCCTCTTTTCAGAACATAGATGGACTCGTCCTTCTAAACAAACTGCCAAATCGCTGCCCGTGGTGCTAACGTTTTTTAAAAATAAATAAAAACACCGCCTAAAAATAAATAAATGCAAACCGCCACTACTTGCCGTTGGTTTTCACACCTGATGATGACCGTTTGTGTTATGGCCGAAACGTCGTGAGATTTTTTTATTGTTGTATATATATTTTATGATTTTATTGTTTCCCTTCAACGTGACTTTACCGAAAGAGCTAAGAATATGAATTACTGCAGTCACGAAAGCTTCAAGTCAAAAATGAGACTATGTTGGTGAAGCCAGGAAGTTACAGCTGATCCTTTATGGCAACATAATCGATCTCCCACCCACTAGAAAAGAGCTGAGGTCAACAGAATGGCAGTAGCTGCAGATTCATGACAATCTTCAACGGCAGTAAACTATCTACATACCAAACCTAAAAAATTAACAGTCCTTGCATATACAAATTTAGGCTGAGTGTCCAGGGCTCACATGCACTTCCAGCTGTGATGTCACTCGTGTGCTACAATCGTGCTTCTGGAAGTCACTTTATATATTTTTCCTCCAATACACAGTGCATACATTTCAACCCTGGGTTAACCTCATACATTGAGCAAAGCTGCCACATGGGGTGTTACAAGCAGTTTTGCAGATTCAGTGTACACTTAATTAGTAAACTGGCAAAAGTGGGCAGTTGTAATTCACAAGTTGTGGTTTCAGGTGACAAGGGAACACAGGGAGCCCATATCTCAATCTATATCAACATGGCCAATATCTTTGCCATTTGCTCCACCTGCTGTAATTATACAGAAAAGCACACTAAATCTCATTGTGGATGGCTCTCGCATCTCCACTACGGGCAGCGTCTCACGCGACGGAGAGGATGCACTGGCCAGCGGGGGCGGTACAGGGTGGGAAGGTTGAACTCGCCTTGCGGATTTGCTCCAGCCGCTCGTCGTCCTCCAGGAAAAAGGTGAGGTACATGTAGCACACGTCCACCTCCACGTTTCCACCCAGCTTCCGGTGCTCTTCGATCGTGTCGCGGCCACCGGAAAACGCGTGCTTGTTCACCTGCGCACACGGTGGCGTGGGTAATTGCCAGCCCAAGCCATCGCGCGACGCTTATGTCACCCCACCACGGCACATTGTCCAGGTGCATTGCTGTGGCTGCAGAAGTGAGTGACGCTACTTGAGACAGGGCTCACCTCTGTGATTTTTTTGGTTTTACAAGCACGGCCACATTTTTACTGCTTCATTATATCAACGACGATGACAGCCGTTATCCTCTGCTAACTAGGCATGTGAGCATGCGTCAATTACAATACATTTCTGCATAATCAATGCACGCATCAAATCGCCCAGGTGTGCATTAATTGTTTACGGTTTATGCAGATGACATGCTATTACATTTAGGCCAATGGAGCAAAACTTAACTAAACGAGACGGAACATATGAGAAATGATCTAAAACGAGACAGTAAAAACGACACAGGACAATGTGACAAGTCAGCAAATCGTGGAGATAATTGAATTCTTGCCATGCCTGGTGCATGGCAAGAATTCCCCCCCTGGGCAAATGAACAACTGGTCGTAAACAATGCCCCTTTATACTTGACTGTACTGTATCCTTCGTTCCACTGTGTAGAGACCAAGCCTCGTCAATGCCTGCGGGGCCGTACGCCCATGAGGAGCAACAACGCAACAATGGATGCGTAGCCCGGCGATTAGCAACAGGCAGCTGCCCCCAATGTGGTGGTGGTCGTGGGTTTTTTTGGTGCATTCCGCATTCCCGTGTGTCATGCGCCGGTGTCCGGATCCGGCCGGGCAGCTCTGTCAAACTGCAGCCCACGGACCTTGCTCTTGATCTGCTTGGCCGTGTCGGTGAGGAAGATGGACGAGTTGGGGTCGCTAGCGCTCATCTTGGTCTGCGCGCCCTGTAGCGCGGGGAAGAAGCTGCAGTGCAGCAGCGCGGGTTTGGGATAGCCGATGCGTGGAGCGACATCACGCGTCATCCGAAAATACGGGTCCTGTGGGAGCCACATATGCATGCACAAAGACAAAGATCCTCCGTATGGTCGTTTCTCAACCAACTGTGCATGCAGTTTGTGGCTGCTCTGCTTCAACACTGTTTCGTTACTCTTGTCACGTCATATCATTCTTGCCATTCTTCTGTAACACTAAGTCTCAAACAGCTCTATACATATGCAGTACAGCTGTATAGCCCCAAAAGACTGTTGCAAATGCTGCTAGCGAGCACCTGTCAAGGCCTACACGGCATACGAGGAGGTAGGTGGCCAGCACCATGCCCGGCGCACACACACACAGCTTGAGTGCAGTTTTGTCATTGGCAGCGTCAGCAGTAGTACACTTCCGCAGACATTTCATTCATATTCAGCAAGGTGAAAAGCCACTGAGATTTATCATCTATTTTACAATAAACTTGGATAAAATCATCGTTGTTATATAAGTTTGCATGTATATCCCTTGTGCAAAGCCACTGCTGGTGGAAGTCGTGCTGTGTTCCTATATAAAACCCCTCCCTTGATCCCTTAACCATCTGCCCGACCTGATCAATGCCGCACGGGATGAGGCACTGCACGTCAGTCCGGGCACCAAAGATGTGAGGGAAGGAGCTGCTGAAGGAGGGAGCTGCCTGCACAGCCGGGAAACTGATCTTACCTGTGGAGACATGAGCACCAACATCATCATCATCGCTACCACCATTACAAATCATTACCAGATACCATCAACCTATGATCATCACCACCATCGTCACAGTATCGCTGCACTGACATAAATACCAAAACACCACCATCACCAATATCACCATCCAAGCATCAACTTCTTCCCGAGACAATCATTATCAAATAACCACCATGCACGCTATCAATACTACTGCACGATTAACATGGCACCATCGCTGTCATCAACACCAGCACAACCAAGCACTCTATACCACGATCACTGTCACACAACCACCGTTTCGAACAACACCACTACCACCATTACTGCATATCAATATGGGTTTTTGCTGGAGCTGATTTACATGCGTAGGGTTCTGTATTGTTAGTTTTTCTACTCGCAAATTACGACAGCTGCCCCCACTTTACCGATGCAGTCGCTGTCTCCGAAGCCGAAGATGCCCTTGACTTGGTTGAACGTCACGTGCTTCTGCACCTTAACCACGTTCATGTAGAACTCTTTTGATTGCCTTTAAGGGACACACGCATGCACTTTTTACAGCAACAGTAAATAAACGTAACAATTCACAATCAAGAGCTAAAGTCTGCGTCAAGCAGTGGAACCTACAAATGAATAAAATTATATCCTATTCCAGAACATGGCCAATTCTTCACCAGTCACAAGTGTGCTCAATAATATTTGGCTACCTTTTCTGAGGCTCAACAATTTCTCACACAGTCCAAAGAGCCCTTACAACCATAGCTGCCTCTAAAACTAACACGCTTAGCATTTAAGTAAAAAAAAATACACTGCTCTAAAAAATATTTCCACCCATCAGAATTTTAGAGTTGCCCATGCAGAGTGGTAATGGGCCAAGTTAATTCATGGGAATGCCCATAACTACATGTGGGAGAAAGGTAACAGATAAGGTTGAGGTTAATGTTTAGGCTCAGGCTCCCAATTAGCCACAGCACTTTTTCATGTACTTCTGGTGGAGGGCCTCTTCATATGGTGCAGATCATGGGGGTTACTTGACCATACGTCACCACGCGGCCCAGTGTGGTTTGGTGAAGGTGGGGAGCACAGACATTAAAGCAGGAGAGTATAATCATACACTTTGTTGTACTGCTCTCTGCTGACCAAATCACCCAAAATGATCGAAATTTTAAGAAGCTAAGCAGGGTTGAAACTCGGATACTACTTACATGGGTGACCACCGTGAACAAAATAGGCATTTTAGGCTGCTGCGGAGAGTGTTATTTTCATTAGGAGCAGCAATTCAACCGATGTACACACTTACAATGGAACAAACTTTCCCTTGGCTAAGACCGTGTTCAGCAAATCGCCTCACCCCATGTACTCCAGGTCGGAGAAGATGAAGGTCTTGTTGATGTCAAAGCCACATGCGATGATGTCTCGGCTGTTCTCGTGAGCGAGCCTGTTCGCTTCCTCCAGTTCCATGTCCTTCCACAGGTATTTCTCGTCGTCCGTCAGCTGGATGACCAGTGGAACGTTGAACGTTTCCTGCAGCCACCTGCCAAGGACAGTCGCCATTGCCTTCACTCATTGGCATGCAATGCTCTTAGAAAAACATGTACTTTTACTCCTGCCCGAGTGTTATGCAAGTCCTTAGAGTACGAACCAAAAGTGCTCGTCAAGAACTGTAGTTTGGCATGTGTGTATAAATAAACTATTCTTTAAAAAAACGTTTTGCTGTTTTGGAAACGGCCAAGGAAGCTCAGAAGACAGTCTTCAAATGACACTGCCGAGATCCTAGAATTGGATCGAGGTGAAACCAGTTTTTCAAGGGTGGTGATTTATTGATTTCTAACTATCATATAATAATTTAAACGTGTAACATGCTCAGTATTCACTCACTCTAGAAGACAAAGAACGACTCAGAGGTGCGTGGAGGAACCACAGACACGTAGGAAGGAAGTGACAAGTGAGCCAGTGCCACCAAATGCCCAAGCTCTGCGGTCTTTTATATATTAAGGTGTAATCGACCATTTAACGAGTGTTTCCATCTTGACTTAAAGCTTTCGTGACTGCAGGAATTCAAAGAATACGAGTGTTTCCATGTGCGATAAACCCCACATGTTTGAGGGGAAAAGAACAATCCCATATAGATGGAACAGGTATAGTCCACATTTTTGCTGTACTGCATTCTCCTGGAGAGCAAGGGTACAGCACGTCAAGGCCCACAGGAAAAGAGTATTACAACATGTGTGCAAGCCACTAACCCTCGCCTCCAAAGTGGTGATTACAGGCATGTGCCACCTCTGCCCAGCGGTTTATTATTGTTATCAGGTCTAACAATCATTTTTTTATGTGACTGTTGTTGTAGGGCTTGTGGAAATGTGCTCCCTACCGTGTAACCACCTCAGTTCCTCTTTTTAATAGTAATATCTCTTTTCTGTTTGTGTGCATACACGTCATCTGCCAGTGGTCATACGGATCAAGCGATGTGTCCAAGCAGAGTCCCGGTCACGTACTGGGTGAATATGAAGGAGATGAGGTGGCCGACGTGCATGGCGTCCGACGACGGCCCACGCCCCGTGTACAAGAAGAACGGCTTCTTGGCCTCGTACGCGTCCAGCAGTTGGTGCATGTCCCTGCGAGGGGTTAAGACTGCGGTCAGCGGTAATACCTGCGTTATCCATTTCGGGTTTCAAGGTGTATTATTAACGGGTACTTTCTGTGCCAGAAAACTTTGTTGTTTTGCTGCTCTCATTTGCGAGCCGTGTCAGCACCACTGCACATTCGGATCGATTGAGGTTCACAATACGGTTTGAATTTCAAAGCATCATGATACGAGGTCTAATAAAAATGAGGCTGTAAAGCAGAAGTCATGGGTGCGCCTGCACAGGGGCTGGAACCCCCATCATGGCAGCGCCAGTACCTGTGTGAAAAGAAGATGCCTCGCCGGAGAAAGTGATGCGCCGGTTTTCCAATGACCCGCTCGATCCGGTCGATCAGGTCCTGGTCGATTTTACTGCTCCCGAAGTTGACTGACAGTGGAATACAACCAACATCCGGTAAGAGAACGAACATTTAACCGATACGGGCAAAGTTTTTGCATGGTGGTGGTGCGCAGATGTTGGGGCGTACACCCGTGATCGAGCGTTTTGAAATGGACAGTTTGATCCATCACAAAGATTTGTGAATCTCCAAAAACCTGCTGGGCTGTGAAGTGACTAAGAGATGGTTTCACAGCAAGTAGCTTTTTGAACCTGTGTATGCACCTCTGAGTGCTATCTCCTTATAGGCTTGAGGTTTTTTTTCAAGCTTGCGTCTGTGATTAAACCACTGGTGTGCCGCCACACCTCTACCCCACCGCCGGGAGCCATACCGATGAGTTTGTCGTAGTCGATGCCCTTGGCGCTGGAGGTCTGCACATTCCATGGGTCCACGTGGTCTGTCTCCGCTTCCTGTGCAGCAGGGTCGCTGGGGACCTTGCCGGGTGGGGCGTCAGCCTGGTACTCGTGCCCCGACACTCGCATATACTCCAGCTTCAGCTCCAGCAGCTTCTGTACTGCTCCCTTGACCTCATCCTGGTGGTGACCCATAGTGGCAACAGATACAGAGCTTGGGGTTTTGTCGTACTGACACTGGGAGGAATTAAATGAAGCCCCCTGTTCAATTTCCCCTCCAATCAATGGGCTTGAGTGCAGTTACACAGCCAGCACACTCTACAGCCAAACCACTGAACTAATGATGTTTAAAATGGAACCACCATAACAAATACACTCTTTTTTGTTTATTTAATATATATTCAAATTCGTTGATCAACAATCACAACTATCATTATTGCCATCCCTCTTAAAGTCAAGAAAACAGTTTAGTGCAATTTTTTGACAAAATTGCAAAAAAAGAAATAATTTATGAGTTGTAGTTCGCAATATCCAACATTTTTCTATATGTATCATAGTAATTCAACTTTATGAGGGTTTGAGTAAAAAAATCTGTTTGTTTTTATGTAAAGAGGGAAATCGGGTCAAACTGCATTTTACAAATACACTTGCAGTGCCCACCAATTTCTACAGGATACACGGCTGGGGTGAAGCGTGAAAAAAGTTAAAAAGCGGTCTGCTCTTCCATACCTGGGGCAGATAATTGATAATCCATTCAAACTGTGGCGTTTACACTCCATCTTGCCCTTCTCATGTCACCATGTCAAATAATGCAAGCTAAACTGGGTTGATTCTGGTAAGTACTTGTGTGGGTAAAAAACAGTACTTTCAAGTATTATCGGGTTTCTCCAAATTTTTCGGTTTCCCCTACACGAAACCAGACATGCATGAATGGCATTGGCCAAACATCGCATTGCAGTCAAATGAGTTAGTATTACTTCCCTTAACATGGTTTCACATCCTTGTCAACAAGTTCCAAGGCAGTCATTCCAATGGAAGGATGAGCCTTCTGTACCTTCCATCCTTCTTCTCTTCCCTTACCTTCTGCGCATTCTGTGCCTTGAGGTCTCTCACGACCTCTCCCTGCTCTGACACCCGCTTGTACAGTTCCCCCAGGGACAAGTCATGGGCCGTAGACATCTCGGCCAAAACGAATCACTGCGTCTTAGGAGCTCCTGTCAGAATAAACACAGTGCATGTGTCAATGTGTGCTGGAATGCGTGTGCATATTCATATGTATGTAGGGCGTGCGATAGTGTAGCTACGAACTCGTTGACCAGAGTTCCATTCCCGCTCACGACCAACAGATATGTGTGAGTCACTGCTGTCGGTATCAGCTTTCATGACCAACACCCAAGTACAATTCCAAACGCCACTCGCACCTGACACACAACCAATTCATTGCGACACTTCTAAAACGACCGCCTAAGGTTAACGACTGCCATTCCCTCACCTTGCCTAACTATTGTAGAACCGAAACGACGTGTTTCTTTATTTAATAAGCCAGCACAGGCCGGTTTTTTTGCATTCCCTGCACCACGTTACCATATGGTACAAGTCACGCGAGATTCTATTCTTGTGGCGTAGCGATGCAAATTCACTCGACCAATAATTGTACAGTTGGCTGATGTTTCGGCCAATTACTCAACATATGCCATGTCAAAGTTGTCATATCCCAACAGCCTTCACATTATATTTATATTCTTATATATAATATATTTATATTCTTATATATAATATATACAATATATATTTTAGTATTTTATTGTTTCCCTTCAACGTGACTTTACCGAAAGAGCTAAGAATAAGAATTACTGCAGTCACAAAAGCTTTAAATCAAAATTTAGCCTTCACATTATTTATGGACGGTCATGAATTGGATTACATAGCATTGACTGGGCATAGTAATAATTATTCATTTTGCGCACTTAACATGTTTTTAATGGACATTAGTAGGTAATTCTGAATGGAATGCGTTAATAGTGCTGAATAATTGACACTTAAGTACAGTGGATTTGAATTGGCATTGTATACGAAAAACATTTAACCGACACGTGGAACAATTTCCCATTGACAACCATTAACGTTACACTTAACGAACGAGTTATTAATTCATTTAACTCAACACTTAACACAATTCAGTCAACACACCCAGGCCACGACACCACCCCGACTCGGGCGCGGCCCAAGGCCGTCGTTCTGGGAGTGCTGCCGGGGTTCGGGCGCTGAAACCCGGGCAGTCGGACTAGCCGAGGTCGGTCCCCGTGCCGGGGTCCCGGGGAGGGAATCTTAGTGCCATTGGCCCGGGGTGAACCCCCGTGTACTTCGCGTCCCCGCGTCGCAACTCACCGCTCTCGATCGCCCGGGAGGAACTCTGAAGGCGCTGCTGCTGCTGCTGCCGCCGCCCAGAAACACCAAAGCCGGGTGGTCTCTGCTTGCGTCAGCGGAGTTGAATCGATTCGGCGATTCTCACGGGGCGGTAGAACCTCCCCCATCGAATCGATTCTCTGGCTCCCCAGGCAACTTCGTAAACTTTTGATTTAAAGCTTTCGTGACTGCAGTAATTCATATTCTTAGTTTTTTCGGTAAAGTCACGTTGAAGAGAAACAACAAAATAATAAAATATATATAAAGCAATAAAAAATTCTCACGACGTTTCGACCATAACTCAAACGGTCGTCTTCAGGTGTGTTGGTGACTTTACCGAAAAAACTAAGATTATAACTTCGTTAACTCTTTGGTTCTGTCGGTCAAGTCGCGATGAAATAAAATAAATATAATACGACGTTTCGATTGCAACACAAGCGGTCGTCATCGGGTAGAAAACAAAGCTTGTGAACTTAGAAATACAATGCAATACAACACAGAGAGTCGGCTAACACAACAGTTGATTACGTTCTTCCAAAGATTGCTAAATTTGAGAGACAAAACACAGTAATAAATACATGTTTATTTTAATTCATGTTGTTTTTTTCTGACTTCATGCGAACGAAAAGACACAAATTCGCACGTTTTCTCGTTGAAAAAAAATAGGTCAATTAAAAAATATCATTGCCCTGGTCACAAAAGCAAAGTTTGTGGGGAATAATAGCCATTTTCTGTACTTTGGAGGCATAAGCAATTAGGAAATAACACTTACTACCCAGGAACAAAAAAAAATGTGTTACAGTGTAATGTGCAGTAAGTGTTACTGCATATATAACACCCGTTGTATGTTGTGTATACGTGTATGTCTAATACAAGTACATGAAGACATGCTTATTAAATAATATTGCACAATATTATAATAATAGGGTTATAATCTTAGTTCTTTCGGTAAAGTCACGTTGAAGGGAAACAATAAAATAATATATATAAAACAATAAAAATTCTCACGACGTTTCGACCATAACACAAACGGTCGTCATCAGGTGTGTCGGTCCGTATTAATTAATTTATTTTTTGACGGTGTATTTATTTATAAAACCCGTCAGCACCACGCGCAGCGATTTGGCAGTTTGTTTAGAAGGACTAGTCCATCTATGTTCTGAAAAGAGGAGGGGGGAGACGAAAAATTTAATGTATGCTGTCTGAAAGCCACTGTAAGCGTGAACAATCAATTAAGACCTGAAATGGTTTATCAAATCGTTCCAATGATTGCTAAGCCAGAATCCATCTTCTCAGTTGAAATTGTCTCTGTATTTGTATATGTGGATAGCCTCATGAACGAATCTCTCATGGTAGCCAGATGGCTTGGAGAAGTCAATGTCATATGAACCTACTGAATTATAACAGTGATCTGCCACGGCCGAGGTGTTGGTCATACCGTGTTTAAGGTCTGCTTTGTGTTCACGAATGCGGTCCGAGACATGTCATTTGGTTTCTCCAATGTAACTACTACTACAGAGGCAACTTAGTTTGTAGACACCAGAGTACTGTATGTACAGAATCACATATTTTACAGACGGAACCAGATCACGGATTTTATGTAATGTGTTGAAACGGACCTGGATCTTGTGTTTATTCAAGATTTTGGAGAACTTTTTTTGTGATCCCCGCAATGTAGGGTAAAGTGATGGTTTTGAAAGGCTCCTCAAGAGGGTCCTTCTTCATGGTTTGAGTGATAGCTTTGCGGATTGTATAGTCGGAGTAACCATTAGCCTTAAGAGCTTGGTGTACGTGCTTGAGTTCACTGCCTATGTGTTCCTGGTCGGATATGCATTCGGCTCTATGATACAGAGTCTTGATGAGAGAATTCTTCTGTGATGGATGGTGGTGGGAATCCGGTTTCAGATAAGCATCCGTATGGGTAGCTTTCCTGTAGACAGAGTGGCTCATTGAACCATCAGGTCTCTTTTTAATTAGGACATCCAAAAAAGGTAGCTTGCCATCTTTTTCGACTTCCATGGTAAATCTGATGGCTGGGTGTATGGAATTGATGTGGTCGAAGAATTGGTCTAGAGCAGGCCGGCCATGTGGCCAGATGACAAAAGTGTAATCCACGTACCTCTTCCATAAGGTTGGGCGCAGAGTGGCAGTCTGGATGGCGTCAGTCTCAAATTTCTCCATGAAAATGTTAGCTATAACCGGAGATAGGGGGGAGCCCATTGGGGTGCCCTCAGTTTGTTTGTAGAAAGTTCCATTCCAAGTGAAGTATGTATTGGTTAAACAGTGTCTCACCAGGGGGGGTACCTCAGTGTTTAGTCCTTGATGAACCAAGTCTTCAATGATTGCGATGGTGTCAGGTACAGGAACCTTGGTGAATAAGGAAACTACATCAAAACTGACAAGCAGGTCGTCTGGGGACAGGGAAATACCCTTGATTGTCGATACAGGTGAGTAGAATTTTGTACCGCAGAGGTGGTTTTTCCAGTGAAAGGACGCAGGATAGTATCAACTCCCCGACCTACAAACTGGCTCGTTTTTTGTCTGAATTTCAACCGAGAAGATGGATTCTGGCTTAGCAATCATTGGAAAGATTTGATAAACCATTTCAGGTCTTAATTGATTGTTCACGCTTACAGTGGCTTTCAGACAGCATACATTAAATTTTTCATCTCCCCCTCCTCTTTTCAGAACATAGATGGACTAGTCCTTCTAAATAAAGTGACAAATCGCTGCGCGTGGTGCTAACGTTTTTTTATAAATAAATAAATACACCGTTTAAAAATACATTTATGCAAACCGACACACCTGATGACGACCGTTTGTGTTATGGTCGAAACGTCGTGAGAATTTTTATTGTTTTATATATATTTTATTATTTTATTGTTTCCCTTCAACGTGACTTTACCGAAAGAACTAAGAATATGAATTACTGCAGTCACGAAAGCTTTAAATCAAAAATTAACAATAGGGTTTTTCCCCTTTTTTTTGGCAACAAAAACTGAAACCTTTTTTTACAAGGATTCATGTCTGCATTAACCACAATACCTGCAGTCAAAATGCAAACAAGAAACATACTATGATAATACATGCATTGTCCTTGAAACTGATTGGTCCACACCAAGGGACGGCTTTCTTTTGAGCCTCGACCCAATTGGTGCTCGACCAGAGGACGCTTTTGATGTCATCTGGTCGAGCACCAATTGGGTCGAGACTCAAAAGAAAGCCGTCCCTTGGTTTGGACCAATCAGTTTCAAGGACAATGCAGGCTTTAACTTAACTATTTCAATGCTAAATTCTATGCTAATTCCTTTGTCAAGGGGTGCCTCTGCAGATGTGTATGCTTTAACTTAGCTATTTCAATGCTAAATTCTATGCTAATTCCTTTGTCAAGGGGTGCCTCTGCGGATGTGTATGCTTTAACTTTAACATAGCCTTTTCTGTGACCAGTCACAAGCTAATCACTCAGCCATTTCAATGCTAAATTATATGCTAATTCCTTTGTCAAGGCGCTTTGTTTCTTCTCACACAGCTTAAAGGTCACGATCTGAGCGTGGCTTTTTCACTCCAGCGCTGTCCTCCAGACAGTCTCGTCCCTTCACCTGATGAAGGCCGCTTGTGTTGTGGCCGAAACGTCGTGAGAATATTATTGTGTTATTTTATTTTATCAATTTATTATTTTATTCTCATTCTTCGTGACTTTACCGAAAGAACCAAAGAAGATGAATCCTTGCAGTCACGAAAGCTTTAAATCGAAATTTAATGCATATATTATCATAGTATGTTTTTTGTTTGCATTTTGACTGCAGGTATTGTGGTTAATGCAGACATGAATCCTTGTAAAAAGGTTTCAGTTTTTGTTGCCAAAAAAAGGGGAAAAACCATATTATTACATTTTGGTACTGGCAAAGGAGGTATAATGATGAAATATTACACAATTTACTTGTGTTGGTGATTTGAAGATGTTGGCACAATTCCAGTGTTATCTCAGGTGATAAGTAAAATTCAGTATTCGATGCTGGGATTCTGGCCCATGAACAATGTTTAATTACTGTTATTATAAAAAGGGCATAGACCCAGATACTGTCTTTGTGGGAACTAGAGAGTTTAAAAGTTCTGTGGGTTAATATCACGATGACCTTTTTTGTACATCCATTTGTCACTCCACTGCTGGATGAGGGGCCTCCACGCACTGTGAGGGTCGTGATTACTTGACCATACCTCACCACGCTGGTGAAGGCTGAGTGTGTAGACATTGGAGCATAGCACAATTTAGCTATAGACGTTGTGGCATTGTTATTTTTTTTGTATTGCACTATCAGTGTTTTAACAGTGCATTGTTGGGCGAGCTAATTGAGGTTGATACATTTTACATACATCAAGAGAGACATACACCCAGCCATCAGATTTACCATGGAGGTCGAAAAAGATGGCAAACTACCTTTTTTGGACGTCTTAATTAAAAGGAGACATGATGGTTCAATGAGCCACTCTGTCTACAGGAAAGCTACCCACACAGATGCTTACTTGAAACCGGATTCCCACCACCATCCATCCCAGAAGAACTCCCTCATCAAGACTCTATACCATAGAGCCCAATGCATTTCCGACCAGGAACACATTACCAGTGAACTCAAGCACGTACACCAGGCTCTCAGGGCTAATGGTTACTCCGACTACACAATCCACAAAGCCATCACTCCAGTCATGAAGAAGGATCCTCTTGTGGAGCCACTCAAAACCATAACCTTACCCTACATTGCAGGGATCACTAAAAAGATCTCCAAAATCTTGAATAAACACAAGATCCAGGTCCGTTTCAACACATTACATAAAATCCGTGATCTGGTTCCGTCTGTAAAAGATGTGATTCCGGACATACAATACCCTGGTGTCTACAAACTAAGTTGCCTCTGTGGTAGTAGTTACATTGGAGAAACCAAGCGCCATGTCTCGGACCGCATTCGTGAACACAAAGCAGACCTTAAACACGGTAGGACCAACACCTCGGCCATGGCAGATCATTGTTATAATTCAGTAGGCTCACATGCCATTGACTTTTCCAAGACAGAGGTTCTTTGTAAGCCATCTGGCTACCATGAGAGATTCGTTCATGAGGCTATCCACATATACAAGCACAGAGACAATTTCAACCGAGAAGATGGATTCTATCTTAGCAATCATTGGAAAGATTTGATAAACCATTTCAGGTCTTAATTGATTGTTCACGCTTACAGTGGCTTTCAGACAGCATACATTTAAAAAAAATTCGTCTCCCCCCTCCTCTTTTCAGAATATAGATGGACGAGCCCTAAATAAACTGCCAAATCGCTGCACGTGGCGCTAACGTTTTTTATAAATAAATAAATGCACCGTTTAAAAATAAATTTATGCAAACCAACACACCTGAAGACGACCGTTTGTGTTATGGTCGAAACGTCGTGAGAATTGTTTTATTGTTATATATATTTTATTATTTTATTGTTTCCCTTCAACGTGACTTTACCGAAAGAACTAAGAATATAAGTAGAACGTGTTTATATGTATTTAAAGTTGCGCATTTTGATGTGACGTCACATTTCTCACCCCCCCCCCCCCTCGTCACACATCGTCACAAATGTCTGACCCCCCCCCTAGGTGCGTGACGTCATTTATGGACGGCCCCTAAATGATGCAATAGCCACGTGTACACGCACGTGACTCCTGAAAATCCCCCCCCCCACCACGTTAGAATACAGCATACACATTACTGTACCTTACTTGGCAATCATCGCCCCCTGCCGTGACAACTTGGAAGGACCCCTTCTGAAAAGGAACCAGGAGACTCGGTGTTGAGGTTGCCTCGGTCAGAAACGAAATATGAACTTTGTGCGGTTATGATTGGTGTTTAAAAGCCGATTTTAAGACCAAGGCAGTCGGCCGAATTTGCTGCTGACCACGCACACCATGTGCTATGACTGCTGCAGTTGCCCCAACGATGCATCAGACTGAAATAAGGAGACCTCTCCCGAGTGTGGTTAGAGAGGACGCAGTGGTTGAGTTCGGTGCCAAAATAAAATTTAAAAAACCGGTGCTTGGATGTTGTGTAATCACCATACAATTAAATTCGTTACATGGCTGGTGTAATGAATTACAGTAAAATCTACTGCTGGATGACCTCGATGTAGCAATCCCTCTAACGAGTTGATTTCGTCGTTCCATGTCCACGGTTGCATCCTCTTGGGCATTCCCTTGTTTAGATGCCACTGTCATTAGCCTGGACCACCAGCTGTGCATAAACAAATATACCCACCACAGTATGCCGGATATCTGAAACATGTAGGTTTACATAAGCAAAAAAACGCAAACATTTTCAAACCGCTTACTGTATTAACGATTTCCCTCCAATCCAAATCACCGGTGCACGTGCATATTTGTGCAGCAGCGAAATCGGTGGTAAGTATTAAGGATGAGACCAGAACAAGTTCATAGGCCCAGATCACTCTACTGAAGAAAGAGTTAATTGCTCTTGGCCACGGGTCAGCACTGAATTGATGCAGCAACATGAGAGGCAAGGTGATGGGGAATAGATGAAGTACTTGGGTGATAGGGGAAGGTCTTATAAGGATCGCAGCAATTGGGTGGGCGTGATAGTAATAGATTACGCTGTAAACGCACGTTGGGCCGATGGCATGTGATTGGAACCATTCGATCAATGTTGGCCCAACGTTCCACGTGTCCTGGTTATGTTGCTCGTTGTTGGTGCAGTCGTGTCTTGAGATGCGGTTTGCATTTAGAGACTCTATGCATTACGATTGTTCTTGTTGAGGGTAGACTAGGGCAGCAATGAGGAGTGATGAAGTGGGCACGAGTGATATGGAGACGATGGAGTGATGAGAAAAAAAGTGACGGGGAAAAGGACTGATGCGGTGGGTGTGATTGTGACGGAGTCAGAGGAATAGGATGGGAAGTCAGAAAAGTGTACTGCCCGAGGAAAGCCCCTTGAACTGGACAGCTTTGTCAAGGGCAACTCGGCTGTCAGACAACAGTGGCAGCAACGCGTTGAAATTTAGCAATCGCACCGGCTTAAAAAAAGGTTGTCACAATATCTAAAATGCACATCCCAGTTGATGATATCATTGCCCAGGTCGACGTAGCCCTTAAGGGTTTGGGACACATCACTGCAGACGTGGCAAGATCGGAAATCGCTGCAATCCTCAAAAAGGCTAAGACACTCATTAGCAACATCAGCAAAGATGAGCCGCTTTGAGCTTTCTCAATTAAAATAAAATACTTAAAAACACTTTAGTTTTTTAAACACGCTTTAATGAAATGTACTGCCCCTCGGCGTGGCTCCCCGACGCTTGCCGTGACGTAAGGAGACCGTGGTGATTTACGGGCAACGTGAGTTGAGCGTGGACAATTACAGCCGTAAAAATATCGTTTTAATATATTAATTTTAATGATAGAATATAGTATTGTCATCAATATGACGTACCTATACCAAGTTTGCAGTCGATACGACATTGGGAAGACGGTTAAAAGTGAGTTACAAGATTTGAGGATACAACAGAGTGAGTTCAATAAAAGCGTGTAAAATATTTAACAATATATTTACAAATTTTAATAATAGAATATAGTGTTGTCATCAGTATGACATACCTATACCAAGTATGCAGTCGATATGACATTGGGAAGACGGTTGAAATTGAGTTACAAAATTTTAGGATACAACACACAGACAAGTTAAATAAAAGCGTGTAAAATGTTTACAAATATGTTTTGGATTTGTTTTTATCATAGATTATAGTGTTGTCATCAGTATGACATAGGTATTTCAAGTTTGCAGTCGATAGCACATTGGGAAGTGGGTAAAAAATTAGTTACAATATTTTTTTGGGAGGATACAACAGACGGAGTGAGTTAAATAAAAGCGTGTAAAAGAGAGATGACATCGTCATCCTCTCAGCCGACAAGGGCAATGCCACAGTCATCATCATGGACAAAACCACATACAATAACAAAATTCAGGACCTACTTAATGATGGTAGCTTTTGCAAAATTAAAAGAGATCCCACCAACTGCCTCGTTACGAAAACCAACAATATCATCACTGATTCGACATCTTTGATCGAACCAACCAAGCGGTTTTCCTTAAAACCCTCTGCTGCTAGACCACCCAGATTGTATAACTTACCAAAAACCCACCTACAAACTGGCCCAATTTCTGAGACCTTACAACCATGCACTGGTAAGACCTCAGCTGTACTCAACTCAGCTAACTTGGTATCGTTAATTAAGGACATATCTTCAGGTGATTTGCTCGTTAGTTTAGATGTGGTATCTTTGTTTACCAAAGTTCCTGTGCTTGACACCATTGCAATCATAGAAGATTTGGTCCAATAAGGACTGAATGCTGATGTACCGGCCCTGGTTAGACCCTGCCTCACCAACACTGACTTCACCTGGAATGGAACATTATACAAACAAGTTGAAGGTACCCTAATGGGTTCTCCCTTTTCTCCAGTTGTAGCAAATATTTTCATGGAAAAATTTGAGACAGTTTCCATCCAGGTATCCACTCAACGTCCGTCCATGTGGAAGAGGTACGTAGATAACACGTTCGTCATCTGGCCACATGGCTGACCAGCTCTGAATCAATTCCTCAACCACATCATTTCCATACACTCAGCCATCAAATTCACCATGGAGGTGGAAAAGGATGGCAAGTTACCATTATTGGATGTTTTAATTGAAAAGAAACCAGATGGCTCAATGGGACACTGTCTACAGGAAAGCCACCCATACGGATGCATACATAAAATCTGGCTCCCACCACCATCCATCCCAGAAGAATTATCTCATCAAAACTCTACACCATAGAGCTCGATGTATTTCCGAACGTCATCACCTAGCCAGTGAACTGGAACACGTACACCAAGCTCTCAAGATAAATGGATATTAAGACCACACAATTCGTAAAGCTAACACCCCAACCGTTGGGAAAGAACCATCTGAGGACCCAATAAAAACCATTACCCTGCCATACATAGCAGGGGTCACAAATTTTTTTTCCAAAATCATGAGCAAAAACAAGATCCAGGTTCGATTTAACACAGTACATAAAATTCGTGATCCGATCCCATCTGTGAAGGATGTGATCCCTGACATGCAATACCCCGGCGTTTACAAACTAAGCTGTCTGCGGCAGTAGTTACATTAGGGAAACTAAGCGACATGTCTCGGACTGTGTTCGTGAACATAAGGCAGATCTGAAACACGGTAGGACCAATACCTCAGCCGTGGCTGATCATTGTTTTAATGCGGTAGGCTCACGCGAAATGTATTTCTCTAAGACGAAGGTACTTTGCAAGCCCACTGGCTATCAACAAAGATTCGTTCATGAAGCCATCTATATATAGACAGACACAATTTCAACCGAGATGGGTACAAACTGAGCAATCATTGGAAGGACCTTATTAACCAGTTTAAGTCATAACTGGCTGTGATGTTTCTATACTACCTTCCGATGTTAGTAGTTATTTTCGACTCTCTGGGTTTACATTAGCAGGTTAAATGTCTCACACTAACACAGCCACCGTCGCTCGTGTCCTCGATGTGGCGGTGGCTCTGCGATCTTACATTGGACATGCTAATCTCTCACAATACAATGGCCACCTCTTCAGCTTCATCGTCGTGGAGGTAGATCTCCGATGTTACATTGACATGCAAATTTCTCACTTTAACATCACTAGCCCCGCCCACTTCGTTTATGACCCTTGGGCAACACCCATTTCAAGCCTTTTTTTTAAACAGCCTGCATCAGCAGCTTCCTCGCTATTTTTTCTCCAGATGACGATTGGTTGTGTTGCGATCGAAACGTCGTGTTTTTTTGTTATTTTCTTTGATCCCATCAACGTGACTTTACCGAAAGACCCAAGAATATCTAAAATGCAACTATGTACATTCTCACATGAATTGTTGCGAGTGTAGATTAAGTGTAGTGGAAAGTGATGGGTAGGGATCATGGTACTGTGTAAAAGTCACGTGTAAAAGCATTTGCTAAATAAATGGTACAAGGGAGATGGCAAGATGGCAGCGTGAGGGGGAAGAGTGCATTGAGGCCATGTAACAATAACCTGTACAAACCAGACAAGTCTCACAGGTGCAGGAAGATCAAATACTTTATTATTGCGTTTCAGCAAGTACAGGCAAAGAGAGGCCGCCCTGATTGTCCGGATTAGGCTTGCACCCAGAACACCCCTACTACATTTTCATGGACAAAAATAAATACTGTGTTTACAAGTGTCCCTGAATAGCACGCACGGGGCGAGCCGAGGCGCAGTGAGGAGGGTGGGCGGCCACACTCGCACATTACACTTCAAGTCGATTCAACCGGCACGGGCAGAACACGGTCTGCTTTGCGAATACTCCCTGGTGGTGCATTTAATAAGTCAAGGCCCGTTGATTTTTCTGTGTTATTGGAAAGACAATTAATGTACGATAAAATTTATTAAAAATCCAGAAGACATTTCAGTCACGCCAACAAGGTTTCCTAGTATACATGTTGGTTCGTAGGAGAATAAAATGAACAAACACACCGACTAACTAATAATGACTATGACGAAATGTATCGACGAAATGTATCGAGGAAATGGAGTAAACATGGATCGTTGGGTCAATGTTGTTCCAACAGTTCCAACCAAATTCCAACGTCGGCCCAACGTTGCATGTTTTCCGGGGTGGCTGTGCAGTCGACCCCAAGGTACAGAGTCTTCAGCACCAGCTGCGCCCACAGCCACTATCAAGCAGGCTCCAGTGAGTCCGGTTTCCGCGCCGGGTGCATAGATTCTGACGAGGACAAGACCTGGAAGCGACACTGCAAGGCAGAGCGACAGACTGCCACAAACCTCCCAACCAGCCACCGACCACGCAAAAAAAGGGTGGACAGCAGCAGTTTCCACAACTGCATGCATTCGCGTGTCCGGAAGAATGGCTGCATCCTCGTGACTTCCCATTTGGGTTCCGAGCAATAACCTGGCAAACATGAAACATTGGGCCACTGCAATGAAGGCAATGGTAAAAAACCTTCCTAAAGAGTTTCACCACCACCACCACTGACCGCGCGATGCAGGCTCAGAGAAAACATACACCGCTGTAACGTCAACGCTTGTGCTTTGCTGGTTCCACCATGTCAGCCGCCTGACTTTTGGGACAAAAACATCCTTTTGTTGTCCAAGATGTTTTGTTTTCCCATATTTATTTAAACACAAGTCCCCCTTGAAAACCAGAGTCCTGTTCTCAATGGGCTCTTACCGGATCAGGGATAAAAGTTGTCAGTTTAACATTTACATTGAAAATGTATTTGGAATAAACTTACAAGTTTACTAGTTTATCCAAAATATGGTATAGCTAGAAAATACCTGCACCAGCAAAACATTCGGGTAGTCTCGGCTGCATATCGTGCAAAGCGGATGCTGCTGGAGACGTTTTCTAGTTTTTTTATAACGACGTTAATTTTCCACTGCTAAAGAAGATGTCCATTAAGTAAAAGGAGATCCCCTCAAGGCCATGGTGTTATGTACTGTACAAGTCAACGGAGTTGTTTTTGCAGCTCACCTTACACTTGATGTTTGCATCATGCACATGTGTTTTACGTGTAATCCTCGTGTACAGAAGCAGCTTTATAAGCGAAGTAGAAAACGTCTTTTCTGCAGCAACTGCGGGAGAGCAGGGGTTTTGAAACTCGACCATTTACAACAACACCACCTCCCCTCTTTTGCTTCCCACCAAAATCACAGGTGCCACTGTAGGCGAAAACAAAGTGGTGCGGCTAAAAGACGAATTTTGCGCTTTCCGTAAAATACAAAGTGACTATACTGCATCGGCATGTCATATCCAGCCGGGCATGGCGCCAACACTGTTATTTTATCTCTGAAACTCAACTGTCAGCTGTATTGGTCCTGTGTGTTTTGTCATGTAAACAGCATATTTTAAGTCTAGAAGTCGAAGCGACAGCACCAAGACTAGCAAGTATACATCAGGGAAAAATATTAGTTCATGATTAAAATAGTTTCATCCATAATTATTGCAGCACGATACGAAGAATACAAATATAAAGTACCGTGTAAATTTTTTTTTATATATAAAAGACAAACATTTCTAGTTTTGAAGCTCGCCGTGGAATCTCATTAACCGTCTCCTGTGCCGTCTCACTACAATTTGCTAACAGTACAGTACAATCAAATAAAGTGATAAGCATGACGACACAAACAGAATAAACAATAAGTGACATTCTAACACATAGGCAGGTAAAGCTAGTTAGACATTGCTCCTGTTCAGAGCATGCCATGTTTTCTTGACATTTTAAAGTCAATTTAAAACTCGAGGTCGTGTACCCCCTTGCAGATTGAAGTCTCCGGCATTACTGCTCCTCTGACCTAGCCGATAACGAACAAACAGCTCCAATGACGTCTATTGAATTGAAATATAAAGAGACTGCATCATTGGCAGTTTCCCGTGCACCCATGAGCCGTGAGAGGGCGTGAGAAGACGGGGGAATTTTTAAAATCCAAGGACTCAATATAACAGTCCAGGATCCTGCTTATATCAATTTCGTCCTTTTTTCGTAATTTAATAATACATTGCAGATTGCGGATGTTGATTGATAAGGAAACTTATAACTGAAGAAGCAGGAGCGGGGCCTGTTGTCTCAGGGTCTGTTTCGCAGATGGGTGATCTGTGTTAGCGCTGCGTTGGTGGTGACACCAAAACAGATCACTTACATTGTTCACACCTAAGCGGGACTGATGAGCCAAACAGGAAACATCCCATCATGGGTTGCCAGTGGCTTTTAATCTAGTCCTCTTGCTAACTTAAAAACAGATCATGAAACCAACTCTTGCACATTTCACACGCCATCCGTTTGATACAATTTCACAATCAGTTTGAATCTGGCAGTGGCTAAACGACGACTAAGCGAATGGCACGTGATCCAAGCAATTAATCAGCAAGTGCCATCGCTAACCAACTTACTTACTCACGTGTGAACAAATGCGACATCACAACACGTGCGCCCCCTCGCCTGCTGCCAAGTCCAGAATACTTCCGTCCTCCTGTGCTTTGGTGAAACTGTTTTTCCTGCGCAGGTGGTGATGCACACCCATGCGTTTGTGGGTCTTGTGAGCTCTGGGTGGAGGCAAGTCCCCCAGCTCATTGCTCAGTAGATGGTCTTGTCCTCCAAGCACCTCCTCCACACTGCGCACCGTCTCTTCTGGCTTGTCGGAGGCACCGAGCCCGTGCGCGAGTCCTTGCATGCGACTGACCACGGCACTCTCGTCCCTGAGCCAGGCCGATTTCTCCCGTTCCGTAGATCGCTCGCCCACACACCGCTCCTCCGCCTTCCTCTCCACGCGGTCGGTGTCGGGGCCAGAATCCTGACTCGCGTGGCCCGAAAAAAGCGATTCGGACAGACTCGCCGTGTACGACTCCTCCCCGTCCGAGTGGTATGGCCCGCCGGTGCGATGCATGACCGCCCCCCGGCACTCGCCGTTGCCCCCGTCGTCCCCCGCACGCTTCTGACCCAAAACCTCGGACAGCAGCTGCACGGACTCGCTGTCAAAAGAAGTGCGGCTGGAGATCTCCTTGTCCGAGTCCGGTGCCACTTTGTCCACGAACATGCGGCGCCAGCTGCCGAGCATCTCCGTCTCCCAGTTGCAGAAGCTCTGCCGGTCGTGCGTGTCTGAGCAAGCGTTGTCGCACGGTTGCCCCTGCCCACCGAGCCACGCCATCGTCCCCGGATATGGCGTCGACGTCGAGGGCTCGTCATTCAGACCCTGGCGCTCCCCTCCACTTTGCGCCAAGTGCATCAGATCCTGCTCCGCACTGGTGCGCGGGCTATGATGAGGCAGCGGTGGAAGGCGCGAGCGTTGCTCATGCGCGCCGGGGCTGCCCATGCAAGGATGAACACCGTCACGGCTCTTGCCGTAGCCGTGATCGAACGCTGCGGGGATGACAATGTTGTGCCCGGTGCTGTTTTGGATGGGGCCTTGGGGTGAGCGACTTCCCTCCGCGTGCGAGCCCGGCGGCGTCGGTGGTGGCACCGCTTTTCCGACAGCCGCGGCGTCCCCCTTGATGGCCATGCTGAGGGAGATGGCCTGCCGCGTGGCGTACGTACAGTTGGGGAGTGGGCTATTCTTGGGGATCCTCACGTGATCGTCGCCGGAGAACTCCACCAACGCGCGGCGCCCACCGTACGTGCTGGAAGGCGGCAGCGATGGCGGCGTGGCGTGCGCGCCGGCGAGCGCCGGCGTCGGGTACGGGGAGAGCCGACGAGGGGACGACGCGCTTCTCTCGCAGCCGTTGTCCCGCGGGGCGCCAGCGCCGTCCACACTGCTCTGGCGGCTGCATGCACTGCCGCTGGCCGACGACGACGACGACGACCCCTTGCGCACCCACGTGTCGCTCGCGTCGTCGTAAACCATGTCCGCGACGGCAGCGGCCGTGTCGTTCTCCGCGTCGTCGCCCTCGTCCTGCTCGTAATCCTCCGCGCTCATGTCCACGTGGACGAAGGTGTCGCCCGCCAGGGGCCGCGGGGCGCTGCGCGAGCTCGCCGACTGCAGACCGAGCGGCTCGGGCTTCTCGAGGACGCGTACGATAACGCTTGTGGGGACCGAGTCATTGGGATGAGCGGACGGGGGACCGTGGAACGGCGGGGCCCTGGCAGCATCGCCAACCTCCCCGCCCATGTGCTTGCTCACCAGCTCCTGCAGCTCCTGGGGCAGCTGCGTGTGCGCGGGCATCGTCACCGTTAAGCACAGGCAATGGGCGTCATGGCCTACTGCAAACATTGCAGCCAATGAGGCCACATCATCATCATTTTCATTAATATTGTGCAATTCACAGCGAAGGTCAATATCACAGTTGGGGGAAACAAAGGCGGAAGGCGTGTTTTGTGCTTTGCCACCCAATGTACCTCTCTTGCACCATACCCAACTGTACCTACTACATTACCCCAGCTATTAAAAGGGCCTAACGGGACAATTACACAACATCTGCAGCTGAACGTGTGCCACGCACTAAAGCGGCAGTTACATTAGTTATTTGCTCGTGGTGGAATAAAAAAATCACCAAGGAGAAAAAAGGTGCACGCAGGATGGGCAGAGCAGCTCGAGTTTGGCGAATGCTTTAAGAGGCTTAAAGTCTGACCTTCCTGCAAAAGTAATTTGCTAAAATTGTACATTACTTAAAATATTAATAATATATACACAATACCTTGGGACACATAGAAAAGCTGAATGCTGTGGGGCATTTAGGTAAATTTAACACCTTTTAGGATAATTTAACTTATCATTTGTATCCAAACAAAGAAATACTATACGTGCGTTTGAATTTTTTAACACACGCTTGTAAAAAAATATAACGTTAATATTAACGCGCGTTTCCTTAAATTAGCATTGCTTTTATGTTTCACGAAATAAATGCGAGCGTTATTTCTGGCGTCAGCTGCGGTGGTGGCCTGCATCACCTCAGAGTACTTGTGGTTCCTGAAGTGGGACTTGTTGCACTGCAGGAGATGAACGGCCAGGTTACAGTCCTTCCTGAAGCGCTCCTGAAACGGGAATGCAATGCGACGTCGGATAAACGTGTTACGACCCCCGTGCTGGGCTGTGTTCAGGGCAACCACTTGTGGCTCTTTGCTACAGTTTAATGACACAGGAGCTTAATAGCTCTTTTTCAGAAATGATAGATCAACGAAGTGGCTTATCACGTGGAAGTTTATAGCAGCCAAATACTCTAAACCGCGTGTTTCAAAATGTAGAGGGAAAAAAACGGAGGACCCGGAGAAAAATCCACGCGACCACGGGGAGAACACGCAAACTCCAAACATACAGGCGTCAGGGCCGGGATCGAACACACGACCTCCTGTATACCAGGTGAGGTAATTAACATCTCACCACTGTGGCGCTCACATTCAGAGCTATGAAAGTCGCAATGTGGAGACAGTGTAGGAACAAATGTAATAGCTAGGTATGTAATGATTCACCGCCATGCATCATGATTCGATGAATACACAGCTGACGGTCGTGATTCAAATAAAGAATAATTTTTTGTCTTGGTTCTCCCCCAAACCCTGCCCCTACTTGTTTTGTATTGTTTCTCAATTCTCCGCTTCACAATTCAATGCCTGTTCCAATGAATGCAAGAATGGATCTGAATCGACAATTACAAAAAATAACAATGTACAATGAAAACGGCATAACAATTGGAAACCAAGGTCAATCCGGTTAGACATGTTAATTTTAATCAAACCTCCAAGATGTTGAGCACCGAGGCGGTACTCATCTTCAGTCTACAGTCCTGAATGAGTGGTGGAAATTCCACATTCCTATAAAGGGACAAGCCTTCCCATAGGACCACTGTTGACTTCTCCGTAAAGAATTACGTATTCATCCCGATGGGACGAAGGGCGAAGTCAACTCCCAAACAGGATTTAAACTCGCAACCTTCTGATTGCGATCCGCTTGCTCTACCGCTGACCGGATGACCTATAGCTAAAAGCATTTCTGTCCGGCGGAAACTCAAATTGCCCGGGGTTGTTTAGTGGCTGTGACCATTGTGCATTGCCCACGTTTTCCTCCTCCAACTTGTTGATCGTGGTCTTGGAGTCCATCAGCTTGCCCGTGAGCGCCACGATCTCCACGTTAAGGCTCGTTTTCTCTTTCTCAAACGCCTGAGCCTGAAAGCAGGAAATTTGCCGGCGAGACGTTGCACGCGGTTATAAGACTGGCGGCAGGCAGTGCCCATCCCAAGCAAAGACCGAAATCAAGTGGTGACAAGAGTTCAACGCAGCGTCGGGAATGCAATGGCAGCTGCTGACGAAGCGGGGACGATGCAGGAGCAAGGAAGCCAGGCACAGGCAGGAGCCCTCTGCTCTGACTCGCATAATTCTTAAGCATTCACTGGTGAGCCAGACAGCTCCTGGCACTGACCTCGTGAAAGCACAGCTGTGATGTCGCCCCCAAGCCCGCGGGTGGTTCTGTGCGAACGGCTGCAGGGATTAAGGCCACGGGGCGGCAAGTCCCCCTCACCATCGCACTGTCCATGTCAGAGGAGGATTTGCGATTGAGCCTCCGAAACAAAATGGAACGTGCACTCGTGGACAGCACGGGTCACATTGATTTTTATTTGTCTTATGTCATGCGGTCAGGTCACCAGTGGTCGCATCTTATTGTGGGTTGCCTTCCTCCCTCAAAGCCAATGCAAATGTGAATTTTTGTCCAGCGATAAATTGCGCGCACCTGCAGTACACGTCACGGGTTAATGGAGAATTTGCTGGTCACATAACCTAACTGTAAAACGTATTATTCAAGTGACAGATTCAGCCACAAATTTTCATTGAATGACGGAGGTTTGTTAATTAGACAGATTATATTAGTTGTTGCATTTTTTATCTCAAGCGAGGTCTTTCATCCGTCGGAAGCCAAGCACCATGGCGAGCACCTGCTTTCTGGCTGTACTCGTACTCCGTTCAACTTAACCCACATATGCTGGAGCGTGATCGCAGCTCAGCTCATGCATGGGAGGCGGGGTGAACGTGTGAAACATTCCCCGACGAGGTGCGCACGCCTCTTCCAACTTAAGCCCAACCCCTACTCGCTCAACCGGAAAAGCGTGCATTTTTGTCCAAGGGAAAAAAAGGAAAAATTCCAACCATTCCCCTGAACGTCTTTTGTTGCAACAGGATCCTGGTGGTCAGCTTGCTGCATATTGCAGTAGGGAAACAAGAGTCATAGCTGTGGATTGAGTGACATTGGGCAGTCAAGGGGTAACATTACCTTACGTCTCTGCATACGCGTTCCAGTCATGTGCCTCCCGTTACAGGCGTTACCTCCGTATATACTAGGAATAATACCCAGAGGATGTGGCCCATTTAAAAAGGAAACCAAAAGCGTCTCAGAGTGCAAGTGCAGCTTGCAGCTCGAGCGTCCAAATGTACACGCATGACACTCTGGGCGAGCGGATAGGCGGAGGTGGGGGAGGAGGAGGGGGGTTTGGCGGTGGAAAAGGGGGTGGGGTGCATAGCTTGAGTAAGGTGAAGTTGAACGTGAGAAAACACTCAGCTGCATTATACCACTTGTAGCAGAGAGAAGCCTGCCGAGAAGCAGAGGTGGGGAGAGAGGCAGAGACGGCACAGATTGTTCATCACCGTGGGGAACTGGATAAAAAAGAATGGCTCTGCCATGAAGTGTACAGTGGCAGCTTTAAATAATTGATGGGTCACACCGTCCTATTGGGACACTTTACATTGGATGGCGAGAGCCCAACTGCCAAGGCAGCGACTTGCCCTGACCTTGTTACGCACGCAACTTTATTTGCCGTTCCCTTATCAGTGCGTCAAGGTGGAAACATGACAACTGGGAGGCGCCGTCTGTTGCTGGGCTGGCAGCGTGCTAACAAGAATATTTTTTTATCATTATGAATTGTACAATATTTATAAATGCATTTGTGAATGCACCATCCATAAAATCAGGAAATCACCTCCCAGAAGAAATAGACATGATGACATGCACAGATGCATGTTAAATATTAATTGCAGCATTGTAACAATGAATATGATGTTTCTTTTATTTGTTACTAAACTTAACATTTTTTTTTATTTTACCAGGTAAGGCCCACTGCGCTATACTGTATAGCTTTTTTTTTAAGCGACTTGGCCATAAATGATAGCTTAACAAAGAGGCGTGTCATGTGGAAATGTACAGCAGCTAAATACTCTAAACTCATTTTAAATTTTGATTTAAAGCTTTCGTGACTGCAGTAATTCATATTCTTAGTTTTTTCGGTAAAGTCACGTTGAAGGGAAACAACAAAATAATAAACGTGACTTTACCGAAAAAACTAAGAATATACTCTAAACTCATGTTCTAAATGTGGAAGGAAAAATCAGAGGATCCGGAGAAAAATCCACTCGACCACGGGGAGAACATGCAAACTCCAAATATACAGGCATCAGGGTTGGGATTGAACCCACGACCTCCTGTATACCCGGCGAGGTAGTTAACATTTCACCACTGTGACACCCCTTATAACACATGATGCCCTTTTTAGCAAGAGCCTAATGCAGTGTGTGCATTTATACACGTTGACGAACACGGAGAGAGGAGTGGGTCACCAGTTTTTGCAGTTTTTCCTCCAGGTCTTGGTTAGTCTTCTGGGAGGACAAGTAACTGCTTTGCATTCTGAGAAAGACGGACAAAACACAACCCTCTTGAGGACGAGCGTGCGGTCTGTCCTCACGTGACGACGGAAGTGATTCACGCACTGCATTACGATGATGGAAACCTGAGCGCCAGCCTTGGGCACGGTACATGGCACAAGTGACAATCGGAATCTAAATCTGGTCTGGGCAATCCTCAGAGGCCTCAACCCAAAATAATCCCCGGTAAGATAGTCAGTATCATCATTGGGGAGACAAAAGCGTCCAGGTGTGTTTTGTGCCGACTACAGCGCCTCTTCTTGCACCGAGCCCAGCCTTTGCTAGGCGGTCACAAACAGCACGTGCCCATACATATGTGAGGCTTAACAAGACATTCGTTATCGGTAAAATTACCAAGTGCTTTATTTCTGTACAGCAGTTACATCAAAAGAGGCAAGCCTCAATATGCGGAAAAGAATGTTACGAACATTGCCTGCGTTCATGCACCTATACCAATGTGTTAAACATCAGCACCGGGGAAATCTAGGTGACTGGGCATGGTGCTGACCATACCTCCCCATTGTGTGCCGCCCTGGTCTGAATAGATGCTCGCTAATAGCACTTTGTAGTGTTGTGTGATGTTGTGCATGGATCGGTCCGTCTCGTACCCACACGAGTGCTTGTAATGCTCGTGCAACACACCTGCCGTACATATCCTGGAGGCGTCGGATCTCCTCCCATGCCTGACCCAGCTCGGCCTCCAGGCCTCGCTGTGTTGCCCGTCTGTCTGCCTCCCTCCTTGGCCCCGTCCGCTCCCCGCCAGGCCCATCCCTCGAAACTGCTGCGGTGTCGGGACTGACCCTGACAGGCGGGCCCTGATGGCCCAGCCCCGGCAAAGCGGCCCTCTCTGGGCCGTGCGACTCTCCGGGTCTCCCGAGTTCGGCGCTCTGTGCGAGGTGTGGCCCGTCGCCCGGTCTCTCCGCGTGAGGCACCGGAAGGCTCACGTGCTCCTCGTGCTGTGGCCTGTGGGGGCGTGAGAGCAGCCAAGGAAGGCGGTGGGTGATGCATGCTCTCCTAAGAATGTCTGTCCTGCCTACGTGACGAAGTGCATGCGCCGGCTGAACAAGCATGACTCGTGAAAACAGCGCGTGCACCGCTGAGCAAACATGTGGCACACTGCGTGTGGAAAACACTTGCTGTTAGTGGAAACTGGAGGTAAATGAGTACCTGGATTTATGAGAATCTGGAAGCACCTCCTGCACAGAAAGCAAAACAAAAACAATTAATTATTGCAATGTCAAACGCTGAACAAACCCACAGTCCTGGTAAAAACACCAGCAATAGCAATAAGTGATATGGGTAAAAAACTATTTAGTCCAATACCTTTTTGGACTGAGAGAGTTGAAAGTTCCTGGACGCGCCCAGAATTAACGGTGGGTCCACAGAGCTTGCACAAAAAACGTTTGTACCATCTTGAAGCCACCCCCCATCCCTTCCTGCAGCCTCGCAGGCTCCTGTCTGCTGCGCTCTCTTTGCATCACTGCCACGCTCCTTCCGCACCACCTCGTCGTAAATTACCTTTGGGCTTTCAACGCTACTCGCTCCCTCTCGGCGCACCGTATCAGTGGTCCCCACACCCTCCCAGCCCTGGCTGCGTCTCCCGTGCGTGTGCACCCCGTGCTCCGCGTGGCTGCCATCCCAGCGACGCCTGTCCCTGCTTCTGCTCCTGCTGCAGCCTATGTCCTCGCTGCACTGGGAACCCGTGTCCGTGTGCGTGTCATCGTGCGGTGAGTGACGGGCGGACTCACGCCTTGACGAACTGGCAATGGCCATGCCCTCCAGTTTATCCTTCGTAGGACCGTGCGGGGTGGCCGCACACTTTCTCCTGCCGTGCGAGCTTGTCGGTTGTGAACCGTGCGTCATTTCCTTGCCAGCGCCGTGCGCCCTGTGCCCGTCTCGCCTCTCTTGCCGATCGCTCACCTGCGCACTTTCGTGCTTCCCATCCCGCTCCCTCGCCCCTAACGCTCTCCTCGCCTCTACGACCACCTCCCTCGCAGCTCTGCGTATGCCATAGCTGTTCAGTGTCACCGGACTTAAAACTTGTGATGAGATTTCATCTACGACCGCCGAAAACTTTAGAGGCTGCAACGTCCTCGACTGTCGCATCTGCGAGCCGGCGCCGATGGACGACTTGTAGAGGACCGCGTCTGAACCAGCCATCTGCTTCTGCAGCTTGTGCAACTTGTGTTGCCGGCTGTAAAGATTTGCTGACTTGGTATTGGCTCCCGCACTCCAATCGGACGAGCTGTCGCTGCACGTCGTAGCGCTTGAAATGTCTCTGAAGTCAGCCGACTTGGCTCTCCGGTTTGCAAGGAGCTTCCGTGCTGAGGCAAGATGCGATTCTGCCATATCCTTGCTTGAAATATTCCCCCAGCTTCGGTCGCTCGCTCGGGCTCCCCTCCGTCCGGTCGCCCTGTCCTCCCCTGAAGAAGACTGCCTTTCCCAGGTCGTCGTACCCTCACCGCTGTCTAACTCAGACACCGCGCCCTCCCTCCCCAACAAATTACCAGTCAGCGGAACTGAACTCAGAATCTGCCCTGATACCTCTTTGATTACCTCTGACTTATATCGTGTCATGGCGGGCTCAGCGAGGTGCCTGGCTCCCGGCGGGCGCGACTCGCGATGCTCGGGAGGCGCCTTCCTGTACGGCTTGCGTGCCACGACACCGCCGCTATTCATAGCCATGGCCCGTCCGCTCCAGTGCTCCGGTGGCCCCCGGTGGGTGGCGTTATTCGGTGGTTCCTACCCACGGGGCACAAGCGCACTCGTAACATTAATCACATTGAGCAATTATCAGTCCGGAATAGTGCGTGGTCGATAATACGTTTCCCGTGACGTGCTCCCAGCCAGCCAGGCATACGCAAAATCCGCACAAATTCACTGGGCCTGCCAATAACCAGTTTCATCAAACGGTCATCGCGGTCAACAGATTTTGATTTATCCTCAAATGTGTATTCCCTTGTGAATAAAATAGAACATGCAAAGAAGATTACCTGCAGGGTATTTGCCGAACTTCTGATATAATGTGCTACTACAGAACATTAAAATAGTATCATTTTTATTTTTGTGAACAGTAAGTACAACTCCACAGCTTACCTTACTCTCCACTTGCGTTAAAGTCAGCGATTCCTAGAAACGCAAGATTTAAATATATGCAGTGATTTCCGTACCAAGGATAAGAAAGTAAATACCTCCGCAAATAAAAAAAACTCGACTCAGTAAAAAAAACGTCACTCAGAGACGCCACAATGCCCGCCAACTTTACAAAAGAGCTTAAATCCCACAATCAAGAAGGCCATCCCTTCCAAGCATCTGGTTACGAGTCTGGGATTTCAACAACCAAGTTCTGTCTAAGTTTCGGGCTGCCAGTCTAGAGTTCTGACGATGACTGGCGCGCTCTGCCCTGCGCGATTGCGGTATGGTCACAAATGCCCACTAATTGTGCACACGTCAAATGACCTTTAGCACACAGACACGACTACAGATTCCACAAGTCAACGTCTCGTGAACTTTACACCCTATCTGGGCAAACCCGGGTGATTAAAATAAGGCAACCATGCAAGATGGCTCGGGTAGTTTCTTCCACTGCTCAATAGGTTTACAGTTTCGACCAAGTGATGAGGAACCTCAATGTCTTATAGTGTATTGGTCGAGGATGTTCTACAGGCACTGCATTTAAAGGCACTGGTTGTTTTGTAAAAAAAAGTATGTTGTATTAATGTGTTGACGTTCTAGTGAGTGTGTGATCGTGTGTGTTTTAGCCATCTGCTTGTCTCCCACCTTTTGTCTCATTTTCATCAGTTTCTTTTAAAAAATCTTACTGCTAGCCAATATATTTTCTAAGAGACAAAACTTAACAGTTATTAATCACCTTTTGGTGCTCCATTAATAACAGTACGCATCGTTATCAGTCGTCTTCTATACGTTCAATGCAACGAAACGCAGTGGAACATGACGTGCCCCCATTGCCCGTGGGGTTTTGGGGGGTTCAATTGAACTGGGAAAATCAGTGTCAGCAGTCCCCCCCCCCGATTCCCCAACAATCCAATACCCACTCTTCTCCACAGCCACGACGCGTGTGGCTTAGCCGCCAGCGGCACACAGAGGGCACAAGGCACCCCGGTGTAACCACGTATAATACCCAACCACCCCAGCTCTAGGTTAATGAATTCCAAATCAAGGTTTATTAACTAATATCCCCAGACATGCCCCGCGACAGCACAGCAGCACTCGCTCTAGCGCAGAACTTGGCGGCGTGCAGATTTTCCGATAATTACTTGCCATTTCATCCACGTGAACCATTACACAAGTGGCTACAACACTGTCGAGTCAAGCGCGTTTGTGTAACTGGGTTATACAATCTTATTGATACATAATTACAGATTGCCTTTGTGAGGCAGACCTGAGAGGGACAAAGAAGATATTAATTTATTGGGCCTGTGGGAATGATTGAGGTTGGTAGGGGCAACAGTCATTTGGGCCCACGTTGAGTATTTCAAATGGGGCTCATTAATGCCATTGATGGGACAAATTACAAGTCTTGGCCTGTCAAATATTTGGGAAGGCAAATGCTCCCCCCTGCCCACTTTCCATTGCCCTCTATTAATTGACAGCAGTTCAGAGCGCATTATGAAATTGCCCTCATTTCGTTTTGTTATATTTGTATATTAAATAGATCCTAAGGACTACTATATTATTGCACGTTCTCTTGTACATCAAGTTATGATGTTTTGCTCGAATTATCCTCTGTAAAAAGACTTTGTCACAATGGGTTCTCACATGGTTTAAATAAAGGATTGTATTGGTTGGAGCGATTCAGATTCGCTCACTGCTCAAGTCAAATTGCTGGTGTCTGAAAACAACTGCAGCACAGTTCTAACTTTGTTACAATCATGACAACAAAGTTAGTACTGTCATGCGTGGTGTTCTTGTTAAAGCAGCTATGCGGTGTTGAGAGGGCTGAGATCCCCCTGCACCCCTAACTACTTAAGGCTAAGGTCCCCTTGTAAATTGTAAAAAAAATAATAATGGACATCTGTCAAAAAGACCTTCATAACTTATCGCTTACCGGATTTATCCAGGTTAAAAGGTTTTGATTCTGATAGAGCAGTATACATGACAGATAAATCGGACTATATATTTACTCATTGTGTTTTTGTGGCATAATATATTTAAAGTTTGTTTAAGATCCTTGTGTTTCTGTATACACCCATGCCTTTAAAGGATATGCTTCGACAAGGTTGTTTTAAAGCATGGGATAACATTATTCTTCACAACGTAACTATGATTATTATGATGGCTGTTTGAAACATTGATGACTGCCCGATGAGTCTTGACATGAAATGGAAAGTGAATGGGTTTGCAGATCACTGACGAGACCAATCCTGGCTGCACATCAGCGCGTGCCACACTGGACGGACATGGACGGAGTGTGGCGTTGTTGCATCTCCACCCATATTGAGCACTCGGTCTCGTGCAACAACATCAACAGCAGCCATAATTCGCCACTCAGTGGTGGTGACGTCACTACGACCCTTGTGCCAGGCCAGGTGCACTTTGAGGCCAAGTGAAGTATCAAAAGCTCGCTGACAGGTCACGGGACAGACCCAGGTGCCATGGGTTGACCGAGACGACTTGCAGATGCACCCAGCTGTGCCCCTCATTGTGCCAACTCATGCACACTGATCGACCACCACACTGCTGCAGGTCGAGACAATTCTCGTTCTGCTTATTCTCTCGCACGTCTCCCCTTTGGAATTCCCTCCCATTGTCTCTTTTCCCAAGCCCTATTCAATTCCACGGTCAAGTCAATGAACGCATTCACTCATTTCGACTGTATTACAACTTCAATGGTGCTGTTGGTTGCTGGTCGCTTTTTGCGTTTTTTTGGCCTGTGCTAAAGCAACATCCGTTTCAAAATCGAATCTTTAGTCTGGTGTTTTCAATGAAGACATTAGCATTGATACCAAAGTATGAATTACCAGTGCCACCATGAATCATCTGCCAGTAACTGAGATATTGGCCCTACCCCAAACCATAATAGCAGTCCACGTCACTGCTCCAGTATAATCCGACGGGCATCCTGAAACCAGTCAGTGCATTAGTCATCCCAGCAACACATTTATAGTAGTGTACAAACTACTCCGCATACAAAAATAAAACTACACTTTAGTCTTGTAGTTTATGGGGCTCTCAGACCAATGTGTTTCCCAGCAATGTTTGCTTAAAGCAGACAAACATCCTTTGTAGGACCGGTTTTAACTTTTAAAAAGTATCATCAGCGGTGGTCAGGCCAGTTCATACACAAGTGCTACTGGGTGCCAGATTCTAGATTTGAAGCTTTCGTGACTGCAAGGATCCATACTCTTTGGTTCTATTCGGTAAAGTCACGTAGGTAAAAATAAAACAACAAAAATCACGAAGTTTCGGCCACAACACAAGCGGCCTGTGTTGTGGCCGAAACGTAGTGATTTTTGTTATTTCATTTTTACCTACGTGACTTTACCGAATAGAAGCAAAGAGTATTGGTGCCAGATGTCAAGAGGCAAGCCCATAGCGATTGTGTGCAGCAGGCCTTCAGTGTATATTATATATGGAGTATATATTTAAAAAAATACATTTGTATTATTGTAAAACAGAGATGCGTACTGTGTCGTTATATATACGTTATATACGCATTGTAAGCTTGACAGCCCCACTGTCAATCCACTGCTGGATATGTGACCGATCATACTTTTCACCACGCTGATCAGGTGAAGGAGGGTCGGAGGTTCATAAATCGCTCGCCATTGATGTTGTTAGCCGTGGCAAAGTATCCAACTCGGGTTACCTGCCGGGTTCACAATGCAGTGTCGTAGTGTTTGGTTCATTCTTAAGAGCAGAACTTTAGGAGCATCATTTGCAAGAGTGATCCTTGGGGGTCGCTCAGATTACAACAGCAACACAAATAAAAAAAACACAAATAAGACATCTGCACAAAAGAAAACTGCGTCGTGATTTAACCACTGCGCCTTCACTCCAGGGCAACATCCCTAAACTACTGCACTCTAACTCCTATACACGACTGTATTCATCAATCACAGACATGTAATCGCATACTGCATAACGAGGATGGCTGCGGAGTGTTGTGCTGTTTATGGATCGTTTGCAAGCACGTTATGAGTGTGTGTGTGTACACAAGTTGCTTAACTACACACAACACACGCCATGTGTTCTGTGTGGTAATATTTACATGCATGTGTTGTGCGTGCACATCTGTACACGCACCAGCTGTGGACACACAAACACACACACACTAGAGCGTGGTTATGTACACACCTGCTACCCACCATGTGCATGGGTACAGTGCATGTAGCACCGTGCGTGCCGGTGGTGGTGCTCGCTCACAGCACTTGCCCCCAAAAGTCTGTTAAGGCTACACGTGGGGATCTTTGTCTGTGTGTGTGTAGTAGTAGTGATACACGTGTGTGTAGTAGTAGTGATACACGTGTGGTGTGTGTGTAGTAGTAGTGATACACATGTGTGTAGTAGTAGTGATACACGTGTGGTGTGTGTGTACATGTGTGTAGTAGTAGTGATACACGTGTGTGTGTAGTAGTAGTAGTGATACACGTGTGCTGTGTGTGTGTAGTAGTGATACACGTTTGGTGTGTGTGTGGTAGTAGTAGTAGTGATACACGTGTGGTGTGTGTGTGGTAGTAGTAGTGATACACGTGTGGTGTGTGTAGTAGTAGTGATACACGTGTGGTGTGTGTGTGTAGTAGTAGTGATACACGTGTGTGTGTGTAGTAGTGATACACGTGTGCTGTGTGTGTGTAGTAGTAGTGATACACGTGTGGTGTGTGTAGTAGTAGTGATACACGTGTGGTGTGTGTGTGTGTAGTGATACATGTGTGGTGTGTGTGTGTAGTAGTAGTGATACACGTGGTGTGTGTGGTAGTAGCAGTGATACACGTGTGGTGTGTGTACATGTGTGTAGTAGTAGTGATACACGTGTGTGTGTAGTAGTAGTGATACCCGTGTGGTGTGTGTAGTAGTGATACACGTGTGGTGTGTGTGTGTAGTAGTAGTGATACACGTGTGGTGTGTGTAGTAGTGATACACGTGTGGTGTGTGTGTGTAGTAGTAGTGATACACGTGTGGTGTGTGTGTAGTAGTAGTGATACACGTGTGGTGTGTGTAGTAGTCGTGATACACGTGTGGTGTGTGTGTAGTAGTAGTGATACACGTGTGGTGTGTGCTGTGTGTGTGTAGTAGTAGTGATACACGTGTGGTGTGTGTGTGTAGTAGTAGTGATACACGTGGTGTGTGTGGTAGTAGTAGTGATACACGTGGTGTGTGTGTGGTAGTAGTAATGATACGCGTGTGGTGTGTGTGTACATGTGTGTAGTAGTAGTAGTAGTGATACACGTGGTGTGTGTGTGTAGTAGTAGTGATACACGTGTGGTGTGTGTGCAGTAGTAGTAGTGATACACGTGTGGTGTGTGTGTACATGTGTGCAGTAGTAGTGATACACGTGTGTGTGTAGTAGTAGTAATACACGTGGTGTGTGTAGTAGTAGTGATACACGTGTGGTGTGTGCTGTGTGTGTGTAGTAGTAGTGATACACGTGTGGTCTGTGTGTGTAGTAGTAGTGATACACGTGGTGTGGTGTGGTAGTAGTAGTGATACACGTGTGGTGTGTGTACATGTGTGTAGTAGTAGTAGTGATACACGTGGTGTGTGTGTGTAGTAGTAGTAGTGATACACGTGTGGTGTGTGTGGTAGTAGTGATACACGTGTGGTGTGTGTGTAGTAGTAGTGATACACGTGTGGTGTGTGCTGTGTGTGTGTAGTAGTAGTGATACACGTGTGGTGTGTGTGTGTAGTAGTAGTGATACACGTGGTGTGTGTGTGGTAGTAGTAGTGATACACGTGGTGTGGTGTGGTAGTAGTAGTGATATACGTGTGGTGTGTGTACATGTGTGTAGTAGTAGTAGTGATACACGTGGTGTGTGTGTGTGTAGTAGTAGTGATACACGTGTGTAGTAGTAGTGATACACGTGTGGTGTGTGTGTGTAGTAGTAGTGATACACGTGGTGTGTGTGTACATGTGTGTAGTAGTAGTGATACACGTGTGTGTAGTAGTAGTGATACACGTGTGTGTAGTAGTAGTGATACACGTGTGTGTGTAGTAATAATACACGTGTGTGTGGTGTGTGTGTGTGGTGTGTGTGTGGTGTGTGGTGTGGTGTGTGGTGTGGTGTGTGTGTGTGGTGTGTGTGTGTGGTGTGTGTAGTGGTAGTGATACACGTGTGTGTGTGTGGTGTGGTGTGTGGTGTGGTGTGGTGTGTGGTGTGGTGTGTGTGTGTGGTGTGTGTAGTGGTAGTGATACACGTGTGTGTAGTAGTAGTGATACACGTGTGTGTGTGTGGTGTGTGTGTGTGGTGTGTGTGTGTGGTGTGTGTGTGTGGTGTGTGTGTGTGGTGTGTGTGTGTGGTGTGTGTGTGTGGTGTGTGTGTGTGGTGTGTGTGTGTGGTGTGTGTGTGTGGTGTGTGGTGTGTGGTGTGTGTGTGTGGTGTGGTGTGTGTGTGGTGTGTGTAGTGGTAGTGATACACGTGTGTGTGTGTAGAGAGAGTGGAGCAGTCATCACCTCGCCTTTGCCGCTCTCGTCCCGCGTCTCTGGCGGGGCGCCGCCGTCCTCGTTAATCCGCGAAACGAAACAGAAATCAAACCCAACACTCGCGCCCACTGTCTGACGCCTCCCTCGTCAAACCCCACCGTCTACACACCTCCCTCCCTCCCTCTTCGTCACCTCGACCTCGTCAACGCAGCAGCAGCAGCAGCCCCAGCAGAAACAACCCTCGAAGTTTAAACAAAAACTCCGAACGACTTCGCCGCAGCCGCCACCTCCGCCACCATCGCCGCCGACTTCACTTCTTTGCGGCTCGCTCCACAACAAACAAACAACAACAACCACCAACAACAACAACAACCAGCACCACCACAGCTGTAAACTTTGTTGTTGTTGTTGTCGTCGTCACTATACTACTACTGTACGTGGCGAGTTAAGAAACGTGGCGACAGTGGAGAGAGAGAGAGGCGGGCGGGCAACGCCGCCACTGTAACGGCTTAGCGCAGTAGGAGGAGGGAGGCCGCCCCTCGTCACTCCCCCCCTCATCACCCCCCCCTCATCACCCCCCCCCTCATCACCCCCCCCCTCATCACCCCCCCCTCTCATCACCCCCCTCGTCACCTCCCTCATCCTCCCCTCATCATCCCCCCCCCTCATCACGCCCTCATCCTCCCCTCATCACCCCCTCATCATCCCCCTCATCACCACCCACCTCGTCACCACCCTCATCCTCCCCTCGTCACCCCCCCTCCTCGTTACCCCTACCCCCTCGTCACCCCCCCTCGTCACCCCCCCTCGTCCTCCCCCTCATCACCCCCCTCATCACCACCCTCAATATCTCCCTCATCACCCCCTCATCCTCCCCTCATCACCCCCCTCATCACCCCCTCATCCTCCCCTCATCACCCCCCTCATCCTCCCCTCATCACCCCCCTCATGACCACCCTCGTCACCCCCCTCGTCACCCCCCTCATCACCCCCCTCATCACCACCCTCACCACCCTCATCCTCCCCTCTTCACCACCCTCATCACCACCCCCCCCCCCCGGTCCCATCCCTCCTCATCGCTCCGCTCTTCTCGTCTCACCCCCCCCCCCCGCACCTCCTCTATCGGTCTCACCCCCCCCCCCCGCACCTCCTCTACCGGTCTCACCCCCCCCCAGCACCTCCTCTACCGGTCTCACCCCCCCCAGCACCTCCTCAACCGGTGTCACCCCCCCCCCCAGCACCTCCTCTACCGGTGTCACCCCCCCCCAGCACCTCCTCTACCGGTCTCACCCCCCCAGCACCTCCTCTACCGGTCTCACCCCCCCCCCCAAGCACCTCCTCTACCGGTCTCACCCCCCCCCCCCCCAGCACCTCCTCTACCGGTCTCACCCCCCCCCCAGCACCTCCTCTACCGGTCTCACCCCCCCCCCAGCACCTCCTCAACCGGTGTCACCCCCCCCCCCCAGCACCTCCTCTACCGGTCTCACCCCCCCAGCACCTCCTCTACCGGTCTCACCGCCCCCCCCAGCACCTCCTCTACCGGTCTCACCCCCCCCCCCCCAGCACCTCCTCTACCGGTCTCACCCCCCCCCCCCAGCACCTCCTCTACCGGTCTCACCCCCCCCCAGCACCTCCTCTACCGGTCTCACCGCCCCCCCCAGCACCTCCTCTACCGGTCTCATCGCCCCCCCCAGCACCTCCTCTACCGGTCTCACCCCCCCCCCAGCACCTCCTCTACCGGTCTCACCCCCCCCCCCAGCACCTCCTCAACCGGTGTCACCCCCCCCCCCAGCACCTCCTCTACCGGTCTCACCCCCCCCCCAAGCACCTCCTCTACCGGTCTCACCCCCCCCCAGCACCTCCTCAACCGGTGTCACCCCCCCCCCCCAGCACCTCCTCTACCGGTCTCACCCCCCCCCCAGCACCTCCTCTACCGGTCTCACCGCCCCCCCCAGCACCTCCTCTACCGGTCTCACCCCCCCCCCCCAGCACCTCCTCTACCGGTCTCACCCCCCCCCCAGCACCTCCTCTACCGGTCTCACCCCCCCCCAGCACCTCCTCTACCGGTCTCACCGCCCCCCCCAGCACCTCCTCTACCGGTCTCATCGCCCCCCCCAGCACCTCCTCTACCGGTCTCACCCCCCCCCCCAGCACCTCCTCTACCGGTCTCACCCCCCCCCCCAGCACCTCCTCAACCGGTGTCACCCCCCCCCCCAGCACCTCCTCTACCGGTCTCACCCCCCCCCCAAGCACCTCCTCTACCGGTCTCACCCCCCCCCAGCACCTCCTCAACCGGTGTCACCCCCCCCCCCCAGCACCTCCTCTACCGGTGTCACCCCCCCCCCAGCACCTCCTCTACCGGTCTCACCCCCCCAGCACCTCCTCTACCGGTCTCACCCCCCCCCCCCCAAGCACCTCCTCTACCGGTCTCACCCCCCCCCCAGCACCTCCTCAACCGGTGTCACCCCCCCCCCCAGCACCTCCTCTACCGGTGTCACCCCCCCCCAGCACCTCCTCTACCGGTGTCACCCCCCCCCCAGCACCTCCTCTACCGGTCTCACCCCCCCCCCCCAAGCACCTCCTCTACCGGTCTCACCCCCCCCCCAGCACCTCCTCTACCGGTCTCACCCCCCCCCAGCACCTCCTCTACCGGTCTCACCCCCCCCCCCCAGCACCTCCTCAACCGGTGTCACCCCCCCCCCAGCACCTCCTCTACCGGTCTCACCCCCCCAGCACCTCCTCTACCGGTCTCACCCCCCCCCCCAAGCACCTCCTCTACCGGTCTCACCCCCCCCCAGCACCTCCTCAACCGGTGTCACCCCCCCCCCCCCAGCACCTCCTCTACCGGTGTCACCCCCCCCCAGCACCTCCTCTACCGGTCTCACGCAGCCCCCTTCCCAGCACCTCCTCTACCGGTGTCACCCCCCCCCCCTGCACCTCCTCTACCGGTCTCACGCAATTTAAGGAACAGACCCATTCGTTGGAATTGATTCATGGAATGTATGAGAAATCGATCTACGTATACTTTGAAATGTGAAACGTGTGTAATTGATGGACATATATTTCTCAGTGTCATTTGCTTTATCAGTCAACACCTGAACTGTAGAAAATTCAATTTACGCTGAGTCTCATAAGCAGTGTTTGGCCCGATGAACAAATGTTTCCGGTCTTCGTAACAGCTTTGTAACCAAATTTTGATTTAAAGCTTTCGTGACTGCAGTAATTAATATTCTTAGTTTTTTCGGTAAAGTCACCCTTTGTTTAGGCTATCCACATACACACATATACAAACACAGAGACAATTTCAACCGAGAAGATGGATTCTGGCTTAGCAATCATTGGAAGGATTTGATAAACCATTTTGGGTCTTAATTGATTGTTCACGATTACGGTGGCTTTCAGACCGCATCCATTATTTTCGTCTCCCCCCTCCTCTTTTCCGAACATAGATGGACTCGTCCATCTGAATAACTGCCAAATCGCTCTCCGTGGTGCTAACGTTAGAAAACCGCCACTTTTTCCAATTTTCTTGCTGTGGTTTTCACACCTGATGATGATTGCTTGTGTTGCAGTCGAAACGTCGTGATAATTTTATTTTTTTCTATTTTTATTATTTTATTGTTTCCCTTCTACGTGACTTTACCGAAAGAACCAAGAATATGAACCTTTACCTTGTTTAAATTGTGGAGCGGGCGGGGGCTATAACACAAACTCACTGAGGGCAGAACATGGCCAACCTTAAACAAACTTTACACATAGGTTAAAGGCTCCACAAAGTAACCGTACCACCTGGTTTTATACACCGTGTATTCTGCTCTGGCTCTCACCCCGCTGTGCACTTGAGGAAATGGTGTCATGATAATCACTAACTTGAACTAATTTTCACTTTTTTTCCCGCCGTCTCCAACTTGTTCCAGAGTTTGTATATAAAATGTGCAAATAAAATGTAACAGACGTCTGCAGATGATTGTTGTCTGAACAGTCATTAGAACGTGTGGAAGGCCGTTTTTGAAATAATTATATTTCGCCCAGATAATCCCTCGAGATGACGCATTTCGTTTGCATGCGCGTCCACAGTCATTCCCATTTACCACAGCCGCAACCTTGATATTAGATGGGCAGGATACGTCACTCTACGGGTTGACGGCCCATAGGCTAATGATCTGCTTCAGAAACTCTTCAGTAGCAATGTTATTGACGGAAGGCCATCACCAAGTTGACCTTCTTGTCTGGCGCAACATCGATAATCGAAAGGGGTTTAAAATCCACAACGTGCCAAGGCTAGTGGGACTCAACCCCAGCTACGGGGCTGTGTTATTGTGTTGCAAAGAACAATTACTACCAGCGTGATGCTTGGCAAGTTGCTTTGTCAATGACACTGGCCATTAAAAGGGTCGTCATTGGCTTGCCCCCTGGTGGAATAACTAAGAACTGGAAATTAGCAGATTTAAATGTCAATTACAGTTGGGGTGAATTATGTCAACCGATTAAGTGGCCGTTCCTCTCATTACAGAAGCGGTTATCGCTGAGGGCGGCTAAGGAAGTGCTCACTCGACGTTCTGGCACAAAGTGTTGCACTGCCTGCCGACAAGAGACTGTGATGGGACATCCGCCCCGTGACATTGCACGAAAAGCACAATCCGAACATGGGTAAAAATGCTAAAACTATTGAAACTGTCTTGATTTTTAAGCTTTCGTGACTGCAGGAATCCATACGTTTTGGTTCTTTCGGTAAAGTCACGTAGGTATAAAATAAACGTCGTGATTTCTTTTATTTTATACCTACGTGACTTTACCGAAAGAACCAAAGAGTATTGAAACTGTGTTTTGCTTCAGGTTCCAAGTTAGTTTGGAACCGCTGGGCCCCACGTCTGACATATGGTTGGTTCATGTTTATTGAGTTGTACCAATGTATGCTCTCTGACCTACGGCATTGATCGCACAGGTTCCAGACATTACAGAATTACACGAAGAGTACAAAGCTGCACACATACAGAATTATGCACAGAATATCCACTATTTTTAGATTATTTGGACGCTATAAATGTCCACATGATAAGCCACTTCGTTGAGCGTTCATTTGTCGTCAGGTCGCTTATCAAAAAGATGCTAATAGCTCAGTAGGCTTTATCTGGTAAGCAAAAAAAAGTTTTTGTGATTTCCTTACCTTTCCTATACTTTGCACTCCTATCGTGTTTGTATCGTTTGTTGTTGTAACGTTCTGACCCGCCCCTACCGGACATCTACGAAAAAGAGCTTTCTCGCTCATCGGATTCCTCCAGTATGAAAAATATATATTTATATTCTGATACCCACCGCTCACACAGATGGTCTCTTTCACCGGGGCATTCGCTTCACAGCTGGGGGTGGGAGGCACAGCAAGTGATGGTGCGCGCTCGCTTTAAACGAGCCCCGGGTTCGTCAGCGCTTCAACACACCGCGGGGATGGATGATATCAGCCTTCCCACCCTGAAACGTGAACGAAGTTTAACAACGAAGTTCGAAACGAATGACACCGCTAAGGAAACCGTGTGTCGCCCAGGGACGTGCAGTCAGGGGAGGCAGGGCCTCACCTGTCATACTCCAATGAAAAGAATAATACAATTAATATTAAGATTTTTCCACTGATCTGTGTTATAAATGTCATTTCTGTACGATTCCAATCGTTTTTATAGTCAAAATCGCCAAATTTACGGAGCTCCGCTGCTGTTACTATTATCTCAGTATGTCACCAATGTAATGTTTCTAGACCCCTTCATTTCATGTCCTCGCCTTCCATACTCCAGGTAACCTATTTCACGTATGTGTATAAAGATATTTAGGCTCGCTGGTCTCGTCATGAAACTGCAATGAAAAAGCACCAGGGGAGGCAGCTATCACATCTGCCTCACTGAGGGGGACGTGTCTAACACGCCCCCTCAGTGAGGCCACGCCCCCTCAGTGAGGCCACGCCCCCTCAGTGTGTGAATCTGGCTCTGATACCAGACAGTGCCTCCCCAGACAATTGACCTCACCGCACGTCGCTGGTGTCGCCAGTTGGTCGACCTCTGGGGTGACAGCAGAAACAAACAATCCTGGCAGCAACAAAACAAGGTCATCTTCAAGAGAGCCAAAACGAGCCCATCCATCATGCGCACCTTGGTTCGTCTGAGGCCAGCTAAACGTTGACGGCCTATCCCGAGCGAAGACAGACGTTCTCGCAAATATCCTCCTGCCTCTGAACAAACAATCGAGTCGATAACGAATCAAAAATAAATATTTAAAAAATACTTTTTTTTTAAAACATGCTTTAATGAAAAGTACTGTCCGAGCTGCCCCTCCCCCTGCCCCCTTCGCCCTTCACCGTAACGTAAGAGATCGTGGTGATTTACAGGCAACGTGAGTTGAGCGTGGACAATTAAGAGCCGTGAACGTGGACAACTTGAGCCGTAAAAAGATCGTTTTAATTTTTTTATTATTATAGAATATAGTATTGTCATCAGTATGACATACCTATACCAAGTTTGCAGTCGATACGACATTGGGAAGACGGTTAAAATTGAGTTACAAGATTTGAGGATACAACAGAGTGAGTTAAATAAAAGCGTGTAAAATGTTTAACAATATATATTTTTAATGATAGAATATAGTGTTGTCATCGGGATGACATAGGTATTTCAAGTTTGCAGTCGATAGCACATTGGGAAGTGGGTAAAAATTGAGTTACAAGATTTTTTTGGAGGATGAAAAGCGTGTAAAATGATAATAAAAGCGTGTAATAATAATGACTTATTTCGGCAAAGTCACGTAGGGAAAAATAAAAATAAATTTGTATAACATAAAATGAAAACAACAAAATCATTTTTGTTTTATTTTAGGAAATTTTATTTAATTACTTTATTTTTACCTACGTGACTTTACCGAAAGGACCAAAGAGTATGGGACCCTTGCAGTCACGAAAACTTCAAATCCAGAGTTAATGACATCTTTGAACCTGCTGTTTTGAATCCGTACGAAAGAAGATCGCAACCGTGCGCCAGGGGGCGCCTAAACGCCGCATATCGTCAACAAGAATGACAGGAAATGATGATGAAGACGACGGGATATTTGTGATCGATTGCTCTTCTTCTTATCTGCCGATTTGAATGCCAAGCCATCGTTAACCCTTCGCGCTAACGCCTGGCGCATTCGTCAATGAGATTGATGTGAAAATTCCACTTTGTTGTGAAAAGCTCGAAGGCTATTAATACTTTGTTGTTTTGCTCAGCCAAGTATGAAACACACACACACGTGAGATGGTTCAGAGTATCTCAATTTGTTATTCCACTTTATTGCTACAATACTGTGTTTGTAAAATACGTCCCTTTTAAATAGCCATGTTAATAGTGGATCTCTTCACGTGCCTCCTGTTCTAAATGGTACTGTGCTACTTTATTCACGTAATAATAGGTCACGACGTTTCGGACGCAACACAAGCGTCCGTCATCAGGCGAAACATTTTGAGAAAGCTGCTACAAGCAAGGGGTTATATAAGTAAAATATAAGGCTAGCAATATATTATACCAAAAACGCCTTGGTTTGTGAGAGCTTTACATCACTGCATAACTTCCCACTGAATAAACATGCGCGTCAATGTGTAGTCTTCAATAGCCGCACACAAGTCGTACGGTATTTTATATTGGTTCATCGCGAGAATGTATGTGGTTAATTGGTATATAAATGTGTTCTGAAACCAAAATTCCGACTGTGGCTGGCTGGCTGGCCTCTGAATTCTGTTCTCGATTAACGTTGTGAACGATTCACATAGTGAGGGTCAGATGCTAACGGATTCGTATTTCTCCAAATCATTTTTTGCCTTCCGTTGGAATTCTCCAAAGTATACGAAAAAATCAGGCATCGGTCCACGATTGAGGCACTACATGTCCGTGTAAATGTCTCGAAAATAAGTCCGCTAATTCTGTTCCAACAGCTGCTTCCGCTTCTTCGATAATGTCAACAGTTATTTGATCCGGCCAGACAGCGTGTTCTCGTGTTTCACACACCGTGAAAAGCTGTAGTCGCTTCTTGAAGTGGAACATCTGAGCATTGTCGTAATAAAATGTCGCAGGATGGAATAGCAACAGTTCGTATTTGTTTGCTGGGATATATGAATGGTTGCACTCATTGGTATGCGGGTAGGAAGATGCTACTGTGTTGTCAATTGAGATCTGCATCGAATGCTTCCGTTAATTTAATATTTGTCAATAGTGTATTTCGGTTCCATTATGGTACGGGTTACTATTTGTGAATTCTAAATCGTCAACCTCCTCGTTGCTGCTCTTATGGTCTCATTATTTGTTATGACGACACAATCAATTGTTTTTTTATTAGTTAATTTCCTGTCTTGTTATCATGATGGCTTCATATCGTTCCATCGTTTTGAATCTCTACATGTTATCCAACACGCTTGTTGTGCCTGAAGATAACTTGTTCTCAATTTATCGATGTATTTTACTTTGCCCTCCGCTTTCAGTAAACTCGAATTTACCGCTTTACGCGTAGGATTCCGCGACCGATATCATCCATAATAGAGGCTTTTTGGGTTACATCGCGTAAATATATAAATGTGTCGTTAAACCCGCCACCATCCAACACAGCCAATTTGTAAGGTTTGTCACGTAAAGAGAACATGCCAAATTCAGCACACCGGTGTGTTGGAGAGTAAATCCACAACATTTACAATCCGAGTACGACGTTTCTCCAGCAATTACATTTTCCGTGTTAGTAAATTCAATACAGTATTAAAGTGGTGACGTTTCATATTTCGCTGCTCAATACATTTTAAATCCATAGCTAAGTTACTGTAGTCTAAAATTCCCTACCTCTTTGGATACTGGCTTGTTTTGACCTGTGAATAGCGTTTTTCTTTCTTTCGCAACGTTGAAGTGTTAAGTTGCACCTCCCCACCGCCGACATTTCCTGTCTCGGAGTTTCCTAGGGCAGACACTTCTATTGCAATCTGGCTTTCATTTCTAATGTCATTTCTAATTTGGGCTCAACCATGTCCAAATCCTATATACTCTTCTTTGAAAGAGACACTCATTCATCTCCCCGCTGGCTGCAAAGTACATTAGACGCTCAAATCTCTCATTCCTTACTTCGAGACCAAATGCACCAATCGTCTGTTCATCTCTAATTTGACCTCCCTTTACATTAAAGTTGTACATTAAGATGCTGGAGTGTGTTTTATCCCCCATTAGCAGTTGGTTGATGTATTCATTCATTTGGCATACTTCTCCATATCCATGGATTGTTGTTGCGCGTAGTAGTTCGACAAGTTTGATGTTAGATGGGCAGGATATGTCACTCTATGGGTTGATGGCCCATAGACTAGACTCGTAATTGAGTGGCAGCCACGGATGAGACTGCACCAGAGACGACGATCAATGTGGAGACAGAGTGATGAGATCGGCTCATGTGTGGTGGGAGAAAGATGGATTGTGGCATCACGCGACTAAAGACAACTTCGAGAGGCTTTCAACAAAAGTAGTTAGATGATAGGTGACGACGATTAAACATTTGGATACATACGTGCAGGCATAACTGATAAGAGTTAATATAACTTATACTCCGATGTTTTGTAGTATTTTTACAAAATATGGATTTTTTTTAAACATGAAGGACATGTACTTGTTATATTGTATGTGATATACAGTATTCCACGCGTAAGATACTCCGGTACATAAGCTAAATGGAATTTCATTTGGCTTACTGCAGGAAAATAAAATATTTAGGTCTATCAATCTATGGGATTTTCATACCAATATTACCCAACAGCACTTGTTTAAACAAGAACATTCTTGACAGTATTGCTCTTGCCAATAACATCTGATACTTCAGCAACATCAGTTTAAGAAGCCCGACTGAAACTGGTTCAGAAGTTGCTTGCTTTAACAAATAATAATATTTGTCTGGGAATCTCATAGGCTTAGAGAATAAAATATATTTGTACGTGGAGGGATGATGCTCCATAAATGGATAGAGTTTTTGTTCAGTGAAACAAAAATTGTGCATACTTATAGTTGAAGTGAAACTATATTAGCTTTACACGTGTGTAGCTTTCCACCGCTGCATCATGGTTCTGTAAATTTCACCAATTTGCATTGTTTTTTTTTTCCAGTTGGGCCAATATACCTGCTGTTACCCCTCTCCTGGTCTTGCGATGTTGAGACTTGATACTCGGTGAGGATTTCCTAGATTTAAAAAAATCACGTTAAATTGCATTTTTTTAGTCCCAGGTCCCTTCTACGCACCCTCAATGTACATATCCCCTCCAGTTCCTACAACATATTAACATGGGTTCACATGTTTCTCTCTCTCTCTCTTTCTCTCTATGTGCCATGTACTTTTTCAACGACATCAGCGATCATAGCCTTCCTTACATTTAGCTTTGTCCATGATATTTACTCAAGCACTTTGCATGAGAGACTACCGTGTTGCATCCATTTGATCAACTTGCTTATGTAACTTTATTTTCTGTCTTCTCCCGGCTTCTTGTACCTATTATTTTCCTAGTCGAAACATCATATTCAGTCTCTTGTTTTCTCATTATGTGTCCAATGAATCTAACTTTGTCTTTCTTTAATCATTCGTATTTAAATTCGTGTGCGCCCTGCGGTTTCCGAAATTCACGTCACTCATTTTGTCTGTCCGTGAAATGTTTTACATCCTTCTTAAAAACACACATCACCTGTTGTTTCTAGTTTGCTCCTTTGTAATTGTAGCAATTGTATAAATGTGTCAACATTGAAAACAAACGTTTGGATTCTGCTTCAACGCACACCGCCTGACATCATTGTCATTGTTCCCGCAAAGATAATCACTCGCCAATTACCCGCTGCACCAAAGCCTGCGCTTATTAGCTTACATCATTCATAGATTACATCAGTCATCTTTTGCGCAATGGCCAACGTGTTTTGACTGCCCTGCTGGCAGAGCTGACCATGAGTTCATGGGGTTGTATCACCGTCTCACTGGCGAAATATTAATATCCATGTATAAATAAGTTGGTCAAATTTGTTGCTGCGTGTGTAACTCTGTACGGGGTACATTTCCGTACCCCGTACAGAAATGAACGATGCTGTGGTCTCATTGGAACTGGAATGGCTGTCGGCAGCTTCGATGAAAATTAAATTAGATGCTTAGATACTTTAGATCTCAGAAAATTAAAAAAAAATAAGTAAAGGAGCGGATGAAAGCAGGTTGGAGCACTTTTAGCAAAATGTAAATTTTATCATAAAAAGCAACATTACAATGTGTCTAAAGAAAATAATTGAATCAATATGTTCCACCTGCTATGACATACGTATCAAAAACATGGACACCGATGAAGAAGTTCGAACAAAAGCAAACATTTTCTAACATGAGCATGGGGACATGTATATGCTTGTGATTTACACAGAGGGATGGAAAGAGGAACACGTGGGTTAGAAAATATAGACAAGTTACAGACATAATTTTGACTATTAAGCAGAGCACTGTCAGTGGCATTGGGCAGGAAACTTCGCTCGAAGGGATGATGATCGGTGGGTGAGAGTAACATGGGTGGCAGCCAAAGAAAACGCACCAACCGGGAGGTCCACCACGCAAATGGAGCGACTAGATTGTTTATTGTGCAGGTGCTGGGTGAATAGTCGTGTCGTGGGACCATCAGGGATACCAATGGCTTGGTGAGGCTTTCATCCAGCAGTTAACTGATCATGGCTGATGATAGTGATGCCCTTATCCCTGGCAAAATGCATGAGCACGGACACGCCAACTGACCACATGTGTTGATAACATGCTTTATAACAAGAAGATGCATAAATGCTGGCATTTGAGGCAATTACCCTTCTTTTGGAGTTTAGAGAGCAAAGGGAATGACTGACTTTTAGTTGGAGGTATGACTTCACATGTTGGGTCCCTGAGAAAACTGGGATACTGCAACTACAACAAGGCTTACAAATCAATGGCTTTCAATTTGTACACAAACGTTTGGATATCAAAACTCAAAAACACAACCTCAGTTACAGTGAAAGTGAAATTAATATCTGCAAGGAAAAATAATGTGAAAGATAATATTGAATTGTGAAAAATTGTAAAAATAACTGAGTCGGCAGTGACGAGCAAGTGCAAAGGTGGTTTAAAAATGAAATCACATACCCTCGTCATTAATACTGCCTTTATAAAACACCGATACATACTGCATACATTTGCCTAACGCCATTCAGAGAAGAGACAGGGCAGGATTCTGTCATGGCTTTTGGTTGGAGATTGCACTTTACAGGGTGGGTGGTAAAAGTGGCGTAGGTAAAAACAGCACAAGTGAAAACAACGAGAAAAAATGGCATTAAAAATAATCGAGAATTAAGGTTAACAATCTCATTCAGATGTGTATATAATTGTTAGTATACTTCTAACTAACTGTGCCATTTTTTACACTAAGATCCACTTTACAGCAGCCTTGAAAACACCGTAACCTGTACATTGGTTTCATGTTAAAAGATGAGCAGTTTTGAATTGTTCAACATGTGAGATACAGTGTATGTATTATACAAAGGTATAGCATTTTGTCCGTTTTCCGTTCAGTTTGTGCTCGTTCGTGTGAGAATGAATTAACCACCTTTAAAGATTAACAAAATCCCTTTGCGCCATCTAGTGCCGCAATTTTAAGTTAATAGTATTACATGTACTGTACATGTGAACGAATGCACATGCCTGTTGGGCATATTGCTAATGTGTCCTTGTGCAGTTTACAGCATTTGTACTGTGTACTAAGTTGCCACAGTAGGGAGCACAGGTGGTGCATCTGTCAGCTATCTCAATCAGCCAACCCATGGCACCTGGGACTGTCCTGTGACCTGTCAGCGAGCCTTCAACAGTTCATGTGGCCTCAAAGTGCACCTAGCCTGGCACAAGCGTAGTGGTGATCTCACCGCCACTTAGTGGCGAATGGCAGCTTGTTGTTATGCTGGAGATGTAATGGCAACTGCCTGATGATGCTGGCTGTAACTACTAGAGATACGTTGAACCCAATTATTAAATGTTTGTGGATCACTCTTCAACACGCCCGTGTGCTGAAGCAGTAATACATCGGCATGTTTGTTCATCACGTGACAACTCTATTAATTTCCTGTGTTGGGTGGAGGAGGGATTACGACACACTTTAACTTACACGACCTGATAAAAAAATCAATTATGAATCAGACAGGTAATGATTTTCCCTCCTTTGGATGCAATACAATTGCAACTAATCGAGGGTTATTATCATATGAAATATGATGAAGGCATCACGGTGGCGAGATGTTAACTCCCTCCCTGATATACAGGAGGTCGTGGGTTTGATCCTGACCCTGACGCCGGTATAATTGAAGGTTGCGTGTTCTCCCCGTGCTCGCGTGGATTTTTCTCCGGGTCCTCCGGTCCCCCCCCCCCCCCCACACACATTTAGAAACACGTGCTTAGAGTATTTGGCTGCGAAACATTTCCACGTGATAAGCCACTTCGTCGAACTATCGTTTGCGGCCAGGTCGCTTCTGAAAAAGAGCTATATATTGCTCAGTGGGCCTTACCTGTGGAAATAAATAAATAACAGTTACCCATCGGTGCGTGGTGAGAAAGGAATTTGCAGGGCTGCACTTTTAACACCTGCCTCACAGCATCACACAGATCACCAAACACTGATTCGTGCACACGCGATTTGATGCACAGTATCGTCGGCTTACGACTGTATGCATCGAAGTGACTCCACAAGTATTACACAGCACATAGCCCCAAAATAAAATATGTCAACACAGCCCCATACATACATACAAAATAAACAAAGAAAGCGGCATCCACACTCATGGCTAATGCGCAGGGAGTTTTATTTGCAGAGATAATGGAACATGGGCTTACAATTATAGAAGATGGGCTAACATTGTGGTAATGCCACCAGAATTGGGCAGTGTCTTGAATGACACGAACTAAGTTTAAATGGGTTACCGGCCCAGAGCGGGACCGGGTGATCTATGGGTCCCCCAGTATATTTGTGGACGTGAGTGTTTGGAGCCCCCGTGTATGCATGTTGCGTGGCAGGGTTAGGTAATAATAACCGAAGCATGTGCTGTATGCACAATCTTGTGAGAACACCCATCGGATGTGTAAATTCCATCAGCATAATCTGCGCAAAAATCATCAGCATCATTATGAGGTCATGCATATTCATCATCAGCAGCACCATCGGGGTGTCATGTAGAGTAGAGTGTGTGCGTCCGTGTGATTATAGCAATGACGATCTTCATCATAACATAGTTTACCATCATAGTGTCATCATTAGCTCTGGACTATTTGCTTAAATAAGTAATTACTCTATAGATTATCGTTTCAATCACTCGACTACCCAGTAAACGTGCAACGTTCGGCCAACATCGCCATGTGGCTGGAACTATTGGACCAACGTTGGCTCAGTGTTGGCACAACGTTTTATGTTTTCTGGGAAATCAGATAACCAGAAAAATCGGATAACACAAAAAATAGGTGTCACCTATTTTGTCACGTGTGCCGCTGAACGGGAGGTGGTGGGCGGGTCTTGATAATATAATTGCCATCATCAGCCGCGTCACACTGAGCGTGGCTTGTAGCGGGGTTTCCCACCTTCGCGAGGCAGGACATTGAATGGGGCCTACCATTTTTGAATTGGTCTAAATTATAGACCAGCATAACGCAGTCTTTGATTACAATCTGTAGAAGATTAATTGACGTAATCGATTAATCGTCCGACATATAATTATCTCCATGCCATCGTTATCATCACGTCACAATTGTGTAAAGATCTCGAATTTTTGTTACAAAATTAATTCATATGTGATGCCAAACATCACGATGCAATACATTGTAATTATAGTCTTGCAATGAACCAAATTGGGTTAGATTGTGGGCAGCAGAGGGCAGTGCAATATCTACCGTTGTATTGTACTCGGCTCCCATATCTATAAACCCTGCGTTTACCAGGCCACACTGACCAGCATAGAGACGTACGGCCAAATAACATCCATGACCCACACGGAATGGGGAAGACCCTCATCCAGTAGTGGATTGACAAAAGGGCTACACTGTAAATAATTAACCATTATCATTAGTTGATCATCAATTATTTTCATGCCATATTAGTCACCACCATCATGATCATCATTCTTGCCACACAAGTAAGCTCGGTAGCTCATACAACTTCATCCCAATAGCAAGCCACATCTTTCAGTTCATTTCTCTTTCTGCTTCTTCCCTCGCACTGCTCGACTTTGGAACTGCCTTCCATCGTCTCTTTTCCCAAGTTCCTATGACCTTGCTCCCTTCCAAAAACATATTCGCTCTAATCTATTACACCTTCAATCGTCCTCTTTGCCTGGAATTTGGGCCTTTGGGCATGTGCTCAGCAGCTGGAACTAAAACTAACCAAAAAGTTCCGACAAGCACTACCGATGGCATCGCGGATCGCCTCCGCTGCGGTGAAGGCAGAGCAGAAAGCACTGTCTCCTTCAGTAAACAGCGTTACTCTCTCGCCTCTCGCCAAGGCTTCCCAAACTAGACCCGAGCACGAGGCTATATATGGAGCAGGACGGCTCACAGCAGGGCACAGCTGAGAGGGCATCATCCCGGCTACTCGCAACGGCCTGGCCGCTCAAAGAGGGGGCCCGGTGGGCTCCGTGCCAGCAGTCCAGTAAGTCATTAAATATAGGCAGAGTCAAAATAATATACAAGCTCTAGTTTGGAATTAAATGTCATCGTTTTGCAAAGCGTCACACATGCCAAGCGTAATGAAGCGATAACTACATCGGTTAATATCAGAAGACTTCATCATTAAATTCAGTGGACAAAAAAGGCACAGTGTATAAGGTTCATGGACATAATCCGACATTAATCAATTTTAATTTTTACTGCATTTTCTCTCACTTGGTGCCTTTTTTTTCAGGCCAGCATTCGTGTTCGATAGACGCACAGTACATTTATTATGGATAATAAAATTCATGGTGCTTGGAATGACTATAAAATATCAGATAACGCGATAATTAAACGCGTGTTATTGCTTTTGTTGTTATGTGATATTGTTTTCTTCCACACTTTAATTCAAGCCTTCACAGTTTCTCTACACGTTTGCTGTGGTGATATTTCATGTTTGTTATTTCATTTGCAAGATCCTCCACGGACTTGGCCATGCCTACCTCTCCCCACTAATCTCACTCTGCTCCCACTCAAGTGCTCTCTACTGTCGAAGCCCCCAGTAATTCTTATCTCGGTGGGAGATCACTCTTGATCTTAGCTGTCGTTTGTAAATATCATCTACAGGCCACCTGTGCTCTTGACGCCCTGTACCTGTTAATGTCCAGGCTCGAAACTTTCTGTTCTCCTCTGCCCAGGACTGTCTCATCTCTTAAAGAAAATATATATCCACAATTTCCATACGAGGCCTTCCTCTTCCCCATTGTGAACTCGTTCCACTCTCCAATGTGTTTTCGGATTGCATTGCACGTGCTGTTCGGAATGACATCTGACGTTTTCGTCCACGTATGAAACCAGCACGTGGATATCCCTGCACGTGCAGCAAAACGTCGGACATCGTGCTGAACGCACAGCATGACTCGAAAGCACATTGGAGCGCTACGCAGCAGAAGAACCGCAAAAAAATATATGCAGTAATGCGTCTGGGTTCGTTGTCAAGCTTCTTGAGATGCAGTTGCCTGTAAATGATGTGAATTAATCTGTAAGTGTTGTATTGTTGCTTAGATAATAATAATGACCTTTATTTATACAGGAAAGGCACGCAGGGTCTGAAGATTCTTTTTTCACGAGGGTCGTGCATAAGAATGTTTGGCAAGTGCTAATTTACCTTTGGCAGGTCTCAAGATTCAAGCCAATTGGCGTACAACATTAAGGTCAATGTTAGCTCAAAACTTAATGAAATAAGTAACATATAAGCTTTCGTTTGGAATTAAGGCGAATGTGTTTTTCATCAGGTAGTAGATAGAGAATGACTGCTGTCAGGCATTTATTGTGTGCGAAGATGAAAATTATGATGGTGCTGATAGAGCTGTGATGAGAATGGGTATCTCGAAGGCATGTGTGCGTGGGAGGTGACTAACATTTATTTTCCGTTCCCACCGTCATACAAATCCCATTTTATTTTCGACAGATATAAATAAAACATTGATATACCGGAGTGAAAATACACCCTGTCCACAGGCATCACATACGCTAGGGTACATGGTTATTTCTGACAGTTAATATTGTATCATCATCTTCTTCATCGTACTCATCATTATCATCATCATTTGCTCAGAGTTTAATGACATGACCACCACTTGATCAGTTTATGTAGAGCAAAAAGTATTGTCCTTGTCATGAAAATGTTGAGTGTCCACCACTGGCTCGAGTTGTCAGCTGGTGACTTCCCACTACTTGACAGACCCCCCCACCCACCCCATTTTCTTCCATTCCTTCCTTCCCTGAGATTTTCCTGTCCAAAAGTCGCCTGTGAACTCCTTGACTTCGTCTCACTGCTACCATCTCTTCCACAGTCTTACTGACTCAAGGCTTATGACCAATCACTCTGAACGCACATAGTTTCACTGCATCTCGGAAACTAAGCAGATTTTATCCTGGTTAGTATTTGGAAATGACACTCCCTGAGAATCCCAGTTGGAGGCTTGGGCTACTAGGCGGGCAGGACATGTTAGGAAAGCAAGTGGGTTTGTGAACCCATCTGTGTAGACATTTTTAGTGTTTCCCCCTCCTATGTGTGGGTTTTCTCACTCCAAATGTATTCCATGTGCCAAAGGCTAATTAAGGGGAATTGTCAAACAACTCATTGCATAACCCTCCTAAAAGGTCTTGAGACTTGGTGAGGCTTTCCTGTATCAATGACATTATTAGTATTATCTGGGAATCAAGTGATGGGTGCCACACGGTACTCACTGAGCATTGAAACACTTGAATATTCTGACTAGACCAACCCTGTCTATGCACACCATGGGTTGATGGGTGGGTGCGTAACCACATGGCTGAAAGGTGGACCACACACAGCCAGGAAGATGCGGAACGCTTCTCCCTCTGCAGCTTGGACACTGCGTTTTAGAATGCCTGATGGCATTAGGTGTTTGTCGAGCTCTCGTGTGGTTTAAACAAAAAAAACACACACACAAAAAAACTAAATTGGTTTCACAGTTGCGGCCGCGCCCTGAATGTTAAATACACCTCCAGTTGTTTACCGCGCGCGCGTGTTTGTGTGTGTCGCAGCACGTGCCAGCTCACACGCGTTTTAGACCTAACAACAATGTAATATTGCGAATGGTGATTTTATGAGGAAGAGTAAGGGGGGGTGGCTATGGGAAAAGTTTCCCGTGATGACCAGCACTGCTCCACCACCACCATCATCATCATGCGTGCCCCCATGTGGAGAGGGAGCTACTCGGGAATGGCGTTCAAGTTGAAGGTCAAGAGGGCATCACGGCCAATGCCATTGGTGCCGTCACACCCCACGGTTACACTTGCTTTCATTCTACAAGACTCCACTGAAGTTGTTGTGTGATCGATGCCTGCAAGGCCCACCGCACTCATACCTTCTGCAGTTACACATTGAGGTTGTGTGCATTGTTTTAGCTTTGTATTCATTGAAATGGTGTATATATATTTCACCTGGACACCCTTGCAGATGAGATGTTCCATGTCAAGGGATTTTGCATGCGAAATAAATTTTAATGAATAAAAAAAAAACGTTGAACAAAAAGTTAGTGCCAATCCCACAGTGATAAGTGGTGCTGGGCCTCAGGCCACTTCTGCTATGCCATGGCCATTATAAGAGGTAATTTCTTTAATGAGGTGAGAACGCGTTGAGATTCAGTGTTTATTTTACAAGGGAGCCTGCAATTAAAATCATAAATACGTAAATAAATATATCATTACGCGTGCGAAGCCCGTTGCTATTCAAGTGAAGCAATTTACTGATGACATTTTCTGTAAAAAAATAATAATATTTACAATGAAAACAAATTTTTCGCAATGTTTTTCGATACTTTTTTTGTTGTATCAAAAATCACTCTCCAATAACACGTCCACCCATTGTATGATTTTGAAACGGAGCTCGCGTCACATGCCATGCCATCGTAAATGGTAGAGCGGATAAGCCACATCTGAATTATCTGGAGAAACATTTTATCATTATTTTGACCTCATTCACGTGAACCACAAACCGTAAGCTTCCAATTGTCACCTCGTTAACTCTGTATGATAACTTGGAGTAGTATTTGATGTGTATATTAGTTTGTTGGTTAACATACGAGTGCAATAATCACCCTGTTTCTGTAACTTTCACATACCATATAGGAAAACAGTTTTTCTTGCTGCAGTCTTGGCTGCCTGGATTCCTGGGCTGCCTGGCTGGATTCCTCGCTGGACGCGAGGTGGTGGCGTACGTAGATCCCGTGCAAATGCGTGAGATAAGTTATCATATCCACCTTTTCATTCCACCTTATGTGAGGGATTGGACGGTCACTTCCAAAGGACGTGCCGGCTGCTTGTGTCTTTTTTTTAATTGCCTGAGCCAGCTTTTCTTACAGGAAATGTATTTCATTTCATATTTGACTTTGTGCACTGTTTTTGATGTCTTCCGTGACGCGGGGTTTGCCCATAATTTTTATTTGAAATTATTTTTGCTCTCATCTCAGTTTACTTCACTGCTGTAAATGTTTTTTTGCGTGTTTCTTTTTTTTACTTTTGCCATCAGATTGATCCGTATGTATATTGAACTTCTTTCGCACCGTACGTAGCCGACCGTGCAAATCAGAGGTGCGGGGGAAGGTCAACAAACTTCACACCAAAAAGTAGTTCACGCTTACAAATAGCACTCACTCATCCTGGTCCCTGGTGCTCACCAAGTCAAACTAAATAAACTTGAATATTTAAAAGTGAGCATGTGTGGAGCGGCCTAGGGGGAGTTATCCAGACAAATATACAGTATAGATTATCCACTTATGTGGTACATTCCTGAGCTGTTGTAATTATTACCGTACTACCAAGAACTGTACAGTAGTCGATACATTTTAAATGGGTCCTGTGTTGATACACTGTGTTCTGATCGTGCACATGATGGACACAATCTGCAGCGTCCATATTACAGCGTCGGTGTTTTTCATAGACCAGGTTTTACAACAAGACAGCCTATGAAAAACACAACCACCGACCCTACGGAAACTACTGCATACCCATTATTTTATTTCCCAAGTAAAAACAAATCTGCGTGTGATCACCAAACAGCAAGTTAAATCAAACGCCTTTGCGCCAACTTGTACACTGGGTTTGGGCTCTCGATGTTTGGCCGTGTGGATGTAGGACCGCAGAGAAGTGGGTTGCGATAGGGGTGGCAGCTGGGGCAGTTTTCCCTGGGTCTTAGATCCCAAGCAGGCCTCAGATAGGGCCAACATGGCCTTATTTGGCATTTTGTCCCAGGCCTCTGAATGGATAATCTGGCCTCTTGCCATTGGAATGTGGAAATGCCACCACTAGGATTAGTAACAACCACACACTGTGCTCAATTGAATATGGGGACACTTTGTTTTGAATATACATAATTAATATTGGTGAATACTCATTACGAGTACCATACTGTATTCACAATACGGTAATGTCCTTTATCCAGAAAAGCCCCACCGAGGATCAATACTTTTTTCATGAGTATCCTGCTCTGGGAAGTTTGGATAATTCTATTCGTTCGCTTTACTGTTTGGAACATGGATTGAAACTGGAGTACCCAGATAAAACAAAACTCACTCATAACATTTTAAGCTCTGCTGAGATGGATACACACATATACGTACGTATGATACACATGTATACATGTGTGCTATGAATTTCCCTGGTGAACGTACGTGCGTGCCAGGGTTCTAGGGTCCCTTATTTCTTTTTATGGGTTTAATTGCCAATACTTTCCAGGCCTGGACTTTGGTTATTCCGCTGCTCGGCTTGTCTATATATGGACGAATAAACACCGCATTCTTCACGCGTGGGGCATTACCCTCTCTTTCCAGTGTCAGTTTTGTACATGCACTGTATACAAACAAGCACCCAAGTTAATCTTGAATGTGACCTTCATTGATCAAGCCATCTGTGGCCATGACATGGCTGCTTTTGCCTACCCGGTGATAATGTTGACATCAATCAACACTCTTTTGGTACTAATTTAGATGAGTCAACGTAGAGGAGTCCCAAGGCATGTTTAGAAAGTACATACTGCAGATACCAATTGCCACGGATCTTGTTAATGGGGGAGCAATTATTCTGTATTGTATGAACCGTAATAAGTGCTTGCACAAATGACAAGTGTGGTATTCACCAATTCGCACTAAGTGTGAAGTATGGTGAAACATGCTGCGTAACCCACATGGCGTAGGGTGGCCACCATCCAGCAGTATATTGACAAAGGGGCTTCAATAACGATGTATTGAATTATAAGTTTCATCTGTTGTATATTTGTGCCTCTTCTAGATTGAAATATACTGTATACTGTAGTCAGTGACTCTTTGGTTCTTTCGGTAAAGTCACGTAGAAAATAAAATTGAATAATAGAATAGATTCTATTAAAATCAAATAATAATAAAATCAAATAAGATAATACATTCTATTATTATTTGATTTGATTTTCTACGTGACTTTACCGAAAGAACCAAATAGTAATTCCTGCAGTCACGAAAGCTTCGAATCTAGTTTGTATAGTCAATAGTTTATACGATGTACATTGTATTGTATAATGTATTTGGTGCAGTTCAATTCGGCCTATCACCCTTCAGGGGCCAATGGGAAATCAGTGGTTGTTCTATGGGAAGCCTGGCCCCACCACATAAATGTGGAATTTCCACCCGTTGGTCAGATATAAGTACTGTCCATTAGTCACGTGAGCAGAAAGACACGTTGACTTTGAAATTATATGCAGTATTGTGTAGCCTACAGTATTTATACCTATTATCTGCATGTGTTTAAACTGTAGTGTAGATTTGTATACATCTATTTATGGCTATATAATAGTACTTGTGTTCTACTCTTTACTGTATATGGCTTTAGTGTGACATCCTTCAAGAAAAGATCTAACATTCTCATTGAAAATGCATGTTTTGGTAATTTTCAATCCAGATACGCTCAAACACGTTCAACATTTTACCTCCAAATTTGGGGTGCATTTTAAAGCCAACTTTAAGAAGTTGGCTTTAAAATATACAGTTGAGGATTTAGCAGTCTTGGGAGCCACCAAATACAAACGTGCATCTGGTGCAGGTTCAAGCACAAAAAGTACATTTTAAAAAAATTGCCCCAAAGCCACATTTTTTGAGACCCAAAATGTAAAATGTTGGTTTATGGGTTTTACAAATTCTAAGTAGGAAAATGTATTATTATACTTGTGACAAATTTAATCTTTCCTATTCTTCTAGAACATCACTAAAATGTACACTCACGAAGTTTATAGTATGTGTGCCTAGGCTAAAGTATACATGTGCCAAGTCTACAGTATATGCCTAGTCTATATCATGTTTTTCTGTCTGATCTATGTGTGCCTACTCTAGAGTAATATAGTGTGTAGACTAGTATGTGCATGCCCAGTCTAGAGTATTGTTTATGTAACCTTAGTTTATAGTACATGTGTAATGACAAGGTGCCACCTGTCGGCCAGGAGGGGTAATCACGGGTATGGGCGCGTTGTATAATAACCAACTAGAAAGGTGGGGGTCAGTCGGAAAGCTCCGGGAACCTGTTCGAAGGTTCTAGAAGGTGCCGTGGCAAGAGGCGGGGCCTGGCCACACCGGGAAGTATATAGGGGGGACGTAACCGAAGGTTCGGGGCTGTCGCGGAGTCCCGAGTCCTGGCTGCGTCGCTGCTCTCCGTCATCTCTCTTCGTCGTCCGGCCGCATGGCCGATCCTCTGCACGGCTCCGATCGTCGTCATCGCTACATTAGTCGGCCAGCTATGTAGTTAGACGCCGACGATTGGGCTGTGTAGAAAGGTCGGCTGTGTGTAGCTACGTAGATATGTTTCTATATACCGCCCGGTGTTTGTGCCCAAGTGTGAGAAATAAATAAGAAGCCCTCTACACGTTGTGTCTCGGAAGTCGCTCATTACATATGTATGTTAGTCTTGATATATTATAGTGTATAGTATATTATATTCTGTACCTTGTCTGTATTGTATATGTGCCTGCTTCATAGATGCATATAGAATATGTGATCGGCCTATAGCATGTTACTCGTCTGTAGCAAGGGTGTGCTTAGTCTCTAGTGTGTAGTATGCAGTGTAGGACAGTGGTTCTGTGTATACTGTACAGAAGTTATGTGTATGTCCAGTCTATAGTCTATGTAAACCCAGTCTGTAGTCTATGTAAACCCAGTCTATATAAACCCAGTCTATAGTCTATGTAAACCCAGTCAATAGTCTATGTATACCCAGTCTACAGTCTATGTATACCCAATCTACAGTCTATGTATACCCAGTCTATAGTCTATGCATACCCAGTCTACAGTCTATGCATACCCAGTTTACAGTCTATGTATACCCAGTCTACAGTCTATGTATACCCAGTCTATAGTCTATATATACCCAGTCTATAGTCTATATAAACCCAGTCTATAGTCTATATAAACCCAGTCTATAGTCTATATAAACCCAGTCTATATAAACCCAGTCTATAGTCTATATAAACCCAGTCTATAGTCTATATAAACCCAGTCTATAGTCTATATAAACCCAGTCTATATAAACCCAGTCTATAGTCTATATAAACCCAGTCTATAGTCTATATAAACCCAGTCTATATAAACCCAGTCTATAGTCTATATAAACCCAGTCTATATAAACCCAGTCTATAGTCTATATAAACTCAGTCTATAGTCTATATAAACCCAGTCTATATAAACCCAGACTATAGTCTATATAAACCCAGTCTATATAAACCCAGTCTATAGTCTATATAAACCCAGTCTATATAAACCCAGTCTATAGTCTATATAAACCCAGTCTATAGTCTATATAAACCCAGTCTATAGTCTATATAAACCCAGTCTATAGTCTATATAAACCCAGTCTATATAAACCCAGTCTATAGTCTATATAAACTCAGTCTATAGTCTATATAAACCCAGTCTATATAAACCCAGTCTATAGTCTATATAAACTCAGTCTATATAAACCCAGTCTATATAAACCCAGTCTATAGTCTATATAAACCCAGTCTATAGTCTATATAAACCCAGTCTATATAAACCCAGTCTATAGTCTATATAAACCCAGTCTATATAAACCCAGTCTATAGTCTATATAAACTCAGTCTATAGTCTATATAAACCCAGTCTATATAAACCCAGTCTATAGTCTATATAAACTCAGTCTATATAAACCCAGTCTATATAAACCCAGTCTATAGTCTATATAAACCCAGTCTATATAAACCCAGTCTATAGTCTATATAAACCCAGTCTATATAAACCCAGTCTATAGTCTATATAAACCCAGTCTATAGTCTATATAAACCCAGTCTATAGTCTATATAAACCCAGTCTATAGTCTATATAAACCCAGTCTATATAAACCCAGTCTATAGTCTATATAAACTCAGTCTATAGTCTATATAAACCCAGTCTATATAAACCCAGTCTATAGTCTATATAAACTCAGTCTATATAAACCCAGTCTATATAAACCCAGTCTATAGTCTATATAAACCCAGTCTATAGTCTATATAAACCCAGTCTATAGTCTATATAAACCCAGTCTATATAAACCCAGTCTATAGTCTATATAAACCCAGTCTATATAAACACAGTCTATAGTCTATATAAACCCAGTCTATAGTCTATATAAACCCAGTCTATAGTCTATATAAACCCAGTCTATATAAACCCAGTCTATATAAACCCAGTCTATAGTCTATATAAACCCAGTCTATATAAACCCAGTCTATAGTCTATATAAACCCAGTCTATAGTCTATATAAACCCAGTCTATATAAACCCAGTCTATAGTCTATATAAACCCAGTCTATATAAACACAGTCTATAGTCTATATAAACCCAGTCTATAGTCTATATAAACCCAGTCTATAGTCTATATAAACCCAGTCTATATAAACCCAGTCTATATAAACCCAGTCTATAGTCTATATAAACCCAGTCTATATAAACCCAGTCTATAGTCTATATAAACCCAGTCTATAGTCTATATAAACCCAGTCTATATAAACCCAGTCTATAGTCTATATAAACCCAGTCTATATAAACACAGTCTATAGTCTATATAAACCCAGTCTATAGTCTATATAAACCCAGTCTATATAAACCCAGTCTATAGTCTATATAAACCCAGTCTATATAAACCCAGTCTATAGTCTATATAAACCCAGTCTATAGTCTATATAAACCCAGTCTATATAAACCCAGTCTATATAAACCCAGTCTATATAAACCCAGTCTATAGTCTATATAAACCCAGTCTATAGTCTACAGTCTCCCCCCGTGTGGGGGGGGGGGGGGGGCTGCACACCCGCAGGCACCGGAAGCTATTTAAGGCGTCTGGAGGCCGCTGCAGATGGCGATGATGATGGTGGTGGTGAAGAAGGAGGAGGAGGAGAGATAACGGGATGCGCGTCTCCATCACTGCCATCACAGCACCACCACCGCCAGCACCACCATCCGAACATCGCCGCCGGTAGCGCCGTGAAGACTCGCAGCATCTGTTCGTCGGCCCAGGGGGGTGGTGGGTGGTGGGGAGAGAGAGAGAAGAGATCGCCCTCATCATCATCCTCATCATCCTCCTACTCTCTATCGCGCTCTGCGGCTCTGCCCGAGAGTGAGAAAGCGAGAGGGGTGAGCGGTGCAGGCGGACCGAGGAGTCGCCGCCACCACCACCAACCACCCTCGCTCACCACCACCAACCTCGCTCACCACCACCCTCACCACCACCCTCGCTCACCACCACCACCCTCGCTCACCACCACCATCCTCACCACCAACCTCGCTCACCACCACCACCCTCACCACCACCACCAACCTCGCTCACCACCAACCTCGCTCACCACCACCACCCTCGCTCGCCTCTATCTCCCCGTCTCCATCTATCCCTCTGTGCTATCTCTCTCCATCTCTCTCGTGTGCTGTGTCTCTGTGTACAGTTCACTAAGTGTGTGAGTGTCTGCCGCCCGCCTTATTCTCTTCAGTCAGTTGTATTCGCAATCGGTATTCGTCCCGTTATTGTGAATCATTTCTTTCGCAATATCTTTTTTTGTCCGTGCGATTTCTGCTTCTGCTTCTCCTCCGCGAGCCGCGTGTGCGTGTTTCATCCTCTCTCCTGTGTTAGATCAGTCTCTCTATTGTAAGAAATGTAGTAGAAATGTTAACGTGTTACTAACAAAAAAAACGTGCGTCTGCCATTGTAAAAAGCCACGACCACCAACCAACATCATCATCATCACCAACATCATCACCATCACCACCCACCTCGTCCAACCTCATCATCTAGAATCCCCTCTCTTCCCATCCCCAATCTCTCCCCGTCTCTTCGCTAGGATTGTGGATTACTCTGTGATTTAACAAAAAGAAATAAAGAAATTATAATTTGTGGTCAAATCCGTGCCGGTGTCCCGAGCAAGAAGAGCAGAGGAGGAGGAGAAGCAGCAGCAGCCATGAGGTGCGGTCCAGACCCTGGACATTCGCCCCACACAAACACAACATGCAACATACAACATGATACATGCAACATACAACGTGATACATGCAACATACAACATGATACACGCACGGACACGTTACTTACGTGTACATTGACACACACACACAGAGACAGACAGACTCGTCGTTGCACGGCCATACGCGACTCTCTACAGACGCTGTACATTCGGAGTGCACGTGTGTCTTGTCGATGTACACAGCCGCCACCATCGACACACGTGTGATGTACCCATACGTGGTGCTCGCCTACAACAGTACATTCTGCATGTATACACGAATCGTTACGGATCGCGATGCATTCCGGGACACAGTCCACGTACCGCACGTACACTCGTATTCTACATACATACTCGGCTACATAGATAGGCACGTTGCTATATATATACTCTGTATGTTCGTCCACGAATACATGCGTACTGTTTACTTTATATGCACATGGTCGTAAATTGATACGCAGTTTACCGTGCATAAAATATCGCGAACAGTGCATTTCATAGCCTCCTTTTACTGCATGATACGGATGCATACCGAGTGCACACAATTTCCTTGAAGGTGTGCACGTGTATGTAATATCATCATGTACCCCCTACACAAACACACTGCTTGTGTGTGCACGTGTATATAATATCATCATGTACCCCCTACACAAACACACTGCTTGTGTGTGCACGTGTATATAATATCATCATGTACCCCCTACACAAACACACTGCTGGTGTGTGCACGTGTATATAATATCATCATGTACCCCCTACACAAACACTGCTGGTGTGTGCACGTGTATATAATATCATCATGTACCCCCTACACAAACACTCTGCTTATGTGTGCACGTGTATATAATATCATCATGTACCCCTACACAAACACACTGCTTGTGTGTGCACGTGTATATAATATCATCATGTACCCCCTTCACAAACACTCTGCTTGTGTGTGCACGTGTATATAATATCATCATGTACCCCTACACAAACACACTGCTTGTGTGTGCACGCACTCTGGGCTTGAATACATACTTAGGTGCATGCACCTTCCTGCGTGTGCAAGTCGAGTCCACGGGTGGCTTCACGTATTCATATTATAGAGACCTATCCCTCCACACACACAAACACATCCTGGAAGCACAATTCTGCATTGACAGACGCAGATGTGTTTGTTGCATAACACGGCAGAGTACCGTAGACGTATCGGCTACGTTAGTACGTTGCAGTAAATAGGAAAAGCGTAGAAAAAAATAATGCATATAGACCACGTTAATCTGTCCACGATGTGTATGTAACGTGCCATGTGCTGCTGCATATATACACACGCATAGACACATTGTTTGCATGTGAATAGGACATTATACATCTCTACATCTAGACGAGTGGCACACACGGTATATACTAATCACAGTTATACACCGTTAGTATATAAAGTGTGTGCTGTAGTGCTATCACTGAATACACACGTGTCGGACACACGCTTGGTGCACTGTATTGATGGGTGAGCAGTACGTGTGTTGTGTTTGTAGATTTAACATTCCCCCATGTGTGTTTATTGTACAGTGCTGGTTTACTGCAGCATGGAGCTTGCATGGACACTGTAAATCCAATTCGATACAAGCTGATTTACAAATGATGAAATGCGGACGTATCAAATGCCTTTACAGCACAGAGTTGCAATACGGAATACTGCGTAAGATTAAAACACATTTTACCGTACTGGTCAGAGTGGGTGAAGTATGGCCACATAACCCCTTTGTAACCGTACATTGCATTGAAGTGCTGCGCGCTGCAAGCCTACAAGGGGCAAAATGATTCTGGGTGGAGGCATTGGTAACACAACTCTCGTGCCTCGCAGCAAGAAGAAGGGGGGCCTGGGTTAGATTCATCTACACAGCTGCCTTTCTGTGTTCGACTTGGGATGTTCTCCCCCTGTTCTGCGTGGGTCTCCTCCCAGAGCGCAACACAAAATCCCCAAAGTACACCAACTGGTCTTAGCCACAAACATCAGAATGTTGACAATTCATCCGCAAAATTTCTCTCAATTCGCGATTGCACATGGCAACTTCACCTCCCCCACCCCCTACCCCTACTTCGAAAACATTGCAGGACCCGCACGTGAACAATTTGAGACTTTGCGTTCCTTTCCGGCAATAAACAAGCGTAAAAATAGGACCCGTTGACACTTCCATAGCAAAATACTTGGACTGCTTTGTTGGACGGGTTGGTCTTGGCAATCGTCTGCACATCTGAGCCAGTTAAACAATTAGCAAGGTGTGTGTGTGTGTGCGATGGTGCCCCGGGCAATGTTTCCACGGGCCCAGCACAAGCGCCACGGGTGATCACTTGCAATGCACGGTGTGTATTTACTATTTACACAAGAAGGTTGGCCTACCCAGGAGGGCGAGATGAAAGGCGTGCAATTGCGGAGGGCACTAAAAAGGGACGGTAAAATGGCAAGTACAAAAATACTCCACTGTGTGTCTACATATAGCCATGGCCAGCAGGGAAACGGGGGACAATTGCAACGAGCCGCTTACAAATCGGGATAGTGGGGCATAGTTTTTGACCAGCCGGTGGACCCAAGTGGTGGTCTGATTTCATCAATCGCCCTGTGCATTCTTGAGGCATTTGCTCATTTCAGTGTCCAAACATAGCACATTTTTCGAAGGACACGTTGCTCTGTGGTAAAATTGTACAACTGCAGTTTAAGAAGCTCCAAAAAAAATCGTGATCCTTCAACCAGTCTCCATACCGTGTCAACCCTTATGGTTGACCCATATTCTTGTACAGGGAAATTGAGTTTTCAGGTCCATAGGGCGTACAGCCGTTCCAATACGGGCAAATGTTTTTGTCTATTTGTTTGTGTTCCTCCCTTGTGATGAGACTTTGTAGGATGAACATTGAGATTTGTAAGGGCACGGGGTGACCAATGAGGTCTGAATTGGACTGTAATAAGGTATGGCACTGATAAGGAGTTGACAACTAAGAGTCTCGCACCAGTCAATACCGTCGTAATAAAGTAATAATGAGACGGTGTTGTTCCACCACGTTAAAAAAACGATGTAAAGCAAATTTTAAATCCATCCGTGTATCCGTCTTAAAACCAAAAAAAATGTTTCGGCAGTATTTGTTTAGTAAACTCTGGACTGGTTTTTGGACCGGTTAATGGAGCTCGTCTGCAACATGTATACCGTAAAATTAATGCTGCTTTGTTGTCAAATGTTCGAAGAAAGACCTCTTAATGAACATCGTGGGGCACGTTTAATTACCCTGAAAAGCACGAGTGCATTTTGGTGGGAAGAACCCAGTGAGGAGGGAAAGTGCTTCTTCGTCCAGGACAAGGATATTGAGGAAGCTTCGCCTCTCAGGCCATTGACACATAGGGCCCCTTTACACTTTTGGGAAAGGCCTCATAAAATGGGGGCCAAGGACGTGGTATGGTTTTTATTACTTCTTTTTTTGTGTGTGGTGGTGGTGGTGGTGGCCGGCATGTGCTGCGGTGACCATGCCATGGTTAGGTAGCTAACCCTGCTAAAATGTGACACATCCCTGTAAAAATATCTCTGCCCCCACAGCAGCTGACGACAGTTCTTTGGCGCGTCTATTTTAGCTGCTCCAGCGACCTCTTAAAACCCTGCGATGCCCCGTGGCAAAATTTCCCATGGGGTTGTGAATTAATTGCATGAAAAGAGGTGGCCACGGGTACTGCTTGCTCCCTTGGAGTTGTAAGGACATTGGCGATTAATATATCTGTTAATTTAATGTTTTAGTATCTTAACAATTTAGTGTCGAGCATCTGTCATGACACTGTTAAGCCGTGTTGGCAAAACCATTAAAAGTTGTTTTGTGTTTTGGCAGTGCCTTCCTTCTCTTGTAACATGCAGTTGGTGTCAATATTATTTCTTGTGGAATGCTTTTTTCCCTAAGTTGCGATGCCTTGGGGGAGGTCAGGGTTGGGATGGAGTTGATGGTTATGGACTTTTCAGTTGGCTGCATAGGCTTTGGTAGATGTGTTGTACATTTGGTGTCTGGTAACAGGCCACCACATTCCAGACAGCTCGCTTGAGGTGTGTCGCAGTGCTTGAGGTGTGTCGCAGTGCAGTTAATTGGCGTAGAAGGCGCTTGCCCCAGATTTACTTCCCGTCACTTCGTCCCCCGCCAAGTTGTTCGAAAGTGTCAATGTAATCTCGTAAATATCGTAAGCGTTGTGATTTGATGCGGGTAGAGTGATGAATGACAATGGAGATTGGGGTTGGAAAGTGGTTCAAATAAGACTTCAGCATATTTAATAAATAAATAAAAACGCCATTGACCCTGATATGTCATGCTTTTCAATCAGCTTCTCTCTCGCCTATGTGTGGAACAAAATAACCCAGAAGCACATTTCTTAAAGTGCCCACATCATCCATGTGTGACCACAGCGCAGCGTTTAGCGATTTGTAAGAAAGGCTGTGAATCGTACTTGTGTTTGCTTTGGACATGTCAAATGTGGGAGTAATAAGGAAAAAGCAATGCATGCTCGTTTTTCTTTGGATCAAGGATTGCCGGTCTGGCAGACACAGTTTAGTTTATACTCCCAGAAGTTTTGGCTTCCAATCTGGGGGGGGGTATATGCTCCCACAAGTGTTGCCTTCAGTGACTTTTCAGTCCTATTAGACCCCCAAAAGTTTGGAACGTGGAGGCACGCATTCTTGTTGTGTTCGCTAATATTCACAAACCGTGTCGGCGTAAACGCAAAAACAAATGTTTCGAAATTGTGCACGCAATGTAAATAATAACCCTTGTTGAAGGCCACACGAGCTGAACGTTAAAACGCGCGTGTATCATACTGTATCTACTATAAATTATTTTGCGTGAAAGTATACTCTCGGACAAACTGGGCAACCCCTGAGGTGGTTGGGTTTCTTAAGGATCGGAGCATTCGGCTGGCAACCACCAGCATGGTGGCGACCTGAGATCATGAGTTTCAGCCGCCTGTGATTAAATCAGGTTCTCAACTGTTAGCGAGTTGTTGGTCTCATCCGTGACACAATGGCCGCATAAAAAAAAAAACAATAGTACAGTATTACATTTCAATTGTTACTTCATTTTAAAAAAATCATCTTTGGGAATAAAAAAATGAATGAAGTGTTACGGCCATGTGATGTACACCTCTAGCAATGGGTGTGAGAAAGAGCAGTAGCAATCCTTGTCTGAGTTTAGAGGTCACACGAAGGGAATCCTCTAAGCAGTGTTGATCTCTTTTGACATACTGCTCTAAGAGTTATGAATGGACACTTAATGATGCTGATAACACACTTGAATTAGAATCTGGAAAGTATGTATTACTATATATCTACCAGTATAAATATTAGATGCAGTCAGAGTATTAATATATGAATGAATGAAAATCGTAAATGCAAATTCTTCAAATAACTTAGAACTTTCAATTTGTAGCCCTTGCAAACTATTTTTCATTTTGGGAGTAATTATTTATGAATTTATTTTGTACTTATGTGCAATTATGTATGTATAGAGGCCTGTCAACGTTTATAATGGGATATTCAGAGTATGTACCGATTCAGTTTATTTTGGGATTTATTTTTAAGTTGATCATGTTTATTCATAATCTGTAAAATAAGTCTGGTCTGTGTGATTGTTATTTATTATGATTAATTGTCTAAACATTTTGACCTCTCCTCGGGCATACAATTGAGAACGCATGTACCCCGCACACAAGTATCGCTGTACTAACAATTGTGATAAATGTGGAAACTGAGACTACCCATGGGTCTTGGAGGCAGGAGTGGTCATCTATTTATGCCCATTTCCAAATGAAGCACAATCAATATTCATCATGTGCAGAGGCGTCCTATGCTTGCACAGGAGAACACTGATCCGTGGTGATATCCATAAGTTTATACCTCATCCGCAGGCTAATAATTATGGAAAATTTACATCATGGGACCTCCTTTGCCAGTACCAAAATATGAGAATAGGTTTTTCCTCTTTTTTCTGGCAACAAACAGGTGTTAAGATGTTAAAACACCAAACTGAAACCTTTTACAAGGAATAATTTCTGCATTAACCACAATACTTGTGGTCAGAATGCAAACAAAAAACACTGATAATATATGTATTGTCTTTGATACTGATTGGTCCACACCAGAGATAGCTTTCTTTTGAGCCTAGTCTCAAAACGGTGTTGGACCAGAGGACGCCAATGTTTGCATTCTGACCACAAGTATTGTGGTTCATGCAGACATGATTCCTTGTGAAAGGTTTCAGTTTCGTGTTTTAACATCTTAACACCTGTTTTGTTGCCAGAAAAAAAGGGGAAAAACCTATTCTCAATTATGGAAAACCCACGGATAATAGGATACATTTTATAAGATTAATTTGCTGGACGACTTCTCTGTGAAAAAAAAAATCACGGATAATAGTAATGGCGTCTTCATGTCTTTTTGTCTCCTTTTGTGTTTCTGTCTCTGTGACTCTCTCTATCTGTTTGTTTCCCTTTCTCTGCCGCGTATCTCCTGTTATTGCCCCGTATCTCCTGTTATCCATTAAAAGATCATGAGCATCAGTGAGCACGATTGCTATGCATTATAGGTAAAATCGCGCATAATAGGAACAATCAGGGCCAAAGATGAGAGGTTTTCGTGGACTCTACAGTCCCCACTGATAATAGGAGCCATGGGTAATAGTGCCGTGGATAAGAGGAGTTCTATATTGTATTAGTTGACATAAGTATTGTGCTGTATGGGGTCAAATATGCTCTTAGGACCCTTTGGGGGAAATAATATGAAGCTTCAGTGATGCTTCTCTGGATTAATGAATAATGAGCATTCATGAATAATGAGAATAGTGTGATTTTTCTCAAAGTAATGGTATTTAAGTTACGACATGGTAGGCAGCAGAGGGCAGTGCAAATAAATCTATTGTTATACTGTACTTGACATCTATGTTCCCACATCTGTGCTCACTGTCTTTACCAAGTCGCACTGACCCAGCATAGTGATGTATGGCCATATAATCCTCACAAACCCACACGGCATGGGGAGGCCCTCATCCAGCAGTGGATTGACAAAAGGGCTGTACATGTACACGTTTATTTTACTGTGACCATTAAAATACTGCACAAGAACTGTATGTGAAATTGCCCTGGGATGTTTAGTGGTTTGACCCAGGCCTGTAGACCTTGTAGTTGAAATGGGGAGGCATATAACAACCAAGGGGTGCGAGTACAACACAAGTTACACAAACTTGACACATGTTGAACCCTAAGCATAACATACAACGATACCGATCTGCTCCAGTCTATCGTGCATTCTGCTCTGGCTCTATCCCCAGTATAGACAAAGAAAGATAAAAAAAAAACACTAAACTACCACATGTTTTAAATTTTGTGCAGCATTTATTTTTACTTGACTCAAGGAATTTAAAATAGCAGTCGTATGTATTTATGTCAAACTTATTTTGTACCGCACGTAGCCAACCGTGCTTATCAGAGTTGCTGAACCTTCGACAAAGGGTGGCTCATCCTTGGGCCCCCTACAATCCTACGGGGCTGGTTTTACCTCCTGAGTGTGGATATGTGGGGTGGGGGGGTGGGAGCGTAAAACTTCAGGCGTCGTACCGGAATTGGTTGTTGTGGTTGTCGCCCCAAGTGCCAAAAGCTTACACGGGTGCGGGGGGTCCCTGTCTTTCAAACCCCAGCGGTTCTGCCCATTCCCCCCCAAGCAGTGAGCAGAGTATCTGCCAGGCCCGTGCCTCCGTCATGATCTATGACGACACCAACAAGAAGTGGGTGCCGTCGGGAGGCTCGCTGGGATTCAGTCGTGTGCACATCTACCACCACACGGGCAACAACACCTTCCGCGTCGTCGGGCGCAAAATCCAGGACCACCAGGTGAGTTGCGCGATGTCACGATTGCACATGCCCTGCGACTGAGAAGGGTGGAGCGTGGCGGAGGAGGAAGGGTGATGGAGCGTGGCAGAGGAAGGGGTGGTGGAGCGTGGCGGAGGAGCAAGGTGGAGCGTGGCGGAGGAGCAAGGTGGAGCGTGGCGGAGGAGAAAAGTGGAGCGTGGTGGAGGAGGGTGGGGAGTGACAGAGTGTTGGTGTAACTGTGTTTTCTCAGAGTTTATTTTTTGTGATGTTTACTACAGATTATTTATTTTGAATGGATTTCCAGTTTTAGATGCCTCTCCACTTTTGATTGGTGCGGTTTCATTAATTTTGTTGGATCGTGCAACATGGATTTAGTTAATATATTGAGGTAGCTTTCCATTTTTCTACCAGTCTTACTTGAAAAATACCTTTTCTTAATCACTGGGTTTAAAATAACGTACTGTATTTTGATGGTGATTAATTGAGGACCTCACAATAGTCCACATTTTCCAGGCTCAAAATTAATTGATACAATTCCTCCATTACGAGCCAAGAGCCTCTTGGGGCTAAAAGTCTCTTTTTCAAGGAAAATTTGGGTCAGAAATTATTACATCGTAACGGCAAACTTGGTCCGGTGATACAAATAAAAACGCAGCATTTAGAACATTATAAGAGAAAATATTGTAACGGTCAGACTCATGCAAACTCGGGCTCATGTTTTCATTCCCAGGGCCCATGAACGATTTGGGCCTCAAGACTGTCAATGTCGGCGCTGTATGGGTTGAGTTGCCGCTTGCCAAAAGTCCATGTCAGTGAACGAAAGGCTGTCTTAACATGCACAGATTAGACTCAATGAAGACGAGAGCCTTTTTACAGATAGCCTTCATAACCAAGCCAAAGACACACACACATCCCTGTTACAGTCCTATCCCTGTCAGAGATGTAGTCCCATGATGATACTCCAATCCTACCTTTGACCCGGTGAGTCGGTGTCATAATTTTTCCAGATAAGAACCCGATAACATAATAATCTATTTCACAAGAGAGACGTGTCAAAACCTAACAGACTCGGTTAAACTTTAAACTTTGACTTGGACTACAAAGGCCCTAGCTTATCAAATCTTTGAATTGAGAAATGTGGAGAAATAAAATACAGAAAAGATGTTTTGTAGACAGAAAGATACACTTTTGTATGCCAAATGATATTACCATTTTATGCGTGTGATGCACGCAGCCGAGTTTCAGACCCAAGGGTCAAAATTGTCAACGTATCACTTTAGACAGCAGCAGAACATTAAGTCAAGTTTTCCAGTTTCAGAATTTTCATTATAGCCGTCATCACCTACTGCTGGCTTATGCGTAGGGGGCTTTGTGTGGAAAGCCCCTCCTGAGCACAGAGGAGGTGGGGGGGGTGCAGTTTGGGAGTGTTGCCTAAGGGTGACAATAAATAATTTCTGCAAATGATGACGAACTCGTCAGACAATGTTTGTATGATCTGGAAGACTCTTGAGCAGGAAGGGCTGGGATTTAGCAAGGGGCCCTCTGGGTCATTGCAGATCTTGAGTGAAGGAACTGGGGTGGTCCCAGGGGAGAGTGGAACATAGGTGTTTGGATAAGCGTGGCACGCGGGCAGAGCTTATGTTGTGGTGGGTGTTGGTGTGGGGATGGGGAGGGGGGCGGCCCTGGCAATGCACGGAGAGGGTATTTTATTTTCTTGTGTGTAGGAGATCAGCTTGAGGGTTTTAGCAATGGAGGAACTCGATTACTGTGTAGGCAGCACAGTGCATGCAAGCTCTCGTGTTATGCCCAAGGGATCCAGTCTGGAAAGAACGAGGACAGACGTGGTTTTTGGAACGTGAACTGTTGTGGGTTTTTAAAGGCAGTTATTTTATAAACGTGCTTCAAAATGGGCCTTGTCCCTATGGTTGCTCACATTGAATTTATACTCTTTGTTTTTTTTCCGGTAAAGTCACGTAGGTAAAAAAATTAAATAAATGAACACAAATAAATTAAACGCATTGAATTTGTGCAAAATTTGGTGGTCATGGCGACTGTGTTGACCCTGCGCTCACTCTGGGAATACAAGTGTCATACAGTGACCGCCTCTGTTGTGTGAAAACGCCTAAAATACTCCCTACCGCTCTGTGTGCCGAGTCCGTCGCTCTTCATCATCCCACGTATTATTCCCCAGCGGTGTGCGGGGTTTATTTAATTATCTTAGAACATCTGCCCCGCATGTCGCTCTGTTCAGTGGAACAAGGTGGTTGATCGGAGGATTGGCTCGTAGAACAGTGGCGTGTAAAAGCTGTGAGGCACGGTGTGTAAATCTAAATATCATACGCTGTTTAGGGTTGGGGCCTTGGTGCAATGGTTGGCGCATTGCGCTCTCAACTGTGACCTGGCCAGCGTCCTATCCCAGCCCGGGGCTCACAGTGGCCAGTGATATCTGAATTGTTGTCGCCCTTCCCACCAACTTGTACTGACCAGTGTGGTGAAGTATGGTCAAAGAACCGCTATAAATGACATGGCATAGAGAAGCCTTTATCCAGCAGTGAATTGACAAAGGGCTGTAGATTGTTGGTCAAACGGCACATGTCACGTGATTTGGAACAGCTCTAGTTGGGCCCTTGAGCAAAGTGCTGTTGTTGTGCTCACTGTGATTTCTTTTGTTCAATCTTTAAATCTCTGAAGTATGTTGCAGTGCCAGGTGTGTGTGTGCCTCCGAGTGGCTCCTGTTTCCCACTCGGTGCTGCGTCTCTTGCATTCAACCTTGGGGGAATGCAGCACGCATTTCATTTTTTGATTGGATCCAAAAAGCCCTATTCTTTTTGCCCTCTTTGTCTGACTTTCTACAAGTAGCTTAAACTAAATTTATTCCATCTGCGAACTGCTCTAGTTCATCTCATGAGGCTGGTTTTGTCTGGATATAAAGGACAACAACAACAACAATAGAAAACTAAGCAGCCACAATGGACACCCACGACGGTCTGTTTAACAGGCAGTTTGGCAAAGTTACATTAGTAGGTTTTTGCAAATATTTAAACGTTTCACTTTAGTACAGACATCTGTATTTCAGCACCTTATAATTTCTCCTTTAAATATATATCATTCACTGCAGGCCCCATGAAGTGACTTGCTGTGGGCGTTTGAAACTGCTGGCTTAGCTTTGAAACTGGGCTCACCGAGCAACAGACGTGCCTCCTAACAGGGGTGACCCGACTCGAATGGGGAAAATCATCAATTATCACCTCAACCATTTGCATGGCCGTGCTGCCTTTTGCGTGGTGCTCGGAGTGGCAGCGGCTGCCCCACCGTCTCGCAATCCCCACTTTGGCCCCCTGCCTTTCATTTCCACAGCCGTTGTCGATGTCATCCCTGCTCTCTTCAAGTGGAGGAGGGTCTTGGATTTTTGCCACTGCTGCGCTTACTAAAAAAGCCGATGAAACACAATGTTTCTGCAATTTCAAAAAGAAACAAGTCTTTCAGCGAGCTGAATTATATATATGTATGCACACACCCAGCATGGGGGGGCCCTTGTGAAAACCCGTGCTGGACGGGTTCATTGCCGAGTTGATGGTTTCGTTTCAGTTTGAGCACTGGCTGTACATGATTAATACCAGTCTATTCATTTCCTTGGTGTGAGGGGATGGGTTTTCAAATCACCAACTTGCCCTGTTCATTCTGAAAGTCCCAGTATAGAACAACATACAGTGAGGGGAAAAAAGTATTTGATCCCCTGCTGATTTTGTACGTTTGCCCACTGACAAAGAAATGATCAGTCTATAATTTTAATGGTAGGTTTATTTGAACAGTGAGAGACAGAATAACAACAAAATCCAGAAAAACGCATGTCAAAAATGTTATAAATTGATTTGCAATTTAATGAGGGAAATAAGTATTTGACCCCTCTGCAAAACATAACTTAGTACTTGGTGGCAAAACCCTTGTTGGTGATCACAGAGGTCAGACGTTTCTTGTAGTTGGCCACCAGGTTTGCACACATCTCAGGAGGGATTTTGTCCCACTCCTCTTTGCAGATCTTCTCCAAGTCATTAAGGTTTCGAGGCTGATGTTTGGCAACTCGAACCTTCAGCTCCCTCCACATATTTTCTATGGGATTAAGGTCTGGAGACTGGCTAGGCCACTCCAGGACCTTAATGTGCTTCTTCTTGAGCCACTCCTTTGTTTCCTTGGCCATGTGTTTTGGGTCATTGTCATGCAGGAATACCCATCCACGACCCATTTTCAATGCCCTGGCTGAGGGAAGGAGGTTCTCACCCAAGATTTGACGGTACATGGCCCCGTCCATTATCCCTTTGATGTGGTGAAGTTGTCCTGTCCCCTTAGCAGAAAAACACCCCCAAAGCATAATGTTTCCACCTCCATATTTGACGGTGGGGATGGTGTTCTTGGGGTCACAGGCAGCATTCCTCCTCCTCCAAATACGGCGAGTTGAGTTGATGCCAAAGAGCTCCATTTTGGTCTCATCTGACCACAACACTTTCACTCAGTTGTCCTCTGAATCATTCAGATGTTCATTGGCAAACTTCAGAGGGGCATGTATATGTGCTTTCATGAGCAGGGGGACCTTTGCGAGCGCTGCAGGATTTCAGTCCTTCACGGTGTAGTGTGTTACCAATTGTTTTCTTGGTGACTATGGTCCCAGCTGCCTTGAGATCATTGACAAGATCCTCCCGTGTAGTTCTGGGCTGATTCCTCACCGTTCTCATGATCATTGCAACTCCACGAGGTGAGATCTTGCATGGAGCCCCAGGCTGAGGGATATTGACAGTTCTTTTGTGTTTCTTCCATTTGCGAATAATCGCACCAACTGTTGTCACCTTCTCACCAAGCTGTTTGGCAATGGTCTTGTAGCCCATTCCAGCCTTGTGTAGGTCTACAATCTTATCCCTGACATCCTTGGAGAGCTCTTTGGTCTTGGCCATGGTGGAGAGTTTGGAATCTGATTGATTGATTGCTTTTGTGGGCAGGTGTCTTTTATACAGGTAACAAGCTGAGATTAGGAGCACGACCTTTAAGAGTGCTCCTGATCTCAGCTCGTTACTTATAAAAGACACCTGGGAGCCAGAAATCTTCCTGATTGAGAGGGGGTCAAATACTTATTTCCCTCATTAAAATGGAAATCAATTTATAACATTTTTGACATGCGTTTTTCTGTTTTTTCTGTTGTTATTCTGTCTCTGTTCAAATAAACCTACCATTAAAATTTTAGACTGATCATTTCTTTGTCAGTGGGCAAACGTACAAAATCAGCAGGAGATCAAATACTCTTTTCCTCGCTGTAGTTGCTTTGTGTGGAAAGCCCTTCCTGAATCACTGAGGGGGGGAGGGGGGGGGCACAGTTTGGGAGTACTGCCTCTGGATGACAATAAACAATTGCTGTAACGTCCAGCATCTCAGATACTTATTATGGTAAATATGAAGAAGAGCTTGGTTATTAATTTTTATTTGTCGCGAAATGTTTTCCCTCGAACATTCCTTCCCGGGATTTGGTTTTTATTAATTTGTGTTCATAATGAAATAAACATTTGTACAAACAATTTGCTAATTAACAAATGTCAACAATAGCACTTTGTATTTATAATTTACTGTGTGGCTTGGGTAAGGCCTGGGTTGTTAAAATTTATAACCTGGAAGTTATCACTGCGTGGCACTGGAAAGAGCACGCGTTTATGAGCATGCCGTGTCAAGTTTCTCTGTGGGTTTACGTCACGTTCTCGGCTCGCTCACAAATCACGCGCGGGTGCATTCGCCGTATCTCTTCTTAAGTGTGGCTCTGCATTACTCTGGCGAAACTGTATCAATATTTCAAGTGCTTTTTTTTCACCCACCACAGTGGGTTTTTTTTCCCCTTGCTTCAAAATTATAACATTCATGACATGTGCAGAAAGTACGCGATCTTTTATTTTTACATTATTTGTATTATCAAAAATATTTAAGAAGATGAACGAGCTGATTATTTTAAGCTGTTGCCTGGTGGATTGATTCAAAGGGTTGTCCCATTGAGGACAAACAATAATAATACTTGTAATAATTTATCGTCGTTAGCGTAGGTAATGTGTGTGTGTATTATACGTCCAGGTTTAAGCCTGTGAGCCATGTGATTGCTGCATTTGCGGTATGGTTTTCCGCAAGGAACCACTCCAATGCGCGCACCGTACAATCATCCTATACAGCATGCGTAATTATACGCTCAAATATTGATCGTAGGGCATGCAACCATGTACCAGATGTTCTCTTGCCATGAGCTTCATGGTTATTTGAGGTGGTGACACGACCCAGTGGTAGCACGATTGCCGCTTATACCGACTATAATCACCCAGGAATGTCTGTCCTTCACGCTCGTGACGGCACTCCACATCGACCAGCCCCACTCATTAATATTCATGAGCAGGTGACGTCCTTCAAATGGACACCCCCCCACCCCTCATTAATAATCATGAGTGGGTGACGTCACTGAATATTTAGTCCCCCCTCCACTAATAATAAATGCGCAAGTGACGTCACTCTACATCGAACAGCCCCCCCTCATTAATAGTCATGAGCAGGTGACGTCTTCCAAATGGACACCTCCCCCCCCCCCCCCATTAAAATTACCTACTATAATGAGACAAGAATGTCTGTGCGCAACGCTCTGACTTCACTCCATGTGACCACCCTCCCCCCTCAATAATCATGAGCAGGTGACGTCACTCCTCATCGAACAGCCCCCTCATGAATAATAATTATAAGGTGACGTCCTCCAAATGGACATGCCCCCCCCCCTCCATTCATAATAATTATCGGCTGACATCACTCCACAGGGGGGGCCGAGGCACCTCCTCCCCCCTCGTCGGCATCAGGAGGAGGGGGGAGGAGGCAGAACCCTCGCGTCACGCGATCTCCGTCACGCTGTTGAGACATCAAAGTAAAAAGGACGTCACGATGAACAAGGGATTATAACCTTAAAATGAAATAGCTCTGTGTCACCGCACCCTTACAAATTTGCACACGCATTAATGCAATGAATATCACGTCTTGATCTCCTTTTCGCTTGCAAATTTCAGATTTACTGCAATACACCCGTCCTTGGACGGGCAGAAGTCTAGTTATAGAGTTTAACGGTTCACATCTGCAGCCACCCTGATTAATACTAAGGATTTATTTCTAAAAATACTATGCCCTGTCTGCTTCACATTGGATGTTAAAGATCCTGTGAAGTATTTTGAAAGAGTGCTATGGTCAGAGCCCAGGCATGGTAAATTCTAACATTACTCGCAAATTACGCAATAGGGATAACACGCAGCAGTCGCCACCCCCTGATGACAGATTCGTGCCCATTTTTAGGCTAGGAGCTGTATTACGTTGTGCCCACAGGGGGACAGCTGCCACTAGAGATCTCCTTCCAGACGTTTGAGATGAGATGTAAAGTGCTTTGAGACACCCCAGCGTATAGGGCACTATATCAAAAACAAACTGGTATTAATTTAAAACTGCCTCGTGGAAGAGATTTCTTTTTTGAGACCTGACTCGTAACCAGATTGAGGAGTGCAATCGAGGTTGGAGACTGAAGGTAAATGTGCGGCCCTGCAGAAGGGCTTCCACTAAAGTGAACTATATTATTCCACGTTGATCAAACGTGAGAAGAAGTAGGCGTACCCACACATTAACCCACCGCCCTCGACCTGCCATTTGTCGGGGCTGGGCTTTCAGAAACTTGCTCCATTCGTTAAACTGCCGCGCCAGTGGATGGAACGGAACCGGCGACCTCTGGATTGCAAATCAAGTGTGCGCACCACTACACCACAGAGGTTGATTCCATGATGGTGGAACTGATCTGACAACCAAATGTACCGATTGTCAACCACCAGTTGTCTGGTGGCTATGAACTGCTGCATTTGTACGTAAATGGTCACTACGGCCTTGTGTTCGATTTTTCCTGCGTTTTTTCTTTCCCCTCCCCTCCGCTAATGAGCCTTTTCGCGAATGTGTGATCGCGGGACGCAGGTGGTGATAAACTGCGCAATAATCCGCGGCCTCAAGTACAACCAGGCGACGCCCACTTTTCACCAGTGGCGCGACGCGCGCCAGGTCTATGGCCTGAACTTCGGCAGCAAGGAGGACGCGCACGTGTTTGCCAGCGCCATGATGCACGCGCTGGACGTGCTGAATGCCCAGGAGCCTGGTGAGGACGGCCGCGGAGGGGACACCCACGTCCCGCCACGCACGCACGACCAGCGTACGCGCACGCACGCACGCACAGATAACCTGCGTATCTGTGTTGAACTTGTTTCGCACCGTATGTAGCCATCGGTGCAAATCGGAGGTCCGGGGGAAGGACAACAAACTAAACGTAAAAAAATATTTGCAAAGAATGAGTTTTCAATCTAGATTTAAAACTGCTTAGCTCCAGTGGCTTCCTAATATTGAAAGGAAGATCATTGCAGACGGTCACAGAAGCGCATCTGAAAGTGCACGATGCAGTGACCGTCTTGGTTCATGCGATATCGTTTTGTACGGTGATTATTCTGCGCGACTCGCGCACGCGTGTATGTAGGAGCGGCGGTTACGCGTGACTGACGTGCATGTGGCATTTGGCGCACCCGCACACCCAACGTGCTTTCGTGACGATCTAGCACGCGAGAAATGCGCACGTGTGACTTGCGCACACGCGAGACCAACGCGCGCACGTGACCAGATATCGCACGTGTCCCTGACGAAAGCTTGTGCTGAACCGCTAGGGGTTGACGTGTAGACAAGTTGAGGCACGCCACTTGTTACCCCTTTCCATATCCCCTTCCCTTAATGGGTGATGTGCCTACTTCAAATCTGTGGTGATATATTAGATGGGTGTTTAATATATTTTACTTGCCGTCGTCAAAACGTTCCAAAACTTGCTTGTGTTCGCAAGATGTTTGCTTAGCTTTAATAACGAGATAATGTCACACTGGGGGACACCCTGAGGTCACTTGGCATTCGATTACGTCATTGTGAAAGGAGTTGGGAGGGAAAGCACTCCCTTGGGACGTTATGGTGCAAATGCCAAGGTAAATCCTTTTTACCACTGGTTTTGTCTCAAGTTTTGGGTAACCCTTTGATCAATTTGGCTTTTGTCTAGGATGAGTTCCTAATCGTAACACTACTTTTTATTGAAGTGTTATAGACAGACTGGTGGGTGGAAGAGCCAATGGATAAGATACTTGCAACTTTATTTGAGAAGCGTTAAAAAGGCTTGTATCTGCTCAAACCTGTCACGATGGTCATATTCCCATTTGCCCTACTTGTGTTTGCAGGGAATTTGTGTCGCTTAACACACCATTAACAACGCGCCACCCATTACCACCTGCAGCTCTTGCCGATGATGTGCGTTTTTTGGCCGTGTGTTTACACTCCTGGTCACTGTGCTCGCGTACACTTGCGTGCCTGCGCGCGTGCGCCTTGCAGCTGGACCCATGCTCCAGCGACAGAACTCCCGCACACAGCACCAGCCATCGCATCCGCCCCATCCCCAGCACCCACCGCACCCACAGCAGTCCCAGCACCCGCAGCACCCAAATGGACCCCTCCCACTGGAGCTGGAGATGCAGAGGAGGTGAGAGTCCTGCTCGTATCTCAACATTGGTGGGTGGGGAGCCGGTGGGGAAGATGGGAACCTCGGGCCATGCTCAGGGTGATCGTGCAGAGAGAATCCTTGGACTCTGCACGGAGTAGGGGGAGGTTTGGGGTTCAGCACCGCGCCCGTTGCATACTCAGCAATTTTGTCAATAGATTGAAGCGACTTTTGGGTTTCCCTTGCAAAAACATTCTGTCAATGCAGCAAGCGGCAATTTGAGCAACTTTCTGGGACAAGGACATTATGGAGGTTTAATAACGACGCGTCACATCTGCAGCATTACATTTTTTATTGATTCCAGGCAAGTTCATGGTTGAAGCACATCTCAAAAAATATTTTTTTTCCCAAAAGTATTTTATTGGACAAACAATTAATATATGCACGGAGGGTATGTATGGGAATTGACACCAGTATAGACACAATGTAAAGTACAGTGATTATTATTATAGATACAGCACGAATAGTTAGTGGTAGTGGAATGGGAATGGAGGCAGAGTGTGCACGTCCAATAGTAGGTAGTGTTGGGTGGGGCCAGTTTGTGTAGGGGTGAGGCAGCTTCATGTTGACAACCAAACTCCCTCTTGGAGCAATGTAATAATATAAGATTCCAGGTCTGTATCAGTTGCTCCTGCATGAGGTTACAATGTGTTTAGAAGGCCCATCTCGCGACATTTTGAATACCGTTTGCCGACTTCGCTTTACGGAGTTGTTGGCACCGTTATTATTCGCTCACGGCCTTCGCAGGCAAATGCAGGAGCGGCAGATGCAGGTGGCGGAGCGGCAACGTCAGAAGGAGCTGGAGCAGGAGCGTGAGAGGCAGGAGCAGGAGAGGCAGGAGCTCCTGGAGTGCGAGCGTCTCGAGAGGGAACGACAGGACCGCGAGCGCCTGGAGCGCCTTGAGCGTGAGCGACAGGACCGGGAGAGGCTGGAACGCCTGGAAAGAGAGCGCGTGGAGCGGGAGAGACAGGACCGGGAGCGGCTGGATCGCGTGGAGCGGGATCGGCAGGACCGCGAGCGGCTGGAGCGTCTGGAGCGCGAGCGCCTGGAGCGCCTGGAGCGCGAGCGGCAGGACCGGGAACGGATGGAGAGCGAGAGGCAGGAGAGGGAGAAGCAGGAGCGTGAGCGTCAGGAGATGGAGCGCGCGGACCGTGAGCTGCTGGAGCGACTGGAGCGCGAGCACCGCGAGAGGGAGCGCCGCGAGGAGGAGCGCCTGGAGCAGGAGCGGGCGGAGAAGGAGCGCCTGGAGCGCCAGGAGAAGGAGCGCCTGGAGCACGCGGAGCACGAGAGGCTGGAGCAGGAGAGGCTGGAGGCCCAGCAGAAGGAGAACGCGGCAGTAAGCACACGTCCCCCATCTCCCCCCTCTTTCTTTACAGCGCACGGTTGTTGTGAGCGCGCTGTGTTTGCATTTAGGCGATTGACATTGCCTGAGACAATGGTTATTATCATAGTTATAATCCAATCGACGAAGGGCAGCTGAAAAGTAAAATATGCTTATGACAGCGATGTGGAGAGGCACTAGAGTTTGAGTGGCTCCCCCCACCCCCGCCATTTCCCATCACGGATTCTATCAATACATGCGCGCGCACTTACCATGCATCGTCGTGCTGAGGATGACCACAACCCTGCTGCACTCGACACTAATTATCATCATGCGTGCCCTCTTAAAGCTTTGCCACAGTTCCATACCGGACTCTATTCTAATTTCCGTGAAAACATGATTAATTTCCATGCCAGTTTTGAGTGATGTGCAATTACCGTCCTGCATCAGACTCGGTAATTGGTGCTATTCGTGCTAGCCCCGTTTGGTTTTGTTTGCTAAAATTGTAATATTCACCCAGCCGTCATTCCAGAGTCAACTCCACATATGATCTATGCGTTTCTACATTTATTTCGATTATCTTTAAGTCTGTACGCCAGAAATTTTCTTACAGATGTGGGTCAATTTAAACAAAGCATTGCTGTAATGGTGCTGAAGATGGCTTCTTTTGTAAGGACATTTGGAAAAGCAATTTGGCAAATGGTGACAAATAATGGGGCTTAATTTATTTTTACGTCCCTCCGGGTCAGCGACGCATAAAATATGTCTGAGCCAAGCACACCACATCCAGTATTCCTCTCGTTAATGCTGTGCATAGTCACGTGGCTATTCCTGTATTGGGTGAGGAATTAAGCTTGGGGAATAAATGAGATGTATTATTATTACTACAGTACAATCTAGACATGAGCACACCCCTTTGGAGCAAGGCCAGTGGTGCTAATATCAAAAGTGTACTTGTATCAGAAGTTTAAATTCAGAACCTTATATACGGTGCGCTAATATCCAGCTTCTACATTATGATTGTTTTTTTATTTAACGCTTTCGTGACTGCAGGGATTCATATTCTTGGTTCTTTCGGTAAAGTCACGTAGAAGGGAAACAATAAAATAATAAAAAAATAAAAATGACTTTACCGAAAGAACCAAGAATATTATGATTATTGTTATTGCACGCGGGATGGAGGGGAAGGGGAGATGTGGGCAACTCTGCGTGTTGTCCACAGTACGAGGCCGAGGAGGACGAGGGCCTCGAGGGCGTGGAGGATCTGCCCGCTGGGGTCGAGCAGGACTCGGGCTCTGCTGACGACGCCGGCGACTTCCAGCCGGACGCCTCGTCGCTCGGTAACCCAACCCCCCCCCTCCCCAGCACCCCTTCCCCCATGGCAAGGTGCGGTGCCGATGGGTGACTCGTCGGTACGTCCCCATTGATTGATTTCTTCGCTTATAATCAATTCATACTGCCCGAGATCCGTGCGTCGAATTGTGCGTGCAAGAATAGATTATTGAGTTTTTATCGTCATCATTACCATCGTCGTCGTCCTCGTCGCGGTTAATTTTTTTTAGTTTGAGCCACACGCCTGCGTGGTAGGGTCTCCTCTAGACGCTCAAAAGGGCATAAAGTTAAAACCCCCACGTATGGGCAACAGAAACATCTAAATGCACATCACAGTCCGTATCGATGGCACAGAAAACATAGCGTAAAGATATTCCACTCCAGATCATTATAATCACAGGTTTTGCGTTCAAAGTTCAGTTAAATAATGTGTTTACAAACGATTTGTTTAACTTGTGGTGGCGCTATTAAGGACAAAAACCAAATAGTCTTGCTTTAAGGTTTTATAGTTGCGGAGAAAATTACAGATTTTATATTTATGCTCTTGAAAGCAGCAAGACGGAAGGAATGATTTGCTGAAAGCACTTAATTTGGATTTGAGTCACGGTCATGAATAGGTCCATCGAATCGCACGGGAAGGGGATTTAATTGTCGTGTGCCTCATTCCTCGTGCCCCTTGTCATGACGGTCTCGTGTTCGAGCCTGGGTTTCATCATAGGAAGTCACGTGAGACGGAGCTGGGTTTTCCAAGCAGTGACCTCGCCTCAACAGTGCCGTATCACAAACTTCCGCTGGCGCGGTGTGCATTGTGGGGTTCCTGCCCACATCGGAGAGGTCCCAATAACTAATCCACAGCTCTGAAGGATTCATTTGTGCTTGTGAGCCAGTGGCGTGTATGTATATATGTATGTTGAACTGTTTTCGCACCGTACGTAGCCAACCGTGCTAATCAGAGGTATGATTTATGAGAAGAACTCGATGGTGTTTCAAAGCCAGAAAATATCTGCTTTTGGCTTTAGCTGCATCAGCTTTTCACGAGCTTGGGCCTGCTGGCCACCTGTCGGCATCACTTTCATTCGAGGAAGAGACGTGAAAGAGATGAAGCAATTACTTGTATTGTCCATGGTAGCATGGCAGAAATATTTCCAGGAGTTAAATGCCAATGTGAAGGACTGATAGCCATGGCGAGAAGGCTTTATAAGAAGAGAGTTTGTATAAATTTGCGATTCCTCCAGTTGAGGGAGCGCAGGCTACAGTGGTTTTACTTTATGGCCCATAGTTTGGGTGGTATGGCCGCAACCTCACTACTGTCGCTTGTCTATAATTTTCCATTCTTCAAAGAGATGTGCACATCGGCCTTTTGATGTTCTGATGCGGTATTTATTCTAGATGTGCGCTCATGATTATTTGGTGCTATGCATTTTGCGTTAAACTAGAACTTGTGTCTATCGGAGAGAGGTCCTTGCAGCCAGACTTCTGCTAAGTAAATGAATGTTTAAACTAGTCCAGAATTTGCTTGTTTGAAATTAATGCTGCTAAAGAAGATTTGCTCACAGAAGTCTGTGGCTGATAGGATATGTAAAAAAAAACGACTTTTATTTGGAGAGATATGGGAACGAAGAGTATTGTATGCTCATTTTTTTGTTACTTCTATTCTCCACAAGGATGCAAATTTTCCGTGACATACATTACGGTGGCCACTGTGGAGGGAGCTTCCGAGCATTCAGTTTGGACCAAACGAACACGAGTTTGCTCAGGGGTTGAGCGCTGGCTGGGAAGTGGTTGACATCGTCGTTTAGGCACCTCCAGTTATTCTGATAAGCGGAGAAGTTTGATTGCAATTGAAGTTACTAATTCACGTGCGCGGGTGACGGGCGTGCGGTGGGAAGCCGCTCTAAAAGGACGGCCCGCTCAGTTGAGTGCGCGTGCACGCACGACTCTGCCCATCTCGGCATGAGGTGTTCTCACTTTTACGAGCGAATAAGGAATGGGTTAATTTTGTATGTCGGCTTTTGTTACTTCTTGAATTCTTGGAAAACACCTGATGATGCCGGATGTAATTTCGCCCGTAAAACCACGTGTAATTTTTTTATAAATTCTGCTTTGTTTTCAACATTCCGCCAGTTATGCTGACGAACCAAATCGATTGGTGCATTTTTTCACTCTTGACAACTTGATTTGATTGGCTCTGTCGGATGGTGCAGGGTTATGGTTAAAATCGTGACATGCCTACATGCTTATCTAACCGAAAATAAATTAATTATGCAGCGAGGAACTGTTTCTTTTTCATTGCAAATTAGACAATTGAGGCTGTGTTGTGATGCAGCACTTGGGCTGTATGTGCAAATTACTTGTAACGTGGGTATTGTGACGTGATTGGGAGCAGTCCTGTGCAGTTGTGTACATTTACATGTTTGAGTTACACCATGAAAGCACCGCTTTCCACAGGGGGGACTTGATGTTCTCGCGGAGCTCTGTTGGGTTATTTTGTTTTCTTTTACCGCCGTCCTATTTAACCCATGGCGAGATGAAAAGCTGATCGCTTTCAAATGGCTCTTCTGTTGTGTTTGTACTTATGAAACTGTTTCCATGGGCAACTGTTTCATGAAGTGGGCACGCGGCTTCAGTAAACTGAATTTCCCCGCGACTCCCCATTTTCTGTGCGTGTAATTTACAATAGCGATCATCGTCATCTTTTCTTTGGCAAGTAAAATACTGTTACCTCTCGATCATCTCAAGGCTCTTTCTCTAAACGGTCGTGCGATTCATGATTGAGTAATGTTTTTGTAAGGCTAGCAATGATTCACGCTCCCCAAGCGATTGGATGAATTGTCACGATTCGGGGGGTTGCGATTCCATTCAAGAATCGATTTTTTTTTGTCGCGTCATTCCCGTCCATTTTTGTAGGTGTCATTTCTTCCCTAATTTGTTTGTACAGTTTTGTTATTTCCAAAAGTCTACAGTGTAACATTCTAAAATAATTGGTATATAGTCTTTACGATTATTAAGTAATTCTCATATGCACGATTTGATGCACGTTTGTTGGGTGTAAGGATGAGAATTTCGCGGATGCATTGATTAGCGCCTATTATAAAAAAAACTTGTCAGTTATGCATGTTCTGCATCTGCAAATACAACTGCAGGGCTTTGTTTTCCCCAGAGGGCAGTGCAGCAAAATAAATTTTGTATTGTACTATACTGCAACATCGATGCACTCACCAACCTGCACTGAACATCTTGCTGAGGTATTGTCATAACCTCCACAACCAGCCTGGCATGGATAGACTTATATTGTAGTGTTTGACATGGGGGCGGGGGGGAGCTATAAATGTACACATGCATGTACACTAATACTATAGGCTGCAAATTTCTTGAAACTTGGAACATTAGATGATCCACCAGCCTTGCCTGCAAAGTGCTGCATTACAATTGCACTCCACCCTCCATGTGTGCGTTTGGTTCAGTTTTCCTGCCGGCCGGCGCCCCACCTCCTCCTCCACCTCCACCGCCACCTCCGCCTCTTCCATCATCACTGGGTGCTCAGCCGACGGGAGTCGGCCCCCCACAGCCCCCTGCGCCGCCTCCTCCTCCTCCACCTCCTCCCCCCCCGGTGGGCATGACCGCCCACCCAGCACCACCGCCCCCTCCAGGGCCCCCGCCCGTGCTGCTCGGAGGTGCTTTCCAGCCGCCAGGCTCCCCGGGGCCACCCTCTCCACCTCCCTGCTCCTCGTCTGTGTTTGCGTGCCCCCCGGCCACCCCTGTGCCACCGCCACCGCCCCCCCTTCCGGGATTCACAGCGGCAGCAGCCGCCTCCCAGCAGCAGCAGCAGCAACAGGCTGAGGACGGGCCCTGCTTGACGGGCTTGGCTGCTGCCCTAAGCTCGGCGCGCCTTCGCAAGGTTTACCGGGTGAGTGGACCTCCTCACTGTCCCTTTCACTCTCTCTGTTCTAACTGCGGTAGCCATCATTTGCAGACAACGTGGTTCATGCAGCACGAAGAAGACGATACATGTATATCAGTGGTTAAGACTCGCATGTGGGTTCACAAACCCCCTTGCTCTGCTATCATCTCTTGCCTTTATACGTGTGTGTGTATCGTGTGCCCTGCCGGCCTTCATAAGAGCATTTATTCCAGCAGTCTGTTGAACGCGAAAGTGGAGATGTGTGTCTCTGTGTGCGTGGTGATCTCAGTCCGAAGATGGTGGGGTGGCCGTGTCCAGCCCGGGCTCGTCCCGAGGGGAGGGGTCCCGTGTGCCCGTGCCTCTCGTAGGAGGTGGCCTCATGGAAGAGATGAGCGCCCTGCTGGCACGCAGGTGTGTACCGTCATCTCTTGATATGTCCAGTGACCTCCACGCGGCAGGGGAGGCGACAACACTCATTCCCATTGCCATCACTTCACGTTTTTGAATACACGGTGTTAAAGGTGTGACCTCTCATATGTAGATAATTATCAACGTGATTATAAGCTATCTTATGTAGATTTTTATAGTCCCTTATTCCAAGGAGCTTTACATAAATCATAAAATGTATACTTTTGATACATGCATCAAATCACGTGTGTAAGAATCTATTATTCACGATTTATACAAGTTATATGCAAAAGTATATGCCAATGTTACATGCCGGCTACAAGGAATCGACAGAGTTGGGCAAATGAGACGGATAGAAATTATAAATAATTAAAACAAGACTACATTTGAAACCTTAACGAATCGATTTTTTTATGAAATTGAAACAACAAATATTGACGATTTGCTGTGAATGGGGGGTGGGGGAGTTGAAGTCTTACACACCACCTAGTTTCCTAGGCTGTGTCCTGGGCTATTCAACATGAGATTGAAGCTTCATTCATGAGACTTTAAATGGAGCAATTGTCAACCCATGGGAATTGCCCCCCTGGAGGGGGACGGGGGGGGGGGTCGGAAAATAATTTTGGGGGGAGTGGGGGGGGCAGTCTGCAGCATAGATACCTTGCAGGAGACATTTTGATAGTGTATGTGGTGAACATCAGTATGACGATACGCGGTAATGCGCAACGTGAAGCGGTGCCTTGCTAACACTGCTTTTACTAGAAGTGTGGAGATGTGATTTCTCTTTACTAAGGCTTGGGAAACTTTACTTGTGTTTTCGGGTCTGGGGAAAGGGGCAGGGCGTTAGGAGCAGTGGCCTCGAGAATCGCTGATTTAAATTAACATTTAAAGTTGGGGTCGGGTCATGTACCTCAATATTGCACTCGCGTCACATCGCACCCATAGAGTTTTATGTGTAAGATCAGTGCTGTGATATTGATAGTGGATGCTCTGGCAGTGCATTTGACCGAAATATAAATATAACTTTTTTATCATTAATGAAGCCTCAAACTCATGTCAGGCGGCTCTGGACGTTTCTAAGTTCGTGAAATTCATTGTGGTTTGTCTATATCCGTGTAATCCAGGGGCCTAAAAGTGTTACGCCCGACAGCCCGTTGAGATCTGTATTTCCATGTGTATTACCGTCAGCATCTCTTTTTGCTCGCATGTGCAGGAGGAGGATTGCCGAAACAGGGACCTCGTCTGAGAAAGTTGACCCAAAAGATGAAAAACTGGTAGGTGTTTGCGTACATTATCTCTTAAACGGATAAACTGTGCAAAACCTTAGGGCTGCTGGCTAAATGAATGTGCTGAACAGCTATGCACGGTTGTAGGGTAGGGGTGTATGCGCACGTTATTGGGTGAAAACGTGTGTGCGTGTGTGTCTGTCCATGGGTGCCTAACCCCCTTTGTGTCACACCAGATGTTTTGGGTCATCCATCATGACCTTCATATCGACGGGAAGAAGCAGTCCATCTGCCCATGCAAAAACTTGTTATCTGAAAAACTCGATTCAGTAACTTGAAAACAGAGTCTATAGCTTGAGTGGATTATCTGACCGTTGTTCAATACTGGCCATGCACATCATGGGCAATTTGTACTTGTGCAGTCCTTTAGTCAATACAAATAATGCTCACGCTGTGCGAATCGTAAGGATTATTTGACCCTACTTCACCACACCAGTCAGTGTGGGTTGATGAAGATGGGGAGGATAGCTGGCTAGGCCTAAAATGAGAACCTGGTGTAGCAGTGGCATTCAACATCTTCACTACTCTAGAGACAAATACTGCTGGGAAAGCTTCGTGCCAGCCACACACCACCCCATCATGTGCCACCATGATTTAATTGGCTTATTGCGAGAAACATGTTACCCCAACAGTCTAATCTAAACACTGCCTCGTTGTCTGTTGTGTGTTCTTTTGCGTATCCATGCAGGAGGAGGTGGAGGCTGGAGGTGGAGCGAGGAGCTCCACCCCCGTGAGCACCGCAGGTAAAATCTAACAGCCATGTCCCTTCGGAGCTCATCGACTGTTAGGTCCTCGCTTCAGTGGATGTCATTTTTTTCTGAAAGCCATCGCAGCACTTAGTTGGCGAGGTTGGGGGGGTGGGGTGGGGGGGATGTGCTCTGACCTGCTGTGACCACAGTCTAAATGTAGCAGACCCATTCAACCCCACAGTGCATACCATGGTCAGCAGCAATCCATGCAGCAGCTCGGATCATAGATGGTTTAAACATTTTCGGGGTGGAGCGGGTAGCTCATTGGTTGGCGCACTATGCCTTGAACACGGCGACCCGAGTTTGATACCGGCCACTCTAACATCAGTGGCAATTGATATCGGAGCTAGTTTGGGCTTCCCTTTCACCAATCTCCACTCACTAACATATTGAAGTATGATCACACAACCCCCATGACTGATCTGGCATGGGGAGATCCTCAATCCATCAGATCTGTAAATAGTTATTAATTATTTGCATTGTAATTGCAAAGTGGTGGATACATTACCACAACGGAAAATATTTCCTCTTGACAGATGTAAGCAGGAGGACATGGGAGAGGAGCAACGCTGTCGCTGGAAACAAATCTCCCGTCATCGCCAGGTGAGTAGAATGCGATGAGCAGCTGCGGTTATTCCTCTTTGTTTAGTTGACGTGTTGCATTATGTATTTGTGCTGTTGAACTTCTTTCGCACCGTACGTAGCCAACTGTGCTAAATCGGATGTACGCTTTAACGACTTCCCGTTGTGTTCTCATCACCACAGGACAAAATCTATAACCAATGGCGGATCCTCCAATGGTGCAGCACCTGAAACGGGAAACGAGCGACTCAAGCATGTGAGTGCCGCTGCCGGCCATGCATATAGCTCATTGGAGCCCCTGTTGCCTGCGCGTTTTTAGGACCCTCCATGTGCATGACGCTGCATGCTTCCTTTGCAGGAGATAATGGAGGAGATGAGGAAAGAACTACAAAAGGTCAAAGAAGAGATCATTAATGGTGAGATGTCACTTTTTCATGAAAATATAACCTAATTAAAACTTTTCTTTGCACTCGGTTTAATTACTGTAATGGCACACTGCTCCATTATATGCAATTGCCACTTCAGTTAAATGTAGGGGTTTTTTCGCAGCACATTTTTGACCATTTATGGAAAGATCATCAGAGTGAATTAGGCTGCCTTATTTATTTTACCCACAACGTTGCTATAATTGCAAATATAGTTTTTACTCGCAAGCTTGTGTGAACACAGTTTTTTAAAAATCATAGATTTAAAAAAAGTCTCGTGACAAGTGTCTGTTTTTTTCTGTTTATTCCAGTTATTCGAGAGGAGCTCAACCGACTCAGCACATCGTGAGAGGGCAGCGGAGTCTCGAATATTCGAGCAAAAAGTGCCAAATTGTGACGGCGAATAATTTGTCAATTTTGGTTGCGCTGGCAGCCACTGGGTGTGATCAGGTCATGATTGGGTAGATGAAGGTTTTAGGAGTTTCACGGACGTGCGCCTGTCCCCTGCGCGAGTGGCACAAGCTAGCTCACAACACGGTGGGAGAAGACGATACCTTAGTTTGACCTCCCTTCGCGTCGCCGGTTTTAAAGTGGCCTCCACCGAAGTGTTCCAGGGACAACTCGCAGCAGCGGAGCCCAAGCATGAGGCCTGTCAGGTTCAACAAGCCTGCCTCGCCTGGTCCACAAGGCATTGCAATGAGGCTGCTGCCTCTAACGTCCTTGATCCTGACTGGGGAAATAACTAATACCGTTATAATAATATAGATGTACCCTGGTGGTCACTCGTCCAATGTGGGAGGGCTGGGGTAGGGTAGTGCGTGTTAAATAGTCGTAAAGATATCAAATTCCATGGGGACAGTAATTGAATAAGTACACTCGGAGCCGTTTTTAATTCAGTTGAGCGCGATTTTAAAGTGCTGGTATGAGGGCCTGTGATGGTAAAAGCGTTGGTCAGGTGGTGCGATTCATCACTCTCTGCGTACACGAGGGTACTGCCACTGCCTAGGCATGACACGTTCCGCGCGGGCGCGTTAATCTCAGCAGCAATGCCACTGATAAAAACGGGATCCAAGTTTCACTAATACTAGAAAAGTAAATAAAAAATCACTCACACTTTATCGCTATGAGTTTTAAAATTAATCACATGACAATAACAAATCACAACCACCACATCAAGTTATAAAACCCATGCTTTAGTTAGAAATTACGGAGAGAGAAAAAAACAAAAAGAATAAAAAAAACCTAAATTTTTGTTACATGCCAAAACACTTTAATATTGCTGTAGCTCTCACCGCTTCATGTGTGTTTCTGTGAAGCAAGATAACTATTAATAACGATAGACAAGTCACGTACTGCTCTAACTGATGTTTACATTTTGCGTTGTTGAAGCCACTAAACGCTTGTTTTTTGTGTGTGGACCAGAAACAAAACTCGTTTTTTCTTACAAGAAAAAATTGCTGTCGGGCAGCGCGAGTCGTGTCTCATGAGGGGCTCTGGGCTGAGTATCTTCACTCAAAGTACTCGCGTCATAAGCAGGCTTTTGTTAAAATATTGCGTTAGTACTATTTTATTTTTAAAAATAACAATTAGACGTTTTTGCAGTTTAAGCAGCCGCAGGTGTTTACGGAAAATACAATTTCACGCATAGGCAGAGGTATTGGAAATTTGTCAAAGAAAATGTTTAGTTTATATTTTTTTAGTTTGCCGACATGAGGCTCGTGCACGTTTTCCTGGCAGTTAAACTTGCGTGCAAATGAAGGTTTTTTTTGGTGTATTGTATGTAGGTAACAAATGTTTAATTTTCACTCTACTGACTGTCCTTTCATGCTTTTAGTGAACCGTGTGGAGTTATCAGTTGCATGCTACCTTATTAAAGTAACTTAATAAAGATGTTGTCTGAGAGGTTACTTTTGCATGTTGGTCGTGGTGGAGGGGTTTAGCGTGACCTCTGTACCAGTCTTCACCCCTTAACCTTTATGTTGCGAGGAATTAACTGGAGAAAGTGGAGGAATAGTTTGTGCACACCTTTGACCAAGTTACTCTGAGACAACCAAATATCATTACCTCTCAAAATGTAAGCAATGATGAGCCTGGTTAATACAGTATTTAAACAAGTGACCAGCAGGCCTTGCCCTGGTGTTGTTGGCATGGAGTTGCTTCCTGGGTAAAATGTATTATAAATAAAAAACAATTCATTACCATTTTGAGCCTTCAGCCTTCATTAGCAGTTTTAGATATTCTGGAGCATCCAAGGCAACGGTGGCCAATACACCAAGCACCGATTCATTTTGGTGGATCTCAGCAGGCCCCGAGCTCCACCAGAATGCTATGACCAACAAATGCCACTAGAATATTGACAAAGTACTAGCACCATCTATTGGTAGAAATTAGTTATTTAAGGTATGAATTCTTAGTCGGGGATTTGTATTTTCCATCTTCCATGTGCATTGTATACTTATTTTAGTGTTCTTATTTGCCCTGAGATCCACAACATGTTGCAATCCACCCGTGGATCTCGATCCACGTGTTGGCTGATTCTCAGGTGAGTGGTTGGGATATGATGGGATTTAAGATAGGTGGTTGCAACATACTGGAGTCTCAACAATAAATGCATGTTTTTACCATTAATTTTTCTTGAAATATCTTCCAATGCTGTGAATAGTTTTGGCAAAAAAGCATCTCCTTGTCTGATTGGTTTGTATTCGTTACTTCATGTAGTCTCAGTGCAGTGACCTATGGTTTTATAATTTAATATTTTTAAGGCCTTAGTTTGCGGGAGATTTAGATGACTGCATCATTATCCACTGAATTAAATTCGTTCTTGTAGCCTGAAAAGTCGGGCATTATGGTATTCATTTGTCTTTTCTATAATGATGTTTGTGTTTACTGTTAGACCAGCATTGTATAAATCAAGCTTCCTCGTATTTGTTTGGTGACCTCTAAATTGTCCATTATTTTGTCCCCTGTGTGATGATATTCGTGAATAATTTGTTAGATATGACGGGAGGCTAGTGGGTCTAATTAAAATTAGTTTCATGTTCCCTCTTTTAAAAGACTGACCTTAGTATTTTTCAATGAATTAGTATATTATACTTATGCAAACCTGTCAACCCACACGGTTTACCCGTATTCTTTTACAGGGAAATTGAGTTTTCAGGTCCATACGGCGTACAGCCGAATCAATACAGGCAAAAAAAGTATTTGTATCTCCCCTGTGATGGGACTTTGTAGGATGAACGTGAAGATTTGTAAGGACACACGGGGTGACCGATAAGGTCTGAATTGATCTTTAATAAGGTAGGCACTGATAAGGGGTTGACACAGGTATAAATGTACTGAATATGTAAGGGAGCGGTGTTGTAGCGGGTTGACGTACTGCCCTTCAAACCTTGAGTTCGATTCCCGCTCACGGCCAACGCCAGTGACGATTATCTGAACCGATCCTGCGTCTCTCCTAGGTCGACTCGGCCTCAAATGGTTCTATGTTTAAACATCGCCAACTAGGGAGGCAAAGGCGGCCGGGCGTGGTGCCGGCCACCAACACCCCCTCCTCGTGTCCCGTATAGGCGCTCGCTAAGGGCACTCGCCCCAAACTATGCCGAGGACATACGGGGTGTCTGTGTATACTTCGTGTATTCGTAGGTGGTAGGGGCTTTTAGCGATCGCCTCTTAAGCTACAGCACGAGGGTCTGGGTATGACCAGCAACCACGCCCGACCGCCTTTGTCTCCCCAGCCCTGTGATTATTTACACATTGAACCAAGTAAATGGGTGACCACGATGCAGCGACAGGTTGTCCGTTGGGCTATAGGGTGCGACGGCGGGCAATGACTACACGGCTCCCGGCAGTCAACCTGCACCGACCAAGTGGTGAAGTATGGTCGAATAGCCATCACTGCCCGTACTGCGTGGTGGGTTGGGGGAGAGAAACTCTCATCCAGCAGTGGATTTGCTCTCAACGGGAACGTGGTTTGGATGTCCTGGACCCTGCTACGTAAACGTGGAAATGCCACAACGAAGACGTGCGAACAGTCAGGAGCGCAGCCCAGTGATATTTGTCTTTCGATTAAACTCTTAAAACGAAGCGACGCGGACTGTCGCTTCGTTTGAGGCTTTGTACTTTACCGTCAACCCTGCCCCCGCAGCAGACGACGCTTGTATTTAATGACGTCATCGCGAACTGCGACTTCCCCCCCTCCCCCACCTGGCACGTCATCCCTCGAAAAATCGGCGTGATCGCGCGTTTGACGTCGCGAACCGCGTAAATGACGTCTCGACGCGCCGCGATCCGCGTGCCATGACGTCGGAGGCGTAACACGGCCCGCGAAAAGCTGCTGAGAGATGACGTCGCCTCGCGTTCAGCTCTCGGGCCGACGTCATCGCGCAACGACGACGTCATCGCGCAACGCCGACGTCAGCGCGCAGGCCTCCTGAGGTGACGCCGTCGTTTCGCAACTTCCAGCGGCGGGGTTCGCGGGTGACGCAATTGCAAGCGGTCTTTAGCCCGGGCCTTCCGATTGGCCGGAGGAGTTGGCGGAAGTTCGGGGCGTGGTGCGGGGGGGGCGGGGTTAGTACCCCACGTGTTGTGCGCGGGGCCAATCGGCGCATTTCGCGCCCAACTTCGCGAGAAGGAAGTCGGTTGGTGGAGGCGTAAATAGCGCGGGATTTTATTCCTGTTTTTATTTTTTGTTTTATTTCGCTTCAGTTTTTTTCCCGTCTCAAGCCGAAGCCAAAGGTGCAGGCGAACGTTGACGTAAAATAAGTAAAAAAATGAAAACGTAAACCCCCCCCCCCACCACAACAGTTGGTTGGGTGTGAGAGCCGCGATCCCGCCCTCCGAGGCCTAAACTAGTCGAGCGCGGCCCGTAAAGATTCAAAACTAGAGACGAGACGTTGCGTAAACAAACGCGTTTAAGATCGTAACTTACGATGTGAAATTCCACAGCCTTGTTATAAATATGACCGTCGGTGGCTGTCTGAAGCCGGTGTGCACGCAGGGCGTTATCGTTGTCGAGAGTTAACTCCGGGCGATTGTAGATGCCGAGGCGCGCGGAGTTTTCCTGGGGTTCAACCGTGCCGCGCTCGGGGCTGTGCGGGGCCGTTACCTGCGCGGCGTCTAAACCCACGGGAACAGCCGCCTGCCATGCTCGTCTTAACTGGCGACGACGTCACCGCAGCTCTTGTGCCAGGCTAGGTGCACGTCCAGCCTCCCTTTAGGGTTGAGGGCTAGGCTGGCAGGTCATGGGACAGAGCCAGGTGTTATCGGTTGACTGAGATTGACTGGCGGATGTACAAGCTTGTGCTCCCGGCTATGCTAATTTACTGCCTTTTAGCCTGCCGGCGCTCCGCTCGTAGTTGTGAGCGTCGCTCCTTTGTTTTGTTGTTGTAGGGCGAATAAACCCCATCAGTCACATCTCTTCTCCAGCCCGTGCCGCGCCCGTTTAGCCCCCCTCTATCCGGCTAAACAAGCTGTTTGTTATGCGATCCCTGTTGGATGAGATCTTTCAAGGATCTGTAAGCTCACACAATCCAGTCTGGTAAAATCCAGGATGGATCGTAGGTAGGCATGACAGCCTTAATTTAAACACACGGACACACCCACCTACGTGCATGACAGCTACTGCTCTTGATGGTGGTTACAAGTGTTGTTCCCCGTGTGTATGGTATAGAATGCCTGATAAGGCATCTTCGATTTGGAAGCTGTGTCCTTGTAAATTAACAGTACGCATATTAAGTGGTATACTTGGTCTGGACTTTCTCTGTCAATTCGGCCTAAACGATTACACCCGTTGCATGATAGTGTATTCGCAATAAAAAAACATCACTGAAATAAATGTGCGCAGCGCTGCAGAGCCGCGCACGAACCATCTGGTGTACCATAATATGCGCTTCCCAAATTAGGAAAATCGTTGGATATTTGCCTTTATATGTGGAGGGCTTGTGCGGCAATTACTAAAGAGCGCAATGTTCAACATATCGGTATGCATATATATGCATACCGTATAATTTAATCAATTGTTGAAAGATATCGGTTCGCTTAGTTGCTCACGGCTAAAAACAGCGTTTGGATTGATGCTGGCCGACCTAAACAATGATTTTGTCGAGGCTTCTGGTTTATGGTTGAGTAATAAACTATCTTGAGTAAGTTTTACCGAACTTAATATTTGCACGTAAAACTTGTGGACAACACGGATTCATTACTGTCATTTGCTTTTTGTTAGCGCACAGGAAAATGGTGCACAGCAAGTTCACGATAGGCGAGGAGGTGATGGCGCGCTGGCCCGGCAGCTGCATGTGGTATAAGGTGCAGGTGCTGTCCTACAGTGAAGAAAGTAGCATCTATAACGTCAAGTATGAGGACGGAACCGAGCTGGAGCTGGAGACGAGCTCCATCAAGGTACCTGTGCTTCACAGCAGCCCTCCATTGTAGTATGACAAGTTGGTGTTTCTTCCAGTGACTCTGTCTTATGAGCAAATGACCCTGAGTGTGCACAATTTCATCAGATGTCAAATACAGAGTCGATACTGGGGTAGGCCACGTGGTAGTTTAGTACTGGGTTAAGCCACGTGGCAGTTTGTCAAGTTTACAAATACATCATCAATACGTGCCACAGTATTGATTAAATTCTGACCAAGAAAGCTCACTGGTGTCTTAAGCCTTTGAATGACTGAATTTAACATCAAAATATGATGACGTTTCACTCAAACTAATTTTTAGATTCATCAGGTAGTGAACCCGGATATCAAGTGCACTTCACTCGGAAATCGGGTTTAGTGATTGATTCTTGAAATGCGGTCACATTTAGACGCAATGTACTCTGAATCCGAACTGTCTTGCACTGAATCTGCATGCGTGAAGCATTGAGTATTACTTACCAGTATGCGTGTTATCTTGGGTGCTTACATTTTTTTACAGGAAGGAAATGCTTGTGAATAAGAATTGGCCAAACATCCCAATGTGGGATACTCCAGAAAGAGTCTAGATCAGACATGGGCAAAGTACGGCCCCCGGGCCGTATGCGGCCCGTTGGGCTTTTTAATCCGGCCCGCCGAACTTGTCCAAATATTATTATTAAATTAAATGTTACCTTTGTCCTGTAATGCCCCCATTTCCCCATTAGACGGCGCTGTTTTCATGATGTTTGATCAGTCACGTTACGACATGTTCTTGTATTGTTCATGTTCGTGCAATTTGTTAAATTGCCTTGCAAATAAATGCTTTGCTACCTGTTAAAGGCCAAATCCTTTCATGTATTGATTTTTACACGTCATTTATATTAGTTCACACAAACACTCCATCCATTTGTTCCTGGCCCGGCGCCTCTGTCAAATTTTAGAACCCATTGTGGCCCGCGAGTCTCAAAAAATGTGCCCACCCCTGGTCTAGATCCCCAGCAAGGCTTTATTCCTAGGCCATCAGTTTTAAGAGATTACATTTTTTTCAATTATCATGAGACGATTAAATTTCCATTCTAACGCTCGTAATAAAGCCGTTTACCATTACCACAGCTGAGAATGTCTGCATTAGTAGGGCTTCAATTGTCGTTGTAGTCATACTGTAAATGATTGCGACGCCCTCTTTAGTGGGGGCGAGTTTATACTCAAGAGAATAATATGAATGAATGTGGTGCAGCATATGTAAAAATCACAAAAATACATTTTAGCTCGAATTTCGTAAAATAACACCTGGAATGCAGCAGAGCTCGTCAAATATCTTAATTGAAGCAGGGTCTAGTCTAGATAGTGCTTGGATGGCTATTCACTTTTCACACCAGGTTGTTGTTGGCTGTGGAGCTATGTAGTAGGCAGCAGAGGGAAGTGCAACATTATACATTGTTGTAATGTACTTTTCACCTTCAATCTGCACAAATAATCCCCAAGACCCACATGTTGTTGGGAGGCCCTCATCCAATAATGCATTGTCAAAACGGGTGTACTTGTGTCGGTTTAAAACCAGCAAGCGAGCAAGTGATGAGATTTCTCTTGTGAATGTGCGTGCCTGTTGAGCAGAAGATCGGGTCTTTCCGCACACCTCGGAAGTCTCGCTCACGCTCTCGCTCTCGCTCGCGCTCCAAGTCCCCGGGTCGGCGATCCAATTCACCCGGGAGGCGCCCCCGCGCTCGCTCCCCAATCCGTTCCCCCAAAGTGAACGATAAGGAAGCCAAGAGCAGCAGGGCCACCAAGCCAGAAGAGGAGCCCGTTCAGACTACCACCAACCACACGGCCGTCATGCAGGTACCGCAGGCAGGGTTTTGGCACTGCAACAAGGCGAAACTCTGTGAAAGAGTCGAAATTGGTTCTATAATAGAACGCCGATTATTTAGCCTGTAGGCATGTCACGAGTCGCCTCTGTGGTGATTTGATTCACGAATATTTTAACGTTGTGGTGAACTACAAAGGGGGTTGTGTGAACCGATAACTTGCAACATATACGAATCCAAAGTAAGTCTCGCGCGCACCATTTACTCTTATCATAAGTGTAAGAATCGATTTTAATTGCTAGATCATTGCTCCGTTAACCACTGCGTTGGAAGTACTGTAACATCACAGGCTGCAAATACTTTACTTGTATTTTAATAGACAAAAATGTAATTTGTGATATTGAATGTTCCAATGATACTCATCACTATTATTAAAAGTAACACAATTAAAATACATTAAATTACGTGGAAGATGCATGACAAAAAATGAGGCTGCGAGGTGGCCAGGAGATGGCAGTAAAGCAAATGGAATCGTGAGCCTGTGTGTATGGAGCTTTATGTGTTACGCCCTTGTAACACATGGGTTTTCTTTGGCTACTCTGGTCTCCTCCAACATGCCAAATGCTCAGGATTACCTAGGTAAACAAAGAGCGTTATTATAATGGATCGATATGAAAGTGAAAGATGATCACTAAGCCGAAATGACAATATCCAACATTTCAAATATAATATTGCAACAGCAAAGTGATCCCTCCAATACGGTGCATACATTGTGAAAGTGGACTGAATGTTAGCAAAGTGTGAAACTTAGAAAGTGATTTTATTGTGTTCCAGGCTATCACAAAAGTGAAGGAAATCAGCAAAGAAAAGAATGGTGCGGAAACTGGGAAGCAGGCAGCCGTCGTCGTAAAGGTGCGTGGTTTGCCTCTGCAGTGTGGTTTTGTCTCATGAAAATGCCTGGGTCTTCGTTAGTGATTCCGTTTGTACATTCTCATTCTTCCTTGTATTGCTCAGTCAATTGTAAAAAAAACATGTCTCAGATGGCTATATTTTGGTGGTTTCATTTTGGAATTAATTAAAAAATATATATAACATTGCTCATTTGTCTCGCACAATTTGTAAAACAGTCTACACCAAGATGCTTCACACAAATAAACGTCGGTGCTTCACACCTATACACATGCATGCACAGATACTGGGATATATGCGCATGACATGGTGACGAGGTCATCGCTTTGGAACCCGCAGGGTAGAAACGTGCAAGTGCCTCACCGGCATTGGAGCATCACGATCCCCGTGCGTGTGCCCCTCCTGCCTTTGGTCTCCTACTCAGGAAAAGGCGATGAAGGAGGAAAAGGAGATGAAGAAGAAGAAGATGGGTGCCGTGGCTAGCGAGAGCAGCCCGTTAGTCATTTACCGCCTCAGGAGTCGGCAGGGCATCAATCAGCCCAAGGAGACGCCCCCCGTGGAACTTCCCAAGCTGTCCTCAAAACCGGAAGAGATCTGCGCTGAGCCGGGGCTCGGGGTGAAGCTCGGTAAGTCGGTGTTGCCTGCGGGGTATTGCTGGCAGCACTGCCGGGAGAAGCTGTGCTGAACCACTGTCGGTCTGGTGCCTAAGGCAGTGACTGCACCTGTGTAACTGGGTTCAAGTCCCTCACTGGTCACCACTAGTTGGATGTACACATGCCTAATTTGGTTAGGTATGGAACGATGTACCCTCCCCCCCCCCACTGATTCGATTAAGCGATTATCTCTCGTCTCATTATTCCCATCTATTATTTTTTTCTGATTTTGTTTGGCTGTTTTGTGCATGCATGTCATTTGCTTATAAATCACTTACTGCTTCTTGCACTATTTGATTTATGTATTGAATAATAATTGATTTTAATGTATTGATTGTTGCATCTTTCCTTATCTACTAAATGGCTAAATGACATCTACCAACAACGGATATTTGCCTTCGGATTTGGTTCCTGACTGAAAAAAAAGTAGAGGTGAGCCTTAAAAAATATTTTTATGACATTCGGTCATGTTGAATAGGGATTATGAATCAATACATTATGGTTATACCAAATTAGTGATATTTGAAACCTGTAGATTACCGAGGGCAATATCTTTATGTTATTGCTATTTTTTTTTGTTATTTAGTCCTCTACTGTGGTCAGTGCTTCCGTGAAGCCTCTCTTGCTTGGCCGATGTCAATGCATCCAGGGTGAAATAAAATATCAGATTTCTATGCTAATGTTACATAACATCTAACAACAATGATAATAAATGTAAAATGCTACGAATCTTTACATAATACAGTATAACATAATTGTTACAATTTACATCTATAATGAGCCAAGACTGTCAGTGTGTAATGAACGTGACGTCACGCCACGTCGGCCAGCCTCCCTCATTAATAATTATGAACAGGTGACGTCCTCCACATGGACCACCCCCCTGTCATTATTTATCATGAGCGAGTGATGACACTCCACATGTAGCACCCCCCCCCCCCCCCATCATTAATAATCATGAGCGGGTGACGTCACTCAATATCGAACAGCCCCCCTCATTAATGATCATGAAGAGGTGACGTCTTCCAAATGGACACACCCCCTCCCCCTCAGTAATAATTAGCGGGTGACGTCACTCCACATGGGGGGGGCGAGGCGCCTTCTCCCCCCTCCTCGGCGTCAACTTACAACCCTCACTACAAAGGCAGAACCCTCACGTCATGCGATCTCTGTAACGCTAATGAGACATAGAAGTAAAACGGACGTATGATGAACAAGGGATTATAACCTTTAAATGAAATAAGGCTGTGTCACCACGGCCTTACAAATTGCACACGAAATTGTTTTCGCTTGCAAGTTTCAGATTTACTGAAATACGCCCGTCCTTGGACAGGCAAAAGGCTAGTACACTATATATTAGCATTGTAACTGTTAATATTAATTGAAATGTGCTGGACAACATTATTGTGAATATACAGTAGTATTAACTACCGGTGCGAATGATCCAGGCAGTGTCATGCACCCATTGGCCTGGCTGCTGCTTGCTCCGATCGCGATTCGCGTGAATCCGTTGAGAGGCTTTGTTCCCCTTGGAAATTTTGAATCCGGCAGGGGTTTCACTCGCGAGCCTGGCTCGGGCTCCCTCCCCCGGTGACACCCGGCGGCTGTGTGTGGCTCGGCAGGCACGGCGCTGTTGCCGCTGGCTCTCCCGCTGGCGCTGCTCTACGTCCTGCATGTATGCTGCTCGGACGGCTGCAGCCTGCTGTCCCCCCCCGCCCCGCCCCCGGGCCTGGCCTCGCTGTGGGACATGTGCACGTTGGTTCTCTGCCTTGGCTGGTGTCTCTTCCAGGCCCTGCTCTGCCACCTGCCCCTTGGATATGTATGTGCACGCGAGCACTATTTGGTGCTCAGGGAGCTGAAGGGTGGGGGGGTCATGAATAATGGTGGTGCATGTGTCTCACCTTTACCTATTCAGGCGCTTTGCACAAAGCGGTTTTGGATTTTGAGTTGCAGTGTAACGGTTGTACTTGGTGTGATGAGTAAATGCACGTTCACCTACAGTTGCAATAAAGCTGCCAACTAGCGAAAATGTTTGCAAGTTGAGCTCAGCTGTACATGGTTAATGTGCACAGCACACAGCCAAGACTCTCCAATGTGACTGTAAGGACTTAAAGGGTGAATGTGTCGTAAATTGGGAATCCCTCAATGTGAGGCTGAAGAAGCCAGTGTCCCAAGTGCCTTATTTGTCACCTGAACATGTGCAGTCCCTCGGCAGCCGCATTGTCAATAAATAACTTTCTCAAATGCATATACAACTACAACACAGCCACATGGATGTCTTTATATGTGTATGAAGTTTAAGCATTTAATTTAGCTGCATGTGAAATTTACATTTTATGCATGTTACCCTGGGTGTTTAAGTTGAGTGTGTATGCTGCAGGGGTGTTTATGTTTTTTGCCATCACTTTGGCCAACTGTACACAAGCTACACGTCGTGGAATATTTGTCTTGACTCTACAAGAGGATCCCCACTGATGGAAACAAATACTAAAGACAGGTTGAATTGAGCCTGAGGTGGATGACCACTTTTGAGCTTGAAATATAACCACATTAACTGTGACATAGCCACTTTTGACGATATGTTTACTGGATGCATTGCATTAACTGCCAGTAGTGAGACATTGTTTTTAATGAATGCAGTTGAGATTAAGCACGTGTGTGACTTCTCGCATTTGTCACTTTTATGGAGTCTCTGGATATTTTGTACGTGCATAATTGGGCACATGACAAGGCTGTTAAACTTTTCAATACGTCCCACCTCCCACATTAATAGCGACAGGGATCTCTTATCGTGTTGGTAACAGATGGCTTTATTGCTTTTGAATTTTCAGGTCACGGAGAGGGTGCCACCAAACACGGAGCAGCGGTTGAAGTACAGGCTGAATGGTGAGTTTTGTGCGTCGGTGTCGTTTTTTTCTGTGCTGCTTATGCAGGCGTTTACTGTAAAGTGAGGAATGTCTCAAGTGGGGGGTAGGTTAGCAGCTGGTGGTGCTGCTTGGCAGCTCCACGGGAGACCCTGTGATGTTTGGTCTTCGCATGAGTAAGCCGATGCTCGGGCCAAATTGTCATGAAAATATATTTCCCGCAAATTACTTGAGAGACAGCCTCGGACCTTCTTGTGGGATGCAGATCAGTAGGCAAGCTTGTGTTGTCACAACGTTTTTGGGAATGGCATGTTAAAGTTGAACACTTTGTTGTCTAGTCCAGTGATGAGTGGTATATTTTTTTATCAGAAAAATTCTACTTTACACATGGACAAAATAAAGTTAATGTATGTTGAATAAATTATGCAATTTATTAAGTAACTTAAATCACCTGAACACGTGCTTTGGCCATGGCTCTGCCTCCCCATACTAAGTTTAAGCTACTGTGGAGATTCAGAGGTCAGAGAGCTGAGCTGGTACCCCTGAGATCTTAGATTGGAATCCAGGAAGTTACCTGTAATTACACTGGGTTCCCAAGCGTGAGTTGATGAGTTTAAGGTTTTATCAACTGGAGTTCCAGCTCTGAGATTCTAAATATTCGTTGCAATTGAACTTTACTCTCTCTGGCAGTGGGTGGGAAAGTCATGCCCTCTACCGTATGGACCAGTTCACTTGAAAGGATCTCTGAGATAGCTTTGCAATATCCGCTTCTGTCGGCTATTCTCAATGGGAAAGGTCGCATTGCTTTGCTTAGAGCTCCCAATGGATACTTTGTCTTATGACACGATGCCAATTGCACATTTAAAATAAAATAAATATGAAGCTGCTGTCCTGCATATGAATTTCTCACTTGAGCATTGCTTCCACCACAGGCATCCACGCCCTGGTGTTGAGCATCTCAGCATTCAGCCTCGCCAAGTACAAGGAGGCCTACGTTGCCTATGTTCACGACAAGTTCCTGCAGCTGGCCGTGTCGGCTGTGCTGCTTGCGTACCTGCTCTCTGCTTACCTGTTCGTGCGCGCACGTTGTGCCTCGCATATTGCTGTCGCCACTACCAGACGCCCCGGTGAGCACCCACTGAAGCTGGTGTTGGCACACACCCAACCAAGACATCAAGTGAAACCCATGCACACTGTTTTAATGATAGCGCGGGAACAAGAGCGGTTAACGTGCCTGAAACAAAGCGCCTGGTTGTTGTAAACAAAATGCATGCAAACTGTCTTTCTGCACCCGGGCAATCCTGCTTCATTCAATCCTGCTTTCTTTATGTTACTCATTGACACGATTTATTTGTGATAAGTCACACAAAATAATTCAGTTAGAGCTCATTCAACTTTTGCCCACTTTTATTTCTCCTCGAATTCTCACTACAGTCAAAATATGGAACTCATCTGTAGTGATGTTTTGTTTAAGAGGTGCCATGTAATGGTGATGATGAAGCACTTCATAAACATCCACTTTATCAGGAAACATCTTTTACGACTTCTTCTTTGGACGCGAGCTGAATCCCCGGATTGGAAACATGGATCTAAAGAGTTTCTTTGAATTGCGGCCTGGATTTATTGGCTGGGTAAGTAAGTCTATAACATTTTCTACTTTGTAGGTTATTGCTGGGATGGGATTTTTCATTCGGTTAAAACTGCATGCTGGAAGTTCCATGTGAAGATGCCAGTGCACAGGGGAGTTTTTTTGTTAAGAGGCCATGTAAAGGTTTTTCTGACTGCATGCTTGTGGATTACAGGCCATCATCAGCCTGGTCATGGTTCTTGAAGACCTCCAGAAGAATGAGGCGTTCTCGCCTGCCCTACTTCTCTACGTTGCCTTACAGTTCATCTATGTGGCTGACGTGTTGTGGAACGAGGTGAGCCAACAAATTCATTAATTTAACCTCCTCCACTGCAATGGTTCATGAGGCCAGACCAGATATGTCATTTGTCGGTAAAACCTGAGGTGGCATACATTTATCGGTTCTAATCTCTTAATGTGTCCCAACAATAAAATAATGTAATGATATCCACTTGAAATCATTGAGTTATCAAATAATTTGTTCTAGTCCTATAAATACATAGGTACAACTAAAGTTATACTCTCGCAAATGATACCAATTTCTGCTGAGGCCCATGAACGAAAACCTCGCCTGCTGGAGCTGTTGCTATGCCTTTTTTCAGCGCGCAGGCCACATTGAGAATCTAGCTCCCTACGGGCCAAGAGTGCCACGTGGAAACTTAGTTACACGTTGTCACATGAGCGAGTAACGTCACATTCTTAAACGTCGCGTGATCGAGCGTGACATCACACTTGGGAATAGTTATTGCTAGCATGTTTGCGGTGAGCCGCCCACCCATTTATTTGCCGAGCATTCACCGACCTTCGGGCCTGTCACATCCACGTTGCAGGCCAGAAAGTTTGCACACCCCTTACAGAGTCCCAAGTCTGGCTTTTAGGCGGCTTGCCTATTAATGTAACCTTGTTGCAAAATAACAAAAAATTCTAAAGATCATTTTTCCTCAGATATATACCTTCCATGTTCAACTTCTCGTAGGATTATCTTAGGCTCGTCTTCTGAAAAGTATTGTAATTCACCGAGCCTCGTAGATTATTTCACAGAAGGATCCTGATTCTATTGCATGGCTAATTCTGTTTTTTATTATGTGACAATGACAAAGCGTGCTTATTTAGCCGTCATAAAATGTTTAATATCAATACGTCTTCTAATGAAAGGAACTTAGAGGCATGATGATTACAAAGACACATGTTTGGCTGTGTGTATGCGGTTCGGACGGCGACAGGAGCGCAGTCTATCGACGGGCGACATCCCGCACAAATACTTTGGCTTCCTGCTGGCCTTTACCAACCTGGCGTGGATACCTTTTGCCTCTAGCCTGCCGGCCTACTACCTGGTACACCACCACCAGGAGCTCACCGCCTACTGGGCCGCAGCGATTTGCCTGCTGTACCGTACGTGCTGCCATCCTGTCCCACACAAGCACACGTATAACACATGTACCACTTGCAGTACGCACATGTGTACCATGCAAGACACACAAACAACGCGTAACATACACACATACCGCACACAACACACACAGCACATGCGCATGTGTGGTACAATTGTGCGTGCTTGTATGGTATATATGTGTGTTGTGTCACACACCACACACACAGCAGGGAAACTGGTTGCCCTGTAGTCCATCATTCAGCAAAAATCACAGCATAAACTACTGTGACATCAGATTTAAGTCATTCTTGGGGAGGGGGGCAGATTGGAGAAATACCGAAGGAAATACCCCCCATCTCTATGCTGTATGTATGTTGAACTTCTTTCGCACCGTATGTAGCCAACCGTGCTAATCGGAGGTGCTCTTCAGGTTGTATTAATTGTCAATATTTGTGTTATTGTAGAGAGCTCACAGACACGTTGGTTATCATTGATGTAGTCTTACTTTGTAAAATATGGCATGTGGTAACCAATTCTAGATTTAAAGCTTTCGTGACTGCTAGGATCCATACTCTTTGGTTCTATTGGGTAAAGTCACGTAGGTACTTTACCCAATAGAACCAAAGAGTATGTGGTAACCATATGCTTAAATATTATAATTTAACCAAAAGAGCACCTTTTGAAATTAATTGTTTTCATATTTTCTTCAGATAAATAAATCCTTTAGAAATGAAGTGTAAAAATAGGCTTCAGATATTCTTTTTAATATACTTAACTGTGCATTGAAATAATTTAAAAAATGTACATTTGTTTTATCTTTTTTTTAATTGAAATACTTTGAATCTAAAGAGGCACTATATTTACAAACTCCTGATTGTTTGACTTCCTTGTTTGCCTGCATAGTTGTGGGCTATGTCATCTCCCGGAGGGCGCACACGCAGAAGAATGCTCAGAGCGACAGTGCCGGAGATCGTAAGTAACCATCCCTGTTGGTCCTCATCATGAAGGTTTCGCTAGGCATTGTTAATGTTTTTTGCAACTGATTTTCTGACTGGTCAAGGTTGTGAAATCAGCTTTGTGGGGAGCGATAGTGTAGCGGTTAGTGTGAAGTGTTCTACGCCTTTCTCCACAGCTTGAAATCGGTTCCCATTGGCAACACCGAGTCGTGCGAGTGGCGGTTGTGTGTCAGAGGCGCTGCCCCCTGTTTGCGAGACCGACACTGCTTGTTCTGCTTGTGCCGCAGGTGGGAAACCTGCTGACAGCCGGAGTTCACCGGTGCTGGGCTCGTGGGGCCGCCTGCGCCACCCGGAGCTTCTAGGCGAGCTCTTGATGTTGCTTGCATGGAGCCTGCCTTGCGGTAATGATCCTGCCACAGGGTCCCTTTACACGGGGATTATGACCGACCTTGTACGTTTGTACATACGTGAACGTCAATGCAGTGTTTAATTTTCTAGAGGCAATTACTAAATTCGGTATTTGAAATAAGTTTTGCTGGCTGGGAGGGATGTATGGATGGGATCAGTTTTCAGTTTATTTGTTTCAGTTTATTTATTTGGTATAACCCTGTGAGCCATTCGGCTCTTGAATCGGGTGCAACCACAACAAACAAAAAAACGAACAAGAAAACATCTTATAGTGACTATGGGATGGTCGTGTCCAAATGCGTGCGGGTTTATAGTCTTTTATTTTTGAAAATATATTCCCCTCTTTCAGTATAATACACTTGCCACTGCTTTGTACGATGTATTAAGATGAAGTTGCATTTCGATGTTGTATACATTTTAATTGTATTGTAAAGCAAATATCCATGCAAGGGCTAAAATTAGTACTTCAGCCTTTGGTGGAAACTGTACACTCCTAAGGTGGCGGAAGGTCTTTATTCATGCTTTGATAGATAATTGGATTGGTGGTAACTAGTGCCAAATTTATATGTACACCCACATTACAATCGATGTAACAGTTGGCGCCTCGTAACTGGAGTCGATCCAATGAGACGTTATCGACGCACGCTTCAGAATTACGGTGCCTAGGGAGAGATTTTTGTGAAGGTATCTTGTAAATTTCCCTGTTATTGCCCTAGAGGCTGAGTGATGCCTTACCAAGTGCACGCGGTGTACTCGACTCCAATGCAGCATATAGAGTAATGATTATTTACAGCCCTTTGTCAATCCACTGGTGGATGAAGGCCTCTGTGTGCCCTGCTGTTCATGAGGGCTGGTCAGTGGGTTGGTGAATGGAGGGGGGGGGGTGCAAGAACAGTTCAGGTATCACTCACCACTGATGTTAGCCGTGGGCAGAAATCTAAATCAGGTTGCCAGGTTCATCGTGCAGTGCGCTAACCACTGTGCTGCCCTTACACCTCGACATGGATATACTCAGCCAAAAGTGAGTGCCATTTGCAGTGTGGTATGTTCAATAACAGCACAGGGATGACAGAGGCAGCCAGACGTAACTAATCACAATTGGGAAAGGGTTTACACCATTGGAACCTCCTTTGCCAGTAGCAAAATGTGATAATTGTTTTTTTACCCTTTTATTTGGCAACAAAACGGACACCTTTTTTTACAAGGAGTAGTGCGTCTTTTGGCATCATTTGGTCCAACACCACGTGAGACTAGGCTCTAAGGAAAGCTGTCTCGGGTGTGGACCAATCAATTTCAAGGACAGTGCATACATTATCAGAGTTATGTTTTTTGTTTGCATTCTGACCGCAGGTATTGTGGTCAATGCAAACATGACTCCTTGTAAAAAAAAGGTGTCAGTTTTGTTGCCAGATAAAAGGGTAAAAAAACAATTATCATATGGGAAAGGGTTGCTTGTGTAATGCTGGCCACTCTGGTTGCTTGTTTGCCATGCTGCTATTAATAAGCGATTCATTGGAAACCGGTACAAGGCCTGTTTTAACACCAGACAATGTAGAATTTTCTGCACATTGGGCCTTCCGGATCAACATTTTCCAGCAGCATTTGTGTCAGCAGGAAAACTATATATAATTTTTACTCATCAGCAGTTTGTGGCCTTTTAAACAAGTGTTTCCAGGTTTGCCGGTGTTAAAGGTAAGGACCAACATCATGTGGGGGGCTAAGTCGTACACAAAAACTCTGCAATCTGTATTGTCCTTGATGGGCACTTGCTAATAGCATTTGTCTCGGTCTGTTCAGCTTAACGGAGGGATCCCTGTGTATGTGTATGTCCAAGCAGGCTTCAGCCACCCACTGCCATACATCCCCGTCGTGTACTCCCTGGTGATGCTGCTGCATCGCGAGGCGCGGGGATGATCGCCAGGGCCGTCCCCAGCTCTCCGTCCTGTGTATACTAATCCACTCCCCTTTGTCTGTTGCGAGATAGTTCCTCACAAACATACACCCGAGTGTAAGTGGGAATGTGCAGACATTTGTAGTGTCTGCACGAGAGCTTCTGAGGTTTTAAATTATCTTTCCGCTATTTAATGAGTGGCTGAGACAAATATTCAGTGTATTTCAAAGTGTTGCCATTAAGGGTTGACACGTCCGCAAAAACAAAGAGCTCTTGTAGATCCATAGCTGGGTTGCACGTTACAAGTTGTCCAACACAAGTTTTAAGCTTTCTTTCTGAGAAAAATATTTTAAAGTGGAATTGGGCGACACTGATGTAGTGGTCCAGTGAAATTGCAGCAGGGTGACTGGTGCTTTTTAACAAGTCACTGGAGTCTTAAGACAATGCGCCTGAAAGTCACTTGCAATTTTTATAACAAAGTTTTATACTCACGTTGGACAGCCTGGGTAGGTTTTTTTGGATTGCTTTTTTTATATTTTTTTAAGTACGCGAGTATTGTCACTGATCTAGACTCGTTTCTGGCTTAGCAACACTCAAAACCTCTCGGATTTTTATTGCCTCTACTTTTTTATAAACACAAAACATCAATTTCCATCACCAAATTCATAACATGCCTTTCTGGAGGGTGCATCCGTGTGCTACGAAGTGACAAATTATTAATTTCTCGCCAGTTTAGACCCCGTAGCCTGTGTTAATGTAGATTTAAATAACGTTCATCCACTTTGTTTTACCTTTACCAGCTGCGAGTGCTGCAATTGCCATCAAACATTCATTTTCCCCGCTGCCTATGCCATAATAACCTTAGCTCGTGCAGACAAGTGCAGTCATTACTCATAATGCTTTTAAATGAAGAATGTGTGTTTTTGTTGCATTTCAGTGGAATTTTTATACAACTTGTTTACTTTTACGCAAGTGTTGTACGTGGTATTTTTACGTGTTCTCTGCTGTACATTGAGCCCTTTGCTCTTTTATGGAGAAAAAATACAAATGGATTAATGAACAAACATAAGCTTTCTTACATTGTGATTTTAAAGCTTGGCCTGGGTTTAAGAAGCCTTGCGTCTGAGCATTCACAGGCTGAGATCAGCCGTTCGTAAAGGGGGCTCTTCGCGAGTTGATCTTCTTTCCATCCCAAAGTTGATCTTCTTGCCATCGCAACAAGGGTGATCCAAACTGGGCATGTAATTGAATAACTGAACGATGCGTTGATGAAAGTCAATTCTTGTCAAGATTGATGCATTCACGCATTGAATCGTTTTCCTTAATCAAATGTTGCTTCTGCATTTAATGGAAAGTTGCGTCCAATCTTAATTTTGTGTTAATGCCAGAGCAGACAGGTGAGGGAGATGGACGAGGCCAGACAAAAAGTGCAAACAAAAGGCAAAAAATAGGGCGGTCAAGGGAGAGTCCAGTGTAGAAGACAAATACAGTGCAAGCAGATACAATTTAGACAAACGGCTAGCAGATGTGTCAAGGCTGTACTCAGCTGAGTGTAGATGAGATGGCGGGGAAGGATACTGGGGTATACTGTCGGTAGATGTGCAGCATACTTTCAAAGTCACCACTGTTACTTGCACCCAATTTCAAGGGTGATTAGTAGTCTATAGTGTCCATTGCTGTCAGTTTAATAAATATGTTTAACAAATGTTCATAAAGAAATTCACGCTCATATGGGGAGAAAGAAACATTTGATTCAAGCCTTGAGTTGCTACCCCTTATGCTACCCCTTATTCACATTTCTACAGGGTTGAATCATTCCAGTCTGTAATTGGTCCTCAGTATTTATATTTTTGCTGAGAACAACAAAGCCTTAAACGAAAGGGACTATAGAGTAATACTCTGCCTTTTGTAATATAAAAACAATTAACCTTTTTGCGGCATGTGACAATCGTTTTTCAATTCACATGACCATTGTTGACGAGCAGCCCCCTTGAAAATGTTACCTGTATGAAAAGCTTTATAAGGCAAAGGTGAAGCACGTTACGTGTCTATTCAGCGAGCCGTTTTTAATAAACCATGTTTTGACAAAAAAAAAACCACAAGGACATGTTCTTTGATTTATGCTCGGCGGGGTACACTGATGCTTTTTCAGAGGAGATGCACGGTCACCAATGCACACTTCATGGACCCCGGTGACTGGGGAGCCCGCACACGCGATGTCGGCTCCGACCCGGGAGATTGTTTGTGGAAGCCAGTGCATGGGGAAGCGTCTCATGGGCCCCGGTATGCGTGGTTCATGGGGCCGATTTAAACGGGATGTGTGATGCCGCACATTGGTTGTCTCTTGCTGTGGTGTATGTAAGATTATCTGCTCCGTTGTGGTGACCTGGGTGAGATTTTCTCCCAAAGAAAACCCGTACACATACAGACGCATTGACGTTTCTTCCAAACAGCCAAGTCCTCATGGCCAAGTGGTTTTCTGTTGATCAGTCACAGTACTTATTTTCAAGCCTGCAAATGTCAAACGCCTCATCCGATTTTCAAACCCCACAAACCAGCAGACGCATTATCAAGATCATCAGACTTGTAAAGCTGGGCCAGATGTGGGGGTCTGGACTGAAGTTTGAGCAGCAGAGAGAGGAAGTTTGTGGTAAAATTGCCGGTCATCACGATTCCGTCCTCGCACGCCGGAGAGCTGCATCTATGATCGCGGCAGTGCTGTTTCCATGGTCCCCAATTGTGGTCGAGACCTTGGCCAGGAACTGGGAGCCGATCGCCTTCCCTCCCATCGGACCACACACGGCCTGGGCCCAGTCCAGTGCTGGGAATGCATCGACCATCTCCTGCAACCGCAGGCACAATGACAGTGCCATCACGCCGTAGTCTTAACCAGCACGAAGCTCGGCAATAACTTCTGGCAAGGAGGTGTGACGCTGCATTGATGCACCTATGCATATTAATGTCACGACGTGAATTTTATTATTTGCCTAATGTAGATGTTTGTAAGTAATGGGTTCACATGAACCCTGTGGGCACTCGTGACCACTGCATTCACCACACTGTTAAATAAGCTATTTAATTGAATAATACTGAATCATCAATTCATAAATCATAAGGGGGGGGGGGAAGGGGGTGAATAATATTTTTAGTATAACGGTGTCATGCAAGTAATCCATAGCCAAAAGAGTAAAATGGATTTAACTCTCGTGTCCCAATGTGCGTCTATCGCATGACTGCCGTGTTTTCTGCTGCCGAAGGCTGGCCGGACAACTGTGCAGCAAGGGGTACCTCATGGCTCCAGATTTAGGCAAAAATGCCTTCTCAGGATATCTATTCTTGACTGCCATGTACAGGCAGTTTACGTGGACATGGAATGCGACCGCATGTCAATGCCAGACCAAGGCTAAGATCAGTGGCGAGTAATATTGGAGCCTGTCCTGGGCACCCCCGCGTGGAGAGGCTTTCATCCAGCAGTGGATTGAGAAAGTAATGTAAATCATTGTTCGTTATTATGGAATGTGATGACCCGATCCCAGGCGCTGAGCACTGGCACACTTTTGCTGCCCCAATGTTTGCCTAGTCATTAAAAGCATGTGTATCATTTCTCGGGCTGAGACTGAGACTCTAAAAGTATCCCAGTTGCCGCTTCACTAATCCAGAACCCCCCCGGTGGTCGCGCGTCGTTCGCTTGCGACGCTCACCTTTGGCACCTGACAGGCGCACAGGAGCTGCCCACCGGGCTGAATGCTCATCAGCAGGACGCGGGCGTCGGGCACCGCCCTGCTCAGTTCGTTCACCGTCCTCACTAGCACCTGCATGCAACCACGCGTGAGAGTGCGTTTGTAGAGTTGAATTGCCAACTTAATTTCAGAGTCCATTGTCTCTGTGCATGGTGGTGATTGTAGATATTCTTGGGTCTTTCGGTAAAGTCACGTAGATAGGTTCAACAAAAATAAAAAACTACGACGTTTCGATCGCAACACAAGCCGTCTCCTTTAGTGGCATCAGGGGGTTGCGTGAACCGATTCCAACGTACTGTATATGAATCTAAAATATTGATTCTCGCACGCACAATCGGCATTGTGAGCCGAGTAGTTGACGAATCAACGCGTCGTTGCGTGCCTATTAACCACTGCATATGCAGTTGTGTGAAATGCAAGCTGAAAATACTCCCTTCATTACCCAACGCTCCTTTATAACGATAGTCACGTGTTGGATTGCGATATTAATCGATGCATGGTAATCTGCTTATCGTGCAGTGCACCAAGGGCATTGTCAGCCAGTGCGGAGCCACTGCCCGTCGTGGCGGGGGCTCTGTGCACAATCCGCGACACCGAGCTGGCATTGCGCGAGCACCGATGCCACCACGCGGTCACTCATTCTGTAATTACCGACAGGTTTTCCGCCTCCATCACGTCCACAATGAGCGTCTCGTTCGCGTGTTTCTCCGCCAGGGTCTCGGCGGCTTTCTCGGCCTGAGCTCACAGCATGGCACAGGGCGGAATTTTATCAAAGAGGCATTTGTATAGTCGACAACATTCTCATATCTACGGTACCCTTAGCCTTCAATCGTCGATTTCTTTCCTCCCTGCATTGGCTCCCTGTAGAGTACAGAATCCACTTGAAGATTCTTCTTCTCACGTTTAATGCCTTGAATAAGTTGGCTCCTAAATGACTTACCGATCTACTTAAGTTTTATATTCCACTGCAAAAAACTTAGATTTGCTGTTTCTGATCTACTCATTCAATATTCAAAAGACCAGACTTGGTTCTGTTCCTTTCTTCTTCAGTCCATTCGGGAATCTGAGTCTGTTGCACTTTTAAATCGTGTCTTAAAACTCACCTCTTTTTACAACATGCTTTCTCCATAACTTAAGCTTCATGTAAAGCGCTTCGAGGCCTTGTGTGAATTGTGCTTTAGACAATCGAGTTTATTATTATTATTACCAGAGAGGTCCTGAGCTTGCGGACCGCTGTGTTGGCCTTGCGTTGCATGGTCTTGAGCATTTGCTGCAGCTCCTTCCGCTGCCACTGAGGCATCACCGCTCTGTCCACAACCTGTGGAGGTCGGCAAAAGGAAGACATGAACTCAACGTGTCATCAGTGCTTGCCGCCCGGTGTGTGTCACTGTTGACATCTTAGTGTAGATAAAGCAGCGACAGATTTTTCAATGAGCCGGCGTGTTACTCAAGCGGGCAAACTGGGTAATGAACAAGTACAATTTTGTCGACTGAGTCGCACATAAATATTTAATGCTACGCTTTGTAAACAAACTTATGTCAGCAATAAGGAAGCTGAATGTTAAATGGAAAAAAGTGTTGCACATACAGAGCTACGTACGCTTCCCAAACTCCACTGTTCAAGTCCCATGATGATGCACGTTACCATTCCCCCCCCCCCCCGCCCAAATCATCAGAAGCTTTCAATTTTTGTTAGAAAAACAGTCACCAACTTTGTTGTCGTAAAACTACTCTCGTAATTAAGCTGCATTGGAGGCGAGGTGACGGCTGAGCGAGACCCACGTCGGTGAGTTGGCCCACTTCCTTGGAGAGGCCCAGCAGATGAGGGAGCGAGGCCGCACCGTGGGCCACACGCGCGCCCAGCGAGTTTGTCTGCTGCGCCAGCGCCTCACCCGTCCGGCGAGCCTTCGCGCACACGTACAATGGACAAGGACCCCCGTGCAGCCTTGACAGGCTGTTGGAGCAAGTGCTATTATGAAGGCCGGCACGGCACAGGAAGGGGGGTGGGTGGCCAGCACCAAGCCCGTCTGCCTTTGTCTGCACAGTGGCAATGTTTACACACTGCACCAGGTATTCATTTGAGGCTAAGTCGACCTAGGGTAGGCCCAGGACTGGTTTAGATAATTGTCACTGGTGTTGGCCATGAGCAGAAATCAAACCCAGGTAACTAGGTTCGGAGCACAGCGTGCTAACTGTTACACGACCACGTACACACACGTGTACACACACGTGTACACACACGAGTTGGTCTTAGCCGAGTCAACAATGACTGCACACACAAAACTCAACCATATTACATGTGATTTTCCCCTAAATTCTGAAAATTGCAGCTTAAAACAAAACAAATGTTGGTCTGATTGGCATGTTGGGCAAAATAAAATGTGTGCTCCTAGTGTGGATAAGGGGTCCGTTGCAGATAAATGACATCTTCTTTTGACACAAGGTGGTTCACTTGTACGCTTATATGATCACGAATAGCATAATTGTATTGTAATGAAAAAAATATTCAGAACAAGTAATTAACATCTACCAGTCCTGCACTATGAAGGTGTTGACTGTGAATGTTTTCAATCACCAAACGTCCGAGGATTGGAAACCTTCACAATACAGCGTTGTTCCATGGTGTGGGGACTTTTGTTGTCCTTCCCCCCGCACCTCCGATTAGCACGGTTGGCTACGTACGATGTGAAAAAAGTTCAACATACATACTTGTTTGCCCGATTACGAGCAGCCATCGCGGGTACGGGGTAATCTCTGTCCCGTGTGTGCCCTGAAGGCCTCACCACCCCCGTGGCGCGCGTGGAGAGTGGACGAGCGATCTCACCTCGCGAGCCTCCCGGTCCGTGACGGCTACGACGCGGCTCAGCCCCTTGACCATTGCTCGCTCAGACACAATCACGAAATCCTCGATGAGACCCGTCCGCTGTAGGTGACTGAGTTGGAGGGTCAGGCGGGGTGGGGGGGAACAGGTGGGGGGGGGGGGAGAGCCACAAACGACAGATGCAAGGTCACGTTTGTGACTCGCATGACACGACAGTCCTGACCATTTTAGCAACTTGTACCGGTGGGTGGCCAATAGAGATGTACCAATACATGGATTGATAGTTTCATAGGCTCGTGATACTTGCATAAATCACATTTGTAAGAATCGATATTTTCAATCGGAGTGATTTGTAATGGAACCATGCGACCCCTCTGACAGCTAAGATCCACTACACTCACCGGAAGAATAAAACCCGATTTTTGAATCGGCTCATGATGCCAAATTACGACTGAATCAAAGCAAGGGCGTGAATCGTTTGACCTCGAGTGTCCAAATAAAGCATTTGGTTATGAAGCTTGGAACCCGGGAATCACTCCAGCAAAGTCTCATCAGCAGCACAAGCCACGCAAGCGGTGAGAAGTTCGGCGTGGCGGCAGTGGCGGTGTACGTACGTGCCACAGCAGAGTTCCACTGAGCCAGCGCGTTCCGTGTGCTGCTGCTGCTGCTGTAGAAGCAGCTGCTCGGCGGGAGTCCCCACTGACACCACGCGCACGTCCTCCGGGTAGTCCTGCGCACCAACAGCGCACAACTCCGTTCCTCTCCTCTGCCCTCCCCCCTTTCGTCCGTCTCTTCCACATCTCGAAGCCTCTCTTCAATTCGCTCATTCCGTACGACAGGGTGATTTTACCACGACAGGTAAATGGCACGAGGTGGTTGGATGACGAGAGCGATGAGGTGGCCACTGGATGAGCACTGAAGCCCGAGTGAGGCCGGACAGGGCTGTACACCCAGATAATTGGGGGCGTGTGACCACTCACGAACGCGAGCTTCCCATTGTTCAAAACATGAATAAGCGCCCCCCCCCCCCCCCCACTGATTGAAATACTGACGGTGAGGCTACACCCAGTGAGGCGTATGAGAGACATTCAAGATTTGAGGCAGGCAGCCACACGACATGGCTACCGCCTGCTACTGCCGGCAATGCTGAGGGCCACGCATTGGTCTTTGTAAGACGCGAGTAGCCCTATGAACATGGCTCGTCGTGTTCAATTATGATTAACGTGTACAGATTATTTGTTTAAAGAGACGTAGTCTAAAGAGACATGAAAGTTGGGAAATAATGTACACTGGCGTCATGTAAGCATTGAATATCCTGTATTTGGACGAGTAAGTCGAGTGCACTGAATCAAGTTATCGTCCGATATTCGGCAACTAGTGCTGTGCCCTGCCGCTGTGTTGTGCCCAGATGCGTGTGTGAGCGCGTGGAGGCGAGGGGACTGGCTGCAGTGATCCTCTTTTGGTGGAGAGCCAAGTGCATACACCAGACAATGGAAAAACATAGGAGAACTGGATGTTGCTTCAGCTTTGACTGGAGCTGAGATGATGATCGCTTTGTCTCGAGAGAAGACGGAAGTGAGCAAGGGTGACACTCCTCATACACTCCACCCATATATTACAGCCAGCCAACTGGCACATGAGCAAGGGGTTAAAAAAAACACCCCCGAAGCGCCAATTACGAATCTGAATTTCCGCTGCGGCTCTATTTCTAAGTTTACAATTCGGCAATGACACCGACAATGACCAATCGAAGGGCGACTAGGCCGAGGTACCCGACCTGCCCACGGACAGAATACCGGACGGACGTACATCCAACTCCGCTCGTCCACCACAAGAGGCCAAAGGGCAGCTTCCTAAAACGATGAGGCTGGAATTCACGTGTCCACCCGTGCGGTTGCGCGTGCCTCGTCCACGCAGCGCAGGTGGGGAATGCGGCGGGCCGAGGCGAGCGGGGCCTCCGTCACGAACACCCTCTCGTCGGCCGACACGAGGCGGCACACGGCCGCCTCCACGGAGCGGAGCTGATCCACCGACACGGGCGCCTGAGAACGCGCACGCGGCGGGGGGGGGGGGGCACGGCCAGACACGCGGCACCAAACCAGTTGCAGAGCGCACGGAAGAATGGCAACGCGCGGGCGCTCGCTCAGTTGAGCTGCTGGTGACTGGGCGGAATGTGCGGCGGCGAGCAGATGATGAAACCAATGGAAAAGGTCGCGTCTGGTTAATGTGCTCGTGTTTGTGCGTGTGTGGGTGTGCGTGTGGGGGAGTGGTAAGTGCTCACTAGCAGCACTTGCCCAACAGTTTGTTAAGGATACATGGGGGGGGTCTTTGTCTTTGGGGAGCGGTAGTGTCTCGGTTAGCGTACTGCACCATCAACTCGGCGACCCGAGTTCAATCTCGCTCATGGCCAACATCGGTGACGATGAACTGAACCTATCTTGGGCCTCCCCTAGGTCGACTCAGCCTTAAAGGATTAAAGGAGTACCTGGTGCGGTGTGTAAACCTAGACCACTAGGGAGTCAAAGGCACCCGGGCATGGTGCTGGCCACCCACCCTTTCGTGTTCCATGGCAGCTTTGATAGGTGTTCGCTAACAGCACTTGCCCTAACAGTCTGCTACAGCTATATGGGAGATCTTTGTGTGTGTATCACAATGGAAGTGGGATTCGGCAAATGTAACACGTGACCCTCGACTCCTCTTCGCATGCTCTCTACTCTAGGAGCCCAAGGTTTACTGTAACAAGTCTGTCGACCTCCACTCAATGGGAGGTCTCTGCTTGCTCCTGTTCTATTGCTGCCCCTTCTGAGAGAACGCCCTCCCCCAGGGGCCACCGAAGCTGTCAGCTCTCTGTTAAAGTCCAGGCTTAAGACCTTCATCTTCTCTTCTGCCCATGACTGTCTCCTATCAAGGTAGCATCTTAAATATTAAACAAACATATCTCCATGGCTTTTGGTGGTTTCCTCACGATGTGCACGTCCCGCTTGTTGTACAGCACCTTAAAGTGCACCTGCAGCTAACTGTAGAGGGAAAAACCAGAGGACCCAGAGAAAAATTCCTCGCGACCACGGGGAGAAAGAGAGAGAGAGCATGCAGACTCCAAATATACAGCAGGCGGAGGGTCGGTATCGAACCAAGCGACCCCCTGTAAACCAGGCGAGGTAGTTAACATCTTGCCACTGCGGCGCCGCAACGCCAGCCCGATCGCCAGCGACCGTGTCTCACCCTGGTGGAGAAGTCGAAGCGGAGGCGGCCGGCCGCCACGTGGGAGCCCCTCTGCCGCGTCGCGTCGCCCAGGACGTCGCGCAGGGCCTGGCTGAGGAGGTGCGTGGCCGTGTGCTTGATCATGCAGCCCAGGCGGCGCTCCTGAGGACACAGCGATGCAGATGTCGGCACCGGCGCCCGACGGGACACCGGCGCAGCCACCAACCGCTCGATCCGGAACGATTCACGGCGTGGCGATTCGATGAAGTGTCACGATTTGCGTTTGCAATTGATTACACGAGTCAATTTTATTGCCACGGTTTTATCCTCTCAACGAGTTTATTTTTCTACTTTTTCATCTCATTTGGAGATTTCTTGGTTCCGCGAGTCTGAATGTAACATTGCCATATAATTTGCGTAAATTGTAAATGATTTTCACGTGCACGTAGGGGGGGGGGGGCAGAAGAACCGTAAACCACGAGTCGAGCCTGAGGCCCCAGAAGCAGTTCACGTGCGGGAAATAACTCGGTGAGTAACGATTAAACTAATCTATAAAACCATATTTGTATTTTACCAGGTAAGGCCCACTGAGCTGTATAGCTCTTTTTCAGAAACGACCTGGCCACAAATGACAGCTCAATGAATTGGCTTATAATATAGAAATGTATAGCAGCCAAAAAATATAGCAGCCAAATAACATAGCAGCCAAATAAATGCAAGTTTATAAATGTGGAGGGAAAACCGGAGGGCCCGGAGAAAAATCCAAGCGACCACAAGAGAACATGCAAACTCCAAATATACAGGCGTCGGGGTCGGGATCGAAACCCACGATCTCCTGCATACCAGGTGAGGTAGTTACTATCTTGCCACCGTGGTGCCCCTCAATTCGTCTCGAGTCGTCGAGCAAGTTCACGATACATGTACAGTACTTTGGGATCATTCAAAGTTCTGACCAGATGAGTTCATATCCCATTTACCATACTGCCATCTCCTGGCCATCACGCAGCCCAGCAGATTAGGAACTTCCACATCGGACACGATCCGTTTGCCTGTAAAACGCTGGGTCGCAGGAGTGTGTCACCACACCAGATTTAGTTTTATTCCTATTCCATAACCATAACAAAAACGACTGCGTGTACAAATGCTGGCCACGGCATACGCTGTAGTGAACAACCGCGATTCGACCGGGGTTTTGCGTCGTGTTTAAATGCGGCAGCATCTCAGACCTCGTTGATGGCGAGGAGCAGCCGGTCCCCGACGCGGACGGTGTCGCGTGTGACGACGTGGTGCAGCACGAACCCCCCGCACACCTGCACGTCCTCTACCATGGCCACGATGTCCTGCGACAACACGAGCGAGGCGCAACCCAGTAAAACACGGAATGACGTCGCGCCAGCGTTGGGCCCAAGTCGGGCCGACACAGGGCTGGCGTCGGTTCGACGGTTGCTGCCGCATGCTGACGCCGGCCCCTCTCGTCTTCTTGGCCGAATTCCCCACCCAAGGCCCGCACCTGCTGCCCGGCGGCGTCGACCGCGAGCACGACGCCGGTGTCGCCGTCCTGGCCACCCTGCTCGCTGTAGAAGCAGGTCGCGTCGAGCACGAGGCTGCAGCGTTCTCCGGCCCCCACGACGTCGCTCAGACCCGGCCGGCGCCACACGGCCACGACCCGCGCCAAGCACCGGGCAAACTCTGCACCGCGACAGACGCCGAAGCCACAGCCGCGACCACGGACGTCACTTTGAGACTCGTGCACATTTGTCCGCGCTGCTGTGTCTGGCGTGGCTATACCATAGGCTTTCTAACCACTAAGCCAGGGTTCTTCAATTGGCGGCCTTCAGCCCAGATGTGACCTACGGGCCTTGGAGTGGCGCGCAAACAGATGCGGTTCGCCGAGATGTAGCCATACAGATGAGATAAAGGGTACCGCTTTACAGTCACATTTGCGGACGCCGTGATGCCATGCCACCCGTGCGTACCACGTGTACCTCGGGGGCCATCGTACCATATCGGCCGTTGGGGCGCAGCTCGTACGCGTACTTGGCGGCATCGTCGGTGGCGGGAACACCTCTGCTGCGTAGCTCGTCCAGTGCGTGCACGTCCAGCAGGAGAGACTCTCGCCCGGGGGCCTCTCCCTTCTCACCCTCCTGCTGCTGCGCTCTCCTCAGCTGCATGCACCACACGAGCGCGTCGAGACGGCGTGTGTCGGCGTGCACTGCCGAGTGTGTACACGTGTGTACACATGTGTACACGCGTCAGTGTGTGTGTGTTTTCGCCCGTGTGTGTGTGTGTGTGGATGTGAAAGCAGTAGGTGCACGTGTCTGCGTGGGTGTAGATTAACCACAGCAAAGTGGTAGTGAGGAATGCGGGTGGTGCATCTGCCAGTCACCATGATCGGTCAACCGAAAACACGAGGGTCTATTCCGTGAACTGCCAATGAGCCTTCAACACTTCACGTGGCCTCAAAGTGCACCTAGCCTGGCGCAAGCACTGTGGTGACATCACCACCACTTAGTGGCGAATGTTGATTTTTTTGCTGTTGTGGAGTACGCATGTATGTGGAACTTCTTTCGCGCCGTATGTATCCAACTGTGTTAATCGGAGACGCTCGCAAACAGCATTGGGTCCAACAATCGATGTTGAGGATCTGTTTCTTGGTGTGGTGTCTTGGTGTGCCTTGGCGTGTGCTGCCGCACCCACCTCCGCCCGCTCCAGCTCGTTGAAGGCGACCGTGTCGAGCGAGAGGCCCCGCTCGTCCAGCATGAGGTGGATGAGGTCGAAGGGGAAGCCGAGGCCGCGGTGCAGCGACCATGCCACGTCCACTGCACACGCGCCGAGCACGGGCGGAAACACAGCGCGCCGCGCGTCTCCACGTCACTTCGCTCCCCAGTGCACACTGCTGTTTTAAACTCGATTCAATCCCCCGTGCTGAACGACGGAACTCGTGAAAAACAAATCAATCTTGTTTTACAGGATATGCATTGGGGCTGAGCCTATGACCAAATCACCCGCAATGTGCCCATGCTTTTCAGATGTCTTTATATTAAGCACGGTTAAACCTGGATGGCGCCTGGATGGGCAACCACCATGCATAACGGATGTCATGGGCTGCCGAGCTACGTGATGGCAGCAGAGGGGAGTGTAGCATAACACACTGTCGTAGTGTAGTTCTATGCCCCCACTTCGATGTTCCACGCCTTCACCAATGACCAGCATGGTAAAATTAAATAAACCCCGTGAACCGCACAGCATGGGGAGGCCGTCATCCAGGAGTGAATTAACAAAAAAGAGAGCCATGCATGTACATAGCTAGGCTGGGTACACTCGAATGACATCACCGCACTGTCTCCCCGGCAATGTTGGACATACAGTGACATCGCCAAATGTAATTGTAACTTTGGCTACAAATGCTGCTGCAATTGCGACTATAATTGACCCCGGGCGTGTGCCGCCAGTACCCGGGAAGGAGGCGGTCGCTGTGCCCATCTTGGCGACGGTTCGCTCCAATAGGCGTCGGCCCCGGGAGAGCGAGGTCAGGAACGCCGCCTCGTTCTCATTGATCACGTCCATCACCTGCGTAAGGGGCACCGCGCCCGGGGCGGGCACCGTGCAGTGCCGGGTTAAGCTAGTGCGGGGCCTGTAGCATATGTTATAAAGGGGCCCTAAAAAAACCCCATAAATATGAAACACAAATTCTTTACTTGCATAGTAAAGTAATCGTATTTTTGTTCATTTGCTATACAGCCACATATAATACGACAAATCGCTAACCTTAAACACCCAGTCGTTCATAAAAGTAGTATAGTACTGTAGTAATAGAGCAAGTGTAGAATCACTGAACCGGAATTGATAGCTTGAAAGCATTTAGTGCGGGGCCCTTGAAAGTGCGGGGCCCGTAGCATTATGTAGCTACTTTCGCTACTGGGATAATCCGGCACAGGCTCCGTGGATTGGGGCAGAGGAACAGAGTCGGTTCGCGGTACAGGCAATCATAATTGCAAAGCGTCCAATCACAAACAAACGGGGGACAGTGTTATACAAATAGGGGGAGTTTGTTGGTGCGTGTTTTTACAACTCACCACCTGAGCCTCTCTGTTCAACTCGGGGTAAGTGTCGCCCTGCGAAAGACAAGCGCGGCAGGCGTCATCAACGTGCACGAACGGCAATGAGTTATGCATCGTTCTCTGGCACCAAGAGGCCTGTGGGGAGTGAGGGCGCTGTGGGCAGGGAGAGAATTGGTGAAGCAGGTGCGAGGGCGAGGATGAAGGTCACAATACGGATCACGGCCCGGGGTGGCACTTGTGAGATCAATGTGGTGTGGTAACAGCAAGGTGAGGTCTGGTAATTCTCAGGTCAAAGTGACGGCAATGGCGAGAGGGCAGAAGGTCAGTGGAAGCCACACCAGGATGTCGACCACCGTGGGCACCAGGCTGGCCAGCAACCCTGGCTGGGCCCGCAGCGTCTCGACGGCAAATCTCGTCGCGCGACGTAGGATTTGTCGCAGAACCAGCCTAGGTACACACGGGCCCAACAGGCAATCCATCAACACACGGACACAACACACGCAAGCACACATCTCCCTAGATCACTGCTGTACGGTGTGTATCATGGTGTCCATACAAGGGTATGTGTGCCATGGTCACCATGGTGTTGAGTGCTGTGTGTTGCCAGGCTGTGTATGATCTGGTATGGCGTGTATGTGACATGGGTGTGGGGCGCTGTGTGTGTGCGCCAAGGTATGGCATGGGGTATGTGTATGTGCTAGGCTGTGTGTAACATTGTGGGGAGCAGTAGTTTAGTGGTTAGCGCTACGCTGCGTTACGAACCCGGAGATCCGAGTTCGATTCGCGCTTACGGCCAACACCAGTGATGATTATCTGAACGGCTCCTGGGCATCCCCTAAGTTGACTCAGCCTCAAATGAGTACCTGATGCGGTGTGTAAAAACATCACCACTGGGGAGACAAAGGCGGCCGGGCGTGATGTTGGCCACCCATCCCTTTGTGTGCCATGCTGACCTTAATAGGTGCTCGCTAACAGCACTTTCCCCTACAGTCTAAGGCTCCACGGGGGATCTTTGTTTATGTTTGTGTAACATTGTGGGGAGTGGTAGTCGAGCAGCTATCGCACTGCCCTACGAGCCCAGCGACCCGAGTTTGATTCCCGCTCACAGCCAACACCAGTAACCATTCCTGGGTATCCCCTAGTTCGACTCAGCCTCAAATGAGTAGCTGGTGTGATGTGTAAACATCGCCACTACGGAGACAAAGGCGGCCAGGCATGGTGCTGGCCACACACCCCCTCGTGTTCCATGCCGGCCTAACAGTCTGTTAAGGCTACACGGGGAATCTGTGTCTTTTGACTTTGCAATGTAACACTGCGTATTCGTGTGCCAGGTCGTGGCGCGTACTCGGCGCCGGTCATGCCGGGGTAGACGCCGTCAGCAATGCACACGGCCAGGGTGCGCACGTGGTCGGCGAGCACGCGGTACGCCGTGTCCACGTGGCCCTCGTCGGCCTCGCCCACCAGGCCGCGGTACTCGCGCGCGCCTGTGCCCTGCGAGTCGGGAACGGCGCGCGGCGGGGGTTAGGGCACAATGAGGATGGTGCATCCTTGTGGCGATTCGCGGCACACTGTGGAACACGAAGGCACGCGGTAGAGCACGGCACACAGTCGAGTCCCGACTATGTCGCACGTCTAGCACCACGCCCGACCACCTGCAGCACTGGGCCTCAGCACGTGGCTGTGGGGCACAGCACAAGGCCACGATGCAGCGGTATGCACCACTGCAGGACGCAGTGCACAGCACAGGCTCGTCTCGTGAAGTGCACACCACAACCCGCTATCGGTAGGCCTGTGACGATTCCCAACCCCTACCGCCACCCAACGAATCCCTGCAATCATAACTAATGAAGCGCTGCGATTTTCTACAGGGATTGATTTTGATTTAAGAATACAAAAAATAGTTTTGACATTGTGGTTGACTGACCGTTGCACCTCCAGTGACTGCCAGAGTCATCTGAACCAATCTCCCACAAACGACATTGTGCAGCACCATGGAGTAAAATACTTCAGTCAATTTAACAAAAGCATCGTTAAATGGAAACTACGTATATATATTATGTATGTGTGTTGAACTTCTTTCGCACGATACGTAGCCAACCGTGCTAGCACAGCCTAGAGTCGGAGTTTCCTGCACCGTGGTTCCGATGGAACCGCACACCCGGGAGGCAGCGGGGAGCTGGGCCGACCTTGTGGATGGCGCTCATGATGGGCGTGAAGAGGTCGGTGTCGTAGTTGGACCGCTTGCCCTGCAGCACGGCCAGCAGGCGCTCGAGGCCCATCCCGCAGTCCACGTTGTGGCGCGGCAGGAGGCGGAGACTTCCGTTCTCCTCCCTGCAAAGACAAAGATCCCCTGTGTAGTGCTGTCAGCGAGCACCTATGAAAGCCGACGTGGCATACGAGGGGGTCAGTGGACCAACACCACGCTCGGTCACCTTTGTCTCCCCAGAGCTGATGTTTACACACCGTACCAAGCATTAATTTGAGGTTGAGTCAAGCTTGGAGAGGCCCAAGATTGGTCCAAATATAGACCACCGATATTGGTCGTGAGCGGGAATCAAACTCGGGTTGCTATATAGTGCAGTGCGCTCACCACCGCACTACCGCTCCTCATACAATAACAACAACCGCCATTTGCCACTAAGTGGCGGTGACGTCGCCACGGTGCTTGTGCCAGGCTATGTGCACGTTACGGCCACGTGAAGTGTCAAACGCCCGCTGGCAGGACGTCACGGGACAGACCCAGGTGCCATTGGTCACAACCACTCATTTATTAAACACGGGTAACAGATTTACAAGAGCAGTGCAGGTGTATCAGACAAAATGATAAAATTGACAATTTTTGGTTTCTTTTCCCCAATGTTATCCAATTTTTGCTATCAATGTCACGATACAAGATGTAGATTACATTTGGAACTCTCACAGAGCAGCGCATCCCACTATGCTCGAGAATGACACACGGAAGCAGATTTCACAAAACTACTTCTGAGATCTATTTAAGTAATCTCCGATCCACGCAGTACGGGGCAGCCGTTTCCCATCTGCCCTGTTACAGAGCAATGTCCGGATTCGGACTGAGAATCTCAGCAGTGCCGGCTAGGTGCTCTAGCCCATGAGGCAACCAGCCACTTCCTTCATCATTGTGTTTTATAATCTTTGGAATGTTTATCAGTCAGAATATTTATTTATCCCGGAAGAATCTGATTAACTATTTGGCTCTTTTTCACAGATCATTACGTCTTGGGTTTCTCACAGGACGGCAGGCCGTAGCTGCGTCACCGCTGGCCCATGCCCCGCTTGTGCTGTTCTGACCACCGGCCGCACCTGTTGTACTGCATAAACACCAGGTTCCAGATCTCCACCACGTCCGGGTGCCCGGCGTTGACGAGGCCGCTCGCGTCCCGCCCGCCCACGTGGTCGTAGTGGATCTCGGAGCACGGGCCGCATGGGCCCACCTCGCCCATCTCCCATAGGTTCTCCTTCTCCCCAAAGGGCAGCACGTGAGGCGCGGGCACGCTGGGAAGCACAGGAGGTGGTCGGGAGGCAGGGAGGGGGGATAGCAAGCAGTGGCGTAACTATCGTGTGTACAGGCAGTGAAACTGCACAGAGGTCAACAGCCTGGTAGGACCTCGCCTGAGGCTACGAAGAGGAGGGAAAGTGGATAAAGATTTTCCTTGCACCAGGGCCCCGAGCAGACGTCCTGACCCCCACCCCGGCACACGCAGGTGCTGGTGCTGCCACTTACCGAGGTAAACCCACCCACTTACCCGAGCTGCAGCCAAATCTCCCGGCACTCCTCGTCCGCTTTGAGCCCCAGGGCCTGGCTTCCTCCGAAATATGACACGTACAGACGCTCCTTGGGGATTCTATAGACCTCCGTCAGCAGCTCCCAAGCCATCTGGCATACCTCTTTCTGCGTGTGTTTATGAAAAAACACAAACGATACCACAGTGTCACATACACCATTCGTAAATTGTGGAATGAGACCTGAAAATGTTACAAAACCCGAAAGTGTCTCTGCTTAATCTCGATCCAGTTGCTCGCATGCAAGATGCAACCAGTTCAGTCCTCTTTCTGCCTCGATCCAACTTCTGAACAAAGCAATATCATCGATACTCTGCTCAGTATGTGTGATCTAGCCTTTGCTTTGCTGGAAAAGCAAGTAAACATTCTCATTGCAAAAACGATCTTAGAAAATAATAGTGTTTGTTATTGTAGCTACTCGACACATTTGAACACACAAAGATAGAAAAAGCCTTACATTGTTAGCAACCTGGCAGTTCTAACTTGTGCTGGGTAAACTTCCTACAACTACTTAGAATAACAATCTGTATTTATCCTGCAGTAATCTCATGAGCCATGAAGCTCTTTTTTCACAGACGCCCAGTACGGCCAGGTCATAAAGTTATAACAATAATACAAAAACCGATAAGAGTGGAAAGTATAAGAAACGTAAGCAAGTCAAGAAAAATAAATAAACGTAAATAAAGTATAGAAGTACAAATTAGATAAGTTCATAGATTCCTGCCGACTGTTCAACACTGCGGAATCCCACTGTTCAGGATCACAGACCACGTGCCTAACCACCACCGCCGCCCGTCATGGGCCACCTTGAAATAGTCTCCGAAGGACCAGTTTCCCAGCATCTCGAAGAAAGTGTGGTGGTAGACGTCTCGCCCAACGTCCTCCAGGTCGTTGTGCTTGCCGCCGGCACGCACGCACTTCTGGCTGTTGACGGCGCGGGTGCAGCGCGCCAGCTCGCTCCGCGGGTCCACGCTGCCCAGCAGCAGCGGCTTGAACTGCGCACGGTGCGGGCACACGGGGTGGCACAGGTCATTTCGCAGGGGATGTAGCACAGGAGGGGGCGTCACAGGTTATGCCAAAGTTGATGGTACAGATTATAACATTGGTGGTGGTACAGGCATTGTGGCACGGTTGATGGTACAGGTGACGATACAGGTGACGATACAAGTGATGGTACAGGTGTTGGCACGGTGATGATACGCATTATGGTACAGGTGATAGAATGGGATTGGCTGACAAATGTAATGCCAAATGTGATGGCAAAGATTATGCTTCAGGTGAAGGTTATGTCACATGCTGTTTGTGGGATATTGGTTCAAATGACTTTTGTAGCCAGTTATCAGTCCATGCTTCGTCTATCACCTCGAATTCGTGACTATTGCCCCTTTAATTAAATTCAAGACCTACAACCTTCACCAGTACCTAGCCAATGCCCTTTCAGCACTCTACCCATGCCCTCTCAGTACTTGGCCCATGTCCTCTCAGAACCCATGTCCTCTCAGTACCCATGTCCACTCAGAACCCATGTCCTCTCAGTACCCGTGTCCTCTCAGAACCCATGTCCTCTCAGTACCCATGCCCTCTCGAACCCATGCCCTCTCAGTACCCATGCCCTCACAGTACCCATGTCCTCACAGTACCCATGTCTACTCAGAACCCATGCCCTCTCAGTACCCATGTCTACTCAGAACCCATGCCCTCTCAGAACCCATGCCCTCTCACTACCCATGTCCTCTCAGTACCCATGTCCACTCAGAACCCATGCCCTCACAGTACCCATGTCCTCTCAGTACCCATGTCCACTCAGAACCCATGTCCTCTCAGTACCCATGTCTACTCAGAACCCATGCCCTCTCAGAACCCATGTCCACTCAGTACCCATGCCCTCTCAGAACCCATGTCCTCTCAGTACCCATGTCCACTCAGAACCCATGTCCACTCAGTACCCATGTCCACTCAGTACCCATGCCCTCTCAGTACCCATGCCCTCTCAGTACCCATGCCTTCTCAGTACTCATGTCTACTCAGAACCCATGCCTTCTCAGTACCCATGCCCTCACAGTACCCATGTCTACTCAGAACCCATGTCCTCTCAGAACCCATGCCTTCTCAGTACCCATGCCCTCACAGTACCCATGTCTACTCAGAACCCGTGCCCTCTCAGTACCCGGCCCATGCCCTCTCGGCACTCTGCCCACGTGCTCTTGGCTGTCCCACGCCCCCTCGCGTCCACGGCACCGCACCTGGTTCATGCCGGCGTTGACGAACAGGAGGCTCGGGTCGGCCCGCGGCTTCACGTTCGAGGACGGCACGAACGCGTGTCCGTGCTTCTCCCCGAAGAAGCGGACGAACGTCTCTCGCACCTCCTTGGAGGATGGCGATGCCTCCGCCGACGACGAGATAGACGGTGCTGAGCAACATCCTCCTCCGCGCGCTCCTGCCCTCTCCGTCGCGGCCACAAGCTCGCGCCTGGGGCTCTGCCATGCTGGGATCCAACCCCCAACTCCAACGCGGACCCTGGGCCTGACCCTGCTCAACATTGGGCGGCAGTCGGTGAAAGCAGTCGTCGGCTGGAGGTCAAACGGCGAACGAAACCTCCCCCCCCCCGTTCGTGCCGTGGGCCCGTGGGATTCGTTTGGGTTTTGTCGCCGCCGCCACACGGGGGCGCCACCCGGACGCGGAGATTCGCGACGTCCGTCACCCCCAAGGTGGTCGTGGGTTTGTTTTTCGGGTCGCGTTTTGAACCCAATTCTGACATCTGCTGGCCGCGTTCTGGCACGGCGGCTTTCTGAGATAGGCGATGATCTGCCCAAAGGCTTTTTGTAGGTTTTATGTCGTGGTGGGGCCGTTTCAGAGCAGAGATTGGCTTGATTTTAGGGCGTTGCTTTTAAATCACTGGGGACTGAGACTATTTCAGTTTTATACCTTTCCACGAAGTGGATATTGCGACGGTGTCCGTCTCGAATTGTGATCTGCTTCATCATACGGAGTTTTAAATTCCTCCACGGGTTTTTTCTTTCATTATGCGACAGGTTCAGATGGTTTTCAATAAAAGCCTTTCATGCAATCGGCCTCTGAACCACGGTGGTGTGACGTTATCTTCCTCGCCTCGTATGCAGGAGGTTCTGGGGTTAGATCCCGACGCCTGTTGTATATTTTGAGTTTGCATGTTCTCCCCGTAGTCGCGTGGATGTTTTCTCCGGGTCCTCCAGTTTTTCCATCCACATTTAGAAACAAGCATTGAGATGATTTTGCTGCTATAAATTACACTTCGTTGAGCTATCATGTGGCCAAGCTGCTTGACAAATAAGTTAATCTCTGTGGGCTTTGCCTGGTAGAATGGGGATTGTTTTGCGTTTGGGCGTTTACCTTTCTTGTAATTAGCACGCCTATCGTGTATTGTTGTTGTAACGTTCTTACCCACCCATCCTAGACTCCTCCAGTATATTGTTCTAAACTTATCTTGATCTTAAGTTGATTGCGGCAAAGGGTTCTCACACTTTGGTCTTTCACAGCCTCGCAGATGTTACCCAAAAAACAATATTCATCCATGTACCACATTGCAGATGTAATACAGTTCCAGTAAGCTTTTCCAAAATCTCTCCAACACTATTAGAAATTGGCTGGTTGCTGCCTTGCTCAAGCTTGCATGTAATGTTGAGAAAGCAGCCATTTATGAACGCATTTTGGACTATTGGTTTTTTTGTAGTTGTAAATTCACCATATTTTTCCAGTATAAATATTTATATCGATTCTGTCTCCCACCCATGATAAAAATTGTGCCATTAACAAGAACCAATGCCAAAGCAGCACATCACTGCCCCTCCACAGAAAATAAGCCTGGTAGAATCCCAAAATTTATATTAATAGGTTATACCCTTTTATCTGGCACCAAAACTGACACCTTTATACAAGGGATCATGTTGGTGCCAGATAAAACACCTATTACTATATTTTGCTACTGGCAAAGGTCTCATAATGTAAATCCCAACATTGTCATGCACTCATCTGTTTCCCTCAAAAAAGAGTTTGAGCTCGTATTCAATCCGAAGTTGTGCAAAAGCAAACTTTTTGTATTGGTGACCAGGCCACATCAACTATTTAACCTAATTTAATCAAACGTGGCTGAAGATTTGATCTCTCAGGAGAACCACCACTCATCCACCTAAGTTGACTTTAAAACCCTGCCGGGTTACTTAATCTCAATATTAAACAATTCAAGCTCAAGAGCATTTCATTAAGCAGTTTGACAACACTTTTGCACATCTGAAGCGCAGATGGCATTCACTTGGCCGAGCACTAAAACATTTGTACAGATTATTCACATTTTTACGCGTAAACAGATATACAGATTTTAATCAAGGACACCAAACAGTGAAGGTTTTGTTTGCAGGGTGTATTTCAGAATTGTGATTAAGCAAACAATGCAACAGATTTTAGAAGCATTTATGTAGAGTTTGAGTTGGGGCCCTTCTTCTTGCCGAAGCTGGGCACCACGTTGACGAAGCGCCGGTTGTACTGGATTCGTCGCTTGGCGCGTCCCGTTTTCTTCTTCTTTTTCTCCTGTTTGGCGACCTGAAGAGCATAACCAGACACAACAGGTCAATATCCCTCCCCTACCCCCACTGTTTTAAGTTTATTTTGTATAGTCACCTGATAACTCAAGAGACCAGGAAAGTCTCATTTGAAAAAGTGACCTGAATTTAACTATATTTTTTTTACATTTAATGTATGGCTTTGAAGGCGATGGTTTACAATAAAGCGAAAGGTCCAAATGCCAGGACTAACTCAAGTTGCATAACAAAGTATGTCATGTTTCAATCGCTGTTAGGATGGTGAAAATAACGAATGGCTACTCAGGGCAAAGGTAATCTATACCAGCTTCTAACTGCCTCTGACCAGAACTGTGAATTGGCTCTCTCCCAGCAATAATAACGCTCGGGAAAACTTCCTTTTGCCTTCAACACAAACATCCACATACCCTGCCATATTCACACAAAACACACATGTGGTTTCAACTCACTTTGGGAGTCTGACCCTTCACCTTTCCGGCACGCGCCAGCGAGCCGTGCACTTTACCTGTGGCACCACACACGCATCACACCGGGTCAGCAAAGCAAACACGTGCAACCTTTGCGTCAATCATCATCGCGTTTTCGCTAAATCCAGGTAGCGCGGCGTAGGGGCACACCTCCCAAGAGGCGAGCGGTCAGCTCCAGGGTGGCGTGCTCAGCCAGGCCGCACAGTTCCAGCACGGCGTCATCTTCCAGGGGGGCCCCGGCCACCGTGAGGACCTGCTCCTCGGCAGGGATCCCCTCCAAAGGAGCAATGCGCTCCTGCACGCACACAACACACGGCCCCATTTACAATATGTTTCTATGCAAGTTATTTGAGAGGTGTAAAGTGGTGGTGTAACGTGTGGGCACTCACATCTCCAACAAGGTGTCTCGTCAGCATGGAATTAGTCAAATACCATCTGGAGATTCCCTCTAACGGGGAATTTGGCGAGCAGGAAAATGTGCCAAGCCAGGCGAACAGAGTTCAAATCCCAGGCATGGCTTTTATCTGGCGTGACATGAACCTATCCTGGAGCTGCCCTTCACCAACCCGCACTGACCAGCGTGAAGCACTGTAAGGTTAAACAAACCTCATGACCAACACAGGTATTGGGAAGGCCCTACATCCAGCAGTGGCTTTACCACGGCTGACGATGTGAGAAATATTTAAGGAGTAATTCCCGATACTTGTAATCTGAACTCAAATGAAGGTCGCATCACTTGCAAGAACTTACCTTCAGCTCCTGGACGGTTTCATGTGCAGAAATGTCCAACGCGTGGACATTCTGACCTCGTACGAACAGCTGCATGTTTAAGCTGTAAAGACAAATTCGGTGGAGATTTACGATCAGTGGCGTATGAGGCGATGACTTTCGTCTCATTTGTACATGACGTTAGAATACGCGTGGAAGGAGGGCAACAGCCCCTGGTCGCTAAGCCACGCAGCCACTCGGGCTTAACTCGCGGAGCCCCGGGCCCAAAAAACGTGTAGCGGTCCATTTTTCAAAACTTTTTTTTAATCTTTGTGAACATAGTTCAGCCCGACTATTAAACGAGTCCACGGAACACAATCCGCTGTGCCATGAAGCCCTCCCACAAGAATCCTAGACCCCTCAACACCTCTGAAATGAACCCTTTATGAATACACTAGCGCGATTGTCATTCCGATTACCACGGTTGGTGACGTACGGTGCGAAATAAGTTCAACATACGCAAAAACGAACCACAAGACGCTGTACACAGATAATCAAACCTCCCGCTGTGATAGAAACCCTAGAATCCGCCTCGCATTAAAACCCCCACCACGTGAAGTCGCCACGATTCGCTTTTCACACGAGCCCCCCCTTGAATGACCCCCCCCCCGCCCCCCCACCACACACCAATCCACGTGGCCGGGTGTATCTTAAGCGAAACATTCTCCCGAGTTAACGCGCAGAGAGAGAGAGGCTGAACACAGAGGGGGAACCCCGCTCCGCCGAGTCGGTTCATGCCACCGGCCCCGGACGGCGCCGCGCTAGGCCCGAGGCCCTCGCGCCAACCTCCCCGAGCGGCGCGAGGCCCCTCGGCTACCACCACCACCACCACCCCCCGCGAGCCGTGCGGCGCTCATACAACTACAAGCAGAGCAGGGCCTCCCTCACGCGGGGTGGGAGAGGAGAGCGCCGCGGCGAGACCGGAGCACGCTGCATCACCTGCGAGGCGCCTAAGATGGAGGCGGTAGAGAGAGAGGGAGAGAGGGGGGCGGGGGGACGTAGTGCGCATGCGCGGAGGGGGGGGGCGACATCGCGGCGAACCACGTGGGCGAGCGGACGTTGCCCCATGGTGATATCCGCGTCACGTGGTCGGGATGGATGGGGTTGCCGTGGAAACACAGGGAGCCGGTCACGTGGTCTCGGGATGGGTTGGTTGCTGTGGGCGATGGGATGTCACGTGGTGGGAGGGGGGGTGCATAAGCTTCCCCCCGCCCCCCACGTGACGTCATTTACACCATGCACGACGTGGTTGATGGTGGTGGTGGTGACGGGTTGTGGTACTGCTGGAGTGCTGAGGGTGGTCGTGTCGGTACGAGGTTGCGTGTATAGAAGCAGCTCGAGGAACTTCCGGTGACTCAGCCAGTCATCTCAGACAACCCATGGCACCTGCAGGGTCGTCTGTCCCGTGACCTCCTGTCAGCGAGCCATCGACACTTCACGTGGCCTCAAAAGTGCACCTGGCCTGGCACAAGCACTAGTTGTGGCGGGTTTTGGTATCGGTTACCTCAAATGAGTACCAAGCGGGGGGGTGGGGGAGACAAAGGCGGCCGGGCGTGGTTTCTGACAACCCAACCCCCTCGTGTGCCCTGCCGGCTATCATAGGTGCTCGCTAACAGCCTGTTAAGTCTTCACGGGGGATCTTTGTGTTTGGGCACCTCAAATGAGTACTAAGTGCGGTGTATAAACTTCGCCACTGTGTGTAGTCGGGGGGGGGGAGACAGACAAAGGCGGCCGGGCGTGGTTTCTGACCACCCAACCCCCTTGTGTGCCGTGCCGGCCTTTACAGGTGCTCGCTAACAGCACTTGCCCCGACTGCCTGTTGTAGGCTACACGGGGGACCTTTGTCTTGGGGTGGAAGTCACGTGAGGGGCGGTCACGTGCTCGCCGCGCAGGGGAAAAATGGCGGCGCCCTGGAGGAGCGTGGCGGCGGTGGTGGTGGCGGCGTCGCGCAGGGCGCTGATCCCCGCGGCTGCCGGCTTCGTGCGCCCGGCCCGGGTGAGACCTCCCCACGCGCGCATCTTTACAACAGAACGATAGCAATCGCAGCTCGTGACGCAGACAAGGGGTTTTGAGTTGCTTATCAAAAATTAACGGCATGAAGTAACACGTTCTGTCCGTCAAGGCTACAAAAGCCCTCCCGAAGAAGCCAATGTCTTGTGGCAGTGATTGTTTAATCGGCGAACGGTGCACGCGCGGGGTTTTCTGCAATGAGACGGATACAAACTTCATGACTGTTGTGCTTTGGTTTTGTCAGCATGGACGTATACTGTCTTCGCTGGTGTCGCTGCAGTATCAAGGTCGACAGCTAAAATTCACACGGGCGGCGTTTGACCCGCCCCGTCATGAGAATTATCATTATCTGGAATCGATACGAGTACCATTTTGTAGGGAGTAAATAAAGGATGTTCATTCTGTCGGAAGATTGCCGTCTGTCATGGGAATGTTGAATTCGCACCGGTTATTCATGGCTGTCAACGTTGATAGCTGCCGCATCATTGCAAGTTTGGCGCGGAGAATGCGCTTGGAATGTACTGCAGACAGCGTTTAAATGTATCACGTCACAGCATTTTTACTGCTTAAATAACGTCTGCCACTTAATTGCAGATACCTTGATAGCGTTGTGCTCATGACATGATTTTACATCCCTCAGTAAACATTGTTATGAATGTAAAAGCAATACATCAACAAATATTGCACAACTAAAGCGGTTCATGCAAGCGCCTGGAATATGAGCGTTATCCCCCCTAGCATATATTATTTAGTCCACTAAACTATACATAACTAGTTGGACTTCTATACAGGAGAGTAAATGAACAAAGACTGTATGCAATAACTCAGAAATGGAATCCTTATGAAATAGTTTATATTTAATTGAGCACCACACGGGTTAATGTTAAATCCAGACATGAATTATGTGCATTAAAATGTCCGCATACAGTATGTATTTTTTTTACTTCTTTCGCACTGTACGTAGCCAACAGTGCTAATCGGAGGTGATAATGCATTTATTCTGTATCTTATTTAGTTATGTATCATGTGTCGCTTGCACGGGGCCACGTGAGCAAAGGGAACGACAGCAAAATGCATTGCGCGGTACTATGCATCAACGTGTATGCTGTCTGCCTTCACCTACCCGCACTAATCAGGGTCAAATAACCTCCGCAGACTTGCATGACGTGGGACGACCCTCATCCAGCAGTGGATTGACAAAAAACGTCTGTACGTTTATCTAATATTGCGTGTGTTTATTTTCTGTTACAGTGCTTTTGTGAAAAAGTTTCATCTCAACCTGACCAATACACCGGAGTAAAAATATCATACGACGATTTTCACTATGTTGAGAGACTGATTCCTCCACTCCGAGTCCCCACGCCTCCCAAGCACGAGCGCTACCCAACGCCGTCAGGGTGGAGCCCCCCACGAGGTGAGACTGGGCCTGCTAATAACCATTCCCTCTTAGTCAAAGCCACACGTTAACTCTTCCCCATTCCGATGATGTACATGTACGTCATCAGTTGACGTACACTAAAATAACTTTATTGGTATCGAGGCTCCCACAAGACCATGGGTGTGTGTCACAGTTTGGCGCCAGCTATCATAGAGTGCAGTCGTGTCCCTATAGTTCTCTGCGGAGAGTACAATGTCTTTTAAAAACAACGGCTCTATACCTCTCTAAATAAAATTAATGCTAACCGCTTACACGTTCCAAGGTAGCGGTGAACCGGACCCACCCTGCAACTTGCAGATGTCTCGGAATGGGAAAGGGTTCACATGAAGTGTGAAGCAATTAGTGCATCTGCACAGTACATTAAATTACTTGTTTAATTGAAAAATACCTACATTTAAAACCAGGTGAGAACCCATTGAAACCAAAACAGGACTCTTTTTTCAAGGAAGACGGGTCAGAACAAAGCATGGCATATCAATGAAATCCAGAATCAAAGGTAACACAGTGCAAAAAAGAAATATAATTTAAAACTTAAATGAAGTGACATTCATTTTGGAAAACATTTAAAAATGGAGGTATAACTCAAAAAGCACATTCATAGTTATGGAGCAGTGCATGCAGTTTAGGCACTGCTTGGGAAGGAACGGTTTTGTTATATAGAGCAGCCGCAGTATTATTACATATTCCAGCCTTCATGTAATGTAGGCCCTTGCAGAAAGTGAACTGAGAAGGTCGGACTTTATTTTACTCCCGTGCCATAACTGAACTTTATCCGAAACCTGTGAAAACTATGTATCACTCCCCAAATCTACTGTGTCCTTACAAAACATGTTTGATGCTTATCATGAACAATTGTGATAGGCATACTACCTTTGTCTCTTGATTGTTGAGATGCTTGTTAATGTGTGTTAAAATGTGGACTAACCTCATGGTCGTCTGTCTTTAAAGACCTGGTTTAACGTGAAAACATTTGCAAGATGGTCATTGACTAAACAGGGAAGGCATTTGTTCCGTGAAGTTGTCACTTAAGTGGAAAGTCAAGTGGAAAGAGGCAATTCCCTTCCACACTTTTGTACACTCACCCACTGGAACATGCAAAGACCTGCCTGATGAAGTTAAACCTTTACATACAAAATAGTTTCCTTTGAATATTGATTTAAAGCTTTCGTGACTGTAGGGATTCATATTTCAGGAATATTTTGATATTTTTTTCCTGTATTTTCTGTTTGCACAGTCACATAATCACTTTAAGATGTTTTCTTGTTCATGTTTTTTGTTTGTTGCGGTTGCACCCGATTCAAGAGCCGAATGGCTCACAGGGCTATACCAAATAAATGAACTATGAACTATATTCTTGGTTCTTTCGGTAAAGTCACGTAGAAGGGAAACAATAAAATAAAAATATATATTTAAAAAATATATATTTTATTGTTTCCCTTCTATGTGACTTTACCGAAAGACCCCATAATATGAATATAGTTTCCTTTGGTTCCACATTTGCTGCCAAGCAAGGGATGTTTTTTTTTACTCCTTCGTCCCTTAATAGCTACGGTTGGATTTATGTGCAAGTATATTTTAAAAGTCGCACATTTTGGAAGCTGATTGCCACTCATCTTGACAACAGTCCAAACTAAATTAATTGTATTATCTATTTTTGTTTGCTACCTACTGCTGAATTATTTAATGCCAGCTGGATTTATTGCATTCATTTTACAAAGTTAATGCGTGCATTGAAATGTAATTCTGTTGAACTCTGTTCACTGGGTAATATTGGTTTGTGCCTATTACCGTGTGGTTAATGGTACTTGGCTATTAATGGGCGTTAAATAATACTGTCCCTATCAGATCCACCACCTGCTCTTCCATATTTTGTGAAGCGAACCCGAATGCACAACATTCCCGTGTATCAAAAAATGACTCACGGCAATCGGGAGTTGACAGTCATCAGCAACATCGAAGGCGATATCTGGGTAAGTGTCTTATTGTCGCATTACACATGCATTGCTAAAAATGTAATTGACGTTACTGATTAATATACCTTGGGCAACTGGAAATACGTATTCTCATAAAACAGCAGATTGTTTGGTATTTCACAAGTGAGAAGCATTAACTGCATAATCTGGACATTCTATTGAGCTGTATAATGTACGTGGACTCCCTCCCCACGTCAACTTATTGTTGCCTACTTTAGCCAACAGTAATTGTGGTGAAATTTAAGGCTAATGGTGACGAGATCTCCTTGATGTAGTTCAAATGTCTGATTTTTAAATACAATTGCTGATTTATGTTGTCACCTTAGTGATTTTAAATAATTGGAAGTGTTTTGGTTTATTTTCCATAAATGTAAGAAAGTATCCATGAGGCTTGTAACATAGACTCGTGCATGTGAGAATCTATGAATTCTTTTTAAAATTTATTTGCAAATAAAGTGGGGGAGCGGTGATAATGATTAGTGTACTGCTGAATGATCTGGGAAACCTGCTTTCAATTCTTGACAATGGTTAATATGAGTGGTGATATCTCAACTACGAGCACTGATTAGTGTAGTGAATTATGGTTAAACAACCCCCACGATCAACACAGCACGGGGAAGCAATGGATTGATAATCTGTAAATTATTATGAATGCAAATAGTATGATATTGTTCCGTTTAGACAAGTAAAGTGAACCAAGCTTTGTGCATGAGAAAGAACAACATTCACAATAATAGTAATAATACTAAAGATGATGCATAACACGATTCCTTTTTTCATACAATCCTGGCTCTACGACTATCGGGCTGCATGCCTGTATGATTTTAATACAATTATTGGTGTGCACTGAGTACACATGATAACATGAATGTTATTTACATTGAGATTGTCGTTGATGCAGTTAATGTGTCCACAGGTTCTGGAGAAAGAAGTCCGAGAACTCTTAAAAACTTTATCTGGAGAGGAACCACTTATAAGAGTCAATGAAGTCTCCATGAAGATAACCATCAGAGGATACTTTGATACCCAACTGAAGGCGTGGTTGTTGGAGAAAGGCTTTTAAGTCTAGCCTCATCATACATAGTTTAATAAATGTCTACTTGTTGACATTTATCACACAGAGATTAACCAGGCATATATGGATACAAGTTTCAACAGCTGTCAATGCGCGCTTATGTGTATGTAACGAACTGTTATGGCCCATAATTTGCGGATCTATAATTTTTCAAATAAATGGTACAACACCCTGTTTATGTTTTGTTTGTGTTTTTTTGATAAATGTACAGTATTTAGAAAAGCTAACCTAAAGCATGACATGAGCAGTGTGTGATAATTTTCACTTGCAAAAATCAAAACATGCAACACAAACTATGTTGGAAGTTCAGCAGGTGGCAAAAGAATTAGTACTAAAACTGATTGGTCTTCAAACGCATTCATTTACTCAGTGCACAGCAACAGGTGTGGATAGATGTGGTATCTGACATTGAGTATTTTCTGCAGAGCTATTTACCACAGCATTACACTGATACAGCTTTAAAACAGCTTTTACTGGGATTGAACTCTGATTAGGGGTGCTGCGATGGTGAGATGTTAACTCCCTCACCTGTTATGCAGGACGTCGTGGTTTTAATCCCGACCCTGACGCTTGTATATTTGGAGTTTGCATATTCTCCCCATGGTTGCATACGTTTTTCTCCAGGTCCTCTGGTTTTTCCCTCTACTTAATAATAACATGCTTTTCGAGTATTGGGCTGCTATACATTTCCACACAAGCCACTTCGTTGAGCTGTCATTTGTGGGCAGGTCGTGTCTGGAAAAGAGCTGTATCGTTCAGTGGACCTTACCTGGTCAAATGAAATAGGTTTTTGCAATGAGACAAGATTTTATAGAAAACCTGTCCTATTGGTAAAACAATTTGTACAGATTGATTAATTATGCTCTGCTTTGTGTAGGGATTGTGCGAGTGCTGACCCAATCTGAGGGGGGAAGGGAGAAAATCCCCGTGGATATCTGCGAAAGCCAGAAGCGAGGTAATGTTTTATTGATCTCTGCTAAATACAACTTTGAGAAGTAGATGGATATTTCCAGGAATTCATCCACGCTTTAGGTGTTGACTGCATGGATGCTTATTGCAGCATGGTCACTAACAACATGTTGGGAAACGTGTATCCATGGTATTAACAAGTGAAACGTGTTTAGTCTAGCGGTTTTTTTGCACGCAATTATGACAACGCGCCAGATGTTGCAGACAAGTCAAAAACTCAAGGGGCACGGCGCCAAGCTCAACTGCTCGAAAGCCTGACCAAACAGGCCTTTAGATGTTTCTTAAAAGTCAAGAGTGCATTTGATGTTGCGGATGTCAAAGAGATAGAGTTCAACACCGAGGAGGCGACAGCAGAGGACCCACGTGAGGCTGTAACAGTTCGATAAATTGGTGTCTGAAATAGATTTTGAGTGACGCTGCGTAGGGTTCTACCATGAGCTGTGCAAGGAGAGAGTAATGAGGCGAGGTATGGTGGGGAAGTGGTGGTGAAGGCGCAATGAAAAAGAAAGGCGAGTTTATCATTTGTCCTGCTAGCGAAAGGGAGCCAATGAAGAGTACGGAGAGCGGTGGCCGAGTCGAGTTGTCGATGATGGACACCTAGTATGGCACGAGCAATGTTCTCTAACCGCTGCAATTTGAGGATGTTGCTTGATGGTGACTTGGAGAGAATGGCATTACATTTTTCAAACTAGAGTATCGGCAATCTGCATGGAAAGAAATGTGCACACTTTAGTCGTGACTTCTTGGAGTGCTCCATACATGAAATCCTTACTTGAGTTCTTAAGGAAGGTGTTTATGGGGTCATGTAGTGTCATTGAACCAAATTATACTCCTACGATGGTTTGCATATGGTGTGGCTGGTCACCCTTTGTGCCTTTACACGAGTGATTCTTTTTTTTCTGTATCAAGCCTTGCAGCGAGTCAAATGGCAACGTTCGCATTCTGTTGTAAATGTTATTGCTCACTGGGTTGTTGACTCCATTCTCTGGTGTGATTCCTACAGGTCATCGTCCTCCTCTGCATAAAAGTGGGCAATATTACAACCAAGCTTTTTTTAATGTCAATGATTTACAGCAGGTTCTGGCTTTTACCCACACATAAAAAAATATATTCTAATAATTCCATGATTATTTGAGAAGTGTATGGAAGCTGTGATGATGAGAACTCTGATTATTTTCATCACGTACGAACTCATTGCGATTCATTATCGATTTTACAATATTTCTGAGAGTGTATTTAGGCAGGGGTAGATTTATGATGTACGTTCTTAGATGACATCTCAGGATTTAATGGGAATGTTCCATTTGGGCTATACATCTCGGTCACATTGTACAGGTAAAACCTAAGGTTATTTTTGCTTTACATTAACATTTAATCGTTTGTTAAAGTTTTTATCCTGATGGTAAATTGTAAACTTAGAAATTGTGACAAACTGCATTATGTCCTAGATACGTAACGTTACACCATGGCATTCAATATTTGCAGTTGTCTTTCATTCATTCCATCATAGATGCTCTTTTTGTAATACCCTTCCATCCACAAACCCTACCCAGATACAAACAGCCTCAGCAAAAGCAGTTCCCAACTTGTTTAACCACCTGTAATGTGTAATGGCACTAATGGAAGGCAATGGAACATGATGTTTGGCACAGCTGAAGTAGTTGGATGCACAAGGACCTGGAAGAGTGGGTTGTAAATGGATGCTCCATGTGAGCCTGATAGGTATCAGAAGAGGGATATTGAGATAAGCTTTACTTATTTTTGGTGTGTGTGGGTTCTCTGCGGGCCTACGGACAGCACGGTTAGGGTTAAGGTGCAGCCCGTGGGTTCAACATACCGGGCAAACAGGGACCTTGACCCTTAAGTCACCCGCTCTTTACGCAGGGTACCCGCGTTAACAAAAGCAAAGTGTACACCAAAGCACAGCTCCAGATTAATTTATTGAAACACAAAATGTACTCGAAAACGGTGCACGTACTAATTGCCAGGGTATAGAGGGCCCCCAGACATTACAGACAGTGGGATGGTCTCTATGACAAGGTAATGAACATTTTTTAAAAGGTCTGCACAGCTCATCGGCTTCCTCCAGTGCGGTATATGTACTTACCTCATTCCTCGGTGAGTGTCCACTGAGGCCAGACATCACTTGCGAGGGAGAACCCGAGAGTATACACGTGAAATAAAATACGGTAAAAGATGAAATGTAAAGAACCCCTATTGAAAATTGACGCGACTAAATCAAGCACCACAGTCTGGAGTGTGCGTCCATTTGAACCGTAAGATACGTTGGCAGACGGTGCTTGATAAAGTTCTGCACCACTTGCTGCATTACCCAACACATTTGTGACCGTGGTGTCGAGTTGAGGTGACGACTGACGAGAGATAGAGAGATGAGTGCACGGGCAAATGCCGTGAGATTGCCGAGTGGCGCCGTGAGCCCCACGCGGCCCCCCCCCGGGCACCAAATGCCCCCCCCCCGGGCACCACGCGCCCCCCCCCGGGCACCACGTGGGCAGGGAAGAGTCCCCACGCCTTGACAGTTCTTACCGCACACAAACACACACGTGTTTGTGTAGTGTAGCGGTTAGCGCTACGCTGCGCTATGAACCCGGCGACCCGGGTTCGATCCCCGCTCACGGCCAACACCAGTGACGATTATCTGAACCGGTCCTGGGCCTCCCCTAGATCGACTCAGCCTCAAATGAGTACCTGGTGCGGTGTGTAAACATCGCCACTGGGGAGACAAAGGCGGCCGGGCGTGGTGTTGGCCACCCACCCCCCTTCGTGTGCTGTGCCGGCCTTCATAGGTGCTCGCTAACAGCACTTGCCCCTACAGTCTAAGGCTACACGGGGGACCTTTGCCTTGTGTGTGTTTAACAATAACGTGGCTTTGTTCGAGAGACACCACAAGCCGGTCTAAACACCCCCAACTCCACAACGTAGCCTCCACGATACCCTTGTCCACTGCTGGACGGTCCTCCCACTCCCCCCCCCACGTCGCGTCGGTTGTTGTTATAGTTCGTTGTCGGACCACACAACAACAACAACATCAACAACAACACATCAGCTCCGTTTGTCGTCGCGGGTTTGCCGGTGGTTGTTGTGGTTGTCCGTGTTATGGAGGCGGCAGGATCGCTCGCCCCGGTGTGGCCGGGGTTCGTAGCGATGCTGGTGGTAGAGGAGGACGAGGAGGGTGGAGGGGGAGGGAGGACGAGGTGGTAGAGGAGGACGAGGTGGTAGAGGAGGACGAGGTGGAGGAGGAGGAGGGAGGAGGAAGGAGGAGGCGGTGCCCTGAACCCACCCACCCCCGGGCACGCGGGGCCATTTAACGCGGGTGGCCTTGAGCCACCGCCACAACGCTGCGTCTCCTCGCCCCTCTCTGTCTCTCTCGCTGCTGTTGTCTTCTGTGTCTCTCAGTCTCTTGTGGTTGATGGTGGTGCTGGTGTCTGTGTCATCGTGTCTCCTTGTACGCGGTGTCTGCCCACCACCCCCTGGTGACTCGTACTCCCCTGTCGCTCTGTGTCTCTCTGAACAACGTGCCGCGTGTCCCCCCTCTCTCTTATCTCCCCTGGCTCCTCGTGTCTTTTACATCAGTGTCTGTCTCTCTGTCCCTACGTCTCTTTCACTCTCCTCGGATTCATCATTCACATCAGCAGCAGCAGCAGCATCAGCAGCAGCAGCGTCGTCCTTATACCGCGGGGACCCGGCCAGGCCGATAAAAAAAGAGGTAGCGTTTGTAAAGAGGGCACCGTGTTTAAAGTTAGTCTCGTACACTCGTTAATAATAATATCTGTACAGTGTTGTTCTTGCCGAGTGAGTGAGTAACTCGCGGCGTGCTGACTGGCGCCGCTGTGTGGCTCTGCGCATTTCCTGCCCGGCTTTCAATGTGTTCGTGGCGCCACGTGTCGGAGGTCAACTCGCCACGTGTCGGAGGTCAACTCGGCCTCCAACTCGGTGTGTGGTAGTCGTAGTAGTAGTAGTAAACGTCGCCTCTGGGGGAGACAAAGGCGGCCACCCCGTCGTGTGTGCCCTGCCGGCCTTCGTAGCTTGCTACTCGCTGACAGCAACTTGCCCCCAGCAGGCTGTTGAGGGTAGTGGTGGGGTGGGTGGTGGGTGGTGGTGATGTCCGTGTTTTATTTGTGTAATTGCTTGTGTTGTATGCTGTGGTTAGTGCGTTGGTAGTGGTGGGTTAACCGAGTTTCAGTTCCCGATCACTGAAAGTCACAGCATCATCATCATCGCCAGTCATGTTGTCATCCCATCCCCCCCCCACACTGTCATCGGCACTCATCACAGCTCCCACGTGTTTGTGGTGTTCCCGGGTGTGGCCGATATTCATTTAAATATTTCACCTGGGAAGTAAAACCCCTTGGGATGAAACCTCTGGTTTGCAAGGCAGTCCCAGGGTGTCAATTGACGCGTGGATGACGGCCACAGCAAGGGCGTTCAATTTTCATTCATGTGACCAGTACCACCGTGTAGTCAATTGTGACCTTGCTACCTGTAACTTCGCCCAACAGAACCCAGGGCTTGATAGGGACGGACAACAAACACGCCACTTTGGTGGCGTGCGCTTGTTGCTCAGTGTGCTGTTGCCACATTGTTACACGGCTTGTCTTAGACGCGGTGGTACGTCAATTGTTGGTGGTCCGTCAATGTTGGTGGGTGTATTGCTGAGTGTGTCTTGTTAGTGCGGTGAGTTAAAGAGACGGTGTTGGTGTGTGATCAGAATATTTGTACTGCAGGAATCCGATGAGCTACAATGCTGTCTTTTTAACAGATGTCCAGTAGTTTTCGCAGATGTCCATTAGTTGACATTGTGCTTCAGGTGTGCCCTGTGCACGTGTGTATGTGCCTGTGTATTACACTACAGCCCCGTGTGCCAATCCACTGCTGGATGAGGGGCCTCAGAACGTTTGCCCTGTCATTTGTTGCCACGCTGGTAGAAGAATACGGTCAGATACGTCGATATAGTACAATACAACAATAGATTGTTACACTGCTCTATAATGTCATCGACGTAGCCTCGCAAACAACCTAAAACAATACCTTCTCTGTTTGAAGCATTGCGTTGGGGCATCCACGCGCAATTGAGGCTCACTCAGCCCGCTAAGCCTGAGAGATCTGTTCACGCGCAGTGGCAAGTGTTTGTTTTAATGTGTGTTGGAAGTTTGTGCGTCTGAACTTGCATTGGTTGTGCATCGCAATGTGCACTGTGCTTGCCTTTATCACACACCGAACAGCGCGCCTCCTGGCGATGCTTGGCATCCTGGTACATTTCAATACAGCCGTGTGCGGGCACGTTAACCCCGTGCGCCTGTTGTACGCGTGTCACTTATTCCGGGTGTGCCATTGTGTGCGGAGCAGGGTTTCGTAGCGCAGTGGTTTAGCCCACTCGGCTATGAACCCTGTAACCTGAGTTTGATTCCTGGCCATGGCTAACACCAGTATTGAATATCTATCTGAAGGTGTGGTGTGTAAACATCAGCACTGGGGAGACAAAGATGGCTTGGCGTGGTTTTGGCCACATCGCTGCTTCAAGAGCACTTGCCCCAGCCCGCTATTAACACTCTACGGGGGTGTCTTTGTCGTCTTGGCAGGTGTACGTGGCGGTGAGCATCGAGGAGCGAGCAGGGACCCCACCATGAGCGGACCCCTGGTGCTGCGGGTGCTGGCGAGCGCGGGGCGAGTGGCGGAACGAGCGGCCGAGCTGGTGCGGAGCGTCCTCCGAACCGGAGATCTCGGCATCGTCATCAAGGTGTGCACATCTGGGCTCTCCCCTGCACTCTGCAAAGTTGTCCTCGTCTCGTCCCATACACATTGTGCAGGCGATGCAACTGCACCGGGGACCACGGGAAAGAGGGGCCCAGGCGCCGGGCTGCGAATATGGAGTAATTTGGACAGGAGGCCCCATTTAACTCATTGCATCAGGGCCCATGCCACTTCCCAGACACCCTGAATGATAACAGTTGTATTGCTGTGCTCCCTCATCACGTAGCCGATCCCCCTTCCCGTGATGCAGTTGTGCAGCGTGCATATCTTTAATTTGTGCATCCATCTTTAACCGAAGGTGTCTTACTCATCTCATAGTGAAACCAAATTCACAAATCAATTAAGAAAATTATTTGGTGGTATTGCATTGGCAGTGGTGCACAAGCACAAATAAAAAAAACTCAAACAGATATGTCAATTACATGTCCTTAGAAGAAAAAGGTACATAATAGGTGATGGTGCACACCTTTAATCCATCACTTAGAGGCAAAGTTTGATGGATCACCTAGCTGTATGAAACCTTCAAACCTAGTGGTATGTGAAGTTATCAGTAGATGTGCTGTGTGAACCTTTGAGCATTAGCTGTTAAGGTAGTATGTTTTTTTCAGAAACTGGAATTTCCTCCTGCATGCAAAAGTCCTTAAACGAAATTTGCCTAAATATGTTAATACAGGACCTGAATGAAACACTTATATGAACAAATAGTTTACTAGTTTCCACTTTTCTGCCAAAGTTGAAGTGATGTTGAGATGATAGATGGAAGCAAGGTATCGATGGCACTTGCCGTGATGACCTCTTCACCTTGACTTTTGCCTGTGTGCACACTGAACTCGCACACTGGATTCTCCCTGTTAGGGTGTCGGTCTTTAAGAAGTTATGTAAGTCCAGATGTTTATTTGTAGAAAAGGATTAGGTTGTCATCCCAGGACTGGGTTAGGCTCTCGGCTATTTGTCTGGGAAGATTTGGCCGAGCCATGGGGAGTGGTTGGGATTGGCGATGGGAATTGGGTTTAACCACACAGTGCACAGGTATGGTGGCCCGTAAAAAAAAGTGGCTATGCTTGCCGGCTGAAGAAACGTTTGTGCAAGCCATGACCTTGAGCCGAGCCCACATAAATTGTTGTGTTAACCCCCACTAAACCCTTGGTAATGATGACTGCGCTCATCCGCTTCGATGGGTGTGTACTGACAGCACTGACAACATGGACAACACTGATCTATGTTATTGGCTCACACGGAGCCGTCTTTTTAGGAAAATTGCTCGTAGTTGTCTTAAACGGAGCTTGCCTCTCGTTATTAGTGGTAAACGTTGGATGAGTGCCCAAGGATGGGGAGTGGTAACAGGGTTTGCGATATGGTGCGCAGGAGAATGTTAATGACCTTCAGACTAAGGCTGACCGCCTGGCTCAGCAGAGCATCTGTACCTCGCTCGCCCTCAAGTTCCCAAAGCTCACCATCATCGGCGAGGAGGTGGGTACATGTGGTGGCACGGTGTGGTGAGAGGAGTGCTTGGCGTTTGTGCAATTGCCACAAAAACGTACCTTCCATCTCTCACCCTAAACAGCCTACATTTTTGTTTTGACCTCTGAACATCTACTCACCAGATTTCCTCAAGGCTTTGCCTCTCTGGTCCTCACTAGCTTCTCACTCATTACTGATTTGCTGTGGCTGTGTACTGCTGAAACAAGTCATCTCTGTTCATTAAAACCCTATATTCCCCTAAAGCACTGGTTATGTTTGGTAAGCAAATCTGTATCTTTACAATCTTGGTCTTAACTATGGCACTTCGAATTAACCCAAAACGTTTCGATAAATTTTTAAAAATAAATTAACATGATTACATCAACAGTATTTTACAATATATTCTTGGTTCTTTCGGTAAAGTCACGTAGAAGGGAAACAATAAAATAATAAAAATATAAAACAATAAAATCCTCAAGTTTTCTGCTCTTCAGATGGTGTACCATCAGCACAATCTCTGAGCATCATGTCAGGAGATGAAGTATTTATTCAGGACTCTCACAGAGCAGTCAAATCGGCCATGTTATAGCACAGCCTGCGGGATGAGTCATCGCACAACTACTTGTGATCTCTCTATATACACCAGGGGCACTGCACATTCCCACGTGCCCTGCTATAGAGATATATGCCACATGCCAGTTGAACCGGTATTTTTAAATCCTCACAGCTGGAATGTAACGAAATTAAGTAACAACATTTTTTATATTGTTTTGTGCAGTCATTGGTGACTGGACTGAGACCATCACATCGCTACTCCTGATAATCCGTTTTAACCACAAAGGGACTCAGCGGTACCAGCTCGGTACTCTGACCCTGAGCCCACGCGGCCGCTTTTCCTTGCTTGGTGTTTAACAGTGCCACTTGTCGTTCCCAGGACTTGCCACCTGGAGAGGTGGATGCGCAGATGGTGGAGGATGGATTCATGGAGGAGATCCTGGGACACAAGTGTCCGGCGGAGTACGAGAACGTGAAGGAGGAGGAGGTGTGTATGGCATGCAAGCAGGTGGCAGTTAATCAGCGTTCACGTTTTCCCACCGCACCGGTTATCAACTAGCTGATGAATAAGCGCCTGATAAAGAGGCAGCTAGTTGAGAAGTCACCTCTATAGCCATTTCTGGAAGACATGCACGTTCACTACTTTGTTGTGTCCGAATAAAATCTGACAAGCGATATCCTCTATGAAGAGTATGGGCTCTTGCCATGCAATAAACATGTTGTATAACACATGTTCTGTCACTCAACAAAGTGCGTCGATGATTCTTCTTACTATTCATAAAATGGAATGTATTAAGCAAGAGGCGTTGTAATTTTTATTGAGTGTCACAATTAATGTGTATTGTCTGATAAGCATCAAAACCCACCATTCGACATCATAAGTAGACTGACAGTTCTGGTACGATGATGTGGAGTACAGTATCCCCTCGTTATTCACAAGGGATACATTTTGGAAACGCTCATGAATAGCAAACTTCACAGATAATATTGGCCTACGAATATCGTACATGCAATGTCTGCAGATGCTTATAAATCTGAGAATTTCTCTCTATCTCTCACATCACTTTATCTTATTACTTTATCTCATCATTTTCTCGCATCACATTCTCTGTCATTACTTTATCTCATCACTTTCTCTCTCTCTCGGTGCAGTCTTATAGAGTTCCAGATGCGTTTCGCGGATAGCAAGTTTGTGAAGAGCAAAGGAATACTGTACCACAAAATTGCTTGTGGTTGCCACACAGTGATCATTAAAACAGAACCTGATGCTTATTTTCACAGCTCGTGGTTTGGGTTGACCCTCTCGATGGCACAAAGGAATACACTGAAGGTGGTTTATTTTCTTTCTTTCCTTACACTCCGCACTTGCCCCGTTTAGATTTTTGTTTGTCATGTGACATCACAGCTGCTTTTCACCACAGCTGATCCTCATCCACTCTTCCCATCGACAGGGCTCCTCGACAATGTGACGGTGCTCATCGGCATCGCCTACAAGGGAAAGGCGATTGCTGGAGTAATTAACCAGCCGTTTTTCAACTACCAGGTTTGTGGTTTTTATCTCGTGCATTTAAAATATGAAATGCACATGAACATATTACGGTGACCTCCGTGCTTTCTCATTTCACTTGATCCACGAAAACACATTGAATATTTTAGATATTTTATATATATTTTTTTACATTTGTGAATTTAAAGGTTTTTTTTGCACATTAATTCCCCTCTGAAATAGTTTAAACCCCCTGTGTGCTTGCGTATGCCGCAGGCGGGCGAGGGTGCCACGCTGGGTCGCACAGTGTGGGGGCTGCTGGGCCTTGGAGCTTTTGGATATGTTCCCGCATCGGTACCCGCGGGTAAGCGCGTCATCACCACGACGCGCTCGCATAGCAACCCCGTGGTGAGCGCCTGTGTGGACGCAATGGAGCCCACCGATGTTCTGCGGGTCGGAGGCGCCGGCAACAAGGTGCGCATGGGCATCGGAGTTTGATGGCCGTAACGTGCGGTGAGGTCAACCTGACCACGAGTGTCATGCCCCCTGTTAAATATTCAATAATGAACAGGTCTTTGTCAATTGTCATTGCTGAATCAAGGCTTCCCCATGCCGTGTCGGCCACGGTGTTTATTTGACGACACTTCGATTGCATCAGAAGGTTTTGAAGTACATTTATTTTTGCTACTAACAATGCAATACAATGTGGATTTATACAGAATGAGCACATCTGGATCAATATTTGCTTAAACTGCAGCTGGGGCAGTCATGGGAGTGAGAACATAGTTGGCAGGGGAGACAGTGTGTTGATCTTTGTGACCCACGCCTTGGCGTGGGTCACAAACCAACTTTGCATGCGACGGTGAAAATGTCACGCGACTCTGTCACCCCAGGTTCTGCTCCTGATTGAGGGGAAGGCGTCGGCCTACGTGTTCGCTAGCCTCGGCTGCAAGAAGTGGGACACGTGTGCTCCGGAAGCCATTCTGCATGCTGTGGGAGGTGCGGACTTATACACTCGAATAGTAAAACGAACACTAATGACCAGAAGCATTGCTGTAAAAATCGTCTGTGCATGTTGAAGAAGAACATCCAAAAAACCCACGAAACAATCAGTTCTTGAAGCAAATCACTAGCCCCAAATTGTGACAATTCTTTGAATTGCTATTGGGAGGGAAAGCTCGGGGGTCTGGTGCAGAGGGGTGGGGTAATTACATGACTAAAGAACATATTTATTATTGTAACTTGGTGATAGTTGTTATTTTTGTATTGATGGTAAGCGTGTTGGTGCTGCTCGCGTGTCTGCATGTAGGAAAGCTGACGGACATGCACGGCAACTCCTTTGAGTACCACAAGGAGGTGAAGCACATGAACTCAGCAGGGGTGCTGGCAGCGCTCACAGACTACGAGTACTATGCGGCGCGCGTGCCGCCCACCACAAAGGCCGCGTTGAAGCCCTGACATTGCCGCGCGAGACGCAGTTTTTATGGTGACACTACACCTCCTACGCTGAATGTCGCACAGTTACATGGCAGCTGACACCACCCAGCCGCGAGAGCAGCTTGGCACGTAAAGTGAACTTGCGTTGATGAGCTCTCTGATTAATGTGAAAACGTTGCATCTAATTTCGGTTTAACTCTTGCTCGAATAAGTGGTATTTATTCAAGCTAGAAAATATTTGTCAAATCTTTGAGATGAAGAAACGCATACCTCGTTGCAAAAGAAAAAAAAATGTGTGCAAGACCAGGCCTTCATTTTTTTCCGAATGCATAAGGTAAAATATGTAATTGTATAGGTACAGTAGTTTCTCATATCTATTTAAAAATCCAGTGTGCAATGCACTCGATCATTTGGAATATATTTATGCTACAAGCCTGGCGGGATGTTACTTTATGCATTTTTCCAAGTTTTGTCAGCGTGAGACAGGTGTGCTTCTTAATCTGTGCGACCTGGATGCCCAAGTATGGCCTTTGAACCACTGCATTTTGACCAGTCATACGTTTCAGTCATACATGTAAATTTAAGCTCATTATACAAGCAGTACATTGTGTAGGAATCTATTGTTTCTATGCATATGCATTTTGATTGGATCACAATAGCAAAACTAATTTTGATCCTGAATCGCAACAATCCATCTTATTCATTGATAGAATTGTTGAGTGGTAAATTGTTATCTGGATTTTTACCAACCTGATCTCACGTTTTACACAAACCTGGCCATACAATTCACTCGTTTTGAATTGCGGGTCTTGGTAAGTTACTGTTTATTGCATTCGTGTTTAAGAAAGTTCAATGTATTGTATTACAAACTGTTTTGGTGGTTGTGATATTTGTAATCATTGGCAATGCTATTATTGTAATTGTTAATTTAGTGAAGTTGTTACGAGTTTGTTGGTGAGCTTGGTTTGAAGAAGTCTCAAAATTCTATTATAAACTTTCAGGAACCATTTAAGGTTAAGCCATACAGGTGTCTTCACAAGCCAATTGCTTAAGTTTAACAATCGTAAATGTAAAAAAAAGATGCATCTGTTAATTTTCACATGATTAGAACTATATTGGAATTTTGGTGAACACATCGAATGTGTTCAATTAATTAATTATAAAACCATATTGATTTTCAATCTACATTAAATGCTTGAGGTAAAGAGTGGACCAATGTGTTAACGAGAATGAATTGTGGGATTGTGAAAATTGATGTTGGTGCAAAAATAAAGTTGAAAATGCATTTTAAAACGGCATTTCAAATAATGTGTGTGTGTTTGAAGAAACGACGGTGAGGAGAAATTGACTTGTCCGTTCTAAAACTTTATCGCCACACAGTGTACAAAATGTGTCCTAACGAGACCCTGGGTGGCGTTCTGCACACATTACTCGGATTGCATCACTGGATTCTTCACAATGCATAACCATTGTGACTTTTAATCGCGAAATTACTTGAATTTAGGGCAATAACCAGCTGAGTTCACTCCCAATATGGGACTCTGTTTGGCCGTCTCCTGAGGTTCAGCGAGGCTTTCTCGATTACACTGGACATTTTTTCTCAACGTAAAGCCGTGAGCGATGGCTACATTATGGACAGGTCTTCGGCAATTAAGCCATGAAATTGACCGATGGTAATGGTAATTCGTATGCAAGTTGTGCAAAGCAAATTCTGCCGTCGACCATTTCAAGGTGGTCCCCCAGTTAGAAAGATTCGCATTTTCTCTTCCAGGGAGCTCAGTGGGTTTAATTACCTGCAGACAGTTTCATTAAACACCTTCAGTTAACTTTATAATTCGTGTCACTGAAAGACAAGTACATGGTAAAGAACAAAATCACGTTAGACGATTTTTTTTGTCTGTAACCGGCCACGGAACGTTAAAGGCCACAATGGTGATTGGCACGTTTGTTCACGTGATATTAATTGGCTGCCGGGTGGAGGGTGCACGACACATTCATGCGATCTGACCCCAAAATCAATTAGGAATCCATAATACTGCTGCTTTTTTGGGATCAGATCGCGTGAATGTGTCGTTAAACCCGCCACCACCCGACACAGCCAGTTAGTAACCATTTAAATTGCGAATAATTTGTCGCGAACGCCTACGTGTTAAGGTAAACTGTATTATTGTTTAACCCTGCACAGGTTAATCGCAGCCGCGTCTCCAGTCGACGGTAGATTCATCAATCCGCTAGGGTACACATTACACGTGCATTGCGCTGTTGCAACGATCGTGAAATCGTCGTTGTTGGTGGGCGGTGGATTGCATCATGACACGTTTGTGACAAGGTGTGACGAGATATGTGACGTCACATCAAAATGCGCAACTTTAAATAAATATAGACAACACGTTCTACTTAATTAAATAGACTTTTTATAAAATGTTTTCTCCTACAACATCAGAGTGCAGCGCCACATTAAATACGCACTACAATGACAATAGTTTAAAGCGATTTCAAGCATGTTTTATTTTCAAAATGGAAATGTGTTTTTTTTTGGGGGGGAGGGTAAAGCTTTGTGACGTCATATTTGAGAAGGGGGGGTCTAACTTTTTGTGACGCCGTGTGACGAGCGCGGGGGGGAGGTAAAAAAAATCGTCCAAAATCGCGTGACGTCATTTATGGACGGCCCCTTACCACCTGGTGGTTGCGGTTAACAAACTTTAGCGGCGATAATCCCATTGGCCATCTTGGTAAAGGAGAGAACTCGTCGGGGGTGGGGGGGGGCAGCCTCAACCCACTCAGCTCCACGCCCCGCGCGTCACTAACGCAGTCGCAGCAGCAGCACGTGCGCGGGTGGAAGAAGTCTCCCTAAAACTCGATTTGTGTGCTTTCGTGACTGCAGGAATTAATTATTATTTTGGTTCTTTCGGTACAGTCACGTATAAATAGAAAATAATAAGTTACATGAGAACATACACGACGTTTCGATTGCATAAGCAAGCAATCATCATCAGGTACAAATGAAAGAGAAACACACCTAGTAAATTCTAGATTTGAAGCTTTCGTGACTGCAAGGATCCATAAAAGTAAAAGTATAAAACAAGAAAAAATAAAAATAACTTAGAAATATAATGCAACACAGCGCAGAAAGTCGGCTGACACAACAGCCAACACCCTACCTGGTTGATTAACGTCCAAGAGAGAGAGACAAGCCACAGATTGCTTGCTTTGCAATCGAAACGTCGTGTATGTTATTATGTAATTTATTATTTTCTATTTGTACGTGAACCAAAGAATAAGTCTCCCTACCCAAGATGGCCGCCGAGAATTCGTCTCACAAAAGTGACGTATGACGGGGGGGTGGGGGGGGAGGAGGTCCCTTCTCGTCAGGGTCTTTACAACGTGGCCCGGGCCTGCGACAGCGGAGGAGGTGGACGAGGAGGAGGCGGCGGCGGCTTCATTGAAGAACTCCCTTCTTGTGGCTCGTCGTGGCCCTTTGATCGTGCAGCCATGCAACTGAAGCTCGCGGTGAACGAGGCGAGCCCGCCTGCCGGTGAGTAGCCTCTGAGCCCCACGGGTTTTGTGACGGGTTGATCGGTAGGGTGGGAAGAAGTGTGGTGGTGGTGGGGGGGGGGAGACATCACAGCTGTCAGTGTTCTTATTGACATGGTTATTGTTAGTGCACCCGGGCCTCATAGTTGGTCACTTCATTTTAAAAATATATATATCGTCATCGGCAGCATCGTCGGCTTCGTCATGACGTGCTCAGCAGTACCGGCAGCAGCTGGTACCGTCGCTGCTAAAGTCGGCATTAGCGAGGCCATCTATAACATCTTTATGATGATTACGAAATACGATTATGACTAAGGGACTGTACATAAATGACGTCACGCGATTTTGGACGATTTTTGACCCCCCCCCCTCGTCACACGGCGTCACAAAAAGCCAGACCCCCCCTCAAATATGACGTCACAAAGCTTCCCCCCCCCCCAAAACCATATATTTTTTTAAATAAAACATGCTTTAAATCGCGTATTTAATGTGCCGCAGCACTCTATATGTTGTAGGAGAAAACATTTAATTAAGTATATTTAAAATTGCGCATTTTGATGTGACGTCACATTTCTCACCCCCCCCCCCCTTCGTCACAAATGTAAATGTCTGACCCCCCCCCCCCCCTGGGTGCGTGACGTCATTTATGGCCATGTTCATTTAATACCACTGTCCCATCAGAGCTACCATCATCAAAACCGCTGTCACCATCAATTTACCATGAAATAATGTATCCTGCATTTAACTCTATACAGTATTTAACACTGTTTATTTGAGAATCACTAAGATTAGTGCAGCAACAACAACGGGATCACGCTTTGCACTAAAGCCTTCATAGAGCAAGCTGTGACATGGCATTGAAGTTAATTTTCGCATGGAGGTATAATAAGCGTCGTATTTAAAATGATAAATAGTTTCAACACTTAAGGGAACAAACCTGCTGAAGCCTGATTGTTCAGCTTATAAACTACACAGAAACTCAACTTCCTTGTGTGGCTACGTGGAAACAAAATTACTTCTCAGCCAAACAGTTTCTTAAATAAATTGGCAATATCATCCAGCAGCTTTTTTTGTTGTTAAAGCAAACTCTGAACCGGTTTCTACTTTCCTACTCTTCATCATTCCTGGTCATCACCAAATTCAGGGCTTGGTTTAAAAAAAAAACAAATCTTAGATTGCCGGCTGTTATTGACAATTAGCAACTCCGTATAAACTATGGGACCCCCCGCCCGCCCGCCCGCCTGCGACCCTCTCAACGCACAAAGCAACGAATGTGTTGTTTAATTGTGTTGTTGCTCAACCGATGGTGTTTCATGGTCCAACTGGAGGTAGCATGCTCCCCCAGCACTGCATGAATGGGCCAATAAATTGTAAAAAAATTGCCGCTGTACAGCATCTTAAATGCCAACCTAAGGGTCACCAAACATGAACCCCGCTCACTTCCTCTCCTCCAGTGGGCATTGATGTTTTAAGAGCATTCATTAGGGCATATAGGTCCTCCCTCTCAATTGTTACCTTTCTCCTACAGGGGTATCAAGAGCTTAGGAAGACACCAACGTTGTAGAGTTTATTGAAACAGTTTATTGAAACATGCGGTTTAGACAGGTTTCCATTGGACCGTAATCCGTAAAGTTTATGTGCTGGTGTCAATCTCCTTTCATATCCTCCGTGTGTGTACCTGAAACGTCTTGTTAAAAAAATACTTTTGGGGGAGAAAAAGAACCCAATACAGGACGCTGAGCCACTTGGGTGAATTCCTGTCCGTCGATGAGTGGAGGCGGCTCCCGAGGTTGCTGCTGCTGCACCACAGACCATGGGACACTGCCATTTGATGGGCTATGCAATTGTGAAGGATTTGGCGTTGCCGGTTTTAGGGAATTCATCTAAAAGACAAGACGTTTGTCACTCACGACCGTTCCTTTTGAAAGCGATGATCATCAGTTCTTAGGCATGTAACTTGAGAAAACTTAACAGCCGTGCCCCGTTTCTGCAGAGAAGTGAACCATTGTGGCCACACATGCATTTGGACTGTTTCCTCAAACTACAGTGTAAGGGTACATTCATAAACAGCTGACCAGAGTAAAACACGTCGTTGTAAGTTTGTGTGAATTGTGTTGCTATGCACGTGCGTGCTTTGAACATGGCACCGTAAACTCAGAACCTACCATTTTCAATTCGACACTATGAAATGTACGTCACTTTGACCTTTGGCCTGTCTATGTGATGTGAAGAAAAGGGCCATTGCCCGAAACGTCGTCTAGAATATACTTTTCCATTTAAGGCAAAGTTGACCGATGTGATGAGTAGTTTTTATTATTTGTGCGCGTGCACCACTGCTAACACAGCACCATCACCAAATTATACATTAAATTGGCCCAGTGACTGATAACGATGTATTCCTTTTAAGCCCCATTTCTGTACTTTGTAGTACAGTGCATCATAACAGTACAGGACTGTAATAATTAGGTTTAAAAGTATCCCAATAATAGTTGGGCTTACACCATCGCTCAATTATATATTATAAATAATTGAACATACCTTGACAATATTTAATATTTGCTATTAAATATTTTGAAGTCGTGAAGTTGGTTGTCTTAACGATGCAGGCTGCTTTTGCATACGCCTGTGCACGTATATTATAGAAAAGTTTTGTAGTCAGTTATCCAGGAATACCTCGTGGGGTTTCAAACCTTGGAGTGTGCTGCTAAGATTGTTTCACCAAAGTTTTGCTCAAATACACAAAAATGTCAAACGTCTTCATTGCCAAAACAGCAGTGCAGCATTATTTTCATGTTGAGATTACATCATCATTCTTGTGCCTCATCTGCTGCCTGTCGATCACTCGGTCTTTGCGTGCTGTCGTTTGTGAACTCAAGGCGTGTTGGTGGCTGTTGAGCAAGTGAAGGACTCCTTGCTCATTGCAGTGGTGCGAGGACAGGAAACGAGCCTCCGGGTGTCCGAGTAAGTTTCCAGGATTAAAACAAAGACAAGCAGGGCAATTAATATGGGATGTGTAGCAGGGAGGGGAGGCAGGGGAGGCAGAGCCTCACCTGTAATACTCCAATGAAAATTGCTGTTACGAAAAGTAAAACAAAAATAACATTTAAGATTTTTCCACTGATCTGTGTTATAAATGTAATTTATGTATGATTCCAATGATTTTTATAATCAAAATATGTCACCAATGTAATCATTACAGAGAGATAGTAACAGGCACGCGCTTGTTGCCCGCACTCCAGTTTCTGAGGGGTTGCACAATCAGAGAGGAGGCTGAGCTTGACGCTGCCTCACCTCGTCTCCCTGTATTTGCAGCGGAGCTCCGCAAATTTGGCGATTTTGACGATAAAAATGATTGGAATCATACAGAAATGACAATGCATAAGATCAGTGTAAAAATCTAAAAAAATTGAAAATGTATTTTTACTTTTAATCGGTTTCATTCATTCGTCACTGGTTAAGTCCTAAAGCAGAGAATGCACAAATTAAATGTTTCCCAAATATAAGTGAGGTAATGTCATGCCTTTGCAGATCTTTCTAATGGTTATCTTCTAGGTAAAATAACATTTTCCCAGTGTATATAGCTGGTTGGTTGTGTCATCAAGTTAGGACATCCACCAGTCCACTGGTGGATGAAGGCCTCATGCCATATCGGTTGTGGGGGTTGCTTGATCATGCTTGGCTATGCTAATTAGTGCCGGTTGTTGAAGGGTGGTCCAGGACCAGTTCGGATATCACTCGCCACTTATTTTAACTGACTGCAAATTGAACTCAAGTTGCTGGGTTCATAGAGCAGTGTTGTACTGTTCCACCCCAAATATAATGCATTCTATGGAAAAATTATGGTCCTTAGTTATACAATTAGATTGTAATTCACTGTAGCAGTGGCATTGTGGGTGGTTTACATTTGAGGGAAGGTAATGAAGTGAATGTGTCTATCCAGCGCAATCACAAGATGAGTTGCCACCTGAGCTCCATACAAAATGTTAGCTCCGCACCCACGTTGATCAATATTGATTGAAACAAACACATGAGTGACCAAAATGTGCGTTTTCTTGGCAGGAGCGTGACGTTCAACGACCCCAACTCCATCTGCCGGTTCATCGCACGTCAGAGCCCTAGCCATGGGCTGTATGGGGCAAACCTCCTGGAACAAACAGAGGTAACTGCAGCGTCTACAATTGCCCAGTCAGTAACCTGTGATGCTAATATTCCGATTAGCTCGGTTGGCTATGTACGGTGCGAAATAATTTCAACGTACAGTATAATGTTGATTTGAAGCTTTCGTGACTGCAGAAATCCATACTCTTTGGTTCTTTCGGTAAAGTCACGTAATTAGAAATAAAATCAAATAAAACAAATCACGGCGTTTCGATCGCAGCACAAGCGGCCGTCATCAAGCAAAAAGGCCGTATAATGAATCGAACAAAACTGTATAAACGAGATATAAATATCCAAGAAACAATACAAATGAAATGGCAAAGATTAGGCAAAAAAATTATCTGTTTTAAAGTGAAACTGCATCACCACATAATGATAATCCATTAAATCCTGGCATTTCATAGAATCGCAAAATTAATCAAATTGTGGAAATTCATCGACTCGTTGGGGGCCAGGGAGGGGGGGGGGTGTGAATTATTACACGTGCACTCTGTGTAAGTAGCTTGACAAGTGCTTGTGCCGGTCGCTGTGTGCAGGTCGACCACTGGCTGGAGTTTGGCGCCACCACGCTCTGCGGCACCACCTCGTTTTCGGCCGCTGTGCAGCAGCTGGATGAGAGCCTGGCACTGCGAACGTTCCTCGTCGGGCATGCCCTCTCACTGGCCGACATCAGTGTGTGGGCCGCGTTGAAAGGTGTGCGATACTGGCACGCCGTTGTTTTAGCTTTACATATGTCCAAGGGCGTCGGTAAACAATATACAGTTTACACATGAATTCCCAGCCCAGAAACAACACATTCATTTTAATATCCAATTGTTTATGAGTGAGCCGGGATAAATAACACCACTGCAACAAGGCTCCTGAAAAAAATACACAGCTGCCACGTCGACTTGTTTTAGTCCAATGGAGATGAAAAACAGGATTTGTGGAGGGGGCTATAGATGCTGCCGAGTCTGCGAGCGTGGCTCAGTGTTGGTCATTTTCTGTTCGTAAAAAAAATAACAAGAGCTTTAACACTTCGCCTCTCATCCTGGCTCTGTCCTGTGGCAGGCAACAACATGTGGCAGGTGATGCTGGATCAGAAGAAGGCGCCCACGCACGTGGCACGCTGGTTTGCCTTTCTATCTGCCAACGCAACCTTCCAGGCCGTCTCCAAGGAGTGGAACCTCAAGGGCTGCGTACCCACTGCTGCTGCTACCACCAGCGCCTCTGCCGCCCCGGGAGTGAGTAGTAGTGGTTGTTGGTAGTAGCACAGTTATTTTGTTGTTCCACAGCTAGATGAAGATCTTTCTGACCATGTTTCACCAGACTGGTCAGTGTGGGTTGGTGACGGTTGGGAGCACAAACGTGAGAGCATAGAAGTACTGTGATCGACAACATTTGCTGCACTGCCCTGTGCTTCTAACGACGTATTCCTGCAGCCTATAACGTCTGTTATGCCTGGTGCTCACCTATCTCAGTACTCTATAGTCTCAATCCTATTCTTTGGGTCTTTCGGTAAAGTCACGGAGATAGGTTCACAGAAAATAAAAATAAACTACGACGTTTCGATCACAACACAAACGTAGTTTTTTTGTTATTTTCTTTGAACCTATCTACGTGACTTTACCAAAAGACCCAAAGAATATGAATTCCTGCAGTAATGAAAGCTTTAAGGCTCAATCCTATTTTTCTTCCGTGATCTGATGATATCAGGTGCATTCAGGGTAATTTGAAGTTATTGTGTCTGCGAAATTCACAATTATGTCTTCTTCCGTAGGCTGAAACGGCAGGGCACCTAACGCCTTGGCAACTTCAGGATATGTACAGTAGATGCAGGGGGTAGAGTGTTCGCGCAATAGTGAATGCTTTGCACTGTGAACCCAGTGAACTGGCCACGGCTAACACTAATGGTAAGTGACTTAAGAACCTTGGTCCTGGGCACCCCTTCACAAATCTGCACTGATCAGTATGGTGAAGCATGGCAAGAAACCGCCTTGAGTGGAAGGTGGGGGGGGGGGGCTTCATCCAGCAGTGGATTGAAAAGAGGGCTGTAAATATGCTCTGATTGTCCGGGGCATTTGGTCGATGTGATGTGTAAGGAGGCTGCTTCACGGTGACTGTCGATTTACAGGGGAAGGAGAAGAAGGAGGACGTGGGCAAGTTTGTGGAGCTCCCGGGCGCTGAGATGGGCAAGGTGGTCGTGAGGTTTCCTCCGGAGGCCAGCGGGTATGAACGCATCATAATTAATTTTCACATATAATCATGACCACGACCGTTGCCATCATTACCATCATGATCAGCATAGCCATGTTCATAAGCATCATCATCATGATAATTTTCTTTAGGATCATCATCATCATGAACATCAACATGATAACCGTCATAATGTTATGATGATCACTATCATTCTGAACATCCTCAACACCATCATTTACGTTCTTAAGTAAAATGCCTCTCAGCTTTGCGAGTGATGGAGGTTGTGCTTCTTGTGCCTGCGAGTGCATACGCTGTGGGTTTGCCTCGGCAGGTTCCTGCACATTGGCCATGCCAAGGCCGCCCTCCTCAACCAGTACTACCAGCTGATGTTCAACGGCAAGCTCATCATGCGCTTTGACGACACCAACCCCGCCAAGGAGAAGGAGGACTTTGAGAAGGTTGGAGTGGTCACTTGACATAATAAATTTTTGGCATTTAACGATTCACTCGCCTGCTGCAGTTTAATTGATTCCCACAGTTCTGGGTCATAAATCAATCATGATTTTTTTCAATAATGTTTTTTACCGTCTCGTTTCTGTGTTGATTTTTTTTCCCCCTATCATTTATAGTCTCCTTCTCCCATTCACCTAAATGGATTGTGTTTGCATAAATAATGAAGAGTTGATTCTTGTATGCACAATTCTACGCATTAATTGAGAGTAAAATCATGTGCTTTAATTAATTATTAATTGTTACATGCCCATTCATTTCTTTCCCTACCTTCTACTCGGTCTATGCAACTTCTCGGTGAAAAGCCATGAAGTTAGGGTTTAGCATTTGGGTAAAAGTTTTGCTAAAGGATTCAATGTTGGGGTTAAACTTACCATTACGTTTCGGGCTATTAGGAGCACGACATAGATGGGTGCTGTGGGTCTCGTTGGTGTATGGGTCCTGGTCTATGGCCTGCTGAGGATGCTCTAGGACTCATTGGTGCTGCCCTGGTTGCCCCGGCTGTCCCTAGGACTCGTTGTTAGTGCTCAAGCCTGGTTGCTTGGTTCTGGGCTGTGTTGCTCTCTCTCTCTCCCTCCCGTGTTTCCCTCCATTGACCACCCCCCCGCCCCCCATCCTACTTCCTTTCTACCAAAATATGTATTTTTTTGTTGAGCGCCTTGAGATGCAGTTGACTTATCAACTCAAATTGCTGCTGTTGTTGTTCTCTCCTGCTCCGTGGCCACCAGGTGATTCTGGAGGACGTGGCAATGCTGAAGATCAAGCCCGACCTGTTCACCTACACGTCGGACCACTTTGACCTGATCGCCACGTACGCCGAGAAGCTGATCAAGGAGGGCAAGGCGTACGTGGATGACACGCCGGCCGAACTCATGAAGCAGGAGCGGGAGCAGCGCATTGAGTCCAAAAACAGGAGCAACTGTGAGATTTGCCGCCTCTATCACAGTGCAGAATAAAACAGTAATAATGTCGTCACCTAGTCTCACAACTCGGTCTTGTGTGGGGATGTTAGGCCAATTGAGGGGTATCCTTGGAAAAAATGTGATAACCCATATATATGTGACTTAAAGCTTTCGTGACTGCAGGAATTCATATTCTTTGGGTCTTTCGGTAAAGTCATGTAGATAGGTTCAACGAAAATAACAAAAAACTCTGACGTTTCGATCGCAACACAAACGTTCGTCATCAGGATGCGATCGAAACATCGTAGTTTTTTGTTATTTTCTTTGAACCTATCTACGTGACTTTACCGAAAGACCCAAAGAATACCATATATATGTGTTTAAGATAGCTTCATTGGAATACTTTACAATGAACTTTTTTTTATTTCACTTACTCCACCTATTCTCACAAAAGGCTGGTTTCTTTCACCCCTAGCAAATACGTCCCACGTGATGTAGAGATCGCTGATTAACATTAACATCTCCTGCCTCATTTAAATTAATATCCTCTATTATAATTTTCATCGTCATGGCGTTTGTACCTCTGGAGTGGTGGTGACGACGGCAGTGGTGTTGTCTGTGCAGCGGTGGAGAAGAATTTTCAGCTGTGGGAGGAGATGAAGAAGGGCTCAGAGCTGGGGCAGACATGCTGCCTGCGCGCCAAGATCGACATGAACTCCAACAACGGCTGCATGCGCGACCCCACTCTCTACCGCTGCAAGAACGAACCGCACCCACGTACTGGGAGCAAGTACAGGTGAGCCCTGTCTCTCTACCAGTAATTAGTTTAATAAAGCAATACAGTAAGTGATCCACAAGAATCCTAAATATTATAGAAACATTAATCAATAATAACAGTTCGCCATTAACAATTAAGCACATTCTGGAGAGTGGATTCAAATACTAAGAAAAACGAGTCGTGCGGTTAGGTTCTACAGTGGCGATGCGCTATCTCTCCGTCCGTAAGAACTACCTCGCCGCCCCATCTACCCCACCCCCCCCCCCCCGCCGCAGAGTCTACCCGACGTACGACTTTGCGTGCCCCATCGTGGATAGCGTGGAGAACGTGACGCACGCACTGCGCACCACCGAGTACCACGATCGCGACGACCAGTTCTACTGGGTGATCGAGTCGCTCGGCCTGCGGCGCCCGTACGTGTGGGCGTACGCGCGCCTCAACCTCATGAACACCGTGCTGTCCAAGCGCAAGCTCACCTGGTTCGTGGAGGAGGGACTCGTGGAGGGCTGGTGAGTGATTGTCGTCGCCTTGTTTCCCCGCGGTGCTTATTCAACGACTCAATCATTTGCTCATCTGCTGATCAACCGATTCTGTCAAGGTAGATTTGTCAAGAGTTGCGATTTTTCCATAGCAAGTCATCATTGTTGTTATCATCATCATCATCGTCATCATAATCCCACTTCTATCATAATTATAATTTACAGTCGTTTGTTAATGTATTGCTGGATAAAGGCCTCCCCACACCATGCTGGTCATTAGAGTAGTTTGATCACACTACCCCACGTTGGTCAGTGCGAGTTGGTGAAGTGGAGTAGGGAGTGCCCAGGACTTGTTTGAATCAATCTCAGGTCACTGGATTTATAACACAGTGCGCGAACCACTGCACTACCCCTTCCCCAAATCATATATTTATTTCCTAACTTCACTTTTCCTTATTACCCCAGAATGTGTGTGTCCCACAATTTTTTAAACTAATTGTTGAGATGCGGTTGCATTTTAGATATGATATACTGTAAATTCAATTTCCGACGGCCAAATTGCCTGGAATGCATCCAATCTCGAGGCTTGGCCTGGAAAGTGCTCATAGGAGTTCGCTCCATTCATCCTTACAGGTGTTGTACACTGCTGCAGGGCTACGTTGTGGACAGCAGAGGGCATTGCAGAAAAATCCATTGTACTGTACTTTACTCAAACATGCTCCCTACCTTCCTCAACCCCTTCTTCGTCTTCACTCATATGGTGGATGTAGATGCAGAGCAAAAATTACAATTTCACATTCAGGTGGTAAAGCCAGATAACCGCAACAGGAGTAATGGAGTGTATCGCTGTAATGTCTCCTTCCTATGTGTAGATCAGGCATTGTGTCATGTTGTTTGGCCTGTACCAACCCCGACTGACCAGCATATTTAAGTACGATCAAATAACCCCACAGTGTGGGAAGGGCCTCATCCAGCAGTGCATCTATAAAATACTTTAAAGGCTACATTGAGTTTTTCAGTACAGACTATTGCGTCACACTGTTCTGCTACTACACGTATTGCCAAACAATGTTACAATGGTACTTGTACGTCAATCCAAAGTGTTATTGTTACTGTTGCGGAAGGATGATTTGATGCGATTGTCCCACCCAGGGATGACCCTCGCTTCCCGACCGTGCGGGGCGTGCTCAGGAGAGGCCTCACCGTGGAGGGCCTGAAGCAGTTCATTGCCGCCCAGGTACCAAACGCGACACGCCTTGCGTTGTCACATGACGTGCTGCATGGAGCATTATGCGGACAACCTCGTCTGCATCACCGCGTGCGCCAGACCTGACACGCTTATATAAAGTTTCCTTCTTTGCAAAGTATTTTAGAATATGGCGCTGCCTGGCTAAGGTGTGTCCACATCTTCAGCTGTTTGCCCTTTACATGTAACCTTAAAACCCATTTGTTATGGTCATATTAGTGTTTTAAAAGGGTTTTTTTGGGAAGTATTTCTAACTTATGTTCTTTAAATGCATATTACATTTGGCTTCATTAATAACTTATTTTGGATAAATGTTCAATTATTTTATGAAAAGTAAATTTGCTAAATGAGGCACAATACGGATTTATCAACAAAATGAAATTACAAGACTACCGTTTGTTAGTCCAGTTGTTGAAATCGATTTGTCGTCGTGCCGGTCATGCCAGGTCCGATGCAAGTCCACTGCTTTTGTGTTCACCGCACGTTGTGATTCATCTTTTACCCGCAGGGTTCCTCCCGTTCGGTCGTGAACATGGAATGGGACAAAATCTGGGCGTTTAACAAGAAGGTGGGTAACGCCTGCTTTTGCCCAAAAACGCCAGAGGGTGGGAAACCCCCTTTTAAACGCCACATGGTGGAATGCGTTTGTGTGTGCTCTCCATCTGATCACCCCTTCACTGACGTCATCGCCACGCGGAATATGCCAACTTTTCCTGCTTGTTCTATTCTCATTGTTTGGAGCAGGGTGTTATGCAACTTCACTTAACTTAACGTCGGTATTGATTGCCACATTACACGATCCTAAACCCATCAGACAGACTGTTAAGAAGAGCAGAAGGGGTTGGGCAGGACACTTTTCTTGACCGAAAGGTGGTTGGGGATTGAAAATATTGACCCAGCGGCAGCTGAAGGAGGGGACATACACAAAAGGACATCTACTGCAGAGATGGAGCAGTTAAATCAGCTTGTGTGCAGAAGCTAGAGATGGTGATGGCTTGAGGAGACCTTCATCCAGCAGTTGATTTCTCTTGTATGATAATGAACATTACAGGGTCTTGGTACGTTCAGTGCCGATTTGGGGAAAAAGTACAATGCATCACGATATGGCATCCATAGATAATCAGAGGGATTCCTGTAATGTTAAGAAAGTTCATCTGCCTTCTGTGAGCAACTAAGGGAAGCTGAAAATCCTCATCGTGTGTGGGAGTCCCTTCCGGTTTTTCGAGGGCTGACGTGCGACCTGGTGTGCGTGCAGGTGATCGACCCAATCGCCCCGCGCTACACAGCGCTGCAGAAGGAGGGCGCTGTACCCGTTCTTGTGGCCGGGGCCCAGGAGGAGCAAAAGGATGCTGCCAAACACCCCAAGGTAAAAAAACCTGTATTGTGGATGTGATATTGGTCGCGAAAGCCTACATGTTAAACCACCCCAAGGTAAGATGGACACCCCTCACCTGCACCACTGTTGGCTACAGTCACATAGGCTAAATGTTAAATGAACCACGTGGCTTTACACTTATTTTTCATGTTACAGAAGCATGCCGCCTCTCTCCTTGACTGGCTGGTGGTGTTGGGGTTGGTGTTTGCCGTTTTTGCCCGAAATACTCTCCTATTATACAACAAATGCAACTTGCTTTGGCAACGTGGTATGAGTGAGAAGAGTTCTGTAACTTCAATTAAACCTGAGTTTGTTACGAAGTGATGTGGTGCACAGTGATTGGTCCACATAGCACGCAACAACATTGGGTAGTTACATAACCTCTGTCATCGGAGTGGACGTTGCTGTTCCAGTTGCCTATTATAGGGAGAGTAACACATGTGTCCAGATCCGGGCAACTACATTAACCATGGTTGAAAATGCCACTGCTGGCTCCAATTGCCCTGAAATTGAGCGAGCAAACCCGTGACCTTCTGGGATTGCGTGCGCTGCCGGCAGAACGTCGCGGTCGGCGTGAAGGCCGTGTGGTACGGGCCACGCGTGCTGATCGACGGCGCCGACGCCGAGACGCTGCGCGAGGGCGAAGTCGTCACCTTCATCAACTGGGGAAACCTCCGCATCGGCAAGATCCACCGGTGCGGAACACCTTGCCGCTGCACCAAAATCCAAACTTTTCGCGTTGAGAGTGGACGTGCGGTGTTCAGGCTCTCAACGATGCTCTGTATTTGGTCGTCGTGCATTTCTGTTTTTATCATTGCTGTCCGGCCAGCTGTTGAAAGCGTTTGTGTCCGTCCGTTCATCTCTAAGGGACTTGCCCCATTTGAAAAACTGGCCGCATTGATCCAAACGGTTTCCCAAAACATGGAGGCAAAATTGGAGCAAAGAGGACTATTTGCAAAAATTCTACCGCGTGTTACCCTTTCAGCTACCCATCAGCTTCCATACTGTTAATTCAATACCTCGATTTGCAAGAGACTCTTTGTTGCCGCGGCTTTGCTTAGGACGGCGGCGGGCGTGGTGTCGTCGGTGGAGGCGGCGCTGAACCTGGACAACAAGGACTTCAAGAACACGACGAAGCTCACATGGCTGGCGGAGACGGCGCGCGGCCCCGCCACGCCCGCCGTGTGTGTCCACTACGACCACATTATCTCCAAGGCCGTGCTGGGCAAGGACGACGACTTCAAGGACTTCATCAACCGCAACAGCAAGGTTGGTTGCACCCGCACCTCCCCGGCTCCCGCCCCCTGCCCTGCGAAATGCGTCGTCTTCTTCCCGCGTGCTGTGCACTACGTGCGTGCGTGTGTGCTGCTACCCATGCCCTGTATCGAAGGCCCATTGCTTTGTGCCGCGCACACTGTGTCAAGTGTCCCATTACTCCGTGTTGTATATCCAAGACCCCTCCTCCTTGATACCCTGTGATTGATCACACTTAATGCCCCATGCTCCACACACCATGACCTATTTTCTATACTCCATGTGCTGTGCCCCACTATTCATCTTCTATACCCAAAACCCTATTCCTCAAACACTTTTGCAAATGAACCCACCATTGTCCTGTGTCCCACACCCTCGTGGTCAGTGCCCCGCACCCAAAGCTGCACACCGCCCACACCCTCTGCTCCTCGCCCCAACCGCTCGTGCCTCTCCATCCCCGCGGCCACGTCCATGCCATGACACGCCGTGTGCGGGCGCGTGCAGAAAGAGACGGCCATGATCGGGGACCCGTGCCTGGCGGAGCTCAAGAAAGGCGACATCATCCAGCTGCAGCGACGCGGCTTCTACATCTGCGACCAGCCCTATGAGCCCATCAGGTGGGTGCAGCTCGCTGAGCCTTGCAGAGACACCGCACCACCGCCTTCAGGATGGCACTTTGAAACGGTTTTATGCACGCGTGTTTTATGCCTATGATGAAGCCACCCAGAATGTTCCCAATTTTGTGAGATCTGAGAAGCTAAGCTGAATTAAGCCTGGATAATGCTTGGGTGGGCAACCGACATCAGTAAAATGGATTCTGCAGACTGCTGTGGGTCTATATTGTCAGCAGGGGGTAGTTGGGGCACTGTACTGTGCGCTAATGTGTGCTCCCCACTAACCTGCTTTGACCAGTGTTGTGACAGATATTAATAAGAGTTTGGTTACAAACTCTTATTAACATGTTTTATACGTGCGAATGTGTTTTCTTGTGTATATTGCAATGTGTGTGCCTGACGTGGGTCCAATTGCAGGTAATGCACACTCTTTGTAATCGGTATATAAATCTTCCCGGGGGGTTCTTTTCTTCTCTTCAGCCCAAAATGAATACCGAGTGCAGTGGCGTATTGATGTGAGCACTACTGAGAGAAGCAGCTGTGATCGAGGCTGGGCATGGTGCTGGCCACATCACTCTTCGGATCACGCATGCTTACACAAATGTTCTCTTCAAAATTACATGTGGCTCAATGTGGGAGATGTTTGTGTTCCAGCCCACACAGCTGCAGGGAGGCTCCCTGTGTGCTCATCTACATCCCTGACGGACACACCAAGGATATGCCAACGTCGGGCTCCAGGGAGAAGAGCAAGGCTGATGCTGGCAAGAAGGAGGTGGGGACGCTTCAGAGAGCCACCGCAGCGACCTTACAGCCCTTTAACAAAATAATTAAGCAGACAATACACCTCCTTCAAATATCGGTCTCTCCACATAAAAAAGGAAAGTGTTTCTTATGACAAGCAAACTTTGGACTGGTTTCGACATGCAGTGTCGCATCAGGCTTGCTTAAATAAATGCCGGTGAACTGCCGATCTTAAAGGCAAGAGGGGGGAAGGTGGAGAGAAGTAGTCCCATTACTTTCCTTTTATCCGGGCCAATGCCAATTACACTATGCCACCAGGTTAATAAAAGTTTCCAACCAGAAGTGCTTCAGTTACCAATAGCAAGTGCCCTCTCAACCACTGACGGGCCAGTGCTGCGCCCCTTTCTGTCCTCCTGTTGTCTCTGCAGAAGGCGGCCGGTTTCGCGAGTGGCGGGGCCGTGGCATCATGCCCCCCCAACGCAGCGCCGGCGTGCGACGCGGCACGGCTCTACCAGCTGGTGTCGGAGCAGGGGGAGTTGGTGAGGACGCTCAAGGGAAAAAAGGCGGCCAAGGTACGGCACGAGTCCAGCACGGCACGCGGCACAGATGGCCTCTGCTGCACCGCAATGAACGGGCGTACGCATACGTGCACACAAAACGCGCTGTGCAGTGCCGTAGCTGTGGAGTGTGGAGGAAGTTGCAACTGCACCTGCTTCCATGGGTGAAATGGGCCTGCACACTCCCCAAAACATTCCTTATGCCAAGGCCCATGCCAACCACGCTACGCCACGAACATAGTGTCTGCACAGTGAGGTATAAATGTTTATTGCTTGAGCTCTGTCAGAGTGAGCTCACCGGTGTGTACTCTGTCACTGCTTCCACAGGAGGAAGTTGATGCGGCCGTGAAGGCCTTGCTGGTGCTGAAGTTGGAGTTTAAGACGAAGACCGGGGAGGAGTACAAACCGGGAAAAGCGCCAGCGCAGAACTGCACGGCAGAGCAGCAGTGTGGCTCGCCGGACCCTGTGGCGCTCTTCAACAGCGTGACGGTGCAGGGGGACAAAGTGAGGGAGCTGAAGGGGAAAAAGGCTCCCAAGGTGAGCTGGAACTTATGTGCTTTCAAAAATCCTTGATTATTCCACACGCTCTATTAAAATTTCCTATTTGCATCATGTTGCAAGATGGAGGACCCGGAGAAAAAGCTACGTCACCACGGGGAGAACATGCAAACTCCAAACATATAGGCATCGGGGTCGGGATGGAACCCACGACCTGTATATAAGGCGAGGTAGTTAACATCTCACCACCATGGCACCCTTGTTTCATGGTGTCGCCCTCAAGATCTTGTGCCTCTCACTTGCTCCTTTTTCCACCTGCTGCTCATCAGGATGAGATCGATGCCGCGGTGAAACAGCTGCTCGCTGCCAAGGCTGCGTACAAGTCCGCGACGGGACAAGACTACAAAGCAGATGCTCCCCCTGCGGCGGTGGCTGCGGTGGCTGCGGTGGCGGCGGTGGCGGGCGGAGAGAAGGGAGCAGCAGGTCCCTCGGACGGAGGAGCCCTTGCCAAGGAGCTGTTTGACAAGGTGGCCGAGCAGGGGGAGGCCGTGAGGTTGCTCAAAACCAGCAAGGCTGAAAAGGTGCGTGTCTTTTGTGTCGAAGCCGGTGACCCGAGTGTGATTCCTGTTTACGGCCAACATCGGTGACGAATAGCTTTAATGGTCCTGGGCCTCCTCCCCTAGATTGACTCAACATTAAGTGAGTACCTGGTGCGGTGTTATAACATCAGCACTGGGGAAACAAAGGTAGCCATGCATGGTTGGAGCCACCCACATACCCCTCATGTGCCGTATCGGCCTTCATAGGTGCTCGCTGAAGTTCTTGCCTCAGCTGTATTTAAGGCTATATGGGGGATCTTTGTGTTTTGTGTCTCCCCTAGATATGACATATTTATTGGTTAAATGTATTGCTACAATATACTCCTACCTGATTAAATATAAGTGAACGGACTGACTCACAATATTTAGTTCACCATATTTTTGTGCCACCTCACCTAAGTCGCATTTATTAAAGAGAGCTGCAGTTGCGGCTAAGAGCTATCTCCTAGAAGTGGTTTTGTGGGTTGGCTGCGTATTGAGCATTTCTTCTTTCGGGCTTTCTCCACCAGCTGCAACCACCGCTGTGTGCATCTACTGGACATCTGTGAAAAGTGCTTTATAGCTCATCGGATTCCTCCAGTATATAAAAAATTTTCTGAATCTGATCTTCACGGGTCTCTTCTCCGCAGCAGCACGAAGCAAGCACTTGAGAAGTTCTCTGTACGCAGCCTGACCTGGGAAATTACAAGCGGCTGCATAAATGTACATATTTACAAAGATATTATATCGCAGACCAACGCATGTTGCAACTGCCTGTGTTTGCATTGTGGAGAAAAATAATTAAGTTGTATTATTTTAATTCTTCAAAATTTTTACTTGCACTATAAATTCAGTTCAGTCTTAATGTAGTTTTTTAGTGAATATCAAATGTACAGTATGCCTGACAAATCTATTGCTTACCATTGTGATAAGCCTGAAATTATTACATTTTGTGGAGCGTGGTGGCCTTCATCTACAAAAGGCTTGACAGATGGTTTTAATTAGCATGACTTATTGTTGAATTCACTTGACGTCGCTTCCATAAACTTCAGGCGCAAGTGGAGGCAGCTGTGAAGCAGCTGTTGTCGCTGAAGGAACAGTACAAGGCGACCACGGGGCACGATTACAAACCCGCCAGCACCGGGGATGCCAAGAACGGCGCCAGGAAGCAGGAGCCCAAGAAGCAGGAGCCCAAGAAGCAGGAGCCCAAGAAGCAGGAGCCCAAGAAGCAGGAGCCCAAGAAGGAGGTGTTACCCAAAGGTGCGGGCGCTAGCAAGGACAGCAAGCCAAAGGAGCAAGACAAAGGCTCAAGCAGCAGCGATGGCCCCAAGAAACAAACCAGGTGAGTGTGTTTGCTTGGGCGGTGGCGTAGCGGTTAGTGCACTGCACTACTGAACCTGGCAACCCGGATTCGATTTCCCCGCTCACGGCCAACGCCAGTGACGACTATTTGAACCGGTCTCTGGGCTTTCCTTAGGTCGACTCAGCCTCAAATGAGTACCTGGTGCGGTGTGTAAACATGGCCACTATAGAGACAAAGACGGCCGGACGTGGTGCTGGCCACCCACCCTCTTGTGTGCCGTGCCGGCCTTCATAGGTGCTCGCTAACAGCACTTACCCCAACAGTCTGTTAAAGCTATACTGGGCGATCTTTGTTTTGTTTGATCATAGATTATTATTTTTTAGGAATTGTATTTGTTCACCAATTCCATCCAGTTTTTGGGATTTAATGGGCATTATATGAGGGATGTGGTGGGGAAACGTGATAACCCACAGATATGTTTTAAGATAACTCGTGCCAGCTCCATTGGAACCCTTTCCAATCCTCTTGTTATTGAATCATCTCCCGACAGGTGACTGCTCAATTGAGTTAACAATTTATCCGCCACTTAATCTGTAGTCTTGCAACAAAAACCCTGCTTTATGGACCATTACATTTGGTGTCTTATAACGTTTTTCAAAGGCACCCCTCAAATGTTAATTTTGTTTTGACATTGGTCAATTTTTGGGCACATCTGTGCATTTGTGTGTGCGTGTACGTTAGACTGGGCATGGAAGTGAAAAAGTTGGAAAACTTCTCAGAATGGTACTCCCAGGTAAGAATCTGGGACTCATCGCTGTCCTGTGCGTGCAATACACCGCTCAGCTATGGAGTGTTTAGCTCGCCGTTCTGCAAACTCGGTGACGTGTCACGTGATTTCAGCCAGTGAGCAACACCATGGCGTGTCTCGATCACCATTTACATTCAATTTCTCTGGAGACTCATTATCAATGCTGTTACTGACACGTCACGTTTGAAGGTGATCACCAAGTCTGAGCTGGTCGAGTACTACGATGTGAGCGGCTGCTACATCCTGCGGCCCTGGGCCTACTCCATCTGGGAGGCCATCCAGCAGTTCTTCAATGCTGAGATCATGAAGCTGGGTGTAGAGAACTGCTACTTCCCCATGCTGGTATCCCAAGCCGCGCTGGAGAGAGAGAAATCCCACATTGCAGACTTCGCTCCCGAGGTGAGTCATCTAAAACGTAAGCTCGTTTCTAGTTACCGTGCTGCGATGTACGATGCGGTTTAATTTGGGGTTCATTTTTGATACGTTTCTTTCAGCAATGTGTTGTTCTTCGGGGTTCGTGCTCTGGAGGGGATACCGTTTAGATAATTTTGCTGCTATAAATTTCCAAATGATGAGCAATTTTGTTGCGCTATCATATCTGACCAGGTCGCTTCTGAAAAAAGAACTAACAGCTCAGGGTGGGCTTGACCTAGTGAAATAAAACTTAGTTTAGTTTTAGTTTCTTCATTTTCGCGATTTGATTATATTTCCTATTACTTTGCACTCCTTTCATTGTTTTGTATTGTTGTAACTTTCTGACCTGCCTCGACTGTGTGAAAGAGCTGCATAGCTCCTTGAATTTCTCCTGGATCAGTAAAGACTGATTCACCGTGGGAAGTGCAGCAGCACGTAGCTCGTCCTCTGGTACAGACTCAAGTGTTCTCTCGGTGATTATTAGAAAATTACAGGAACTAATAAGAATACCTTGAATTTCGATTTAAAGATTTCGTGACTGCAAGGATTCATCTTCTTTGGTTCTTTCGGTAATGTCACGTAGAATGTCAAGGTGCCTCACTTCTCTCAACCAGCTTAAAAGACGCTTCGAATCTTAGCAGCGTTCACTGTAGCTCTGTCGTCCCGACAGGTCTGTTCCTTTCACCTGAAGAAGGCCACTTGTGTTGTGGCCGAAACGTCGTGAGAATTTAATTGTTTTATTTTATTATTTTATTCTCATTCTACGTGACTTTACCGAAAGAACCAAAGAAGAAGAATACCTTAAAATGTATTCCCCTGTTTTATAACCGTTTAATTTATTTGTTACTTCAGGTTGCATGGGTCACCAGATCAGGAAAAACGGATCTGGCAGAACCTGTAGCAATCCGTCCAACCAGCGAGACAGGTCTGTCTTTTGTCATCAAACCCTCCAACCTTACTGCATATCAAATAAAATGCATCCACTGGTCACATAACCATTAGTCTTGAAAATGTTTTGGCCGAGTGATAGGCTTCTAACTTTGCATCAATTCATTAATTAAAATAGATTATTGTGGTCATGATACTTTCAATGATTTCTGCACGTGGTTAGCAGACTGTACTATGAACACGACAATCTGAGTTTTTATTCCCAACCGTGGCTAACATTTGTGGCGAGTAATATCTGAACCGGAGTTGGGTCCCCATTCACTGACCCTCACTGATCAGCTTGATTAAATATGGCCAAACACAGCAAGGGGGAGGCTATCGTCCAGCAGTTAATTGACAAGAACTTTACATTATTATTCTTGTTGCATGGAATTGGTTCCGGTTATCCCTGTAGGTACGTGAGGTACTAGATTAAGGGCAATAAAACAAATCTTGAATCTTGACACCATATCTCGTGACAAATCATCTTATTGTAAGTGGATGGCAAATCATCGCACACTGATTGAGCAGCAATAGTTAAAAATCACTAAAGGTAATGGGATCACTTGGTGTTAAGCACAGACGCCGTCGTTAGTGCACCGCTGCTTGTCAGCTGTGCATGTGACCTGCGTGCGTCAATCCTGATGTAATCGTGTTGGTCGGTAATTCCAGCACGCGTTCTTTCTTTTGGCAGTGATGTACCCCGCGTTTGCGAAGTGGGTGCAGTCGCACCGGGATCTGCCCATCAAGCTGAACCAGTGGTGCAGTGTGGTGGTGAGTCTGCCCTCTCTACCGAGCAGTTAACTTGCTCAAACTCTCGAGACCTCTACCCATCTCAAAGCTTGGTTCTCGACAAACAACATTGTGAAATCACTGTGGCGTCATAAAAAATATCCTGAGATTTAAGGTTAAAAGGCTCCGTTGTTTCAGTTTTCCCTGAGATTATTGAATATTTGATTCTAATTCTTATTGTATTTAAAATGTGGTCTTTTTAACTCAAAACACTTGGGTATCTCCCATGACGTGCTGCCAGTAAGCCTTCACCAAAGTGTCTTGAAATGCACCCAACCTGGCAGAGGCACAACAGTGATGCCACCCACCAATTAGTGGCGGATGGCAGTTGATGTTTTTTGTTGTTTCTGTGCATGTGTGTGTGCATCATTAGCGTTGGGAGTTCAAGCACCCACAGCCTTTCCTGCGCACGCGCGAGTTCCTGTGGCAGGAGGGCCACACGGCATACGCCAATGCAAAAGACGCCAAAATTGAGGTTTCTCCTGCACTTCCACCACCAACAAACTATTTTCTTTTTATGATCAGGTTAGGCCCCCACTAAGCTATATAGGTCTTTTTCAGAAGCGATCTGGCCACAAATGATAGCTCAACGAAGTGACTTATCATGTGGAAATGTTTAATCGCAATTTAATTTTAAACGTGTGTTTTTAATTGTGGAGGGAAAAAAATCCACGCCACCACACTGGTGGGGGGAAGGCAAAGAGCAGCTTTTGATACAAGTGTAATGACAGGGTGACACCTGCTGGCCTGGAAAGGGAATCACGGGTACGGGCATGGTTAAATACCAACCAATCAGAGAAGGAGGTGTATCTGGGGCAAAGGTAACAGGTGGGGTTAGCCGAGATACTCCGGGAACCTGCTGGAAGGTTCCACGAGAGGGTGCGGCCGGAGGCGGGGCCTAGCCACGCCTGGGGGGATATAAGGGGGAGCGGAGCCAGGGCTCGGGGAGGGGGAGGATCGCCGGGTAGGAAGGGGAGGAGGGGGAGAAGGAATGACCGGGCAAAGATGTCAGGGATTAGACGGTGATGATGATGAGAGGGAAGGGAAGAGAGAAAGGAACGTTCAGAAGTGAGCTGCATGGAGAAGCATATTCTGTTTTCACAGGGGGCGGGGAGAGGGGGGGGGTTTCAGATGATAGACTTTTATTAGATTTTACTTAATTCAGCAGGAAGGGCCCAGAGTGAGGGTGGTCACAAAGAGGTCATGCGATTCACGGGAGATTTCAGCTGATTTAGATATATCGATGTGGGGTGTTGATCCAATTTAGAAATGTATAATTTATTTGTGTTATTTTTTTATATCCTTCATATTGATTTTCATTGTCTCATTTGCGCAGCGTCGTTCACCTCAATAGATAAAATGTAACCATTGCACATCATTTTCAGAAATTTAAAATGAGTTACATGTATTCTTATACCCTCAATTCAGTCCGTGTACTATTAACGTAACGTTTAACTAATTAAATTGTGTATTTTCCTAGCACGCACGTGCAATACAGTGCTCACAGCATCGGAGCACGGTTGAGCGTGTTTTCCGTACGAGCGCGCCACACGTGCCCCTCACGATGCTGCGTTTGCATCTCCCCGGCAGGTGCGTCAGATCCTCGACTTGTACGCAGACGTCTATGAGAAGCTGCTGGCCATTCCGGTCGTGCGGGGACAGAAAACCGAGAAGGAGAAGTTTGCTGGAGCCGATTACACGACCACCGTGGAAGCCTTCATCTCTGCCAGCGGCCGTGCCATCCAGGCAAGCGGGCAGGGTGACGAGCGGCCGTTTAACGCGCGTGACACCCGCGCAAACGGGCCTGGTGCCGTCCACGTGCCAGCATCAGGTTTTATCTTGACTCCTGTAGAATTGTCAAGAGTGTGTGAACACCCGCCCCCACCCACCATCGTGGTACAAATTTTGTTATTGTGATTTGACTTCCCCTGTGCAAAAATGACCGCTCCCAGATTCGGAATATATTGTTTGAACCCCTGGGTACAAATACAAATTGCAAGAATATCAATATGACTCCCTGCCCCCCCGCAGGCTGAGCATACTTTATACGGTTAGGATTAGAGTTTGGTGGTTATGGTTATGGTTTTTGCCCAATGTTTCATATAACCACGTACAAATTTGCTTTGGTTTGTCTTAAGGTACAAGGCAAATTGACTATAACATAATTACAGCTCTGAGTAAATAAAAATGGTCTAAACTGGCTTGGGGGGGTGGGGGGGGCGGTCGTGGTTCACATAATGTATTTTATGTTGATCCTGGGGTGAGAATTTTGTGGGAGTCGAAACACCATCTCACACCGGCTCCTGGAGCTGCCCAGCACCCATCCCCCAACACGGGCGTCTGGCTGATTGCGTTCGTGTCATCCAGGGCGCCACGTCGCACCACCTCGGCACGAACTTCTCGCGGATGTTCGAGGTCGAGTTTGAAGACCCAGAGCGTCCCGGGGAGAAGGCTTTTGCGTTCCAGAACTCGTGGGGCCTCACGACGAGAACCATTGGCGTGATGACAATGGTTCACGGGGACGACAAGGGCCTGGTGGTGCCCCCTCGCGTGGCCTGCTTGCAGGTACCATCACAGGGAGTGGCGAGTGACCCGGGGTTAATTATAAATTAATGCAGCAACATTGCTGGCTGATGCTACAATTACATTGTGATTTCCATTCATTTATGAGTGACACAATTACAGTACATCCTCTACACTGCCCCATCCAGTTTTCCATAGGATAAAAACTGAATGAATTGTCACGATTTGAGGTTACGATCCTATGAACATGATTATTCTTCTTCTTTGGTTCTTTCGGTAAAGTCACGTAGAATGAGAATAAAATAATAAATTGATAAAATAATGATTATTCTTGTCCAGTTTTTATGATCTCGTTTGTATTTATAATTTTTTGACCCGTTTGTACTATTTTTCAAATTGTAAAAGCATTGAATTGACATGAATCACAAATTATGTATTCTTCTGACTTGCGCAGTTCGATGCATATATTGTATGAGCCTAAGTATTTTTTTGTTAATTTTAGAGATGTAGCCGGGGGGGGGTGGACACAGGGGATGATCAGACGAGTCCTCTAGTGCAATGGATGGGATGAAGTCACTTTGTCCACGGGGTTCCTTGCGACCTCGCCGCACAGGTGGTGATCATCTCGTGCGGCGTCACAGTAAACCTGGCCGAGGGGGAGCGGAAGGCTCTGTACGAGAAGTGCGAGGAGTACCTGCGCAGGCTGCGGGACGCTGGCGTGCGAGCCCGTGCTGACACGCGTGACAACTACTCGCCGGGCTGGAAATTCAACCACTGGGAGCTGAAGGTGCCGTGCTTTCCTCCCAGCCCCCACGCCCTTCACCTCTATACACTGTTAAAGTGTTTTTGAATATATATTTTTTTCCCAAACGTTGCCCACTATCGTAATATCGGTGTCATGTCACGAGACAAAAAGGTAATTTTGAGATTTCACAAAGCACGGCAACAATCCATGTTAAGAAAATGCCCCAAGGAAGCGGATACCACTGAAATACATCTGAGAATCCCGTCCTGTGACTTCTGGTCCACACAGGAAAGGGGGTAGCACTTTATCACTGACCCTGCTGTTTGCCGCATGACGATCGGCTTAATATTTTTCTGAGAGACAGACTTTAGTCAATGCAGAACCAGATTTAATATGATAGTTTTTATTTGTGCAGTCATTGGTGGTTGAGTCCATCAATACAGGACACTGAGGACGCCAGTATAATCAGAGGCAGCTGCTTGGATTCGATGCCAGGATGTCAGCAGTGCCGCTCGCCTATCTCACCTCTTGAGCCACCAGGCCACCTCCTATCCATTTCTTTAACGTCACTTGGCTCCACCCCGTTCAGTGGCGCTGATGGGTGATGTCGACGTTGCCGCGATGCTGCACACAGGGCGTGCCGGTGCGCGTGGAGCTGGGCCCGCGTGACGTGCGCAACTGCGAGTTTGTGGCGGTGCGGAGGGACTCGGGCGAGAAGCTGGTGCGCAAGGAGGAGCAGGCCGTGGACTTCATCAAGGAGCTGCTCGAAAACATCCAGAGCAGCCTCTACGCCAAGTACGTGCCCACCTTTAGCGACGCCCAAAAGCGGCATCTCTCAACTGCCCAGTCCTTGCCACCCATCCCACGGCGGTCCACTTTGCCATCATTGTCAACCTTTAAAATGCATACATTAACGAAGCCACTGCACACTGCATGCACCGGATGGTTGGTAATCATGAAAAGCTGTACGGTGGGGGTTGTGAAGTCTGGAGTTGAAAAACACTGACCTCGAGACTGTTAGCTTTATACTATTAGCTTTACACTGACTGTTAGCTTGACACTATTAGCTTTATACCGACTGTCAACTTTATACTATTAACGTCACATTGACAATTATCTTTAAATTGACTATTAGCTGTACACTGACTCTCATTATGCAAACACATTTGGTGTGGTCGTTCCTCTGCTCTCTCCTTGACCCAGTACTTGGAGGATTATAGCTGAGAAGCGAAGTTATCGGTGTTTATCTGAGTGACAAGGGGTTACAGTTTTCCCACTGCTGTGACTCTGTGGTTGCTTGTTTACTCTTCAACAGATTTTACTTCCCCAGTTGCTTGTCCTTATATCGAAAACGCCCTTCAACTGTTTTCGTTGTGTTAGTAGTGAATCGCGCACTATTTTAACTAACCCAGCGACTTGAGTTCAATTCCTGTCCATGGCTCTTATCATTGGTGAGTGATATCAGAAACTTGTTGTGGGTCTCCCCCAGTCCGTTTGGCCTAAATTAGTACCTGGTGTGGTGTGTAAAACATCAGCACTGAGCAGACAAAGGCAATCTCGAGTGGTGGTAGACGCACCACCCCCTCGTGCACCATTCTGGCCTAATTAGGTACTCGTTATTAGCTCTTGCCCCATCAGTCCATAAAGGCCACATGAGGGATATTTGTGCAAGGCATGCATACCTCCACCGGCTGAACTGCAGCTATACGTGACGTGGTTCCATACATACCTGCCAAGCTCCTTCTCGTGTTACGGCATCAGAAATAAACAAATGCTCACAGTAAACATTTAAGGAAGTCAACATGAGATACTTGAACGAGGAGGTGAAGTGGTGGCGCATTAACTAGCTCACTGTGCTCCGGACCCAGCGACTGAAGTTCAACTCCCGGCCACCGCTAAGTGATGTCTGACCCAGTCCTAAATCCCCCTTCACTAATCACACTAAACAGCATGGTGAAGTATGGTTAATGAACACCATAACTGCCATGGTGTGGGCAGACCTTCATCCAGCTGTGGATTGATGAAACGCTGTCAATTATTATCAATAGAATGACACCTGGGAGCTCGGAACGTGGGGAACCGGAGTTTCAGAACTGCCGCCGCCCTAACGTGGGGTCGCTGGCGTTTAGTTGGACTCGTTTACGATAGATGACGGCCGTGTGCTGTGGTCGGCGCGCAGGGCGAGCACGGACCTGCACAGTCACATGGTGGTGGCCGACAGCATGGCGGAGCTGCAGAAGGCCATCGACCAGGGCAAGGTAAGGTCGTCTTGGGTTTGGTCATCGTCCCCTCCACCTGTTTTGCGCACCTTGTGTTCTCGCTAGCATCACAGATGGTCTCGACGGCAGTGGCCCAGCAGCAGCGCTAGGCATTGTATTCGCGCTGCTGCGTGGTGGCCACGAAGTGCTGATTGTCACCCCCCTCGTACGTGCGGTGGGCTATTCTCCGGATTCTCGAGTGAAGCCAAATGGTCATGAATGGGATTTCCCAAACATCCCGATCGAAATGTGAAAAGAGTTGGGACTCGGTAAGGCTCTCCTGGCTAAATAATTAACAGATATATTACAATTATTGCAATGTACAGTGTGAAAAGTTGTGCGATAATTGCAGGTGTGTTGAAGTGTGCAGCTTACCCTAAAATGCTTGAACATTGTTACGTGTTGCTTAAACTGGCAAGCATATAATTAAAAAAAAATGAATTCGTTTTAATAGTATTGTGAAATTATGCTTAAAATTTGTTTGAGAAAATGAGCTCAGATTGACTTGTATAATGGCAGGCATGTTTACAGTAAACCGTTGTCTAATGTAGCATGACGAATGTGTGCTGTTAAAACAACTGGCTAATGCATTTGACATTTACTCACGCCTACAACAGCACACTTGTGAATAGCAAAGTGACCGACCAAATGTGAACGAAGAGAAAGAGACCGAGAAGCTGCTCACCAACAGAGATGGACCACCCATTTCTTGGGCTGGATATCGGGTCACCGAATGCTCTAGGCACAGCCTAACCGTTTAGCTGCCAGTGCCATACGTGCGAGACCCCTCAGTGACCCCGCGCATGCACATCCCTCTCTCTACCTATGCAGGTGGCGCAGGTTCCTTTCTGCTTGGAAATGGATTGCGAGGACGAGATCAAGAAGATCACCGCCAGGTGCGTTGTGTGCCACACGCGGCAGCCTGTCCCGAAGGCTCAGGAATGTATCTTTCATTGCGTCGCCATGTACCAGGATAATTGCCATGTACCAGGATAATTGCCATGTACCAGGATAATTGCCATGTACCAGAATAATTGCCATGTACCAGGATAATTGCCATGTACCAGGATAATGGCCATGTACCAGGATAATTGCCATGTACCAGGATAATGGCCATCTACCAGGATAATTGCCATGTACCAGGATAATTGCCATGTACCAGGATAATTGTCATGTACCAGGATAATTGCCATGTACCAGGATAATGGCCTTGTACCAGGATAATTGCCATGTACCAGGATAATTGCCATGTACCAGGATAATGGCCATGTACCAGGATAATTGCCATGTACCAGGATAATTGCCTTGTACCAGGATAATGGCCTTGTACCAGGATAATTGCCATGTACCAGGATAATTGCCATGTACCAGGATAATGGCCATGTACCAGGATAATTGCCATGTACCAGGATAATTGCCTTGTACCAGGATAATGGCCACGTACCAGGATAATTGCCATGTACCAGGATAATTGCCTTGTTTAAATAATCACGGCGTGGGCTGAGCATGTTGTGCGGACCCGCGTGGACGCTGCTGAGCTTCTACCTGCATATGGTCAAGCGCGTTTAGATAACGTGCCGTTTATGCCGGCTTAACACACACCCAGCAAGTTAAATATTCGTAAATATACAGCATCCACTTAAGCCCCGACATGTTGCATTCCAAAGACAACATACACGCTCAACAAAGTGGCTGTAGGTTGTTGTTTTTTTAGTGGACCCTGGAATATATTCAGCTGCAAATAACACATGTGATGGTTAGGTTTAGCTATTTTGCATGTGACCAAGAAATAGGGTCTTTTCACGGCGACTTGTTACAATGAAAGGTGCGTGTTTGCGTACGCGCGAGCATGGTGGCCGGCAGCACGGGTATGTGGTGGCATTTGTAATTCTTTAAGCTCTTTCACAATGGTTCCATTTGCCTTGAAGTCTTAGCCAGCAAGGACTGGACACAAAACTGTTGTCTTTTTTTTTTAAATCTAGAAACTTAAACAAACTAATCTACGAAACTAAAACTTTTTATTGTAGTTCTTTTTCAGAAGCAACCTGGTCACAAATGATAGCTCTAAGAAGTGGCTTATCATGTGGATGTTTATCGAAGCCAAATGCTCCAAACACATGTTTCGAAATATGGCGGGAAAAACCGGAGGACCCGGACTAAAAATCCACACGACCACGGGGAGAACATACAAACTCCAAATATACAGGCGTCAGAGTCAGGATCGAACTCGCAACGTCCTGCATACCCTGCGAGGGAGTTAACATTTTGCCACCGTGGCACCCCAACAACTTATATCCACATTCCACGACTGTCATAAAAGGAATACAAATGTATATTGTTTATTTTTTTATCAGTTTCAACGAGTAGGTTTTAGTGTTGACTATTTACAACAGATGAATCTTTGGATCCAATATTTCCAATCTCAAATGACTTTTTATTAAATTGGGCACTGAGTGGTGCTGGGTTTACAGCTTTGGAGAAGCAGAGTGCCATTGTGTGGCTTAAGATCCACGCCTGCTCGTTCTGTAATGGACAGGCTGTCAACGCATGGAGTTTCTCCACGCATTGCAGTTTCTTCCTACACGCAAATGCTCAAAAGGAGGAATTGGTAAATTGTCGTGAATACATCATCGGCATAAGCCCTGATATGTTGCCCATTCAATTGCAATATACGCGCTGTATAAAGTGGGTCGTAAGTTTTTTGCAGTGGACCCTGTAAAACCTTTTATCTAGTTTTAATAAAATGTGTCGTATTTATATTAGGTGTGACTATTTGTTGTGGTCAAGGAAGTGGGTCTATTCTTAGCTGGGTCTCTCAGGGGTCATCATCGAGCCTGACACCACTGAGACGCAGGTGTTGTATCAAAGCAGCTGCCTGTCAAACCAGTTTCCAAGCGTAGTGAGTTGATTTTATCAGCCTGGTCATCAGTAATTGTACATAAACAATGACATGAAATATAATTTTCACTTAATTTGGAAAAATTGCAGCTCAAATGACGACCCCCCCCTCCCCCCCGTAACCAACACGGCATGGGCAGGCCTTAATCTCGTGCTGATTTGACAAGGGGCTGTGAATTAAGTAACATTGGAATGCGATTTGAAGCCTCGTTGAATGTATCTGTGGCGGTTGTGCGTCTTCACAGGGATGCAGACGTGGAGCCTGGGGCCCCGTCCATGGGAGCCAAGAGTTTGTGCATCCCCTTCAACCCTCTCAAGAAGATGGATGATGCCTCCAAACCACCGTGCGTCGGCTGCAACAAGCCGGCCAAAGCCTACACTCTGTTTGGCCGCAGCTATTAGTTACGATGAGGAGTCTGTAGCGCGTGCGTGTGTGTGTGTGTGTCTGCGCCGTGCGGGTCTGTCCATGAGGCATGTGACGATGTATCGATTCACGACGATTCGCACGCCTGCGATACATTAAATGGCGTGCCAGCAAAGAGAGTCGCGGGTTTATGCAAACGATGTTATGCTCATGTTACATTTGGGATTATGGAGCAGATGCAACTCTATAAACGGGGAGCTAGAAAACAATACTTGCAAGATGGAAAAAATGAAAGGAAAAAGCATCCACTCTTGAATTGACTTGCAGCCCCTAAATCGTGGCATTGCTGGGCCAGGCGAATCGTTGGCATGCTCTACTGGTGTCCACACAGTGCCCATTTGTTAGCGCCGTCTGAGGTTAGACCTGCCTTGGGAGATGCCCACAGTGCCGTTGCCACGCGTCAGCGAGAGCGTCTCTTTCAAAGTTTGCAATGAGAAATACGTCCGACTTATTTACACAACGCCTCGGAGTTTATGGGAAATCCAGACGACGGTTGTGCAAATTGAGCCAGACCGGCGCTCGTAGACGAGCGCCGGTCTGGCTTGGAGACGAATGTTTTTGTTTTTCCGAAAGTCTTGGGATTTGAAACTCCGTCAAGATGTTGCACAACTGATAGCCACGCTGCGTGCGGCCCGTGTGTTTATGTCAAGGGCGTTTTTTTAAACATTGGCTCATCTCCCAGAGCCCACTTCTGGAGGTCGGCTCACATCCTCCAGACTCGTTTTCTGGACACTTTTTTATGGTGGATCAAGCATGTGCCAGATATTTTTCTAACAAAACCATTTTAGTGGCTGAAGACCGAAAATAATGATTACCATAATAAAGAAATGCATGTTGATAATTGTAATAAACTTTAGAAAGCACTGCAGTCTTGCCGTGTCGGGCTGGTGGGCATGTGTGACAACATACGGTTTTTACGATGGATTCTACCAATTCACCATATTTACATCCAAGCTAGAATTTGTAACAAACAAAACACGTTTACAGTAGATGTGTGTCTGCCTATATATGTGTGAAGGGCACAATGATGCTGAGCGATGGTGGTGCACGTCTGCAATCCGGCACTTGAGGCGAGGGTTTGGTGGATCGTGCGCAAATGTTGTGAACCTTCGTTCCCATGGACATCGATGTTGCCGTACCATGGCTCGCCACGGGAAGGCAGTACAGGAAATAGGTGGACTCCACCTCTCCCGTCTGTATGGCGTGGAGTGTGTTACCACTTCGCACACGCGGGGTTTCCTTCGGGTGGTCCGGTTACTTTCCGTAAAACATTTTTTATACAGGGGCCCGTACATCTTGAGCAATTGTTGGTGCCCGTTCACCGCGTGGCTGCCTTCCCAATTACCTGTGGGTCCTCGCGCCTTTGAGTCGTTCTCTCTTCGAGAATGAGCGAATACGGTGTGCTCTACAAGTCGAGATGAGTAACTATGATTTGAATGTGACTCCAAATAGATTAACACAGCTATTTCAATGCTAAATTCCCCCCACCCCCCATCCTCCGTTCCGAACATAGATGGACTCGTCCGTCTGAACAAAGCCTGTCGCTTTCCGTAGTGCTAATCTCCCAGTTACATGCTAATTTCTGACTTTAACATCCTGCTAATCCAACACATTAACACAGCTATTTCAATGCTAATTTCTTCTGTTGGTATGTAAATTCCTTCGTCAAGGCGCTCTGCTCCTCCCACCCAGCTTAGAAGACGCTGCCAGCTTTTCAGTGTTCACTAAAGCGCTGTCTTCCCGACAGTTCTGTTTCTTCACCTGAGGAAGGCTACTTGTGTTGTGGCCGAAACGTCGTGAGAATTTTATTTTATTATGTTTTATTTTTATTTAATTTCCGTTCTACGTGACTTTACCGAAAGAACCAAGAAGATTGTGAGTGAGTTATGCGATGACGACAGGCAGAGATAAAGGGAGTCTGTGCGTCTGTTTTAAAGATGCATTTTTGGTTTAGCTGTGAGCAACAAAATGATTGAAACCTTGGACAGTCTTTGCTTTGTAACGGCAAAGATGAAATAGCGAATGGAACAAGTGTTGGTACAACACTTGTTAACAATATGCTGCCAAGATAGTTTTAGATGTAAGGTAAATAAAGTGTGCGAGTTTATACTCTTGCATACATTTATAGCAAATTTGACATAATTGGGTAACGGGATAAAAAAGTTACTTTTTTTTTGGAAATTCCTGCCTCAGACATTGTTGATGATATTTCTAAGCAGGTAATGGCCCATTGGAAAGCTGTTGACCGTTGGGCTCAGGATAAGTGTGAGAAAAACAGAGTCGTGTCCAGCGAATTCACTCAACAATTGGAGATATAGCGCAGAATATGTCGATCGATTAAACGTGGACCTGAATCAAAATGATAATATACAGGTGGGCACGAGCGGGTTGTCGTGATTTAACATACGGAAATTAGAAACATTGACTCTTAAGAAAAGTGTGCTTTGGCAGGAGACGTCACTGGAATACGCGATGGCCGGTGGTTTAGTATCACGACATTGGCAATCAAAGGAGGCGCAACGCGCCAAAGAAGACGTCCACCGCGAAAATTGAGCGATGAAGTCGGCCAGTGTGCATGCGCTGGGTGGATCTTTGCATCAATAGCCTGAGACAAAGGCACGGTTCGGGAGGGGGGCGGAGTGCCTGCAGCAAGCAGTGGGTAGAACGTGGCTGATGATTATGAAAGCTTGTGGCTGATCATTCTCTATTCGCTGCTGTTCAAAGCCCGCCCGTGCCGATGCCAGATACAGTACGTGAGGCACGCCCGTGCAGCTGGGGTCCACATGTTGCCTGGCTGGGTTTCATGGCTCCACCTCTTGGGCCACGTCCTCGTGTGAGGGCGCAGCTGGGCTGCCACCCAGTCCCCGAGGGCCTAGACTGGTAATAGTGGTAATGCTGCAATGACATCACCCTGCACCATCGGGAAGGGGGGGGGAAACCCAAATGTTTATCTTTGCACGAAAGTTATGCAGAAACACTGAATGTGCAATGAAACCAACTTCCCATCCCCTTCAAACTCGCGAGGTGAGAATAGGATCAATGATATGAGAATGGGGAAACTGATCCCTGTGGGTTGGTGAAGGGAGATGATGTTTTGCCTCTCGCTAAGAACCTGGCTGGTGCATGGGTGCCATCTGTCCTCGACTTTAGCGACTCGGGATGCTGGGCTCTATGAGGTTCCCACGCCTCTTTGCCACAGGGTAGGTTTTCGGTGACAATACAGAAGTACATCCAAATCTATCAAATGTATTCGCATCCCTCGTGTCGGTCCATTGCCACATGCAGGGGTGGGGGTGTTGCAGAAATGTTAAGCGATTAAAAGAGGGCCCTACATATACAAAATAACAAAGTGTTTGCTCTGGTGAATGACTAAAATCCGAATGGTCAGGCTACGGGCCGAGCGGTTGTCCGTCCGCCGCTTATTGCAGAGGTACGGGGTTCTAAATCAGCGACTGCCACTGGCTGTGGATATAATAATCGTATAACGTGCTGCTCGTTTCACAGTGCACGTGAAAGATCCAGAAACGTGATTTGAAAATGTAAAAATAAACTGAAACTTTTTATTTTATTAGGTAAGGCCCACAGCTATGTCGCTCTTTTTTAAGACGCCATCTGGCTACACATGATAGCCCAATGAAGTGGCTTATCACGTGGACATTTATAGCAGCCAATTACTCTACACGCGTGTTTTTAAATGTGGAGGGAAAAACACGGAGGGCCCGGAGAAAAATCCACGCAGCCACGGCGAGAGAGACACACCAACTCCAAATATACAACAGGGGTCGGGGTCAGGATCTAACCCACGACCTCCTGCATACCAGGCGAGGCAGTTAACATCTCGCCACCGCGGTGCCCACGAAGGCCATTGTACGCCGAATTGGACAAATAACACGTACATTTCTCAATTTTTACATTTCTCAATGTTATTTCACCACTCATAGCCCCTCTATTGAGAACACTGGCGGGACCCTCCTGAAAGGAGAGTCAACGAGGATCAGATTGAAGCTTTTCTGCCTAAATGCGGGTACAATAATAGACACAGTAGTTTCAAGAATTAATTGATGAACTGTCATCTAGCAACCTCGCAGCCAAAGCTGAAATAAAACACATGGGTTTCCCAGGCAATGTCCCAGCTAAGGGTAAACAAGACTCAGCCCTGCTAACCTCAGGGTGAATGGTCGCAGGTACAACTTCTTACACAGGTAAAACAACTTCTTACACAGGTAAAAAGGTCGTGAATCCGTCCAACCCTTGTCCCCACGCAGCGCTACCCTCGTGCCCCTGCTGCGCGCACACTCCGCCCTCCGCCTTGCACAACTCGGAATCCGATGGGCGATAAAGCTCTTATACAGATGTAAGCAAATCACGAAGAAAACCTTTTATTTTACCGGTAAAGCCAGAATCTACCTGGCCACATGATAGCTCAACGAAGTGGCTTATCACTCTACCCCCCCCCCCCCCCCCCAACTCACGCCGCCTCCCAAATCAACTCGGATTTAGCCGAGTGGCCTGAAGATGAAGACCAAATAAGCGACCTGCAGCTAAAACGGGGCCCAAAAACCCGCGACTCTGAACACGCGACGGAGACTTTAACAATCGGTCCAGCTCCGCGCGTAGCGGAGTGAGCGATTCGGCCATGAAACTTCCCTTCTTGAATTAAGGACACACGAAGCGTAGAATTAAATAAGCGCAGGCAGGGCAGCAATCATCGTGGTCCGCAGACGGGATCGCAGGCAAACTCCCAACAAGGCTATTTTCGTTTGTTTCACCTTTGGCGTCAAACCTCTGCAACAAAACGAACGTGAATAGATTAGATAAGTTAATCTCAAATCCAAACTTCACTCGGAGCGAACAGAATTTTCCATAAGAGGCTTTCTTTGGGTTAGATCGCACAAAATAATTTCACACTTAATAGTGGGAAATGAATCATTGCTGTATGAGGGCCTCCCCACACCGTGTTGGTCGTCGGGGTTGTTTGACCATACTTCACCACGCTGGTCGGTGCCCGTTGGTGAAGGCGGGGAAGGTAGACGCGGGAGGATATAGAAGTCCACTACAACAATGGGTACTCCTGCACTACCCTTTGCCGCTCGCAAACGTAGCCCCGAAGTAGCCTATAACACCTATTACGCACGTTGGTTTCCCATACAAACACTATCCGTGCTCAAATCTGTTCTGCTTTTGAGATGTGACTAATTCGGCCGTATTGTGGGTGATTTGGTCAGAATTTTCCATTGACTTTGGGCCCTAAGTGTAAAGTGTAATGTCCGAACATTCCCTCCCTGGTCTCTTTTTCCACATTGGAACAGCACACGCACGTGCTGTGTGCGCCGTGCATGTGTAACGAGCAGTGGGGTCCAACGCGGTGAGATGCGATACTCGCTCAGGGCAATTTTTGGTGACGAAGTCCCTCGCCCCAGCCCAGTATCCCCATCGAAATGTAAATCTTGAGAGCCAAAAACCGTGCTTTTTTGTTTGTTACTCCCCGACCTAATCGCAATGACAATAACTTTGGGAGACTTCCAAGAAAAGTTCCGCGTTTGTTGTTGTTTATCTTGACATAATTTTCCATTTCTCAATATCTTGCAATATCGTGACCTCTACAGCGTGGCCTTTTTCATTTAATAACAAACCGCACCCCCCGATTGGAACAGTGCGTCATCGTGCCCTCCACACTCCGCGCACAGCTGATTCGTGCCCAGACTCTCCCCCCGACACGATCTTCCAAAGTGGATCATGGCCGCAGACTGTGAACGTAGTCCAGGACATCTGTTTTGAGTTCCTCCATATTCATCAATACGGTATTAAGTGTGCAGTATCCTCCTTCATAATTCGCGGTTATATTGCTGTCAAGTCAGGGTTTGGGGCGGCCACATCAGATCAGATTCCCTCCCAATCTATCGTCCACCGTTGTCGTTCAAAACGCGAGATCAAATCATTGTTGAGTACGGCGATGAGATTAAGAAAAAACGTTATCCTTCTGCTCGTCTAAATGAACCACATTGTACTCTCATCGCAGCTCAGCCCGGAGATGTTGCCTAACACGACCAGCTCCAGAGGACGCTGTTAAAGGCCCTGATGGTACAATTTCGACGATACCTCGCTGGACTAGAGTATTTGAATAGCTCCTCAGCTTCCCGGTGGTCAAATTGGCACTAAACGTTTGTGCCAACTGCGGTGTTAAAACATTACCACCGGGGAGACAAAGGTGGCCGGGCGTGGTGTTGTTCGGTGCACCATCATCGTTGCTCGCTAACACTGCTTCAGAATCAGAATGCGTATTCATACTTGGAGGAATCTGATGAGCTACAAAGCTATTTTTTCCACAGATGGCCCAACGGTCCGAAAGCGCTAGAAAGAGGTAGAATCTTTTTTCCATGCCTTTGTGTTGCTGGTTTCATTTTGTCGTTGTACGCCTGAACTGTAGATACTGCGCGCGCGCGCGTGTGTGTGTGTATATATAATCACATGAATAGCCGCAGTGTCGGCCAAGCCCCACATTTTTATGAAGCACCACGTGTGAGCTGTCCCCGCTGCAAAACACGCGCGGGCTATCAGCTGCTTGCCCTGCACGGGATGCGACGCAGCTGAGCGAGGAGGCGTGCGGCGCTCGGTGGTGGTGGTTGCCTCGCTCTCAAAACGTCAACTCGCTCGGCACCACCGAGGGACACCCAAATCGGAATGCCCCCGGTCAATGCAAGCGTCTACGCGCAACGCTCTCCTTACGAGAACGTGTCGCGGTGGTGACCGCCGCTTCTTTCGGTAGCTTTACTTGTGGGTTTAGTTCGCGTTCGGCGATTGCTCGCTGCGGAGTTGTGAAAGCGAGTCTGCAAGAGGCGAGAGTAATCGCCACTCCATCCGTCACTCGGACGCCACAATGCGAAGTGCGGTAAGGAATGTTATCTGTAATACTTGTAACACCTTCCAGAACGAGTTTGAATTGCGGCACCGTATTAAATCATCCCTGTGCGTTATAGCGTAAATTAGAATGTACTGTGATATACGTTATGTAAAATCGTGTATGCCGGTGATCAAATCGTCCGGAATCCAAAACGTCGGAAGCCGAGCAGGTTTCAGACTGGAGGGCGTTTGAATGGGAGACTGCCTTCGGGGTTCCCGGAGTTGGAGGCTTTGCCTGCGAAGTTGGTCAAGAGATGACAGTCCAGCAATGGACTCCTGAATCCATCTGTGCGGAGCCTACGCACTAATCCCATCGTATGCCGTGGTGGGTAACCTCCGGGTTTGGATTTTTAGATTTGATTGATTTCATTTTCATCGGGATCCTCCAGTTCCATTCGCACACGAAGGCAATCACTCGTGAGTGGAATTGGCCAAGAATCGCGACGTAGCGGGCGGGACCCTCCCGAAGCAAAGTCTTGAGACTGAGTGAGGGTGTTCGTGGATCACTTAGGGACATTGGCTGTCGACGGGTATCAGCCGTTAACTGTATCAGGTCTCATAGAGGCAATGTCGGAGCCAGGATTTTCAGGTAGAAGGGGCAACCCCTCCAGCAATTAAAAATTATAGGAGTTGTTAGTAAGTAAGGACTTGTCCCTTGTTTTTTATTCGACGCGTGTGCGGCGATGGCGCGTGTACTGTATACGCAAATGTGCACAATTCTGTGAGTCACTTATAACTGCTTTGCCGTTACTTATTGCCAATTATGGACTCAGTCTATTGTCCTATCATCTCATAAAGTCCCTGGCACGTAATAATATGATACACAGTGGCAGTGGGGGTCGCAAAATGCCGATTTATTACTAATAAACCCCAATGATCCGATCGAAATTAGGGATTTCGATCGGATCATTGGGGGGGGGGGGGGGCACGTGCCACCCCACCCCCACCGGCTCCGCCAATGCATATAGGTATTTTGGATGAGCAGGAGGAGTTATTTGTGTGTGTGTGTGGGGGGAGGGGGGGGGGGGTAGGTGGCTCATGCGATCGGAAATGAATTGACTCCCTCACCTCATGCCCCCCCCCCCCTAGATGGGGTCCGGACCGCTCAGCCTCGCGCGTCTCCTGCTCGCGTTGGTGCTGATTTCACTCCCGCTGCTGTGGCTGCTGCTGCACCGCCTAGGCAACTTCCCCGGAGGCGCCTCTCGTCGTCTCCACCACGGCCACGCCAACGGCGACATCGTCGAGAGCTACGACGACGTCGCCGCTGGACGTCCAAATGCGAGTCCACCTCCCGGCACGACTCGTCCCGCGCGCACGCACACGCTCATCCTCACCACGTTCCGCTCAGGTTCCTCCTTCCTGGGACAGATATTCAACCACCACCCGGACGTGTTCTACCTGCCCGAGCCCGCGTGGCACGTGTGGGACGCGCGGCCCCTCGGCACGGCCGCGGGAATGCTCGAGAGGCAGGCGGAGGTCGCCTCCCTGCTCGGGTCACTCCTCCAGTGCCGCGCGGCGGCCCTCGCGCCGTACCTGAAGCTCCCCGTCAATCGTCCGCAGCCGCTTCCTCGCCAACAGCGTCGGCGTCACGGCGATGCTGTTGACGGGGATAAGGGGGAGGATGGTGAGCAGGCGATGAGGTCTGCCATGCTGTCGCAGCTCTTCCAGTTCTCGGAGAGCCGCGCGCTCTGCGCCCCTCCCGCCTGCAACGCGAGCGCGCGGCCGACGGGACGCGGGACGCGGAGAACGGGCACGGCCTCGGCCACGGCCGGGGGCGAACGAGGCGCACCCCAGGGCAGCGACTGCCTCCGCGCGTGCGGCGGAGAGAGGCTGGAGCGGGGCGTGCGGGAGTCATGCCTGGCGCGCCACCACGCCGTCATCAAGGAGACGCGGCTGATGGAGCTCGCGGCGCTGCGCGCTCTTCTCGAGGAGCCGGCGCTGCGCCTCCGCGTCGTGCACCTCGTGAGGGACCCCAGGGCCGTGCACCTGTCCAGGGGGCGCGCCTTCCACGACCTCGGGGACGACCTGAGCACGCTGAAGATCATCTGCGACGCCAACCACAACATCAGCCGGAGCATGCGAGGCCTCGGAGATATATTTGCTGCTGGTGCCGGGGGTGGTGGTTATGCCGGTGATGGTGGTGGTTCAAGTGACCGCGGTGGTGACGGTGGTGCAGATCCTGGTGGTGGTGGTGGTGGTTACAATGATGTTGGAGGTGGCTCTTTGGATGACGTAGCGTCGACGCTGTTGCGCGACCGCTACGCCCTGGTTCGATACGAGGACCTGGTGCAGGAGCCCGTGGTCGCCCTGCGCCGCCTCTTCAGCTTCGCCGGCATCAGCGCCGATCCGCAGCTCCTCTCGTTGGCTCTGAACATGACGCGCGGCGCCGCAGCGGACGGGCCCGCATTCTCCGTGCGCCCTCGGGACGCGCTCCGCGTGGCCTCCAAGTGGAGGCAGGAAATGTCCTTCGAGAGCGTGTCCAGGGTGCAGGAGGCCTGCTCCTCCATGATGACGAGCTACGGCTACAGGGCGATGGCGTCGGAGAGAGAGACGAGGGAGCTCAAGGTGCCCTCCACCTCACCGCTCGGCGAGGGTCGCGGCTGACCCCACTGCGGGTGAGGACCCTGTCGAGTTATTGATGATTCGGAAAACCCGACCACCGCATTGAACCGCGGGTCCTCTACTCGACGTGCCCCCCATCTCGTCGCACGTGTGTCATCGAAAGCCAAGCAGGGATTTCTGAGCCTGGTTTTTGCACTTGGACTGCTTGGGTATGACATGCGGACGTTATATGATCGGTGGTCTGGATTGCAAGCGCGGTGCGACAAAGCGTTGTGACAGCGATGGATGCGCTCGCTCCTCACCACGGCCTCCTCTGTTTTTACCGCTCCTCCCCGTTCACACGATGCGATTTTACACGCTCGCTGCACGCACCTCGTCATCGCTAAGCAGTGACCCACACGCGACACACATCGAGAGCGGAGTTTTGCTACACATCACGATATATATATAGACACCTCGGTCTGTGTGCGCGCACGCGTGGGTCGCGTGCGAGCGCGTACGAAGGCTGGAACGGCACCACGCGAGGGGGTGGTGTGACCAGCAACACGCCCGGCCGCCTTTGTCTCCCCAGTGGTGATGTTTACACACCGCGCCCTAGGCACTAACTTAATGCCCAGGGACCGGTTCAGAATATTCGCCACTCTTGTTGGTCGTAAATGTAAATTCAAAGTAGCTCACGAACAGCACTTGCCCCCACGGCATGTTCAAGGCTACACGGCGGATCTTTTATCTTTATTTCGTCCCAAGCGCTGCAGAAAGCGCCAGATAAGATCGTCGTATCGCGTAGTTGTGTACGTTTATGACAGCACTTGACCCAACGTGACGTGGACAGGCGGACTCCAAAGATCCTTGGTCTCTTGCTCACGTGGGACACGTGTTTAGCAATCATCAGGCGCGTGCCGCATGCAAACCGCTTGATCCGTGTTGCGATGGGAGGCGGACTGGTGGACGTGGCAGGGTGGTGCACCATGGCTGGCTCGGCTCTCCAGCAATCCCCGGTGGATGTATTATTATTATTATTGACGTATTTTAGATGTATTTGCCAACCTTTGAAACGTTCCTCGAAAGTTACTCAATTGGCCAGCCAGGTAGCGAAGTCGCCCCCTGCCGTCTGACCAATGCCCACCTGCAGACGAGCGCCGCTACAGTCCACGTCTGTGCCGCACAGGGTCAGCTGCCACTGGGTTGGTGGACGGGGGGCGGGGGGGATGGTGTCAGCTGCCATCGGGCGCCACTAAAAATCTCGCGCGCGAGAGGTGCGTTTAAAATATGAAGTAATGATGATGATGGTGGTGGTGGTAATGAGTTACAATGAGGTGGATTTGCAAGACTAAATGTCACACTAGACACGTCTTACCGATGAGCGTGTGTGACGAACGTGATCTTCGTATGGTCAATTGTTGTAATTATATGGGACCTTGGAGTTTCCGACCGGGGTGTTGGATCTTCCCCTCTGCCTGGTTTGGGTGGTGCCCAAATGGGGCCCCCAATTTCCTCACCACCACCACCCCCTCTCCCCCATCACCGTAGCCCGGCGCCTGGGCTCCTCGGTCCCGTGTGCCCCGGGTGCAGTTGCACCGCCTGCGCACTCCGAGAGCTGGTCCGCTATGACCGCTGGGGGTTGTTTTGTACTTAAGAGCACGTTTCACCTCAATCGCTTGCTCCGCCACCTGTAATATTAATTCATCATCATGTCAATAACTGTTTATAATTCAACGCATTATTTGGTGATTCTGCTGCGATGCCTGCGGCGCGCAAGCACAGATCACAAAATAAACTCAACACATTCGTCAGTAACGCTGTAGCCAAAGAAGGACAATATTTATTGTACTAGCTTAAACTAGCCGGCTTCGCCCGGGACTAGGATTCACCACGCCCGGCCGCCTTTGTCCCCCCAGTGGCGATGTTCACACACCGCACCAGTTACTCGTTTGAGGCTGAGTCGACCTAGGGGAGGCCCAGGACCGGTTAAAATAATCGTCACCGGTGGTGGCCGTGAGTGGGAATCGCACTCGGGTCGCCGGGTTCGTAGCGCAGCGCGCTAAACACTACACTACAACTCCCCCTCCACGCACACACAGATACACACACACATAAACACACAGATACACACACAGATACACAGACACACACACAGATACACACACAGATACACACACAGATACACACACACAGATACACACAGACAACAACAACAACAACCGCCATTCGCCACTAAGTGGCGGTGACGTCACCACGACGCTTGTGCCAGGCTATGTGCACCCTGAGGCCACGTGAAGTGTCGAACGCCCGCTGGCAGGAGGTCACGGGGCAGACCCAGGTGCCACGGGTCGACTGACTGAGATGACTGGCTGATGCACCACCTGTGCCCCCTACTGTGCCAACCTGCTGTGCTTTAGCCACCCGGCGCACCGCTCGCTGTTGTGAGCGTCGCTCCTCCGCCCTCCGTTGTTGTTGGAGGGCGACTGCCTCCAACTGCCCAGTAGCATCCTTCACGAGCCTACTCCACAGAGGCCGATCTTGACACCGCTGGTACCAGTCATCGGCAAGTCCACTCAGCTCCACGTCCTCCTGTACCACATCACTCCATCTCCTCTCTAGCCCGTGCCGCGCCCGCCTAGCCCCCCCAATCCGGCCAAACAAAAGCTGTCTCGGCATGCGGTGGCTGGGCATGCGGGCTACATGACCCAGCCATCGCAGCCTTGCCTGCCGGAGGAGCTCACCGATGGGACCCTGCCCAGATCTTTCAAGGATTTGTGAGCTCCTCACACAATCCAGCCTGGTTAAACCCAGGATGGATCGTAGGCAGGTCAGCCTAAATGCTTCCAACCGGCGAAGACGCCCCATCAGGGGGGTCCACGTTTCGCAAGCGTAGAGTAGGGAGGGAATGATCGTGGCCGAGAAGACCTGAAGCTTAGTGCGGAGCGACAGACCAGGTAGCTTCCACACAGCGTTACGCAACCGATGAAAAGATATTGCCGCTCGACTGATTCGGAGTGAGACCTCTGCTGTTAAACTGGAGCCAGTCATAAGCACACTGCCCAGGTATGGGAAACTCTCCACTCTCTCCACAACTGCCCCATCACCGATTGGGAGTTGTGGGGGTGGAGTGTCCGATGGTACAAAATACCCAGGCAGGTGCTTAGTTTTGGTGGGGCTGATGGTAAGGCCCCACCTCTTAGTGGCACGCTCCAGTCTCAGCAGCAGCGTCTCCAACTCCTCCTCTGACTGAGCAGCTATTACCAAGTCATCAGCATACATAACGTGGTTGAGCAATAGGGAGCCATCCCTTGACCGCACCCGGGCATCGATTAGCCTCCCATTATATCTGTACCATATGGAGATTCCCCCGGTACAGCTATTGAAGGCTTCACGAACTACGTGGTCAAAATAGATGTTAAATAATGTGGGAGCCAGAGGACATCCCTGTCGCACCCCAAGGTGTACAGGGAATGGCTCTGACTCCCGGCCACGTAGTTTTACCCGGGCCCGCTCACCATCATGAAGGTCCTTAATGATCGTGAGCAGAGGGTCAGGTACTCCAAAAGCACGAAGAACGACCCAGAGCCCAGGCCTACTGATGGTATCATAGGCCTTGACCAGGTCAATAAAGCAGAGATGTAGGTCTTGTTGGAATTCCCTACACCTCTGCTGTAGCAGACGGACAGAAAATATGGCATCTGTGCAGGACCGCCCTCTCCCGAAACCGCACCGGGGCTCCGCAAGCCTCTCCTCAGCGTGCCTGGCAAGGCAATGCTGAATAATCCCTGCCAGGACCTCTCCCGGCACACCGAGGAGTGAGATGCCCCTGTAGCTGTCACAGTCTGTGCGGTCCCCCCTCTTAAAAAGGGGGACCACCAGGGCATCCTTCCAATCCCGCTGAACCCGTCCAGCGGTCCAGACCGTTGTCATGATGTCATACAGGGCAGCCCGTGCACAAACGCTACCCTCCCTCAGCACCTCGCTTGGGAGATCATCTCTGCCCGCTGCCTTTCCTGGTCTCAGACTCCGGATCGCCTTCAATACTTCCTCAGCAGATGGCACCTCAGCCAGCCACTCACAGGGGGTGACTTCATCCAATATTTGAGGCACCGCAGCCTCAGCAGGGTCATCCTCACTTTGTGCCACGATGTTTTCCTGGCTGAGGGATTTTCCCTCCCCCAGGACCTCACAGAAATGCTCAGCAAATCTGCGAACCTGTTCCTGGGGGTCGGAAATTGGATCACCGTTTTTTCCCCTAATGATGGTAATAGGTGTGGCGCTGCAGGTTACTTTTTTGATGGAGTTAAATAGAGATTTGTGATCACGGGCCACTGAGGCAGACTCCATCTCCTCAGCAACCCGCGACCACCACCCATCCTTGCAGCGCCTCACGGCTCTCCGAACCTCCGAGCGAAGGCTGCGGTAAGCCTCCTCATTCTCTGACGTGGGATTCTGTAGCCGATGACAGTGGGCCTGTCGCTTTTTCTCAACCATCCTGAACAACTCCTCTGTCATCCAGGGTGTCTGGGGAGGTCTGGACCGCGTACCCAAAGCAGCCATTGCAGCTGCATGAGTCACAGTCCTAAACCTCGCCCATTTACCCTCGACATCAGGAGGAGTCGGGGACGATGCCAATCCCAGCCGCAAGCGATGATGAAATTCTCGCTTGCAACTTTCATCAGATAACTGAGACCAGGCCACTTTAGGTTGGAATGGGGTCCTGGGTGTACACCCACCACCGGAGTGGAAGAATGGCAGGCGCATCTTACAGATGACTAGTCGATGGTCAGAGGGCAGATCAGCTCCACGGTAGGTCCTGGTGTCAAGGACATGGGCTCGCATTCGCTGGTCCGTCACTATGTAGTCCAGCAGATGTTCTTGCTTGGACCCGGCATGCATCCATGATGTTGTGTGGATGCGCCGATGCCGGAACAGCGTGTTGGTAATTACAAGCCCATGGGCTGCACAAAAATCTAGCAGCCTCCTACCGTTGTTATTGAGCTGATCTGGCCCATGCCCTCCAATCACTCCAGACCAGGTGCCAGTATCATGACCAACTCGGGCATTGAAGTCACCCAACATGATGACTCTATCCCGAGGGGCCACTTTAGCCAGCACCTGTGACAGGAGGTCATAGAAGGCATCTGACTCATCGGCTTTGCCTGCATCCCTCCACGGATGTTCATCTTCGGTGGGGGCATAAGTAACCACGACCACCATTCCTCGCCTCCGGTTGATGGGAAGGCGAGCCCAAAGTAGCCTGGGGCTTACAGCTTCCCACACCTCACCGCCACGCTCCCACGCCCCCTTCATTCTTTTGTTCAAAAGAAGACCCACACCCTGTTGTTTGGCAGTCTGCTGCCCCGAGTAGAGGACTGTCCACCCCTCATGGTGGCAGGAGCCAGAGCCGGTCCACCGGACCTCCTGAATGCCGCATAGATCCAGGCGGTACCGGTCCAGCTCCCGACAGAGGAGTGGCAGCCTCTCCTCTGCAGTGAGCGTTCGAACATTCCACGTGGCCACCCGTAGTGGCTTTTCGTTGTTTCTGGAGTAGCCCCGAGGGTAGGTATTCAATCTCCTGGCTCCGCCAATTGGGGTTTGGCCAGGAGACGTCATAGACGCCTGGCCCCCCGGGGCCTCCGGCACAAGCTTAGTTGTTACATATTTCAATTTAATTCGTGGTTTTGTGGTAATTAATTGAAGGTGGAGGGGTTACCAGCCCCTCGCACCCGTCCAGAGCCCCCGTTTAGCCCCTGTGGTGGACACATATGCCATGAGGGGAGGAGCCAATCAAAATTGGAACTCCCCCCACAGCGCTGTCCACGACAGAGTTGCCCGTCCGGCACCGCGAGGAGGTAGGGGGTTGTTTTGCCGGACTGGTAGCAGAGATACACAGATACACACACACACACAGATACACACACAGATACACACACACAGATACACACACAGACACACACACAGATACACACACAGATACACACACAGACACACACACACAGATACACACACAGACAGCGCGCTAACCACTACACTACAATGCGTTACGCTTCCACATGCGCGGGTCACGTGACAGATTTGACGTCACAGCTCACTTGCCGTGAAAAATCTATGCATTATTGAGCACCCCCCCCCCCCCAAAAAAGTGTCTTTTTTATATGTTTTTTTTGTATGGTGTACAGTCTGGCAAGTACCCACATGGCAAATGTCCAGTTTGTTGCATGTCGGGAAGTAGTCTAAACATTTTGAACAGACAACACACATATTCACAACTTTGCCTTTTATATATTGTAATGTAATATAGCAGCCCACACGTCTTTAGGACTTGACCGTCCGTCCGTCCCTCACTCCCCCACGCCAGTCAAACAACCAGCCAGGAAAAAAAAGTTTATTTTAATAAAATATCTGAAATGAAATTATGATTCGTGCGCATTTGCGAGCAGCCAGTGACACACAGCTGCTGCAAATGGATTCAAGGTGAGGACTGATTGTTGTTTGGACTCCATCCTCTTGCAGTTATAGTCTTCAGAGTTGAGCCAGGTTCGTGCGTGAATGGGGGACTCCTTTGGAATCAGAATCTTTATTCATCCTGGAGAAATCCGATGAGCTATGAAGCTCTTTTTCACAAATGCCCAGTCTGGGCGGGTGAGTCAGTTACAACAGGAAACAATACAAAATACGACAGGTGTGCAAAATATACGAATGGTAAGAAAATCACTCAAAAGAAATACGTCAAATTGCATCAGTACACCAATTCACAAGCTTGGGCAAGACAGTAAAATAACAGCAAAACAGTCCCAGACCACACCAACACAACGCACAGTCCTTCAATATAATTGCACATTAAAAGTGAACTATCGATACATGGGTAAAGATGAACGTCACACATCTCATTTGCAGCACTAATGTTCTGCTTCAGGATATTTTTTGAAGGGATGAGGCTGCCTGGGAGATAGCCAGGAGATGACAGCACAATGATGGATTCTTATATTTCTCTGTCGTGGGTTTACTCCGGGTTCTTCCAGTTTTCTGTCCCCCATGAAGCCAAACACTCACTTTTGGAATTGGCCAAACATTCAAATGTAGCTGCTGAAAAAGAGTCTCAAGACTCAGCGAGCCTTCCAGAGATAATTTATTAGTGTTACTATTTCAAACCGCTATATCAATATTACGATGGCATGTTGTGCATTTACCATCGGGATCCTTGGCGATGCACAAACGGAAAATGAAAAAAAAACTCGCTGGCAGGGTGCGCTGGCGGCTGTGGTCACCAGTGACGGACTGGGACTAACAAAAACAAATCGGCTCAGGCGTTTGTGAACACACCGGGCCATAAATTGGCGTGCGATCCTTATTGGCCCCACTTGGGGGGGGGGGGGGGGGCTGGGTCCAAAAAACAACAAATGGGGCCGGTGAGGAAGGATTTTTGGGGCTGCCGAATACGGGAGACTTAATGCCGACTCAGCGTACCCCCCAAAAGAACGTGGCGAAAACAAACACAAAAATATCGGTGCGAAAAAAACAAAACCCGATAGCGTCTTTTCGGCCAAGAACTTGACCCAACAAGAGGTAATGCAATATTTTAATTACAATAATATATCTAAATGGTGTGTAAATATATATGTATGTGTTTTACTTTGATCACATTTGCAATTTCCCCACGCAAACCGGCCCACCGGGCATTTGCCCGAATTCGCCTATGCACCAAAGCCTGAGCCTGGTGGTCACTGCCCAGGGCAGAACCGTGGGCGCTTCACAAATACTGAGAAGGAGGAGGAGGAGGCATCATCACAGAAGCGATTCACCACTCCTGCTACTCTAGACTCGGCAATCCTCTGGCTCCTTCGCCACCTCACTGTGAAATTACAGCGATTGCACTCCAATCTGCATCACCCATACGAGGAAGAGAAATTCCTATATTTATTATGTTCAGCGATTTGTCAAGTCGCCGATGAAGGCCTGCTCACATCGTGTCGGGCTATGGGAGTTGTTTGACTAGACTTCGCCGTGCCGGTGAGTGCGGGTTGTGTAAATGTGGCTATCAATGATGATCGGATTATCATCATGGGCAGCAGCTGCCATGCGGGCCGGGTGGATGTGGTGCGCCCTCTGGTGGCCGCAGCCTCCACGAGCGCCTCTCTCTGTGTGGGCGCGTGCAATGTGGGGAGCGGTGGCGCAGCGGTTAGCGGTTAGCGCGCTGCGCCAGGAACCCCACGAGCCGGGTCCGATTTCAGTTCACGGCCACCAACACCGGTGAGGATTATTTGAAATGGTCCTGGGCCTCCCCCTAGGTCGAGGCAATCTCAAATGAGTACCTGGTGCGGTGCGTAAACATCGCCACACGGGAGACAAAGGCGGCTGTGCGTGGTGCTGGCCACCCAACCCCCTCTGTTGCCATGCCGGCCTTCATAGGCGCTGCACGCGTAACGGCACTTGCCCCAAGAGTCTGTTAAGGCTGCACGTGGGACCTTTGTCCTTGTGTGTATGAACACGCATCTGTGTGTGTGTGGTTACGACGCAGCCACTCCGTTGTGTCACAGAAACGTGGAGGTTTCATAATAGTTGACGGCGCTGGGAGGTGTGGTCCCACGTGTGAGTGATACAAAGCGAGAGCTGACAGGCGAGAAGTGGAGGGAGCAGAGACAGAGAGAGAGAGAGATATAGAAGAGGGAGGAGAGAGAGACAGCGAGAAGGGAAAGCTGGCAGGACGCGCCACAGTCATGGGTCGAACTGTTCTATGCTGGCTTAGGAGCGACTTGAGAATTCACGACAATGAGGCGAGTTTGTGTTGGCTATCGCTGTCATCAATGGCATTGTCATCATCAGAAATATCAATATTATCAAAATCACCACGATCGTCATCACTATCATGATAATTGTGCAGTAATCGGCATCAATCGTCTTGCTATTTTGTTATCACTATCATCAGCAGCAGCAGTATTCATTGTATAACTTGAGTAATCACTCATCACTGTTATCATAATTGTCATCATCGTGATAACCCCTATCATCCTCACTCTCATCATCATCCTCATCATCATCCTCACTGTCATCATCATCATCCTCACTCTCATCATCATCATCCTCACTCTCATCATCATTATCATCCTCACTCTCATCATCATCCTCATCATCATCATCGCCGTCATGGTTATTACAACCGCCTCTTACTTGTCTCAAAGTTAGTTATAGAAATGTTTGCCGGGAGTTTTTTTATATAACCAGTCAGGCTTGATTCTGAATAACCCTTGAATTTTTTTCTTAAAGCTTTCGTGACTGCAGCTGCAGGAATTCATATTCTTTGGGTCTTTCGGTAAAGTCACGTAGAAATAAAATAAAATAAATAATAGAATACGACGTTTCGATTGCAACACAAGCAACCTTCATCAGTTATGAATGAATGAGAAAACAAGTGGCGTGGGAAGCGAGCGGGAAGCGAGCGGGAAGCACGTGGGAAGCACGTGGGAAGCGAGCGGGAAGCGAGCGGGAAGCGAGCGGGAAGCACGTGGGAAGCACGTGGGAAGCGAGCGGGAAGCGAGCGGGAAGCGAGCGGGAAGCGCGTGGGAAGCGAGCGGGAAGCACGTGGGAAGCGAGCGGGAAGTGAGTGGGAAGCGAGCGGGAAGCGAGCGGGAAGCACGTGGGAAACACGTGGGAAGCGAGCGGGAAGCACGTGGGAAGCGAGCGGGAAGCGAGCGGGAAGCGAGCGGGAAGCACGTGGGAAGCACGTGGGAAGCACTGGGAAGCGAGCGGGAAGCGAGCGGGAAGCGAGCGGGAAGCACGTGGGAAGCGAGCGGGAAGCACGTGGGAAGCGAGCGGGAAGTGAGTGGGAAGCGAGCGGGAAGCACGTGGGAAGCACGTGGGAAGCGAGCGGGAAGCGAGCGGGAAGCGAGCGGGAAGCACGTGGGAAGCACGTGGGAAGCGAGCGGGAAGCGAGCGGGAAGCGAGCGGGAAGCGCGTGGGAAGCGAGCGGGAAGCACGTGGGAAGCGAGCGGGAAGTGAGTGGGAAGCGAGCGGGAAGCGAGCGGGAAGCGAGCGGGAAGCACGTGGGAAACACGTGGGAAGCGAGCGGGAAGCACGTGGGAAGCGAGCGGGAAGCGAGCGGGAAGCACGTGGGAAGCACGTGGGAAGCACTGGGAAGCGAGCGGGAAGCGAGCGGGAAGCGAGCGGGAAGCACGTGGGAAGCGAGCGGGAAGCACGTGGGAAGTAGCGGGAAGCGAGTGGGAAGCACGTGGGAAGCGAGCGGGAAGCACGTGGGAAGCACATGGGAAGCACTGGGAAGCGAGCGGGAAGCGAGCGGGAAGCGAGCGGGAAGCACGTGGGAAGCACGTGGGAAGCACTAGGAAGCGAGTGGGAAGCGAGTGGGAAGCGAGTGGGAAGCACGTGGGAAGCGAGCGGGAAGCGAGTGGGAAGCACGTGGGAAGCGAGTGGGAAGCACGTGGGAAGCGAGCGGGAAGCGAGTGGGAAGCACGTGGGAAGCGAGCGGGAAGCACGTGGGAAGCACATGGGAAGCACTGGGAAGCGAGCAGGAAGCGAGCGGGAAGCGAGCGGGAAGCACGTGGGAAGCGAGCGGGAAGTGAGTGGGAAGCGAGCGGGAAGCGAGCGGGAAGCGAGCGGGAAGCGAGCGGGAAGCGAGCGGGAAGCGAGCGGGAAGCACGTGGGAAGCGAGCGGGAAGCGAGTGGGAAGCGAGCGGGAAGCGAGCGGGAAGCGAGCGGGAAGCGAGCGGGAAGCACGTGGGAAGCACGTGGGAAGCACTAGGAAGCGAGTGGGAAGCGAGTGGGAAGCACGTGGGAAGCGAGCGGGAAGCGAGTGGGAAGCACGTGGGAAGCGAGTGGGAAGCACGTGGGAAGCGAGCGGGAAGCACGTGGAAAGCGAGCGGGAAGCACGTGGGAAGCGAGCGGGAAGCACGTGGGAAGCGAGCGGGAAGTGAGTGGGAAGCGAGCGGGAAGCGAGCGGGAAGTGAGTGGGAAGCACGTGGGAAACACGTGGGAAGCGAGCGGGAAGCACGTGGGAAGCGAGCGGGAAGCGAGCGGGAAGCGAGCGGGAAGCACGTGGGAAGCACGTGGGAAGCACTGGGAAGCGAGCGGGAAGCGAGCGGGAAGCGAGCGGGAAGCACGTGGGAAGCGAGCGGGAAGCACGTGGGAAGCGAGTGGGAAGTGAGTAGGAAGCGAGCGGGAAGCGAGCGGGAAGCGAGCGGGAAGCGAGAGGGAAGCACGTGGGAAACGAGCGGGAAGCGAGTGGGAAGCGAGCGGGAAGCGAGAGGGAAGCACGTGGGAAGCGAGCGGGAAGCGAGTGGGAAGCGAGCGGGAAGCACGTGGGAAGCGAGCGGGAAGCGAGCGGGAAGCGAGCGGGAAGCGAGAGGGAAGCACGTGGGAAACGAGCGGGAAGCGAGTGGGAAGCGAGCGGGAAGCGAGAGGGAAGCACGTGGGAAGCGAGCGGGAAGCGAGTGGGAAGCGAGCGGGAAGCACGTGGGAAGCGAGCGGGAAGCGAGCGGGAAGCGAGCGGGAAGCGAGCGGGAAGCACGTGGGAAGCACGTGGGAAGCACTAGGAAGCGAGTGGGAAGCGAGTGGGAAGCGAGTGGGAAGCACGTGGGAAGTGAGCGGGAAGCGAGTGGGAAGCACGTGCGAAGCGAGTGGGAAGCACGTGGGAAGCGAGCGGGAAGCGAGTGGGAAGCACTTGGGAAGCGAGCGGGAAGCACGTGGGAAGCACATGGGAAGCACTGGGAAGCGAGCGGGAAGCGAGCGGGAAGCGAGCGGGAAGCACGTGGGAAGCACGTGGGAAGCACTAGGAAGCGAGTGGGAAGCGAGTGGGAAGCGAGTGGGAAGCACGTGGGAAGCGAGCGGGAAGCGAGTGGGAAGCACGTGGGAAGCGAGTGGGAAGCACGTGGGAAGCGAGCGGGAAGCGAGTGGGAAGCACGTGGGAAGCGAGCGGGAAGCACGTGGGAAGCACATGGGAAGCACTGGGAAGCGAGCAGGAAGCGAGCGGGAAGCGAGCGGGAAGCACGTGGGAAGCGAGCGGGAAGCGAGCGGGAAGCGAGCGGGAAGCGAGCGGGAAGCGAGCGGGAAGCGAGCGGGAAGCACGTGGGAAGCACGTGGGAAGCACGTGGGAAGCACTAGGAAGCGAGTGGGAAGCGAGTGGGAAGCGAGTGGGAAGCACGTGGGAAGTGAGCGGGAAGCGAGTGGGAAGCACGTGCGAAGCGAGTGGGAAGCACGTGGGAAGCGAGCGGGAAGCGAGTGGGAAGCACTTGGGAAGCGAGCGGGAAGCACGTGGGAAGCACATGGGAAGCACTGGGAAGCGAGCGGGAAGCGAGCGGGAAGCGAGCGGGAAGCACGTGGGAAGCACGTGGGAAGCACTAGGAAGCGAGTGGGAAGCGAGTGGGAAGCGAGTGGGAAGCACGTGGGAAGCGAGCGGGAAGCGAGTGGGAAGCACGTGGGAAGCGAGTGGGAAGCACGTGGGAAGCGAGCGGGAAGCGAGTGGGAAGCACGTGGGAAGCGAGCGGGAAGCACGTGGGAAGCACATGGGAAGCACTGGGAAGCGAGCAGGAAGCGAGCGGGAAGCGAGCGGGAAGCACGTGGGAAGCGAGCGGGAAGTGAGTGGGAAGCGAGCGGGAAGCGAGCGGGAAGCGAGCGGGAAGCGAGCGGGAAGCGAGCGGGAAGCACGTGGGAAGCGAGCGGGAAGCGAGTGGGAAGCGAGCGGGAAGCGAGCGGGAAGCGAGCGGGAAGCGAGCGGGAAGCGAGCGGGAAGCGAGCGGGAAGCACGTGGGAAGCACGTGGGAAGCACTAGGAAGCGAGTGGGAAGCGAGTGGGAAGCACGTGGGAAGCGAGCGGGAAGCGAGTGGGAAGCACGTGGGAAGCGAGTGGGAAGCACGTGGGAAGCGAGCGGGAAGCACGTGGAAAGCGAGCGGGAAGCACGTGGGAAGCGAGCGGGAAGCACGTGGGAAGCGAGCGGGAAGTGAGTGGGAAGCGAGCGGGAAGCGAGCGGGAAGTGAGTGGGAAGCACGTGGGAAGCGAGCGGGAAGCACGTGGGAAGCGAGCGGGAAGCGAGCGGGAAGCGAGCGGGAAGCACGTGGGAAGCACGTGGGAAGCACTGGGAAGCGAGCGGGAAGCGAGCGGGAAGCGAGCGGGAAGCACGTGGGAAGCGAGCGGGAAGCACGTGGGAAGCGAGTGGGAAGTGAGTAGGAAGCGAGCGGGAAGCGAGTGGGAAGCGAGCGGGAAGCGAGAGGGAAGCACGTGGGAAGCGAGCGGGAAGCGAGTGGGAAGCGAGCGGGAAGCACGTGGGAAGCGAGCGGGAAGCGAGCGGGAAGCGAGCGGGAAGCGAGCGGGAAGCACGTGGGAAGCACGTGGGAAGCACTAGGAAGCGAGTGGGAAGCGAGTGGGAAGCGAGTGGGAAGCACGTGGGAAGTGAGCGGGAAGCGAGTGGGAAGCACGTGCGAAGCGAGTGGGAAGCACGTGGGAAGCGAGCGGGAAGCGAGTGGGAAGCACTTGGGAAGCGAGCGGGAAGCACGTGGGAAGCACATGGGAAGCACTGGGAAGCGAGCGGGAAGCGAGCGGGAAGCGAGCGGGAAGCACGTGGGAAGCGAGCGGGAAGCGAGTGGGAAGCGAGCGGGAAGCACGTGGGAAGCGAGCGGGAAGCGAGCGGGAAGCGAGCGGGAAGCACGTGGGAAGCACGTGGGAAGCACTAGGAAGCGAGTGGGAAGCGAGTGGAAAGCGAGTGGGAAGCACGTGGGAAGCGAGCGGGAAGCGAGTGGGAAGCACGTGGGAAGCGAGTGGGAAGCACGTGGGAAGCGAGCGGGAAGCGAGTGGGAAGCACGTGGGAAGCGAGCGGGAAGCACGTGGGAAGCACATGGGAAGCACTGGGGAGCGAATGGGAAGCGAGTGGGATGCGAGCGAGAAGCACGTGGGAAGCGAGCGGGAAGTGAGTGGGAAGCAAGCGGGAAGCGAGCGGGAAGCGAGCGGGAAGCGAGCGGGAAGCACGTGGGAAGCACGTGGGAAGCGAGCGGGAAGCGAGCGGGAAGCACGTGGGAAACACGTGGGAAGCGAGCGGGAAGCACGTGGGAAGCGAGCGGGAAGCGAGCGGGAAGCGAGCGGGAAGCACGTGGGAAGCACGTGGGAAGCACTGGGAAGCGAGCGGGAAGCGAGCGGGAAGCGAGCGGGAAGCACGTGGGAAGCGAGCGGGAAGCACGTGGGAAGCGAGCGGGAAGCGAGCGGGAAGCACGTGGGAAGCACATGGGAAGCACTGGGAAGCGAGCGGGAAGCGAGCGGGAAGCGAGCGGGAAGCACGTGGGAAGCACGTGGGAAGCACTAGGAAGCGAGTGGGAAGCGAGTGGGAAGCGAGTGGGAAGCACGTGGGAAGCGAGCGGGAAGCGAGTGGGAAGCACGTGGGAAGCGAGTGGGAAGCACGTGGGAAGCGAGCGGGAAGCGAGTGGGAAGCACGTGGGAAGCGAGCGGGAAGCACGTGGGAAGCACATGGGAAGCACTGGGAAGCGAGCAGGAAGCGAGCGGGAAGCGAGTGGGAAGCACGTGGGAAGCGAGCGGGAAGTGAGTGGGAAGCGAGCGGGAAGCGAGCGGGAAGCGAGCGGGAAGCGAGCGGGAAGCGAGCGGGAAGCACGTGGGAAGCGAGCGGGAAGCGAGTGGGAAGCGAGCGGGAAGCGAGCGGGAAGCGAGCGGGAAGCGAGCGGGAAGCGAGCGGGAAGCACGTGGGAAGCGAGCGGGAAGCGAGTGGGAAGCGAGCGGGAAGCACGTGGGAAGCGAGCGGGAAGCACGTGGGAAGCACATGGGAAGCACTGGGGAGCGAATGGGAAGCGAGTGGGATGCGAGCGAGAAGCACGTGGGAAGCGAGCGGGAAGTGAGTGGGAAGCAAGCGGGAAGCGAGCGGGAAGCGAGCGGGAAGCGAGCGGGAAGCACGTGGGAAGCACGTGGGAAGCGAGCGGGAAGCGAGCGGGAAGCACGTGGGAAACACGTGGGAAGCGAGCGGGAAGCACGTGGGAAGCGAGCGGGAAGCGAGCGGGAAGCGAGCGGGAAGCACGTGGGAAGCACGTGGGAAGCACTGGGAAGCGAGCGGGAAGCGAGCGGGAAGCGAGCGGGAAGCACGTGGGAAGCGAGCGGGAAGCACGTGGGAAGCGAGCGGGAAGCGAGCGGGAAGCACGTGGGAAGCACATGGGAAGCACTGGGAAGCGAGCGGGAAGCGAGCGGGAAGCGAGCGGGAAGCACGTGGGAAGCACGTGGGAAGCACTAGGAAGCGAGTGGGAAGCGAGTGGCAACGAGTGGGAAGCACGTGGGAAGCGAGCGGGAAGCGAGTGGGAAGCACGTGGGAAGCGAGTGGGAAGCACGTGGGAAGCGAGCGGGAAGCGAGTGGGAAGCACGTGGGAAGCGAGCGGGAAGCACGTGGGAAGCACATGGGAAGCACTGGGAAGCGAGCAGGAAGCGAGCGGGAAGCGAGTGGGAAGCACGTGGGAAGCGAGCGGGAAGTGAGTGGGAAGCGAGCGGGAAGCGAGCGGGAAGCGAGCGGGAAGCGAGCGGGAAGCGAGCGGGAAGCACGTGGGAAGCGAGCGGGAAGCGAGTGGGAAGCGAGCGGGAAGCGAGCGGGAAGCGAGCGGGAAGCGAGCGGGAAGCGAGCGGGAAGCACGTGGGAAGCGAGCGGGAAGCGAGTGGGAAGCGAGCGGGAAGCACGTGGGAAGCGAGCGGGAAGCACGTGGGAAGCACGTGGGAAGCACTAGGAAGCGAGTGGGAAGCGAGTGGGAAGCACGTGGGAAGCGAGCGGGAAGCGAGTGGGAAGCACGTGGGAAGCGAGTGGGAAGCACGTGGGAAGCGAGCGGGAAGCACGTGGAAAGCGAGCGGGAAGCACGTGGGAAGCGAGCGGGAAGCACGTGGGAAGCGAGCGGGAAGTGAGTGGGAAGCGAGCGGGAAGCGAGCGGGAAGTGAGTGGGAAGCACGTGGGAAACACGTGGGAAGCGAGCGGGAAGCACGTGGGAAGCGAGCGGGAAGCGAGCGGGAAGCGAGCGGGAAGCACGTGGGAAGCACTGGGAAGCGAGTGGGAAGCGAGCGGGAAGCGAGCGGGAAGCACGTGGGAAGCGAGCGGGAAGCACGTGGGAAGCGAGTGGGAAGTGAGTAGGAAGCGAGCGGGAAGCGAGCGGGAAGCGAGCGGGAAGCGAGAGGGAAGCACGTGGGAAGCGAGCGGGAAGCGAGTGGGAAGCGAGCGGGAAGCGAGCGGGAAGCACGTGGGAAGCACGTGGGAAGCACTAGGAAGCGAGTGGGAAGCGAGTGGGAAGCGAGTGGGAAGCACGTGGGAAGTGAGCGGGAAGCGAGTGGGAAGCACGTGGGAAGCGAGTGGGAAGCACGTGGGAAGCGAGCGGGAAGCGAGTGGGAAGCACTTGGGAAGCGAGCGGGAAGCACGTGGGAAGCACATGGGAAGCACTGGGAAGCGAGCGGGAAGCGAGCGGGAAGCGAGCGGGAAGCACGTGGGAAGCGAGCGGGAAGCGAGTGGGAAGCGAGCGGGAAGCACGTGGGAAGCGAGCGGGAAGCGAGCGGGAAGCGAGCGGGAAGCACGTGGGAAGCACGTGGGAAGCACTAGGAAGCGAGTGGGAAGCGAGTGGAAAGCGAGTGGGAAGCACGTGGGAAGCGAGCGGGAAGCGAGTGGGAAGCACGTGGGAAGCGAGTGGGAAGCACGTGGGAAGCGAGCGGGAAGCGAGTGGGAAGCACGTGGGAAGCGAGCGGGAAGCACGTGGGAAGCACATGGGAAGCACTGGGGAGCGAATGGGAAGCGAGTGGGATGCGAGCGAGAAGCACGTGGGAAGCGAGCGGGAAGTGAGTGGGAAGCAAGCGGGAAGCGAGCGGGAAGCGAGCGGGAAGCGAGCGGGAAGCACGTGGGAAGCACGTGGGAAGCGAGCGGGAAGCGAGTGGGAAGCGAGCGGGAAGCACGTGGGAAGCGAGCGGGAAGCGAGCGGGAAGCGAGCGGGAAGCACGTGGGAAGCACGTGGGAAGCGAGCGGGAAGCGAGTGGGAAGCACGTGGGAAGCGAGTGGGAAGCACGTGGGAAGCGAGCGGGAAGCGAGTGGGAAGCGAGCGGGAAGCACGTGGGAAGCGAGCAGGAAGCACATGGGAAGCGAGTGGGAAGCAAGTGGGAATCGAGTGGAAAGCGAGTGGGAAGCGAGCGGGAAGCACGTGGGAAGCAAGCGGGAAGCGAGCGGGAAGCGAGGGGGAAGCGCGTGGGAAGCACGTGGGAAGCGAGCGGGAAGCGAGCGGGAAGCGAGCGGGAAGCGCGTGGGAAGCGAGCGGGAAGCACGTGGGAAGCGAGCGGGAAGTGAGTGGGAAGCGAGCAGGAAGCGAGCGGGAAGCGAGCGGGAAGCACGTGGGAAACACGTGGGAAGTGAGCGGGAAGCACGTGGGAAGCGAGCGGGAAGCGAGCGCGAAGCACGTGGGAAGCACGTGGGAAGCACTGGGAAGCGAGCGGGAAGCGAGCGGGAAGCGAGCGGGAAGCACGTGGGAAGCGAGCGGGAAGCACGTGGGAAGCGAGCGGGAAGCGAGCGGGAAGCGAGCGGGAAGCGAGCGGGAAGCGAGCGGGAAGCGAGCGGGAAGCACGTGGGAAGCGAGCGGGAAGCACGTGGGAAGCGAGCGGGAAGCGAGCGGGAAGCGAGCGGGAAGCACGTGGGAAGCACGTGGGAAGCACTGGGAAGCGAGTGGGAAGCGAGTGGGAAGCGAGTGGGAAGCACGTGGGAAGCGAGCGGGAAGCGAGTGGGAAGCACGTGGGAAGCGAGCGGGAAGCACGTGGGAAGCACATGGGAAGCACTGGGAAGCGAATGGGGAGCGAGTGGAAAGCGAGCAAGAAGCACGTGGGAAGCGAGCGGGAAGCACGTGGGAAGCGAGCGGGAAGTGAGTGGGAAGCGAGCGGGAAGTGAGCGAGAAGCGAGCGGGAAGCACGTGGTACGGCTACCCCCCTGGTGTAGAACACTCACTGGTACGGCTACCCCCCTGGTGTAGAACACCCACTGGTACGGCTACCCCCTGGTGTAGAACACCCACTGGTACGGCTACCCCCTGGTGTAGAACACCCACTGGTACGGCCACCCCTCCCCCCCCCCCCTGGCGAAACGCGTCGCTCGTGTGCGGCCGGAATCTGGAGTCGGGATGGGTTGGGGTGAGACGGTTGCCCTGACGATCTCAGCGGTGGATTTGCCCTGGCGGTGGAGTGGTTATTGTGAGAGGCAGCGGGGCACGGCAGGAGGTTAAGTGGCACACGGTGCAATGTTAAAGGGCTCTGTTGACAAACTGACTGTCGTCAATCTTCTGTTTAAACTCCAGCACAGGGCTTTTGTTCACGGTTTGGTTTAACAAAACCGGGTCACAGGACACGACTTGCGTGGGAATATCTCCTGCGTTTTAATAGACTTAGGCTCCAGTTTACACAAACCTGAACACGTATAAAAGCACGCACAAAATCTTGACTTAAAGCTTTCGTGACTGCAGGAATTCATATTCTTTGAGTCTTTCGGCGAAGTCACGTAGATAGGTTCAAAGGAAATAACAAAAATAACAAAAAACTACGACGTTTCGATCGCAACGCAAGCGGTCGTCATCAAGCTGATGTCGAAGTTTTGGGTTATTTTTATTTCTTTGAACCTATCTACGTAACTTTACCGAAAGACCCAAAGAATAGCACGCACAAAGCTTAACATTGTTACAGGGCCCAACTTGATGCGTAGTAAACATCTCCCAACTTATAAAAGTGTTGTATCCCACACATTACTACACAATTTTGGATGCATATTCAGCATTTAATCCAGTTGTAGGTTCATCACAGATGATCGGCAAGTTGCGCTTGGTGTGGTAAAGTGTGGGTATTCAAACCTCTTCTAAGACATACTGGTCAGTGTGGAATAGTACGCGACAATACCCTCCAGAGGGACTCTCGAGAGCTCCCGCTAGTGGTGGCCCCTCTGCCAGCAGTGGCGTGAGCCAGCAATTGCAGGGCTGTGCCTTTACCTTTCACTGCGACACGAGCACAAACTACTTTCTTCACGCAAACCTGAAGACTTGCGCGTACAGCTGTTTACGTGCAGGCACACGCCAACTGCTTGCACCTACTCTTTGTTTTTTTCGGTAAACTCACGTAAGTAAAATAAAATAAATGGATACAACTAAATAAAATCACGACGTTTCGGAGGCAACACAAGCTTCCGTCTTCAGGTGGAACAGTCACAGCAAAATAGCTGTATCAAGTGAAGAGCTCTGAGACACCCGAGATGATATACAGGTTAAGGGTGGGGGGAGCCAGGAAGGGACGTGGGTAGGGGGGGGGCTAAATTAAGCCGCCTTTTGTTATGCTGCAGGGGGTTCCGGGGAAGCGATGGTGCGCTGCACGAGAGCGAGTACAACCCACTGGTAGAAATGGAAATGGCTGTACAATTATAAGGTAGCTAAAGTTTTGACTTGGTTTATGACATCTTTCCAATGGTTGCTCAATTTAAAACCATCCTCTCGGTTGAAGTTGTGTCTATGTTTGTATATCTGGATGGCTTCATGGACAAATCTTTGGTAATAACCGGGAGGTTTGCATAGTACTTTGGTATCGGAGAAAACAATGTCATGAGAACCCGCTGTGTTGAAACAATGATCAGCCACGGCCGAAGAATTCGTTCTACCGTGTTTCAAATTTGATTTGTGCTCGCGAATTCGGTCAGAAACATGTCGTTTCGTCTCCCCGATATAGCAGTCACCGGAGGTACAACTCAATTTGTAAACACCGGGGTACTGTAACTCAGGAATGACATCCTTTACGGATGGGATCAGATCACGGATTTTGTGTACTGTATTGAACCGGACCTGGATCTTGTGTTTGTTTAGAATTTTAGAAATCTTTTTGGTAACGCCTGCTATGTATGGCAGTGTGATGATTTTGATCGGAGTATCAGGTGGTTGTTTCTGTATGGTGGGAGAAACAGCTTGGCGGATAGTACGGTCAGAGTATCCGTTCATCTTGAGGGCCAGATGTACATGTTTTAATTCACTGGCCAGGTGGTGTTGGTCAGAAATGCAATGAACCCTATGGTATAATGTTTTGATGAGATCATTCTTTTGAGCTGGGTGGTGGTGGGAATCAGGCTTCAAGTAGGAATCTGTGTGGGTGGACTTCCTGTAAACAGAATGTCCCAAAGAGCCATCAGTCCTCCTCTCAAACAGAACATCCAAGAATGGCAGCTTGCCATCTTTCTCCACTTCCATGGTGAATTTGATGGATGGGTGTTTGGAATTGATGTGGTCTAGGTTCAATGCTGGGAGGCCATGTGGCCAAATGACGAAAGTGTAATCCACATATCTCTTTCACAGGAAGGACGAAGGGTGGCTGTCTGGATGGCGTCTGATTCAAATTTCTCCATGAAAACATTGGTTATCACTGGTGACAAGGGGGGACCCATAGGAGTACCCTCATTTTGTTTGTAGAAGTTACCATTCCAGGTAAAGTAAGTGTTGGTGAGGCAGTGCCTAACAGGCGCAGGTACATCAGGGTTCAGTCCATGTTGGACCAAATCTTCAATTATCGTTATGGTGTCAGGCACTGGGACCTTGGTGAACAGAGAGACCACATCAAAGCTGACGAGGATATCGTTAGGAGATAGTACAATGTCCTTGACCATAGTAAACCAATTGGGTTGCGTTAAGTACTGCTGAGATGGTCTTGCCAGTGAAGGGACGCAGAGTATCCGATAAAAAAACGGGCTAGCTTGTAGGTAGGGGAGTTGATCGTGGACATGATGGGTCGTAGTGGGGTACCTTCTTTATGGATCTTGGGAAGACCATAGAATCTGGGAGGTCTTGCAGCAGAGGGTTTTAGGGAGGGACGTTTGGTTGGTTCGATTAGGGAAGCCGAACTTGTGATGATCTTGTTGGTTTTTGTCGTTAGGCTGTTAGTAGGATCACTTTTATTTTTTGAGTAACTCCCATCATTGAGTAGGTCCTGGTTTTATTGTTGTATGAGTTTTTATCCATAATGACAGTGGCATTGCCCTTGTCGGCCGAGAGGATGACTATATTATCCCTCTTTTTTAAATTCGCGAGTTCAGAGCGTTCGTTTTTGCTAATGGGTTTCTTAGCATTCTTGAGAATAGTGGCTATTTCAGCTCTCGCAACGTCCGCTTGGATGTGTGCTATGCCTTTGAGGGCTACATCGACCTGAGAGATGACATCCTCTACTGGTATATGTTTAGGGGTGACAGCGAAATTTGGCCCTTTAGCCAGTACCGTTTTCAGATTGTCTGAAATCGGGATGTTGCTCTGATTAATAACGATTTTGTTAACATCCAGTTTTGTGATGTGTGGTTCTGGCTTCTTCCTTGATAGGAGGTTGAATTTAGCGATCAGGTTAGTTTTGCATTTGGCTGACAGTGAATCAGCAGAGGCAGCATTTTGGCTTTGTTGGCTGTGCGTGCCTTGGGAAGTGGCTCGCGGTGCAGCGCCGTGCAGGCCTCTCTCCCGCAGGGTGCTGTGTGAGCTGCTGTGGCGAGACTGCTTCAACGTTTGTTTGCCTTAAGTACGGGGAGAAGGTTTTCCACCTGAACGGTGCACGCAGTTGTGGTCGTGAAGTGCAAAAAAACCCACATTCTACTTCAGGTGTAATGCATCTTGTAAAATGGCCGTCCTCATTTTCTTTTATTTTTTATTCATAGAGCGCCTTTTTAAAACAACAAAACTAGGGTAAAGCGATACTTTATTGAGATGGCAGAGGCGTACGAGGGATGAGGAATGGGTGGCCGCGATAGAGGGTACATGAAATAATAAACTAGACTATTTTTTGTATTCTACCAGGTAAGGCCCACTGAGCTAAATAGCTCTTTTTCAGAAGCAACATGGGCAAAAATGACAGCTCGACAGAGTGGCTTATCGTGTGGAAATGTAAAGCAGCCAAATGCCCTACACACATGTCTCTAAATGTTGATTGAAAAACCGGAGGACCTGGAGAAAAATCCACGCGACCACGGGGAGAGCATGCAAACTCCAAATATACAGAAGCAGGCGTCAGGGTCGGGATCGAACCCACGGCCTCCTGTATACCAGGCGGGGTAGTTAACATCTCGCCGCCTCGGATTCAAGAAAGGGTAGGGGAGGGAGAATTGAAGGGGCGGGGGAGGGAATAGGAAGATAATGCACAATGGCGAAGAGGTGAGGCTCTAAGAGAGGGACGCAAGGAGGTTAAGGAGGGGGTCTGCTTAATGAAAGCACTCACCGCTGTGTCCCACGCAGGCCTGAGGGACAAACACGAGCCATGGAAACAGGACGAGAAGCTCTTCACCGCTTGGAAAGGTGCCTCAAGTGAACTGAATTACGAGCACTTGGGAGTGTAAAATAAATGGGCATGACGCGAAAACGTGCACTTACTGAACGCACGATAAATATTGTTGATTGTGATTGCTTAAATAGAACTCGTTTGAGGCTCACGGATGTTTGCTGCTTTAAGACCCACTAGGAATGGAGGTTGCTCAGTGTACAAGGCACTCAGCTGGGTTCAAATCCAGGTTTCACCCACCAATGCTGAAACGGGCTTTACAAATGTAGCTATTTAATGGTCTGCAACCGCACAACAATGTCTGGACACACAAAAAACCATCACGTGATTGAGTTTTTTATGTAATTGAGATAAATTCAACCTCTTGAGGATAATGAATTGGTGGTAGCTCTAAAATCCAACATGTCCTTGTAGCAGGGTACGTAGGGAAGTGTACAATATAAGTTAAATAAAGGTCACTTTAAAGGGGTCTCATAGTTCTACAATATCTGTTGCTATAGGCCAGGTGGTGCATCGCTCTGCGAGAGCTCCAGATGGACACTTTCCCTCCTGACACGATTCCAATCTCACAATTGGAATTAAATTGAGAAAAATGAAAAAAACATGATTCAAAAAGGACCTGGGGGAAAAAAAAACTCCTCCCATCGCCGTATGCGCACGTGATTGTGTGTACAGGTGGGTCGCACCCGAGTTCCATTCGTGGACGCCAACATGCGAGAGTTGGCGGCTACGAGATTCATGTCGAACCGCGAGCGCCGAAACGTGGCCAGCTTCCTCACCAAGGACCTGGGGGCTTGACTGGAGGATGGGCGCGGAGTGGTTCCAGCACATGCTGGTACACTGGCACGCATATCCCAAGTCTCGAGGATTAGCCTTGAGTGCTGCACACGGCCCCGTGAGACACTCAACATTGTGAAAAACCGCGAGTCTTACGCGTAATCAGTGAGAGTCACGGTTTTTCACAATGTTGAGCGTCTCATTGCCTTGCAATGTATTCTCACATTTTTGTTGTTTACCTGCAATTAATAAACTCAGCCCGATTTAGTGCAGTGCGGCGGCAGCCGCTGCCGATGGTTCAGGCCTTACTCACAGCCTTTCTATGAGAAACAGGTGAGTCGAGTAACAACTATCCGAGGTTATGATTATTTAATTTGCTATTGGGGTGTTCACAGAGTGGTTTACATTCCCCTGTTGCCGCTACGCAAAGTCATTTAGTAACCTCTTACCCCTCTTTCAACCAGAAAGTAGACTCACCCGTACCTGCGTGACAGTTCAATGTCTTGAATTTTGATTTAAAGCTTTCGTGACTGCAGTGATTCATATTCTTGATTCTTTCGGTAAAGTCACGTTGAAGGGAAACAATAAAATAATAAAATATATAAAACAATAAAATTATCACGACGTTTCGACTGCAACACAAGCAGTCATCATCAGGTGTGAAAACCAATGATGATGACTGCTTGCAGTCGAAACGTCGTGAGAATTTTATTGTTTTATATATATTATTTATTATTTCCCTTCAACGTGACTTTACCGAAAGAACCAAGAATATAGTTCAATGTCTCTTGCACGAATTACTCATGGAGGTGGCGTTTGAGAGCGAGGAATGGAGAAAACCTAAGGGACAAAAGAGCTATTCTTCTGGATGTTGACCACAGTTTGACTGCACCGTGACATCAACGCGAGGAGAACGATCTGCTATCTGCACCGTTTGCAGTCGGGATGGTAAATTGGGCCAGGGGTGCAGTCCTTTAGAACAAAATGACACAGTGACAACGTTGACCGGAGCGTGAGAAGCAAGTTCCTTGGGTTAGGGGCTTGCATTTAATGCTTACTTACATTTTAAGTAAAATTTGATCAGTTTAAAAAATATATATTGTTAGTTCGTGCGCATTTTTCGTTCTTTAGTGTTTCCCCCCAATCCCCCTAAAAGTTTTTCGGTCGGAGTCTCGCCGATTTGAACCCTTTGGGGTCGTCGTGTTTGCCGTCAGCCGGGCAGCAGACGACCGCCCTGCTGTAGCAGCAGCAGCAGCAGGGAGTGCCCCCCCCCCCTCGTTGCGTGCCGCGGGGTAGGGGGGCTCGCGTCCGCGTGGCGGTGACGTCGAGCGGCGGCGGGTACAGCGAGGCACGGGGGATGAGGATCGCTTGACGCGTTGCGCAGATCGACCACGACGTTGGGCAGCAACTACGGGAACTGGCAGTGCGCTGCCCCGGGGTGGGGAACGACCCGCGCGGGGACCGCAAGTTCAACATAATCAAGCAGGCCATGGACTACGACCCCCACGGTGAGCAAAACGACAAAGACCCCCCGTGAAGCCCTGAGAGACTGTAGGGGCAAGTGCTGTTAGCGAGCATCTATGGAGGCCGGAACGGCACACGAGGGGGTGGGTGGCCAGCACCGCGCCCGACCGCACACAAACGCGTGAAGACGCACGCTCGTGCAAAACACAAACTGGCGCACGAACACAGTCGGACGCACGTACAAATCCACGCAACACGAACGCACACGTGCACGGGCATTTACTCCCACACAACACACGCTCACGAGCACGGTTGGCTACGTACGGTGCGAAAGAAGTTCAACATACATACGCTCATAAAACCGACTTACGAACAGCGTGCGCGCGTGCACACGTGTGCTTGCACGCGCTGGCTGCAGCTCAGGCCCCGCGCTTCGGTTGGTCGTGCGGTGGTGGCGGCAGGGCGACGACGTGCGGCTGTGGGGTGCCCGAGTTGGCCCACGTGCCGGGGGCCGCCGTGCACACGCCCTGGCTGCTTGGGGAGAGCTCGACGCCAGGAGCGGAGACGGGGAGGTACCCAGCGCCGCTCGTCGTGGCACCCGAGTGGAGCACGCACTGCGCACACGAACGGGTGAGCGGGAGGCGGTAACGTGGCACGAGCACGGTGGTGTGGTATTGCAATTGATCAATATTAGCGGTTTCCTTAATCAACGGAGCTGGGTGTGGAGGCGGTGCCACCTGTGAACCCCCAGTGCCTCTGAGGCAAGGATGAGTGGGTCAAGGATAAGTGGGTCAGGCAGATTTATTTCCAAACCTGATGTGTTATGAGGTGGCAGTACAGCACGTAGGTTTGTGAACCTGTCCGTGTGAATATTGGTGTTTTATGCCCCTGTACGCGTGGTGGGTTTTCTCCAGATGCCCTGGTTTCCTCCCACACTCAAAACGCTCATGCAAATGGGGGTTGCTTAAGTATTCCAATGCAGGATTGAAAAAAAGAGTCACGAGACCCCATGAGGTTTTCCTGGGTAAACAGGAGTGGTAATGATTATATTATTGGGATGATCGTGTGGACATCCAGTGAGTTCAAATGAGTTATCTCGGGAGCGGGTGCTGCCCACGTTACAACGTGTGTCAGGAAGACCCGCGTGAGAGAGGGCATGGCAGAAGAGCCGCGTGAGAGAGGTTATTTTCGTTTGCTGTGTTGCGACCATCGGCGCGCCGAGCGAAGAGCCGTTGTCACGGCCGACCATTCGCTTCTCCTCGTTGCCGCCAGGCACCCTCCCACACTGCTGCTGCCCTCCCCCCGGGACCTCTAAATTCAAGATTAGTGGAGCGGTGCCAGTCTCGGTGTAAACCCAAGAGGTTAAGATTAGTGTTCAGGATAGGGCTTGTTCGAAATCTGATGGGAAAGCAAGCTTTGAAAACAAACATGGAAAAGTCCCCCACATGCGGCAAGGTGGCCCGGTGACTCACGGTGCTGATCTTGCACCGCTGAGATCCTGCGTTCGTATCTGGAAAACCACCTGTGGTAACTTGAGAACCTGGTTAACCCCCCCCCACCCCATCGTAGTCAATATCCATTCCAGCCCTGACAATTCAAAACATCTGTTTGACTTTTATTCAAAAAACATTTCTCCCCTGTAGTTGCACTGGTTGACAAGTGCTGCCCCCTACTGTGTGGATAAGAGTTCACGTAAAGAGATTTCACAATTAGTTTGGTGATATCTCCTTCCACGGGCTGTTCTCTAGCATGGCGTGATGCATTCATTCTCGGTGCAAATGAATTGAGACTAAAGATATATTTTTTAAAGGAGACCTGGGATACAAAGGAATAAGGGCAACTGCACAATGGTGAAAGTTAAACACAGACGTCACACATTCATTAACAACACGACGCCTCGGGTAAGAAATTAACGGAAACTTTCACTGCAAGGATTTTTCATGCAACTGACCGCTGGTCTCTCTAGACACCAGCTAATGGCGTTGTTGTTCTCGTCCTGGTGACTCTATGTGGTGCTGTTGTCTGGTGCAAGGGCGGTGGTGGCGGTGGCCTGGCGGCAGCAAGGGGCAGCACCAGGGCGGCGCCTCTCGTGAGACGAAGACTCCGCCGCGGGGAGCGCGGAGTCGACTTCTACTTCTCTAATTTAAAAAAAACAGTTGTCCTAGGAGCAGCTGCGGTTCACTCGCCACTATTGCCCCTTGATAGCGAGAGCACCCAAAAATAGAATCAGTGTTGCAGGCCTGTCAGGTTTCCTATGGTGAATGTGTGGGATTTACCAATTGCTATGATTGGGGATACCAAGTGAAAATCTCACCTTTAAACTGTTACGGTAGCCCGGGGAATGGGAGGTGTGAGTGTGAGTTTTGCGCCGTTTTCGTGTGAATAGAATGGCCTTAACGCGTAACGTGCTTGTCATTTCGCAAGAAGTCACAAAACATCTCGTGCAAGACCTGATGATGCAGATCCCTAGCGTCGTCATTCCGCCAAGCTTATGGGCTACGACCCTTAAACCGCCATCCGCACTGTAACCATGGCGGTAGCAGATGCAAAAAAAAAACTGTCTGACAGCATGCGACTGTGGTCACCCAGAACAGACCACGGAACATATTGACGACTTACTGCCCGACTCACCATTACGAGGGAGGCGTCCTCACAGCGATGCGCCACTAAGATACGCCTGACGCAATTGTCTGACTCAACCACCTCAACCTAACCTTGTAGTTGTCGCTCTACATTGACATCAGCCTTACAGAGCAGAATTCGTGCCAGTAGTGTGCGTTTGTGCGCGATTTGTGTTCGCGTCTGCCGAAGCGGGTTGGCGGCGAGAAAAATGCACGAGACTCCGTGCGTGCGCATGTGAGCGTGTGAAGGGGTTTAAATGCGCGTCACATGCACTGTGCATGACACTTTTAAAATTTTCATACATCTTGACTTTCAAACTTTCGTGACTGCAGGAATTCATGTTCTTGGTTCTTGGTTCTTCCGGTAAAGTCACGTAGATAGAAAATAAAAATAATAAAATAAAATTAACATAATAAATTGAAAATAATAGAAGCAAAAAAAATTCACGACGTTTCGATCGCAACACAGGCGGCCTTCATCAGGAGATCTTCACCCGCCGGTCTTCATCTGCCTGATGAAGGCCGCTTGTGTTGCGATCGAAACGTCGTGGGTTCTTTTGCTTTTATTATTTTCTATTTATTATTATTTTTAAAAATTATATTGTATTATTTTTTATTTTCTATCTACGTGACTTTACCGAAAGCGCCAAGTATATATCTTTCCTCTTATTTACTTGCGTTCCAGTTAAGGTGGCGAGAAGGCTGAAATCGTAGAATAGAACTGACCGATTTGCAGTCATTGTTTCGACTAAAACAAACGCGAGCCACGAAAACTCCTTTTACTGCCTTGGATGTTACGTATTTTTTTTATTGCCTTGACATGTTCACGTAATAGACCACAGGTCTTAAAAGGTTTTTTTACGTAAGATTTTATACAAGCCGAGTTCTGAAAGGTCGACGCTTGAATATTTTGCGCCGGGCTGTGGCGTGTCGGCTGTGTTGCGAGTGCCTCCTTCAGCCACGGTGGGAATGGACCGCATGGCATAACGAGGGGGCGTCACGCTGGGAGCTTCCAGATTTGGGATTGATCTGAAAATGTCTGCGGGGACGTGACCTTTAATGCGTCAGGACCGATCAACGTGGAACTCGGCACGGCGAGAGAACGCCGACTACAAAGTGGCTTCACACAGTGGCTCACCAGCTCTGTAGACGAGGGGATTTCTACGATAGACTGCTGTAGTGATTTCTTACGTGTTAAATTTTGATTTAAAGCTTTCGTGACTGCAGTAATTCATATTCTTAGTTCTTTCGGTAAAGTTACGTTGAAGGGAAACAACAAAATAATATATATAAAACAATAAAAATTCTCACGACGTTTCGACCATAACACAAACGGTCGTCTTATTGTTTTATATATTTTATTAGTTTGTTGTTTCCCTTCAACGTGACTTTACCGAAAGAACTAAGTATATTCTTACGTGTTGTTTGCATAACTGTTGTGGCGATCGATTAAATAAAAATGGACCTGGCTGATGATCGATTGTGGCGGGAGTCACTTGTTGATGAGATGCGGTATGAAGTGAGTGCTTGGCTAGGCCTCGGCAAGGTGAAAGGTAAAAACAACGAGCCTACCTTTACCCTACCTTTTACCTTACCACACTACAATCACTCTACCCTTACCTCTTACCCTTTAGCAAGGTAAGGTAAAAGCTCAAAAGCAACGATCCTACCTTTACGCTTACCCCATACAAATTACCCGATTACAGGGTAATTACTGGGGTACTACTACACATGAAAAAGGTTTAGAACAGGTAAATGCTAGGTAGAGCGCTTCATTCATGTAGAACACTCTCGATTATTCTAATTTTAAATGGAGGCCACGGACTGCGCCATGGAGCTTTTAGCGAGCGGTGAACAAGGTGTTTACCGGGTAATACTTCTCGCTACCTTTACCCTACCCTTTACCTTACCCATTGGCATGTCGACACCGTTACCCTTTTACCCGGCAAAAAGGGTAAATTGCCTTACCCTTGCCGAGGCCCATGCTTGGCTCAGAAAAGGTGTCACTCTCCATTGATGAAGGGAACATATGGGCAGGGGAGAGACCACGTGTCACCACGTCTCGTTGCCAGTTGTGTAACTGACAAAAAAATGGTAATTGCTGAGTGTGAGCAGAGGTAAAAATGTGCACTTACATTGCGAATGATTGTTATTTGTCAATCCACTGCTGGATGAAGGACTCCCCACGCCTGTTGGGTCATGGGGACTGGTTAGTATGTGGCCAGCGACCTGGCCACAAATGATACCTCAACGAAGTGGCTTATCATGTGGAAATGCATAGAAGCCAAATACTCTAAACACATGTTTCTAAATGCAGAGAGAAAAACGGGGGGGCCTGATAGAAAATACACACGGCCACAAGGAGAGAATACAAGCACGAGGGCCGGGACCGAACCCACGACCTCATGCATACCAGGCGAGGTAGTTAACATCTCCCCACCATGGTACTCCCCAAAGCCACTGTGGCTTAATGCAATTGAACATTTCTCACGTGTGTGTGTGTTAGCCTCCCTTCTCGCTACCTTTACCCTACCCTTTACCTTACCCCTTGGCTGTGCCTGCGAAGGTAGGCACAGCTTTCTGTCACCCACTCCGTCACCACCATCCCGTTCAGGTGGCACCACGAGGCACACGCCAGATCCCGCCTGAGAGTCCCGGTTAATCAGCTTAGAGTTTTACCCTAATTCCTCACGCCACCATCTGCGTGTTTTTTCCCCTTGCGCGACGGACGTGGCAGGCGAGTGTCGTCATTGCGCTGGTGGCGACCCGTGGACAATCTGCGAGCGAATTTACGATAGGGTGTAAAATAAAATTAAAACTGTTGTTGTTTTGGGTGGCTGCGGCGTCACCGATCACATGGAGTCCGTGCCCAAGGGCGGCTGCCATGGAAGATGGGAAAGGTTGGCTGCGTTCTGTCCTCGCCATGGAGGTAAGGAGCGATGGGGCTTATTTTGTCTGTTGTGTTCTCTTTAATCTGAGCTCTGCCTACCCAACCAGCTGCCATGCAAACAAGCCAATTGTTTCAAATGTAATTTGAAATAAATGGTGACTTAAACAACTGTTTGTTTTATATGTACCCAGAGAGCACTGGGTTGGCTGTACATATATAATAATGTATTATTACATTTGTAGATCGCTTTTTTAATGTTATATAACGTGACTATAGAATGGTTTTAATGAACTTGATATTTATTGATGTGAAGCTTTCGTGACTGCAGGAATTACTTTTTAGTTCTTCCTCTGTGTGTCTATGTTGTGTGTCTCTCTCTCTGTGTCTCTGTGTTGTTTCTCTCTGCTTGTGTGTCTCTCTGTGTGTCTCCGTGTCTGTGTTTTGTCTCTCTCTCAAATTTAGCAATCTTTGGATGAACGTAATCAACCGGGTAAGGTGTTGACTGTTGTGTTAGCCGACTCTCTGTGTTGTATTGCATTGTATTTCTAAGTTCACCTGAAGTTAACCTGAAGACGGAAGCTTGTGTTGCCTCCGAAACGTCGTGATTTAATTGTTTTATTTTCTTTTATTTTACCTACGTGACTTTACCGAATAAAACCAAAGAGTTTGAATCCTTGTAGTCACGAAAGCTTCAAATCTAGATTTCGCTAGGTTTGTTTTCTACCTGACGACGATTGCTTGTGTTGCAATCGAAACGTCGTATTATATTACTTAATTGATTTTCTTTCTACGCAACTTGGTTATCATTAAATACAAGTTGTTCAGTGATCGACTTGAAAAGCTGATAAACTGACTGTTGTTAACCTAAATAAAATCACCGTGTTATTTGCATGCTTTTATTTTTTTTAAACATTGCATACTCATTCAAGAATGTTTTCCCGACACATCCAGAACAACGCCGAACGTTCATGAAATGGTTTGGTCATCTCATTTCCTCGACAAAGCACGGTTTGTGCATTGTAAATGTTTGCATTCGCATACCTGTAATATGAGTGTGTCCTGTCTTTACAGCTTGAAGGGAAATTGCCATGGGCTGCACACCATCTCACGCGGACGTGCTGCCCTTACCTGGCCGCTTGGGCCTCACCTGCTCAGATGAGGCCCGCGATGGAACCGCCAGCGAGCGAGGCTCGCGGTCCGACGGGGTGACGACGTCGAGCGGCCGCCGCGGCGACGATGGGGAACACACGGCGGACGATTCGGACGCGGACGACGGCCACGTCGGCTGCTACGTCCCGAGAGAAAAGGACATCATGCACGTCTGCGTGGAGGAGAGGCTGAGGGAGAGGATCGTCAATAGCGCCTCGCTCGTGATGTCCGAGGTAATCGCGGGACAGCCGGCATTCGCCGAAGATTTGATCGCGAAAATAAAGGCGTCGAGCAAAGTGGACGACTTCGAGTGTCACTGCCCAGCCGTGCCTGAAAATGGCGGTGAGACACGGGAAGACGGTAATCCGGAGCGGGAGCGGCATCCGAGCGAGGCGGATGGGCAGGAAGAGCGGAGCAAGATCGACTTTCCTGATGGAATGGTGGAGGCTCACAAGGCCGTCTACGAGTATCTGAACCACACGCTGCACGACTACGACGACATGATGAAGTCTGCCGACCAAATAGTGGAGACTCAGCAGAGCTTGCAGCAAATGATCAGCTTCCTGTTTTTCAAGTGCGAAGAGATCAACAGCACGATGCAGAGCGCCACGCTCACCGGTGAAGCGCTGCTGAAGAGTTTGAAATTCGGTCTTTCGACGCAGTGCAGCGACAAGATGGAAGGGCTTGACCTACCGCAGCAGGTGCTGCGCTACTCGGTAAACAAGCTACAGGGCATCACCGACAGCACCAACAGCACCACATCGGGGACCCTCAACTTGATCGTCGGCTACATGAAGTCGGCGCACGAGAAACTCCAGGAGAAGCTGATCGCCAAGATGCGGTTGGACGCGAGCGTGGCGGCTGTGATGGCGCAGCTCGCCCTGCATGCGATGGGAGCCGCCCCGTCACCCAGCGCGGAGGAGAGAGCCGCAGCCCTCTCGGAGGACAGCGGCATCGCCGCCGACAGCGAGTCGCTGAGCGAGTTGAGCACCGACTCGCCTGGCAGCAAGCACGCGTGCGCTCGCAGGAATGGCCGGCGCTCCGAGTCGCGGCCGCCCAGCAAGGGACACGCATTTGCGTACGACGCGGTGTGCCAGCTGGAGGGCACGGAGCCACCGGGCAACAGGTCCATGTCCCACCACTGCGCGCTTGAGAAGCAGTTCAAGGACGTCTTTTACCCCCCGCAGATTTCCATGTTTGCCGAGTCGAGGGACACCGAGAGTGCGGTGGTGGGACACACCGCGATTGCACCGCTCGACCGTGGCACGGCGGAGCAGGGCAGGACCTCGTTCTTGCGTTCTCTGGACGCACTCGCAGATGAAATCGTGGACGAGGCGCACGTCGAGGTCGGCGTTCTGGATGCGATGTGGGACAGAAAACCTGAAAACGAGCGGCAAATTGATTTTGCGAAGCAGCACGTAATGCAAATCGTGGGCAACTCGAGCGAGATGGATGAGCTGGTACTGAAGCTGAAGGAGGCCATCAGCAGTCGCATTCTGTTTATGTCGCCAGGTCCCCCAGACCCGGAATGGTCAGAGGAGGAGGGGAAACTGCAGTCGGGAAAACGGCCCAAAACGGCACAAGCCAGTCCATCAAAGGGCACGAACAGGAGGCGCTCGCGGTCAGCCGACTCGCTCGCCAACCAGGAGGAGGACGTGACGCTCCGAGAGCTTCACCGCGTGCAGAAGAGCATCGCCAAGTGCCTGGAGACCACGTTCCAGACGGCGAAGCAGAGTGTCCTCATGGACAAGCAGAGAAGGCCGAAGATATCCAGTGCCGCGCAAGGCTCCCAGCCGAGGAGCAGCAGGATCAAGACGTCCCTCGATAAGGGCTTCAGCGTGCTGCCAAATCACGGCGTGCTTAAAGGGAACAAGAACGAGCCGCCAAAGAGCAACAAGATTTCCTCTCTAAAAAAATCTGGTCCTTTAAAAGCCATAATTCCTCACGCCGAGCCATCTCTGCCAGAGGAAAACAATGAGCCCCATATACCACTGAGCAGGGTTGTGCCAGTTATCACACCTAAAACCAATTCAAGCAGGAACCCTTCCATGCCTAGCTACAGCAGCACAAGTTGCATACCATTCAAGCCTAAGCTTTTTAACGCTGTGGGAGTTCTTCCTCCCCTGCCCACACGATACCGGTTGCTCAAACCTGTAGTTTGCCCCGACAGCCTCATGAATATTGACGATGGGCTCATTCCGCCTTCCCAACATTCCAACGAAAAGAAGCGGGGAGATAGCAGCTACATGGACATAAGTGCCGATTCAAAACCTCCAAAAGGCAACCCACCGCTCAGAGACAGGCAGGACAGCGTGTCTCAAGCCAGGCCTCCCAGCCCCCCATCTCATCACAAAAATCAAGGTCCTGCTAAATGGAGAAAGAGTCATATAGTTAACCCAGATGGACAGTCAAGTCCACCTACAGCCAGGCAGGCCAGCCCACCGCCCCACTGTAGACAACCCAGTCCACCTACACAACATAAAGATTCAAGTACAAAGTCTCAGACAGGACGGGAAAGCCTGGCACAACATGCCGCACAGGCCAACCTACCTAGAACGAGACAGCCAAGTCCACCTCGAACCAGACACCCCAGCCCACCTAGAACCACACAGGCTAGTCCACCTAGTTCCAGACAGCCAAGTCCGCCTAGAAGCAGACACCCCAGCCCACCTAGAACCACACAGGCTAGCCCACCTCGTATTAGACAAGCAAGCCCACCTAGAACCAGATACCCCAGCCCACCTAGAACCACACAGACTAACCCACCTAGTACAAGAGAGCACAGCCCACCATGTACCAAGCGGGCCACCCCACCTGGGACTGGACAGCCAAGCCCACCACCTCAATGCAGGGGTGCTAGCCCACCGTCACAGTGGAGGCGTGTAACATTCCCTTGCCCTGACAAACAGTCAAGTCCACCTCTGACTGAACAGGCCAGTCCACCGATAATCAGACAACCGAGTCCACCATCTCAACGAAGGAATGCAAGCCCACCCCGACAGTGGAGACAAGTCCACCTGCCCTCCACGGAGGAACAGGCGAGTCCACCTCTTCTGAGTAACAGGCACTTCAAACCACTGTCGCACGATGGCCAGCTCAGTCCACCACCCAGGGGCGCATGCCCCAGCACTCCACCTTGGGCGACGGAGCCAAGCCAGCACCTGCAGCGCAGGCAGGCCTTTCGGAGGTTGCCCAGTCCGCCTCTACAGCCCGGCCATTCCACTCCGTGTCCTCTCCCCAGCCCACCCGGAGAACAGCGCAAGCTGCCCAGCCCCCCACTCGGGCAACGGAAGCTGCCCAGCCCCCCACTCGGCCAACGGAAGCTGCCCAGCCCACCACCCCATGGCAGGCAGCTGAGCCCGTGCCGGCTCAGGCAGCTTTCACCGGCGATCCAAGAAAAAATGGGGACATTTTTGATTAACGAGCCTGCGGTGGCAGTCCCGAGAAGTTTAGCGGATGAAGCAACTTCTGAGTGCAGGCAGTCCCCCAAAACAAACGCTGGTTCTATCTTTTGCAGTGCGCCCAGCTCCATGTTCAAAGCGAAAAATATGACGGATGACCAGAGCCTGTATAACAATGCCAGCTCACAATATCAAACGGATCAGCATCAACAACAGCTGGCGCATGCACTATGCAAAAGTGCCAGGAGTGCAGCGGCCAGGGCGTCCAAGGAGGAGTGTGAAGACGACTCGTCTGGTCTCTCGGGAAAATACGAGTACGTGTCTGGCTACGCTTGACCCATTAGCGGCCATGCGGATTTTAACAGAAATCGTTGCAATTTGGTTTCATGCCAAATTGGCAGACTGGGAATGTACCTCCTGCTCATCCTACACAGCACACATGCTGTGAACATGGGCATTAGGAGAGATTACATAATTTAATATGGAAATGCAGAAGTTGGGGGTGCATGTAATAGCATATTCTGCAGCAACTTCATGTTCAAGCTTAAGACTCTATACGTCACTACGTAGTTCCATTTTTACGTTTGAATATGCAATACACATATAAACAGTTTTTTTTTATGATTGCTGGACACAGGTCAAACGGGGATATTTAGCGTAAACCAGCCAGCAGCTAAGACACCGTTGCTCGTGTAATGACCGTAGAGTCAACCTACGGTGTGAGTGGACTAGTGGCCACGGGAGGTAATGACAGGGGAGTCAGGCTGCAGTCTGCATGGACTAGTGGCCACGGGAGGTAATGACAGGGGAGTCAGCCTGCAGTGTGATTGGACTGGTGGCCACTGCAGGTAATGGCAGGGGAGTGAGGGGACTGGTGGCTACGGGAATGATTGAGAATAGGAGCATGGCCAGGTGACGGAAGAGGACAATGGAGTCTGCTCGGAGAGTGAGCAGTCTAGAACCAGTGAGAAGGTTTGGGAATGGGGGCGGGGGCGTGGCCTTGGATCATATTTAAGGGAGATGCGCGGGAGACTCGGGGCTTTGCAGTGGGGGGTCTCCGCCTGCTCGAATGCGAGCACGTGGCTCCTTAAATAAATAAACCATATCAAGACAAGTGCGTCCAATTCGTCTTTGCACAGGTATAGCAGATAATAACCCAAGACGCGTCTTTATTCGAGTCAAGGTTAAAGGAAATTGGGGGTGCAGAGACGATTTGGAGGGAGTTCTAATGTTGAGCAATGTGAGGAAAGAGGGACGAAGAGAAGCATTTTTCTGAAACGTTTTGTATTGTTCACAACACATCAACAGGCACACGTTTTTTTTGTTTAGATCCCAATTTTAAGAAATCAACCCAATTCCTAAAAATCTGATGCCGCTCTTCGACTGTCACATGGTGTTTCCGTAAAAATAGGTCTCCTTTAAAATAACATCTATTTATTTAAATCAATTGCTTATGTTTATGCTGGCTTCTTCTTTCTTTGCACTGTGTACATACCATAGTTGTTAGTGCTTTAATGGATAACCACCTCGCTTAACAGGTGTTATAGGCTGTGGAGCTACTTTGTGTACAGCAAATCCACTGTTGTACTATCATTTTACATACCTACGTCTATGCTCCCACCCGCAATCACCACCATGGTGAAGTATGAGAATATAACCCCCACGACCCGCACGGCACAGAAATGCCCTCATACAGCAGTGGATTGACCAAAGGCTGTACGTGTACTCTCCTAAGCTTTACTATGCAGGTTTTCACCATCAAGCTGCACAGCTCTGTGATGAGTACTGTATTCTGGTCGTACCGTGTGTTGTACTGCCTGTTGCTTGGCATGATGTCCGATGTTTCACTCCATGTGCCGAAAAAGGTCGCAGCACGCGGACTGAAACGTCAGACGTCAGACAACGTTGCAGGACAAACCCCCAAAAACACACGAAGGCGATATTCTTACGCGTTCGTTGTAAATGCTATCTTGGTGACCTACTGACCCCGCTTTTGTCATAACAGCTCCGCAGACGACGGTGGCCGTGCGGATGCCGGGTTGGAGTGCAGCTGCGTGGCCCAGGGTAACGGTGACCCGAGGAAGCTGGACGTGGGCCCCGACTTCCTCGTGCAGGGACGAGGCATCTGCTCCCTGGGTCCCACGGAGGAGAACTAAGCAAAGCGAGGGCCTTCGCGCATATCTCCCGGTCATGAACGTCACGGGGGCAGCGCCGCCCTCGACCACTTAACAACTAGATGTTATTTTCTGAAGTCGCGGGAAGGTACACCGGGTAGAATGGCACAACCGATAGGTGTGTAGTAAATATGAAGAGTACTGCACTACGATCCTAGTTTGGGTTAGGGAAGTTCTTAACATTTTTGGTATGGCAGTCCACGCAGAAGGATTCTTGAGTCTTTCATCTTCATGCGTGGAACTTTTGAGTGGTATTCCCTCGAAAATGCGAGATTTTATGAGTAATCAGTTTTTATTCCAAATGTCAAGCACTTATTCGTGGAATTGGTGAAACAATTAAATGCAGGATCCTCTTGAAAAACAGTACCGTCTTGCGACTCAGTGACGCTTTTCTGCTCAACAGCATTGATATACTATTATCACCATCATTATCACTATCCAGCTTATCATAAAATTTCCAAGCCAGTCCCAGACTTGAGGATATAATTCATAAACATTTCCGGAATAAGTATTTTTAAGTTGTTCTTCACAGATGCCTCCGTACCAAAAAAAATGCTACTCGTGCCCACGACCCACTATCAAAAGTGGCTAAGCTCTTCTGATTACAACATCTTATCCCGACCAGCGATGGGGGAGAGAGCGATGGTCACAAGATCAACCGTTCCTGTCGTCTCCCCCTTAGATCTCCCGCACCTTAATACACGTTTCACGATCACCGGCGAAACGTCGTACTCAATTGTAAATCTTGACTTAAAGCTTTCATGACTGCAGGAATTAATACTCTTTGGGTCTTTCGGTAAAGTCACGGAGATAGAAAAATAATAAAAAATGATAGAAAAATTATAAAATAATAAAGCAATAATCGAAACTAAAAAAATATTACATTAATTTTATTATTATTTTTCTATCTACGTGACTTGACCGAAATACCTTAAGTGTATCAATTGTAAATGTTGTGGCTTTGTTCTCCAACACACAACCGGTGTGCTGAAATAATAAGTGGCACGTTCTGGTCATGTGACAAACTCACTAAATGGCTGTGTCTGGTGCAGGTGGGTGTACAACACATTCACGTGATCTAACCCAAACGACTTTAATCATGAATATTGGTCACGAAAGCCTCCGTATTGATTTTATGGTGTATCTTATTTGTATTTGCTGTGTTTTTTAAAAATATCAGCATGCATCTATTCATGCTTTGAATACTTTTTTAATTGGGTCTTTATCAGAGTTCACACGCATTATGTAACTCTTCATAAGTTAGCACGTGAATAGACACGAGTGATACCGAATGATCGACTGTCAGGTCCACACCTGCTCATGTAACGCGTATGAATGTCTCTTTCTCATTATTTAACCTGCATGTAGTGCTTTTAATTAGCACAGATGTCAGCCATGAGCTTTGTGAAGTGGCAGTATAAACATTGGCAGAATATTAAAACGATTTGAAGAGTTTTAGTTTTTTACCTGTTCGGCAAATCCTGAACCATCTGATTTCAAAAAAAAAAGTATTCGAAATGTCGTTGCAATATTTAGGGTATTGCCAAAAAGGCTTGCCATTGTCTTTCGATAATAGGATTATGAATTTGGAAATGCTACAAATTTTGTGTGAATGACAAACGTGGCCTCTGTTCTCGTCACATTGCAGGGTGGGAGCTACATTTGTAATGCTTTATGTTTGAATGTACGTTATTGTAATCCAAAGTATTTAACACGAACTGTTGTTTGTGGTGTGACTTATTGGAGAAATGTCGTTTTTGGTGAAGCATTGCATGCAAGGGAAGAGAAGAGTTGGTAAGGTGGGGAGTACAGCATATGAGCAGTGGCATTGCGTGTCTATTCTCCCACCAGGTCCACTCAACCTGAAACGGTGAACTCAAAAGTGAATTTCTTATCGATTATTTACGATGTGTACAAATTGTATGAAAATAATTGCAGGCTAATGGCATAAAACAAGCCAATGAAAATATTCAGAATCAGAATAAGTGTTTATCCTGGAGGAATCCGATGAGCTATGAAGCTCTTTTCCACATATGTCCAGTAGTAGCAGGTCAGCAAGTTACGTTGCTTAAATTGATCGATGACTTTAACCATTACCTCCGAAGCGAGAAATCGTTATACAGAACCCGTATCCATCTTTCGTACGACGTGTTGCAGAGATAAGCATTTATTTTTTTGGAAAAGCTACAAACGATTTAGAATAATTGATGTCTGGGTTCTTCAGCCATTCAGCAGCACTGGCTTGTGAGATAGTGTTGATTGGCAGCAGTTAAACTATACAAACAAAAATTTAACTATTTTTTTTTACCAGGTAAGGGCCACTGAGCTATATAGCTCTTTTTTTCAGAAGCGACCTGGCCACAAATGATAGCTCAACGAAGTGGCTTATCGTGTGGAAATTCAAAGCAGCCAAATTCTCTAAACGTACGTTTCTAAATGTGGAGGGAAAAACCGGAGGACCCGGAGAAAAATCCACGCGACTAAGGCGAGAGAAAGATAACATGAACACTCCAAATACAGGTAGTCCCCGATTTACGATGGTCCGACTTACGATATTTCGATCTTACAATAGCGATATGACAAAATTGTAAAATATATTTTTATTTCGCGCGGCAGGCAAACGCAGCAGCGTACGAGGTACGATACTGTAACTTTATCATCGCCATCCTCTTCCGACAACTAAGTTAATGTAGCCATCAACAACCAAACATCGTTCAAGTATGCAGACGACGGACAGAATCTTTGTGAGTACAGTAGAATATATGTTACGATACGTTCAATGCATGTATGATACGGAGCTTTAGCGATTTCATTTCAGGGTTACGATACGATACATATGTTCAATGCATGTTAAACGTTTTCATAGCAGATAGGATTGTTTCCTGAAAAAAAACTTTCTATGAAATTGCAGTTCATACAGGTAGGCTAAAATTTCACCTTGTTTTTTACTTTAAATTTTACTGTGCAATACAGGATTGTAATTAATAACTACACACAGTATAGAGTTTATACAGTACGGTACTGTAAATTGCTCTGTTTTGCTAAATTATCACCATTCTTTAAGACTCCTGGGTAGGCTAGGCCACCTTCGACTTAGAATAATTTCGACTTACGATATTTTCGAATTACGATGGGGTCGTCGTAACGCATCTCCATCGTAAGTCGGGGACTATCCTGTATCGTAAGTCGGGGACCGCCTGTATACAGCAGGCGTCAGGGTCAAGATCGACCCTGACGCCTCCTGTATACCAGGCGAGGGAATTAACATCTCGCCACCGCGGTACAAAATACAAACCGCGAAAGTTATATTTAGATGATGTCTACACACATGTCATTGCGTGTTTGCTAAGTATCTGTGAACAGACACTCAATGGATTACTGAGGTCAATTGTATTTTACAGTCGTTGTAAAAGTGCTCCACCGTTTTAACACTCCTCCAACGGGTGGCCCTCCTCTTCTGGAATATTTCTCCTACTTCATAGAAGTAATCTTCAAGGAGAGGAAAGTCGACTTCCTTTCTTGGAAGGGCATCCTCCCCGCTTCTAAGATCCCCCCGTATTACAGCCTTAACAGACTGTTGGGTCAAGTTGTGTTAGCGAGCACCTATGAAGGCCGGCACGGCACACGACGGGGTGGGTGGTCAGCACCACGCCCGGCCGCCTTTGTCTCCCGCAGTGGCGATGTTTACTACACACCGCACCGGGTACTCATTTAAGGCTGAGCGGACCTAGGGGAGGCTCAGGACCGGTTCAGATAATCGTCACTGGGTGTTAGTGGCCGTGAGCGGGAATCGAACTCAGATCGCCGGGATCGGAACGCAGCGTAGCGCTAACCGCTACACTACCGGGGCCCACACACAACACACACCACCACACAACACACACAACACCACCACACACACAACACCACACACACACACCACCACACAACACACACCACCACACAACAACACACACCACCACACAACACACAAAACACCACCACACACACAACACCACACACACCACCACCACCACACAACACACACCACCACACAACACACACAACACCACCACCACACACAGCACCACCACACACAACACCACACAACACACACCACCACACACAACACACACCACCACACACAACACACACCACCACAACACCTACCACCACCGCACAACACCTACCACCACACACAACACCACACACACAACACCACCACCACACACAACACCACACACACACACCACCACACACACCACCACCACCACACACAACACCACCACACACAACACACACCACCACCACAACACCACCACCACACAACACCTACCACCACACACAACACCACACACACAACACCACCACCACACACACACCACCACCACACACACAACACCACCACACAACACACACAACACCACCACCACACACACCACCACCGCCACACACACCACAACACACAACACCAGACACAACACCACCACCACACAACACCAGACACAACACCACCACCACACAACACCACCACCACCACACAACACCACCACCACACAACACCAGACAACACCACCACTACACAACACCAGACACAACACCACCATCACACAACACCAGACAACACCACCACCACAACACCAGACACAACACCACCACCACACAACACCAGACACAACACCACCACCACAATACCAGACACAACACCACCACCACACACAACACCACTGCCACACACACCACAACACACAACACCAGACACAACACCACCACCACACAACACCACCACCACACAACACCACCACCACCACACAACACCACCACCACACAACACCACCACACAACACCAGACACACCACCACCACAATACCAGACACACCACCACCACACCAGACACAACACCACCACACAACACCACCACACAACACCAACACACAAACACAACGCGATATCACCGCCGCCGCCTCCCACGACACAGCAGGGTCGCCACGGCGTTGCCTGGCACCCGTCGCCGCTTCCGCCGCGCGTGACGTCACTTCCCGCGAGCACGCGCGCGGGAAAAGGCGTCACGCGAAGACGCCCCGCCCCTTGCCCCGCCTCTCGCCCCGCCCCTCGCCTCTCGCCCCCGCCCACCTTGGCGATCGCGTGGCCGCCATCTCGGCGCCGCCGCGGGGTTTTAATCTGCGCGGACGCTTCGGGGGCTAAAGGGGGAAGGGAGAGGGGAGGGTGGGGAGGTCAAACTAAAAAAAAACGCCGCTCCCTTCTCCTCGCTACTCACTACCCACACCGTCGTTCCCCTTCTCCAGGTGTCTCACTAAATTGTCGTCGAAGTCGATGGCTGCCGCTGCGGAGGCGCGCGAGTGCGCCCGCGCCGTGGCGAGTGCGCGAGGCCGCCGTTGCTAGGGGAGACGCGAGGGAGCCCGCCGCTGTCCGCACGTCGCCCCACGGGCGCCGTCGTTGGACTGCGGCGGTGACGACGATCGACGCCGCGCGGCCGTGGGACCCCGCCGTCTTCTGCGTCGTCGTCTCTTGTCCCAGGGGCTTCCGTCCGTTTCGTCGCTGCTGTTTAAACCCCGCCTGCCCGCGCGCCTCCGACAACGTCGCTTCGAGAAGCGATTGCGTTCACGCGGCGACTTCGCCAACGCCGCCGCCTCCGCCGTCTCCTGCGCCTTCGGCTACTTTTAAGAGCGGCCGCACCGAAGGGGGCACCATTGTTTCCGAATCTCCGCCGCGTCAAACACCGCCTCGAGCTCCCCCCTAACCCCGATCATCGGCCGCGCCGCCCGTCGCCTCGGGAGTAAGAAATCCTAGGAGGGGTCGCGCTGCGCCATGGAGGACCCCGCGGTGCTGGAGCAGCTTCGACGCGGCAGCGACTCCGAGCGAGCGGCCGCGCTGGGCCGTCTGCGCCAGGGCGCCCGCCTCGGCGGCCTGGCTCCCGGCTCGAGTCGTGTCCGCGCTTCGGTTTACACGACGGCGGACGCGGGCGGCCTCGCCTCTTCGTCTGCGCCGGCGTCGGCGGCGTTGTCGGAGCAACGCGCGGCGCTCTTCCAGGCCCTCGCCGCGCTCCTGAGCGGCGGCGAGGCGTGGCGATTGAGGAAGGAGTGCTTGGAGCTCATCGGCGACGTGGTGCCGGAGCTGGGCGCGCAGCTCGAGCGCTGCATGGCCGTCGTGACGCCGCGCCTCGTGGCGCAGCTCGGCGACCCGCAGGCCGCCGTGCGCAAGGCCGCGCTGCAGGCGCTGCACGTGTACGGGCGTCACTCGCGCCGGCGGAACGACGTGGTGGCCGCGCTGCTCGAGCACGGAGTGCGTAGCCGCGACGGCGACGTGAGCGCGCAGGCGCTGCTCTTGTTGCCCGTGCTCCTCACGCACGACTTCGCCCGCGAGGACCTCTGCGAGGTGGTGCGCGCCGCCGCTGAGAAGCTCACGCCGCCGTGTGGCGGCCTGGAGCCGGAGCCCCAGCACGACCCCGCGGCGCTCAAGTGCCTGGAGCACGTGTGGTCGCTGGTGGGGGACGCGGCCTTCGACGGATGCCTGCGCAGGCTGCCCGCCTCGCTCAGGGCCGAGGTGGAGAAGCTGCTCAAGAGGTCGCGAGCGGCGAGCGACCACCAGGGCAGAGGCGGTGGGGCCAACAGCGAGGTGGCGACGGCGGTGGCCGCCGGAGCGGCCTCTCCCAGGGAGCCCGGAGACGGCAGCAGCGTCGTGGTCGCGTCGGGCCTCGAGGACTGCGAGTTCGGCATCGTGCCGCGCCACGTGATGCACGAGCTGGTGGACGAGACGGACTACAAGCGGCGCGTGGGCGCCGTGGACAAACTCAAGGAGGCGATCGGCCGCGCCGACGGCAGGACGCTGACCGCGTGCAACGTACTGGGACTCGTCGGCTTTCTCAGCAACGTGCTCGACGACGTGCACTTCAAGGTGTCGCACGGCGCCCTGGAGCTCATCGGCATGCTGGTGGGCAAGCTTCGCAGCGAGCTGGGCCGCTACGCTCAGCCCGTGGTGGCGGCACTCGTCAAGGTGCTGGGCGACGGCAAGGAAGTGACCAAGCAGGAGTGCCTGAGGATCTTCCTGAGACTCATGGAGACCGTGCCGCCGCAGCGAGTGCTCGACATCCTCCTGGGCGCGCTCGGCAGCAGCCGCAACGCACGCGTGCGGGAGGACATCCTGAACACGGTGATCGCGGCCGTGCTCTCCTTCCCGCGGAGCCGCTTCAACCTGCCCGAGCTGTGCCGGGTGCTGGCGCCCAGCCTGGCAGACCCCAAGCGGAAGGTGCGCCACGCGGCGCTCGAGACGTTCGCGGTGCTCGCGGCGCTCATGGGCCCCGGCAAGCTGCCGCCGCTGGTGGACGCGGTCGACGCCGTGGAGCTGAGCGCGGACGTGGACGGCCTCATGGCCGCGGTGCAGGCGCGGCTGGCCCGCCGGCAGCTGCCCAAGCTGGGCGCGTCGGGCCTCGTGGAGTACGCCACGCACTTCACGTCGTCGGCCGGCGCGCGGGGCGCGCGGGAGGCGGCCGCTCACGACGCCGACATGGAGTGGATCCTGGCCGGGGGCTCGTCCAGCGCCCGCAGCTCCCGCGCCGACGGAGCCGAGGCGGAGCTGTCGGCTCGACACCAGCCACCGCACCACCACCACCCACCGCCGGCCGTCGAGGGCACGGTCCCCGCCGGCTCTCGGCGGGTGCTGAGCGCGGGACGTCCCAAGAGCCGCCTGCCGTGGGAGGAAGAGCTCATTCGTTCGGCGTCGGTTGAGTCCATCCCGCAGAGCAACAGACTGCCGGGTGGCAGCATCTCCATCATGCGACAGGTAAATGATGGCAGTTTTTGGAGCGAGTGCTTGGTGCGCACTGGAAAGGCGGGCAGTCACGTGTAATGACCGGCTAAGAACGTGTTGAGTAGCAGAGGGCATTACGGAAAAATCCGTTTTTAGACTCAACATTTGCGGTGAAGTTTTGTTCGAGTGGCTACCACCAATGCACATTGTGCAGGGGGAGGTGCTCTTCCAGCCGTCAACTAACAGACATGGCTGTACGTGTCCGAAAATAAGTCAAGAAATTCATGGAGGGAGCCTCGTTCGGGAGGTTATAGGTGCAAGTTGATCCACATAATTATTTAATTACACGCTTAAATGCCGTACATATATTTTATTTGTTTGTACGCTTCACTGAAATGTGTTGCCCACCACCAGTCCTGAAGTTGGCCATAAAAGGATGTTGTGTACTTTGGCGATGGAATTTACTGCTCACAGCAGGGGTGCTATGACTGACGAACAACCCCCCCCAGCCACCCTCTAAATCCAACTTGGTGTGCTTGGCACTCTTGCATAGGTAAAACGTTCGTCAGCATTTGTTTTTGTTAATGTTAAACTTTTAGCCTCAGAAACTGCAGATAGCATACCAAATGTGAATTCCATGAAAAAGACCTTGAGTTTTCTTTGTTACGTTTTCCCGTCGGTAAGGATGGAGTCCTTTTTGTTTTTTCGTATTACAAGCGCCACCCCCACTCGCCGTTCACTTTTTGCTGCGCACAGGCGATGTCTGCGCTGAGTCGGTAACAAACGAAAGGCCCCTTTGCAGGATTCACGGTTCGCTCCCGAGTGCTGGTCTCAGGGACCCATGGCGAATCCAGGTGAAGAATTGCCATTACCAGCATCTGTCCATGGCAGACAGGATTTCAGTTCATTTACTGGTAAATATCCTCTGTGTGGTGTGTGTGTGTGGTGATTGAAGCTTCGCTTTTTCATATTTGGATGTGTCTGCAAACTATGAGGGTTGATTGTTCGTCCGAAAGCATGCCTAGCCAATTATTTTATAAAGGCTGCTTTGCCGGTGGAAGATCAGAGTCATTACGTTTACAGTTTGTTCTATATTAAGCACGTACAATTTGTCCTCCAGGCTTTGGTCCTTGTATAATTAGTGTGATGTAGACCTGTACTTACTACCCGTAGTTTACTTGTCAGTGAAGTCTAGTTTCATGGTGCACATAAATGTGCTAACTTTTGTACGTCAATATTGTAAATGCTAGGTTTGTGGAATGCGTTCCGCATTGAAATGTGGCTTATCAGAAAAAAGCTACCTCAATGCTAAGCAGAAAATTGTTTTCAAACTTTTAAAATGTATAGCCACTGGATTAATAACATTTTTATGATGTGTGCTTTTATTTAGTGTGCAGTAACATTTAATGGAAATAATTTAACTTGTATGTGTGGCCTGCTTGCACGCGGAAGTAATTGCTTTGCGGTGTGAAAATGCTTTGACATCTGCTTGTGCTCTGGGGAAAGGAGGTGATCGGTGCGTGTGGAACACGGTGTCCTCAACCAACAGTTCTTGTAAAATTGCAAAGAAATATATTGGTCACTTGTATTTATTGTAGGCCTCGCCACACACAGACCGCTTGCTGCAATCCACAAGGCTGGGAAATTTTTTAACGAGGAATTGGACTCAGAGCGGGGAAGGGGTGTTGAAACTGAACGCCCGTTCTTCGGAAAAGCCACTAACCAGTGGTTTACACATCAAGGTACCCCATAGCTGTCATCACAGGCTTAATCAAACACACGGTGATATACACAGCAAAACATTGTCATAAAAGTTAGATTCAAATGAAGATTGTCTAATTATTCTAACAATTTATCCTTCGTATGCTTTACTTCTGTTTTTTATTTGTTGTTTATTTGTTGAAATATGTGTATTTGTTGGAATTTAGAGCCATTTGCGAGTAACCTCAACAAACATTCAATGCTCCCGAAACGAGCGACAAGAGCGGAGCACACCGCCGCGGCGCACAGTTGGGCAGAGGGCTTGAGTGTGGTGTGCCACTCGGCCACGCGTGACAGCGTGTTTGTGGACGTGAGCCACCTCCTCCCCACCGCTAGCGCTGAGCAGACACACAAGGGCCGCTTCGCATACTCTTGGCCTTCCGAACATGTTGAGGACTTTCCCCGTCCTCGCACAAAACTGCCGCAGAGTTTTACAGAAGAGCTTCTAATGGGTACGGGTATTGGACGGAATTAAGTTTTAAGCCTTGTAGAATGTTAGGCATGGTGAAGACCATTTTGTAAATATATTTTCTTCGGTAATCCATTTTTATATTATTTAACTTTCTGAAGCTTTTATGCTATAAGAGCAGAATTCAGAAAACATGCCCTTTATAGACATTTAAATTGTATAATTTTTTGGTATTTGACTCAATGCATCCAGAGTTGTCCGAGTCATTTTGGCGTCATGATATTTACTATTGGGGAAGGTGTCAACTTTACGGAACACAGTCTGTGCTGTATCTCCTATCCTTGGTGACAAATCACCCTACACCGTCACCAGGACCACAGTGTCAACAAAATATTCTCTCACCTGAGCATCCGGTTAAAGAATACAGTAGTTAAACAAAGTAACTGTTGACATTAAACGGTTCTGAGCAATTTTACATGGGCTCTGCACTCATTGTCAACTGGAAGAGACGTATGTCCTCGTTTGTTGCACGTTTTCACAATACCTTCAGTGTGAATGCAATATTTGCATTTCTCAGCTGCTCAGCTCATTGTTAGCAGACTCCAATCATGAGTTAATTACATTTATTTTAAAAATGTGTCAAATGTATATATATATAAAAAAACAATTGTACCACTCGTGTCTTAACGAAATCAAATGCGTGAAGCTGTTCCGGTTACGATGTTGCTATGTTGTCTGCTGTGCCTTAACTTGCGTGCGTAGAGGAGGGCATCGTGTCGCCGGTGCCGACAAAGGCCACGCTGGCGCGCTCGGCGTCGCGCCGCCAGCCGGGCCACGGCAGGCCCATGCCACCTATGGAGGCGACCATGAGCCCTCGCGTCCCTTTCAACGACAGGGAGCACCACGGCGACGTTCTCGCCGGCGGCGCCAGGGACCCGTTTGACCGTGTCGTGAAGCGCGCACAGGACCACGAGAAGGCAAACAAGATCCACGAGCGCAAGCCCAGTGGTATTCTACCATACAGCGAGACAGAAGAGGTGCAGTTGGAAGAGGTGGGCGTGCTGTTCACATGTAAAGGCACGTCATTTTAAGCAAAGTTATCATTTTGGAATGTAAAACTAAATTTACTCTGGCAGGATTAATGCCTCTCGCAGCATTCTATTCTATTGCGTATCGCAATGTGTTAAGGAGCTAAATGTTGATGTTGAGGTCTGCTAGCCACGGCTATATAGTAAACTGCTGCAGTCTTCGCTCCTTCAATGGAGGAATATAATAGCTACGCAAACTCTCTCCTGAATCTCTTTCACACCATGTAAGTTATGAATGCTGTTTGAACATACTTCACCATGCTGGTCAGTGCGTGTTGGTGAATTTGGGGTGAGAATCCAGGACTGGATCAGATGTCACTCGCCACTGATGTTTGCCATGGTAAGGCATTAAACTCGGATTGCTAAGTTCAATGTTGAGTTTGCTAGCCACTACACCCCCATTTATCAATATATTACAATTGTAAGTGGTGGTTTGATTAAAGAATACATTTTGTTGAAGCCAATATGTGATCAAGTTAGAATGTAAAGTTGCTCCAGGATTTACGTTGCACAATTATAGTTCACACAACACATACGAATTGAAAATAATCTATACACGCATTGCTTTATACATGTATTGCGAGTTGAATGATTGTGTTTAAGGAATTGAAGTGTTGCTACATTCCGAATATATGACTATATTATACAATGTGTTGATTCACTAAGGCAAATGGTTACATTTCTAATGAAAATGGATATTTGTTACATGTATTTGAACAACCTTAATCTCTAATGTCAATGGAATTTGTACAAGTGCTGTGCATTTTTGTACGATAAGAAATTGTACCCCACTAACTAGGCCAGGTAAATCATAAACAAGTGCGTGGGAGGGGTGTGTGTGCCGAGTGGACGCTGCAAAAAGTATTTCCGAGTTAACGAATGACCCTTTTTAATAGTTCAAGTTATTTATTGCTGTTGTGTGCCTTCGCATTTTAATCAAGTTATGAAAAATCCTGTACGTCCATGGATTATGTAATGCTTTCCAAAATGCATTTTTCTTTGGAAATATTTAACTAGCATTCGGGAACCAAAGGGTAGCTGTTGGGCAATATGTGTTTGCATATTTGCAAATAGTCGTTTGTTTTGGTAGTTGTCCCCAAGTTTTGGGTAACCCTGTAATTTGCCCAGTTTCCATTACATCTCTAATTGCAGAAAAGTTTTATACTCGGGGTTCATTCAGATTGAAATTTCTTGACGAGAGGTCTCCCCACTACGGATAACAAACGCTAATTCATACATGCTATAAAATGTAAAACATGCAAATTGTCTCTCAATTTTGATGCACGGCAATTTCACGGCACACACTGTAGACTCGAGTTCAAGTGGACTCGCGATTGACAGTCCTTCAAATTGAACGTTGGTCCCACCTCCCTGCTCCTCCCAATGTCCAGATACAGAACTCATTGCGGAGCCTTCGATCGAGCGCTGCAAAGAAGCATGCACAGTGGCTGAAAGACAGCAACCCACCGGACGGGGACGCAAGTTGCGGGGGGGCGTCCCCACGTACCGTGACCCCAACCAACGTCTCCCCCAATTCCGAATTTGGCCAGGAGAGGAGGGTCAAGGCCAGCATTGGTGGAAATGCGCCTTCATCGTCCGCACAGCAAGCGTTTGTAACAAAGTCTGCATCAAAAAGGTAGATGAATCGTGTGTGTGTCAAGATGTAATGTATGGATGGCACATGCGATGTTTGTGCATCTGAAATGCATCATTAAAAAATGTGATATATGAGCATTAAACCGGCACTGATAGCTTATGTTTCTTTATTAAATGTCCAAGTAATGTTTCAATTTGCACTTATTAATATAATTTGTATGCTTTATCTGGTACACAATACAATCATGTCATTTGTAGCATAGACCAGTGCAGTCTTATGGAAGAGTACTCATGGAAGCCACGGACATTGTATCTTTTGTATTCTGTTTTACAGCACTGAAGAGGTGTCTTTCATCACCAAACCTGACCCGCTATTGGAAGCTATTCCTAAAGGTAGTTTACTAGTTTTCCAATAGTTACACATACAAAAGTGAAAGATTAATCAGCTTTACTGCACATTTCATATGTTACATGTTCAAGGTGCGTGTCTTGTTGTTAGCAATGGTGACTTTGAGCACGCTTTATTAACTTTTGCCATGGTGGGGCTGCGTGCTTTCGCAGGCCTCCCGCAGACTGACAGGGGCGTGAATGCGGCTGGGCAGCAGATTAACTCAGGCGGTGCTTACACCGAGAAAGGAGTCAAGGGTGTGGAGAATATCTTTGCAGGCAGTTCTCAGAGCAAGGATACGCTGCCCAAAACCAGCAGGCATAAAAATCAACTTCAAAAAGGTAGCATTTTCAGTAGTTTCCGAAGAAGGCCTTTTTGACCAAAATATCGTGAAAATTTTTTCCTCCCATTGAAAACAAAACAAAAAACTCGGGACATTTTCAAATACTCTGTTATCCATCCTGAATAATGCTTGCAAAAACAATTGCATGGAACTGTGGTTGATTATCATATGTTTTTTGAAGATACTATCTGAATGCGTGTGTGTAGTTGCCTTTCACTGAAATTTGGTTTTCTCCTGTTGTGAGCACTTGATTTACACCGATGAACATATCGTTCTGACGAATGTTTGTGTTCACAGCGTCTATGGATGGTGCAACAGCTTCTGAGCAGCAGCACTGTACCAAAGATGTGGCCGTTGTTGGAAAAGGTGTTGGAAAAAAGTGCACAAGTTTCTATACCAATGGGAATGCCTTTTGGATGCCGTTTGGACTCGCATTGCGTTTTTTTCATTTTTTCACGTTATCACGCAGAAAACGCTCTTGTCTGGCATTCATGGGGAATGGAGGTTGCCAGTTAATCAAATATTCCGGTTATCGAAGAGTAATATTTATGGTTCACCAAATTTTGCAAGTACATAAAAATTTTCAATGAAAGAAACTAAGCCTACATTTTTACTATGATATAATAAATTATATACTCTTTTACAGAGGTGCTCGCTAGTCAGTTGTAGACAATTCTAAGTTAATTGTAGAGAAGCAGTGTGTTGAACTTCTTTTGCTCAGTACTGTAGCGAACCATACTAATCGGAGGTGTGGGAGGACAGCAAAACTAAATACAAAAATAAATTTTCGCAAAATTCGTTTTCAATTTAAATTTAAAAATGCATAGTTTCAGTGGCTTTATAATATCGTAAAGGAAGAGCGTTCCAAATGGCCGCAGAAGCGCATCTGAAAGCGTGTGATGCAGTGACTGTTTTTGTTCGTTGGTTAGCCAAAGCTGCCACTACAAGGATCACCGGAGTTTGCTACTGTACAATATACAGTCGTGTACAGTATTGTCTGTACATCCCTCCACTAGCGCCACAACTGATCAGTGTGCTGAGGCTTAAGTTTACAGATCTACGATAAGCACACAGCGAGATGCCGGATGGCTGTCGGAATTTTTACAGATACGTGAAGGAAGATTTGTATGGCCGTGCTTGACGCATACTGGTTACAGTATAAAACCTTGGATTGCGAGCATAATTCGTTCCAGAAACGTGTTTGTAATCCAAAGCACTCGTATATCAAAGCACTCGTATATCAGTTGTGATCACGTGACGCTCGGCAGACAAAGCATATACGTACTACTCGTATTGCAAGACCTCGCTCGTTTATCTAATTAATGTTTATTTAAAAATTTTGCTCGTCTTGCAAAACACTCGCAGACCAAGTTACTCGCAATCCAAGGTTTTACTGTATTAGAGTATTCCGGATGGTAAAGTGCCAAATAGCAACAGCTTTTGCTGTAATATAATAATCACTCCTTTGCTAATTATACAAATATTGATTGCGTGACATTACCTATTTAAACTGGATAACATTTTCTCCCTCTGCTTATAACATTTGTTTTGTGTTCCACTTTAGGAATGTTGTTTGGGTTGGTCAATGACAACACAGAGTTTGGAAATACCTCTGCAGAGGAAGAAGCTAAAAGTTCCGAAGCATATATCAGGAATGATCACAGGAAATCGATGAATGGGGTGAATGGTAAAAGCATTCCTCACATCAGCCATGGTGCCAGCGAAAGTGGGAATACTGTGAGTAGCACTCACTGCTTTTACCTCCGTTTACTTTTTAATGTAGTCACTTGATGCCAGCCGCTTGTGTCGGTAAATTATATCCACCTGCTACGGGCTGCATAGTGAAGCACGGCTACAGGACTGTACTTTGTAAACACCTGCTAGCGCCGCGTGTCGAAAATTTATCCAGCTCGCTCGTGCATTTACACTTAAATTGAAAGATAGAAAAACTTGTCTTTGGTCAGTGGTCCTCCATCTACAGTTGAGGTGGCTGGGAAACTCGGGAGGCTAATTTTGTCAAAGTCCTGAGCCTTGCAGAGATCGTAGATTAGAATGTGGGCAGCCACCTGTGATTAAACTGGGTTCTCAAGTGTTGGGAATTGTCTTGGATGCGGTCACCAATGAATGCACAAAAAAAAAATATAAATTAGCATTTAAATAATAATTCGGTCTGTGTAAGCTCTGACAAATGTTTTATTGACATGCAAAAAAATACTGGCATAGAAGTTCTATGATGGGCTGTTTTCTGGCAAAATGTGACTTTGGAATAATTTTTTAAAATTATTTTTTTACCCAATGTCGTGATGTGGTAGCATAACTGGAATACAATTTCGTACGCTGGTACTGCGTTTATGATGAAAAATCTAAATGTCTTTGGGTGTTTCCTTGCAGTTGAGCATTTCATTACGGTCTCCGATGTTGGACAAGATCCATCTGAAGCATACCGAGAAGGATGAGAGCAGCAAAGCAATGCTCCCACAGCTGGTCGTGAGAGACCCTCCTAGTCGGGAGAACGTGAATCCGCACACTCATGACAACTTCAAGAATTTGTGGCAGCAGCTCAAGTCTATTGACCCCGGGAGAGTCGGCATAGACGACAGCTCAGTCTCTGGTGTGTTGCTTAAAATTCCTGAATTTTCAATGCCGGTGGTGACAAATATTGGTTCCAACCTTGGTAATGCAACATATCTGTGTGAATGTTGTGGTAGTGTTGTTCCTCTTCATAAGTGTGGGGTTTCTATGGATGCTTTGTTTCCCTTATTGGTTAAGTCTTGGATGGCTGGTTGAGGGATTGCACACCATGTGTATTGGGTGCAGGTCTCCAGTGATCTTTGGCTCTTGCTGGCCAATTTTACTGTTCCCCAACAGATGTGTTCTGTTCCCTTCAGGTGTAGCATATTCATGGGACTTTTCATAGTTTCCTATGCTCATTTATGAATTGGTCAAACGTTGCACTGCAGGCCAAACATCGCATTGATCCTTGATGTAATCGGTAGATGCAGTGAGGCTTCCCTCTATGCATAACGATTTAAAGTTTAAGCATGTAACAGTGCATTGATTAATCAATTAAAATACATAATCTCGAGATACATGTATCAAAATGTGTGCACAGCAATCCTTCGCCAATTGCGGGGGTTAGGTTCCATGAAAATGCCGTGGAAGGCAAATCCGTGGTTAGTGGAACCATGGCCACGGTCAGACTTGTCATAGCTTAACTAGGTTGCCTGTTTATTAACTTAACACCGAATAAAAATCCAGTACATTACATAATAACATAATTAAATGTGAATAAACATTACATTAACTTTGCAGACCTTTAGTATTAACGATGATGATGACAATGAGATGATGGGGGAAGGGTTGGTTAGAAGGAGGAGAGGCTCAGCCTGCCCTCCCCCTCTTTCTCGGCCACAAGCAAAACTCTCAACTTCACCACTCGCTGCACACTTCAGGTCCATGATTAAGGGCAAAATGAACCCTTTCCAGGAATCGGAAGAAATAAAATAACTTTTTTGGTATTTAAGTCGGAAGCATACTGAGGCTGCCACGAGGCTATGCGGGAATGCATGTGGCACAGTTTATCGCCAGCTATCATATAGTGCAGTCATGTTGCTACAGTTCTCTTGGATGAATACCGTGCAATGTCTTTAAAACAACAGCGCTATGGCGCTATGGCATCGTTTGGGCCTTCCGAGACTCAGCGGTGAATGGGACCCACCCTGCAACTTGCAGATATCTCAGAGCGGGAAAGGGTTAATGTGAATGTGGTTGCGATGCGACGCGGTCTATGCGCTGCGAGAATTACAGTACAGTGTGTACAACAACAGACGGACAGCTAATCAGCTACACGGGTGGCACTGTGGCCCGGAGGAGGACCATGGCCCTGCGAAATTTATAAATGCCTGTTGCGGACCCGTGTGTTCTAGATTAATAGAATGGCGACCGCAGACAAATGACGTCTGCAGACAAATGACGTCACACAATACAGTGATGTCATGCTGTCATACACACATCATGTGACTTCCTTAACACCGTGTTTTTCCGTGAATACTCAAATTTCTAGGCCACGGTTGGTAAATTGGTATACAAATCTTGACTTAAAGCTTTCGTGACTGCAGGAATTCATATTCTTTGGGTCTTTCGGTAAAGTCACGTAGATATGTAAAAAAAAACCACGATGTTTCGATCGCAACACAAGCGGTCGTCATCAGCATAGGGAAAAAAAGGGGTTAGCCTCTAAAGGCAAACTCTTTATTAAGGTTTAAAATGGGTGTAGCCCAAGTGTCAGCAGCATGGGCGGAGGAGCTTATGTTAATGTAATGTTACAGTTCCGCTTATAGAGTGAGCAAAACTGTACAAATCAGACCATATAGAAAAATACCAATGAGATGGTAAAAATTTGACAAAAATATTTGAATCTTGACTTGCGACTCCAAAGCCTGACAATGCTGGAGTAGGTGACGAGCATGCAATCTCGGTATATACTACTAAATGGTTTAAGAATGCTATTCTCAGTTGTGCAATAGCATAACTTTTTTTTGTTTCCGTCAGCATGATGTTAAGTGTTGCGAATGCTATGTGTACGCTGAGCTCTGTGTGGCAATGTTAATGTTTGGTCACTTTCTTTGGGCAGGTTTGGCTGTCTACGGAGGCGTTGTGTCCGAACGTCTGATGAACCCCACTAATATCGTCCAGACCAGACACTCCCCAGTTCCAGAAATAAAGAAGAGACCCGGTGCTGCGAAGACCAATCTGATCACACCCAACCTGCCTGCCGTGCATACAATTGGCCAGCACAAACCTGGCAAGATCTGCCACCGACCACACATTTACACGCGTCATGATTTCTTCTCAATTGAAAATTTCTATCATCTGTGCATTGGTTCAGCATTTATGACGATGACTTAAACATTTATTCGTATTAATTTAGTATGTTTGAAATATGCTTTGAGAGCTGTTCATGGTGTGTTATTTTTGTTGAAATGATGTTTTTTTTTATTTTGCCACATTGTGTTTCTTTCAGTTGAGAAAATGAAACCTCATATTGAGACTTCCAGAGGCCAGGATTCCTTGCATGTGTCCGCAGAGGAGCTGGCATCGGCACAGCTGAAGCCGTCTTCAAACCCCGAGGCAGACATCGATCAGCTGCTCGTGCTTTTGTCAAAAGATGATTGGTGAGTGGTAGTGGCAATATTGTTTCCGGTTTATGCTTGGCTTTAGCTCTAATGCTAACATATCTGCTTCAAAGCAACTTGTCATTATAGTATTATTTGTTGGGGTTCACACTGGATTATTATGTATCAAGATTGTCAATAGTTCAAATGGCAATGATTATCTGGCAGTCAAAAGCAGGGAACTCATTAGGGGGTCTGCAAAAAGGAGACATAAAACGATGTAACTTGTTAGATGTCCTATATTAAAGCCAACTTTTCATTGTACAGCCATCCAATTGGAATGAGATGGCAATCTATCTGCACACCGTTTTCGAATGTGATTGCTTATTGTTCTTTAATACTGGTAAAACAAATTGTATATCCTCATTGAACACAGATCAACCATCTCTAGCCCCACCAATTACAGCTCTCGAACAGACAACCTACTACAAAATGCCTTGATCTCATGATCGACTCTGCCCATACTTTCCACTCGCATATTGACAGTTAAAAATGCAAAACGTCAAATTTGTTTTCTATAGAAGTAGGCAATGCTCTCCTCTCAGTACCCAACTTCTTATTGTTAAAGCTACCCATCCTACCTCCTGCTTGACGCCTGCGATGTAGCTCATTTGTAATTTGCAAATGCTCTCCTTAATAAACTAAATCCTCTTCATCACTCCTTTGCCAATTGTAACATTTACCAGAGATGCCCCGATAGTAGTAATCACTGAGCTTTACACTCAATGTAATTTAACTTTGCTGGACTTATCTGCAGAGTTCTTCAATCCATATCAGCTCAGTTTTTAACGGACATTCTCCCTCCAGACAAAAAAAAATACAACCTTAGATGGACATCTGAGTGCCAGTTGACCATTCCTAGATTGAGCACTCAGATTGCTTTCAGGGCCTTCTCTTGTGTATCATCCACATTTGGAATGTCCTCATAACCAGGCTTAATATTCTACATTCACCATATTTAAAATGTTTTAAGGCCATGCTGCAGGATTACCTCTGCCACAATCGTGAATGCTATAACGAAGTTCCATTAAATTTGAGGCTGTATACATATTTAACGAACATACATCTGTGACAGAATTTTTGCACACTCTTTATCTTGTTTGCAGTACGTTTTGGCATGTATCATGTAAATACTTTTAGTTTTTCTCTTGTCACCTTGCACATACCCTCCATGCAATGTCTGGTAACTGCCGCCATTGCTGCCGGTCGTGGGCTGGTTGTCCTTATAAAAAAGCTGCTGAGCTCAGCGAGTCTCACCAGGTGAAATAATAAAGTCTTAAGTCTGAGGTGAAAACCTCTTGCATAACATGTATATCCAACTTACGGCCTTCTGTCAGTCCACTTTTGGTGAAGGATAATACATTGTTTTTCTAAATTTTAGACGTAGTTATCGATAACGCAAAAAACGCCACTCTCGTGCAGGGAGAAAAAGATGCTGGGCATCTCGTACGCACAGCGGCTTGCCACCTTCCACCCCGAGCTGCTAGCGACGCGCCTGCACGAGGTTTCCTTTGCTGTCACCAAGGAGGTGAGCTGTGTCTTGCGTTTTTCTGCAGTGCGACCGGGCAGACTGTGATGCCCTCGTACGTGGAGTCACTTATTTTGAGTGCTTAAGTTTATGTTTTAAACTCGACATTGCAATGGATGGTGAATATTATCAAAAAGTAAGTTTTTTCAAGGATAATCTGCGGAAATGAAGTTTTAACATATGCTGGATGGTAGCAGTGTTGCAGTACATTAATTTTTTGAAATTGGGTTTACGTCACACTTAGAATCACTATAGATGCTACATTACACCAATTTGCAAAAATGTAGCTGCTTGAATTTCATTGCGACCTTGAAGCTCAACAGATCATTGAATAGCGAGGAAGGTGAATCGTTACAGGCCAATCAGATGGGCAGGTGTGGTTAATTTTTCCAGAGTTCTCTGAAGTTTACTAAATTTACCAAATTAATTGCAGAACAATTTGTCATGAAAGCAACCCGCACATCCTTTGAGCATGACTGTCTATCCATCCCTCCCAGGCAGCAAAACTGTTTAATTTTATATCTCAATTTATCTCAATGTTTCATGTTGTTTCTGTTTCCTCTTCCCCTTTTGTATCTTTGCCTCTACTATATTCCTCTCCTCCCTCCATTGTATCTCGTCCATTTCCCTCCCCCTATCTCTCCCTCACCTCACACGTTTGCTTTCCTTATTCTCACCTTTCCCTTCTTGCCTCTCCCTGATTCTCCCTCCCACTGCTTATTGTTTTCCCTCACTCTCTTTACACTTTGCTCTTTATTTCCTCTCCGTTTCATGCCCTTTCACTCTCTTCCTCCTTTATCTCGTTCCTCTACCTCCCTTATCTTTCTCTATCTCCTATTGTATTTTCACGATATACATGTCCGGGGTAGAGGGTGGGTGACGGAGCCGTGACGTCAGCACGATGCACAAACCCGGCTCAATGCCGTGGGATGCATGTGACGGCATCCCGCATGTTTGGCGCGGTGACATCACTACCACACACGTGCACTTGCATGCCAGCCAGGAATCTAGCCAGCAAAAGTTTTGTAATATATTATGATTAGTGACCAGGCTGGGACGATCCACTTTCCTTACTTGAGGACCTGGTTTAATCACAGGTTTGGCTGCTTTAATTCAAACCCAGGATCTCAGTAGTGCCAGCTCAGTGCTCTGAACTTTGAGCCACATTATTAGTGATCGAGTAAAACTGTCCCTCCAATTTCACAGGCAAAGAACCTTCGCTCAACGGTTGCCCGCGCTGCGGTGAGCTGCATCAGTGATATGTTCGTTCACCTCAAGAAGGGCATGGACCAGGAGCTGGACACAGTGACCCAGGTGCTGCTGCACAAGTCCGGAGAGACCAACAACTTCATGCGAGAAGATATCGTCAAGGCGCTGGAAACCATGGTGGCAAATGTGACGGCGACACGGGCACTGACTGCGCTCATCAACGGGGGATTTGCGTGAGTGGCCTGAGATGCACGGAGAGAATCTCGTTTATTTTTTACGGAACACATTTAGCTTTTTGAAGGGAACTTCTGATGGTTTTGTTTTTTCAGATTGGACATGAACATTATTACACTGGGGTAAATGCGATATTCGTTTTGAAACAGTAAAAATTCCCCAAAAACACCACGCTGCAATGAGTACACACCACATGCGGGTAACTTGCATCTTAGTTGTGAACACGTTTTCAGCCTCGAGGAATTCAAGTCACAGCAGCACAGTGATCCGTTTCTTGGGGACCGCATTACAAAATTGTAAAAACACGTCTTATATTAAAATTAATATTTTTACATGGTTTTGGAAAACAAGTGTCAGACTAGTGCAAAAACCTATTGTCATTTTTCAAGAATGTTGTCATTAATGTCTACAAACGTTACCATTGTTTTGAAAGCTACACAATAACCGCCATGGCCCTGACCCTGCGAAACGTTCACAGGCACCGCAACATATACGTGCGCAAGTGCACAGCGCAGCACCTCATCCCTGTGGTGGAACGGCTGGGAGCCGCACGGCTGCTCGCGGGCATCAAGGACGTGACAGACCGCGTGCTCCTCGCAGCCACCGCCTTCGCGCAGGACGCCTCCCCCGAGACCAGGTTCCCCCTTCGCTTTGCACACGACGCCTCTCTCGACACTTGAGCTGAGATTGTATTTTCTTTATGGGAATCTTAACTATAGCCATGTAACGGTGCATCAGTTTGTATATGATAAGCATAAGTCTTGGAGCAGTGGTGCAATGGTTTACGCACTATGCTATGAACTTGGCGAGCTGAGTTATATTCCTTACCACGACTAAAATCAGTGACGAGTGATGTCTGTTCTAGATTTGAAGCTTTCGTGACTGCAAGGATTCATACTCTTGGGTTTTTTCGGTAAAGTCACGTAGGTAAAATAAAATAAATGAAAACAACTAAATTAAATGACGACGTTTCGGAGGCAACACAAGCTTCCGTCTTCAGGTGGAACAGTCACAGCAAAATAGCTGTATCAAGTGAAGAGCTCTGAGACACCCGAGATGATATACAGGTTAGGGGGGGGAGGAGCCAGGAAGGGACGTGGGTGGGGGGGGAGGGCTAAGTTAAGCCGCCTTTTGTTATGCTGCAGGGGGTTCGGGGGTAGCGGTGGTGCAACTACACGGAAGCAAGTACAACCCACTGAAAGCAATGGAAATGGCTGTGCAATTATAAGGCAGCTAAAGTTTGACTTGGTTTATAGCATCTTTCCAATGGTTGCTCAATTTAAAACCATCCTCTCGGTTGAAGTTGTGTCCATGTTTGTATATCTGGATGGCTTCATGGACATATCTTTGATAATAACCGGGAGGTTTGCATAGTACTTAGGTATCGGAGAAAACAATGTCATGAGAACCCGCTGTGTTGAAACAATGAGTGATATCTGAACTGGTCGTGGTCTACCCCCTTTTCAACTCGCTGGTCAATGACTCTACTGACTGGTGTGGTGAAGTATGCTGAAGCAACCTCATGACGAGCATGGCGTGGGGAGGCCTTTTAGCAATTGATTGACAATGGTGTGAAAATTCAACCATTGACTGTTTTTTGCAAATTATATATAAATGATTTTATAATTAACCATTGGTTTGTGTGAGTGATTTACACTGAGTATATTGCTTGGCATGTTTTATACCTACACAGGTACTACGGCAAGAAGATGCTGTTCATCATGATGGGCCACCCGGATTTTGACAAAATGATTGATAAGTATGTTCTTCCCAAGGATCTGCACTACGTGCGTGACACCGTGACCACGCTCAGGAATAAAGTAAGTCTTCGCCAAAACCACACTACGGATAGCATTATCTTTTGTTGTCCAGCAAACATTTTCATTGGTATGTACTGCAATGTAACTAACTTGTGAATCAATGTGCATTATTAAGTAACCACACAGGGAGTAACATGAGGTGTTGTCGGTGCATAGTGTTATGCTAACCGTGTCTGTGCCGTGTCTCCATGTGCCATGGGTCTGTGTGTCATGTCTCCATATGTCCCGTCTTTGTGGTCCTACAGGGCCTTGGAGAATCCCCTCCCGAGATATCGTCAGCACACGGGCGTCGGTCTCTGCCCGGTAGCGGCCTGGGAACGCGGCCCGCTCAGGACGTGAGGGACGGCACCAACACCAGGGCCAGGTCAGTGGCTGTACCACCACCGTCATCTCATCACTGAGAGCTATCTCAAGCAGCTTTCATATTCTTAGCTCTTTCGGTAAAGTCACGTTGAAGGGAAACAATAAAAATAATAAAATATATATAAAACAATACAAATTCTCACGACGTTTCGACCATAACACAAACGGTCGTCATCATATTCTTCGGTGATAGAGCTGGAGCTTGTGCGATTGGCAGTGGATGGCGTACCAACAGGAGACGGTAACAGAGCCAAGTGCTCACCAAAACTGCTATGGGAGCAAACTACATCCCATATTGGCTTTGTCCATGAACTCGGTGGCATCCTAGCCAAACTAATACATAACAGCTTAGTCACTGGCGCTGTTCGTAAGCTGTGGAAGCATGCACTTGTTACTCGAATTCCAAAAATCTCGCCTATTTACTGGACCAGCAGACCTCAGCCCAATATCCATTTCACCAGTCATCTTGTAATTCGCTGAGTGGTTAATTCTCCAAGACTAAATTCTACCGATAATGTCGAGGCCAGTCGTTCAGGGTCGGTGTGATTTTAAGCCCGCTGGCAGGACCAAATGTGTACTTATATATAATGTGCAAGAGTGCAATAGATATCAGGTGCCTCTTAATCGATGTTTCTAAGCATTCATCTCAATTTACCAGTTCATTCTTATAGAACAGCCTTGTTACTAAAGCCTTCCCACGAATATCTTGTCCTTGATTATATTATTTAATTTCTGACCGACAGCACGTAAGTGAAAGTGAATAACATTGGATCTAAATGATCGGCGATCTGCCATATCAATGGGAACATAGTGCAGAGACCTATAAATGGTCCAAACATGTTAATTATATACATCACAGATCTATAACCTAGAAACACCGTTCATGCAACTTCTAAGATGCCACGCTACTGATTCCTGAATAGCGTGATGTCAACACCAACCTTGATCATGCGGGAGTTGGCTATGCAATAAGCTGCAGAATAATTGTCTCAAAACAAGAGAGATTGTCTTTCACAAACCCAACCAATGCAATAACAACCCTCCACGACCATTGGACGGTGATAAGCCTATAAAGCTACTCGGGAGTCATGATGGACAGATGCCTTATCATCCATCAACAGGTTGAACTGCTGCAAAGATGCACTTAGTGCCTATATCTGTGGCAGAAGCTGAGGAAGCAAGGATTGTAGGTTGATACAAACACCGTTTTCTGCTCCAGTTGTTCTGGGGCGAGTAATTTATATGATTCAAGCGTAGGGTGATTACTCGAACCAAAATCAAGTTGGTAAGGTCCAACCGGTTTCTTCCCAAAGCAGAGTGATGGGGCATTGTTAGTGCCAGTCGTGACGATTTAGGGCTACCAAATATGTCTGACAATACGGTTGTTCAAGGCCTGTCACAATGTAACATTACCCTCAGGCGCCGAGATCATCCGTTTGGCCTTCCAACCATACGCTACAATTGCACTAAAATAATGTAAATGCACCTCATGATGGGTTGTCGAGAAAACCTGGAATACATTTGGCTCAAGAGGACTGGAAGTAAGAACAGCCGTATTTCCCCTTTGTCCTTTTGCAGTGGAGTACCCAATGATGCACAGTGAGAATAGAATTCTCCGCCGCCTTGGGCGGTGACGCAGCCCAGCGGTAGCCTGTTTGCTGCTTGTTGCAGAGGTTTCCCGTTCTAATCTGGCAGGCCGCCCAGGTCTACTTCACAGTGGATGTTAAAGTTCCCATGCCTTAATCTAAAGAATAGGCCATTGTGTGCTGGCATACCACGTTCCAAAATAGCCAAATGTTTAGATCACTTCTAAATCGCCAGAATAGGAAACGACAGTCATCGTTCTCTACAGTGAAAACTTGGCAGGATTCTCCTTAAAATAGTCTTGAGACTCCGTAAGGCTTTCCTGGGTAAACAAATCTAGTGATAGTAATGATAACAAAATAATCGTGTGTGCACAGCTGACCGCCAAAATGTAACCGAACGCTTCCACGGCCAGGGAGGAGGTGATGCCTCCTCGCGAAGCCCCCTATCGACCGCTGGCACGCAGCCAAAGTGACTACTCGGAGCGCCTCAAGGCCGTGACGGGACTGCTCGCATCCAAAGACTTCCGCGAGCGCATCAAGGGCATCGAAATGCTTGTGGAAACTTGCCATGCCAACCCCGACTGTGTGGCCTCTAACGTGGTCAAGGTGAGCAGTTGATCATAGGGTTGTCATCTGTCTGGGTTTGACTCGGACACTCCGGCAATTGGCATCTGTGTTCCGGTGGCAGGAATTGATTTGTACCAAGATCTGGTGGCATTGTGTTGAATTTTCTTACGGTATACTGCACCGTTTTCACAGACCTAGGCTGACTGAAATATACGCCCAGGTTTGGTGTGTGGAAAAGGTGGCAATCTGCTAATTGATCGGTAAGTTTTGCCAGCCCCTTTGTGAAGAACAGGGCCTGATGATTTTAAGAAACTTTAATCGTCTTTGATGCTTTTGATGTGTTTTGTGTAGTTTTGTTCGAGTAATCTATGAGCCGAAGGCACTTTTACTGAGCCCTGAGTTGAGACGATTCTTTTGGGGAAAAATTTACTTTGTCATATACATAGAATCGCCCCAACCAGAGGAATGTGGAACTTCTACCACTGGCTCAGGGCTGTGTAACCATGAGATGGGCACCGCCATACAATCTATTTACCCGTGCGTGACACACGCACCGGTAAATAGATATGATCATTGCATATTGAATATAATAAGATGCCAGGCATGGTTCTTGTTCTGTGCCGGGTCGTGGTGCAGTCCTGGGGGGCGCGTGGTGTTGGTGATGTCGAGTGTTTTGACGACAAGGCTGCGTTGCGTGAGAATGCATGTATTTGCGGCGGAAGCAGTGTGTGCGGCGGTTAAAGGAGGCGAGCAAAACACAATGAAGGCTTGAGTGAGGCACGTGGGGAGGGCTGTTTGCACAGACCGGCCCCATTCTTCACGGTCTCTGAGCCCACACTGATGTGCTCCGTGTGCTGTGTCGCGTCCAAATTAACCACCCCAAATAAAGGGGTAATGACCCCTGACGCAAAACCGATCGTCCACTGTGAATGCGCTCCATGCAGCCTAATGGAGCGTTCCTGAGCAGTGATTTTTCAGGCCAATGAATAATATAAGAATGCCATTGATAAATAATTCAATTCATGCCACAAATAGAATCTGTACATATTTGATGGATTTTCAAGATGGTCAAAGTTTGATGAATTGCATTGGGATACCAGTATCAGTGAAAAATTAGTGTCTAGTTTGATCCAATAGTGACAAGTGATCATTTGCTAAAAATTGTTTACAAATGTAATACTTACATGTGGTGATTGGTGTACAGACAGTCCTTTAGACAGCTGTCGCCCCCTGTTTAGATGAACGTTATCATATGTTTGATGTTTTATATATCATGTTTATCCTGAAAAGCCTCGCCGAGTCTCAGGACTCTTGCAGGAGGGGCTTGCATTGGGATATGTGAGAGGAAACCACAGTATCAGGAGAAGACCCAGACATGTGTATGATGGGATACAACTCAAAAACTGTTTTCCCAGACAATTTACAAGCACATTTTATGTACTGCCACCGTCTGGCTACCATGCAGGCTAGTGGCTTTGGGAGTGACACAAATTTGTGTTCTCTACCAAACCCTTGCGCCATTCCTCGACGTGAATTATGCCAATTTGTTTTTCCTTTTGTTTGAATGAATGCAGTTCTTTGACGTGTTCACGCCGCGACTCCAGGAGTCAAACAGCAAAGTGAACCAGGCAGCACTGGAGTCACTGCTGCTCATTATCCCAGCGCTCAAGGACAACTTGGTGCAGGTGGTGCAGTCGGTGGTGCCAGCCGTGGTGGACAACAACCTCAACTCCAAGCTAAGCGGGATCTACACCGCTGCCACCAGCGTCATCGACACACTCATGCAACATATCGGTGAGAGACGGCCACATCAAGAAGGCGACCGACAGCTCCCAGCTTATGTGGCAGCTGCTGGTCGTGTGTGTCAGAAGGTCAGAGTGAGCAGTGGGTTGGGTGTCTCGGGTGGCCAGAACATCGAGTCAGCACCACTGCCATTCCATATTCAAATCTGAGATTCGTTGTGTGCACAATTTGGTTTTGGGCACAATTTGGTTTTGGGCTACATTTGTGGACTTTGGGGAGCAGTCGCTGTGTGGTCAGTGCGCTTTACTACAAACCTAAAGAAAATCAGATTTGATCCCGACCCATGGATAAACAACATTCGCAATTGGTGGCTAAAAAACTCGCCTGATGCCCCTTCCTAAGTTTTTCAGCCTTTTTATGTGTTGGCATCAGCATTGATGGTAAAAAAGGTGGCTGGGCACAGTGCCGTGCAGTGTGAACAAAAATTTATCCAATAAACTAAAGGGGTGGGGGGAGTGGAGTAATTGACCATTCATTATGTTTAATGTTGCAGCAGTAAAACAAAATGAGTGCAGTATGCTAACACGAAGGTAAAGCCAGGAAATTGCTCGCTCACGACATTGCTCGCAGAATGGCCTCTACAAGAGGGCATGTTATCTACTCTTCCACATTGGTCAGTTATGTTGTAAAATGTGGGAATACACACACTTTATCCCATCATACACGAGCTGCCGATCAACGACTCGTTCACCCGTTCATACTTCTGGGTGGACAGAGGCAGTGGCGGGGGGGAATGTGAGAAACTTGACCCATTGGTTTTAACTGCTGGTGCCAGAAGATGGAATCGGCGACCTCTGGATTGCAAGTCAAGTGTGCTAACCATTACAGCATGGCAGCTTCCATGCTCGTAGTAGTACATTCAGTGTTTTGATGCACCTCATATTTTGATAGTTGTGGGTGCCACATTCATATTGAATTGTGCACAGGACACAAGTGTGAACAGTGTGTGGTGTTTAACATGAGAATTTGTGAGTTGATTTTGAGCAATTGAAGAAGACTATCTGCATTAATAAAAAGTTATTTTCTTCAGTGTGTCGAAATACAGTTTGGATTACAAGTTGTCAACCTTTTCCTGTTAATGAAACGGCTAAATGTGTAGAAACTGTTCCATTTCCTTGCTAATCATTACATACCATGATTGGGTAATCATGGTGTAGTTCAGGTTACGCATTTACGAGTAACTGCGCCACACATACCGTTCAACCATCATCCCACTCAATACAAAGCCATACAGATAATCATGAAATGCGTTGTCTTCGCTTACTCTCCACTTGTCTCGATTACATCACATGGCCCTCAAATCAGTTTTCGTATTTCTTTTGATCTTTTACAGACAATATACACCTGCTGCAGTTGTTCTCCAATAAAGCTCATTTTGGAAGTGGAAGAGTCAAACTGGATATGACGGAACGTCTAGCAGGTATGGTTCCTCTTTCTGACTGCTGCATTGAACATTAGAATTCCAAACAGCTCATCTCATGGTGGTTTCATGAATTGTAAAATAATGAGCATCTAACACGTGGCCTTTCAATATTACTCCAGCATCCACACATGACAGCGGAACTGAATGATCACTTCCAAGTTATGTCCTTGTAAGGTTGGGTTAATCTAGTTTGGTGGAAGAGAAATATAATGCAAAGTGGATAATTAAGTACATTTGGTGGCAGTCCACCTAAAAGTGTATTTTTGATAGGTGTTTCTGAGTTCAGCCCTATGGGACTGTTAGAAACTCCTTTTATTATTCTAGACTTCAGTCAAATATTTCATTTTATCAGGCGTAAACCACACCTTTAAATTCTCATCGGCTGTTCCATTGGTAGCTGTGCCATCAGTAGGAATGATAAGTAATAGATGATAAGTATACGAGTAGAGAACCCTTTGCTGTGTAACAGAAAATAAGAGACGGCTATCGTTTTCATATTCTTCTCACAATAATCATTGTGATATTTTAAAAATATTGTTTAGGCTTTTAAAAACGTTCTGGATAACTACATTAATAGGAGCATAAAATGATAAGTTAAGAAATTTTTAAAAAACCATACCATTTCAGTGTTCTGTTACTCCCACCTCTTCGATGTCACTGCATGTTTGTTCCATGGAAAATCCCGTTAAGCCAGTACGATGATCATTGATGGTATGATTGTCGTGCACTTTATTACATCAGTGTATGTTTATTAATTGTTACGGTGAGCCAGCGGGTCTCAAAGCATTGAAGAGAGGTCGCGATGTCGTTTTTGTGACCCCAGATTTAGTGGAGACCCTGTACACGAAGAAGCCACAGGCCGTCGAGCGGAACGTGCTGCCGGTTTTTTGGCACCTGCTCGGTAACATGACGGGCACGGGTATGATGTCCGGCGGGACCGGTAACATCCGTGCCTCCACGGTGAGGTTGGCAAGGAGCCTGCACACCGCCATGGGACCCGGCCTTATCACGCTCGCGTCCATGCAGCCCGCAGCCATCGCTAAAACCCTGAAGGAGCTCCTAGGCTCGCCCTGACGGCCCACCTGCCTTCCAGCGATAACACTCGGCGTGGGCAATATGAAGTTTTAAGATGAAGAGGCACTACCTGATTATTCAACGAGAAACATTTTAAGTGTGGCGATGCTTCTCTTTTGGCGACGTAAATAAAGCACTTGGTAGCTTTGGCGTATTGTTCGTGCATGCAGCGCTGTACCTAACATTCCAGAGATGAGCCGAATGTGAATTGTTTCCATGGCGGAGAGAGTGAGTGGAGAGAGGCCCAAGTGGCCGTGTCATAAGAGAGCTGTTTTTTTAAAAATGCTAATCCAGAGCTAGCGAGATCATGGTTCACAAAGTTTTGAGTGGTGCCTGGCAAATGTGTACCCCATGCCCTCTGAACAAAAGGTTGTGGTTGAGAACTCTGTAGGGTTATTGTAAGAAAGAAAAAAACTTGTTTTTAGATGTTTGCATTCAGTTTCATAGTTGTTACCCCTGGGTAGGGCTACTTCTCCTGAAGCAAAAGTAAATAGCATAAAAAAAGCATAAACACTAAATTATCTAACATGTGCAATGACCATTTGTCTCTGATTGTAATTCTGGCAAGGTATCCATGCGTATTCACATGTAAATATTTTTAAAAAGGAAAATGCGCCAATAAATAAAAAGAACAGTTGTAGTGCAGGTGGTGAGGATATTTTTTTACTCATTCTCGCGTCCTCAGAAGGGTGTGCGCCTGCATTGTGTGTGATGGGTTCCAAGACAATCATTTAAAAATTGTCTTCCTTTCGATTGCTGTATAACCATTTACTTGTGTAACGTTTCCATAAACAGATGAAGTCTTACATAGTTTAAAGTTTACGACCGTTTTGCAATGTAAAATTTTTGTGTTTTGAACCTCCTTGTGATGTAAAGTTGTACGTGTGATGTTTATTTTTTCAATCGGTCATTTCAGAGTTTGATACCAATTGTTCATTAGTGCAAACTGCTTTGGCAGTGAATTGGTACGAAAATTTGACTTTCCTACACCACAGTATTTAAAAAAAAATAAGATTTTTTCCTTGTATTGATTGTAATTGCAGTGCTATAACTTTCATCAGATTTCAGTAGAATGTTTTTCCCAATGAAAGAGAATGGGTAGTTTATGGTCTAATATATATTTTACATTAAAATATGCAAATTTGCACATTTTGCTTAATAACATAGCTAATGTATTATATTTAAATAAACTATTTTACCTATTCATTTGTGGAATTTCTTTTGTAAAATTACATCAGTTGTGAAGTGTGGATTATCCAGTGATCATCTTTGAATTCCTTTATTGTATTTTCACATTTGGTAAAATTACCCCTCTTCATGTAAAGTGTTATATGCAAAACATTGTGGGAAAAATGTACTGCACGTGCACTCTTGTATTTCACTATTTATGGGTTTAGATGAATGCCCTATCAGCAGCATTCTGAAAAAAATGTAAAATCATTATTTACCTAAGTGATCCATTGAGGTTGTATCTTTCACAAAGGCCACCTCATTTGTAATTGTAGTACATCCCCGTGTAAAGCCACTTGAAGCAGGTGGGTGAAGGTGGTTGGGGAACGGTAGTGCAGTGGTTATCGCGCTGCGCTACGAACCCGGCGATCCAAGTTTTTCTGTCCTGTTTACGGCCATCACCACATTGACAATTATCTGAACCGGTACTGGGAATCCCCTAGGTCGGCTCGCACCTGGTGTAGAGTGTAAACATCGCCACTGGGAAGACTAAGGCGTTCGGGTGTGGTGCTCGCCACTCTCCGCCTTGTGTGCCATGCCGGCCTTCATAGGTGCTCGCTGACAGCACTTGCCCCAAGTCTCTTTAAGGCTATGGGGGGAGGGATCTTTGTCATCGAAGGCAGTCCCAGGACATGTTCGGGTATCACTGGTCACTTATTTTAGCCGCGACGGTAAGTTTGCTCAAAACGTGAACCACTGAGCGACTTATCCACCCATGTAATATTTACGAGTAGACATCCAAGTTGTTTGCTTAGTGTGTCAACAGCGATGAATGGCGAGAATAAGCCTGGCAGGTTCGTGTATTTCATGGGGGGAACTTATGACTTACATCTCAACTTATCAGCATTGGGGCTCCTCGGACTCCATTGGCAGTCCTAATTAAGAATTATCCCAAGAGCCACAATATAAGTGCCAAGAGCCAGAATGGGAAACCGCAATGTGGTTTCATTGCCGCACAAAATGCTCCACTTGGAACGGGACATGCAGACTGCACTTGCAATTAACGTTCATCTAAAGGGTCCAGTCACCCTTGAGCTTTGTTTTGTGATTTGGTTGAAATTCATCTCGGTGGTGTAATATTTGAAGCCTGGAAGTTTATAATTATTCGTGGTTTATAACTTTTGTTTGTTTTCTTTAAAACTATTAGTACACAATTCTAGACGCTCAATTCTAATTGTAAACAAAAGCTATAACAATTCAAATCCTATGAGCATATGGATGTTTGGGTAATCAACCTACTTTGGTGTCTCGTGGAGGCTCGGTGTGGCGTTGATGACAATACATCGTAGCGGGAAGTCGTCACCGCACGTGCACGGGAGAAAAATGGCCTGCTGGACGGCTGCTCTAAAATCTCATTCCATTCTCACCGTCCTTTGAGCTCCACCATCAAAGATGTTCTATTAACGGCTCCGATGGCACCACCAACGACGATGAAACGTTGATTGGACCGTATTGAGGGGCAACGAAAATGTTGCGTCTCAGAGCCGATGGCTTTAACCGCAAGCCCCAGCTGCATTTGCAGGCTTGCACACAGCAGCAGAATTGGTTGTAAGTTTAATATTAAAGTTTAATATTAAACTTATAATTCACAACAGCATCGCCTACACTTCTCAAACCACTGGCATTTAAAGGTGGCCGGTTGTGTGGCGTTGTACGCAACCTTAAATTTTGCTGTGAATCCTACTTTAATTTGTTTTATGAAAATGAATAGAAATAGCGATATACAGTACACATGCGTCACACTGATGGGAATAAGCAATTGGTGTGACACACGTTTATGGACTTTTAATTTTCAGAATTTCATTTAATAAAAATTCGCAGTTGGCCAGCTTCACCAAACAGTTGGTTTGAGAGGTGCAAGTGATGAATATTTAATTTCCAACCAAATCCTACCGCGGTTGTTTGCATATGTGCACGCAGGAACCCACGCGCAGGCCACAATGTCACATTCTTTAATTTTTTTCCAAACAGAACATGCGTGCTCACACATCTATGAAAAGCCGTAAAAATGGAAACTGTTAGAATAGTGCCAGGCCGAAGTACACAATTGAAAGGCGCCGTGTTTCAGTTTTAAGTGCAACCAGATCGAAATCAGTTGTTACATTCAAGTATCACGTACAAAAGATGTACAACTATACTCTTAGATCTGTTTTGTCATCGTGTCACAGGCAAAACGATTTTTTTTATTTTTTTGTAAATTTTAAAACGTACAAAAACCACGAGAAAGAACCCGCGTGCCCGAAGGTTTTTTTTCCTGATCCCCTCCCTGCCCGATTGCGGCCCCCCTATGCCCCCCCAACAACCCCGTTAACCTGTGGCCCAGCACCCACCGCACTCATGGGGTCATGCCCAGTGCTGTGCCCCCCCCCCCCACAAGAGACACAATCGTGGAGCACCAAGTCCGGTGCTAAACTCAAGGGCAGTCCTTCGTACGGTAACTGGAAACCATTTAATGTTGAAAATACTCGGGTGTTTTCAAATTAATTTTGCGTTTATTAGTAATCAGTTTTGTTTGTACGACCGCCTAAATTGGCTGTGAGAATGCTCATCGTTTTAGCAGTCTTTAAAAAAAAAAATCTTACTTTTGTTTCACCTAGCGTAGAGTCCATTGAGTGCCTGTACATTTTATATACAGTACTTCATCGAATGGCTTAACGTTATAAAATGAATAATTTACAATGCATTTCAACGTGTCATGCATTGTAGCTTTTCATGGGACGTACTGTTTTGTGCGCATAATTTATAATACACCGTACTACATGAAGTATATGTTTGTTACTGCATTGTATATACAGCTTGTGTGTGCATTTGATTGGTAGTAAAGTTTCCCCATCCGTAAGGCCCCTTGGCCAAAATGTCAACCAATTTTTGGTTCAATGTTTATTTATTTTCTACAAAACATTTTACGTTGCTTAGTTCCTGAAATGGTAACTGTTAACGTTACGCCTTATGGTAGAAATACTGACATACGTGATCGTTGTGCTTATCTGTTGATATTTTGGGTAATTTTGTATGAACACTCGAGAAGTCATTGTTTGCATTTCTTACCCTAATACCAACTAGTGGCACTCAGTATTGGGACACGCTCACCACTCAGGCACATGATTTTGCTGTTTCTCTTCATAAATAACAGTTGCGTAGGGCCAATACTGTATATATTCAAGATTTTAAAAAAGATGTTCTTAGATTTAAAAAAACGTAATTTTCCGTTTTTTGATCTTCTGGCTACGCAGCACAAAAGTTGGTGCTGACATTGACCTATCCAGCTGGGCACTGCGGCACACCACCCTATCAAAATAAAAGTCCCCAAAAGCCATTACAATGAACAGTTGCGACGCAGCGTTCACCGAGAGCACCAGGCAAGTTCAGTAGAAAGGGGACGCTTATTCTGGAGGGCTGGCACACCGAGCTTGCTGGGTTGTGATAATTGAATTTGTTTTTTCTTGTTCCAGCTGCCGCACATAGCACCGTGCCACGTCTCGAACTGTGACGAGGCCACACTCAAGGGGGACAGCTGGGTTGAGGCATCCATTCCCAGGCCGCCCTGACCCTCATGAGGTGCCTGGACACTAGACCACCCCACGCCATGTCATCTTTTTTACCCCTACCCAACAATGGCCAATCTCACCCTGCATTTCAGCCGGTGCCCAGAAACGTTCCCCACATCCTAAAAATATCCCTTGCCCAACAACCACACTTCCCTCATGCTGTACCGGCACACAGGCAGGTAATACACAAACACGACACACGTACTCAAGCATAGCACAGCAGCAGAGGACGTTTGGCACGAACACCCAGCAGAGAGAGCCTGAAAGAGGGTAGGAGAGAGAAAGGGAGAAGGTACTGAACAGAGAGAGAAAATAAAGGAGAATTTACAAAAAATATTTGCTGGGAGAGAGAGTTTCTAAAAGAGACAGAGAGGTGTTAGTGGGAGGCGCAGGATTGAGAGATGTAATTAGAGTCTCATTCAGAGTTGTCGCCGCCTTTGAGCAGAGGCACACTGTCGGTGCTCAACATATTCACTTTTTAAAATCTTTTTCTTAAAAAATACTCAAATAAAAACTGCATGAAATCACAGTCGGGGGGTACAGAAACTGCCACAGTTAAGTCTGTTCAAAAGTACCAAAGTGCATGGATTCCATAGCTACAAAAGAAACTCAACTCCATATAAACTCCACCTACGTACAAACTACCACCCACCCTAACCTAAGCATAGAAACGCACGCACGAGCGGCAAAAACAGCCACGGCCAAAAACAGCAATGTACAGCGCTGTGTGATATCGTTCTCCTTCGAGGGACAAAACCCAACACAATGAAAGTAACAACTCAATACCTAATCGTGTAAAAGCACTCATGCTGACCACAGACCTCCCAACGGCAGGCGGCCCTCACTGCCGCAGCCTGGCGTCTTCCACCGTTACGGACGTTGCCAATTGGCAGCAGCAGCAGTAGCAGCAGGACAACATGCGCACGATGCCGAATTTACATTTCGGGCGGAGGGAAACTCGCACACGGGAAGCTAGGGTACGCGAGTCCTGCGGATCGAGATGCGGCCGAGGTTGAGTTGGTGTTCCAGGTGTGATCCCACCTGGGGGAGCCTGTATCACTGCCCCACCCCCCCGCCACTGCCCCTCGTTTTCTCTTGCTGGTGCAGCCCCTCGTCACCGCCCCCACTGCCCCCCCTGCCTCCCAACTGCCCTTGCGTTGCTAACTGCCTCTCCACACAGGTGAGCTCCTTCTCTCCTCCATCCCCCCCTCCCCCCACCCTTCACGGAGCTCCCTCCAGGGATCGCTCCGTCTCTTCTCCAAGCTCCCAGCTGATCTGCCAAGCCTGGTGAGGTCACATGGATGGGAGGAAAAGGTCTGGGGCGGCGGGACACAGGAGTGATGGGGGCCGAGGAGTATGATTCGAACCATCCAGCATTTGCTCCAGAAACTGATGCTGCAGCTGCTGCTGTTGCTGCAGCTGCTGTTTCTGCTGCATCTCTTGCTGCTCGTGCTGCTTCTGTTGACTCTGCTTGTCTGGCTTCTCTTGCTGCCGATGTGACTTCATGTGCGCGTTGCGGCTCTTCACCTTGTAGAACACCCTGGTGGGAAGCGAGGGTGGGTGAGTCTCGTGTCCGAGGGCAGATGACGAGGAACGCGCACCACGCACATGCGCAGCGCTCTGCTCAGGGCATATTTTTAAAAGTTACAACTTTTATAAACCGTGTATGCATAAATGTAAATTTTGTCTACACACAAGACATAATTTTCAATGACATTTGGACAAAAATTATCAGTAGCTGGGCATTGTACCCATTATATTGACACGTTAAATGCAATGAGTGTCTCATGTCCAATATTACATGTTTTTAATAAGACATTTTTTGTTTGTTTATGAAAACAAAATGGTAAAATATTTGACAAGAATGGGTTAGGCCCAAATATGCAATTCAATGTTTATTGACTTACTTCAGAATGTATCATTGTTATGACGTGATTTATGATTTATTAGGTTTTGCCCAAAAACATAATTATTATTTTTTACATATTTAAAAACATGTTTTGCCCAATTTCTTCCAAGAATGACAATCATATTTCTCTCTCCCAATTTTGGCCCAAGTATCAAAATACGACATTTCACTGATGTATCTCTGATATTTGCAATAATTATAATACGTGAATGCTTTGTTCCAATTTATATCCAAAACTAAATAAAACTGTTGGTCAAGTTGTGGCCAAAAATTTGCGAATGTTAGTCCAATTATTCCATACATTTAAAAAATATATACGTGCATTATTTTCAGATGTTATAAAACATTTCGATGAACATTTGGCCAAATTTGGTTAAAAACAACATTGGTTTGCATTCTGTTTCATAAAAAAATTGGTCAAAATATGTAAATAAATATTCATTTCTCTTATCTTCAATATTTTTACAAAGTGTATAATAAAATGTACATACTTTACTTTCATTTTTTTAACGTAAAATATGCAAAGAATAAATCGTTTAGCCAAATTTTCACCCTAATAAGAGGGCAGCATGCTATTGTTTTACAAAAGCAATATTACTTTACTTTCAATATTCGTCTTGCCCTTAATATTGTACATGCAATTACATCAGCATAATTATTAGTTTTTTATACTAAAGATTTGCCAAATGAGTAATTATTTACACTTTTGGCCCAATTATCAATTGCAATATATTGTGATAGCTTTTCAACAGGTGCAACTTTTATAAACAGACATAAAAAATATGGTCTAATTACCAGAACTTATTGTAAAAGTGGCACTTTTGAGCTCACACCCAGGTACCATTTACTCAATTTGTGTCACGTTTAATTTTAATGAACATTTAATGTTTTTTTTCAGCAGCATCAGCAGCATGTGGAATATTTGCATATTTTAGCAAGAGACCAAAATAAATTATTTCCCCTATTTGAGTCAAAACATCACAGCTTCTTCAGTCAGTTATTGAATTTATCACTCAAATTGAACACAAATATATAATTCCATGTTTCTCTCTTTGTATTTATAGAATGCTTCATCAATAAATGAATGAGATTTGAACCCATTATTATGCTGCACGCGTAATGTCTTGGTTTAGGACTCCCTGTAAAGTCTAAGGCAATGTTGCCTCAGGGTACATGCGTGTGTGTGTGCACGTGTTAGCACGCTGCGCTACGAACCCGGCGACGTGCGTTCGACTCGGCCTCAAATGAGTACCTGGTGTGATGTGTAAACATTGCCACTGGGGATAAAAAAGCAGCTGGGTGTGGTGCTGACCACCCACCCCTTCGTGTGCCGTGCCAGCCTTCATAGTTTCTCGCTAATAGCACTTGCCCCAAAAGTCGGCTACTCGGTGGATCTTTCTCTTTATATGTATGTGTACGCATGTGTGGGGAGCAGTAGCAAACTGGTTAGTGCACTGTGCGACAAGGCGTGCTGTTGGCCATACCTCCCCTTTGTGTGCCATGCTGTCTGTAATACCTGCTCGCGAACATCACTTGACCTAACAGTCTGTGAAAGGCTATACGGAGGAATCTGTGTGTGTGTTTTATCTGTGTGTGTGTTTTATCTGTGTGTGTGCGTGCACACACGTACTTTCCGCACTCGCGGCACGGGAACACGGCGAGGAGCTCGGCGTCGCCGCTGTGCGTCGACGACGCGGTGGGGGAGCCGCCCCGGCTGCCGCTGCTGCCGCTCCCTCCGACTCCCCCGCCCGATCCGACGCCGGCGACGGCGCCGGTTTTGGCGGCGCCGGAGCCAAGTGGGCGGCCGCGGGGGCGAGCCATGGCGCGCGGGGGCGGCTGCACGAGGCCCAGGTGCACTCGGGCATGCCCGTTGAGGGCCTGCTTCGAGGCGAAGCTCTGCCGTGGTTAGGGGCCGTGCGGGCGGAGCAAAGACAGACAGCGGCGCGCGGCGTGAGAGAGGTGCGGCAGCAGCAGCGGCATCTTGACTCGATCAACGTATCGCGTGATCGCCGTGTTGCGAATGAGCAAGTGGCGCAAGCAACGAAGGACTCTCACCTTGCAGCTACGTACTTCGGCTGTGAGTTTCGGGCTGTCTGGAAAAGGTGTGAAGCTTTGTTTAAAAAGCGTTAAACTACAAGGCAGGAGTTTGCCTGCACCACTCTGTCGTGCTTGGGTGCCATCCTGAAAGTTACGTAAATTACACTGCGCTAGGGCGCTAAGGTGGCAACGCAATGATTTCCTTTTCGGTCGCATGTTCCTTAAAACCCGAAAAAAAATGCCAACGAACGACCGCACGATGCTATTTCCCCGCCACTGATGGTGAGCAGCAAAGCAAAGCAAAGCCGTGTCATTTGCATTACCAAAAACTTTGCAAAAACACGAACTTCGGTGGCAGCTTCAGTGCCATCTTGCCACCACGGCCGTGCACGCAGGAGGGCGACCGCGGAAGCACGAGGCTCGCCCTCGTGCTACTTTTGGTTCTCGAGTTAGAAGCGGAGCGACGGACAGACCTCTGGCAACGCACCAACAGAGGGCACTGTAATGTCATAGATGTGTCCGGAGAGCACTCGCACCACCGATTAAACGCTTTGTGGCCACTCTCCAGGTCACGATCCTGGCAACAAAATAAAAAACGAACTCGCAATTTTGTCAGGCAGATTTTTTTCTACGTTTTGACAAATAGTTTAATCTGCTGTTCGTTCTCAAGTTATAAGCGGAATGACGAACGTCTTTCAAGAAATCAATGGTTGTCGTATGCTGAACCTACAGAAAAGAAGGCTTTGTGGTCTTGGCCATCCTACAGCTAATCGTGCCCCTAGACATGCAATCTTGGACCACATTGCATTTTTTCCTAAAATGAGGGCAATGAGTAACAGCTCTTAGAGACAATGAGAGAGGGCAATAGAACAGCAGAAAGCTTTACAGCAGGGATGGGACCAAATGGGTCTCTCAAGAGACCTTTGGCGGGCCATCAAAAGACCATGACAGATCCTCCCGTATAGCCTTTAACAGACGGTTGGGGAATGTACTGCTAGCGAGCACCTATGAAGGCCAGCATGGCACACGATGGGGTGGGTGGCCAACACCACGCCCAGCCGCCTTTGTTTACCTCATGCTGATGTTTACACAATGCACCAGGTACTCACTTAAGTCTAAATCCACCTAGGGGAGGCCCATGAAGGTTCAAATATTCTCCACTGTTATCGGTCGTGAGCCGGAATAGAATTCGCGTCGCTGGGCTCGTAACGTAGCGTATGCACGTACGTTGAACTTCTTTCGCACCGTACGTAGCCAACCGTGCTAATCCGAGTGTGCTAACCACTGTGCCACCGCTCCCTGTGACACGTTCACAAATCAGTCACTTGTCACTGAAAATGGCCCTTGCATTGACAAGCGACCGAGTGGGCATCAACTAAAAACGCGGCATTGCCACCCTCCAGGACAGTTTTTTTCCCCCAATTAGTTCAGCCAAGGTGCCCTGAGCGACGAACAAACACGGGGAGCGGTGGGTCGCACGCAGCCGTGGAGCCCACGTGACGCGAAGCCGCGGGCCGTTCGCGGCGGCCCCGGGAGGGAGAGACGGGCAACGCCCCGGTGGACGGAGAGGGAAAGGAAGGGGTTGGCGTGCGGTCACTCACAGCCCGGCAGCCCACGACGTCGCACGGGAAGGAGGGGGCGAGGCGCGTGACGGCGGCGTGTTGCGCCGCCGTCACCGGGGGGGCGCCCCCCGGGCTGCCTCCCAGCGCGTCCGCCGCCGTCGCCTCATTCTCCGGGCGTTCCTCCCCGCTCCTGCTCACCACCTCCTCCGAGGCGCCCTCGCTGGCACCGCATCCGCCGCCGCCGCTGAGCACCGGCTGCAGCTAGAGGAGGAGGAGGAAGACGATGATGGTGGTGGCTGTCATCGCTCGGGAGGATGCAGGGTGGCCACCGCAGCCCCCTGTGCACCGTCGCAGCCTTAATAGGTGCTCACGAATAGCACTCACAAGGCCACGCTCGTGCTCGCGAGTAGCACGCGCAAGGCTACGCGAGTGTGTGTGTTTATATATTAAACACATAACGATGCAGTGATTAAAACTGAAATTCATTCTTACGTGCATCGAGTCATGGGTGTGGGAATTAATTAGTAGGGGTTTCTACAAATTATACGTGGACAATAAACTCATGTCAAAATTATTTTAATGCAGCTAACAAAACTGTACAAAACAGGCAACTTACATACGTACAATACAAATGAGACGGTGATAATTGGACGAAAAATTAAATATTCTTGAATCGAAATTGTGACAATTCATCTCATCTCTGTGGTTGTGGGGACGTGAATCTTTATGTGCTCAGCGTGCGTACGTTTGTGAGTGCGCGTGTCTGACCATGGTTGACCATACTCAAATTAGTACCTGGTGCGGTATGTCAGCATCGCCACTAGGGAAAAGGCAGTCGGGCGTGGTGCTGGCCACCCACCCTCTCGTGTGCCGTACCAGCCTTTATAGGTGCTCGCTAACAGCACTTACCCCAACAGTCTGTAAAAGCTATACGAAGGGATCTTTGTGTGTGTGCCTGGTAAACATGGAATCCTGGGGCCAACTTTGGTCTAGAACTTCCAACCACAGGCCAACGTTGGCCCAACGTTGTATGTTTACTGTGTGTGTGCTTTGGGGAAGGGGGCGCGTGGCTGTTACCGCGTTCCCTTGGTGCCCCCCTTCGTTGTGCCGGGCGCTGTGTTTGCGGTCGAGTCTCAGCAGCTTCTTCCAGCTGTAATAGTACTCCACACACTGCGCCATGGTCTTCGTCTTCACCTGCACGCACGCACACACACACAACGATCCCCCATTGTAGCCTTTAACAGACTGTTGGGGCTGTTAGCGAGCAGAAGTATTTTTTATTCAACGCAGAACTTGAGGGGGTGGGTTTCCAGCAACACGCCCTGCTGCCTTTGTGCACACACACCACACCAGGTTGCTATTTGAAGGTCGAATCCACAAAGGGGAGATTCAGGACCGGATCAGATTTTATGTCACCGATGAATGGGAATCGAACTCAGGCTGCAGAGGAGCACGGCATACAAACCACTGCGCTACCGCTCCACACCATGTGCACGCGTGCGCACACACACACAGACGTCGTGCTGCCTTGTTTATCTTTGTAGACTGTGGATGGCAAGTGCTACTCACCAAAAGCCATTAAGGGTTAGAATGGCACACGAGAATCGTGGTGTAGCGCAACCCATGCCCGACCACTTTGCCGTCTCCCCGGCACTGACGTTCATGCATCATAATCGGTCGTCACGAATGTTTAGGATAGGAATTGTAAGTGAGTATGTTGAACTTCTTTCGCACCGTAAGTAGCCAACCGTGCTAATCGGAGGTGCGGGGGGACAACAAGCTAAACACAAAAAGTATCACCCAATACCGAGGATAAAAAAATCATTGCCGGGGTGGCAGCGCACACCGCTACCCCGTCGCTTGACACACACACACGTGAACGTACGCGCGTGTGCGTTGCGGTCGTGCCGCGCCGCGTCATCACGCCAGGCACGGAGCTACTGTTGGCTGCTTTTGGCCGCTGGAAGGCACGGAGGAAGTGAGTCCGACGGTGACTCCAAGTCCGTGTCGCCGGAACAGGCGAGCACGTGACCCCAGGCAGTTACTTCCCACCCCGAGTGTCTGTCACGGTGCAAGGCAACCAATCCGCTCCCCCACGCTGGGGGGCACCGCCCCCCAGCGTGGGGGAGCAGGGGTTCGCCCACTCCTGTTTTTTAGTAAATCTATCCCCGATTGCACCATCAGCGTCATATCGTTGGGTCAAAGTAGCCAAATCTTGCAGAGCTTTCGTGTTAGAGAACGGCCCACGTAAGTGGATATAATAGAGCCACCTCCTGAGATGCCGTCACGTGACTTGATTTGCACATTAGGAGGCAACACTTCCCCACCAAGAGCAATGTTCACCGCAAGACAATAAAATCGATATTTTCATTATCAGAGGTGGAATTTAGTCAAATTAAGCACAGAGCTAAATTGAAGGTGGTGGGTTTTTTTTGTGCAGAAATTGAGAACCCAGTTTAACCAAAGGCAGGTGCCTGGATAACCCAGGATCTCAGCGGTAGCAGCTCAGCGCTCTGATCTCTGAGCCACCCAGGCACCTCACTGCTTGTGTCACCCTCTGGTCGATCCTGAAGATATAAAGGAAAAAATCTTACTGTACTCACAATAATTGTACATTAACATGAGTACCAATGCTTGTATTCTTAGCTCTTTCGGTAAAGTCACGTTGAAGGGAAACAATAAAATAATATATATAAAACAATAAAAATTCTCACGACGTTTCGACCATAACACAAACGGTCGTCATCAGGTGAACTTCTTTCACACCTGATGACGATCGTGTGTTATGGTCGAAACGTCGTGAGAATTTTTATTGTTTTATATATAATTATTTTATTGTTTCCCTTCAACGTGACTTTACCGAAAGAGCTAAGAATATGAATTACTGCAGTCACGAAAGCTTTACATCAAAATTTACCAATGCTTGCTCAATGTAATGTCAAATAACGGCGATGCTGCCTGCCAGCCTGCCTGCCTGCTGCTTGCCTGCCTTCCAGCTGCTGGTGCTGCCAGCTGCTGCTGCTGCCAGCTGCTGCCAGCTGTTTGCTGCGTGCTGTGCCGGTCGCTGGTGCCACCATCTACCACCTGGGCCTGCCACTCCGAGCCACCATCTTTCCATCCAGCCACTGCTTCGTGAAGGCGTTTCAGCTCAACTCATCAAAATCTTTAGTCACAAAACACCGGCACGACATGTGCAACTGTTACAGCCAGCTATAAAAGCATTCTGTTTGAAACTGTGGTGTTCACCATTATATTTTTTGGATTTATGTGTTTGGTTTTGTGTTTAATTGGGTGCGATATGTGTATAAATACAAACTGTAAAAGTCATAGATTTACAATGTACATACAAGTGACATTATGGAGTCTCTATAAATGGCAGTTGACAGCCCTGGACGCCCTTGCAAATGATACGTTCCATCTCGAGGGATTGTCTGGTGTAACATTTTTTATGAATAGAAAACAACAAGCCTGCTCGACTGCTTTCCACTCATGCTGACAGCGGCTACAAGAGTGTTGCGAATGCGACGGTTAAAAGGCTGAGAGAGCGGACCCCACTGGTGGAGCTGCCACGGACTTTTAATGCGGTGCTAGTTCCCACGATTTCTCTATTTTAACAGAGGGGTATCACAGGAATATCTCAGGGGAGGACATTTAAGGTTGTCTGGTGTGAGGTGTTGGAAATTCGTCTTGCTTCACGCGTGTGACCGAGCGGTGGTGTTTTTGCTATTAGCGTAAGTACCAACTCTGTTAAGCGTTAATCATCAGCCTGCAGTCTCCCAGGATCGTCCTGGCACTCCCAGCTTCAATTCGCTGCTGCTCGTGGCCTGGCAGATTTCAGCCGCAAGATTCACGCTGAGCCCACCGCCAAGGTTAATACTGCGGGTGTACACAAAACCCTTGCCCACCACAGCATGGGTTACGTTCTTGAAAATAGCCTCAATCGGCAAATACGCGATCTGCAAACTCAAAGGCAAATGGGAATATAGGATTTGTTTCACGGTTTGTAATATGACGGCGGTGACATCACCACGGCGCTTGTGCCAGGCTAGGTGCACTTGGAGGCCAGTGTCGAACGCCCGCTGGCAGGAGGTCACGGGGCAGACCCAGCAGGTGCGATGGGTCGACTGAGATGACTGGGCCGATGCACCACCTGTGCCCCCACCCTACTGTGCTGGAAATACCGAGTCAGCTAAGACCCGCGATGGGCCACTTGGGAGACAAGATGACCCCGTGTGTGTTCTTCTACGGCAGCAGCATCATCACGAGCAGTGCAGTTACGACGTGGCGGGGAATCGCACGGTCAGTCACCCAATGGTTGAGCCCACGGGGACACGTTTGGCTGACCACTCAAAAAATTTGATGCCAAGCCGCAAAACGTCAATCGCGAAAGCCGTGAGATGGGAGGTGTTTTCTCGATTAACCGCACGACACTCTGCGCGTCTGCTTCACAGTGAACGTTAAATGTCCACTGTGGCGTCACTTGAAGAAGAGCAGCCCGTTGTGTTGCCGATGTCGTATTCCAAATATGAAAAATGACTGGCCAATTGCTTAGTTGGGAAACTCACAGCAATTTCCGCCACCTTCCGCGAAAACCCGGGGGGCTCTTGAACGTGTGTTATCTGGGTGTGGTCTGGGACTGTTTTGTTGTTGTATTTGCTGACTTTCCCAAGCGTGATAAATCCCAAGCGTGATAAATCGAATTATTCATTTTTTGTTTACATTTAGTGACTTCTACATCATTAGACCTCCTTTGCCAGTACCAAAATGTAATAATAGCGTTTTCCCCCTTTTTTCTGGCAACAAAACTGAAACCTTTTCACAAGGATTCATGTCTGCATTAACCACAATACCTGCATAGTATGTTGTTTGTTTGCATTTTGACTGCAGGTATTGTGGTTAATGCAGACATGAATCCTTGTAAAAAGGTTTAAGTTTTGTTGCCAGAAAAAAGAAAAGGGGAAAAACCCTATTATTATTATTACATTTAGTGACTTGTTTACCTTTTTCTCCATTGTGCACTGCTGACCCGTCCCAACACTGGACATCTGTGAAAAAGAGCTTCATAGCTCAACGGATTCCTCCTCCAGTCTGAATAAAGATTCTGCTAAATGTAACAAAATCGCAATTAATGCCCCTATCAGCAGTATCTCCTAAACCTCCGGAAGACCTGGTCCCATTTAAATGTTCTCCATTCCATATCAGAGACCTCGGCATCATGGTGCCCTCTTCCCTGAATTCGCTTGTTTCGATGAACTTCACTCCAGGCGCTTCAGAAAACAACTGCACTGCTAGCTGCTTGGGCAGACACCCCCCTTTCTCTATATAACAGAGGACATCTAATGAAGATGATGATCCTTCCCAAATTATTTTACTTCATGAGGATGGTCCCCACTCAGATAACCGAAGATCTTCTTTGCGACGTTACACTCAACGATCACTTCACTGATACGGAACTACAAACCTACGCGCATTGGTTACTCCCACCTCACGTAGCCATTAGATTAGGGCGGCCTGGCCCTCATAGATTCTCGACAATATCACAGGGCGGAAGGCCTCCACAACACGAAAAGCTGGTTCGACACACAGGAGCAAGTAATCGCTAAGTGCTGGAAGCAAGAGGCTGCTAGACAATGCTCCCTCGAAGGATCTGCGCTGGCAAGTATCAAGACCAGACCGCGAGGGACACAAACACTCTGGGCGGTCACCTCGACTCGAGCAAGCTGTAGGGAATGAGAAACCTACCCGCGAACCCCGTCTCCATAGGGGGGTCAACAATATGGAGAATCCTTTACTCATGATAGGGGGGAAAGGTCATAACGCTGGGACTGCCGGAAAGTCCTCGACCTGGATAGGATAAAGGACCTATATTATCTTTGGACGGATGGGGTGTTTCCCTTTGAAGAGGTGTGAATTAAATATATCCCACACTTTAAAGTCTTCGGATACCGCCAAATTAGGGATGCAATAGTGAAACCCCTGGACAAGGACTTAGGGATTTAAATTTACCCAATTATCAATTGGTTAGAGACTCCTAAAGATAAAGATAGCCTATCCGAGGCTTATTAGCTCCAGGGAAACCCTGTCTTGAGACCGGTCACTAAGAAGTTGTGATAGGTCTGTGCCCCACGAGATCACACCGCAGACTCGGAATAGGATAAGTTGAGCCCCTAAAACAGGCCCAAGAACTCCTTCCCTCAAACTCAATTGAAGTTTGTGCATGGGGTACACTTAAGTAATGAGAGCAGGGAGGTTTTTTTTAAAGATTTCACCACACTGCCCTAGATGCCCTCCAGGTTCAGTGCAGAATTATCTCCACGCCTTCTGTGTATTGCCCGGATGTGGCGAAGCTTTACGGCAAGATTGCGCGTGGTTTTTTTATGACTTATGTGGCACAGATCAAGCCCCATCAATAGAGGATACCAAAGCCTCCCGCGGGCTCAAGGCATCAACACGCTCTCCTCCAAACCTTCAATTTTATAGCCAGGAAGGTTATTTTGGTTAATTGGAAGAACCACGAACCACCTTCCTGGAAACAGTGGTACAGTACGCTTCTAGCACAGTTTGGTATAAGCTCAAGGGAAAGGAGGGGGAATTCGAGGGCAGATAATCCCCTCTTATACATCTGAAATAAGTTAGCTGGAATGAGGGTCGGGAGACAGGGGTATAACCCCGACAGATTAGACGGGAGCCGGACTCGGAGGGGTGAAAGGTAAACACGCTCGTCCAGGTCGCCTCTTATGTTTTTATTTTCTTTATTTCAGGCGCGTTTCGGTTATATCCTTCCCTCCCCTCGTAATCGTCCTCCCCCTTAATAAAAAAAACACCGTTACCCCTCTCGGTTTGGGGCAGCGAGTCCGCACCCCATCTTTCTATCGCCTGCTTTTCATAACCGGTTTAGTTTATGTTGACGGTGTGTACGTGCGGCACAACGTGATGTAAGGGGCCCGCGCATTGCCTCAATTAAAAAAATGTAAATAAACGTTCTGATACTGAGGGGCTCTCTCGCACGGCGGGGGGCTCACGGCAGAACAATTCCATTGCCATCATCTTGGTGCCACCGTCGCCTCTGCTGCCGTAAGGTTCTTATGCGGATTAATCACCATCCCTTCAACCACGCTCATTATTTTTCTATTGAGCTTTCTAAAAGGCAACCTGATTTGCTGCGAAACATTTTTTTAAAATGTGATCCTCATCTGGCCTCATGGAGTGAAGTGCAGTCTCCCACCCTTAGTATCCCTGCCCTATCTCTCAAATGCCCTCTCTGTCCTACGATGAAGGACCATTGCCCAAAATGTCGCCTGTTACATGTTTATATCCTAAAGGCCAGGGTATTATTGACGAATGTGTTGAGTGTTTTTTTTTCTGATTTGTTGTGGTTTGCTCGGGCCCCTCTGTGAGTTTGCTAAAGAGGAGTGGCAGCTGGATCGGGAGTGCAGGCGGTAATTGCTGTGAGAGTTTCAAATTAAGGGAGGGCCCTGGTCCCCTTCATTTCACATCGCACCAGCTATGGGCTCAAGCCATATTGATTGTTGAATAAATAATGAGCATGAATTAGCAAAGTGTTTGAAGTGTATTCATTATTGATTAATTAACAATGGTAAAATATAAATAGAATGAACCCCACGTTGCATTCCCTCTTAGTGTCTCTCTGCGTTGGTCGTGTACGCTCGTGCGTGCACGTTAATTTGTGTTTGTGCGTACGTGTACGTATGTTTAGGGGCGTGTGCGCGCTCATGCATGTGTATGGGCGCCACGGTGGCGAGATGTTAACTACCTTGCTTGGTATGAACGAGTTCCTGGGTTCGATCCCGACCCAGACGCCTGTATATTTGGAGTTTGCGTGTTCTCCCCGTGTGTTGCTTGGATTTCTCTCCGAGTTGTCCCTCCACATTTAGAAACGTACATTAAGATTATTTAGCTGCTATAAATTTCCACGTGAAAAGCTACTTCATTGAGCTATCATTTGTGGCCAGGTCGCTTCTGAAACAAGAGCTATATATGCTCAGTGAGCCTTATCTTTGTAAAATATATATTTTTTCTTTTAGTATACCCACATGTGCATGTGAGAACTCGTGTGTGTATGTGTGCAAATAGGCGTGCATGTGAGTGAGTGCATATCTCCATATGGGGAGCGATAGTGTAGCGGTTAGCGCGCTGCGCTATGAACCCGGCGACACGGGTTCGATTCCCGCTTACGGCCAACACCAGTAACGATTATCTGAACCGGTCCCGGGCCTCCCCTAGGTCGACTCAGCCTCAAATGAGTACCTGGTGCGGTGTGTAAACATCGCCACTAGGGAGACAAAGGTGATCGGGCGTGGTGCTGGCCACCCACCCCCTTGTGTACCGTTCCGGCCTTCATAGGTGCTCGCTAACAGCACTTGCCCCTACAGTCTGTTAAGGCTATATGGGGGATCTTTGTCTTTGTCTTATCTCCATATGGGGAGCGATAGTGTAGCGGTTAGCGCGCTGCGCTATGAACCCGGCGACACGGGTTCGATTCCCGCTTACGGCCAACACCAGTAACGATTATCTGAACCGGTCCCGGGCCTCCCCTAGGTCGACTCAGCCTCAAATGAGTACCTGGTGCGGTGTGTAAACATCGCCACTAGGGAGACAAAGGTGATCGGGCGTGGTGCTGGCCACCCACCCCCTTGTGTACCGTTCCGGCCTTCATAGGTGCTCGCTAACAGCACTTGCCCCTACAGTCTGTTAAGGCTATATGGGGGATCTTTATCTTATCTCCATTTGCATGCGGTGCTAGCATCAGTGGCACTTGCTTTGTAAACATCACCACTGACTGGGCAGACAAATACAGCATGTAGCTTGGCCACACCACTCCCTCGTGCTCCGTACAGGCCTTAATAGGTGCTTGCAAACAACAGAGAGCTCCCCAATATTCAGGGGAGCTCTCTTTTCAACGTGCCCACCTTCACGTCCTCTAGACACGGGGTAGACGAGGTCCTGATCAAAGGGGCTGCTTGTGGCTCGCAGGGTGGAAGAGGGCAGCTGGACTCGGCGCGGTCTCCACCGCGCCGCTGTTTGTAGTGCTCTCCTTGTCACCTCCTTTTGTCTGTTCTAGTTTTTTTAAAGTTGATTTTGCTCATAACCAGGTGAGAACTCGAGAGACAAGGAGAGTCCCATTTTTCAAAAGTGACCGAGTGGTTCAGACGTTTTGGGAGGCCGCCTGCTTCTTAAGAGATCTTGAATCTCACTGGCCTTTTCCTGGTGAACCAATTTAATTAATTTTCAAATAAAACGAATGGAAGCAAAGCGGAGACCAAGCACAGCGATGTCCCGCTGCAACATTACGAGTCTCTCCTCCTGTCTCTTCACATCACCCCCCTCCTGTCGCATGCTCCCACCCCCCCTCCCCCGTGCTCCCACCCCCCCCAACCTCCCTGTGCCCCTCCCCCACCGGGCCACTCCGTACCACTTTCTGCACCAGCAGGAAGTCCTTGTCATGCGCCATCATCGCGCGAACAAACTGCTTCTTCTCCTGCTTGCTCCAGCTGTCTGAGCCTGTGCGCGCATATTCACACGCACGCACGCAGACACAACAACACCTCAATGGACATGGCGTCTCAAGGTGTCTCGTGGAGATTAAACTATCAACTATTTTTAATTTTACCAGGTAAATGATGGCTTTCTCGGGCGCTTGCATTAAAAGTTTGAAATGTTGAGGTTTTTTTTGTCGGTCGGGGGGCTTTGAGTCCAAAATGAAGAATGACAGGGTTGGGAATCAGCTTTGAACTTTGAATATGGTTAAAATGACAGCTGATCACTTGGTAGAATCTCTGTTTGCGGTGTCGGTAGGGCTTCTGGGACAGTTTAATGTTGAAGACCAATCGAATTTACCCCGTGTACTGTTCGTAAGATAATATCCGTCAATGATTGTGCATGTGGTTGTGTGTGCAGTAGTGTCACGGTTAGCACGCTGCGCGCCAAAAACAGCGAACCGAGTTCGACTCCTGCTTACGGCCAACACCAGTGACGATTATCTGAACCGGTCCTGGGCCTCGACGTAGGTCGACTCAGCCTCAAATGAGTATCTGGTGCATTGTGTAAACATCGCCAATAAGGAGACAAAGGCGGCCGGGTATCGTGCTGGCTACCCACCCCCTCACGTGCCGTGCCGGCCGTCATAGGTGCTCGCTAACAACATTCTGTCAAGGATATACGAGGTATCTTTGTCTTTTTGTGGTTGTGTTTGTCTGTGTGTTGTGTGGCAGTGTTTGCATGCTCTATAGTTGCATATGCTGTGCAGCTGTGTGTGCTTGTGTTGTGTGATTGTGTGTGTTGGTACTGTGTGCACTGTACGACTGTGCAAGATGTTGTTGTGTGCCGTGTCGTGTGCACGGCCGTGCGGATGGTTGTGGTTGGATCCCGTGGTTGTGCTCTGTGGTTGTGCATGTGTGTTGCGGTTGCGTTTACACGCTGTGTGATTACATGTGCTGCACCGGGTGTGTACGCTGTGCAGTACAGAGCACACGGCCTCTGTGGTTATGCAAAAAACACCAATAGCATTTCCTGAAGAAGTGCATTGTGGTCCCCACCAAACTAAATCTGAGTGGTTGCCACACCACAGCCAGGTCTGGTTACATGTGCAGAGTGGTCATGCGTGCCGCTCCGCCCCCCCGCGTGTGGCCGTGGCTTGCCGCTCGCGTGCACGCACCTGCATAGTGGTACCCGCGCAGGTGAGGGCCCTGCCAAGGCGTCACCTCTCCAGACAGCAGTGTCTTCAAGGCGGCCTGCGGGAGGACACACACAATGCTGGAGGCACACGTTGCAGCCCATTGCCAAGCCACTGCTAGATAGCACGCTGCGGTGGCGATATGTTATCTCCCTCGCCTGTTTTATAGGAGGTTGTAGGTTCGGTCCCAACCCTGACACCTGTGTATTTGGAGTTTGCGTGTCTCTCTCTCCCCGTGGTCGTGTGTATTTTTCTCCAGTTCCTCTGGGTTTTCCCTCCACGTTCACTATGTATCTATAGTATTTGGCTGCTATACATTTCCACATGTTAAGCCACTTTGTTGAGCTATGATTTGTGGCCAGGTCGCTTCTGAAAAAAAAAAACGAGCTATATAGCCCAGTGGGCCTTACCTAGTAAATAAAAATAGATAGCTAAAAATAGCTGTCTGTCTTCCCACGCCCGTACGCACCAGCACGTCGCCGCGCGCCTGGTGCAGCACGTGCAGCGCCAGCTCGCGGTTCGTGCCGCCGCCCGGCACGGCACTCGACGAAGCCAGTGCCAGAAGCTGCTCCACTGGGGGGTGGGGGGGGGGAGGGGGTCAAGTGGGAGGACCGCGCGCGCAATTAACACGGCAACCGCACGGCATTTACATGGCGATCCTACCGTGCATCTGTGAAAAAAGAGCTTCGTGGCTCATCGGATTCCTCCTATGAAGCTCATGGGATGAAAACTGATTTCTTTGGAAAACTCATATCTCTAGAACTGCTTTTTGTGTTTAGTTTGTCGTCCTTCCACGCACCTCCGATTAGCACCGTTGGCTACGTACGGCACGAAAGAAGTTAAACGGATATAAATAAATATTCGGATTCGGAATCACACGGCAATTGCACGGCATTCACATGGCAATCATTTACACGGCACGTGAGAGGCGAAACTTCCCATGGGAGGGGGAAGGTCCCAAAATTCCAAGCTGTTTAAATAGGGCTTGCCTACACTCATGTAAAAAAAAAACATGCAACATATTTTTTTATTCGGTATATATTAAAACACGCATGGCGTGAACCTGACCTTAGCAAAAGGCTTTATCAGTGGCAATCGCTGAATGTTGCTGCTCAGCAGGGCAGTTCCATTTTACACACTTTGACGATGCAGGAAATCAATATCGACGTAAAGCAATACAGACAAATCAATTGAGCGGTCATCATCATCACCATAATCAGCCATGAACAATTAATGCTGGATGAAGGCCTCCCTAAACCACCTGGTGTCCTTGCGAATGTCATGTTAACCATCCATTTTGACTGTCCACCTTTCTTAAAAAGAAAGATAAAACGCTTCAACCACCATTGTGACGGGCGTACTCAGACAAACACACTTGTTTTTATCTGTGTGCACACGCCAAGCCATTCCGAAATTCAGCCAAATTTCTAAAACTACCACGTGTTTCACAAGGAAAACTTTTTTAAATGCTGACGGAGGTTGCCTCATTTGTGGAGCTGCCCTGCTGCGAATCGACTTGTCACAGCCCCGGAGGCCAAAGTGGCATAATTATTACACAATTATTACAACGCATAATGACGCAATGCCCGATCCACAAATACGAAGAAGACATCGCGGTGGTGATACGCTCCGCTGCTCCTGACGCGGTTGTCTGGTTTGACCACCTGAACGTGAAATTGTAGTTGTTGCTCTGTATTTACATCATCAGCCATACGGAAGAAGAATTACACTCCCAACATTCGTCAGAGGGCCCAATCCAACCGACAATTTGTGAATGTTTATACTTGTTAGCGCGAGGGTCTCCGAGGCTCCGTATAAACTAAAGTTTTTAACGGAACCTGATTGTTGGTGAGAGCGGTGACGTAGCCCAGTGGTAGAGCGTTCACCACTTGTTGCAGAGGTTCGAAGTTCCGATGCAGCAGACCGCCTTGATTGATGCTGCGGGTGTATTGACCATCAAGTGCACCACGTTTGATTTAAGGTGGACATGAAAGAGTAGGCCAAGTTTTGAAAATATTACCGGCTAATTGCTTAATCGTGAAACACGAGCCAATCGCGATAACTTAGCGGGACGCTCTTGAAAAAGAGTTGAGGCTCTCCTGCGTAAATAAAAAAAACTGAAAAATCGGTTGTCACCCCGACACATAAAGACACGTGTATGTTGGACGATCTAGAGCCTGTTTCTTTTCCACCCCTCTCCCCACACCCGATCTCCCCATGGAATGCTGCTCACTGCCTCCCCCGACCCTTTTCCCCTCACCCCCCTCCCCACCCACCGCAGCGGTTTCTCTGTCACCCTCCCGCAGAAACCAGTGACGCGTTGTACAACAACACAAAAAACGGAAAAATAATAATGACGACGATGACAACGGAAAGGGACTGCGGGCGCGCTGGCCGCACGCGCCGCTGCGGCGAGTCGTCCCGGTGGTCTCGGTGAGAGGGCTGCGGCAGTGGGAGCGGCACCTTGGCGCTGCGTAGCCGGGTCGTCCTCCAGCGAAGGCCACGGCTGCCACAGCAAGTCGGCGCCGTGCGTGCCGCCCGGCGCACCGCGGTCACACAGCCCCGGCACCTCCGCCTGGAACCGCGTGCCGATGTTGATGCGCCTAAACAAAGGCAAAGAAGATTTCCGCCCCCCCCCCCCCCCCAACGCGCGTAGTCTTACAGGCTGTTTGGGGCGAGAAGTTTAGGCAATCAGCTGACACACAGGCATCCACACTGACAATGAACTCGTAAGCGTTACACAGTCATACAAAGACAAAGATCGCCCTTATAGCCTTAATAGACAGTTGGAGCAAGCACTGTTAGCGAGCACCTATGAAGGTGGGCAAGTCACACGAGGGGGTGGGTGACCAGCACCACGCCCGGGCGCCTTTGTCTCCCCAGTGGCAATATTCACACACTGCAACAGGCACTCATTTGAGGCTGAGTCGACCTAGGGGAGGCCCATGATCGGTTCAAATATTCGCCACTGCACCACCGCTCCCCACCTAGAGACACAAAGACAAAGAAAAAGGTCCCCTGTATAGCCTGAACAAACTTTAGGGGTAAGCGCTGTTAATGAGCACCTATGAAGGTTGGCACGGAAGACAAGGGGGTGGAGGCCAACACCACGCCCGGCCGCCTTTGTCTCTCCAGCGGCGATGTTTACACACCACACCAACTACTCATTTGAGGCTGAGTCGACCTAGGGGAGGCCCAGGATCGGTTCAGATAATCGTCACTGGTGTTGGCCGTGAGCGAGAATCGAACACGTGTAGCCGGGTTCGTAGCGCAGGGCGCTAACTGCTACACTGATGCACCCATGCACACACATGCACACAAGGCACAATGGACACATGGGTGGAGCAACTCACGGCTCGATGCTGATGGAGGAGTCGTCTCCATAGTAGGAAAAAGGTCCAGAGCTCTCCAAGCTGCCTGCACGCACGGCCATCACACGGCAAGTACACATGCAGCGAGCGTCAGCGTTGCGGTGACATTTTGCGGTCTTCATTTCTCCACACGGCCTCCATCCTTGGCAATGGAATGACGACGTGGGGCAAAGAGCCACTCACTGGAGCGGCTGAGCAGGATTCGCGACGTCGCCGGCGCCTTGGGCGTGAGTAGCGAGGGCGGAGGCCCCGGGCCGCCGCCCCCGCCGGCACAGGCCGACAGCAGCGTGGAGAAGTAGAGGCCCGAGCCCTGCCGCACGGGGCTCAGCATGGGCGGCGGCGTGTAGGGCGGCGGCTCCAGCGGGGAGCGCTCCATGAGCTCGGCGAGGCGCGGCGAACGCAGCTGGCTCTGGTAGAGCACCGGCGGCTGGGGAAGCCCCCCCGAGGGGGGCGGCTGCTGCTGGGGGGGCAGCCCCCCGAGGCCCGGCAGGGGCGCCCCGCACGCCGCCGCCGCCGCCGGAGGGAGGATGAGCGGCTGGGGCCGCGGCCGCTGCTTGCGCTGCTGCTGCTGCGTGTCGGTGGTGCGGGCGGTGGGGGTCACGGTGGAGCCGGGAGCGCCACCCCCGTTGCCGATCGCGAGGCCCGGAATCATTCCCGGGTGGCTCTTGAGGCCGAGGGTCCCCTAGTGGATGGCAATTTAAATTAAATATTAAGAAGCAAAGGTGCAGCCCCGCGATATGTGGTGGGACGCGGTGTGGCGCGGGGCGCAGTGCGGTGGGTGCGATGCGTAAACCTCACCGCGCAGGGGTCCCCGTTGGGCGGCGCCGCCACCTTCTCGGCTCCGGCGGGCGGCGACACGGGCGGCGTCTCGGGCTCGGCCTTCACGGCGACCGCTCCGTTCCCGTCGCCCTCTCCGCCTGTGCGCAAGGCATGCTGGGAAAGCGGGAGGGGGGCGGCCAGGACGGGCGCGGACGCCGGCGGCGCCGGCTCGAGGCCGCGGGGCCGCGCGTCCACGGCGGCGGGGGCTCTCGCGCCGTCCGTATCCTGCCAAGGACGAGACGGCGACGACCGTGAGCACGAGCAACGGCGACGGGGGGAACAGCGGGCGATGGGAATGGAGGCGGTGGCGGCGTCCGATCTCTCACCCTGGCGGCGTGGGCGGGTGGCCGCGCGCTGTGCAGCCTCATGTGACCGTTGAGCGCAGGGAGGCTGCGGAAGGCACGGCCGCACAACGCGCACGCCAGGGCCGCACGTTCCATGCCGTCGCCAGCCACCCACACGCTGCACGCAGACAAAGACCCCCCCGGTATAGTCTCAATGGACTGTTGGGGCAAGTGCTGCTAGCGAGCACCTATTAAGTCCGGCATGGCACACGAAGGGGTGGGTGGCCATCACCTCTGTCTACCTAGTGGCGATATTATGACACGCCGCACAAGGTACTCATTTGAGGCCACGTCGACCGAGAGGAGGCCTAGGAGAGGGTTCAGATAATCGTCACTGTTGTTGGCTGTGTCGCTGGGTTCGTAGCGCAGCTCCCTAGCCGCTACACTACTGCTCCCCACATACACACAGACAGACGCTTCCAAATTCAAACGTGGAGCTCACTCCCCTTTGTCTCCCCTGTGCTAACATTGACAGACCACACCAGGCACCCATTTAAAGCGGAGTCCATCTAGGAGAAGCCCAGAACCATTATCAGCTGACATTATCCACAGCCAGTAATCAAACCCAGGGTGCGGGGTTCATATCGACATCTCTCCACCGTGGCGTCATGGTGGCAAGGTGTTAACTACTTCGCATGGATTCAAATTCCACCCTGACGCCTGTATATTTGGAATTTGCATGTTCTCTCCCCGTGGTCGCGTGGATTTTTCTCCGGATCCTCCAGTTTTTCCTCCACAATTATAATCAACGTGCGTTTAGAGTCGTTGGCTGCTCTAAACGTCCACATACGCCACTTTGTTGAGCTGTCATTTGCGGCCAAGTCGCTTCTGAAAAAGACCTACATAGCTCAGATTGGCCCAACCTGGTAAAACAGTTTTATTTTATATCGTAAGGTATTAATCACCAATCCAGACACACGGACGCTCTGCTAATCCCCGTTGTGCGAGGGAGTTTGGTCGTGAAAGGGCGGCTGCAGGCACTGAATGCTAAGATGCCGAGTGGTTGCCGGACGGGGGGCGATGCGAGGGTGCAGAGGGCGCCTCACTCCACCTGTCGGGAGACGTCGGCTTGTGGTGCGGCGGCAGCGGGGGCACCGAGTTCTGCTGGCCCTGCACACGGCGCAGTCACGTGACGCAGTCACACAGTCACGTGATGAGGTCGCAGGACGCGGTCACTTGCAACTTTGTCAGCGCATTTGCAGATAAGTGCAACAGTCACACGCACGCTCTGCAGTCACAAAACAACAACCCTCACATTTGCCACTAAGTGATGTCACCACAGAGTTTGTGCCAGGCTAGGTGCACTTTAAGGTTGTTACATTAAGTGAGGAAGGTTCGCTGTGCCTTTCACGAGACAGACACAGGCATTATGGGTTGACGGACTGAGATGACTGGTGGCAGATGCACCACCTTCCCCACTGTGCCAACTTGCTGTCTTTTATCCACCCGACACTCATTGTTGTGAATGTTGCTCCTCCCTCCACCCTCTGCTGTTGTTGGAGGGCGACTGCCTCCAACTGCCCAGGAGCGTCCTTCACGAGCCTCCTCTACAGAGGCCAATCTTGACACCGCTGGTACTGGCATTAGGCAAGTCCACTCAGCTCCACATCCTCCTGTACCGCATCAGTCCATCTCTTCTCTAGATCGTGCCGCACCTGTTTATCCCCCTCTATGCGGCCACACAGAAGCTGCTTGGGCATGCGGTAGCTGGGCATGCGGGCTACATGACCCAGCCAAAGCCAATGCAGTCTCATCTGCCGGAGGAGCATACTCATGGGATTTGTGTCCAGATATTTAAAGGGTCTGTGAACTCCTCACACAACCCAGTTTGGTGAAACCCAGGATTGATTGTAGGCAGGGCAGCCTGAATGTTTCAAACCAGTGCTGATGTTCCTTTAAAGGGCTCCACGTTTTGCAAGCATAAAAAGGGGAGGGCATAACTGTGGCTGAGAAGACCCAGAGCTTTGGATGAAGTGATAGGCCAGGTATCTTCCACACAACGTTACGCAACTAATGCCACTCGACCGATTCAGAGCGAGGCCTTCATGCCAAACCGCAGCTTTCAGTCACGCACACCACTCACACGCGCCCCAGTCGCAGACGCCAGACTCACACACGCCCCAGTCGCAGACGCCACACTCACACACGCCCCAGTCGCAGACGCCACACTCACACGCGCTCCGGTGTTCTTTAACCACACGGCACTTCCATCTGGCTGGTTGTAGAGGGAACCATACCGGACGTGCCAAGCCTCGGGCCCCACACTCACCTGCGCCCAGGTGTGGCCGTGCGCGGAGCCGTCGGGCGGCGCCGATGGACGGTGAGCGGAGAGGGCAAGGAGGCGCGACGACAGGAGGTGGCGCACGGAGATGGGGCCGGGCCCCGCCGTGCCCGCCACTGGCTGGAACTGCACAAGCCGCACGAGCAAAGCCAGAATCAGAATCAAACAAAACATTTTTTGAAGCATGAAATTATTTAGATGTCAAGAGGCGTGCAAGGGATGAGAAATGGGTGACCGTGATAGAAGGTACGTAAAACTATAAACTCGACAACAGTTGATCATAGATTATCCGGTGCGTGATTATCCGGCTTCCAACATTATCTGGCGGTTCGGGGCCGATCCGGCGAAACCGGCAAAACCGCTCCAAAGGCTGTACTCGTCCGTCGCTGGCCGAACACATGGAAGTTGGAACAAGAGCATGAGGTACATCACCTCATGCAGAGTGTTCGTGGAATGGAGTGGTAAGTACGGTAAATACAGTAACTTTTAACAGTAGGATATTTATTTTTGTCTATTTGTTTATATCAATTTCATATAGTAAAACATTTAAAACACTAATACACATACACCTAAAAAACATAATGTTATGCAATAATGTGCAAAAATAAGCTATTCTAAATAATGATGTGATTATCCGGCATTTTTGAAACTCCGGCGCCCCCTTCCTCCTAAAGCTGCCAGACAATCGATGATCTACTGTATTATTCTTTGTATTAGGTAAAGGACCATAGCTCGAAGTGGCTTATTATGTGGACATTTCTAGCAGGCAAATACTCTAAGCATGTTTCTAAATATGGAGGGAAAAATGGGGGGGGAAATACATACGACCACAAGTAGAACACGCAAACTCCAAATATACAGCAGGAGTCAGGGTCGGGATCGAATCCACGACCTCCTGTATACCAGGCGAGGGAGATAACATCTCGCCACCGTGGGGCCCTATTTATCCTGCAGAAGTTTAACGAGCTATGAAGCTATTTTTCACAGATGTCCAATTGGGGTGGGTCAGTCCAGTAGGGGTGGGCTTCTCAACGTCGTTAGTGAGCGCCCGATGGCGCTCAACTCATTCTCTCTCCCATTAACTCAACTCACCGATTCACCCATTCATTGACTAATTTTCACCATCATTCACATACTCACTCATTCACCTTACCACTTCATCAACTCCCATATTCACTGACCATTTCACCCCACTCATTCAATTAATCACTAAGTCTCTCAATTATTCGCTGGGTCACTTGCTCCGTCGCTTACTCGCCTACTGGCTCGCCAGCCCGCCTGCCTGTCCACGTACACAAGTCACTAACTCCCACAAAATTCGCTCACTAACTCACTCATTCTTGTCAAGGAGCATACACCATCATGCGAACTCCGGTCATCCTCGCAGCGGCTTTTGGTTATCCATCAAACATAGACGGTCACAGCATCGCACACTTTCAGATGGGTGTCCTTCCCCTGCACCTCCAATTAGCATGGTCAGTTATGCACAGTGCGAAAAAAGTTCAACATACATACATATGCCCTCACTATCTTCCAACATTTTTTTCCATTTTGGTGGGTAGGGGGTAATGGGGGTTGTTAAAGCTACGTTCGAATTATGCCAATGTCTCGAGACAGAGACATTTCCATTTGTAAACCAGATCATGTTTTGATGGTTAGTAAGCAGGTCATTAGTGTTAAGCATATTTTGGTCATTGTCAAATCTTCAAAATTGTCACTATTTATTTTATGTGTTAAGTTTGTTGCCCTTCCTCCGGAACTCCGATTAGCATGGTCGGCTACGCACGGCGCCACAGAAGTTCAACATACGCACATACATTGCCCGCCTCACTCGCTCATCCCCTTCTCATTCCCCGGCGAGACACTGACACGTACCTGCGTGTTAGCCGTGTGCTGCTGCACCTGCTTGGCGCCGCCGTGGGGTGGGCGCAGCGCGTGCTGCCCCAGCACCGGCGGCTGCAGGAAGTGGGCGCCGTACGTGCGGCGCGCCTCGCCCGGCTTCCCGAGCCTCGGGGGCTCGCCAGACTCGGAGGCCGGCGGACGCTCTGCGGGCGCCGGCGCAAACGCCTGCGTCGCCTGCGGCGCCAGCCGGAGGTAACCGTGCTGAGGTTGCTGATGGAGGGACATTGCCGGAAAGTGCTGCTGCTGCTGCTGTATGGCTTCTATCTTGTGTTGCGCCATTGCTGGCTGCACCTGCTGCTGCTGCTGCTGCCAGGATTGTTCCAAAGTCTGCATAGTTTGTTGCTGCTGCTGCTGCTGTTGTTGCAGCTGATGGTGCGAGTGATGATGGTGAGGGTGATGATGATGCTGATGAAGGAGCTGCTGTTGGATCTGCTGGAACTCGTGTGTCCTGTACGCATCGTGTGGCTGCTGCTGTTGCTGCTGCTGGTTGTGGAACGGTGCAGGGAGACTACCCTGCACCTGCAGCGCGTACGGCGGCGGCGGCTGCTGCTGCTGCGCCTGATGACAGCCGTGCGCGGGAGCCAGCGTGAACTGCTGCGCCCCGACGGGCGACAGCTGCTCCATGGCTGCCGCCCGCCGCGCAACGGCGCCGCCACCGCCGAGGTCGCCGAGGTCGCCCTCCCCGAACGCCGACAGGAGGAGCGGCGGGCCCGGCGCGCTGCTCGGCACTGCGCCCGGCACGGCCGGCTTCCTCTTGGCGAACGCCTGCACAAACGAGTCCAGTTTCTGGCCGCTGCGGGAGGGAGCCGCCCCATCGGCGCCCGCGGGCAGCGAGGGCAGGAGGCGGTCGCCGACCCCGGCCCCCTGGGTCAACGACGCCGCCGCCCACGGGCCGTGCTGCGAGGGCGGGGGGAGGGGCGGTGGAGGCGGAGGCGGGGGCTCGCCCGGGGGCGCCAGCAGGAGCTGGCTGGCGGCCGGGTGGGGCCAGCTGGCGGGGCGCGCCGGCTCCAGGAGCTTGGGCACGGAGAGCAGCTCCGGCGTGCGCGCAGAGCCCACGCCGTCCGGCTGCTGCTGCTGCTGCTGCTGCCGCAGCATCGGCGGAGCGTGGTTCTGGGAATCGTGCGGCGCCAGCGGCGCAGGCGGCATGGCCGGCGCGAGGTGCAAGCCGTGGCCGCTCCCCGGCAGCGGCGGGAAACCGGCGTCCGGCTGGGCCGCCGCAACCCCCTCCGTGTACTCGGCGCTGACCGTCACGCTCACGACGCGCAGCTGGAACGCCCCGGGGTCGTCCGGCGGGCCGGCGGAGTCCAGGGTCTGTGCCGCGTCGCCCGTCGGCCGGTGCTGGCGCTGCTGCTGCTGCGGCGGCGGCGGCGACAGCCGTGTCGTGGGATCGTCGTCGGGGCAGTGCGACGGAGGGTCGAGGCCGTTAAGCGGAGCCTTGGCGTCGGTGGGGCACCCGTCGGGAGGCGGCTGGTGGGGCTCGGAGCGCGCGACGGCGGGGGAGGTGGCGGGGAAGGGCTGCCCTCCCTCGGGCGGGTAGGGCAGCTTGTGGTGGGACTCGTAGTGGCGCTTGAGCGAGCGCAGGTCGCAGTAGCTCTTGAGGCAGCCCTGGGCGCAGCAGGAGAAGGGCTTGCTCTTCTGGTGCGTCACCATGTGGCTCGCCCTGTCGGTGGCACGGCAGACTGGTGTCACACGCGCGGGCACGTACGTACGCACGCGCAAATACGTGCACGCGAAGAGCACCGCCGGCGGCGGCTGTCCCTGTGCGGCACAATTTGTACGGCGGGCTGGTTTGTAAGTGGTATCAGCCTGCCAGTAGGGGGCGATGTGTGACGGCGATGATAACAGTCATGGAGATTGGTGATGACGATGATGACGATAATGCCGGCGGAGGCCTAAGTGAGTGCGAGACCAGCATGGCACTCACAGGTGATCCTGCCGCTTGAAGGCCTTGTGGCACACCTCGCACACGTGCTTGCGCTCCTGGCTGTGCGACAGGTAGTGCTTGTTCAAGGCACTGCCGCTACGGAATGCCTTCCCGCACTGGCTGCACGCCTGGAACGACGCACGCACACACGCACAGACAACGAAATCCCGTAAAGCATTGAACAGATTGTTTGGGGCAAGTGTTGTTAGCGAGCGCCGACGAAGGCCGGCACGGGCAGCACCACACCCGGCCTTTGTCTCCCAAGTGCCGATGTTTACACATCGTACCAGGGCCCAGGACCGGCTCAGATGATCATCACTGCTGTTGATTGTGAGCGGGAATTGAACTTGGGTCGCACGGGTTCGTAGTGCAGCACGCTAACTACTACACTACCGCTCCGCACTGTGTGTGTATGTACACACAGTACACACACAGCAATGATTGCACGACTACACACACATACGCACACCGATGCTTGCACGCACCGACACACATGTGTGCGCACGTTCACAAACACTGGTGTGCTGCTGCTGCTGGTGTGCTGCTGCTGCTGGTGCGTGCCTGAGTGTGCTGCGCATGCTGCGCCTGCTGCCCGGGCGAGTCTCGGGGGGTCCGTCCGCGCCGGCTCTTGTCCTGGGGGGCCGCGCCACCAACGCCTCCGGGGTCCGTGTGCTCGTCGCCGCTGCCGTCACGCGCTCCTCCGTGCGGAGACGGAGAAACGCTCTCCTCTGCGGCGCAAGCAATGCACGCACACAGACAAACATTCCCCCTGTAGCCTCAACAGACTTTTGGGGCAAGCGCTGTTAGTGACAACCTACGAAGGCCGGCACGGCACACGAGGGGGTGAATGGCCAGCACCACACCCGGCCGCCTTTGTCTCCCCAGTGGCAATTTTTACACACGACAACAGGTACTCATTTGAGGCTGAGTCAACCTAGGGGAGCTCCAGGAGCAACTCTGATAATCGTCACTGGTGTTGGCCGTGAGCGGAAATCGAACTCGGGTCGCCGGGTTCGTAGCGAAGTGCACTAACCGCTACGCAACCGCTCCCCACACACACAAATGAGTTACGCATTTTGTCTCTTACATCCAATGCGCACAATTACAATGCAACGTGCTCTTTTATGTCCAGTGTATATCGTTGCATAACAAGGTATACAATTCCCAATTAAAAGGCCCTCCTGAAAAAGAGTCTCAGTGAGGCTTGGCCAGGTGAGTAAGCGTGATCCACAGGGCCAGAGGCCAGGAGTCAAACTCAGGTCTTTTTGTTGCATAGGAAACTCAAACCTAATAATCACTCAATGCATAAGTACAGCCCTTTGTCAATCCACTGCTGGATGAAGGCCTCCCCAAGCCATACTAAGTGTGGGGGTTATTTGACCATACTTCACCACACTGATCAGTGCCGGTTGATGAAGACGGGCAGCATAGATGTGGGAGCATTGGAGTGCAGTACAACAGTGGATTTTGCTACATTGGCCCTCTGCTACCTGCCACGCAGCCCCACAGCCTATAGTACCTGTGATGCACAGTGGTTACCCATGCCAGTAATATCGAGGCTCAATCCTGCTTAGTTTCTAAGATCTCATGAGATCAGGCGCATTGCCAATTATTTGGTCATAGGTAAATCACTCAATGTGCATAATTCTACGGACACCACAGGCAGTCCCCGGGTTACGGAAGACTCGACTTACCAAAAACATCGATATGCGGAAATGTTGGCGTTAGTTACGAAAGCGTAAATAGTGCAGCGCGGTGAGGTTGCGGATGAATACCGCGGGAGCGAGGCGTGAGGGCAGGGCTGCAGCTCCCTCTGCAGGGCTGCAGAGGGAGACGCAGCCCTGCCTTTGGAACCTCCGACTGCTGATGTTGACCCCGATAATGGAATGCCTGTCTCCTCTCCTTCTTCCTCGTCTAACAATTACGTCCTTTGTCACTCATAGCTAATTCCGGCTATGGGATTTTATCTTGATCTTGGGGGGAAAATTATTCAGTTTCCGACAAACGGAATATTCTGGTTACGGATAGTTCTCGGGAACATAACCCTTCTGTAACCCGGGGCTCTGCCTGTATATAAATACATGTGCGTACATATACATATCCACAAGTGAGCATAAATGCGTACACACACACAGTGGCACATCGATGTGATCGAGTGGTCAGGTGCACACACACAGCTAATTAATCAGCACAGAGGACACGAGGTCACGTGTGAATCCAGCGAGTCGAGAGCATGGCGGCACTGCCCGCTGCCAGGCTCGCAATGGTAATGATAGCCGTGTCATAATGAGCGGTTTACCTGTGAAATCCCCTGAGCCTCTAAATACTGGGATTCACTTAGTACTTATGTTAAAATTCGTTTCAAAAGTTGGTCACCAACAAACTCCGACTAGCAACCATTGAAATCCATCCTGTGGCAGGCACTCCAGGAACTTTTAAATCAATTAAATAATGACAATTTTAGCACCCTTAGCACCGGAGGGGGCCTTCCCACCGCCTGACCAAACCAGGCAGGAAAATCAGCTGCCAAATACAGCCACCAAACCCTGCCGCTAAACCAAGCCATTCAAACCCAGCCACCAAATCTGGCCGCCAAACCCATCTACCAAATCAAGTCACTTAGCACAGTCAGCAAATCCAGTCACTCAACCCGTCCAAGAAACCCAGTCACCAAACCCAGCCAATCAAACACAGCCATTCAAACCAAGCCACGAAACCCAACCACCAAACCCAGTCTCCAAACCCAGCCACCAAACTCGGCCACCAAATCCAGTCCCCAAACCCAGTCACCAAACCCAGCCACCAAACTCAGCCACCAAACCCAGCCTCCAAACCCAGCCACCAAACCCAGCCACCAAACCCAGCCACCAAACCCAGCCTCCAAACCCAGCCTCCAAACCCAGCCACCAAACCCAGCCACCAAACCCAGCCACCAACCCCAGCCACCAAACCCAGCCACCAAACCCAGTCACTGAACCCAGCCTCCAAAACCAGCCACCAAATCCAGCCACCAAACCCAGCCTCCAAACCCTGTCACCAAACCCAGCATCCAAACCCAGCCACCAAATCCAGCCACCAAACCCAGCCACCAAACCCAGCCTCCAAACCCAGGCTCCAAACCCAACCACCAAACCCAGCCATCAAACCCAGCCACCGAACCCAGTCACCGAACCCAGCCTCCAAACTCAGCCACCAAATCCAGCCTCCAAACTAAGCCACCAAACCCAGCCACCAAACCCATTCCACCACATCCACCCACCAAACGCAGCCATTCATTTCAGCTACTCAGCCCATCCACGAAAATCAGCCATAAAACTCGCCTAACCCAGTCACCACACCTGGCCACCTAAACCTGGTCAGAAAACCCCGCCACTCAAGCGAGTCACCACACATAATCGCTCAACCCAGTCACCAAATGCAGTCACCAAACCCAGTCACTCAACCCATCTACCCAACACAGCCCAGCCACCCAGCCCATCTACCCAATAGAGCCCAACCACCCCAACCCATCTTCCCAACGCAGCCCAGCCACCCAACCAGTGCATCTGGCATTTAAGCATTTCTCCTAAAGGGCTCCGTAAGGCAAACACAGGGGGAGAGGGAAAAAAAATCAATGCCAAATTCAGACTGGTCAGGGACGACGCATTGTTCAATACAAAAGCCAAATATTTTACAAAAACGACACTGAGATGGCGTCTTCACACACACGTATACATGTGGTATAGCACATGGACAAACAGGACTATTAGAAAATCACAAACACTTGCATTACTTATGCAATGCCAAGACAAGCCCAATAATAATAATAATATCACTATTATCATCACCGTGACGAGGGCAAGTCGTGCCCGGAAATTAGAAACAATTTCATACATTCCATATGTACCGTAACATTAGTACCGATGCAGGGTAAATTATTACAGTCGTGTATTACTATTAATACGGTGTGTGACGTAATTCATAAAATCCCATGGGAGGAAAATGCAACATGTTACTTACGAGGTATGAATAACACAACAATTTCCTTATTTTCGTTTACCCAATGTCTACAGCATCACAGCGGTTTCCTTTGTTTGAGACGTACCGTGAACAGCAGTGCGTATAAATGCTGCGCGTGCGTGGGGAGCGGTGGCGTCGTCGTTAGCGCACTGCGCTACGAATCCGGCGACCCGAGTTCAATTCCGGCTCACGGCCATCACCAGTGACGATTATCGGAACCGGTCCTTTGCCTCCCCTCGATCGACTCAGCCTCAAATGAGTACCTGGTGCGTTGTGTAAAAACATCGCCGTTGGGGAGACAAAGGCAGTCGAGCGTGGTGCTGGCCACCCACCCATGTACCGTGCCGGCCTTCATAGGTGCTCGTTAATAGTATTTGCCCCAACAGTCGGTTAAGGCTATATGGGGGATCTTTGTCTTTGTGTGCATGGCTGTGTGTGTGATGGTGTGCATGGCTGTGTATGTATGTGGCTATGTGGGGGCGGCTGCATGCGTATGACAGTGCGTGGGTGTATGTGTGCGTGTGTGTGACTGTGACGCTAAGGATGTGTGGCTGTGTGTGCGTGGCTGTGTGCGTGGGTGTATCTTCATGTCGGCGATACTGTGCAAGAGAGTCTGTGTGTATAATGTGTCAAAATACGTGTGCGCGTGCGTGAGACTGCGTGTGCATTAGTTGTGTGGGGAGTCGTGATGTCGTGGTTAAGCACACTGTGCTATGAACCTGGTGATCTGGGTTCAACTCTCTGTCATGGCTAACATGAGTAATCCTGGCCATCCCCTAGGTTCACTCAGCCATAAATGAGTACATGATGCGGTGTATTATTATCGTCAGCACCGATGGTGTTGGTAATACAACTTCTTTGTGTGCCGTGCCGGCCTTAATAGGTGCTCCCTTACAGCACTTGCCCCAGCAGTCCAACAAAAGCTATACGGGGGCTATTCGTCTTTGCATTTGGTGCTTGCTAACAGCAACTGCCCCAGCAGTCTGTTAAAAGATAAAGACGGGATCTTTGTGCCTGTGTATATGACAGTCTGGGTGCATATATGTATGCGTGACGATGTGTATGTGAATATGTGTATGTGGAGATGTGTATGGATGTCGTGCACGGTTGTGCATGTATGTGTGTGACACTGCAGGCGCCTTTGCGCGTGTGTGACTCGGTGCGCGTGCGTGAGGTTGTGCGCTTAGTGACTGTGTGTGAGTGCCTGCGTGTATATATATGAGTGTGTACATTACTGGGTGCATGAGCTGTGAGTGAAATGTGAGTGTGTGTGGCTTTGGGACTGCATACGCGTACGTGTGTTGTGTTCACGTATGTGGCGTGTGCATCGCTGCGTGCGTATGCGCGCGCGTGCGTGTGCGCGACTCCGTACGTGTGTACGCGTGTTGCCACAGCGCGCGTTGTTCAACAGCCAGGCAGAGTGTTTACCCTGAGCAGGCTATAAATAGCTGGGGTTCAGTGTGCAGGCTTACAACTGGCAAAGTGCCAGGGGAGGGAGACAGGGAGGGAGGGAGAGCGAGAGAGAGATGGGAAGGAGGCACCACGAGAGGAGTGGGTGGGAGAGAGAGTGGAGAAACGGGGGGGACAGAGACAGGATGACAGAGAGAGAGACACGCGCGCAACACACAGAGGGGACAGAGGAGGGTGGGTGTATGTGAGACGCAGAGCGACCAGGAGACGCTAAATTGGAGAGAGAGGAAAGACGCTGAGAGGGAGACAGGGACAGAAGAACGCAGAGAGGACAAAGAGCGAGGACGGAGATGCGCAGCGGGAGAGACAGGGGAAGAGGGGGAAAGAGGGGGAGAGAGACACATAAACAGAAGGGAGAGAGAATGGGATAGACAAAGGAAGAGAAGCAAGGAGGGGGGGGGGGGCTATGGAGAGAGACAGGGAAAGAGAGGGGGAGATACAGAGAGAGAAGGGAGAGTGGGGGGAGGGGGGCGGAACACAGAGAAGGGGGGAGACACAGAGGGGGAGAGTTACAGATGCATCAGTGAGATGGGGGCTATAGTCGTGTTTGAGGGGGCTGTGGGGATAGGGTGTTGTGCTGGCCTAGTGACCAATCAAGGCAGCCGCGGCGCGTGTGTGCATGGGGGCTGTGCACACACGCACGTGTCCGAGTGCCCACTTGCGTATGTGTCGATGTGCACTGTTTACACGCGCGGCGTGTGTGCTCGCTAACGGTACTTGCCCACAACAGCCTGTTGAAGGCTATACGGGGGATCATTGCCTTTGCCTGAAGAAGACTTGTAGGTAGCAAGATTGCAGAGACTACTTTGAGGTTCATCACGTGGGGAATCCGAGGGAGGTGGTTGTGCGGGAAACAATTGTACATAGGGGCATCGTCGTATAGATCCGTGGTTCCTCATCTTTCTGGATCCACGGTCTGTCAGTGTCAACCCTCGAAACACTTTCGTGGACCACCGCGTCTCGGTGACACATTTTTCAAAACTAAAACGCCTCCAAATCGCGGGATCTGTCAAAGTTCCACGGACCACCTCCCACGGCCTTGCAGTAGCCCGAAGAAACAGGCTGACAACCACTGTTCTTGAGGACCGGACGGTACCATCCATGACAGAAGCCTGAGGTGTACATCACATGCAAGACCTGACCGGAGATCGATAGTCCCCAATCCATGGGTAACTACGGGGACACAGTGGAATCGGAGGGGTCATGCGAACAGGCCTAGGGTATGGGTCTGTATGTGGCTCACAAGGGACATTCGCCATAGCTGTGCAAGAGAGCTGTGCAATGCCCTGGGCTTGCAGAGGCATGCGGTCGAGTGGTCAAATGGTGGTCCACCCCTGGCATGGGCTTTGGGACACAGTGTAGAGAAACAGGGTCTGTGCGTGCAGGGAGACAGGGCCACCTGGAGAGAGGCTGGCCTATGCTTTTGACTCAATATTGCGATGGAGGAGGCGACAGGACCTGAGATGTGTGTGCGATGCTGCTGTGAGCACAGCCCACCCGGGGTGGTGCGTCCATGAAGCACGGCGCTGCTCACTGTGTGCCGTGTCGATCTTCATAGGCGCCCACTTATAGCACTGGCCACAACAGTCTGTTAAGGTTATAGGGGGGCTCTTTATTGTGTATGTGCCAAACGGGTGAGGTCCATAACTGCGGTTCATGCAGCTGCAATGGCAGCATTGGTTACGCAGTCCAGACCTCCCCAGAGATGCTGGCAAACCGAGGTGTTCCAGCTAGCTGAAAGCAGGAGGTCCACTCCGACCATTTACAACATCCCATGTCCGAGAATGAGGTTTACCACAGCCTTCGCTTGGAGGTTTGGAGAGCCGCCGTGCAATGCTGAAAAGATGAGTGGTGATCACGGGTTGCTGAGGAGATGCCTCAGTAGCATGCGATCACAAAGCACTCTTTAACTCCATCAGAAAAGTTACTTGCACTGCCACACCTATCACCATCCTTAGGAGAAAGAATGGTTATCTGACCTCTGACCCCCAGGAACGAGTTTGCAGGTTTTCTGCGCAATTCTGTCAGGCCTTGGGCTAGGGGAAACCCTTCAGCTTAGATAACATCATGGGGTAATCTGGAGTGGACCCGAATGGGCCTGCGATGCCTCAAATATTTGAGGAAGCAGCCAACCCCTGTAAGTGGCTGGCTGATGTGTAAATACTGTTGAGGAAGTGTGGAGTGCGATTCAAAGCCTGAGACTAGGAAAAGCACCAGGCAGAGAATATCGCCCAAGCCAACTGCTGAGGGAGGGTAGCATTTGTCTGCAGACTGCCCTATGTGACATCAATACAACTGTCTGGACCACAGGACAGGTTCTGCAGGATTGGAATGATGCCCCGGTGGTCCCTCTCTGTACTGATTTTAACAACTACTACAACTACTGGGGTATCTTCCTCCTCAGTGTGCCGGGAAAGGTTATTGCAAGGATTAATCAATATCGCCTTGCCAGGCACGCTGAGGTGAGGCTTGTAGGGCCCCAAAGTGGTTTCAGGCTTGGACCGTCCGGCAAGGATGCCATATTCTCTGTCCGTCTGCTACAGCAGAGGTGTAGGGAATTCCAACAAGACCTACATTTTTGCTTTATTGACTCTGGGCTGTTCTTCGTGCTTTCAGAGTCCCTGACTCTCTGCTCACAATCATTAAGTGCCTTCAATATGGTGAGAAAGCCCAGGAGTCAAGAGCCATTCCCTGTTCACCTTGGGGTGTGACAGGGATGTCATCCGACTCCGACATTATTTAACATCTTTTTCGACCAGATAGTTTGAGAAGCTTTCCATGGATGTACTAAATGAATTTACATCTGGTATAGATACAATAGGAGGCTGATCAATGCCCGGGTGCAGTCAAGGGATGGCTCCCCATTGGTCAACCATGTTATTCTATATGCTGATCTGGTAATATCGCTCACTCTGAGAAGGAGTTGGAGGCTCTCTTGCTGAACCTAGAGCATGCCACTAAGAAGTGAGGCCTTAGAATAGGGCCCACAAAAGCTAAGGATCTACCAGGGTCTTTTGAGTCATATGTATGTTGAACTTCTTTCCGGGATATCGGAGGTGGGGAAAACACTCCACCCCCTCAACTGTCATCAAATACTCCACTCCCCCCAGGAGTGATGGGGCAGATGTGGAGAGAGTAGAAAAGTTCCCGTACCTAGGTAGTGTTCTTATTGCCAGCTCCGATGTGGCAGCAGAGGTCTCACTCCGAATCAGTCGAGTGACTTTATCTTTTCATCAGCTACGCAATAAGTACTTGTACTGGGTCTGGCCGGTTAATTGGTCAGGGAGAATAAAAGATGGTTGGATGTGTGACGTTGTGCTGTATTTCATACGAAGGCCATACCATGTGTCCATGGCCACCTTGAAGCAAGAGGGCCCAGTTTGCAAAGAGGGACAGCAAGCGGGGAACGCGGCCCCCTTCACTTAGGCCGTGGGGCTCGTCGTCCCGTAGGAGCTGCTCACTTTTGACTCATGTGTATGCATGGTGGGAATTCCGCTTCCCACCACAAATACAAAATAAAACCAACCTGTCATCCCAATAAAGCTTTGTACCCGTGGCACACCACGGGATGGGGAGCAAAGTTAAGGATATAATGCATGGAAAAAAACAGAAAGGATTGGGAAAGGAAAGGGATGCCAGGATGGAAGTCCCAAGACGGATATAGAGGGGACGACTCAAGGTGAGCAGCAAGGAGAGAGGAGGAGGAGCGGCCGGGCAAGAAGAGGAGAAGGGGGAGAAGGAATGGCCGGGCAAAGATGTCGGGGATGAGAGGGTGATGACGATGATGAGAGGGGAGGAAGGAGAGGGAGACAGAAGAAAGCAGCGAGCAGGCATGAGCTGCAAGGAGTAGCAGTGTCTGTTTTCACAGGGGGTGGGGAGAGGGGAGGGTTTCAGAGTGGAGGTGGTCACACAGAAGTCACGTGATTTACAGGAGGCTTGAACTGGCTTAGATATATAGATGCAGGACCCTCCTGAAAAAGAGTATTGAGGACCCATTCAGGATTTCCTGAGTGAATAAAAGACATTATTAATTAAAGCACTACCTTCGCATTTGCGTGGGATATAAAATATGTGAAAAGCAAGCAATTTGGATTTCGTATGCACCCCCTGCAATGTCTATAAATAATATTATTAGTGTCGAAATAGCCATATGCTTTAAAGTGATTTCTAAGACTTGCCACGATAGCCCTCGATCTTCCACTCTCCTCTACTATTCAGGTCCTGGTTTTAGCGATGCAGTGCAAGGCACCTTCCAATTACACGATCATTTACAAATGGCACCCTATTAGATGTTCCCAGGAGTTTTCTTGAATTGTTGGCATCAAAACGTTAGAAATTCAGAAAGGCGACGATTTTCCAGGAATCTCCTTGGCAAGAGAAAAAATGCTGGTTGCCTTCATATGTCCAGGGAATTAATCGTTTGGGGGATCTACAGCATGACGGATGGACACTTGCGAATTATACATATGTTACAATCTTCATTTAGACCGGAGGAATCCGATGAGCCAAAAAGCTTTTTTTTCACGAATCTATAGTAGATGTCAATATATATAGATAGATCAGGGGGGAATGGAGTGGGTGAGAGTGGACAGCGCGCTGCACTATGAACCCGGTGACCTGAGTTTGTTTCCTGGCCACGGCTTACATCAGTGTTGCGTGATATCACGATCGGTACTGGACCTTCCTTAACCATCCCACCTTCACCAACCTGTATGGTCAAACAACCCCCATGATGGCCATAGAATGGGTGAACCTTCATCCAGCAGTGGATTGCAAAAAGTGCTGACAAATTATTATTCGTTATTAATACTGCTAACAATTTTGAACGACGCCTAAGAGTCCCGCTTGTTTTGCATGAATGTGTGGGAAGCCAAGTTGCCCTTTTGAGCTTTTCCTGACCAGCAGTGGCCGTGATGGGATGGGAGTAAACCTCGTTAGGCAGCCACTAGTACTCAACCCTTTGAAAACTCATTAATTGGCTCTAATTAAACACCACCAGAGGCACGAAGGATTTTTTTTTTGCTACCGTTTAACCATTTGATGTGGCTCAAATTATCATTAAACAACGCACGTGCTGTACATTAAAATTACTTGTCGTCTCCCCGCACCGCTCCCACCCTTCACTGCCATAAAAAACAAAGACACACACACTTTAGTTTGCAAGCGGCTAAAGTTTGAAATTGAATAACTTAATCATGACGGAGCGTGCGAGTGAATGAACCAACGCGAGATGATCGAGCTTTACCCAATTCTGGGTCATAGTTCGAATGAAGGAATGCAACTTTTTTCTTATGTTTACCGTTCGGATTTGAATGTTTCTATTGCCCAAGCTCTGTGGCCCTATATTGGGATGTTTGGTCAACTCTACTGAGTGTTTATACACGTGGGAGGAAACCGTGCAGATGGAATACCGATGGAAATGAATCTACTTGATGTACTGTTATACCCTGACAAGCCAGGAGATGGCGACCTCACAGCCCAGCGTGTTTAGGAGTTTGACGAATTTGCGTTGTCCACCAACACTCACTGCCTCCACAGTGCTGGATTACAGGCCACGTGCATGGGCACCAGCTCCCAGCTAACATTCGCTCACCTAGTCTAAAGGTAACGGTTTGTGTATCGCACGTGTTTTTGCGCAAACTATAAATAATCCATTCTCACACCCACAAGTCCACGCTTGCACGGTGAGCGTACAAATAGATTCACCGTTACCTGCCTCGGTCACGGTAACGATGGGGCATTGAGATCAATCCACACAGATAAGCGCGACTGTTCGTGCCACCGCAGACCCGTCACAGATTGGATCGGCGCGGGGCGGCCTCATGCAGCAGCGGATAGACCACGGCTCACGATGGTGAACACGAGCATGCAGGTGTCCGCAGCGGCTGCGTTAGCGCGCATGGGCGCAGGCGGTGAACGTGCCGAGCGGCACGGGGGCCACAATCAATCGCACCGCACCCCCTCGCCCGCCCCACCCATCAGCATCCAATCTCATTTGGAGCAGTCTCACGAATGAATCCAGCACACACTCACCTCCTCAAATACCACACAACACGCACATTAGTAAAAAAAAAAAAATACTCCTTAATATCACGTCGTAAAATTAAATCCTGCACATTCGAAACGTCCAAATTATGCATCCGAACGTAAGCGTGGTCTGATGCAGGTTAACGCTGAACTTTCGGTTTCATACACAGTGCATACATTGTATCGCATTGTGCAGACACGTGTAAGTTATAGATTAACACTGCGTGTACATGTGCCACTACATGTTTGCCATTTTCGACCAAACTGACACGCTGGACACCCTTTACGAATCAAGTGTTCCATCGCAACGGAATTATCCAGGTGAAATATGTTAATAAGTTAAAATGTAATTGCATACGGGAGGGGCGATCGCAATGTCCATGTCTCGCTTCAATAGGAGGCTGCAAAGCTCCTCCGGAAAAATGGACCCAGAGTTGGCGATCTCCCCTCGTATGCACTGCGTGTGGCAATACTATGACTTCTCAAGTAAAACGTTTTGGATTTTTAACGACATAATTTTTTTGGATTATTTATATTCCCCGATGATTTAAGAAGGCTTCATGCTTACAAAAGGGACCATCACCCATCACAACACCACGTTTGATGGAAAAACCGCAGGCGTGACGCCACGTTAGTCATGTTACTTTCTGGCCGTCATATTTTCGGACTGATCCAGACCAAATCTTTTGGTCCGTGTATTGCACAAGCGCGTGCGTTTATGCGTTTACGTGTGTGCATGTGTATGTGTATGTCCTCGCTGCAAAAGACAAAGATCCCCTGTATCACCTTAATATATTGTTGAGGCCAGTGCTATTAGCTAGCTTCTATGAAGGCCGGCACGGCACATCAGCGGGTGATGTGGCCAGCACCACGCCTGACGGCCTTTTCTCCCCAGTGGCGATGTTTATACACCGCGCCAGGTGCTCATTTGAGGCTGAGTCGACCTAGGGGAGGCCCAGGACCGCTTTAGATAATCGTGACTGGTTTTAGCCGTGAGCGGGAATCAAACTCGTGTCGCCAGCTTCGTAGTGCAGCGCGCGAACCGCTACGCTCCCGTTTCCCCCCCCCCCCACGCAAGCAACACGCGCGAGCGCTCGCACCTGTGCGCGGCGCGGGCGAGGAGGCCGAGTCGACGCTGTCCGCGTGCGGCGACCCCGTGTAGAATGCAGCCGACCCCGCCGCGCCGTCCGCCGGGTATAGCGACAGGCGCCAGATCCTCGTCGCGTCGAACAGCCGGCTGCAGCCCTCCACTGCGGCCCCCATCTCCAACTCGCCCGGCTCGGCCGCCGCCGACAACAGCGGGTCCTTCATGTCCTCGGCCGCGACGGATGATGAGGAGGACGAGGAGGACGAGGGCACGGTGGGGTCGCCGGGGCCATCCGGGTCGTCCGGGTGCTGCCGGTGCTGCTGCTGCTGCTGCTGCTGGTGGTGGTGGTCGTGGCGGTGGTGGTCGTGGCGGTGGTGGTCGTGGTGCACAGGCAGGCGCAGCAGCTCGGTGCGTACGCCGCCGCACGCGCCGTCGGCCAGCGGCAAGCGGCACAGCGACTCGTCCAGGTCGTCGGGGTCGGCTCGGGGTCCCGGGTCGTCCCCCGTGGGGAGCCGCGGGTCCTTGTCGTGCAGCAGTGGGCTGCGGCCCTCGGCATAGCCCTGCTGGTAGTCCATGGTGGCGTAGTCCATGGCGGTGCGCGGAGCCTGCGGACGGCGCGTGGGTTACGGTGGAGCGCAGTGTGTGCGTGGCGTAGTGGTTAGCATACCGCACTTTTAATTTGACGACCAGAATAACATCACTGGTGTAAATCCGAACAGGTTCTGGGCCTCTCCCATAACAAAATCCATATTTTCATATTTAGTTAATGCAACTGCATCACACAACGAGCTGCGAACTGCAACACAGAGGCACATACTGTACACGTGAATATGTTTTCAGCCAATAAATGAGGGTGACACTCTATACAATACAGATGGGACTTACAGAGATAAGCCCACACCTGCTGTACCGCCTTCGCCTGGCGAGCCAGGGTACAGCTCCTCGACGCCCACGGGTAGGGAGTTTCACGACATTTGTATGGTCCAACAACTTTCACTTCCTCCAGAGTGCTGGAGTACAGCCGTGCGCCACCTCCGCCGATATCAATATCAGGGTAAAGCGGATGGAGTAGTTGGCAAACCGCGCTTGAGTTCGACTGCCAGTTATGGCGAAAATCAGGCCCGAAGCAGCCTTGGGTGGTGGTCCTCTGCCTTTGTGCTCCTGATCGAGTTGTGATGAATCCCATGCTCTTACGGCAGGAACAAGCATATTCACGTGACAATTCCTGCCAACTTCCCGGCAAGGTTATGCAGCCATTTGCAGGTGTAGCTCATATTGCAGACGTGACATGACAATGATGACAATGATGACGATAATGACGGCGATGATGGTGATGTGGGGTGGAACTGCTTCGAAGTGTTGATTGATGACAAAAAGCCTGAAATTTCCCTTAGCCAGAGCAGTTCCACAAATTAGACCTTACATATGGGGCACCATTTGAAGGTGTTTATCTATAATGTAGAAAATATGGATTATTTTTTGGATAAATTAAAACGAAGCCATTTATTTTACCACGGTAAGGCCCACTGAGCCGTATATCTCTCTTTCAAAAGCGACCTGGCCACAAATTATATCTTAACGAAGTGGCTCATGTGGAAATTTATAGCAGCCAAATACTTGAATGCTCTGACAAGACACAAAACTGAATGGGTCATGAAAACGCCACTTCTGCTGAGTACATTCTACATGATGGTAAAGGTATTAGCATTTATCAAGAAAGGACAGATTATGCATATGTACTAATTGATTGCCATACAACAGCCCAACTAAAAAGCAACTTCATAATTATAGTGATGATTATCCACATGTTTAAAGTGTATGAAATGTACATTAGCAATGGTGGAACCGCCCACACATGTATCTATAGCAACATAAATAAACCACCTCTACGGGGGTCCTGTATTTATGCCATGAAATGCTACAGAAACAGAAAGCAGAGCTCCGTATTCACCTTCAGCCAAGTTTTTATATGGCGGTCACCAATACACTCCGACTCCGTACATGTGAACTCCGTTCCGTGGCAGGCACCCGGACTCTAAACATGTGTGCCGGGCGCACTGTCATGTCAAAGGGATAGGGTGTTAAAACTAAAACTACTTCACTATTTTTATTGTACCAGGTAAGGCCCACTTGAGCTACATAGCTCTTTTTTATGAATGCAAATTTATAAATGTGGAGGGAAAAACCGGAGGACCCGAAGAAAAATCCACACAACCATGGGGAGAACATGCAAAATCCAAATATAGAAGTGTCAGGGCCGGGATCAAACCCACGACCTCCTGTATACCAGGCGAGGGAGTTAACATCTCACCACCACAAAATATGTGTTCCCGCCGTTTCCCTTCACAGCCCCCAATTGGCCCAGGAGGTCATGGTACTCGGAACTCCCGGCCACGGCCCCGGAGGAGGCTTGGCAGCTCACCACGAAAAAACTGAATCTCCTCGGTCAGAGGGGAGTGTGGCACCAGGGGCTCGCAGCTCTGAACTTGACGGGCCTCCACATTGAAAGGGCTAGGTGCGAGCACCGGGGGCCTAGATCCGGACGTTCAAAAAATCCCCGTTAAAAATCCAGGTGCCCTTCCGCATGGAGGGTATACAAACAGCACTGCAATCGATTCGGTGCTTTGTGCAGGAGAGAGAGGGGCGGTGGGGGACACAGCCGCACAGGCACTGTAATATAAATAAATAATTCCTTCGGTTTCTGGGTGTTCAGCAACGAATGGAGTTCACATGTACAGAGGCGCAGTATGTCGGCGACCACTGTATTAAGAATATAAATCATAAAATGTTGTACAACAGCTAAAAAAAAATCACACAATTCCTTGCTTGCCATTGTTCAACGCCCACAAGACAAACCCTCTGCTCGCTCTGCTGCAGTCTTAATCTCACGACCACCGCTCCGGAGGCAACGTTGTGCCGGAGGTTCAGTTTGTTCAGCGGTAGAGCTCCCGTGTGCGAGCACACGAATTTAAATCCCAGCCAGGGGTTCACTGAGTGCCGCAATCATCACGAGTGCCATTACTACCATCATCATAATTACTCATCATGTATAAACACTCATTAATGGCGTTGACTAAACATCCCAATACAGGACCATAGAGCTTGGACAATTTTTGGCAAAGATCTGGCTGCCTTCCCATTGTCTTGGGCTTCCCACATCTCTGTGAGAAAACTGTGATTATTACAATTTCTATGTCGTTTCGAGATACAATTACATGAATGACGATATATATAAAAAATGATTTATTATTTTCATTAGTCATCATCCCCCAGGAGTCACTAAATTCGCACAACCTGGTGCGGCTGCACCAGTTTCATTGGCAGGCTAATATAGCGGGGTTATTTTTCGACAGACTGGTCACTGTCATAGTGATGTGGAATTTCTTCCACGCGCTGAGACTCATCAAAACAGCCGACCACTTACCAGTCCTCCAAACAGCACAGAGACACTTGGATATATACACGGCAGACTCTCGATTATCCACGCTAATGACGGTGAGGACGGCCGCAAAGATTTCAAAATTGTGGATATTCCAAAAATTAAATGACTAATATAGGTATAAATTATTTTCAGTTAAGAAAATTGTGTTTGTTTTGTATCGACAGTTCGATGATGCGCGTGCTCAGCAGGGGCGGAGCCGGGATTTTCAGCCCGGGGTGACATTCAACAAATTTTAATTTCAAGAATGATTGAATAAGAAATCGGCTATACCCCACACCATCGGTTGGCGACACACTCTGACAATGCAGTTGCACAGAGTCCGCCAGACCGAGTGTCGTACACTTATTCGCAGAATGTTTCAGATTTTCGATTTTTTATTTTTTCGGGGGTGACAATTGTCTACCCTGTCACCCCCCTGGCTCCGCCCCTGGTGCTCAGTGAGAACGCTTTTCCTGCTCCCGCGCAGAAGACTCTGCCAAAGAAGCGGATTGCAGAGCCACGTCAATCAAAATCAAACTCCGCCCACTGTTGTAAAGATATCCAACTACTGTACTGTTGAGGCGATCACGTGAATTTCGGGTAAACCGGAGCACATATTTGTTCGGTTTAAGCACGTGACTTGTAATAAACATTTCCAAGAATAACATGGTATAACTGTGTTATTATTATGAATTTGGGCTTCAGGGAAAATCCATGAGTTATTAATTTACGTCCAAATCTCGGGTGCGCAGATAATCCGTAAATCGGATAAACCGCGCGCGTATGATCGGGAGTCTACTGTCTATTTAATCGAGTGAATTCATGGTGTCAGTCCAGTAACAATCATGTTAAATAATAACAATCATGTAAACATTGGTTTCTCACCTAATTTGACAAAATGTATGAATTAAAAAATTATAATATATTTCCCAAGTGACTAATATGTCTCTGTAGCAGGGTGCATGGAAAGGTGTAGCCCCAGGAGTATGGTTGAGGGTCCAAATTTTCCAAATTCGAAAGTTTGCTGCAAATTACTCAATTGTGATTATATATAGAGCAATCATTACCCCCTATTTAGTTTTCATCCGGTTAACAAAATAGCCTTGAAAGAGCATATTTGGAAGGGATCCCAGAAGTAGTTCTGAGACATCTGCTTTTATGGGCCATTCTATAAAGCACACAAGGTGTGTGCAAATGGACAATTGATCCTATGACATAAACAAGATAGCACAATCGGAATAAAACATGAAAACATTTTTTTTAATGATTAAGTATTGAATTGTCAATATTGACATCATTAGCTGCCATCACGCATCTGATAAGATGGTCAAAGGCGAGCAAATGACAATGCAATTTTTTGTCAGTGCCTGCGTTTTTTTCGTTATATTGTGGTCCACAACAGTCAGATTATCTCCTTTTCTATCAAAGTATTGGCGATCATCATCTACAACGGCAGTGCTGAGTCAGTGGTGGAAATGTGACATTCCAATGGCAGGGAGCACAACTCATCTTGAGTGCAACGGGTCTCATCAGATCAGTGCAGAAATATCCATCGTTGTACTGGACTATGCTTCAACGTCAACGCACCCCGTAATTGCCAAACCCACACTGGCCAACGTGGTGAAATATGGACAGACAATCCAATCAATTGAGACGGCATGGATTGACAAAAGTCTGTAAATTATCATCATCATTCATCGCACGGCTGATTGCACCATCTCCTCCTACACCGCAGGACAATTACGAAAACCCACAAGAGAGACGGCAGTCACCGATCTCAAACTGTGGACCATTTTTGTAACGCTACTGCCCACTTTGATCATTCGCCAGCCGCGGCATTTCAGATATTCACCACTGCTTATCAAAACCCTACCGCACACAAGAATAATCATCATCATCATTCATTGTACAGTCCTTTTTTTACTATAAAGGGATAATGGCGCGATGATGATGATAATGATGAGGATGGGGTTGCTTTCTTTGTCTCTCTAGCTGTGAATGTGCGGTTGTTTTACTCTGGCCCTGTCCACCTACCTCCCTGCCTGAGTGTGCGTGCATTTCTGCCCACAAGCGACAATTAACGCTAAAGCGACGCGACCTGTTCTCATTAAAACTTGACCCACAATTAGTGGCCCCTCGGGAATATATTAAACACGTCAATGTAATTTGATGGCAAACTTCAGAATCAACATATATGGCAAACATTACTGGATATATGGCAACTGTATATATGTGTGACACTCATACTGCATGTGTCTAATACAGTACAGGTGCAAGCTGAGGATGCAGGAAATTTCACTCAAGGATGGGATAAGCAACTGGGAGGTTTGGGACGAAATGTGGCAGGAAAGCGTTGTGGATGTGACTAGGAAGAGGAGGATGATGTGGGCTACCGTCTGCAGGGTGGTGGGGAGCAGGTGAATGATACAGGCATTGGAATGGCACGCAGAGGTTGGCGACCAAGGGGAAGACCAAAACCCACGTGGCGGTGATGCTGAGATTCTAAGAATGGTCCTTGATGAACGTGTCACGAGTGTGACAAGGTAAAGAGCTCAAGCCAGACTGTGGTAATGGTGGTAATGTGGCTGCAAGGAGAGACGTTAGAGGTCACATGTCAATTTTCAAACAACCGCTGGATTGAGCAGAAGGACGGGAGTGAAGAATAGAAATTGGCAGCATTGGCCATCATGACTCCTTGACCTGTGGTGGGAGTGGGATGTGTCGACGTACTGTTGCGCATTAATACTCGGGGTGGATCGTTACACCGTAGGGCTGTCAGAGAAGGCGATGGCATTGGGAGGCCTTCATCCAGCGGTGGATTGATCATGGCTGCTGTTGATGACATTAAAGTAACAGTCTCATCTGCTGTAAATCGTCAAAATTAAACTTTGTTTCACCACCCGTGCTTAGTCCTATCCAAGGTCCACTCATCTAAACATGTATTTAAAGAAATTCCTTTTTCGGGTTTCCGAGGTCTCCCTTGAATGAGGCAATCAACCTCAATGGACGTTGTTACCTGCGACAAGGAGGATGAGACACAAAAACAAACTACTGCATCTCATGGGCAGTTCCATTCATTGGGCAACCTCTTGGACAAAATGTGAAGCTCATCCTAATAATCAAAACAACAAGAAGTGACTCACAACCCAGTTGAGCTACACTAGAGTCTAAAGACTCATTTTCAGGAGGATCACGAAATGGAATATTTGTATGGATGCACGTGGAACTTCTTTTACCACCGTACGTAGCCAACCGTGCTCATCTTGAGGTTTGGCTAATACCAGTTAAAATGAAAGCTTTTGGCTATAGGAGAAAACCAGAGAACCTGTAGGAAACACATGCAGTAAAGAGGGAGAACACAAAAGTTTCAAACGGAAAGGCATCCGAGTCATGAATCCAAACCGGGTCTTTCTGAATGCATTGCCACCCTGCCCTGGGGTGTCATTTTCAAGTTAGCTGTGTACATATATTACGAAAAATAAGGCTGATTTATGGAAGAATAACGGCTTGACACAAGCACGAAAATGAATGCACCATCCCCATCCCAGCGTGGATGACAAGTCCGTTTGTCTGAGTATGTCCAATGCTGTGGTATTTCACGAGCATTTATCCATTTATTAAGAAAGGTGGACATATTATTTCAATCTGAATTACAGGCCCATTTGGTTGGCGAGTTATGCCTGAAGTAAAAAAGCCGCGTCGTGACTGGACCGATGATTACCCGCAACTTTAAAGTGCTGGAAATGTGTTCAAAATTGTGAAACTGGTTTACTATTATTTCAACATAATCATGCGATGCTGTGCACCCCAGGCTGTCAAACACGAGTTTAAATATAAATGTATGTACAAAAAACTACTTTAAAGTTATGGTCAGGAGCACTACATCGACTTCACCAGTGGTGTTACTGTCATGCTCATGCCCGTGACTCTAACACTTTTTTTATTTTTCTTCGCTATTTACGGAGCTTCTAACGCTTGTCAGAACTTCCCTGAACATCCTGTGCATGTACACATCTACAGTGAGAGAAAAAAGTATTTGATCCCCTGCTGATTTTGTACGTTTGCCCACTGACAAAGAAATGATCAGTTTATAATTTTAATGGTAGGTTTATTTGAACAGTGAGAGACAGAATAACAACAAAAAAAATCCAGAAGAACGCATGTCAAAAATGTTATAAATTGATTTGCATTTTAATGAGAGAAATAAGTATTTGACCCCTCTGCAAAACATGACTTAGTACTTGGTGGCAAAACCCTTGTTGGCAATCACAGAGGTCAGACGTTTCTTGTAGTTGGCCACCAGGTTTGCACACATCTCAGGAGGGATTTTGTCCCACTCCTCTTTGCAGATCTTCTCCAAGTCATTAAGGTTTCGAGGCTGACGTTTGGCAACTCGAACCTTCAGCTCCCTCCACAGATTTTCTATGGGATTAAGGTATGGAGACTGGCTAGGCCACTCCAGGACGTTAATGTGTTTCTTCTTGAGCTACTCATTTGTTGCCTTGGCCGTGTGTTTTGGGTCATTGTCATGCTGGAATACCCATCCACGACCCATTTTCAATGCCCTGGCTGAGGGAAAGAGGTTCTTACCCAAGATTTGACGGTACATGGCCCCGTCCATCGTCCCTTTGATGCGGTGAAGTTGTCCTGTCCCCTTAGCAGAAAACACCCCCAAAGCATGTTTCCACCTCCATGTTTGACGGTGGGGATGGTGTTCTTGGGGTCATGGCAGCATTCTTCCTCCTCCAAACACGGCGAGTTGAGTTGATGCCAAAGAGCTCCATTTTGGTCTCATCTGACCACAACACTTTCACCCAGTTGTCCTCTGAATCATTCAGATGTTCATTGGCAAACTTCAGACGGGCATGTATATGTGCTTTCTTGAGCAGGGGGACCTTGCGGGCGCTGCAGGATTTCAGTCCTTCACGGCGTAGTGTGTTACCAATTGTTTTCTTGGTGACTATGGTCCCAGCTGCCTTGAGATCATTGACAAGATCCTCCCGTGTAGTTCTGGGCTGATTCCTCACCGTTCTCATGATCATTACAACTCCACGAGGTGAGATCTTGCATGGAGCCCTAGGCCGAGGGAGAATGACAGTTCTTTTGTGTTTCTTCCATTTGCGAATAATCGCACCAACTGTTGTCACCTTCTCACCAAGCTGCTGGGCAATGGTCTTGTAGCCCATTCCAGCCTTGTGTAGGTCTACAATCTTGTCCCTGACATCCTTGGAGAGCTCTTTGGTCTTGGCCATGGTGGAGAGTTTGGAATCTGATTGATTGATTGCTTCTGTGGACAGGTGTCTTTTATACAGGTAACAAGCTGAGATTAGGAGCACTCCCTTTAAGAGTGTGCTCCTAATCTCAGCTCGTTACCCGTATAAAAGACACCTGGGAGCCAGAAATCTTTCTGATTGAGAGCGGGTCAAATACTTATTTCCCTCATTAAAATACAAATCAATTTATTACATTTTTGACATTTTTTGTTGTTGTTATTCTGTCTCTCACTGTTCAAATAAACCTACCATTAAAATTATAGACTGATCATTTCTTTGTCAGTGGGCAAACGTACAAAATCAGCAGGGGATCAAATACTTTTTTTCCCTCACTGTACACCATCTTTGAGTTGATCATTGTTTTGACTGCACCTTCCTTTAAACCAGTGGATCTTAACCTGGGGGTGCACGCATCCCCTGGGGGTGCACGCATCCCCTGGGGGTGCACGCATCCCCTGGGGGTGCACGCATCCCCTGGGGGTGCACGCATCCCCTGGGGGTGCACGCATCCCCTGGGGGTGCACGCATCCCCTGGGGGTGCGAGATGCCCTTTCTGGGGATGCGAGACGTAGCATGATTTTTCTTTGAAGGTAAGCACGGGCACGCAAGTACAACTACTTTGTTTCATCAAACATATGTATTTATAAACACTATAATTTTTTTACGATTGAGAACCAAAGGGGTGCAAGGCCGCAGTAACAATAAAGAGCCACTACTTTAAACCAAAGACATCGGACTGCACTTGCTTCAACCGCACGCACACGGCATGCAAGGTAACGTACAACGAATCAGCGTGCATGTACGTTCAGCTTGCGTATAAGGGTGGTATTTTTAGAAGAAGCTAAAGGGTCAGGTTTTTGAAGAGCTGGTATAGCCAAAGCGCAAATTAAACAGCAGACAGTGAGGGCTCAATATAAAAGTATCTTAGTCACCCCTGGAACGTTATAGAGGTTGTGCCATAGTCTGGCTCTTTGTCTCAAACGCTTCCACTGACCTCTAATATTTATTTATTTCGTTGGTGTTGTTGGTGTCACGTCATCAACAGACCACAATGCCAATTAGGAAGTGTTGCAGGGCATTGTATCACCCCATGTCAGAGAACGTCCCGCGGAAAAAGTAAACCTAAAAATGACCAAACTTATGATTTTTTTGTTACAGTAATTGATTACCGGAATAAGATCATCAACTCACTATAATTACGACCGTGCGTGAATTATGGGTGGCTGGAACTTAGATTTGGACGCAGGACCTCAGTGCTGAAGACTCACTGCTCTGATCCAAGGTTTATAAATGTGGCTTTTTGAGGAGGTATATAGGGGGATGCACAATAAAACCGGAATATTGATTTGAGAGTGGAATGTTTGCCGATGTAGGATTATTCCAGTTTGTGTATGTATGTAAAATGGACTTCTTTCGCACCTTACATAGCCAACTGTACGAATTAGAGATTGCAACAATGAGCTGAAAAAAACAATCTAAAACCATTCCGTAATGAGATCACGTCAAGGCCGGATGTGAGTGAACAGTGGACACTGGGTGTTTGTGTACCAGGTGGCCAAGCATGTTCTAGAAGCGGCACGAGTTTTCAGAGGAGCGAGATCAGACAGAATGTGGGAGCAAATAAGTGAAGGAGATAGATGTCTGTTGGTGCTAAAAAAAGACGTTGGACCTGGAAGGCGGTGGCCTAGGGAGAAAAAAAGGAGACATTTGAGAAGTGTTGGTCAAGAACACTAACGGACGAAATAGCGGTGAGAGCGATGAACTTGGTGTTGCGGATAACGAGGCTGATTGAGAGTGTGGCGATGAGTGGGAGATGAGATTAAGTTGGGAGAGATCAATTGAATGGAAGGTAGCTGAGAAAGCATTAGATGGATCATACATGGATTTTGAAATCACCAACATTGAGCAGAGAGGTGGAGAGACTTTAGACCGAGGTGGGATCTACGTGACTTTACCGAAAGAACCAAAGATTACAGGCATGAGGTGTTGGTTTGGTGTTGGTAGACTGTAGACAGTCGAGAGCGTGAGGTTGGAGGAGGGTGGGAGATGAAGGAAAAAATGCTCAAAAGAGGTGACATTTTAGAAATGTATGCTTGAAATTTTAAAATTGTAATTTGAGATGAGAGAAAATCCACCAGGCCTGCTAGAGGAGTGAGCTGTCTACTCGTAAAGGTTGTAGGCAATATGGGACGGCTTCAGAGAGGACAACTCAGAGGGTATGTGCCAAGTCTCCCGTGATAGAGAGGGTGTCAGTGGTGCCCTCCTGCAGGAGACTGTGGATGAGTCGTGATTTAAAATTGATTGAGTGGACATTCGCAGGGCAACATAACCAGAAAGTGACTAGGCAAATACCATAAAAGCCTAACTCATATATTTTGAATATGCCTGAGTGTAGTGACGTAAATGGAGTCACTATGGCGTTTAGCGCCTGCTACTGTCACAAGAGTGGAACTGTGCATCTTGAGCCTCTCTCTGGCACCAGAGTAGGTATGGCGTGGAAGCGGGCCTTAGGGGGCATGGTTCTGGTGACAGTCAGAGAGAGTGTAAGTAAGGACGTGACAGTCTGGGTGAACCCGAGAGGGCACGTGACCGGGACAGGGTAGCGAGGGGGCCCAAAGGGTGGCTTAAGGGACACGTGATGCTCGGTCGAGAACATTCTAGTGAGATCCAGAAGGGGGCGTGGCCGAAGGCAGAGCGAAAGCCACGCTCGGGAGCATAAAGGGGAGGTCCCGAGAGCAATCGCGGCTGTCTGTTGGAATGGAACCCGTCGGTGCAACGTTTCTTCGATCCTTGGTCTTCAGTCTTCGGTCTTTACGCTCGGCATCGTGGGTCAGGCAGTGTGTTACTGACCGACCCCGTTATGTAGCTACTCCGTTGTGGTCTAGTTACCCGTTGTGGTCTAGTTAACCAGTATACGTTCATGTAGTTACCCTGTTGGGGTCGTGTAATATATGTGTTGCCTCCAAATTCAAGTGTGTGCCTCCGTAGAACCCACTACATTAGTATGGCCCTTTTAGTCTCTAGATTTGCAATGAAATCAGATAATTATTCACATGCCAGCTTCGCTCCAAATATATTTTCTCACAACCCTACGAATCTTCGGGTTTAATATGGCTCTCTAAAGTTCCGGATTTTTCCCAAAGAATCCTAAGATTCCTAAAGATGTAATTCGGCTTGTCTGCTCATGGTGACCCATGGCTCATGCAAACAGTGGCTGAGAGCATATTATTATCTACAAAATAAAGGAGAAAACAATTCCCACTGCGTTCGTGTTCTCTTCTTCTGGCACATGCAGTGCTCATGGTGTGTGACCATCACCCTTCAAAAGAAGAGCCCGAGTTCATCCCCAATTACTGCCAGAGATAAAACCCAGGTTCTCAACGCTGCTAACTCACCATTCCTGTAAAATACCCCATTGAGTTGAAGATCAACATTTTTATTTGCTAAATCATATAATGGCCAGTAAGCCTTTGATTAAATCACCTGAAATGTGCCCAATGACATCAGATCTTGGAAACTAAGCAGGGTTGAGCCTGGACAGTGCGTGGATGGGTGACCACCACCATGCATAACAGGTGTTATGGGTTGCAGTGTGGCTATGTTATGTGCAGCGGATGGTAGTGCAGAAAAATCCGTTGTTGTATACTTCTATACTTCAGGGTCTGTGCTCGCCACGGTGGAGAGATGTTAACTACCTCGCCTTGCATACAGGTCATGGGTTCGATCCTGATCCTGACGCCTGTTTATTTGGAGTTTGCATGTTCTCCCTGTGGTTGCGTGGATTTTTCTCCGGGTCCGCTGGTTTTTCCCTCCACATTAAGAAACATGCGTTGAGAGAATTTGGCTGTTATAAATATCCACATGATAAGCCACTTCATTCGGCTATCATATGTGACCAGGTAGCTTCTGAAAAAGAGCTATACAGTTTAGCCGCAGACAAGCAAGGTGAAGTATGGTCATATAACCCCCCCCCCCCCCGTAACCCGCATGGCGTGGGCAGATCCTCATTCAGCAGTGGATTGTCAAAAGGGCTGCACTTGCACATATACATCTCGTGAACACATACGCGTACAGTCTCCACGCGCATGTGAGTGCTAATTCAGGAAGTCACTCTGAGTCACAGCGTCGGTGTTTGTGTGTAATTACTCAACATTGGTCAAGATTACGGAGCCAAAATAGAAATATGTAAAAAATGCAAAAGAGCTGCACATTCGAACGATGTTCCAGAAGGGATTGGGAGCTGAAATGTGGCACAAATATCGGCAACCTCTATGCTCACACTTGAACAAATTATCTGGTGATGCTGCTTGCTGCTGTATTGGCAGTTGTGCACAATCACAATAATAAAAAAAAACACTTTAACACGTAGGCTTTCGCGGCCATTATCATCCATAGTACAGGCTTTTTGGGTTAGATCGTGTAAATATAAAGGTGTCGTGAAATCCGCCACCACCCGAAACAGCCAATTAGTATGGTTTGTCACGTAAACAGAACATGCCAATTCGTTACTAGTGCAGCACACCGGTGTGTTGGAGAGTAAACCTACACGAATAGTAAATGTTGTGGATTTAATCTACAACACACCGGTGTGCTGTATTAGTAACGAATTGGCATGTTATGATTATGTGACAAACCTTACTGTGTTGGGTGGTAGCAGATTTAACAACACATTTATATGTATACGATCTAACCCCCAAAAAAACCTGTATTATAAACCTAGACACGTTTTAAAATAACACTATGGCCTTAAACGATACAAAAAGGGACATTTCAGGTAATGACTCTTCTTCATGTGCTACATAATCGGTGAGATTTTGGTTATTGCCCAAAATCTCACCTATTATGCATTTTCCTTATAAGGCTACACAGTGTTATTGACAAATGTGTTCAGTTTCTTTACTGCTTGTAAATAGAAACATCAGAAAAGGTAAATGTGTTCAAATTTGTGGCCCACAAGAGGTAACGGCGTGGAGGTCGATTGGTGTCACTCTGGGCTCACAATATTTGTTACTGGTGGATGACCTTAGAAGCTCTTTTTCACAGATGTCCAGTAAGGGGCTGGTCTAAAACGCTACAATAAATACAAAAACACGAAAGGCGTGCAAAGTATAGGAAAGGTAAACAAATCACTTAAAAAAATATATACAAAAACTAAACTTTGTTTAATCTTACCAGGTAAAGCCCCACTGATCTATTCGCTTCAGAAGCGACCTGGCTTGAAATGACAGCACGACGAAAATGGGCTTCGCATGTGTTGATTTTTTCGCAGCAAAATAATCTCAACGCATGCTTCTAAATGTCGAGGGGAAACCCGGAGAGAGAGAGATAAAAAAATCCACGCGACCACCGTGAGGGACACCGCAAACCCCAAATGTACAGCAGCCGTCAGGGTCGGGATCTAACCCACGAACCTCCTGCATACATGGCGAGGGAGTTAACATCTCCTAGCCACAACGCTGCCCCGAGTCTCTTGGCTATGCGTGCCGATCGACTTTTCCCACCACTATCCAGGCCCGACCTGGGCTGAGCTTTAAGAGCTCCAACGAGCGGCCGCATTCCCAGTTGCTTTGCTGATAGGCTCAGGTTAGAGATTACGCGATGTACAGTAACGATTAGATTACAAAACTCGATAACGTGCGTTGTTGGCACGTGCGTTGTTGGCACGTGCGTTGGCTCAGAGGCACAGCGAGCGGCTCCCAAAGCGGAAAGCTCCGAGTTCACATCCTGGTTTTGGGGGTTAACTCAGCCCATCATCATCACCATCACTCCCTAACAGGGTCGATACAACAAAAATGAGTCACCACCTCGAGGGAACATTGAGCAGCGATTCCCAGCGAAAATTTTCGGGCGTTTTCCTCTGCGAAGAAACTGCCCCCGCCAGAGGAACGTGGAATACAACAGACGGGCGCCCACCCGACGCCTCAATGCTCGCCGGAGCGAGGACATGACACGCATCGCTGAGAAAAGAGACTCAGAACTGCTGTTGTGTTTCGCCGTGTTACTACGAAGCGTGCGCCCATGGGGTTGGTGTGTGGGTGGGGGGGAGGAACTTCCGCGGATTTCTCTTTTAACCAAGGCGGGGCAGCCCGGGGCGGGGGGGGCGGCTCCTTCAACACGAAGGGGTGGTGCGGGATTCCCGCGTCACGTGGTGCCCGGCGCGCGCTCCGATTGGCTAATCCCGAGCGCGCGCCGCGCATTTTTTTTTTAAAGATGCCCTCTCGCATTTTTTTGGCCGGGGCCAGTGATGGCCACACACACACGCACGTGTTTGTAATGTCCATACACGTGCACATTTTACCTGGACATTACACACACGCGTGTGTGTGTGGAAATTACACACACACGCGTGTTTGTAATGTCCATACACGTGCACATTTTACCTGGACAATACACACGTGTGTGTGTGTGTGGAAATTACACACACACGCGTGTTTGTAATGTCCATACACGTGCACATTTTACCTGGACAATACACACGTGTGTGTGTGTGGAAATTACACACACACGTGTGTAATGTCCATACACGTGCACATTTTACCTGGACATTACACACGTGTGTGTGTGGAAATTACACACACACATGTGTGTGTGTAATTTCACACACAAGTGCACATTTTACCTGGACATTACACACGTGCACATTTTACCTGGACATTACACACGTGTGGAAATTACACACACACGTGTGTGTGTAATGTCCACATTGTGCACGTGTGTCATTTCCAAACACGTTAACATTTGACCTGGACATTACACACGTGTGCCGTGCCGGCCTTCACTGGTGCTCGCTAACAGCACTTGCCCCGACAGTCTGTTAAAACTTTGGGATCTTTGTGTGAGCGTGTCTTGTGGGGAGCGGCAGTGTAGCGGATAGCGCGCTGCGCTGCGAACTTGGCCACCCAGGTTCGATTCCTGTTCACGGCCAACATCAGTGACGATTTTCCGAACCGGTCTTGGGTCTCCTCCCCTAGGTCCACTCGGCCTCAAATGAGTTTGTGGTGCGACATGTAGTAAACATAGGCGCTGGGGGAGACAAAGGAGGCCGGGCGTGGTGCTGGCCGCCCACCCCCTCGTGTCCCGTCCCGATCTTCATCGGTGCTTGCTAATAGCACTTTCCCCAACAGTCTGTTCAGGCTATACGGGGGATCTTTGCATTGTGTGAGCGTGTTTGCAGATGTGCCAATGTGCTGATGTAGATGTGTGCCAGATGTGTGTGTGGATACCTATTTAACTGCTTATTTAATACATTATTTAGTGATACTGCGTTGGCAGTGGCGCATAGGACCTTTGCCCGAACCGTCACCTGTTATTTTCCTTTTAAGGAACCCCCCCCACTGTATTAATGACGAATTATGTTGAGTTTGTTTGCAAATTTAATAGCTGAGCTGCAGAACACAATGAACTTCGTAATATGAATAAGGCGATTTTTAGTATTGCAATAAAATCCATATGTACTGTTACTTGCATGCATACGTTTTACTTGCTGCTCGTATCAAAATGTATTCTCAATGATGGACACGCCATGCTCTTACAACATACCCTGGTCAGTCAACTCATTGTCAGCATCATTATCATCAGTTCTTTAAGGCTCGGTATAATGAGGCAACGCCACATTATGTATTGAAGTCTTATCAATGTACAGGACTAGAACCGACCATACTAATGTGGATTTTTTTAGAAGCTTGCTTAGGGCCCAGTAATGCAGGAGAGGACAGCCACAATGAGGAGAGAGACGTTCCCATTTTGACTACATTTGCTGTATAAACAACTGCCTCGCGCTATATAAATAAATGTATGCAGTACCGCACACGTGTTGTTGGTGGAGAGTACTGGGCACCTACTAAGACCAACATTACACTTGTGGGTCATGAGGCCAACACCCGCCGCCGATCAGCCCATCACCCTTCACCTCAACACCCATGAACCCCAACAACCACCACCCATCAATCCAATACCCATCACCTATTAGCCAAAGTACCCATCACCGATGCATCCATCATCACACCCCCACATGCACGCAAAGTCACTTACCCTTAACCCCTCCACACTGCCACGCACACCACTAACAGCTACACCAATAGTCACCACTGCGGGCCATTGAGGCCAGGGCCACGGAGGAAATATGTTTACTTTATTCCGTTTACTGTTACTGTACAGCATTTATAGGCCGAGTTCAAATTCCATTATTGGATCAACCATGCCAATCATTCCTTCAGGGAAGATACAATCAGTGTCATTGTGTGGGAATTCAACACAGATGATGGTCTTCCAAGAATGAGTCGATGCCATGGGAATGTGGAATTTCCACCATTGGTTTAGACCCGCCAAAGGAGATGAGCCCCTTGCTATAGTCTCTTAAGAAGTGGGACACACACTGACTTTTGTAAATGGTGGGATAATTGAACTCCAAGCTAACTTGACCGATAAAGCCCTTCTCTATTTAAGGCGCCATTCGACCAATCAAACCCCTTTCTAGAAAATTGATCAATTATTCTAGCCGACTGAAGTTAGCACCACGCGGCGTGAAAGGCATGTTGTTCTTTTTTACAGTAATCAATTAACTCGTCTACATTAACACTGCATCTCCCTTGATTGCAAATTATCTGCCCAAGGGCAGGGCCGTGGCTCAGTCTCCCTCCATCCGATCCCACTCTCTTCACATCACCACACACACCGCTCTGCACTCGGGTTCGTGAACCGTGACTGGGCCTAGGCCAGTTGTGGTGGCTTTCGCCTTCCTCAGTACAGTATGTTTAAGGTGACAGCATCACCGGATGTAGTTTGTCATATCCAGTCCTAACCACATTTCTAAAGGACAATTCTGATTTTGAGAGGGACAGTAGCCATGGGGGGCAATGTTTGGTAGGCAGAGGAGGTCCATAAACGCCACTAATTGAAGGGATTACAGACAGCTAATACCCTGCAATGAAAGCTGTGGTTGAAGCAGTTGCCAAACTTACGTTGCCCCGATGCCGACGTAAAAAAATATCACCAAAAATATAGCTGATCTCGTCAGATCTCAGTGCTAAGAAAGATCGATCCTGGTTAGTATTGAATGGCCCAACACCTGGTTTTCCAGGTGTAGCATGGGGCAACCTGGTGGCCAGGCAGTGCTAGAGTGAAACTCCCTTTATGTTATACACGCTTGGTTTCGCCAGATTCTCCGGCTTCCTCCCCACATGTAGCCAAACACTCGTTCCTAAAAATGGTCAAAACATTCCCATACCTGTCAACCCCTTATCAGTGCCTACCTTATTACAGACCAATTTAGACCTTATTGGTCACCCCGTGCCCTTATAAATCTCAACGTTCATCCTACAGAGTCCCATGACAAGGGATAACACAAATAAAGACGAAATTATGTAACTAAACACTGTTTTATGTATTAATTTTGATAATTGGCGTTAATGATGCTACTCATCATGCTATTGTCTGTGTTCTTGCATGCTGATGCTGCTGCTTGCTTGATATGTGGATGCACACACTCGTGTTGAATTTTTTTATTGTTGCCCGTATTGAAACGACTGTACGCGGTATGGACCTGAAAACTCCCTGTCAACCCATACGGGTAAACCGTATGGGTTGACAGGTATGCATTCCCAAGGAAGGACGCTCTTAAACGAGTCTTGAGATTCAGTAATTCCCGGACAAATAATTGTCACTATTATCATTGTTGTGTTCCCATGTCCACGGTACATGGTTAATAATTAATCAAACACAACCATCCTCAACACTGAGAGTCACTACTCATCCCACTCCGGTGACAGGACCAAGAGTTTGGTGCAGCGATGAAGATGATTGACCTCGGCTGGATGTGGCGACACACACCTGTCTGTGATCCTAGGAGGCAAGGGGTTGGAGGATCACAGAGATTTGTGAAACACCCAAACCCAGTGATGGTGGTGGTCCAGTGATGTCAGCACTGCGAATGGGTTTATGAATTATGAACCCGTATGTCAGTCAAACCATGGCATCTTGGGTCTGCCACGTAACCTCCGGTCAGTAAGCCTTCGAAACTTCACGTGGCCTTAAAGTATGCATGCTGAACTTATTTCGCACCGTACGTAGCCAACCGTGCTCATCGGAGGTACGGGGAAGGATAACAAACTATACACACAAAGCGGTTCTAGAGAAAGAAGTTTTCAATCCAGATGTAAAAGTGCATAGCTCCCAGTGGCTTCCCCATATCGGAAGAGCGTTCCAGACGTCCGCAGAAGCGCACCTGAAAGTGCACCGCACCTGGCACAAGCGCCGTGATGTCACCACTTAGTGAGACGCGGCGGTGGTTGTGGACCCGACTGTTATACCCTCGTATGCATGGTGGATTATATCTGTTTCCTACCCACATTAAAGAACACAAGGATATATTTATTTATTTTTCAACGAATTGGCCAAATAGCTCAATGCAGGATCCTCCCCCCCCCCCCCAAAAAAAGGATCGCAACTCATTGACACTTTCCTGGATAAGTTAACATTTTCACTCACATTCATGAAGGCTCGCTCACAGACAGCTATTCAGACATAAATCCATCTAGGCGGTAAGCACGTGATTAAGATAGGCAATAGGTAGGCAGTCAGACACGTGGTTCAGGTAAATGTTAAGACACGCAGATGCCTGGTTTAGAATGACAGCAGGCACGTGGTTCTTGGAGACAACAGAAACTCAGACACAGGCAAAAGAGTAAAACACACACACACGTGGTTCAGGCACAGAGTAGCCACGTGGTTTAGGAAGACAGTAGACACTAAAGACACGTGGTTTGGGGAGACAGTAGACACGTGGTACAGGCAGGCAGTTCAGTCAGCAGTGGGCTAGCCATCCTGACAGCAGGGGCGCTGTTATCACCCCCCTCCTCCTCCCCACGCACAGCTTGGCTCGCATGGCCAGCACACACACACACATACACACACCTCTCCCCTGAACCCACCCACTCTCGTAAAATCCTTCCCCTCGCCTCGACCCCCAATGGCCATGCCTTCCTTCTTCCCACGCACACCCTCTTATTTTCCCTGCAAGGGCCTTTGCTCGAGTTCCAACACGAACGCACACCGACACATGCACACGCGCATATCTACACTAAATGCATTTCTTTCGCGAACATTTTACCTCTTCTGTGCTTTTGCACGGAGCTCCGTGGTCACTCCAGGGTCTTCAAGGCGAGCTGCTGCCCTTCCAAGAGCAGCACTAGCAAGCAGCAGCAGCGAACGGACAGATGCGTGCCCAACGCAAGGCACGCGCGGTGCGCCGAGAGAGAGGAGAGATGGATGGAGTGGGAGGGGAGCGAGCTATGGGGATGGAGAGGATGCGGAGGGGGGAAAGGATGAGGAGGAATCGAGCAAGGGGATGGAGCGGGGCTGTGCGCGGCGCCGTGACGCACATCGTCGCGTAATCACGCGGCGCAGGGGGTTGGGGGTGAGCAGCGCCGTGCACCCACACCCCCAACCACCACCGCGACCGGGCCACGCCACGCGCACGCCCCCTCGTGGCACGCCACCACCACCACCATCATCACCAACTACTAATCTGCCTCCAACCACCATCCAGCAGTGGATTGACCACGGATGATTGATAACCATCGTCACCATCATCATCATCGTCGTCGTGACTGACGGTGGTCATGATGATCATCATCTTCCATCATCCAGCAGGTGAGTGAGAAAGATAACCATCATCGCAATCGTGGCTGATGATAGTGGCCATGGTGATCATCTCCCATCAGTTGAGAGAGCATGGCTGATTGCGATAAGTCTGAATTACCACCAGCAGGCAGCCAATGATCAATCCACTGCTGGATGAAGGCTTCTTCCACACGGTCGCCATCTCTGACGACCCCGTGATGCAACAGCCCCCACCAGCACCTGCTCGACCTAAACACGAGGTCAATTCCCCAGCTCGTGTCCCCTAAAACATTGCAGCTTTGGACCAACGTTGGCCTAACGTTGAATGCTTACTGGGGTGGTGATTTTTTTGTATGGTTTTGTGTCATTTTTCTTCCCCCCCCACTCTCCCCTCCGGCACACAAAATTTACTAAAAAAATTCGTTCTTAACGGGCGTTAGTAGATAAGAGTGTCAATTCGTTTGGAAAAAAAAACTCGCATTAAGCAGTGCACCACCGTGTGCCAGCGAAGGGCCTCTTAGAACGCGGGATGTCACAAAACTACTTCTGAAGTGAACTCCGTGGCCTCCTGTCCACACGCAAGGCCCGATCGGCGAGCCTTCTCGCAAGACACGTTGGGACAGATTCACAAAATAATGGAACGAGTGAAAGAGACGTGGATGTGGCGATCTGTCCCACGCTTCGTGATGGAGACAGGGGCACGCTTCCGCCGTTGTCAATCGACAAGTGGACTAAAGTACAATGCACGTGCGTGGTGGCGTATGATGGTCAAGCAATCCTCACAACTGGCACATTGTGGGGAGACCTTCAGCAAGCGGATTCACACCCCGTGCTGTGTGGGTAAAGCTACAGTAAACGTATACTGTAGCGATACGGGTCTGCGTGTGTGCGACGATGCATTCAGCTTAGTTCGCAGCACACACAAAGACAGAGATCACCCCCCCCCACCCCCGATGAGCCTTAACACACTCACACACCAACACACAATCCACACGTGAACTACTCTTACAATAACACGCATGCATAGGGCTAAGACACAGATCTCCCCGTATAGCGTGGACTTGGTGCTGTTAGTGAGCATCTATGAAGGCCGGGCACGGCACACGAGGGTTGGGGTGGCCTGACCCACGCTTGGTCCGCATGAGGTTCTCATTTGAGGCTGAGTCAACCTAGTGGGAGGTCCAAGATATATTGAGATGATCGTCACTGCTGTTAACATCTGTGATCGGGAATCAAACTCCGCGAATTGTAGCGCAGCGCGCTAACCGCGACACTTACCGCTCCCCATGAACTCCCGAGAGGTTAAGGTTGTTGTGGCAAGGTGCTGTTAGCGAGCACCTATGAAGGCCGGAACGCACACGAGGCGGTGGGTAGCCAGCACCCAGCCTCCCTCGTGGCGATGTTTACACACCAGGTATTCATTTGAGGCTGAGTCGACCTAGGGGAGACCCAGGAGTTGGTCGTGAGCGGGAAATCGAACTCGGATCACCGCTCCCTACATGTACACTCCAACATGCATTCACACACGCGTGAACACACTATAACACATTCACACACGCGTGAACACACACCAACACATGCATACACACGTGTACACACACACACACGTGTACACACACACACACGCACATATATGTATACATGCCAACACCCATGTACACACACCAACATACAGACTCACACACCAACCAACAGGCATGTGTACAAACATGTACAAAGGACGCACACACTCACACACTCACGCGTGCAAACACACACCCTCACATCAACACACGGGCACCTTTCAACACTCACACCACCAGCATGCGCACACACACACGCATACATACCCGCACCCCTCCCCCACACACAAACGCACGCACGCACGCACACGGACGTAACATTTGCAAACCAACACACACGCGCACACATGAACAACATCCCCTCTCCCGCTTACAACTACAAAGATCCCCCGTATAGCCTCAACGGACTCTTGGGGCAAGGGCTGTTTGCGAACACTTATGATGGCTGACACGGCACACGAGGGGGTGGGTGGCCAGCACCACTCCCGACCGCCTTTGTCTCCCCAGCGCTGATGTTGTCGCACACTGGGCACTCGTTTTAAGGACGAATCGACCTCCGAGAGGCCCAGCAAATATATATCCGCCCTTGCAATTGTCCGTGAGCGGGAATCTAACTCGGTTCGCCAGGTTAGTAGCGCAGTGCGTTAACCGTTACCCCACCGCTCCCAACGATGAGGCCACACACACACCCCAACACACACCAACACACACACACACACACCCCAACACACACCAACACACACACACCCCAACACACACACCCCAACACACATACCCCAACACACACCAACACACACACCCCAACACACACAGACACCCCAACACACATACCCCAACACACACACCCAACACATACCCCAACACACACACCCCAACACACATACCCCAAACACACACACACCCCAACACACACACCCCAACATACACACACCCCAACACACACACCTCAACACACACACACACCCCAACATACACACCCCAACATACACACACACACCCCAACACACACTCTAATATCGTCAATCCTGCCACAGTTCAACAATGTCACGCACCGCCCTGCCAAAACGAGATCCCCCGCGTAGCATTGAAACAAACTGCTGGGCCCAGCGAGTGCTGTTGGTGAGACCGAAGGGGGGGGGGGGGGTAGTGGTCAGAGCCAGTGCCTGCACGCCTTTGTATCCCCAGTACTGATGTTTACGCGCCGTACCAACATTACTGATTTAAGGCTGGAAAAAAAAGCCTTTAAGAGAACAACCAGTTACAAGGTACAGATTTCATATGCTGTTGATGTAACCGTGCCCTTGAAGAGAACACAAGTTCGTCAGGGACGGAGCACAGACACGAGGGCATCGAAGGTGCAGTATAACAACCGATTTTGCTGCAATGTCCTCTGCTCGCCAGTGCACGTTTGGCCCAACGTTGCATGTTTACTGGGTATTGCTTGGATTAGTATCCAGGCCCAAAGCTTGCTTAGCCTCCCTGGGTCCGTGTGTGCGTGCGTGTGGCCTCAAAGTGCTGGGAGCGGTGGTGCAGCAGTTAAGTGCGCCACGCTACTAACCCGGCAAGTTCCGATTCCCTCTCAGGGCCAACACCGGTGATACGAATCTGAATCGGTCCTGGGCCTCCCCCGATTTGACTAAGCCTCAAATGAGCACTTGTCGCGGTGTGTAAACATCGCCTTCATCGGTGCTCGCTCTCAGCACATTTGCCCCAACAGTCTGTCAAAGCGATACGGAGGATCTTCGTTTGTTGTGGCCTCAAAGTGCACCAGCGCGTTCGTGGTTTGTTTGGTCATTTAGGCTGCGATGTTTACACACTGACACAACCACACAACAAAAACACTTGTGTACGTACAGCTGTACACACCCATACTGTCCGCGGTTGCAGCGAGGTTAGTGGCACGTACAAAGTGTGCGTGGGGTGAGCAAGTCCAGCAAAAAGGTTGCTAACATATTTGCACATGTTGTAAGCGCCGTGGAGGAAATTCCCAAAGTTTATGAAAACCACAACGAACTCATGCTGCTCGCGGTGGGGGTCAGCAACCCACTCGCCGTTGCTGCTGCATTCGTCACGTGCGTCGTGACGCGATAGAGGCCATTGTTCCGTGCACGTGTTACACACACACGACGCAAGTCTACCATCCAATGGCAACCAACGGCGGGAAATCAACAACCGGTGGAGATTTTTTACATTATGAGACCTCCTTTGCCAGTAACAACACCAGTGGAGACTAGACTAGGCTCTAAGAAAAGCTGTCTCGGGTGTGGACCAATCAATTTCAAGGACAGTGCATATTATTATCAGAGTTGTCTCTTTTGTTTGCATTTTGACTGCTTGTGTTGTGGTTATTGTAAATATGATTCCTTGAATAAAGGTGTCAGTTTTTGTGCCAGTTAAAAGGGTAAAACCTATTACTATAAACCGGTGGAGAGGCAGCGATACCCTAATGGCTGCATTCAGCAATTCGAAGCACGACAACCCAAACTCTTGGTCGAACGCGTGCTCAAACCCCTGTTCGAGTTAGGGCTCTAGTTAGGGTCAGGGCTAGGGTAAGGAGCGTGGGTTTTAAGCACGGGTACAAAGGATGGGTTTAAGCACATGGCCCGTGAACGTGTTCGAGCGTGGGTTCGACCTACGTTTCGGTTGGAATCGCTTTCTGCGCTCGGAATCTCCGTTTTTAGTTTATATTCCTGCTCCGTACCTCCAAATATGAGCAAGCTCCTGCCCAGGCAAGCCTTGTTTGTCAATGAAACACCTTCACATTATTATGCATTTCCCCACATATGTCGCCAGTTAATTTCTTCCCTTTACAGCTACTCCCGTGCAGGTTTCCAATCATGGCTGCTGAGCACAGCAGGCCCAATGGCTCAAAACACCAATCGCCCAGCAACAAATAGCGCTCTTAATAGATAATACAGTATAGTTTTTCCTCTCTTTACGAAAGGGTTGGGTTCTTTAAAAAAAAACAGGCGTAACACGAAATTTCATAAATCTGATTGGATTTTCTTATGAATGTAACACAAACATTTGGGAATATATACACCGATATCACTTTTGGCGATGCAAAAATAATAAAAGAACATAAATATGAAAACGATTGAATAATATCTTCTTTGGTTCTTTCGGTAAAGTCACGTAGAATGAGAATAAAATAATAAATTGATAAAATAAAATAACACAATAAAATTCTCACGACGTTTCGGCTACAACACAAGCGGCCTTCATCAGGTGAAGGGACGAGACTGAAGGGACGAGACTGTCAGTAAAGTCACGTAGAATGAGAATAAAATAATAAATTGATAAAATAAAATAACACAATAACATTCTCTAGACAGTCTCGTCCCTTCACCTGAAGGCCGCTTGTGTTGTGGCCGAAACGTCGTGAGAATTTTATTGTGTTATTTTATTTTATCAATTTATTATTTTCTCATTCTACGTGACTTTACCGAAAGAACCAAAGAAGATTAATCCTTGCAGTCACGAAAGCTTTAAATCGAAGATTGAATAATAATTCATTCAAACAAAAAAAATTACGTTGCAGGGAACTCACCAAAACATCTGCATGTTAGAATGACTGTAAAGGTGATGTGGATGCGTTATTGTTGCAATGCAGGGATACCGTGATGCTGTAGCGGATGGATTACGCAGCCTCCCAGGTACTTCTCGTTTGATCTCAAGGCGCGTGCCGCGTGAAATTTCGTTAACATGGAAATTAGATTTCGTTAATCGAAAAAGGTCCAATATTTGTCAATTGCGTTAACGTGAAATTTCGTAAACCAGTCGTTCGTAAAATTGAGGTTTATATCTGTACAGCAGTAAACTCATCCTTGAATTTAAAGCTAAGGAAAAGAGACGATGGGAGCACACGCATCAAGTCTCAACGATGACCCTTGTGTGGCCTTTGAAGCAAGAGAGTGTTTCCCTCCCGAGGGCCCTTTTACCCCTATCCTTAGCTCTGCCCCACCTGTCTGTTAATTTACACCTCAACGAGAAGACCCTATCCCTTCAAATTAGCGACCTCCCTGTTACTCCTAGCTCTGCATCCACCTTTTTGTGATTCTTACAACTTTAGCGCTTGTTTTTCGCCTAACGAAGCGTTCTTTCTACGAGAATTTGCTATTATGAGCAATTTTAATTAAGACCAATTTGTTCGCAAAACGACCAAAAATGTTCACATAGCGAGTGGAGACAGATCGATCAAATGCCTTCCATGGTGGCAAAGGGGTGCACGTCGGCCATCAGTTATTTGCATACCAGCTGTCCCGTGCTGCGTGCGTGCGTGTTTCGAAGTGTGGAGGAGGGGGGCCTCGTGGTGTCACTATAATGGGTGGTTGGGAGGAGGAGTGGTTGGGGGGAACGGGGAGGTGGGGGGGTAGTTGGGGGGGACGGGTGGGTTGGGGTGGGGGGGCGATAATTAATTTGCAGACGCCGAGAATAGGCACCTGCTTGTAACATGGGAGTCAATAGGTAAAAGATGATCGTTTCAGGAATCTTTGCTTACCGAAAAATTTTCGCGGAACATATCTCACTCGTTAAGTGAGACCCACCTCAATCCCTTTAAACTAAAGGCTTCCCTACTCCCCAGGTTAGACGGCGCCCTTTGCCACGCGACCAGGTCCCAACTCCTCTCTGTGCGATCGCTCATCCCTGATGCTGTTGCTCCACTGCATTGCACAATACTCTATATATCCCAGGGGCTGGCCGCTTCCCCCTCCTGCACATCAGACTTTGACGATCATTCCCACTATGCGGAAACTCTGGGCCAGTTCGCTCTCTATAGGTGCCTCGGGAGAAGTGAAAAACCTCAGGTGGGGAGATCTGATGCCGGGGGCTAATGCTCGGGGTCGTAGGCATACGTGTGGTGTGGCGAGGGGAAGATGCATCACAGAGTCCCAGTAAACATGGAACATTGCATGTTTACTGGGGTGAAGTCCACGGGAACAGCAACCATGGTAGTAGCGATAGAAGAGTGATAAGGAGGTAACTGACCTCCGGTGACCGAGTGACTGGAGTGTAATGATGGTTTAATCCAAAAGTGGATTCACTGACGTCTCTCATCCGTGTGTAGTAACATAGAATTGGTCACTACATAGCATAGCGCTGGCTGCTGGCAGGGAAGGGGATCTGCGGCTAGAAGCAGCCCTGACTGACAGCAGGCCACGTGATAGACCCGAGAGGGATCGAGGGGAAAGGTTACAGAAGGTTAGATGCTGACCGAAATTCGGTTTCGGTGCCGAAAGTTGGAAAATGGCCTCTTTCGGCATACTTTCGGTTTCGGGCGAAAGTAAATTTTTAACTTTCGGTCTGGTTTCGGTTTCGGCCGAAACTGATATTGGCTTTCGGTCGTCATTCGTCAACCGAAGATCTATTTTTAGAATATAACGCTAGTGCTATGTCTATCACTCTGCCTATCGGCCGGTCAATCGGCGCTAGGCAATCCTATGCGATAAGCTGCAAACACACCCACATATATGTACACACAAACACACACAAACACACACACGTCAGCAGCAGCAGCTTGGGAGCGAGGTTACAGCCGCAACCATGGTCCGCTAATGTATATACGACCGGTCAATAGATGGCCGCTTGTCTGGCTGAATGCGGAAAAACTGTTTTTTCTTAACTACAACATTCGTTTGTTTGGCTATAATTACTAAGTAAGTAACACAAAGATTTTATATTTAGCGACTCTTACTGCAGGCTCTGAATGATTAGTTCTAGATATCTTTTTTATTAAAGTAGCATTGCATCATGACATATTTCATAAATCTTGTGTTCGGTAACTTCGGTTATAAACCTTTCTGTTTCGGTCTCGGTCGAAAGTGTAGTTCAACTTTCGGTTTCGGCTTCAGTTTCGGCCGAAAGTAAATTTTTGACTTTCGGTCTGGTTTCGGTTTCGGTCGAAACCAGAAATTCAGTTTCGGTCGGCCTCTACAGAAGGTGCACGTGAGGGGAGCCTGGGAACCCGCTCGTAAGTTCCAGAAAGGGGGCATGGCCGGGGCGGAGCGAGGCCACGCTAACAGGATAAAAAGGGACCCCGAGCGGGAGCTCGAGGTTGTCGTTTGGAGTGGCATCCCTGTCGTCGTTGCTGCTGAAGATCGTCGCCCTCATCGCTGTCGTCTCGTGCCTTCGTCGCTGTCGTCTCCACTTGATAATTGCGCTGCTAAACGCAGTTGGCTGTCTTAGGTCAGCGCCGTCAGTGTCAGACGGTTAGCATTGTGTGTAGGCTAGCAACCAGTGTAGAGTTGTGTATAAGCGAGCGACAGCAGAGTGTGTAACAGTGTAGGGTGTGTATTGTATAAAGTGTACAAAGCGTGCTCGGTGTTTAATTAAAGAATTGCGCCCAATAAGTTGCGTCTTCAAGTCAGTCACTAGACATGCATAATCGAGAGCAGTGACTGCTTCACTTGTCAGCTCTTCAAATGTGTTCCCAAATTATTAACATTTTCACAGCACTACGTTATCTGCTCTAATTGTGTTTTTATTTCTGTCTAAAACTGTTTAAACTAAAAATACAAAACAAAAACAATACAAAACATCGCCTATTATATCTTTTCATCATAAAGCCACATACCGTTCTTGACGAATGTATTGAGTTTCTTTGTTATTCTGCAATTGAATATTTACCTTAAATTGCGAAAATTTATCGAATCACCCCTGTGTCCCATAAATTGTACATGGTAATATAATGAATACTTTACAGGGATCGACATATGGAGATACTTGCCCTCACCATGACATTCTATAAATCCCAACCATTGGCTCAGGACTGTCAAATGGAGATGAGGATCGCCTCAATGCTCATTTGAGCAATAAATCCCTTTGAGATGGTCATCTGGCTCAGATGTCAGGGCTCTCAGCTGGCACCCCTGAGATTTTCCACCACCTGGGATGAAACCCAGTTCGCAAGAGTCTCAGCCCGATCGCGAAATGTGGATAAGATTCCGCTTGAGATGTCACTAATGTTGTTATACATCCTTCGGTGGACCTTTCTCTGAACACACCCATGACATGATGTTGATAGCACACGCGGGATACAACTGGGAAAGTACTCATGGAGAAAAGAAAGTGTGTTGGCCACAAATTGCAATCGATCATGAGACTGAAAAATGTCACATCACACTCCGACAAAAATTACCCCAAATGTGTCCGATAGTCAGATATCTGAAGCGAAGCAGGGTTTATTCTGGAAAGTGTTTAGATATGTGACCACCAGAGCTTGCCAGGTGTTGTCAGCGGGAGCGGCGAGGTGTGGCCAAGAGATTGGCAGTGCTGTTATCCCCTTGAGTGCGCCGGTTTTCTCCGGCTTCTATGTCACATGAAGCCGGCAGTGATTCAAGGAATTGGCCAAACATCCGAATGCAGCAGGATCCTCCTTAATCGTCTTGATACTCAAGTCAGGCTTTCCGGGGTAAAACCATGCATGACACACAATTATTCTAAAAGCGTGGACGTCAATCATCATAAACAGAGCAAATGTGATGATGATGATGATACTGCTGCTCCTAAGAGCACGCTTGGTGCGTTACAAAACCCGCGATGAAGGACAGTCACCCTTGCGATGGAACGGAGCTTTGTGGATTATATACCAAAAGTAAAGACAACGGAACTGTTTCGCTCAGGTACACAAAACAGCACGCATTGGGGGGTGGCAAGGTGAGGATAACGCGTGGGGGCATGGGGTTCTCGGACATTACGGTTACCACGAGCACCAACTCCCCCTTGGCAGCCCCCCACACCACATCTCTTGCCCCCCTTGAAGAAAACCTCATCCTCTCCCAGCCGCTCACAATCTTCACATCAGCCACCAATAACTCCGCCTTTCTCAGCCTCCCTTTTTGTAGTCCCCTACACCCCTATCCATCTCTGTCTCCCGCCCCTTAACCCCCCCCCCTTCATCCCGGACCACCCCACTACCCCAACTCAACCCCCACCCAGGACCACCCCACGACCCCAACTCAACGCCCATCCCCCATCCCCCCAGCTTCTCCCCCTGGAGCCCGAGGCTCCGGATGTGCATCATGTTCCGCCAACTCTTGCCAACATCCGCCCCGCGGTCCCAGCACGCCCCCTCCCCCCTCTGCCCTCACCCCCCGAACCTCTCCACCCCCCCACTCCCGTCGCTGTCGACCCAGCCATTTCTGATATCAGATTCTGGGATGGACTCCGTTGTGTAGAAAAAAAAACTTAATGCGGCACGGTCAAATCTGCCCCATCTGTCTGCACGGCATTCACAAATGTCCCTTCCGTCCGTCACTCACGCTCTGGATCTCGCAAACGGCTCTGGGGGAGGGAAACACGCGCACAACACCTACAAACGCTCTTGCTGAGGTGTGGTGATAATGCGATTATAATGGGGTTGTGGTTTTAATTTGGTTGCGTGGCCGTTGTGGTTACGGTGGTGGTTGTAATTTAGTGCCCATGGTTGTGGTTATAATGTGGCTGTTGTGGTGCTATTGTGGTTATGTGGTTGTAGTTAGGGGCCGTCCATAAATGACGTCACGCGATTTTGGACGATTTTTGACCCCCCCCCGTCACAAAAAGTCAGACCCCCCCTCAAATATGACGTCACAAAGCTCTGCCCCCCCCCCCCCCCCCAAATATATAAAACATGCTTCAAATCGCGTTAATCTATTGTCATTGTAGTGCGTATTTAATGTGCCGCTGCGCTGATGTTGTAAGAGAAAACATTTATTTAAAAAGTATATTTAATTAAGTAGAACGTGTTGTCTGTATTTATTTAAAGTTGCGCATTTTGATGTGACGTCACATTTCTCAACCCCACCCCCCCCCTTGTCACACATCGTCACAAATGTCTGACCCCCCCCTAGGTGCGTGACGTCATTTATGGACGGCCCCTTATAAAGTGGTCATCGTTCTGGGTATTGTGATGACAACGCGGTTATGGTTGTAGTTATAATGCAATTGCTGTGGTTACGTTCCAGCTATTATGGTTAAGCATGTAGTTTTAGTTGTGGTGATGTGGCTGTTATGGTTAGTGGTTATAATGCCGTTTTAATTGTGGTTATACTTGTTATTATATTGCCTCATTTGTAAAATAATTGTACAACTAAGTAATATTTATAAATGTGTTGCTGATATGTAAAATTGTTGGTGTTGATATGTTATTTTGTACATTTTGATATTAAAAGTTAGGCCAGGGAGTGTTATTGGGAAACGAATATCGGTAAATCCACAGAGCGTGCAATCCATGTTACATCTCAGTGCAAATGAGTGGGCAGTGCTGCTAGTCACCACTAGAAGCATCTTCACTACCACCACCATCAACGCGATTATCACCACCAATAATCATGACGACATTCATAATTATAACCAATATGACCAGCATTACCAACCACCATAATCACCATTAAAATCATCACGACCACCGTAATCATCATCACCAGCATTATCTCTCCAGGACCGCTAAAGTTGGCACCAGCCTGTGGGACCGCACTTATTTGTATCAAATCAGAAGTGGCTTTCCTATGGACCGACTTGTTCCGGCCATGTGAATGTAACATTGACCTGAGCCCGACCGGGAATTGAAGCCGTCCGCTGATGTTTGTGAGCCCCCGCGTGCTAAGCCCACAGACAGCGCCCCCTAGCCGGAGATCCAACCATCACGAGCATAGGTCACATGCGGGGAGCGGTGGCGCAGTGGTTAGCGCAATGCGCTACGTGGACTTGACCAACCTGAGTTGGATTCCCGGCCAAGGCTGACAGCCGAGATTGATGTCTGAACCGATCCTGTGTCGGTGATCATCTGCCGTTTACAAACACTGAGTCAGCGGTGGGAATTCCACGTTCCTTTGACAGGGGGTAAGCCTCTCCATAAGACACGCACTGTTGACTTCCCCACAACTTGGTACTTGTATATTTGTTTTGTATCGACCCCGGAGGGGTGGTGATGGGCTGAGTCAACCCCTAACCAGGATGTGAACCGCTCGCTTTACCGCTGAGCCACTTGGCCAGCATTTTCGACATCGCTCATTCGACTAAAATCGAGAACAAACTCGCAACACGTGCAACCGAATCACGCGTGTTTAGACTTCGATCATTGACACTTGGTAAACTCTACTGTGTTGTTGTATGCAATGGGTTCACGTGACGCTTACAGTCACGAAATTCCGCTACAGTCTCAACAATTGCTAAACCCACCAAAAAATAGACCGTTGAATCGCATCGCCACCCTGAATGGTGACAATTCATAAAATAGTTACGCCGATGCATGTACAATCCCGACGCCACTATGCCAATGCTGACTCTTAATGATCAATTCGAATATTCACTGCGTCCAATTTGAATACAAAACTTATTCCGGCAATGTTACCAAACTTCAGTCCTCCCGTCACCGGTAGGAGATGTCCAGTTTCCCCCAACACGTGAAGCTCTTTAAATGAATAAAGCATTCAATTACATTTGTCCGGTTAAAATGACAATAAAAACACACGCAATTTGCGGGTCCTCAAGGAAACTTTGGGGGAGCCAAAAGTTGTGCAGTGCCTACTGCACCACCCACAGCTTCACCACTTATCACCACCACCGTTATCACCATAATCATCATCACCATCATCTTCATCATAAATATCATCGTTGCTATTATCCTCACCATAATCATCCTTACCCCCATTATTATCATCATCATCATCTTCTACGAAGAGACAGAACCATTCGGCTTACTATCATCGCAATCATCACGAAATTGGACTGTGTTTAATCACTCATTTTTGTTTTGAATAAAAATATAAAGAAACTCAATACAATGTCTTTTTTTATTTATAAATTTAAGGTCAGAAACTGCCTCATGATGCGTTCGCGTGTCGTGGAAATTTGCCCGGTCCTGGGTCTCCCCTAGGTCGACTCAGCATGAAACCATTAACCCGGTGCGGTCGTGCAAACGTCAGCGCTGGGAGAGACAAAGGCGGCCGGGCGTGTTTGCGGGACTCACCCTCTCGTGTGCCGCCTGGGCTGTCATACAGGTTGCTCGCTACAGAGCACTTGCCCCAACAGTCTGTTCAAGGCCACACGGGGTGGGGGAGGGCCGAGCTGTTTGTCGTCGCTTGCAAATTTGCGGCAAGCCACCACCGCCCGCGTGCATCACACGCTCGCGCGTGACGTCACCGCTACATGTTAAACGCGACATGACGTCATTGCGACGTGACGCCACTCGCATCGGAGACGGGCGGCGGTTTCTATGGGAACCAGACAGTCGAAAAGCTCCGCCCCCCCCCCTCCTCCTCCTCCAACCATCCCCGATCGTTAAATCCCCCCTCCCCTCGCACCCCCCCCCTCCCATAGTCTATCTCGTTGTGGAGCTGACCCCCTGACTTGGACTGGCCAGGACTGTACCATTCATTTACAACGAAGGGGGTGTGGGGGGGGGTGTTTGCGAATAATGGGTTGGTATCACCCAGCTTAGGAGATGGCTGGGCTTGATGGCTGGGCTGATGATCATTGTCATCATCATCATCACTATCATCGCATTACAGTTATAATGACATCACTCATTGTGATGTCATATTTGAATGATTATGAAGTCATAATTTTGTTCGTGGTGATGTTTAAGAGTGAGTCACATGGGCAATGCTGATGCTATTTACGATTGATGATGATGTTTTCGTCATGATGGTCGTGGTAATGGCTGTGGGTTTTTAATGACGTCGACGTTAATTATGGCCATGAAGATTACGGTGATCTTATGATGATGGCATCTTAATTATGGTGCCGATGATGGGAAGGTTCTCATCCAGCAGTGGATTAGCAAGAAGGCCGTGTACGTACCACGTGTGACAATGAATGGCTTCAATGATGACCATAATCAGGATCATATCAGTATTATTTTCAGCAGCGCTGTGGCTGTTGATGGTGGTGTGGTGTTCGTGACGTCGACGATGATAATCTAAATTATCGTGGTGGTGGTTGGTGGTGATAGTGATGAGGTTGCAACGCTGTGATGGCTATGCGCGTAGCCTGTGATCCATCAATGTGGAGGCCGCGTGTTAGTGGATCGCCGCACCAATGTTGCGAAACGCCCTTCCCGTGGACGTCGAGGTGGCATCACCCTGGTTTAGTAGGAGAAAGCGGTACAGCAAGTGTGGATCAATCTCCATGTACGGGGATAGCGTGTTACCCCCTCGCACGCGTGGGATTTTCTCCGGTTGCCTCCCACTTGCATAAATACTCAATAATTGGCTGAAAACACATTATAGACAAATGCAGGGACCCTGCTGAAAGAGAGCCCGTTGGTCTCTGTGGCTTTCCTTGACAGATAAGGAAGTAATTTATTTAACCATACGCATGTTGTTGTGATCACGGTGACGGTGGTTATTGGTCATACTTATTATTCCGCTCGTATACCCAGGAGAGCCTCACGGAGCCTCACGGCTTCCCCTACATCAAGGCCCTGCCACGTGTTGGCAGTAGAGGGCGATGATCGCCGTGTAGTCCCAATTGTCTAATAAGTATTGTGGAGTGTCTATGGGACCCCGTTTTTTGTCCGACAGGGGCCGTCCATAAATGACGTCACGCACCTAGGGGGGGAGGGGCAGACATTTGTGGCGATGTGTGACGATGGGGGGGGGGGGTTTGAGAAATGTGACGTCACCTCAAAATGCGCAACTTTAAATAAATACAGACAGCACGTTCTACTTAATTAAATAGACTTTTTGATAAATGTTTTCTCCTACAACATCAGAGTGCAGCGCCATACAATGACAATAGCTTAAAGCGATTTGAAGAATGTTATATATTTTTTTGGGGGTGGGGGCAGAGCTTTGTTACGTCATATTTGAGGGGGGGGGGTCTGACTTTTTGTGACGCCGTGTGACGAAGGGGGGGGTGGAGTCAAAAATCGTCCAAAATCGCGTGACGTAATTTATGGACGGCCCCACAAGAGTCCGATAGATATATAACCGAGCTCTTAATGTTTTTTTTAAATATATATAGTATCTGCATGGCCTTTGCGCAGTCGTCTTTCGGCGTCGTCTGGTCTAACACAGGTGAGACAGGGCCTTAAAGGAGGCCGTCTCTGGTGGAGGCCAGCCAGTTTCAAAGATATACGCGTAAATTATAATTATCAAAGCATGCTTGTTTTGTTGCACGTTTTGCCACAAGCGCGCATGGTTAATGTAGACTTTGACGCCTTGCAATATTTGGTCCTTGAACATCTTAACATCTCCCGCATTATTGCCGGAAAGGGTAAAGCCGATTGCTCTTTTTTTCATCGCGATGGCAGTGTTTATAGCGTCGATGATAATGGTGATGTGATCATTTGGATGATGACGACGGTGATGTTGGTGATTAATGATGTTAAAGACGCGCATCATCACCAACATCGCCATCATCATGATCATCATCATCTTCGCGGCGATCGCTCGCGATGACGCGCGAGGTGCCGAATGACGTTACAATTCCGAGGACGCTGGTGGTGTCGATGATTGCGAGTGACAACTGCAGCGAGGACAATTCATTTCTGTCGCGTCGACCGCATCCAGCCGCGGAATTTTCCGTTTGTTTCTCGCGAACGCGCGGAGGTTGCGCGGGGCACCGTCGCCGCCACACATGAACGCGTCGAGCGCCGCGTGGGTGCGATTACCCCACAGGTTTCCCAGACAAAGGGGCCGCCCATAAATGACGTCACGCGATTTTGGACGATTTTTGACCCCCCCCCATCGTCACACGGCGTCACAAAAAGGGAAATATGACGTCACAAAGCTCTGCCCCCCCCCCCCCAATATATAAAACATGCTTCAAATCGCTTTAAACTAGTGTCATTGTAGTGCGTATTTAATGTGGCGCTGCACTCTTATGTTGTAAGAGAAAACATTTATTGAAAAGTCTATTTAATTAAGTAGAACGTGTTGTCTATATTTATTTAAAGTTGCGCATTTTGATGTGACGTCACATTTCTCAAACCTCCCCCCCCCCCCCATCGTCACACATCATCACAAATGTTTGACCCCCCCTCTCCCCCTACGTACGTGCGTGACGTCATTTATGGACGGCCCCAAAGCCACCCGTTCTGGAACCTACCAGCGGGTTCTTGGTGTGCCCCTTCTGTACCCCTTCCCCCAGACTCCCCTCTGGAGTGTCACGTGGCCTGCTGGCGCCAGGGCTGCCGCACGCCGCAGATCCCCAATCCTGCCAGCAACCAGCGCTCTGCTCCTACTCGATGCCACGGCACAAGTGTAAAAAAAAATTCATTTTTTAAAAAATGTAGGGCCCCTTTATTAGCATATGCTACAGGCCCCGCACTAGCTTAATCCGGCACTGGAGAGACCACACACAATTCGCTCAAAGTTAACAACAAAGGACGTTTATTGTATAATTCTCGCCGTTTACCGGGACTCGCGCCTTGGAGGACAAAGCACACCGGGCCTCTGTGGGCGCCTTGTTACGGTTCGGCAGCAAAATGAGCACACGGGGGACTGGGATTTGGGAAATTATTTCCACGCAAAAAAATATACTTGTCGACAGGAAAGTGCGGCAATGTACTCGAACTCGGCACATATCTCCCTGCACCAGGGAACGCGTGACCACGGACAGACAGCCAGACAGACGGCGGCGTCGCGGTGTCGGGATGTGAACTCCACCCCTCGGACCTCTGCTCCTAGCGCTGGCTCACTCGAAACCTCGACGCGCCAGTGTCTCCCTGCTGGACGCCGTAACGTCGCATCACAGACGCGACGGGGCCCCGCGGGGACAAGGGGAGACACGAAACATACTTAGCCCTGGAAGCACGAGGGGGAATTTCCCCTCGTGGGGTAGGGAGGGGGGGGCATTCAGGTTTCTCATCCTTTGTTTCGCCCCAACATCTGTCCGTTAATGTACCCTTTAATTTGGGAGAGCCGTACGCATTTGGAGACGCAATCAACTTCAGCTGTCCCACGATCTGGGATTGGCTGGGCCTCTTTAGACCGTTGCTTGTTCCCGGCGTCTTCTCCCCTCATGCATTAACACACGTGGTTCTTAATATTTACTGCAGCCTGCACGCCTTTGGTTCTCAGAAAGGGTATCTCGTACTCCCAGGGGGTGCGTGCATCCCCGGTTAAAGCCACTGCATTACGCCCTATACCGTATGCAGCTTCCCTGATGGCATGGGCATTGCCCCACAATGGGCTCACCCCAGTGTCGGATTAAGCTAGTGCGGGGCCTGAAGGATAATTGATAAAGGGGCCCTCAATAACAAAAAAAACGTCAATATTAAAACACGTAATTGTCTTTACTTGCATAGTAAAGTAATTGTATTTTTTCATTTGCTATACAGCCAGATATTACGAGTAAATTGCTTACCTTAAACACCCAGCCGTTCATACAAGTTGAAGGCAGTATAGTACTGTAGTAATAGAGCAAGTGCATAATCACTGAACTGGATTTGATAGCTTGAAAGCATTTAGCGCGGGACTCTTGAAAGTGGGGGGCCCGTAGCATATAATACTTTTGCTACTGGGATAATCCGGCACTGGCTTACCCCGAAGTATAACAAAGGGACTGGGCACACCCCCTCCGCCTCCCACCCGCACGTCTGACTTTGCTGCCTGGGGAGAAAAACCTGGGGTGGAGAGGTCGAAGACCTCTAGCTCTAACACTAACTCTAGCACCAGCTCTAACACTAACTCTAGCCCTAAATCTAACACTAACTCTAGCCCTAGCTCTAACTCTAGCCCTAGCTCTAACACTAACTCTAGCCCTAGCTCTAACACTAACTCTAGCCCTAATTATAACACTAACTCTAGCCCTAGCTCTAACACTAACTCTAGCCCTAATTCTAACACTAACTCTAGCTCTAACACTAACTCTAGCCCTAATTCTAACACTAACTCTAACCCGAGCTCTAACACTAACTCTAGCCCTAACTCTAGCCCTAGCTCTAACACTAACTCTAGCCCTAACTCTAACACTAACTCTAGCCTAGCTCTAACACTAACTCTAGCCATAGCTCTAACTCTAGCCCTAGCTCTAACACTAACTCTAGCCCTAACTCTAGCCCTAGCCCTATAACTTAAGCCCGAGCTCTAACACTAACTCTAGCCCTAGCGCTAACACTAACTCTAGCCCTATCTCTATCACTAACTCTAGCCCTAACTCTAACCCGAGCTCTAACACTAATTCTAGCCCGAGCTCTAACACTAACGCTAGCCCTAGCTCTAACACTAACTCTATCCCTAGCTCTAACACTAACTCTAACCCGAGCTCTAGCTCTAACACTAACTCTAGCCCTATCTCTAACACTAACTCTAGCCCTAACTCTAACCCGAGCTCTAACACTAACTCTAGCCCGAGCTCTAATACTAACGCTAGCCCTAGCTCTAACTCTAGCTCTAGCCCTAGCTCTAACACTGACTCTAGCTCTAACACTAACTCTAGCCCTAACACTAGCTCTAGCCCTAACACTAACTCTAGCCCTAACTCTAACACTAACTCTAGCTCTAACACTAACTCTAGCCCTAACACTAGCTCTAGCCCTAACACTAACTCTAGCCCTAACACTAACTCTAGCCCTAACACTAGCTCTAGCCCTAACACTAACTCTAGCCCTAACACTAACTCTAGCCCTAACACTAACTCTAGCCCTAACTCTAACACTAACTCTAGCTCTAACACTAACTCTAGCCCTAACACTAGCTCTAGCCCTAACTCTAACACTAACTCTAGCTCTAACACTAACTCTAGCACTAACACTAGATCTAGCCCTAACACTAACTCTAGCCGTAACACTAACTCTAGCCCTAACACTAACTCTAGCCCTAACACGAACTCTAGCCCTAACACGAATTCTAGCCCTAACACTAACTCTAGCCCTAACACTAACTCTAGCCCTAACACTAACTCTAGCCCTAGCCCTAACACTAACTCTAGCCATAGCTCTAACTCTAGCCCTAATTCTAACACTAACTCTAGCCCTAACTCTAGCCCTAATTCTAACACTAACTCTAACCCGAGCTCTAACACTAACTCTAGCCCTAACTCTAGCCCTAGCTCTAACACTAACTCTAGCCCTAACTCTAACACTAACTCTAGCCTAGCTCTAACACTAACTCTAGCCATAGCTCTAACTCTAGCCCTAGCTCTAACACTAACTCTAGCCCTAACTCTAACCCGAGCTCTAACACTAACTCTAGCCCGAGCTCTAACACTAACGCTAGCCCTAGCTCTAACACTAACTCTATCCCTAGCTCTAACACTAACTCTATCCCGAGCTCTAGCTCTAACACTAGCTCTAACTCTAGCTCTAGCCCTAGCTCTAACACTGACTCTAGCTCTAACACTAACTCTAGCCCTAACACTAGCTCTAGCCCTAACACTAACTCTAGCCCTAACTCTAACACTAACTCTAGCTCTAACACTAACTCTAGCCCTAACACTAGCTCTAGCCCTAACACTAACTCTAGCCCTAACACTAGCTCTAGCCCTAACACTAGCTCTAGCCCTAACACTAACTCTAGCTCTAACACTAACTCTAGCCCTAACACTAGCTCTAGCCCTAACTCTAACACAAACTCTAGCTCTAACACTAACTCTAGCACTAACACTAGCCCTAGCTCTAACACTAACTCTAGCCCTAACTCTAACACTAACTCTAGCCTAGCTCTAACACTAACTCTAGCCATAGCTCTAACTCTAGCCCTAGCTCTAACACTAACTCTAGCCCTAACTCTAACCCGAGCTCTAACACTAACTCTAGCCCGAGCTCTAACACTAACGCTAGCCCTAGCTCTAACACTAACTCTATCCCTAGCTCTAACACTAACTCTATCCCGAGCTCTAGCTCTAACACTAGCTCTAACTCTAGCTCTAGCCCTAGCTCTAACACTGACTCTAGCTCTAACACTAACTCTAGCCCTAACACTAGCTCTAGCCCTAACACTAACTCTAGCCCTAACTCTAACACTAACTCTAGCTCTAACACTAACTCTAGCCCTAACACTAGCTCTAGCCCTAACACTAACTCTAGCCCTAACACTAGCTCTAGCCCTAACACTAGCTCTAGCCCTAACACTAACTCTAGCTCTAACACTAACTCTAGCCCTAACACTAGCTCTAGCCCTAACTCTAACACAAACTCTAGCTCTAACACTAACTCTAGCACTAACACTAGCTCTAGCCCTAACACTAACTCTAGCCGTAACACTAACTCTAGCCCTAACACTAACTCTAGCCCTAACACTAACTCTAGCCCTAACACGAACTCTAGCCCTAACACGAATTCTAGCCCTAACACTAACTCTAGCCCTAACACTAGCTCTAGCCCTAACACTAACTCTAGCCCTAGGCCTAACACTAACTCTAGCCCTAGCCCTAACACTAACTCTAGCCCTAACACTAGCTCTAGCCCTAACACTAACTCTAGCCCTAACTCTAACACTAACTCTAGCCCTAACACTAACTCTAGCCCTAACTCTAGCCCTAACTCTAACACTAGCTCTAACACTAACTCTAGCCCTAACACTAGCTCTAGCCCTAACTCTAACACTAACTCTAGCTCTAACACTAACTCTAGCCCTAACACTAGCTCTAGCCCTAACACTAACTCTAGCCCTAACATTAACTCTAGCCCTAACACTAACTATAGCCCTAACACTAACTCTAGCCCTAACACTAACTCTAGCCCTAACTCTAACACTAACTCTAGCTCTAACACTAACTCTAGCCCTAACACTAGCTCTAGCCCTAACTCTAACACTAACTCTAGCTCTAACACTAACTCTAGCCCTAACAATAGCCCTAGCCCTAACACTAACTCTAGCCCTAACACTAACTCTAGCCCTAGCCCTAACACTAACTCTAGCCCTAACACTAACTCTAGCCCTAGCCCTAACACTAACTCTAGCCCTAGCCCTAACACTAACTCTAGCCCTAGCTCTAACACTAACTCTAGCCCTAACTCTAACACTAACTCTAGCTCTAACACTAACTCTAGCCCTAACACTAGCTCTAGCCCTAACTCTAACACTAACTCTAGCTCTAACACTAACTCTAGCCCTAACACTAGCTCGAGCCCTAACACTAACTCTAGCCCTAACATTAACTCTAGCCCTAACACTAACTCTAGCCCTAACACTAACTCTAGCCCTAACACTAACTCTAGCCCTAACTCTAACACTAACTCTAGCTCTAACACTAACTCTAGCCCGAACACTAGCTCTAGCCCTAACTCTAACACTAACTCTAGCTCTAACACTAACTCTAGCCCTAACAATAGCCCTAGCCCTAACACTAACTCTAGCCCTAACACTAACTCTAGCCCTAACACTAACTCTAGCCCTAGCCCTAACACTAACTCTAGCCCTAGCCCTAACACTAACTCTAGCCCTAGCTCTAACACTAACTCTAGCCCTAACTCTCGCCCGTGCTGGAAGCTGCCTCAGAAACAACACGCGGCATTCACGTGAGAGCTGTGCAGCACACACCCATGCGGTCGTCTGAAATCAGCATGCGTTCTACAAATCATTAAAATACAACAAAAACAACCCAGATAGGGGCTCTCACTGTGTTACCATCGTCTCTCCTTCTCTACGCGAGATCCCTGTCTCTAAGAATCACTGCAGGGCGTCTTGGTGCAACTGAGATCCCTGTCTCTAAGAATCACTGCAGGGCGTCGTGGTGCCACTGAGATCCCTGTCTCTAAGAATCACTGCAGGACGTCGTGGTGCCACTGAGATCCCTGTCTCTAAGGATCACTGCAGGGCGTCGTGGTGCCACTGAGATCTCTGTCTCTAAGAATCACTGCAGGGCGTCGTGTTGCCACTGAGATCCCTGTCTCTAAGAATCACTGCAGGGCGTCGTGGTGCCACTGAGATCCCTGTCTCTAAGAATCACTGCAGGGCGTCGTGGTGCCACTGAGATCCCTGTCTCTAAGAATTACTGCAGGGCGTCGTGGTGTCACTGAGATCTCTGTCTCTAAGAATCACTGCAGGGCCTCGTGGTGTCACTGAGATCCCTGTCTATAAGAATCACTGTAGGGCGTCGTGGTGAGCCACGGTGCAATTCCCGTGGCGCATAGCGGTGCGCACAGTTTGTCCCTCGTATCGGCGCGGGGAGGCGCAGCGCGGGGCGCCCTCCCCGCGTCCCTGCAGCAGCGCTTGCAGGGCGTCGCCCCCTACCCCCAGGGCATCCTGCAGGAGCTCGCAGTCGCAGTGGAAGGGGTTATCTCCCAGCCGTATCTTTGTACGCGCCGGCAGGGCAGACGCCGCCTGCGGCTCCGTGGCGACTCCGATGGCGCTCAGCCGGTTATCGGACACGTCCAACGTCTCCAAAGAGCCCAGTTGCTGCAGGGCGCCGGGGGACAGGCGCTGGAGTCGGTTGCCGGCCAGATTCAGGTGAGACAGGGCGCCGAGTCCCTCCAGGAAGCCATTTGGCAGGGAGCTGAGCCCGCTGTGGCCCAGCAACAAAACGCGCAGGGAGCTCATCGCGCGGAAAGGGAAGTCGCAGGCACCGCGGCTGCTGCTGAGCGCGACACCCAGCCCCGGCGTGTGGGACAGGTCCAGGATACGCAGGCTGCTGTTGCTGCTGCTGCTGACGGACGTGGTGGTGGTGGTGGTGGCGGCGCTGCCCTGGGGATGACATTGAGACATCGGGTTGCGCGCCAGCGACAGCACGCGCAGCCTGGGTAGGCGCGCCACCCTCCACAGCTCGCCCACGTTCTCCACCCTGTTGGAGGACAAGTTCAGCAGCGCCAGCTCGGCCGAGATGCGCTCCACTCCCCACGCGTTTCGCAGCCGGTTCCTGTCGAGCGCCAGCGACGCGAGGCGCGGCAGGGAGGCGACGGGCACCTCGGAGAGGGCGTTGTCGCTGAGGTTGAGCGCCGTGAGCGCGCCCAACAGGGACAGCGCGCCGCCCTGCACGGCGCCCAGGAAGTTTCGGCTCAGGTCGAGTGAACGCAAGGAGTGACGGCTGCCCTCCAGGCTGGAGAGGGCATCGGTGGAGAGGAAGCCGAGGGCGTTGTGCGACAGGCGCAGCTCCTGTAGGCTCTGGAGGCCCGTGAAAGCGCCCGCCTCGATCTCCTGGATCATGTTGAAGCTCAGGTCCAGCACGCGGAGGTCGCGGAGGCCCGCGAAGAGCGAGGCCCTCAGTGTGACCACGCGGTTGTGGGACGCGTCCAGACTCAGGAGGCCCGACTGGCCGAGTGGCTTGAAGAATCCGGGGCCCGGGTCGTGGAAGTTCCTGAAGCCCAGGGAGCGACCGAATCCGCTCATCCTCCTCATGACGAGCGCGCGGATCGCCGCGCCGCGCACAGCGCCGAAGAACGCGACGAGGCCCCCGAGCTGATCCCCCCGGCCGCTGCCCATCCCCGTGGAGGAGATGTCCAGGGTCTCCACGCTCACGTTGGCCAGGGGGTTCCCGCAGGAAGCCCAGTCGAAGCCGGCCGCGTCGTACAGACGCCGGTTGGACGAGAGATCGAGGACCTGGAGCCTGGCGCCGCTCAGGTTGTCCAGGTCCCCCGCGCAGATCTGCTCGAGGTGGTTGCGCTTCAGGTTGAGGTGGCGCAGCGAGGAGGCGAAGTGGCGCAGCGCCCACGCGCCCACGCGCACGTGGCGGAGGAGGTTCCCGCTCAGGTCGAGTCTCTCCAGAGACGCGGCTGGGCCGAGCAGAGGCCCCGCTAGGACATCGTCCCCGAGGTTGCAGTGGTCGAGGCTGAGCGAGCGCAGCTCCGTCAGCCCCTCGAGAGCTTCTTCCTCGAGACGCAGGCCCGAGTTACCGCCCAGGTCCAGGGCGCGCAGGCCGGGCGCGTTGAGGAACGCGCTGCGCTCCACAGAGAGGCCCCGAGGTCCCGTCTGAGAGCCCAGCAGAAGCGTGCGCAGGCGGGGCGCGGGTGCCGGTGGCGAGGATGCGGCGGAGAGGCGAGAGATGCTGTTGAAGGAGAGCAGAACGTCGACGGTGCCCAAGGGCAGATCCGAAGGGAAGCGCGTCAGGCCCCGACCCATGAGGTTGAGCGCCGCGCTTGAGAGGTCGGTATCCGGGCCATCGCCTGGACCGACAATCGGCCCATTGCCAGGGCCAGCACTTGGACGCACACGCGCGGCCCCCGGTCCCTCGCTCAGCCCGAACCCCAACAGGCACCCAATGAGCGCCATGAGGAACGCGTCGGCTCCACGGTGCCGCCTCCCGTTCAGCGTTCCCATGGTCGTCGATGGCTTCGCCCTGCAGCTCGGGGATGAGGGCGTGGCGCGGCTGGTGCGGCGTGGGGCTCTTGCGCGCCCGTGCCGAGTGTCTCGCTTGCGTTTGTCTGTTCCCTCTGAGCGCGAACGCCGCGGTTTTATAGCGGGACCGGGCATCGTCAATCGGCGGAACGGGAAAGCACGCGGTTGCGCGCGGTGTGTCGTGATGGGGAAATTCCCAGCCACGACCCGTCATGATCGAGGAATTCCCAGCCACGACCCGTCATGATGGGGGAATTCCCAGCCACGACCCGTCATGATGGGAGAATCCCTAGCCACGACCCGTCATGATGGGGGAATTCCCAGCCACGACCCGTCATGATGGGGGAATCCCTAGCCACGACCCGTCATGATGGGGGAATCCCTAGCCACGACCCGTCATGATGGGGGAATCCCCAGCCACGACCCGTCATGATGGGGGAATTCCCAGCCACGACCCGTCATGATGGGGGAATCCCTAGCCACGACCCGTCATGATGGGGGAATTCCCAGCCACTACCCGTCATGATGGGGGAATCCCCAGCCACGATCGGGAGCAGCGAGCTGTGCCGGATTAGTGTTGGCGGCGGCGGCGGCTGTTCGGGAGGGAGGGGATGCTGGAGGGAGGTAGGGGAAGGTGCAGGGAAGGGATGGAGGGAGCGGTGGAGGCAAGGAGGAAGTTGCTCATTCGCGACGAGAGATACTCGGTTTTCTCGTTGCACTGAGAAACCCCAAGAAGCAAAAACATCGAGCGCAGAACACGGCTGAGCAACACGAACAGCAGCAGCGCCTCCACACTGCCACGTGGTGTTTGTTGTGTGTTGTTGATCTGGAGGAGCGGACCCACGCGTATCAACAACACTGCCTCTCAGGCGATGGCCCTTCTTCGTGGCACGAGAATGATTGTTTCTGATTGGTGGAGACCTCTGAAGGATGATGGCCCATTTCAACACATTTCCTCTGCGATCATCGCGCAGCTATTGACGTAGCAAAGCGCGTCCGTCATCGTCACCGCCCCGTGTTGGAAACTCCGTAATTCCGCTTTGACAGCAATTATATAACCAAACGTCCTGCACTCGTTACCTTTCTTAGGTGAACAATGTGCGTAAACTATACTAATTGTCGCTATTCCAGGCGATTCGATTAATCTGTTTAGAGGCAGAGAGATCGCCTCCGTGATGTTTTTGTTGTTGTTATACCAAACAGGTCTCACCGTGTGTGGAACACTCCCGCCACTACCATCCGGAAAGTAAACACTTTTTTTTTATTTAAACATGCCTAACTATGCTGATGAGTCCCCAAAAGATAGAAACCGATCCAGCAACTGTTGCGCTAAAACAATGTCAACTTGTTACATTGCCCCGCCGCCGCCGCTGCCGCCGCACTTGAGCCATTACAGACGGAGCAGGTGGAGTCCACATTGTTGCTGTTTGGCCCTTTGGGGCCACTTCTCGACCGCCAGCATTCGCTGTTGAAACAAATACTCGTGGGTATCATTGAGCTGGAAAGCCCAGATGCTGATGGACTTTAAGATGTTGAATTCCCACGTGGAGAGACCGAGGTTGGGTAAAAAAAAAATGTGTGCGTGGCATGGTGGGCCGAGCGTGTTCCACGCTGGGGATGGAGCGGTGGAGCAGTGGTTAGCGCACTGCACTATGAACCTGGCAACATGGGTTTGATGCCGGGGTCACGGCTACCATCAGTGGCGAGTGGTATTGGAAATGGTCAGGGCTCGGAGAGGCCTTCATCCAGCAGTGGATTTACACGAGGTTGAAAATGTTTTACTTGTCCATGCTGACGATTAACTCATGATGTGTTCTCAGGAGGAATGTGATCTATTCAAGGAGTATGTGCGGCATTCGTCTCCTGTCTAGGCACGTGAGCCAGTGGTGGACATTCCACATTCCTATGGCGAGTGCTAAAAGACAAACCCAGATTTCGTTGCCACAAACACAGTAAGTCATCGCTTAACACGTGTTATAACGCGGTACTTCCATTCGGGAACACCTTTCACATAACGCACGACGCGCCCGTTATAACGCAGAACGCGCCCGTTATAACACACGACGCGCCCGTTATAACACACGACGCGCCCGTTATAACGCAGAACGCGCCCGTTATAACACACGATGCGCCTGTTATAACGCAGAACGCGCCCGTTATAACACACGACGCGCCCGTTATAACACACGACGCGCCCGTTATAACACACGACGCGCCCGTTATAACACACGACGCGCCCGTTATAACACACGACGCGCCCGTTATAACACACGACGCGCCCGTTATAACACACGACGCGCCCGTTATAACGCAGAACGCGCCCGTTATAACACACGACGCGCCCGTTATAACGCAGAACGCGCCCATTATAACGCAGAACGCGCCCGTTATAACGCACGACGCGCCCGTTATAACACACGACGCGCCCGTTATAACACAGAACGCGCCCGTTATAACGCAGAACGCGCCCGGCAGGGATCCGATTGACATCAGGAAATGGCTCGGCCACTGCTCGCGTGACTTCCTCTTCCCCCCCCATTTCCCTCCCCCGTGCACCCCGCCCCCTCCCCCACACAACCAGACTTGCCCCCCTCCCCGCCACCGCCGCCCAAACCGTCCTGCAAATTACAGAGGACGCCGCCGCTGCCGGGAAATCTTCGTTCTCGGTTGGACACGAGGCCCGCACGCGGCCTGGGCGCGAGGGGGACGTAACCGGGGGGTGCTCCGCACGGCCGTGGCAACTGTCGCAGTCCCCATGATCATCACAGGACACCAGATTTTAATAATAAACATTTTCACTGCTCCGGCAATACAAAAGGAAGTTCATTGTTTTCAATGGGATTTTTTAATCGACATTTCCGCAGCGCTTTTTCAGTCGTTTTCATTTTGGAACCTGTGATTTTGGTGGAAGGTGGTGGGCGAAGGTGACAATGACGGTGCGCGTGTCTCAGAAAAAATGTTGGGTGACCGCTGCTCCAGGCCTCATCTCGACAGCACGGATACCGGGTAAGCAGAGATGCCAAATAATCCTGAGAATGAAATGAGCCAAACGTCCCAGTGCAAGTGCCTCCTCCTGGGATATCTTGAGGCTTTCTTGGGTTAACGACATTCATAGTCAATCGCTTTAACATTGACCCCAATCCTTGAATTAAATTACACTAGGCCAAACCCTCCATTTAAGTTTGGCCGACTAAGCCTCACCCACTCAGCCATTACATGGAAATAACCCAGATTCTATCAGTGCCGGATTATCCTCATAGCAAAAGTAGCTACATAATGCTACGGGCCCCGCACTTTCAAGGGCCCCGCGCTAAATGCTTTCAAGCTATCAATTCCGGTTCAGTGATTCTGCACTTGCTCTATTACTATAGTACTATACCACCTTCAACTTTTATGAACGACTGGGTGTTTAAGGTTAGCCATTTGTTTTATTATCTGGCTGTATAGCAAATGAAAAAATACAATTATTTTACTATGCAGGTAAAACATTTGTGTTTTAATATTTGTGTGTTTTAAAAAAATAAATTTAGGGCCCCTTTATAACATGTGTTACAGGCCCCGCACTAGCTTAATCCGGCACTGGATCCTATATGCCTTCGATATCGCATGAGCCATCACCAAAATTTCCTGGCTTTAAAAATATAACCACACCAACGAGGCACTTGGAAAGGTACAGCAAGCCATCTCAGTGGTTTAGTTAGGACTTGATTTCACTTTCTCATTTGGAGATGAAACGTGTAGAAAAAAATACATTTTGCAAACAAATGTTTCCTTCATCAAAGACCGGTGTTGGAGACTAACGTTGCAATCGAGGTAATCCCACCGATAAATTAAAATATGAATGAGCGTCGGTAAAATATCTCTTGAAAGACACACGCACGGGATCAAGGATATATCACGTGTTACTGCGCACAAGTGTGGTGTGCTCCCTAGCACGATCAGGTAAATACTGGTGCTGCAATCATCACTCGTGGCGTGTAAACTTCTTCGGTCCCTTGCGCTGAATCGCACGCGAGCTGGGTCGAGCTGGATTGGGTCGGGTCCAGTAGCGGAGCCATCGAGTGTGCCGGTGTCAGAGCCCACAGGCTGCAGGGAGCCCAGGCGCCGGGCTACGACGAGGGAGCGAAATTGAATGGGAAGGCGCAGATTCATCTCTTGCACCAGGGCCCGTGCCGAACGCGTGGCTACGGCACCGGTCAGGTCACACTGGACAGGGTCGGGTAAGGGATGGGTTGAAATTTTTCTCTCGCACGGTGTGGGGTCGTTGATGGGCGGTGTCTCTATGTTCATACGGAGGTTTGGTGAGTGAGCCAGTGGACGGCTCCAGGAGCAGCCACGTAGCGAACACATCCCAGGTCCTCCGGTGAACGATGGAAATGGGCAGAGTCGTACATACGGTAGGATCCATGGTTTGGGCTCGGAGACCACACTGCGGCTTTTCTTGGGTAGGGTCAGTTCGGACTGGGTAGGGGGTCAGTTCGGACTGTGTAGGGGGTCAGTTCGGACTGGGTAGGGGGTCAGTTCGGACTGGGTAGGGGGTCAGTTCGGACTGTGTAGGGGGTCAGTTCGGACTGGGTAGGGTCAGTTCGGACTGGGTAGGGTCAGTTCGGACTGGGTAGGGTCAGTTCGGACTGGGTAGGGTCAGTTCGGACTGGGTAGGGGGTCAGTTCGGACTGGGTAGGGTCAGATCGGACTGGGTAGGGTCAGTTCGGACTGGGTAGGGTCAGATCGGACTGGGTAGGGTCAGATCGGACTGGGTAGGGTCAGATCGGACTGGGTAGGGGGTCAGATCAGACTGGGTAGGGGGTCAGTTTGGACTGGGTAGGGTCAATTCGGACTGGGTAGGGTCAGTTCGGACTGGGTAGGGTCAGATCGGACTGGGTAGGGTCAGTTCGGACTGGGTAGGGTCAGATCGGACTGGGTAGGGGGTCAGATCGGACTGGGTAGGGGGTCAGATCGGACTGGGTAGGGGGTCAGATCAGACTGGGTAGGGGGTCAGTTCGGACTGGGTAGGGTCAGTTCGGACTGGGTAGGGGGTCAGTTCGGACTGGGTAGGGTCAGATCGGACTGGGTAGGGTCAGATCGGACTGGGTAGGGTCAGTTCAGACTGGGTAGGGGGTCAGTTCGGACTGGGTAGGGTCAGTTCGGACTGGGTAGGGTCAGATCGGACTGGATAGGGTCAGTTCGGACTGGGTAGGGTCAGTTCGGACTGGGTAGGGTCAGTTCGGACTGGGTGGGGTCAGATCGGACTGGGTAGAGTCAGTTCGGACTGGATAGGGTCAGATTGGACTGGGTAGGGTCAGTTCGGACTGGGTAGGGGGTCAGATCAGGGTCAGATTGGGTTGCGTCGTGCAGGTTGGGACTGATCGGCAAAAAAGCTGAGCATGGTCAGGTCCGGTGGGGTGAGGTCGGGTCGGGACAGATCGGCCTAATGCGCCTCACTCTCCGCGTACACGGGGTTGGTGAAGCACGTCCCGCTGACACGGGGAGCCGTGGGCTCCACGTTCTCTTCGGAGTAGAGGCCGTACAGACCCTGCGGGGACATGGCACGTGGGGACGTGAGACACAGGGACACGGGGAAACTAGAACATGGGGACACAGGGACACGGGGAAACTAGAACATGGGACATGGGGACACGGGGAAACTAGAACATGGGACATTGGCAGCGCGTGGAGATGGGAGACCGTTGTATGATGGGAGTCACTTTGAGTGTTCACACTGCAGAGGGCAGCACTGTGATTTAAACCACAACTCGGACAAAGACTACAGCATGGCAGACTATTGCAGTCGGTTACGACAGACATCGATTACACTCTACCAGTCTTGCAGGCAAGACGCTACCGCCGCTGCTTGTGATGACGATCTTGATGTTGCATCGCTGGCAGCGCTGATGATAATGATGGAACTGATTATAATGTAGGCAATGATGAAGCTGAATTTGTTCTTCTGCATGGGGGGTGTGTGGGGGGTGTGGGGGATTTGGGGAGTGTGGTGGGGTGTGGGGGTGTGTGGGGGGTCTTGGAGGTGTGGGGGGGTGTGGGTGGTGTGGGGGTTGTGGGAGGGATGGTACCTTCTGCATGGGGGTATCAAACATGGGGTTTTCGAATCCGTCCCCAGCCCCCGGCTGTGGACTCCTGCCCAGGGCGGCCGAGAGTCTCGCCCAGAGCCCGAGCTGCCCCCCGGGGGCCTCACCCGCCCCCTGGCTGACCTCACCCTCACTCAGCTCCGCCTGCTGCGACCTGGGGTGGGAGAGGGGGGGGTGAGAGAGGGGGGTGAGAGAGCGAGAGGAATGCGTGCGAGGAAATTGAGTCCAGGGGCTGGTGTAGAAGCCCCTGAACCCAGTCAGAGCGCTGAGCTGGCAAGGTCAAGAACCAGAGTTCAAATCCAGGCAACTACCCGTGATTAAACGGGGTTCTCGAGCCTAGTGAGCTGATGGTCTCAGCCAAATGGATTTCAATTTGTCGGAATTCCAGCACTTGAGAGTTCAAACTTCTTGGCTCGACAGCCACGCAACGCGCACTCGCTGTCGGGCGTTATTGGTGCGCCCCTCGTGTGAATGTAAAGAGGACTGCTGTTGAAGCGGCCTCAGAATTAGTTCCGCGACGTGATCTTCCAGGGCCCTTCCCCGACACAGGGTGAAGCATCGATAGCTCCGAGTGGAAATGCTTTCGTCTCATAACGTGGATCGCGATCCACAGGTGACCCACGGGTGGATCGCAAAATATTTTCGGATCCATCTCACGACAAATTAAGACAAACTCTTAGCATCATAACCACACGACACTTTCCGTCAGAGCTGACGGCAAATAAAAATCCCCAAGAAATCATGCTAAAATGTAACAACTTCTACCAATAGGTGGTTGCTAGTACTCATTTTCAGAGGAGGTGGGGGGGGGGCAGGGCACTTTCACCGATAAGAGGGCCGCCACACATTGGAAATAATTGGGTTTGACAGCACGATGGGGGTTTTCACATTCGTGTATTGTCGGGAGCCACTCGTCAGGGTGCCGCACGAAAGGCTACCAGGGGCTGCCAGTGGCCCACGGGCCTTGCAATTGCAATGACAGCAGAGTCGCCATGCGGTGTGAGTGGACTAGCGGCCACGGGAGGTAATGACAGGGGAGTCAGCCTATAGTGCGAATGGACTAGTGGCCACGGGAGGTAATGACAGGGGAGTCAGCCTATAGTGGGAATGAACTAGTGGCCACGGGAGGTAATGACAGGGGAGTCAGCCTACAGTGCGAATGGACTAGTGGCCACGGGAGGTAATGACAGGGGAGTCAGCCTACAGTGTGAATGGACTAGTGGCCATGGGAGGTGATGACAGGGGAGTCAGCCTACAGTACGAATGCACTAGTAGCCACGGGAGGTATGACAGGGGTGTCAGCCTACAGTGCGAATGCAGTAGTGGCCACGGGAGGTAATGACAGGGGAGTCAGCCTATAGTGGGAATGAACTAGTGGCCACGGGAGGTAATGACAGGGGAGTCAGCCTACAGTGCGAATGGACTAGTGGCCACGGGAGGTAATGACAGGGGAGTCAGCCTACCGTGTGAATGGACTAGTGGCCACGGGAGGTAATGACAGGGGAGTCAGCCTACAGTGCGAATGCAGTAGTGGCCACGGGAGGTAATGACAGGGGAGTCAGCCTACAGTGCGAATGGACTAGTGGCTACGGGAGGTAATGACAGGGGAGTCAGCCTACAGTGTGAATGGACTAGTGGCCACGGGAGGTAATGACAGGGGAGTCAGCCTACAGTACGAATGCATTAGCGGCCACGGGAGGTAATGACAGGGGTGTCAGCCTACAGTGCGAATGCACTAGTGGCAACGGGAGGTAATGACAGGGGAGTCAGCCTATAGTGGGAATGGACTAGTGGCCACGGGAGGTAATGACAGGGGAGTCAGCCTACAGTGTGAATGCAGTAGTGGCCACGGGAGGTATTTACAGGGGAGTCAGCCTAGAGTGCGAATGGACTAGTGGCCATGGGAGGTAATGACAGGGGAGTCAGCCTACAGTACGAATGCACTAGTGGCCACGGGAAGTAATGACAGGGGTGTCAGCCTACAGTGCGAATGCATTAGTGGCCACGGGAGGTAATGACAGGGGAGTCAGCCTACAGTACGAATGCACTAGTGGCCACGGGAGGTAATGACAGGGGAGTCAGCCTACAGTACGAATGCACTAGTGGCCACGGGAGGTAATGACAGGGGTGTCAGCCTACAGTGCGAATGCAGTAGTGGCCACGGGAGGTAATGACAGGGGTATCATCCTGTGAGTGCGAAGGGACTGGTGGCTACGGGAATGATTGAGAAGGGAGCACAGTCAGGTGACGGAAGAGGACGATGGAGTCTGCCGGTAGAGCAGGCGTCCAGAGTCAGCGAGAATGATCAAGAAGGGCGGCGTGGCCTCGGTCCGTATATGAGGGAGATGCACGGGTGACTCGGGGCTGTTGCAGTGGAGGGTGTACGTGTCTTCAATAAAGAGATATCTCAAGAGAAGTGCGTCAGGTCTTCTTCACACAATGAAGGACACTGTATTAGGGGGCTCAATACACCCGGGTAATTGTTGAGTAGCAACTTTCTGGTGGTGGATCACGGTGGAGCCCATTGAGATCCACCTTTGGTGCATCACAGAAGTTGGTATAAGAGCGATAGCGCAATCAGCACCTCTGGGAGGGTTCAGTGTCTCTCAGTCGGCACGCACATGGGTGCCGTTTGACGAGATGTATGTTGAGCTTCTTTCGCACCATACCTAGCCGACTGTGCTAATCGGAGGTGCGAGGGAAAGCAGTTCTAAAGAAATGAGTTTTCAATCCAGATTTAAAAGTGCGTGGCTCCCTAGGAAATGTCGCCGCCTCGTTTATATCGTTCCATTCCCCGCTAACATCGTTCCTCGTTCGCTCCGTGCCGTCCGTGGGCTTGGGTGCTCGAGCGGCTTGCGAGCGCGAGAAACCCGGCGAGCACGGCGCACCGACGGGGCGTCGAGAGCGGTGGGAATGCGCCACGGGACCTGCGCTTGCGGCGGGTGAACGCGGCGTAGGAGAGGCCCACGAGGACGATGAAGAGGGCCAGGGCGCCCAGCACGATGCCCAGCACCACCGGGGAGCCCCCGTGCTCAGCGGGCTCGGCCTCCGAGGTGCGCAAGGTGACGTGCGTCACGCCGTAGCTCTCTCCTGCGGCACGGGGTGGGGGGGGGGGGGAGCGGGGACGGAGGGAGGAAGGGCGCGCGTGAGGCGAGCTCCAAACGCGACAAGTAGGTTTTTGTTTTGTTCTCTCCAAATGCTTTTTGTTGCCAGCTTATTGGTTATTTTTTTATTCGCCTCGTTTACCCAAGGTTTTTTTTTCAGGAGGGTCCCTGCCAAGTTTTTGTAGTAAGGTGCGATTACTGCGGTGTTTCCCAGTTAAGTGCTTTTAAAATTTGGCAAATTTGGACCATGATGCCTGGCACACAATGGCTAACTCCTCATTGAAAAACGTCCGCTGTATCTTGCCGTGTATTTTGTACACCCACAACACGTTGGCCTACTCTTCCATCGTTGTAAGATAAGTGTGGGTACTCCCCACCTCTATCCAAGACGTCTCGTCAGTGGAGAAGAGTAGGCCAAAGTACACTCTAACGGGGGCTTTCTCGGTCACCGTCTGGGGGACTTCACCCCTTCTCACGTGGAGTAGCGGAAGGGAACCACGTGGTTCTCTCGATGGCATCGAACACGCGGTACCCACGTCGCGCCGTCACAACGGTGAAACGAGTCGAGGGTAATGCGAGGACCATCAACGTCTGTACCAGCGAAAGTTGACCCCACAGAACTACGTCTGGAGGTCCTGAAAATTGCGTCTCCAGGAGGTGCTGCACCTTTGCACCGCACGCTCTGCTGTCGCGGTGATCGCAATCAAACCAACATTTAAATAAGCGCTCATTCCGGGAATAAGCTGGATTCTGAAGGGCTGACCAAACGCGATATTCTATGGAAGTTTTTGTGCAGCCATCGGATGACCGGGCAAGGACTTCATCGACATCACAGCAGCAGAGCGTTGCGGCGAAATCCGGCTGTTGTTCTGTACGTTCCGTGCGCTTCCACGTCCACGCTCCCCGCCTTCACGAACCCCGCACTGAGCCCGCGTGGCCGCGTTACGGCCGAACAACAACCCCCACGGCCCGCAAGGCGGTGGCGTAAGGAGGAGGAGAGGCCCCTCTTTCATCGAGCAGCGGCGGTCGACAAAGAGGGGCGGTTTTAACGACGGCGATGCCGTGTGGTTCCGCGTTGGCGCGCCACGTGCCGTAGCGGTCGACGTCGGCCACGATGGCCCTGGCGAGGGCGAAGGCGGCGTCCGTGGAGCCGGACACGCCGTCTGTGCCGGTGAGCAGCAGCTGCACGTGCGGCTCCTCCGCCGCGGCGCCCTCGCCGAACAGGCCCAGGAGTCGCGCCCAGCCGCCGCCCCCGGACGCCATCGCGGCGGCGGCGGCGGCGGCGCCCCCCCGCACCTTGGACATGGCCATCCACACAAACCTGAACTCGTCCTGCCAGCATCGAAAAAAAGACACGGGGCGAAGGTTCGAATCCGTTAGGCCGTCCCGGATTAACACTGCGGGAACGTAAACCGTTAAGTACTGGGTGCCATCTGCTTCCTTTGTTTGTATTGCTTTTGTCATGTGACTCAGATCACTCTTGCAAGCGAGGTTATTGTGGTCTCTTGAGTAAAAACAAATTTGAAACTTGGAACTCGAATTTGCTTCACATTGGACGTCAAAGATGTCTGCCTTACTGTGAAACTACAGCAGACCGTGTGTTAAACACAACGATGACTACATGCAGTGATTCGATTATTACGATTCAGGATGGAGATTTGATTCAACAATCAATAATTTTATTGTTGAGGATGGTGGTGATCATGATGGTGGTGACAATAACGATGATGATGATGGAGCTGAAACATCAGATCTCGTCTCACCAGTCCCAGGAAGCTGTGAATGATTCGGCTGCGATAATTCTCCAGGTCGAACTTGGCATTGTACTCCAAGCGCATCAATGCACCTGTGAGATTTAGAGGAGATCACGAGGTCAAGAGGTCGGATACCAGCGATGCCACCAACGCATCACCATCGGCAAGCCTTCACTAGGATTCAAACCCCGCATCTGTAGCAGCAGCATCATCATCAATACACAACCTCCATAGGCCTCTCAGTATCATCACCACCAGCACCAGCTGGCGCGAGGTCCTCGCCAATGTTACGCGGTCGACTTTGCCTTTAAGGACCACTCTTATGGCCTCGTAATAATTGCCAGCATGTGGCTTAAATCAGGCAGTAGATCGACGAATGGCTGTTAATTAGTATTATTACATAGGCTTGCGGTGGCGAGATGTTAACTACCTCGCCTGGTACAGTATATAGAAAGTCGTGGATTCGATTCCGATCCTGACGCCTGTATATTTCGAGTTTGCATGTTCTCCCCGTGGTCATGTGGATTTTTCTCCGGGTCCTCCAATTTTTTTCCACATTTAGAAACGCGTTTAGAGTATTTGGCTGCTATAAAATTTCCACGTGATAAGCCACTTCGTTGAGCTATCATTTGTGGCCAGGTCGCTTCTGAAAACAGCTATATAGCTCAGTGGGCCTTACCTGGTAAAATATATATATTTTAAGTACATGCACGCACGCACATTTAATTCACGTGCACACATCAACCGATGTCATACATCCATGCAGGGCAAAGCACAGAGTTGCTCTGCGACAGTTTGGCCTGGAGCGAGACCCTCGCGAGTACGTACCGCACTCAGGGCAGCAGTTCCCTTCGGCCAGGAGCCCCGTGGGGCAAGTGAGCTCGGGGCACGGCCAGCCTCCCCCCTCGACTGTGCCGTAGAGCCGCGAGCAGATGTGGTCTCTGTGCTGGAGGGGAGGACATTGGGGCAGAGCCGCCGGTCAGTTTCCGGCGCACGAGGGGCGGCGGTGGTGGCCGGGCGGTGGCCGGGCGGTGGCCGGGCGGTGGCCGGGTTTGCCGCCGCCTGTAAGTGTTTGTGAGGTTCGGGTCTGCGACCGCCCTGGTTAACACCGCGAGTGTATAAAACGTAACATACTATGCGCTGTCTGCATCGCCGTGGCCATTCCAAGATCCCGTGACGTGATTCGAAGGAGGGTGAGCCATTGCGTGCCGACGTCGTGGTCCAAATTCGGCAAGAGTGAAAAATTGCTCGGAAATGATTTGATCACCCCATACTGACGGACTAATGCCAACTTGCAGACCGGTGCCGAGTCAACTTGTGCAGTCAGGGACAGCTGTGATTAAGGGGTCCCTTCGGCTCGAAACTACAGTTGGGCATTGAAATTATTTGAGCTGAGATGTGGTGCAAGGAATTTTAAGAGGCTGGATGCCCAACACGTGCTGGAGATAGGTGTTATAGTTAGGGATCTCCAGACTTTCAGGAGGGTCCTGCTACATTGTGTTGTTAGGCCAATTTCAAGTAAGTGTTTGGCTTTGTGTGGGCGGAACCCAGATAATCTTAAGGTAGGATAACGCTCAAAGCTCCGTCCAGATAATGCTAACGGAGCAGACAAGACTGCATCAATGATATGGGACAAACGAGATATAGGACAAACGAGACATGGGACAAACGAGACATGGAACAAACGAGACATGGGACAAAGGAGACATGGGACAAACGAGACATGGGACAAACGAGACATGGGACAAACGAGACATGGGACAAACGAGACATGGGACAAACGAGACATGGGACAAAGGAGACATGGGACAAACGAGACATGGAACAAACGAGACATGGAACAAACGAGACATGGGACAAACGAGACATGGGACAAACGAGACATGGGACAAACGAGACATGGGACAAACGAGATATAGGACAAACGAGACATGGGACAAACGAGACATGGGACAAACGAGACATGGGACAAACGAGACATGGGACAAACGAGACATGGGACAAACTAGACATGGGGAAAACGAGATATGGGGAAAACGAGACATGGAACAAACGAGACACGGGACAAACAAGACATGGGACAAACGAGACATGGGACAAACGAGACATGGGACAAACGAGACACAGAACAATCGAAACACAGAACAAACGAGTCACGGATCGAGACGAAACAGAATGTTCGATTTTCAAATCGAACCGTGAACTGGAATTGCGACGATCAGCGGACCCGCTGGGTAGGCGACCGAGTTGAGGAGGTAAAGTGGTCGACGGGGAAGGGAGGTGAACGCTCCCGCAGGGGTCGGTGTCAACGTTGGGAGGGAGCCGGGCCAGGTCAAGATTCCCTCACCCGGTCGTTCCCGCACAGGCAGCCGCTGGGATCCAGGCACGTCCCGTCGGGCTGCACGGAGACAGAGCCGCCGTGGAACTGCAGCCTCCCCGAGCGGCTCTGCAAATAGCTCCGCAGAGACGCCTCCGTCGAGAAGTTCTGCGGCGAGAGCGAGGGGCCGCGCGGGTCGGAGTGTGCGATCAGCCACTTCGTTGAGCTGTCATTTGTGTTCAGGTTTCTAATAAAGAACTATATAGCTCAGTGGGCGTTACCTGTTACCAATTGTGTTCTTGGTGACTATGGTCCCAGCTGCCTTGAGATCATTGACAAGATCCTCCCATGTAGTTCTGGGCTGATTCGTCACCGTTCTCATGATCATTGCAACTCCACGAGGTGAGGTCTTTCAATGAAGTGGGGTCTTTCAATGAAGTCATGTAGATGGGTTCAACATTTTCTTTACAAGAAAACAACGACGTTTCGATCGCAACGCAAGCGATCGTCGTCAGGTGGAGAAAGAAAGAAAAAAACATGACCATCGCTTGTGTTTGCGATCAAAACGTCGCAGTACGTTTTTATTTTTACCCATCCACGTGACTTTTACCGAAAGACCCAACGAATATGAACTCCTGCAGTCACGAAAGCTTTAAGTCAAGATTAAAAGTTAAAATAGTTAAGTGAAAATATAACAATAGGTTTTCCCCCTTTTTTTCTGGCAACAAAACAGTTGTGTTAAGATGTTAAAACACCAAACTCAAACCTTTTACAAAGAATCATGTCTGCATGAACCACAATGCAAACAAAAAAAAAACAAGTGAAAACAGTTAAGCGCCGAACCGGTGAGCCCCGTCGTGGTTTCACCGTCGCGAACCGCCACCGCCGCCAACTGCGCGACGTTTCGCGAGCACCTGTCCCATGACGGAGAGCGAGCGGGCGTGGAAGGGTCCCCCCTGGAGGCCCACGCGGAAGGAGGTGAGCGGTCGGAATTCGACGTCGTCGGCGGCGCAGGGGACGCGCTCCACGTCCACAGCGGGCAGCGGCCGCCCGGCCAGCAGCTCGTCGCGAGAGCGCGCCGTCGCCCAGAGGCGCGCGTCCAGCCACGACCACCCGGCCTGCGGCACGAAGTGCGCGTCGCCTGGACGGAACGGGGGTGGCACGGGGACAGCGTGGAGACAGCGTGGGGACAGCGTGGAGACAGCAGGGCTGTGACACGGAGGCAGCATGGGAATAGCACGGGGAGAGCAGTGTGTGGCATGGCGACAGCACGGGGACAGCTCGGGGGCAGCACGGCTGTGACACGGAGACGGCGTGGAGAGAAAATGGGCGATGGAGAGACAGCACTCATGAGACAACAGCGGTGCCGGGTCTACGTGGAAGGCAACGCGGAGACAGCACGACTCAGTGGCACTCAGAGAGAGAGACAGCGTGATGACAGCACGCGGAGGCCGTGTGAGTGATCCATTCGACATGGACCAAGGACTCGGCAGTGAGGATGGTTGTGGAGGAGACCGCGGCGGCTGTGAGAGGGATTCAGGTCCCGTACCCGCGACGCATCCCGTCTGCGGGTCGCTGCGGCCGTCACTGGCACTCAGGGTGGCACCCTCCTGCAGGATCAGCTCCGAGTTCAGCGGCAGGTACTGTTGGTGGTGGGGGGGGGCAGGTGAGGTCATCATAATGGGTAAAGGTCGGGTTGGAGTGAGGATGTGTGTCGGCTTGCATATGTGTTTCTGTGTGTGTATTGTAGGTCGACTCAGCCTCAAGCGGGTAGCCGGTGCGGTGTGTAGTAAACATCGCCACTGGGGAGACAAAGGCGGTCGGGCGTGGTGCTGGCCACCCACCCCGTCGTGTGCCGCGCCGGTCTTCATCGGTGCTCGCTAACGGCACTTGCCCCTACAGTCTGTTAAGGCTTTCGGGGGGATCTTTGTCGTTTGTGTTAGGGCCCTCCCCTAGGTTGACTCAGCTGAAAATGGTGATCGTTGGCTCCGGTTATGCGCGCGTCAGCGGTCTCGCCTCCACCTCCCGTGGCTCGCAGGGTTCACTCATCGGCACCGTGGCGCCACGCGCTGTGTTTGCGAGTGCACATTAAAGCACGCACGTGACGGGGGGCAGTGGTGGTGGTGGCGCGGCACGCGATGAGGCTCAATCATTGACCGGGTTTCGGGAGCAGGCGGGGGGAGGGGGAAGCAGGCAGGGGTCGCGCGGAGTCGTAACGTGGAAACTCCTCGATGGGTCCGTGAACTGAACGGAGACGAGCGTTTCTAAACGGGGCAGACACTTGACATTTGAAAGAGAATAATCAGGGCAGCGCGACGAGTGGGTGGGCCAGTGCCTCTGCGTGCTGTGTGTGTTGTGTATGCAGTGTGTGCTGTGTGCGTGTGTTGTGTATGCAGTGTGTGCTGTGTGCGTGCGTTGTGTATGCAGTGTGTGCTGTGTGCGTGTGCTGTGTATGCAGTGTGTGCGTGCGTTGTGTATGCAGTGTGTGCTGTGTGCGTGTGTTGTGTATGCAGTGTGTGCTGTGTGTGTGTTGTGTATGCAGTGTGTGCTGTGTGCGTCTGTTGTGTATGCAGTGTGTGCTGTGTGCGTGCGTTGTGTATGCAGTGTGTGCTGCGTGCGTTGTGTATGCAGTGTGTGCTGTGTGCGTGTGTTGTGTATGCAGTGTGTGCTGTGTGTGTGTGTTGTGTATGCAGACGTGGGAACAGTAGCACAGCAGTTAGCGCACTGCGCTACGAACCCGGCGACCCGAGTTCGATTCCCGTTCACGGCCACCAACACCAGGGATGATGATCTGAATCGGTCCTGGGCCTCCCCGAGGATGACGTAGCCTCAAATGAGTTCGTGGTGCAATGTGTAGTAAACATCGCCACTGGGGGAGACAAAGGCGGCCGGGCGTGGTGTTGGGCACCCACCCCCTCGTGTGCCGTGCCGGCCTTTATAGCTTAGCGCCATGTGCTACAAACCCGGCTAGCCTGAGTTCGATTCCCATTCACGGCCACCAACACCGGTGACGATTATTTGAACCGGTCCTGGGCCGGTTCAAATAAGGCAGTCAGAAGTAGGGCTGGCCTCAACATACGCGCCATGCTGGCATTTAATAGCTACTCGCCAGCAGTCTATGTAGGCTATACACGTTTACATGGCGACTTTGTCTTTGTTCCGTGCGTCTGTGTGTGTTCGGCGAGTATGTGGGGTAGGAAAAGAGGAGGATGAGGAGGTGGGCAGCGTTACCATGTCTAGTATGGAGAAGCTGCCATCCACGTACACCGAGACCGACTGTGGATAGAGCATGACACGTGGGTTAGAGGCAGAGATGGACCCAATCATCTCCCAACAACAGAGGCAATTCCATAAAGTGTACCTAACGGCATAGATCATCATCACATCTCGCCACCGCAGCCAGATCTCCCTCGCCTGATACGCAGTAGGTCGCGGGTTCGATCCGGGACCCTGGCAATGCCTGTGGTTGTATATTTGGAATCGGCACGTTTCCTCTCTCTTCGTGGTGGTCGCGTGTATTTTTCTCCAGGTTCCATGTTTAGAATCGACGCACGTTGAGATCATTTCGCTGTGACGATCAATTCATCAGCCACTTCGGTGAGCTACCATCGTGTGTGGCCAGGTCACCTCTGAAAAATAGTTCATAGCTCAGTGGGCTTTACCTGGTAAATAAAACAGTTACGATTATAACCCCAATCATCGTTATCGTTAAGCTCTATCAATCATCACCACCGTGAAACTTCATTATCATCAACATGCAAGATGGGTACCAGCTGGTGAGGCTAACACGATTATTGATTTATTTTTCCAGGTAAGGCCCACTGAGCTATACAGCTCTTTTGCAGAAGTGACCTGGCCACAAATAATAGCTGAACGAAGTGGCTTATCACGCGAAATTTTATAGCAGCCAAATACTCTAAAACGCATGTTTCTAAATGTGGAGGGAAAAACCCGGATGACCCGGAGAAAAATCCACACGACCAAGGGGAGATTGAGACACGCAAACCCCAAATATACAGCAGCAGGCGTCATGGTCAGGATCGAACCCACGACCTCCTGCGTACCAGGCGAGGTGGTTAACATCTCGCCACTGCGGCGCCCCACTGTCTCTCTACAGGGTCTTGAGCTGAGGTCGCTTTAAACACTTTAAACATGTCAATACTTTGGTTTACACAATCGTTCCGGGATGAGCAACTGCCCTGGAAATAGACCTTGTGACCAGACACAGTGTCTTAGAACAACAGACGCTGCAGCCAAGGGGACATTGGCAACTATTGATAACCAAACAGAGCACTAGTAATTGGGGTTAGATCGCGTAAACCCCACCCCTATTATGGATATTGGTCGCGAAAACCTACGTGTTAAACTGACATTTTAAGCTTGTAATGAATACCAACGGATTAATTCACACGTGTTGACCAAGCTCATCACAGGGACGCGGGCCGCTCACGGAACCCCCTGGCGCTTCGCCTCTCGGCGGCTCCCCCACTTGTGGGGGGGGGGGGGTCTCGAGACCGCAACGGCGTCACCGTCAACCGAGACGCGCTCGCAGGCGCGTTCCTGTTGTAAACGCGCGCGTCCGGGCATTACATAATTGATCAATTGTTAGTAACGTTGATGATGGTGATGATGGACAATGCTACGCATTTCGCACGGTTAACATTGCGTGTGCGTTGTTAACATCAGGTTTACATGTCTCATGCCGCGCGCCCTGCTCTACCGACCAACCAACAACCATCATCATCATCACCACCCACAACCCCAGAGCCGTGTCCCTAGGTGCATGGCGAATCGGTGGCGACCGCCTCGGGCCCCGCGATTTGGTGGTGGTGGGGGAGCGCGCTTCGACGTCACGGTGTTTGATGTAGTACAGGGTGCTTCAAAAAAATGTTAACACTTACATGGGTATATCGTTAATGGAAACCGAACGGATAATGCACCGTAACATGGTAACAAATTGTACGTTAATAGCTTCAAAAAGGTCAAAGAGTCTCCATCGTTGTCAACGCGCGCCTCTGGAACCTTCTCTAGGTGGTCACCAGAGCCCAGAGAGTGACTATCTTCGTGGTGTTGTTACAAATTCTCAGAGAAGTTAAAAAAAACATTTTTTTGAAGCACCCCGTACTTCGCAGTTTAATTTTAAGGCGTTGCGCGATGGCGTGATTGGGGGGGGGCACAGTGGAATTTGTCCCCGGGGCCACGCACCCCACGGTGGGCTGCTGTGCAATGCGCCTCTCAAACACGCTCCGTCGGGGGGGGGGGGCAGTAGTCCCACCACCACCACCACCCACCACCACCCAATACCACCCACCACCACCCACCACCGTCACTCACCACCACCACCACCCACCACCACCCAATACCACCCACCGCCACCACCACCCACTACCACCACTCACCACCACCCACTACCGCCACCCACCACCGTCACTCACCACCACCACCCACCACCACCACCCACCACCACTCACCACCACCACCCACCACCCACTACCACCACCCACTACGACTCACCACCCACTACCACCACCCACTAGCCCTGCCCAACCACCGATGTAGGACACCTCGTCCGCGGGGAAGATGGCTCGCTCTGCGGCACAGGGGGGGCGACCGCCCTCCCAGTTGGAGCCGTTCCCGAAGTTGGTGTCACGTGTCCATTGCCTGAAGTAGCCGTGAGTCACGCCTGGCGTGTGTGCACAAGTACACACACACAAGTACACACACACAAGTACACACACACGCACGCGTCATTACGTAGAAGACGACGACGCCCCACGTGGCCTCTTTTCGGCTGGTGGGCCAAGTGCTGCCAAGCTCATGAAGGGCCGGCAGGACACGCGAGGGACGTGTTTTGCTAACTCCACGTCCGGCCGCCTTTGTCTCCCCAGCGCTGACGTTTACCCAAGCGCATCGGGCGCTCACTCTTCAGGCGGCGTCGACCCAAGGGGAGGATGACCATCCAGATTAAATATTTTAATTAAAAGTAACAAAAAATAACCGGCGCCGCCCACTGACGTTAGCCATGTGCGGAGATCAAACTCGGGGATGACCGGTGCGTACGTTTGTGCTAACCGATGCGCCACCGCTCTCCAATCCACAAAGACAAAGATCCCCCTTATAGACTTGACAAACTGTAGGGGCAAGTGCTGTTAGCGAGCACCTATGAAGGCCGGTACGGCACACGAGGGGTTGGGTGGCCAACACCACTCCGGACCGCCTTTGTCTCCCCATTGGCGATGTTTACACACCGCACCAGATATTCATTTTAGGCTGAGTCTATCTAGGGGAGGCCCATGACCGGTTCAGATAATCGTCACTTGTGTTGGCCGTGAGCGGGAATCGAACCCGGGTCGCCAGGTTCATAGCGCAGCGTGCTAACCGCTGCACTATCGCTCCCCAATCCACGCACACACACACTACACACACACACTACACACACACTGCACACACACACTACACACACGCACACACACTACACACACACACGCGCACGCGTGTAAAACACAAACAAACCTACCCAGCAGAGCGCAGAGCACCAACGCGAGTCGCATTATGACTCCGGGTCAGGTAACGAAGGCGGGAGTGAGCTGGTGCCGGCTCAGCTCCTGGGAATCTCGTGGCTCCTGGTGATTGCTGGTGGCTCCTGGTGATTGATGGTGGCTCCTGGTGATTGATGGTGGCTCCTGGTGGCGGCTGGTGGCTCCTGGTGATTGCTGGTGGCTCCTGGTGGCGGCTGGTGGCTCCTGGTGATTGCTGGTGGCTCCTGGTGCCTTCTGGCTGCTGGTGGCTGCTGGTGCCTTCTGCTGCTGGTGGTAGCTCCTTCGGCGTGGCCAGAAGGCCCGTGGTCTTGCGCCTGGGGGTCTTCTCTCTTGAGCCGCAGTGGCCCTGCTGCTGCTGCTGCACTTTAGCAGAACCGAGGACCATAAACGTCGCCACTTCGCCCCGCCCGGTCATGCGCGCGCGTGAGCCACACTCACCCATTAACAAGCGTCACGGCCATATCGCTCACTCATTAACGAAATTCGCGGGGGTGCATCAGCCACTCACCCATTAACCATTGCCAATCACCAACTTTACAGCCATCTTGAGACGCAAGAAGCACCGATCTCTTCAAGGTTGGCAGGGTTTAGTGGCGGCAGTCCCCCTGTGCCCCAAAGCATTTGGAAAGATGGGGGGGGGGGGCGGGGGGTTGTCTCAGGTACAAAATGATTATTATCTGAGCCTTCACGTATTCTTTGGGTCTTTCGGTAAAGTCACGTCGATAGGTTCAAATAAATGTTTTGGTCATTATATTTGAACCTATCTACGTGACTTTACCGAAAGACCCAAAGAATATGAATTCCTGCAGTCACGAAAGCTTTAAGTCAAGATTTGAGCCTCCACGTGTTCGACTCAAGGTGCCGGTGAAGGGCGGGGCTGCCCGGGGCCGTGGGCGGGGCCAAGAGAGAGGGGGCGGGGGGAGGAGCTGTTAAAAAAAAGAGGGCGGAGCTGGCTGTCCTCGCGCGTGCGCATACCGTTGCAGGTGTCATGGCGACTTGGCACACTTGTCTTGAGTTGGCACTTTTATTGAAGACACGTTGACACTTGACAGACAGGCGGAGACCCTCCACCGCAACAGCCCCGAGTCTCCCGCGCATCTCCCTCATATACGGACCGAGGCCACGGCCCCCTTCTCGAGCATTCTCGCTGACTCTGGACGCCTGCTCCACCGGCAGACTCCATCGTCCTCTTCCGTCACCTGACCGCGCTCCCTTCTCGATGGTTCTCGTAGCCACTAGTCCCTTCGCACTCACAACTGACTCCCCTGTCATTACTTCCCGTGGCCACTAGTGCATTTGTACTGCAAGCTGACTCCCCTGTCATTACTTCCCGTGGCCACTAGTGCATTCGTACTGCAAGCCGACTCCCCTGTCATTACTTACCGTGGCCACTAGTGCATTCGTACTGCAAGCCGACTCCCCTGTCATTACTTCCCGTGGCCACTAGTGCATTCGTACTGCAAGCCGACTCCCCTGTCATTACTTACCGTGGTCACTAGTGCATTCGTACTGCAAGCCGACTCCCCTGTCATTACCTCCCGTGGCCACTAGTGCGTTTGTACTGCAAGCTGACTCCCCTGTCATTACCTCCCGTGGCCACTAGTGCATTCGTACTGCAAGCCGACTCCCCTGTCATTACCTCCCGTGGCCACTAGTGCATTCGTACTGCAAGCTGAGTCCCCTGTCATTACTTCCGGCGTTATAATGCAAATGTACAATATTTGTTATCATTTATGAGTTTAACGACGCGTCCCTTTTTAGTTGAACCGTAACACATTTCATCACACTGACCGTACGGGCGGTTAAATACAGAATGTTGTGTTCCGACTTACGAACTTTCGTTAGACTTACGAACGGGTCCCTGGAACAAATTGTGTTAGTAAGTCAATGAGTTCAAACCTGCTGTCCACTAATTATATAGCTATTTTTCAGAAGGGACCTGGCCACAAATGATCGCTCACGGCAAGCTACGTGATAATTGGCTTATCACATAGACAAATACAATACTCTAAACGTATGTTGATTCTAAATGTGGAGGGACAAATCGGAGGAACCTTAAACAAATCCATACGACCACAGGGAGAGACACACAAACTCCAATTATACAGGCGTCACGGTCGGGATCGAACCCACGACCTCTTGCATGCCAGGCGAGGGGAATAACATCTCGCCACCGTGTCCTGCACGCTTGATGCTCCCATAAATGTAGTGACCCCCACATCAGCTGTCTTGGCCCCAAATACTCTAGTATTTGTGGGCACGGGGTTAGAATAGCAGATAATGGGGTACAGAATATTCGTTTGCATTGGTGGCTAAATTTACATGCAAAGATGGCCACTGTCATCGGATTATTTCAGTGTGACTCCCTCACTGAAGATGTTTGGCCTAACCCAGCCAAATGTCATGCTTTTGTTAAAAAAGCGCACAGTCACTTAATACTGTGTAACAACTCCACCGACCCCACCCAGCTCCATTTTGAGATTAACCGAGTTTCCTGTGGGAGAGGGGTGGGTGATGTGGGGGGGTTGATGTGAGGGTGGGTGATGTGGGGGGGGTGTGGGGGGGGGTGATGTGGGGGTGAGTGATGTGAGGGTGGGTGATGTGGGGGGGGGGTGATGGTGAGTGATGTGGGGGCGAGTGATGAGGGTGGGTGATGTGGGGGGGGGATGTGAGGGTGAGTGATGTGAGGGTGGGTGATGTGGGGGGGGGGTGATGTGAGGATGAGTGATGAGGGTGGGTGAGGTTTTGTTTATTGTTAGTGGGATTGTGACGATGCCACTGGCTGATGGGTGAGTAATGTTAAAATTGCCAACCCATTGACATTTTTGCCCATGTGACTTGATTAGATTGGCACTGTCGGGTGATGGAGGGTTACAGTTAAAATGTACATTGTACCCCCACGATCTAATCCAAAATAAACTAGAAATGATATTGGTCGTGAAATCCAGCGTATGGAATTGCATGTGTGGAGAGCAGTGCCGGATTAAGCTAGTGCGGGGCCTGTAGCTTATGTTAGAAAGGGGCCCTAAATAAAAATAACACATTAAAACACGTACATTTTTTACTTGCACAGTAAAGTAATTGTATTTTTTAATTTGCTATACAGCCAGATAAATACGACAAACCACTAACCTTAAACACCCAGTCGTTCATAAAAGTTGAAGGCGGTATAGTACTATAGTAATAGAGCAAGTGCAGAATCGCTGAACTGGAATTGTCAGCATTTCCCCTGCTGTTGGTCTCGCCTGATGACGGTTGCTTGTGTTGCGATCGAAACGTCGTGATTGTTATTTTCTACCTACGTGACTTTACCGAAATAACCAAAGAGTATGGATTCCTGCAGTCACGTAAGCTTCAAATCAAGATCGGAATTGATAGCTTGACAGCATTTAGTGCGGTCCCCTTGAAAGTGCGGGTCCCGTAGCTACTATATATGTAGCTACTACATATGTAGCTGCTACATATGTAGTAGCTACTACATATATGTAGCTACTACATATGGAGCTACTTTTGCGACTACGATCCTCCAGCACTTGTGCGACGGCGTTGTTCTACGAACCCGGGGACCTGAGTTCGATTCTCGCCCGTGGCCAACACACCAGTGACAATTATCTGACCCGGTCCTGGGCCTACCCTAGGTCACCTCAGACGCAAATAAGTACATTGTGTGGTGTGTAAAGATCGGCACTAAGGGAGACAAAGGCGGCCGGGCGTGGTGCTGGCCACCCATCCCTTAATGTGCCGTGCCGGCCTTCATAGGTGCTCGTGAACAGCACTTGCACCACCAACAGCCTGCTAAGGCTATAACGGAGTGTTTTGGTCTCGTGTGGAATGGTGGCCCAGCGCCGGGCACACTGCGCCACCGTCTGACAACTTGGGCTCGATTCCGGACCACGAATCACAACTGCAGTGGACACCGGCACCTGAGCGGTAGGTGGGTCCACGCGACTCTAGCTCAACGCAGCCTCGAGTCATCACGGGCAGCAGCCTCGAGTCACCACGAGCAGCAGCCACTCGTCGCTCGTTCGCCACGAGGGCATCGCTGCACATCTGGCGGTGGTCATCCTCTTGGTTTTCCTCCTGAAATTCCTTCACTCGTCTTGGCCATCGATCATCAACCCTCCACGAACCTCGATATATACAGGGTATATATATCTGACAAAACCAACACAACTGCTGTTACTCACATCCCAATTTATTAGAATATCGGATCCTGAATATGAAACAAAGTTTGCGTGTTTAATGTGACCTATTTTTAACACATCATAACACAATACAAAAAAAACCACTCTAGTAAGCTCTAGAGGCTAGACACAAGCTTTCATCAATTTGTCAATGACTCGATCTGTGAGGAACGGGGTGTAGGCGGCGGTGGCGTCAGCACAAAGGGCTTCTCCCGCTAAGTGTGTGCGTGTAACGTGTTTGTGGCCCCAACAGCGATGCAGGTGAATGTGCACCCTGACCTCCTCTATCCAGACTGGACGAGTCACCAATTGGGATGAGTTTCAGATTATCCAGTTTTTTTTTAAATCAAATAATGGATTTTCGGCTCTTTTGGACCAATCCTTGCCATGATTTTGTACTTTACTTAAACGTATCAACGTTTAAGAATTGTCATTGCTTTTGCGTGAAACTTAACGATTTAAATGTACAAATTTTCACGTATTTTTTTAGGCAGCAGTTATGTTAATGAATGAAAGTGTTTTTATATTGCGGTGAGCAACATCGCGTCATCATCGTCATCGTAAATTTGGCCACTTGGCCCATTTTCGGATTTCTTTGGATTAACCCTAAAAGTGGGAACACATCCCAAGCATAAAGCTCGACATTTATCGAGACTTGGAGTTTTTAGGGTTACACGACAGATAACAAAACCAACCAAATGAAAGCACCTTAGTAAGGTGGCAGCTCTGCATGGGGTGAGACTGATTCTGCATTGGCAGAGATTAAAACTTTCTTATTGTGTGAAACGAAGGTTCATTACTGGCTCAGATGAGGGTTTGTACCGATGAGGTGAGGGTTATGTAATTCAAGAGACAAACCTTCTGTATCGGATGACACGAGGGCTCTATCGGATGTGGCGCTTGGCGGCTAATCATAATGACATTTCCACCGTAAACTGTTTACGCAAACCCACACATTTGAATCAGCTCGTATTTTAAGCCAAATTAAACTGCCTAATTCTAATTATTGCACCTCAACACCCAAGCCGGCGATGTTAGAAACTCTTGACACGGGACCCCGCTGTTACACACACACTGTCACACACACGTGCGGGTGCCACTCGGCGAGCCATCAGAACGCTTTTTTTTTTTAAATGAGGAATACGAAGGACACGACGACACCAACGACCGTCGTGAATGAGAACACCGAAACGTGGACTGCGCTCGCCTGACGCGAGCACAATAACAACGGAGCCTCCCGTCTTGACACATCCGACGAAACACGGGAGAATGTTTTCAAAGTACGCGTTTGACATTCGACGCATGATTTGGAAGGACAAGTTCAAAGGGCTCGCATAATGCACATGCATAATGTACGTTGCCTCAGTAATCCTGCTCCACCCCACCCACCCATCATTGTGCAAGAGCGCAGAAGGGTGGTCAGCACATCTATGCCTCTATATAAGGAACGAAACAGTAAGACTTCTCCACAAATCTGGCTGTCGCCTGATGAAGCTAGTTGTAATTACTGGCGAAACGTCGTACTCAGATTGTAAATGTTGTGGGCTTGGCTCTCCAACACACACCGGTGATGCTGTACTAGTGACGAATTGGTAAGGTTCTGTAGTACGTGACAACCCTTACCAGTTGGCTGTGTCGGGTGGTGGCGGGTTTTAACGACACATTTCTACATTTACGCGATATAACCCCCCCAAAAAAACCTTTATTATGGATTCGACGCATCTTCAACCACCCCCCTGTACAACACACGGATTCGCCACAACGAACTCATAAAACCATCAAGGGCGCGCGCCGCTCTACACCGCTGGCGTTACGCGCTACCCGTGTGTACGTTAGGACGCGACAGTACACACGTGGACTAAACACGGCACACGCGCCCGCAGAACGCGCACGGCAGAACGAGCAAGCGCAACAGCAACCACACGGCCACACTGCAGCGGGTTTGTCGGTCGTCAACCACCGCACGCAGACACACAGAGAGAGGTGGGGCGGGTGACACACTCAGGACACCCCTAAAAACACAGTGGTATGCTCCACCACGATCCGCCAAGCGGCGGGGGGGGGGGTCAACAATGGACTCGTCCAGGTGGGGGGGGGGGGAGTTCAACAATGAACTCGTCCGGGTGGGGGAGGGGTGGGAGTTCATCAATGGACTCGTCCGTCCCAATGAGGCAGCACAGGTATAGGAATTTTTTCTGTAAATGACACCGTCACCTTAATGATACGCAGAGGTTTTTTTGTTTGTTCATGTCCACAGTGTGACATTTGAGAATGATTTTTTTTAAGTCAAGATATGTTAAAGCACACTGAATTGTGAAAAAAAGGTAATATTAATTATTTTATAGTCAGTGTTATATTTGGGAACTAAATGTCCATAAGTTGAGTCCAGAGTCTGACCTGTATAAGCGGCGCATCACACACCAGGGTGACCTCACTCCAGGCAAAACAAACACGTGTGTACGTGTGTGTGCGCGCGACACTGCTAGGTATCCGTCAGTCAATGCTCGTCCACAATATCGCCACGCGCTCCGCTCGTGCGCACGCTACACGAGGCCGCAGTTAAGATAACGGTGCTTTTCAACTTCTAAAATCCTGACGAGGCCAGAGCTCACGACCGCGGCGCTCCGCTTGCCGCTCGCCGCCTGCTGCTGCCGCTGGTGTGCAGAGCGACCCTGGCGACGCGCTGCGGTGACTTCGTTCCCGCAGCGCCGTGCGGTCGTGGCGCTGCGGGAACGAAGTCACCGCATCGCGCGCGGTCACAAGCGCCACCGTATCGCGCACAGCTCTCAAGCGCCCCGCCGGCCGTGACCGCAGCAGCGAGCGGCGACCAGCAGCGAACTCGCGCGCCGCTGGGCGAGGTCGCAATCACGTGGGACGCAAGGGGCATTCCGTTCCGCCACCCCCCCCCCCCCACACCGAGGCCAGGGCCTTCACCGAGCTCATTCGGCTCCGCCCTCGACAAAGGATCCACGCTCGGCTAGAAGAGTTCGCTGGTGGGCCCCACTCCCACGCCGGGTGGGAGGGGACGAGGACCCGCGGCTGTAGATCTGCACCGAGACTGCACAACGTCCACGTCTTCACAGCTGTCAGAAATAGGCCCAAGTGCCAAAGTACCTTTTGATCGACGTTTGTTTTGTGCGAGCGGCGGCAGCGTCGGTGTTTTTTTCTGCACGATGGAGGTGATGCGTGCATTTCTCTACTTCGTTTAGTTTTGTCGTCAGCGTTGATGTCTAGGTATAATCAAAATTTCGAGGAAGGGCAGTTCTTCCACAGATTTCTTTCGCACGCATTCATTAAAATTTTTTTTTATTTTTATTCATCCTTCAGCACAAACTCTGCCTCGCCGTCGGACTTGGTACCGATGAGCTTGCCACGGGGGCGAGCGGGAAGTCGTGAAGAACCGGGCAGCGGGCGACCGGTCGACCGCGCGGAACTCCGACTGGGGCCACCCCGCAAACCGCCGTGCGTTCTGAACTGACGCTGCTCACCGTGGGGCACTTCTACGCTGCCCCTCGCGACGCTGCCCCACCAGCAGGGGGCGGGGCAGCGGCTCCCTGGCTTCCGTTTCATCCATCACCTGCGCGAAGACGTCAGGAATCCTGCTGCTTTGGCGCCACTCACCTGCAGCGCACAAAGACAAAGATCCTCCCGCGTGTTGGCCTTGGGCGGACTTTTTAGGTGCCGTCTCGGGTACCGTCGCCGATGCGCCAACCAACGCGCCACCGCTCCCACTGTCGCTACACGCACAGCCACCCAGCTTCACAAAGACAAAGATGCCCCGTGTAGACTACAACAGACTGTCGGGGCAAGTGCTGTTAGCGAGCACCTACTAGGGCCTGCACGGCACACGAGGGGGTAGCGCAGCCAGCGCCACGCCCGGCCGCCTTTGTCTCCCCAATGCGGATGTTTACACACCGCACCAGGTGCTCATTTTAGGCAGAGTCGACCTTGGGGAGGGCCCAGGACCGGTCCAGCTATTCGTCACCGAAGTTGGCCGCAAATTGAACTCGGATTGCAGGGTTCGTAGTGCAGTGCGCCAACCGTTGCACCACCGGTCCCTACAACACTCCTGCTCCCCACTGCACAAGCACGCATGCAAGCACGCACACGGACACCGGGTGTAATGGCAAGTGCTGTCAGCGAGTGCCTATTGATTACTGCAGCATATTACTGCTCGGGATTTCCGAGTGAGGTGCTGGGTAGACTCCAGCTCACACCTGTACACACACACACACACGTATAAATGCACACGCACGCACCTGCGGGCGGTAAGCCGACACCCCATCCTTGAGCTTTTGCTTCAGGGAACTGTTGTGCTGCTTCATCTTTTGCGCCTGTGCCACACGTATGTACACAAGAACACAGACGCGCACACAGAGACAACATCCTATGTTTATCCTTGCAGGCTGTGACAAGTGCTGGTAATGAGCACTTATTCATAGCAGAACAGCACGCGACATGGTGCTGTGGTCAGAACCACCCCCCCATATAAGTACCTGGTGCAGTATCAGCACCAGGTACTCGTATAAGACCGTCAACCTTGGTAGGCTCAGTACCCGGTTCAGGTATCGCCTCGCCACCGACGTTGGCCGTGGATGGGAATCGAATTTCGGTCGCTGGCTTCATAAACGCAGTGCGCCAACCACTGCACCACCACTCCACCTTACCAGGAACCCAATGTTAACAAATGAAGGTGAGCGCCCTGACCGTCTGAAGCACGTGGCGTCTGTTGGACCACCATAAGACTGTGCCCATGAAGCCGTGGTCCACAACCACCACCACCACCACCACCCCATGTGACGCTACGGTAACGGCTCTCCTCCCGACGTGTTCTCGGGACGTACCGCACACCGTTCGGAAACAAAATCAACGTCCGACTTTTCGCTCCGTGTGGGGGCAGGGAGCTAATTCTTCGATTTTGTCACTTCCTGAAGAAGCTCCCGGCACGTGGAGTGGGCCGAAACGCCGGACATCGTGCCAAACAGTTGCGCGGTATGATCCAAAAAAAACAACATCAGAGAGCCATATTGCAGCAGCAGCACGAGTGCGAACGCCTACGGAGTACGGTACGGAAGGGGGGGGGCTTCAAGGAAGGGCAACAACTGACAGGCCAACACTCACGGCCCCGCTACTACTGGGCGGGAGGTGTCCTGCGCTGTTACAGGCCGGGGCCCAGTGACAGGGGCGCCGCGGTGGCGAGATGTTGACGACCTCGCCTGGTATGCAGGAGGTTCGTGGGTTCGATGCCATCCCCGCCGCCTGCCGCCGTGTATTTGGGGTTTGCGTGTCTCTCTCGGCCCGTGGGTCGTGTGGGTTTGTTCTTCGGGTCCTCCGGTTTTTACCTCCACATTTAAAATCAAGGTGCTATCAAATTCCACGCGATAAGGCAATTTCGTTGAGCTATCATTTGTGGCCACTTCTGAAAAATGGGCCTTACCTGTTAAAATAGAAAAAACGTTTTTTAGTTTTTATAGATATATTTGGAGTCCGCCTGTTCTCTCTCCCCATGTGGGTCGCGTAGATTTCTCTCCGGGTGCCTCCCGTTTTGCCCCTCCACGTTTAGAACAAACTCGCGTTTCGATTATTAGCCTGCTGCTACGTAGTTTAGTTTTAGACCGGCCTCCCCGATGCGCCGGTGGTACCTGCTTCTTGAGATCCACGATCTGTGTGTCGAGACGCACGGCGAGGGAGGACGACGCGCCACCTGCGCCACCTGCGCCAACAGCGCCGACGGCCGTGGCGCCGCCCCCGGCCTCGCCGGGCCGGGCATCCCCGCAGGCGGGACGGCTGTCGCTGGCGGGCGGGCAGCACGCCGCCACCACCACCTGCAGGTCGGACTGCTCCAGGTACATGTGACGCGGTGGGTGGCGGCGGTCGCGGCCCGAGTGGTGGTGGTGGTGGTGGTGGGCGCGGTGGGCCCGGTGCCTGGGAGGCGGCGAGGCTGGCGGGCCGTCCCGTCTCTGCACCGCGCGGCTTCGGCCTGCGCGGGATCGCCGGCGGTGCTCCTGGCACGCGTAAGTTCACGCGCGCGTACGAGTACGTGTGTGAACGCCTTTGCATGAGCACACGTGTGTAGGCATGCGTTTGCAATGCACGTCTGCACAAAGCGACGACAGTACAGCCCATCCACGGGTAGACCATATCCCAGGTGATCTGCGAAGGCTGTTTCAAGCGGATGTCGTTTGCGAGCGAACTTTTACGACACAGCACGACATGCAGGGGAAACGGCGTCGCAGCACTCTATGCGCGCACTGCACTACCGAACCCGGCCACCTGGGCGCGACTCCTGGTCGTGCACGCCACATGGGTGGGAAGTGGATTGTGCTGATGGCGGCGGTGGTGGAGGTCACGAAGTCGCCACACGGTGCTGACGGTGACCGCACCGGAATTGCAGCCATGTCAGAGGAGGCCGGGCGCACTTACTTCCCTCTTCATCTTCTTGTAGGGGTGGTAGTCGCTGTCGCTGGCATTATCCTCCTCGTCCTCCTCCTCTTGCGCTCCGTCAAGCTCTTCGTCACTGCCGGCGGGGAGAGCGTGGTGACAGTGGGAGTGATGACGGTGGCAGTGACGGTTGTGGTGAAGGTGACGGTGGTGGTGGCGGCGGTGTCGAGAACGTTAAGTGGCGGTGGTGACCGTGTTGATGGTAATGAAGGTGATGATGGTGGTAATAATCGTGGTTACTGGCAATGACAGTTTGGGTGCTGGTGATTGCGATGTTGGTGTTTGTAAAAGTGGTGATTATTATTCTGCTCGTTTATCCAAGAAAGCCTCGGTGAGTCTCACGACTCTTTTTCACGAGGGTCCTGCCAAGTTTTCACAGTGGGGAGCGACAATCTGCCATGTGCTCTGCGCGTTTCCTAATCATATAATCTGCCGAGTAATTTTTCTAATTTTGGACCATGACGCCGGCACACAATGGACCTGCTCTTTATTTGAACAACATCTCAGGATCTCTACTATCCACGGCGCGTCGTACATCATGGTCAATACACACGCACCGCAGTAATGTATGTGTGTATGTTGAACTTCCTTCCCACCGCATGTAGCCAACTGTGCTAATCAGAAGGACAACAAACTGAACATAAAAAAGCAGTTCTAAAGAAATGAATTTTCAAATCAGATCATTTCTCAGTGCATAGCTTCAGCAGCTTCCTAATATCGGAAGGAAGAGCGTTCCAGACGGCCGCAGAAGCGCATCTGAAAGCGCTCAATGCAGTGTCTGTCTGTTTTCGATGGTTAGCCAAAAGCAGAGGCGAACCTACCATATCCAAACCGTGAAATCGTGGGCCATGTTGCCATGTCAACGATGATGACGAGGGTGTAAAGTGGGCGGGGGTGAGGGGGGGCGAGCGACCGGCCGTGCTCCCCGCGCTTCACCTGTGCAGCTGCGCCCGCCGGCTCGCCTGCCTGCGCTCCTCGCGGTCCATGACGCTGGTGCGCGTGCGCGTCTGCTTCCACGTGTAGTAGTGACGTACGAGGCTGCCGATCGACTTTCCCGGCAGCTTCCAGGGGAACGCGCGACGGGGCCAGGCGGGAAGAGCCACCGGGGATGAGGCACGCGACAGGAGGGGAACGAGAGCGGCAGCAGCAGCAGCAGTGGCATTAGAGACTTGGGGTACGCCAAAGTCGCATCCATGTGAGGTCAAGAGGGCAGTTGCCCACCACCCCCCCCCCCCCCGTCTCCAAAATGAACGTGACCGTGTGCACATACGTATGTACGTACGTGCGCAAGTAAGCACTGGGTGTGTGTGTGTATATGCATGCATTCATATAGGTGCACAGAAACAATCTTGGTAAGGAAATTATATTTGCCCCCTCCTTTGGCTGGGTGCATCACTGCACTACCCACTGTCATTATCATCATCATCATCATCGCCATCATACGATTCATTGAGAGAGGTGAATGCGTTGGCTTCGTTTAGAACGCTACATCCAAAAGAAAGTGGCACGAGGATGAGCCAAGTTCACCAAAAGTCTGAAAAAGGGAGACTCCTTTCCGAGATGCACGTATGTTCCCCGAGGGGGCGTGACCTGACCTGAAGAGTGGCTAAAAAACGTTTAAGGGAGAGAGAAGCTCGGCAGTCACCACCTCACTGCCATCTGCGAGTCGCACAGCCATAGATAGTGAGCCAATAAAAGAGTGTGCAGCAGCCGCAGCAGTAGCGGCGTGTGCTTAGACAAACTAAACTAAAAACTATTTTGATTTCACCAGGTGAGCCCCACTGAGCTATATACAGCTCTTTTCCAGAAGTGACCCGGCCACAAATGATAGCGTTACTTACGTGTCGTAACCCTCCACCACCCGACACGGCCAAAAAGTAAAAAATGTGTCACGTTTACAAAGGACAAATAGTTCACTACTTTAGTCCACCGGTGTGTGGAAGAGTGAATCAACATCATTTAAAATTTGAGTATGACGTTTCGCTGGTAATTACATCCAGCATCATCGGGCAATTCGCCAGAATGGTAAAGCCCTCACTTGCTCCCGGTCTTAAATAGAGCAGCAGGGTGTAGTCATCATTTAACTAACTCAAAAACCTTTATTATGAATAATATTGGTCGCGAAAGCCTACGTGTAAAACTCACAAATGATAGCTCAACGAAGTGGCTTATCACGTGGAAATGTATAGCAGCCAAATATTATAAAAGTATTTTGATTCTAAATGTGGGGGGAATAACCGGAGGACCCGGAGAAAAATCCACGCGACCACGGGGAGAGAGAAACGCAAACTCCAAACATACAGCAGCAGGCGTCAGGGTCGGATCGAACCCACGATCTCCAGTATACCAGGCGTGGTAGTTAACATCTCGCCACCGTAACGCCCAAGGTGATTGAGGGCTGCTCGTCGTCCATCAACTGTGGCGAACGGACAACTGTGGACCCGGCTACGGTCGCGGAACGGCGCCCAAGCTCGCCGTGGATGCGACGGACAACGCTCACCACGCGAACCGCGCCTCTCACCACACCGCGCGCAAACGTCCCCTCTTTGTCAGATCTCGGGAGCTAAGCAGGGCTCAGTCTGGGTAGTGCTCGGATGGGCGTCCACCGTGCATAACGCAAGTGCTGGAGGCCGCTGCGGTGCCACGTTTTCAGCAGAGGGAAAGCGCTGCAAAATCATCGTTGTACTGCACTGTGCTCCAGTATCTATCCTCCCCGCCTTCACCAACCTGCACTGAGCAGCGTGGTGAAGTATGGTCCAGTTACCTCGATGTTCCGCAGGTTGTGGCGAGGCCCTCATCCAGCAATGGATTGACAACAAGGGCTGTGCGTGTACGTCACGAACCCTGACCCAAGCTAGTCATGTGAGTTACAACCCTACCACTAAACCGAACCCAAAATGACAGTTCATAAGTTGCACAGCATCATGGGAATTATCCACGATGCCAAGTGAGCATCCTCCGGCGTCATCACCGCTGGTCTACACTTGAGGAACCACAATTGGTGGCCTTGAGGCGACACGCGCCGAGCAGGCTAACTTGTGAACGGCGACGGTGGGAAGGCGTCTGTGGATGGGGGTTATCTACAGCGCTGCCAGTGATTCCAAACGACGCGGACGCGCGTGCAAAGGGCAACGCGGCCTTTGCGCATCGTAAACAAAACGAGAAGCATTTCCTGAACAAGTCCATTGCGGTCCTCCTGGCTTCCTCTTTCACGGACGTGGTTAATGCTAGCATGAGACGAGCTAATGGGGCCCCCCCTTGTGTGGATGTGGGGGGACTCCACATATATGGTGTCCAGAAAGACGTTTCTGATTTGTTCTACTGTGCTGATGAGTCCTAATGAGAACGAAACCGGTCCACAGTTGTCCATCGCCGCCGCTGCTGCTGCTGCTGCTATCAGGTGGTCTCACATTTGCTCAAATAGGTAACCTTCGACAAGAGAACCCGCAATGCAGTTCTTGAGGAACTGCCGATGGTTTTTTCTGCATAATGCGCAAAAGGCTGGATGAGGTTTAATCTTATTTCCTGTGTGTGATGATGACGGTGGAGAAGGTGCATCCATCCCCGTTGCGCATGGTGATGGTGACGACGATGACAAGGGGGGGGGGGGGTGGGGTGGGGGCTGGGGGCGGTACCATCTGCTGGATGAGGTGGAAGCTCTTTCCGTGGAAGCCGTACGCCTGCTCGAAGAGGGCCCGCTCCGTCTCCCCCCACTCGTCGGCGTCCGGAGCGAAGTTGGGCATGTCGGCGAGCGAGCGCTCGATGTTGTGCGCGTGCCACAGCAGCAGCCCCAGTGCCTGGCGAGCACGACGTCACGCGGCCGTCAGAGTTGTCGAGCTTTTGAACATTGTCGTCATTTCTTTTTTCACAGCTCAACGCGAGCCCGGTAACAAAGCGGGGAACAAAAGGTTCTGCGGAACAGCAGGCCGGGGTTTCGGAGCGACAGGGCCCGGTGATGGGGGGAGAGACCTGGGCTCACGGCCCCATACCCAGGAGGGCACCACGGGTGGGGACGTGCAAGTTTATATGAGGAGGGGACAGGAGCTGTATCTGAAAGTGGCGGGGGGGGGGGGGGTCCTTGCCCGTAGTATCTGGCTGGTTAACCAGTGTTAGTTCAAGCAAGCCCAACTCTGCTGATGAGACACTGTATGCCGAAACTGGTCCAGAGTTCGCGTGAACTGAATCAATTTTGCTGAAATTATACAATCCCAGAGGGCCGCGGGGTTGATGGGTTGCATAAGAACTACTTTAATTTGTTTTCTGTCGAGAGACAGATACATGAAGGAAACACATTGTCCGCTTATCTGCTTTGTTATTCAAAGTTGAACACATTTAGGGAGTGGAGCACGGTTTATGAGATTATGAGACGATTTGGGTGTATGTAATTGCGATGGCGATGAGGGTGATGATGATGATGATGAGAGATTATTGCGGGGAGCAGGCCGACATTCACAGCACACCCCGGCCACGCACCTCTCCAATGATGCACGCCTATTCCATGTATGATATTGAAACTGCGACTCGAGTCATGGGACAGGCTGCTGTAAATGGTAGAGCCGATAAGCAGTGCCAGGGCCAAGAAGCAGAATACAGTCTTCCGGTCAAAGTTCATTTTCTCTTTCGTAATTTTGACCTCACTCATACCACAAGCTGAAAAAGGACCCCTCATTAATTGCAGAATACAGTCCACACAGTACACATGGCCTGCGCACGCAGCACACACAACACAAGCAGCACGCACAAAGACAGAGCGATCCCCAGCATAGCCTTAAGAGGCTGCTGGGCCAAGTGCTTTTAGCGAGCACCTATGAAGATCGGCACGGCACACGAGGGGGTGGGTAAGCAGTGCCACGCTCGGCCACCTTTGCCACCCCAGTGGTGATGTTTACACACCGCACCGGGTACTCATTTGAGGCCAAGTCGGCCTTGGGGAGGCGCAGCATTAGTCCAGCTAACAGTCACCGGTGTTGGCCATGAGAAGGAATCAAACTCGGGTCGCTGAGTTCATATAATTCGCGTACCTAAGCGGCGCGCACACACACACACGCACAGCGCGCACACACGCACAGCGCGCACACACACACAGCGTGCACACACACACAGCGCGCACATACGGCACGTGGAGCGCACTGCCACCCTCACCTGCTCCGTGCTGTACCCGTGCACCTCCTTGGCGACAGAGAGGTACTCGTCCACTGCAACGACAACAGACAACACGTTCGGCGGTGAGCGGGGGGACGGCCGAAGCTTACGATCGAAATCCCCGCTCACTCGCTCCCTCCCTCCCATTTAAATGTATCGTTTTATTTTTTTACTTTAGCAGATAAGGCCCACACTGAGCTATGTAGCTCTTTTTCAGAAGTGACCTGACCACAAGTGATGGACTCAAACGAAGAGGCTTATCACGTGGAAATGTTTGTAGCAGCCATATACTCTAAAGGCGTGGATGTCGAGTCTAAATGTGGAGGGAAAAACCGGAGGAACCGGAGAAAAACCCACACGACCACAGGGAGAGAGTCACGCAAACTCCAAATATACAGCAGCAGGCGTCCGGGTTGGGATCGAACCCACGACCTCCTGTATACCAGGCGAGGTAGTTAACATTTCGCCTCTGTGGCGCCCTTCATGGGCACGACGGGGCTTGGGTTGTTGCGGGCGAGCGGCCGGGGTACGTGGAGGGCGCCGTGGGCGCTGCCGGTTACGCTGCACGTGGCCTCTAGGCCCCTAATGGCATGTATGTGTGTACGTTGAACTTCTTTCGCACCGTACATAGCCAACAGTGCTCATCGGAGGTGCGGTGCAAAGGACAACCAGCTAAACACAACAAAAAGCAGTTCTAAAGGAATGAGTGTCCAATCTAGATGATTTAAAAGTGCATAGCTCCAGTGGCATCTAAAGATCGGAACGATGAGTGTTCCAGACAGCCGCGAGAGCGCAAATGAAAGCGCGCGATGCGGTAGCCGTCTTTGTTCAATGGCCGGCCAAAAGTCGCTCCTGCGAGGACGACCGGAGTTGGCGTGATGGTGGCTTACGCTCCGTGACGAGATCCTTCACGTGACCAGCAATGCAGCGCTGAGGGTTGCTGGATCGCGCGCACGAACACGTGCGACTCCCTCCCTACCCGCGGGGGCCGAAGTCACCATCCCCCGGCTTGCCAGGGAACGATGGCGGTACAGCAAGCGGATTTCATATTCTGTCTCTACGGGGATTGAGCGTTGCCCCCTTCCCCCTTCATCTCTCACGTGTGGGATTCCTCCGTGTACCCCCGGTTTCCCCCCACGTGTTTCGAAGGCTCGAGAACGGAAGTGGCCGCGCACAACCCAGTGCAGGGACACACAGCGTGTAGACACACTGCCACCTTCCCGCTTGTCCGCAGTTTTTCCCGCGCTGACGTGTGCGGGAAACTGTGCGCGATGTTACAACGTCCGCAGCGTTTTAATTGTCAATTTTCACGAATGACTCCACGTATATATAAAAAAAAGAATACATACAGTGAGGGAAAAAAGTATTTGATCCCCTGCTGATTTTGTACGTTTGCCCACTGACAAAGAAATGATCAGTCTATCATTTTAATGTTAGGTTTATTTGAACAGTGAGAGACAGAATAAGAACAAAAAAATCCAGAAATAGGTATTTGACCCCCTCTCAATCAGAAAGATTTCTGGCTCCCAGGTGTCTTTTATACAGGTAACGAGCTGAGATTAGGAGCACACTCTTAAAGGGAGTGCTCCTAATCTCAGCTTGTTACCTGTATGAAAGACACCTGTCCCCAGAAGCAATCAATCAATTAGATTCCAAACTCTCAACCATGGCCAAGACCAAAGAGCTCTCCAAGGATGTCAGGGACAAGATTGTAGACCTACACAAGGCTGGAATGGGCTACAAGACCACTGCAAAAGCAGCTTGGTGAGAAGGTGACAATAGTTGGTGCGATTATTCGCAAATGGAAGAAACACAAAAGAACTGTCAATCTCCCTCGGCCTGGGGCTCCATGCAAGATCTCACCTCGTGGAGTGGCAATGATCATGAGAACGGTGAGGAAGTCAGCCCAGAACTACACGGGAGGATCTTGTCAATGATCTCAAGGCAGCTGGGACCATAGTCACCAAGAAAACAATTGGTAACACACTACACCGTGAAGGACTGAAATCCTGCTGTGCCCGCAAGGTCCCCCTGCTCAAGAAAGCACATATACATGCCCGTCTGAAGTTTGCCAATGAACATCTGAATGATTCAGAGGACAACTGGGTGAAAGTGTTGTGGTCAGATGAGACCAAAATGGAGCTCTTTGGCATCAACTCAACTCGCCGTGTTTGGAGGAAGAGGAATGCTGCCTATGACCCCAAGAACACCATCCCCACCGTCAAACATGGAGGTGGAAACATTATGCTTTGGGGGTGTTTTCTGCTAAGGGGACAGGACAACTTCACCGCATCAAAGGGACGATGGACGGGGCCATGTACCGTCAAATCTTGGGTGAGAACCTCCTTCCCTCAGCCAGGGCATTGAAAATGGGTCGTGGATGGGTATTCCAGCATGACCATGACCCAAAACACACGGCAAAGGCAACAAAGGAGTGGCTCAAGAAGAAGCACATTAAGGTCCTGGAGTGGCCTAGCCAGTCTCCAGACCTTAATCCCATAGAAAATCTGTGGAGGGAGTTGGAGGTTCGAGTTGCCAAACGTCAGCCTCGAAACCTTAATGACTTGGAGAAAATCTGCAAAGAGGAGTGGGACAAAATCCCTCCTGAGATATGTGCAAACCTGGTGGCCAACTGCAAGAAACGTCGGACCTCTGTGATTGCCAACAAGGGTTTTGCCACCAAGTACTAAGTTATGTTTTGCAGAGGGGTCAAATACATATTTCCTTCATTAAAATGCAAATCAATTTATAACATTTTTGACATGCGTTTTTCTAGATTTTGTTGTTGTTATTCTGTCTCTCACTGTTCAAATAAACCTACCATTAAAATTACAGACTGATCATTTCTTTGTCAGTGGGCAAACGTACAAAATCAGCAGGGGATCAAATACTTTTTTTTCCCTCACTGTATAAGCCACAGTTAATTATTATCAGATGCAATATCAGCAGCAACAGCAGCAGCAGCAGCAGCAGCAGATACTCCTTTCTGGTTGACGACGCCACCACCAAACCCCACGGGAGGGGACTGCCAGGGAGCAGTCGGGGGAGCGAGTGAGCGGGCGTGCACTCACGCTGCTCCTCGGGGATGGAGTGGTGAGGCGACCACACCGGCACGTCCTCCCTGTCGCGATCCCTGGTGCGCTCGCGTGGCATCACTAAGATCCCACGCGCACACGCGGGAGGGAGAGACGGAGAGAGGGACGCAGAATGGGCGGCACGCCCAGGAGAGGGGATGTTTCACAACGAGAGGAGCGGCCGTGCTATGCTGTGCGCGCTCGGCCAGGTCGGCAGTGCAGAGGAGGCTGTGTTTGGTTGCACATAATGGGTTTGGCTGAGCCACTGAGTGTTTATCAGGAAGGCAGTGCCAGGTTTGTTACATTAACCTTTTCCCATTCCGAGACGTCTGCAAGTTGCGTTAATTTTAATTAGAGAGGTATGGTGCCGTTGTTTTTAAAGACACTGTACTCACCGCAGAGAACTGTAGCGACACGACCACACTCCATGATAGCTGGCGCCAAACTGTGCCACACACCCTCCCGCATGGCCTTGTGAAAGCCTCGATACTGATAAAGTTCTTGAATTTTTTGTTCCAGTTTCGTTTTGATGATGTACACGTATGTCATCCGGGCGGAATCGGAAGAAAAACTGATGCCATACACATACGTCATCGGAATGGGAAAAGGTTAAGGAGGCTATGCCAGGAAGAGTGTGCTTTGGAGGCTATGCGAATAGCCTCTGTTCCTGGTTCAGTGTGCTTAGTCGGCTTGGCTATAGAGGGCATACTCGGAAAACTTTGATTGTTTGGCGACGCTGGGTCTCCGTGCCGTGCAGATGTGCCAGGTTGGTTGTGTCGGGTGCCGTGCCGTCACTCACCGGGGCTGAATTCTGGGATCGTGGCCTGGAAAGCCGAGCCAACACGGATGCCTCCGCCCCCTGGGGGTGAAATCACAACTCGGAGCTCAAACGGCAGCAAGAACCACCCACCCAACAACTGAGCCAGCCGCGGGCTCTCTTTCTTTCAAAAAAGTCAGTGATTTTGTTGCTCACCTATGGATTATAACCATGAACAAACGGTGCAAAATCCACGTTCTTATGGCAGATACGAGTCGATCCATAGGACAACCATTATTGACGTCCCCACAAAGTGATACATGATTAATCTCTCCTCAAACAGAACGTCAACTTGCAACCTTCCGATTGCGAGCCGCTCGCCCTACCACTGAGCCACCAGGCCAGTTCCCTTTTTAAAAAAAATGTGAAAGTTTTATTCATATGGGAATGTCAAAAACACAATTTAGTCTCTTTCCCATCTCATTCCAACTGTGCCATCGGCACTGTGTCCCGAGACGGGCCACCCCTCTTGTCACTCTTGCGGAGAGCAGTGCATCAACCTGTGTGAGACAACAGCCCGAGAAAGGTGATATCACAGAAATACTTCTCGGGTGAGATCCATTCCGAGATCCCCGTGACCTCTTCTTCACACGAGAGGTATTGCACTCCCCCACGCGCCCACGTATAGGTTTACCCATCGCGCGGCAGTTAAGCCGAAAGCTCAGAACTCAAATTTTTTGCCAAGTTGAGGGAAACCTACATTTTTTTTTTATGCAATGGATTTGTTTTGGTGGAGTAATTTGGCGTCTCAGCCGAGACACCCGACTCGCCATACTTGATAATCACGTTTTAATTCTAGATTTGAAGCTTTCGTGACTGCAAGGATCCATACTCTTTGGTTCTATTCGGTAAAGTCACGTAGGTAAAAAATAAAACAACAAAAATCACGACGTTTCGGCCACAACACAAGTGGCCTTCATCAGGCCACTTGTGTTGTGGAAGGCCACTTGTGTTGTGGCCGAAACGTCGTGATTTATGTTGTTTCATTTTTTAGCTACGTGACTTTACCGAATAGAATCACGTTTTAATCACAGGTGGCCGACACCAGGATTCGAACCCAGGCTCTCTGTTGCAGTGCCAGCTCAGCACCTCTGACCTCTGAAGCCACGAGGTCATAGGTCAGAGGTCCGAGTCGCTCTCCCGTGACGAAACCAACCACGTCACGTGGTCCCGGTGCTGGCAGTGCACGCCGTCACAAATAACACGACAACCGCGCGTTTAACGTTCGACCGATGTTGAACTCCAGAAAGTTGTACAATGACTGCGGTGAATTCAATGAACTTGACGATTGCATATTTTGGGTGCCGTGGTCGTGGGTTCGACGCTTGTATATTTGGAGTTTGCATGTTCTCCCCGTTTTTTTTTGTGTTCCTCCACATTTAGAATCAACATCACGCATTCTGAGTATTTGGCTGCAATCAATTTCCACGTGGTAAGTCACTTTCGTTGAGCTATCATTTGTGGCCAGGTCGCTTCGGGTAAAATAAAAAAAATTGTTCAGTTTTATAGTTTAGTGTTTTAGATTTTGACTCAGGTCTACCATGAAAAAGAGACCTCTGATGGCAATCTGTTTTATGCAATATACAAGCGATGATAATAATAACGATGATAATGTACGACCTTTCGTCAATGCACTGCTGAATAAACATCTCCCGATGCCGTGTCGGTCAAGGGGTTTGTTTGGCCATACCTCACCACACTGGTCAGTGTGGGTTGGTGAAGCAGGAAACCCAGGACCAGTTTACCAATCTCTTCTCCCAATCGTACTGTTCAACGTCAAAATGTCCCCGTGCTCAAGTGAGTGTGAAGATGTGTTCATTTCCATTCGTAGCTCTGAGCCAGTGGTAGAAATGTCACGTTTCTCTGGTGTGAGTAGGGGGGGGGAGAAGGGAATTCGTCTCCATCGGGAAACTCTCCACGAGTTCCCGGGGAGCGCGCCCGAGAAGAGCGTCCACCGTGGAGACGGAGCGATGAAATCCGCGCTTGCGCAAAGGCTGCATGGAACGCTGCATCGCAGAGCCGTGAGAAATGGCGACAGCTTGGGGAGACCTTCATCCAGCAGCGGATAGATCACGGCCGATCGTAGTACTCACTAGCCACAGAATAATGATGCACGGCGACGTTAACCTGCCGTGGCAGTTCCAGCTGATCCGGCCTGACCCGACCTCCGACCCCCGACCCCGTGACCCACCTGTTCGTCCATTCTGCAGGACGCCGCCACCGCCGCTACTCCCGCCGCCGCTGTGGTGGTTGTGCGGGGAGTGGTGGTGTTGGTGGTTGTGGTGGTTGTGGTGGTGGTGGTGTCCGTTGGAGTGAGACTCGATGCCGGCGCCCAGGGGGCCCTTCCAGCGCTTCCACGAGACGGGGCCCGTCGTGGCGCGCGCCTTCAGCATCTCCGATCGCTTGCCCAACATGGTCGGCATTTACACTGCTGAGGCACGGACACACACACACACGCGGCCCGTCACACACACGCACGCACGCACACGCTAACACATGCACACAGAACCTGTCTCCACACAGACCTACATATAAAAACACACACACGCTAACACATGCACACAGATCCTGTCTCCACACAGACCTACATACACAACCACTGTGTACACACACACACACAATCGGTTGCCACACAGACCTGCATACACAGCCACTTTCAAACAAAGAGAAAGATCCCCCGTATAGCCGAACAGACTGTTGGGGGCAAGTGGTGTTAGTGAGCATCTATGAAGGCCGTCACGGTACGCGAAGGGGGTGGGTGGCCAGCTTCACGTCCGGCCGCCTTTGTCTCCCGAGTGGCGATGTTTACACACCGCACCAGGTACTCATTTGAGGCGGAATCCATCAAGGGGAGGTCCAGGACCGGTTCAGATATTCGTCACTGGTGTTGGCCGTGAGAGGGAATCCAACTCGGGTCACCGGGTTCGCATTGCTGCACGCTAACCGCGACACCACCATTCCCCACACACACACTTTTATGTATACACACACACACGCGTATATGTATACACACACAAACTGTTCCACACATACTCATGCACGTGAGCAGTCACACACACGCACAAGCTAACACATACACACAAAATCTCTCTCCACACAGATCCACATACAAAGATCTCCCTTATAGCCTGAACAATCTTTTGGGCCGAGTGCTGATAGCGAGCACCTATCAAGGCCAGTATGCACGCGTGCACGCACACACACGGCACTGGGCCAGATATCACTCGCCAATGTTAGCCGTGGCCATGGGTAATCATTCGGATTATAATGCTGCAGTGTTTTATTTTACTTCCGGCATGGCATGTCAATCAAATAGGACTGTAATTCATAAATAAATTACATGTCCGCCTATCCTGATCAAGGGAAACATTTCCATGCAAAAGCATGGCCGGAGATACTCGGACAAACCGAGTATTTAATCCATGCTGGAAGGGACATGTATGCATTCATTTTCGTGTTAGTGTCAAACCAACGACTTATTCCAAAAATGGAAAATTAAAGACTAGCTACAGTAGTGCGATGATGGCCATGCATTCCAAACTATGAATCATATCGTAAACCCATAGACACAACACGATACACATAGCCTCACAGAGATAGATAGCCTTAGAGAAAGAGACTCAGAGATTAATTGAGACCCATAGAAATACAGAGACACACAATCATGGAGATACAGAGATAGCTCCATAGAGACCCATACAGATACATTAAAGGCGAGCTACAGAAGTGTGATTGTCGCCATGCAACCCAAACTATGGACCATTTCATAAGGTCGCACTCATTACACACAAAGTGCTTGCCACAAAGGAACCACAATACCTTACTGATCTTCTCAATGGGAATAAACCATCACGCCAACTCTGGTCATCCTCGCAGCGGCTCTTGGCAAGCCATGGAACAAAGACGGTGGTGGTCACCGCATCGTGGGCGTTCAGATGCGCTTCTGCGGCCGCCTGGAACGCTCTCCCTTCTGATATTACTAAGCCACTGGGAGCTATGCACTTTTAAATCTAGAGTGAAAATTCGTTTCTTTAGAACTGCTTTTTGTGTTTAGTTTGTCGTCCTTGCCCCCGCGCCTCTGACTGGCACGGTTGGCAACGTACGGTGCGAAAGAAGTTCTTACATACGTGCTGTAAACCACCATAGTCAGCGCTGCTTGAATGGAGGACCAGAAAAAAACGACTTCAACTCTCTCCTGAAGCCCTCTCGTGGCGAGCAGACATTGGCATTTAGTTCCTACACATATTGAACTGTTGTGGAATAAAATTCCACGATCCATAATTTCCAAGGGCAAAAAAAAATACCACGCAATAGGCATGATAATGACACCCTGTATGCACAACGAGGATGATTGTGTCTTGTTGACGTGAGGTTTCCTCATGAGCGAGACCACCCCCTCAACGACCCAGGTAGCTGCCCGACAACGCGAATCGAGCATCGCACACTCCCGACGCTCGCGATCGACCAGCGCGTGCGACGATCAATTATTTACAATTTATGCAAAGCACATGCAAATGGGATGCTAATTAAAAATTCCTAATGGAGCAAAATAGCAGCGTCCGAGCGAGCCAGGGCACATAGGCGAGAGGAAGCGTGACGAGCGAGACACACAGCAAAAGGGTAAAGGGGGCTGTCCTGCAATGACTCGCTCACGCTCTAAGAGAGGCACACCAGAAAGCACTTGGTCTACTCTTCCTCGCCGGCCAGATGTTTCGGAAGAGGACGACAAAGATAAATCCATTTCATTTCTGTGCAGGGCGTGTGCCTTCCGACTGTTGAAGCTAACCCTATTGACGAGCTCCTGTTAAGGCTGGAACAGCACACACGCACATGCACACACACACACACGCACACACACAGACACACACAAACACAGACACACGCACACACAAACACACGCGTGTCCGTACAGGGCCAGCACAAGTACGATAGCCGATTTGTCATGCTGGCACTGTGACACAAAAAAATCACATTCATTTTAGGTTGACTTGACCTAGGCGTGGGCCAAACCAGGTGGAGTTGCCACCTGTAATCGAACTGAACTATAACGCAGCGCGCAAACCACAACGCTCGTGCTCCACATAGACAAAGGAAAAACAAAGATTCCCCATGTAGCCTTAACAGGGTGTTGGGCCAAGTGCTGTTAGCGAGCGTCTATGAAGGCCGGCACGGCACACGACTGTGTGGGTGGCCACCACAACCGCCAAGCCGCCTTTGTCTCGCCAGCGCCGATGTTTACACACCGCACCGGGTACTTAAGGCCGAGTCGACCTAGGAGATGCCCAGGGACCGCTTTATGAACATTCGCCACGGTTATATTTGCTCGCGAACCGGAATCGAACTCGGCCCTTCCAGCAGTGCGCTCACCGCTGCGCCACCGCTCCCCACACAAGAGACATCCCCCCCACCACCCCGGCTCAAGCCCTGAAAACCGAGCAGCGCCTCTTGGACGGGGAAGTGCTTCTCTTGCAGGCAACACAGACGACGAGCCCCCGCGGCGTGCGGATGGTAGCGCCTCTAGTGGCTGCAAGGCGGGGGGGTGGTGATGTGAACCAGCGAACAATTAATGGGGGGGGACATCGATTCCCTCGTGCGCCCAAAGAATTGACGAAATTGACGCAGCATCACCGTCAACACACCCCGAGCCGGCAACCGTGGCACCACCCGCACCCCCTTCGTGCAACGGAACATGACCGCAGTGCAACTCGCGTGTATTAAACATTTTAGGTTGAGTAGACCTAAAGGGGGAGGGGGGGGGGAAATCGGTTTTGCAATGGTCAGGAAGCAAATCCACGAAGCAGCTGGGACGCCACACACAAAAGACAAAGATACCACCCCCCCCTCCTACACACACACACAAAGACAGCACTCGGTTAGCTACACAGACTGTCAGAGCAAGTGTTGTTAGTGAGATCTCTCCTATACAGACACACAGATACAAATACTCCGCGTACAGCCTTTGCCGACTGTTGGGGCAAGTGCTGCTCGCGAGAAGTCGGCACGGCACACGAGATGGTGGGTGGCCAGCAACCACGCTCGACCGCCTTTGCCTTCCCAAAGGCTATTTTTACACTGCATCAGGTACTAGTTCAAGGCCGGGTTGACCTAGGGGAGGCCCAGGACACGTTTTGGGCCATGAATCAAACTCAGGTGACCAGGTGCGTAGTGCAGTGTGCTAACCACCGTACCACTGCTCGCCACAAACACATCACACGTGCACACATACAAACATCCATACAAACAAAGAGACAGACACGACTGTACACACATATTCATACCCACATACATAGACACGCACAAAAGGATCTCCCAATTAGCCTCAGAGATCACTAACAACAAAACACGCTTTTTTTTTCCGCGAACACCTATTAACGCTGCCTCCGCGCACAAATAAGTGCTGTAGCCATCACAAACGCCTGACCGCCTTTGTCTCTCGAACAGTGGTGCCGATGCACTATACCAACACAACTCATTTGCGGCCGAGCTGAGCTAAAGGACACGCAGGGTACACACATCTCACACACTCAGCTACAACCACAAAGATGAAAAAGAACACACATCACCGGTTGAGCCTTAACAGACGTTTGAAGCAAGTGCTGTTAGCGAGCAGCACCGGTGAGGGCCGGGACGGCTGTGAGTGGGAATCGAACGCGGTTCGCCGGGTTCGTAGCGAACCAACGTGCCGCCGATGCTCCCACCGTCAGCACACACACACAGGCCTACCTAGCCTCACAACAACGACAACCGCAGCAACTGCCGCCATTCGCCACAAAGTGGCAGCGACATTACCACGGCGCCTGCACTTTGAGGCCACGTGAAGTGTCGAAGGCCCGCTGACAGGTCACGAGACAGACCCAGGTGCCATGGGTTGACTGAGATGACTGGCAGATGCACCAGCTGTACCCCCCCCCCACTGTGCCAACTTGCTGCATTTTAGTTGCTCGGCGTTCGATGTAGTTGTGGCGAGCGTCGCTCCTCCGCCCTCCGTTGTTGTTGGAGGGCGACTGCCTCCAACTGCCCAGTAGCGGCGTCCTTCACGAGCCTCCTCCACAGGGGCCGATTTTGACACCGCTGGTACCAGTTATTGGCAAGTCCACTCAGCTCTACATTATTCTGTACCGCATCAGTCCATCTCTTCTCCAACCTATGCTGCACCCATTTATCCCCCTCTATCCGATCAAACAGAAGCTGCTTGGGCATGCTTTTGTTGGGCATGCAGGCTACATGACCCAGCCAACGCAGCCTGAAGGGAATGTGCCCAGCTCTTTCAAGGATTTGTGAGCTCCTCACACAATCCAACCTGGTTAATCAGGATCTATCGTAAGGCAGGCTAGCATGAATGTTTCAAACTGATGCAGATGTTCCATTAGAGGGGTCCACGTTTCGCAAGCATAGAGAACAGAGGGCATGACTGTGGCCGAGATGACCCGAAGCTTCGCGCGCAGCAACAGACCAGGTAGCTTCCACACAGCGTTATGCAGCCGATGAAAATATATTGCTTGCCCGCCTGATTAGGAGTGGGACCTCTGCTGTCAAACCAGAGCTGGCCATAAGCACACTGCCCAGGTATGGAAACCTTTCCAATGTTCCAAGTAGAACGGGGAATGACTGACTCCTGGATACGGATATTTACCTGGGTCTGCCTACCATTATAAAGGTCCTTCATGGTTGCGAGCACAAGGTCTGGGGCCCAGAAAGCACAAAGAATAACCCAGAGCCCTGAATCATTGATGGTCTCGTAGGCCTTGACCAGTTCAATAAAGTAGAGATGCAAGTCTTGCTGGAATTCCCTATACCTCTGCTGTAGCAGACAGCCAAAGAGTACAGGACCACCCTGATCTCAAACCGCATTGGGCCTCCGCCTCTCCTCGGTGTGTCTGGCTAGGCGATGTTGAATAATCCTTGCCAGGACATTTTCCGGCCCACTGAGGAGGAAGATGCCCCAGTAGTTGTTGTAATCAGTGCAGCCCCCCCCCCCCCTTCTTAAAGAGGGGGACCCCCAACAAGGCATCCTTTCAATCCTGCGGAAAGCATCTTATGGCCGAGGCAGCTGTAATGATGTAACTTCGTGTAGTCTGCACAAACGCCAGCCTCCCCCAGCAGTTCGATTGGTGCTTTACCTGGTCTCGGAATGTGAATTGCTCTTTGACCTCCTGAACAGATGGTATACCAGCCAAGGACTCTCAGGGGGTGGCTACTTCGTCCAATATTTGAGGTACCGCAGCTCCAGCAGGGTCAACCCCCCATCATGCCCCATGATATCTGAGCTCAGGGATTTTACCTCCCTCAAGACCTCACAGAAATGTTCTGCAAATCTGCAAACATGTTGTTGGGGCTCAAGAAATTGGATCACCTTTCTTTCCCTGAAGGATGGTAATCAGAGTGGTGCTGAAAGTTGCTTTTGTATCGCGATAAAGAGTGATTTGTGGTCAAGAGCTGCTGAGGCAGTTTCCATCTCTTCAGCAGTCCGCGATCACCACTCCGTAATCACCACTTATCCTCGCAGCAACCTCCTCATTCTGGGACTTGGGATGTCGGAGACGGTGGGAGTGGACCTGCCGCTTTCTCTGAGCTTGCTGGAACACCTCCTTTCTTCAAGCCAGGATTTCCCAGGGAGGTCTGGACTGCGTACCCAATGCGGCCAACGCAGCTGCATGACCTGCAGTCATAAAGTTCGGCCATTTTCCCTTCGGCATCAGGAGGCGGGGGGAACGACGCCAACCCCAGCTGCAAGCGTCGATTCATTCTCATTTGAAGGTTTCATCAGCTAGCTGAGAACAAGCCAATGAGGATTTGAATAGGGTCGGAGGTGGATGCCCACCACTGGAGAATGGCAGGAGCACCTTACAGATGACAAGCTGACCGATAGCTAGTCAGTGGGCAGATAGGCTCCACAGTAGGTCCTGGTGTCAAGGACGTGGGTCCCAATTCTCTGTTCCATCACTAAAGAGTCCAGATGTTCTTGCTGGGACATGGCATGCATGCATGATGTTATGGATGCACCGATGCTGCAACAGCATGTTGGTGATTACACGCCCATGGGCTGCACAGGAGTCTAGCAGCCTCCTACTGTTTTACTGAGCTGATCTCGCCCCACGCTGTCCAATCACTCTGGCCCAGATAACTGCATCACATTCAGAAACACAGAGCAACACAACAACAGCCGCCATTGGCCACCAAGTGGCGGTGACGTCACCACTGCTCTTGTGCCAGGCCAGGTGCACTCCGAGGCCACGTGAAGTGTGGAAGGTTTTGGCAGCAGGTGACGACGAAACAAAGAACCCCCTCATAGCCTTAACAGACCTTTGGGGCAAGTGCTGATACTGAGCACCTATGAACGCCGACACTGTACACGAGGGGGTGGGTCGCCAGCACCATGCCCGGCCGCCTTTGTTATACACCACATCAGGTACTAGTTGAGGCGGAGTCAACCCAGGGGAGACCCAGGATCAGTTCAGATAATCGTCACTGGTGTTGGTCGTGAGCAGGAATCGAACTCGGGTCACCGGGTTCTTGCGGAGCGCGCTAACCACTTTGCCATCGCTCCCCACACAGACCCCAATGAAGCCCTCATATATTGCTCATGGGAAATAAATAACGCTATTGGGAATGCATCCCCATGTATGCAATGGTGTAATGACCCTTTTAGCGCTGATTCGATTCGTGCTCACTTCTTCAGGAACGCATCTTGAAAGCTAAGCGAGGACGTAACAGACTCACAGATACAGGATTACACCAACAGACACAAATACACAGACACCCGCTTCATAATAATTTACTTATTTAGCTAGAAAAACCACACTGAAATGTAGGGCTCTTTATCACGAGGGCTTTTTGGCGTCCTCTGGTCTTACACCGTTTGAGACGAGGCTCAAAAGAAAGCTGTCTCTGGTGCGGACCAATCAGTTTGTGGTTAATGCAGACATGATTCCTTGTAAAAGGTTTCAGTTTGGTGTTTTAACATCTTAACACAGCTGTTTTGTTGCCAGAAAAAAAGGGGAAAACTTATTCTCATAAAAAAAAACAAATTCAGCCAATTAACGAGTGTTTTTTTAATACAAATGGGAGGAAACCGGAGCACCCAGATGAAAACCCATGCATGTGGGGAGGGGCCAACACTCCATCCCCATACAGATTGAAACAGATGGCGATTAGTCCACCTGCTGTACCGCCTTCTCCTGGTGAGCCAGGGTGTGGGCACCTCCTCGACGGCCATGGGCAAGGGAGCTTCACAGGATTAGTGCGAGTCACCGGCCCTCGCCTCCACAGTGGTGGATTACAGACCACGTGCGTAGCCACCACCGCCCGGCTAACTTGCACACGGATTCACAAGCACACACGTGCATCACAACCGTACATTAAGACAGCTGCACACACACACTCAGCCACACACACACACACGCGAGCAAACAAACTCCTAGCACACAGACGGCCATACATACGAGACACAAAGGTCCACCACCATTTAGCCCGACAGACTATTGTGGAAAGTGCTGTTAGCAAGCACTTATTAAGGCTGCCACGAGACATGATTGCGAGGTACTTTCCTTAAGAGGCAACCCTTGGGGTGGCCTATTAAGGATGGTGTGGCCGGCAGCGTACCCAGCCACCTATGTCTCCCCAACACACTGCACAAAGTACCCCACTGGATATCTGTGAAAAAAGAGCTTCATAGCTCATCGGATTCCTCCAGTGTGAATAGATATTCTCTTCCGATTCTGATCCAAGTCTGAGTCAACCAATGGGAAGCCCAGGAAATGCTCAACGATAAATGACCACCGATGTTATCCATGACCGGTGAAAGAAAACTCAGGTTAGCGGACTGCATTGGGATTACAATGCAGTCCGCTAACCACTACGTCACTCCCCACACTCGTACACACAGGTTCACAGGAATACGCAAAGACAAAGATCCCCCGTGTAGCCTCAACAGACGTTTGGGCAAAGTGCTGTTAGCGAGCACCGATAAAGATTGGGCAACGTCACACGAGGAACACACGGACACACATACTCAGCCACGCATACACACAAGACACTCACCGACAGTCCGATAGAGACACAGATTCATTCACAGGCCTATTGACACACACAGACACAAAATTCATGACCCACTGTGAAATACATACGCATATACACAATGGCTCATTGGCACACACGTACACATTCAACACGGGCGACATGCACAAAGACCGCAATATACGTACACGAACACACACGTATACACATATGGATAACACATAGCCAGAACCACACAAAAATAGACACACACACACACGCACAGACATACAAAGATATACATACATACACCCACATATACATACAAAAAATCTCACGCATAGTAACCTACCTACGATACCCTAGATACAGGTACACACAGCCACATTTAGAGACTCACAAAACAAAGATCCCCCCTATAGCCTTGACAGACTGTCGGGGCAAGTGCTGTTCGCGAGCACCAGCGAAGGCCGGCACGGCACACGAGGAAGTGGGTGGCCCAGCCGCCTTTGTATTCCCCAGCGCCGATGTCTACCACCGGTACTCATTTATGGCTGAGTTGATCGAGGGGAGGCCCACGGCAAGCTCAGATCGTCGTCGCCGATGCGCCAACCAACGCGCCACCGCTCCCACTGTCACAACACGCACAGCCACCCAGCCTCACAAAGACAAAGATGCCCCGTGTAGCCTACAACAGACTGCCGGGGCAAGTGCTGTTAGCGAGCACCGAGGAAGGCCGGCAACGGCACACGAGGGGGCGGGGGTAGCCAGCTCCCCACGCACGGCCGCCTTTGTCTCTCTGGTGGCGATGTCATTTACTCACCGCACCAGACATTAATTTGAGGCTGAGTCGACCTAGGGGAGGCCCAGGACTGGCTCAGAGAATCGTCACTGGCAGTTGGCCGTGAGCGGGAATCGAACTCGGGCGGCCCGGTTGCACTAACCACTGCGCCACCGCTCCCCATACGGACACGTACACACACGAGGAGTCTACACACGCAGCGAAATAAAAATTCACAGGCACTCACACAAAGACACATACAGCCACATACACACAAAGACACAGGCACGTACAGCCCCGGAGGCAAAGACAAAAATCCCCCATATAGCCTCAACAGACTGCTGGGGCAAGTGCTGTTAGCGAGCACCTGTGAAGGCCGGATGGGCACAAGAAGGGGTGGGCAGCCAGCACCACGCCCGGCCGCCTTTGTATCCCCAGTGGCGATATTTACACACCGCACCAGGTACTCATTTGAGGCCGAGTCGACCAAGGGGAGGGCCCAGAGCCGGTTGAGATAGTTGTCACTGGTGACGACCGTGAGCCGGAATCGAACCCAGGTGGCCGCGTGCTAACCGCTACACACACACAGACTTACACACACAGACTCACACACACACACAGACATACAGACTCACACACACAGACATACAGACTCACACACAGACAGGCATCCACAAAGCTACAGACTCACACACAGACATACAGACTCACATACACACAGACATACAGACTCACACACACACACAGATAAACAGACTCACACACACACAGACATACAGACTCACACACAGACAGACATACAGACTAACACACACACAGACATACAGACTCACACACACACAGACATACAGACTCACACACACACACACAGAAATACAGACTCACACACAGACAGGCATCCACAAAGCTACAGACTCACACACACGCACAGACATACAGACTCACACACACACACAGAGACAAACAGACTCACACACACACATACAGACTCACACACACAGACATACAGACTCATACACGCACAGGCATACAGACTCACACACACACACACAGCTACAGACTCACACACACACAGACATACAGATTCACACACACACACACAGACATACAGACTCACACACACACAGACATACAGATTCACACACACACAGACATACAGACTCACACACACAGACATACAGACTCAGACTCACACACACACAGAGACATACAGACTCACACACACAGGCATACAGACTCACACACACACAGAGACATACAGACTCACATACACACACAGACACATAGACTCACACACGCACAGACATACAGACTCAGACTCACACACACACAGAGACATACAGACCCACACACACACACAAACATACAGATTCACACACACACACAAACATACAGATTCACACACACACACAGCTACAGACTCATACACACAGACATACAGATTCACACACACACACAGATATACAGACTCACACACACACAGAGACATACAGACTCAGACTCACACACACACAGAGACATACAGACTCACACACACAGACATACAGACTCACACACACAGACATACAGACTCACACACACAGATACATACAGACTCACACACACAGACATACAGACTCACACACACACACAGAGACATACAGACACACACACAGACATAAGACTCACACACACAGAGACATACAGACTCACACACACACAGAGACATACAGACTCAGACTCACACACACACAGAGACATACAGACTCAGACTCACACACACACAGAGACATACAGACTCACACACACAGGCATACAGACTCACACACACACAGAGACATACAGACTCACATACACACACAGACACACAGACTCACACACGCACAGACATACAGACTCAGACTCACACACACACAGAGACATACAGACCCACACACACACACAAACATACAGATTCACACACACACACAAACATACAGATTCACACACACACACAGCTACAGACTCATACACACAGACATACAGATTCACACACACACACAGATATACAGACTCACACACACACAGAGACATACAGACTCAGACTCACACACACACAGAGACATACAGACTCACACACACAGACATACAGACTCACATACACAGATACATACAGACTCACACACACAGACATACAGACTCACACACACACACAGAGACATACAGACACACACACAGACATAAGACTCACACACACAGACATACAGATTCACACACACACAGAGACATACAGACTCACACACACACAGAGACATACAGACTCACACACACAGACATACAGACTCACACACACACACAGACATACAGACTCACACACACAGACATACAGACTCACACACACACAGAGACAGACTCACACACACAGACATACAGAATCTCACACACACACAGACATACAGACTCACACACACAGACATACAGACTCACACACACAGACATACAGACTCACACACACAGACTCACACACACACAGACATACAGACTCACACACACACACAGACATACAGACTCACACACACAGACATACAGACTCACACACACACAGACTCACACACACACAGACATACAGACTCACACACACAGACTCACACACACACACAGACTCACACACACACAGAGACAAACAGACTCACACACACACATACAGACTCACACACACAGACATACAGACTCATACACGCACAGACATACAGACTCACACACACACACAGCTACAGACTCACACACACACAGACATACAGATGCTCACACACACACACAGACATACAGACTCAGACTCACACACACAGAGACATACAGACTCACACACACAGACATACAGACTCACACACACAGAGACATACAGATTCACACACACACACAGACATACAGACTCACACACACACAGAGACATACAGACTCACACACACACACAGACATACAGACTCACACACACAGACATAAAGACTCACACACGCACAGACATACAGACTCAGACTCACACACACACAGAGACATACAGACTCACAGACATACAGACTCACACACACACAAGAGACATACAGACTCACACACACAGACATACAGACTCACACACACACAGACATACAGACTCACACACACAGACAGACTCACACACACACAGACATACAGACTCAGACTCACACACACAGATATATACAGACTCACACACACAGACATACAGACCCACACACACACAGACATACAGACTCACACACACAAACATACAGACTCACACACACAGCTACAGACTCACACACACACAGACATACAGATTCACACACACACAGATATACAGACTCACACACAGACATACAGACTCAGACTCACACACACACACACAGACATACAGACTCACACACACACAAACATACAGACTCACACACACAGCTACAGACTCACACACACACAGACATACAGATTCACACACACACAGAAATACAGACTCACACACACAGACATACAGACTCAGACTCACACACACAGAGACATACAGACTCACACACACAGACATACAGACTCACACACACACAGACATACAGACTCACACACACAGACATACAGACACACACACACAGACATACAGACTCACACACACAGACATACAGACTCACACACACAGACTCACACACACAGAGACATACAGACTCACACACACACACAGAGTCATACAGACTCACACACACACACAGAGACATACAGACACACACACACAGACATACAGACTCACACACACACAGAGACATACAGACTCACACACACACACAGAGACATACAGACTCACACACACACACAGAGACATACAGACTCACACACACACAGAGACATACAGACACACACACAGACATACAGACTCACACACACACAGACTCACACACACACAGACTCACACACACAGACATACAGACTCACACACACACACACAGAGACATACAGACTCACACACACACAGGCATACAGACTCACACACACACAGGCATACAGACTGACACACACACACAGACATACAGACTCACACACACACAGACATACAGACTCACACACACATACAGAGACAGACTCACACACACACAGACATATAGACTCACACTCACACAGACATACAGACTCACACACACACAGAGACATACAGACTCACAGACATACAGACTCACACACACAGACATACAGACTCACACACACACAGACATACAGACTCACACACACAGACATAGACTCACACACACACAGACATACAGACTCAGACTCACACACACACAGATATATACAGACTCACACACACAGACATACAGACCCACACACACACAGACATACAGACTCACACACACACAGACATACAGACTCACACACACACAGACATAAGACTCACACACACAGACATACAGACTCACACACAGAGACATACAGACTCACACACACACAAACATACAGACTCACACACACAGCTACAGACTCACACACACACAGACATACAGATTCACACACACACACACAGATATACAGACTCACACACACACAGACATACAGACTCAGACTCACACACACACACAGACATACAGACTCACACACACACAAACATACAGACTCACACACACAGCTACAGACTCACACACACACAGACATACAGATTCACACACACACAGATATACAGACTCACACACACAGACATACAGACTCAGACGCACACACACAGAGACATACAGACTCACACACACAGACATACAGACTCACACACACACAGACATACAGACTCACACACACAGACATACAGACTCACACACACACAGACATACAGACACACACACACAGACATACAGACTCACACACACAGACATACAGACTCACACACACAGACATACAGACTCACACACACACAGAGACATACAGACACACACACACACAGACATACAGACTCACACACACATACATACAGACTCACACACACACAGACTCACACACACAGACATACAGACTCACACACACACAGAGACATACAGACTCACACACACAGACATACAGACTTACACACACACAGACATACAGACTTACACACACACAGGCATACAGACTGACACACACACAGAGACATACAGACTCACACACACACAGACATACAGACTCACACACACATACAGAGACAGACTCACACACACACAGACATATAGACTCTCACACACACAGACATACAGACTCTCACACACACAGACATACAGACTCACACACACACAGAGACATACAGACTCACACACACACAGAGACATACAGACTCACACACACACAGAGACATACATACTCACACACACACAGAGACATACAGACTCACATACACACAGACAGACATACAGACACACACACACATACAGACTCACACACACAGACACACAGACTCACACAGACAGGCATCCACACATCTACAGACTTACACACAGACACACAGACTCACACACACAGGCATCCACACAGCAACAGACTCATACACAAAGACACAGATCCCCCGTATAGCCTTCATATACTGTTGGGGCAAGTGCTGTTAGCGAGCACCTATGAAGCCCGACATGGCACACGGCGGGGTGGCCAGCACCACGCACGGCCGCCTTTGTCTTCCCCTTTGGCAACATTTCAGACACCGCGCCAGGTAATCGTTTGAGGCTGAGTCGACCTAGGAGACGCCCAGGACTTCGTTCAGATAATCGTCACTGGCGATGTCGACCGTGAGCGGGAATCGAACTCGGGTGGCCGGCGTTCATGGCACAGCGCGCTAACCGCGACACACATACACACATCACAGACACACACACACATACACACATCACACACACACATCACAGACACACACACACATACACACATCACACACACATCACATACACACATTACATACACACATCACAGACACACACATCACACACACACATCACACACACACATCACACACACACATCACATACACACATCACATACACACATCACATACACACACACATCACATACACATATTACACATACACACCCACACATACACACCCACACATACACACACACACATACACACATCACACACACACATCACACACACACATTACATACACACATTACATACACACACACATACACACACCACATACACACATCACAGACACACACACACATACACACACATCACATACACACATTACATACACACATCACAGACACACACACACATACACACATCACAGACACACACACACATACACACACATACACACATCACACACACATCACATACACACATTACATACACACATCACAGACACACACATCACACACACACATCACAGACACACACACACATCACACACACACACATCACATACACACATCACATACACACATCACATACACACACACATCACATACACATATTACACATACACACCCACACATACACACCCACACATACACACACACACATACACACATCACACACATCACACACACACATCACATACACACATTACATACACACATTACATACACACACACATACACACACCACATACGCACACATACACACATCACACCCACACATCACACACATCACATACACACGTACACACATCACATACACACACACATCACATACACACATCACATACACACATCACATATACACACATCACATATACACACACATACACACATCACATACACACATCACATACACACACATCACATATACACATCACATACACACATCACATACACACACATACACACATCACATACACACATCACACACATCACATACACACACATACACACACATACACCCATACACATCACATACACACACATACATACACACATCACACATACACACACATATCACATACACACATACACCCATACACATCACATACACACACATACATACACACATCACATACACACATCACACACACACATCACATACACACACATACACACACACCACATACACACACACATACACACACATCACATACACACACATCACATTCACACACATCACATTCACACACCACACGTACACACACATCACATACACACACATCACATACACACACCACATACACACATCACATACACACACACATCACACACACGGAGACTCGCATACATCCCATCAGACAGCCACACACAGAAACCACAATCACATTTAAAGCAAAGGCAAAGGTCCCCCGTGTAGCCCTCGCTGGCTGTTGGGGCAAGTGCCGTATACAGACTCACACACAGACACACACAGACACTCAAATACACAGGAAGGCAGACACAGCCACACACAGACTGACGTACACATACAGCCACACATACAGTACAGAGACACAGACTCAAACATACACAATGACTCACAGACACACACACATATGCAAAGCCACATACGCACACAGACATACAAAAGACAAAGATCCCCCGTATAGCCTTAACAGACTGTAGGGGCAAGTGCTGTCAGCGAGCACCTATGAAGGCCGGAACGGCACACGAGGAGATGGGTGGCCAACACCACGCCCGGCCGTCTTTGTCTCCCTCGCGGCGATGTTTCACAACACCGCACTCATTTGAGGCCGAGTCGACCTAGGGGAGGCCCAGAACCGGTTCCGACAATCCTCAACCGGTTGTTGGCCGTGAGCGAGAATCGAACCCGGGCAGGCGGGTTCGTAGCGCTAACCACTGCGCCACCGCTCCCCTACACGGAACACCAGACACTCACAAAGACACACACACACGCGGAGACACTACATACACACAGACACACACACAAAGACAAAGATCCCCCGTATAGTCCTATACAGACTGTTGGGTCAAGTGCTGTTGGCACACACACACACGAACACACGAACACAGGCAGTGAGGCACAGCGACTCACAGGCACATGCACGGAGAGGGTGAAGGTGGTTGTAGCTTGTGATGATGGTGATGGTGTTTGCCCGGGAGGGAAGGCTGAGAGTAGGAGGAGGTTGATGGTGGTGGTGATGGTGGAAGGGGGTAGGGGAGGGGTTAATAGGACGTGGGGTGGCGCTGGGCGGAGTTAAACTCGAGCACACGCGCGTGTGTGTGTGTGGTGTGATAGTGTGTGTGTGTGCACATCAGCCTTCCCCATCCCCCACACACACACACCAACACAAACCCGCTCACACTACGTGCAACCACTGTGTACACACACACACACCAACAGTCACACACACTACAGGCAACCACTGTGTACACACACACCAACAGTCACACACACTACAGGCAACCACTGTGTACACACACACCAACAGTCACACACACTACAGGCAACCACTGTGTACACACACACCAACAGTCACACACACTACAGGCAACCACTGTGTACACACACACACCAACAGTCACACACACTACAGGCAACCACTGTGTACACACCAACAGTCACACACACTACAGGCAACCACTGTGTGCACACACTAACAGTCACACACACTACAGGCAACCACTGTGTGCACACACCAACAGTCACACACACTACAGGCAACCACTGTGTACACACACACCAACAGCCACACACACCCACTCATGCGCACTACAGGCAACCACTGTATATATACACACACAACACCAACAGTCACACACTACAGGCAACCACTGTGTACACACCAACAGTCACACACCCCCACTCACACACACTACAGGCAACCACTGTGTACACACACACCAACAGTCACACGCACTACAGGCAACAACTGTGTACACCCACCAACAGTCACACACACAACAACAGTCACACACACTACAGGAAACCACTGTGTACACACACACACACCAACAGTCACGCACACTACAGGCAACCACTGTGTACACACACCAACAGTCACACACACTACAGGCAACCACTGTGTACACACACACCAAAAGTAACACACACTACAGGCAACCACTGTGTACAGACACCAACAGTCACACACACCCACTCACACACACACCGGTCAACCACTGTGTACACACACACCAACAGTCGCACACACTACAGGCAACCACTGTGTACACACACAGTCACACACACACACTACAGGCAACCACTGTGTACACACATCAACAGTCACACACCCACTCACACACTACAGGCAACCACTGTATACACACACACCCACTCACGCACACTACAGGCAACCGCTGTGTACACACACCAACAGTCACACATCCACTCGCACACACTACAGGCAACCACTGTGTACACACACACACCAACAGTCACACACCCCCACTCACACACACTACAGGCAACCACTGTGTACACATACACCAACAGTCACACACACTACAGGCAACCACTGTGTACACACACATCAAAAGTCACACACACTACAGGCAACCAAAGTGTACACACACCAACAGTCACACACACTACAGGCAACCACTGTGTACACACACCTACAGTCACGCACACTACAGGCAGCCACTGTGTACACACACCAACAGTCACACACACTACAAGCAACCACTGTGTACACACACACCAACAGTCACACACCCCCACTAGGCAACCACTGTGTACACACACACCAACAGTCACACACACTACAGGCAACCACTGTGTACACAAACCACCACACACACTACAGGCAACCACTGTGTACACACACAGTTACAACAACAACCGCCATTCGCCACTAAGTGGCGGTGACGTCACCACGACGCTTGTGCCAGGCTAGGAGCACCTTGAGGCCACGTGAAGTGTCGAACGCCCGCTGGCAGGAGGTCACGGGGCAGACCCAGGTGCCACGGGTCGACTGACTGAGATGACTGGCTGATGCACCACCTGTGCCCCCTACTGTGCCAACCTGCTGTGCATTAGCCACCCGGCGCTCCGCTCGTTGTTGTGAGCGTCGCTCCTCCGCCCTCCATTGTTGTTGGAGGGCGACTGCCTCCAACTGCCCAGTAGCGTTCTTCACGAGCCTCCTCCACAGAGGCCGATCTTGACACCGCTGGTACCAGTCATCGGCAAGTCCACTCAGTTCCACGTCCTCCTGTACAACATCACTCCATCTCTTCTCTAGCCCGTGCCGCGCCTATTTAGCCCCCTCGATCCGGCTGAACAAAAGCTGTTTCGACATGCGGTGGCTGGGCATGCGGGCTACATGACCCAGCCAACGCAGCCTTGCCTGCCGGAGGAGCTCACTGATGGGACCGTGCCCAGATCTTTCAAGGATTTGTGAGCTCCTCACACAATCCAGCCTGGTTAAACCCAGGATGGATCGTAGGCAGGCCAGCCTAAATGTTTCTAACCGGCTAAGATGTTCCATTAGGGGGGTCCACGTTTCACAAGTGTAGAGAAGGGAGGGAATGACCGTGGCCGAGAAGACCTGAAGCTTAGTGCGGAGCGACAGACCAGGTAGCTTCCACAAAGCGTTACGCAACCAATTAAAAGATAGTGCCGCTCGACTGATTCGGAGTGAGACCTCTGCTGTTAAACTGGAGCCGGTCATAAGCACACTGCCCAGGTATGGGAAACTCTCCACTCTCTCCACAACTGCCCCATCACCGATTGGGAGTTGTAGGGGTGGAGTGTCCAATGGTACAAAATACCCAAGCAGGTGCTTAGTTTTGGTGGGGCTGATGGTAAGGCCCCATCTCTTAGTAGCACGCTCCAGTCTCAGCAACAGCGTCTCCAACTCCTCCTCTGAATGAGCAGCTATTACCAAATCATCGGCATACATAACGTGGTTGAGCAATAGGGAGCCATCCCTTGACCGCACCTGGGCATCGATCAGCCTCCCATTATATATGTACCATATGGAGATTCCCCTGGTACAGCTATTGAAGGCTTCATGAACTACGTGGTCAAAATAGATGTTAAATAATGTGGGAGTCAGAGGACATCCCTGTCGCACCCCAAGGTGTACAGAGAATGGCTCTGACTCCCGGCCACGTAGTTTAACCCGGGCCCGCTCACCATCATGAAGGTCCTTAATGATCGTGAGCAGAGGGTCAGGTACTCCAAAAGCACGAAGAACAACCCAGAGCCCAGGCCTACTGATGGTATCACAGGCTTTGACCAGATCAATAAAGCAGAGCTGTAGGTCTTGCTGGAATTCCCTCCACCTCTGCTGTAGCAGACGGACAGAAAATATGGCATCTGTGCAGGACCGCCCTTTCCTGAAACCGCATTGGGGCTCCGCAAGCCTCTCCTCAGCGTGTCTGGCAAGGTGATGTTGAATAATCCTTGGCAGGACCTTTCCCGGCACACTGAGGAGTGAGATGCCCTTGTAGTTGTTACAGTCTGTGCGGTTCCCTTCTTAAAGAGGGGGACCACCAGGGCATCGTTCCAATCCTGCGGAACCCGTCCAGTGGTCCAGACTGTTGTTATGATGTCATATAGGGCAGTCTGTGCACAAACACCACCCTCCCTCAGCATTTCACTTGGGAGATCATCTTTGCTCGCTGCGTTTTCTGGTCTCAGACTCCGGATCACCTTCAGTACTTCCTCAACAGATGGCACCTCAGCCAGCCACTCACAGGGGGTGACTTCTTCCAATATTTGAGGAACCGCAGCCTCAGCAGGGTCATCCTCACTTTGTGCCACGATGTTTTCCTGGCTGAGGGATTTTCCCTCCCCCGGGACCTCACAGAAATGCTCAAAAAATCTGCAAACCTGTTCCTGGGGGTCGGAGATTGGATCACCGTTTTTTCCCCTAATGATGGTAATAGGTGTGGCACTGCAGGTTACTTTTTGATGTAGTTAAATAGAGATTTGTGATCGCGGGCCACTGAGGCAGACTCCATCTCCTCAGCAACCCACGACCACCACCCATCCTTGCAGCGCCTCACGGCTCTCCGAACCTCCGAGCGAAGGCTGCGGTAAGCCTCCTCATTCTCTGACGTGGGATTCTGTAGTCGATGACAGTGGGCCTGTCGCTTTTTTCTCAACTATCCTGAACACCTCCTCTGTCAGCCAGGGTCTCTGGGGAGGTCTGGACCGCGTACCTAAAGCAGCCAATGCAGCTGCATGAGTGAGAGTCCTAAACCTCGCCCATTTACCCTCGACATCCGGAGGAGTGGGGGACGATGCCAACCCCAGCCGCAGGCGATGATGGAATTCTCGCTTGCAACTTTCATCAGATAACTGAGACCAGGCCACTTTAGGTTGGAATGGGGTCCTGGGTGTACACCCACCACCGGAGTGGAAGAATGGCAGGCGCATCTTACAGATGACAAGTCGATGGTCAGAGGGCAGATCAGCTCCACGGTAGGTCCTGGTGTCAAGGACATGGGCTCGCATCTGCTGGTCCGTCACTATGTAGTCCAGCAGATGTTCTTGCTTGGACCCGGCATGCATCCATGATGTTGTGTGGATGCGTCGATGCCGGAACAGCGTGTTGGTAATTACAAGCCCAAGGGCTGCACAAAAATCTAGCAGCCTCCTACCGTTGTTATTGAGCTGATCTGGCCCATGCCCTCCAATCACTCCAGACCAGGTTCCAGCATCATGACCCACTCGGGCATTGAAGTCACCCAACAAGATGACTCTATCCCGAGGGGCCACTTTAGCCAGCACCTGTGACAGGAGGTCATAGAAGGCATCTGACTCATCGGCTTTGCCTGCATCCCTCCACGGATGTTCGTCTTCGGTGGGGGCATAAGTAACCACGAACACCACTCCTCGCCTCCGATTGATGGGAAAGCGAGCCCAAAGTAGCCTGGGGCTTACAGCTTCCCACACTTCACCGCCACGCTCCCACGCCCCCTTCATTGTTTTGTTCATAAGAGCCACACCCTGTTGTTTGACAGACTGCTGCCCCGAGTAGAGGACTATCCACCCCGCATGATGGCAGGAGTCAGAACTGGTCCACCGGACCTCCTGAATGCCACAGAGATCCAGGCGGTACCGGTCCAGCTCCCGACAGAGGAGTGGCAGCCTCTCCTCCGCAGTGAGCATTCGAACATTCCACGTGGCCACACGTAGTGGCTTTTCGTTGTTTCTGGAGGAGCCCCGAGGGTAGAGATTCAATCTCCTGGCTCCGCCAATTCGGGTTTGGCCAGGAGACGTCATAGACGCCTGTCCCCCCGGGGCCTCCGGCACAAGCTTATTAATTAGATATTTTATACGTGGTTTAGTGGTAATTTTTTGAAGGTGGAGGGGTTACCAGCCCCTCGCACCCATCCAGAGCCCCCGTTTAGCCACTGTGGTGGTCACAGACGCCATGAGGGGAGGAGCCAATCGGAATTGGACCTCCCCCCACAGCACTGTCCACGACAGAGTTGCCCGTCCGGCACTGCGAGGCAACCACTGTGTACACACACCAACAGTCACACATCCACTCACACACACTACAGGCAATCACTGTGTACACACTCACACCAACAGTCACACACACCCACTCACACACACTACAGGCAACCACTGTGTACACACCAACAGTCACACACACCCACTCACTCACACTACAGGCAACCACTGTGTACACACACACACCAACAGTCACACACACCCACTCACACACACTTCAGGCAACCACTGTGTACACACACACACCAACAGTCACACACACCCACTCACACACTACAGGCAACCACTGTGTACACACACACCCACTCACGCACACTACAGGCAACCACTGTGTACACACACACCCACTCACACACACTACAGGTAACCACTGTGTACACACACACCAACAGTCACACACACCCACTCACACACACTACAGGCAACCACTGTGTACACACACACCCACTCATACACACTACAGGCAACCACTGTGCACACACACACACCAACAGTCACACACACACACTCACTCACACTACAGACAACCACTGTGTACACACACACCAACAGTCACACACACTACAGGCAACCACTGTGTACACACACCGACAGTCACACACACTACAGGCAACCACTGTGTACACACACCAACAGTCACACACACCAACTCACTCACACTACAGGCAACCACTGTGTACACACACACCAACAGTCACACACCCACTCACTCACACTACAGGCAACCACTGTGTACACACACACACTCACGCACACTACAGACAACCACTGTGTAAACACACCAACAGCCACACACCCACTCACACACACTACAGGCAACCACTGTGTACACACACACCAACAGTCATACACACTACAGGCAACCACTGTGTGCACACACACAACAGTCACACACACACTCACACTACAGGCAACCACTGTGTACACACTCACACCAACAGTCACACACCCACTCACTCACACTACAGGCAACCACTGTGTACACACACACCAACAGTCACACACTACAGGCAACCACTGTGTACACACACACAACAGTCACACACACACTCACTCACACTACAGGCAACCACTGTGTACACACACACCAACAGTCACACACACTACAGGCAACCACTGTGTACACACTCACACCAACAGTCACACACACCCACTCACACACACTACAGGCAACCACTGTGTACACACACCAACAGTCACACACACACCCACTCACACACACTACAGGCAACCACTGTGTACACACACACCAACAGTCACACACACCCACTCACACACACTTCAGGCAACCACTGTGCACACACACACCAACAGTCACACACACTACAGGCAACCACTGTGTACACACACACCAACAGTCACACACACTACAGGCAACCACTGTGTACACACACCAACAGTCACACACCCACTCACACACACTACAGGCAACCACTGTGTACACACACACCAACAGCCACACACACCCACTCATGCGCACTACAGGCAACCACTGTATATAGACACACACAACACCAACAGTCACACACTACTGGCAACCACTGTGTACACACACCAACAGTCACACACACTATAGGCAACTACTGTGTACACACACCAACAATCACACCCACCCACTACAGCCAACCACTGTGTACACACACACCAAGTCACAAACTCACTCACACGTGACATGCAACCACTGTGTACACACGCCAACATTCAGAAACACACACACACTACATACAACCACTGTATACACAAAGATAAGGACAAAGATCCCCCGTATAACCTTCGCAGACTGTAGGGGAAGTGCTGTTAAGGAGAATCTATGAAGAGTGGTGACCAGCCGATGTTTACACACCACACCAGAAACTCATTTAAATTAAGGCTGAGTCAACCTAGGGGAGGCACGAGACCGGTCCAAATATCCGCCACTGATATTGGGTTGTGAGTGAGACTCGAACTCGGATTGCCGGAGTGCAGTACGCCAAGCACTGCGCCACCGCTCCCCGCTGTGTACACACAAGCACAATATATATACACACACACCAATATATGCAGCCATTGTGTATAGACACACGCACAAAAGGGGTGGTGTGACCGGCACCATGCCTGGCCGCTTGTCTCACGGTACACATTCACGTTGACAAAATGAACCATGCACCCATTTAAGGGCTGAGTCGACCTAGGCGAGACCCAGGAACCGGTTCAAATATTCACCACTGTCATTGGTCGTGAGCAGGAATCGAACTCGGGGTGGTCGGGTTTGTAGTGCAGTGCGAAAACCAGAACTAAGACAACCATCACACAGTCATACATACGAGCACAGTGCACACGAACGACACTCACATGTACACATCTCATACACGTAGAACAGTCTAAAATACACACAGTCTAGACACTGTGATACTGGTAGGAACCTCCTGGTTACACCAGCAGCCCACAGGGGATTATTGTGTCCGTCCGTCGTGCATCCAAAAATGGGAGGAGTGGGGCTGGGTGGAGAGGGGAAGGTGGGGAGGGGAGGGTGGGGAGGGGCGGGGTGGGCAGGGTGGGGCTAGGTGGGGAGTGGGAGGGGTGGGGCTGGGTGGGGAGGGGCTGTGTGAGGAGGGGCTGGTCACCCCGTGGTGCCCTTATAAAACTCAACGTTTAACCTACTCACGCCGGCTTGTGCCCGCCCTCACAGTCGGCCATATTTGCGGAATACACCACGTGGTGCCGCCGTTGACCCTGGCCATTGACCGAGCAACCCAACGTTCCTACCAGCTCCCTCCGCAGGAATGTGTTACGACTAACCACGCATACGCAGACACAACCGCGGTTCACCACGACGTGTGTGGTGACGCCATCGCGGCGCTTGTGCCATGCTAGGTGCACTTTGAGGCCACATTAAATGCCGAAGGCATGCTGGCAGGAGGTCAGGGAACAGACCCAGGTGACATGGGTTGACAGACTGTGATGACTGGCAGATGGATACAATCTGTGCTCCCCACTGTGCCAACTCTGCACTTTAGCCGCCTGGCGCTCCGCTCATTGTTATGAGCGTTGCTCCTCTGTTGTTGTTGGAGGGCGGCTGCCTCCAACTAACCAGCAGCGACCTTCACGAACCTCCTCTACAGAGGCCGATCTTGACACTGCTGGTACCAGTCATCACCAAGTCCAATCAGCTCAACATCAGTCCATGTCGTCTTTAGCCCGTTCCGTGCCTGTTTGGCCCCATCTATCTGGCCGAACAGAAGCAGCCTGGGCATTCGGTGGCTGGACATGCAGGCAACATGACCCAGCCACTTAACCTTGCTTTCAGGAGGAGCTCACTGATGGGGCCGTGTCCAGATCTTTCAAGGGTCTGTGAACTCCTCACACAATCCAGTCACGTTATACCCATGATGGATCGTAGGCAGGCTAGCCTCAATGTTTCAAACCGGCAGCAGATGTTCCTTCAGAGGGCTCCACGTTTCGCAAGAATAGAGGAGAGAAGGCATTACTGTGGCCGAAAAGACTCGGAGCTTTATATGGAGCAACAAGCCAGGTAGCTTCCACACAGCGTTACACAGTTGATGAAAAGATAATGCCAATGAAAAGGAGCGAGACCTCGGCTGCCAAACCGGAGCTGGTCATAAGCACACTGCCCAACTACGGAAACTTCTCCACTCTCTCCACAACTGTCCCATCACTAATAGGGAGTTGAACGAGGGGAGCTTTTGGCAACATAACATACCCAGGCAGGTGCTTTGTTTGTCCGACTGATGGCAAAGCCCCATCTCTTCGCAGCATGCTTCAGGTTCAGCAGGTAGCATCTCCAACTTCTTCTCAGAGTAGGCAGAAATCACCAGATCATCCGCATACACAATATGATTGACCAAAAGGGAGCCATCCCTTGATCGCACCTGGTCAGCCTCCCATCGTTCTATACAAAATTCCACTGGTCCATCCATGGAAAGCTTCTTGATCTACACGGTCAAAGGCGATGTTAAATAGTATAGGGGCCAGAGGACATCCCTGTTGCACTCCAAGGTGGACAGATAATTGCTCCAACACCCGGACACACAACTTTACCAGGGCCTGGCCACCATCATGAAGGTCCTTCATGATGGTGAGAAAATGGTCTTAGGCTCCAAAAGCATGAAGAATAGCCAAGAGCCCTGGCCTATTGATGGTATTAAAGGCCTTGACCAGGTCAATAAAGCAGAGATGCAGGTCCTGTTTAAATTTTTTTCACCTCTGCTGTAGCATATGGAGATAGAAAATGGCGTCCGTGCAGGAAGCTCCAGTCTGAAATCACATTGGGGCTCTGCAAGATTCTCCTCAGCATGTCTGGCAAGGCGATATTGAATAATTCCTACAAAGACCTTTCCCGGCACACTGGGAGATCCCCCAGTTGTTGTTGCAATCAGTGTGGTCCCTCCTTCAAACCCTGAGAAACCCCTCCTGCGGACCAGCCGTAGTGATGTCAGATCAGGCAGTCTGCATACAAACGCCACCCCACTTCAGCAATTTGCTTAAGAGGTAATTTCTGCCCGGCACTTTACATGGTCTTGGGCTCTGGATCACCCTTGGCACTTCCTCAACACATGGCACATCAGCCAACCACTCACAGGGGAGCGGCTACTTGATCCCATATTTGAGGCACTGCTGCCCCAGCAGGATCAACCCCACATTGACCCATGCTGTTATGTGCACTGAGGGGGTTCTTCTCCCCCAAGACCTTATAGAAATGTTCAGCAAACCTGAAAACCAGTTCATGGGGGTTGGAGATTGGATAAACATTTTTCCCTTAAGGATGATGATAGGTGTTGTGGTGCAAGTAAAATTTTTGATGGAATTAAAGAGTAATTTGACCCTCCAACGGGCGGCTGCCGTAAGCCTCTTCATTCTCCGTTGTGGGTTGTTGTAGATGGTGTGAGTGAGCCTGCCATGTTCTTTCAGCTAACCGGGACACCTCCTCTGTCAGCCAGGGTCTCTGTACCCAATGCAGCCATTACAGCTGCATGAGTCAGAGTCCTTAAACCTCACCCATTTTTCCTCCGAATCAGGAGGGAGGACAATGCAAACCCAGGCTGCAAGCCATGATGACATTCTTGCTGGGCAACCTTCATCAGCAAGCCGAGACCAGGCTATTGTGGATTTGAATAGGATCCTGGATGGATGCCTGCAACCACAGTGGAAATATGGCAAGCACCAATTACAGATGGTCAGTGAGCAGATCAGCTCCACCGTAGGTCCTGGTGTCAAGGACATGGGCCTGCATTAGCTGCTCCGGAACTATGTAGTCCAGCAGATGTTCTTGCTTGGACCCGGTGTGCATCCAGGTTGTCGTGTGGATGAGCTCATGCCAAAACAGCATTTCAGTTATTACAAACTCATGGGTTGCACAGAAGCAGAGCAGCCTCCTCCCATTGAGCTGATCTGGCCCATGCCTTCCAATTACTCCAGCCTAGGTGCTTATGTCATGTCCCACTCAGGCATTAAAGTCACCCAACAATATGACTACCAAGGGGCCACTTAGCCAGCCTATGAGCCAGGCGGTATAAGACATCTAACTCATCAGTCTTTCCTGCATCCCTCCACTGATGTTTGTCTTTGGTAGGGGCATAAGTCATCACCACCATTCCTCGCCTCCTGTTGATCGGGAAGCGAGCCCGCAGCAGTAAGGAACTCAGAACTTCCTAAACCTTGTAGAAGAAGAGCCACTCCCTATTGTTAGGTAGTTTCCTGCCCAGGGTGGAGGACTGTGCACCGCTCATGGTGACTGGAGCCAGTATTTAACAGAGGTTCAAGCAGTATTGGTCTAGCTCCCGACAAAGGAATGGCAGCCTCTCCTCCTCCTCCTCCTCCTCCAAAGTGAGTGCTTGAGCATTCCACGTGGCCAGCCGCAGTAGTTGCTTTATATTTTTGGAGGAATCCCGGGGGGGTGGGGGTGGCTCTGTCAATAGGGGTTTGGTCAGAAGACGTCATAACGCCTTTCCCCCTGGGGGAATTGTTGCAACATGGAGGGGTTACCAGGCCCCTTGTGCACACTAATCAAACTACAAAGATCTACGAAATCTCTTTAACAGTATGTTGGGGCAAGTGCTGTTAACGAGCACTTATGAAGGCTGGCATGGCACACGAGGGGGTGGGTGGTCAGCACCATGCATAATCGCCTTTGTCTCGCCAATATTAATGTTGACACACAACACCTGGTCCTAATTTCAAGCTGAGTCGACCTAGGGGCCCAAGACTTGTTCAGGCTCAAGACCAGTTAAAATATTCGTCACTGATATTGGCCATGAGCAGGAATCGAACTCAGGTGGCCAGGTTCGTAGCTCAGTGCGCTAACCACTGTGCCACCACTTCCCACCAAGACGCAGTCCCAACGCACCCACGTATACCAAACCATAAGCTACATACATACATACACTCACTCCAACACAATCACATAGGCAAGTGCATACAACCAAAGGCTGTGTATACATGTATGTTGAACTTCTTTCACACCGTACATAGCCAACCTTGCTAATCGGAGGTTACACACACCCCACAGTCACACACACCCACGGTGTATATATATACACACCTAACCCTAGTCCCAACACACGCCTTCGAAAAAACCAGTACATCCAAACACCCACATAAACACATATACACCCACGGAAGATACAATACATAGGCAATCACACACAATTAGTCCACACACCAACACACACACATTTTCCACACGCATAAACACCGAGTCCACACTCCACATACACACTCATACACATACCCAACAAAGACAAAGATTCCCCGTACTGCCTTTACAGACATTTGGGGCAAGTGCTGTTAGCGAGCAGCTATGAAAGCCAGCACGGCAAACGATGGGGTGGGTGGCCAGGACCACGACCGGCTGACTTGGTCTCCCTAGTGGTGATATTTACATATCGGACCAGGTATTCATGAGGCTGAGTAGATCTAGGGGATGCCCAGGACCAGCTCAGATGATCGTCACTGGTGTTGGCCATGAGCGGGCATCAAACTCGGGTCACCGGGTTGTAGCGCAGCGTGCTAACCACTGCACCACCGCTCAAAATACACCACACAAAAGACAAAAATATCCCCCGTAAAGCCTTAACAGACTGTTGGGGCAAGTGCTGTTAGCGAGGACCTGCGAAGGTCAGCACTGTGGCACACGAGGTTGGTGGCTGGCTAGCTAGCACCATGCTCGGTCGCCTTTGTCTCCCCATTGGCGATTTTTAAACATCGCACCATTTGAAGCCAATTCATCCTGCTCATGGCCAATATCAGGACCGATTTTAGATAAACGTCACTGGTGTTGGCCATGAGCAGGAATCGGACTCGGTTCGCCCAGTTTGTAGTGCAGCGAGCTAACCGTTGCAATACCGCTCTCCTCCACATACAGACACCTACACACACCTACCCAACCAACCACATACACACACACCAAATTACCCTCCACACATACCCTCACACACACACTAACCTACCCTCCACAACAACAACAACAACCGCCATTCGCCACTAAGTGGCGGTGACGTCACCACGACGCTTGTGCCAGGCTATGTGCACCCTGAGGCCACGTGAAGTGTCGAACGCCCGCTGGCAGGAGGTCACGGGGCAGACCCAGGTGCCACGGGTCGACTGACTGAGATGACTGGCTGATGCACCACCTGTGCCCCCTACTGTGCCAACCTGCTGTGCTTTAGCCACCCGGCACTCCGCTCGTTGTTCTGAGCACACACACACCCAGACACATACATAACAAAGACCCCCGTGTAGACTGAACAGACTGTTGGGGCAAGTTCTGTGAGCCAGCACCACCCACATTCACACACACACCAACCAACCCTCCCACATACACGAACTCACACACACAACAACAACCGCCATTTGCCACTAAGTTGCGGTGACGTCACCACAGCGCTTGTGCCAGGCTATGTGCACGTTAAGGCCACGTGAAGTGTTGAACACCCACTGGCAGGTCACGGGACAGACCCAGGTGCCACGGGTTGCCTGACTAATATGACTGGTCGATGCACCACCTGTACCCCCTACTGTGCCAACTTGCTGTGCTTTAGCCACGCGGTTCTCCGCTTGTTGTTGTGAGCATCGCTCCTCCCCCCTCCGTCGTTGTTGGAGGGCGACTGCCTCCAACTGCCCAGTAGCGTCCTTCACGAGCCTCCTCCACAGAGGCCGATCTTGACACCGCTGGTACCAGTCATCGGCAAGTCCACTCAGCTTCACATCCCCCTGTACCACATCACTCCATATCTTCTCTAGCCCGTGCCGCGCCCATTTAGCCCCCTCGATCCGGCCGAACAAAAGCTGTTTAGGCATGCGGTTGCTGGGCATTCGGGCTACATGACCCAGCCAACGCAGCCTTGCCTGCCGGCGGAGCTCACCGATGGGGCTGTGTCCAGATCTTTCAAGGATATGTGAGCTCCGCACACAATCCAGCCTGGTTAAACCCAGGATGAATCGTTGGCAGGACAACCTAAATGTTTCTAACCGGCGAAGATGTTCCATTAGGGGTGCCCACGTTTCGCAAGCGTGGAGATAGGAGGGAATGACCGTGGCTGAGAAGACCTGAAACTTCGTGTGGAGTGACAGACCAGGTAGCTTCCACACAGCGTTACGCAACCGATGAAAAGATAATGCCGCTCGACTGATTCAGAGTGAGACCTCTGATGTCAAACCGGAGCCGGTCATGAGCACACTGCCCAGGTATGGGAACTCTCCACTCTCTCCACAACTGCCCCATCACCAATTGGGAGTTGTGGGGGTGGAGGGTCCGATGGTACAAAATACCCAGGCAGGTGCTTTGTTTTGGTGGGGCTGAGGGTAAGGCCCCACCTCTTAGTGGCAAGCTCCAGGTTCAGCAGCAGCACCTCCAACTCCTCCTTTGAGTGAGCAGCAATTACCAGATCATCGGCACACATAATGTGGTTGACCAATAGGGAGCCATCCTTTGACCGCACCCGGGCATCGATCAGCCTCCCATTGTATCTGTACCAGATGGAAATTCCTCCGGTACAACCACCGAAGGCTTTACGAACTACGTGGTCAAAAAATATGTTAAATAATGTGGTAGCCAGAGGACATCCCTGTCACACTCCAAGGTGAACAGGGAATGGCTCCGACTCTCGGCCACGTAGTTTTACCTGGGTACGCGCACCATCATAAAGGTTCTTAATGATCATGAGCAGAGGGTCAGGGATTCCGAAAGCACGAAGAATAATCCAGAGCCCAGGCCTACTGATGGTATAATAGGCCTTGACCAGGTCAATAAGGCAGAGATGTAGGTTTTGTTGGAATTCCCTACACCTCTGCTGTAGCAGATGGACAGAAAATACGGCATCTGTGCAGGACTGCCTTTTCTGAAACTGCATTGGGGCTCTGCAAGCCTCTCCTCAGCGTGCCTGGCAAGGCGATGTTGAATAATCCTTGCCAGGACCTTTCCCGGCACATTGAGGAGTGAGATGCCCCTGTAGTTGTTACAGTCTGTGCAGTCCCCCTTCTTAAAAAGGGGGACCACCAGGGCATCCTTCCAATCCTGTGGAACCCGTCCAGTGGTCGAGACTGTTGTTATGATGTCATGTAGGGCAGTCTGTGCACAAACGCCACCCTCTCTTAGCATTTCGCTTGGGAGATCATCTCTGCCCGGTGCCTTTCCTGGTCTCAGACTCTGGATCACATTCAGTACTTCCTCAACAGATGGCACCTCAGCCAGCCACTCACAGGGAGTGACTTCTTCTGACAATATTTGAGACACTGCAGCCTCAGCAGGGTCATTCCCACTTTGTCCCATGTTTTCCAGGCTGAGGGATTTCCCCTCCCCCAGGACCTCATAGAAATGCTCAGAAAATCTGCAAACCTGTTCCTGGGGGTCGGAGATTCGATCACCGTTCTTTCCCCTCATGATGGTAATAGGTGTGGCGCTACAGGTTACCTTTTTTATGGAGTTAAATAGCGACTTGTGATCACGGGCCATTGAGGCAGACTCCATCTCCTCAGCAACCCGCGACCACCACCCATCCTTGCAGCGCCTTACAGCTCTCCGAACCTCCGAGCAAAGGCTGCGGTAAGCCTCCTCATTCTCTGGCGTGGTGTGCTGTAGACGATGAGAGTGGGGCTGTCGCTTTTTCTCAGCCAGCCTGAATACCTCCTCTGTCAGCCAGGGTCTCTGAGGAGGTCTGGACCGTGTACCCAAAGCAGCCATTCCAGGTGCATGAGCCACAGTCCTAAACCTCACCCATTTCCCCTCGACATCTGGAGGAGTGGGGGACGATGCCAACCCCAGCCGCAAGCGATGATGAAATTATTGCTTGCAACTTTCATCAGCTAGCTGAGACCAGGCCACTTTGAGTTTGAATGGGGTCCTGGGTATACACCCACCACCGGAGTGGAAGAATGGCAGGCACATCTTACAGATGACAAGTCAATGGTCAGTGGGAAGATAAGCTCAACGGTAGGTCCTGGTGTCAAGGACATCGATCCGCATCCGCTGTTCCATTACTATGTAGCCAAGCAGATGTTCTTCCTTGGACCTGGCATGTATCCATGATGTTGTGTGGATGCGCCGATGCCAGAACAGCGTGTTGGTAATTACAAGCCCATGGGCTTCACAAAAATCTAGCAGCCTCCTACTGTTGTTATTGAGCTGATCTGGCCCATGCCTTCCAATCACTCGAGACCAGGTACCAGCATCATGGCCAAAGCGGGCATTGAAGTCGCCCAACAAGATGACTCTATCCCGAGGGGCCACTTTAACTAGCACGTGTGACAGGAGGTCATAGAAGGCATCTGACTCATAGGCCTTGCCTGCATCCCTCCACGGATGTTCGTCTTCGGTGGGGGCATAAGTAACCACGACCACCACTCCTCACCTCCGGTTGATAGGAAGGCGAGCCCAAAGTAGCCTGGGGCTTACGGCTTCCCACACCTCACCCCCACGCTCCCACGCCCCCTTCACTATTTTGTTCAGAAGAAGAGCCACTCCCTGTTGTTTGGCAGTCTCCTGCCCCGACTAAAGGGCTGTCCACCCCTCATGGTGGCAGGAGCGAGAGCCGGTCCACCGGATCTTCTGAATACCACAGAGATCCAGGCGGTACCTGTCCACCTCCCGACAGAGCAGTGGCAGCCTCTCCTCCGCAGTGAGCATTCGAACATTCCACGTGGTTTTTTGTTGTTTCTGGAGGAGCCCCGAGGGTAAGGATTCGGTTTCCTGGCTCCGCCAAATGGGGTTTGGCCAGGAGACGTCATAGATGCCTGTCCCCCCGGGGTCTCCGGCGCAAGCTTAATTAGATATTTTAGACGTGGTTTTGTGGTAATTAATTGAAGGTAGAGGGGTTACCAGACCCTCGCACCCGTCCAGAGCCCACATTTGACCGCTGTGGTGGTTACAAAAGCCATGAGGGGAATGGCCAATCGGAATTGGCCCTCCCCCCCACGACACTGCTCACCACAGCGTTGCTGTACGGCACGAACGAGGAGGTAGGGGGTTGTTTTTGCCACATACACACCCTTGCACACATACACAACAACTACATTCACACACACCAAATCCACCCTCCACATACACACAGCCTCACACACATACCCAACCCCTCATTAACACACACACCAACCCACCCTCCACATACACACCCTCACACACGTGACCAACCCCCCATTCACACACACCAATCCACCCTCCACATACACACCCTCACACACGTACCCAACCCACCATTCACACACACAAATCCACCCTCCACATACAAAAACCCTCACACAAATACCCATCCCCCATCCACACAAACACAACAACACAATCTACACACACATACCCAACAAGCACATTCACACACACACCAACCCACCCTCTACAAACACACCCTCACACACATACCCAACCCAGGATTCACACACACCAACCCACTCTCCACATACAAAACCCTCACAAATACCCATCCCCCATCCACACACACAACAACACACTCTACACACACATATCCAAAAAGCACATTCACACACACCAACCCACCCTACACAAACACACCCTCACGCACATACCCAACCCCCCATTCACACACACACACCAACCAACCCTCCTCCACATACACACATCCTCACACACATACCCAACAACCACATTCATACACACCAACCCACCCTCCACATACACACACCCTCACATACACACACACATCCTACCCCCCATTCACACACACACACACACCAACCCACCCTCCTCCACATACACACATCCTCACACACATACCCAACAACCACGTTCACACAAACCAACCCACCCTCCACATACACACACCCTCACACACACCCAACCCCCCATTCACACACACACACCAACCCACCCTCCTCCACATACACACATACACATCCTCACACACATACCCAACAACCACATTCATACACACCAACCCACCCTGCATACATCCTCACACACATACCCAACCCCCCATTCGCACACACCAACCCACCCTCCACATACAAAGACAAAGATCCCCCGTGTATCCTTAACACACTGTAGGGGCAAGTGCTGTTAGCGAGCACCTATGAAGGCCGGAACGGTACATGAGGGGGTGAGTGGCCAGCACCACGCCCGAACGCCTTTGTCTCCCCAGTGGCGATGTTTACACATCGCACCAGGTACTCATTTCAGGCTGAGTCGATCTAGGGGAGGCCCGGGACCGGTTAAGATAATCGTCACCGGTGTTGGCCGTGAGCGGGAATAGAACCCGAGTCTTTAGGTTCGTAGCTCAGCGCGCTAACAGCTACACTACCGCTCCCCAACAAAACACACCCTCACACACACCCAACCCCCATTCACACACACACACACACACCAACTCACCCTCCACACACACACCAACCCACCCTCCCCATACACACACTCACACACACCCAACCCCCATTCACACACACACACACCAACTCACCCTCCACATACACACACACTCACACACATAAAACCCCCCATTCACACACACCAACTCACCCTCCACATACACACACCCTCACACACGTGACCAACCCCCCATTCACACACACACACAAACTCACCCTCCCCATACACACACCCTCACACACACCCAACCCCCATTCACACACACACACACCAACTCACCCTCCACATACACACACACTCACACACATAAAACCCCCCATTCACACACACCAACTCACCCTCCACATACACACACCCTCACACACACCCAACCCCCATTCACACACACACACCAACTCACCCTCCACATACACACACCCTCACACACACCCAACCCCCATTCACACACACACACCAACTCACCCTCCACATACACACACCCTCACACACGTGACCAACCCCCACATTCACACACACACACCAACCCACCCTCCCCATACAAACACACACCAACCCCCCATTAACACACACACACCCTCACACACGTGACCAACCCCCACATTTACCCACACACACCAACTCACCCTCCACACCCACACACCCTCACACACGTGACCAACCCCCACATTCACCCACACACATCACCTCACCCTCCACATACACACACCCTCACACACGTGACCAACCCCCCATTCACCCACACACACCAACCCACCCTCCACATATACACACACGTACACCCAACCCCCCATTCACACACACACACACCAACCCACCCTCCACATACACACACCCTCACACACACACCCAACCCCCCATTCACACACACACCAACTCACCCTCCACACACACACACCCTCACACACACACCCAACCCCCCATTCACACACACACACACCAACTCACCCTCCACACACACACACACCCTCACACACGTGACCAATCCCCCATTCACACACCCACACCAATCCACCCTCCACACACACACCCTCACACACATACCCAACCCCCCATTCACACACACCAACTCACCCTCCACATACACACACACACTCACACACATACCCAACCCCCCATTCACACACACACACCAACTCACCCTCCACATACACACACCCTCACACACGTACACCCAACCCCCACATTCATCCACACCCCAACCCACCCTCCACGCAAAGACAAAGCTCCCCCGTGTAGCCTTGACAGACTGTTGGGGCAAGTGCTGTGAGCGAGTGGCACCTATGAAGGCCGGCACGGCAACACGAGGGGGTGGGTGGCCAACACCACGCCCGGCCGCCTTTGTCTCCCTAATATACATACCCAACAGCCATACACAGACACCGACACGAGTGAGACAGAGATAAGTGAGACAGAGACAAGACAGAGACAAGTGAAACAGAGACAAGGGAGACAGAGACAAGGCAGAGACAAGTGAGACAAAGACAAGTGAGACAGAGACAAGTGAGACAGAGACAAGTGAGACAAAGACAAGTGAGACAGAGACAAGTGAGACAAGTGAGACAGAGACAAGTGAGACAGAGACAAGGCAGAGACAGTGAGACAGAGACAAGTGAGACAGACAAGTGAGACAGGTGAGACAGAGACAAGTGAGACAGATGAGTGAGACAGAGACAAGACAGAGACACAGTGAGATAGAGACAAGGCAGAGACAGAGACAAGTGAGACAGAGACAAGCGAGACAGAGACAAACCAGAGACACCGTGAGACAGAGACAAGTGAGACAGAGACAAGTGAGACAGAGACATGTGTGACAGAGACAAGTGAGACAGAGACAAGTGAGACAGAGACAAGCGAGACAGAGACAAGACAGAGACATGTGAGACAGAGACAAGCGAGACAGAGACAAGACAGAGACAGTGAGACAGAGACAAGACAGAGACAAGTGAGACAGAGACAAGTGAGACAGAGACAAGAAAGAGACCAGTGAGACAGAGACAAGTGAGACAGAGACAAGACAAAGACAAGACAAAGACACAGTGAGACAGAGACAAGACAGAGACAAGTGAGACAGAGACAAGACAGAGACAAGTGAGACAAGACAGAGACAAGTGAGACAGAGACAAGTGAGACAGAGACAAGTGAGACAGAGACAAGCGAGACAGAGATTAGTGAGACAGAGACAAGTGAGACAGAGACAAGTGAGAGACAAGTTAGACAGAGACAAGTGAGACAGAGAGACAAGTGAGACAGAGACAAGTGAGACAGAGACAAGTGAGACAGAGACAAGTGAGAGACAAGTTAGACAGAGACAAGTGAGACAGAGACAAGACAGAGAGACAAGTGAGACAGAGACAAGCGAGACAGAGACAAGCGAGACAGAGACAAGACAGAGAGACAAGTGAGACAGAGACAAGCGAGACAGAGACAAGACAGAGACATGTGAGACAGAGACAAGCGAGACAGAGACAAGCGAGACAGACAAGACAGAGACAGTGAGACAGAGACAAGTGAGACAGAGACAAGTGAGACAGAGACAAGACAGAGACAAGTGAGACAGAGACAAGTGAGACAGACAAGACAGAGACAAGTGAGACAGAGACAAGAAAGAGACCAGTGAGACAGAGACAAGTGAGACAGAGACAAGACAAAGACAAGACAGAGACACAGTGAGACAGAGACAAGACAGAGACAAGTGAGACAGAGACAAGACAGAGACAAGTGAGACAAGACAGAGACAAGTGAGACAGAGATAAGTGAGACAGAGACAAGGCAGAGATAGAGACAAGTGAGACAAGACAGAGACAAGTGAGACAGAGACAAGTGAGACTGAGACAGAGACATGTGAGACAGAGACAAGACAGAGATAAATGAGACAGAGACAAGACAGAGAGACAAGTGAGACAGAGACAAGTGAGATAAAGATAAGCAAGACAGAGACAAGAAAGAGACAAGTGAGACAGAGACAAGTGAGAGACAAGTTAGACAGATACAAGTGAGACAGAGAGACAAGTGAGACAGAGACAAGTGAGACAGAGACAAGGGAGACAGAGACAAGCGAGACGGAGAGGAATGAGACAGAGACAAGTGAGACAGAGACAAGTGAGATAAAGATAAGCAAGACATGTGAGACAGAGACAAGCGAGACAGAGACAAGCGAGACAGAGACAAGTGAGATAAAGATAAGCAAGACAGAGACAAGAAAGAGACAAGTGAGACAGAGACAAGGGAGACAGAGACAAGCGAGACAGAGACAAGTGAGACAGAGACAAGTGAGACTGAGACAAGGCAGAGACAGTGAGACAGAGACAAGTGAGACAGAGACAAGTGAGAGACAAGTTAGACAGAGACAAGTGAGACAGAGAGACAAGTGAGACAGAGACAAGTGAGACAGAGACAAGCGAGACAGAGATGAGTGAGACAGAGACAAGTGAGACAGAGACAAGGCAGAGACAAGTGAGACAAAGACATGTGAGACAGAGACAAGTGAGACAGAGACAAGTGAGACAAAGACATGTGAGACAGAGACAAGCGAGACAGAGACAAGTGAGACAGAGACAAGACAGAGACAAGCGAGACAGAGACAAGTGAGACAGAGACAAGACAGAGACAAGTGAGACAGAGACAAGTGAGACAGATGAGTGAGACAGAGACAAGTGAGACAGATGAGTGAGACAGAGGCAAGTGAGACAGAGACAAGCGAGACAGAGACAAGTGAGACAGAGACAAGTGAGACAGAGACAAGTGAGACAGATGAGTGAGACAGAGACAAGGCAGAGACAAGTGAGGCAGAGACGAGTGAGACAGAGACAAGGCAGAGACAGAGACAAGCGAGACAGAGACAAGTGAGACAGAGACAAGACAGAGACAAATGAGACAGAGAAAAGTGAGACAGAGACAAGACAGAGAGACAAGTGAGACAGAGACGAGTGAGACAGAGACAAGCGAGACAGAGACAAGACACAGACATGTGAAACAGAGACAAGCGAGACAGAGACAAGCGAGACAGAGACAAGTGAGATAAAGATAAGCAAGACAGAGACAAGAAAGAGACAAGTGAGACAGAGACAAGTGAGACAGAGACAAGTGAGAGACAAGTTAGACAGAGACAAGTGAGACAGAGAGACAAGTGAGAGACAAGTTAGACAGAGACAAGTGAGACAGAGAGACAAGTGAGACAGAGACAAGTGAGACAGAGACAAGGGAGACAGAGACAAGCGAGACAGAGATAAATGAGACAGAGACAAGTGAGACTGAGACAAGGCAGAGACAGTGAGACAGAGACGAGTGAGACAGAGACAAGTGAGAGACAAGTTAGACAGAGACAAGTGAGACAGAGAGACAAGTGAGACAGAGACAAGTGAGACAGAGACAAGCGAGACAGAGATGAGTGAGACAGAGACAAGTAAGACAGAGACAAGGCAGAGACAAGTGAGACAAAGACAAGTGAGACAGAGACAAGCGAGACAGAGACAAGTGAGACAGAGACAAGACAGAGACAAGTGAGACAGAGAGACAAGTGAGACAGAGACAAGTGAGACAGACGAGTGAGACAGAGACAAGGCAGAGACAGAGACAAGCGAGACAGAGACAAGCGAGACAGAGACAAGTGAGATAAAGATAAGCAAGACAGAGACAAGAAAGAGACAAGTGAGACAGAGACAAGTGAGACAGAGACAAGACAGAGACAAGGCAGAGACACAGTGAGACAGAGACAAGTGAGACAGAGACAAGTGAGAGACAAGTTAGACAGAGACAAGTGAGACAGAGAGACAAGTGAGAGACAAGTTAGACAGAGACAAGTGAGACAGAGAGACAAGTGAGACAGAGACAAGTGAGACAGAGACAAGGGAGACAGAGACAAGCGAGACAGAGATGAGTGAGACAGAGACAAGTGAGACAGAGACAAGGCAGAGACAAGTGAGACAAAGACAAGTGAGACAGAGACAAGTGAGATTGAGACAAGTGAGACAGATGAGTGAGACAGAGACAAGACAGAGACAAGCGAGATTGAGACAAGTGAGACAGAGACAAGACAGAGACAAGTGAGACAGAGACAAGTGAGACAGAGACAAGTGAGACAGATGAGTGAGACAGAGACAAGGCAGAGGCAAGTGAGACAGAGACGAGTGAGACAGAGACAAGTGAGACAGAGACAAGTGAGACAGAGACAAGTGAGACAGAGACAAGTGAGACAGAGACAAGTGAGACAGATGAGTGAGACAGAGACAAGACAGAGACAAGTGAGACAGAGACAAGACAGAGACAGAGACAAGACAGAGACAGTGAGACAGAGGCAAGACAGAGATAGAGACAAGTGAGACAGAGACAAGACGGAGACAAGTGAGAGAGACAAGTGAGATAGAGACAAGTGAGACAGAGACAAGACAGAGACAAGTGAGACAGAGACAAGTGAGACAGAGACAAGTGAGACAGATGAGTGAGACAGAGACAAGACAGAGACAAGTGAGACAGAGACAAGACAGAGACAGAGACAAGACAGAGACAGTGAGACAGAGGCAAGACAGAGATAGAGACAAGTGAGACAGAGACAAGACGGAGACAAGTGAGAGAGACAAGTGAGATAGAGACAAGTGAGACAGAGACAAGACGGAGACAAGTGAGAGAGACAAGTGAGATAGAGACAAGTGAGACAGACACAAGACGGAGACAAGTGAGACAGAGACAAGACGGAGACAAGTGAGAGAGACAAGTGAGATAGAGACAAGTGAGACAGAGACAAGACGGAGACAAGTGAGAGAGACAAGTGAGATAGAGACAAGTGAGACAGAGACAAGACAGAGACAAGTGAGACAGAGACAAGTGAGACAGATGAGTGAGACAGAGACAAGACAGAGACAAGTGAGACAGAGACAAGACAGAGACAGAGACAAGACAGAGACAGTGAGACAGAGGCAAGACAGAGATAGAGACAAGTGAGACAGAGACAAGACGGAGACAAGTGAGAGAGACAAGTGAGATAGAGACAAGTGAGACAGAGACAAGACGGAGACAAGTGAGAGAGACAAGTGAGATAGAGACAAGTGAGACAGAGACAAGTGAGACAGAGACGAGTGAGACAGAGACAAGGCAAAGACAGAGATAAGTGAGACAAGACAGAGACAAGTGAGACAGAGACAGCAAGACAGAGACAAGACAGAGATAGAGACAAGTGAGACAAGTGCGACAGAGACAAGTGAGACAGACAAGACAGAGACAAGACAGAGACAAGGCAGAGACACAGTGAGACAGAGACGAGACAGAGACAAGTGAGACAGAGACAAGTAAGACATAGACACAGTGAGACAAAGACAAGTGAGACAGAAACAAGTGAGACAGAGACATGTGAGACAGAGACAAGCGAGACAGAGACAAGTGAGACAGAGACATGTGAGACAGAGACAAGCGAGACAGAGATGAATGAGACAGAGACAAGTGAGACTGAGACAAGGCAGAGACAGTGAGACAGAGACGAGTGAGACAGAGACAAGTGAGAGACAAGTTAGACAGAGACAAGTGAGACAGAGAGACAAGTGAGACAGAGACAAGTGAGACAGAGACAAGCGAGACAGAGATGAGTGAGACAGAGACAAGTAAGACAGAGACAAGGCAGAGACAAGTGAGACAAAGACAAGTGAGACAGAGACAAGCGAGACAGAGACAAGTGAGACAGAGACAAGACAGAGACAAGTGAGACAGAGAGACAAGTGAGACAGAGAGACAAGTGAGACAGAGACAAGGCAGAGACAGAGACAAGCGAGACAGAGACAAGTGAGACAGAGACAAGACAGAGACAAGTGAGACAGACACAAGTGAGATAAAGATAAGCAAGACAGAGACAAGAAAGAGACATGTGAGACAGAGACAAGACAGAGATAAGTGAGACAGAGACAAGACAGAGAGACAAGTGAGACAGAGACGAGTGAGACAGAGACAAGCGAGACAGAGACAAGACACAGACATGTGAGACAGAGACAAGCGAGACAGAGACAAGCGAGACAGAGACAAGTGAGATAAAGATAAGCAAGACAGAGACAAGAAAGAGACAAGTGAGACAGAGACAAGTGAGACAGAGACAAGACAGAGACAAGGCAGAGACACAGTGAGACAGAGACAAGTGAGACAGAGACAAGTGAGAGACAAGTTAGACAGAGACAAGTGAGACAGAGAGACAAGTGAGAGACAAGTTAGACAGAGACAAGTGAGACAGAGAGACAAGTGAGACAGAGACAAGTGAGACAGAGACAAGGGAGACAGAGACAAGCGAGACAGAGATGAGTGAGACAGAGACAAGTGAGACAGAGACAAGGCAGAGACAAGTGAGACAAAGACAAGTGAGACAGAGACAAGTGAGATTGAGACAAGTGAGACAGATGAGTGAGACAGAGACAAGACAGAGACAAGCGAGATTGAGACAAGTGAGACAGAGACAAGACAGAGACAAGTGAGACAGAGACAAGTGAGACAGAGACAAGTGAGACAGATGAGTGAGACAGAGACAAGGCAGAGGCAAGTGAGACAGAGACGAGTGAGACAGAGACAAGTGAGACAGAGACAAGTGAGACAGAGACAAGTGAGACAGAGACAAGTGAGACAGAGACAAGTGAGACAGATGAGTGAGACAGAGACAAGACAGAGGCAAGTGAGACAGAGACAAGACAGAGACAAGACAGAGACAGTGAGACAGAGGCAAGACAGAGATAGAGACAAGTGAGACAGAGACAAGACGGAGACAAGTGAGAGAGACAAGTGAGATAGAGACAAGTGAGACAGAGACAAGTGAGACAGAGACGAGTGAGACAGAGACAAGGCAAAGACAGAGATAAGTGAGACAAGACAGAGACTAGTGAGACAGAGACAAGTGAGACAGAGACAGCAAGACAGAGACAAGACAGAGATAGAGACAAGTGAGACAAGTGCGACAGAGACAAGTGAGACAGACAAGACAGAGACAAGACAGAGACAAGGCAGAGACACAGTGAGACAGAGACGAGACAGAGACAAGTGAGACAGAGACAAGTAAGACATAGACACAGTGAGACAGAGACAAGGCAGAGACAGAGACAAGTGAGACAGAGACAAGTGAGACAGAGACAAGTGAGACAGAGACAAGTGAGACAAGACAAAGACACAGTGAGACAGAGACAAGTGAGACAGAGACAAGACAGAGACAAGTGAGACAGAGACAAGGCAGAGACAAGTGAGACAGAGACGAGTGAGACAGAGACAAGCGAGACAGAGACAAGTGAGACAAGACAAAGACACAGTGAGACAGAGACAAGTGAGACAGAGACAAGGCAGAGACAGAGACAAGCGAGAAGAGACGAGTGAGACAGAGACAAGCGAGACAGAGATAAGTGAGACAAAGGAGACACAGTGAGACAGAGACAAGTGAGACTGAGACGAACGAGACAAAGACAAGGTAGAAACACAGTGAGACAGAGACAAATGAGACAGAGACAGTGAGACAGAGACAATTGAGACAGAGAAAATTGAGACAGAGACAAGTGAGAGACAAGTGAGACAGAGACAAGCGAGACAGAGACAAGTGAGACAGAGACAAGCGAGACAGAGACAAGACAGAGACACAGTGAGACAGAGACAAGCGAGACAGAGACAAGACAGAGACACAGTGAGACAGATACACAGTGAGAAAGAGACAAGTGAGACAGAGACAAGTGAGACAGAGACAAGTGAGACAGAGACAATTGAGACAGAGACATGTGAGACAGAGATGAGTGAGACAGAGACAAGGCAGAGACAGTGAGACAGAGACAAGTGAGACAGAGACAATTGAGATAGAGACATGTGAGACAGAGATGAGTGAGACAGAGACAAGGCAGAGACAGAGACAGTGAGACAGAGAAAATTGAGACAGAGACAAGTGAGAGACAAGTGAGACAGACACAAGTGAGACAGTGAGACAGAGACAAGTGAGACAGAGACGAGTGAGACAGAGACAAGGTAGAGACAAAGGAGACACAGTGAGACAGAGACAAGTGAGACAGAGACAAATGAGACAGAGATAAGTGAGACAGAGACACGACAGAGATAGAGACAAGTGAGACAGAGACAACACAGAGACGAGTGAGACAGAGACAAGTGAGACAGAGACAAGCGAGACAGAGACAAGTGAGACAGAGACAAGTGAGACAGAGACAAGCGAGACAGAGACAAGTGAGACAGAGACAAGACAGAGACGAGTGAGACAGAGACAAGTGAGACAGAGACAAGTGAGACAGAGACAAGTGAGACAGAGATAAGTGAGACAGAGACAAGCGAGACAGAGACAAGCGAGACAGAGACGAGTGAGACAGAGACAAGACAGAGACAAGCGAGACAGAGACAAGTGAGACAAAGACAAGTGAGACAGAGACAAGTGAGACAGAGACAAGTGAGACAGAGACAAGACAGAGACAAGTGAGACAGAGACAAGTGAGACAGAGACAAGTGAGACAGAGACAAGACAGAGACAAGTGAGACAGAGACAAGAAAGAGACCAGTGAGACAGAGACAAGTGAGACAGAGACAAGTGAGACAGAGACAAGTGAGACAGAGACATGTGAGACAGAGACAAGTGAGACAGAGACAAGCGAGACAGAGACAAGTGAGACAGAGACAAGACAGAGACAAGTGAGACAGAGACAAGACAGAGACAGAGACAAGACAGAGACAAGTGAGACAGAGACAAGAAAGAGACAAGTGAGACAGAGACAAGTGAGACAGAGACAAGTGAGACAGAGACAAGTGAGACAGAGACAAGACAGAGACAAGTGAGACAGAGACAAGCGAGACAGAGACAAGTGAGACAAAGACAAGTGAGACAGAGACAAGTGAGACAGAGACAAGACAGAGACAAGTGAGACAGAGACAAGCGAGACAGAGACAAGTGAGACAAAGACAAGTGAGACAGAGACAAGTGAGACAGAGACAAGACAGAGACAAGTGAGACAGAGACAAGACAGAGACAAGTGAGACAGAGACAAGTGAGACAAAGACAAGTGAGACAGAGAGACAAGTGGGACAGAGCCAAGTGAGACAAACACGTGTACACACACACCACCACCACCACCACACACCACCACCACCACCACACACCACCACACGATCAACCGGCTGTGACGTTCGTCAGTATCGATTACCCGTGTCAAAGGGCCGGAACCGGTTTACCCCGTGGGGAGTTCAGCCACGGCAGCAAGGCGAGGGGACAAACCGCACGGCGGTGCGAGGCACCACGTGGGCAGACGTCCACCGCCGCCTCTCGGTGTGAGAAGGCGGAAAACCCCTCGGACAATCGCTCACTGCTGGCCGAAGGAGGCCCCCCCCCCCCTCCTTCCGACGAGAGGGGGGAGCTCTTAAAGAGGGCATTTGGTCTCCTCTTCCACCAGGGAATCACCACACTGTCGTGTGACGCTCGTCACATTTGTAGCGCGAGGTTGGACGGAGGTGGGAGTGGATTGAGAAACTTTCTTGCGTTGAAATTCAACCGGGAGATGGAACGCAATCGGCGCCGCCCCCCCTCTGGACGGATCGCAAGGGCCCAGGGCGTGCTGCCGTCCCTGGCAGATTCCTTCGTTTCTCGTTTAACAAACAAAGGACACCCCGTAACCGGTTTTGTTTCTTCTTCTCATGCGGTTACGGTGCATTGCAAAAAAACGCTTTTAGCCGCCACAACGCCGTAACAACAACAAAACAACTACTTATCGAGTAACAAGGCCGCGCCGGCCAGCGTGAAGTATAAGTTTGGTGAAGCGAGTCAAACAAACCCCCCCCACACACACAGCCCCCCACCCACCCCAGTGACCCTCTTCATCCAGCAGCGGACAGGCCGCGAGTGCCACCGGTGATGTGCCGTAAAGTGATGCTCGTTTAGTACCGTTTGTGTGTACACACGCGGTTGAAGTGTGTGTACACACGTGGCTGTGTGTGTACACACGTGGCTGTGTGTGTACACACGTGGCTGTGTGTGTACACACGTGGCTGTGTGTGTACACACGTGGCTGGTGTGTGCACACGTGGTTGTGTGTGTACACGTGGCTGTGTGTGTGCACACGTGGTTGTGTGTGACACGTGGCTGGTGTGTGCACACGTGGCTGTGTGTGTACACACGTGGCTGTGTGTGTACACACGTGGCTGTGTGTGTGTACACACGTGGCCGTGTGTGTGTATACGTGGCCGTGTGTGTACACACGTGACCGTGTGTGTGTATACGTGGCTGTGTGTGTATACGTGGCTGTGTGAGTGTACACACGTGGCTGTGTGTGTACACCCACCCACGTGTGTACACACCACAATGTAGCACTTGCACAGTACACTGTAATGTATTTGACCACGATTGTTAATATACCGTGGTATTTTAAAAGACGGGCTGTAGTGTCCATGTTTTAACTGCTGCAGTAAACTGTGTCGTGTACACAACACTCCACGTGTACACAAACACGTGCGTGGCATGGCTCTATATAATTAATGAAGATTTAACCTGCATTATAAAGTATTAAGAGATTACGTTGCTCTGTATACGCTTGTGGACGCATCCACGTGTACACATTTTAAATAAATTCATTAACATACTCCTCGTATCACGCGTATATTGTGTAAACTACAGTATATTACGCCATGCCATGTACACACCCACACGTATACACATTGCGATGGAATTGTGAAATATTTAATATTTAGCTTCACATTAATTACACATATACGTACTGCACAAACACAATAACACATGTGTAAAGCGATCACAGCAGGCTGTGGTACACACGTGCACACATCCACGTGTACACACAACACCCACGTGTACACACACACAACACCCACGTGTACACACAACACCCACGTGTACACACAACACCCACGTGTACACACACAAACACACATGGGTGGCCAGCACCACGCCCGACCGCCTTTGTCTCCCCAGTGGCAATGTTTTTATCCATCGCACCAGGTACTCATTTGAGGCTGAGTCGACCTAGGGGAGGCCCAGGACCGGTTCAGATAATCGTCACTGGTGTTGGCCGTGAGCGGGAATCGAACCTGGATCACCAGGTTCGTAGCGCAGCGTAGCGCTAACCGCTACACTACCGCTCCCCACACCCAACAACGCCCACGTGTACACACACACACCCAACAACACCCACGTGTACACACACACACACCCAACAACACCCACGTATACACACCCAACAACACCCATATGTACACACACAACACCCACGTGTACACACACGCACAAACAACACCCACGTGTACACACACAACACCGACTTGTACACACAACACCCACGTGTACACACACACACCCAACAACACACACGTGTACACACACACCCAACAGCACCCACGTGTACACACACACACCCAACAACACCCACGTGTACACACACACAACACCCACGTGTATTCGCACACGCAACACCCACGTGTACACACACGCAGCACCCACGTGTACACACACCCAACAACACCCACGTGTACACACATATAACACCCACGTGTACACACACGCACACACAACACCCACGTGTACACACACAACACCGACGTGTACACACACCCAACAACACCCACATGTACAAACACCCAACACCCACGTGTACACACACCCAAAACCCATGTGTACACACACACACCCAACAACACCCACGTGTACACACACCCAACAAGACCCACGTGTACACAGACCCAACAACACCCACGTATACACACACCCAACAACACGTGTACACACCCAACAACACCCACGTGTACACACACCCAACAACACACACGTGTACACACACACACCCAACAACACCCACGTGTACACACACCCAACAACACACACCCAACTACACACACGTGTACACACACCCCCAACAACAGCCACGTGTACACACACCCAACAACACACACCCAACTACACACACGTGTACACACACACCCAACAACACACACGTGTACACACACACACCCAACAACACCCACGTGTGCACACACACCCAACAACACACACGTGTACACACACCCAACAACACCCACGTGTACACACACCCAACAACACACACGTGTACACACACCCAACAACACCCACGTGTACACACACCCAACAACACACACGTGTACACATACCCAACAACACCCACGTGTACACACACCCAACAACACACACCCAACAACACCCACGTGTACACACACCCAACAACACCCACGTGTACACACACCCAACATCCACGTGTACACACACACCCAACAACACACCCAACTACACACACGTGTACACACACACCCAACAACACACACCCAACAACACCCACGTGTACACACACCCAACAACACACCCAACAACACCCACGTGTACACACACCCAACAACACCCACGTGTACACACACCCAACAACACCCACGTGTACACACCCAACACCCAACAACACACACGTGTACACACACCCAACAACACAAACCCAACAACACCCACGTGTACACACACCCAACAACACCCACGTGTACACGCGCCGTCACGTTACCGTATCCCTGCGCGGCGCGGTGCACACACGGGCGCCCCCGTCGGCCACTGCGCCGCATCGTGCTGCTGCCCCCCCCTCCCTCGTAGCCCCCCCCCCTTCACACACCGCTCCGCCCCCTCACCGCCCACTCCGCCCCCCACTCTCCGCGTGTACACACAAGCGGCCCCCCCCCACCCCCCGCGCGTACACAAGCTCCGGCAGACTCCGAATACGAACGCGAATGTTATTCGCGACGCGCACTACTTCCACGCCGCGGAGGGATCCCTCCCCCCCTACCCCACCACTCCCCCCCCACTTACTCCGCGGTGATGAGGCTCGCGTTGAGTTTTTTTTAATTCGTGGGGGTGCGCGGATTTTAGGAGGTGTACGGCGCCATTGGCGTGAATGGGGGTGGGTGGGAGGGTGATTTGGTAGCGCGGTTGCGTCTCTGCTGTGACGGTGGAGCTGACGAGGAAGGAGGAGGAGGAGGTGGAGCTGACGAGGAAGGAGGAGGAGGTGGAGCTGACGAGGAGAGGGGGGAGGCCATGCGGAGAGATGAAAGGGGGGGGGGGGGGGTGTAGGAGAAGGCTTCCAGGCTGGGCGAAGTGCGCGATTATAGGGGAGAATACGCCCCCCCCAGTGTACGTGTGTGTACGTGTGTGTATGTGTGTACGTGTGTATGTATGTGTGTACGTGTATATACGTGTGTGTACGTGTGTGTTTACGTGTTTGTGTACGTGTGTATAAGTGTGTGTGTAATTGTGTGTACGTGTGTGTAAGTGTGTGTACGTGTGTGCATACGTGTGTATACGTGTGTGTGCGTGTGTATAAGTGTGTGTACGTGTGTGTACGTGTGTATACGTGTGTATACGTGTGTGTACGTGTGTGTATACGTGCGTGTGTATACGTGCGTGTGTTTACGTGTGTATACGTGCGTGTATACGTGTGTGTACGTGTGTGTACACGTGTGTACGTGTATACGTGTGTACGTATATACGTGTATACGTGTGTGTATACGTGTATACGTGTGTGTACACATGTGTGTACGTGTGCATAAGTGTGTATACGTGCGTGTGTATAAGTGTGTGTATACGTGCGTGTGTGTGCACGTGCGTGTGTATACGTGTGTATAAGTGTGTGTATGTGTGTATACTGTATACGTGTATACGTGTGTATACGTGTATACGTGTGTGTACGTGTGTGTACACGTGTGTGTATGTATGTATGTACGTGTTTGTGTACGTGTGTAACAGTGTGTGTGTAATTGTGTGTACGTGTGTGTAAGTGTGTGTACGTGTGTGCATACGTGTGTATACGTGTGTGTGCGTGTGTATAAGTGTGTGTATACGTGCGTGTGTATACGTGCGTGTGTTTACGTGTGTATACGTGCGTGTGTATACGTGTGTGTACGTGTGTGTACGTGTATACGTGTGTGTACGTGTATACGTGTATACGTGTGTATACGTGTATACGTGTGTGTACACATGTGTGTATAAGTGTGTGTATACGTGCGTGTGTATAAGTGTGTATACGTGCGTGTGTGTGTGTACGTGCGTGTGTATACGTGTGTGTACGTGTGTATAAGTGTGTGTGTACGTGTGTATACTGTATACGTGTGTATACGTGTATACGTGTGTGTACGTGTGTGTACACGTGTGTATACGTGTGTGTACGTGTGTGTAGTGTAGCGGTTAGCGCTGCGCTATGGACCTGGCGATCCGGGTTCGATTACCGCTCACGGCCGACACCAGCGACGATTATCGAATCCGGTTCTGGGCCTCCCCTAGGTAGACTCGGCCTCAAATGAGTACCCGCTGCGGTGCGTAAAAAAACATCGCCACTGGGGAGACAAAGGCGGCCGGGGGCGTGGTGTTGGCCACCCACCCCCTCGTGTGCCGTGCCGGCCTTCATCGGTGCCGCTCGCTAACAGCACTTGCCCCTACAGTCTGCTGAGGCTACACGGGGGACCTTTGCCTTTGTGTGCACGCGGGTGCATGCGGGCGAGGGGAGCGGTGGCGCGGCGGTTAGCGCGCTGCGCACGCGAACCCGGCCCGGCGCACCAGAGTTCGCTTCATGGCTCGCTCACGGCCAACACCGGCGATGATTATCTGAACCGGTCCCCTAGATGGGCTCGGCCTCAAATGGGCTACCTGGTGAGATGCGTTAAAACGTCGCCACTGGGAAGAGACAAAGGCGGCCGGGTTGTGGTGTTGCCCTCCGCCACCTTGCGTGTCGTGTCAGCCTTACATTGGTGCTCGCTAACAGCAGCACCTTTGCCCCAATGAGTCTGTCAATGCCTTACGTGGGGGGGATATTTGTCTTTGTGTGAGGCCAGGTATCCGTGTGCAGTGGCCGTGGGAGCGGTGGCGCGTTGGTTAGCGCATCGTGCTACGAACCCGATGAATGAACCGCGTTCGATTCCACCTAGGTGGGTACGCATCAGCAATGGGGAGACAAAGGCGGCCGGGTGTGATGCTGGCCACCCCTCCCTCGTGTCTCGTCGGCCGTCATAGGTGCTCGCTCCGTAATCCGTGACCTGCCAGCGAGCCGTCGACGCTAACACGTGGCCTCAAAGTGCACCTAGCCTGGCACGGCCGCCGTGGTGACGTCACCGCCACTTAGTGACGACTGGCGGCTTTTGTTATAATCCATAACATGCACACGTTGCGTGCGTATGTGTATACTTGTGTGATGATGACTATATATTGTGTCTTTGTCTAGGTCTTTGTTTGAGCGTATGTGTATACTTGTGTGATGATGACTATATATTGTGTCTTTGTCTAGGTCTGTGTTTGAGCGTGCGCGCGTGTGTTTGTGAGTGTACAATTATATTCATGTACATTGTGTATGTTTGAGGATGTGTATGTGTGGCTTTGTATGAGTGGAAGTATGTGTTTGTGTTAAAGTGTGTGTGTATACAGTAATTTATCTACACACGCATGCACACTGTGTATGTGGGTACGTGTGTGTGAGTGGGTTTGTATAGAGGGTGTGTGTGTGTTGAGTGTGCGTGTGTGTGCGTGAGTGAATGTGTACGTGTGTATGGGTTTGTGAATGTGTGTATCTACGTGAGTCGGTATGACAGCAGAGGTCTCACTCCGAATCAGTCGGGCGGCAATATTCTTTCATTGGCTGTGTAACGCTGTGTGGAAGCTTCCCAGGTATGTCGCTCCACACGAAGCTTCGAGTCTTCTCGGCCACGGTCATGCCCTCCCTTCTCGATGCTTGTGAAACGTGGACTCCTCTAATGGAACATGTGCCCCCGTTAGAGACATATAGGCTGGCCTACCCTAGATCCATCCTGGGTTTAACCGAGCTGGATTGTGTGAGCTCACAAATCCTTAAAATATCTGGACACATTCTCATCAGTGAGCTCCTCCGGCGGGTAAGGCTGCGTTGGCTGGGTCATGTCGTGCGTCTGCCGGTCAGTCAACCCATGGCGCCTGGATCTATCCTGTAACGTCCTGCAAGCGAGCCTTCGACACTGCACATGGCCTCGAAGTGCACCTGGCCTGGCACAAGCGCCGTCGTGACGCCACCGATTCCTCGTGGCGAATGGCGGCTGTTTTTGTTGAGTCGCTATATGTGGGTATAATTGATCACACTCAGCCGACTATACACATGGTGTATGTGTGTGTTTCCATGTATGATGGTATGTGTGTACTAGGTTTATATGTGTGTGGATGATAATGTGTATGTGAATGCGTTTGTGTGCCAGTGTGCGTGATCGGTGTGTTTGAGAGTGGGATTGTGTTTGCATCATGTATTTCAGGCTGGCCTGCCTACGATCCATCGTCGGCTTAACAAGGCAGGATTGTGTGAGGAGCTCACAAATCCTTGAAAGATCTGACAGGACACAGTCCCATTATTGAGCTTCTCCGACAGGCGAGACGGTGTCGGCTGGGTCATGTAGCCTGCATGCACATACACCCAATGCCCAAAGCAGCTTCTGTTTGGCCAGATAGAGGGGGCTAAACGGGCACGGCGTGAGCTAGAGAAGAGATGGACTGATGCGGTACAGGAAGATGTGGAGTTGAGTGGACTTGCGGATGACTGGTACCAGCACCAGCGGTGTCAAGGTCGGCCTCTGTGGAGGAGGAGGCTAGTGAAAGACGCCGCTACTGGGCAGTTGCCCTCCAACAACAGAGGAGCAATGCTCACAACAAGTGGAGCGCCGGGCGGATAAAATGAGTAGGGGTCACAGGTGGTGCATCTCAGTCAAACCCATGGCACCTGGGTCTGCCCCGTGACCTGTCGGCGATTCTTCGACACTTCACGTGGTCTCGGGAGTGCGCCTGGCCTGGCATAGGCGCCGTGGTGACATCACCGCCAATTAGTGGCGAATGGCGGCTGTTGTTGCTTCGAGCGAATGTGTGAATGCGTGTATTTGTATGTGAGTGTGCATGTGGGGAGCAATAGTGCAACGAGTTTGATTCCTGCTCACTAGGTCGATTAAGCCTCAAAAGGCGGCCGGGCGTGATCCTGGCCATCCACTCCTCGTTCATAGGTGCTACTCGCTAACAGCACTTGCTCCAAAGGTCTGTGCAAGCTGCACAGGGGATCTTTGTTTTGCGTGTATATATGCGTTCGTGGGAGTATGCCATTGTTTGTGTTACATGTGTGTGTTGTGTGCATGTATGGATACATATCTATATTCACTGTCGTGTGTGCACGAGGTAAAAACAACCCCAGTCCTCCTCGGGGATGCTTCACGGTAACGCTGTGGTGAATGTGCCATGGGAGGAAGGCCAGCTCAAATTGTTTTTCTCTCTCATGGTGCTCGTAGTCACCACAGCGGCCAATGGGGGCCTCTGGACGAGTGCGATGGGCTGATCACCCCGACAAATTCAATTCATTTACCACTAAGGTGTCAAATAAATATCAAACTAAGTTTGTGGCGGAGGCCCCAGGGGGGACAGGAGTTTATTGTATCTCCTAGCCAAACCCAATTTGGCAGAGCCAAGAGATTTGAACCCATACCCTCCAGAAACGGAAACAAGCCACTGCGAGTGGCCTCGTGGAATGTCTGAACGCTCACTGCAGAGGAGAGGCTGCCACTCCTCTGTCTGGAGCTGGACCGGTACCGCCTGGATCTCTGTCACATTCAGGAGGTCCAGTGGACCGGCTCTGGCTCCAGTCACCAAGTGGGGTGGGTAGTTCCTCTACTTGGGGTAGAAGGCAGCCAAACAACGGGGAGTGGCTCTTCTGAATAAAATAATCAAGAGGCCGTGGGAGCGTGTTAGTGATGTTTTCTGAGCATATCGGTGAGATATTGAGGAAGCGGAAATCCCTGAGCCCATAAAAACATCATGGGGCAAAGTGGGATGACCCTGCTGAGGCTTCGGTGCCTCAAATATTAGAAGCAGTTCACCCCCTGTGAGTGGCTGGCTGAGGTGCTATCTGTTGACGCAGTACAAAAGGCGATACAAATTCAGACCAGGAAAAGCGCTGGGCAGATATCTCCCAAGTGAACTGCTGAGGAAGGGCGGTGTTTTTGTGCAGACTGCCCTATATGACATAATAACAGTCTGGGCCACTGGACGGGTTCCGCAGGATTGGAAGGATGCCCTGGTCGAATCCCTTTTTAAGAAAGGGGACCACACAGACTATCAAAATTACAGGGGCATCTCTCTTCTCAGTGTGCCGGGAAAGGTCCTGGCAATGACTTTTCAACATCGCCTTGCCAGGCACGCTGAGGAGGCTTGCGGAGCCCCAATGTGGTTTCAGGCCAGGGCAGTCCTGCACAGACGCAATATGTTCTGTCTGTTACAGAAGAATTCCAACAGGAACTACATCTCTATTTTATTGACCTGGTCAAGGCCTATGATACCATCAATAGGCCTGGGATCTGTGTTGTTCTTCGTGATTTTAGAGCCCCAGACCGTCTGCTCATAATTATGAAGGACTTTCATGATGGTGGGCAGGCCCTGGTAAAGCTACGTGGCTGGGAGTAAGAGCCATTCCCTGTTCACCTTGGGGTGCGACAGGGATATCCTCTGGTGCCTACATAATTTTAGATTTTTCGACCACGTAGTTTGAGAAGCTTTCCATGGCTTTACCGGAGGAATCTCCATCTGGTACAGATATAATGGGAGGGTGATTGATGCCCGGGTGCGGTCAAGGGATGGCTCCCTATCGGTCAACCATGTTATGTATGCCGATCTGGTGATTGCTGTTCACTCAGAGAAGGAGTTGGAGGCAGTGTTGCTTGACCTGGAGCGTGCTACTAAGAAGTGAGGCCTTACCATCAGCCCCTCCAAAACTAAGCACCTTCCTGAGTATTTTGTGTAATGAAACAGTTGGCGGGGCAGTTTTGGAGAGAGTGGAAAGGTTTCCGTACCTGAGCAGTGTGCTTATGACCAGCTCTGGTTTGACAGCAGAGGTTTCACTCCGAATCAGTCGAGTGGTAATATCTTTTCATTTGCTGTGTAACGCTTTGAGGAAGTTACCAGGTCTGTCACTCCACACGGAGTTTCGGATCTTCTCGGCCATGGTCATTCCCTCCCTTCTTTATGCCCGTGAAACGTGCACCCCCTGAATAGAACATTTTCGCGTTTTAGAAACATTCATGATGGCCTACCTACGATCCATCCTCGCTTTAAACAGGCGGAGTTGTGTGAGGAGCTCACATCCTTGAAATATCTGAACACAGTCCCATTGGTGAGTTCCTCCGGCAGGGGAGCCTGCTGTGGATGACTCATGTAGGCCATATGCCCAGCCTCAGCATGCCCAAACAGCTATTGTTCACCCGAATAGAGGGGGATAAACGGGCGCAGTATGGGCTAGAGAAGAGAAGGAATTATATGGTATGAGAGGATATGGAGCTGAGTGGACTTGTCGATGACTGATACCAGTGGTGTCATGATTGGCCTCTGTCGAGGAGGCTCGTGAAGGACGCCCCTGGGCAGTTGGAGGCAGTCGCCCTCCAGCAACAACGGAGGGCAGAGGAGCGACGCTCACAACAACGGGCAGAGCGCCAGGCGACTAAAACACAGCAAGTTGGCATAGTAGGGGGCACAGGTAGTGAATCTGCCAGTCATCTCAGTCAACCCATGACACCTGGGTCTGTCCTGTGAACTTCAAGTGACCTTAAAGTGTACACAGCCTAGGACTAGCGCCGTGGTGAGGTGACAACCAACTTCGTGGTGAATGGGGGTTGTTATGTGAGGAATATGTGTGTACATGTGTTAGTGTATATGTGTGTACATGTGTTAGTGTATATGCCATAGTGGGGAGCGGTGGTGCAGTGGTTAGTGCACTGTGCCGAGAACCAGGCGACCCCAAGCCGATTGAATATAGGTGATGATTATCTGAACTAGTTATATGGCCTCCCTCAGGTCGACACAGCCTCAAATGAGTACTCGGTGCGGTGTCTAAATATCGGCACCGGGGATACAAAGGCGGCCGGGCGCGGTGCTTGCCACCCATCATCTTGTGCGCCATACCGGTCTTATAAGAAGCTCGCTACCAGCAATTTCCCCAATAGTCTGCTAAAGGCTACACGGGGGACCTTTGTTTTTGTCTCGCTATTGTGTCAGTCTGTGTTTGGGGCCGTCCATAAATGACGTCACGCACCGAGGGGGGGGTGGGTCAGACATCTGTGACGATGTGTGACGAGGGGGGGGGGTGAGAAATGTGACGTCACATCAAAATGCGCAACTTTAAATAAACATAGGCAACACGTTCTACTTAATTAAATAGACTTTTTTTTATAAATGTTTTCTCATACAACATCAGAGTGCAGCGCCATATTTGAGGGGGGGGAGGGGTCTGACTTTTTGTGACGTCGTGTGACGAAGGGGGGGGGGGGGTCAAAAATCGTTCAAAATCGTGTGACGTCATTTATGGACGGCCCCTTAGTGTGTAATTGTGTGTGTACGTGTAAATGCGTGCGTGTTGATAATTGTGTGTGTGTGTGTTTAAATGTTAGTGCATATGCCATTGTTATTCGTGGTTGTTATCGTGTACAGTATTTGTGCGAGGGTATATACGCGTGAGTGTATATCGGTGTGTGCTTTGTTGTGCGTATTTAATGTGGCGCTGCACTCTGATGTTATAGGAGAAAACATTTATAAAAAGGTCTATTTAACGTGTTGTCTATATTTATTTATTGATGTGACGTCACATTTCTCACCCCCCCCCCGTCACACATCGTCACAAATGTCTGACCCCCCCACCACCCCCCAGGTGCGTGACGTCATTTATGGACGGCCCCTATACCCCTGTGTGTATATTCGTGATGGGTATCGTGTGTGGTGGTGTACGTGCGGGTGCGTGCGTGTGTTGGCGCCTGCATGTGTGTGGGGAGCGGTGGTGCAGCGGTTAGCGCGCTGAGGTATGAACCCGGCCTCCCCGGGTTCGATTCCCGCTCACGGCCAACATCGGTGACGATTATCTGAACCGGTCATGGGGTCTCCCCTAGGTCGACTCAGCCTCAAACGAGTACCCGGTGCGGTGTGTAGTCAACATCGCCACTGGGGGAGACAAAGGCGGCCGGGCGTGGTGCTGGCCACCCACCCCCTCGTGTGCCGTGCCGGCCTTCGTAGGTGCTCGCTAACAGCACTTGCCCCGACAGTCTGTTAAGGCTATACGGGGGATCTTTGTTTTTGAGTATACAGTACTCTGTACGTGTGTGTTTTCATTTTTTATGGTTACGGTTGTGCGAGTGTGTACGTATTTACTACGTACGTAAAGTACTACAGTAATTGCTATTGTTCAGCTGCATGTGTGTGTGTATGTAAAATTACCTGTGCATTTGTGATTGTTACCACTGCAGGCGTATTTCTAAATATGACGTCATAAAGCTCTGCCCCCCCCCCCCAAAGGAATAAAACACGCTTCAAATCGCTTTAAACTATTGCCATTGTAGTGCGCATTTAATGTGGCGCTGCGCTCTGATGTTGTAGGAGCAGACATTTATTTAAAAAGTTTATTTAATTAAGTAGAACGTGTTGTCTATATTTATTTAAAGTTGCGCATTTTGATGTGACGTCACATTTCTCAAACCACTCCCCCCCTCGTCACACATCGTGACAAATGTCTGACCCCCCCCCTCCCCTAGATGCGTGACGTCATTTATGGACGGCCCCTAAGTGCGTATGTATTATATGTGTTGCTTTGTGTATGTTAATATGGTGCACGTGGTAATGTGTGTATGTGCGGATTGGCGTGTGTGAATACGCTCTGCAGTGTTGCTGTGTGTTGGTGCGTATTCTAATTGGGGGGGGAGCGACGCTCACAACAACTAGCGGAGTGCCGGGTGGTTAAAACTAGGGCTGAACGATTTGGGTGAAAATATCTAATTGCGATTTATCTGACAGATATTGCGATTTGATTTGCGATTTTTTTTTTAAAAGTCAAGCTTCAGTTCAATATTCACTTCCAACCTGTATTTATTAAAATGTTTTAATTGAAATAGAACAATCAAACATAGAACAATTGTTAAGTTAAATTAATAAAGTAATAATAATAAAAAATAAAACAATTGCAATAAGAAAGTAATAGGACTTTTCAAATCGCAAAAAATCGCAGCCTTTACGATTTGATTAATCGCATTGTTAACAAATTGCGATTTCAAATCGATTAATCGTTCAGCCCTAGTTAAAACACAGGTGGCAACGTCTGCCAGTCATCTCGATTCGCAGCACACTCGCCTGTCCCTTGACCTCTTGCTTGGCAAGCCTTCGACGCTTCACATGACTTCCAGGTGCACCTATCCTGGCACGAAACGCCATGGCGACGTCGCAGCCACTTAATGATGCTTGGCGGTTGTTATTTATATCATTCACATATGTAAGCAACAACAACCGCCATTTATCACTAAGTGGCGGTGACGTAACCGTGGCGCTTGTGCCAGGCTTTGTGCACTTTGAGGCCACGTGAAGTGTCGAACGCCCCCTGGTAGGAGGTAACGGGACAGAGTCAGTTGTCATGGGTTGACTTGCCTGAGATGACAGGCCGATGCACCAACTGTGCCCCCTGCTGTGCCAACTTGCTGTGCTTTAGCCGCCCGGCGCTCCACTCGTTGTTGTGAGCGTCGCTTCTCTGCCCTCTGTTGTTGCTGGAGCGCATCTGCCTCCAACTGTCCAGCAGCCCCAGTAGTGCTGCACCCGTTCAGCCCCCTCTATCTGGCCGAACAAAACCTGTTTGGGCATACAATGGCTGGGCATGCGGGCTACATGACCCAGCCAATGCAGCCTTTGCCTGCCGGAAGAGCTCACCGATGGGAATGTGACCAGATCTGTGAAGGATTTGTGAACTCACACAATCCAGCCTGGTTAAAGCCAGGATCGGATCGTCGGCAGGCACTCCTGAATGTTTCTCACCGGTCCACGTTTCGCAAACATTGACAAGAGAGGGCAGAACCGTGGCCGAAAAGACCCAAAGTTTCGTGTGGAGCGACAGACCAGGTAGCTTCCACACAGCAAGATCCGACCGTGTCCGTCCAGTGCTCGCTGAGCTGCATTGACTTCCGGTTGCTGAATGAATACATTTTAAAGTCGCAATCATTACACACAAAGTGCTTGCCACAAATGAACCACAAAAGCTTGCTGATCTCGTCAAGGAACATACACCATCATGCGAACTCTGGTCATCCTCGCAGCGGTTTCTGGCTGGCCATTGAACAAAGACGGTCTCACTGCATCGCGTGCTCTTGGATGCCCTTCTGCGGCCGTCTGGAACGCTCTTCCTTCCGATATTAGGAAGCCACTGGAGCTACGTACTTTTAAATAATCTAAATTTAAAAATAATGTCTTTGACACTGCCTTGTGTTTAGTTTGTTGTCCTTTCCCCGCACCTCCGATTAGCACAGTTGGCTACGTACGGTGCAAAATAAGTTCAACATACATACAGCGTTACGCAGCCAATGAAAATAAAATGCCCCTCGACTGATTCTGACTGAGACCTCTGCTGTAAAACTGGAGCTGGTCATAAGCACACTGCCCAGGTACGGAAACCTCTCCACTCACTCTACAACTGCCCCGCCAATGGGGAGTTAAGGGGGTGGAGTGTTTGATTACACAAAATTCCCAGACAGGTGTTTAGTTTTGGAGGGGCTGATAGAAAGGCCCCACCTCTTAGTAGCCCACTCCAGGGTCAGCAGCAGCGCCTCCAATTCCTCCTCTGAGTGAGTAGCAATCACCAGATCATCAGAATACATAACACTGTTGGCCAATAGGGAGCCATCCATTGGAAATTCCTCCAGTACAGCCATCGAAGGCTTCACGAACTACGTGGTCGAAATAGATGTTAAATAATCTGGGAGCCAGAGGACATCCCTATCGCACCCAAAGGTAAACAGGGAATGGCTCTGACTCCTGGCCACGTGGCTTTACCCAGGCCAGCCCACCATCATGAAGGGCTTTAATGATTGTGAGCAGACGGTCTGGCGCTCTAAAAGCACGAAGAACAATCCATAGCCCAGGCCTATTGATTGTATCATAGACCTTGACTCGGGCTACTGAGGCACATCTTACACATGACAAACCGATGGTCAGTGGGCAGATGAGCCCCACGGACGCACATACATACATGCTCAATTACACATGGACCCTAACTATAGCAATCACAAATATATACAGTACACACACGTATACTGTACGTACATATGTACATATACGGTAACATTTCTTATAGGTGGAACTATGGACATCATCATATAAGCGGGACCAGCTGTTGAAGCTTTTGAGCAAACTTGTTGAACCCAACTTTTGTTTGCTCGCATTTATCTGTAACCCGATTCTGCTGTCGTCTGTGTTAAGTTCCGCAATGATTGTCTGTAGTGTATGTCCATTGGTTGTTGCATTGAGTGCCATCGGTGAAACTAAGGTGGTCAATACTAAGGCAATTCACCTTCATGCCTTTTTTCTCCAATGTAAATATTGGGAGATAACTTATGAGGCCTCTATTAATAACCTTGGTGAGAGGGTGTCTCCTTGCTTAGCTCCACTTCTGATTTATATAAATTACTTCGAGCAGGCTTGCTGTAATTGCTCCATCGTTTTGCATGGTTTGTATAATTTAAATGTACGTATGTATTTAAGGCCCTAGTTTGCAAGAGCATGAATGACTGCATCAAAGGATTTTCATCTATATAAATGTAAAATTAGCTCAAACCTCGCTTAAATCACGTGACTTACTGAACATTTGTGAAAAAGAGCTTCATGTCTCATCGGATTTCTCCAGGATAAATAAAGATTCAGATTTTTTACTTTCTCTGTGGCCACCCCTGCCCTGAATCTCTCTCCTCCTCGCCCAATTTGAAAACAGACGCTGCTTCGTGCAGCTCAACTCTGTTCGCTCCTTCCCCCTCTCGTCCCTCCAAACTCATAACGATTAATATTTTATTTTACCAGGTGAGGCGCCAATGAGCTGATATTTTACTCTTTTTCAGACGCGACCTGGCAATCACAAATGCTAGCTCGACGAATTGTCTTACCGTGTGGAGGTTTCTAGCAGTAGCCAAATACCCTAAACGCACGTTTCTAAATGTGGAGTGAAAAACCCAGAGGACCCGAAGAAAAATCCACGTGACCACGTGACCACAGACCACAGGGAGAGAGACACGCAAACCCCAAATATACAGCGGGCGTCACGATCGGGATCGAACCCATGACCTCCTCTATACCAGGCGAGATAGTTAACATCTCCTAGCCACCGTGGCGCCCTCATTACCGTCTCATCCCTGACACCTTGACCCGCTCTGTCCTTCTCCTTCTACCCCCCCTCCTACATCGTCTCATCCCTGACACCTTGACCCGCTCTGTCCTTCTACCCCCCCCCCTCCTACATCGTCTCATCCCTCACACCTTGACCCGCTCTGTCCTTCTACCCCCCCCCCCCCCACATTGTCTCATCCCTGACACTTTGACCCGCTCTGTCCTTCTCCTTCTACCCCCCCCCCCCCCTACATCGTCTCATCCCTGACACCTTGACCCGCTCTGTCCTTCTACCCCCTCCCCTCCTACATCGTCTCATCCCTGACACCTTGACCCGCTCTGTCCTTCTACCCCCCCCTCCTACATCGTCTCATCCCTGACACCTTGACCCGCCCTGTCCTTCTTCTACCCCCCCTCTTACATCGTCTCATCCCTGACACCTTGACCCGCTCTGTCCTACCCCCCCCCCCCCTTCCTACATCGTCTCATCCCTGACACCTTGACCCGCTGTCCTTCTACCCCCCCCCTTCCTACATCGTCTCATCCCTGACACCTTGACCCGCTGTCCTTCTACCCCCCCCTCCTACATCGTCTCATCCCTGACACCTTGACCCGCTCTGTCCTACCCCCCCCCCCTTCCTACATCGTCTCATCCCTGACACCTTGACCCGCTGTCCTTCTACCCCCCCCCCTTCCTACATCGTCTCATCCCTGACACCTTGACCCGCTGTCCTTCTACCCCCCCTCCTACATTGTCTCATCCCTGACACCTTGACCCGCTCTGGCCTTCTCCTTCTACCCCCCCCCCCCCCACTTCCTACATCGCGTTCCTTTCTTCTTCCTGCTGCTCATCTTGAGCCGTGCTATCTTTGTCCATCGTGGGGACTTCCGTCCCGGCATCCCTTCTCTTTCCTATTTCCGTGCAGTAAGATCCTTGCCTCCCCTTCCCCCGGTGTGCCACGGGTAAAAGAATAACGATAGCTGTAGTCGACCAAAGGCAGGCACAGTGGCAGAGCATTGGATGCTCATTAAATGTATCAAGTTATCTGGAATCAGGAAAATCATGATGATGAAATGAAGAGACATGAATAATTGAAATGAAATGGCAAACAAAAGATATGATAAAAACAACAACTCTGCAAACCCATTAAATAACAAGATAAATCAGAGACTGCAACACATAGATCACTGAAGTCATCAGAGTGAGCAATTTGAGCACGAGAGAAGCACAAAGGAGGTTGGTGATTAGGAAATCACAAATAGCCCTTCTTCTGTCGTATGGCTGATTCAGCTGCACTGTCGGCACTGTGCCTAGGGCCGACGAAAACTAAAAGGGCTAACAGAAACACAAATAACCATGATTTTGAGTTTGTATGATAACAAAATGTAACCAGTATATCTTCTTGAATACATATATTTATATAGCAAGGATAGCCACACATTGTATATACAAAGTGGCAGAGTCATGTCAATGGTTTTTTCATAACGCGAAATAAATTAACACCGGAGGTGAACTTTTCGAGATTTTTTTCACTGCAAAATTAGCAATGACAGCTTCAAGTGGTGAGTTTCACATCTCATTCTCAGTAGAGAGCAGTGCCCGGGAAGACAAAGGCGGCTTTGTTGTCTCATGGTTAATTGGAGACAGTTTTTAAAAAAAATCAGCTTTAGCTTCGAAAAAGAATGCCCCCCCCTTCACAATTCGTTCCCAACATGGCAAGATACATCCTTAGAGCGAATGTAAGCATTCGGAAAGTTGCAGATCAGCTTATCAGATATTTGGGCTTTGAGAATATCTGCTATTGTTTTTTTTTTCCCTCTGCATACAAATGTAGGAGCAACAGGAATTCCTCAGTGAATGACTTTTCAAGATCTGCCGAATATGCAGCAACCAATGAATTGGCCCGCACAACAATTTCTTCTGGACAGCGATCTACCTCCAAAGAAATAGAATCGATCATTCAATCTGGCATATGCATATCGCCGTTTTTTTCCATCTACACAATAAGTTGATCCATGATGCGATAGAAGCATTGGATACGGAATCTGTCACTTGAATTGTCCACACTGAAATCAGTGCCACTGTAATCAGCAAATGGAAAGATGTTCTAAATCATACCAATTATTAAACTAATTTTCAATGGTACAGTATATTTATCCAAGTAGTGATATACCAAACTTACACAGGAGCATATTTCCCTTAAAAACAACGTTTGTAAACTCCCCCCCCCCCCCCCATGCCGGTCCATTACGTTGCTGTACGGTCATTTCCTCGCACACCATCATTTGTACATTTGTAAATTCCCCTCCCCCTCCCCCCCGTGTCAGGTGCTCACTGAGCATTTTATGCTAATTCCTTTGTCAAAGCGTTTTGTTTCCTCCCACACAGCTTAAAGGACGCGACCTGGCTTGACTTTCTTCATTCCAACGCTGTCTTCGTGACAGCACGGTCCCTTCACCTGATTTTTGTTGTTTTATTTTTTACCTACGTGACTTTACCGAATAGAACCAAAGAAAATAGTTTCCTCTTTCGTGCACGACTCTCTTTATAGTCAGATGTTGTGAGACATCTGGCCATTGTTTCCAATACCTCAAACCTGTCACATCGTGTGTCTAGAAAGTGGTGCAACATTTTTCCACCTGGCATGCAAAAGTCAGAATCATCAATATTCTGAGATGGCGTTAAGTCAGCAAAACAGGATCTCAAATCTGCAATGACTTCTGTCCTGAGTGCAGGATCACTGGTAGGCCTACGACTAAAGTCAGCATCTGATGTTAGCTTTGGAGTCTCTGTGATATTCTTGGGTCTTTCGGTAAAGTCACGTAGATATGTTCAAAGAAAATAACAAAAAAATAACAAAAAACTACGACGTTTCGATCGCAACACAACTTTACCGAAAGACCGAAGAATATGAATTCCTGCAGTCACGAAAGCTTTAAGTCAGTCTCTGAGATTTTTTCCCACCACATCATCCGCTTCCAAAGGGGCATTAGCCGGCTCTTCACTTGACTTACCCTCTATACGTACGAATGAGATTCTGCTTCAAGAACAACATCTTCACAAGGCTTACTATTATAATTATCCAACTTTATCATTAATGGTGAGGATTCCATTGGAGGTTTTGTACTATCACTCTTCACATCCTTGTCCAGGAACTTCAACATAGTTCCGTTGATCTCTTTCAATAATTCATCTTTTGCTCTCGTTTCTTCCTCTCCTCGTGTCCTGACTCATGCTTTATTTTATATCCATCTGACAGATTGGAAGATTGGGGATGGTGGGGTCACCTAAGATAAAAAAAACCCACCAGACTAAATTCCCCAAAAATATTGGAAAATTTCAAGGTAAGAAATTACATGAGTACATGAATTGAAATACAAAAAATACAAAAAGCCAATAACAATCTCTGAGCGCGAGGTAAAACAGGAATATAAGACAGACTACTAAGAAAAGAAAATGCAATAATACGATAATTCTATTAAGTATTAAGGTGCAATTTCTTTTTCTAATTTAGCCTAAAATAGCTGCCAAGTAGCCCTAGTCCCTGACACTTCTGAAATGATTAATATATGAAGTTAACTGCGGGAATACAGCAACTTATTTTTCTATGCAGTAATAAAAAAAAATTGTTCAAAACCCACCCCCCCCCCAAATTAAATGTTTTTGTTCTCATTCTGTTTGCCGCTTTATTTATTGGCTGCTCGTTGTAACTTCTGTGCGGTCGTGACAAGCCGTTAAGCGAAAGTAAAACAACATGGCGCTTGCCATGCGGTCGTCCTGTTAGAACATTGCATATGTTATCGATGAAAATGAACGGCATCCTTTTGAAGCTGCGTCACTCGATATGATAATCAAAGTAAAAAAAAACAGTTTAGGACATTTCGCTTATAATGTTTTTAGGCTTACCTTTTTTTCAATAATTTCAAATTAAATCTGCTTATCTGTAGCACACAAGAGCGCGCTCCCGTCGAATTAGGGCGCAGACCAAATATTGAACGTATCAGTAACGACATCTGTCCAACGGTTGGACGATGTACAACGTGAGTCAAGCGAGTGACAGTAGCAACATGAGCAGCAGCAGCAGTTGCAACTGCAGAAAGTTATCACTGAAGGCCGACGCAACAGAAGTGGCTAGCTAGGGTCTACAACAACCTTAATCCGGCTCTGTGCAGAGCAATGACGACCATATTCACACTGGGGTGTTCAAGCTCAGAACAACCGCATCAGGAGCGGCGGAGTGTATCTCTGTGATGTCTCCTTCGTATTTGTGGATCGGGCATTGCGTCGTTATACGTTGAAGAGTCGCCCTTGGAGAGGAGGATGGAACCGTAACGCACGATAGGGGCCGTCCATAAATGACGTCACGCACCGAGGGGGGGAGGGGGGGAGTCAAACATTTGTGACGATGTGTGACGAGGGGGGGGGGGGGAGGTTTGAGAAGTGTGACGTCACATCAAAATGCGCAACTTTAAATAAATATAGACAACACGTTCTACTTAATTAAATAGACTTTTTAATAAATGTTTTCTCCTACAACATCAGTGTGCAGCGCCACATTAAATACGCACTACAATGACAATAGTTTAAAGCGATTTGAAGCACGTTTAATTTTTTTGGGGGGGGGCAGAGCTTTGTGACGTCATATTTAAGGGGGGGGGGTCTGACTTTTTGTGACGCCGTGTGACGAAGGGGGAGGGGGGGGGTCACAAATCGTCCAAAATCGCGTGACGTCATTTATGGACGGCCCCATAGAATCGTTCCACTGTTCGAGGGTTCGTATGCAGATCTCTAGAGCAAGAACCAAATACAATTCCGCAATAAGCACACCCGAGTAAAGCCAGGCCCGACCAGAGGATCCCGGATGCTTGAGTCGAGAGTAGCGGTTCTCAAACTCGTGAGAGATTGCATACCACTCATTTAAAACCGTACAACTGCAACGACCACAATTTTATTTCATTTATCCACATCGGTAACATACTGGGCATTACAACAACATCAACACCTTCAACGTTCATAAAACAGTATTTGATCAATTACGGTAATCGTATGAAGGTTGTGAATTGGAAAAAAGACATTACAAACGTACCCCCCTCCAGAGATCCTTTTGGCGTTTTGTGGATGGCTTTAATGGCAGGGGTGAGCTTGTTTGATAGTTGTCAGATGTCTGGTGAAATCTTGGTTCATTTCAGCCGGAGGTCTGGTCCTATATGCTTCGCCTCGCCATGTACTTGTTTTTAATGGAAATCGTTTCAGAAAAGCCAATTTCACACAGATGAGTTGTGCAGGATGGAATAAAAAAAATGTCAATGCCCTGTCTGAAATCTGGGGATAATCCTTTCTTTTCCTGAGCCAAACATCACCAAGATGCATTCTGCTGAACATCCACGTGACCCTTCTGTCGTCTGGCAAACAGTTTTCTTCAAGTAAAAACGAATCCAGTTTTATTTTATTCCATCATCCGAGAAATAGTCTGTGAAATTTAAGATCAGACCATGGCAGTACTCTTTAATGTCAAGCGATCAGGTCTGAGTGAAGTTTCAGTTCGTTTTCAGTGAGAAAACCATCGAATGTTGGAAATTAATGAGCATGATCTCCCTCTACTTCTGGAATAATAAACCGCATTTTTTGTTGTTTACAAATGCTTTTGTTTTGTGATAAACGTTAAAACAGGTTGTCCTCAGACCTTGTATACGAGCGTTGAGTTGATTAAGACGTGTAAATACATCTGCCACATAGGCAAATTGTGCCAACAACAGCTCATCCGTGAAACGGTCAGAAGACCCAAACTTACAGTCACTGAGAAGAATCTGCCACTTAGAATGAAGGTGGGGGCGTCAGGCGCTGCGCTGACCCCACCATTTGGCTAGGGGAGGCGACACCAAAGTGGCTATGGAGCCGTATGCGGCTCTTGAAGGACCACCGTCTCGTATTCACACGCATTGTGGTTCTTGAAATATCGATTCTTTTTTAACTGGATTCGAAAAACATTGAATTGTGGTTGCCGACCCTTGGGCAAGACAGACAGCGTTACCACTGCTGGTACTCGTATCGCAGTTTGGCAGCCCTTGGCCTAGAGGTCAAGAGCAGAATGCCACGTGGGACCTCCTTCATTAATTCGTGACAACACTGATGCCCGTTGTGTTGGGGGGCATCTTGTCTGGGACCCGTGGCAAGTTTCCTCTGCCCCCACCCCGTCCCGCTCTGCTCAGCCCTGCCTAAGGTAGTGGTTGCATGCGGCCCGAGATCAAATGGTGGAGTACAAAGGCGGGTTAGAACAGATTGGAGCGCTTTGGGAATGTTTCTTGAAAACGTGGACGCAGGCAATGGACATGGCACGCAAGCTGACACACGTCTGGTGGTGGTGGGCTCGAGTGGCTTACGTTACGGTGGCTATGAGATGTTAACTACCTCGCCTAGTATACAGGAGGTTGTGGGTTCGATCCTGACCCGGATGCCTGCTGCTGTATATTTGGAGTTTGCGTCTCTCTCTCTCTCTCATCATCATCACGGTGGCTATGAGATGTTAACTACCTCGCCTAGTATACAGGAGGTCGTGGGTTCGATCCCGACCCGGATGCCTGCTGCTGTATATTTGGAGTTTGCATTTCCATCTCACCGTGGTCGTGTCGATTATTCTCCGGATCCTCCCGTTTTTTTTCCCCTCCACATTCAGAATCAACATCACGCGTTCAGAGCATTTGGCTGCTATACATTACCACACGATAGGCCACTTCGTTGAGCTATCATTTGTGGCCAGGTCGCTTCTGACAAAAAAAGAAACCATAGAGCTCAGTGTACCTTAACCCCGGTCAAAAAAAATAAAAACAAATAGTTTACGGTTTACTTCCTTCCTTGCGATGGTTCCCCATCCCCCCCCCCCCGCTGCGTGAGCATCTGGCGCGCCCTCTGGTGGCAGAGCCGCGGTGGGGAGAGAGGCGGGCGACACGGGGCGGCGGTCGCAACCATCGGCGCAGGGGTCACTGCAAACTTACAAAGCAGGAGGAGGAGAAGAGCCATTATTATTATTAAAAAGAGCCATTATTGTTTCTTTTGCTTTTGTCTTTGACCAAAATAGTTGGAGAGCCGCGTCACGCGCAGAGCCACTTGTGCACAAACACGCAGCAGTGGGTACACGGCCGAGAACGAGCACTTTATGACTTAAATAAACAAAATAGGTGATGAAATGAACCGCGTTTATTTAGTTTTTCACTCCCCCCACCCACTCACCGTTAGTTATTGTTTAACAGTACAGTTTTACTGTTGTACATTTTGTTGTCACCAAAACATTCCACAGTGACCCATTCCCTGCCATATTTAATCAATCATCTTTACGTTAAATCACGTTTAAGATTAACTTTTTTTTTTGCTAAACACGGCTGCCCGCAAGGGGACAGCCAAAGAGTCGCAAGGGGGCAGTCAAAGAGTCGCAAGGGGACAGCCAAAGAGTCCCAAGGGGGCAGCCAAAGAGTCGCAAGGGGGCAGCCAAAGAGCCGCAAGGGGGCAGCCAAAGAGTCACAAGGGGGCAGCCAAAGAACCGCAAGGGGGCAGCCAAAGAGCCTCAAGGGGACAGCCAAAGAGCTACAAGGGGACAGCTAAAGAGTCACAAGGGGACAGCCAAAGAGCCTCAAGGGGACAGCCAAAGAGCCGCAAGGGGACAGCCAAAAAGTAACAAGGGGGCAGCCAAAGAGCCACAAGGGGGCAGCCAAAGAGCCGCAAGGGGGCAGCCAAAGAGTCTCAAGGGGGCAGCCAAAGAGCCGCAAGGGGACAGCCAAAGAGTCACAAGGGGGCAGCCAAAGAGCCACAAGGGGACAGCCAAAGAGTCACAAGGGGGCAGCCAAAGAGCCGCAAGGGGACAGCCAAAGAGTCACAACGGGACAGCCAAAGATTCTCAAGGGGGCAGCCAAAGAGCCTCAAGGGGACAGCCAAAGAGCCGCAAGGGGACAGCCAAAGAGTCACAAGGGGGCAGCCAAAGAGTCACAAGGGGGCAGCCAAAGAGTCTCAAGGGGACAGCCAAAGAGTCACAAGGGGGCAGCCAAAGAGCCACAAGGGGGCAGCCAAAGAGTCACAAGGGGGCAGCCAAAGAGCCGCAAGGGGACAGCCAAAGAGTCACAAGGGGACAGCCAAAGAGTCACAAGGGGGCAGCCAAAGAGTCGCAAGGGGACAGCCAAAGAGCCACAAGGGGGCAGCCAAAGAGCCACAAGGGGGCAGCCAAAGAGTCACAAGGGGGCAGCCAAAGAGCCACAAGGGGGCAGCCAAAGATTCTCAAGGGGACAGCCAAAGAGTCACAAGGGGGCAGCCAAAGAGCTACAAGGGGGCAGCCAAAGAGTCACAAGGGGGCAGCCAAAGAGCCACAAGGGGGCAGCCAAAGAGTCACAAGGGGGCAGCCAAAGAGCCGCAAGGGGGCAGCCAAAGAGTCGCAAGGGGGCAGCCAAAGAGTCGCAAGGGGGCAGCCAAAGAGCCGCAAGGGGACAGGTTGCCGACCGCTGGTCCATCGTAATCGATGAGGACGATGACATCAGCTCCTTGGCGTGGCGGTTGTAGACTGAGCCTCGGGGTATAAGAACAAGTTTGACCCTTTTTGTCAATAAAGCAGGAGGCGCTAAGACGTTAAAACACCAAACAATAAAACAGGAAGTGTTAAGATGTTAAAACACCAAACAGAAACCTTTTGCAAGGAATCGTGTCTGCATGAACCCCAGATAGTTGTGAACATGCAAACAAAGAAACATGCTCTGGTAGTATACTCATTGTCTTGAAACACCTTAACACAACTGTTTTATTGCCAGACAGGGTAAAATCTATTCTTATATTTTGATACCGGCAAGGGAGGTCCCATGCTGAGTCTCAGGGGTGCGCAGCAGGGTGGGTTTAGTAAGACGACAGCTCTGCAGACTGTCAACTTGCTTCGAAGACTCATTCACGATGCCTCTGTGCACCCCCCACCACCCCCGCACTGCTGCCCGCAGTCTGCCCGAAGGCCACGCCAGCCTTGGCAAGTCTGGAATTGACTCCTCGTCATCAATGTGAATGGCAATCGTCCAAACAGGTGACCCGATCAACAATAGTCGGCGTCCGTCCCCTTGAAGTTTACACAAGAATACAAAAAAAACACAACACAACAAATCAGCAGAGCGCCCTTCTGTCTTAATGTGACCACGTGAGCACTGAGACGGGGCTTATCTTCTGTGTGTAGCCCTAAACCAGTGGTAGAAATTCCACAGTCCTATGACATATGGGATCCGATTCAATGCAACAAACAAACCCGCATACACATTAGTTATGCGTGGCCGTGGAGCATTATGGGTAAAAATACATATAAAGCGAACTCCGTTCTCTTGCCGCATATCAATTAAAATATTTTAATTCAATGGCATTTGCTTAACAAGCCCGACTAGACCCAGAAGGTCGAATCTGGCCCAGATGATGCTCGCTTAAGCAAGTGCCGCTTGCTAATATTAGCCGGTATCAAATTTACAAAAATAGAAAAAGGTTTTACCCATTCCGGCAACAATACAGGAGATGGTAAGATGTGTGGTTAATTCCGACTTGATGCCTTGCAATAGGTGTCTAATTGGTGTTTGGACATCTTAATATCTGTATTTTTTCACTATTTAGAATATCTGTCCGATTGGGTGCTGCCATCAAAACATCTACAAGCAGAACCCCGTTCTGTCTCTTCACGTGGATGAGCATCGTTTAGTCTACCAGCCTATTGGTTTTCGAGACTAACGTTATCAAACAATATTTTTCAAAGCAAGCAAAACTCTGGACCGATTTCGACCACCCTTGGGTGGACAGTCGAAATTTCCAGTAAGCGTGCAACATGGGGCACCACGTTGGTCCAACGGTACAAACGAAATCCCAACGTTGACGTTGTCTGCAATTTTACTGGGTAGCAGCCTGTTAAGCAGATGTTGAATTGCCAGCTGTTATTGGTTGAGAGTACTCCATACGAATGATGGTGCATGAGTCCAGTGTAATCCTATCGATACCGCTCTACACAGACCCAAACCGTGCATGGCCACCCCCTTCACTAACCCTATTGACCAGCGTGGTGAAGTATGCTTCAACAACCACCATGACAAACTTGGCAAGGGGATTCCTTTTATCCAGCAGCAGTGGATTGACAAAGGGCTATAAATCACGAATTGCATCTCGAATGCGAGCCGTAGAGGGGTTCATTCCAGGTGCTATAGGCATCGTAGCGCAGTAGAGGGCAGTGCAGCAAAAGCCACTGCTCTGGTCTCCTTCCCCCACCTTCACCAACCCGCACTGACCAGCGTGGTGAAGTATGGTCAGTTAAAGCCTCGCGGCCCGCAAAGAGTGGAGAGGCCCTCGGCCCAGTAGTGGACTGACAAAACACGATTATTCAGTATAATTTAAATGTCATTTACAAAGGTGTCCAGCCCACTGCTGCTGAAATACAGTCGGATGCATTTAGAAATACCGCACACGAATCACCATCAGCAATCATGGTCAATCCACTGCTGGATGAAGGCCTCCGCATGCCGCCACCATCTCTGGCGATCCCGCGATGTTTGTAATCCCAGCGGTTCTCAAACTCTTTTGGCTGCCGTAGCCCTCGGTCTCCGTGCATGACGGTGATTTATTCGCGCTCGACGGCTACTCTCTGGGACTACCTATCATATCGATTTAAAAATGTTACCTTAGTTATTTTACTTTGGGCATATTCATACGCGATTATTCACCGATGGCTCTCACGTATGGTATAATTTCACACGTTTATAACTCGACTCACGTGCCCGCTGAGACGTTACCACGTAGCCCCCAGGAATCCGCGTAACCCCCCCCCCCCCCCCCCGGTTGAAACCCCACTGCACTAATCCACGTGTGTCGCCTGCCATTGGCGGCGTTGTCAGTCAAGTAGATTGACGGCGCCTGGTGGTGATGTTGATGAGTATTATTATTATCGCGTGGGTATCTAATCATCCAGCAGTGGATTGACCATAGCAGATGATGATGATGATGTTGATTATCATCATGGATTCGAACTCACAGTCGTCTCGTTGGGAATCGAGTCTGTGTGTGTTTTGTTGCCACATCCACCAGACGTGGGGCCTGTTTAAGGGGCGCCACAGTGGTGAGATGTTAACTACCTCGCCTGGTTTGCAGGAGGTCGTGGGTTCGATCCCGATCCCAACCATGACGCCTCTACATTTGGAGTTTGCGTGTCTGTCTCCCCGTGGGCCTGTGGATTTTTCACCGGGTCCTCCGGTGTTCCCCTCCACATTTAGAATCAACATCACGCGTTTAGAGTATTTGGCTGCTATAGATGTCCACGTGAAGATGGCAAGCCACTTCGTTGCGCTATAATTTGTGATTGCCAGGTCACTTCTGAAAAAGAGCTGTATACAGCTCGGTGGGCCTTACCTGGTAAAATAAAAAAGTAGATATAGTTTATATACTCTTTGGTTCTTTCGGTAAATTAACGTAGGTATAAAATAAAATAAATCACGACGTTTCGGGCGCAACACAAGCGTCCATCATCAGGTGGCAAAGCATGGTCTGCTGCTGATGATGGACGCTTGTGTTGCGCCCGAAACGTCGTGATTTCTTTTATTTTATACCTACGTTAATTTACCGAAAGAACCAAAGAGTATGGATTCCTGCAGTAACGAAAGCTTCATATCAAGACGTAGTTTAGTTTCATGCGCACTGTGATCTTCACGATGAAGTGCACTGATCGCGCGACAATACTACGGAAAGCATCACCGGGACTCGCAGTTTACGATTTTCACACAGCTGCAGTGGAGCATTTCATTTCACCGGGTGGCGCTCCTTCCCCACGCTTCGTCGTAATGAAGGCTGCGAGTGTTTGCCACGGAGGTCGCTGCGGATCCGGGGACTCGTGAATTTTGAACGAAGCGTCGAGCGGAATTTCGGGAGCATTCACAGGGCAAGCGTGGGATCGGGATCTTCCCTCGCTTCCGATTGCCACGGTTGGCTACGTACGGTGCGAAATAACTTCGACATCATGCATACTGGACATACAACTCACAAAACTGTCAGCGCAATTGGTTCACGGTCTATTTTACTTCCAAACTGTTCTATTTTTTAGTATTTAAAAACGATATATATAACGACACGTGATTATTTACCCAGGAAACATCACATTGAGCCCGACGACTCATTTGCAGGAGGGTCCTGCCACATTGGGATGTTTAGCCAAACGCCAATGCCATTGTATGATTTATTCATGTTTTGTTACGGGCAGAAAGCGGGCAGAACAAACGGACATCGGAATCTTTATTCAGACTGGTAGAATCCGATGAGCTATGAAGCTCTTTTTTCACAGCTGTCCATACAGTCTCCACACAGAGAGTGGCATCTTGCCGTCAGCTACTCTGCCGCTCACGAAATAAACACAATAAGATCACGTAAGCACGTCGTGCACCCTGATTTCGTACAAAATGACCCCTATACAACCACCATGGCCTTCATCATAACCACAGCAGGGATCGACAGCTCCGTTTCAAATTCACTCTCCTCGAGAGACGAACCGCTCTGTCTCTGTCTGCTCAATTGACCTTGAGGGCGATTCCGGTGGTGGAAATACCACGTTCCTGTGACGGGGCCCAGTGCTCTCCACAGGAACAATCGCTGCTGACTTCCTGCAAAGAGTTGCTCGTTCTATCGACTCCGGGATGGACGATAACCTGAGTTGACCTTCGACCGGGATTTGAACTCGCGGCCCTGAACCGATGCAGACGAAGTCGATGACCTCGTCTCAATCCGGCTACACCTTGGAAGCTAAGCAAGACTGAGCCTGGATCGTGCTTGGATGGGCGACCACCACCACCACCACTTATAAAATAGGTGCTGTAGGTTGTGTGCAGCGGGAGTGGGAGGTGAGGGCGGGGGGGGGGGCAGTGCAGCAACATCCATTCATGTACTGTACGTCTATGCTCCCGCCTTCACCAAGCCGCATTGACCAGCGCGGTGAAGTATGGTCAAATAACCCCCACGACTACATACGGCATGGCGAGGCCCTCATCCAGCAGTGCATCTCCAGCAGGGGCTGCATATGCACACGACGATGATGACGATGATGGTGGTGATGACGATGATGGTGGTGATGATGATGACGATGATGACGATGATGGTGGTGATGATGATGATGGTGGTGATGATGATGATGGTGATGACGATGATGATGGTGATGATAATGGTGATGATGATGGTGATGATGGTGGTGATGACGATGATGATGACGATGATGATGGTGATGATGATGGTGATGATTGTGGTGATGATGATGATGCGGGCTCCGCGTGCCTCACGCGTGCGGTGACATTTACCACGGGGCTCGCACGGGGCAATTAAACGCGCCGACGTCACGACCGGGACGCACGCTCGATTAGTGAGCACCGCAGCAGGCGGGGAATCCCGACTGACGCTGCGTTGTGCGTGGGCAATGTGGAACACATCGCCGCGCGTTCCTCGACAATAACAAGGCGGGAGTGGCAGAGCCTCCAGTGAGAGACTTCCTTCACCTGCCGAGGGCGAATAATAAGAGATCACTCGCGTCTCATCATCATCAGCAGCAGCCATGATCAATCCACTGCTGGATGAGCCCCCCCCCCCCCCACCCCCAAGTCGTCGGCATCTCTCACACTGTCCAGCACCTGCCCACGAGCGGTTGAACTTCCTCGCTCCATCTCTCTGGCGCACGTTCTCTCGCTTGCGCGTTTCCATTTCCTTTGCCGCTTCTCCGTCACTGTCCGCGACCCTTGGGCTATCATCGCTTGGGCAGGCAAAGGGGCAGCCGTGCTCCAAGCCTCCCCCCCCCACTGCGCTTCGTAACGGTTTGGAAGATGTCTTTAACCCTCCTTCGGTTTCTCAATGCAATTTCAACCCCCCCCCACCCCCTCGCACCCCCACACCGTCTCTCCACTGCTTCCTTGCGGATTTTCCAGATGTTGTAAAGATTCGCTTCGCTAATGACCACGTCTCTGAGCCGCACATCGCACGCGGCATTACGGTGCGCGCCGATGAACCTGTCGGTAGAACGTGCCCAGGGCTTTACCCAATCAAACGGAGCGATACCGCAACGCAAATGTGGAATGTTCCACTCGCCAGCAACAACGAGGAACGCGCGAGTCGGAGAACCGGCGGCGATGGTGGGGAAGTGGGGGGGGGGGGGTGGGTGGGTGGGGGGTTGTTTCGGGTGTTAATTTGCCGCTCGGTTTTTTTTTAATTTCCCGTCGCTAGGCTGCCTCGGAGTAATAGGAATTATCGGCGTAAGGCACTACCACGAGAGTACAAGGCACGCCTCTCCGTGACAGCACGCGAAGAAGGCCCATCGCCCGATTCGTCACCTACGACACGTGCGTGGAGGTGCATTGTTAATTGTGCTTTGTGCACCAGTGCTAAGGTGGCAGCGGCGGCAGCAGCAGCAGCAGCTTCAGACGAACTGCTTTATTATTATTGTCACACACGACGCATTCCTATGATGCGGTGCAAAGGCTTCATTAATTACCAGCGTCAGGAGGACAACGTCAGGCGAGGTGTGACGTGCCTCGTGCCGCTATAATTCCCGGGACAGCATTCTGGACCATTCCGGTTGCAATTAAGCAGCGGGTATACAGCACGTGAATAATCGATCAATGAGTTATGTTGTTGTTATTATTATTATGATTACTATGAGTGAATGATGATGATGATGATCATCATCATCATCATTCATGAATATCCAATGCATCATCGACACATCGTCACCACCAGCGTGATCTTAATCTACCATCGAACTTCGTCGTCCAAAGAGGAGCGTCACATCGTCACACCGTCGTCCTCATTTGAGAATGAGAAGTCATTGAGAAGAGTGCGGTCTGACCCGGCGTGATGAGACGGGAGTTGGTCCGAGTTTGCGATGGTCGGTCGCGACTCAATTCAAATTCCTTTAGCCGCCCAGCGTGTACCGCAAATCTCCAACACGCGCCGCATATTATTTCTTTAAATCGTAAGCCAAGGAATCCGTAGCACGATTCGCAAGGGTGAGCCACTGTGTTGCCCACGTCCCAGTTCAGACCCCACATTTGATAGCTTCGGTCTCCTCTTAGAGCAAAGATTCCCGACAGCGTCGCTTCTTCGTCTCGTTTCAATATCCGAGGAGAGAAAAAAAAAACAACAAATGATTCTCCCGGAAAACATTCCGTGAGAAATGAAGCCCTGATAATACTACTACCACTACTCATACGGCTCGTGATGATACTACTACTTCTACAACTCGTGATAATAATAATAACAACAATACTACTACTACGACTGGTGATTGACGCGAGGGAGCGAGGGCAGTGTCTTCGCAGCCGAGCCACGGCCTCCGCGCTTGGAATCGCTTCTTCGCATGGTGCTGGAAGAATCTTTTTTTTATTAAATATCACAACCGCTCGTGTGCGGGGCATTAGAGTTGGCCGAAATGATAGCATTTTTTTAAATGTAAGGTGATTATTATTATGATTGCCCTTCGTCCCTTATCCACACTTCACATTTTCTCCCCCCACCCCCCTCGACGTTGCGCTCTTCATGACCGTGATTCAATAAATTCGGCAGGGTCACCCCAGGATATAGACAATAAACTTCACAACATTCCTGCTCTCCCATCGGCAGCCTTGGTGGCCGCTTCATTGGTTCCGATGGGGCCGAGGTCCAGCGAAGGTTTGAAACGAGATCGAGCACACAACGCGTCTCTCTCAATGTGGATCGTGGACCTGTGGCGATGTGGATCGATTGCGTCGCATGATCGCGAGAGATGGCTTCGGGAAGGCTTTCATCCAGCGGTGGATTGACCATGGCTGATGATGATGTTGATGGCGATATCACCGATGTATGAAAGCTGATGGGAGGGAGCAGTGGCGGAGTGATTCGTGCACTGGGCTTGGAAACTGTCTTCTTTAGTTCGTAAATACATCAGACATTGTAAGGAAGACAAAGGCATCCGGGCGTGGGGGTGGCCAACACAATTTCCCGCGTAGACCGAGCTGATCTAAATAGGTGTTCACCAACAGCCTTTGTCGCTACAGTCTATAACGATGGCTCTTTGGTAAGCGCGCGCGCGCGTGTGTGTGTGTAAGTGTGATAATTTTATCTGAACCGGTCCTGGGCCTCCCCTAGGTCGACTCAGCCTCAAATAAGTACTGTAACTGGTGCGGTGTGTAAACATCGCCACCAGGAACACAAAGGCGGCCGGGCGTGGTGCTGGCCAGCCACCCCCTCGTGTGCCGCTAATGGCACTTGCCTCACAGTCTGTTAAGGCTACATGGGGGATCTTCTTGTGTTCGTGTGGGAGGCAAGTTGGGTGGGTGTGTGTGTAGTGGGGAGCGATGGTGTAGCGGTTAGCGCACTGCGCTACGAACCTGGCGACCCGAGTTCGATTCCCGCTCACGGCCAACACCAGTGGCGATTATCTCAACCGGTCTTGGGCCTCCCCTAGGTCGACTCAGACTCAAATTAATCCCTGGTGCGATGTATACAAATCGCCACGGGGGAGACAAAGGCGGTCGGGCGTGGTGCTGGCCACCCACCCCCTCGTGTGCCGTGCCCGGCCTTCATAGGTGCTCGCTGACAGCACTTGCCCCAAAAGTCTGTATAGGCTATACGGGCGACCTTTGTCTTTGTCTTTCTGCGTGTCGCTGGGCGCATATGGGTTGCGGGTGCGTGTGTGTGTGTGCGGGGGGGTGTTAAGAGTGTTTGTGTGGCAAGTTAGGGTGTGTGCTGCTGGGGGTGGGGAAAGGGGGGGGGTGAAGAGGAGGAGGCGGCGGAGAAGAGGGTCGAGCTTACGAGGTTGGTGGCGATCCTCCGTCCGTGCCCAGCGGAAGCCCCGCTCAGCCCCCGCACTTTCCCCCGAGCCGAGCTGTCAGTCACGGCGCCTCTATAAAGGCGCGGGCTTGCTGGCAGCTCTCACGGCAGTCGCTACTCCGCAGCGGTGACCGCAGGCCCTGTGGGGTGTACGCGCAGACACACATTGGTTTGTAGCGCGCGGGCTTCTTATCCCACACGCCGCACGCACACACGCACACACGCATTGCACACACACACACACACAGCGAGAGAGACAAGCGTAGAGACGAGGAGGAGGAGAGGGAGAGAGCGGCACGCAGACGGCAAGCAGCCACTGCTCGGCCACTCGCAAGATCTCTCCGCCTGCAACAGAGACACGGAACGAGGTGAGGCGACAACTCGTCACACACACGCGCACAGACGCAACGGGTGGCAAAAAAAACGGTTACCGGTTTCGCGTTGGAGCCGTTTCACTGAGAAATGAACGCAAATGAATCACTGCGCCCGTGCCGTTCGTGCTTTAGCGGGCGCAGATCGGTGCATTCGTTCCGAACAATCCATTGGAAACGGTTGCTGGTTCCCGAGTTTCTGAACCGGTAATCGATTCTGAAAACGGTTACGCGCGCGCGCACACACACACACGTGGCTTCCGCTTCGCGGGAAGTCGCGCGCCTGCGGGGGTCGTTCCACGTGCGGGGTCGTTCCACGTTCGGGGGTCGTTCCACGTGCGGGGTCGTTCCACGTTCGGGGGTCGTTCCACGTGCGGGGTCGTTCCACGTTCGGGGGTCGTTCCACGTGCGGGGTCGTTCCACGTGCGTGTGGGGATCGTTCCACGTGCGTTCGAGCTCTGCATGCCGCGCATCGCCGCACGTGCTGCGAGCTTCTCCCGACGTGAGCCCCTCCCAGCACGTGCTGCGAAACGTCGGACAGCACGCGGCGCAACCCGAAGGCACATTGGACATCGCGCAAGTGTCCTTTGTGTGTGTGTGTGCGTTTGCACAAGGTGATCCATTTGTAGTAACCTCGCTGTGTAAATAACAGGGATACGTCATAGAGGAAACGGGGAATCCTCGTTACTTCTCCGACCAACCTAAATACACTCAGTCAATGTTCTAACGCTCCCACAGTACAACTTGGTTCACCGGAGCCGCTGGGAGTTGCTGACAGCGCTCAAAGATTACGTGCGAGCTGACGGTCTTCGGAAACCAGTGGGGTATCTCTATATGGATCAGCCCTGAACACACGGTTTACGTTTGAGTGGCAGTGAGCTGGTTTTGGGGGCCACTCTGAGAGTAGCCAAAGACGCGCAGTGATTCATCACAATCACGTCTGTTTCCACTGCTCACATCATCGATGGTGCAAGTGGGAGCGGTGGCGCTGTGGTTAGCAAAACTGCGCTGTCGATTCACGGTCACGGCGGGCGAGCGACACGGGAACGGTTCGTGGGTCCGTCCACCCTCCCACCCACCGCTCGACCCCATCCCCTTTAACAACTTGTTGCTAACCAGCGTGGTGAAGTATGGACAAACGACTTCCCATACATGACGTCACGTTCAAATATGAAAGAATCAAAAACATGCCCATCGATGCGCCAATGCTATTTTCAAGATAAAAGTCATCGTCATAATAATGATTTAAAACCGGGAGTCAATCCACTGCTGGGTGAAGCCACCCCCCCACTCCGCGTCGGTCTTGGTTTTCGTTAATCGACAGCACGAGTCGCTGCCCGCACGGGAACCCACCGCCTGACCGTTGTGTGGTATCATTATCAGTTTAACACGTATCATCATACCCGAGACTGACAGCAGCATTGCCATGTATCACGCGCGTCGTCACGCATCTACTTCCCTATTTAACAACAACAATAATAATAATAATAGAGAACCTGCATTTATCTTGCTTCCATAATGTAGCGAAACGTCCAAGAGCGCAGTTTTATTTCATCCTAGGGGTACTCCTCTGATGACAGCGCTCCTTGTGTGGCACACGGAGACGCTGGCCACGCAAAGTGCGCGCGAGTCTGTTGGCTCCGTTTGCTACGTACCACAGCTGCCAATTTGCGTCCGCGGCGGGGACGTGACCACGTCGCTCGTGCCAGGCTAGATGCACTTTGAGACCACCCTGAAGTGATCGACAGCTCCCGGAGAGAGAGAGAAAGAGAGAGGGAGGGATAGGGACACGCGCAAAGTCGCCTCGCGTGTTCGCGCTCAGCGGCGAACGCTTCGCCGGCGAGCCGACGAACGGCAGGACGACACCGAGCTGGTGACGACACCGAGCTGGTGACGACACCGTGCTGGTGACGACACCGTGCTGGTGACGACACCGTGCTGGTGACGACACCGAGCTGGTGACGACACCGAGCTGGTGACGACACCGAGCTGGTGACACGACGACACCGAGCTGGTGACACGATGACACCGAGCTGGTGACACGATGACACCGAGCTGGTGACAGGACGACACCGAGCTGGTGACGACACCGAGCTGGTGATGACACCGTGCTGGTGACGACACCGAGCTGGTGACATCGGCGGCGCTGGCGGAGACATTTGGAAAAGCGCCCGAGTTGGAGCGGCCGAACTCTCGGCCTCATCACGCAACGCCCTCCACCAAGTTGCGCTCCGGTCGGGGTACTTGGAGTCGTGTAGGAGGACTGTGAATGGAGAGGAAGAGATCACGGCACTCGCAACGTCAAACACCTGGCAGTTCACCAGCGTAGATCGGTTCGACTAAGCCTGAGCTCTGTTGATGAGACGCTGAATGTCAAAACCGGTTCGGAGTTGTGCTTTGTGTTGAACCAATGCTGCTCATGCGATACACTCGCGGAAGGATCGCCGTACGGCTGATAGGATGCGTACACATTTTTATTTTATTTATACGCAGAGCGACCACATGCGGGAAGGAGGAGAGTTGTGTATTCATTTTGTTACATTCTCCATAAAGAGGTGGAACAAAAAAACAAACCGGTGAGCTAACTCACTCGCTCACTCAAGTTTCGATTCCAGTCCACGGCGGCAAATTCGACAGAAGCACCAAATCGTGAGTCGTGCGTTTGCGACACCCGACGGCAAAGGTTCAGGCGCCTTCAGTGGCACGGCTTGGCCGTGCCGATGTGCCACGGTTACCGCCGAATGGCCAAACTTGAGAGCCGTCCGCGCAACCCAGTTGCATGAACAGCTTCCTGACGCTGTTAACGCAATTGTCTCTTGTTTAGAGATACGATATTCAATTTCAATAGTAACCCCACAAACATACCCAGCACCGTACCAATGCAAAAATGATTTACGGACTTTTGTTAATCCGCTGTTGGATGAACGCTTCGGTTTCGATAATGATGGGGCTATTTGGCCATACTTCACCACGCTGGTTAGCGGGGTTTTTGAAGCGTAGCTGGGGGAGGGGAAGGCCATCAACAGGAACGGTTCACTCGCCACCGATGTCAGTCGTGGCCGGGAATCCAACTCGGACGGTACACAGTGGAGTGCGTTAAGCACTGCCCCACCACTCCTCCCACGTTGAACACGTGTAGCCGGAGAGAACAACGCGCGGCTAACTTTGTTGTAGCCGTCGCGTTACATGCAAATCTATAATAGAGAGCCACTACACAGTGAGTTGCGATTCGAAAGCGCGTGCTTACGAATCACACGTGCACGCGCTTACACGCGCAGGGGCCAAAGAGACAATGCGCGCTGTCGAGAAGAGTGCGGGGCTTGGGCAGCGCGCGTCACGGCCACCGGCGATGACGACGGCCGATGGTCGAGAGCAACGACGGAGTGGCAGCCAGGGAATGGAACGCGTTCGAGAGGTTGTTTCGTCCTTCCGCGGAGACGGAGCGGCGAAATCGTGTTCGATCGTTGTTGCATCGCTGGATCGCGGGAAATGTGTTGCGGCGGCTTTGTTGGGGGAGGCCTTCGTCCAGCAGCGCACTGTCCGCGGCTGATAATGAAACCCCACGGTCGCGGTTGCGTTGTAATCATGAGCAATCTTCTTGTAAACCGTCTCGCACTATTCTCGACGTCGGTGATGCGTCTCGCGTCGCCCTGCGAACGACGGCGCATCAGATAGCAGCGGCCTAAGGGCGCCAGCAGATAACGGCCTCGTCGTAAACACGTGCGAGAATCCATAGCCACGGGCACTTATCGATCCGCATTCATGTTCCAACACGTTATCCGTGTCCTGACATTGAGGGGAAATGCGTGTCGCTTTATCGGTCCACCGCCGGATCAAGGATTCCATCCACCGTGTTAGTCGTGGGCGTCGTTTGACCATACTTCACCACGCTGTTCAGTGCAGCGAACGGGAGTGCCCAGCCCCAGTTCAGATATCGCTCGCCACTGAAGTTGACCGTGGCCAGGAATTGAACGGGGGCAGGTTGCCGGGTTCATAGTTCAATGCGCTAATCGCTGTGCCACCGATCCGCCTCATGAAGGTAGCGGGGTTGTACTGCCCACGCCCAGGGCAGCTTGGACAGCCTACAGGCATCGGCCTGTAGGTTGTCTGTACAGGCAGCTGCCCACGCCTGTAGGCTGTCTATACAGGCAGCTGCCCACGCCTGTAGGCTGTCTATACAGGCAGCTGCCCACGCCTGTAGGTTGTCTAAAGAGGCAGCTGCCCACGCCTGGCCCAGAGGATCTCTAACACCAGTGTCTCTCTACTCAGTTGAGCCTCGCAACATTTTCAGCACTCATCTTCATCGGCGGCGCTGAGGCAGTGGTGGAAAATTCGACATTCCCACGACGAGGAATAGTCTCATCAAAGAACAGCCGCGGTTGATTTGGCACGAGTACAGGTGCAGTGTTTTTGTTGTTGTTGTCACGACCGCGGAGGGGCGATTGGCCGAGTCGACCCCGAGTGGGACGCGAAACCCGCGACCTTCCCAGCACGGGATGAGTGCTCTGAGCACAGCGCTCCGCAGGGCTGGCGCGAGTTCGCCTCTCGGTCTCATTGCTCAGGAGCAAAGCTAAGCAGGATTGAGCCTGTGCGGTGTTAGCAGGCGCTCATGGCAGTTGCGGTAAAAAAAAAATCCATCGCCTCCTGCAGTCCCACCTTCACCGACCCACGCTGCCCAGCGTGGTGAAGTATGGCCCCAATACCCATCGTGCCCCATTGCACGGCCGTGTCGGATGAAAGCTTCCACCAAGCCGCCCCGGCCGGCGATTCTGCGGTGTAAATTGTTCCACCAAACACCCCCAGCGCGTGGCTGGATTTCATCGCTCCGTCTCTTTGCGGGATGTTACGTGCCCCCCCCCGCCCCCCCGCGATCTCGGACGTGTTGCCGGCCATCGATGCGGTGCGTTCAATCTGGCAGAATAGACGAAAGGTCACCGCGGAAGTTTTTATTTGTTGTTCTGTGTCCCCCGCGTGCGCTTCTCTCTTCTTTTTAGCTGCACCCGAAGGTCGCCCCCCCCCACTTCCCCCACCTCCGACCCTCGGCTCCTGCTCCACGCGGTCATCGATGGCCACCGCACACGCGGTGATCACTCAGGGCTGCGATTCATTAGGTTCAGCATTAACCCGCGCTCACATGTGTTTTATACTGGGCACAAATAAACCCCTGGCAGAGGAGGACAGAAGGCCGTGGTTTTAGCCGACAAACCACCCACCCCCCCAATAGGACGCAGCCACAGGGGCCACGTAATTGTGGACAACTCCAGGAGCCAAAGCGAGCGTGGAATTTACAGCCTCATCTGCACTAACGATGGAGCCCCCGCGGTTATATTCAGCCCTGTCAGTGCGACTCGAGATTTTGTGGCAGACTCCCCCCCACCTCCCCCCTGCCTTAAATCTCAAATATTACGAGTCCCTATGACCCCCCCCCCCCCCCCCCCATATAAACGTTCAACGACCCACGACCCCTGATGAGAGCTGGACACAGCGAGAGCCGTAGGCGCCACGGATGCGTCGGGAATTGAAGCTGAATTTACTCCCCAGACGTATCCTGTACTCGCCTAACAGAGCAGCGTCGTCTGAGTCATTGTAGAGAACACAAGACACGCAATAAATAGGCACACAATCCGCCTCCTTCCCCACAGCGACGCCAATGGTCATTCAGTGTTTCGTATGTGCATTGGACTTCTTTCGCACCGTACGTAGCCCACCGTGCTAATGAGGGGTGCGGGGGAAGGACAACAAACTCCACCATTCCGGAGTTCTGCGCCGAAACTTGGACCCATGTCTCACGGACAGGGCCCTCGATTAACAGCATTCGGATGTCCACCAACACTGAATGTCACGTGATGATATGCGAGTGATGTCCGAGTGATATCCCGACTTCGACAATTTCATACGGCCAGCGTGATGAAGTACGGCTAAACAACCCCCACAATCGACGTGGAGTGGAAATTATTGTGGAGCTGGAAATTATTGTTGATATTTTTTGCGCACATTGAGACGTTTGTGTTTATATATATTCAGATGTCATTTCTGTAGACTTAGAAATACGTGGTCTGTTACATGAGAAACTGCAACAGCCCAAATGGGATGTATGCGCCGTGTACCCTCCGTTTGCCAACCTACTGCCGGATGAGGTTCCTCTCCTCTGTGCAGGCCGTGACGGTTTATGTGTCCATACTTCACCGCGCTGGTCGGTAGGTGGGGGATGGAGTGCAGGACAGCCGTGCAGCACTGCCCTCTGCGGCACCACAACGCCTATCTGTAGCACCTGAAGCAGCGTGCACGGCGTTCGTGCACTATCCTGGCTCACACCTGCTCAGCTTCCGAGATCTTACGTCGTAACTGGAATTAAATCGCGCGCGTCGGCAATACGGACGTGCACTTACATTAGAATGTGTGTTCATTCACACGCTCGACGTTCCCGTGGCCGAGGCCAGTCACATCAATTTGACGACCGTGGCTTATAATAAAGTGGTGACTATTTTATGGGCCCCGGGAGTGATAATAGGCTGTCTACCTCTGACCGGGATTTTCATGTTACTCTTCTGCCCACTGGAAGTCAGAGCAACTCTACACAAAGTGATGTAATTCCATCCGTGAGAGTAAATGTGTTCCCAGAATAGTGGCAGCTGTGGTTGATGTTCATCTCCATTGTTAGCCTTGATCCAGTGATGGAAATTCAACATTGCTATGACAGGGACGACCTTCAGGCAGTACTTATTTCACCAAGCATGGAGGAAAAAGTGGACTGACTTGATTTAATAAGTGCGTACCTACCGGCTGCGACGTATGGGTCAGAAATATTGAAATTGACGGGAAAGAAATGGAACAAAAACTGAAAAAGTGCCCAAAGAAATATGGTGAGATGCGTGCCGGGAGTAAGGTAGAGAGACATGAAGAGGAACCCGTGAATTAGAGAGCGCCCGCAAGTTAATGGTGCATATTCACAGACTAACATGATGCATTGTCATTTATATGAGACCATTAACGCCTCTCTGGTCTTCGAACCTGATTGGCTCACGTTGATGACATCACCTCTACTCGGTTTAAGACCGAAATAGGAAGACTTATTTCACAATTCTGGCTAATCGCCTGATGGAGCTGGTTGTAATCACCAGCGAAACGTCACAGTACTCAAGTTGTAAACGTTGTGGGGTTTGTTTTTACTCACCAACGCACGGTTGTGCGGAAGTAGTAACTAGTTGACACGTTTTGTTTACGTGACAAACCTTACTAATTGGCTGCGCTCGGGTAGTGGCGGGTTTAACGACGACAGCACGAATATTGAACAAACAAACAAAAACAATTGTTTGCTATGGATAATGGTGTCATTCTGACTGTTCAGACAAAGTGAGCGGGGCTTGGGCAGGACGCGATGGGTCAAGGAAAGCAACGGAGTGGCAGCCAAAGGAGGAAAAACCACACGGGGATGTTCGCTGCCGAGGCCCCAGGTGGATCGTGGCGTTGTAGACCGCGAGCCGAAGCGAGGACTTGGGGAGGCCTTCATCCAGCAGCGAATTGATCATAGATGATGATGATGATGATACGACGGGGAACCTGCTGCTCCGATTCGCACGGTTGGCTAAGTACGGTGCGAAAGAAGTTCAACATACATTCATACGACGGAGTTTCTCAACCATAGAAATGTGGGATTTTCAGCAATTTCTCAACATTGCCAGAAGGGATGGGCACTGCCTCCATGCGCATATTAGCATCGCCACTCTGGATTTTTAATTGAACACTGTGTACAGGTACAGGCCTTGGTCGTTCCACTGCTGGATGATGATGATGATGTTGTGGTGAGGTCACAACCAATTCAGATATATCCCGCCACGGATGTCTGCCGTGGGCAGGAATCAATCTTAGATCACCGGGTTCGTTGGGGAATGCGCGGCTAACCACTGTGCCACCGTTCCCACACATCTTTTTATGGTAGCAATGTGGAATTTCCCCCACTGGCTCAGAACAGCCAATAGGGATCAGCCCTGAGTCCACTCACTTGTGGACAGGGAGACGCTGTGACCTATACTCGGATCCTGAGTGAATGATTCATAGTCCATCAGGCACTCTCGCCATGGGCGTAACGCAGCCGTTCACTAACCCCTTGCCTGCGTAAACACGTGGCTCAGTGTGTGTGTGTGTTGCATCTCGGGTTGTATCATATGATCGTTTAGCTAATACTTACTCAACTAATGATTGGTTCCGTTATTCGACGAATCAGAGCACACGAAAATAGTTGCAAAGAAACAGGTCTAACATCTGTGCACCACGTGTGCCGCTGGACGGGAGATTCTGAGCGGGGCTTGGTGACATTATGGGCATCAAGAACCTTGTCACGTTGGACGTGGCTGGCGGGGGTTTCCCGCCTTCGGGAGGGAGGATGGCAGTCACCATTTTTGTTTAAGTTAAACAAAAATGTATTACAGTGATTTTTGTCGACTTATTGACTTAATCCACTATAACCGTCCCAGCTCTCTCGTGCACTTTTGCACATTCACACACACACTCACACATGTTTTATAAGGTCCAGTGAATATACATAAACCCCCACTGACCCAAGTTCAATTCCTAGCCCCGGTGCAATACAGCACGGTGGCAATTGGCATCTCAACCAGGTCTGGCCTTCCTCTCGGTAATCATAACCCCTCACCTGCCGCAAATAATTAAGTTGGAATACACGCAGCAATAATCGCCACCTACTGCGACAACTTGGCAGGACCCTCCTGAGAAAAAAAGGGGCACGAGACTCATTGAGGTTTTCGTGGGTAAAGCGAGCGACGGGATGGAAACACCTCGACCCTCTCGGCTGTCTTGGGTACTAATCGGTGCGGTGCGGTGCGGTGCGATGCGGTGCAGGATGTCTCGGCGTGCCCTGCTCACGCTCGTGCTGCTCTGGAGCCTGGGGCTGGCGCTGGGCGCGGCGCGCAAGGCGCGGGTGGTGCCCCAGGGCGCCATCCCCCCACCCGACAAGGAGCGACCCAACACGTCCGACGCGAAGCCGACGAAGGCGAGGGACAAGCAGATCCTGGACTCGAGCCACGAGGCGCTGATCATCACCGAGCGGCGCTACCTGAAGCAGGACTGGTGCAAGTCGCAGCCCCTGCGCCAGACCATCACCGAGGAGGGCTGTCTGAGCCACACCATCATCAACCGCTTCTGCTACGGGCAGTGCAACTCGTTCTACATACCGCGGCACGGGCGGCAGGGCGAGGAGGACGCGTTCAAGTCGTGCGCCTTCTGCCGTCCGCAGAAGATCATCTCCACCGTGGTGGAGCTGCAGTGCCCCGACCTGCAGCCGCCCTTCAAGCTGAAGCGGGTGCAGAAGGTGAAGACGTGCCGCTGCACGGCGGTGGACATCAAGGACCTGTGAAGGACGACGCGAGAGCCCCCCCCCCCCGCGATGGCCCCACGATGGTGGACAACGCGCCCAAATATTTTTTGACCCCTCTTGTTTTTTTTTTTTATACGGCTATTTATTTGATTTTGCTCGAGCAGCGACTGATGTATTTTTCTACGCGTGCGAATGCTGCGACGTATATGAATTTTTTTTTAATTCCTCCCAGCGACCCCACAGTTTCCGTGCCGGATAATAACGTCTGGCTGCACGCAACAACGACGGTCCCCAACGCAACGGCCTTAGCGGACTGTTTCGGCAAGTGCTGTCAGCGAGCACCTATGAAGGCCGGGCACGGCACACGAGGGGGTGGGTGGCCAACACCAACGCCCGACCGGCCTTTGTCTCTCCCTTGTGGCGATGTTCTTACACACCGCACCAGGCACTCATTTGATACTGAGTCGACCTAGGGGAGGCCCAGGACCGGTTCAGATAAATCGTCACCGGCGGTGTTGGGCCGCGAGCGGGAAATCGGACTCGGGTCGCCGGGTTCGTAGCGCGGTGGAGCGCGCTAACCGCGACACTACCGCTCCCCTAGCACACAACAACAACAACGCAACAACAACACAACAACAACAACACAACCCGTTGGCAACCTGTGTGAGTGACTGCGGCGCGTGCTGCCGGGTGCCGAGTGTACGGAACCAGCTTCCAGTTCGTCGTGTTGCGCAATTGTCAACAGAAAGGGGGGGTTGCTCTCCACGATCCGTCTGCCGGAACGGTCGATGCCTGTTTTAATCTCTTGTTCCGCAAACTGGTTTTGGTCGGTACCGATACGTCCCGTCATTGTCACCAAAAAAGATGAAGAATGTGGACCGGCTATGAGAGATGAAAAGTTGACAATCTTACGAATCTTGCTTTGTTTCCTTGATTCCCGCAACGCGAGAAGAACGCTCGCTACCTGTAAACATCCTGTACAGACACGCGGTGAGATTGGAGACATATAATAAACTTTGCTGTACAATATATAGTCTATATATAGATGATGCTGTATTTATAGGACAATTGCGTTGCTCACTGACAGCGTATACTATGTTTATAAATGTATATTGCGGTGTTTAGACATCATTATGAATAAAAAACAATTTCTAGCATTCCCTAAGTATCGCCAAAGATACATCGACCAAATGGACGCGAGCGTCTACTTTGTAGTAATTTCTTGACTTAAAGCTTTCGCGACTGCGGGAATTCATATTCTTTTGGCGTTTTCGGTAAAGCCACGTAGATAGAAAAATAAGAAAATTATCCACGACGTTTCGATCGCAACTCAAGCAACCGTCATCAGGCGAGAGAGCTGCGGCTGCAGGAGAAAAGCGATGTTTTCACCTGATGACGATTGCTTGCGTTTCGATGCAAACGCCGTGATAATTTTCTTATTTGTCTATCTACGTGGTTTTACCGAAAGACCCAAAGAATACTTTGTAGTTAACAAAAAAACAACCCCTCCCCCTCCAACATCGATGTTGGAGACGCGCAGCGGGAGAGATACACGGCACGCGTTCGTAGGCGATGTCGCCGTTCATCTCGGCGACATCGAGACGACAACTCGGCGACATCGAGACGACAACTCGGCGAGCGGGGGGCGTCGTGTTCGCAGCCGCCGGCCTGGCAAATAAACAGCGCGCCAGGGGCATCGCGAGCGGCGTTGCGGTGGCCGCGTCGATCGCCTTGCAATCGGAACGCTGTGACTTAAACAATGTCAGCTAGGTGGGGGGGGGGGGAATTAAATCCGTCGTCAGCCTCGGTCGATCAACTGCTGGATCGAAGGCCTCCCCCCCAAAGCCGTCCCCATCTCTCCCGATCACCGCGATGTTAACAATCCACCCACCCAGCGCCCGTTCCAACACGCGAGCTCATTCCATCGTCCCATCTCCTTCGACGGCGGTCTCCCTCCCCTCGGACGCGTTCCGTTCCCCAGCTGCCTGCCTCTCCGCCCGTCACCGTCCCTCCTCTCGGCCGTGACGAGTGCTGCCCCTAGCACCCCGCCACTCCTCGTCACACTTCGAGTGGTGATGTCATTCGCCTGCGTTCGTCCTCGGAGGCCCCGTGACAGGCACAGTCAATGGAGGGGGGGGGGGGGGTGGATTCGTGCTCCCACCGTGGGAGTTTGAAACATTCGCCGTTTGGCTCGGGAAGCGGATCAACAGCGGAAGAGGGGAACCCCACTCCCCCCATGCTCACTCGAGCAGGGAGGGAGAGAGAGAGAGAGACACACACACCCGCGTTTTAAATTGAGTCGAAATTTTGTATCTTTGAATCAAGGAATCAGCTCGGCGTTCGCAGACGCGTATTTGCGGTGCGTGTGCTGCAAACGTGTTCGGAAGTGTTTGTAAATTAAAGGAGACGTCTTATATCGCATCGCGTATTTAGCTTTAAAATGGTTCCGTATGGAACACCGGTACGAGGAGGGGCTCGTTCCTCCTAACGACTGTCTGGCTGTACAACTGTACCCTAATTATTTAAAGCCCAAATACAATAAAGCTGGCGAAATGCGGTTCACACACACAACCGGCGTGCGCTTGTGTCTGCGTGTGCGGTTGACTGTGGGGTCGGAGAGCGCTACGTGTAGGGGTCAGCGCGCCCCGCTACGAACGGGGCGAGCCGAGTTCGATTTCCACTCACGGCCACCAACGCCATCTGAACCGGCGACGGGCCTCCCCTAGATCGACTCAGCCTCAAATGGGTAACCGGTGCCGTGTGTAAACATCACTATTGGGGGAAACAAAGGTGGCCGGGCGTGGTGCTGGCCACCCACCCCCATCGTGTGCCGTGTCGGCCTTCATAGGGGCTCGCTAACAACACTTGTCCCAACAGTCTGTTGAGGCTACACGGGAGATCTTTGCCTTTGGTGACTGTGGGGGCACGAGGGAGGGCCCCGCGAACCGCAGTGGACTCGGCGGCACCTTCCGCGCACGGCCCGAGAGAAACACCGGGGGCCCATGCACACCAACCTACATTCGCTACAACTCGTGACATTTCCACTGCCGACAATGATTTATTTTCACAACGGAGATTTCACGAGCCGCATTTCTCTCCCCCCCCCCCCTCTCCACCCCAAACTCCCACTTGCTGCTGCTGCCTCGGTGGTGAGCAGCACAAGCAGAGGTCGTCGGTTCGATTCGACCTCCAGGCGCGGCAGTTGAAACAAGTTTCTTATATGCTCAACCCCCCCCACCCCGCCTCTGTCCACCCAGCGGTGTACATGGGTACACAACAGTTTGTCGACCGACAGGTGGCATGTGGTGGGGTAAAGTGTGGGTACTCAAGATGCATGGTCGGTGGGGAAGAGTAGGCCAAATGTCCTCTGGGGGGGGGGGGGGGAGGCTATCTGGAGCTGTCTCTGGTGGAGGCTCTTCCACCAGCAGTCGCGTGAAAGAGCAATTGCAGGGCCGCGCTTTCACTTTTAAACTAACGATAAATTGAACTTCATATTCTTTGGTTCTTTCGGTAAAGTCACGTAGAATGAGAATAAAATAATAAATTGATAAAATAAAATAACACAATAATATTCTCACGACGTTTCGGCCACAACACAAGCGGCCTTCATCAGGTGAAGGGGACGAGACTGTCTGGAGGACAGCGCTGGAGTGAGAAAGCCACGCTGAGATCACGACCTTTAAGCTGTGTGAGAAGAAACAAAGCGCCTTGACAAAGGAATTAGCATAGAATTTAGCATTGAAATGGCTGAGTGATTAGCTTGTGACTGGTCACAGAAAAGGCTATGTTAAAGTTAAAGCATACACATCCGCAAAGGCACCCCTTGATAAAGGAATTAGCATAGAATTTAGCATTGAAATAGCTAAGTTAAAGTATACACATCCGCAGAGGCACTCCTTGACAAAGGAATTAGCATATAATTTAGCATTGAAATAGCTGAGTGATTAGCTTGTAACTGGTCACAGAAATAGCTATGTTAAAGTCAGAGTATATACATTCACCGAGGCACCTAGTACAAATCAAACAGAAGAATTTAGCATTGAAATAACTAGGCGAATTTAGCATTGAAATAACTGAGTGATTAACTTGTGACTGGTCACAGAAATGGCTATGTTGAAGTTAAGGCCTACACATCTGAGCTATTCACTGTAACTGGGTATACAATACAATATATAATGAATACTATATAGTGAACCAATAAAAAAATACTAAAATATAAATTACCTCAATGTTATCAATAAACTCTATATTAAATTTCGATTTAAAGCTTTCGTGACTGCAATGATTCATCTTCTTTGGTTCTTTCGGTAAAGTCACGTAGAATGAGAATAAAATAATAAATTGATAAAATAAAATAACACAATAATATTCTCACGACGTTTCGGCCACAACACAAGCGGCCTTCATCAGGTGAAGGGAGCGAGACTGTCTGGTAGGACAGCGCTGGAGTGAGAGAGCCACGTTCAGATCACGGCTTTTAAGCTGTGTGAGAGGAACAAAGAGCCTTAGAGTCGCGGCATCTCTTCAGAAAGGTGAGAGACTCGATTAGTTGAGCCTTCTTATCCCGAAGTCTGTTGAATGATCTTAAGGATGTGTGGAATCCCTCCCCGTAGAGGCGGTTAAATTTCGATTTAAAGCTTTCGTGACTGCAATGATTCATCTTCTTTGGTTCTTTCGGTAAAGTCACATAGAATGAGAATAAAATAATAAATTTATAAAATAAAATAACACAATAATATTCTCACGACGTTTCGGCCACAACACAAGCGGCCTTCATCAGGTGAAGGGAGCGAGACTGTCTGGTAGGACAGCGCTGGAGTGAGAGAGCCACGTTCAGATCACGGCTTTTAAGCTGTGTGAGAGGAACAAAGAGCCTTAGAGTCGCGGCATCTCTTCAGAAAGGTGAGAGACTCGATTAGTTGAGCCTTCTTATCCCGAAGTCTGTTGAATTATCTTAAGGATGTGTGGAATCCCTCCCCGTAGAGGCGGTTAAATTTCGATTTAAAGCTTTCGTGACTGCAATGATTCATCTTCTTTGGTTCTTTCGGGGATAAGAAGGCTCAACTAATCGAGTCTCTCACCTTTCTGAAGAGATGCCGCGACTCTAAGGCTCTTTGTTCCTCTCACACAGCTTAAAAGCCGTGATCTGAACGTGGCTCTCTCACTCCAGCGCTGTCCTACCAGACAGTCTCGCTCCCTTCACCTGATGAAGGCCGCTTGTGTTGTGGCCGAAACGTCGTGAGAATATTATTGTGTTATTTTATTTTATCAATTTATTATTTTATTCTCATTCTACGTGACTTTACCGAAAGAACCAAAGAAGATGAATCATTGCAGTCACGAAAGCTTTAAATCGAAATTTAACCGCCTCTACGGGGAGGGATTCCACACATCCTTAAGATCATTCAACAGACTTCGGGATAAGAAGGCTCAACTAATCGAGTCTCTCACCTTTCTGAAGAGATGCCGCGACTCTAAGGCTCTTTGTTCCTCTCACACAGCTTAAAAGCCGTGATCTGAACGTGGCTCTCTCACTCCAGCGCTGTCCTACCAGACAGTCTCGCTCCCTTCACCTGATGAAGGCCGCTTGTGTTGTGGCCGAAACGTCGTGAGAATATTATTGTGTTATTTTATTTTATCAATTTATTATTTTATTCTCATTCTATGTGACTTTACCGAAAGAACCAAAGAAGATGAATCATTGCAGTCACGAAAGCTTTAAATCGAAATTTAACCGCCTCTACGGGGAGGGATTCCACACATCCTTAAGATCATTCAACAGACTTCGGGATAAGAAGGCTCAACTAATCGAGTCTCTCACCTTTCTGAAGAGATGCCGCGACTCTAAGGCTCTTTGTTCCTCTCACACAGCTTAAAAGCCGTGATCTGAACGTGGCTCTCTCACTCCAGCGCTGTCCTACCAGACAGTCTCGCTCCCTTCACCTGATGAAGGCCGCTTGTGTTGTGGCCGAAACGTCGTGAGAATATTATTGTGTTATTTTATTTTATCAATTTATTATTTTATTCTCATTCTACGTGACTTTACCGAAAGAACCAAAGAAGATGAATCATTGCAGTCACGAAAGCTTTAAATCGAAATTTAACCGCCTCTACGGGGAGGGATTCCACACATCCTTAAGATCATTCAACAGACTTCGGGATAAGAAGGCTCAACTAATCGAGTCTCTCACCTTTCTGAAGAGATGCCGCGACTCTAAGGCTCTTTGTTCCTCTCACACAGCTTAAAAGCCGTGATCTGAACGTGGCTCTCTCACTCCAGCGCTGTCCTACCAGACAGTCTCGCTCCCTTCACCTGATGAAGGCCGCTTGTGTTGTGGCCGAAACGTCGTGAGAATATTATTGTGTTATTTTATTTTATCAATTTATTATTTTATTCTCATTCTACGTGACTTTACCGAAAGAACCAAAGAAACTCTATATTCTCCAATCAGCTAAGCTACCAACAATAAGTCGTTATATATCACAATGCTATATGGCGAAAAATGGGTGGATTCTTGCCCTCAACTTTAGCAACACGGATAGCTACGGGTCCCGTTCAGACAGACGAGTTCATCCATGGTCGGAACAGAGGAGGGGGGGAGAGACAGCTGCGAGGCGCTGTTATACTCCATGTTGTAAACCATACCAATTAACCGTAGTGTGAGAGGTACTAAGAGTCAATGCCAGCGAAAGAGCTGCGGTCTGAAGGTCATCGTAAAATACAATTAATTAAGAACGGAAATGGTTTAAAACATCTTTCCAATGGTTACTAAGCCAGAATCCAGCGTAAAGGACGTGATCTCAGCGTGGCTTTCTCACTCCAGCGCTGTCCTCCAGACAGTCTCGTCCCCTTCACCTGATGAAGGCCGCTTGTGTTGTGGCCGAAACGTCGTGAGAATATTATTGTGTTATTTTATTTTATCAATTTATTATTTAATTCTCATTCTACGTGACTTTACCGAAAGAACCAAAGAAGATGAATCCTTGCAGTCACGAAAGCTTTAAACCGAAAGATTAATTGAACTGTTATATTCTTTGGGTCTCTCGGTAAAGTCACGTAGATAGGTACTCTTTGGTTCTAATCGGTAAAGTCACGTAGGTAAAAAAATAAAACAAAAAATCACGACGTTTTGGCCACAACACAAGTGGCCTTCATCATGTGAAGGGACCGTGCTGTCACAAGGACAGCGTTGGAAAGTACGGTCCCTTCACCTGATGAAGGCCACTTGTGTTGTGGCCAAAACGTCGTGATTTTTTGTTTTATTTTTTACCTACGTGACTTTACCGAATAGAACCAAAGAGTATGGATCCTTGCAGTCACGAAAGCTTCAAATCTAGAACACGTAGGTAGGTTAAAATAAAATAAATAAAATAAATAAAAAACTACGACGTTTCGATGGCAACACAAGTGACCGTCATCCTCCTTACTAATTTGAGCCCATCCACGTGACTATACCGAAAGACCCAAAGAATATGAATTCCTGCAGTCAAGAAAGCTTTAAGTGAAGATTTAAACTGATTTATTTTTTACTTTAGCAGGTAAGGCCCAGTGAGCTATGTAGCGCTTTATCAGAAGCGACATGGCCACAAGTGATAGCTCTACGAAATGGCTTATCGTGTGGACATTTATACCAGACACATACTCTAGACGCGCGCACATTGTTAATGTGGAGGCAAAACCGGAGAAAAATCCACGCGACCAAGGAGAGAACACGCAAACTCCAAATATACAGCAGGCGTCAGGGTCGAGATCGAATCCACGACCTCCTGCATAGCAGGCGAGGGAGTTAACATCTCGTCCCTTAAACAGGCCCCATGTGTGGTGGTTGTGGCAACACACACACGCTCGATTCCCAACGAGACGACTGTGAGTTCGAATCCTGATTTGAGTGTCGACCCAGCCCATCATCTTCGAGGTGGATACAATGAGTAGCAGTTTGTGGAGCGTCAACTGTGGCCCTGCCGTGGAGTGAGTTTCCGTTCTCCTGCCACGGGAAATGCGGAGACCGCGGCCACCGTCTCAGGGCCGTCCATGCGAACTGGCAGCACCACTCAGTGAGTGGTCATTTGGGCAGCGAGATACCTTGGTCTACTAGTCCTCAAACCGGTTTAATACAAACAAATAACAATTAATAAAACAAGAATACAACGAGCACAAATTTGGCGAAACGGACAAAAAACGTCGAGTATTTGTGTCATCAGCTGAGAACTCTAGTGACCAGGACAGGGCCTCATTTACAAGAGTGATTGGAGCCTTCAGCCCGACTCATCAAGGTAGAGTGAGCTACTGCCACATGATAGGAGCAGCCACGAAAAAGTGGTGCTCAGCCACGACCAGTCCGGCATCTTGGGGACGATGAACAGATCGCGGCTCCCCAAATCAAGACGACTGCCCCCCCCCACCACTCTCCCCCTTGCCAGGTTAATCAGAACACAATACACAGCGAGAGAGAGATATATCACATCGACGCCTCGAGTCAATATGCATGCGTTTGTTTCGTGCGGGTGTATTGGTGTGCTCGGTGTTACCAAGGCACCGCTCTGTCCCACGTCGCGTGTTCGTGGGTTCAGCGTTTGTTGGGCATCGGTTTCACGTTGTGCGTTTTAACGCTGCTACGTGGCGCCGACGTTTCCCCGCACGAGATTACTCCTGCACGGTGACCATGCCGCAGGCTTTGAGAGTCGTTGCTCTACACAGTGAATGCCGAACGCTGCCGCGATTCTTTGGTCAGTGGGAGCGCCGTGCCTGGTGGGCCCCCCCTGCCTGGAGGGGGACCCCTGGCTGGTGGGGGTCCCCTGGCTGGTGGGGGCCCCTTGCCTGGTGGGGACCCCCTGCCTGGTGGGGCCCCCCTGCCTGGAGGGGGACCCCTGCCTGGTGGGGACCCCCTGCCTGGTGGGGGACCCCTGCCTGGTGGGGCCCCCTGCCTGGTGGGGGCCACGTGCTCGGTGGGGGCAACGTGCCCGGTGGGGGCCACGTGCTCGGTGGGGGCCACGTGTTCACCAGGACGGTAAGAATATTAATTCGGGTGAACTGGACCCAGCGGCATCACCCCGTCAGTGTGGGTGACTCCGCACATCGCCTGCTGAGGCTGCAAAGCTCAGGGACAAGCCGACAGTGGCTGTCTAACGCAAGAGGCTCACCGAGTCGTGCCATGGAGACGTGGAATGCTTTTTTCTTCTTCTCGTCGCTGGCTTAGGACCACCGACGGTGATATTCACGGTCTCGGTTCTAGATCGGATACGGCAAAACATTTAACCTTTTCAAAGGAAGCCTTAAATGAGTAGCGGGGAGAGACAAATGCGGCGGTGCGTGGGGCTAACCTGGCCACCCTGTCGCGCTCCCTTTTCATTTTGTTTAATGACACCAGGCAACGTTTCCCCTCCACCATCGTCTCTTTGCCCGACCTCTTATAATTAATCAACTTGCGCGTTGCTGGCCGCCGCACGCTTTGCCCGTTGGGCCCTGTGCCAGGCAACTGTGTGATAAAAATAAATTAAAAAAACAACAAAAAAACCCAACTAAACCCTCGAGTTTCTCATAATCTGGGAGCCGTGCCTCGGTTGGCCGATCATTGTGAATACACTTCTCACGTTGAGTCGGGGTACACTGCACTTAAATGGTGGAACAAGACGTCTAATGCGGAGTGTATGTGGTCTATAAATACCCTGTGGTGGATCCACTCGTCTCACTTGGTGCTCCGTTTACAGCGATGTAAGGAGGACCGCAAACGGCTGGAATCACGGGTTCCATCCCTACCCCCCTCTCCTCTCGCTCTCTACAAAGTTTCCCTTTCCAGCGAAGTGCTCTCGCTGCTCGCACCCCCCCCCCCAGCCCCCATTGTGTGTTCGCGCCGTGCTGCAGCGTGCTGTTCGGCCCGATGTCCGACGTTTCGCTCTAAGTGCGAGGAGCTTCTTCTGGAACTAAAGCATTAAAGTTTCTGTAGAAGTTCTCAGCACAATTTTCTTTCTAAATTGTATTTTGTTCTTTTTCGTGTGTATCCATGTGAGAACTCAAGAGACCAGGAGGAAACATCACTTGCAAAGGGTGACCCGGGTCACTAAAAAAGAATAACAAAAGCAATAACAAATGAAGTACCACAAGCAGAGCGAAACGTCGGACGTCGTGTCGAGCAGCACGAGGCACAGCTACACAGCAGCACGACCTCGAACACCAATGCAGCGTTGTTGGCAGTTTTCTTTATAAACGTTAGCCCATGTACAACATCAAAGGCTCTCCCTGCCCAGGCTACCAATGATGCTCATCAACATTGGTGGATCTGACTCCGTGGTGGAGATTCCACATTCCTATGACGGAGGCCATTTCCTCTACAGAACAAACACCGTTTGTCTCCGTTTGTCTTCCTTTGGCTCCGTTTGTCTTCCTTTGTCTCCGTTTGTCTTCCTTTGTCTCCGTTTGTCTCCGTTTGTCTTCGTTTGTCTCCGTTTGTCTCCGTTTGTCTTCGTTTGTCTTCGTTTGTCTTCCTTTGTCTCCGTTTGTCTTCGTTTGTCTCCGTTTGTCTTCGTTTGTCTCCGTTTGTCTTCCTTTGTCTTAGTTTGTCTTCGTTTGTCTCCGTTTGTCTTCCTTTGTCTCCGTTTGTCTTCGTTTGTCTCCGTTTGTCTCCGTTTGTCTTCGTTTGTCTCCGTTTGTCTTCGTTTGTCTCCGTTTGTCTTCGTTTGTCTCCGTTTGTCTGCGTTTGTTCTCGTTTGTCTCCGTTTGCCCGGCGAACGAACTGTTTTGGCAGATCCTGAGCGTGACAGACGGACGGACGCTGTGGATGATGCATGGCACACAGCGTAGACGCTGCGTTTGCATTTGCTGCACAAGCACACGAAACAAAAGACTCAACACATTCATCAATGACACTGCTTGGCCTTGAAATGAAGAGTATACGATAGGCGACGTTTCGCGCAATGGTCCTTCATACTGTGTCAACCCATACGGTTTACTCCGTATTCTTGTATAGGGAAATTGATCCATAGGTCCATACGGCGTACAGCCGTTTCAATATGGGCACATTTTTGGTCTATTTGTTTGTGTTTCTCCCTTGTGATGGGACTTTGTTGGATGAACGTTGAGATTTAGAAGAGCACGGGGTGACCAATGAGCTCTGAATTGGTCTGTAATAAAGTAGGGCACTGATGAGGGGTTGACAGGCATGGTCCTGCTTCGTGGCACTTGCTGTGCAGGGCCATTACCCGAAACATCGCCAACTGTTCATTTTCAGCCCACCCAGTGTTATTTACAAACGTGTTTTTTTGGTGTGATGTAAGAAGGGTGTGTTGCTTATACCCGAACTGTGCTTATATGGGGTGTGCTTAAAAAAGGCAGCGTCCACTTCCCGCACACTTGACCACACGCGCTCAGGCGGTCGATGGCGACCGGCCACAACCACTCCACCTCTGTCGCCACGCCTCCCGATGCAACACCGCGCCAGAGCGCCGTTGTCAGCGCCTCGGACGCGCTCAGACCTCTGGGCCCGCGATGCAAAATCCCCTCGCACGGGACAGAGCGTCTGAGACGGCGGTGGCGGTGCCACCTGGCAGCGAGCCGCTTTTTGCGGGCCCCCCACCCCCCCCCCCCCCCCACGGTTAGCACTGGGCGCACTTAGGAACCATTGAGGGCGCTGTTACATTTCACGCGGGCGCCGTAATTGGCATTACAAATGGTGCGCGTGCTGAAATTGAGCAATGATTGCGTGAAGGGTCTATTTTACCTGCCGCGGGGTGTGTGTGTGTGTGCGTGTGTGTATATATAGTGGGGGCGGCGGTAGTGTAGCGGTTAGCGCTACGCTGCGCTATGAACCTGGCGACCCGGGTTCGATTTCCGCTCACGGCCAACACCAGTGACGATTGTCTGAACCGGTCCTGGGCCTCCCTTAGGTCGACTCAGCCTCAAATGAGTACCTGGTGCGGTGGATAAAAACATCGCCACTGGGGAGACAAAGGCGGTCGGGCGTGGTGCTGGCCACCCACCCCTTCGTGTGCCGTTCCGGCCTTCATAGGTGCTTGCTAACAGCACTTGCCCCTACAGTCTGTTAAGGCTATACGGGGGATCTTTGTCTTTGTATGTATAGAACTGCGAGGCCATTAAACGCGATGCTTATATCGATGCCGTCCAGACAGAGTGTGTCGACCTGAACGTGGAGGGGTGGGGGGGAGAGGCGAAATAAAAGCGGCTCAGTGCGATGTGGCCCCTGCGAGGTCCAGTTTCCAGCATCGTGCCAGGAATTACTGACAGGCGAGGGTCTCCGCGAGCCTCTTCCACGAAGCGAGCCCAGACATCGGTGCTTCTTCTCGGGCAGCACTGGGTCTATCCAATGAAAGTAAATAAATACATATTTGGCTGGAAGTTGGTGTTGACGTCAGTCATGAAAAGTCTTAAGCCACCAGCGGAAGAGCTTTCTCGCTCGTGGTGCAACCAATCCACGGCACGGACGGTGCACACCATCCGTGCGAGCGCGACAAATTCGTCGCCCTACGGAGGGTTAAACGACAATAATTTTTTTTGGCATTAAAACTTCCACGTGGCCCAACCCGTAAAAACAACTGTGGGTCTGTGCAGTGTCCCGTTTTAACGTTCGACACAGCAAGAACCGCCGCTACCAGATATCGGTACACATCAGTTCCCTGTCGCCACGCAAACACAGATGCCAGTTGGCGGACCGCACCGGGTCAAACGCGGACAGGTCGCAACCACAACTGGCAATAAGCTCGTAAAATGAACGTCAGTTGATTCTAAACATGGTATTGCAATGCAGCGCGGTCACTCCAAAAAACCACCATGTAAAATCACTAAACACATTGTTTGGCGATGCTGCGTTGGCATGCGGTGCCACCAATAAGAACAAAAACTCAATGCATTGGTCAATACAACCGTGGCCTTAATAGGACATGTGTATAATAGAACCATTGCCTGGAACGTAGTCTATTGCATACTTTTCTATATTTTTTTTTATTTTACGGCAGTGCTGAGCTATTCATAAAAACCATTGACTTGTCGTGCTTAGTTTTAATGAAAGTTGTTAACATATGAAAACAGGAATCACCGGGATTGTAGCTGAGCCGTGTGTGGCTATGCAACCTCCAAGCTCCCGAGATCACCCGGTAATAAACGGCTCAGATATGACTACATCATTGGACCTTTTGCCAGTATCAAAGTATGTAGCTTCTCACGCCGCTATAAATGCTGTGATAGTGCATTGTCTTTGTACGGGTCGCCTTTTGGCGTTCTTTTCTGGTCTGACACTGGAGAGACGAGGGCATAAGACAGGTCCCTGCAGGGTGGGCTGGTAGGAACATTGGCAAAGTAACGTCACGGTGCCTTCGAACTTCGCCTCGCAAATGGTATTCGGCTGTGGGCTGTGTGTGAATTTGCCACATCCCCAAAAGCGAAGTTCGCAAATGAGAAAATGTGACTTCCAAATGTTGGGTGCAATAAGACATATCAAGTCTCTGCGCTGTCTATTGCTGATTTTACACTCAACAGCACGAGATTTCACTTCGTTAAAGTATTGAAAGGGGACGGACGGACACATTAATCTATTGCAGGCTGGTACACTCAGTTTACAACTTCGTTCCTACCAGTACAAGGCTACCTCTGGTATAAGCCAATCAGTTTCAAAGACAATGCAGATATTATCAGAGGATATTTGTTTACGTGTTTTACCACAAGTACGTGTGGCCAGTGTAGACTTTATTGCTTGCAAAATGTATTTATTTGGTGTGTGAACATCTGAACACCACCTGTTTTGTTTTGCCAGAAAGGGGTAAACACAAATTGATGTTTTTCATACTCAAATGTCACTCCCTGCAGAGCCGGAGCGACTCAGGGCGCGCGTGTGACAGAGCGAGAGTCTGTGCCGTCGTGTCGAAAACCATTGCCCAGCACCGACGCTATTGTGACGATTCGTGACGTTACCCAAGTTTTCCATCCCACCACTGCGGGTTTGTTAAGAGCCACGCGTTCTCAAGAAGCAAAGCGTTCACCACGTTTTGTTTCCTGGATCGTGCCAATTGGAAGAGGTTACGGAAGGTGCCCAGGCACGTCGGAGTAGATTAATAATAGTGATTATTATTCAACAATAAAAGATGGGAGGGACACACAAACAGCTGGTCTGGCCATCGCACGTGGGATAGACAGCGGAGTCGCAGATGAGGAGTCAAGCGCCAGGGAATTGTGGGTGGAGCAGTGCCGGATTATCCTCGTAGCAAAATTAGCTACATATGAAGTAGCTACGGGCCCCGCACTTTCAAGGGCACCGCGCTAAACACTTTCAAGCTATCAATTCCGGTTCAGTGATTCTGCACTTGCTCTGTTACCATAGTACTATACCGCCTTCTACATTTATGAACGACTAGGTGTTTAAGGTTAGCGATTTGTCGTATTATCTGGCTGCATAGCAAATGAAAAAATACAATTACTTTACTATGCAAGTTTAAAATGTATGTGTTTTAATAATTACGTTTTTTTATTTAGGCTCCCTTAAATTTTGACTTTAAACTTTTGTGACTGCATGAATTCATATTCTTTGGTTCTTTCGGTAAAGCCACGTCGATATGAAAAACAATACTAAAAAAGTGAATAAAAAACTTAAAATGAAAAAATAAAAATAAAATAAGAAAAATAAGAAAAAAAACAGGGTGGCACGCGTGGCCTTCAAGCCGCGCAGAGAGTGTGGGGGACTGCCTCGCTATGGACGTCGATGACGCCAACGCCGCCTCCGCCGTGCTCACGAACACCGTTGTGTTGATGGACGATGACAAAATCGTTCATCTGATAAGTTCTCACAAGCCAGAATCGACCGCCGGCGGGCAAACTTGGCCCGAGCTGCGCGTACGTTACCGCCCGCGTGTAAATAAAGCTGCAATTATCTTGTTTATGCGTACAAAAAAAATGTTAAGGGATATTGATAGTGCGCGCATACCTCGGCGCAGAACCCACAAAAAGCGACATTCAGCGCCGAACACACGGCCAGTGAGGGGCCCTGGCCCCAGGAATGTCGCGTGTCCAGCCATCGGACGAATTAACGGCGCATAATTTCTGGGCAAAAATAAAACTGTCACGTCGCGAACTGTGGAGTCATTCACGGCGCATGAAAGTGACAATGCAAGCGCGGAGGCCGTTCGGCGGACAACGGCACTTTGATAATCGCTGCGAGGTTCGAATTTGCGCGTAAAATTTGGAAACGGCATCGGTTTGCCAATTAACCGCGCGTCAGGGACCCCGACCGTTTCAACGTCTCGACTGGCGGAGGGGTGGTTGGTGGGTGGTGGTGGTGGTGGTGGTGGGCGAAAACTGTTGAAAATATTTTCTTTTTACATTGAGGTTAAGTTGTATACGCGATGTAAACACACCGAATTGAGGCTATGGGTGAGTTATGGAGGGCGAGACATAGGCAAAAGCTGTTAAGAGATGAGGACTGTTTACAGACTGCGCGCGGCGGCTGCTGGAGTGAGGGCTGTTAGCGCGCTCGTGTTTATACGCAGACGCTCGTAAATTACCTTGAAATTTATTCGCTGGTAATTTTCACATTTGGTGGATTTTAAACATTGACACTGGCAGTCTGGGCTACAAGGGCTACTCCTGTGGCTGCGTAGGTTCACGGGGGGGGTGGGGGTGGGGGGGTGTCTTTAATTGGCATGAATATTCTGCCTGTGCTCGAGGTTACCGGCCGCCTCGTCGAAATGGGCTCAGGGGGGAGCAGGGCCCAGTACCAGCAGTCACGAACACAATCATCACCACCCACGTGTCGCAGGAGATACTGGTTACAACCAACGTCGGAACACTTTTTTGGTCGCATCCATTCACTTATACCGTTGATACAGAGTCCAAAGTCACAGCGGGCTCTTGCTCAAACGAGCATTGAAATTGTGTTGCTCATCTCGCGTCTGCAGCCCTGAGTCCGTGGTGGGTATTCCCAGTTCCTAGGACCGGAGCGAGTCATCCCATTGGACAACTGCGCTGGTCGTCCACACAAAGCGGTGAATAAATGTGTAGAGGTGCTAACTACTCTCTGTTCGGTAACCCGCAGGATAGCGGTGGACTCGAGAGTAAGTCCCGCCAAGACAGGAGGCTGTAGCTCCTTAGGTTAGCAAGAGACCTGTGTGTAAGTCCCGCTAAGTCCGGAGGCTGTACCTCCTTAGAGTATCGGGCGAGGGGACCGTATACCCCTCTGTGTGTTAAGGACTGTGTAAGAGAACAAAGACTATAAACAGAGTGTGCCTCATAAGAAGTTTATTCGTCATTATAAACACTACAAATGTATTCACCCTAGAGGGAACGATGGGCCTGAGCCAAAACAAGTAGATAACTCGATAGCCATGCACCCATTGTATATGCCCATTGCTCCATTGACTTTTAGCCGCATAGACAAATTGCAAATTGGAACCGCTGAAGTTCCGGCGGGCACCGCCAAGCGAGATGATCTCCACGGACGACGATGACGCGCACGCGAATGAGTTGTCAGCAAGGACGACCAAAGACGCACCGACGGAAGCCCACGAGGGTGTGGAGGGTTCGCCCCTTGGCTCAGGGCCGCGGAGTTGTCCCCCTCCAGCGGGGCAGTGACGCCGACTTGCGCGAGGGCCCCCGCGTGGAGCACAGAGCGAGCCTGGCTAGGCCACGGCTTCATTTACACCCGCCTGCCCCCCCTCCTCCTTCCCCGAAAATCCTGCCGGGAGCCCCCACGTAAAATATTCCCAAGAAAATCTTGACTTAAAGCTTTCGTGACTGCAGGAATTCATATTCTTTGGGTCTTTCGGTGAAGCCACGTAGATGGGTTCAAAGAAAAATAACAAAAAAACTACGACGTTTCGATCGCAACACAAGCGGTTGTCACCCCTTTTCCTGATGACGACCGCTTGTGTTGCGATCGAAACGTCGTAGTTTTTGTTATTTTCTATGAACCTATCTACGTGACTTTACCGAAAGACCCAAAGAATATTCCTAAGCAGTTATGCCCTGGGCCATCCCGATTCTGGACACAATTGTCTCTTGCCAATTATATTAAGTACGGACACTCAATCTGCTCGGCTTTACCCTGTAGAGTCCCCCAAACGGAAATATTGCAATTGACCCCAACTTGTGGCTTGTGGTCGGACTATAACTCATGAGCCCATTGTTTATAGTGCACATGTACACACAAAGACAAGGATCCCCCGTGTAGCCTTTAACAGACTGTTGGGGAAAGTGCTGTTAGCGAGCACGGCCGCATTCGATGTTGAAACACCGCACCAGGTACTCAAGTGAAGCCGAGTCTCCACTTGCATTGGTCGTGAGTGGGAACCGAACTCGGGTCACTGGGTTCGTAGCACAGTGCGCTAACCACTGCGCCACCGCTCACCACACACACACACACACGCGCGCAGAGTCAACAGTAAGTCATCACGGCTTGTGAAAGTCACAGGTCCTTACTCACAGTCTGCTCGGATAAATTATAGGAGTGGAGTTAAAAAGGTGAGCGGTAACAGCATTTACAATTTGTCACGACTAATGGCCAAGCCGATGGGGTATGTGCTCTGGACGGAGTAACGCTGACGGATAGTCATGCCCCGTAAAATTCATAACCCTTGTAAAAGATGGCAGCTCGGATAAGAGCCCCAGGATTCTCCTCCCGGTGCCGGGGGGGGGGGGGGGGCTTTCGGACCAAGCCAAAAGTCAAAAAAGCGATCTCCTTGCTGCTCAAACGAGCGGTGAGGCGGTGCTCATTCACTCTCTACAGCCCTAAGCCAGTGGTGGAAATTCCACATCCCTATGGAGGGGGGGAAGGGATAGGGGTGGGGGTCTCCATAGATAGGCTACTGCTGTTTTGCCCACAGAGTGGTGCTGATTTAACCGAATCCGGAGGGAGGGATGAGGGGCCGATTCAACCCCCATCCCACCAACCATGATCTGAACTCGCGACCGCTGAGCCAACTGACTGGTGGGTAGGAGACTAAGTAGGAACTCTATTGCACTGTCGGTTAAGAAAAACAACAACAACAACAACATGCATCCATAGGACCTTCAACGCATTCGTCCATGACACCGTGGCCTTAAATCGGAAAAAATACATCATAGGTGACGAATCGGGCATTGGCCCTTCTCCATGGCACATACGTAGAGGCTAGATAGGGTAGGGGAAAAAAAGAGCGGAATACTGCACACTAGAGCATGGGGCCTGATGGGAAATTAAACCATGTCATTCTCAATGCTGCCTCATAATGTACTTTGTTGAACTTCTTTCGCACCGTACGTAGCCAACCGCGCTAATCGGAGGCGCGGTTCCCGATCTGAGATTTCCGTGGCGACTTTCCGATCCGCGGGGCCGTTGCGGATTTTCTGTGATACGTTTCGAAAAGCAACCGCGAACAGAAACACGGGAGTGCGGGTTGACAGAGCTCGCGGGTCCAGAAGGGGTCGAGACAACGAGAGTTTCGTGTCGTCGGGAGCAGAGAGGGAATCTTGAGCCACACGGGCTGTTGGGGCAAGCGCTGTTAGTGGGCAGCACCTGCGAAGGCCGGCACGGGTGGCCAACACCACACCCGGCCGCCTCTGTCTCCCCAGTGGTGATGCTTAACACGCTACACCGGGTAGTCAATCGAGGCTGAGTCGACCTAGGGGAGGCCCATGAACGGTTCATTCCGATAATCGTCACCGGTGTTGGCCGCCGGCGGGGAATCGAACTCGGCTGGTCGGGTTAGTGGCGAAGCGGGAATGCCACACACTAACGCACTCACTCTCACGGGCACACTCTTACCCAGAATGACACAGAGACTCTCACACATACACCCAGCCCCCCCCCACCTTCTCTCTCCCTCTCTCTCTAGCACACAGACACCCAGCCCCTCCCTCTCTCTCTAGCACACAGACACCCAGCCCCCCCCCCCATCTCTCTAGCACACAGACACCCAGCCCCCCCCCTCTCTCTCTAGCACACAGACACCCAGCCCCCCCTCTCTCTATTACACAGACACCCAGCCCCCCTCTCTCTCTAGCACACAGACACCCAGCCCCCCCTCTCTCTCCAGCACACAGACACCCAGCCCCCCTCTCTCTCTAACACACAGACACCCAGCCCCCCTCTCTCTCTAGAACACAGACACCCAGCTCCACTCTCTCTCTAACACATAGACACCCAGCCCCCCCTATCTCTCTAGCACACAGACACCCAGCCCACCCTCTCTCTATTACACAGACACCCAGCCCCCTCTCTCTCTAACACACAGACACCCAGCCCCCCCTCTCTCTCCAGCACACAGACACCCAGCCCCCCCTCTCTCTCTAACACACAGACACCCAGCCCCCCCTCTCTCTCCAGCACACAGACACCCAGCCCCCCCTCTCTCTCTCTAACACACAGACACCCAGCCACCCCCTCTCTCTCTCTAGCACACAGACACCCAGCCCCCCCTCTCTCTCTAGCACACAGACACCCAGCCCCCCCCTCTCTCTAGCACACAGACACCCAGCCCCCCTCTCTCTCTAGCACACAGACACCCAGCCCCCCCCCTCTCTCTAACACACAGACACCCAGCCCCCCTCTATCTCTAGAACACAGACACCCAGCCCCCCTCTCTCTCTAACACACAGACACCCAGCCCCCCTCTCTCTCTAGCACACAGACATCCAGCCCCCCTCTCTCTCTAACACACAGACACCCAGCCCCCCCTCTCTCTCTAACACACAGACACCCAGCACCCCCCCCCTCTCTCTAGCACACAGACACCCAGCCCCCCTCTCTCTCTAATACACAGACACCCAGCCCCCCTCTCTCTCTAGCACACAGACACCCAGCCCCCCTCTCTCTCTAGCACACAGACACCCAGCCCCCCTCTCTCTCTAGCACACAGACACCGAGCCCCCCTCTCTCTCTAGCACACAGACACCCAGCCCCCCCCTCTCTCTCTAGCACACAGACACCCAGCCCCCCTCTCTCTCTAGCACACAGACACCCAGCCCCCCTCTCTCTAACACACAGACACCCAGCCCCCCTCTCTCTCTAGCACACAGACACCCAGCCCCCCTCTCTCTCTAACACACAGCCACCCAGCCCCCCTCTCTCTCTAGCACACAGACACCCAGCCCCCCTCTCTCTCTAGCACACAGACACCCAGCCCCCCCCCCTCTCTATCACACAGACACCCAGCCCCCCTCTCTCTCTAGCACACAGACACCCAGCCCCCCTCTCTCTCTAGCACACAGACACCCAGCCCCCCTCTCTCTCTCTAACACACAGACACCCAGCCCCCCTCTCCCTCTCTCTAACACACAGACACCCAGCCCCCCTCTCTCTCTCTATCACACAGACACCCAGCCCCCCTCTCTCTCTAGCACACAGACACCCAGCCCCCCTCTCTCTCTAGCACACAGACACCCAGCCCCCCTCTCTCTCTCTAACACACAGACACCCAGCCCCCTCTCTCTCTAGCACACAGACACCCAGCCCCCCTCTCTCTCTCTAGCCACACAGACACCCAGCCCCTCTCTCTCTCTAGCACACAGACACCCAGCCCCCCTCTCTCTCTAGCGCACAGACACCCAGCCCCCCCCCTCTCTAACACACAGACACCTAGCCCCCCTCTCTCTCTAGCACACAGACACCCAGCCCCCCCTCTCTCTAGCACACAGACACCCAGCCCCCCTCTCTCTCTAGCACACAGACACCCAGCCCCCCTCTCTCTCTAGCACACAGACACCCAGCCCCCCTCTCTCTCTAGCACACAGACACCCAGCCCCCCTCTCTCTCTAGCACACAGACACCCAGCCCCCCTCTCTCTCTAGCACACAGACACCCAGCCCCCCTCTCTCTCTAACACACAGACACCCAGCCCCCCTCTCTCTCTAGCACACAGACACCCAGCCCCCCTCTCTCTCTAGCACACAGACACCCAGCCCCCCTCTCTCTCTAGCACACAGACACCCAGCCCCCCTCTCTCTCTAACACACAGACACCCAGCCCCCCTCTCTCTAGCACACAGACACCCAGCCCCCCTCTCTCTCTAACACACAGACACCCAGCCCCCCTCTCTCTCTAGCACACAGACACCCAGCCCCCCTCTCTCTCTAGCACACAGACACCCAGCCCCCCTCTCTCTCTAGCACACAGACACCAGCCCCCCTCTCTCTCTAACACACAGACACCCAGCCCCCCCTCTCTCTAGCACACAGACACCCAGCCCCCCTCTCTCTCTAACACACAGACACCCAGCCCCCCTCTCTCTCTAGCACACAGACACCCAGCCCCCCTCTCTCTCTAACACACAGCCACCCAGCCCCCCTCTCTCTCTAGCACACAGACACCCAGCCCCCCTCTCTCTCTAGCACACAGACACCCAGCCCCCCCCCCCTCTCTATCACACAGACACCCAGCCCCCCTCTCTCTCTAGCACACAGACACCCAGCCCCCCTCTCTCTCTAGCACACAGACACCCAGCCCCCCTCTCTCTCTCTAACACACAGACACCCAGCCCCCCTCTCCCTCTCTCTAACACACAGACACCCAGCCCCCCTCTCTCTCTCTATCACACAGACACCCAGCCCCCCTCTCTCTCTAGCACACAGACACCCAGCCCCCCTCTCTCTCTAGCACACAGACACCCAGCCCCCCTCTCTCTCTCTAACACACAGACACCCAGCCCCCTCTCTCTCTAGCACACAGACACCCAGCCCCCCTCTCTCTCTCTAGCCACACAGACACCCAGCCCCTCTCTCTCTCTAGCACACAGACACCCAGCCCCCCTCTCTCTCTAGCGCACAGACACCCAGCCCCCCCCCTCTCTAACACACAGACACCCAGCCCCCCTCTCTCTCTAGCACACAGACACCCAGCCCCCCCCCTCTCTCTCTAACACACCGACACCCAGCCCCCCTCTCTCTCTAGCACACAGACACCCAGCCCCCCCTCTCTCTAGCACACAGACACCCAGCCCCCCTCTCTCTCTAGCACACAGACACCCAGCCCCCCCCCCTCTCTCTAACACACAGACACCCAGCCCCCCCTCTCTCTAGCACACAGACACCCAGCCCCCCTCTCTCTCTAGCACACAGACACCCAGCCCCCCTCTCTCTCTAGCACACAGACACCCAGCCCCCCTCTCTCTCTAGCACACAGACACCCAGCCCCCCTCTCTCTCTAGCACACAGACACCCAGCCCCCCTCTCTCTCTAACACACAGACACCCAGCCCCCCTCTCTCTCTAGCACACAGACACCCAGCCCCCCTCTCTCTCTAGCACACAGACACCCAGCCCCCCTCTCTCTCTAGCACACAGACACCCAGCCCCCCTCTCTCTCTAACACACAGACACCCAGCCCCCCTCTCTCTAGCACACAGACACCCAGCCCCCCTCTCTCTCTAACACACAGACACCCAGCCCCCCTCTCTCTCTAGCACACAGACACCCAGCCCCCCTCTCTCTCTAGCACACAGACACCCAGCCCCCCTCTCTCTCTAGCACACAGACACCAGCCCCCCTCTCTCTCTAACACACAGACACCCAGCCCCCCCTCTCTCTAGCACACAGACACCCAGCCCCCCTCTCTCTCTAACACACAGACACCCAGCCCCCCTCTCTCTCTAGCACACAGACACCCAGCCCCCCTCTCTCTCTAGCACACAGACACCCAGCCCCCCTCTCTCTCTAGCACACAGACACCCAGCCCCCCTCTCTCTCTAACACACAGACACCCAGCCCCCCTCTCTCTCTAGCACACAGACACCCAGCCCCCCTCTCTCTCTAGCACACAGACACCCAGCCCCCCTCTCTCTCTAACACACAGACACCCAGCCCCCCTCTCTCTCTAGCACACAGACACCCAGCCCCCCTCTCTCTCTAGCACACAGACACCCAGCCCCCCTCTCTCTCTAGCACACAGACACCCAGCCCCCCTCTCTCTCTAACACACAGACACCCAGCCCCCCCTCTCTCTAGCACACAGACACCCAGCCCCCCTCTCTCTCTAACACACAGACACCCAGCCCCCCTCTCTCTCTAGCACACAGACACCCAGCCCCCCTCTCTCTCTAGCACACAGACACCCAGCCCCCCTCTCTCTCTAGCACACAGACACCCAGCCCCCCTCTCTCTCTAGCACACAGACACCCAGCCCCCCTCTCTCTCTAGCACACAGACACCCAGCCCCCCTCTCTCTCTAACACACAGACACCCAGCCCCCCCCCTCTCTCTCTAGCACACAGACACCCAGCCCCCCTCTCTCTAACACACAGACACCCAGCCCCCCTCTCTCTCTAACACACAGACACCCAGCCCCCCCCTCTCTCTCTAGCACACAGACACCCAGCCCCCCTCTCTCTAGCACACAGACACCCAGCCCCCCTCTCTCTAACACACAGACACCCAGCCCCGGTGGTTCGCGTCTGTCAGCAGTGGCCGCACATCCCGCGGGTCTCAGCGACAGCTGCTGCACCGCTCTCAGCTTGCCGCAGCTGCCCCCAGGAACACCACCACGACCACCACCACCACCACGACCACCACCACCACGACCACCACCACCACCACCACGACCACGACCACCACCACCACCACCACGACCACCACCACCACCACGACCACCACCACCACCACCACCACCACCACCACGACCACCACCACCACAACCACCACGACCGCCACCACAATGCCCGCCACCACAACCACCACGACCACCACACACAATGCCCGCCACCACAACCACCACGACCGCCATCACCACCACCACAATGACCGCCATCACCACCACAATGCCCGCCACCACAACCACCACGACCGCCATCACCACCACCACAATGACCGCCACCACCACAACCACCACGACCGCCATCACCACCACCACAATGACCGCCACCACCACAACCACCACGACCGCCACCATCACCACCACCACAATGACCGCCACCACCACCACAATGACCACCACCACCACGACCGCCAACACCACCACGACCGCCACCATCACCACCACGACCACAATGACCGCCACCACCACGACCGCCACCACAACCACCACGACCGCCACCACCACAACCACCACGACCGCCACCACAACGACCGCCACCACCACGACCGCCATCACCACCACCACGACCGTCATCACCACCACCACCACAATGACCGCCATCACCACCACCACCACGACCGCCACCACCACCACCACGACCGCCACCACCACCACAATGACCGCCATCACCACCACAATGACCACCACGACCGCCACCACCACCACAATGACCACCACCACCACGACCGCCATCACCACCACGACCGCCATCACCACCACCACAATGACCGCCACCACCACCACGACCGCCATCACCACCACCACCGCCACCACCACCACCACGACCGCCACCACCACCACAATGACCGCCATCACCACCACAATGACCACCACGACCGCCACCACCACCACAATGACCACCACCACCACCACCGCCACCACCACAACCACCAGCACAACGACCGCAATCGCCACAACCACCACCAACCACCAAAACCGCCATGACCAGCCCCGTAATCGACACGACCACCAACATCCACTACCGTCAACTACCACCATCGCAACCACTACCACCACCACCACTGCAACATTCTGAGATCAAATGCTGCACCCCCCTCCCCCCCACTGAAAGTGCGACTCGCCAGGGAGCCCCTCTCCAGCCCAACTCCCTGAGCGACCCGCCAGCCCGGACAGCCCTGTGCGCCGTGAGCGAGAGACGCAGGGAGAGATGGAGGGAGAGGGCACTCAAAGTGGTTGTTTTTTGTGTCGTTTTGGGGGTGTTTCTCTCTCTCGCGAAAAAGTCAAAGAGGGCACAGCCGGGTGTGTCGGTCCCTCCTCACGCCCGGGTGACACGCACGCACACACACACGCACACACGCACGCACACACACGCACACACACACGCACGCACAAGCGCACACACACAAAACAACCGCCATTCGGCACTAAGTGGCGGTGACGTCACCACGACGCTTGTGCCAGGCTATGTGCACCCTGAGGCCACGCGAAGTTAAATTTTGATTTAAAGCTTTCGTGACTGCAGTAATTCATATTCTTAGCTCTTTCGGTAAAGTCACATTGAAGGGAAACAATAAAATAATAAAATATATATATAATACAATACAAATTCTCACGACGTTTCGACCATAACACAAACGGTCGTCATCACGTGAAGTGTCGAACGCCTGCTGGCAGGAGGTCACGGCGCAGACCCAGGTGCCACGGGTCGACTGACTGAGATGACTGGCTGATGCACCACCTGTGCCCCCTACTGTGCCAATCTGCTGTGCTTTAGCCACCCGTTGCTCCGCTCGTTGTGAGCGTCGCTCCTCCGCCCTCCGTTGTTGTTGGAGGGCGACTACCTCCAACTGCCCAGTGGCGTCCTTCACGAGCCTCCTCCACTGAGGCCGATCTTGACACCCCTGGTACCAGTCATCGGCAAGTCCACTCAGCTCCACGTCCTCCTGTACCACATCACTCCATCTCTTCTGTAGCCCGTGCCGCGCCCGCTTAGCCCCCTCAATCCGGCCGAACAAAAGCTGTTTGGGAATGCGGTGGCTGGGCATGCGGGCTACATGACCCAGCCATCGCAGCCTTCCCCGCCGGAGGAGCTCACCGATGGGACCTTGCCCAGATCTTTCAAGGATTTGTGAGCTCCTCACACAATCCAGTCTGGTTAAACCCAGGATGGATCGTAGGCAGGCCAGCCTAAATGTTTCTAACCGGCGTAGATGTTCCATTAGGGGGGGTCCACGTTTCGCAAGCATAGAGAAGGAAGGGAATGACCGTGGCCGAGAAGACCTGAAGCTTAGTGCGGAGCGACAGACCAGGTAGCTTCCACACAGCGTTACGCAACCGATGAAAAGATATTGCCGCTCGACTGATTCGGAGTGAGACCTCTGCTGTTAAACTGGAGCCAGTCATAAGCACACTGCCCAGGTATGGGAAACTCTCCACTCTCTCCACAACTGCCCCATCACCGATTGGGAGTTGTGGGGGTGGAGTGTCCGATGGTACAAAATACCCAGGCAGGTGCTTAGTTTTGGTGGGGCTGATGGTAAGGCCCCACCTCTTAGTGGCACGCTCCAGTCTCAGCAGCAGCAGCAGCGTCTCCAACTCCTCCTCTGAATGAGCAGCTATTATCAAATCATCAGCATACATAACGTGGTTGAGCAATAGGGAGCCATCCCTTGACCGCACCCGGGCATCGATCAGCCTCCCATAATATCTGTACCATATGGAGATTTCCCCGGTGCAGCTATTGAAGGCATCACGAACTACGTGGTCAAAATAGATGTTAAATAATGTGGGAGCCAGAGGACATCCCTGTCGCACCCCAAGGTGTACAAGGAATGGCTCGGACTCCCGGCCACGTAGTTTTACCCGGGCCCGCTCACCATCATGAAAGTCCTTAATGATCGTGAGCAGAGGGTCAGGTACTCCAAAAGCACGAAGAACAACCCAGAGCCCAGGCCTACTGATGGTATCATAGGCCTTGACCAGGTCAATAAAGCAGAGATATAGGTCTTGTTGGAATTCCCTACACCTCTACTGTAGCAGACGGACAGAAAATATGGCATCTGTGCAGGACCGCCCTTTCCTGAAACCGCATTGGGGCTCCGCAAGCCTCTCCTCAGTGTGCCTGGCAAGGCGATGTTGAATAATCCTTGCCAGGACCTTTCCCGGCACACTGAGGAGTGAAATGCCCCTGTAGTTGTTACAGTCTGTGCGGTCCCCCTTCTTAAAAAGGGGACCACCAGGGCATCCTTCCAATCCTGCGGAACCCGTCCAGTGGTCCAGACTGTTGTTATGATGTCATATAGGGCAGTCTGTGCACAAACGCCGCCCTCCCTCAGCATTTCGCTTGGGAGATCATCTCTGCCCGGTGCCTTTCCTGGTCTTAGACTCCGGATCGCCTTCAGTACTTCCTCAATAGATGGCACCTCAGCCAGCCACTCACAGGGGGTGACTTCTTCCAATATTTGAGGCACCGCAGCCTCAGCAGGGTCATCCTCACTTTGTGCCACGATGTTTTCCTGGCTGAGGGATTTCCCCCCCCCCCAGGACCTCACAGAAATGCTCAGCAAATCTGCAAACCTGTTCCTGGGGGTCGGAGATTGGGTCACCGTTTTTTCCCCTAATGATGGTAATAGGTGTGGCGCTGCAGATTACTTTTTTGATGGAGTTAAATAGAGATTTGTGATCACGGGCCACTGAGGCAGACTCCATCTCCTCAGCAACCCGCGACCACCACCCATCCTTGCAGTGCCTCACGGCTCTCCGAACCTCCGAGCGAAGGCTGCGGTAAGCCTCCTCATTCTCTGACGTGGGATTCTGTAGCCGATGACAGTGGGCCTGTCGCTTTTTCTCAACCATCCTGAACACCTCCTCTGTCAGCCAGGGTCTCTGGGGAGGTCTGGACCGTGTACCCAAATCAGCCATTGCAGCTGCATGAGTCACAGTCCTAAACCTCGCCCATTTACCCTCGACATCAGGAGGAGTCGGGGACGATGCCAATCCCAGCCGCAAGCGATGATGACATTCTCGCTTGCAACTTTCATCAGATAACTGAGACCAGGCCACTTTAGGTTGGAATGGGGTCCTGGGTGTACACCCACCACCGGAGTGGAAGAATGGCAGGCGCATCTTACAGATGACTAGTCGATGGTCAGAGGGCAGATCAGCTCCACGGTAGGTCCTGGTGTCAAGGACATGGGCTCGCATCTGCTGGTCCGTCACTATGTAGTCCAGCAGATGTTCTTGCTTGGACCCGGCATGCATCCATGATGTTGTGTGGATGCGCCGATGCCGGAACAGCGTGTTGGTAATTACAAGCCCATAGGCTGCACAAAAATCTAGCAGCCTCCTACCGTTGTTATTGAGCTGATCTGGTCCATGCCCTCCAATCACTCCAGACCAGGTGCCAGTATCATGACCAACTCGGGCATTGAAGTCACCCAACATAATGACTCTATCCCGAGGGGCCACTTTAGCCAGCACCTGTGACAGGAGGTCATAGAAGGCATCTGACTCATCGGCTTTGCCTGCATCCCTCCACGGATGCTCATCTTCGGTGGGGGCATAAGTAACCACGTCCACCATTCCTCGCCTCCGGTTGATGGGAAGGCGAGCCCAAAGTAGCCTGGGACTTACATCTTTCCACACTTCACCGCCACGCTCCCACGCCCCCTCCATTCTTTTGTTCAGAAGAAGAGCCACACCTTGTTGTTTGGCAGTCTGCTGCCCCGAGTAGAGGACTGTCCACCCCTCATGGTGGCAGGAGCCAGAGCCGGTCCACCGGACCTCCTGAATGCCACACAGATCCAGGCGGTACCGGTCCAGCTCCCGACAGAGGAGTGGCAGCCTCTCCTCTGCAGTGAGCGTTCCAACATTCCACGTGGCCACCCGTAGTGGCTTTTCGTTGTTTCTGGAGGGTAGATATTCAATCTCCTGGCTCCGCCAATTGGGGTTTGGCCAGGAGATGTCATAGACGCCTGGCCCCCCGGGGCCTCCGGCACAAGCTTATTAGTTACATATTTCAGTTTAACTTGTGGTTTAGTGGTAATTATTTGAAGGTGGAGGGGTTACCAGTCCCTCGCACCCGTCCAGAGCCCCCGTTTAGCCCCTGTGGTGGACACATGCCATGAGGGGAGGAGCCAATCAAAATTGGACCTCCCCCCCACAGCACTGTCCACGACAGAGTTGCCCGTCCGGCACCACACACACACACACGCACACACACACACGCACGCATACACACACACACACGCGCACGCACACACGCACACACGCGCACAAACGCGCACACACACGCACACACACACGCACACACACACACACGCGCATACACACGCACACGCACACACACGCACACACGCACACACACGCACACACACACACGCGCACACACACGCACACACACGCGCATACACACGCACACGCACACACACGCACACACGCACACACACGCACACACACACACACGCGCACACACACGCACGCACAAAGATAGGGGCCATCCATTTAGTAGGTACGCAAAAATCCGTCAAAACTTGACCCCTCCCCCCCTCCCTGTACTTTTTACACCCCCCCCCCCCCACCTGCGTACGTACGCCTGACGCACCCCCCCCCCCCGAATTATATAGGACGGCCGATATTTAATCCACGCCGAAACGATCAAGGATGAATAACAAATTATTATTGAGGCTTCACCCCCCTCCCCGTTTCCTATGCGTACGCACATTGTCAGTAGACCCCCCCCATACGCAAGCGAACGCATTTGGGTTAACTTCCCCTCCCCCTCCATGCGTGCGTACTCAATGGATAGCCCCATACCCTGTAGAGCATTAACAGAGTGTTGGGGCAATTGCGGTTAGCGAGCGGCACCTCTGAAGGCCGGCTTGGTAAACGGGGGGCGGGGCGGGTGGCCCCAGCACCACGCCCGGCCGAGGGGAGGCCCAGGACCGGTGCAGATACTCGTCACTGGTGGTATTGGCCGTGAGCGGGAATCGAACTGGGGTCGCCTTGGTTTGTAGCGCAGCGTAGCGCTCAACCACTACACACAGACAGACAGACGCACGCACACGCACGCACACGCACGCACATGCACACACACGCACACACACGCACACACGCGCACACACACGGAAGGCGCCAAAGGTTGTGGCTCTCTTTGTGCTCTGCCGTGACCCTAACAGCTTCGACTATTACCAATTCTGTCGAAGAACAACAACAAAAAACCATCTCTCTCCCGGAAGGTCGCGTGCCCGATGGGACGTGTCCACCGACACGTGGAGTGATGATATCCCTGCCTTGTGGAGGGACAGGCACGTGCAGGAGGCGGCGTGGAGGACACCCCCCGTGCACGTTCCCCTCGACGTACCGTGCTGGGCACGTGCGCGTGAAGGAGGCCATCGTATGGCGGCGACGAAGCCCCAAGCGGTAGCTTCGCGGTTGAATTCCCAGCGGCCGCCCTGGTTAATACCGCGATGTGAACGGCATTAACCATAAACATTCTGCAAAAAAAAAAACGAGGCAGGGCCCTGCTGGAACGGAGTCACGAGACTCAGTGAGGCTTTCCTTGGTAAATCAGAGAAATAAAATCCCTCTTCTGCGTGGCAGCGAGCGTTGGCGAATGGTACAGAAGGGCATTGGCCACTTGAGGCACAGAAAAAAAAGATGATTCTAATCTGTAAAATGACAATTACCCCCCCCTCCCCCCCATCACGGGACACAAGCATGAGTGCAGGCCGGAACGCGCACGGATTATTAAACACCACGCACCGAGACGTGCCGTTCGTGTTGGGGAGCCCCGTGTACGGCGTGCGCATCGCACATCTTTGTTGCGTCGTCCGATCACACGCGGCAGCGGCAAGATGCACAATCCGACCCCCGACGCTTCGTCCGACACTCGGCTCGGTGGCGTGCCCGGGCTGCATTGTGCCGCTGCGCATGCCCAGCAGCGGCAACAGCAGCACGTGTAGCTGTGGGCTGCTGACATTTGCAAAGGTCTTGGAACCCAGGGGGTCACCACACGAGCTCACGGCGTCCCCCAGCCCCCCGCTGCACTGGGACGTTATCTGCATTCCGCAAAGCCACCCGGCAGACGGCAGCCTACGAGGCACTTGAAGGCACACGCAGGTCAGAAGGAGGTTGGGGTGGGGGGGGTGTTGAAGGAGCGAGATTAACCGCGGTAACGTCACGCGTGAGCGTTCGTTTCAGGGGTGCGGAGAAACTTCGGACGGACGACGCACGTCTTACGCCCTCGAATAAATGACAACAGCGACAACAACAGCGGCAGAAACCGGCGCCACAAAGAAAGGGGGAAGAGAAGTAAGTCGCGTTCCGTAGCTGTGTAGCGTCGAGCCCAAAGGTTACATTTGCATCGCAATCCAGATCGTGGAGATAGGTTTCAACCGTGACCCCGAACCTGACCTCATTGTATTCGTGTGTAGTTCACACCCCCCCCCCCCAAACACCAATCATCCACCATTCTTTATCCACTGTTGTACGAAAGCCTCCCAATATTTGGCGTCATCGCCCGCGCAAGCATTGTCCGTCTGCTTTGTGGTCACACACAATCCTGTTCATTTTGATATTTTCTCGCCCAACTCCAATGCCGATTGTGCTATCGGCATCATCTCACGAGCCGAGTAAGACGTCTACAAGGAGCTCTCACAGCGAGCAGCGTATCGCCCTGTGCCAGATTGTCAGCGTATGGCTCTGGGAAATTATGTTTACTTATGAATCGCGACATCGGGGTTCTCTACTGAATCAGAATACTCATTGGTTCTTTCGGTAAAGTCACGTAGTTAGAAATAAAATAAAATAAAACAAATCACGACGTTTCGATCGCAACACAGGCGGTCGTCATCAGGCAAAGGAGTCAGCCTCTAAAGGCAAACTGTTTATAAAGGTGTTGCGATCGAAACGTCGTGATTTGTTTTACTTTTATTTCTAACTTCGTGACTTTACCGAAAGAACCAAAGAGTATGGATTCCTGCAGTCACGAAAGCTTCATATCAAGATTGAATCAGAATATTGATTTAAACTGGAGGAATCCGATGAACTATAAAGCCCCTTTTTTTGTTTAACAGATGTCAAGTCGGGTTCACGGGTTAAGAACGTTACAACAACAAAACAGTACAACAACACGATAGGAGCACAAAGTATCGCGTGATCACCGCATGCTAATCAAACCGGCATTGTTAATACTCGGAGCTCTTATCAAAGTGAGCAAATACTGGATAAAAATGTGGGTTTTTTTCTGGGGCGTGTGCAATTATTGATGACTGAGCCGACACGAAATTTTCTTCCGGTTTTCAAGTTGATTTTGTCGCACTAGGCGAGAACCCGAGGGACCAGGACGTATCCAGCCCAGATAGAGACCTGGGCCACCTAACGTGAGAAAAACAATGAAATTAAAACAAAATGCAACAGCGAAGCGAACGTCAACTCGGCGCAACAAAACAAACGACGTCGTTGCAGAAGAAAAATAATCAGAAACAGTGCGCCGAATGTACATTGATCCATAAGTGGTGTTTGGGTTAGATCGCGTAAATATTTAAATGTGTCGTTAAACCCGCAAGCCACCCGACACGGCCAATTAGTAAGGTTTGTCACGTAAACAAAACATGCCAATTCGTTACTAGTTCAGCACACCGGTGCGTTGGAGAGTAAACCCACAAACATTGACAATTCGAGTACAAACGCACAAATATACATCAAAATATTGAGAGCAAAAACAACTCTTCTGCAACGAAAGTTGCCTCTGCAAAAAAAATTGCTTCTCAAAAACCATGCACTTCAACTTTTTAAGCGCAAATCATCATCGGTCGCGTTGGATCCGCTGCTGGACGAAGGGCTCCCCAGTGTCACGTTCGAATGCGCTCAGATGGAATAGTCGTGGTTCGTCGGAGACCCTGGGACGAGAGGAATGGTGTGTGGGGGGGGGGGAGAGAGACTTCCCCCGGCTACACACAGGATGCGTGAAGCTGCTTCTTGCCCCCTCGTCCACGGCGACTCCGCTCGTGCCCGCGACGCTCGCCGCCGCAGGGCCCTGCTGCCGCGACCGCGCGCTGCGTGGACTCTGCGTGGCCACGCCGATTGGAGGGCGAGCACGCGGGGGTGCCGGGGAGGCTGCGTCGGTGGTGACCACTGGCGCCTTCAACAACAACGACGACGACGACCACGACGACGACGACAACAAAAATAAATGGGGGTCGCGAGTTCAATTCCCGACTCGGGTAGTTTTTAAAATTTGTTTTGTGGCGGATTTTGTGCGTCCTCACACTGTCGCTGCTGATTGTATGTGAGTGTGCCCGAGTGAGTGGAGTTCATAATGGAGGGTTTTTTTGGGTTAGATCGCGTAAATATATAAATGTGTCGTTAAACCCGCCACCACCCGACACGGCCCACTAGTAAGAGTTGTTACGTACACAGAACGTGGCCAATTAGTCACTGGTACAGCACACCCGGTGTGTTGGAGAGCCAAGCCACAACATTTTCAATCTGAAACTGGTGGACTTCTCCACAAATCTGGCTGTCGCCTGATGAAGCTAGTTGTAATTACTGGCGAAACGTCGTACTCAGATTGTAAATGTTGTTGGCTTGGCTCTCCAACACACCGGGTGTGCTGTACTAGTGACGAATTGGTCACGTTCTGTTTACGTGACAACCCTTACTAGTAGGCTGTGTCGGGTGGTGACGGGTTTAACGACACATTTATATATTTAAACCCCCTCTATTATGGATGATATTGTTCGCGAAAGCCTACAAAGTGTTGTGGAGTTCGTCTCTTCTCTCGCTGTTCCGCATGGGTCTCCTCCGGGCTCTTCGCTTTCCTGTCATGGGTCAAACATCTCAAAATGCTGGCCCTTCCTCAGCTCGGTTTCGCTTTCTGATTAAATAATTATTGCTATTAATGTCGAGCTGAGGTCAATTTCAATACGAAGTTCATTTATTTTCGATCACCCCCCCTCCTCCTCCCCCCCCCCCCTTTCAATCGCTATAAAATCATTCCGCCAACTTTTAATATCGGAATGCAGGGTTCCTCTCGCACGTACATGAGCTCATGTTTTAAGCATCATCTGTTAACAATTGAAGGCACATTATATTGAATCATCTCAAATACCGGTCATGCTTAATGGAGTTTGTTACAACACACTCCGTACGCATTCGCTGTTGGCAAAGTCGTTGCGATACACTCTGCCATTTTCGAAAAGGTCACCCGTCGCAAATAGGCGGTGGGTCACCTGATGGATAATTCCCCCACGACTGTCATCGCCCCCCCCCCATTATCACTGCGCCTGCCACTACCCCCAACCGCCGCCAGCATAATCGCTACGCACGTCAACATTAGCATCGCCACCACGAACACCACCATCATCATTATTGCCACCGTCGTGTTAACTCGCACCTATTATGACTGTATCGGTGGCAACATCTTCGCATCGCCGCGATTCCCTTTGTAATCGGCGGTGACATCACCGCTGCTGCCGTTATCGATGCAATCACGACCACCATCGCCAGCACCGGTATTGCCAGTTACCAGCACCGCTGCAAATGGTGCGGAGGTGTCGTTGTTTGTAGTTTTTTGGTCACGATGCTTTGTCAACCAAGGAAAGCCTCGCCGAGACTCCTCGCTCTCCTGGAGCAGGAGGGTCCTGGCACGTTTTCTCAGGGCGATGATTGCTGTTGTGCATCCAATTGAGTCATTTGCTGGTGAATTTCATGTTTGGCGAGCCGGAAAAAAACACGACGCAGGCACACGACGGCCTGCTCTTGCGCGTGCGTACCTTGAACTTCTTTCGCGCCGCGCGTAGCCCAACTGTGCTAATGGGAGGTGCGGGCGTCAACGAAGCTCTTCATGGTGCACCCGAGATCGCATCCGCACAAAGCATGGCAGTAGATGCGGATGCCTGGTGCACTAAAGGAAAAATTCTCAACGGACCGCACAGCGTGTAACGACGCAATGCCCGATCCACAAATACGACGGAGACATCGCGGGGACGCCGCTCCGCTGCCCCTGACGCGGTTGTCTTGGCCTGACCACCTGAACGTGAAATTGGAGTCGTCGCGCTGCGTCTACATCAGCAGCCGTACGAGAATCAAGAATGAAGAAGATGAAGTTGGGAGGCGGTGCGGGGGAAGGACAACAAACTAAAGACAAGAACAAGCAGTTCTAAAGAAATTCGTTTTAAATGTACTCCTGCGAACGGGATGTTCACGGGGTGTTTAAAGTCCACTGTGAAGCAGCCGGCGCACAGTATTTAACGGTTAATACCACACCGCATTATTAATCAGGGTCAGGCCGCTAGATTCGAACCGTGAACCTCTGCAACAAGCGCTGGGCCGCTGCCTCAACTCCGATGATCACACGGGTTGGCTACGTACGGTGTGAAAGAAGTTCAGCGTACACACGTACACACAGATGCACGTCCACATGCATCCGTTCCCCCAGTATAAGCGTCGTGCGTGGCCTGGCGTGATCCGTAGAGAGTCGCAATTACAATGTAATTATCTTCGTGATGTTAAACAACAACAATGCCTATGTAATTGTAATTCAGTCAGTCTCATACTCTTTGGATCTTTCGGTAAAGTCACTTTACCGAAAGACCCAAAAGATTTGAATTCCTGCAGTCACGAAAGCTCTAAGTCAGTCAGTCTCGAAAATAGTTTTTTTACCCTTTAATCTGGCAGCAAAACTGACACCATTTTTATTTACAAGGAGTCATGTTTGCATTGACCACAATACCTGCAGTCGGAATGCAAACAAAAAAACAACAACTCTGATAATGTATGCAATGTTTTTGAAATTGATTGGTCCACACCCGAGACAGCTTTCCTTAGAGCCTCGTCTCACGTGGTGTTGAACCAGATGACGCCAAAATGCGCACAACTCAAAGACAATGCACCATCAGAGTATGAGAGCTCGGGGTAAGCATTTACACCATTGGAACCTCCTTTGCCCTCTGGCAAGGTATTGTGGTCAATGCAAACATGACTCCTTGTAAAAAAAGGTGTCAGTTTTGTTGCCAGATAAAAGGGTAAAAAAAAACAATTATCATATTTTGCCACTGGCAAAGGAGGTTCCAATGGTGTCAGTCAGTCTCCTTCATTGAACCAGGAGATGCGATTGACTCACTGGGACGGGCGGAGCACCGATGCCTCTTTTGCCAGGGCGACCCTGGGTCACATCAAGACGATTTAAGTTCACTGGATGATTACCATTAAAAGTAAAATGTCCGTATTTTTTCGTAATACAAAAAGGCGGCGACCCTACCGGTAAACATTCAACTCGCTGGCGCAGACTCCGTGAAAGCTCCCGGGAGGTTTGGGGACAATTCACTCCAACGCTCAGCACGACGCCTCCACCTGTGCGGGTCGCAAACCAACATCGTCGCCGAAGCCCCTCGCCTGGTTAAGCAACATAAACGCGTGGGGCCACGGGGTGAGTTGCAGATTTTCAGGGCCCCCTGTTCCATTTTTACACCACGTGAAGCCGATCCCCCAGCCCGCCCCTCCGCATCGGCTAGCAGCCAAACGCGCACCCCGAGAAGAACACGCGCCGCGCCACACGTGTGCGGAATTAGCGGCGGAACGCTTCATCTCGTGTAGGGCTCTTCTACAAAAGTGTTTGATCCGCTCACACAATCCCGGCGCAACTCTCCAATCACCCCCTGCCACCCTCACCCCTCCCAGCTCCCTGGGCGCGCGCTCTCTCTCCCTCTCCGTCGTAGATCTCTCCCCTCCCTCCCTCCCTGTGCACGGCACAAGGCAGTGGTGTCAGTGGAACAGGGGCACTCAGCTTGAAGTCTGCAACTCACCGCACGGCTCACGCGTTTACGCTGTTTCGCCAGGCCAGGGTGAACCGCAGAGGGGAGCCGTCGTGCCCGAGCTTTGCGAGTGAATCGTCAAGCGCAAGTCGGCACCTGCGAGTCTGAACGTTCACTGGCAGGGTTCGCGGCTGCGGATGCCACCTCTGGACCAATCTCCACGGGGGCCCTCTCCGCGTGCAACCAGCGCAGGCGTCTCGAGCCAGTCACCGCGGGGGCTACGGCGCACTCACTCACTGACGCACTCACTCACTGACGCACTCACTGACGCACTCACTCACTCACTGACGCACTCACTCACGCACTCACTCACTCACTGACGCACTCACTCACTGACGCACTCACTCACTCACTCACGCACTCACTGACGCACTCACTCACTGACGCACTCACTCACGCACTCACCCACTCACTCACGCACTCACTCACTCACCCACTCACTCAAGCACTCACTCACTCACGCACTCACTCACCCACTCACTCAAGGACTCACTCACTCAAGCACTCACTCATGCACTCACTCACGCACTCACTCACGCACTCACCCACTCACTCACTCACGGACTCACTCACGCACTCACTCAAGCACTCACACCCACTCACTCACTCACGCACTCAATCACCCACTCACCCACTCACTCACGCACTCACTCACTCACTGTCGCACTCACTCACGCACTCACTCACGCACGCATTCACTCACGCACTCACTCACTCACGCACGCACTCACTCACCCACTCACTCACTCAAGCACTCACTCTCGCACTTACTCACGCACTCACTCACTCACTCACGCACTCACTCACTCACTCACGCACTCACTCACTCACACACTCACTCACGCACTCACCGACTCACTCACTCACGCACTCACTCACGCACTCACTCACTCACGCACTCACTCACTCATGCACTGACGCACTGACTCACTCACGCACGCACTCACTCACGCACCCACGCACTCACTCACTCCCTCATGCACTCACTCACTCACTCACGCACGTACTCACGCACTCACGCACTCACGCACTCACTCACGCACGCACTCACTCACTCACGCACTCACTCTCTCACGCACGCGCTCACTCACGCACTCACTCACTCATGCACTTATTCACGTACTCATTTGTGACGATGTGTGACGAGGGGGGGGTGGGGGTTGAGAAATGTGACGTCACATCAAAATGCGCAAATTTAAATAAATGTAGACAACACGTTCTACTTAATTAAATAGAATTTTAATAAATGTTTTCTCCTACAACATCAGAGTGCAGCCCCACATTAAATGCGCACTACAGTGACAATAGTTTAAAGTGATTTGTAGCATGTTTGATTTTTTTGGGGGGGGGGGGGCAGAGCTTTGTGACGTCATATTTGAGGGGGGGTCTGACTTTTTGCGACGCCGTGTGGCGATGGGGGGGGGGGTCAAAAATAATCCAAAATCGCGTGACGTCATTTATGGACAGCCCCTAAGCCACTTCATTGGGCGAGCATTTGTGGCCCGGTCCCTTGTGACAAAGCGCTCTATATCTCAGTGGGCCTTACCTGGTTAAAGAAAAAAAACATTTGTAGTGTAGCTTCGTTTAATCGGTGAAACTCACGCGCAAACGCTCGCAATTTGGGTGTTTGCGCTTAATTTGGTCTCACTCAGCTGTGCGTGTTGTTATTGTTGTTGTTTCACAAAGCAGCCCCAGGTGGCCAGCAGCGATTTGTAGTCGGCGCAGCCGCGCATGGCTCCTGCGGTAGCAAGCGACGTTGGCTGGGCACAGCAGCGGCGTAACTCGCCTGAGAGCACGGGGGGTGGGGGGTGCCTTGCCCCCCCCCCCAAATCCCGGTGGCCAAAGCTACGAGTTGGGACACCCCCTTTGATAACCACCATGAGATATTTTTTTAACAGCAGTGTAAAAATAGCTTTTAAAACGCTCTTTCAAAACGCGGTTTAAATTGATTTATTTTTGCATGAAAACGCTTTCATTTACGTTCCACGTTTCATTTAAACGTTACTAGAGCAGTAACGTAATATTGCAAAAAGGTGTAGTGTTGTTCACCAACACGAAGGCACACGCTCTGGACTGGGAGGCACCTCTCGACCACGCCCCCTTCGAGACCTTTCCCGAAGGATCCCGACCGAGCATCACGTGCCCCACCCGGGCTACCACGTCCTCCCCTGCCCTCTCTCTCTCTCTCTCAGGCCATCACCAGGACTGTGCCCCCTTAGGGCTGGCTGACATGCCGTACTTACTCTGGTTGCGAGAGAGAGGCTCCAGACGCACAGTTGCATCCCTGTAACAGTCGCTGGCGCGAACACCCTCGTGACACCATTGTCGTCACTACAGAGGCACGACTACTACTACTACTACTGCGGTGCTGTAATGATGTAGTGGCTCCATTTCGCGAAGACGGAGGGCCCCGCTACGGCGTTAAATGTTCGAGGCCGTGAGCGTTTGACGACGATGCAATAGGCAAGAGGAGCCGCGAAATACAATCGCCGATGTGCGACCGTGCGACACAAACCAAATATTGGGCACCCACCTGAGCGATTGCCGCACCCTTTGAGCTGATAATTCCGCTACTATTTTTTGACTCAAAAACTTTCGCGACTGCAGGAATTCATATTCTTTGGTTCTTTCGGTAAAGTCACGTAGGTAGATAGAAAAAAATGTAAAAAACTAAAATGTATTATTATTATTTTTTACATATATTTTTTATGTTTTTATTTTTATTATTGTTTCAATCTATCTACGTGACTTTACCGAAATAACCAAAGGATATGAATTCTACATTATGAGACCTCCTTTGCCAGTAACAAGATATAGTAATAGGTTTTACCCTTTTAACTGGCACAAAAACTGACTAGGCTCTAAGAAAAGCCGTCTCGGGTGTGGACCAATCAAATTCAAGGACAGTGCCAATATTATTATCAGAGTTGTCTCTTTTGTTTGCATTTTGACTGCTTGTGTTGTGGTTATTGCAAACATGATGCCTTGAATAAAGGTGTCAGTTTTTGTGCCAGTTAAAAGGGTCAAACCTGTTACGATTTGAATTCTGTTACTACGCCACTGGCTGGGCATCACGAGGCTTTTGTCTGCGGTTTAACATCGACGATGTTCTCATCATCTCACCGGTATCTCCCCCCCCCACCCCCCAACCTCTTCGCCAAGTTTCTCGCTCGCTTCCTCGGCTGGCAAAGTTCCGTTGAGCACGAACCACGACCGCGCCATCTCGCCGGGATGTCGACATTCACGGGACAGGAGAGACGAAGCAGCTTCACGCGTCTGACCACGTCGCCAAGCGCCTCGCTCGCCCCCTCTCCTTTCGTGTCCCACACACACGGCCCGTTTCGTCAATCCGGCGAGGGCCGGGTGATGGCCGGGCGAGGGATATTCGACCATATTTCACCCACGCTGGTGCAGGTGGGTGAGTGGAGAGCGATGCTTTTAGCACCCTGTTGCACTCTTGTACACGGTGGTTCACACGTCCGAAGCAAGCGCCACAAGATCAACATCAAGCGCAAGCAATCGCGTTGCTTTCAAAAGCTGAACGGGGTGGCCGGGTGGCACGTGGGACGAATGCACAGAAAAAAAACATCAATCCGATGGCTCCGATGTCACTGGGTTCAAGGCGAACAGCTACACTTGCGGTTACCAATGAACGCAATCAATATCCAACTGCGCTGTTTGGGTGCTTCGATTAATTCTTGCTAACCCCGACCGGTCTCCTGTTGCGTTTGACTTTTCCTTGGTCAGATCCGGGCAAAGGTCGTGCAATATCTGCATGGGTGGGGGGGGGGGGGTGAATGTCCTGCAAATGACCCACCAGTCCCGAGCAAGGCCTCGATTCCATTGTGCGGTGGTCGCGTGACGTGCATGCAGGGCACGTCACGTGCTGATTGCGTGATGTTATACCCCGCCGGGCCAACGTTGGACCAACGTCGGGCCAACGCTTCCACCCACGTGCCAACGTCGGCTCGATGTTGGCATCTTTAATGAGACTCGCAGATGCAAAAAAAACCCTACTTTTTTTTAATTGGGCACATTGGTGTGATGCTTCGTTCGTAAAGGGTACACGTGGGTCTATCTGCTCAGCACCTATAACCGTTAATTATTTGGTACGGCCGCTACAGACGAGTCAAGACAAAACGTCACTGTCTTTCGCCGAATTCCATCCCTCCACACCCATCGGTCTGGCTCAGCGCGAGAACCGGCGGCTCACCGTCGAAAGGCCGCGAGTTCCAAGCCTGGTTGGGGGATCGACTCAGCCCATCATCGCCTCCTCCGGACGGGTGATAAAATAAGTAGAATAAGTAGCACTTTGTCAAAATAAGTCAGCGGTGGTTGTCCTCGTGATGAGAGAATCGCTCCTGCCGCGGGAATGTAGCATTTTCACCACTGGCTCGGGTCTGTAGACAGGAGATGAGCTCCAATACCTCAATGTTAATTTGAGAAAGAACTATCGCCCCGTAGAGACAAATACAAATGGAGTGAATTCCCAAAAGCTTAACTCCAATTTGTTATGACTAAATATGCACTGTTATCGTTCACCGTGGCTCCGTTTAATTGTATCCATGAATCCTTCAATTCCCAACTGATCTGGTACAATATAAATATTTACATTAGTCCGATGAAAGGAGACTACACCTTGTTAACAACTGGCAGAGCTCAGAATTCCAAGCCTTGAAAACCTTGAACGTGAGAGAATGCGCGCTCACACACTCACGCACACACTCTCCCTCTCTCTCTCTTCCTCCCGGGATCTGGGGAACGTCAAGATGATGTGATAAAGCAAGCTCGGTAGATATCTTGTGAATGTGAAATGCCGATTTTATAACTTTAATATCACGGAAAAATCCGGTGGCGCGCTTAGCGGTAAGCACCCCTGACTGTAAGAGTCCACACCGCGTGTAACTGAGTGCGAAGGCCGACTTCGTATCCAGTCGTTCTCCGCATAACCACGGTCAAAATTACCCCCGGATAGCGGCGAGAAGGGGGGATATGAATGAGACCGCAATTCTCTGAGCGATTATCGAATTACGGACCTGCTGACCAACGCAGCGAATTGCGAGTGCCCTGGGTCTGGTTTGTCACCCTGATTGTCGCTGACGAATACAAACGTTTTAATTCAAACATTAATGACCTATTTTTAAAACTAGCCCCGCTGCAGATTTACGAGAGACCTGCACAATTATTTCAAATGACTGATGCGAATGAAAAAATGCTCTTAAAAAAAAACATAGCTCAGTGGGACTTACCTGGTAAAAAAAGTTATTTTTTATTATCCTGGCTAGCAGCACACTGTTCTGCACAGCTAGTTACGTAGTTGTTGTGTGTGTTTGACTGCGTGTGATGTCCTCGGTTTAAAACGTCTGTACACGTGGCCCGTTACGTGTTCCCCGTGCGTGCATCAACCGACAACATGGACACCGTGATGCACGGCAAGTTCCATCTGTATGGAATCATTATCCAGGCGAAATGATTTAACGAACACAAACTGAAGAGGTCATGCACACTCGAAAACCGATTGTCTTTCATTTGAGTAGGAGAGAGCCCAATGGGTGACAATCGCAAACCCCCAAATCACTGTTGGGGGGGAGGGGAGTGAATCCACATGCAGTGCAAAGTCAGTTCTTCCGTTGCCTGTGTACTCAAGCGGTGGACAATGATAAAATCTACGATATGGGTCATGACATTGGTCCAACGATGGTTTACACCTTGAGAAACGACGTCGCGGAGTGTTTCGGGGGCCACACTTTGCAAGCAGACGGCCGCTGTAACTGGGTGACGATTAGCGTGGCGCGAGAGGGCCGCGGGTGCAAGCTTTTTGTTCGAGCGTCACGGACGAGCGCTCTCGGCTGTGTGGGCGTCGGGGTCGGAAGTTTGAAAATGTGGGGCGCTGAGGAATTGGGGGGGGGGGGTGGTGGTGGTGGTGGTGGTGGGGAGGGAGTGGAGGCGATGCTTATGAAAGGAGGTTGGAGGTTACGTGTGCATTGGTGGGAATCCCAGAGACCGGAATTGTTCTTTTGAAGTCGCGCGGCTGCCCCGCGTCGCCAGCACCCGTGTTTACCGTCGTTCCGCCAATTTACAAATCCCTGGGTCAGGGCTTTCTCGTGTTAGCGACGGGGCGAGGCGTGTGAGTGATTCCGCAGTCCGGCGCTGGTGGCCGTGGATGAGGTTTCCTCCCGGCGGGGTCGTGGCTAAAGCGGCGTGACAGCCCCCCCGGCTCACGAGCAGTCGGACACCCACGCCGGATGTCCGACCTTAGAAAAGTAAAAGCGCCGGCTCGAGTAACAGGCGCGCGGATTTTTTTTTTAAAGAGACGCCATCCGGAGAGGGGCACCGAGTCAATGAGACGTGCGGTCGCGACGGGGCAGCGTTGGGCTGGGGCGGCAGCGTTCAAGAAACGCAAACCAAATAAAACTCCCGCCACCTTCGCAGTACACATGTAATGCTGGGTGGTTGGGGGGGTGGTGGCCTTGGCATGCGGTCCGAACCGTTGGACTTAATGTTGATCCAATGTTTCATTTCCCCCCGGGTCGGCTATCAAAACTGTTACCGTGCAATAACGCGTTGCGGGCTACGGTTTCAAGAACCGTGTTCTGGGCCAAGAGGAATGCCTGACCCTCGCCACGGCGAGACGTTCAGAACCCACGGCTCGCAAGTGGCATGGCCTTGTAGCGATCGACTCACAGCTGCATAACGCGAGAGAGCTTGGCCCTAATATATCTCATGTTGATTGGCGCCGTACGTTTTCAACAACTGCGTTCTCCGCATAACCACGGTCAAAATTACCCAGGAAAGCGGCAAGAAGGGGGACATGAATGAGGCCCCAATTCTACGAGCGAATTTCTTTTTTCCATCAGATTGCGGACCTACTGACCAACAACAGCCAACCTCAATGTCCCTGTGAAACAGTGGATCTCAACCTGATTTGGCATGCCCCCCCCCCCCCCCCCCATGAAGACACCATGGCTCCCCACCCCGACAAGTGACTAAAGTCACAATACGGAGGGGTCACATATCCTGTTGTGTATCGGTGTGTTTCGTGTCGCAAGGCAACGTGTTTCATGTTGCGTGTTAGCGTTTTGTGACCGCGACGTGGCGTTGATGCTTCCCGAGCACAGGCGCAATGTGTCCTGCACGGTATCCATGCCGCAGCAGCACACCTGGCCCCTCCCCACCCGAACGACTGCTGGAGTAGATTGCAGTGGTCATGTCGGTTACGCCGAAAGAGCACGTTAAGCACTCTCAAGTTATGACCATATAACTGGCAGGCTGCACACGCACACCCACATCTTTTACAAACTTAGATGAAGACAGTATCCCACAGTGCCTGGGTGTTCGTGTTCATTTGATATGCACACTAATATTGTCTTTCATGCACACACGACTGGCAACACGAACAAGTTACACAGCCACACGCGCACGTGGATTATAAAAACAAAGCAGCCATCAGAGTGACATGAAGAAACACGAGTGGTTTCACAGAGATGTCGCAGTGGGTAATTGCATTTTAATCGCAAGCCTATAACCACGGAACCACTAAACGGCAATGTGCTCGGGATGGCAGGTGAGAGAAGCGATGGAGAAACTAGTTTAGATAGAGACTGCACTGAAATTGGCGAAGCTCTCAGTGGTGTAAGGGTCGGCACACTAGAATTGTAATCCTGAGGTCACCGAATTAATTTCATCTCCTGTCTGGGCGGTTAGAATGAAATGTGAAACTTTTTCAATTGCGTCCACCCCACCACCGCTCCCTGTCTGCCCATCAATATACCGCACATGGGTAATCGTGCAGCGGATGAGCGAATTGTTTTCCCACAGGAATCGTTTAAATTGTGATACAAACATGAAACTTTCTAGAGATATTCACAATGGTGTATCATTTCAATCAAAGTTGGCCGCCAGCAAAAATTGCAGACATTTTCGAATAGTAGAGGCCAGCTTTCATTTTTAAGTGGCGAAGGGTTTTTTTTCCATATAAATTGTCCGTCGGAGTTAATACGTGCTGATTTTGGTGCTTGTATTAGCATTTGAGCAAGTATTTATGTCATCTGCTCCACTATATACCACGGCTAGTCGGTTGGGAGATTGCGTGTGGTGAACGTGGAAGAGTATACCAAATGCCCTCCTCTGGAGTTCGCTCTCGTGTCGGCGCTTGCCAGCAGTGGCGTGAGCAAAGCCATTGCAGGGCTGCGCCTTTAATATTGAAGAGTGCTGCTGCATCTCATGATCCTCCAGCCAATGTTTAAATATCTGCAAAGTGTGTATGGGACACGTGTTGAACATGGCACACAAGAGTAAGACGAAACGAGCGACAATGTTTAAACTGCGTGTTCACTCTGTACCCATAGGATGTGGGCATTGATGTCAGACGGTACTACAACGGAGCATTTTTTTTATTTTCAATATTATGCTGACCTTATTTAAAATATATAACTTAAAGGACACGTAGTAACGATCAAAAAGAAAATCAAACATAGGAGCACGCGTCACTCCATGTGGGGTTTCTCCGGGTGCTCCCGTTTCCTGCCACTTACATAATAAACACGACTCATCATTAATTGGATGAAAACGTCTTAAAGTAAAAACCCAATGGAGCAGGACCTTCCTGAAAACGAGTCGGCTCTCCTGGATAACTGGGTACTGTCATATTGTGTCAGCCCACAATCAAGCTCAATATTCATATTTGTTTTAACAATGAATGTGTGTATGTGTGTAATATCCTGGGAAGCGGTAGTTTAGCGGTTAGCGCACTATGCTTCGAAGAACCTGGCCTCCCGCATTTTGATTCCCGCTCAGGGCCACCAACAGTGACGATTACTTTAACCGATCGTGGACTTCCCCCAGATCGCCTCAGCCTCAAATGAGTACCTGATGTGGTGTGGAGACACCCCCTCGTGTGCCGTGCCGGCCTTCATAGGAGCTTGCAAACAGAACTCGCCCCAACAGTCTCTTAAAGCTACACGGGGGATCTAAGTCTTTGTGTAATATCCTGGTCTCAAAACTCTCACCTCTCGTCTGTGTGTGTGGGTGTTTTATTTTACTCCTGATGAAGCCAAAGATGCTATGATGCAAACCCTCGCTCCGATTAAAATTGTCTCACATCTATGTACGCGTCCACGTCTTTGAATGAAGCCACGCAAAACAAAGCGCGGACAAATACGCACCACGGATTTAATCTGTGTAGTGCAGAGCGGAGGTGAATTGGTTGTGTATTTTAATATTTCTTGAGGCTGAAAACTGAATTGGAATAACTCGCCCGCATAAAACATGGTTATTAAATGAAAGCTCCTCGCGGGGGAACGGAAATGTTCCACTGTTTGGGAAATTGATCGACTCTCTGGATTAATCCACATATGCCTGAGAGTAAATTAAAGCACCAGCCTCTGTTTTTTTCCCCTTTAAATAACTCCATGGAAAATCAGACATGTTCAGTTCCTTTTCCACAACTCGATACAAAAACAAAGATCCCCCCCCCGTATAGCCTTAGCAGACTTTTGGGGTTAAGTGCTGTTAGCGAGCACCTATGAAGGCGAGCGCTGCGCACGAGGGGGTGGGTGGCCAGCACCACGCCCGGCCGCCTTTGTCTCCCAAGTGGCTTTTTACACATCCCACCAGGTACTCGTTTGAGTCTGAGTCGACCTAGGCTATGCCCAGGACCGGTTCAGATAATCGTCACTGGTGTTGGCCGTGAGCGACAATCCGACTCGGTACGCCGGGTCCGTAGCGCCGCCGCGCGTAAACCGTTGTGCCACCACTCCCCGCAACTCAGCGGACACGTGAATGGTCAAAAAGGACATTACCTGCATTATACATCATTGCGGGGCATCTGTTTATACGACAGCTTTAAAAACAGTTTCGCTATGAATTACGGTCGTGTTATGATGGAAAAAGGATGCGAGGTCGTCAGTTTGGAGAGCCACGATCGGTATGTGTTCCGTTGTGTTTGATAGAGTTAGCAGGCATTACTCAGGGTGTGACCCCATTGAGCCGGTGACCTGGCTGGCTTGCGACCCTTGCCTCTGCCGCCTTTAAATGACGGATTCATCTCCGGCTGGTAGGTGGGGGGGGGAGGAGACACGAGCTGCCAAGGCGGGGGGGGGGGGTCTCCCCTGGCGGCTGGAACCCGCACACACTTGGGGAACCCCCCCCGCATTCGAAGGAGAGCGCAGCGCTGCAATTACTCCTTCGTGCCACTGCCGGCGGGTGGGTCCCCTCTACAGGGAGCTCACAGTCTGACTGACTGTCTGTACTGTATGTCTGATTTTACGTGTGCCCTTTTGCTCGTCTGTCTGATTGTATGCATGTCTGCCTGCTTTTCTGTCTGATAGTCTGTCCGATTGTAAGTTTGTCCGATAGTACGTCTGATTGTAAGTCTGTCTGTCTGATAGTATGTGTGCCTGTCTGTCGATTGTCTCTCTGGACAACTGCTTGTTTGCCTACTCTTTGGTTTTTTTCGGTAAAGTCACGTAGATAAAAAAAATTAAATAAATTAAATCACGACGTTTCGGGCGCAACACAAGCGTCCTGAAGAAGGACGCTTCTGAAGAAGGACGCTTGTGTTGCACCCGAAACGTCGTGATTTAATTTATTTGAATTTTTTTACCTACGTGACTTTACCGAAAAAAACAAAGAGTATGAATCCTTGCAGTCACGAAAACTTCAAATCTAGAATGTTTGTTTGCCTGCTTGCCCGTATTCTTGTCTGTCCAGCCGATAATGCGACTGAATGTAGCCACATTGCTTGTTTGCGGATAAGGGAGAGCAGAATTTGACGTGTTGCAATTGTCATGGAGATATTTTTTTAAATCGACGACAATCCACTGCTGTATCTCAATAAATAATTGTATTCATGATTTCAACAGCAGGCCTTCGAAACTAATATCACATGTATATTCGATCAAAAGGTGACGATCAAAAAGCAGTGTAGACTTGCTTCGATGTCCTTCAAGTTGAAAGTATTTTGTGCAATCAGGGGAGAACTCAAGACAAGAGTGATCCGCATCACGAGAATGCCAACAGCAATACAAAACACAGCGCCCGTCAACGAAGCAAGCAGAAAATTCGGGCAAAAACAACCGCTCTAAAAAAGACATCGAAAATAATGGACACACGTGAATCAAGTTTCAAGTTTTCATTTATTAGGTATAGCCCTGTGAGCCATGCGGCTCTTAAGTCGAGTGCAACCGCAACAAACAAAATTTGAACACAGAACATCTTAAAGCGACAACGCGAAACATCCTGGAATAAACCAGCAAATATTCCACACAAAATAATTATTAAAACGCTGTGTGCAAAAATCACAATGTGGTGCAAGCCAACAACAACAACAACCATAAGACAATTTAGATTAACCATGTTTTCGAATCACCAAAATAAAGCTATAAAAACAATGTAACAACAGTAATCATAGGAACTGTGATTTTAAATTTAACAATAAACGATATACATAACACGTACGACAAAACCTGCAGCCATAACTGGCAGCACGACACTCCCAGTGTATGATGTGAGTGAGTCAGCAGCGTGAGTCAGTGTATGATGTGCGAGTCAGCGTATGATGAGTGAGTCAGCGTATGATGAGTGAGTCAGTGTATGATGTGTGAGCGAGTGTATGATGTGTGAGCGAGTCAGCGGCAGTGTGAGTGTATGATGTGTGAGTGAGCCAGCACACGATGAGTGAACCTGTGTATGATGAGTGAATGGGTCAGTGGTTGTGCGAGTGTATGATGTGTGAGTGAGTAAGCGCATGATGAGCGAGTCAGTGCATGATATGTGAGTGAACCAGTGCATGGTGTGAGTGAATCAATGTTAAACCCCAAAAAATGTTTTTCCTGTAACCCAAGTTGTCTCGGACACATGTTTGTAAAGACGCATGTTAGTTAGTTTGTTTGTTTTCCTCAGCGAGACTGCGGCCGCACGGTACCCTCAGCCACGATTGCCTTCTTTGACGTTGCGGAGTTTCGCTTTCAAAGTCCTCGACTGGCCTTGGAGGAAGTTGGATGAGGCGAATTGCCACCGATGCACGCGTCCGTGTTGACCCTCTTTCGCACCGTACGTAAGCCAACCGTGCTAATCGGAGGTGCGGGGGGATGACAATAAAAACCACAGTCAGATAACTGTTGCCTTAGGAGTGGCGACAATTATCCAACAGCACGCGTCACTCCGTCGTGATAAGTTTCGTAGTCATTCACAGAATGAGAACCTTTATTTAGGCTGGAGGAATCCGATGAGCTATGAAGCTCTTTTTTCACGGATGTCCACAGACTTGAGTGCATCATCGCGTGACTGCGAGAGATGGCAGTGGCTCCATGAGTCCTCCGTCCAGTCGGGGTGAGATCATGGCCGATGATGCTTTCACTGCAAAGCACCTCCGATCAGCACGGTTGGCCACGTACGGTGCGAAATCAGTTCAACGTAGTGCATTGTATAACCACGCTCTCCGACGGTAACCAAGCCTGCTGTGTGGCTCCTTGCGCTGTCCGGCCGCGTGTCCGTGCCGTACACCCGGGGACACGTGGCGGTGGGCCCCACACCACGAGGGGGGAGATTAACGCCGCTCGCTCGCTCTCTCTTGAGTCGCCAAGTCTCTCGTTTCCCTGGGAGTGTCCCAGCTTTGGACACAACAACCCCCGCTACACCCCCCCCCCCCCAACAAAAACACCGCACACACGAAAGCTCCTCCCGACAGCCGCGCGTCTCCCGGGAGACGCCAACGCCGAAACAAAGTCCACGTAGATCACTCACAGACAAGCAATAAATGCATGACAATCCACTTTGCTTGTATGAGATTTTCGGAAATGGAACATCGGGGCGATGTGCCGTGTTCCATGCGGGCAGCCCCCGGCCCTGGGGAGGTTGCTCGGAGGAGGTGCACGCTTGGCGAGAGAGACATCGTGCACGAGTCGGGTTCTGTTTCATTCATAACATTAAAACCCAACCCATCACTTTTTTACGAAAGTTTTTTTTAAATAACTTTCCAATTTTTTTGTTTCAAAATACTTTAGCGTCACAGATATTAATGCAGAGATATAGTGATATATTTACATGTAGAATCAGAATATGTATTTATACTGGAGGAATCCGATGAGCTATAAAGCTCTTTTTCACAGATGTCCAGTCAGGGCACGGGGTCAAAACGTTACAACAACAAACAGTACAAAAACACGATAGGAGTGCAAAGTATAGGAAATGTAACCAAAACACTTAAACAACATATATACAAATATATGTTTTATCCTAGCAGGTAACGCCCACTGAATAATTTGTTTATTTTTCACAAGCGGCTTGCCCACAAATGATTGTCCAACAAAGTGGCTTATAATGTGGACATTTAAAGCAGCAAACAACTCTAAATAATCTAAATGCGTGATGATAAAATGTGTTTGGCGATGATTTTTAGCAATTGTTTCTTAAAATGTTCAAGCACTTTCAAAAATTGAGATTTTGCTCACCCTATCCTCGTCAGAATGGAGAGTGTCAGATATAAATGCTGGAAGTTCACCGTGTTTTAAAGACTACGTTAGAATGCTTTTATGAGGTACCTTAGTGATTTTTGTATGAGGAATTCCAAAGATAAAATTATGGTCACTGAGATGGTTACCTAATACTCCCACTTTGGAAAATGTACTGGATGAATTTGTTCGTAGCATATCAAGCATTGACGAACGATCTGCGTCTAGTTGTTGAAATAATAAATTTATTCATATTCTACAGGTTTGGAAAGTCGAATGCATCATGTGGTAAATTTAGTCAATTCAAATTTAGGTCGCCTATGATCAATAGTTTATCTTTTTGAATGGGTGACATACTTTTATTCAGGGATTAATTTGACATTTTACTATTTGGTGGTCTATAGCAACACATCAGAGGAAAATAATAATAATAGAGTTTTCCTCTTTTTTTCTGGCAACAAAACAGCTGTGTTAAGATGTTAAAACACCAAACTGAAACATTTGACATGTTACTGCATTAACCACAATACTTGTGGTCAGAATGAAAACAAAAAAAAACATCCTCTGATATATGTGGCACTGTCTTTGAAACTGATTGGTCCACACCAGAGACTCGTCTCAAACGGTGTTAGACCAGAGGACGCCAATCAGTTTCAAAGACAATGCATCATATATGATCAGAGTATGTTTTTTGTTTGCATTCTGACCACAAGTATTGTGGTTAATGCAGACATGATTCCTTGTAAAAGGTTTCAGTTTGGTTTTTAACATCTTAACACAGCTGTTTTGGTGCCAGAAAAAAGGAAAAAAACCTATTATCATATTTTGGTACTGGCAAAGGAGGTCCCATGATTAGAGTAAAATGTTGGTTACTTGGAGCAGAAATTGTGAGTGTGATACATTCAAAAGAGCCCGGGTCAGATACAATAATAAGTTTAATGCAAGGTAGGTTATTTTTCACATATACTGTCACACGTCCTCTTGATTCTGTCAAATCGGAATACATTATATCCTTAAATTTCAAAGAGGCGATGAGTTACATGTGAGGTGACTATTTTTTCAGACGTACATAAGATGTCCGGGCAAAGATTATCCTCTGTGTCGACTGCCGTAGTCGACGCAGAGGATACCTCTTGCTGTGGGCAGCGCTGCACAGCAGCTACAGCCTTCACAAGTGGGGCAAAGCCACCTGTGACCATCCATCGACACCACCCTGGGGGTGTGTAACTTTGCCAAATTGCGCGATCCGTAACCTACTTGCTGCGCTGGTCACGCGGCCCATCTCGTAGCACCTCGCAATCCTATCGGGGAGTGCGGCAGTGTGAGCCGAATGGAGCTCACGATGCAGCGGGGCCTACCTCGCCCAGTAATGGACTTACAGGCGTGCTGGGCAATTACACGTCTGGTTAGCTTCCTGAATGCAAAAACAAATTTGAGACACTTGGAAAAAAAATTCCAGAGAGATTTGAAAGCAGGTGAAAACTCAAAGCCAATAAACATGCAACGTTGGCCTAGCAGATGTCATAACCAATGTTCCATGTTTATTGGCTATTACCACGCTTGGCTTCACAGCTGGAGAATCACTTGCATAGAAATCCGCTTTATAGTGACAATTAAACGAGGCTATTTGATTCATAAATATTGCTGTAATAAATAACTCGAGCCCATGGATTTCATTGCACTTTGCCTAGCGTTATTTTGTTGCATTCATTTGCTGATTTCCCGGATTGCAAATACCCGTGTTCAATCATGACCTTTCTTATTTTTCTTATATAATTCTTAATTATAACATACTAGTACATAAAAGCATGTCTTCACCAGGCAAACGTTTTCAATGAATATAATAATTGACCTGATGTCATATTTTTTTACAATTTATATCCACGATCAGACACAAACAACTACTTCAAAAATGTGCATTTTTCCACAAGAAAAAAAAACAAACATTGATGACGACGTGATTCAACCTCTTATATTTCAAGACGTAGCCATCCGAAATCGCTCAATTTAAAGATTCCGTTCTATTTTTTAAATGATAAAAAAACTAAAATGAATGAACTTAATAGTCTATGAGGGGAAACTCTCCTATCTTTGACCGTTTTCGAATTATTCAGATTTTAATATCATGAAATGTGTACTTTTTCAATGAAAAACGCTTTAATCCGAAATATCTAAAAACAATAAAATATAGAACAATGGTTCTCGCTTTATTTGCTGTTTAACGCTCTATCAAACGACAAAAAAACGCAATATTATATTTTGAACGGGTTCTGAATGACACGCGCAGAGATGTTAATGGGGCACTTAATATCGAGATTTTGGGGGCCTTAAAATGAACAATCTCTGATTTTCTGATTTTTCCTCTTGATCGTGTCTTAAAAGCCAAATCTCAGATGTCTACGTTGTTGGGAAGTACCTAGAGTTTTTAGAGACGTACACATTATGGTCTTTCTTTATATAGATGTCCTAAATGACCTTAATTTACCTTGTCTTTACAACAACTGGCAACTAATTCTGACCCCAGACAGGGGTGGGCGCGAAGGCTCATCAAATTGTCATCATAGACTTTGCGTCACGTGGTTCAAATCACATAGAAGAACTTTACTCCTCGGACACCTTACACGTACGTGCCACTTCGTCAACCTCGGTTATCCGTAGCGTCGTGGTCTTTTCGCCACTGGCTCAGGGCGCGTAAACGGGAGATGAGCACCGATGCATCGATGCTCATTTGAAAAGGGCATCGCTTGGCTGATGTGAAGCCGGGATCAGTGCGGAGCTGGGGGATGCGCGAGAATGTTAGAGGAGGCGCGTGGGAAGTGCGAGGGTGGGAGAGGAGGGCGAGGGGCGGGTAGGGTGGGTGGTGAGGTCGAGGGGCGGGAGAGGGTGGGTGGTGAGGTCGAGGGGCGGGAGAGGGTGGGGAGGCGTGTAACCGCATCAGCCGTGGCTAATTGTCCGCTTCCACGGTGCCGGGATTCGCGCCGAGAGGGGACGGGCTGTCTGTCACTTTTACGCACCAATCACCGCCATTAAACGCGGCGCTCCTTTCATTGCTTGAGCGATGCTTGGGAAAGCAGCTTGAATGGGTTATAGTGGGGGGGGGGGTCGCTTTAACTCAGTATCACGTGACTTGGAAAAGTGCAAGCGGCCTTTGAACGCGGCCTCAGCATTGTCCACACAAAATCTCCATCGCTCCATTGCCGGAGTAAGCTTATGCGGGGCCTGTAGCATATGTTATAAAGTGGGCCCTGAATATATAAAAAAAACACGGAAATATTAAAACACAAATTTGTTTTATTTGCATAGTAACGTTATTGTATTTTTTATTATGCTATACAGCCAGACATTACGACAAATCGCTAACCTTAAACACCCAGTCGTTTATAAAAGTTTAAGGCGGTATAGTACTATAGTAATAGAAAAAGTGCAGAATAACTGAACCGGAATGGATAGCTTGAAAGCGTTTAGCGCGGGGCCCTTGAAAGTGCGGGACCCGTAGCATCAAATGTAGCTACTTTTGCTACTGGGATAATCCGGCATTGCATCGCTCCCGTCCTCCCGTCGCCTCCGGAGAGAGGAGAGACGCCATTTGGTTGCCACTTTTTTCGTGTCTAACGGGGATTCCCCGCAGTTTACACGGAGTGCTCACGCCAATTTCGTCTTGCGATCCAGGAGCATTCGTTTCGCTCCTCCGACTCTTGCTCATGAGACCCAGAATGTTAAAACCCCACCCAGCGTTTGTTGGCTTGCTTAAGCAAAATGCTGCTTGATAATATTTGTTCTGGAAAATCCAATACGGCATATGGACTAAAAATACCATTATTAATATGCCGCGATTCAGAATCAGAAGCTGGCTTATATTTCCATTATAAATGTAATTAAAAAAATATCAGTTAAGCGTCACGCAAATGGTTACTCACACCTTGGCGGTTTACAAGTCTCATTTGTCTCGGGTTTGCTTCTGCACTCGAGGTGTTATCAATGCGGGCCGCGTCGATCCGTGCGCCACAGGCAAGGGGCCGACATCCCTCCCCCCGCCGCCGCATGCCAGAACAGGGGCTCAGAGGCTCACGGGGACCTGGCTGCCACTCTCACCGGTTGCCTCCCGCTACGGCAGGGGTCACACGCCAGAAGAACAGCAAACAAACGGAAATCCGGAATTATATTTTTTTAATGTAAAACAACGGCAACAGAGGCAGACGTCGACGGCCGAGAAACGATGTAGGTGGAGGGGGGATCAGGAGGAGGCACTCAGAATCTGAATATTCACACTTTAAGGATTTCGATGAGCTAGAAAACTTTTTTTCTCACAGATGTCCAGTAAGGGCATTGTGAACAAATACAGAGGAACGACCCAGCGGACTCCGCACAAGCGCTGAGGCTGGAGGAGAGAATCCGAATCTTTTATTTATCCTGTTAGAATTACCCGATGAGCGATTGAAGCCTTTTTTGTCAACAGACGTCCAGAGAGGCACCAGAGACCCCCAGTGTCTAACAGCGAGGGCCCTTGCCTCTCAACATGAGGCACTTCACCAGGGTTGGTTTGAGCGAGTCTGACCCTGCTGAAGAGTCGCTGAACGCATGAATGGAAAACCGGTCCAGTGCAGGCGGGGGACCACCGTCCCCACAGCACAGGTGCAGTCGGCGTCGTGACAGCAGCGGTAGGTGCAGCAAAAAATCCATCGCTGCTCTTCCCCCCCTCGCCCCCCTCACCCCTACCTACACTAACCCGCACTGACCAGCGTGGTGAAGTATGGTCAAGTAACCCTCACGGTCATCACGGCGTTGGGGGGGGGGGGTGGGGTGGGTGGCCGTCATCCAGCAGTGGATTGACACGGGGTTCCCGTGGTGTAGTGTGAACAAATATAGGATCAGAATGCAGGTGGATGCACGCCTACTGCAGGGGTCCACGCGGGAGGGATTCCACGTGGGTGGTTGTGGTTTGCTCAGAGTGAGCGATCGGTCTTCACCTCCTCCATGCGCACTTCGATTTGAAGCGATGCCTGGACAACGCCAGTGAATAGTATCGCGCCTTCCACGTGGTACATCTCGAGTCATCAGAACGCAATATCATTCTGTCGAAGGAAGCTTGCTTTCACTTCATTCTCAGGCTCTGACTACAGCGTGGGCACTCAATGTCCTATGGGGCTCTTTGAAAAGCGTTAATCTGTGTTTTTTAAGGTAAATCTCCATCGTAGCGCCAAAACGTATCTGGCTCGGACGGCATAAGCCCTCGTCATCATCATGAACAGCAGCAACAGCAGCAGTGGTCAGTCCTTTGGCGAATGAAGTCCCTCCCCAAAGTAGCCACCATCTCCTACGATTCCCCGCAGGCGCGACAATCTCATCCCGAACGCAACGCGCTCGGCTGGTTCGCAAAACGCACGTCCATTCATTCTTCCCTTTATGGGTTTTTATGTTGGTGATGTCGAAAACGTTTTTTGGTTTGGCCATGTTTGTTTTGTTGTAGTACGGAGTTAAACTGATGGCCTTAATCTAAGTTGTCTTGTGGTTGTTGTTGTTTGACTTGCATCCCACTGGGATTTTTGCACACAGCGTTGGTGGTGTACGGTGCTTTTTCTGCAATATTTTGCTGTTTTTTTCCTGGATTTTCTGTTTGCACAAAGTCACAGAGTCACTTTAAGATGTTTTCTTGTTCATGTTTCTGTTTTTTTGTTTGTCGCGGTTGCACCCGATTCAAGAGCCGAATGGCTCACAGGGCTATACCAAATAAATGAAACTGAAAAAACTGAAAACTGACGTGATTGTTGAGTGACGTGTGCTTGACTCTGTGAGTCTGCCCAATGTAAGCGCGGCACGCGTAAACAAGGGCGTCTTTGGCCGCGCAATTCAAGCGGGCCTGGCTCCTGCCAACTGACACATCGCCCACCCCGCCGCTGCACGTGAATGCCAGGAGAAAGCTGACCCCCCAACAAACCTGGCGAGCAAATCTATTTAAACCACTAAAGCGCACGCGTGTAACGCTATCGTACCATCTGGCTAGAATTACCATTCGACTGCATTTCCAATTATCGGTTTGCTGGAACTTCTCGCTAAGACAGTACGTCTCATTTAAAACGGACGAGCGGCCCCAGAGAGTGGACGTTTGAGTGTTCTGCTGGAATTAAATTATTTTCAAATGAATCGTCAATGATGCCAGGGTTGGGCCATGGCATTTGTATGCAATGACCGACTCTTTAAAATTGTATCACGGCATCTTGAATAATCACTTTGCATTTGCAATATCCTCCATGCATTTCCCAAAACAATTACTGGGCGGCTGTGGAAATTAAACTGATGACCCAGCGCAGGCTGGTTCAGCGGTGAGCGAACCGTCACCACTGGAATGTATCCAGTCCAGCAACCCTTCACCGCTCACATTAATCTAACAACATTTAACATTGCTTCACTCAACATCATCACCAACCTTGATCAATCCACTGCTGGATGAAGGCTTCCCGAAGCCGCCACCGCCACTCACTAAACACAGAGCACCTTGTCACGAGGTCGTTGAATTGCTCCTTCTCCAGGGCGGACGTGCCCTCGAACGCGTTCCGTTCACTGGCTGACATTCCCTCGATATTCCTGACCATCACCCACCATCCCTTCTTGCTGTGACGGGGCCTCTCCAAGCCCATTGACTTTTCTTAATTACGACCCCTTGGTAGTTTTTGGAACAAAAACACGAACGATGCAATTGAACTCCAATGTCCCTGTAGCGTCTACACCACACGGGCACTGCCCTAACCAAAACCCGCGACGCACCTGCTCTCGTCAAGACCTCGGAAGCTAAGCAAGTTGGAGCCTGGGTGGTGCAGGCACGACAGGTGATACGGGCTGCAGGGCCACACCTCGGCCTGGTGGAGGACAGCGCAGCAGAAAACTGTCCGTCAACGCTCCCCTTGCCTATGCTCGCGGCCTTCATCAAGCACTAACTGACCAGCAGCGCCGTGAAGTGTGGTCAAATCACCCCCACGACCCGCACTGCGTAGGGAGGCCCTCATCCAGCAGTGGAGTGATAAAGCACCGGTCATGTAACACGCAACACACATTAGCGGGCAGATACTGACAGTCACGTCACGAAGCGCAGACTGCGAGTTTGACACCCCTCGTGGGCAGAGACCTCTGTGCGTGGGGCCTGTGCAGATGACAAAGACAAACAGCCCAACAATGACAAAAATCCCCCGTGTAGCCCTAACAGACTGTCGGGGCAAGTGCTGTTAACGAGCGCCTATGAAGGCCGGCACGGCACACGAGGGGGTGGGTGGGCCAGCACCACGCCTGGACGCCTTTGTCTCCCTCGGTGACACACACACACACGGACGGACACACGCACGCACAAACATACCCCTAAACAGACAAGTGACGATGTTTACACACCGCACCAGGTACTCATTTTGAGGCTGGGTCGACCTGGGGGGCCCAGGGCCGGTTCAGACAATTGTCACTTGCGTTGGTCGTGGGCCGGAATCGAACTCGGGTCGCCGGGATCATCGCGCAGCGCGCTGACCGCCACGCCGCCGCTCCCTACATGCAGACCAACGCAGACGTGGAGACAGCACACTGGAGAGGGATGTGGAGACAGAGACAACGATGGAGAGTGGACAAGTGGCATACAGGTGCTGGACGACGGAGTCAGACGGAGATGCTGACGACAAAAACAAAGACAGCGCGGGCAGATAAACAGAGCATTTAGTGGGGGCCCAGGACATCGGACAATATTTGTTGGCACAGCGTTAGGGTTGCAACTTCTGACGCGCAAAGACCCGGGGCACATCGCGGGACTGAGACAAATTGCTATCTCGCTCTTCCACGACGAGGGAGAGAACTCCGTGCGAGTCAATCGTCTTGAGTGGCGTTTCGTCATCGTGAGTAGTGTTGTATTATTGTTACACCGACTGACGACAGATTTCCCACGGGCAGCACGCAGTGGCCTCCGCGACACGAGGGCGAACCCGGGACCACCACTTAGTCGGTGATTCTGTTGCTGCTCCTGCATCGCCAGTGGTGCACAAGCACAATTGTTATTCATAATAATGAATAAAATCAACCTCAACACATTCGTCAACAGCAGTGCCATTAAAACGGTGGGAGATTGTAGCCATATGCGTGGCCCAGCATCTTTTTCAAACGTAATTTAACGTAAAGACAATTGATTAAATGTGGCAGGGAATTGGTCACGATGGAATGTCTTGGCGAGAATAAAATGTACAACAGTCAAGCTGTATTGTTGAACAATTACCAAGGGTGGGAGGGCTAATACACTGAATGGATGCAGTTAATTCCATCACCTATTTTGTTAATTTTGGTCATAGTTGGTCAGCCGCCGTGTACCCGTGCGTGTGATGCGGCTCTCCAACTATTTTGGTCAAAGACGATGACAAAATCAATGTCCCTTTTTTTAAAGGTCGCCTACCTCTGGCCTAGGCGAAATGGATGTCGTCAATTAATATCTAGGAATGATCAGAAGACCTAAATGTCGCGATAAAAGGGCAATTTTAAAGGACCAGAATCCGATCGGGCAACGCCTGCGAGGGATACCAAACGAAACGTCGAAGGACTCCGACATTGGCGGCATTCAGCTCTTGAACGTGGTTGCCATTCCCGAGAAGACCGCCTTTGAAGACATCTAGTACGTGACGTTTCGGACAATGACCCTTCTTCGTCGTACACGCGTGGCACATCGATGTACGCGTCATGGAGAAGGGACAAAATGTTTGATACGTCTTCTTTGGTTCTTTCGGTACGTGTTATCTTATTATACGAATGTGTTCGAGTTTTTTTTTATTCTGGGGGGAAAAAAAACCCCCATCCAGCGCAGGTGGCAACCATGCACGGCATAATGAAGGCAGCACTGGGTGTGCCAAGCAACCGGAATCAAGTAACCAAAATTAGCTCTCCTCGTCACGACACGTTCGCCGCTTCAAAATGTAATCCTATCTGTCCGGCGGCACCGCGACCCGTTGCTGCCACGTGGAGCGCAGGAGAAATAAATATATAAATAACACCGCCCCGCGGTGGGAGGGCAATTTCAGCGAGCAATTTTGATTGACTCTGGAAGGCGGTGGCGGCGGCGGCGTTTTGACTGGCGCGGAGCTCTCTCACCCACTTCGGTTGTGACGCCCGCGGCGTATGCGAGACAAATTTATCCGGCGACGTCCAGCAGTTAGGCGGCCTATCCGCGCCCCTGGCCTCTCCCCATCCGTCCCTCTTTCTGCCCGCGCTGGGTCTCCCGCGGATCGAGAGGGCCCTTTGGGCCGTGTGACCGGGGGCCCCTGCCGTGTTTATGAGCCCGTATCCCGACCGACAGAGGGGTTCCCACATTTACAACTGCTCCACGCGTCAGTGGCCAATTTCCCTGTGTTGACCTGTAAGAAACTATGGGTATTAAAAAAAATATATATTTCGCTTTCTTTCCGTAATTTTCATTGTAAATGTCTTCCAATTGTTGCCCCGTCTTCGCTATCAGTGTCACATCGCAAGCCTCTTTATTTCAGCTGGCAAGGCCCATTGAGCCAAGCAGCTCTCTTCCAAAGACAATCGCAGCCCAAGACCATCGGACAGCGACGGCAGTTACAGGGCATTACAGGGAGGGGATGAGCAAAACTAACAGAAGCAAAAGCAACAAATTATTAATACGAAACGCATGCCAGAACTTACCGCAATAGGATATACAATAAACAATACATAAAAAAAAAATCAACAACAGTGTTGGAAAGAAAGAGGCGAAGAATCCGTTAGGATCTTTCCTAGGGTGGCGCCACGCTTCGTGTTAGACAACGGTCCATGGAAGTGGACTTCACATAACTACCTCCGAGACACCATCAACTGGCCTCTGGTCCACATAGTAGGGGGCAGAATTGTATCTCCCGCTCTGCATATGAGTGTTCGTCACTGAAGTCAAACCGATGTTCATTTTCAGAGCTGGAATTTAGCCAAATGCAGAACCATGTATTCATGCTCTGCTTTTTCTTCGTTAATCATTGGTACCAATGGAAGTACAATTAATTTGTGTTTACCTGTAAAAGTGTTGTAGCTTTGACACTGCAGACGTCCCAATTCCTCCTGCGAACCCATGCTATATCCGTGTCTGCATGCAGTTTTCCCCGTGTAATCTCACAGCGTAAACACTGAACAAAACAGACGTTGAGAATACAGAGTTTAATGCCACTGAGAGGGCCTGCCGTGACTCCTGCGGCGATAAACATTCGGTGGGATTTCAAATCACTCACTTCCACGCTCACCAACAACACCCACACCACGTCCTGACACAGATTCCCTTTCTACCTAAAGGCTCCTTATTTTCGTGAAGGTTTCTTCGGCAACATGGATCCAAACGGGGCCCCTTGGTTTGGCCTGTTTTATTTGCTTACTTACAACGGGGCATTTAACTTTTTTTTAATGAAGAATTGTTTAAAATTTAAAAGAAATCGAAATGTTTGTGTTTGAAAGGAAAAGCCACCGCTGGCTTCCGTCCACCACTGGCCCGGTTGCAAGAACGTTTGTCCCCCCCCCAGCCTCGCGTCGCCAGCGTAAGTAGTTGTAATCCATGTATGGAATGCACCGAAGAGACTCGGCGCTCAGGAGGGAAACGTTCCAAATGCCTTCCTTATAGGTGCTCGGAGCCTAAATTTAGCGGGCGAGTGTGTCTCGCTCGGAATTCCTGCAGCAGATTCTTCAAAGAGAGGGCGATGAATTACACGGCGCACTAATTGCACCACGGCTCCGTGAACCTCAAGACGACGACGGTGATGACGATGGTGATGACGATGGTAATGAAGATGGTGATGAAGATGGTGATGACGATGGTGATGCCGATGGTGATGAAGATGGTGATGACGATGGTGATGACGATGGTGATGATGACGATGACGATGGTGATGATGATGGTGATGACGATGGTGATGATGGTGATGACGATGGTGATGACGATGGTAATGAAGATGGTGATGAAGATGGTGATGAAGATGGTGATGACGATGGTGATGACGATAGTAATGAAGATGGTGATGAAGATGGTGATGACGATGGTGATGCCGATGGTGATGAAGATGGTGATGACGATGGTGATGCCGATGGTGATGAAGATGGTGATGCCGATAGTGATGAAGATGGTGATGACGATGGTGATGACGATGGTCATGATGGTGATGACGATGGTGATGATGATAGTAATGAAGATGGTGATGGAGATGGTGATGTCGATGGTGATGAAGATGGTGATGACGATGGTGATGAAGATGGTGATGAAGATGACGATGGTGATGACGACGGTGATGAAGATGGTGATGACGATGGTGATGAAGATGGTGATGAAGATGGTGATGAAGATGGTGATGACGATGGTGATGAAGATGGTGACGACGATGACAAATCAACGAGCAAGCCTCTCGCGCTGCCACAGCACCGTGTGCGCGATCACTGTGCCAGCCTTGCGACGACACTTGGCGATCATTTGCAAATTTAAGAACCCGAACGCGTGTGTGCGTGTGTGTGTGTGCGTGTGTGCTTGTGTGTGTGTGTGTGCGTGTGTGTGTGTGTGCGTATGGTGTGTGTGTGTGTGTGTGCGTGTGTGTGTGTGCGTGTGTGTGTGCGTGTGTGTGTGCGTGTGTGCGCGTGTGTGTGCGTGTGCATTTCAGAGTTAGGATGAACTCTAATCGTTCTACTTTGCTCCTGCTGTTGCGTTAACGATTAGCACATTGGATTGTACACTCGCAGGCTAGCGGGTTTCATTCGATCTCCCTGAGCGGCAGTTGAAACAACGGTGCAGGTTTCTTAAGCCCCACCCCCCATCCGCCCATGAGTTTCGATGTGTACATGACAGTCAGGCGTGGCGGTGGAGGAAAGTGTGGGTACTCCCACCTCTCCCGAGACGTCCGGCCAGCGTGGAAGAGTAGGCCGAATACCCTCCAGAGGAGCTCTAGAGAGAGTTCCCTCTAGCGAAGGCCCTTACACCAGCAGTGACTTGAGCCAGCAAACCGCAGGGCTGCGCCTTTGCCACCTCCAACCACGCGTCCTCGAGTTACCCCAGGAAATGTCAACTTGAGTCTCGAGGCTTATAATCGAGAGGCCGTTGCTCTGAGACGTTTGGCAGAATATATATCGAGGATAAGTGCCCCGTGCTAGGATGGACAGGGAGGTGTGGAGCGCCACTGATCGGCGTCTCAGCAGGAAAAGCGGAGTGAGAAACGATGGGACGATCGAGCGCCCACTGTGGTGGGGGGCGGGGGGTTTCTCGGGTCAAGAAAAAAGCAACTTTCGCCGAGAGTGCTGTCTCAGATTGTCCCCATTCACAAAAGAACGCTCTTATCAAAACTGGCCCAAACACGCACGGACACACACACACACATCCGCCCGCGTGCACGTGGATGCGTGTGCACGTGTGGGCGCGTGCGTGGGTGCACAGAACGCGCATCGCGGACGCTTCGTTCGAGCCGCGCGTAACGCGATTCGGTGGCTACTTTAGAGAGAGAGAGATAAAACAACGAACCTCCCGAATGAAGACACGACAATCGATATTGAGCGTCAAAATACACTTCGGCCTTTTATTTCCGCGCGCCTGTTTACGTTTCCCCTTTTCAATGCGAGACCTCCTCCCCCCCACCCCACCCCCCAGCACGTGCCTCCGGCGCATTGTGCCAAAGGGACGGGGGGTTAGAGATAGAGGGGGAGGGAGAGACAGTGAGAGATAGTTAAATCACGAGACTGACAAACAAGGCACACAACGGACGGGAGAGTGAAGCTTCGCCAGAGAGATAACACCGTGCAGGTAAAGAAATATACTCCGCGGCATTCCACCCCCCCCCCCCCCGCATTTTAGTATTATTTCTCAAAAACTTGAAAAGTCTTTGTAAGTGTGCCAGTGGGTGCCCCTTCCTTATGGAAATAATTTCCTCTGTCGTCTTGGAAGACGCGGCTTTAATTGATTCCGGGCAAAATCTACGCACGCGCTGGTAAGGCCTTCTCTCTCCCCCCCCCCCCCCATTTCTCCCCCCGCCTCCTCCCCTCTCCACCGCCAACGCTGTCCCCCATCTGGCTTTCATCCCGCACCCCCTCCCTGCGCGCGGTGTCGGCCCCGTGGCACCGCACGCGCCGGCGCTGCCCGCGCATCGCCCCCCCCCCCGTGGCACTACGGGGTCACCCCCCCCCTCCTTGACACCCCACCCACTGACGCTGCCCGCTGGTCGCTCCACCGTGGGGTTCACTGAGTTCGACCGCAGCAGTGACCCTGACCCGGCTCAACAGAGCGACGATCACCCCCCCCCCAACACCCCCACACCCCCCCCAGACCCCCAACACCCCCACACCCCCCCCACACCCCCAAACCCCCACACCCCCCCCCAACACCCCCAACACCCCCACACCCCCGAGCCACCCCTGCAAACCCCCCATGCACGCTCCGCATTCGTGAGGCACATGCCGGTTGGCACACATCACCGCAGTATTAACCAGAGCGGCTGCCGGGTTCGAACGGCGAACCTCTCCAATAGGCGACCAACGCGCTGCCGCCGGGGCTCTGCCACTGCCTCGACGTGGACTCGGCTTGCGATCCGGAGTGAAGCTGCAGAGTTGTGAAGAACGATGCAACCCCTACGTTCCTGTTTGAATAAGTGAAAGTGTTAACCGCGGCGCCGCCGATGTTTGTCGCGGTTGCGCTGTGTCGTGGCTTTCCGATGCGTTTTCGGGTTGTACCCTGAGCTGTGCAGGCACATTTGGGCGTGCGAGATTTCACTCCGCCTTCTGCGAACGTCTTCAGAAAACTAAAATCGGTTCAGTTCCTAAAGCTGCGAGCACGGGGAGCGAACCATTTGGCAATCGTGGTGCCAAGCAACACGTGGTGCGACCCAAAACGTCAAAGTGTCTCCCCTCTCAAACGCCAATCGTCCGTGACCACGAATCAGCGGTGGACATTCCACATTACAGGATGGGCAGCGGTTTATTCGCAGGGCCACTGTTGTTGATTTCCCACGATGTGGCGTGCAATGTATTAACCCTGCTGAGATGATAGGCTGAGTCGACCACGAACAGAGGCGTGAACTGTTTAACACGTGGTAGGCTTTCGCGACCAATATAATTCACGATAGAGGTGTTTGGGTTATGTCGCGTAAATGTATAAATGTGTCGGTAAAACCTACCACCACCCGACACAGCCAACTAGTAAGGGTTGTCACGTAAACAGAACGTGGCCATTTCGTCACTAGTACAGCACACCGGTGTGTTGGAGAGCCAAGCCAACAACATTTACAAACGGAGTACGAAATCTGGCTGTCGCCTGATGAAGCTAGCTGTAATTACTGGCGACACGTCGTACTCAGATTGTAAATGTTGTGGCTTGGCTCTCCAACACACCGGTGTGGCTGTACTAGTGACGAATTGGCCACGTTCTGTTTACGTTACAACCCTTACAAGTTGGCTGTGTCGGGTGGTGGCGGGTTTTAACGACACATTTATATATTTACGCGATCTAACCCAAAAACCTCTATTATGGGTGTGAACTGTTATTTGCGTTTGTTTAGTTTGTTGTCTTTCCCCCGCACCTCCAATTAGCACGGTTGGCTGCGTACGGCGCGAAAGAAGTTCAACGGACATGATCTCACAACAGTGTTGATCCAGCAGAATTACCTCTCATCTCAGTCTGCGTATCGGTTTTACAAACAACACTTCACAGGTGCCAATTTTATTACGGTTTTCGGGATTATTATGCATGATGTGAGCCACAAATGTGTCCACAGACTACACACTCCGCCCCTTTGTTTTACAACGCACGAGTGAAAACACTAAAGAGCAGATTCAAAAATGTCGTGAACACTCGATAAATCCTCTGATGTGCGAAATTATCACCAGGGTTCCTGCGTTCCAAAGGGAATTGATAAGTCCCCAAAAACTCGCATAGGCATTGGGATTGCGCCCATCTCTCGTTGGTAGCCCTGAGCCACTGGTGGAATTCCCACCATCCCACAGGTAAATGCGCAGCCCTGTAAGTGCTTGATAACGCTACTGGTGGCAGAAGGACCTGCACTAGAGGGAGCTCTAGAGAGCCACTCGAGGGGATATTCGGCCTACTCTTCCACTCTGGCGAGGCATATTGAAAGGGGTGGGAGTACCCACATTTTACCCCACTATACGCGACCTGCTGATCGATTGGAATGCACCCATTTATACCACCCGGTGGACAGAAGTCTTGGGGGTTTCGGGAAGGATTTCAGAAACGTGCACCGTTCCAGCTGCCGTGCCGGGAGATCGATCGGGCGAGCAGCGCGCTGCAAGTCAAGTGTCCTTGGGAGCAAATTCCATCGTCGGTGGTTGCATTTTCACGTTGGAAGTGTGGGAGCGCGCAATGGCCAACTCTTGCGAAAGATGCCACGGCATCTTGAAGCAACACTCGACAGCGGAGCTTGGAAAGTTGGTGGCGTTACCGCCCAGAAGTTAGCAGTCAATCTTTCCCGCGAGCGTGGCCATTGCAGCTGTCCAGCGGCCCCAAACGAATGCGGAGGAGCAAAATCAGCGGTGGGTGGCGGAGCAGGGAGGAGAAGGATGGATGACTGGAATCCCTTCACGACTAATTCTTGGCCTTCAGACGTTCTTTTACTTGGCAGAAAAGCGACGCTGATTAAAAGCAAAAGCACACACGAGCTGGGGGAGGCAGCGGGGGGGGGGGGGGGGGGTGGTGGCGGGGGGGCTTGCAACGGAAATAAGAAGCCTTGTCCTCGTTTGCAGTGATTTGCTGCCGCGGTGCCGCGGTTTCTAACTAAAGGTGACGAGGGGGGGGGGGGGGGGGTCGGCGATAATGGAGTCCGGACCACGAATCAAGGGATTTTGGCCACAATTCTGGCGGGATGCGCCCGTGGCGGTGATGCCAAAACGGTGACCTCCGCAACCTGGGTACCAGATAGAGGGCGGGGGAGAAAGGGAGAAAAGGGGGCACTTGGCAGAACTTGGGAGATTAACTAAATTGAGGATAAATTAAACATCGGGCGATTGGCCAATTATGTAACGACGTTCACAACAACAGCCACTCGCTCACAGCGACGAACCAGCCGGGCGGCGCTGCAGTTAAGGCACGTGACTTGGGAACTGACTCGGCCTATCGTCCCTCCCTGTGGGGTGAGATAAAATCCAAATGTATTTTGGCTGTAAAAAAAAGTAGAAACGATAGGCAACGTCATAGGACTGTGGAATTTCGACCTCTGGCTCAGGCCGGCCAACCGCTAGACGCTTCACTTTGACACGAAGTCGCCGTGTACGCGTGCTGCGGCATCCGTCACGTGGGCGCCGCGGTGGCGAGATGTTAACTCCCTCGCCTGCTGTGCAGGAAGTCGTGGGTTCGACCCCGACCCTGACGCCTGTTGTATACTTGGAGTTTACGCGTCTCGCTGTCTGCCCGCGGTGTGCGTGGATATTTCTCCGGGTCCTCCGGTTTCCCCCTCCACATTTAGAAACATGCGTTTAGAGTATTTGGCTGCTATACATTTCCACGTGATGAGCCACTTCGTTGAGCTGTCATTTATGGCCATGTCGCTTCTGAAACCGATTAATTTATCTCAGTTGGCTTTAACTGGTAAAATAAAAGGTATAGTTTACTTTAGATCCTATTAATCGAAAATTGTACTCCACTCACCCGTTGATCTTTTTTTCGGATAACCACAGATAGTAGGGTTATCTTCTAATGAACTCGACCTACTGTATTTGCAACAAAAAAACGTCTGGACAGCAGGAGATATGACGTTTTGTGTCCCAAAGTGCATGCCAGGAACAAGGGCTAGTCAAGACTCGTGGATATCCTGCAGAGAATTATCATCGGATGTCTTTGCCGCGCGATTCCACACTCGCGCTATCAGAGGAAGCCGTATGAAAAAAATAAGAATAGGTCTAACCCCCTCTGGCAATAAAACAGGAGGCGCTAAGATGTTCAAACACCAAAGAGAAACCTTTTTGCAAGGAATCAAGTGCTGCATTAACCACACGTATTTGTGGTGAACATGCAAACAAACACGTTCTAATATCATACGCATTATCTTTGAACCTGATTGGCCAAACACCAGAGGCAGCCTTCTTTATGGCCTAGCCTCAGCAGTGTCAGACCAGAGAACGCCAAAAGGTGAACAGCACAAAGACCGTGCCACTATCAGAGCATTGAGAGCTCGGGGTGAGCAGCTATGTCATGGCACGTGATTTGCCGGTATCAATGTATGAAAAACAATAAAAGGTTTTGTCCTTTCTGGCAATAAAACTAGGAGGTGCTAAGCTGTTCAAACACCAAATATAAACTTTATCTTTTGCAAGGTATCAAGTGCCGCATTAACCACACGGAGAACTTGCGGTGTACATTGCAAACAAAATATGCTCTGATATAATACCGTGCCTTTGTTCCGCAACGCAGCAAGGGACACTCCACGCATCATTGCTGATAACAGGAACGGGCATGCGGATTCGCAGGGTGGGCGACTGTTCCCAATCCCGCCCACCTTGAGCCACCACCACCGCAGCCGACGCAGCCGACGACCGACCGCAACGCAAAGCTCTCGAAGGCCCTCCGGAGCCGATGTGCCGCTTGACTTTATCAATCCCTTTGATTAGTCGACACTGCGACGCAATCCTCACAAACGCAACGAGGGCTGCGGTTTACGAAACCAGAGTCTGTATCTGGAGCGGAGGGCAAAGCTGTCAACCCATGCGGTTTTGTCCCGTATTCTTGTGCAGGGAAATTTAGTTTTCAGGCCCATACGGTGTACAGCCGTTTCAAATACGGGCAGCTTTTTTTGTTTTATCTATTTGCGTCGTGTTTCTCCCTTGTAATGCGACTTTGTAGGATGAACGTTGAGATTTATAAGGGGCACGGTCTGAATTTGTCTGTAATAAGGTATGGCAGTGAACAAGGGGTTGACATCTATGGGAGGAGGAGTATCGATGAGCAACGAAGCTCCATTTTCGCGGAACGTCCAGGAGGGGCCGGTCCAGCGAGTTACAGGACGAGGCCTCCCCCTGCGCTTTACTACGCGTCCAGCGCGTGACGTCACGCGGGTGGGGGCTGTGGGGGGCGAGGGGAGGGGCGGGGGGCAGCTGAACTCGCGACCCCCCCCCCTCGTCCTCCTCCAGCTTCTCGAGATTACCAACCATCAGGTACGCGTAGCGTGTGCAGTGGCGTTAACTTGCGCAAAGGAGGGATCGGTACACTCTTCCTGGCAGCCTTTGCCACTTGGGGGATATTGTTACTTTATAATGTTGAGATTTAATAACATGATTGACTGCCCGTATTAACGCATTCGTTGCGCAACATTCCAAAATACATGGCGCACAACGCAGCACACTTCATGTTAATAACTTAAATGTTTCCTTGCCAAAGGTTTAAGCTTTAAATACAATTTGCAACGTAACATTGAATTCAAACAAAATCCATTGCATCCTTTATTGCTCCAGAAATTAAACGCACGTGCAGCTTAGGACCCCCCACTTTGCCCTGTCGCCCATAGGGTAATCTGTAGTAGTTAGCGAGCACCTATTAAGGGCGGCACAGCACACGACGGAGTCGCGTGGCCGTTACTCCGCACTGCTGCGGCCACTCATATCTCACGGCCTGGGTATCGGCGCAGGAGAGGTTAGGATCCCACTCGCTGCTGATGTTGTGAATTATGGCGAGTAATTGAAGCCAGCTTTATACTGCCACCATAATACAGTGCACCTACAGGTCTACAAAGTCTGCGAGTCCCCTATATACGCCTCGTGCAATACAATAGAGAGAGAGAGACGGAAAGAGGGAGAGGTGGGAGCTGTCGGTGAGCACCTATTAAGGCCGGCGCAGCGTTATGATGCGACGGAGCCAGCAGTCCTGCCAATCTTGTCTTTGGTCTCGACCCCAGTGCTGATGTACGACCACGCGACACGCCAGCTCCTCGCTAGAGGACAAGTTCGGACACCGGCAGATCCACCGCTGAGGAACCTGGACCTCGCTCACCGGGATCGCACCCGGGATGTGGTGAAATCACTTGGTCACCACTTTCCGCAAAAACAAAAACAAAGACCCCCCCCCCATATAATACAGTTTTTTTGTTTGGGTGAGATCGCGTAAATATATAGATGTGTCGTTCAAGCCGCCACCACTCGACGCAGCCAATTTGTAAGGTTTGTGTCACGTGAACAGAGTGTGCCAAGTCGTCACAGGCACTGCAACGCCACAACATTGTAGGCTGTTGGGGCACGTGCAGGTAGCGAACACCGATTAACAAGGCCGATTAAGGCCGCACGAGGCAGGAGCGGCGACCATCAACATTGCCAGGTCACCTTCGCCTGCCCAACGCTGATGTTTACTCACCGCACAAAGGTACTCGGTGGAGGCCCAGGGACCGCTTCAGATTGTCATCACCAATGTTGGCTGCAAGCAGGAATTGAACTCGAGTAGCCGGGTTCGTGGCGTTACGGGCTCACAATTGCGCCACAGCTCCCCACAGCACACACACAGACAAAGATCCCCTATAGCTTTCAACTGAATGTTGGGGCAAGTGATGTTAGCGAGCACCTATTCAGGCTGGCACGGCGCGCGAGGATGGTAGGTGGCAAACACCGTGCCAGGTCACTTTTTGTCTCTCCCCCATGCCGATGCAGCACCAACCAATTTCATTCACAGCTGAGTTGACCTTGGAGACGTCCAGAACCGGTTCAGATAATCACCACTGATATTAGCTGTGACGGGGAATTGCACTTCGGGTCATTGGGTTCGTAGCGCAGCACACATCGCTGTGCCACAGCTCTCCACAATACACACCAAGGTCAAAGATCACCCGTATATCCTTCAACAGCCTGCAGGGACGAGTGCTGTTAGCGAGCACCTGGTGAGGCCGTACGGCGCACGAGGGGGTGGGTGGCCAGCACCAGGCCCGGCCGCCTTTGTCTCCCCAGTGGCGATGTTTACACACCTCGACCGAAGGGAATCCCAGGACGAGGTCAGGTGATCGCCACTGGTGTTGATCGTGAGCGGGAATTGAACTTTGGTCGCCAGGATGGTAGCGCAGCGCGCTAACCGTTGCACTACCGCTCCCCACACACACAAACACGCGCACGCACAAAGACAAAGACCCCCGTATAGCCTTAACAGACTGTAGGAGCAAGGGCTGTTAGCGTGTAACACCTATGAAAGCCGGTACGGCATACGAGCCGGTGGGTGGACAACGCTACTCCCGGCCGCCTTCGTCTCCCCAGTGATGATGGTACTGGTGTTGGCCGCGAGCGAGAATCGAACTCAGGTACTTGAGTTCATAGCGCAATGCGCTAACCGCCGCTTCCCACACAAAGACAGAGATCCCCCGTATAGCTTTAACAGACTGTTGGGGCAAGTGTAGTTAGCGAGCACCTATGAAGGCCGACACGGCGCAACGAGGGGGTTGGGTGGCCAGCACCACGCCCGGCTGCCTTTGTCTCCCCCGGTGGCGATGTTTAACACACCGTACCAGGCTACTCGTTTGAGGCTGAGTCGACCTAGGGGAGGTCCGGGACCGGTTCAGATACTCCTCACTGGTGTTGGCCGCCAGGTTCGTAGCGCAGCGTAGCGAGAACCACTGCACCGCCTCTCCCCACACACGCACGCAGTCACACGCGCTATTAAGGTGAAAGGGCCATTGCAAGCAACAAGAGTGTAATTGTTTGTTCCGTCGGTGAAACGTCCCATCGTAACTTGCTAAACTTGGCTTTGGGAGCACAACACTGAAAGTTTATAATTCGGGCGTCACTGAAAACCAAAACACGTAACGCCACACGCTGCCAGGACACTGCCACTACAATGCGGCGCTTATCTCGCGCTATCTCTCCGTCATCTGGAGCCATCCCGCGTCTCCTCTCTCTGTAAGCGGCAGCGGCAGAGACAGAACCGCTCCTTCCCCCCCCCCCTCCCCGGATGCTCGGGGGAGAACACGCCCCGCTGCGGCGGCGTTCCGCTCCACAAGCCGGGAGGTTCTCCACGAGGCGCGGGGAGCGAAACGTCGGTCGTCGTGCCAAAACGAACACGCGATGCGAGCCGACATCCCGTCGCAGGGTTTCGGTGGCCCCGCGCCCGATGGGGTGGGAAGTTGGTGGCAGTTTTAAGGTTCATCGACGGTCCCAAGCCAGTGGTGGAAATCCCACATTCTCATGGAAGGGGTCAGTGTCACTATCGTAACAACCACGCTTAACCTGCAATTGATCTGCCCAGATTTGACATTTGCACGTGTTGGTCTCAGAGGAAATCTCCCAATTGAATAGACCCCAGAGGTTATTACGGGTTGACCCTGGCCGGGATTTGAACTCGTGGGCTTCCCCGTTGTGAGCCGAACGCCTGCACAGCGCCACGATTCTGCTGAGTGAATTAACGCCTCACACATCACCGCCTTCGCCAGTGCGGTCTTTCTCAACGAGTCGATGAACGTGCCACTGTGCAGGCGTTCGCGATTGCGCTGCTGCTGCTGCGGTGTGGCCCTCTGTGATGTTTTTTTTCCCTTCCGATTGTGCCACGTGTTGTTCAGAACGACGTCCGACGATTCGCACCACGTCTTAGGAAAAAAGCCAATCAATAAATGCAATTCAAAGTTCCGTTGGTACAAACGGACCGTAAAATAAACTCCTGTTGAAACACTTTTTTCAACTGAAAGAAGCTATTTTGACTGAACTCGTAGGAAAATTAGAGCTTTAAAATAAATATGTTTTAAAAATTATTAACTCTTCATGGTGGCATCACAGAGCCAACAATGAGTGAACACCTCTATGAGTCACATTATTATTTGGTGTTATGAAGGGTCATTGCTCGAAACGTCACATGATATGTCTGTTTTTTTCCTTTTAAGGCCACAGTGTTATTGACGAATGTGCTGGATTTTTTTACTTTGATTTACAGAGCAGTTTCCAGCCTTGAGTGTGCTAACGTCTCTATCGCCCATAGCACGCAGTGTATTTGGGGCAGCAGGCATCTGCTCATTACATTTGTGGACGAGAGAACATACATAGTACACACACACGCGTGCGCATCCCATTAATCCCACGCTGTCAACAAACACCATTCTAACCCTGTACCAGTTCTCAGTGTTCTGCGACAATGAAGCTTGGACAAGACGAGTTACTCACTGCGCGGAACATCGCATGGCGAGCGATTTAGGGAAAAAAAAATCCCTGACGGTGGAAGAGAATTAACAAAACAAAAAAAACTTGGAAAAAAAACTCCCCCCCCCGCAATAAATCAGAGCTGCAGTGCGTATCGGAAACGACGGTCAGCGTGGACACGAATGAATGAATGAAAAGAGAGCGGAGCGGTGATTTCCTTGGCCGACTGGAGAGTTGCCCGCGCGTGCAGATGAGCGAGCGGCTCTTCCCGGAGAAGGGAGGAATCTCCCTAAATGGCTCGACTCGTGGATTGTCGGGTTATTGAAACCCCGCGCACACGGCAGCCGGGTTCGTTCGGACGATGTCTGCACTTCGTTTCGCTGTCGATGCGGAGGAGCCAATACCGATTTTGCGGAAAGTCGACTTTGGTCATCATACGGATAAAACTGGCAACCGCCATGGCAATGTGGAATTTCCGCCACGGCGTTGGCTGCAGCCACCGAAGGGTCAAGAGAACGCCCTCCCCACCTCCCCATTTAAGTGCAATCACACGGAGGACTCTGATCGAGACACGCAGCACGCCGGTCGAACGCTTCCAGGACGCGGATGGCTACAGCATCGCGAACACCGCGTGGCAGCCCCCCACCGCGGCTGGTCCCGCGCACATCTCGTGCCGATCTCATCGCGTAGGGGGGGGGGCGGGGGGCACGGCCAGCAACCACCGTCGGCACGGCCTCGCGCCACGCATCTGCGGAGCGCATCGAGCGGCGCACGGTAGCACCTCCGTGCCCCCCCCTCCCTCCTCCTCCTCATCCTCCTCCTCCTCCTCATCCTCCTCCTCCTCCTCCACCACCGCCACCACGCGCGAGCTGCCAGCCCGCGGTGGTGAAAGAGGGAGGGGTAGAGTAGCAGCAGCAGCAGCATCGTAGCGCATCTTGAAATTCGTGCATCCTGAAGCTGGCGTTTCGGTTCAGTCGGAAGGGTCCGTGGAACACTGCTCCCCCGGGGAGTCGTTCTGCCGCCAGGCCACGTCCGTCTCACGTCCGTCTCACGTCCTGCGTGATGCACTGATACCGCATCGGATTTGGTAATGCCTTACGGCGATAATCCATACTCGAAGCCAACCTAGGAGCGTTCGAAAAAATATATAGTGATAAATCAATCAACAAGTATTAATTAACATATTCATTATCATAGTAATTGTCGTCGTAGTGTCCTGTTCATGTGTCCAGACTTGTAACCTGGGTTCCCCTCGAGATGAGATGCAGCAAAACGAAGTCTCAGTGCCGCATAACGAAGATGTGAACCGGCAGATGACAGCGGCTTGGAGTGTTTCTGCAAAGTTACATTTGATAGTAAAAAGCGGCTCACCCCCTGTGCCCAACAAGAAGAGAATTTCAATAAGTGCGTATGTTGCCTGCTGCTAGGACCCACACTCATCAGACGCAAACAGCACGTGCAATGGCAAAGACAACGGAATTAAATCTGAGAAGTGTGCGAAGAAAGCACGGAGAGACGCATGGTGGTAATTCCATCGAAAGACGGTGGCGAGATGTTAACTACCTCGCCTGGTATGCAGGAAGTCGTGGGTTTGATCCCGACCCTGACGCCTGTATAAGTGGAGTCTGCGTGTCTCTCCCCCCGTGGTCGCGTGGATTTTTCTCAGGGTCCTCCGGTTTAAATAATATGTTCCACCCCTTTGTCAATCCACTGGAGTATCTTTGACACATCGCATCAGACACACGGCCGCCACTGGCATTCCAAACACACACACACACACCGTTAAAATGCTACACTTTCACCAACTCACACTGACCAAGTCACACTGAAGTATGGTCAAACAACCCTCAAGACCCGACACAGCGTGGCGAGGCTTTCATCCAGCAGTACAATTGACAAGAGTTGTATCGTATTACTGATATAAAATAAATAATGCATGGCTGCCATGTAACCATTGGAACTCAGACCCTCATTGCATAAGAGACATATTGCATCCGTCGTATTCGGCGAACGTGGGATATCGCTCGTTACACACACACAAAGTGCTTGCCACAAATGAGCCACAATACCTTGCTCATCTCGCCGAGGAGCATAAATCACCACTTGAGCTCCGTCATCCTGCCAGCGGCTTCTGGCTACGCCATCGAACAAAAGCGGCCACCGCATCGCGCGCCTTCAGACGCGCTTCTGTGGCCGTCTGGAGCGCGCTTCCTTCCGATGCGAGGAAGCCACTGGAGCGATGCACTTTTAGATCTAGATTGAAAACTCGTAAGAACTGCTTTTTGTATTTAGTTTGTTGTCCTTGCCCCGCACCTCCGATTAGCACGGCTGGCTAAGTACGGCGCGAAAGAAGTTCAACGTACATACAGATGTAGCGACATCGCGGATGTCACTGTGTGGCGCCGGCCCTGGAGGGGCACGGCGTGCGATGTACTCACATCGCGGACATCACGTTTGTAGCGACATCGTGAATGTCGCTGATTAATGCCGGCTCTAGCGAGACACGGCGTGCGATGCATCGTCATAGCGGACACCCCGTAGGTGGGTGCAGTACCAGCCCTAGAGGGGGCTCGGTGAGCGCTGGGATAGCGCTCAGTGGCACCACGCGTGGCGCGCAGTGCTGACTCCGACAGGAGGGAGTGTGAGAGTGTCAGCCATGGGAAGAGGTTACCCCAGGCCATGGCACTCTGGTTGACCCTGGAAGGCACGTGACAAGTAAGATCTACACAGGAGCCCCAGGTGGGGGCTAGGGGGTGGTCACGTGTCAGGGTGAGATCCTACGGGAAGGGTCGAGAAACGACAAAGAGGTTTCTCGAAGGTGGTCGTGGCCAAGGACGGGGCCAGCCACGACCCGGGAGCAGGTAAACGGGGTCCCCACAGGGACCGGGGCTCAGCGTTGCTGTTGTCATCTCAAGATCTACGATCTACGTTTTACGTCCAAGAAGAAGTCACCAACACGTGGACGAGGACCCAAGCCAGGGTCCTGTCCGTTGTAGCTACTCCCAGTAACTAACGTAGTTAGCCTGGTGGTCCACCACCATAGGTCATCTGGTAAAGGGGCAGTAACCCCTTTGTTGTTATGTGTTGGTGTTAATAAATATGTGTTGCCTCCAAGAAGTACGTCTGCGACTCAGTTGAATCCACTACACATACTTACAAACCAAGACCCTCAGTTTCGGTGAATGTGGGATATTGCTCTGAGCAAATGGTTGCATTGGCAGGAGACGAGCGAGTGTTGGTGGCCAGCGTCACCGCAATGCGCCCGTTCCCTTCCTCCTCGTGAGCTTTGGGAGAGAACAGGCACGTTCACATTGCAGGCTGAGTCGACTCGGGCCAGTCCCTCACCGGGCTCCGGAGCCAACTGCTTGGCCCAGGGGAGAGGCTCCCGCCGCGTGCAAGCGCAGATCGAGAAGCCGGCTTCACGACTCCCAACGCGTGCAGCCAGGGCCGGATGAAGATGTTGTAGGCCCCCTTGGGCCTACAGGGTACTGTGAAGCCCCCCCACCCCCCCCCCCCCCAGTAATATTTTCAAAAGGAAAACAAAGTTAAAGAAGTTTACAAGGCTAACAACAAATAAAATCCAGCATTCACAAACGAAATAACTTTTCACTTAATCTCTGGAGGTCATCCAGTTGGCGGAGGCCTTGTGCTGCAGCCCCTAAAGCCCCCGCGCCTTAATCCGGCCCTGAGCGTGCAGCCCGCAAACCGATGTGCAGACGTTTGCCCCCCCCCCCACATCCCCTTCACAGCGGGGAAACGCGGATCATCAACGCCCTCCTATTGTCCGGAGCGCCGTGCTCCGGCTGACAATTCCTTCACTGGCCGACGACGGGTTCAAATTAACCCGAAACAGTTTCGGCGCAAAAAAACAAACAACAACAACAACATTGTGTGCGTGAAATCGGCGGCGATGCCCAAACCCGCGCACGGAGGCACGGCGCAGTGGAAAAACTCGTGCGGCAACAGTGGCGGTAATGGCTGCTATACACGCGCGTAATGATTCACTGTCCTTTGCTCATCCACTGCTGGATGAAGGCCCTCCCACGCTGCGTTGGTAAAAAGGGGGGGGGGGGGGGGGGTGCGCGGTTTGACCAAGAACGAGGCGGGCGGGGGGGGGGGGAACCAGGACCAGTTTATATATCACTCCCCACTGACATTAGCCATTGCCCGGTATCAAACCCAGGCTACCGGGTGCAATCGCTGCACCAACCACTCCGCGCCATTGTGTTTGGATATACGGCGGAGTAAAAAAACAAACCACACACACGGTCGGCTCGTTTGGCGTGCGGTTGATACGTCGCAGGGACGTGGGAGGAGGCGGATTCGGGACGCCTTCAACCAGCAGTGGATTGACCATGGCCCGATCTGTGCACCACCGCGTGCAGCGTCTCCTGATGCTTGGTTTGGTCGCGAGGAGTGGCTGGGAGGCTGGGCTGGCTGCGCGATTACCCTCTACCCCGAGGTGGTTCTTCTTCTTCTTAACCTACTGGGGGTGCACGCACCACCTCCTGGGGGCTGCGAGATGCCCTTTCTGGGGGTGCGAGACATGGCCAGATTTTTTAAAAAAGAAGTTAAATAATCGAAAAGACAAATTAAGCACGGGCACGTGAGTACAACTTACTTTGTTTCGTCAAACCCTGTGTATTTATTCACATAATACATTGCGTTTTTTTACGATCCAGAACCAAAGGGGTGCAAGGTTGCAGTCGAGGGTTGAGAACAACTGCTCGACACCATTGCTTCTCAACCCTTTTGTTGAATTTCGTTTCAACGGAGTACCCCCCTTGCCTGACTCAACATGGTTCTGAGAAAAAAAAAGGATGAATAATGAACATCAACATTTGAACCAATTGTCCATTTTGGGAGGTATCCTAACTAGCTCGTAAACCCACATTGTTTACGATCAACGAGTTTAGAAAGGTCTTTGAGATCGTGTTAGGTTACCATGTGGATTTATATTGTATTGTCGTTATTTTCTATTGGCAGATTCATACGTGACCATTCACCAATTACTCTCGTGTATGATATAATTTCACGCAGAAATCATCTCACGTATACCCCCTGGGACATCGCCACGTACAGTGAGGGAAAAAAGTATTTGATCCCCTGCTGATATTGTACGTTTGCCCACTGACAAAGAAATGATCAGTCTATAATTTTAATGGTAGGTTTATTTGAACAGTGAGAGACAGAATAACAACAACAAAATCCAGAAAAACGCATGTCAAATATTTTATAAATTGATTTTCATTTTAATGAGGGAAATAAGTATTTGACCCCCTCTCAATCAAAAAGATTTCTGGCTCCCAGGTGTCTTTTATACAGGTAACGAGCTGAGATTAGGAGCACACTCTTAAAGGGAGTGCTCCTAATCTCAGCTTGTTACCTGTATAAAAGACACCTGTCCACAGAAGCAATCAATCAATAAGATTCCAAACTCTCCACCATGGCCAAGACCAAAGAGCTCTCCAAGGATGTCAGGGACAAGATTGTAGACCTACACAAGGCTGGAATGGGCTACAAGACCATTGCCAAGCAGCTTGGTGAGAAGGTGACAACAGTTGGTGCGATTATTCGCAAATGGAAGAAACACAAAAGAACTGTCAATCTCCTTCGGCCTGGGGCTCCATTCAAGATCTCACCTCGTGGAGTTGCAATGATCATAATAACGGTGAGTAATCAGCCCAGAACTACACGGGAGGATCTTGTCAATGATCTCAAGGAAGCTGGGACCATAGTCACCAAGAAAACAATTGGTAACACACTACGCCGTGTAGGACTGAAATCCTGCAGCGCCCGCAAGATCCCCCTGCTCAAGAAAGCAGATATACATGCCCGTCTGAAGTTTGCCAATGAACATCTGAATGATTCAGAGGACAACTGGGTGAAAGTGTTGTGGTCAGATGAGACCAAAATGGAGCTCTTTGGCATCAACTCAACTCGCCGTGTTTGGAGGAGGAGAAATGCTGCCTATGACCCCAAGAACACTATCCCCACCGTCAAACATGGAGGTGGAAACATTATGCTTTGGGGGTGTTTTTCTGCTAAGGGGACAGGACAACTTCACCGCATCAAAGGGACGATGGACGGGGCCATGTACCGTCAAATCTTGGGTGAGAACCTCCTTCCCTCAGCCAGGGCATTGAAAATGGGTCGTGGATGGGTATTCCAGCATGACAATGACCCAAAATACACGGCCAAGGCAAAAGGAGTGGCTCAAGAAGAAGAACATTAAGGTCCTGGAGTGGCCTAGGCAGTCTCCAGACCTTAATCCCATAGAAAATCTGTGGAGGGAGCTGAAGGTTCGAGTTGCCAAACGTCAGCCTCGAAACCTTAATGACTTGGAGAAGATCTGCAAAGAAGAGTGGGACAAAATCCCTCCTGAGATGTGTGCAAACCTGGTGGTCAACTACAAGAAACGTCTGACTTCTGTGATTGCCAACAAGGGTTTTGCCACCAAGTACTAAGTCATGTTTTGCAGAGGGGTCAAATACTTATTTCCCTCATTAAAATGCAAATACATGTATAACATTTTTGACATGCGTTTTTCTGGATTTTGGTTGTTGTTATTCTGTCTCTCACTGTTCAAATAAACCTACCATTAAAATTATAGACTGATCATTTCTTTGTCAGTGGGCAACGTACAAAATCAGCAGGGGATCAAATACTTTTTACCTCACTGTAACCCCGGGGGTACGCGTACCCCCGGTTGAGAACCACTCTCTCGTCTGCCACGTGCACGTTACATATCCCGTTACATCACTAGCAAAACTCACGATAATGATGATAATAAAAGTAGTGGTGTCAACTTGTAACGCTGCGCCGCCGCCGCCGTACGGTGTTCGCTCGCCCTCGTAGACAGAGGCAGAGAGACAGGGAACGACTCGGAGGCGCCAGGAGGAGCACTCCCAGACGAGCGGGAATGCAGCAGCAGCAGCCATGCGCCGATGAGCCGGTGCCAAAAATGCCCAAACTTTGAGGTGCCCCTTCGTGTTAAGGTCTCATCGGCCAGTTGATGAGTATTTACACGTGGAATGAAACCGAAATATTTCAGAGAACATCCACGCACGTGAGAGGGGCAACACCCCATCCCATACAGCACGGAACAGATGGCATCCTCACTTGCTGTCCCACTTTCTCGCGAACCCGTGGGAAGGAAGATTCACATCAACAGTTGTGTAATCCCACCAACCCTTGCCTCCGCAGTGCTGGATTACAGGCCACGTGCAATAGTCACCACCGCCCAGTCAAGAGGGGGGCACTTTGTGTGCCAGAATCACCGCTCGTGTTGCAAATATGAAAATTACCTGAAAGCCAGGCCTTACATTTTCATTGAATATTTTTCGGGATGCTGGAGGATTTGTGCTGGATGTGGTGAGCCGGGCGCTGGAAATATATATTTTTTCTGAGCTGAGCCACGGGCAGCTCCAGCTGGAATGAAGCCCTGCCTCTATTGCGAGGAGTTAAACAAACAAACGAACAAAACAGTCATCGCAAAAAAATATCGAGATGCAAACCAGATCGTGAATCCGTACGAGCTCGCGAGGCAGCGAGATCACGATTAGCACGGTTGGCTCCGTATGGTGCGAAAGAAGTTCAACATGCATGCGCACACGTACACACGTGAACTTGGCCGGCCGAGGAGCGCTTCGCCCTTTGTGTACGAATCTCGCGCGTGTTGTTCTTTAGGGTCGGCGCGAGATGCCGATCGGCGCGCTGAGTGTGTGTCTTCGAAGGGACGATATTATCGACACACTTACAGCCCCGTCGGCATCGCCCCCCCCCCTCCCACCGCCCCCTCTCGAGCGATAAACACGTCGCGCGGTTGCCGCAGTTTAGACAGTGGGACGCTTTGTGCAGCCGTGCAGATAGAAGTGTCAGCGCCGCCGAATCTCCGTCACCACAAAAAGACCCGCGGCGCTATCAGATGCGGCGATTCTTTACTCGGAGCGGGCTGTTGATCGGGCAGGAGCTTTGGAGACCGCCGAGACGCAAAGAGAGGGCACTAAAATAACCGCGTTTGTTTTTGTTCCCCCCGTTGTAAACACTCGGTGGCCCCCGTGCGTGCCATCTTGGGGCGCGCGGTAACCCCGGCGGCCCCAGCGACTCGTGGGGACGATGTGGAACCTGCAACGGGGAGCGCCGCTGAGCCCCCCGGTTGGGTTAGAATCCCACGGTCCCACGTGCAATTAATCCAGGCCGTGAGTTGGAGATCGCTGCCAAATTAATTACCCGAGTCATTTGGAAATACTCTCTGGCCAAAGTGTGGGCTTGTTAGGAAACAGGCTGTCAAGTCACACATGTATCTCCTTCTGCTCAAACCGTGGCTGTGGTGGCGCTCATCTCATTGTGTGGCCATGAGCCAGTGGCGGTAACTCCACAATCCCATGGCAAAAGCCAGGATCTCCGTAGGACGGCGTCTGCTGACTTCCCGCAAAGGAACTCTCTTCTAAGCTATTCTTGGTTGTTCTCCATACACTCCGGGTTGTTGTTGTTGTTGTTGTTTTGTCCACACGAGCAAAAGATACTCAACAAGGAATTATTCAAACTACTCAACGCAGGAACCTCCTGCAAAGGTGTCTTGAGATTCGGCAAGGCGTCTCTGGGTGAAAGACACGTGTGAGATATCATCACCAACTGGGCTGATACCATTCACGTCCAATAACCCAGATGTACAAATGACCGATTCCCCGTGGCACACGAGCTCGTGGTCACGGGCTAAGTTCTGCCACAACGGCATTCACCACTCCAACGGTGCATGGAGTCGCGATGGTTCAAGATGAACAGGTACAGGATCAGCGCTGCAATGTCTCGGCTCTCGTCTCGGCTGGCGGAAGGATCTCCACTCGAGGAATCTCCACACAGCCTCCTCGAGAGGGGAATTCTGGACCTCTGTTTCCACACGAGCCACACGTCTTTGGAAGCGTTGGGAAGTGGCGAATTTAAGCGACGCCCACCGTTGTATACCCCCCGCCACGCCCGGAGATCGAGTCGAGCCGGGCCACCTCCGCGCTGCCAAGCCCAGCGCGGTAACCATTACAGCGCGGCAGGAGCTCGTCTGCAGCTGAAGGGAATCGACATGAAAAGAAAACCAACCCAACTCAACCCAACCCAGACTCGTGGCGTTCGACGCTGGATGAAGGCGTCTCGTGATCTGCGTGGGGGGGGGGGGGGGTCAGCATGCGCCGACTATGTGAGGAGTTATATTCGCAATCTTCAACAACAACAACAACATCATCATCATCAACAACAACCACACAAGATGCCCTCTTCCGAGGGACGGGGCCATGAACATCTTCCCAGACAATGGCTACGCGCGCGCTCTACGGGCCGCGTCCATCCTCATTGTGCCCGGGAGCTCTGACGGACGCAGCGCGCACTCGCAGGCCAGCCTGAGGGCACGGATTGTTGAGGCGTAGTCGGCCACACGGAAGGCGAAGCCGCACCCTGCCCGAGATCGACGGCGATCTGATCAATATCCTCGCCGCGTCCACCGCTGAGATCCGCAGACTCCGCGCCGAGCGCATCGCGGGATGGAGGCGGCGCGCGCCGACTCCTGGAACGCGCCCGACACCACCGCAACAACAACAACACCACCACCGCACCACCACCACCACCACAGCACCACCACCACCACAGCACCATCACCACCACCACCACAGCACCACCACCACCACCGCACCACCACCATCACCACCACCACAGCACCACCACCACCATCACCACCACCACAGCACCACCACCACCGCACCACCACCACCACCGCACCACCACCACAGGACCACCACCACACCACCACCGCACCACCAACGGTCGCCCCTCGCAGGCCACACGGAAGAAGACAGCGAGTCAAGTCACCCTCTCTCCCCTTCGTTGTGTTTGCTATCTGCGCGATGCTTTCTTTTTTGTGTTTTGACACCACGATGGGGTTTTTTTGTTTGTTTGTTTTTAATCGCTGCCAGAATCGCGCGCTGTGAAACCAAAACAGACCCCGCCACTGTCTCCGCGGCTCCTTGCAAACATCCTCTCTGTCTGTGTGTCTCTGTGTGTGTCTGTGTGTGTGTCTCTGTGTGTGTGTGTATGTGTCTCTGTGTGTGTATGTGTCTCTGTGTGTGTATGTGTGTCTGTGTGTGTCTCTGTGTGTGTCTGTGTGTATGTGTCTCTGTGCGTGTCTCTGTGTGTGTCTGTGTGTGTGTGTGTCTGTGTGTGTGTGTCTCTGTGTGTGTCTCTGTGTGGGGAGCGGTAGTGTAGCGGTTAGCGCGCTGCGCTATGAACTTGGCGACCCGGGTTCGATTCCCGCTCACGGCCAACACCAGTGACGATTATCTGAACCGGTCCCGGGCCTCCCCTAGGTCGACTCAGCCTCAAATGAGTACCTGGTGCGGTGTGTAAACATCGCCACTAGGGAGACAAAGGCGGTCGGGCGTGGTGCTGGCCACCCACCCCCTCGTGTACCGATCCGGCCTTCATAGGTGCTCGCTAACAGCACTTGCCCCTACAGTCTGTTAAGGCTATACGGGGGATCTTTGTCTTTGTCTTTGTCTCTGTGTGTGTCTGTGTGTGTCTGTGTGTCTCTGTGTGTGTCTGTGTGTGTCTGTGTGTGTATATGTGTGTATATGTGTGTATATGTGTGTCTGTGTGTGTATGTGTGTCTCAGTGTCTGTGTGTATGTGTGTCTCTGTGTGTGTATGTGTGTCTCTGTGTGTGTATGTGTGTCTCTGTGTGTGTATGTGTGTCTCTGTGTGTGTATGTGTGTCTCTGTGTGTGTATGTGTGTCTCTCTGTGTGTATGTGTGTCTCTGTGTGTGTATGTGTGTCTCTGTGTGTGTATGTGTCTCTGTGTGTGTATGTGTGTGTCTCTCTGTGTGAATGTGTGTCTCTGTGTGTGAATGTGTGTCTCTGTGTGTGTCTGTGTGTGTCTGTGTGTGTCTGTGTGTGTATGTGTGTATGTGTGTGTGTGTATGTGTGTATGTATGTGTGTGTATGTGTGTGTATGTGTGTGTATGTGTGTCTCTGTGTGTGTCTGTGTGTGTATGTGTGTGTCTGTGTGTGTCTGTGTGTGTATGTGTGTCTCTGTGTGTTAGCCCGAGCAAGCGGCTCATCCCCCCCGCCCCCGCTCCCGCCTGTCTCCCCCGTCTCTCCACGCCTCGTGGCCCCGACCGTCGCGGTCGATATGCATCTCGCATGAAGCGGCTCGTCCTATGGAGAGACTGGCCCCTGCCGTGAGAATGTGGAACTTCCGCGACATCGTTAAGTTGAAGTAAATAAAAAGATGATGACGTTTAAAATCAGAAGCTCGACAACGGCGCGGGATCGGGCCTCGTTTGCAAGTGTGGCCTGGATGACCACAGAAAAGAGAGAGACAAAAACTTTAAAGAAAGTCCATACAAAAATGGAAATAGAACTCAGAGCAGAACCAACCAAATAACATTCAGCGAAAGGGCAACGGATCTCCAGAAGATATAGCAAATATGGCACGAACATAACTCAACATTAAATCAAATACTTTTCCTGTTATGACATTTGCCTCAAATTACTTTTTTTTTTAAACAAAAAGCACATTCGTGGTATGAAAACCGCGAGGGAAAACGATGCCCATCGGGCACTTGAGCAAAAGTCTCAGCCAGTTACCGTCGACCCCCTTGAGATGCAGAGGTCGTCACATCGATTCGATCTCCCAGCGCGGCAGAAATTGAGAAACGTTATACGTCTTAAATCCCCTCCGCCTCTGTTCAGCTCAGCAGCGGCAATTTTAACGATGGGTGCATCGCAAGTTAGTCGATTGGCAGCTCGCCGGGCGGTGGAGCAAAGCGTGGGTGCATTGCGTCTCCTCCAAGACGTCCGGCCAACGCAGATGAGTCGGCCACATACCCTCTAGACAGAAGGGTTCCTCAAACTTTCTTGGCCTGCGGACCGCTCGATCGATGCAAACTTTTCCTCTCCCCAGCCCCCCAGCCCTGGTGACAAAACGCATTCACTTCTCTTCTCTAAATACTGCTAATGCTATATGATTCATATTAACGGAACATAAAAATATACTTTTTTTTTACGTAGCTAGATCGTTTCGATCTTAGGGTTAAGGTAATTTAATCAGGGTAGTTTAGCTAACTTAATTTTTTATTATTATTAAATATCAAAAGTTTAATATTCATTGAAGACCGAAACAAAATGTGTCAACTTCGTCATTAATGTCCGGATCATCACAGCCCCGCGGACCACGTGGAGGACCGTCACGGATACACCGGTGGCCTTGGGGAACCCCGCACTTTGAGAACCACTGCCCTCGAGGGACCTCTCTTGTGAGCTTCCTCTCGTGCAGGCCCTTCCGCCTGCAGTGGCGTGAGCCAGCAATTGCACGGCTGCCCCTTTACCGTGAGATCAAATCATTGACCGTGTCACCACAACTCCACGTGTAGAACTCAAGTTGGCCAATGTTCCCAATCGGAGCGTTTCTAGTTTACATCACTGCTTGGAGGTTGACTCGGCCCATCATCCCTCTGTGGGATGATAAATAGAAGACCGATTTGTGGCGGGAGTCAACAGCGGTTGTATTCTGGAGAGACTCGCTCCTACCATAGGAACGTGGAATTTCCACCACTGGCTCATGGCTCTGCACAGGAGATGGGCATCACCTCAATGGTCATTTGAGCAGGAACTCTCAAACAGTTTGTAAAGCCACTCAGATCAGCAGCAGGGATCAGGCAAGCATCACTGTTTATTGTCTGGCTGGAACAGATTGTTCAAATGATGGCTTCCACGAATGATGACTTTACTAAGCACCGTGGCAAACGCGGCATTGGAAAATCTGTGGAACATCAACCGATCCAAGCTGGATATCTTCGATGGTTGTCGAGTGAATTGAGCGTAAATGTGAAACACAGTGCTTCAGTTGTATTGCCAACCTGTAGCCATCATGATCATCACCGCTACGAGGGCATTTGATGTTTATATTCAATGCATACCCGCCTGCAATAGTCTAAATAAACATATGACGACACTTGTGTCTCTTGTGCTTTGAGAGTTTGCTTACGGTGTTTACATTTCAAGCCAATGTGCTGGTGGTAATGATTCGTTAGGGACCGTGTCTGGGTGTGTGTCCATGGCGCTTTCACCTCTCAGCCTGCTCAGCTTCCCGACTTAATCTTTGTTTACATCACCTCCTCTCTCTTGACCTTGTCTGTCTGTCTGTCCGTCTGTCCTTCTGTTGCCGTATTTGCCAGCTTGATGAATTGTGTTATACATTGATCGGCACTGTGCCCAGCTCTGAATTTTTTGCAATTTACATTTTGAAAAGTAGAGTCAGCAGGTTCTTTTTCAGGAATAATTGGCATTTTCTTATTTATACACATGTAGATACATTGGGAAATTGACGGCACAATTGACAAGAGGATGCAACCTGTACACTAAAAAAAAAAATTCTCATTGCAACATCGCCTTCGTTATCACCATCATCCTTGCAAATGGTAAGATACTAATTGACTCTCGAGTCAGTTTAAGTGCTACAATCCTGACAACCTGGGTTCGATAAGTGGCCGTGCACACGACTGGAGATTGGAATGTGAGCCTGGCTTGTGCCGAGGAGGGTTGGAATGACCCCAACATCACAAATGTACCCCTTTGCACCACGCCGAGTCTCTACACACAGAGAAGCACGCATTGGTTTAGTACATCGCCCTATTGCCTTTCCAGACCAATGTTACCCAAGCAGCAGCAGCAGCCTCTGTCAAAGCGTACAGACTGCTGATGGACGAGGTTGGGACTCGACAGCCAGATACACAACCAAGTTCTGCTTGTACTGTGCGCACGCGGTTGCTCCAAATACTCATCCAACTACGCGGTGACGAGATGTTAACTACCTCGCTTGGTATACAGGAGAATGTGGGTTTGATCAAGACCCTGACGCCTGTTGTATATTTGGAGTTTGCGTGTCGCTCTCCTCGTGGTCGCGTGGATTTTTTTATGTGGGTCTTCCGGTTTTGCCCTCCACATTTAGAATCTACATCACGCGTTTACAGTATTTGGCTGCTATAAAATCTGCACGCGATAAGCCGCTTTGTTGAGCTGTCATTTGTGGCCAGGTCGCTTCTGAAAAAAAGCTGTAGAGCTCAGTGGAATTTAAAAAAAGAAGTATGCTCGATAAAATACAAAAAATAATAAATTGGTTTAATTGATAACAAAAAAACTAAACAACATTGCGCAGCCTAAATCAGGTGTTTGCTACCAAATGTCACCATCAGCCGTCTCGTTCATGCTCGCCTTAATAGGCGCTCGCTGACACACATTGACTCCCGTTGGTATTATCCAGCTCGTGCGGCGTTGGTGAGAGGCAGGGTGGGGCGGGGGAGGCGATGGCGCCGGGCCGGGTTCAGGCACCGGTCTTGACCTTCACCGTGGCTGGAAATCAAAATGCGCGAACCACAAATGGCACAGCGCTGCACAGCTCCACCCATTGCAAACGACGAAGATTTCCCCGCGTAGCCTATAACAGACCTTTTTTGGGGCAAGTGCCGTGAGCGAGCACCTATGAAGGCCGGCAACGGTACAAGAGGGGGTGGGGTGGCCAGCACCCCACGTCCGGCAGCCTTTGTCTCCCCCAGCGGCAATGTTTACACACCGCACCAGGTACTCATTTGAGGCTGAGTCGACCTAGGGGAGGCCCAGGACCGGTTCAGATCATCGTCACCGGTGTTGGCCGTGAGCGGGAATCGAACTCAATTCACCAGGTTCGTAACGCAGCGCGCTAACAGCTACGCTACCGCTCCCCACTACACACACTCAAATACACACACACACACGTATAGGTACTCACATACTGGTATACAGTAGAGTACGTACGTATATAATCTACGTTTTACGGTACTGATGTGTTCCAGAGAGACGATCCAAGCTCATCGCTAGAATCAACATTCCACTTTATGCGTCTCTGGCAAATGTTTAGTTAAACAATGTTCTTTAAAACAAGGGCATACATGGTGATAGCGGATGGTGATAGATGGTCGCAGGTAACCGGCGTGCGGCGGCAGCGTCCATCAGCAGCGTGCAGCAGCAGCAGCAGGAGGAGGGGGAGACGAAGCCAAGGTGCACCTCACGCCGCACACTCACGGGACTAGCTGCGACCTCGGCATCGATCGGTGACGTGGGCTGAAGGCGCAGCCCTGCAAGTGCCCTTTCACGCCACTGCTAGCGGAAGGGCCTCCACCACAGTGAGCCTCCAGACAGGTGAGCGCATCGAAAGTGTGTTTTGACCTACTCTTCCACGCTGGCGAAGGCGTCCTCGACGAGGTGGGTGTTCCCACGTTTTATCCCACCACGCGCGACTTGCCGATGGAACAAAAAGTGTCGTTCGTAACCATTTAAAGTGCTGCGTGGGCAGAGGCGGGGGGTGGGGGGAGAATTGTGTGGTGTGGGGAGGATTCCAGAATCGCGCGCCGTTGTTTCAAATTGCCGTGCCGGGAGATCGACCTGGCGACCTGTGCACTGCCAGTGCAGTGTGCTGACCATCACGTCCTGGCACCCTCCCGCGCTTGGGAGAAGATTCATCGTCGCCGGGTGCTCTTTTCTTCACGTCGAAAACGTGAGAGCGCGCAATGGCCAACTCGTGCGAAAGATGCCATGGCATCCTGAATATTAAAAAAACAAACACTCGATAGCGGGAGTTTGACAAAGCCGGTGCCATTCGCGAAGGTCGTGGGCAATCGGGCGTCAAAAGGCCCGGACGATGTTCGCGTGTCGTGTGTGTGTGTGGGACGGAATTTCACTCCTTCAACTCGCCGCGCCGAGACAATGGAATCGAACCGACGGCGATCCCCTCCGGATTTGTAAAGTGCCCCGACAAAGACGGCACGGCATCCCGGGTTATGCGTGATCCGGAATAATCGCGTTAAAAAAAATACACGAAAAAATCCCAATACGTCTCGCGAATGGGAGTGAAATGCGTTGTTGTGACGCGCTCGTGAAGAGGGGGGGGGGGGGGCGAGGGTATTTCGGATACGTTTTCTTGTAAATGTTACAGACGAGGCTTCGGAATTATTACTCCTCCGTCCGCACCGCCCTGTCCGCCCCCGAAACTTATTCATGTCATTGCGCAAAGAGGAAATGCGGTCGATTCTCTCCTGTTAACATTGTAAACATGCGAAGAATGCACAGAGGATGGAAGCCAGCGTGTGTTGTCACTGGGGGTGGGAACACACACAAAATAAAGACACAGTTCTACGCGCACACAGACACAAGACAAATATCCCACGTGTAGCCTTAACAGGCTTGTTGGGGCAAGTGCTATGAGCGAGCACCTACGCTAGGGTTGTGCGCACACAACACAACAACCACCACAATCACTCGGCCCGAAGTGTTTGTGCCAGGCTAGTGCTCTACCAAATCCTGCTGCCAGGAGATCACCAAACACAACCAGGTGTTATGCGTTAACTGGCAGAGACGACTGGCAGATGCACCACCTTCACTCCTGACTGTGCCAGATTGCTTTATTTTAAGCGCTCAGCGCTCTGCTCATTGCTGTGAGCCTTTTATTATTGTTGGCGGGAGGCTTCCACCAATTGCTCAGTTGTATGTTTTGGTGCCACTGGTGCCAGTCGTCGGCAAGCTCATCGTTCCTCCTCTCTAGCCGGTGCCGTGGCCTCTTATTCCCCTCCTTCTGGCCAAACATAAGTTGCTTGGGCATGCAGCGGCTGGGCGTCCCGCCTACATGACCCAGTCAATGAATTATAGCCTGCCGGAGGCGCTCACTCGTGGGATGACGCCCAGGTCTTTAATTGTATTGTTGAGCTTCTCACACGAAAAAATCCAGCCGGGGTTGAACCCAGGATGGATCGTTGGCAGGCCAGCCCGAAGAGTTCAAGCCAGCACAGGTGTCCCCGTAAAAAAGGGGGGGGGGGGGTCCATGGTTCACACGCATAGAGAAGAGAGGGCAATCTTGATTTGAAGCTTTTGTGACTGCAGGAATCCATACTCTTTGGTTCTTTCGGTAAAGTCACGTGGTAGGTATTTTGTTTTATTTTACACCTACGTGACTTTACCGAAAGAACCAAAGCGCAAGAGAGGGCATAATCGTGGCTGATGTGGAGCTGGAGCTTCACGTGGAGTGAGAAGTCAGGTAGCTTTGAGGTAGCATTGCACAACCAATGCAAATATAAATGCTGCTCGACTCATTCAGAGCGAGATGTCTGCTGCCAAACCCGAGATGACTCCGAGCACGAATGCCTCATGCCCATGTACAGATATTTCTCAACCCTCTCAGCCACCGGAGTTGTTCAGTGACACTAAATATCCAGGCAGATATTTTGTTTGAGTAGAGGTGATGTTTTAGTGAAGTCCTCACCTCATCGTGGCCAGCTCCAGGTTCAGTAGCAGAGCAAGTGCTGTTAGCGGGCACCCATTAAGGGCAGACCGTCACGGGTGGGGGTTATTGGGCCATTACCACATCCAGTCACATTCGGTCTCGCAAAAGACCGATGATGAACACACTGAACCAGGTACTCATTTAAGGCTGAGTCGACCTAGGATTCAAATAATCGAGACCCAGGACCGATTCAGATAATCGTCACTGGTGTTGGCCGTGAGCGGGAATCGAACTCGGGTGACCGGGTTCGTGGCGCAGTGCGCTAACCGCTACACTAGCGCTCCCATACATATACATACACAAAGATCTCCCGTATAGCCTTAACAGACTGTTGGGGTAAGTGCTGTTAGCGAGCACCTATGAAGGCCGGCACGGCACACGAAGGGGTAAGTGGCCAACACCACGCCCGACCGCCTTTGTCTCCCGAATGGCAATGCTTTTACACATCGCACTAGGTACTAATTTTAGCCTGAGTCAACCTAGGGGAGGCTCGTGATGGCCGTGCTCGGGAATCGAACTCGTATAGCCGGATTTGTAGCACAGCGCGCTAACCGCGAAACTACCGCTGCCCCACTCGCACACACACAGACAACAACAATCGCCATTCGCCACTAAGTGGCGGTGACGTCACCACGACGCTTGTGCCAGGCCATGTGCACCTTGAGGCCACGTGAAGTGTCGAACGCCCACTGACAGGAGGTCACGGGGCAGACCCAGGTGCCACGGGTCGACTGACTGAGATGACTGAGATGACTGGCTGATGCACCACCTGTGCCCCCTACTGTGATAACCTGCTGTGCTTTACCCACCCGGCGCTCCGCTCGTTGTTGTGAGCGTCGCTCCTCCGCCCTCCGTTGTTGTTGGAGGGCGACTACCTCCAACTGCCCAGTAGCGTCCTTCACGAGCCTCCTTCACAGAGGCCGATCTTGACACCGCTGGTACCAGTCATTGGCAAGTCCACTCAGCTCCACGTCCTCCTGTACAACATAATTCCATCTCTTCTCTAGCACGTGCCGCGCCCGTTTAGCCCCCTCGATCCGGCCGAACAAAAGCTGTTTCGGCATGCGGTGGCTGGGCATGCGGGCTACATGACCCAGCCACACACAGACACACATGCACTCAGAGACACACACGCAGTTGCCCAGGCCAAGAAAAGTGATCGCTAAGTTTGGACTCAACTTCTGTACAACATTCTTCATTTGTTTTCAGTTACCGTTCCAAAACGCCCACCATCCAACGTAAGTAGTCATAATTCTTTATTTTTTAAATGCCATGAAAGTAAAGCAGATGAATTAATTATCGTAATACTCGGGGAAGCTGCCGCAGTGGGGTGCCTCGCTGGAGAGATGTTAACTACCCCGCCTGCCTGCTATACAGGAGGTCGTGGGTTCGAACCCGGCCCTGACGCCTGCTGTAGATTTGCAGTTTGCACGCCTCTCTCTCCGTGGTCGCGTGGATTTTTCACCGGGTCCTCCGCGGTGTTTCCTTCCACATTTAGAAACATGCGTTTAGAGTATTTGACTGCTATAAATCCCCACATGATATGCCACTTAATTGGGCTATCATTTTGCCGCTTCTAGACAATAACTACAAAGCTCAGTGGCCCTAACCTGGTAACATAAAAAAAAAAATATTCGTTTAGAAACAAAAAATAGTTTTCTTTTAGCGTAGCGATCAGTGCACTTCGCTTGCCATCCAGAGATGGTGGTTTGAGTCAATGTCCCGGCGCGGCAGTTGAAAGAGTGATGCAAGCGTCATGCATATCCATGCCTCTGTAGCGTACGTAGATAAACCACCATGGGGTGAGCTAAGGTGTAGAAGCCAGCGTTCACTCTCTCTCTCTCTCCCTCCCTCGAGATGCCTCCCGTGGAGACTGCAGGACCAGCGGTGGCTTGAGCGGGCAAGTTGGAAGTTGACTTTTTGTAAGCAGCGCCAGTGGCGTAACCAGCGTGGGGGCAGGGGGTGCCTTGCCCCCCCCCTTCCTTGGTGGCTAAACCTAGGAGTTGGGGGCCCCCTTGACAGCCACCATACTACGAAGCTGTCGTGGCTGCATTTTGCGAAGACAGAGCGCCGCCACGGCGTTCAATGTTCGAGACGGCGAGCGACAACGACGCGATTGGGCTAAGGGAGCTTGCGCCATGCAACAGCCTGGGCGTGACCGCGCAGACACGAGATCAAATACCGTGGCCGCACGTGACCGATTGCCGAACCACCACCGCGGAGCTGACCGCGTCGTTCATGTTGCGCCCACCGGAGCGGGCCCTCCCTCGATGCGCATCTTCTGCGTGACCGCGCTGCAAACCTGCGGAGCGCGCCGTCGTGCGACGAGGGCACGGGACTCTTGCGGACGCGAGCGTGGATCAGTTCGGCTGCCCCCCCCCCCCCCCCCTCTGCCGCGAGCCCACGTGATGAGCGCCAGCGGTGCGTCACGACGCCGACTCTTGTCAGATTCGCCGAGGGGGGAGGAACAGTTCGGCCTGTGAGTGCGCTCGCCTGGAATTGCTTGCAGCTGCGATTGCGATGTTTCGTGTTTGAGGGTTTTCGCTGAAAGAAGCGCGCAAACGGGCACGGGGAGATGCACGTTTGGAATTAGAATGGGAGAAAGAAAGAGGGAACGCGTGGATTAGAGAGAACTGCGTCCATTGAAGGCGTGCCGTGATTCAAACTGTTCAGGAAAATTAGTAGCCTCAGGCAGGCCGCGTCCCGTCCAAGAGACGATGACCGACGGTCAAGAAGGCCGACGGAGCGGGCAGCCAAAGGGAAGGAACGCGCCCTCGAGGAGCGTCCACCGGGGAGATGGAGCGGTTCAATCGGCCGGTGGGAAGGTGCCGGATGGATTGTGACATTGCAGAACCGTGACGTATGGCGACAGCTCGGGGAGACCTTTATCCAGCAGTGGATTGACGGGATGTGCATTTAGTATATGCCTGGGTATTTTGTACCATCGAGCACTCCACCCCCACAACTCACAATCGGTGATGGGGCAGGTGTGGAGAGAGTGGAGAGTTTCCCATACCTGGGCAGTGTGCTCATGACCAGCTCCGGTTTGACAGCAGAGGTCTCACTCAGAATCAGTCGAGCGGAAATATCTTTTCATCGGTTGCGTAACGCTGTGTGGAAGCTACCTGGGGTGTCGCTCCGTACGAAGCTTAAAGTCTTCTCGGCCACGGTCATTCCCTCCCTTCTCTACGCTTGCGAAACGTGGACCCCCTTAATGGAGCATCTTCGCCGATTGGAAACATTTAGTCTGGCCTGCCTACGATCCATCCTAGGTTTAACCAGGCTGGATTGTGTGAGGAGCTCACAATTTTTTTAAAGATCTGGGCAAAGTCCCATCGGTGAGCTCCTCCGCCAGGCAAGGCTACGTTGGCTGGGTCATGTAGCCCGCATGCCCAGTCACCGCATGCCGAAACAGCTTTTGTTCGGCCGGATCGAGGGGGCTAAACGGGCGCGGCACGGGCTAGAGAAGAGATGGAGTGATGTGGTACAAGAGGATGTGGAGCTAAGTGGACTTGCCGATGACTGGTACCAGCGGTGTCAAGATCGGCCTCTGTGGAGGAGGCTCGTGAAGGACGCTACTGGGCAGTTGGAGGCAGTTGCCCTCCAACAACAACGGAGGGCGGAGGAGCGACGCCCACAACAACGAGCGGAGCGCCGGGTGGCTAAAGCACAGCAGGTTGGCACAGTAGGGGGCACAGGTGGTGCATCAGCCAGTCATCTTCGTCAGTCGACCCGTGACACCTGGGTCTGCTCCGTGACCTCCTGTCAGCGGGCGTTCGACACTTCAAGTGGCCTAAAGGTGCACATGGCCTGGCACAAGCGTCGTGGTGACATCACCTCCACTCAGTGGCGAATGGCGGTTGTTATATATTTGTATTATTATAAATTAACTTATGGATTGACTGGTTCGGACCGCAGTAATGTGAAATATCCAGAATTTGTCTTCGGACTTTTAGGAGCTATGACGATCATGCCATGTCGAAGTGAGGAGGCACTGCTTTAAAAAATAGAAGCAATGAAAATTATGACAATGACGACGACGACGATGATACGGGAACACCGCCATTCCCACTCGACGGTCATCATCGCACGGTGGCATTTCATCCCGAAACGCGCGCCTGGGGACAGCGCTGACCCAAGGCGACCCCCGCTCGGCACGCCGCGATCGAGCCCCCGGACCCTCTCAAGGCGAGGTTTGGTATCCCAAAATGTGGAGCATCTCTCTCTCTCTCCCTCTCCAAATGCAGGAGCCGGCCGGAGTTATAAAGTGGAAAATGTGCACGAGGTTGAAGCCACCCAGGCAATGGCTCGCATATCGCGCGCTTGAACAAGCGCTCATTGTCGTCACGCTCGAGGCTCGCTAAAACGCGCGCGGCACCGTGGCGGCACGGCCGACGACAAGTCGCATATAATAATAAAAAAATAACGAATTAAAGGGGCAGAATTAAACTCGACAAACCGATCGTCGGATGCTTGCGTGCTTTTCAGCCAGCATCTGTCTTTGCTTAAAGCGGTCTTGTTCAGAGGTCAAAATGAAAGTCAATCCCCCCCCCCCCGCCAAACTGCAATGAACATTGTAGGCACGCGCCCCCTATTCGCGGCACTTAGTCAGTGTTGGAAATTCCACATTCCTATGGCGAAGGGCCACATTCTCCACAGGATGACCAATGTCGATTTCCTACAAAGTGGAACGTATTTTTCAGTAAAACAACACGGCCGATGACGGGGGAGCTGACTCCCGACCCAAAAATATAAAACTTAATGACTTCCGACTGCGAGTCGAACGCTGCGATGCAGCGACGTCCGACCGCATCAGGAACACCTCCTTGTCTTGTCAAAGTCATTCTGAGTTGACCAAGGCGTAGCTAAGATGACCGTCTGAGGCGCGCGCGCTCCCGGGCCGCTCCCGGGCCGACGGAGCCGACGGAGGGAGCCGATGGAGCCGATGGGGCCGGGGGGGGGGGGGGCGACGTAGCCGGGCCGACGGAGCCGGGGGGGGGGCCACGGAGCTGTGGGGGGGCGACGGAGCCGGGGGGGGGGCGACGGAGCTGGGGGGGGGGCGACGGAGCTGGGGGGGGGGCGACGGAGCCGGGGGGGGGGCGACGGCGCGAGCAGAGGGAGCCGACACTGACTCACTCACACATCATGTACTGACTCACTCACACATCATACACTCGCACAACCACTGACCCATTCACTCATCATACATAGGTTCACTCATCGTGTGCTGGCTCACTCGCACATCATACACTCACTCACACTGCCGCTGACTCGCTCACACATCATACACTGACTCACTCATCATACGCTGACTAACACACCGTGCGCTGACTCACACATCAGACACTCACTCACGCTGCTACTGACTCACTCACACATCATACACTGGGAGTGTCGTGCTGCCAGCTATGGCTGCAGGTTTTGTCGTAAGTGTTATGTATATCGTTTATTGTTAAATTTAAAATCACAGTTCCTATGATTACTGTTGTTACATTGTTTTTATAGCTTTATTTTGGTGATTCGAAAACATGGTTAATCTAAATTGTCTTATGGTTGTTGTTGTTGGCTTGCACCACATTGTGATTTTTGCACACAGCGTTTTAATAACTTTTTTGCGCGGAATAATTGCTGGTATATTCCAGGATGTTTCTGTTACGCGTTGTCGCTTTAAGATGTTCTGTGTTCAAGTTTTGTTTGTTGCGGTTGCACCCGACTTAAGAGCCGCATGGCTCACAGGGCTATACCTAATAAATTAAAACTTGAAGGGTCAAGTTGAATGATACCAATCACCATGTATATGCGTAGGCACAGGAGTGCACTCAGGTTGTTCGGGGTAGATTCAGCCCACCTCTGGGACAATAACACTCGGAACCCACAACCGATCATCCTATAAACAGACCCGTCATGGTAATGTGGATTTTCCATCAATGGCTCGGGTCTTCTCGTGGAGATGGTAGTGGATGTGCATGTCTTGCTTGCTTGAGCACGGGGTCACTTTGGATTGTGCTGACTTTAATCGGACCTCTAAAACAATCGGCCCTGCCAGCCCCTAGATTTTAAAAGATATGCGAGCTGCCTCCCCCATGCTCCACTGGAACTCTTGGCTTAGAAGAAGAAGCGGAGTGAGTGAGTGAGTGTGTGGTGTGTGTGTGTAGCATCGCGGTTAGCGCGGTGTGCTAACAACCCGGTCACCCGAGTTTGATTCCCGCTCACGGCAAACACCGGTGACTATTCCTTTTCCACATCTCAACGATGTGGTTTATCGGGTGGAAATTTATAGCAGCCAAATATTCTGAGCGCATGTTTCTAAATGTGGAGGGAAAACCCGGAGCACCGGGACACAAATCCATGCGACCACGGGGAGACCATTGCAACGTCTAAATATGCAGGCGTCATGGTCAGAATCCTTCCCACGACCTCCTGTACACCAGACGAAGTAGTTAACATCTCGACACCGTAGCACCCCAAACATCGCCAATAGGAACGCAAATGCGGCCGGGAGTGGTGCTGGCCATTCACCCCTCTCGTGTGCATTGTCGGCCTTTATATGTGCTGCTGCTTGCTAACAGCCCTTGCCCCAAAGGGATGTTAGGGACATGCTGGGGATCTTTTGTCTGTGCGTGTGCACATCCATGAGCGCGTGCGTCTATTCTCAGGAATGTGCAGGTGAATGCTAAATGAACAAGAATGTGTTACTCATCACAGTCGCCTTTGCTGCAGCGGTTTTGCTACGGCGTTGGCATTTGCTTTGAAGGAGCCTGCGATGAGCTGGCAAAGTCGTCGCGTCGAGCCAAAATAAAAGGTCACGTGGAGGGAATCGTCGTGCTTTGTGACGTCACAGGGCCAGGCGCTGGGCACAGGAACGGCACCAGGCGCGCGTTTTTTTTTCTGCTGCTGCGAGTTCAAAAATAACCGCCGCGGCATTGATTTGTTGATTTGGTTTGCAAAGGAACCCGAGAGAATTATATTTACGTTAAATAACAAAACAAAACAAAAAACGTTTCAAGGTGTTTTGGAAAAAAAGAAATCGTACAATTACATTCGAAAAAAACATTGACTCCATACGATTTATCTTAAATTCATCATCTCTCTTCGTGTTTTCTTTGGAGAGAAGAAAGCTGTTAAGCTACAAGGGGAGGGCTCGCTCGGTGTGTCGGATTAAGGAATCGCTCCGGCGCCAATGCTTTGTTGCTGCTGCTGCTGTTGTTGTTGCTGTTGTTGCTGTTGTTGTTCCGGCGATCCGCTCAGCTCTCACTCGGTCGACGTCGCTGGGATTTCCAGAGCCGGAGCCGCGCGCCCGCCGCGATCGAGGGGGACGTGACGCCTGCGATTAGCGCAGACACTGTCAGGGGACCGGCAGGACACATGGGAACATTTAAATGTGACATTCGGGAAAACTCATCGTGATCTCACGCCATGGCTTCCTGCCATCAGCCGCCCCCCCCCCCGGGGCGCTGCTCTGGGCTCTGTAGCTGCGAGGCGGCTTCAGCGAGGAGACATTTAAGCGGCGTTTGGATATTGTCAGCGGGAGGAGGGGGGGGGGGGAGTAGGCCTCGCCTGCTCGCGTTGCCACCTGTTCTGTTTTTTCCCAGGAACGTCCTCTCGTTGAAGCGGGTAGCTGCTGTCCTGGGAAATCTCCATGTCTTCCGGTTTGTGTCAGCTGCAGGATAATAATAATAATACCGTGTTGTTTAGACCGCCCAAGGTATGTGTGTAAGTCGTTCTCCCCTCTTACACCGATACTACGGGGAATTCGTCGTCTTCCCACGCTCGTCACCCGGGCTGTTTGTAAGGGGCCGTCCATAAATGACGTCAGGCACCTGGGGGGGGGGGGGGGGTCAGACATTTGTGACGATGTGTGTGACGAGGGGGGGGGGGGTGAGAAATGTGACGTCACATCAAAATGTGCAACTTTGAATAAATATAGAATTGTTATAACAACACTAATTGTTATAACAATTCTCCTACAACATCGGAGTGCAGCGCCACATTAAATACGCACTACAATGACAATAGTTTAATGCGATTTGAAGCATGTTTTATTTTCAAAATGGAAATATGGTTTTGGGGGGAGGGGGGGGCAGAGCTTCGTGACGTCATATTTGAGGGGGGGGGGGTCTGACTTTTTGTGACGCCGTGTGACGAGGAGGGGAGAGTCAAAAAATCGTACAAAATCGCGTGACGTCATTCATGGACGGCCCCTAACTCAGAGGTGGGATTCCAATTGCCTGCCCTGCGCGTGCACGACGTCACCTGCCCTTGGCCAGCCCCTCACCACCCCCCTCGACCCTGCACTGACTCTACCCTTGACTTTTGCCCTCCCATAGCGCTTCACTTAGCCCTTAGCTACCATTCAAGCAGCCGGGTGGTTCTGCGGTTTCAGCAAGCAGCTCACGATCAGAATGTCGCGATTTCAAATCCTGGTTGGGATTTTGACTTCAGCTAATCACTCGGCTAATCACTCGGCCATTTCAATGCTAAATTCTATGCTAATTCCTTTGTCAAGGCGCTTTGTTTCTTCTGACACAGCTTAAAGGTCGTGATCTGAACGTGGCTTTTTTCACTCCAGCGCTGTCCTACCAGACAGTCTCGTCCCTTCACCTGATGAAGGCCGATTGTGTTTTGGCCGAAACGTCGTGAGAATATTATTGTGTTATTTTATTTTATCAATTTATTATTTTATTCTCATTCTACGTGACTTTATCGAAAGAACCAAAGAAGAAGTCAATTTAGTTTTTTTATGGGGAAGACTCGTCCCTGCCATGGGAATGTGGAATTTACAACCACTGGCGACCATTTAGCTATCTGTCTCATGTGCTTCACTTGACTTTGGCGTGAACCCTGTCCTTCTCTCTTCATCGATCGTCTCCCTGCCCTTCACGCGAGTTGCCCTCCGGCTGCCCAAGTCAAACCCTCTCTCACAGCCGAACAAATCGCACCATGGAAGAATGAACTTTCAGAGTGTTGAAGGCTAAACATAATTTCGTTTAAATTCACGAGGTTGGTTTGTTTCGTAAAGGTAAATCGATGTAAACAACACTCCGGAGTATAAAGTTGAGTCGCTATTAGGGACGCACCCTATCAAAAGGTTGCGCAAAACGTGCTGATAAAAAAACAACAACCAGTGCCAAAACTATCAGCCTCGTCGGCCGAGGCCATGACGTCCCACGTGATGCGCTCGCCCCCTCCCCTCCCCGATGGCACCATCACGCGTGACGTGAGCTCACAATGTGATTATGTGTTCTTGTTAAGCATGCAATTGGTGATAATGATCCTGGCACTCCAGTGGTTTTTTTTTTTCCCCCACATGCCAAACTCCCAATGAGGAAGCGATCTAAACATTCTAATACAGGACACGCCTGAGTCTTGAGACCCATTGAGTCTCCCCTGTACTAATATTTGCATGACTTCCACGTCAGTTGCCATCGAAAGAGAGTCATGCACGCGCATGGACTCTGTAAATACTTCCCAATACGAGTGTGGTGATAATTACATCTTTAACGATAGCCCATGTGTACGAGGGGACACTCAGAATCAGAAATCTTCATTTATCCCGGAGGAATCTGATGAGCTATGAAGCTCTTTTACAAGCTTGCACGCTCATATGTTAATCCATTTAATCGGCTCGCTCATGAATTCATGTATTTCTTAACTCAGCAGGTCACGTCCAACCCCCACCCCCCCCATCACTTCCGCTATTTTATGAAACATTTGAGTCATTATCAAAATTCACCAACTAATAATTTTCAGAATGATAGTAAACCATAAAGTACCCCGTCTACGGCGTGCTAGACGAGGCCCGAGAGAGATAACGCTGCGTACACCGGGGCCCCTGTCTCTGCGTCGCAGTTCCCGAGTGTGGGGACGCGATGTCGAAAGCGATTCAGGCAAAGAGATGTAAAAAAAATAAAGCAGAAACCCCGGCGCACAAGGTTGAACACACATGGCAGAAGGAGAAGAGGAGGAGGTAGAGGAAGAATAAGAATGGCCTCTCTGAGTTCTTTGTGCAGGCGCACCGCAGAGCCGCTGGGTATTGAGCAGAACAGATGTTGTGGATACGCTGCGTGGAAGCAACATTTACGCGAGCCAAACCTGGGCCCCATTACATTAATGAAAAAAATAGAGTTATTTTTCCCAATTATAATTACACTTGCAAATTATCAGCTGCGATTACTATAATTGTTTTCAAAAGGTGGTGGGGGTGGGCAATGGGCGGACGGAAGGAGGAAAGTCGATTTTTTTTTTGTATCCAGTGTTTGTAAAACTGATCCGCATTTTTAATTATATTATAGACTTTACCCGAACTTACTGAGCAGCGATAGGGAGAGAACCGTGAACGAACTACCACTGTACCACAACAGCGAGTACACCGACCATTTCTGTAGACCTACTTCTTTGTGTTGAGCTTGTTGTCCTTCCCCCGCACCTCCGATTTGCACGGTTGGCTACGTACGGTGCGAAAGAAGTTCAACGTACGTACACACATCGATTGTCACGGTCAGACTGCCACCACGTAACTCTCATCTCAAACGGCGGGCCCCATGCAACGGTCATAATTCCACATTCCTATGCTGGGGACCAGTCTGTAATAGGATGACTTTCCACAGAGTGGTTCCTAGTTTTATCGACCTCAGAGGCATGAAGGTTCGATTCCACCGCTGGGTAGGGATATGAACTTGTGAACAATGCTAGCTTTCCCAGTTGACCCATACAACATAGTCACCATCAGCAGCCATTCTCCGGCTATTGCTGGATAAAGGCCTCCCCTGTGTTGCCACTGTCAGTCATGGGAGTTGGCTGACCATACTTCACCACACTGGTCACCGTATGTTGTTGAAATGAGCACGTTTTGGCCTCATCACGTGTCGTCACCACGTCAAGAAAAATATATTCAATGTGTAAAATACTGTAGAACAAAACAACAACAACAACAATATAGCAATGCCATTATATAATGCGCACAATATATTTCGGGGGGCATAAATGAGCGCGACCCTGAGGGTGTGTGGAGCCAAGCTCAGTGCCACTCGAGAGCCGGGCCTTCAAGAGCCTCGCACAGTCGGTGGGGATTGAACACTGCCGCCGCTGCCGCCGCCGCCGCCGCTGCCACTGCTGTCCTCGTGCCGCTGCAGCAGCAGCAGCAGCGGCACGATGGTGACCACGTTCCTAGCAGAGGCGGGGGCTGCTAGTGGAGATGCAACGGCCGGCAGTGACCTTGCTCCTGACCCTTGGTGTAGAGCAGTGCTTCTTGACCTTTACTGCAGGCTTGCACCCCTCTGGTTCTCAATCGTATGTTTTGTTTTACATATTTAATGTTAAAACATACATATGTTTGATTTAATAAAGTAGTCGTACTTACGTGCCCATGCGCCATTTGTGTTTCGCTGATTTGCCTTCTAAAATAAAATAAAAATCTGCCCATATCTCGCACCCCCCAGAAAGGGTGCGTGAACCCCAGGTCCAGAACCACTGGTGTAGAGGTTGCTGCTGCTGCATCTGATGATGCAGCAATAAGCGAGGAGGAATGTGTCCACCGTGCGCGATGGGCACTGCCCCAATGTGCACCGCGCCACCAGTCTGCCGGTGCGCACCGGAGGTGACCCCGGTGGCTCAGGAATCGGAGCGCCGAGCCGGCACCGCTCAAGTGTTGGATGTGCATCCAGGTTTCAGCCACCGGTGATTCCAACCGGGGGCCCCCTCGTGCGCCTCTGCGTTGATGGTCCCCGTGATGAACCATAAGGAGGAAACAATAAACAAGACCAAAAACCAAACCCAGATTGCTGTGATCTCGCAACAAGCTCGTCGCATTTTACGCCCACTCCTTCCGAATAACAAGAACGATAGGGACAACTTCAATCACGGGGCAAGCCATCGATAGAAGGGCGCTGCTCCTATCATCTCGGGATGAAGTGAAAGTTTCGTGTCCTCAGCTCGAGCGAGGGAAGAGCAAAGTGGGGGCATCGCTGCAGACATCCGACGTCTGTGCCGCGCGTGTTGCTGGAATGAAAGCTACGCTCGCAGCTCGCAGCAGCGGCACGGCCGGGTGCAGCCATGCGTGCAGTCACCCTCTGCACCGTCGCTCGTCACAATTAAAGCGCGGTCAGAGGACGCAGTCTCTTCCTTAAAATCGCGGATGCTGAGCGCAGGCTCCAAATAAAGCCTAAAATACCGAGCGTCCAACAACAAACAAGCACGATTCATATGGGTTTATAAAAAAAACAATATATAGAGCAAGGTCATTATACCAACTAGCGAACGTCTATTATTGCGTATGGCAACGATGTGTTTAGGATCTAAATGCCAATATCGAGGTCTGCTGCTGACCATGACGAGAGGGCTTCGAGAAGTCGTTCGTATGGTTTTGCTGGTCCTGCTCCTTCGTTGAAGGAGCATAGACTGCAAGTGGCATGGCCACAATCGCGCTAAGACCAAGGAGATGTGTGCATCGGCCTGGCGATGCTGGCGAAGAGAGACGACGCCAGGAGGGAATTCCAAATTGGAGCAGTGCGAGGGAAGGAGCGGAAAGAGAAATGTCGCTACCTGCAGCGTGGTGGGTGATTGGGTGGGTGATTGGGTGAGTGAGAGGGTGGATGATTGGGTGAGTGGGTGAGTGAGCGGGTGGATGGGTGGGTGAGTGGGTGGGTGATTGGGTGAGTGGGTGGGTGATTGGGTGAGTGCGCTGGTGGATGATTGTGTGAGTGGGTTGGTGGGTGATTGGGCGAGTGGAAGGGGTGTGTGAGTGGGTTGGCGAGTGAGAGTATTGTTGGCACCTGCATTGTGGCGGTGGTTGAACACGGAGTGTCGGATGAACCCAAACAGTCAACGTGTGGTAGACCGAGACCTCAGCACGGGCTGAGGAATCAACGAGTGACTGTAAAAGAGTACAGTACCGTCCAAACAAAGCGCCAGCTCCAATAAAAAAAAATTGAGTTTATTTATTGCTTCTGTTAAAAGCGATGGCACTGCCCACAATATTCCTTGAGAAGTGACGTCTTCTAAGGCAGTCACAGCCCCGTACTGGAGTGGGGGGGGGGGGGTGATCGATTCCTCTCACGGCGGCGCTATGCGCCATGGGCTCATTGAGGGTTCCAGAGTCCCATTCCACACCGCGCGACGTCTGGGGTCAGCCTCACACAGCACCCGCTCACTCTCGACACAAAGTAGAACTGGGGGTGTCGTTAAAAAAAAGTGTTTTTAAGAGTAATAACATTTTGTTATAATACCACTGCAAGCAAATACTTAATTTTATTGGTACAATATAAATACGTCCGAATGTTAATCCAAGGACGCCAGGTTTTCGGTCGCAATATTATATTTCTGGAGGGTCCTTCATGAGCAAGTATAGGCAATCCCTCAATGACGGTTTGGCACGCAGGGGCACCCAGAGAAACCCCTTGGGTACAAGGGGATCGCACAACAAGACAAAGATCGCCCCGTATAGCCTGCAACAGACCGTTGGGGCACGTGCACTTCCACAGCAGCAAGCTGGGAGCATCGTGGTTATTAATTATATCTACGTGATCCACCAACCCCTCCTCCAATGGACGTACTATAAGTTTACTCGTGGACTGTAATTAGACTACCGAAGGAAGGTGCTGGTATTTAAAATGACATTTTGCCACGGTGGCTATATGTTAAGTACCTTGACTGGCATACGTTTCGTTACGTGTGTGATGTAAAATTGAAAAGTTCTATAACATTTAAATAAAATAAAAATAAAACAACGGGGGACAGGCACAAGATCACATTAAAAGCCACTTCCAAAAAGCGAGTGACGTCGCAATTGGATATCGATCTCGCTCCGTGCACCCCCACCCCGTGTCCCCCACCGCGTGGCCCCCACCACCCCGTGGCCCCCACCACCCCGTAGCCCCCACCGCGTGTCCCCCACCACTCCGTGTCCCCCACCCCGTGCCCCCCCCCCCCCCCCCATTGGCGTCTGCGCAACGGCCACGCCGTAAACACGCGGAGCCGCCGGCCACCGCCGCCGTCTCCGGGAGCCGTTCACGGGGCGGCGGTGGCGGGGGGAGGAGTAGAGGAGGGGGAGTAGAGCAGGGGGGGTAGAGGAGGGGGGTAAAGGAGGGGGGGTAGAGGAGGGGGGGTAGAGGAGGGGGGGTAGAGGAGGATTGGGTAGAGGAGGGGGGTAGAGGAGGGGGAGTAGAGTAGGGGGGGTAGAGGAAGAGGGGGTAGAGGAGGGGGGTAGAGCAGGGGGGGTAGAGGAGGGGGGATAGAGGAAGAGGGGGTAGAGGAGGGGGGTAGAGGAAGAGGGGGTAGAGGAGGGGGGTAGAGGAGGGGGGATAGAGGAGGATTGGGTAGAGGAGGGGGGGTAGAAGAGGGGGGGTAGAGGAAGAGGGGGTAGAGGAGGGGGGTAGAGGAAGAGGGGGTAGAGGAGGGGGGTAGAGGAAGAGGGGGTAGAGGAGGGGGGTAGAGGAAGAGGGGGTAGAGGAGGGGGGTAGAGGAAGAGGGGGTAGAGGAGGGGGGTAGAGGAAGAGGGGGTAGAGGAGGGGGGTAGAGCAGGGGGGGTAGAGGAGGGGGGATAGAGGAGGATTGGGTAGAGGAGGGGGGGTAGAAGAGGGGGGGTAGAGGAAGAGGGGGTAGAGGAGGGGGGTAGAGGAAGAGGGGGTAGAGGAGGGGGGTAGAGGAGGGGGGTAGAGGAGGGGGGTAGAGTAGGGGGGGTAGAGGAGGGGGGTAGAGGAAGGGGGTAGAGGAGGGGGGTAGAGGAGGGGGAGACGCGCCGCGCGCTCGCTCGAGGCGCGTGGCGGCGCCGGTGGTCTCGGTTGGAGGCGGCGGCGACGATCGCCGCCAACAAAGGCCCCCCCCCCCCACCCCGCCCGGGCCCGGAGGGAGAGACCCTCCCCGCCTCCTCCTCCACGCCTCACCGGCTCGGGCCCCGCTCCAGCTCGGCCGCCTCGTTGCCCCCCCCCCCCCCCCCCCCCCAACGCTGCTGCCTAGGGGCGCTCATAACGCACGCGACGCAAAGCCTCCACGGGCATCGGCACTCTAACCCCCGAATAATAATAATAATAATAATTGTAATAATAAAAACCTTGCTCAATTCAACACACGTGCCACACTTCTTTATCGAGTACAAATTTGAGAGTGCTGATTGCTGCCGCCCGCTTGACGGCCCAGGCCTGTGCTCGGCAACCGTGTTGATGATGTCGTTGTCGTCGTCGTTTCAAACGCACGGACGCGCGTGCGCATCGCTCGGGTCAAGGCGAATCGGATCGGGGCCCATCGCTCATTGCTTGTTGGCAATCGCGAGGGAGGCTGCGCTGGGTGGGGGGGGGGGGGGAGGAGGGGTCACAGACGCGGCTCGGCCCGATGGGTCCGGCGCCGGCTTTTGGTTCGGGCCACGTGCATATTCTTTTTTCATCCGTCCAAAATTATTATCGGAAGGACGCTCCACCCGCCTGACAAGATTGCCACGTTTAAACAAGGGATGTGATTTTCACGGGCCATGCATTGATTGGATTGTGGCAGCATTGAGCTTCAACCAGGCGATGGACTTTTAGTCAGGGTTTTGTTGCGGTGTCACTTCACCCTCGCAGAAGAAAGTGTTGTGCCAGACTGCATTGGCAGTGGGGCATGGATGAGAACATGCATTGTAGGTATGTTGAACTTCTTTCGAAATGAAACATGACACTAAAACTCAACACATTTGTAAAACACCAAAGGCAAACTAAAACTGTCCCTATATAAAATAGGCGACGTTTCGGGCAAAAGTCCACTTCCTCTAATTAGCATTTGTTGTTACATTCGGATGCTGACCCCTGCGCACGTGACCTACTCTTGTTCGAATGATGTCACGGCACATTTGACGTGCGCCGCGAAGCTCGAACCTCGTGCAACTAGCGGAGAAAGCGCTCCTAGATCACTTGAACCACCGGCTCACCTGAACCCGAACTGATCGGTTGTGTTGCTGGAGGTGGCAGTGGAGGCTCGTGAAGGATGCTGCTTCTGGGCAATTTGGAGTCGGTCGGTCGCCCTCCAACAACAGCGGAGGGCAGAAGAACGGCTCTTACAGCAACGAGCGGAGCGCCGGGTTGCTGACAAGCAGCAAGTTGGCACAGTAGGGGGCACAGGTGGTGCAGCTGCGAGTCATCTCGGTCAGTCGACCCATGGCACCTGCTTGGTCTGTCCCGTGACCTCCGGCCAGGAAAAGCTTTCGACACTTCACGTGACCTCAAAGAGCACCCAGCCTGGCACATGCGCCGTTGTGACGTCACCAACACCTCGTGGCGAATGGCGGTTGTTGTTGTAGGTGTTGGTGTAGTTGTAGGTGTTGGTGTAATTGTAGGTGTTGGCGTAGGTGTTGGTGTTGGTGTAGGTGTTGGTGTAGGTGTAGTTGTAGGTGTTGGTGTAGTTGTAGTTGTTGGTGTTGGTGTAGGTGTTGGTGTAGTGGTAGGTATTGGTGTAGTTGTAGGTGTTGATGTAGTTGTAGGTGTAGTTGTCGGTGTAGGTATTGGTGTAGTTGTAGGTGTTGGTGTAGGTGTAGGTCCGGCAAAAACAACCCCCTATCTCCTCGTGGTGCCGGACGGCAATGCTGTGGTGAGCAGTGCTGTGGGGGGAGGGCCAATTTATATTGGCGGCCAAATAGGGGCTCTGGACGGGTGCAAGGGGCATGTGACCCCTCCACCTTCAATTAACTACCACTAAACAACGGTGTTAAAAATGTAATAAGCTTGTGCCGGAGGCCCCGGGGGGACAAGCGTCTATGACGTCTCCTGGCCAAACCCCATTTGGCGGAGCCAGGAGACTGAATCCTTACCATCGGGGCTCCTCCAGAAACAACAAAAAGTCACTACGGATGGCCACGTGGAATGTTCGAAAGCTCACTGCGGAGGAGAGGCTGCTACTCCTCTGTTGGGAGCTGAACCGGTACCGCCTGGATCTCTGTGGTATTCAGGAGGTCTGGTGGACCGGCTCTGGCTCCTGCCACCATGAGGGGTGGGCAGTCATTTACTCGGGGCAGGAGACTGCAAAACAGCCGGGAGTGGCTCTCCTTCTGAACAAAAGAATGATGGGGGCGTGGGAGCGTGGCGGTGAGGTGTGGGAAGCTGTAAGCTCCAGGCTATTTTGGGCTCGCCTTCCCATCAACCAGAGGTGAGAAGTGGTGGTCGTGGTTACTTATGCCCCCACCGAAGACGAACATCCGTGGAGGGATGCAGGCAAGGCCGATGAGTAAGATGCCTGCTATGACCTCCTGTGACATCTTGTTGGGTGACTTCAATGCCCGAGTTGGTCATGATGCTAGCACCTGGTCTGGAGTGATTGGAAGATATGGGCCATATCAGCTCAATGACAATGGTAGGAGGCTGCTCGATTTTTGTGTAGCCCATGGGCTTCTAATTACCAACACGCTGTTCCGGCATCGGCGCATTCACACAACATCTTGGATGCATGCTGGGTCCAAGCAAGAACATCTGCTGGACTACATAGTGACGGAACAGCGAATGCGGGCCCATGTCCTTGACACCAGGACCTACCGAGGAGCTGATCTGCCCACTGACCATCGACTTGTCATCTGTAAGATGCACCTGCCATTTTTCCACTCCGGTGGTGGGTGTACACCCAGGACCCCATTCAAACCCATAGTGGCATGGCCTCAGCTAGCTGATGAAGTTGTAAGCGAGAATTTCATCATCGTTTGCAGCTGGGGTTGGCATCGTCCCCCACTCCTCCTGATGTTGAGGGGAAATGGGCGAGGTTTAGGACTGTGGCTCATGCAGCTGCAATGGCTGCTTTGGGTACACAGTCCAGACCTCCTCAGAGGCCCTGGCTGACAGAGGAGGTGTTCAGGCTGGCTGAGAAAAGGCGACAGGCCCACTGTCATCGTCTACAGCATCCCACGTCAGAGAATGAGGAGGCTTACCGCAGCCTTTGCTCGGCGGTTCGGAGAGTCGTGAGGCGCTGCAACGATGGTTGGTGGTCGCAGGTTGCTGAGGAGATGGAGTCTGCCTCAGTGACCCGCGATCACAAATCGCTCTTTAAATCCATCAATAAAGTAACCTGCAGCACCACACCTATTACCATCATTAGGGGAAAGAACGGTGATCCAATCTCCGACCCCCAGGAACAGATGTGCAGATTTGCTGAGCATTTCTGTGAGGTCCTGGGGGAGGGGAAATCCCTCAGCCTGGTAAACATCGTGGGACAAAGTGGGGATGGCCCTGTTGCGGCTGTGTCGGCTGTGTCAGTGATCTGCACTGGCCAGGTGGCGCAGCGGGAGAGTGAGTGGCTCGCGATCGGAAGGTTACGAATTAAAATCCTGGTTAGGGGATTAAATGAGCCCATCATCCCTCCAGAGTCGATAAAATGTTTCCAATTTGTGGGGGATGTCAATCGTGGCTATCCTATGGTTAGACTCGCCCCCACCATAGGAACATGGAATTTACGCCACTGGCTCATGGATGTAAACAGACGATGAGCACCGCTTCAGTGCTCATTTGAGCAGGACACGAAACACGTTCATCAATAACACTGTGGCCTTTAAAGGAAACAAAATATATAAAGATTGCAACGTTTCGGGTCATGGCCCTTCTTCATAGAGACCAGGGGAGATGGGATGATACGAGGCGAAGACTGCACTGTACACCACGGGGGCCAACGCAATTCAAAATGTAAACAAGTTTAAACATTTCCATTTGAATAGTTACCTAATAGTAGCTATTGAGTAACTGACAAACCTTACAATAATCAAAAAGTATTACGAAGTAAGCTCATTTTATATTAAAGGCAGTATAATAAAACGGTTGCTGGCACATTGCATTGTGCGAAGATTTGTTTATGCGAGCGCAGGGCACGATCCACTTAAGGGATGACTTTGAGCAGGAAATCATTTTGACTTGTTGACAATGTCTCGCGGGATTGCAACCGAGACGCGTGTCATGGCATGGGGACACAGGGCAGGGCACGACGCCCACTGGCAACGAGGAGGAGCGAGAAAAGTCAAAATCATTACCGTCATATGTGTTGCTCCAAAATTAACAAAAACATAGCTGGAAAATTTGAATCATCTCTGAAGGAGGATTTTTTTAAATAAATTACTTCTTCTCCTAAACACAAACGTGCTCACAAAGTGGCGTATTATATACTTTTTGTTAAATTAAAGTAGCAAAGTGAAAACGCCGAGGGTTGTTTTGGAATGTGACCACCGTGCTATTTTATTACCTGGCCCGGCACCACGTGCTCCTCCTCCTGACGGTGCTGCCGCGTGGAGCGAGTCCGACCCGGGTTTATCGCGCATAAAGGGGGGGGGGGGGGGGCTTTAAACCGCAGAGGGAAATTCACATCCATCGCTGTAAAATGTTTAACTGCGACGCAGGGGCAACGTAATGAACAAGAGAAGAAATCGAGTCGACAAGCGATCGTTTCACATTCGCACCAATAAAAGGAATATTGACGTTTTAACGATGTTGTGTTGCACCTAATTAACGGGAGACGGCATTGCGCATTCCAGTGAGCGCGCGTGTCTACGTGCGTGTCTGCGTGCGTGTCTGCGTGTCTGCGTGTCTGCGTGCGTGTCTGCGTGCGTGTCTGTGTGTCTGCGTGCGTGTCTGTATTTCTGCGTGCGTGTCTGCGTGTCAGCGCGCGTGCGTGGGAGCGGTGGCGCAGCGGTGAGCGCGCAGCGCTGCGAACCGGGCAGTGACCCGAGGACGATTCCCGCTCGCGGCCACCAACACCGGTGACGATGATCTGAACCGGTCCCGGGCCTCCCCTAGGTTGACTCAGCCTCAAATGAGTACTTGGTGCTGTGTGTAAACATCGTCACTCGGGGAGATGAAGGGGGTTGGGCGTGGTTCTGGCCGCGTAGGCCTTTAGAAGAAATAAAAACACGCTGGAGGTCACAGCACCTCTCTCCATGGCTCTTCCTTCGCACTGCTCCACTTTTGAATTATCTTTCCCATCGTCAACATCATAATCGTCTCTCTCCCCAAGGTCTTACAACACCCCGGCTCAATAGCCGTTAGAACTTCGACAGTGCGGTTCGTTGCTGACCACACGGCGTTTCATTTTTTTAGGCTCTTGAGCCCTTGTGCTCAGCAGCCGTGATACCAAAAAAAAAACCGCCCCAAACAACTCTGAGCCAACGGCGTGGACGTGGGCACGTGCGTCATGAAAAAAAACACAATACGGTGAACAAATATCAGCGCGCGCTGGCAGCCGGCACATCCAAGATAAACTCACAGCAAATCAAGCACCTTAGACAGAGGGGGTCAGAGTGTGTGTGTATATATATAGACCGTCCATTTATTACAAATGAAAAATAAACACCATGTTTTTCATGGCATTTCCAATAGCACGTAAATTCCCACACAGGATACGTGAACCGCGCGCGTCTGTTTGTGTACAACCGCATGTGGGGAGCGGTGGTGCAGCGGTTAGCGCGCCGCACTAAGGCCAACACCAGCGGAGATTATCTGAACCGGTCCTGGACCTCCCCATAAGTAACCAGCGGTGTGTAAATATCAGCACTGGGAAGAAAAAGGCGGCCGGACGTGGTGTTGGCCACCCACCCCCTCGTGTGCCTTGCCTTACCTGCACAGTCACTCGCGAACATAACTTGCCCTAACAGTCTGTTCAGGCTATACGGGGTGGGAATCTTTGTGTACAACTGTGTGCGGTCAAGCAGCTGTTGTTTAATCCAGGGCTGGAAGCTCCCACCCCGCATCATCATCAGCAGCAGAATAAGCCACCGCCGCTTGTCCACACCGCACTTCCTATTCACCTTGCCGTGTCAGGGATAACGTGCGACCTGAAGGAGCATTTGACGCGCCAACAGGAGACGCGTTTGTTTCGCGTGCTGCTGACAGAAGGCCCTTGGCACACACTCGACCTCTCCTGGCAGCGGCACTCGTTGCAAGCGGAGCGTCGAGCGGTGGCTCAGCGGTCAGCGAACTGCGCTGCGAACCCGGCCACCGGGGTAGGATTGTCAGTCACGGCTGACATCGGTAACGAGTGATATCTGAACCGGTCTTGGCACACATCCCACCGCCCCCCGCTCCCCCCGCTCCCCCCCTCCTCCCCCAGTTCTGCCATGTTCACCCGACGCTGACCAACGCGGTGAAGTATGGTCAAACAACCCCCACGACCAACACGGCACGGGCAGGCCTTCATCCAGCAGTGGATTGGCAAATGCAGCAGAGCCAAAGGCGCTTCTTGCCATCAACGTGCTCAGCCTCTCCATGCAAGACACGGCAACAGTGGCTCTCCCGTCAACGAGTACTTTGAACAATGCAGAGCAACAAAAACCATGACAATGACATTCACATTGGTGCGGCGCTGCCACGCTGTTGTGGCAGCGTGGCTGTGTGTCGGCAACAGCGCCAAGTGTAAAATGATTGCGATGTATTGGCTTTCACGGGCGGCGCGCCTGTGGACAAGTGAGTCTAATCAGCATGAGCACGCCATAGCGAGCTCGACCCAGAACGCACGCCGCGAGCTGGTTCCAATAAAGCGGTTCACGACGAGCCCAATGGCTGGGGCCCCGTGATGATGGATTGCGCTGCCCGTGAGACACTGGGGAGTGGCGGTGTCTGCAGCGGTCTCAGAATTGCACCCCTTCCAGGAACAACTTCCCCTTCCGAAGTAGCAGCGCACTGAACGCGCTGGCCACGAGCTTGTGTGCTGTCCGTTTTTTTTCTTCCAATATTTGCCCAACGCACGCTGGGTGCAATGATCGGCACTCCGGTTCGATTGCACCTCGCGGCGCCTGCATTTTGAAACAATGGGGCGAGTTTCTTAATCCAGTTTAACACGTGGGCTTTCGCAACCGATATTTCTTAAACCCCCCCCCCTGCCCCCCCCCCCAAACCCAGCGCCTCTGTCCACCCAGCCGTACAGATACAATATGCATACCGCACTTAGTCTACGACCGTCAACGGTAAAGTGTGGGTACCCCACGCCAATTCCAGAACATCTGGCCAACGTGGAAGAGTCGGTCAAATATTCTGTCGACGAGTCTCTCTAGAGCTCCCTCCAATGGAGGCCCTTCTTCCGACAGCAGTGGCGTGAGCAGGCACTTGCAGGGCTGCGCCTTTACCGCATCCACCCGATTGTTCCCGAACGACCGCTCCCTTGTGAGCGAGCCAAACAGGAATGTCCCCGCGTCACCACGCGTCATTCAAAGCACAGCTGGAGTATGATGACGAGGAGATAGGCATGAGGCAAAAGGAATGAACGTCCCTGGAGCGTCTCCTGCTCCCACCTGGATATCCACGACAACAGTAGCAGCAACGAGAGGCGCCACCCACAATAGCACTCTGATGTGTTCGGGCGGCAACCGCGTGCTGCCAATCAAAGGTAAGAAGGCGAGCCGCGCCAAAATGGGTCTCCGGAATCAGCATCCCGAGACGTGGATGTCATACCCAGCAATGTGCAGCACCACACCCTGCGAGCTACCAGACCAGGCTGGAGGACAATGCTCCACAACTTGAGTAGATCTGTGAAGGGGGGGGGGGCGGGGGAGTGGGGAGGGGGGCAGCGGTTTGCAGCACACCAGCTGATGCGCCTCGGATTATTTCTGCCAGTTTACCGCAGCAGAGCGAGTCTTGAATTCATAATAAAAGCTTTTATTGTTTTGTGAGATCGCGTAAATATGGATTAGTAAGATTTGTCACTTAAATGAAACGTGCCAGTCAGTGACTAGTAATAGGTTTTACCCTTTTAACTGAGACGGCTTTTCTTAGAGCCTAGTCTCCACTGGTGTTGGACCAGAAGAAGCCAATCAAAGGCGTCTTCTGGTCCAACACCAGTGGAGACTAAGGGCTCTAAGAAAAGCCGTCTCGGGTGTGGACCAATCAAATTCAAGGACAGTGCATATTATTATCAGAGTTGTCTCTTTTGTTTGCATTTTGACTGCTTGTGTTGTGGTTATTGCAAACACGATGCCTTGAATAAAGGTGTCAGTTTTTGTGCCAGTTAAAAGGGTAAAATCTATTACTATATCTTGTTACTGGCAAAGGAGGTCTCATAATGTAAATCAGTAACTACTTCAGCACACCGGTGTTCTGAAGAGTAATCCCACAACACTTACAATTCGAGTCCGACGTTTCGCTGGTGATTACGACGAGCATCATCAGGCGATTAGCGGTTAGTGTGACGGAGTATTCCTGCGTCGGTCTTCAATCCAGTCGAGGCGATGTCCTCGACGCGAGACAATCAGGTTGGAAGACTTGGAGAGGAGTTAATGTAGGCGTACTGAAATGTGATGTGCTGCCTTGATCGTGTTTGATGAATGTACGTATGATGGACTTCTGTCACACACCATGCGCAACCAACCGTGCTAATTGGAGGTGTGCAGTTTCTCAAATGTTCTGTGTTTAATTCAAGTGTAGAGGCTAGTCAGTTGAACACGTTGGTCTTTCGCGACGAAATATTATCCATAATAAAGGTTCCTTGCTGGGTCCAAGTATGTTCTCATTATACCTAAACACCTTTGGCGAAACTTTGAAATCGCTCAGAATCAAATCGCTCTTTGCTGATGACAGTCACGCTCGTATCAGGTGAATCTCCAAACAAAGCCAAACAGAATCTCTAACATGATTTCGATTTCATTCAACATCAATTGCCATCACTAAAGTTGCTCCTAAATCCTAAAAAAAACGAAGATCGTGGTTTTTTCTTCAAACAAAAATCCGATTTCATTATCGTCACCTATCACTAATATCAGAAACAAAATCATTGAACACACGAAGTGGTTCAAATAGTTGGGTTTAATAATCGATTCCAAACTCACATTCCAACTCCATATTGATCACATCTCAAGGAAAATCTATAAAAAAAATTTGATTTTTATATCGAAACAAACATTGTTTTGCCGTTTGATTACGCCTGCAAATTGTTAAAGTTATCATTCTACAACTGTTTGACTATGGTGATGCTTCATAATAAATGTTGTGGATTGAAGTAGTAACTAATTGGCACGTTGTTTATGTAACAACTCTTACTGGCTGTGTCGGGTGGTGGAGGGTTACGACACAATTAGACTTACGCGGTCTAACCTAAAAACCTTGATTATAAATAATATTGGTCGGGACAGCCTCCGAATGAATCATTTAACAGACTGAAACCGCTTTAAAATTCTGCTCTTCGATTTGCACTGGATGTACTATACAGGACCCACCGTTGTGACCTCTACTTAAAATCCAATCTCACATCACTTGATGCAGGAAAAAAAATCTACATTGGGCCCTGGTCATCCGTAAAATTCTTATTGGCAAGCTGTGCTATACTGAGCAAATTCATTAACCCGATTGTCAACTCCAAGAAACTTCAGATTTCCATCCAATTGCATTTTAGCTATCCCAGGAAACAAGAATTGGAATAGGTGACAAAGAGCTCAACAACTCGCTCCACTTGAGAGCCCGGTTTAATCGCAACTGTTGCCCGATATCGAACGGAAGATTCCAGCAGTCCCTGCTGTGCTGACCTCTGAATCACCCGGCCACGTCTGTAATGGCAGTCGCAGCAAATGCTCCCTCCTCCGTCACGCACACGCGCACACACACGCACACACATGCACACACACGCACACACGCACACGCGCACACACGCACATACACGCACACGCACACACGCGCACACACGCACGCACACGCACGCGCACCCGCGCACGCACGCGCACACGCGCACGCACGCACACACACGCACACACACACACACACGCACACACGCGCACACGCGTGCACACGCGCACACACGCACGCACACGCGCACACGCACGCGCACACGCGCACGCACGCACACACACGCGCACACACGCACACACGCGCACACACACGCGCACACACGCACACACGCGCACGCACACACACGCGCACACACGCACACACGCGCGCACACGCGCACACACACGCGCACACACGCACACACGCGCACACACGCGCAAACACGCACACACACGCACACACGCACACACACGCGCACACACGCTCACACACGCACACACACGCGCACACGCGCACACACGCGCACACACGCGCACACATGCGCACACACGCGCACACACCCCACCTGTCGCTACCTCTTCACCGTGATTGCCGACCGGACACGGCAGGAGGAGGACGAGCAGGAGGTGGAGGGGGGAAACTTTACGGAGAACACATCAAAGGCTGTTTGCAATTTATTCAAATAGAGCGGCGTAATTAAAAATAAATTATTTCTCCCTGGACGAAAATTGAGTTTATTTAAAGGATATCGGTTGTCGGCGGTTGAGGTGTAAAGAGGGCTTCGAGTGAGAGCACGCGCCGCCGTTGCATCGCTCCCCCCGATGCTCGCCGCCTCAGGGCCCCCGCGGGGAGTTTCGGGTTGGTGGGATCCAGCCGCACATCTGCGATCAATTGAGTCACAAATGAGCCGCGTGAGAAGATAGGAAGACAAATTATTCAAATCCGTTCACTTTTCTCCCGTCGACCATTTGCGTGACCTCTCCCCCCACCCCCTCCCCGTGCTCGGACGAACGCGCGATGTTGCACTCATCTTCAACGCGGTCTCTAGTCCCACCGGTGGAAATTCCTCGTTCTTATGGCAGGAGCGAGTTATTCCGTAAGACAATCACGGTTGGTGTCTCAAAATGTAGCGTTTATTTAATCAACCCCTCCACCCCGCGGCCGCGAATAATGAATGACTCAGTTGACGTATTCTTGGGATGCACGTTAACCATCAGCCATCTCGTCGGAGTGTTACAAATTCGTTTTATTGGCCCCCGGGGATGATAGGATAATGTCATGATGATGATGATAATGGGATTAGTGGCTAAGTTGTTCATTCTCAACCGGGCTTGAACTAGCAAACTTTCCAATTGTGATTCAAGCGCTCCAATCGCACAGCGTCTGGACGCACGCCGTGCAGCTCGGAGATTGGCGCCTCCGGCACGCGGTTGTCGGGTTCGCCGCGCGTCCGAGGCCCAGAGGCCGCCCTGGTTAATACTGCGGGCGAACGAACAACACTCCGCTCCGTGATGTTATTTTTGGAAAAAGTAGGTCCATGTGTGCGGCGTCACGGTCCAACGTTACTAAATTGGAAAATAACCCGTAAATTACTACTCCATTTGGTCAAAACCACATTGCAACATCGCCCCCTTACCCCTCTTTGAGACGTAGTGCATTCGTGACATCCTTGCTCCGTAAGAATGGCTTTAAAATACCAAATATTAAGAACTAATTGCGCTATTATAACACAGCAGCATTGCCCATAAGCAGACTGTGTGTGAGCTAGCCAGCAGCAGCCAGCAGCCAGCAGCCAGCAGCAAGCAGCAAGCAGCAAGCAGCCAGCAGCAGAAGCAAGCAGCCAGCACCCAGCAGCAAGCAGCAGAAGCAAGCAGCAAGCAGCAAGCAGCAAGCAGCAAGCAGCCAGCAGCAAGCAGCAAGCAGCAAGCAGCCAGCAGCAAGCAGTCAGCAGCAAGCAGCAGAAGCAAGCAGCAAGCAGCAAGAAGCAAGCAGCAAGCAGCAAGCAGCAAGCAGCAAGCAGCAAGCAGCAGAAGCAAGCAGCAAGCAGCAGCCAGCAGCAAGCAGCAAGCAGCAGAAGACTCTCAAGAGGAGTGGAACGCACGCGGGGGAACGGGCCGAGGCAGGCGCCGAGGTGGTGCCGTGACACGCGCCCAGCCACCTCCTCCGTGCCAAGCGGATCGGATTGGAGGCTGCGCACGTGTCCGATTACAAGGGACTTGTCCAATCAGCCTTGGCAAGCCTTCCCGCAAACCTGCAAAGCCCCTCGGGGGCTGAATACAACCCCTACCTGGATGCAAACGGTTGTGTGTTTATATATGTTACGGTTACACCTGTTTAATTTATTTCCTTAATTGCAATGGAGCAACATGCCCCGTGACACCAAGGTATATATATAAATTTCCGTCGGCAGTTTCTTTTCCCCCCTTCTGGTCGCTGGCTTTTATTTATAGTCGGGGTCACGAGGTCGCGGCAAAACAATCGAGAGGCATTCGTCAGATCTGCACAATTACAGCGGCAAGAGTGATGACAGCACGTAACGTCAACAAGCAGTCCGCATGAAAGCTCGCAAGCATTGAGATTCTTTGCAAATAAACAGAGATTCCCCGCGAGTGTGTGTCTTTAGTCTGGGGAGCTGACTTTAGGCTCCGAATGGAATTTGTAGGTATTCCGTGCCCATCAATTACAGGACTCGCGTCTCCCGCTGCAGCGAGCGCTGCGGTGGTGGCACACACCGCCTGCTACCGTGGCCCCGAGCCAGCGGGCGAGGTCATCCGCAGGCCCGGAGCGGTGGCGTCGCTCCACGCGGGACGGCCGCGTGCTGGCCTCTCGCTGAGCGCCAGTCACTTCATCCACCGCACAGAACGCGAGGATGGGCTGATTTGACCCACGACCGGAATTTGAACTCGCGGATGTCTTGATGGCATATCGAGGGCTCTGACCGCAGCGCCACTCCACCGGATTTGGTCCCGGGTTCTGACTCAGGAGTCTGACGCAGCAGCAGTATCATCATCATCATCATCGTCGTCATCGGTGTGAATCATTCCGCCACTGATCCACCGAGCGGCGGGGATACGGAGATGAAACATGGAGCCGATCCGCCTCGCGGAGGCATCGGGCTGCAAACGGCGCCAGGAATGCGATAAACACGGCGGTGGAAGATGTAGTCCATGCGACGTGGAAATACGGGCCTCTGCAGAGAGAGAGAGAGAGAGAAAAAAACGTCGACCGCCTTTGAAGTTTGCTTTATAGCGCGGAGTGAATGGCAAAATGAATTAGCGCGGTGGTTTAAGGGTGGCTCAGATTCAATTAAATGAAATGTGCGCCGACGTTGGTAAGGTCACGTGTGTCGAGGCAGCGAAGTGGACGTGGGGGGGGGGGGGATGAGTGAATTGTGGAAGAGAGCGCGCGCGAACCGTCGGATTTTCACGGCGAAATGGTCACGACCGCGCGTCGCCTCGACGGTGCCCTTTGCAAGCGCGGCACGGAACGTTGGAGTCGTCGTTTTACCAGGCGGCTCGGACGGTGTCAGGCTTAGAGCGCCTCGACTCAGGCGGAACGTTGCGAGTCCAGTTGCCGCTCGAGGATAGATTTAGCGCAGCGGGCGTGCTATGGACGGACTGGCCCGAGCCTCGAAAACGTGAACAGTTTCACCACCGCTCTAGGGGCCATCAACGGAGATGATAGGCCACGAGACTTGTCCCGTTGATGCAGTGAGATGCACTTTTGTTTCCCAAAATCTATAATGGGAGTAATCGTGAATGCAACATCTCGTCAAAGAGTTAAAGTGTCTCGCTGGACAAACCAGTGTTGGGTGGTGCTACTTTTTTATGACCTTGAGCCAATTGTGGAAATTCCACATTCATATGATGGGAGCGCGGCTATCCATAGGGCAACCGGAGAGCCACCCAACCAAACACGAGGGGGCACGGAGGAAGCTGTATTGGACAGAGCAACGAAATCCTGTCACAGACTGTTGGGGAAAATGCTGTTAGCGAGCAACTAATCAGGGCGGACCGACACACCAAGGGGTTTCACGCGTAGGCTTTCGCGACCAATATCATCCACAATAGAGGTTTTTCTGGGGTTAGATCACGTAAATATATAAATGTGTCGTTATATATTTACGCGATATAACCCCCCCCCCCCGAAAAAAAAAAAACAACCTCTATTATACACCAAGGGGTGTTGTGGCGAACGCTCCACCCTGCTGGCCGTGTCTCCCACGTGATGGTGTGAACGACACACCGTTACCGGGTAGTTGTTTAAGATTGAATTGACCCAGAACTTGTCTCGAATATCACTCGCCACTGATGTTCGCCGTGGTTAGGTATTCAATGCAGCTCGCCACGTACGTAGTGCACACACGCGCGCGCGTGGGTGTGTGGTGTGGTGTGTGTACACGTGGGGAGCGGTGGTGCAGCGGTTAGCGCTAAGCTGCGCTACGAAAACCTGGCGACCCGGGGTTCGATTCCCGCTCGCGGCCAACACCGGTGACGATTATCTGAACAGGTAGCTAGGCCTCCCCTAGGTCTACTCAGCCTCAAATGAGTACATGGTGCGATGTGTAAACATCGCCACTGGGGAGACAAATGCGGCCGGGCGTGGCGTTGGCCACCCACCCCCTCGTGTGCCGTGCCGGCCTTCATAGGTGCTCGCTAACAGCGCTTGCCCCTACAGTCTGTTAAAGGCTACACGGGGGATCTTTGTCTTTATGTTTACACGTGCTCACGGGTGACGAGACGAGTGCTCGGCTCCGAGATGAGGACTAACAGCAAACACCCGCGGTCATTCGTCACGGCAAGGGGTGCCTCGAGTTCAACGCCCGACGCCACGCGCTCGTCGCGAGGACCTCTCAAGGCAACGCATCGATCCCCTCCATTCATCTCCGGCTCCCCGTATCGCCGCGCAGGCGTCCACGTGGGCGCTGGCTGCATTTTAGACGTTGAGTTTTCCCAGAAACGGAGCCGACAAAATAATAATAATCGGGAAACATCCATCAGCGCGCCGCTCGCCGACAGATCTCGCGGATCCAACATTGACGCCTTGCCCAACGCGGACCGGTCCCGCGCACCTGCCTCGCGTTCGCACCATCACGGACCATCGCACGCGCGCCGCACACACAGACACAGACAAAGATCCCCGTGTAGCCTTTTTTAACGCACTGTTTGGGGCAAGTTCTGTTAGCGAGTAGCATCTATGAAGGCCGGAACAGCACGCGGCTGGTGGGGTGGGTGGACAACATCACGCCCGGCCGCCTTTGTCTCCCCGGTGGCGATGTTTACACATCGCACCAGGTACTCATTTGAGGCTGAGTTCGACCTAGGGGAGGCCCAGAACCGGTTCAGATAATCGTCACTGGGTGTTGGCCGTGAGCGGGAAGCTAACTCGGGGTCGTCGTGTTCGTGTGGCAGCGCGCTAATCGCTGCACCGCCGTTCCCCGTGTGGGATGTCTGCGCGCGTGTGGGTTTCTTTAGGAGTGGGGCACAGGCGCAGTAGTGACTGATTTGATTGTTTACCCAGGAAAGCCACACGAACTTCGATGACTTTTTTTCAGGAGGGTCCTGCTGCTGCTACATTGGGGTTTATTTTAAGATGTGTTCAGCAAATTAATAATGAGTTATGTTTACACATCATGTGTTACACATCATGTGTTATGTTTACACATCATGTGGGAAGAAACCGGAGCACCCGAGGAAACCCCACGCCTTGCACGAGGGGGCAACACTCGACACCCGTACAGATGTCGACAGATGGCGATGGGTCCATTTACTGTACCGCCTTCTCCTAGCGAGTCAGGGCATGGCGCCTCCTCGACACCCACGGGAAGGGAGATTCTCAACATTGTCTGCGGTGATCGATCAACCCTCGCTGCTGCTGCTGCTGGATCGGCCACTGAACGGCACGGAGGGAAGTTCGTCTGCCCTAGCCTGCGAACGGAAGCTCTTTCCTTTCCTTTAGTTCCGAAAACACCGCGGCGCACCTGCTGAGACTTTGCACACCGCTTGCACCTAGCCTGGCACAAGCGCCTGTTGTTGTTATTTATAATGAATCTGTCCATGCACACGTGCAGACTTCTGTGTCATTCCACTGCTGCATGAGGCCCTCCCCACGCCGTGCGGGTCGTGGTGGTTATTTGACCATACCTCACCACGCTGACCAGCACTCAGTGGTGGAGGCGGACATCAATGCACGTTGGAACATAATACAGAGAATAAATGGATGTAAACTTTCACGGCAACTTCATTCCACCACCTTTTTGAAAAGAGGGTCGTTAAAATCAGTGGGACCTTAAAATGGTTCACTCGTAATTATTGACGACAAATGGAATTGCAGGTTGGCAGTTGCGGTTATTCCGGAGGGCGAACGCAGCGACGACAGAGAAGGGCCACTCCCCCCCCCCCCCCCCATTCTGTGGACAGTGGTGCGGACCTTGAGAGATGGCCACTAGAACGGACACTTTCTGCACGTAACGAGCAAGGCTGGCAACGTAAAGACGCAAACGGTTCACACGGCCACGCACTCGAGCTTCATTGAGCTGGTGGTCCAGACAAGGCGCGCGCCGCATTGCACATGCAACGTGGTGGTCACTTGGCCGGCGACGCACATGTTGCGCCGCTGGTAGTGGCGTCTGCGTGCCATGCGCGAGCCGGGCACCTTCCTCGCCTCGTCCAGAGGTGATGCGGAGTCACCTGCGGCGGAGTCGATCGGAGGAACCCCGAGGACGCTTGGAAGAGGTGCGCTCGGATCCAGGCGAGACGTCTCCCTCTCTCCCCCGGGGAATAAACCCGTCGCACGCGTGCCTCTCGTCCGTATCGTGCCGAGCCAAGGCATGGCATCTCTATTATAGCGCAACAAAGGCCCGTGGCAGATTCCTATGCGAACATCTTTATTGTGTTTTTTTATTATTTAGAGCAGATTCAAAAGCGAGAGGAAAAAAAAAAAACCTTGGCACATGCGGCTGCGCAACCTCGATCTGATGTTTCAAAGGAAAACGTGAGTCTGAAGGGCGACGCGAAGCGATATCTCTCGCGGTGATCGCGAGGCAAGCGGCGGCGGCTGCAGCAGCAGTCGCTCGTTTGCCCATCGCAGTCTCGGCCAAGAGCGGCCGCGGCCGAAACGCATTTTGAAAGCGGCACGCAAAAGAGCGGCAACTTCAAAAACTCCCGGCGCGCAGGAGGTCAGAGCGCTGAGCCGGGCACCGCTGAGACCCCTGGGTTCGGATCCAGGATTCAGCTGCCCCGGATTAAAGCGGGTCCTCGGGTGTGGCGAGTTGATGGTCTCAGTCCAGTCACCAATCACTGCACACGCACACACAAAATCCACATTATTACATTTTGTTCTGCGCTCAATTGTCCGTATTCCACCTCTGAAAGTTCAAATATAGGTTCGACCGCCATGCGATGGACTTTACTCTCCGTGGCAGAGCGGGTGCGAAAAGTGCTGCCCCCTACCGTGTAAACCAGAAGTGACTTGAAGGGATTTCGCACGTAGCTCTGTGATATCCGCAGCCGCGGGTCCGTTCTCCAACACCACGGATCGCGCTGCTCTGCGAGCGATCCCAACGGATGATTTACGCCTCTCGACGATGGGAGGGCCGAGAGCAAAACGGGGAGAAAACTATTGACGAAATGGCCAGAGCAGAGATGGCAGAACTTTAATGGCAGGCGTGTTGCGCCGAGATGCAGTGACGCAGCCTCTGTATTGAGCAGCGGCCGAGAGCTACTTCGCACGCACGCACTCCGGTGACGGAAGGGACACGTGCTCCGGCATTGGCAGCGAAGGCATTCGGGAACTGCGACATTTGATTGAGCCACGTATTTTAATCACAATATTCACCGTCATTATGATTATTCCACGGTGAATGAGTGCAACTTAAGGTTATGATTGCCACTCTGTGAAAACTCAGAATTGGTTGGCATATGGAGCTCATGCTCCTGTTTACAGCCCTGAGTCAGTGGTGGAAAATCCACATTTCTTTGCTGGGGGTAAGGATATGCATAGGACAACCACTGTTAACCTATTTTATCGACCCCAGATGGATGATGGGCTGAGTCGTGTCCCAACCAGGCTTAAAACCTGCAACCTTGCGATTGCGAGCCGCTCGTTCTGTATGCATGAACGCTGAACCTATTTCGCACCGTATGTATCCAACCGTGCTAGTCGGAGGTGCTCTACCGCTGAGCCTCCTGTGACCTGCACCGCACGGCGAGATGCCGTGATGATTGTGGAGTGGGCAAATATTGTTTCAATTTATTTTGGAACTCGTGAACACATTACAGCTGAACGATTTGATTGCATGGCCCATGGGATGACGTTCTCTTATGAAGCCCAGCTGCTCAGAACGATGATATCTCTATGGCAGTTAAGCTCCGGCTTGTCACCGCTATAATTTCAAGCGTCCGAGAAACAATTGGTACCACCTGAAGTAGCTCAATTGTAATGGTATCAATTAATTTATATGGCCAATAAAGGATGATTTTGTAATAATCTGATTGGCTGGCACAGTGGTGAGAGAAGCGCAATGCGATTGGAACCTGGCCTTTGCTAATTCCAGCCAGGAGTCGACTCAACCCATCTATCCTCAGGGGCGGGTAAAATCAGGACCATTTTGCGGGTACTGAACAGCGGTTGTCCTAATGGATTGACTCACCATCACGATGAAAATGTGACATTTTTACCAAGTCCCAGTACTGCAAAGCGGCAATGAGTGATCCCCGTAAAAAAGATTTGAGAAGAGAAATCACTCTGACGTTTGACTGTAACATTTGTATCGTCATCACACCCACGTATCGTCCACAGCCGCGTGTACATGCACAGCCCTTTTTTAGTCTAATCCGCTGCTGGCTAACGGCCTTCCACACACTTTCTGGGCCACGGGGGTTATTTGCTGGTCAGCAGTGCGAGTTGAAGGTGGGACGCATACATGTGGGAGCGCATGACAGTTCAACAATAGATTTTACTGAGCAGCAGTAACAGCGTGGCGGTCGCCCATCCAGGGACTAACCAAGTTCAACTCTGCTTAGCTTCCCAAATCCGAAAAGAGGCGCGCCCTAGGCTTGGTTATAAACCCATCTACAAAAAAGAAGAGACAACTCCTGTGAGTCCGTGCCAGCTCGTGCGGTGCCAACAAGGTGCGGTGTCTGGGCCTCCTTGTCCACGTGGGGTTTTGAGCACAAACCAAAGCTGGGCAGCGCTTTCCTGCACGCGAGCGCCAACAGCCAAAATCTCCTCGATCGGCTCGCAACCCTCAACACCAAGTCGCCCGATACCCAGACGCACAGGTTCCACGCCTTTACACGTTCACAGCGGACTTTAAATATGCTGCTTTAAACCCCCCGCTGTCAGACACACCGTCCACACGAGTCGCACGGGCATCTGATTGGCTTCTTGGCTAAGGAAGAAAAAAAAAACCTCAAGCACGCGTCTCGCGCGATGCCATGACAGCTTTGCAGACCCACTGTGAAAATGCACCATTTTTTAAAGTTTATTTCTTGAACCGAATTCAGTGGCGTTTTTCGTTCATTTATTTATTTATTTTTGCTCGCTATCAAACGCGAGCGGGAGCGACGCGCACGTGGTTCGCGTTACTCGTGGGAGATCTAACGGGCTTCAAGCCCCGGGGGAAAAACAAAGGCTCTGCCCGCAGACACGGAGCCAGGTGTCAAGGTGTGCACCGCACGTGAGACGCGGTGGGGGGTGGTGGTGGTGGTGGGTGGGTGGGTGGGTGGATGGGGGGTGGGGATCGGCGACTCACACCACGGGCAGCGCGGCTGCTGTTAGCCCGTGTTGTGTGGACTGTCGCAGCGAGGGTTGGTTGATCACCGCGCAACAATGTTGTGAAATTCCCTTCGATCACCCGTGGGCGTCGAAGGAGGAGGTGCCATAGCCTGGCTCGCCAGGAGAAGGCAGTACAGCAAATAGACTAAGCTCCATCTGTTTCCATATGCATGGGGATAGCGTGTTGCGCCGTCGCGCCAGGCGTGCATTTTACCCGGGTGCTCCGGGTTCCTCCCACGTCTATAAACACGAATTAATTGTCTGAAACTTATTAAAATCAAAACCCAATGTAGGGCCCTCCCTGGAAAAGAGTCCCACAACTCAGTGTGGCTTTCCTGGATGAATAATTCACAACACTCCGGGGTGAGTTTGTCCCAAACTTGATCAGCCATGCGACGCATCGATCGCCACTTTCGCCGTCGCGATCACCGCTACTTTGGCTCGGACACTGCCACACAGCGTCACGTGACATCCTCGTTATCACCAGCCGTGCACAATCAACTGCTGGATGAAGACCTCTCAAATTCGTCGCCACCTCGCACGATCCTGTCACGTCACAATCCATTCATCTGGCGCACACGAGCTGATTTCAGCGCTCCATCTCCTCCGTCTCTGGAGGCGCGTTCCATCGCGGCCTCGGCACGGCCGTAATCCCCGCCGCTCAGCAGAGGCCTGGACCCCCGTTGCCCTTCCCCGGCGTAGGCGCTCACCGCTCCGCAGGCAAACTCGCAATGCACGAGGGGAACGTCCAGAAGTAATGTAAATTGTGATTAAAACTGCCACGATCCCCATAATATACGAGTGAAAAACGAGCGCCAAATGTTCCACAGGGCGGCGCCCCCCCTTAATCAGCAGTGTCCGAAGCGCTGCCGATTATTTGTCTTGCGCGGCAGCGCGGAGCGACGGTTTGGCTTTCCGCTCGACGAGGCGCGCCCCGCGTGTCCCCGTCTACTCCGGAGACCGCGCGGCCCACGGCTTGGATCGGTTCAATTCCCGCAGTCAGCTTCACTTCCCGTCATCGGTCAAACAAATCAAAGTGACTTCCCGCCGCTCGAACGAGTACCGAGTCAGCGGTGCTCGTCTCTCCCTTTAGAGCCCTGAGTCAGCGGTGGAATTTCCACGTTCCTATGGCGGGGGCGGGGAGGGGGCGAGTCTAATACACGAGAGGACCACCGTTGACCCTAAGCCACGCCATTGTTTTTCATTTCATGAATCCAAGCCCACCCCCCCCCCGCCCCCTCCCCCCCCCCCTTTCAGCCGCTTGTGAATCCTTCAGCGTTGGCTCGGTCGCTCGTTGCCCCGAGCCCCGTGGCCGGTCCAAGGCGGCAGGGGCCGGCGGCGGCGCTCGGGCCAGGCCACCGCGCCGACTCCGCAGCGCTAAAAGCGGCGCTCCGCCTCCTCTGGGGGCCCACGCGGCCCCGGCTTCGGCGCGGGCGATTTATGAGCGCAGCGGCGCGAGCGTCTGGAGACCTGGGGGCCGCTTATGCGGCTTTTATTGTCGACCGCGCGCACTAAAACTCTGCCGCTCCAGGAATGCGATTTTTTTTTGGGGGGGGGGGGGGGTTTACGGGGACGAGGTTCTAATCCATCATTGTGGCGTAATCGCTCAGAAAATTTGCGCGGCTCTCGCCCTGCGAGCGTGGCCGTAAATCCACCCGGCGCCACTTTGCTTTGCAAAAGGGAGCCAAATTCTCCAAATAATTAGCACGCGTCCGAGGCGGGCCCCCCACACCCCCCCTCGCGCTGGTAAGCGTGGGCCGAGGCGGGGGGGGGGACTATGCAGTGGCACTGCGAGAGGTCATCTTTGCCCGGGGCCACCACGTGCCCTCTCATATTTCGCATTACCTGGCTCGTCATTTCCGTCCACTATTTCGCAGTCGTCTAGCAAGTCGCTGGCATCGCGCAACGTGCGCCGACGCAACTCGCACGGAACTTTGTTGCGCCGCCAGTCTGTGGCGCGTGCCACGTGTTCGTGCATGTGTGTATGTATGTACGTTGAACTTCTTTCGCACCGTGCGTAGCCAACCGGGCTAAGCGGAGTTGATGCAGCGGCCCCAGCGGTAGCGCGTTCAGCTCTTGTTGCAGAGGTTCACGGTTCGAATCTAGCGGCCGCCCTGATTACTAAGGACAACAAGCTCAACACAACAAGCCGTTCTAAAGAAACGAGTTTTCAAGCTAGATTTAAAAGCGCACAGCTCCAGCTGGCTTCCTAAGTGCATCGCTCCGGAAGAACCAGCGGAATTTAAAGCATCGCGTCCGAGTGCGTTAGTGTCTGGATCAAGTGATGGTTGTTCGGAGATGTGGGTAAGAGGCGCACGAACCCCGCGTGGGGTGCGGCAGCTGAGGGGGTGGGGGGGGGAGGGTTCTGGAAAAACGTGACAACCCGCGACATCTCAATGTCCACACAGTCGGCTCTCGTCATAATAGGCAGATAAAGTGGCTGAAAATAAACATGCGTACAATTAATTCGATCACCATGTATATGCGTAGATGATAGAGTGCAGGGTTTTTGAGAATTGGATTGTCATCCTCGCAGCGGCTGTTGGCTGGCCATCGAACAAAGTCGCCCACCGCATCGCGCGCTTTCAGATGCGCTTCTGTGGCCGTCTGGAACGCTCTTCCTTCCGACATTAGGAAGCCACTTTTAAATCTTAATTGAAAACTCATTTCTTTATAACTGACTCTTTTCGTGTTAGTTTGTCGTCCTTCCCCTCGCAATCTCCGATCAGCACGGTTGTGGCTACGTAGGGTGCGAAAGAAGTTCAACACACACACGCATTGTGAGTTATACCAGTGGAGCGATCGTGGTTATCGTAACAGACATGAACAGGTGCACACGCGAGCGTGAACAACTTTAACTGCAGGGCGCCTCGCAGCATAACAAAAAACGGCTTAACTTAACCCCCCCCACGGCCCATCCTGCCCCCCCCCCCTTAACCTGTATATATTCTCGGGTCTCTTAGAGCTCTCTTCACTTGATACAGATATTTTGCTGTGACGGTTTCCACCTGAAGACGGGACCTTGTGTTGCCTCCGAAACGCCGTGATTTAATTTAGTAGTTTTCATTTATTTTATTTTTTACCTACGTGACTTTACCGAAACAACCAAAGAGTATGAATCCTTGCAGTCACGAAAGCTTCAAATCTAGAATGTGAAACAGAACATTACTTTCACTGAACACTGGGCAATTAACACTTACAATGTAATAACGTGTACAATGTAATAACGTATACATATTACATATGTACAAGATAATATCATATATCACCGATGACATAGCTACTATTCCTTCCCAGCTGTCTGTATCGTTCTCTGCCCCTCTTCCTTCTGATGTTTTGCCTCTTCCTTTTAAGGGCGCAGCACCGAGCTCCACGGCGTCCCTCATTCTGAGCTCGCTCCACTGATCTCTGAACCTCGTGGTGCCCATTGGGACCCTTTTCCCAACGACGCTTCTCCCAGAGAACATTTTTTTCTTCCCTGGACCCATTCGTGTTGGTGTCTGTTCGGCAGGTCTTTCGGGATGCGTGACGTCCCGTCCACCTTTACAGTGTCAGCTGTAACTCTCCTTCGTAGGAATCCGGGTTTTGACCCAGAGTTCTTTGATAACTTTATTTACTATTTCTAATCTTTCTCTCTATTAAGCTCCTGCAGCGTGCTGTGGATGAATGGCTCCAGGAACATCCGGCCTTGAATAATCTGCTTAACTCCTTTCGATCGCGATTCAGATCGCGACGTAGCACGGGACCATGATTTGGTTCGAGTGGCAAATTAACTGTTGAGCTCTGCTGACCAGCGTTTACCAATCGTTCTTGCGCTATTTGATCACAGAGTTGCATTTGACACGACCGATCCAGCCACTCGACAACAAGGGCTGTGTCTTGTCGTGGGGAGCTGGGGAAGTTGGTGGTCTGCTCTCTGGGGCCGAGTCATGATCTGGGGAATCACTTTTCAGGCCCTTGTTGGTGCGCCGGTGAGTCTGCGTGCTGGACGTGTTGGTGTGTTGGTGTGTCGGTGTGTTGGTGTGTTGGTGTGTTGGGGTGTTGGGGTGTTGGTGTGTTGGTGTGTTGGGGTGTTGGTGTGGTGTGTTAGGGTGTTGGGGTGTTGGGGTGTTGGGGTGTTGGGGTGTTGGTGTGTTGGTGTGTTGGTGTGCCTCAAATATTGGAAGAAGTCACCGCCTGTGAGTGGCTGGCTGAAGTGCCATCTGTTGAGGAAGTACTGAAGGCGATCCGGAGTCTGAGACCCGGAAAGGCAGCAGGCAGAGATGATCTCCCAAGCGAAATGCTGAGGGAGGGTGGCGTTTGTGCACAGACTGCCCTATATGACATCATAACAACAGTCTGGACCACTGGACGGGTTCCGCAGGATTGGAAGGATGCCCTGGTGGTCCCCCTCTTTTTAGAAGGGGGACCGCACAGACTGTAACAACTACAGGGGCATCTCACTCCTCAGTGTGCCGGGAAAGGTCCTGGCAAGGATTATTCAACATCGCCTTGCCAGGCACGCTGAGGTTTCAGGAAAAGGCAGTCCTGCACAGATGCCATATTTTCTGTCCGTCTGCTACAGCAGAGGTAAAGGGAATTCCAGCAAGACCTACATCTCTGCTTTATTGACCTGGTCAGGGCCTATGATACCATCAGTAGGCCTGGGCTCTGGGTTGTTCTTCGTGCTTTTGGAGTACCTGACCCTCTGCTCACGATCATTAAGGACCTTCATGATGGTGAGCGGGCCCGGGAAAAACTACATGGCCGGAAGTCCGAGGCATTCCCTGTACACCTTGGGGTGCGACAGGGATGTCCTCTGGCTCCCACATTATTTAACATCTCTTTTGACCACGTAGTTCGTGAAGCCTTCAATAGCTGTACCGGGGAAATCTCCATATGGTACAGATATTATAGGAGGCTGATCGATGCCCGGGTGCGGTCAAGGGATGGCTCCCTATTGCTCAACCACGTTATGTATGCCGATGATTTGGTAATAGCTGCTCATTCAGAGGAGTTGGAGACGCTGTTGCTGAGACTGGAGCGTGCCACTAAGAGATGGGGCCTTATCATCAGCCCCACCAAAACTAAGCTCCTGCCTGGGTATTTTGTACCATCGGACACTCCACCCCCACAACTCCCATCGGTGATGGAGCAGTTGTGGAGAGAGTGGAGAGTTTCCCATACCTGGGCAGTGTGCTTATGACCGGCTCCAGTTTAACAGCAGAGGTCTCAATCCGAATCAGTCGAGCGGCAAAATCGTTTCATCGGTTGCATAACGCTGTGTGGAAGCTACCTGGTCTGTCGCTCCGCACTAAGCTTCAGGTCTTCTCGGCCACGGTCATTCCCTCCCTTCTCTACGCTTGCGAAACGTGGACCCCCTTAATGGAACATCTTCGCCGGTTAGAAACATTTAGGCTGGCCTGCCTACGATCCATCCTGGGTTTAACCAGACTGGATTGTGTGAGGAGCTCACAAATCCTTGAAAGATCTGGGCAAGGTCCCATCGGTGAGCTCCTCCAGCGGGCAAGGCTGCGATGGCTGGGTCATGTAGCCCGCATGCCCAGACACCGCATGCCGAAACAGCTTTTGTTCGGCCGGATCGAGGGGGCTAAACGGGCGCGGCACGGGCTAGAGAAGAGATGGAGTGATGTGGTACAGGAGGACGTGGAGCTGAGTGGACTTGCCGATGACTGGTACCAGCGGTGTCAAGATCGGCCTCTGTGGAGGAGGCTCGTGAAGGACGAGGTAGTCGCCCTCCAACAACAAAGGAGGGCGGAGGAGCGATGCTCACAACAACGAGCGGAGCGCCGGGTGGCTAGGGCACAGCAAGTTGGCACAGTAGGGGGCACAGGTGGTGCATCAGCCAGTCATCTCAGTCAGTCGACCCGTGGCACCTGGGTCTGCCCCGTGACCTCCTGCCAGCGGGCGTTCGATACTTCACGTGGCCTCAAGGTGCACATGGCCTGGCACAAGCGTCGTGGTGACGTCACCGCCACTTAGTGGCGAATGGCGGTTGTTGTTGTGTTGGTGTGTTGGGGTGTTGGTGTGTTGGGGTGTTGGTGTGTTGGTGTGTTGGTGTGTTGGTGTGTTGGGGTGTTGGTGTGTTGGGGTGTTAAGGTGTTGGTGTGTTGGGGTGTTGGTGTGTTGGTGTGTTGGGGTGTTGGTGTGTTGGGGTGTTAAGGTGTTGGTATGTTGGGGTGTTGGTGTGTTAGAGTGTTGGTGTGTTGGGGGTGTTGGGGTGTTGGGGTGTTGGTGTGTTGGGGTGTTGGTGTGTTGGGGTGTTGGTGTGTTGGAGTGTTGGTGTGTTGGTGTGTTGGTGTGTGCCGATGGGAGGACTGCGATGTCCCTTTGCGTGACCAGTCTGCCGTGCAGCTGCCTTCTGTTCCAAAACCGGGAAGGTGGAGTTCGAGAGCCAGTGTCTAAGGACATGCTTTCGGGGGCCTACCGTAGCTTCAACAGCCAGTGAAATGGAGTCTCGTATATGGGACTAACAATACAAAAAACGATAGGAGTGCAAAATAGAAAAATACGTATATAAATGATACATTAATGCATTAGATAAGTCCGATTTAGCAATATTGTTTTCAAATTAGAATTCTGTGTTGTAGGTCATTTCCGTTTATGAAAGCTCTTTCGTCAAAGGAGCGGGATGAGGGGGAGGGGGGTGATATCGGACGCCGCGGTGGCGATAAGTTAGCTCCCTCGCCTGGAATTCTGGAGGTCGTGGGTTCTCTCCCGACCTTGACGCCTGCTGCTGTATATTTGGAGTTTGCGTGTCTCTCTCCCCTTGATCGTGTGGATTTGACTCCACATTTGGAATCAACATCACGCGTTTAGAGCATTTTGGCCGCTATGAATGTCCACGCGATGATAAGCCACTCCGTTGAGCTGTCATATGTGGCCAGCGTCGCTTCTGAAAAGAAGAGCTTTCTAGCTCAGCGGTGGCCTTACCTGGTCAAATAAAATAAATTGACGTGGGATCGCCGAGAGGCCAATCCCGTTGTACAATTATTAATGACGCCGCGGCGCAGACGGCAGCTTGACGGGGCCGCATTGTTTGAAAAAAAAAGACACAAACGCTTTTTAAGGAAGGCCGCCAGCCACCACGCCCCCGAGACGTCAAATTTGGCCACGAGCCGCGCATTGGCTGGGGGGGGGGGGGGGGGCGCGGAGCGCAACTCCCTGGGGGAGACGCGGGGAGTTGCTCAACGGTGATCGGCGGAGATGATCCGAAGCGGAAGGGCTGCGTGTCAACGCTCGAGAGGGAGACGGCGGTTGGGGTCGCCGGGATGGTTAGGATTGGCAGGGGGTGGGGTGTGGGCGGGGGGAGGTTGGAGGTTGAAGTGGGGATGCTTGAGAAGGGTCGAGAAAGAACCCAAAAGGGGGGATGCAAGGGACGGGGACTAATGATCGCTCGGGGCGCCTTGGTGTAAAGACGCCGCTTGGTTTTGGCGAATAGAAGAGCGCAGAGTAAAGTAGAGCTCGTCCATTGGGTTTGGTGGGAGTCGGGTAGTGGCTTTGAAATAAAATCAAGTTTCTTCCCAACGCCTCTCCATTACTTTAGTAAAAATGTAATAAAGATAGAGGTGCAGCCCTGCAATCACAATGCTCGTTCCAACGATGGCGGAAAGATCCTCCACTAGACGGAGCTGCTCGAGAGAGCCGCTCGAGTCGGCATGTCGGCCTCCTGTTCCACGCCGTGCACTCGCATTTCACCCCGCCGCACGCGACCTACCGATAGCCCGACTGCGGCGAACCCATTTATGCCGCTGGCTGCAAAGAGGTGGCAGGAAGAGGTGGTGGTGGGGGTGGTGGTGGTGGGGGGGGGGATATTTACAACAACAACAAAAAACCCCGCACGCACAGTGAGGGTGTAGACGGAGCAGCCTTTGGGTCTCTCGCTTCGTTGCCTCGACCAAGGAGGTCCTTCGCCGACAATGGGCGGCGCGTCATGCAATGCGGGACGAATTAAGAGCCTCGAGACAATTGCCGCCAGCGAACGGCGAGCGATGGCCGAGGAGGCTGCGGCACCCGTTACTGGCACAGGACGCGCACAGACACGGGCAGAGCCGCGCGGCGCCGGGGATATTACGCGCGCACGCACGCGAACGCATACGCATGCGCGTGCATTCATACACACGCAAAGACAAAGATCCCCCGTGTAGCCTGTAACAGACTGTCGGGGCAAGTGCCGTAAGCGAACACCGATGAAGGCCGGAACGGTGCACGAGGAGGGTGGGTGGCCAGCACCACGCCCGGCCGACTTTGTCTCCCCAGTGGCATTGTTTTTATCCACCGCACCAGGTACTCATTTGAGGCTGAGTCTACCTAGGGGAGGCCCCAGGATTGGTTCAGATAATCGTCACTGGTGTTGGTCGTGAGCATACACATACACACGCGGGCGCACACTCACAAGCACACTCACAAAGACAAAGATCACCCGTATATCCTTAGTATTACTTTTGGGGCAAGTGCTGTTAGCGAGCACCTATGAAGGCCGGCGCGGCACAAGAGGGGGTCGGTGGCCAGCAGCACGCCCGGCCGCCTTTGTCTCCCCCAGTGGCGATGTTTACACGTCGCACTAGTTACTGGTGGAGGCCCAACAGCGGTCAAAGATGTTCGTCACCGATGTTGCTTGTTAGCGGGAATCCAACTCGGGTCGCAGGGTTCGTAGCGCAGTGAGTCAAACCGTTGCACCACCACTCCACCACGCACGCCCAAGCGAACAGTCACTAGTGATTCATGAGCAGCACAAGCGTCTGGAAGGAACACATGGTCCGTAGATACATTCACATGCCCTCGCGCGCGGTCACGCGCAAAACGCACACACGCGATCATGGAATCATTCACAATTCAATTCCAGGCCACGGCCAACGTCAGTGGTGAAATCAAATCGCAACCAAGTCCTGGGTCTCCACCCCTCTTCACCAAACCACACTACCAACCAGCGTCGTCTGACCGGCATGATGGATTACGGTCAGACAACCCCTATACCGGACACCTATTGGGGGGGGGGGAGGAGGCCTTCATACAGCGATGGGTTTACAAAGGGCTGTAAACCATCACAAGAAACACTTACCTGCGTTTAAACTGCGACGAACCAAACCCTGCTGCAAAGCCACGGCGCTGTGCACGTATGGCATGTTGAACTTCTTTCGCGCCGTACGTAGCCAATTGCACGCGCAGGCTGCGGCTGCTGCTGCTGCGTTCCCCTGATGGCAATCCATCGAAAGTCACTCGCGCGAAACATTAGCGCAGAGGGAATTTAGCCTTGTTCCGAATTCCGTGCAAAGCGAGGGTTCCAAAACGCCTGGACTTTTGCGCCTCGATCTTCATCACAAAAAATGTGCACCGCGCCTGGTGGAAGAGTGGCCGATGTGTGCTGTGGCATCGGCGTCGTGACTTCTGCCTCAAGACTAATTTGCTCATTACCATGGTGGCTAGGAGATGTTAACTACCTCACCTGGTACGCAGGAGGTTGCGAGTTCGATCCCGACCCTGACGCCTGCTGCTGTCTACTTGGAGTTTGCGTGTTTCTCTCTCTCCCCGTGGTCGCGTGGATTTTTCTCTAGGGGGTCCTCCGGTTTTTTTCTCTCCACATTTATAATCAACCTCACGCGTTTAGAGTATTTTGGCTGCTACAGATTTCCACGTGATAAGCCACTTCGTTGAGCTATCATTTGCGGCCAGGTCGCTTCTGAAAATGAGCTGCATATAGCTCAGTGGGCCTTACCTGGTAAAATAAAATAAAAAGTTAATTTAAATAGTTATGTTTAATGTAAACGAGGAGAGAAGCCGTTGCTGGGCAACGGAAAATAAGAGAAAGCTGTCGTTTGCACTCCCTTCTCACAGCATGGAAAGGAATCGGATTTTTCATGCAATAATAAAATGGCAACATAAAAAATATATAGATTTTCTATGAGTTGAACAATATTCTGGCGAATGATTTACATTAATCGGAGCGCAAAATGAAACGTTAGAGAGATGTTCAATGTACGAATGGTGGACTTCTTTCGCGCCGTACGTAGCCAACCACGCTCATCGGAGGTGCGCGAGTCTTCTGTATTCGTTACTCTCACCTCCTCAGTGTCTCTTTCTTGTTGTTGTTGCGTCTTGCGAACTTCTTCCGCCAAATCGATGTTTATTTGTTTGACGGAAAAATCCCGTGTAGCCAGTTACCCAGTTAGTTTCGGCGGCAACGGCCCCGCAGCCACTAACAACAACAATAATTCTAGATTTGAAGCTTTCGTGACTGCAAGGATTCATACTCTTTGGTAAGGAGCCCAGCCAGCAGCCAGCCAGCAAACTGGAAGCATCGATACAGCACACCATTATCAAAGTCATCATCACCGTCAAAGTCGACCCTGGATGGAGCCACGGCTGTTATCCGTCGCTTCGGAGGCGAGGGTTGGTGCGTCGGCGTTTCTCCACCCTCGCACTGAAAGCAATCGGCCCACACGGTCGACGGCGGCGTGACGCCCCTGAGAGACTCTCAGACGAGGCCTTCCCGGATGAGTTGAGGTCTCAGTGGTCACCTCTCCCAGCGCGTGGCGCGAGCCACAAGCGTCGTGCCCCTTCCAGCGCTGCATCACGTTTTGAGCACACAGCTATATTTGTGCGTACCGCATTCTCAGGATAGTAAGACGCAATTTCTTTCCCCTGCGTTTTCAAAGCAAAGTTATGGGTGCATGCTATCATCCGGTATGCATGTGCGTGTGTGTATGTGTGTGACCAGTCTTGCATAACTCTATTGACACCGGCAGAGTTTGGAGTTCTTGATGTGATGTAAGGTAAACATCGCCACTGGGGAGACAAAAGCGGCTGGGCGTGATGCTGGCCACCCACCCCCTCGTGTGCCGTGCAGGCCTTCATAGGTGCTCGCTAACAGCACTTGCCCCAACAGTCTGTTAAAGGTTACCCGGGGGATCTTTGTCTTTGCATATACATACAATTTTCTGGTTGCTATTTCTTTGGAATAACAAGAATTATAAATGTGCGCCTACACTTTAAATGTTAACATACCAACATTAATAAAAAACACGTTCAGTTCGTCTCTCGAAGTCTGCATTCCCCTACCCCGCCTCCCGTCCGCATCTCTTAGCCGTGTTTTAGCATTCCTCCTCCACACAGTCACACACTCAGGGCCTCACGCATTCAAACACTCACGCGAGCAGAGTGAACGTGCAGTGGGATGGGGACTTCGTAATGGCCGTGTTGGAGCACTTAGTCAACACCGCTTGAAGCCTGGGTTCGATTCGGGGGATTCAGCCCCAGCTGTGATTGAATCAGGTTTGCATATTCTTTGGGTCTATCGGGAAAGTCACGTAGATAGGTTCAAGTTAATGAAAAATAAAATCAACAAAAAACTACGACGTTTCGATCACGACACAGGGGGACGATCGCTTGTGTTGTGATCGAAACGTCGTAGTTTTTTGTTTATTAATTTGAACCTATCTACGTGACTTTACCGAAAGACCCAAAAATATAATAATTACTGCAGTCACGAAAGCTTTAAGTCAAGATTGATTCAGGTTTCTCAAGATGTAAGAGCGATGGTCTCAGCCACGTCGCCGCTCACGGTGCAATCACCATGAAAACAATCACTCAACCCGACTCCAATCACCATGAAAACAATCACTCAACCCGACTCCCTTCCGGTGAACAACGACTGACATTCCGTGAATATATGTCGTGCGCGAACGGCAAGGGCAGAGCCGCTGTGCACGTACGTCGAACCTCTTTCCCACCGTACCTGGCCAAGGTTGCTAATCCTCACAGGGCAAGACGGAGCGACGTCTCGCGTAGGGCCCCATCCCCTTCGTCACATCGCGCTCCGCGGCCGTTCCCCCCCAATAATGCGCGCGGCACCCCCCCCCCCCCCCCCCGATGACGATGCGACAGCCACCCGCACTGATCGTGCCGCACACAACACTCGTGACGACGACACCACGCGCCACCACTCGTTAGAAACGAATGCGCAACGTTGCCACCAAATACGATCATCGGCGATATCAGCCACGATCAATCCACTGCTAGATGAGGGCTGATGGAGTCGCTCCATCTCCACGGCAGTCGAACGAGTTCCTTCCTTTCGGCTGCCACTCGACTCAGCCGACGGCAATTATTGTTACTAACACTTTTAGCAACCGAATATATCCGTTTAACACGATGGCTGTCGCCACCAACATTTTACATAATACAGTTATTGGGAAGGGGGGGGGGGTGTTCGATCGCGTACCAAAGATAACCCCCCACTTCAAGAAAAATAAACCTATACTACGAATATATCTGCTTAAACAATGAGAGACGGCCATAGGAGCACGTCATTTAGAGATCATTCGCGGGGGTTAAAGGTGTCGTTGTAACTGTTAAGAATTTTAATTGGGGGCTTGTTCAGGACGCGTCGCGGCGAGGATCGAGAATAGTGACGGAGGCGCACACGAGGGATAGAACGCGTCTGCGCGTCCGTGCACCGTGGAGATGGAGCGACGAATTCAGCTCTGGTGGGCACGCTGGATGGATTATGGTATCGCAGAACTGCTTAGACGTGGCGGCGGACTGGGAAGGCCTTCGTCCAGCAGTGGATTGACAAGCGTTGTTAGCGAGTACCTATTAAGGACGGAACGGTACACGAGGGGGTGGATGACCACCACGACGCCCGGCCGACCTTGCGACAAAGACAACGGTCCCCCGTATAGCCTTGGCAGACTGTTGGGTCAAGTGCTGTTCGTGTGTCTACATTGCGGCCGATACATACGCACACCAACGCATGTGCACGCGTGTGCGAGTGTGTAGCGGTTATGGAGCGCGGTAGTGTAGCGGTTAGCGCGCTGCGCTACGAACCCGCCTTCCCGAGTTCGAATCCCGCTCACGACCAACACCACCAGTGACGATTATCTGAACCGGTTCGGGGCCTCCGCTAGGTCGACTCAGCCTCAAATGTGTACATGGTGCGGTGTGTAAACGCATGCCACTCGGGGAGACAAAGGCGTTAGGGCGTGGCCCTGGCCACCCACCCCCGCGTGTGCAATTGCCGGATATTCATAGGTGCTCGATTCCAGCACTTTCCCCAGCAGTCTGTCAAGGCTGCACGGGGGACCTTTGCCTTCTGTCTTGTGTGCAGAACACCAAGGCACAACACGCGCACGGCGCACCTGGCGCGGGTCGCCCAGTGGTGAAGGGCCTGGCCGTGTCCCGGGGAGAGTTACCTGGCCCCACTAATCACGACACGACGCCACTGCCGAGTATCCATTGCAGTGGAGAGACCGCAGAGCCACGCGTGCCAGACGATGGGGTTCACTGGGAGCCTTCAGGCCATTGGAGTTTGTTCCACGTGGGGCTCCCTGCCCAAGCATTACGCTCACATGCACACACGCACGTCAACAACACACGTATATATATAAACTCGTATTAACAATATATATTTTACCAGGTAAGGCCCACTGACCTATACAGCACTTTTTCAGAAGTAACCTGGCCACAAATGATCGCTCAACGAAGTGGCGTATCGTCACGTGGACATCAATAGCAGCCAAATACTCTAAACGCGTGATGTTGATTCTAAATGTGGAGGTGAAAAAACCGGAGGACTCAAAGAAAAATCCGCGCGAACACGGGGAGAGAGACACGCGGACTCCAAATATATAGGCGTTAGGGTCGGGATGGAACTCACGACCTCCTGCATACCGGGCGAGGTAGATATAATCTCGCCACCGAACTATATATGTATCAATACACACCAATTCCAACCCAGTTTGACCACGTAACTTGTTCTGTATAAATACGAGCAGTTCCCACATCCTTTGGACGTAACCGCCCGTCCGTCCATCCCTCCTCCAGCCAGCAAAACTTGTTTTTTTTCTTTCTAATATAGTTTTATATAGATGTGAGCCAGAACAAGGTCCCCCGCTTCATACATTAACCTCCATTTACTTTGTCGGCAAGAGGTCGCGGAGGCAGCTTCGGGAATCCTTCATCCAGCAGTGGAGTGATCGTCGCTGATGATTCCAATGGTCAAGCCTTTGACAAAAATCACCCGCAATGCGTCCGATTCGTCAGATATTCGGAAGCTAAGCCGGTTCGAGTCTGGATAGTGCTTGTAAAGGGCGACGATCATGCATAGTAAGTGGTATAGGCTGCTCGGCGGGGGGGGGGGGGGGCTACGTGTTGGGCGTCTATGCTCCCACATCTAGACGCCAACCCGCACGGTTTGGCGTCTCGAGGAGGCCCTCGTACAGCAGTGGGTTGACGAATGGGGCCTACGTCGCATGCATCGGATCACATTGTCTGCCTCGCAGTCACTGCTCCAATGCACGTGGTGGACAAGAGCTCCTCTGTATTGGTGGCCTAAAGCCAGCGGTGGAAATTCCACATTGCTATGGCGTGGGCCAGTCTCCTCGAGGGGGCAATATAGCATCGTAAGGGCGATTGCTGTTTGTGATTGCTTCTGAGACGTTAATTTCGGCGAGACGTGTTACATTGTTAAAGTGGGCCACACAACCAGTATACACGGCCCATTTCGAGATGGAATCAAAAGAAAAAATGTCATAAATGACTTCCTGCTGGAGCGATCAATGGGGGCAGTATTACATCTGTGCTGGTGCCTAAAGCGTAAATTCCACATTCCCATGGCAGGGACGGCTGTTTTTTTGTCAAAAATATATATATAGCAACAAACACTGTCACGTGTCATGAATATCGATCGACAATTGCCGTCCCTGCGTGTGAACGCGCGAGATATCTACGCGAACGAGTGGATGGATGGAAAGCGGCGCTGTGGTCAACCCCAGGCCGAGGCACGTTCAGAACTCGCGACCATTCTGGTTGCGTCTCGCCCGTGGTGGTGGCGAATGCTTAGGGCCCCAGATAGCTCAAGGGGGCCACGGATTGGTGAAGTAATAGGGGTGGCATCAAACAACAGCTCAATATTGAAATGGTAATGAACAAAACACACAGAGCCAATGCTTCTCTCTCGCCGGCGTTGTTGACTGCATCCCTCTGCTCGCATCTCACGACATCTCCACGTTGTCTGCACATTCTTAATACCTCGCTAAGTCTCCATCCCTTGGCTACATCTCTCATGTCATCTCACTATATTATCATGTTTTAATTTATAATATCACCTCGACCACGGTGTTGAACGATGAATGTGCTATTTGTACAGCAGAATAGTGTGATGAGATGAATTGATGAGAAGGATGGTAGTCGATGCATATGGGGATGCGTGAAATATATACGATGATGAAGAGTGACCACGTGCGGTTAATGATGAGTGCGTGAGTAGGACTGCATCAATTTAAACGGGTGCAGGTGGAGGGGAAGGAAGGGGGTGGCGGCGGCGGCGGGGGGACCCAGAACCCTGAATGGGTTGGCACCTCGAGGAGCGCTGAGCGCGAGGTATTCCCAGCGCCCAATTCGTCAGCGACAATCGTCGCGACGCCGAGATCTTCCGCTCAGAACGACCTCTCTCACTTTCCCTCCTCGGGCCACTCGCCCGCCCGCCCGGGTCCAGCCCTCCGTGCTCGTCCGTCACGAGGCGGCGGAAGTCGGGTTAAACTCTTCAGTAAACACACCCACGTGCTTCCAGTTAGCGGGCTCGACCAGCCCCGCGCCTTCTTCCCCCGCGGGGACACCGGGGGTCACGGTCCCACGCTGAGCCCGGCGCCTCTCGGCCTCCGAGCGCCGCGCGAGTCCAGGGACGCGAGAGCCGCTCGCCCCATCACGGGGGGGGGGGGGGGGGGTGGCTCGATCGGCTTCGGTCGCTGAGTCCCCCGAGCCACCGACTCGGGCCATAAAAACGTCGCCCGCCCGCCCGCGCGACGCCGCGCCCGCCCGCCCGAGAGGCGCGCGGTGCGTTGCGCGCGACGGCGCGGGGCGATCAATCACGGCCGCCTCGGGGGGCGACGCCGGGGCCCTAACTTGTGTCCGTTTTGACAAACGCACGCACCGCAAGTGCCCATTTGAAGCGATTTGCTTCAGAGCCGAACCACTTTGCCGTTGTCGTCGAGAGAGAGCACGCGTCGGGAGAGCACGCGTAAGAGAGAGAGACTTTGACTTTTAAACAACTTTTATTGCCGCCAGCAGCAACAGCACTCGAGGCGATTCCGAATCGGAATACACAAAGTCACCAGCAACACAAGTGGACAAACACTATAAATACACGCGCTGTGGCACTAAATGCACCACTACTTTGTTTCACCAAATCGATGCATTTATAATGACAGAAGAGTCAACCTGCGGTGTGAGTGGACTAATGGCCACGGGAGGTAATGACAGGGGAGTCAGCCGATAGTGCAACGGGACTAGTGGCCACGGGAGGTAATGACAGGGGAGTCAGCCTACAGTGCAAAAGGACTAGTGACCACGGGAGGTAATGACAGGGGAGTCAGCTTGCAGTACGAATGGACTGGTGGCTCGAGAAAAGGAGCGTGGCCAGGTGACGGTGGAGTCTGTTGGTAGAGCACGCGGTCTAGAACCAGCGAGAAGGTTCGGGAATGGGGGCGTGACCTCGGACCGTATATAAGGGAGATGCGCGGGAGACTCGGGGCTGGTGCAGTGGCGGGTCTTCGCTTGTTCGAGTGAACGTGTCTCCTCAAGACAAGTGTGTCAAGTCGTCATTACTCATTTGTTAACATTATACTCTTTTTACAAGCTTTCTTTTAACTCACTCTGTCTATTGTTGTCGTTGTATCCTCAAATCTTGTAACTCAATTTTAACCCACTTCCCAATGTGGTATCGACTGCAAACTTGGTATACTTATGTCATACTGATGACAATACTATTTTCTATCATATTTTTTTAATATTTTTAAACATTCTTTTTTATATGTTATGTTTAGGCTTGGGTCTAATGGTCCACGATCAACTGGCTTTGGCTGTAATTGACCACGGTCCCTTACGTTATGGCAAACTTCGGAGCCACTTCCTGGAGTCGTGGAGTTTAAAAAAAAGATTACTTATTATTATCGATTGAGAATCAAAAGGGAAGCGAGCTGCAGTAAGGGTTGAGAACCACTGCTCTTCGAGGAAGTCTTTTTCATCTCTTGCCTTCACTTTGATCATTGGCGTTAGAAATAGAGAGATGGTAATGAAGATGTGTGCCCTGATTTTACTGTAACATAACAACCTACTTGTCGAGTATTTGTCCATAACGATTGAAGCAAACATGGTTACTCACCGCACCAGGAACTCACCGCTACCAGGTACTCGCCACTACCAGGAACTCACCGCTACCAGGTACTCACCGCACCAGGTAATCACCGCACCAGGTACTCACCGTACCAGGTAATCACCGCACCAGGAACTCACCGCTACCAGGTACTCACCGCTACCAGGTACTCACCGCACCAGGTACTCACCGCACCAGGTACTCAACGCTGCCAGGTACTCACCGCACCAGGTACTCACCGCACCAGGTAATCACCGTACCAGGTACTCACCGCACCAGGTACTCACCGCACCAGCTTACTCAATTGGATCTAAAACTGACTTGAGTCAGCGAAGGGGAGGGATGGTTTGCAAAGTTTAAGACCAAATACCAGCGATTTGCATCATGGCCAGGAATTGCAAATGAGTAATCGAGCTCATATACATCACCGTCTCACGAAGGTGCAGCATGTATGTTGAACTTCTTTCGCACCGTACGTAGGCAAACGTGCTAATCGGAGGTGCAGCGGGGGGGGGGGGGGGAAGGACAACGAACTAAACACAAAAAGCGGCTCTAAGGAAATTTGTTTTCAATCTAGATTTGAAAAGTGCATAGCTCCAATGGCTTCCCAATATCGGAAGGACGATCGTCTGAAAGATGCAATGACCGTTTTTGTTCGATTGGTTAGCCAGAAGCCGCTGCTGTGAGTTCGCGTGATGATTTATGCTCCTTTACGGGAACAGCAAGGCATTGCGGTTCATTTGTGGCAAGCAATTTTGTGTGTAACGAGTGCGACCTTATCATGTATTGTATTCGTTCGGAAGTGAGTAGGGCATTTGAGATGCCCCCCGGTGCAGGGCAGAGCGATTCGCGAGAGACTGAGGCTGAGCTGGGAGGAGGAGGAGAAGGAGGAGGAGGAGAAGGAGGTGTAACGAGACGCGGGGACGGTGGATGCGACGAGAGGAGAGGCACGCGGAGGAGACATCTCGCGGTGAGAGACGGAGGAGAATCCGAGCCGTCGATTCCACGCAAACACGAAACTGTCTGCCAAACGGCGTGGGCCCAGCGGTAGCGCGCTCGCCGATTGTTGCAATAAAACAAAGTTTGCCTTTCGAATTTGTTTGGGGTTTCTCTAATTAATACCGCGGGTGCCTTGGCCCGCAAAGCAACCGTGCGACGTCTGCTTGAGCGTGGACATTAAATATCCCGTGACGCGGTTAGCGAGGGGAGACCGCTTGCGTGGTGCCGGTGGCGTGCTCCAAATTTGGCAAATTTGAAAACGAAAAACACCACTCGCAAATTACGTCGCCGTAGGGAACAAGCAGCAAAGCAATCGTCGCCCCCTACTGCGAGAAGAACCGAGCAGCACTCCCCCCCCCCCCCCACCCCGGAATAAAAGAGTCTCGAGATGTCCCTGGGTAAAGAAGCGTAACACCACCATGGGAATCAGAGCGCGCTCAGCACTCTGCCACCACTCCCCCCATTATACCCTAACGCGCACAGTGCAACGTGGCCCATGCAGCAAACCTGCGTTGGGGGCATCGTTAGAAGTGGGGGGGCCCGTGGCTAAGTTATCGTCCGGCCCAGGAATGCCGCCAGTGAGGCTGGTTCCCCGTGTCAGGGCCCGGGTCGCACGAGGGAGGAGTGCGGCGGCGGTGGTGGTGGTGGCGGCGGCTTCATCCCCTAAGCCCCGCGCCGCCACGCACCGTGACGGTGGCGCGGCCGCGTGTTTACACGACGGCCGCGTTCATCATCCGCGCTTCCACGGCCCGCCCGGCCGGGCGGCCCCGCCGACTCGCACCGCCTTCCCCGTGGCATCTGCGCCGCAAAAAAAAAAAAAACCGAGGGTGGATTTCCTTTCACTTAAACCCGGTGGAGATCCCCGGACCCGAGGCAACGAATCCATGTCGCGAAGAAGGCGGCCGCGGCCGCGGCGGCGGCGGCACGGCGCGAGGCGCTCGCACGGCGGCGGCGGGGTTGTAAACGTCGCCCCGTGATGGCAGAAGAGGCGCTGTGGTCGCCACTTGCTGTGGTGACCACAGCGCCTCGCTAGACAAGTGCCGTGCCTCCTCGACATCCTGCATGGACCCCCCCCCCCCCTAGCTACTGCCCCCACCCACCCTGATTACTGCCCCCCCCACCCCCTGATTACTGCCCCACCCCCCCGACTACTGCCCCCCACCCCCCCCTGGATACTGCCTCCCTACCCCCCTAGCTACTGCCCCCCCACCCCACCGACTACTGCCCCCTCCACCCCCCCCCCTAGCTACTGCCCCCACCCCCCCTGACTACTGCCCCCCCCCACCCCCCCTGGCTACTGCCCCCCCACCCCCCCCCTGACCACTGCCCCCCCACCCCCCCTTGCTACTGCCCCCACCTCCCCTGATTACTGCCCCACCCCCCCGACTACTGCCCCCCACCCCCCCCCCCCTGACCACTGCCCACCCCCACCCCCCCTAGCTACTGTCCCCCACCCCCTCTGATTACTGCCCCCCCACCCCGCTGGCTACTCCACCTGACCCCACCCGCTGCATGTCGCCTTGGCCTCACAACCTCAACGTGATTCCTGCGCTGCTCACAGTGAGAGAGACATCAACGTTGCGTCGAGATGTTCCGCTACAGCCTAGAGACGTACAATGTATATATGTACACATGCTGTATATTGTGCGGAGAGGAAGTGACACTCTCGGATTCAGAGAACACACGCGCACATTGGAAACATTGCACTGCGAAGAGACGTAATCTCACTTGCGCAGGAGCCTTCGCCGCAAAAATACTGAACGGTCGAGACTAACAATGGAACGGCAGCCAAAGGTGGAAAAACTAAAAATTATTCCCACGCGGAGGTTCACCGCGCGGAGATGGAGCGATGGAATTAGCGCGTGTGCAGGAACCGGATTGTTGTTCTCAACGAATACTTACCAAAAAATCATAATCGCGTTCTCACGTGGTTTAAATAAATTAAATGTACGTTTAATTTGGTTTAAAAACTCACTTAGAGTGACAGCGAAAGTAACATTAACGCAAATAAATAAATAAAAACAACACATTTTACCCACGCACATTTTCCGACCACAATCACAAAGTACATGCCGCAAAAAAAAACACACACACAGAAGAAAGAGCTAAACCCGAGTCATTTACGGCACGTGGGGAGAATTAAACGTACGACTCTCACCGGAACAATACCACACTTCTACATAAACCAAACAACCCCCACCACGCACACCAGACCTGGTTATTAAAATTAATATCCCACACACATCATCGCGTGTTCTGCTGCACGGGAATATGCTCCTATTTATATACAGTTCCTTCAAGAATTATAATGATTTTTTTGTTGTTATGGAATTCCATACCTGTACACGATACTTAAAGAAGAAGACGAAAAAAAAGTACAGTATTTCAATGTTATATACGTATATAAATAATTTAAATGTTTAATGCACTGGCATTTATTTAAGAGGAATTATATTCCAATTTTTCCATCTGTGGTTTCAGAGTCTTAACCACTTCCCAATTTGTTTGGCCAAAGTGCAATTTCATAGCTCCTTGGCGCAGAACGCGCGAGCGCAGAGCGGGGAGCGAAATCAAAAGCATCGCGACAGACCGCGATCCACTGCTATGTGCTGTCCTTTAGCCACAGCCCAACCACAGAGTCCAGGCTCTCGACAAAGAACCTGGGCCCATTGTATTCCACGTCGCCCCATGCAACTGCTCACTCTCGCCAGTGAAAACAGCTCTGGGCAGTCGCTCCGGAGACGATGTGGGCCTGCTCGTCCACGTTGGCCAGACGTCTACTCGGAAGAGGTCGGCGTCTGTAGAACGCATTTCGCACCGTGCGTGGCCAAACGTGCTAATCGGAGGTGCGGGGGAAAGACGACGAAACTAACAAACTAAACAGCGTGTACAGGTATGGAATTCCATAATAGCAAATGCATTATCATTATTGAAAGTGGGAGTAAACCACATTACCCGCACGTATGCGCTCTCCCGATCGACTAACAGTGGTATGTTACCCATGTGTACAGCTGCTGGGTGGACAGAGGCGGCGGCGGCGGTGGTGGTCCCGGATATTCAGAAACTTGCATCACTCTTTCGAAGCGGCGCCCTCTGCATTGCAAGTCCAGCGAGCTGACCGCGGCAGCATCCGTACCATGATACCATGTCCGAGTTGCTTTCGAATCGATCCATTTGGCTTTGGATGCTCCATGCATTGGTAACGTTTCAACGATTCGTCTTGTCCGTACTTTTGAGGAGGCTGGTGTTTATTTTATTTGGGTTCAAGCAGCTGGTGTTAACTAACTCGTTAGGTATACAGGCGGGTGGGGGTTCGACCCCGACCCTGATGCCTGTATATTTGGAGTTTGCGGTGTCTCTCTCCCCGTGGCCCCGTGGATTCTTCTCCGGGTCCTCCGAGTTTTCCCTCCACATTTAGAAACACGCGTTTATAGTATTTGGCTACTATAAATTTCCACGTTATAAGCAACTTCATTAGGCTATTATTTGTGGCCAAGTCGCTTCGGAAAAAGTGCTATATAGTTCAGTGGGCCTTACCTGGCGAAATAAAAATAGTTTTGTTGAGTTTAAAATTGGGTCCAAAGAGGAAACTGTTTCTTTGATTAGCGAATAAGCGGCTGAAATGTGGTGCCGAAACATGAAGCACAGCTCATGGTAATCCGCGGTTACTTCGAGCTATTAAATCTGGAAATGCCATTAAAGTTCATTGCGAAATAAAGGTCAGACTGTCGCCTTGCTCAATATCGCATTGGCCGCCCAGAGTTAGACGTGAAAATGCTTGCATGGCCAGGGGCTGGCTTTTCCCCATGGCAATGACTGATGATGACGGATGCAGAAAGAGCTACACTTCACAGTGTGACGTTCATGTTTAAGAGCTAACAGTCAAGCGCTTCGGAAGATGCGAAGTGAATCTCAGATATGGTTCTGGGGAATGGGTTAAAGTGGCTCCGTTGTTCATCAGATGTGTCCACCGTGTGGAGTCGTTCCTGTGCAGCATCCTTGAGTCTCTACGTGTGCACGAGTCGTGTGTTAAAGGGTGAGTGAGTGAGTGAGTGGATGAGTGTGAGAGTGACTGGGTGAGTGATCGAGTGAGTGATCGAGTGAGTGCGTATGTGAGTAATCGAATTATCGTGTGAGCGATTCGTCGAGTGAGTAAGTTCGTGAGCGGTTGAGTGAGTGAGCGTGCGAGTTACCGAGTGAGTGATTGTTTGCGGTGGTGGCTGAGCGCGTGAGTGAGTTTCAATTCGCGCATAAGGCATCTGTCACCCCAAATTTGATGTTCTGATGCGAATAGGCGATGACTTGTAACAAAGCGACACTTTATCCACCCCTGGGCATGATGGGCTGAGTCAATCGCTCAGAGCGATGTTAACTTTCACACTTCTCAACTTGAGCAGAGCGCTGTAAAAACACTGTCACCCAGCTGACGTCCAAAAGCCGCTAAAAAAAAGATTGTGTTTTACACCTCGCGCAGCTCCCAGGCGACCTCATCCAAAGCGCTGGATATTCTCTGCGTACAATTCAAAGCTCCATTTGTGACGCCGTGAGGCAGAAATGTCCGTGCTCTTATCAGCTCCTCTGCGTAGTTAAGAAAAAAAAACAAGCGAATTGTAAAATTAAACTTGAAGTCACCCGGGTCACAAGCCAACGCTGCGAAGTTGTTTGACACGAGCAAGAAAATGTTGACCCGAGCTAAAGTTTGTAAACGGTGGTTTGTTTCTCAACGCAAAGTCCAGCGCCATGCCCCCCCGCGACTGCACGGGGCAATGGCTCTCTTAATCAACACCGTCGCGTGCGCTTTTGGCCAGCGATCGGTTACTGGAATTGGCATCACCCGCGACCCTAATAATAGCCTTCAGTCGGACATCGCGGGACATGCGTACGCAAACTATGGCACTCTTGATGGAGCGCATCAACGTGGACGCATCTACGAGATGATCTCGTGTACAAATACAGTGGGCGACTTCTGAGACACGTCATGTCGAAGGCTTCTTATTTATTAAGAGCACACTGGGCGATAGATTTATGGAACGCCGCTACACATCGCCGACCGTAACACACAACCCCCATCGTCGGCGTCCAACGACGCAGCTGCCCGACTAGCGCAGCGACGGTGGTCGGACGACGTAGAGAGATGACGGCGAGCAGCAACGCAGCCAGGACCCGCAACAGCACCGAACCTCTGGTTCGATCCCCCTTATATACGCTCCAGCGTGGCCAAGCCCCGCCTCCGGCCACGCCCCCTTCTAGAACCCTCGAGCAGCTTCTCGGCTGACTCCGCCTCTCATCTCTACCCCAGATGCATCCCTCCTCATAATTAGGCATTACGTAATGTACCCACAAGCCCGATTACCCCTTCAGGCCGACAGGTGGCACCCTGTCATTACACGCATATATCTCGAACATTAAGAAGCGTCATTTCTTGAATGTCGTCAAATACAAGTACTGGACTCTGCCACAGGATGGTCGTTTATAAATAGAGAAACGTAGATTTGACTAGTTTTTTTTTTATATACGGCAATGTTGATCATAATGTTGGTGGCGAACTTTTTCTTTTCATTTCACCCTATATTTAATCGGATTTTTAGTCACAAAAGCAGGGTTGTATTTCCTGTTGCTGGTCGGAAAATAAAATCTAAACATTTTACACAAACCGAACTTTTTTTTTCCAGATGTCTCCAAACGAGTATTAAGAATCAGAGGATGCTGTTGCATACAGAGATGGATGCCGCGGTGGCAAGATTTTAACTCCCTTGCCTGGTATGCAGGAGCTCGTGGATTCGATCCCGATCCTGACTCCTGTATATTTGGAGTTTTCATGTTCTCCCCGTCGTGGCTTGAATTTTTCTCCGGGTGGTCCGGTTTTTCCACCCAAATTTAGAAGCACGCGTTTATAATATTTGGCGACCATCAATTTCCGCACTATAAGCCACTTAATTTGGCTATTATTTGTGGCCAGGTCGCTTCGGAAAAAGTGCTCTATAGCTCAGTGGGCTTTACCTGGTAAAATAAAAATAGCTTTGTTGAATTTCAAATTGGGTCCAAAGAGGAAACTGCTTCTTTGATTAGCGAATAAGCGGCTGAAATGTGGTCCCGAAACATGAAGCACAGCTCATGTTAATCCCATTAAAGTTTATTGCCTTTCGAGTATTTGGCCGATATAAATTTCCACGCGATAAGCCACTTCGCCGAGCTATCATAAAATTATATTTGTGATTTCTCCTACAGCAATTTCGTCATCACCGGTGCAATGAGCCCAGCCACCCGACAAGGAACATCCTCACGAATTGCCTCCGGTGGAAGCCCTTCCACCGGTAGTGGCGCGAGCGGGCACCTGCAGGGCTGCGCCTTTGCCTCGTTAAGACAACAATCACCCAAGAGCAGTCCCCGACTGGAGAGTGAAAGACACTCCTCCCACGTGATCACACGTCGAATTGCGTCAGCAACAAACTGTGAACAGAAAAGCGAAACGGCCGTAATTGCCGTTTAACCCTCAATAACAAAGATAAAGATCCCCCCCCGTGGTGTAGCCTTTTGCAGACTGTTTTGGGGCAAGTGCTGTTAGCGAGCACCTATGAAGGCCTGAGTGGGGGGGGGGGGGGGTGGCCAGCACCATGCCCGGCCGCCTTTGTCTCCCCAGTGCTGATATTTACACCCCACAAGCAGGCACCAATTTAAGGCTGAGTCGACCTGGATGGAGGCCCCAAGACCCGGTTGAGATGTTCGTCGACGATGTCGGCCGTGAGCGGGAATCGAACTCGGGTCGCCGGTTTCATCGCGCTTACCGCTGCCGCTCCGCTAGACGGCAATGGACGCACGCCACAGAAAGTCGACGACGATCAACGCCGCCAGACGTCCTCCTCATCCTCCTTCTCTGCTGCTGCTGCCAATTAAAGTGGCGCTGCCGCGGTTTAATAGTTGCCAGAATGCCAGACAATTGTTTGGAAGCGGAGAAGGGGAGGGGTGGTTGGGTGGGGGGAGAGAGAGAGAGAGCTCTGCGTTTCTTTAATTTAAGAAGTGCATTTTTTTGCGTCATTTTAACACAAACTGGCGATGCGCTGCGGCTGTCTTGGGGGGTTGTGGGGGGGGGGCTATGGACTCGGCGCGCGTTCATCCGCCACGTGGCGCTATGGAATCCCCGTGCGGCGTTACGCGACAGTGATCCCCGTATTTGTTGACATTGGGATACAAAGAAAACCTCAAACGAAGCTACGCATATTATTTTCATTCAAGGAAAGACACTGACTCTCTTCAGGCCCCCCACCACCACAAACCCGGTCATCGGAACGTGGACTTTCCAACCACTGTAACAGGATGTAAGCAACGCCGCTAATTATATTATTTGGTGATGCTGCCGCGGCTGATGCTACGTTGGCAGTCGTGCCCAAGGAGTGCAAACAGCAACCAAACACAGTAACACTTCGTCAGAAAGTAAACCTACAAAATGTATAACTAAAAAATATAATAGGCAACGTTTCTTGGAAATTGTCGTTCTTTTAACGTGCTGCGAAGATGGGAAAGTGCCCGAATCGTCGTCCATTATACGCATATATACACATTTCTTTGAAGGTGGCAGTGTTATTGCCGAAACTGTTGAGATTTTTTTCACAACCATTTGACGAGAGACGCGGTGAACTTAACGTTGAATGAATCTCAAAAGCGCTCATCTGGTTTCCATGAAGTTTATTTCAACTGATCACTGTTCACGTATTCTCAGGGTTATGAGACGAAAACGCTCCGGAAAGTAAGACGCACCCGACACGTGCCAAGTGTCAATAAAGTTATCTCAGTCTGGTCGCGCACACACACACAACAAAGACAAATATCCTCCGTATAGTCTTAACAGGTTCAGGTAAGTGCTGTTGGCGAACACCTATGAAACCTGAGCAGCACACGATGGCGTGGATGAGCAGCACCACGCCCGGCCGCCTTTGTCTCCCTATCTGCAATGTTTACACACCTCACCAGATACTCATTTGAGTGTGAGTCAACCTCGGAGAGTCCCAGAACCGGTGCAGATAATTGTCACTGATGTTGGCCGCGAGCGGGAATCGAACTCGGGTGGCTGGGTTTGTAACGCATCGCGTTAACCGCGACACCGCCCGCTTCTCACTACCCATCAACAGCCGCCATTCGCCACTAAGTGGCGGTGGCGTCACCAAGGCGCTTGTGCCAGGCTATGTGCACTTTAACTCCACGTGAAGTGTGGAGAGCTCTGGCTGGCAAGAGGTCACGGAACAGAACCCACCACGGTGTCATGGGTTGACTGACTGAGATCACTGGCAGATGCACCACCTGTGCCCCCAAGGTGCCATGGGTTGACTGACTGAGATCACTGGCAGATGCACCACCTGTGCCCCCTATTGTGCCAACTTGCTTTTTTTGTGCCGTCACGCGCTCCGCCCGTTGTTATGAGAGTCGCCTCTCTGCCCTCCGTTGTTGCTGGAGGGCGACCGCCTCCAACTGCCCAGTAGCAGCGTCCTTCACGAGCCTCCTTCTCACTACACTAGCACAAACACACGTACCGGATCGTAAGACGCACCCCCCCTAACTCTTGTTCCGAAACACAGAGAGAAAATGCGTCTTCTCCTCGTAGGCATCTCCCTCTCGAGTCATGACGAGGTTACAGCGACTCGGCGACTCAACCCATCATGCCTCTGGAGGTCGATAAAATAGGCAACAGAAAATGTTGCAGCAAATCCCCCCCCCCGACCGTGACGATTACCAGAAGTTTGTTTGTTGCCCAACAAATGTGTCGTGGAGTCCTCGTGACCTCTGGAGCAAGTCCGCCAATCGTTGCCCGGGAGTCGCCAAAACGAGTCACCAAAAATTGCCAGGGGGCCTGATACCCGTCGCGCAATTTCCCAATTTGAACCACGCACTCTGGACACGTTTATTCCACGGACAGCGTGGACGAGTAGGTAACATAATCCCCGATAGGGGGTTGCTCTCTCTCTCTCTCTGATGACGAATCTATCCGCCAGCAATGGCGTGAGCAAGCAATTGCAGAACTGCGCCTCTACCATTACCACCTACGAACCCACACTCACGGACCCTTGTCATGACGCACACGTGGTCACCGTATTCGCTCGAGGAGTAAAGAAATTGCAACGCTGTGGTTACTGTGCAGCGGCTGGGGCATTATGGGCATAATGGTCCTGACGCAACGAGGCCTTAATCACAACGCCTCATTAGCAATGCAAACACACGAACGGAGGAGGGGGGCGCTACCGCGGGCTGCACACATGCGGGGAAGCGTGCGGCTCCCTGCAGAGGGCCCAATGCATTCTCTGGGCCTGCACGCGTTAGACGCGCGCGGCCGCCGCAGCTCGCTCGCTCGCTCTCTCTCTCGTTAGACACACGTGGCAGCAACCCATGCATTCGATCTGCATGCTTGAGAAACGCACGGCCAAGTGTGTCGGCAGCCCGCGACTCCTGGTGCCGCGTGCGGCTCTTTAATCGCTGCTTCCTGACGCTATTTTCTGAAGGATCGCCGTCTCGTATTCACGTTGGGCCGTTTTACCGACAAACAAAAAATGGCTCACCTTGTTACTTTTGGTTGCAGGCCCCATGCGCATGGCAGCTCACCTTGTTGGAAGCACCCCCCCCCCCCCGTTACCTTACATCTGTATGTCGCAGCCATGGCAAACTGCTCTCCTCCCTGTGCGTCAAACACACAAGCGGCAGCTTCGCTTCACCATTTATTACGCATGAGACACGTGGCAGTCCCCCTTAATCTTGTGTTTAAAAGACGAAAACACACACACACGTGGCGGCTCCGTCTCACATGCACACGCGTTAGACACACGTGGCAGCTAGCGTCCTATCTGGATGTGCGTCAGACACAACCGTGGCAGTCCCTCGCACACGCATTAGAAACGCGCGGCAGCAGCTCCACGTTACCGTCTCTGAGCGCATTAGAAACCCGAGGCAGCTGCGCAAATCACCGGCGCCGTCCGCCTTAGCGTTGGGCAACGTTTTAAAAAAAGATTTCAAGCGGTGCTCCGCGCGCATATTAAATCAAAGTCGCGCTTGGGAGCGACCTCTCCCCCTCTCTCTCTCCATGCATCCATCCTCCTGTTGCCCTTGCAGGACCACAGATTTAACAACAGCAACAGCCAAAGCTGTCAACTCACGGCGACACTCAGCCTCTCTGCGCATTGTGCAAAATGCCATCAGGACTTTCCGGACACGTGCATTGTGGTCCTTTTTTTCTGTGTCCTCCTTGACTCTACTCCCCCCTTCCTGTCGTGAAGCCACGGGTAACACGTTGCTCGTACATCACGACGAGTGATCCAATTAAAATGAGGTGAACAAAAGCCAGTTAACGGCCTACAAAGTGTGCGCTCACTTGATGTGTTGGCCGATACAATTCCCCGTAAACAATTGATAATCTAAATCTTGACTTAAAGCTTTCGTGACTGCATGAATTAATATTATTTGGGTCTTTCGTCATCAGGAGGACGATCGCTTGTGTTGTGATCGAAACGTCGTAGTTTTTTGTTTATTTAAGTTTTATTAATTTGAGCCTATCTACGTGACTTTATCGAAAGACCCAAATAATAATTGATTCATAATATAAATTTTTATTCATAGAGCGCCCTCACTCGAGGCGCTTGACATAGTTTGAAAAAAAAAAGAAACCCGTTGAGATAATTGAATGATTTGTATGGCAGGCGCGAGCAAGGGTTGAGCAATGAGTGAGCCCGATAGACAAGGGTAGTGGAGGGACGGGAAGGAGTGGAGGGGCGAGGTGAGGGCAGAGGAAGGGAATGGGGCAATGGAGGAGAGGTGAGGATTTAAGAGAGGAACGGAGGTTAAGGAGGGGGAACTGCCTGCATGTACAGGGGGAGTTGATACCAGTGGAGGGTGTACAAGCTGGGAAAAGGATCTAAAATGGGATTGGGCACAGGGAGGAGGGACAGACAGAGAGACAGAGAAGGTTTGGAACAAAGGGGACGAGAGGAGACATGGACGGAGATGAGAGAGGTGACATGAGATGGGGGGCAAGGCCATGGCGAGAATGAAAGACAAGCAAGGGTCAGGTGTTTGAAAAGACAGCGGTGTCGTAAACGCGAAGCCAGTTTGTGTGTGTGCGTGACAGGAGGCTAAATGAGACATGTCATTATTATGTCATTATTATTATGCGGCGCAATTGAAGTACGGTATGCCACGAAAGATGCAAAGCACTGAGGACGAGCGTTTTCAATCGGGGAAGACTGCCCGCCCTCTCGTCTGGGATGGGACTCACAGTCGTCTCCCTGCTCGAACGAGCGCTCATCTCTTTTGGTGGCTCTTAGCCAGCGATGTCCCTTCCACATTGCCACAAGCGCGGGGCCACTCTTGGTTTGGGCCTATCTCTACAGGAAATAAACGTTAAACACAATCTAGATTAAAAACTAATTCCTATACAACTGCCTTTTGTGTTTCGTTTGTTGTCCTTCCCACGCACCTCCGATTATCACGGTTGGTTATGTACGGTTGGAAAGAAGTTCAACATACATACGTTGTGACATCTCCTTTAGTTCCCTGCTGTCTTCCTGTCGAGATGATAGTTGCGATGCACCCCTCTAACCCAGCACAGTGTTAGCGATGGTTGGTAGATCGCGCACACATTGCGAAACTCCTCTCCCGTAAGCGTCAAGAAAGAGTCATTCATTGGCTCGCCAGGAAAATTGCGGTAGCAAAAATGCGGACTCCACTTTCTCCGTCTGTGTGGGATAGAGTGTTTCCCCCTCGCACGCGTGGGTTTTCTACCAGTGTTCCACTTTTCTCCCACACGTAAAAACTACTTCCGGATCCAGAATCATAATATTTTTGCTGGAGGAATCCCACGAGCTATAGAACTCTTTTTTTTTACAGATAATCCAGGATCCATCCTGGACATGCTGCGTCCAAACCCTCGGAGTCGTCTCTCTCGGATCTGCCCTCTCGGCGTCACCTCTTGGCCCAGTCCTTCTCTCACAGCTTCCTTTCTAGTTCTTTGTCGCCGTGGTGGAGGCGATGAAGCGACGGCGTCAGCTGCGAGCTCGGAGTGGTTTGAGGAGCCGAGGCAAAGACGCTTTCCTCGTGGGCATTGCAGATGTGGGACAGCAGTGATGACAACGGATGGACCACGTGATGACGACGGATGTACCACGTGCCCCGCACAGCAAGAGACCGTCACGGAGCTTCGCACGTGACTCCTATTTTAACCGTGTTCGTAAAAGTGGGGTAATTTATTATATTTCAACCTTCATTCGTGAAGTACATTTTAAAGGAAGCATACTATCTTCATTTGAAGCTTTCGTGACTACATGAATCCATACTCTTTGGTTCTTTCGGTAAAGTCACGTAGGTAGAAAAATAAAATAAAAAAATATATATCACGACGTTTTGATTGCAACACCAGTGGTCGTCCTCAGGCGGAAAAAAAATATCCAGCAGTGGAACTGCTGAAACAGTGGTGCAGCAGTTCGACTGCTGAACCACTGTTGGAACCAGCTGGTTCAGCAGTTAAATACTTTCTGGTGCAGCAGTTCGACTGCTGTTCCACTGTTGGAACCAGCTGGTTCAGCAGTCAAATACTTTCTGGAACCAGCTGGTTCAGCAGTCAAATACTTTCTGATTCAGCAGTTCCACTGCTGAGCCACTTCTGGAACCAGCTGGTTCAGCAGTCAAATACTTTCTGGTTCAGCAGTCAAATACTTTCTGGTTCAACAGTTCCACTGCTGAACCACTGCTGGAACCAGCTGGTTCAGCAGTCAAATACTTTCTGTTTAACATGCTGAACCACTGCTGGAACCAGCTGGAACCAGCTGGTTCCACTGCTGAACCACTGCTGGAACCAGCTGGTTCAGCAGTCAAATACTTTCTGGTTCAACAGTTCCACTGCTGAACCACTGTTGGAACCAGCTGGTTCAGCAGTCAAATACTTTCTGGTTCAACAGTTCCACTGCTGAACCACTGTTGGAACCAGCTGGTTCAGCAGTCAAATACTTTCTGGTTCAGCAGTTACACTGCTGTTCCACTGTTGGAACCAGCTGGTTCAGCAGTCAAATACTTTCTGGTTCAGCAATTACACTGCTGGATTATTTTTTACGCCTGAGGACGACCGCTTGTGTTGCGATCGAAACGTCGTGATATATTCTTTTTTATTTTATTTTTCTATCTACGTGACTTTACCAAAAGAACCAAAGAGTAAGGAAGCATACTCTTTTCGGTTACCATAATCTCAGGATTATAAGACGCCCGGAAAAAGTAAGACGTACCCCAAACTTGTGCCCGGTGCCAGTGAAGTTATATGCATACAGGGTGGGCCAAAAGTGAGGACACATTGGGTTATTATATATATTTTTTTTAATCACATAGGGTTACTTCATTTATTAAAACTAAAATGTTCAAACTGACTTACATGAACATTAATTCATGCATGAATTCTCTTTTGAAATGAATTCAGGACTTGTTTTTTTAAATATTAGCATACATAAAAAAACGAAATGAACTCGTTCGTCTTTAGTCAAATGTATTTCCATTTTTAAATGTCATTTGTAAAGGAAGAAGAAAATATATATTAATAATGATTATGGTTACAATATTTACTTAAATAATAAACAATAAAATGTTTTAATACCAGTCTTGAAATAAATTAAATTAACTCTATGTTTCCTGACTTTTGGGCCACATTGTATATCTCGTTGCTCACACACGTACCGGATTATAAGACGCACCCCCAACTTTTGCTCTAAAATACACACGAAAAAGTGCGTTTTTTAGTTCATAGAATACGGTGCATCAATTGTACAAACTATTTAACTTTCAAACGCTACACAATTTGAACGAAGGCACTCACGACCAATACTATGATTCGTAATTAGTTTGGTTTTGCTTTGTTTTTAGATCGTGTAGGTAATTGGAGCACAACAACCAGCACATACACACACAAAGCAAACGGTTCACAGCTTGTTCGCATCTCCTTGTCATTCTCACTTCTCAGAGTAGACTACGAACACAACTTCCCCGGCAGTGCCGGATTATCCTCGTAGCAAAAGTAGCTACATAATGCTACGGGCAACGCACTTTCAAGGGCCCCGCGCTAAATGCTTTCAAGATATCATTTCCGGGTCAGCGATTCTGCACTTGCTCTATTACTATAGTACTATACCGCCTTCAACTATTATGAACGACTGGGTGTTTAAGGTTAGCGAATTGTCGTATTATCTGTGGCTGTATAGCAAATGAAAAAATAAAATTACTTTACTATGCTGGTTAAAATTGTTTACGTGCTTTAATATTTACGTGTTCTTTTTTTATTCAGGGCCCTTTAATACCATATGCTACAGGCCCTGCACTAGCTTAATCCGGCACTTGTCCCCGGTTCACGCCGCCTGCAGCCCCCTTCACGCGCTGACATCACCCGACGGAGAGACGTTTCCCTGCTGACCCCTTCCGCAGGTAGCTGGGCCCGCACCTCCGAAAAGAGGGAGGACTTCGATTTATTTTTGTGTTGTTGTTCTCAACGGCGTTGTGGGTGTCTGGTGACGCGCGCCAGATGAGCACTCTTCGACCTCCCTCCCGCCCCCCCCCCCCCCCCCCCGAATGAGCGACTGGCGAAGGCGGCCGCGTCTCTCGCGCGTCCAGCTGCCTCGTCTGAACGAGGCGATTCATTGCGTCATCCTTTGAAATCGGAGCCGCCGCCGCGTCCTTCTCGAGTCGGGGCGCTGATGATCGCGACGAGAGCACGGGGCAGCATGGGTCCCAAGCAGCGTGCGTCAGCGGAGACCCCGACACCTCTCCAGGCCCCCAAAACAAAATTCTCAGCCAAGCCAAACCCTCACCCCACACCCCCCACAAGGCCCACAGCCAGCAACGACGACGACCACCATCACTCGACCCCCCCCCCCCCAGAACCCCCACCACCACCACCCGACCCCCCCCCCCCCCCCCAGAACCCCCATCAGCAAGCCACCTTCTTCCCACGCCGCATCCTCCACCTCCTCCTCATCCCCCGGAACCTTTGGATCAGTCACCCAGCACAAATCCATCCGCCCACACCCCGCAAATTGCCACCTCCACACTCTTCAATGGGTACCGTTAATTAAAATCTAAGTTTAAGTTGAATAAATAACGTATATATATTTTAACAAAAAACCCACACGCAACCCACTTTAATAGCAATGGTAAAGACACGCGATGGTTGGACGGAGAAGGCAACAGAATTGCACATCGGAAGCGGGCAGTCGGTACAGGTTGCGCCCATTCGCCAACATTATTCACAGCGACTGAGTGTTGCTGAAAGTTGGACGATGGATTTGAAAATGCAAACGTAAACAGAGAAGACGTTTAGGCATCTCAGATTTGCTAGTGGACAGCGAACAATTGAAATTAACTCCAGGAAACGGTTGGATATTTTTTTAAATATAAATAAATAAAAAAGGCTGCAAAGTGGGGCTCAAAATTAAAGAAAAAGATCCTCCGTATATCCTGAACATGCTTTTTTGTGGAAAGTGCTGTTCGCGAGCACCTATGAAGGCCGGAACGGCAAATGAGGAAGTGGGTGGCCAGCACCACGCCCGACCGCCTTTGTCTCCCCAATGGCGATATTTACACGTCACAACGGGTACTCGTTTAAGGCCGAGTCGACCTAGGGGAGGCCCAGGACCGGTTTAAATGATCGTCACCGGTGTTTGTCGTGAGCGGGAGTCGAGCTCTGGTCGCCGGGTTTCGTAGCGCAGCGCTAACCGCTGCGCCACCGCTCCCCAAGGCAACTAAAGTCGCGTACAACAAGTTCGCGAGAAACACATGAAGACATCGGTCGGAGGAACACCACTGGAGCACACAGCAGAGTCTGGGTTACCTTTGGGGGCAGTTACCCAAGGCGGTCCCCGGGGTCAGAATGATGAATTAGAGAGGCGGACGGCAGCAGGTGGAAGCGCATTTGGGAACTTGATGATCGAGGATCGGCGTGGCGGTGTGCCCGCATGTTGTCCATCAGTCTACAGCAGTAGTTCTCAACCATTGCTTGGCTACCGGACCCATTTTGGTTCTGAGAAATGAATGTATGAATAATGAACATCGATATATCGACCAAATGTCCATTTTGTGAGGTATCATAACTCGCCAGTAACTGCAAGCGAATACAAAAATTCAACGGACGCTCTACATTGAGTGGCGCAATTTGTTCTCGCTCTCTGGTTCATCTTAAAACCAACACTGTTGATGATCAATGAGTTGAGAAAGGTATTTTATACCGTTTTAGGTTAACATAGGGATTAAACTGTTATCGTAGTTACTTTATTTTGGCAGATTCATACATGATTATTCACCAATGACTCTCACGTATAATATATTTCACACATTTATAAATCACCTCGTGTACACCCTGGGACATTGCCACGCACACCCCGCCGTGTGGTTCGCGAGGATCCTCCAGGTGGTCCGCGCGCTGGGATGCAAACGCAGGTTGATCCGGAAATAGTGACAATGTTTCTACCTTTCATTTCGGACAGTCATTAAATATTTTACTGATATTTAATTTTAAAATTAAGTTTGGTAATCTACCCTGATGAATCTACCATAACCCTAACATCTCAATGCCTCCCTCAAAATTATTTTAGTTGAGTATTTTTTTTATGTTCCGGTAATATAAATCATTCAGTATTAGTGGCATCTAGAGAGATAAGTGAATGCGCTTTGTCACCAGGAGTGGTCCGCGGGCCAAACACGTTTGAGAAACCCTGCTGTCTCAGGGAACACACGGACCAGAGAAGCAAACACGTTTGGGCTCGGGCAGGACACGTCCCGAGAAGAAATGGTGGGCGATGGTTGAGACTAACGAGAGAGTGGCAGCCAAAGGAAGGAAACACAAGGCCCGGGAAGACGTCCACCGTGCAGGGGGATCCATGACATCAGCTCGCAAAAACCAAGAGCGATAGCTGGGGGAGGGCTTTAGTCAGCAGGGGATAGATCATTGCGATGATTGTGATGATCGTGTACACTGATACAGTGGTGGAAATGCCGAATTCCCGACTGGGAAGCCATCGTCTCCAAAGGACAACCGCTGTTGATTTTGCCGGTCTGTGAGCAAGCGGCTCGTTCATTACGGAATTCCTTGCAAATAAACAGATCCCCACAAATATGCGTCTAGCTGAATTTAGGCTCCGAATGGAATTCGTAGATTATTCCGTAGCCATCATTTATTTGATTGTTTCTCCCGCTTTAAACGACCTCATCTCCACTGTTGGGCCAAAAAAATAAGCGATGGAAATTCCACATTACTTGGCTGGAGAGTGGGGGGGGGGCATCTATTTTTTAAGCAGAACCACGGTGGAATTCCCACCAAGTGCTATCATGTTATGGACCTCAGATGAATAAATGCACAATGAGTTGAGTCGACCAGAATTTTATACATACGTAAACATGACAAAAGGATATGTGCGCTATTTCTTATGCTTTGGGTCTTTCGGTAAAGTCACGTAGATAGGTTCAAAGAAAAAAACAAAAATAACAAAAAACTACGACGTTTCGATCGCAACGCAAACGCAAGCGTTGCGATCGAAACATCGTAGTTTTTGGTTGTTTTCTTTTTTTGTTATTTTATTTGAACCTATCTACGTGACTTTACCGAAAGACCCAAAGAATATGAATTCCTGCAGTCACGAAAGCTTTAGGTCAAGAAATGTGCGCTATGCACGGTAATGATGCAGCATCGGATATTTGGCAATTATATTTTTTTCTGCGCAGCCACTAATTTGTGAACGAAGCGATTAGCGCGACGCACACACAGCGGACTAAAAAGAATCTGCTTTAATGTCAAAGCGGCGGAAGCTCTGGATTTGAATCCCTGATCTCAGCGGCGACCTTCCACGGGTAGCCGCGCGGTGCACCCTTGGGACCACACAGCCACCTCCGCATGACAGCACCGCGGGGTTTCTCATGAGCCCACTCCACACCTCCTCCCCCTCCCTCCCTCTCCTCCCCTCGCCAACCCAGCCCCAGCCGCCGCTCAGCTCATGGGAGGCGCCCTCCCCTGCGCCTCTCTTCCCCCGGGGGACCCCTGCAATCCTTCGCCCGTCATCGGCGCGACCCCGGGATGCGTCAATGACCCCTGAAGGGGGCCACAACCTCGAAGTGCCCCCTCCCCCCCCACCACCTCCCTCCCCAGAGCTCCCACACTCCTCACAGCAACGGGGCCAGATATCCTTCCCACGTAAGAGTTAATCCACCCGGGTGGCAGAACGGTTACAGCGATCGACCCAGCGATCAGAAGGTTGCGAGTTAACAAAAAAAATCCCGGTCTCCGGTTGAGCGGGCCAATCATCGTTCCGAGGCCGATGAAATCAGCATCACTCTGTACGATGGTCAACGATTGGCTGTCCCGTAGGTAGACTCGCTCCAATCATCCCAGGAACAAGGAACTTCCGCAGCCGATTCGGGCAATACACGGAGGCGGTGGCCGCTCCACGCTCGTTTGAGCGGCGAGACGCATTCGATTTTGTTGGACGTTGAGAAACCGAAGCACTCTCGCGACGCTCTGTTAAACATCAAGCGAGACTCCCCATCCCAACTAGAACCCACACCGTAATCCTTTTGCAAGCATTCATAATAAAGGTTTTTTTTGGGGGTTAGATCGCGCAAATATGTAAGTGTCGTTAACCCACGGCCACCCGACACGGCCAATTAGTAAGGGTTGTCACGTAAACAAAATGTGCCAATTAGTTACTACTTTGGCACACCAGTGTGTTGGAGAGTAAACCCACAAACATTTTGCAAGCTATCCCATTCCGAACCCTATCCCGAATCGCAGCCTTTCCCTAACCATACTCAAGAATGCTAACCTTGGCCAATCCGAGTCGTAAATCGCCACGTTCACCATAACCGTAGCTTCCGGTAATTGCCCTGAACATCAACTCTCACCCTATTCCTAACCTTTACACTAACCCCGGAGTCCTATTATTAACGTCATATTGGCTAAACCCAGTCTTCTCCACTGTTCTCAACATCACATGAACATGAGCCAAGTGAAGACTGACAAGTCGAGATCAATTTCTTCTCACACGAGCGTGGAGCGGCGTCTCCCCGAGTGGCCCCGAACCAGTGGTGGAAATTCCACATTGATATGGCGGGGCAAGTTTCATCACAACTCCAGCCTTCAGCCGTGCATCATCATCATCAGCCTTTGCTCTATTCACAGATGGATGAAGGCCTCCTCGATCCGTCGTGACGTGCCAATCCATCTAACATCTGCACACGAGTCGATTTCACCGTTCCATCTCCGCGGGTCACGTGATCCTCACGCACGTTTCCTCCGTGATCCTCACGCACGTTTCCTCCGTTGGCTGCACACTCCGTCGTCCGTCGCGACTGATGGTCACTCAACCCCTCCAGCGACACTCGCGCCTGCCGGACCCCACTCACGCCTCCCACGAACTCTCCAATCCGCGCGCGTTCTCTCGACTCCACGTGCCCCTCTTTCTGTCTCCGCAATTCCGGGGCGTGCGCCGCTCCACAGCCCCTTTTTTTCGTACGCACCGTTCAGCGTTTGTTCCATGTTATTATCCATCACTGTCCTTGATGCACGTGTCGCAGCAGGCGCCGCGCACGGGTTACAACCCTTGGCACTGTGTGGCTCTTCATTGCGAGGTTCAGCCTTGGGCTTCACTCGGGGAAGTGAACTTCTGGGCGTCTCGTCCAAAAGCGCTCTTGCCGGCTCTCGGCTGCCTCTCTATTGCATCATCTTCATCCACGCGAACTCAACACACACCAGGGTGGTGGTGGACTCTACCGATAAATATCAAATACATTATTTGGCGATGCTGCTGCTGCTGCGTTGGCAGGGCTGCACAAGCAACGCTAATAACGAAAACGCTCAAACTCAACACAATCGTCAGTAACACTGCTTTGAGAGGGAAAAAAAAATATTTAATAGGACACGTTTCAGGAAATGGTCCTTCTTCATAGTGTTGAGTTGCTTACAAAAAATGAATAGCATATTCCAAAGGATGATGTCACGGTGATGAACTATGATGGCCATTTGAAGTCGTGTGCTGATTGGAATCAGCATTTTGATCGTAAAACGGGCGACGTCGCCTCAAGAGGGCAAAGGCAAAAGTAGCAAACAAACAAAGGTCAATAATATATGTCTGGATGACGTCGCTTCACTCGAAGAGAAAGAGGGATTGCGTTGAATGAAATGCGAGTCTAAACCGCGGAGGGGAGGCCCCGACCACTCTGAAAGGACGCGGAGAACACCGCAATATCCACGCGAGCGCACAGAAGCAAACCGATTGCGAAGATAACCGCTCGCTGCTATTTTGAACCCTACATTTTTCGGGTCACACGCGGTCACATTTCCGCGACATTTTGAAAACAACAACAAACCTCCCTCCCCCCCCCCCGCCCCCACACGCAATCTAGTTTGAAAACAATCTGATCGATTTCGGTTGTTTGTCTTCTGAAAATGATTACGCAGTGAGGGCCGAGCGTCGGACGGACGGAGGGAAGGGAGAGCCGAGCGGTTTGATGGAGGAGATACGGGGCAGCTCTGACGCAACACGCGGAGACGGCCGAGCGTGGGTCTCGGAGACAGAATCGCTGACAATGCCCTGCCGCTCGGGCGGTGGACGAGTACAATGAAGGCAGCGTCTCGCATCGGGTGGGGACCGACGATCTTACTGAGCGATAGCGCGACCTGTTCGGCACCTCCTGTTCGGCTTCGTGGGAAACCAAGCGCTGACCAGCGACACAAAATAGCAGTGTTGACGTACCGCACTATTACCCGGTTTCATAATCACCCATCGCGCGCAAATCTATCGACCGCTGAATGAAGGCCTCTCCCCAAGTCGCCGCCATCTCTCGCGATCTCGCGACGCAACAATCCCTCGGAGCTCACAGAAAAAACACACGAGCACATTTCACCGCTCCATCTCCGTGGTGGACGCGTGCTCTGCGGCGTGATTCCACCTGCCGCTTCGTCATTAGCCTCAACCACGGGCCATCGTCTCTTTCGAGCCACAACGTGCCCTGCGTCATTGGGGGGTGGCGAGGCGTGACGCATGACATCTCCAATTTACGGCATCTGGGGGGTGGCATGACCCGGATAGGGCGACTCCTTTCAGCGCCGGATTTTTTCGTCTCAAAGTTCTGGGCAACCCGTTGATCGATGTGACCGATTGTCTATAGGGCAAAGTCCCTAATAGCAACGCAACTTTACACTACAGTTTTGTTCATATTTGGATCCTCTTGATCAGGTATGGAGTCCTAGCCTTTCAGAGAGCTGATGCATTGACGAGTTCAGCTTTAGTCGGAAATTGTTAAGGATTAGCCCACGTTGTCCTCAACGTATTTACTCGGAAAAATTATAAGGATGTCTGTCGGCAGGGTTCCCCTGGACGGGAGTAGGAGACATGCTTCTGGACCGACGCGAACATTTTGTCCGTTCCATTCGATTTTTTAGTTAAAGTATTTGGTGCTTATTGGAATTTAGTGAAAAAAAACTAGAATTCTAGTCGCTGCACCGACCGACCCAAGCACGCTACCCGGTCCCTGCGGGCGGACGCCTCCCATCTTTGCGTGTGCCACCAACCCCTGAGCCAGATCACAGACGGTGACGTCGCCATAGGCAATAACAATCAAAATAATCACGGCCATGATGATGATTCGTCCCGGCCCGGGCGCGCACAATGCACACAAAGTAAAAAAAAAATATCGAAATAAGCGCACTGCGCTCAATCGTTCCGTGTCGGGCGCTTCCCATTGTAATTGCCAATTAGCCACGCTCCGGATAAACGCGCCCGCCCCGTTGCCTGGCAAAGGCGGACGGCGCTTTTCGAGCGCTCGTATTAATAACGGGCACATCTGGACACCATCATCATCATCATCACACGCACACAAAAGGGTCGCTTACAGCCACATGTGCGCGCGCGCTTGCGCATCGCGTGATGTTTGCGCCGCCCCGCAGCAGACGAGCGCCACTATCCCGATTCGCGGATTGTGGCGACCTTTGTGGTGTCGTCGCCTGGCCGTTACCGTGACCCACCGCCAGGAGCGGCGGCGAGTTGCAGGGTCTGGTGAATGACGGAATTCGTGGATGCACTCGGCACACCGGGACTAACTCTGCTGTTGCCACCGTTGGGCTGTGTACTCAGGGAAAGCCTCGCCGAGTCCCGTGACTCTTTTATTTTTTCAAGAGGGTCCTGCCCAAGTGTTCACAGTGGAGGCGGGGGGCGATGGTTGCTGTGTGTATTCCCATTTGAGTAACTCGACGGGGTATTTTTTCAAATTTGGACCATGACGCCGGCAACACGCTGGCCTAGTCTTGCGACTGATGTCTCGGAATCTTGAACGTCCGATTGGCACATTTCTACGGCAATAGCGCATGCGGTATTCATCAGGGCAGCCGCTAGATTCGAACCGTAAAATTCTAGAACGAGCAGCGAATGCACGGCCGTGAGTCCACGTTGCCACCCCATATTGAACACATTTAGAGTACCAATTCATTAGATAAAAAAACCTGATCACATTGACCATTAACATTATCTTATATTGTCATCAACAGCCATAATCAATCCACTTCTGGGTGAAGGTATCGGAAAACCACTGCCATCTCTCGCGATCCTGATATAATAATACACAACAGCACCTACACACACGCGCCATTCCATCGCTGTCTCCTTTGCTGCCACTCCGTCATTATTCTTGACCATCGGCCAACGTCCCTTTGAGCGACGCGTCCTGCCCAAGTCCACTTAACTTATCCCTCATTCAGAATGATCCCTCGACATTGCATTGTGTACTGGTCCATGCGTTCCACGTTGTTTCTCAGCATATTTCCACGCATGCGTCTTTGCTAGCTTTTCTCATGCTATTTTTACTTGCGTTTCATCTTTATCCCAGTGTCATCGTTGGCAGAGTGAAAATGTTCCCTTCAGGCTTAATGATGTGCTGCTTTCCATGATCAGATTCAGTTTCCCTACTCTTGCTCATCTGTGTAATTAATCATTTTAGTCCATGGTTCAGAGAAGAAGTCGGTACCACCTAAGGTAGCAAAACTATAGTACTCATTTATTTACATGACTTATAAAGTCAATCACTTGATAACCCCACTCATTTAAAATGGTCATCACGTAATTCACTGTTAGTGGCCACGTAAAGAAATTGGAACCCCAAAAGCCATGCTAATGAGGGGGGCTGGTCGATGTGGAGTGACGTCACGAGCGTTAAAGACAGACATTCCTGGGTGATTATAGTAGGTATATATGTGGGTGTGTATATATGAATGTGTATATCTGGGGGAGCGATAGTGTAGTGGTTAGGGCGCTGCGCTATGAACCCGGTGGGCCGAGTTCGATTCCCACTCACGGCCAACACCAGTTACAATTATCTCACTCAGTCGTGGGGCACCCCTAGGTCGACTCAGCCTCCGAGTACTTGGTGTGGTCTGTAAACATCGCCATTAAGGAGACAAAGGCGTCTGGGCGTGGTTGCTGGCCACCCATCCTCACGTGTGTCGAGCCGGCCTTCATAGATGCTCGCAAACAGCACTTGCCCCAACAGTATGTTTAGGATATACGGAAAATCTGCCGATTTTTGTGTATTAATCACAATAATCTAAAGCTCAACTTTGCAGATCTATTTGTGAAGTTATTCCACTATATCCTGCAATTCATCCTCATTGGCAGCTGTGTGATTATAAACTAATGGGCACTATCCTGGTGGCTTTTCCTTCTTACGAGTTATTCTGATGAGCAACAACGTGATCAAAACACTCGACTAACTCCCAGGTCACTACTTCAAATTGCTGCTGGGGGCCAACTCAGCCCGTCATTACTCTGCGAGTGAAAAATGAAAACCGCTTTGTGGTAAAAGAGCAGGTGACGTCCTGGACTGGGTCCTTGACATCATCGTCCAGAATTCTTACCACCCCGGCCGTAAAGGTGACGAGCACATGTAAAGTAACCATACACGCAACGCTCGACGACCAGACGGCCAAAAGTGCATACGTGACCATAGGATTGGTCCTCCCATCATGCCTTTCAAGATCACGTGATATCACCCAACATTATATATGTAACGCACAGGCTGGCTTTAGACCATTGTCCCGTCAAAACGGGATGAGTTTCATTATTGTTAGGTATCATCAGCACAGTAGAGCAATCATTACCTACAACTCCCTTGTGAAGAGGGACTCCCTGATCACTGTGTGGAGCTTGGCACTGCCTCCAAAGGAAAACCAGCAAAATATTTGGAGACTTGAGTAGACTGTATTAATATGGGCAAACGCATTACAAAATTAAAACAGGCCATGTAAAATCTGTGTAAAACAATACCGAGACAAAACGTTTTTAACCCCAACACGGCATGGCCACAGGACCCCCATGTCATCATCATGTTGGAGACCACACGCAAGAGCAGGAATATTGCAATTTGCACGTGGCTCCACGCAAAGTTCACTTGTGACGGTGGCAGGGGGTGGTCGGGCCACAGAGCTGTCGGCGTGCGAGCCACTAGTATTTTAAGCCGAGTGCACAAGCTATAAACAGTTCCAAATTAAAAGCACCGTGTAACATTGTCCGCGTTATTGAATTGGAAAATATTAGAAACCACTCCTCATTTTGCACTATTTATTGCAGGAATGTTTTTCCTTCTTCTTCTTCTTCTTCAAAATGAACATTTTGCAAACGACCGCACGAAGTTTGCACTCGCAATATATTTCATTGTATAACCGCAACCACATTTCTCAAATGCCGGTCCTCGCTCCTACCCACGTCACCAACATTTCAAGGCGACCAATCTACACGTGGGTGCATTGTCATCACGACGACTTTCCCGGCAGTTTTTCTGTACGCATTCTATTCGCGCACGAGATCGCAGAAACTGTGATGGATGGCAACGCGTGGAGCCCTCCGTACAGCAGTAGATAGACCATGACCGACGATGTTGATGAACGCAAGTAACGCAAGCGTGCTCGCACTTTCACGCTCTGGCCCCACGCAACACCCACAAATCCTCATTAAAACCATGCCTCAGCACTGCTATCCGCTGCTGGTTACATGGCTCACATCGTGCCCCCATTCTTCAAAGCTGAGCAGCCCTTGATTTACTGAGAGTATATATTTGGGCCGATGAAGGTGCACATGGCTGCAGTTTACAAAGGGGCCCGTTTGGTCATGGGGAATATTACATTATAGAGGGGGGGAGGGCAGTACTTTGGCCGTGACCAAAACACATTCTTGGCTGTCGCAAACGGGCGCAGGGCAGCCCGTTTATCTTCAATTAAATGTGTAGTCGTTGTACTTAACAGCGGAATATCTGCCTTCTAATAGACATAGCAGTGGCCAAAACGTCTGACCTACAAATACAGCGCTGCGAACCCAAATGACACACAGACCATTATCTACATATTCACCGTCACAATTGGTACTCGTAATCAAGGTTCGACTCCCAAAAAGACGAATTTAAAATGCGGCTAATGGTCTTCCGCCAAAAGTGGGTCACTTGGGCACTCTTTCAACGTACAAATCAAGCCTGAAGTCAAAACGTTGATTTAAATTAGCCGAAAATCCCGTTCAGTGGGGCCACGGTTTCACTGTGTTCCCTTGCAAAATAATGAAACGCAATGCGTTCGCTCTCATATGGCAATACACTTGCCCATTCATATGATTTTCCCAAAGTAAGTGTTCGGCCAAGGCTAACCTTTGCAAATAAAAACGGCGTGAAATTTTTTGCATTCTGTTTGGCTGTTGCAACAGATGATGGCAATACTTCCACGGCGTGCATGGGTTTAGATGCACTGCACATGATGCATTCCGTATTATTTCGTACACCTCCGAGCAAAGGCCAGCGTCTTAACTTTGCATTGGAGCGCCCTCTGCTGCTTCGAGTGCGAGCGAGTGAAAGCGCCATGTGGGTTGCACACGAAGTCAGGGGCCATCCATTCAGTGCGTACGCATGGAGGGAGGAAAGGGGGGTTAACCAAAATGCATACGCTTGCGTATGGGGGGGGGGGGGTCTACTGACAATGTACGTACGCATAAGAAACAGAGGGGGGGGGTGAAGTCTCGGTAATAATTTGTCTACATTGGCCTTCAAATGAGTTAGATGGTCCGGCGGTGGACTGGTTGCTTAAACACGTTAATATTTTTGGTGTCAGGTTTTGTGCCAGGTAAAAGGGTAAAACCTATTCCTACACATTAATATTATTAATCCTTGATCTTTTCGGCCGTTCTGTAGGATTCGGGGGGGGGGGGGGGGTGCGTCAAGCGTACGTACGCAGGTGGGTGGGGGGGGGTGTAAAAAGTACGTGTACGTACAGGGAGGGGGGGAGGGGTAAAGTTGGCAGATTTTTGCATACCTACTAAATGGATGGCCACTGGCGAGTCGGTTCAATTCAAACCCGCGCTCACACCCAAGCCCGCTGTTACCCAGACTGCTCCCGACCTGATCAAAACCAGACATTATTTGGCGATGCTGCCAACGCAGCGGTGTAGAAAGCGCGAACGAACAAAAACGCAACGCATTCGTCAACAACACTGTTTCCTTAAAAGGAACGGCATGAAGCAGGTGACGTTTCGTACAATGGCCCTTCTTCAAAGGACAAATAAGAGGCTAGACAGATACGAGTGAAAACAAATGGGTAATAGTTGAGCTTTTGACTTAAAACTTTCGCGACTGCAGGAATTCATATTGTATGGTTCTTTCGGTAAAGTTACGTAGATAGAAAAAATAATCACAATAATAAAATGATGAAAATGAAGTGAATAAAAAATAATAAAAATATCACGACGTTTCGATCGCATGATGACGACCGCTTGTGTTGCGATCGAAACGTCGTGATATTTTCATTATTTTTTATTCACTGTATTTTCATCTTCATTCTTTTATTGTTATTATTTTTCTACGTGACTTTACCGAAAGATCCATATAATATAATAGCTGAGACTTTACTATATACCATGGGGTATGAAAAGAATTAAACTTTTTTTTTTCTTCCAAAACTGGACCTTGTTGACACAAGATAAAAGGCCCGGCCCAAGTCCAGTCTCTGAAGAGATCGCCAGTTGCCATGTCCAGTTGAACTTCTCTGTCTCCGATTTGATTTATTTTAGTTTGTCCTTCCCGCGCACCTCCGATTAGCACAGTTGGCTATGTACGGTGCGCAAAAGAAGTTCAACATACATTACAAAGCCGAGGTGCTATCCATATCGAATGCGAATTGCCAACAGAACGTACTAATACATAAAAGGTATCGAGGCATTTATTTGCATTTTAAAGCCTATTAAAAGTCGTTTTATTACAAACAAGCCAATGGCTATACACTCTTCTATATCAGCGTCAAAAGACATTGATACAACACTGCCGCCAGTCTGGTCAGCTCAAGGGGTAACCCCTGGCACTTGACTTGTTCAGGAACATGAAAAGGGATGGAGCTTCGTGGGTGGCGAGTGGATCAGAGTTAGGGGGACATGTGACAAGAGTGACCAGGATGTTGATGGAGGTAACGCTACACCTCTATCAAGCACAGAGTCGGAACTACCGAGTCCAAAAATTCTGGCCTCCAACCAAGGGTAATCCAAGTAGTGCGTGAGTGGTGTAACACGCCAGTAGAGCGGCTGTGTGGGAAGGCTGTTGAATTCAACAAAACTAAATGGGTTGTAAGACAGACATGTGAGTGCCTGCGTATCTGTGGAGCCTAAATGTGGGTTCTTCCATTAACTAGCTTCTTCCCACACATACCCAAAAGAATAATTATCCCAACATCCCATATATATTTTAATTGGCCAGGCTTAGCCACTGTAGTATAGTTTCAAATTAAATAATAGCTATGGAGCGAACTACTAAATTAGTAGGGTAATATTGTTATGGCAAAGCCTTCAGAGGTAGTTCAGGAGTGTTATTTTCCACGTTCATTCCCCAATATAAATCTGACAAGAGCTCTGCCGATTGCAGTGAAATTTAAGAGACACTTTCATATAACTTGCAAGTTCAACTGATAGCCAGGTCACATAACAAAAATCAGGAGTCAGCTCAGCCAATCACCTCCATGGGTAAACAACAAGACTACCACTTACGGGAAATCATCAACGGTTACCCTATGGGGAGAGAGGCCTCCACCCGAGCCTTGTTGAATTCCCACCGATGGCTCAAGGCAGCAGCCCACAGATATGAGCACAGCCCACTGTCATGTGAGCAGCGACGCACTTTGTATGGACAATATGTAGACGACACAAGTCAAAACACACGAGCGTGCGTGTATATAAAAAAAATACGCAGGAAAACTTGGCGCCGTTGGACCTGGAACGCGCGAGCTACAACCCCGCGTCACCGTCTCGCTCACCCTCGGCGAGACCGCGCGTCCCCCCCCCGCCACGGAGAGACACCAGGTCGGCGAGCATGTGCCGCGGCACCTCGGAGCCACGCACGCGCAGCGCGTAGCACGCGTCCTCGCACTTGGACAGGCTCTGGCGCAGCACGTGCAGTTTGCGCGACAGCTCGTAGGGCCCCAGGTTGCCCAGGAAGCAGAAGCCGTCGTACACCTCCCGCAAGAAGCGGCACAGACGGAAGGGGGTGTCTGGGTCCGGCTCGCAGCCACCGCTGCCGCCACCGCCGCCGCCACCGCCCCCGCCGCCAACACTTGCGATGCACAGGCGCATTAGCTCGCCTGTCAGGTCGGCCACACCCAGGATGTAATCGGTCAATGTGATTTCCAGGCTCACGGATGGCTGGTGGTGAAGAAACATAAGGCGAGGGGTGGGAGTCGGGGAGAGAGAAGGTAAACACACGCTTGTATAACTATCCGATGTTTTCGTGCTTGAAAGTTAACCGGAACTGTTAAAATGGAAGACGCCAACTCGCCCTGTCAAAAAATTCAGTGTCCCCACACTCAAAGGTGCATTGAGTACTGATAAACTCCATTGGCGGTCTTCAGCCAGGATTAGAAAATCCACATTGCTATGGAGGGGACCAGCCTTCCATTCGAAATTACTGTTCACATCCCACAAAGTGGTGTTATTGACTGTGGAAGGAAGATTGTTCGAGTTAGCCCTTAACTGGAATTACAACTCATGAGTTTCCAATGGCGAGTGAGGTACTCTGTCCATGCCACTCTGACAGATCAACAACCCTGCAAATAACAAAGAACACCTGCACTGAATGGTGGATATGCAATTTCCCGCACGTCCGATTGGGATGGTTGGCTACGTATGGTGCGAAAGAAGTTCAATATACATACATACATACACTATATTACGTTCATTTCAGATAAAAAAAATTATAAAATGATGTGCGTGACACTGTATGGGAAAGGACGGAGTGTAGAGGCAAAAGAGAGGGGACAGCCAAATGTAGGAAAGCTCATGAAGCATTTCAAATGGTGTGATGGGCCCACGGTCTGCCCCGAAGTGGACCAAGGGTGGAAGCAGCACCTCGCCCGGGAACACCAGCTGCTGGTTGACCTCCTCCCGGGTGATGAGCGTCTGTGTGCTCAGGAAGTGACGAAATGACACCGCCTCCACGTACTCCTGCAGGCCTGTGAGTGAACAAGATGATCCATCTCAAGAGATTTCCCAAGTAAAATATTTTAAAGGCAAGGTAACAGAGGCAGGTAGGCATTATTATGTTGCTCTTAAAAGGCTTCATAACCTGAGTGCAGTTATAGGCCACACCGAAGCTTAATTATTCACACTGAGCATAGCCTCTGAGTGCACAAACAGAAACACTTGTGTGGGCTAGGTGGTGAACTTCATTTGGCCGTGCCCACATAAAATGGCTAGGTAAGCATGTGTTTGTTAAACAGGCAGAGTGAACCACTTAACAGGTCTGCATAGCTGGCTTTATTTATTTTAAATGTTAGAGACAACCTAGGATAACTAATGATTGACTTCATCATTAGACCTCCTTTGCCAGTACCAAAATGTAATAATAGGGTTTTTCCCCTTTTTTCTGGCAACAAAACTGAAACCTTTTTTACAAGGATTCATGTCTGCATTAACCACAATAGCTGCAGTCAAAATGCAAATTGGGTCGAGGCTCAAAAGAAAGCCGTCCCTTGGTGTGGACCAATCAGTTTCAAGGACAATGCATATATTATCATAGTATGTTTTTTGTTTGCATTTTGACTGCAGGTATTGTGGTTAATGCAGACATGAATCCTTGTAAAAAAGGTTTCAGTTTTGTTGCCAGAAAAAAAGGGGAAAAACCCGATTATTATATAATGATTAACTATTTATTTTACCAGGTAAGCCCGATGAGCTTTAAGCTCTTTTTCAGAAGCAACCTGGCCACAAATGATTGCTCAATCAAGTGGCTTATCACGTGGAAATTTATAGCAGGTAAATAATATAAACTGTAAAACTGGTGAGGACCTATGATGTTGCGTCTGGGTTATTCCACAGTGAGTTGAGTGGCCCTGATATTTGTAGTGGATTAGTTATGAAAATAAAATGCTTTGTTGTGAGATTAGATGCTACTTAATGTGTTGTACTGTACTGCTATACTTTCACATCTATGCTCCCTACTTGACCAGCATAGTGAAGTATGATGAAATAACTCCAACAACCCGTATGGTGTGGAGAGGCTCTCGTCCAGTGGCGTGACAAAAAGGACTGCACATGTTCACGGATGAATGCACGTCTAAGTGGTACCAGTGTAAGAGTACAACGACCCGGAGGACACAGGGAGGGTACCTGCTGTGAAGGCTCTCAGATACTGGTACATGTTCTCTCCCTGCAGCTCCAAAGCGATGCTGCGCACCTTTTGCCGCACGGCGCTCAGCTTCGATTCCGACTCAAGCAGCAGATCCTCCAGCCTCGCCCCGCTGCACAGGTCCCACGCGCACACACAAAAGACGCCACAGCATCCACGAACCTTTCATTCACTGTGACACATAACGCCAACAGGCATTGGACCAGCGTGAAGTATGGTCGAGCTCCCCACGACCGACACGGAAGTGGGAGGCCCTCACCCAGCAGTGGTTTGGCAAAGGGCGGTTTTTACTGTGCGGGCGAGTGCGAGCGGTGTAGCCGGGAGAGCCACCGCGGCCGGCTACGTCGCCCATCCGGGGGATGGGACTGGCCTGACAGTGGCGCGGTGCAGCAGGAAGATGGTACGCTTGCTCTCGATGGTGACGTCGCGGCTCAGCCTCACCAGCCGCTCGTACTTGTCGTGCCGCGCGTCCAGCTCCAGCTGGAATCCTACGCAAATGCCAGCCGTGACCCACATCTGCAACGCCTTCATCTGGCCGCTGACAGCGAAACTTGCTTCACTGCGCACTTCATCACAATGAATGATCAAATTGCTCTATCGTGTAACCGCACAGCTAAGTGTCCCGGCCTGTCCGAGTTTGTCGTTTCGGCAATGAGAGAACGTCTTATGACACAGTGGTGTGCTATAGTTTTTAACACATCAATATACTGATGCACGAGGAAGTTCCTGGAAGTCGCTTGTAATTGTTTTGCTTCGTAAACAAAGAATCAACCCCTCATCAAAACAACACGTCGTGTTGTTTATGCAAGTTAATTAAATCCACAAACCTAGTTAACTTTCAGGGACTCCTTTAGCAGTGCTTAGAAACTGAATCAGTCTCTATGCGGTGTTTTTTTGTTCTGCTACCTGTCCTGATACAGCAGCGGACACTCCACGTTCCCATGATGGGAACCAGTATCTTCACAACATATTTCACTTGATCAAAGCTGAATGAATTAATAGTTTACAAACAGGGAGCTAAACCTTTCCTAACTGTGCATAATTGATAAACACCGCACAACAATTAAAGTAAAACAAATGCACCGGGGCAATGGGTCGAATTTACAGAATAATCGTTGCCCTCAACAATACCCGTTTATTTTTTCAGTAACAAGAGGTGGGTTTTGACAACCATAGAGCCAGCGAGGTAGGTGCACACATCACCCCTTTACCTTTGAACGATGCCAAGAGTGGCGACACGCAGAGCAGCTCATCCTTCCCCGCCTGCCTCATCTGTACGTCGCGCTCGCCCATCCTGACTGCATCCACGCCGTGACATTTTGGGCAATCGGGAGAATCCAACAAGGGACGGGTTCGACAGTCAACAACAAAGACCCCCTACCAACGTAACATGGGAAGTCCAATGACAACCGCTGGTCCAGTTAAGAGCACTCGTAAGAATAGGTTGTACCCTTTCTGGCAATGCGTGTCTCTCTCTCCCAGTGGTCGTGTGGATTTTACTCCGGGTCCTCCGCTTTCTCCCTCCACATGTCAACATCATGCGTTTAAGGGTTATTTGGCTACTTCTTTAAATATTTCACATGATGATAAGCCACTTCGTTGAGCTATCATTTGTGGGGCCAGGTTGCTTCTGAAAAAAACATTTATATAGCAGCTCAGTGAGCCTTACCTGGTACAATAAAACAAATGCTTGCTTCGTACGGAAATGTTGCGATAACAGCCCCGGAGTTTGACAAAAATAGGAATAGGTTTTACCCTTTGTGGCAATAAAACGGGTGTTAAGATGTTAAAACACCAAACTGCCACCTCCTGCAAGAAATCGTGTCTGCATTAACCACATATTATGAGCACGCATGCTCACCACAAGTGAAACCTCTTCTTATAGTTTGATCTACTGGCAAGGGAGGTCTCATGATGAGGGCACTCAGTGTCACGGACGACCGCTGCTGCCGAGATCTTTTGAGTCGACGAGGCAGTCGTCTCGCAGTCAGCAGTCCGTTAAATGCCCCCCCTGCCCCTCATTGTCTTCATCGATAAGTCACTGCGTAACAAAAAAAATAATTGTTTTTGTTCCTGGGTAGTGTTATATTCATAATTGCTTCTGTCTCAAAAGTACAGAAAATGGCTATTATGCCCCACAAACTCTGCTTTTGTGACCAGGACACAAAAGCAAAGTTAATAATTATCCACTCCATTAATAACACCGTGTAACAAATTCATTATGTTTTTGTTCCTGAGTAGTAAGTGTTATTTTCAAAGTTGCTCATGCCTCAAAAGTACAGAAAATGGCTTTTATTCCCCACAAACTTTGCTTTTGCTACCAGCACAGTAACATTTAGAAATGTACCTATTTTCAATGAGAACACGTGGTGTGTGCATTTGTGTCATTCATCCCTTCACGTAAAGTTCCTGGTCACAAAAGCAAAGTTCGTGGAGGGGGGATAATAACAGCCCGTGTCTGTACTTTTGAGGCATGAGCAATTAGAAAATAACGCTTACGACCCAGCAAACAAAACATCGTGTTACACAGCGCAATGCGCGCACGGACACCGTCTTCGATGCCTTTGGTCACGGCTGATTCCCCTCCACTCGCCTCCTCCACCATCGCCTTCTTCACCAACAAGCCACGGTCAATCGGTCTACCCCCCACCACCACCACCACAAAGAGCACGGGGAGGCCTTACATCCAGCAGTGGATCGATTGGCGCTCACTTTACGGGGTGGGAAAGGCAGCCGTCCGTGTGGCACTTGGCCGCTGTGCACACTGGCGACACCGCGACAAACAAACCCCCCACGCATCATAGTTTCATAGTCAGTTCCATTTACTTGGTATGGCCCTGTGAGCCATTCGGCTCTTGAATCGTCGGGTGCAACCGCGGACAAACAAAAAAACGCGAACAAGAAAAAAATCTTCAAGTGACTGTGTGTGACTTTGTGCAAACAGAAAATCCAGGGGGGGAAAAAAAACAGCAAAATATTCCTGAAAAAAAGCACCGTACACCGCCAACGCTGTGTGCAACACATCCCAAGTGGGATGCAAGTCAAACAAAAACAACAACAGCCACAGGACAACTAAGATTAAGGCCATCAGTCTAACTCCGTACTACTACAATAAACAAAAACATGGCCAAACAAAAAAAACGCAGCCCTGAAACGGTGGTGGTGGCGAGTTCCACATTCCTATGGCCGAGGGGAACAGAGTCACGTTGCCTCGACTGTCGTTGAGCGTCTCAAGTGTGGTGGTGGTGGCGGCGAAACACCCAGTGACGATTATCTGAACCGGTCCTGGGCCTCCCCTAGGTCGACTCAGCCTCAAATGAGTGCCCCGGTGCGGTGTGTAGTAAAAACATCGCCACTGGGGGAGACAAAGGCGGCCGGGCGTGGTGTTGGCCACCCCACCCCGTCGCGTGCCGTGCCGGCCTTCATAGGTGCTGCTCGCTAACAGCACTTGCCCCTACAGTGTGTTCAGGCTACACGGGGGATCTTTGTCGTTGTTGTGTTTGTCAGCACCGTCGTACCCGTGTACTTGAAGCCGGCAACGTCCTCGTGTTGTGCAGCGCTTGATTCTCGCGCGGTGACCGCACGCAGTCGCACACCACCTATATAATAACAACAACAACGGGACGATGTTGAGAACGTCGGCAGTGATGATAATGAACGACGTTTGTGTTACATCGACGGGACGTTGTTCTGCTTGCGCGGGCCCAACTCGATGCACGAGGGTTAGCAGCCAATGGGAACGCGCGACAGTGGCCGCGTGGATGGGGGGGGGGGGGCCTGCTGCGGAGGTACGCGCCACCCTATTGGCTACCTCTTATTTTAGAATTTATTGAAACATTTTTTTCAGGCAATTGCAGTTATAGCACGAGAACATTAACTTCGTCTTTGTTTTCATAACCGTATTTATACAAAATATAAATTAATCTTTTTTTTTGTGACTTGCTAAAATGTTTGAAGTCTGATTGGGCAATAGGGCACGCGGTTTATTTCATGCAGCAATTCGATTACAAAGTCCCATTAATGCGATTTATAGCCTCCACAAGGACGCCAACAATTATTCTGTTGTGTATTATAAAGTTTATTGGCGAACCAGGAACCCATATCAGCTCTCCGATCTTACATTTACACGCAAATTCCATCTCCAGCCCCGCCCACTTACCCTTGGGCTACACCCATCTCTTGCCACGCCTACTTACCCTTGGGCTACACCCATCTCAAACCTATATAACATCCTGCCTCAGCAGCTCTCCGATCTTACATTGACATGCAAATTTCATCTCTAGCCCCGCCCACTTACCCTTGGGCTACACCCATCTCTAGCCACGCCTACCTACCCTTGGGCGACACCTATCTCAAACCTATATAACATCCTGCCTCAGCAGCTCTCCGATCTTACATTGACATGCAAATTCCATCTCTAGCCCCGCCCACTTTACCTTGGGCTAGATCCATCTCAAACCTATATAACACTCTGCCTCAGCAGCTCTCACGCTATACATTTTAACCTGATGACGATTGCTTGTGTTGCGATCGAAACGTCGTGATATTTTCTATTTTCTATTATTTTTCTATCTACGTGGCTTTACCGAAAGACCCAAAGAATACATATCTAACAGTTATGGGCCGTTGCCTATACACACTTGGCAGGTCAACCAGCGTTGTATCACGCGAGGCTGACCGCTGTTTTAGCCACTGAACGTCGAAATCGCTTCGGAGTGTTGCTCGTGTCCCACCAAAGCGGTCCAATTGAAGACGCATTCCCAAGCAGGAATGCCGCGCGACCGATGGGATTGCCATTGGCAGAGTGCGACACCAACGGATAAGCAGATGTAGAAATGAGGCTACGGTCTGCTTATCCGTGCCGTCGATGGAATACTGTACCTCAATTACCTTGAATATCCCATATTAGAACCCCGTGGTCCCCCCCCCCCCCCACACTTCATTGGAATTCCCTCACATCATCTCTCTTTACAAAACCCCATAACATTTCTCATTCAAGAAACGTGTTACACTCTTTATCTGTTACAACTTTGATAGTTGCTGCTCGTTGCTGGCTGCTTGGCGTACTGTAGAGCAGGGGTCCCCAACCCCCGGACCGCGGACCGGTACCGGTCCGTGGCCTGTTAGGAACCGGGCCGCACAGCCAGAAGGCGAGCGGTGAGTCTGCGCGTGGCCCACCCATTGTTTTATTTACCACTTCCGTCCGCGCCTCTTTCCCGCACAGCGCACTTGTCTCAGTCACAGTTTTGGTAAGCCCACAAGCTGACCCCTAGTAGCCAAAATGAGTAAAAAAACGTCGCTGGAGAGCTTCTTTGAAAAGGGGGAAAGACCCAATGATGAACCCCCCCCCCCCCCCGGTCCGTGAAAAAATTGTCTTCTTCGAAACCGGTCCCTGGTGCCAAAAAGGTTGGGGACCGCTGCTGTAGAGTACATTAATTCACCGGCACGTGACACCTCCCCAAGTGGGTGTTCAGAGCGTTTGGTACCCACAAGTAGGAACCCATCACGTTTACATTGTGCCCCAAATCCAAACTTTCACACAGTAGCAATATTTTACTAAATTTCAGAAGAAAAAAAAGATAGCAATTCCAAAAGGCTTTTTTTTGTGATGACCAAAGTGTGAATGAATTTTGCTGAGAAACGACCGAGAATCAAAATTAACTGGCCTCACAGTTCCCTTGAACGATGTGTGTGGTTTGTTGTTGAGATGGCTTGCGAAAGGACATGGTGGGAGAGGTTTCATCACGGTCACTGGTAAAACAAAATTGGCTTTCATAACGGGACATCAGGGAAACTCAAGCTGTGCTTATCGTGAGGGCAATAGGACATGGGAGGACAGGTCTGCCTGCCTAGGACAGTACCAAGTACCACAATGGGAGAATTACTTTGGAGCGGTGATAGTGGAGTTTTTAATTCACCACATCAAACAGTAGTTCACAATAAATAAATGGGTGCAATTAGTTCCATATATGACACGTTACACTCTCATGAGCCCTTGTGTGTACTGCTCAATGTGTATAAGCATTGGATTAAACATCTCAATTGCCCTCTGGTTTTAAACGCCAATTCTCAAACCTGGAGGGTTTTTTTACCACCAGAGGTCGCCATGCGTCCGCTTTGCGTACTCAGCTGGAATTGCCACTGACTGCCATTCACGGTCAGATAACTATAGACACTCTGCTTGTGTACCCAGAAAAGCTTCATGGAGTCTCGTGACTCTTTTTCGGGAGGGTCCTGCCAAACGTTTGCAGGAGGACGCGGTGAGTGCCGTGCATTAATCAAATTTCGCAAAGTGTCGCCCACGACGCAGACACACAGTGGGCCTTGCGAATGACCTCACGGGGAATTTCGAACGCGCACTGTGAAGCAGACGACGCGAAGTATATATTTTTTACGGTCAATACACCCGCAGTAATAATCTGGGCGGCCCGTGGATTCACACCGTGAACCTCTGCAACAGCGCGCTTCCCCTGGGCCGCCGCGCCACCACTCTGGCCGATGAATATGCATACGCAATGCATGCCCAGGAGTTGTGCTATCGGCGAACAAGGGCGTTGGGATGTTAGGACGACAGCAGTTATCCTATGGATAGGCTGGGCCCCTCCATGTTAACGTGGAATTTCCACCGCTGGCTCTTACCAAACAGAAGGGCAAATTCAGAAGGAAAAAAAACCCTTCCACATCATAATGCAATGTCAAGAAAGTATCGACGTGTATATAAGTACACGGTAAACACAAAGCACGTCCTTTTCTTTACAAAGTGGCAGCAGCGCACGGAGCCGCGACTCTTGGCACAAGCAGCGTCTCTGCGTGGAACCCTCCCTGTGGGGACCCCACCTCAGGCTCTACGCTGTCCTCCACGTGGAGCAAGTCTCTCTGCTTACGAACGAATGGCGACGTGTCGGCAGGGATTATAACTCATGGAATATTTGTTAGGGGATCTCCAACCCTTAACTCCCGGGACGACCCCATTGGCTGAAGCCTTGCCTGAGTGTTTTATCTGCCTGCACGTGTCGCACACCGTGGCATTCAGCGGACGCTGTGCTACATCTACCGGACGAGTTGTGAGTTTGGAAGCGTGCAGTCCAGGCTTGGCTCCATCGGAGAGTCTGGCTCCTGGCAGGCTGTCTGACTGGGTTTGTGGATGTGTAAATTAATGGGGTGGGTGAATGGTTAAATGTGTGAGTGGATGAGTGGGTGGACTAGTTGCAAGATTTGTGAGTGGGTGAGTGGATGGGTGGGTGAATGGCTATATTTGTGAGTGGATGGATGGGTAGGTGAGTAGGTGGGTGTGTGCTGGGTGGGTGGGTGCAGCGGTGCGTGCTGCGCTGCGGACCCAGTGACCCAGGTTCAATTCCCGCTCACGGCCAATTCGGTCAACACGGCCAACATCACTGACAATAATCTGAACCGGTCCAAGGCCTCCCCTAGGTCGACTCAGCTTCAAATGATAACCTGGTGCGGTGTGTAAATATTCACCACTAAGGCGACAAAGGCGGCCGGGCGTGGTCCTGGCAACCCATCCCCTAGAGAGCCGTGCCGGCCTTCATAGGTGCTCGCAAACAGCGCTTGCCCCAACAGTCTGTTAAGACTGTATGGGAGATCTTTGTCTTTGGGCGAGTGGCTAGATTTGATTTGTGAGTGGGTGGGTGGGTTTGAACGTCGGGGGGGGGGGGGTGTTGGTTTACTTTAAAAAAACATCTCCAGGACGTGGGGAGAGGGTGGGGTGAGTGGGGAGGACCTCAAGGGCTCGAGGAGTGCACGAGAGAGAGAGAGAGAGGGCTTGCGTGTTGTGATCGTGGCGCACGCGCACACACGGCTGGGAGAGGCTGCCGCCGCCGCGTGTGTGGATGTTCTCCACCGCTCATCCGGGCATGAGCAGCAAGAATGCCGCGTGGCCACCGCGCCCGTGCCTCCATCCAACAGCAGCAGCAACAGCAGCAGCAGCAGCATCATGAAGAGACGCCACGAAACCGGGCAGTACGAGCTGCCCAACCGCGGGGTGCTCGGTGCAAAGAGGGCACGCTTAGATCTCAACGGGCCACCCACGATGCCCGGCCACGACCCACTCGGACAAGAGGAGGAGGAGAACGAGCAAGGGGAAGATGTGGAAGAAAACGAGGGCGTTTACAAAAACTTTCCGGGTCTTGCAGACTGGGACTGGGTTCGGGATGTGGGGCCGCACGGTGCTTCTGTGCCCGGGTGGCCGTCCCTAGGATCACCCGTAGCCGAGCTCTTCAACGTGCCCGGGAGCGCTCTGCCGGGATCTGAGCGCAAGTGCAATGCGCCTTCGCTCGAGGAAGGACCTTCTGATGATGGCGGTGGCGGTGGTGCGAACCGGAGAGCGCCGACCTGCCGTAGGCTGAGCCGGAGAGGTCACGTCGCCGGGAAAGTTTGTGCTCGTTCGCATCCGGAGATGTTCGTGCCGAGCGGTGCATCTTGTGGCAACGCGTTCCTCCGTGGAGGATATGGAGGGGACGATGTGATACTCGGAGAAAGCACGACGCTCGGAGGACACGGAGGAGATGTTGCACATGGAGAAGTGAGAGGATGTGCAGGCCATAGAGAAGACGTCATATATGGAAGGGTTGGAAGATATGAAGGAGCCATAACACATGTGGAAGATAGAATTTACGGAAGAGATGTACCACATGGAGGAACTAAAGAGTGTGTTGGTGGAGATTTACTCCATGGGGGAGAGGAAAGACATGGGGCACATGGGCAAGGGGGAGGATATTATGAAAATATGGCACATGGTAGCATCGGGGGACAGGGGGAGGATATAACGCAAGGAGGAGAGGGGGGTTATGGGAGAAATGTAACACGTGGAGAAGAAAGGAGATACGGGCAGGATGTAATACATGGAAGACAACGAGAAGTTGGAGAATTATCCCATGCGGGAGAAGGACGTGAAAGAGACCCGCCACATGGAGGATTTCCAGGAACTGTAACACATGGAGGTGGAACACGTGGAGAAGACGTAACGCACGAAGGCACTGGACAGCAAGGAAGACATGGTGGAGACGGAGGACATGGAGGTGTTGCATATGGGGGTGAAGACGTAAGTGAAGGACATGGAGGAGCTGGAGATGGACCCGAGGTGGAGTGGTGTAGACGATGGTGGGATGCCAACTCCAGCCACGGCACACAGTTCTCCAAACCTCCATCCTATCACCCAGACTCTGAGCGAGATATACATTGCAATCATCAGCAGCAGTATCATCAGCACGGAGGACCTATGGTGCCAAGTCATGTTCCTCCCCTGCACCATAACAGTCATCACACGAATAATCATGATCCAGATTATTATCATGACAATAGCTATAATGTACATCCTCATCAGCAGCAGCAGCATCAAACTCCTGAGCGACTACAGGTGGAGTGTAACGGAGGCCCGGCAGCAGCAGCAGCAGGAGGAGGAGGAGGAAGCTCCTTGCGGGACATGGCGCTGGGGCTGGTGGTGCCACACATGGAGAGATTTGGATTCTGTATTCTGGACAGATTCCTGGGAGAGGAGAGCGGCAGTTACGTGTTGGCCGAGGTATGGGATGCTCAGATTTCAACTGCATTGTTAAGCGGTTAAAGTATTTCACCTGGACAATCCCTTGAGATGGAACATCTCGTTTACCAGAGTGTCCAGGGCTGTCAATTGTCACATACATCGCAAAAACGTAATGACACATGAACAGATACTTTAAAATAAAAACAATCATATTTGATTGAATGTATACAATCAACCTCATACAGCAATTAAACACTAACGGTTCATTGAGAACTTACAGTACTCCAGATGCAACAGTCGTGCGAGTCTGTTGACACGCAAAGACCTTATCTCATTTAGTATTTGTCTCCGATATTGCACGACCATTGTATCAGTGGTCGTGCAATATCGGAACCTGTCGTGGACAACCCTGATGACCGATATGATGTTGTAGAGTCCTTTACCTAGCAGTGGATTGACCATGGCTGATGCCGATTGATGGTCGTGATGATAATGATGAAAATACTATACCTATTTAGTTAAACTGATCCTTGACCACCCATCATGGACCGCACACTCTGCTGGGTCTAAACTAAACTTTTTTTATTTTACCAGATAAGGCCCACTGAGCTATACAGCTCTTTTTCAGAAGCGACCTGGCCACAAATGATACCTCAACGAAGTGGCTTATGTGGAAATTTATAGCAGCCAAATACTCTAAACGCACGTCGATTCTAAATGTACAGCAGGCGTCAGGGCCGGGATTGAACCCACGACCTCCTGTGCACCAGGCGAGGTAGCCAACATCTCGCTACCGCGGCGCCCCAACGTCTATCCCCCAACCCGCGTGTCACCTGGGCAACGCAGGTGCAGGGCCTGCGCACGGCCGGGCTGTTGCGCGCGGGCCAGCTCGTGAGTCCGCGCCACGACTCCGCCGTGGTGCGCGGGGACCGGACGGCCTGGGTGGACGGCCGAGAGGCCTCGTGCCCCGCCACTGGCCGCCTGCTCGCCGCCATGGACGAGCTCGTGGCGGCCTGCGGACGTCGCCTCGGCGGCTACACCATCACCTGCCGCACTCGGGTGAGCGGGCGGAGCGGTTGCGCGGTCGGTCCTTTGTCGTCGATTTTACGTGGTGCCTTTGCCCGAATTAGTCTCAAAGCGCCTCGCAGCCAATTAGGTTGGTGGATGCAAGGATTGGAACATCGACAAACACACACTTATAACTCGACTTCTGCCATGTATTATGTATGTATGTTGAACTTCTTTCGCACCGTACATAGCCAACCGTGCTAATCGGAGGTGCGGGGCTGATGTTGATGTAGAACATCTATAATTGAACGACGAATGCCATCATCAACCCTGTGGGCGTACGTCGATCAACGACGACTGAAGCTGCCAAAGTGGCCAAGCAATATTTATCACGAAAATATATCGAGTGAACACACCGAGGAATGGCTTTGATCTGAACTGTTATTGGGGCCGTTGCCTCAATAACAGTGCACCATCCACTGAACAACGCTGCCACTTTGTCTCATTCTCCAGAAACATCTCTGAGATTCACTTCGCATCTCCCATTACAACTCATCGTCACGCCGTGAGATCTCGCTGTTGCTCCACATGATGTCATCATCGTCATCATCATTGTCGCCAAAAAAACATTATGCAGCATGTTTATTAATGAAAGCGTTTACACAATGGTAAAGTTATTCAAAGTCAAACATTCAAAGTGACCGCCTGCATGGCCTGGCGCTAAAAACTCGTTCATGGTCCGGAGCCAGTAATATAACATCCGTTTTTCAATGACAGAGGCCAGTATAATTGATTACAAGTATTGACAATTATTATTAGTAGCAGTGCATGATCAGTGTTTATATCACCAGCAAAGCCTCACTGAGTATCGGTGCTCATTTTCAGCAGGACGCTGCCTCAGAAAATTTTGGTCAATGCCTTATTGCGTACCACTGTGTACCTGAAGATAGCTCGTACACAGTAGGGAGTGAGAAGAACACTCCCTCCGCAACACCACCACCACTACCACCAATGCCCAATAGTTTTACAGGCGTTAGTTTACATGAACAACTTTCAATTCGCGATGCCAATTTCACCGGACCGCCGTTGCGTGTGCCACTTCCAGTGGCCGTGTGGAGGGAGCGGTGCCAGTAGCAGCAGCCAGGTCACCGCGAGTGGGGGTTTGCATGGGGCAGCCGACCCAAGCTGGGCCGGGTGTGGGTTTTTTTTCCCCCAGAGCTCAAGTCAAAGTGCACCTCGATTTGCAATTAAAAAAAAAGTTGTGTTAACGTCAAACTTCGACTCGGTGAACGCGAGAGTTGGGCTTTCCCAAATGATGACCACGCGTAACATGGGAATGCGCTTTCGGGACGGCAACTCGATTTCTAACATCTGACGAGGAGTTCATGAATTGAAAGGGGCCCAAAAAGAGTGTCTGCATTGGGCCTCGTGATGGGCGGGCACCACCGCTGTCTTCTATTGTCTACCAGTCACTCTTCCACGTGAGACTCTCTCCTGCGCTCTTGCGTTCTCGCCTGGTTAAAGAACATTAACTTGAAACTGTAGGCTGGGGCCTGAAATGGGATCATCTTGGGTTTCGATAGGGGAGCAGTGTCGGGGAGTCGTGCATTTCTGAAGTAATCAAAAATAATGAGTATAATCAGATTACCAAAGTTATGCACTGGTCAGAGGCAAACTCAAGTCATAGAGTCTCCATTCAAAAACGAGGAATGGACTAGCACTTATTTGCCATCGGTAACCCTATACCAGTGGTGATCAATTCCACGTTCCCATGGCTGGGGTCCATATCTGTCCAACAGAGCTTCTTCTCGGCTGGAAAGGAAAGAACCTCAAGCCCCCACCGCCACCCTCCACTCTAGTCATGGTGTGGTGCAGCAGGCTCTCGACGGCCACCACCCCGGCCCTCCCCTAGCAACTCCGTAGTGGGGCAAGCAGACATGGAAGACACACACACATCTGTGTGTGCGTGTCTCCAGATATACGCAGCGGCACACACAGAGACACACACATAGACACACAGCTATGCATACACTCACACACAGATACAGATACAGACTGACGCGGATACATACAGAGACACTGAGACACAAAGATACACACAGACACGAATGCACTCCCACAGGCATAGCCATAACAGTACGAATGTAGCAAATGGCTTTAAACAAATACCAAAACACAGGATTACATGCCATTACTTATAACCGCTATATGGCTGTCCTATGGATCTACTCACCTCCACCATAGGAATCTGGAATTTCTACCACCAGATTACGGCTGTTATCGGGACAAGAGCACTCCATCAATGATCATTTGAACAGGAAATCACTTGGATTTTTCACATCTGACCTCTACATACCCCAGTCATCAGCAATCCACGGTTTTGTGCATTTGTCAAACCACTGCTGGATGAGGGCCTCCCCAAGCGGCGCGGGTCATGGGGGGTTATGCGACCATACTTCACCATGCTAGTCATTGCAGTTTGGTGGAACTTAGATTTACAGCACATCAACGGGTTCTGGACCACTGCACCTCTGCTGCCTTACCCGTAGCTTCACAGCCGATAACACTCGACTTGCCCATACAAGCACCATACAGGATCAACGGTGCTTAGCTGCTCAGCATTCATGTCAGCTAACCTGGCATGAAATGAGTCGAAACAGCGCCATATCCATTGTCCGCTCATATCCAGTTTGATAACTCAAAGTCACAAGTCGCTTTCAGGGAAATAAAGGCGACTGGAGATTCCAGTGACGCCCAAATACATGGTCAAGTTTTATTTTTCTCAACCAGGTGAGAACTGAAGAGGCCAGGATGGAGCCCCTTTTGTAAGAGTGACCAGGGTCACCCCGACGACTGAATGCTACGTTGCTTCATTGTTGAGCCCCGTGTTTACAATATAAGTCAGTCTCCAGGATGTGTGGGGGGGCTCTTTTCCTCACAGCGGACGTGCGCGCCCTGCACGCGCGAGAGACCGTCCGCGCGGCCTCAGATGACCCGCGTGACCCCGCACCACATGGGTGTCCCAGTTCCATTGTGCGCGTGCACACGCACACGCGCGTGTGCGTGTGCACGTGTGTGCGGCATGGGCGCGTGTGCGTGTGCACAGCGGTCAGTGCACTGCGCTACGAACTCGGCGAGCCGAGGTCGATGCCCCGTTCACGACCAACATTGAGTGAGAGATTTATGAACCGATGTTGGGCCTATATTAGGTCGACTCGGCCCTTTACGTGTGGTCGGTAGCTGGTGCGGGATGTAAACATCATCACTGGGGAGACAAAGGCGGCCGCCCTCACCCTCGTGTGCCGTGGGGTCCTTTAAAGGTGCTCGCTAACGGCACTTGCCCCGACAGTCGGTGAAAGGCTACACAGAGGATCTTTGTCTCTGCAGTATGTGTACATGTAGAGAGCCCTTTTGTCAATTCACTGCTAGATGGCCTCTGCTGCCGTACAACATCGTTTCAGAGCCTTGACACAACTGCGATATGAAAAAAATATTAAATCTGATTTATGAGGCGCCCTTAAACAATGGATCTCAGAGCGGCAGGCAAATACAGGAGGATAATTAGTGAGAAGGAACCGGCGAGAAAAAACGAAAGAGATCAAATATAGAACGAGCGGGAGAGGAGAGAGGGGGGACATTCTAAACGGTGGTGGGGGTCTTCATTGTCTCTGAGTTCCTGAACACCGAGGGGCTGGGAATTCCAGAGCCTGGGCGCCGTGCGGACATAAGCCGCGTGGTCACCCAGGGTCAGAGCCTGGAGCGTGGTCACTAAGCTTAGTCGGGCGGGTGGGGAGGAAAAACCTGATTGCCTATCCAAGCACTGTCCAGGCTCAACCCGGCTTAGCTTCACCACGCTGGTCAGCTCAACAGGCGTGCAGGCCCCGTGGGGGTTATTCCACCCCCCCTTTGCACAACGCTAGTCAGAATACTGATTAGTAAAATTGGGTGGCCTGGCCAGGACTGGTTTAGATATCACTCAACACAGATGTTAGCTGTGGCCAGGAATCAAACCCAGATTGTGGGTGGGGGGGGGTGTAGCACGTTTGCACCGATGCAGCACGGAGATTGTCTTTCCATTCCTGGGTGCAATTCCAGACCAGATACAATTATTCAATTATGACCATGATTGTTTACGCCGTTGCATGCACGTGCGCAGCCCTTTTTGCCAATCCACTGTTAGATGAGGACCTCCCCCCCAAACACCATAGGGTTGTCAGACCATACGTTACCATGTCAGACGATAAGGTACCATGTCAGACCACACGTTACCATGTCATACGACACGTTACCATGTCAGACCACACGTTACCATGTCAGACCACACGTTACCATGTCAGACCACACGTTACCATGTCAGACCACACGTTACCATGTCATACCACACGTTACCATGTCATACCACACGTTACCATGTCAGACCACACGTTACCATGTCAGACCATAGTTACCATGTCAGTCCACACGTTACCATGTCAGACCACACGTTACCATGTCAGACCATCGTTACCATGTCAGACCACATGTTACCATGTCAGACCACACGTTACCATGTCAGACCACACGTTACCATGTCAGACCACACGTTACCATGTCAGACCACACGTTACCATGTCAGACCACACGTTACCATGTCATACCACACGTTACCATGTCATACCACACGTTACCATGTCAGACCACACGTTACCATGTCAGACCACACGTTACCATGTCATACCACACGTTACCATGTCATACCACACGTTACCATGTCATACCACACGTTACCATGTCAGACCACACGTTACCATGTCAGACCACACGTTACCATGTCATACCACACGTTACCATGTCAGACCACACGTTACCATATCAGACCACACGTTACCATGTCAGACCACACGTTACCATGTCAGACCACACGTTACCGTGTCAGACCACACGTTACCATGTCAGACCACACGTTACCATGTCAGACCACACGTTACCATGTCAGACCACACGTTACCATGTCACGTTACCATGTCACGTTACCATGTCAGACCACACGTTACCATGTCAGATCACACGTTACCGTGTCAGATCACACGTTACCATGTCAGATCATACGTTACCATGTCATACCACACGTTACCATGTCACGTTACCATGTCAGACCACACGTTACCATGTCAGACCACACGTTACCATGTCAGACCACACGTTACCATGTCAGACCACACGTTACCATGTCAGACCACACGTTACCATGTCAGACCACACGTTAGCATGTCAGATCACACTTTACCATGTCAGACCACACGTTACCATGTCAGACCACACGTTACCATGTCACGTTACCATGTCAGACCACACGTTACCATGTCACGTTACCATGTCATACCACACGTTAGCATGTCACGTTACCGTGTCAGACCACACGTTACCATGTCAGATCACACGTTACCGTGTCAGATCACACGTTACCATGTCAGATCATACGTTACCATGTCATACCACACGTTACCATGTCACGTTACCATGTCAGACCACACGTTACCATGTCAGACCACACGTTACCATGTCAGACCACACGTTACCATGTCAGACCACACGTTACCATGTCAGACCACACGTTAGCATGTCAGATCACACTTTACCATGTCAGACCACACGTTACCATGTCAGACCACACGTTACCATGTCACGTTACCATGTCAGACCACACGTTACCATGTCACGTTACCATGTCATACCACACGTTAGCATGTCACGTTACCGTGTCAGACCACACGTTACCATGTCAGACCACACGTTACCATGTCAGACCACACGTTACCATGTCAGACCACACGTTACCATGTCAGACCATCGTTACCATGTCATACCACACGTTACCATGTCATACCACACGTTACCATGTCAGACCACACGTTACCATGTCATACCACACGTTACCATGTCAGACCACACGTTACCATGTCAGACCACACGTTACCATGTCAGACGACACGTTACCATGTCAGACCACACGTTACCATGTCAGACCACACGTTACCATGTCACGTTACCATGTCAGACCACACGTTACCATGTCAGACCACACGTTACCATGTCAGACCACACGTTACCATGTCACGTTACCATGTCAGACCACACGTTACCATGTCACGTTACCATGTCACGTTACCGTGTCAGACCACACGTTACCATGTCAGACCACACGTTACCATGTCAGACGACACGTTACCATGTCAGACCACACGTTACCGTATCAGACCACACGTTACCATGTCAGACCACACGTTACCATGTCAGAACACACGTTACCATGTCAGACCACACGTTACCATGTCAGACCACACGTTACCATGTCAGACGATACGTTACCATGTCAGACCACACGTTACCATGTCAGACCACACGTTACCATGTCATACCACACGTTACCATGTCAGACCACACGTTACCGTATCAGACCACACGTTACCATGTCAGACCACACGTTACCATGTCATACCACACGTTACCATGTCATACCACACGTTACCATGTCACGTTACCATGTCAGACCACACGTTACCACGTCAGACCACACGTTACCATGTCAGACCACACGTTGCCATGTCAGACCACACGTTACCATGTCAGACCACACGTTGCCATGTCAGACCACACGTTACCATGTCAGACCACACGTTACCATGTCACGTTACCATGTCAGACCACACGTTACCATGTCAGACCACACGTTACCATGTCAGACCACACGTTACCATGTCAGACCACACGTTACCATGTCACGTTACCATGTCAGACCACACGTTACCATGTCAGACCACACGTTACCATGTCAGACGACACGTTACCATGTCAGACCACACGTTACCATGTCAGACCACACGTTACCATGTCACGTTACTATGTCAGACCACACGTTGCCGTGTCAGACCACACGTTACCATGTCAGACCACACGTTACCATGTCACGTTACCATGTCATACCACACGTTACCATGTCAGACCATACGTTACCATGTCACGTTACCATGTCAGACCACACGTTACCATGTCAGACCACACGTTACCATGTCAGACCACACGTTACCATGTCACGTTACCATGTCAGACCATACGTTAACATGTCAGACCACACGTTACCATGTCAGACCACACGTTACCATGTCAGACCACACGTTACCATGTCAGACCACACGTTACCATGTCAGACCATACGTTACCATGTCACGTTACCATGTCAGACCACACGTTGCCGTGTCAGACCACACGTTACCATGTCACGTTACCATGTCAGACCACACGTTACCATGTCACGTTACCATGTCATACCACACGTTACCATGTCAGACCATACGTTACCATGTCACGTTACCATGTCAGACCACACGTTACCATGTCAGACCACACGTTACCATGTCACGTTACCATGTCAGACCATACGTTACCATGTCAGACCACACGTTACCATGTCAGACCACACGTTACCATGTCAGACGATACGTTACCATGTCAGACCACACGTTGCCGTGTTGCTCAGTGCAGGTTGGCAAAGCGGCGAGCGAGAAGTGCAATACAACCGGTGGCTATTTTGCTGCACTCCCTGCGCCTCGCTGCTCGCAACCGAGTACCGATGGAGCTGGTCAGCACCTGTTGTGCGCTGTGGTCGTCAACCCCAACGCTATCCAGGCTAAAGCCGGCTTAGCTTGTGAGAGGTGATGGTGCTGGGGGGGGGGGCATTTTGAGTGATTTTGCCACGAGGCATTGGGCTCTCGTGCGTGTAGCAAAAGGGAACGAGGTATCAGCGCTCGGTGTTTATTTTGTCCAGAATAGGTCTCATTTGCAAGAGTGACCTGGGGGTACCACAAATGACAAAAGTAATGAGTATCAGAATCAGAATATTTATTTCGACTCGAGGAGGAATCCGATGAGCTGTGAAGCTCTTTTTGCACAGATGTCCAGTAGGGGCACGGAGTCAGAACGTAACAACAAACAAACAGTACAAAACCACGATAGGAGTGCAAAGTATAGGAAAAGTAAACAAATCACACGAAAAAATGAAAATGAAACTAGACTTTTTGTACTTTATCAGGTAACTCCCCACTGAGCTATTCGCTTCTTTTTCAGGAGCGACCTGGCCACAAATGATATGGGATGGTGCTCAGTTCGTCCGCGGCCATGAGGCATTCATATGACAGCGGTCAGAGGCTAAACTAAAATTGTCAAAAACAGCAATTGGGATGTACAGTCCGTTCTGCTGTCACGCTGCGTGTTTTCGAAACGCGAATTCTATATAACACGATTAATGTATTAGGGAACACGTTTTTTTTTTTGTATAACGCGGATGCGAATTACGCGATTGAGTGAACGGAACTACGCCGCGCGAGTAGGAATAAGCGGCCCTACGGCTGCCTCGGCGCAGCATCGCACAGGGCGGGATGCTGCTGGATGCTTCTAGATGCTACCCACGCTCCTTTTAGCCTTTGTTTGGTCCGCAAGTGCATCTCACGTGTTATCGCGGACTGTGCTTTGCCCGATATTACTTGTCTCGCTTTGCATACAACTTTTGTTGATTTTAATTCCTTCCCATTGGATCGATGGGTATCATAACGCGATTTCTCCATCACTCGGTGCTCTTCAGGAACGCAACTGCCGCGTTACAGGAGAACAGCCTGTGGTGTGTGTGAAACACGATCCTGCTCCGAGACTGGACTTGCCACGCAGCAACACCGATCACTGTTTCGGCGCCAAACGGGGAGGTGTCCATCCTGCAGTAGATCGGTAGTGGGTTGAACGTGGCCTTTGATGACATTGATGATAACGGCACGCACTGGCCTAGCAAGTCGGATCACCACCACAATCCACAAGACAGTAGAGCGACCTTACGCTCGCCCACCCACGCTCGCACGGCCTCTCGGACGGTGGCTCCCGTCCGCCCGTCGGCCCGCTCGCTCACGCAGGCGCGGAGGACCCACGAGCGTCGCGAGCAACTGCGTTACCTGTTCACACATCGCACGGGAGTGTACGCACGCACGTATGTTGAACTTTTTTCGCGCCGTACGTCGTCAACCGCGCTCATCGGAGGTGCGGGGGGAAGGTCAACAAAACTAAACACGATAAAAAGCAGTTCTAAAGGCATGAGTTTTTACACGCTATTTAAAAGTGCATGGCCCCGCTGGATTCACAATATCAGAAGGGGAAGAGCGTTCCAGACGGCCGTAGAAGCGCATCTGAAAGCGCGCGACGCTGTGACCGTCTTTGCTCGATGGGTCAGTCAAAAGCTGCTGCGAGGATGAGCGGAGTTCGCATGATGGTGTCTGCTCCCTAACGAGATCAGCGAGGTATTGTGGTTGCTTTTGGTCGAAATCACTTTGTACAAGAAGCACTGAGCCCGCGTGTTTTTTTGCAACAACAAAAAAACCATCGACAGTTCCTGAAGAACTGCATTGTGCTCCCCTTGCGTTAGGTCACACGTGTTTGTCGTGATGAGGTTTCCCGTCATTGAATGGTACGTATGCTATCTGCAAAACAAAACTAAGATAAAGATCGCCCATATCGCCTTCAACTGTCGGGAAAGAACTTTGAAGGCCGGCACGGGACGCGGAGGACGTTGGTGAACCTACACCTCGCTCGGCCGCCTTTGTATCCCCAACGCTGATGTTTACACACACGACCGAGGTACTCATTTGAGGCCGAGTCGACCTAGGTGAGGCCCACGACCGGTAACAAACAACAACAAAAACACATTCGCCAATTGTATTATTGGTCTGATTCGTCGCGCGGCGCACAGCCACTGGTCGCACCTACAGAGTCACCTCTTGGCACCACAGCCGCATCTGATAGACAGGAGTAGGGAACGTCCGGCCCGCGGGCCGTATAAGGCCTGCGAAATAATTTGGTGTGGCCCTGTCAAGGCAGCCGCAGGCGGGGCTCGAAATTCAATAAATCAAGGAGCAAAGCTGGAAAAGCAGTTGCGAGTAGCAACATCATCAATACCGGCTAACATCACACGCCTCGTCAAAGAGAAGCAATTCCAGCCATCACATTAAGGGGCGAGTTAATTAAATGTTCGACCAAAATTTACAGGCTAATTTTTAAGTTGATAATTTTGTATGGCCCGCGAATGATGTTATAAATATCCAAATGGCCCTTGGCAGAAAAAAAAGGTTCCCCACCTCTGTGACAGAGGCTGATGGAGGAGGCCGATATTAATGTGACACCGAGCCGCGCAGAGGGCAACGTGCCGAACCGAGCGTTCGCTGTCTGGGTGCGGGGGGCGAGGCGGTTGGAGGAGGAGCGGGCGATGACGGTGGCGTGGGGGGGAGAATGGGGGCGGGCGGGGGTGTGTGGGTGAAACGGAGTGAAACGGGGACGTCAAGAGGCAACAGAACGGTGCCTGTGTCTTGCGCATTCCACTTTCAGCTGGGTGACATTCCTGCAAGGGGCCCCACATTCATTTGGGCGAGACCACTGTGCCGTGAACTCGCGACCACCACAGTTCAAGTCCCGGCCACGGTTAACACCGGTGGCGAGTGATGTCCGAACCGGTTCTGGGCACCTCTTTCCCAGTTACCCACCGATCGGTACGGTAAAACGAGGTGGAATATGGTGAAATGTCCGCTATGTTCAACGTGGCTTGGGAAGGAGGCCTTCATCCAGCAGCGTATTGACAATGGGCGGGGACTTACATTATAATTATTATTACGCGAAATATTTTTAAAAGATATCTGGTGCGGTGGTAACCGTGTGTTGTTACAGCACTCATCTCACGGGTAACACGCGATGTCGTTTCACGTGACGTCATGTTATCGGATTAATCCGAAACTTCGTGTCTGGGCATGTTTTGTTGCATTTTGTGGATGGAGCCACAAATCAGGAACACGTGCATCCAGATTGTGCGTTAGTGTTAAACTAACAACTCAATTGTAAAATAAATCACTCCATTGTTCATTGTAAAAATGTTTGTTCACAGTGCACGGGGAATCCCATTGCTGGCGAAAGAATGGATTTGTTGTCGATCCTACGGTTAACCTCACAAAAACTACATAATTATTATGAGTTGGGGAAGTTTTGCAGGAAGTGAAATGTGGGTCAGGGAAATCCAACAAAAAAAACACTTGGCTGCAAACGGGAGGAAACGTGGCAGTGCGCACGGCAGACATCTGGACAGACACCCGCTTATCTCGACAGCCAAAGTAACCGCCACATGAGTAAAATAAACACTCACAAGCGGATAAGAAGAGATGAGCCCATGCCGAGAGGCCACATCACAAGCCATAGACAGTGAGTGCGCCTCTCCGCTCAATAAATCACGGGCAAGACCCCTCATTCCACTTATGGGGGAGGGAGGGTGGATCTGAGCCAGTGAGCTGAAATCCCACATTACCATGGCAGGAGCCAGTTCATCAACACTGTTGACTGTTTTTACAAAAAAAAGGAGAAGTTGCGGTCATCAGACGGTCATCGGGGTGCCTTCCCTCGCCAAGTGGCGGCTCGGTCGGAAATCACGTTTACAAAGTGCACCCCAAAAAGAGAGAGGCACCGTCAGCTGCACAACTGGAATACGACTGGGGAATACAACTGTGATAGCATCACTTTTAAAAGGGCACGCCAATGCTGAAGGGTACACAGCCACTTTTCTCCTGCCCAAGGTGATTTACCCTGGGGAAATTGGCCAAGGTGACATGCCAGCTAGATTTGAACTTACACCTTGCGATTGTATGTATGTTGAACTTCTTTCACACCGTACGTAGCCAACTGCGCTAATCAGAGGTGCGAAGAAGAACAACAAACTAAACACAAAACGCAGTTGTAAAGAAATCTATTGTAGTTCTATATTTATAAGTGCATAGCTCCATTGGCTTTCTAATATATACATCGGAGGGAAGAGCATTCTAAACGGCCGCGAAAGCGCATCACTAAAGTGCTCGATACAGTGACCGTCTTTGTTCGATGCCCACATTGTTGGGTGATTCACCATCGCCCCATTTGGCTGGGCAGGATTTTAGCTGCAAGGTCAATTCAAAGTGTCTCCCTGCTCAATCAAGCATTGCTGGTGGCCCTGGGCCAGTGGAGGACATTCCACATCCCTGTAGTGTAGGGTAGGCTTTCCATTGGGTCACCACTATTAAAGTCTCACAAAGTGATACTAGTTTTATTAATAAACCTGGAGGGACGAGGGTATAGGTGTAATGAGGCTACACGGACAGTCCACATGTAGTCGGGTGCCATGAAACACTTGGCAAACAAATTTAGGCAGTCGGCTACGATATTTAAAACCGTTGATCTCATTCCAATTATTTAACATCGTGTTCGTGCAAAATATTTTCGCTTTCTCACGTGACGCAGTTTTTTGTTTTGCCTCGGATGTCCATCTCACTTCATTGCTCGACTTTATTTGACGGACCCTGGTCACTCTGCCCTTGCGAATGACAAACCACTTCGGTCTCTCGAGTTCTCAACGGGTTCGAAGAACATCGACGCGAAACTCCCAACACCTGGGCGCAATGTGCGAACGCTCAGCTCGCCGGGGGTTTGTCGGAAGGGATGGTGGGCGCAGGGAGCCGGGTCCGCCGTGCGGTCGCGCACGATCCACGCGGAGCCGTCCAATTCAACGCGGAGCGACACGGGGACGCGCGCTGGGACGAGCGCCAAGGCGCGCTACGGCCGAGGGCCCTCCCCCCCTCCCACCTACCCCCCCACCTATCCCCATGGTCATGATTTTTTTTGTCTGAGCGGGGTCTATCACCCGTGGAGGCTCAGAAGGGGGTGGGGGGGCTGAAGAATTAAGCTCGCCCGACAGAGCCACGGGCGTTTTTTGGGACAGTGGGCCGTTGAATTGTAAAGTGCGGTCAGAATGCGGTTCACTTACCAAATAATTTATCCCTGGCAGCGGTAAACGGAATAGCGCGCAGCACAGCCCCGCCACAATATTTCACGTACTCCTGGCACCAGCGAAGTGTTTCTAAAGTGCACCGAATATTAAGCGCAACTATCCCTCAACAGCCCACTATCCTCAAACCGCTTGCCTCAAAAACTTCGGCCTTGCCGTAGATTATGATCAGTGTGTGGAGCTGTGCGTCCCTTTATCCGGCCGTGTGGTACAGAGTAGACGTTGAAAGTTCAAATCCCAGCCCTGGGTGGACTTAGCGTCCCACTGCTCGTATGTGGATGGAGACACTTGTACTTTGATGACCTCGTTTAGCCAGTTTACCGTCTATTTTACACGGGAGATCCTTTAGATTGCATGTGTATGCACACACACACACACACCAAGAGGGAGTAGTGTCGCAGTGCTTAGCGCAATACCCAGCGATCTGAGTTTTTATTATTATTATTTCGGACGACGGCAAACATCAGTGATACCTGATTCGGTCCTGAGCCTTCTCCCTATTATTCATCAACCCGCACTGACCAGCTTGGTGAAGTATGGTCAAAGAGCCCCTATAACCCACACGGGGTAGGGAGACCTTCATCTAGCAGTGGATTTACGAAGGGCCGTAGGCGCGTGGAGGGGAGATGCCACTATGACGGGCTGCGTGCGGAAAACCTCAAGAAGCTGCTCAACACGTGCAGATGCTCCTCCTCTCAGCTCGGCTGAACATATTTTCCTCCGTCACTTGAATTTATCCCTTCCCCTGCCATTGTGTTTATGTTAGGATTACATCGGCTAGTACAATTCCAGACAGCGTGGCACGGTATTTATGAGAGTGTCGTACGGCAGGGTATTTATATTTCGCGTGCTGGCTCGTGGAAGGCCACGCGTAGCACTTCGCGGCTCACGGTCACGTGCTGCCATCGAGGCTGCTTGCCCGTAAACCTCTCGGTGGTTGGTTCACGGGCGTGGGTTCACGCGAGCCTGACTGAATGTCAACATCTTGTCCGGAGTTTTGCTCGTGTGAAACCGATGCTTGTTATAGTATGCACTCTCGGAATGCCGTGTGCATCACGGAATGTGTAAAACATACTTTTATCGATTTTTTCGTGGAGAAACAAATGTGTGTGCAATGGACACTTTCGTAAATAACACCACTTTATAGTCAGAGTTGTTTGTGTGTATATGCTTAAGTGGTGACGATATGTTAACTACCTCGCCTGGTTCGATTCCGATCCTGATGCCTGTATATTTGTAGTTTGCATGTTTTCCCCGTGGTCGCTTGGATTTTTGTCCGGGTCCTCCGGTTTTTCCTCAACGTTATAAGCCACAAAATTGGGCTTTCATTTGTGGTGACAAAGAGATATACAGCTCAGTGGGCCTTACTTGGTAAAATAAAAAAAATAGTTCATAGCAATATCTTGATTTGAAGCTTTCGTGACTGCAGGAATCTATACTCTTTGGTTCTTTCGGTAAAGTCACGTAGGTAGAAAAATAAAATAAAAAAGAATATCACGACGTTTCGATCGCAACACAAGCGGTCGTCCTCAGGCGGAAAAAATAAATACACACGCAGTACGTCCATATTCATATATGCACTGCTGGTGAGTAGCGCATAGAGCGGTCAAGTAAGGTTTATTTTGTTGAACCAGGAGACAAACTCTACAGACCAGGACGATAAGCCAAAGTAACCTGGCTTATCAAAATAATAAACGCAAAACAAATAAAACAGAGTACAGCAATAACTGCAAATATAAACCAAAGCAAAAAACAGCCGTCTCTCGTGAAGAAATCGTAAATGTCAAATCAATTATTCATTCATGACGCTTAGCAGCTTAAAGTGTCGCGATTGCAATGTCAGCGGCATATTCCATGACATGGATGAGAGAACAATCGCAGAGCTGAGTCGGCCCAACATCCGCGACCCTCGGCAGCTCCATACGACGAAGGGTGGCAGCAACGCCACGGCGGACACGTAGAGGTTCCGAGAAGATGAGACTCGTCCCACACCCCCCCCCCCACCTCTCCCACTTCCATCTCTCCCACTTCCATCTCTCTCTATCTGTGCCGATCTCGTGAAGGAAGCTGCCACAGCGACTGCACTGTCAGCAGCACCCACCGGAGACTACTTGCGATGCAGGCAGGGCTCGTCGCGTTCGATTCCATCTCCCGGCGCTGGCATTTGGAATCGCTGCACGAGTTTGTCAAATCTTCCCCACCACCCCCACCACCACCACTCCACCCACCGCCTGTCCGCCCAGCGGAGTAACGAGTGGGTTTAAATTTCGATTTAAAGCTTTCGTGACTGCAATGATTCATCTTCTTTGGTTCTTTCGGTAAAGTCACGTAGAATGAGAATAAAATAATAAATTGATAAAATAAAATAACACAATAATATTCTCACGACGATCGGCGAGTCGCGCGTGGTGAGGTGAAGCGTGGGTACCCTCGCCTTTTCCCGCGACTTGTGGGGCCAGCATGCCCCCCTACTTTTGGAGGGGGGGGGGCGGGGGGGTGGGCTGGCTCTCTCGAGCTACGCCCACCTATTCCAACACGTCCCGAGACCCTTCCGGCCTGCAGTGGCGTGCGCACGCAATTGCAGAGCTGCGCCTTTACCTTGACCGCCGAGCGGTGGCTGTGCGTGTAGTTTATCAACCCAGCTCAAAACGCCCCCTTCATTGCCACGCTTGCACTGCGGATGACACACCCTCGTGTGCTCACTCTGTCCGAGCCCGTGTAAACAAATTCACGTGACCGCGCTCCGGCTCAAGAAGAGGAATACCCCTGCCGAGAGAGTCTATAAATAGCAACGCGGTGCAAAACAACGACAACAAATTAAATCAACCCCTAATGTTCGAATCAGAACGCCGCGCGCGCGTGCGTCTGTGTGACCTTCAAATGACATTCAGTTTCAGTTTATTTATTTTGGTATAGCCCTGCGAGCCATTCGGCTCTTGAATCGGGTGCAACCACAACAAACAAAAAAACAAAAACACGAACAAGAAAAACATCTTGAACCCCAGCATTGATTTTATTTGCATATTCGTTAATGTATTAAATAAACCTTACGTACAAAAATATATGACGTTTTAGAGCATTAAATGGGGGTCACAAGACATCTGGACCACGCTGTCGACGGAAAGGCTAGGATAGAAGGGCTGAGTGATGTGGATTGCAGACTGCACTCTACATCACGGGGCCTGATGACAATTAAACACAGAAATAATGTTTTTTTTTAATTGGAAGACAAATGAGACAATTTAACATCTGGTCCACTGATGATCATCAAAGTTTTTTTTAAATTGACCAATCATGACCTCCACTACGGCGCGCTCTAGAGAGCATCTGGTCTACTCTTCTGTGCTGACCGGACGTTTCAGAAGAGATGGACCTCCCCCCACACTTTACGCCACTATGCACGAGCTGGCGATCAGTCGCCTGATGAAGCCCCATCGACACTGCTGGTCGGACAGAGGCGGGCAAAGGCGGAGAGGGGGGCGAGATGCGGTCGAACCGGCGACCTTTGAACTGCAGGCCCGGCGTCATGACAGTTGCCCCCACAGGTGAAAGTGGTACGTTCATTCCTCGAGACATGTCTACATGTGCGGCAAACCGGCAACCGTTGTATTTCGATTTAAAGCTTTCGCGACTGCAAGGATTCATCTTATTTGGTTCTTTCGGTAAAGTCACGTAGAATGAGAATAAAATAATAAATTGATAAAATAAAATAACACAATAAAATTCTCACGACGTTTCGCCCACAACACAAGTTTCGGCCACAACACAAGTTTCGGCCACAACAGAAGTGGCCGAAACGTCGTGAGAAGTTTATTGTGTTATTTTATTTTATCAATTTATCATTTTATTCTCATTCTACGTGACTTTACCGAAAGAACCAAAGATGATGAACCGTTGTATTATTATTTTAAACCGGTAACCGCTTTATTTTTTACCGGTTCTCCCATGCGGTTACCGGGAACGCAACATGAAACCGATTATAATGATCCGAATATTGGGCGTCGCGTGAAGTGTGTGTGTGTGGTCAGAGGGGTTCACGCAGGAGGCATCGACACGATTGCCCGCGCCAGGCTCCGGTGGTGAGATGTTGACTCGCTCGTCTGGCCAAGGGCACAACGACCTGTTTCGACGGGGCGGTTCACGATACGACTGTGGGCCCCCTCCTTTCTCCCGACTCACTCTTTACTGAAATAGCTCCGGATGTGTTTTAACCCGTGTACGATAAATGTGTAGGCTATAATTAAAAATATTATTTTAGTTGCGCCGTGTATTGGGTTTAGAGGAAGACAGTCTCAGAGGGACGATATTCATATAAATATTTAACGGTGCAATACTCGCAATTAAGTTATCGTGCGTCTTGCTTACATGCCGGCCCATCGCTCTAGGATTTCATCAAAGTGTGTGGGATCGCGCAACTTCATGCTGCTCTATTGAACGATAGCCAGATGCGTTAATCGGGCTTGGTCCACTATAGACCGCAGGTAATTTTTAATGAATACATTTTCAAATGTTTGTACTTGTTCGTCTGATGATTCTGGGCCCCCCTTGCGGCCGCCTGGGCCCCTCATGCGTCACGTGACGCTCTCACCTCTCCACCCATTAGTTGCACCCCAACGCCTGGTATACAGGAGGTTGTGGGTTCGATCTCAACTCTGACGCCTGTATAGTTGAGGTTTGCGTGTCTCTCTTTCTCTCTCGCCCCGTGATCGCGTGTATTTTTCTCAGGGCCTTCCGTCTTTTTCCCCTCCACATTTAGGAACATGCGTTAAGCATATTTGGCTGCTCTAAATTTTCACGTGATCGGCCACTTCGTTGAGCTCTCGAATGTGGTCGGGTCGCTTCTGAAAAAAGAGCAACATAGCTCTGTGGGCGTTAAAGTTTAGTTGTATAGTTCACTCATCACTAAAGCGACTCACGCTTGTTTGAAATGCCCGGCGGCCAGCGAGGTTGGACCGGGGGGGGGGGGGTGCAGCAGCGAGAAAACAAGAGGTGCGTGGAGAGCGATGTGACTACGCCACACGCGTCTCAATTATCCACAACCCGGCCACGGTGCAACCTCGTGCCTCTATTAGGCCCGCGGACTCAAAATGCGTTCTCTTTCTCAGCGACAAAACGGTGTTTAAAATCTCAACTAGCAAGCCCGCGCACGTCCTTTGGATGTGTCCCTCCGTTCATCCCTCCAGCCAGCCAGCAAAACTTGTTTCCTATACAGTGGTGAAGGACGATTCGTACATTTGTATGCCATTTTGGGCTATCGCCATGGAGGCACAACATTACAGTTGCTTTGTTCGTTCAGAAATTACCGACCCCGATGGTTATTCAAGAACGACTCGCTATCCGTTGAAGAAGCGTGGAGTGACGCGTGCTCGTAAAGGGGGAACGCGCGAATTCTAGAATGTACGCAGGTTAACGACGCCGTTCAATCCGTTCAGGAGAGTGGTGCTTGGGTAGAGCGCGTTGCGGCGAGAAGGGACGGCGGTGGCCGGTGGTCAAGAACAGCAACGGAGCGGGAGCTGAGAAATGGAACGCGTCCCGAGTGTACGTCCAGCCGGGGAGACGGAGTGATGAGATCAGTTGTGGGTGCAGGTGCCAACTTGTACGTGTCACCGCGGTTTCATGGAATGTGGCGGCGACTTTGGGGGAAAGCCTTCATCCAGCAGTGGATTGACCGTTACAGGGACTCTTTCACGCAAGCGGGCTGTGCATCAGAATCTTTCAGAATCTGAATATGTATTTATCCTTGAGATATCCGATGAGCTATGAAGCTCTTTTTCCCAAAGACGTCCAGTCTGGGGCGGGTCAGTAAGTTACAACAAACAAACCAACAAAACACTCTAGGAGTGCATGCCTCGGTTGTGTCAATGTTTTGTTGTTGTCTTTACACAATGAGCCCCTACAGCTGTGGCTGACCGAATTAGGTGCACGGTCTAAGTTGTGTGACGTTGTATTGCTTAGGCAGCTGTTGCTGATTACACTATAACTATGCATTTTACTTCTTCTTCTACAGCTCAGAGTTGAGACGTTCCCAGATTATTATGCGCGCTGTTGTCACGGCCATTTAAAGTTTGCCATCTCTGGGCCTGCGCGTGCAAGTGAACGTATTGGGTGGTTCTGCAAATTAGTAAAACTTCATAGTAAACATTTTAAAATAAACTTCGAGGGTAATGGTGTTCGATATTTCTCGGTTTGAAAAAAGCGATGGTGATTATTTGTGGAGTAAGAGTGCTGCGAGATTGCCGACCCAGGGAAGGGGCTGACGCTCATGCTGCTGATGCTGCTGATGCTGCTGCTTCATCATCACCATTGCAGCACGTTGCTGCCTTCACGTCCACACCGCGCGAGTGGGTGGGGGTGGGGTAGCTCGACGCCTCCGGGGTTGGGAGGTCAGGACGGAGGTTAGGAGGTCAGGTAGGAGGTCAGGTAGGAGCGAGTGGACACCGTGACGACGGAGAAACCTCACCAGAAACAAAAAAAAACAAAGATCCCCCATATAGCCTTAACAGACTGTAGGGGCAAGTGCTGTTAGCAAGCATCTATGAAGGCCGGAACGGTACACGAGGGGGATGGGTGGCCAGCACCACGCCCGACCGCCTTTGTCTCCCTAGTGGCAATGTTTACACAACGCACCAGGTACTCATTTGAGGCTGAGTCGACCTAGGGGAGGCCCGGGACCGGTTCAGATAATCGTCACTGGTGTTGGCCGTGAGCGGGAATCGAACCCGTGTCGCCGGGTTCATAGCGCAGCGCGCTAACCGCTACACTATCGCTCCCCACGACGGAGAAACCTCACCAGAAGCACACGCACACACACACACTTATCACCGGTACTGTTCGCACTTTTGGCGTTCTCTGATCCGACACTCGTGAGACTAGGCCATAAAGAAGGATGGCTCTGGTGTTAGGCCAATCGGTTTCAAAGACAATGCCATATATTAATTATCAGAGCATGTTTTGTTTGCATGTTCACCGCAAGTGCGTGTGGTCAATGCAGAATTGATTCCTTGCAAAAAGGTTTCTATTTGGTGTTTGAACGTCTTAACACTTATTCTTAGCTCTTTCGGTAAAGTCACGTTGAAGGGAAACAATAAAATAATAAAATATATAGAAAACAATAAAAAATTCTCACAACGTTTCGACCACAACACAAACGGTCGTCATCAGGTGTGGTGGTTTGCATTAATTAATTTATTTTTGTAACGGTGTATTTATTTATTTAAAAAACGTCAGCGCCACGCGCAGCGATTTGGCAGTTTATTTAGAAGGACTAGTCCATCTATGTTCTGAAAAGAGGAGGGGGGAGAAGAAAAATTAATGTATGCTGTCTGAAAGCCACTGTAAGCGTGAACAATCAATTAAGACCTGAAATGGTTAATCAAATCTTTCTAATGATTGCTAAGCCAGAATCCATCTTCTCGGTTGAAATTGTCTCTGTGCTTGAAATTGTCTCTGTGCTTGTATATACAAGCACAGAGACAATTTCAACCGAGAAGATGGATTCTGGTTTAGCAATCATTGCAAAGATTTGATTAACCATTTCAGGTCTTAATTGATTGTTCACGCTTACAGTGGCTTTCAGACAGCATACATTAATTTTTCGTCTCCCCCCTCCTCTTTTCAGAACATAGATGGACTAGTCCTTCTAAATAAACTGCCAAATCGCTGCGCGTGGCGCTGACGTTTTTTTAAAATAAAGAAATAAATACACCGTTTACAAATAAAGAAATTAATGTAAACCGCCACACCTGATGACGACCGTTTGTGTTGTGGTCGAAACGTCGTGAGAATTTTTATTGTTTTATATATATTTTCTTATTTTATTGTTTCCCTTCAACGTGACTTTACCGAAAGAGCTAAGAATATGAATTACTGCAGTCACGAAAGCTTTAAATCAAAATCTTAACACTTGTTTAATTAACAAGCAGGGTAAAACCTTTCCTTGTTTTCACACACACACACATCCCATTCACAGCCCTGTTCAACGGGGAACTTATGCACGTATGTTGAACTTCCTTTGCTACCGCATGAAGCCAACCGCTGCTCGTGGGTGTGCAATGGGGCACGTAGGCCATTGTGTGCCGGCGTCACGGTCCAAATTTGCCAACGTTTAGAGAGAGGGAATTCTAAAAAAGGATAACGACCTAATTTTGAGACCACGAAGCAAAATCGTCGTCCAACCCTTCGGCAGGACGGTCGTGCGACACCGCCGAGACTTGGGCTTCCCTGGCTAAACGAGTCCTGTTCGACAACAGTAGCGACAATGAGGCGCTCTGCCTGTTTGGTGAGCGCCAATTAAGGCTGGCACTGTTCACGAGCGGGTTCGGTGGTCAAGGTTAATTTTGGTTTTATGCCGTAACTTAGCCCGTCTCTGATGGACGATATATTGTGTACGGTGCACATATTACAGCACAGTAAATTGGTTACACACAATGCATTACCGAGTGCGTCTGTGTATTGTGCAGATCGGATTGTATATTGTGAGCATCAAGTGAAATATTCACCTGTAGAGTATTCATGGGCCCCCTTCAATTACAATACCCGACCTCAAAGTGATACGAGGGGTGTCTGTTGTCTGCCTTGCATCGCTACACTTTGTGTCTGTGAAATGAGTAGAGAAATTAAGGTGGGATTCGGAAACGAGTGGGATTCGGAAAGGCATGAGAGATAGAATGGTATTTGTGCAAGCACTGCACTCAAAGTAGAACACAACTTGCGTGCGGATGTTGCTGTGGCACTGTGCCCTGACTCTCAGTCAGAAGGTCTCAAGTTCAAATTCTGAGTGGGCGTTAAACTTGGCCCATCATCATCATCATCATCCGTTCGAGGATGATAAATTGAACACCACTTGATGGGAAGTGAACAATGTTTGTCCGATGCGAAAGAAAAATAAATTGCTGTCTATCACAGGAAAGTCGAATCCCGCACCTCCGATTAGCACGGTTGGCTACGTACGGTGCGACAGAAGTTCAGCGTACATCCGTACAGGAAAGTGGAATTTACTCGATTGGCTCAAGGCTGCCAAAAGCAGAACAGTACTGCCTGAGAATCGCCTGAGCATAGTGACACTTTGACTTTCTCAAAATGACTAGCACATTTCCATTTCATATTTAGTCGTGAGAGGTGGCTCCATCGTTGTGACTGAGACGTCGGACGGAGTGATGGACTAAAGCAGAGCGTCACTTTGCTCATTCTGTTTCGCGGTTTACCGGTGTTTAAAGTTTGTTCAACATCGACTGTGTCGTGCAGCCAAATTTGTAAACATCGCATAAGACGGCCGCCTTTGTATCCCCGCGTTCCGGACCAACGCTTCTCCCCTGGTCTGAGATGAGCGTCAGGACACCGCGATTGTGGTCTCGTTGTCTCTATTCAAAGTTGATCTCCTGCTGCTGCTGCTCAAATGAACATTGAGGCTTTGGTGCTCATATACCGTTTATAGCCCGGCTGAACCAGTATCGCGGTGGTGGGAGGGGGGAGTTTTATCGACAGGACAACCACCGTTGACTTCCTCGCAAAAAATGGAAGACCTAACAGAGAACGGCTTGACGACGACGTGAGAGATTGGTGCCAGAAATGTGGCATTACTTGAGTATATTGGCACAGGGCAGAGGAAAGTGGAAACGCGTGATGAAATGTTTAGCGGACACCCGCGGGCTACCCGCCCGCGGATCGTGATGACGATGTGCGCACGTGAAAACTTCTTCCGCACCGTGCTACTAATTGCGTTGCGTCCGCACGTGCCGTCGGCGTGCAGGGCATGGTGGCGTGCTACCCGGGCCGTGGCACGGGCTACGTGCGCCACGTGGACAACCCCACGGGCGACGGGCGCTGCGTCACCTGCATCTACTACCTGAACCAGCGCTGGGAGACCAAGGTGGGACCCGCACGCGCGTCACACTCGCCCCGCCACGCCGGCGAGAGTGTGAACACCGCGAGCGTGGCGAAAGCCACCCCGCCACTCTGTAGCGCAGGGCAGAGGCGAGCTGGCAAGCGGCCGGTGCGCACGCCGGTTCAAGTTGATTTTGTTCGAGCCAGCTGAGAAAGAAGTCAAAATTGGGGCAGGATTTTTAGTCCCCGTCTGTCGGCAGTGGCGAGTGTCGCCGCAAGGAACCAAATCACTTCGAGTGAAATGCAGCAGATAGAAATCGCAGCTATCCGAGACCAACCGTAGCTCTTTTTTTTAACACGAACACAACTAGCCAACAAAAGTCCCCGAGCATTATTAGCCCAACTCCTAAACAGAACCCCAGCTGCTGACGCAGCCCGAGATTCACGGTTCACTCTTGGTGTACGTCAGGGGTGGGGAACCTTTTCTCTGCCAAGGGCCATTTGGATATTTATAACATCATTCGCGGGCCATACAAAATTATCAACTTTAAAATTAGCCTGTTATATTTGGTCAAACATTTAATTAACTCGCCCCTTAATGTGATGGCTGGAACTGCTTCTCTTTGGCGAGGCGTGTGGTGATGTTAGCTGGTATTGATGATGTTGCTACTCGCAACTGCTTTTCCAGGTTTGCTCCTAGATGTATGGAATTTCGAGTCCCGCCTGCGGTTGCCTTGGCAGGGCCACACCAAATGATTTCGCGGGCCTCATACGGCCCGCGGGCCGGACGTTGCCCACCCCTGGTGTACACAACGCCTGCACTCGCACACCCACGGTGTCGGGAGAGTTACTTTTGAGAATATTATTACAACTGAAGCTCTTCAAAGTAATCTCTTGTAACCCCCCATGCTCTGTACCATGTTATTAAAGTAACTTTTAATTTAGTTTCCTGAAATCGTTTCTGACAAAGCGTCATCGGTGATAAACGATGCCTGGATCGGTTCTGGGCGCCCCCTTTCACCAACGCACACGGCCAGCGTGGTGAAGTATGGTCAAACAACGGCCACGACCGACACGGCGCGGAGTGGCCTTCATCTAGCAGTGGACTGACAAAGACCTGAAAGCTAACCTGAACGGAGTAATGAAGGGTAACCAGCACCCAGCTTTGGTCATCCGATTAGAGCGATGCCTCGACCTCACCCGGTGCTCTAAAACTTGGAAGCTAACAGAGAACAGTGCAGGCCTTTGAAACTAAGTGCCCGCTCATTTTTTTTCACTCAATATCAGCGTGAGCACGTGGCTCCTAGAGAAGTCCACAGCCTGTGCCTCAAGGGCCGAAGGCTGCATCGTACGAACTGCCCTGAAATGTTAAACATGTCAACATTCTGGGTTTGAATCCCAAGGTGCCACCTGAAATTAAATACAACTGTAAAACGTTGACCATCCCAGGAATTTAACTTGCAGCACAAAAATGTACTCTTGGTATACACGATTTTTGTTCTGTCTAATTCAGCCCAGTCCACCCACGTCTAAGCGGTGAATAAGTTTACAACGAACATATAATATAATACTGTATCGTACCTAAGGCCAGTAATACAGAGTGGAGGCTCTTTCAAGACGTCTGGCATGCACGAAAGAGTAGGCCAATCACCCTCTTAGAGGGGCTCTCTAGAGGTGCCTTTAGAGGGGGGCCCTTCCACCAGTAGTCGCGCGTGCGAGCAATTGTATGACTGCTCATTTAGAGATGATAGAATGACGGGATGCCTCAAACGCCTCGCTGACCAGGTTGCTTTCTAAAGGACAAAGTATTTTTTGCAGTCCCACGGATCACACAACAGATTAACAAAGCAGCAAAGCGAATTAGTAATGACTGTAATGAGTAACTGATTTGCCTTTTACAACTCACGATGCCACGACTTCACACGGGCATTACTGTATTTATACACAACACACACACACGTGTACATGGTCATAACAAGCATGCCTTGCGGCATACACAGTAATTATAATACATACACATACCCTGCAATTTAAACACATACATAGAAAGCAATTCAAACGGAGCGCACACACACACACTTACAGAGGAAATTGACTCTACCACACAGCAATTAGAACACTGTGTACGCACACTGAGGGTGGATCGGTGGGCCAATGGTTAGCGCATTGCACTACGAGTTCTGGGCCACAGCCAACATCAGCGGTAATATATCAAAACTAAAAACTAGACTGATACTGATTGTATTTGAAAAGGTAACGCCCACTGAGCTCTACAGCTCTTTTTCATCAGCGACCTGGTCACATATGATGGCCCAATGAGGTGGCGTATCATGTGGACATTTACAGCAGACACACGCGCTGAACGCATGCTGATTATAAATGTGGAGGTTAAAAAAATCGGAGGACCCGGAGAAATATCCACGCAACCACGGGGAGAACACGCACACTCCAAATATAAAGCCATCAGGGTCGGGGTCGAACCCACGGCCTCCCGCACACGAGGCGATGTAGTTAACATCTCGCTACAGCGTTACCTGTGCGGGCCTCACCTTTACCGACCCGAAATTCACCAGCACGGTGAAGCGTGGCCAACACCGGTGACGATTATCTCACTAGGTCGACTCAGCCTCAAATGAGCACTTAGAGGGTTTGTGGGACCATCGCCACTGGGGAGACAAAGGCGCCCGGGCGTGGTGCTGGCCACCCACCGCCTCGCGTGCCGTGCCGGCCTTCATCGGTGCTGCCCGCTAACAGCACTTGTCCCAACAGTCTGTTGAGGCTACACGGGTGGATCTTTCTCTTTGTCCTCACACACAAACGCAGACAGGCACTCGTACACACCACAACCACGAAGTGGCGGTGACGTGACCACGACGCCTGTGCCAGGCCAGGTGCACTTTGAGGCCGTCACGTGAAGCGTCGAAGGCTCGCTGGCAGGAAGGAGGTCACGGAACAGAACCCCCGCAGGTCCCAGGGGTCCCGTCTGGGCAGGGCGATACCGTGTGGCCTGGCTGCACGCCACCCTCACTGCCCCTGCTAGATTCCTATAGAGTCCCTTCACGATTCGCGGTGGCTAGGAGATGTTAACTAACTCGCTTGGTATACAGGAGGTCATGGATGCGATCCCGACCCTGGCGCCTGCTGCTGTATATTTGGAGTTTGCGTGTCCCTCTCTCTCCCAATGGTCGTGTAAATTTTGTTCTCCGGGTCCTCCGCTTTTTCCCTCCACATTTGGAGTCAACATCACGCGTTTAAGAGTTATTTGGCTACTGTTATAAATGTTCAGATGATAATAAGCCACTTCGTTGAGCTATCATTTGTGGGGCCAGGTTGCTTCTGAAAAAAACATTTATATAGCAGCTCAGTGAGCCTTACCTGGTACAATAAAACAAATGCTTGCTTCGTACGGAAATGTTGCGATAACAACAACCCCGGAGTTTGACAAAAAATAAAATAGGTTTTACCCTTTCTGGCAATAAAACGGGTGTTAAGATGTTAAAACACCTAATATAAACCATTTGCAAGGAATCGTGTCTGTATTAGCCATGCGTACTTTTGGTGAACATGCAAACAAGGACATCCTCTGATAATGTCTCACCACTGTCAGATCAGATAACGCCAAAAAGGTTTCCATTTGGTGCTTAAACATCTTAACAACCCGTTTTATTACCAGAAATGGGGAAAACCTAACCTTGTTTTTTCATACTTTGATACTGGTAAAAAAAGGTCCCAATGCTGTTTCCAGCCCCGGAGTTAGCTCGGTCTCGCCCACTGGGGGGGGGGGGGGGGGGGGTCCTCACCGCGCGTGCGGCGTTCAGACGCCACTGGGGGCCTCTGCCGCCCTCTGCCGCCCTCTGCCGGCACTGGCGTGGGTTTACGAACGACTCCGCATTTGCAACACGGCGAAACGTGGACGAGAGTAAAGTATTGAACTCAACTTTTTTTTGTGCCAGGTAAGGCCCGCTGAGCTGTATAGCTTTTTTTTCAGAAGCGAATCACAAATGATAGCTCACACTAAGTGGCCCGATAGTGTGGAACACGTGGAGGGGAAACATCGGAGGACCCGGAGAAAAATCCACGCGACCACGGGGAGAGAGACACCGCTAAGTCCAAATATACAGGCGGTCAGGGTCGGGATCGAACCCACGACCTCCTGTACACCAGGCGAGGTAGTTAACATCTCACGGCCACCGTAGCTCCCACGGGCGGTGATGCCGGTGTCCGTCTGCCGCGCGTTTAGAGTATTTGGCTGCTGTGCATTCCCACATAGTGATGAGCCACTTTGTTGAGCGATCATTTTTGGCCAGGTCGCTTCTGAAAAAGATCTCCGTAGCTCAGTGGGCCTTTCCTGGTAAAAAAATACCCCCCCCCCCTCCAAAAAAAAAGTCAAATCGTGGTGGTGGTAAAGCGAGGGGTCGCTCACGCCTCCGCCCGTGCGTCGTTGTGTCCGGCACGCCCAGCAGCTGGGGGGCGTTCTGCGGATCTTCCCCGGGGGCGGCCTGGAGGGGCGGCCGGCCGACGTGGAGCCCAGGTTCGACCGACTTCTCCTCTTCTGGTCGGACCGGCGGACGCCCCACGAGGTGCTGCCCACGTTCGGCACGCGGTGAGCAGCGCGCTCCGGCCCGTGCCGGCCCACCAACCCCCTTCTCCCCCGTGTCTGCGACGTGGGGGGAGCGGTGGCGCGACGGTTAGCGCGCTCTTGCGCTACGGACCCGACGGCCCGAATTGGGATTCCTGCTCACGACCCAGTGACGAATATCTGAACCGTGTCCTGGGCCTCCCCTAGGTTCACTCAGCCTTAAACGAGTTCCCGGCGCAGTGTGTAAACATCAGCAGTGGGGAGATAACGCTAAGTGCGTTCCTACGGTGTCATGTATGGTGGAGATGTCAGACGCCCAGAGCCCTCCGTGTGCGTGTCCTCCACAGGTTCGCCATCACCGTGTGGTACTTTGACGCGGAGGAGCGAGCCCGGGCAAAGCAGCGCTACCGGTCAAGTGGGTGATCGGTGGTGACATCGTAGAGAGAAGCGCACGGATCTCACTCCAGCAATACCGATACCGATAGTCCATCGCTAAACCCCCGACACGCTCGTCAGTAAAACCGTGGCGTTAAAAAGTGAAGATTATGGAAGAGGCGATGTTTCGGGAAACAGCCCCTTTCTAGTTTGTGTTTCATTGTGCTTGTAACACCGCCACCAATGCAGCAGCGGTAGATGTCGTTGCATAAATGACACTGCTATTTAACAACTCAATATGATTATTATTGATCCTCTTTCAAAAGAGGTCTGGGATGCTTGAATGAGAATAGAGGATTGACTTGTTACTCTAGATTGGTGGTAATTATTTTTTAATACTGTTAGATTGGAGATATCATCTGCAATTAATAATATAATGGAGTGTATTTCCCAAAATGAACCGACATTTCATACATTGGTCTATGAGCTTGTCATGTTGATGTTTCACAAGTCCATTTGTTTAAACCAAGCAACCATGGAACCGATTTTGACCCATTCAAGTATCATAAGCAAGGGTGTAGCCTGGTAAATATAATACATTGGGTAGCCCGAGGTTGGCACTCTAAACCTGGCAATCAGAGTTCGATTATCGGCCACAGCTAACATCAGTGGCAGGTGAGGTTGAAACTGATCCTGACCCATCCACCCCCAACCCCCTTCACAATCTCGCACTGCCCAGCGTGAAGTATGGACAAACAAGCCCCCAGCATCGACATGGCGTGGGGAGGCCCTCACTCAACAGTGAATTGGCAAAGGGCCATCAATAGTAACCCTGATATTCTTTGGGTCTTTCGGTAAAGCCACGTAGATAGAAAAAATAATAAAAATGTCACGACGTTTCGATCGCAACGCAAGAAATCGTCATCAGGTGATGACGATTTCACCTGATGACGATTGCTTGCGTTGCGATCGAAACGTCGTGATAATTTTATTATTTTTTTCAATCTACGTGGCTTTACCGAAAGACCCAAAGAATATGAATTCCTGCAGTCACGAAAGCTTTAAGTCGAGAAGTAACCCTGATGTCGTGGACTTGGATGCGCAACGTGAGGTGCAGCAGTGGTAAGCCACGGATAATGATCACAAACGCTGTTCAATCTATCCTCGGGGAGAGAGATGACTCAGGCCCCATGCATCTCCATGTCCACAGCTGTCGGAGAGAAGGAGCCGTCGGTGCAGCTTACAGCCGCTCACAGCCAGCGATGATGGATGGCGACAGAGCCTGCCAAACTGGAAGCCTCGGTCCATTCGGAGGCACGAGGAGAGACACTCGCCCTCCCCGCTTCTGTGTATAGTTCACAACCTCCGATTTCCGCAGCCAAATATGTGCCACAGCCGTGCCAGCGTGAAGCTGGCCAGCCCCGTCTTTCCACGTAGCCGCTGTGACCACCATAGTTTTCTTTCCATCTTCCACGTCCATCCGTCTGTCCCTGCTCTTCCGCCTCCTCCTCCCTATACCCCCTGCACCCTAGCGGCCGGCCCAGGAAGGGCACACGGTCGCCGGACAGGAAACCAGGCAAGGTCAAAGGGTCGGGTGACGGTATGGAAGCAGGACAACACAACTATTGGTTTAAAAATTTAAACAATGTTGAAATGTAAGGATAGTTGTGTGCATTGTGCATTTAAATGTTGTAGCTTTTTTATTGCATTGTTTTATAATTGGATGACAATTATAGAAGCACAACTTTAACAAGCTGAAAAAACGAAATGTGGCAGAGGAACTAATGGCGAAGCTGCCTACACATGCATGGGCATTTTTTGTAATATATAACTTTTCAATTTTACTTTTGGAATTTTTATTGTGCATTGATGATTAGTAAAACTGCAGTATTGGGAAGGAGGCATGCTATGAATGTTCGGGAAGTTTAAAGAGGACCCTGCATTAAGAATGTTGAATAACTATATTTAGTAAGCCTATAGTACTTGATTTCTGCAATTAAAAGGCGACAATTTTACAGGAGAAATGTTATCTCCCAAACGTAGTATTTTAAGAGGCATCACTGGCTTTAAATTGCGCAGATATTACTTGTGGATAGTGTGAAATGTACTTGAACAAATGCCATGTTCTGTTTTTCAATTTTAGAAAGTGGTCGATTTTAGCCCACACTTTAGAAGTTTGTGGTGAGATGTGGAGGTCTTCGAGTTCATAGGAATGTGTAGGTAATGTTCAGTGCACTACAGTAGTGGGTCATTTAATCAAATCTATAAATGCCGAGAAAACCCATCGTAACAGCCGAATAGCGTGGGCTGGAAACCCCACAACACACGTAGAAGAGTGTACAAAAACCACTCGGTCTTTGTGCGATATGCTAAATCCCACAGCAGCTCCTTAAGAACTGAATTGTGATCTTCTTGTCTTAGGTCACCATCAAAATAAATGTTAGCCAATGTGAACGACTAGCAGAACCATCGGCCATACCTGATCTCCTGGGAGTACTGCACGGATGCCATGGTGGGATAAATATCCCAAAGCTGAAGATGACACTTCCCCCAACTGCATTCACAAGTCGCTGCTCAGTCGAGCAAATTTCAATTTCAATGACCTTTATTAAAACCAAAGAGTCATCCCATCCGCTGCGTGCTCTATTTTATAAGGCACACCTAAGTCTTCTCGTTATGTACCGAGTTTTTTTTTCTCATTTTAAATTTAACTGGGGGGTGGGGTTTAAATTTAGCTGGTCTGGGCCGGGATGGTGCCGTGGTTAAAGCTCTCGACTCAGTTGATATCCCAGTCGGGGAGTTGGCTCAGTCTGTCGTTCCTCTGGTGGTGGGGGGGGGGGGTGTTCAATAGATACGGATCGCTTTGTGGGAAGGCAACAGCGGTTGTACTCCAGACAGTGCCGGATTAAGCTACTGCGGGGCCTCTAGCATATGTTAAGAGGCCCTAAATTATATTAAAAAGATCATAACTATTAAAACACAAATGTTTAACTTGCATAGTAAATACATTTTCTTTTTTTAATTTGCTATACAGCCAGATAATACGACAAATCGCTAACCTTAAACACCCAGCCGTTCATAAAAGGTGAAGGTGGTATAGTACTATAGTAATAGAGCAAGTGCAGAATCACTGAACCGGAATTGATAGCTTGAAAGCGTTTAACGCGGGGCCCTTGAAAGTGCGGGGCCCGTAGCATTATGTAGCTACTTTCGCTACCAGGATAATCCGGCACTGACTCTCGAACGTGAACCCAGCCATGGGAAATGCGAAACTACCACCACAAAGCTCAGAGGGCCACCAACGGGAGCAAGTTCCAGCCGATGGCTCGATTAAGCAGAGACGGGGGGGGGGGGGGGGCACGATTGGTTTGCGTTTTTACCTTGCATTCGGAGCCGATACCAGCACTTGTTCTGTGATATTAATTTAAAAGTGTCACTGCCACGTGACCTTGCGTTTACTCGGATCTTAAAAACCAATTGTTTTACGCACAAACGCGCTCCATTCGTCGCTTCTTGCTTGCAGAATTTTAATTCCGTAAGTGCGAGACCGTGGTAAAGCGACAAGCTCCGCACGAGAGTGTGAACGTGCGCCTCCGCTTAAACGCGCGTGCTCTTATCTTCGAGTCTTTATTCCCACAGCAATGACGTCTAGGCCCTTTGAAGGTGAAGTACTTTCGTGGCTAATCACCGTGCTTCATCCGCTACTTCTTCCTGTTAAATGTGAATTGATGTCCACGCAAATAAAAAAAGGTGGCTGACTAAGCAAATTGAAGAGGGCAAACTGTGGTGTCGTGAATGCACAGTAACACCCGTTCTCACCACAACCTGAATTCACCATTTTGGAGTACGTGGGCTGGTTCACGAGCGCACGTGGACAGGAGATTGCCGAGAATAACTGATCGGTCCCTCGTCCAACCTCGGCAAGCAGCGGGGCAGTCCTACTTTGATTTTGTTCAACCAGGCGAGAACTCAACAGTGACCTGGGGCATTAGTCTAATTGTTCGTTACAGGGAGCCGAGTATCTTCCCGTGTACCTGTCTGTTGTGTAGTCTGTTGTGTCATCAGTGTGCGTGCGCGTACGAGAGAACAAGAATGCTAGCAGGGTGTCTAAATTATGGTGCGCAAATGGTCACCATTTTATGCCTCTTGAAAAGTAACCTAAATGTATACTGTAGTTTTTTTCTTTTAAGACACCCAGCGTGACAAAGCTCGTGGTTAAATGTCTCAATAAAGACGGAACTACCCTTGAAACGGTACACACATTGTCCCGCGTGAGAATTCCACAACCAACAGTTCTCGCCCCTTCGATCAGACTAAAAAAAGGGCTGCAGAGGATATTGCGCGTCTAAAAAAATATCCCAAAACACGGTACATTCCAATCATAATAGGGACATTGTTGTCAGAAGCCACGACTTCTGCAAATGGGAATTCTCAGTAGGAAGTGGATCTCGTTCTGGATTACATCACAGAATCGTTTCGGAAGTCGAGCTCGTATCCACACAAGGGGCACACGATTTAAATTCTCGCCAGAGTGACTTGTGCCAATCTTTCCGATATTTGTTTTTGAGCTGGAATAATCTAATCTAAGTTAGAAGACTAATTTCAAATGTTTTTTTGTGCAGTAATTGCTGATCAGGCTGAAACGTGATTAAACAGCACTTGAGAACCCGGTTTCACCACGGGTGGCTACCTGGATCCGAACCCAGGTCCCTCCATGGTGCCAGCCCCGTCCTGTGGGATGGCATTAGCCCCCTCGTACCACACTTCGATTCTGCACTTCGTGAATGGCGTTTGGTAGTCATGGAACGATGATGTGGGAGCGCAGTCATTAAAAAAAAACATGTTGTAAACACGCGGTTACTTTATTTGTTACCATTAATATAAGGCTAGCACAAGCTGACATTCGACTTTGCTATAGAAGGTGCATCAGCAGCAATGTTGTCAACAACAAACGTCGCACGATCACTAAAGCAGCTGTGTGTGAAATCAATATTACCGTACCGTAGCTTCGACAGCCATTCACGAGCGACAGCATTCCATCAAGCGTGGGAGGAGCACAATGCACGAACGAGCAGATCGGTGCCACTCAACATGCCCTTACAGCCTTATGATGACACACACAGACACTCATAATTTGACACGCACATATACACAAGACTATATCATTCATTGCAATTACGTTTGGTTAGTCGGGAGAGTGAAACAGATCCGGCGACTTCTGTTTCCCAAAGGAGACTTAGGAGTAATGACATTCCATATCGAGCCAATGGATGTCACTTTTTCCAACGGTTTTATTTACGTTGATTTTTACGTTGTGTGAAAACTGAATATTTGTCAGCGGTTCGTTTCTGCGATGGGTCTTCAACGTTGTCCAAATCCCAACCAAAGGCGCGCTTCGTCAAGTTTTCACGGTACTGTCAAGTCGACCGGTACCTGCCGTTCGCCACACCTAGCCAGCCACGTGCTCACGCTGGACACAATGCGGGTGTCGCGAGCCCAACAGACCTTCCCAAAACGCCTGGGGCATCTCGACAACGGATTCCCCACAAAGAGGGATTTCCTTCAAATGAAAACAGCCCCGGGGATACACAAACCCACACTGCCGACACCACCCCCCGCCGGCTCCGGTAAACCAGCCGCTGCTACGTCAGCGTGTGCAACGGAGGCAAAGCGCAAGGGGGTTGTCCAGCCGCAATCATTCAAACCACTCTCGCGCACACAAACCGCGCAGTACCCCCACCACCCATCCGGACGCAACAAAAACTCAAACTACCCCCCCCCCTCCACGACGGACACAAAAGCGCCGGAGAGACCGATAGATCACGGTGGACAAGGCCCTCGTTAATCCTGATACATCGACGAAATGGTTTGTTGTGGTTTTTTTTTGTTTAGTAGTTAAACGTGAAAACCTCTCTCCCGAAAAAGAAAAAAATTTAAATCACTGCGCCGATGCATAAACATTCTGCCGAAAAAACGTGAACGCGCTTCACATTATGAAACACTTCTGCCATATCGAGCGTCGGCATGCGAATCCACGGTTCGATAAAGCGCTTGGCGGCGTCGACCGTCGGGGTCCAATCGCTGCGAAGGCAAGGAAGGGCCAGACCACGGAGACCCTCCGACTCTCGCTCCCTTCACTCGGCTCATCTCTCTCTCTCTCTGTCACCTGGCAACCGCCGGCCATCCTGGGGCAACTTTGGAAAAACCCCTCGGGCAACTTTGCAAAATCCCTCGGACTCGCTCTTCGTAATTACGCACCTCCGCTCGGAGTGCGCTGGGGACGACGCGACACATTAAATGTTCAAGCAACTGCAGGAACTGAAGCCTCGCGTGGCGAGTCCGAGGCTTGAAGGCGCGCGTTGAGCAGTGGGGGGGAGAGAGGTGGGGGGGACACGCGGTGCCAGAGGGAGCAACACTGAGCTGCTGTGCCACCCGCTCTCAAAGCGAACGCCATGAAGTGCAAACCGCTACCCCCCCCCACTACGTCCACCATTGCCAATGCTACACAAAACTACGACTACGCCTCGCGTCAACATCGGCGTGAATGTTACGCTCATCGCAGAATTAAATACGATTCAACGTTTCCCGCGTCTAGTTAAGCTCCAGCGTAATCCGTGTTTAGCGTCAGACTTTGTCTTGTTTAAACTGATTTTTTTTGTCATGGTCAACTTTTGTCATTTGTAAACCGATTGTGCTTTTGCGACCCGGCCTTTAGAGCAATGATGCATTGAACCTGCGACCCCACCCCCCAATGACGCCGCTCCTTCGCCTGCCACACCGAATTGCCCGAAGCAAATAACCTCGGCCGTCCACGCGACGACCTTCAAGGGCCAAACTTGCGCAGCCTTACAACCCTCTCCCAGCCACGGGGGAAAGGACGGTGGCGCTGGCCATCCACCCCGTCGCGTACCGTGCCGGCCTTCATTAGGTGCTCACTAACAGCACCTGCCCCAACAGTCTGTTTAGGCTGTACGGGGAGCGGATGGCTGACCAGGCGGGGTGACCACCCCAACGCGCTGCGTGAGAACCGTGACGGACGCCGCAAGGCCGCGGACAGAGCCACGACCTCGGTGGTGCCAACGCGGCGTCGTCGCCCCGCGGGTCGAACGTCTGCTGCGCTTGACCGAACGCGATCAGCTGATCACTCGCTACGCTAGCTCTTTAGCAAATTGGTGAAAAAAAAGAGGCAAAACTGTAGCGAGGAATGATTAAAGAGACGAAAGGACAATGGGCTCTTGTGTTTTTAACGTGCGGCATATCTTCCTTTCCCAGGAGGATTGTTTTGCTAGGAAGCTTGAGGTGGGGGGAATAGCCCCACATATGCAGGGAAAATGTGTTTTTTTAACCAGGAGATGAGTCATAAATCTACTCGATGTGCTAGTTTTCTTACCAACCTGTGCTTATAATTCAATATAGAGGCTTGCCTGGGTGATGTGGGTGGTGTGCCGCATGCAAAGACAAAAATAGGATTGCAGTGGGGTCACGTTCACGGCGCATTGTGCTGCAGCTCACGCTCCTCTCATCGGCTTGCTGGAGAGCTGGCGAGCTGGTTGGCTGGCTGGCTGGCTGACTGGCTGCCTGGCAAGCTGGCCGAATGACTGGCTGGTGGGCTGGCACCGTGGTGGGCTGACTGGCGGGTTCGCGTGATGAACAGTGATACATCAGACTCAAGGTGGCTTGAGGGCCCAAACACGGTGAGACTGAACACTGCCGGTAAGAGAGCAACGCTCAGGACCAGTATCCCAGGGGGTCAATACCTCCGGCGTATCCAGCCAGGGGCCCCCCCGTGCTCGACTTACAATCGGAAAGGCTGCGAGTTCAAAATCGTGGCCTCGGCCAAGCGTTCCTCCACGGTCAATAAAAACGAGGGCCACTTTATGGGAGGTCAACGGTAGTTGTCTATAAATACAGCGGCCCTCGTCCAAGGGAGTGTGGGAATTTCACCACCAGCTCAGGGCTGGAAGCGGGAAGACCCGTTTGACATTTTGACTCTAACCTCCAACATCCATTTGCCAAAATGTATACATTTGTTTTAAAACAAGGAAGAGAATACTGAATTCGAGCTATTTTGGTATATTTTAAATTGGTTGTACACATAGCTTATGTTGTTAGTTAGGTGACCTGAACGTGGTTATACGAAAGTGGCCCGTGCCTCCCTTTGGTGCGAAGGAGACGGCAAATCGGAGAGTGAGTGCACGTTGTTTTGCAGAAACAGGAATCACAGTTGCAAGGGCCCATGCGGCCACAGAGAGAAAACATTTCAGCAAACAAATTGTTCAACGGCCACCACTGCATGCTGTTTGACTTGCAGAAATTTGTTAATAAATTAATATATTCCGAACGCTTTGAAAATCACGTGGAAAGTGTTGATGTCCGTCCGTCATCAATGGGGGGGGGGGGGGGGGGGTAGGGTATCGGGGGGTAGGGTGTGCTCGTGAAGGGGATTCAATCCAAACGAAATTTGACTTATAAAGTTGGGTTGCTATTGTGGACTCACCCAGGAGAAATTTGGCCAAATTTCTTCAGGTGTTGCTCAAGACTCGGAAAACAAAAAAACGGTGCTAAAAGGTTTCGCCAAGACGTCCAGGCCGTGGAAGCTGTGGGGGCCGTGGGGGCCGTGGGGGCCGTGGGGGCCCGGGCATGCCCACCCCCCGGCAGAGCCGCTCTCCAAGCCCCATGGCCTTACGGCAGCGGACACAGAGACTCGTCCTGCACGCCTGGCGCGGATGCTGCCGTCGTCACCACCGCCACCGCTGATTAAGAGCTGCACGTTGCGACGGACTGTGACCGAGTGATCGAGTGCGGTCATGGATCTCGGGGTTCACCAATTCAGCTTACTACCGATGTCTGCTTTCTTAAGTAATCTAAAACGAGAATGCGTTTGACGCGGACTACTCGAGGCTGACGGCCGTGTTCCACGGCAGCTCTCTGGATTACATTTGATGACGGCATTGCGCGGCGCTACGCGACCGTCGTGGCAACATTGACAACGCAAATGCGATTTACAATTCGTCACGGTACCTCAAGGATTTTAAGAGGACGAATAAACAAAACACAAAAGAAAACTCGATTTAAATAAAAACTCTAAAGTATTGGTAGTTTCATGCACTTTGTTACGTCACACGCAAATTGGTATCCTACTTAATTTTTAAGTCAAACGTACGGAGTAACAACGGAAGTGTTAGGCTATCGTCAGCTTTTGTTCAGTTGGGGGGGGGGGGGGGTTGGCGATGGTCGAGCGCGGTCGAGCGCGGTCGAGCTTGCGCTTTCACTTGGCCGAGGAGTTTGCTTCGTTTGGACGAAGGGCGGCAGGAATCATGCTCTTCACTCTGCGGCACAAAACAGGGAATCAACATCCACGGAGTCGGTCTGGTTCCACTGCCTCTCGCGAGCCACGCGTCCAGAGCCACGCGCCCCGACCGTCGGTTGCCACCCTTCGATTAACTGGTCTCTTTTACAAAGCGGGGGCGGACCCCTCCAGGGTTACGTGAAGACGTCCGTGAAAAAGATCTTCATAGGCTCTCCAGGACAAAGAAAGATTCTGATTCTAATGTCAATTTAAGTACACCAAAATATACCTTAAACCCATTTACATTTTTACACATCTAGAATAACTTTGGCAGTAATTTAGCAACAACGTGAATAAGGCTGAGCAAGAAGGTAAATTGCACTGAGAGTATTTAAATATACAAATATAAAATACATTCCAAAAGTGTAAGTAATACATTTAGGCAAGTAGAGGCAATGGACAAACATTTTCACGAAACATGATGTCGACAAATTGAGTTAAGCCAGGATGATCAAATTAACATATTCACAACAGCTGCATCCAAGCAGACTCGCCAAGTTTTCTTTAAACTCAGCTTGGGATCGGGACTGAATTCTGACGTGGTTGAGAAGCCAAGTGATTGCAGAACGCAACATGGAAGCGGACTCTCCCAGCATAAACTAAAAACAGCGACTTCTCTTGTTGACCTTGCATCTGCCGAGACCAGGGGTTGGCAACCTTTCCAAGAAGAGTAATTTTTATTCTTAGCTCTTTCGGTAAAGTCACGTTGAAGGGAAACAATAAAATAATAAAATATATATAAAACGTGACTTTACCGAAAGAGCTAAGAATATGAATTACTGCAGTCACGAAAGCTTTAAATCAAAATTTAAGAGTAATTTTGTTTTGTTTTTGTCTTAAACAAAAATATTTCGAGAGCCGCATCACACGCAGATCTACGTGTACACAAAAACACCGCGGCAGGTATACGGCAGATGACAAACACATTCCGACTTAAAAAAAAAATAGGTGATTGAATAAACTCTCTCTTCCCTTTTTTTCTCCTTTAGTTATTCTTCAACAATACAGTTTGACTAAACATTTTATTGCCACCAAGACATTCTGGACATCACTGTCACGGACGTCGGCCGTGGCCGGGAATCAAACTCAGGAGAGGCCGGGGTTTGGCGACGCACTGCGCTAACCACCGCGCCGTCGCTCCACCAAACAAATTGCGGTCCACGGAAACTGCACGCGACGCAGTTGCTTCCAGCCGCCTAACCCTTGCCATCTCGGCAGATGGACGCCACTAACCGTACGTCGCACGGCAAGCGGGCCTGCTGCTCGCCCCCGCTGGGCCATTACACTGGTGCGGCCGGGCGTCGGCCAATGGCGTGCGATGCAGGGCGGCGACCCAGCTAGACAGCGAACGGAGCTCGCCAGAGTGCGAGCGGCCTGCCAAAGCGCCTCTTGCGGCACATTTAAAACACGGCGCTCATGGCGAGGAAACATTGTACAGGGTTTCAAAGCAAATCGTCTGGGAACGGATGCGGCTTCGGGGATCCGTTACCGTGCCGTTGCATCGTCCACTTTCGCTTGAACCAGCGCCAGGTAATGGTCGACCTCGGTCTGGGGTGAGAAACAACACGGTTACATGTGTGCAACTCAACACTCACCACGCACACACTCACAATACAAAGATAAAGATCTCCATATAACCTTCAAAAAATGTTGGGGGCAAATGCTGTTGGCGAGCACCGACTAAGGCCAGAACGGCACATGAAGGGAAGGGTGGCCAGCACCACGCCTGCCACCTTTGTCTCCCTAGTAGCGATATTTTTACACACTGCACCAGGTTCCTATTTTACGCTGAGTCGACCAAGGGGAGGCCCAGGACCAGTTCAGATAATCGCCATTGGTGTTGACCATGAACGGAAACCTAACTCGAGTCATCAGGTTCATAGCGCAGTGCGCTAACCGCTACGCTACCGCTCCCCCCACACGCTCACACACAATATACATACACACACACTGGATCAGCGGTAGAGTGAGCGATCCGCAATCGGAGGGCGAGTTCAAACCTTGGTTGGGTGGATTGACTCAGGCAATCACCCCCCCAGGGTTTATATAAACGAGTTCCACTTCGTGGCAAATTCAACAGTGGTTGTCCTATGGCTTCACTCGCCCCACCATAGGAATGTGGAATTCCTCCACTCGCTCTGGGAGGGCCGTGACAGGAGATGAGCAACGCCCTGCCTCGGTGCTCGTTTGTATTGGAGACCACTGGGACTTTTGAGTGCCTACAGGCGCCGAATGTCGGCCTCTCACCTTTTTCTTCTCGTAGGCGATGGGGACACTGAACAGGAGCACCACACCTGGTGGAGAATTGGAGAGAGACGCACACCGGTGGTGTTATTCTTGTTCTTGATTACCCAGTCCCAGGACTCTCGTTGAGGAGGGCCCCATGCTAAGATTTTTGCAGTGGGGGCGACGACAGAGAGTCACTTTTTACACTGGGAAAACATTTGGAAGTGATGGTGTGGGACGGACAATAGTGGGTTGGCGATTCTCAATCAGCGGGGGTGTGCTCGCCATGACTCGGGCCTCCTGCGTTATCACCACGCGGTGGTGACGTTTCTCCCCATTGCTCAATAAAATAACGACGCTCCAGCATGCCACGAAACCCACGGTGACGCGCCGCTGGATTTGGGTCGTGGGTTGCCGTGTGGCACCAGCTCAGCTTTTACAGGGCAGTTAACTTTCGATTTAAAGCTTTCGTGACTGTAAGGATTAATCTTCTTTGGTTCTTTCGGTAAAGTCACATAGAATGAAAGAACCAAAGAAGAGGAGCAGTTAACGTTCAGTAGTGTTAAGAGTGAAGCCAAAGTTGAACTGCTCTCTTTATCCAAGTTTCTTTGAATACTGATCTCCGAGTTGATATGTGAATGATAGGCTAACTGCTACGAACCAAGGATGTATGATATACACGTAGCTATTGGAATGCCAACATGTAACACTACATTGTTTTTATGTTGCACACGCATTACTGTGATAGGCTGAAAATTAGGTCATGTGGGCTTACCAGCATTGCCAAGGTAAATGCCTCTACAAGAGATTAAATGGTGGCCAACTGCCGAATTGGAGGCCACGAACATGCTTTGCTTGTTCTGTATGCAAATTAATATGACACTTTCCTTAAATTATTTACTTGCAACATTTAACAAATGCTTTCCTCGTCAATGCCTAGTGCTAATTTTTTGGTTTACCGAAGCATATCCAGGGCAAGAATGACGACAAACATCTCCCTCTCTGGCTACGGCGAGCTACATGGACGCGACCATCTCGGCAAGAGAATGGGGTAGGTAGGGGGGTGCTCTCGGGTCCATCGCAGCTTGGGCTGTGTTTTGTTCCTGAATGAAAATGAACTGCGATCGCAAAGCGTGGCACACAACAACGTGTCGCTCTGTTGCAAACCCAAAGTGGGTTTGTACAACATGGGCGGTTGTGCAACCATCGGAGAGTAAAGTCAAATCCGACGCAACGCCGGCTCTGGCAGGGAGCAAGCGAGCGAGCAAACGAGCGTGCGTGCGCGTTACCCAGGATGAGGAGAGAGAGGCCGTTGAACACAGATCCCACGTACGTCATGAGCCAGAGGACGCCGGCAAACTGGACGACAGAGAAAGCACAAACTCGTGAGAAGGAAACAACATTGCTGGATTTGCTCCTCGAGCAGTTACACCCACACGTAAAATAACCACTGCTGGAGTTCAGACGAACGGGTGGCTGGGGGCGACAGACACCGATGTCGCAGCCTCGAAGGAGCAAAACTCGGCTTGCCGTGCCACCATCTTCCTGGCCACCACACCCAGCAAGTGCCTCAACTGTATTTTACAATTCCGTGTTGAGCATTCCTGCACGAGATTATACTTTGCCGGGCAGCTGCCGCTTTCAACGCGTGAAAAGTTAAGCCGAGGTGGAGCCTAGCAACTGGGTTTAAAAAAAAATAAACCCACACCGTCCCCGTGTGGGGATCCGGACAAATGCACAGGGCACGCCACCTGCTTACGAACACAGGCAGCGAGATCGTGTCACGAGGGGGGGGGGGGGGGAGGAGGAATGGGATCATGAGGAACGTCCATCATCGACACAGCAACCGCTGACGCTGCAGGCGAGCCAGATTGTGTAACAACCTGCAGCGGCCCGGGCTTTGAAAGCTAAGCTCATTATCCCGCTCAGTGGAAGGTGCGGATGACGAGACTGATGCTCGCCGCAGCAAATGCGCTCAACGCGGACGTAAAAGCCCATGCCCAATATAGCCACCGGCCGAACGAACGCACCGCGCATTACTCGCCGAACGGCGTGCGTGCACAGCGTGTGCATCGCCCACCGAGCGCGGGCGGTGTGTGGCACGCGCACGCCCACTCAAGCCCGGCGCGGTGGACACACGCGGGTGCGATTTAAAATGCTTTCTCACGCACACGTCACGCATATCGAACCGCGCGTGTTCGAACCGACTAGTGCAGGATCACGCGCGAGTTGTGTTATTCCTGAATTGAAGCACTGGCCCGAACCGAGGCAAAATGATCAAATCGCAAGAATTGTTATGCGCCGAGGATAGAACAAGTGCATTGTGGATGAAGCACAGGTGCATTGTGGTATTGTGGGTGTGGTGCCGATACATTGCGAGTGTGGCACAAGTGTTTTGTGGGTGAATATCAGCCTCACGTCCTCTTCCCCTTGCGCTCACGCGGCCCCCCACCCACCCCCCTCCCCCCCCCCTCTCTCTCCCCCCTTTCTTACCTATATAACATTTTGCCACGGCAGCTCTCCCGCCTACCTCAGCATTTTCTTGCTGTGGTTGTTCCACCTGATGAGGATCGCTTGTGTGGCGATCGAAACGTCGTCATTTGTTTTGTTTAATTTTTATTTATACCGACGTGATTTTACCGAAAGAACCAAAGGGCAGGGTAAGAGTGCAGACGAATTGCAGGCGAAGAAAAATCTTCGCGACTGGTACAACCGGTGTGACGCGGGACTGCCCTGCGTGTGTGTGTACAACCGGTGTGACGCGGGACTGCCCTGCGTGTGTGTGTACTACCGGTGTGACGCGGGGGTGCCCTGCGTGTGTGTGTGGTACCGGTGCGACGCGGGACTGCCCTGCGTGTGTGTGTACTACCGGTGTGACGCGGGACTGCCCTGCGTGTGTGTGTACTACCGGTGTGACGCGGGACTGCCCTGCATGTGTGTGTACTACCGGTGTGACGCGGGACTGCCCTGCGTGTGTGTGTGGTACCGGTGTGACGCGGGACTGCCCTGCATGTGTGTGTACTACCGGTGTGACGCGGGACTGCCCTGCGTGTGTGTGTACTACCGGTGTGACGCGGGACTGCCCTGCATGTGTGTGTACTACCGGTGTGACGCGGGACTGCCCTGCATGTGTGTGTACTACCGGTGTGACGCGGGGGTGCCCTGCGTGTGTGTGTGGTACTACCGGTGCGACGCGGGACTGCCCTGCGTGTGTGTGTACTACCGGTGCGACGCGGGACTGCCCTGCGTGTGTGTGTACTACCGGTGCGACGCGGGACTGCCCTGCGTGTGTGTGTACTACCGGTGCGACGCGGGACTGCCCTGCGTGTGTGTGTACTACCGGTGCGACGCGGGACTGCCCTGCGTGTGTGTGTACTACCGGTGTGACGCGGGACTGCCCTGCGTGTGTGTGTACAACCGGTGCGACGCGGGACTGCCCTGCGTGTGTGTGTACTACCGGTGCGACGCGGGACTGCCCTGCGTGTGTGTGTGGTACTACCGGTGCGACGCGGGACTGCCCTGCGTGTGTGTGTACTACCGGTGCGACGCGGGTGCCCTGCGTGTGTGTGTGGTACCGGTGCGACGCGGGACTGCCCTGCGTGTGTGTGTACTACCGGTGTGACGCGGGGGTGCCCTGCGTGTGTGTGTGGTACTACCGGTGCGACGCGGGACTGCCCTGCGTGTGTGTGTACTACCGGTGCGACGCGGGACTGCCCTGCGTGTGTGTGTACTACCGGTGCGACGCGGGACTGCCCTGCGTGTGTGTGTACTACCGGTGCGACGCGGGACTGCCCTGTGTGTGTGTGTACTACCGGTGCGACGCGGGACTGCCCTGCGTGTGTGTGTACTACCGGTGCGACGCGGGACTGCCCTGCGTGTGTGTGTGTACTACCGGTGCGACGCGGGACTGCCCTGCGTGTGTGTGTACTACCGGTGCGACGCGGGACTGCCCTGCGTGTGTGTGTACTACCGGTGCGACGCGGGACTGCCCTGCGTGTGTGTGTACTACCGGTGCGACGCGGGACTGCCCTGCGTGTGTGTGTACAACCGGTGCGACGCGGGACTGCCCTGCGTGTGTGTGTACTACCGGTGCGACGCGGGACTGCCCTGCGTGTGTGTGCGGTACTACCGGTGCGACGCGGGACTGCCCTGCGTGTGTGTGTACTACCGGTGCGACGCGGGTGCCCTGCGTGTGTGTGTGGTACCGGTGCGATGCGGGACTGCCCTGCGTGTGTGTGTGGTACTACCGGTGCGACGCGGGGGTGCCCTGCGTGTGTGTGTACTACCGGTGCGACGCGGGACTGCCCTGCGTGTGTGTGTGGTACTACCGGTGCGACGCGGGACTGCCCTGCGTGTGTGTGTACTACCGGTGTGACGCGGGACTGCCCTGCGTGTGTGTGTACTACCGGTGCGACGCGGGACTGCCCTGCGTGTGTGTGTGGTACTACCGGTGTGACGCGGGACTGCCCTGCGTGTGTGTGTGGTACTACCGGTGCGACGCGGGACTGCCCTGCGTGTGTGTGTACAACCGGTGCGACGCGGGACTGCCCTGCGTGTGTGTGTACTACCGGTGCGACGCGGGACTGCCCTGCGTGTGTGTGTACTACCGGTGCGACGCGGGACTGCCCTGCGTGTGTGTGTACTACCGGTGCGACGCGGGACTGCCCTGCGTGTGTGTGTACTACCGGTGCGACGCGGGACTGCCCTGCGTGTGTGTGTACTACCGGTGCGACGCGGGACTGCCCTGCGTGTGTGTGTACTACCGGTGCGACGCGGGACTGCCCTGCGTGTGTGTGTACTACCGGTGCGACGCGGGACTGCCCTGCGTGTGTGTGTACTACCGGTGCGACGCGGGACTGCCCTGCGTGTGTGTGTACTACCGGTGCGACGCGGGACTGCCCTGCGTGTGTGTGTGTACTACCGGTGCGACGCGGGACTGCCCTGCGTGTGTGTGTACTACCGGTGTGACGCGGGACTGCCCTGCGTGTGTGTGTACAACCGGTGCGACGCGGGACTGCCCTGCGTGTGTGTGTGGTACTACCGGTGCGACGCGGGACTGCCCTGCGTGTGTGTGTGGTACTACCGGTGCGACGCGGGACTGCCCTGCGTGTGTGTGTACTACCGGTGCGACGCGGGTGCCCTGCGTGTGTGTGTGGTACCGGTGCGACGCGGGACTGCCCTGCGTGTGTGTGTACTACCGGTGCGACGCGGGACTGCCCTGCGTGTGTGTGTGGTACTACCGGTGCGACGCGGGACTGCCCTGCGTGTGTGTGTACTACCGGTGCGACGCGGGACTGCCCTGCGTGTGTGTGTACTACCGGTGCGACGCGGGACTGCCCTGCGTGTGTGTGTACTACCGGTGCGACGCGGGACTGACCTGCGTGTGTGTGTACTACCGGTGCGACGCGGGACTGCCCTGCGTGTGTGTGTACTACCGGTGCGACGCGGGACTGCCCTGCGTGTGTGTGTGTACTACCGGTGCGACGCGGGACTGCCCTGCGTGTGTGTGTACTACCGGTGCGACGCGGGACTGCCCTGCGTGTGTGTGTACTACCGGTGCGACGCGGGACTGCCCTGCGTGTGTGTGTACTACCGGTGCGACGCGGGACTGCCCTGCGTGTGTGTGTACTACCGGTGCGACGCGGGACTGCCCTGCGTGTGTGTACTACCGGTGCAACGCGGGACTGCCCTGCGTGTGTGTGTGGTACCGGTGAGATGCGGGACTGCCCTGCGTGTGTGTGTACTACCGGTGCGACGCAGGACTGCCCTGCGTGTGTGTGTACTACCGGTGCGACGCGGGACTGCCCTGCGTGTGTGTGTACTACCGGTGCGACGCGGGACTGCCCTGCGTGTGTGTGTGTGGTACCGGTGCGACGCGGGACTGCCCTGCGTGTGTGTGTGTACTACCGGTGCGACGCGGGACTGCCCTGCGTGTGTGTGTACTACCGGTGCAACGCGGGACTGCCCTGCGTGTGTGTGGTACCGGTGAGACGCGGGACTGCCCTGCGTGTGTGTGTGGTACTACCGGTGTGACGCGGGACTGCCCTGCGTGTGTGTGGTGTCGGTGCGACGCGGGTGCCCTGCGTGTGTGTGTGGTACCGGTGCGACGCGGGTGCCCTGCGTGTGCGGTTCTGGTGCCAAGTGGGTGCGACGCGGGAAGTGGGGGGGGGGGGGGGGGGGCGGCACCTTGAGCGAGTCAACGAGGTCCTGCACGAGCAGGAGGCGCCGCAGCTCCGTGGCGGCGCCCGTGGTCCAGACACGAGCCACCTCCACCTGGCGGCTCATGCGCTCCCGCGTCACATCCACGTCCTCCGCCAGGTACGTCCTGGCACGCGCACGCACAAAGATCCACCGTATAGCCTGAGCAGACTGCCGAGGCAAGCGCCGTCAAGAGAGCACCTCTGCTGGCCAGCACGGCACACAAAGGGGTTTGGTGGCTGGCACCGCAACTGGCACTCTTCGTCTTCCCAGTGCCAATCTTCAAATACCGCATCAGGTATTTATATTCGGCCGAGCCGACTTGGGAGAGACCCAGGGCAGGCTTCCTTTCCACTGATAAGGCCCCAAGGCCGAAACTGAAGCCTGGTTTCTGGGAGTGTAGCGTTGTGCATGCACCACAGCACCACCCCTTGCCAATGCACAAACACAACAAACACACAAACACAACAAACACACAAACACACACACAACAAACACACAAACACACACACAGTGACAGGGATGTTACCACAGCGCTTGTTGTAGCCTATGTGCGATTGGAGACCACCTGCAGTGTCTTCGGCTTGCCTGCAGGCAGGAGACAGGCCGGGCTGCTGCTAAGACTTAACTCGAGTGCCTGACAAATGCTGTCCACTGCAGCAATGTGATGTGTGTTAGCCGCCCGCTGCTCTGCTTGTTATTTTAAGCTATTCTCTTCTACTTTGTCGTTGTTGTTGCAGGTTGGTTGGTGCCAGCTACCCAATAATGTCCTTAACGAGCCTGTTCCACGGTGGCCAAACATGACACTGCTGCAGCAGCCAGGTCGTGCTGTACCACAGTAACCTAGCAACCAGGTCGTGCTGTACCACAGTAACCTAGCAACCAGGTCATGCTGTACCACAGTAGCCTGGCTCTTCTCGAGCTCAGTCGCTGAGGTCGTGAGATGTTAACTACCTCACCTTGGTAAACAGGAGGTCGTGGGTTCAATCCCAATCCTGATGCCTGTAAATTAGAAGTTTGTATGTTCTCCCAGTGGTCGCATGGATTTCTCTCCCGGTCCTCCAATTTTCCCTCCACATTTCAAACTAACATACATTTAGAGTATTTGGCTGCTATAAATATCCACATAAGCCACTTTATTGGGCTAGCATTTGTGACCAGGTCGTTTCCAAAAAAAGGGCCATATAGCTCAGTGGGCCTTACTTGGTACAATCAAAATAGTTTATAGTTTTTGTTTATAGCTCCTGCGCAGCCTTGCACGTAAAAACAAAGGTCTCGCGTTAACCCTTACCGCAAGGCCAAGTGCTGCTATAAAGCAGCCCCATCAAGGGCAGCATGAGGCACCAAGGGGAGTTAACGTGGCCAGCACCACGTTTAAGGCCGAGTCAAAGTCGGGGTCACCGAGGACAGGTTTGCATATCACTTTCCACTGATGCGCAAAGTCAGAAATTAAACCCAGGCTGCTGGGATTTCATCCCCGTGTGCTAATCACTGCAAGGCCAGGCCCCTCATAAATACATACATACCAACCAACACCAGCAGAGCCTCAAATGTGGCATTTGTAACATTCATTCAGATTTCCATTCGACTGTGCGGTGCATTGCTACTGTCGTGACCAATGTCCCTTTACAAAACAGGTCACACTAATGAACACAATGAGAGGACACCACGCTCATGCCAACAACAACAACAACCGCCAATCACCACCAAATAACGGTGGTGGCCCCAACACTGCTCGTGCTCCACACAAACTGTCCAAGGCCCGTTTGGCAGGTCACAGGACTGACACAGGAGTTGTGGGTTAGGTGACCAAGACGTTTGGCAGATGCCGCTGCTCGCTTTGGTGAAGCCACGCAGCGCTCTGCTCATTGCTGCGAGCGCACTTCCCATGGGGGGGGGGGGGGGATGAGGAGGACGGGAGGATGAGAGGAGGACGAGAGGAGGACGGGAAGAGGATGTGACGGAGGGAGGGGCTCCGTACCGGAAGGGATGTCCGTCCTCGCGCTTCTGCACGGCGCACAGCACGCCGCGGCACACCCGCCACGTGATGGTGCAGGTGAGCATCAGCAGGCCCAGGTAGCCGACGATGGTGAACACGCTGAGGTGCGCGATGGACAGCAGCAGCAACAGCAGCGCCCCCAGCACCCCGCCGCTCCACCGCGGGTCCCGCCAGTACACCAGCTCCGAGACTGCCGTGCCGCACAGACACAAAGATCCCCCCCGTGTGGCCTTAAAAGACTGTTTGGGTAAGTGCTGTTCGCCAGTAGCACAAACAAAGGCCATACGAGGGGGGAGGTGGGTGGTCAGTACCGGCTACCTTTGTCCTCCCGAGTGGCGATGATTACGCGCCGCACCAAATCTCAACTAAGATGGAGTCGGCCTCGGGGCATTGGGCGCAGGATCATCGGATCAAATATTCACCACTGTTATTGGTCATAAGCGGGACTCCGAACTTGGGTTCTCGCGCGGGGGTGAAGTGCGGCTAGGGGCGGGGGTAGGCCGAGCGTTCGTGTTCTTACTGGAAGCGCGGAGGCAGCACTGCCGAGATCCAAGCCAATTAGAATGCGTCACAGCCGTCCCTCAGCGCGTACGACCGCCATGCCACACTTGCCGTCTTCCCAACCCACCCACAATGCACTGCAAGTATTTTAAGCTAAACTAATTTAAAAAAATATTTTACCAGGTAAGGTCCACTGAGCTGTGTAGGACTTTTTCAGGATTGACCTGGCCACAAATGATAGCTCAATGAAGTGGCTTGTAACAGCCAAATACTCTAAATGCATGTTTCTAAATGTGGAGGTAAAATCCGGAGGACCTGGAGGAAAAGCCGCACGACCACAGGGAGAGAGACATGCACACTCCAATATACAGGCATCAGGGTTGGGATCGAACCCACAACCTCCTGTATACCGGATGAGGTAGTTAACTTCAAACAGTACCCAGTGTACGTGCCATCTCGCAAATCACCACCCGGCTATCCAGGTGCGGGTTTCCGGGCTGGTACGCTGCGTGTCGAGCGTTTCTTCTGTTGTGGGTGGAGGAGCGGTGGGGGGGTGGGGGTGGAGGGGGGGTGGGGGTGGAGGAGGGGTGGGGGTGTAGGAGGGTTGGGGGGGTGGAGGAGGGGTGGGGGGTGGAGTTGGGGTGGGGGGCAGCCTCCAAGAGCACCGAGAGGGGACCGCTCGACTCGCGGAAGCCTGAGCCGGAAGGCCGCGCCGTGATTACAAGCGGCTGAGAAACCGACTGCTGCGTTACTCCACTCACTCAACGCATTACGCATTCAGAACACGTCTCAAGCCTCCACAGCCGGATCCTCGATACAGACCTAAAAAATATCTCAAGCCTGGCAGCTAACCATCATGCATTATATATCTATAATGCGCATTCTATGTCTTCCCAACAGCCCTCAACACATAATGTACATGATATAAAGTGTTCATAACACACTCAGCACACTTACATCTACAACCAATCTCAATGCTTCTCAAGCAATGCACAACGGTGTTGTTCAACAGGGGCTTTTTTAGATGGTGCTCAAAGCTGAGAGTGCCCTGTACCAACAGTAGATTAAACATTCTTCTGAGGAGAGTGGTGGTGGTGGTGGCTATGCACATGGCCTGTAATCCAGCACTGGAGGCAATGGTTGGTGGATCGCACTAATGTCATCAAACACCCTTCCTGTGGGTGTCAAGGTGCTATACCCCTTGCTTGCCAGAAGGCAGTGCAGCAATAATGCGGACTCCACCTGTTCCGTCTGTATGGGATAAAGCATTTCCCCCTTGCTTGATTTTTCCCCGGGCGGTCCATTTTCCTCCCACACGCAACACTCAATCATTGGCCAATAACACCTTAATAGAGGATCGCGGAGCTTGGGCGATTGTTGGCGCTGGCTCACCATGCGGCTGTGTGCCTGCCTCCTCTTTCGTTCCTCTTCGCACCTCGAGTCGTTCTCTCTCTACGAGAGCGAGCGAATGCTATGCGGCGGCGACCCCGTGGCTACAAGTTGAAATGATTATTGTTCGAACAGGTGCCATTGAAATGGCCACAGTTGACTTGCCACAAAGCGATACTCATTTCTATTCCTTGGTCTTTCCCTCTCATTTTTCCCCAATTGTGCTGCTGGCAAAACGAAGAATCCGCGTCACCCCGCGTCAGAGGAACAGTTCCCCGTAAGGAGATATCATAGAGCTGCTTGAGAATTCTCCCTCTTAAGTGACCTCTTATACACACAGTAGGGGGGGGGGCAGCACTTTCCCACCCTCTCCGCTACAGAGAGCAAGGCAAGGTCACGTGACAGCCAGTGGTGGGAATTCTGGCAAGTAACGTGCAAATCCAAATACGGTGGGGTTTTCCGTGCAGTCAATGTGACCGGTCTGAGGCCACAAAAACGGAGAGCCCCGAATTAGTCGTGAACTACCGCCCGGGGTTAACTCGGCGGTGCCAGCGCTGCGCTCGTACCTCCGAGCCACCCGGCCATTTCCTGCTCACACACCCACTTTATTCAACCCTGGAAGGAACGATTAACCGAGTGAAAGCCACCACCTTTACAAAACCACACCGACAAGTGTGGTGAAGTATGGTCTAATAGACCCCCACCACCTTGCGTGCCGTGGGGAGGCCCTCATCCAGCAAGTGGCTTGACAAAAGGGCTGTGCATGTTCATAAAACACCCACGGCTACAAAGGGGTTTGGCTTTAAAAGCAAAATTATTAAAGCAGAGAGGGCAATGGCTTTGAAGGGGGCAGTGCATTGTTCATCGGGCCACACATGACGACATTTGACCTCCAACAAATTTGGGAGAGGCACTCCTCTCTAGGCCAGAGAGCACAACGAGTAACGGGACACTGGCACACGTATGCACACATGGATGCGCTCGCACGCACGCACGCACACACAGGCAGCTGTCGGGCCTAACAACTACAGTGAGCGGACGGGCGGTGGAGTTGCTACCACGCCCCGGCGGAATTTGTCTTCCTATGGCAACGCCGGACGGTCACACAGGGCTCAGGACTCGCTTGAGATCTGTCTGGTCAGAGGTGTATGTAGTTAGAGAGCACGGAAAAGCAATGTCACCGAGTTACAAGTCCTAATACTGGTTAAAGGTTCACGTGGCCTTATACCTTGAAAAGGTCATTAATGCAACAAGTACCTCTTTTTACAGAAAATCAACCGTGGGAAGGCAACCATCCTACGGATAAACTACCCCTTGCCATAGGAACGTGTATTTTCCACTGCTGGCTCATGGCCACCAACCAATGCTCTAAATATACTGCCGTAAGAATAGCGGAATTTACACCACCGGCTCTGGCTCCAAAGGAAAATGTGCACCGCATAATCTCCGCTCGAGCAGGGCGACCACTTTTGACGTTTACCATCGAAGAGGACGGCGCTGGGCCCAGTTCGAAGCAACAACCAAGAACGCAACCCTCCGTGCGTCCCGAGTGTGGACGGTCGCTCTGCGCGCCGTTTGGTTCGCGAGCTGCCCCCGCGGGGGAGACGCACGCCGAGATGTTCAACTCGCCACTCTTCCCCCCCACTGCTTCCAACTCCGCCCCGCGCACGCGCGCACGGCGACGGAGCCCGAGCAGCGGCCACGGGTTGGGGGAGGGCCGGCATCAGAGACAGCTGCCGGCTTTAGCGGCAGGGCCTCACCCGCCTCCCCCCGCCAAGGCACCCGCCCCCATGGGCGCATGACCGAGCGAGTGAGCGAGCGAGCGGGGGGAGCGCTGTCCGAGCGAATCGCTTACGCAGCACAGCTCGGATGGCAGCGCGCACACCCCTGCGCCGGTCATTCCACGCGCGGCTGGAGTTGCAGACGTAGAGAAACAGAAATACATCAATTAGAGAAAGAGGGGAAAAAAAGAACCCTGCAATCAAACACCTACTCGCGCAGACGCAAGCACAAATGGTGCCCAAGTGTCTCCCCCACGCTTACTTCAAATCTCATTTGAGCCAGTGCTATAAATGCCCCAATCCTATGGTGTGGTCATGTCTCAGAATCAGAACGAATTAGGATCTTTATTTATCCTGGAGAAATACGATGAGCTATTAAGCTCCTCGCCACAGGCAAGCGCCCTGCATGACTCAAGCTAACGGGAATTCCAAAAGTCTCGTCGCCTTTTCCGCTTAAGTGTCCATTCGTGGTGCCGAGTCCGTGGCGGAAATTCTACATTCCTATGGAAAAGGTCAGAGTGCTCATAGAACGTGGCCACTGTTGAGGAAAAGTGGAGCGGTACTGAACAAGAGATCGGAACGCAAGGTAAAGCAGCACACTCGTTCCAACGTCGTTCACATGCTCACAGACGGGGCAAACTCAAGGGCATTGCTGTGGTCAGTTTGCCGCACGGCGAGAGTCGTGGCGTTGCGGGTTTGCGGGGTTGCGACGCGGAGTATAATTAGAACGCTCGCGCGGAAAGGCCTGGAACGGCCTGGCACATTCGGCGGGTTCCAGCAGAGGGGATTATGTCGTCGTGCGCTGTGTGTGTGTGTGTATGTGCGTGTGTGCATGTGTGTGTCCGTACATGCACATCTGTGCATTGCGTGTGCCCGTGCATGTGCCCGTGCCCGTGCGCGTGCATCTGTCCGTATCTGTGCGTGTCCATCTGCGTGTGTCCGTGCGTTTGCGTGTCTGTGCGTGTGTGTGTCTGTGCTTGTGTCCGTGTCTGTGTCCGTGCGTGTCTGTGTGTCCGTACGCCTATCTCTGCGAGTTTGTCCTCTGCAACTGTCACCCATTCAAAGTTCGTCGCAGCGAACCCACTCCACCTGCCGTACATTCACGCGGCGCCCAGCGGAATAATGCACTGCATGCCCGTGAGACACAGTGGCGGCTTTGGGAGGCCTTCAACCAGCAGTGGATTGACCTTTGCTGACGATGCGCAAAAACAAAATGAAACCGAGGGAGACTACGCGCCGGGTCGGACCTCTGCGACGGGGCGACCCCTCGCGCGTCGTTACGCGACTGAAACAAAAACATCGGCGGAGCACGAGGAACAAACCCCGCAAGTACCTCTCTTTTTGTAGTCTCCGAAATCCTCGTCCAAACCCCGCAAGTACCTCTCTTTTTGTAGTCTCCGAAATCCTCGTCCAAACCCCGCAAGTACCTCTCTTTTTGTAGTCTCCGAAATCCTCGTCCATCGCTGCTGCTGCCGCCGCCGCCGCCGCCACCGCCTCCCCGCTGACCGAGACCGATCGACCCTCAAGCTCTCCGGTGACGGCGATCACGGCCGCACGCGCCCACGGCTCCGCATTAACATTCGCGTGCAGCGCTCGCGCTCCGCAGCACCCGCAGCAGCCTCAGCCAATCGCATAGAGGCGTTTTTTTTCCCCGTGTTCTCCAATTCCCCACCCCCCCCCCGCCCGCAACCTTCCCCGTGTAGAAAGCCACCATCGCTTCAAAATACGGGTCCCCCGCTTGGCGTACGGCCGGTGCCGGTCGGAGTGCAGCGAGTGGAGGGGACTCCTCTTGTGAAGGGTGTGTGCTCATGTGCCAGTGTGCCGGCGTGGCTGTGCGTCTGTGCGCCGGTGTGCTGTTGGCGAGCAGCCGCAGTTGGCGCGAGGGTTATATTTGGGAAGCAGCTCAACGGTGTAACGCGCGTCAAGTTTTTAAAAGGAGCCAGCCGAATGGGAGAGCACCCTCGCCTATTTATTTTGCATCCAACGTTCCACAAATGGATGGCAATTCGTTAAGAATGCGAATAAGTGGGCTTGCAGTGCAAGTAATCAGAGCACAATTATTTCATCATCGTCCATCCTAAGCCGTCACTATCCCTCATGATCTTGTGATGTAATGATCTACCCAGAAACTGCACACGAGCTCATCTCACTGCTCCACCTCCTGGGTGGACATCGTCACGGCACGTTGCCCGCCTTGGCTGCCACGCTCGACGCGCCGACGCATCGATAAGCAACATCAATTATAGAGATCACGTATTATTGGTCGCGAAAGCCTACATATGAAGTTATTATTATAGAAGTGTTCATTAATTTTTACGGAATTTTGTAAGGTACTTTAATTAAACTAAAACTATTTTTTTAATTTTGCCAGATAAGGCCCACTGAGCTACATAGCTCTAGATTCACAAATGGTAGCTCAAAGGAGTGGCTTATCATCATGTAGAAATTTATGGCAGCCAAATGCGCATGTTAATTCTAAATGTGGAGGGTAAAAACGGGAGGGCACTGGAGCGGTGAGCGTGCTGCGCTACGAACCCGGTGACCGGAATTCGATTCCTGCTCACGGCCAACAACAGTGACGATTATCTGCACCGGTCACGAGCCTCCCCTAAGTCGACTCAGACTTAAATGAGTACCTGGTGCGGTGTGTAAAAACATCGCCACTGGGGAGACAAAGGCAGTCGGGTGTGGTGTTGGCCACCCACTCCCTCGTGTGCCGTTCAGGCCTTCATAGGTGCGCGCTAACAGCACTTGCCCCAACAGTCTGTTGAGGCTATACGGGGGGTATTTGTTGGAGATATATTGGTGGTGATGATGGTATTGATATATTGGTGATTGAGATGATGGTACTGATATATTGGTGGTGGTGATGATGGTACTGATATATTGGTGGTGGTGATGATGATGGTAATGATACAGTAGATCATCGATTATCCAGTTGAGAGGGGGTTGAGGATTTTTAAAAGCATCGCCACTGGGGAGACAAAGGCAGTCGGGTGTGGTGTTGGCCACCCACTCCCTCGTGTGCCGTTCAGGCCTTCATAGGTGCGCGCTAACAGCACTTGCCCCAACAGTCTGTTGAGGCTATACGGGGGGTATTTGTTGGAGATATATTGGTGGTGATGATGGTATTGATATATTGGTGATTGAGATGATGGTACTGATATATTGGTGGTGGTGATGATGGTACTGATATATTGGTGGTGGTGATGATGATGGTAATGATACAGTAGATCATCGATTATCCAGTTGAGAGGGGGTGCAGGATTTTTAAAAGCGCCGAGTAATCACATCATTATTCAAAATAGCTTATTTTGCACATTCTTGTGTAACATTATGTTTCTAGGTGTTCAGCATGTATTTTTAGTGTTTTAAATGTTTTTACTATATGAAATTAGCGTAACTAAACAAACAAAAAGACGAATTTATATCCAACTTAAAAAAGTGACCGTATATACTGTACAACCATGCTTACCACCCAAATCTCGAAGACTCTGCATGGGGTGACGTACATAGTGCTGGTTACAGTCTTTGGAGCGTTTTTTTCCGGTTTCATCGGATCTGTCTGAGACCGCCGGATAAGGAAGCCGGATGATGATGGTGGTGATGATGATTTTGGTGGTTATGATCATAGCACTGATGGTCGTGATGATGATGATGACCGTATTTATATATGCGTGACGTATGTAGAACTTCTTTCACACCGTACGTATCCAACAGTGCCAAATCGGAGGTGCGGTGGAAGGACAAACATGATGACCACAGAAAACGATGACAATAAGGACAATCACTTTGCATCGGCCAGCACTCAGCACAGAGCCCCGGGCATCTCTGGGTACCTGCTGGCAAGTGGATCTTCTCCAGCAAGGACTGCCGTGACTTTCCATCCTCTGCCTTGGCTGGCAGCTTCTTCTCCACCTCCGGCTGTTTCTCCTCCTCCGTCGCCGCCGCCGCCGCCGCCGCCGCCTCGCTTGGCTTCCCGCGGGGCCTCACCTCGGGGGCGGGCTCCTCTCGCTCCGCGCCGCCTTCCTCTGCGGCCTCCTCGATGATCACTGTGGGGGGCCCGAACCCCGGCCAGGAGGGGGGCGGCTGCGACGGACGGAAGCCCTTGGGCTCCTCCTCCTTGTCGTCGGCAGGGGCAGGTCTCGCCGTTGCTGCCGCCGGAGCCCCGACCGGGCCCTTTGGTTCGACGGCGGCGGCCTGCGGGGGAGGCCCTGCGGCTCCACCGAGGGGTTCGGGGATCACGGTGACCTTGCCCGGTTTGGAGAGCTCCTCCTCCTCCTCCACCGTGATAAGGCTCTTCTGGACCCAGGGGGCAGCCGCAGACGCCACGGTTTCCTCTGAGTAGAACTCGTTCTCGTACTCATCATCGTCATCGTCCTCCTCCTCCTCGCTGTCAATGACGCGGACGGCAGAGGGCGGCGTGTCGAATTTGGCGACGCTTACGGCCACGGCAGGCTCCTGCTGCTGAGGCTGCTGCTGAGGCTGCTGCTGAGGCTGCTGCTGAGGCTGCTGCTGAGGCTGCTGCTGAGGCTGCTGCTGGGGCTGCTGCTGAGGCTGCTGCTGGGGCTGCTGCTGGGGCTGCTGCTGAGGCTGCTGCTGAGGCTGCTTCGCGCTTCCCACTTCAAAGTCCATGAAATCGTTCGCTGCGAGAAAAAAAGGAACGAAAGGAAAAATGAGTGGGCAAAGACAACAGCGATGTCGCGCGTCGCACGGATTAGTAATGTGGAGCACACGAATACTGACGAGTGTGCGCGTGGCTACACAATGCTGACGATCACCATCACGCATGCGTATGCGCACACAATTACACACACACACACACACCGACGCACGCGCGAATAAACACGCGCACACAATGAACGGCGGTTCTGCAAAAAGCAGCAGGGGGCAGAAGCCGTTTGCATCCGGTGGCTGCAAAGCACAAACAACTCCACGGTCAGAGGCGCAGCGACAAGCAAGCGTGAAGCGACTGCGCGCGGCGGCCGAGCCATCGCACCGCACACGCGCACGCCAGGGTGAGCGGTTAAGAGTCTCCGCGCCGCACGCAGTCGGGCGGACACGGCGGTGGGGGAGCGCAGATGGGATCAGTCTCGATGGGGGCGAAGCGATGAAGATACCCCCCCCGCCCCCCCCCCCACCCCCGCCGTTACGAGCTACGTTGACTACAGAGCGATGGTGGGCATGCCGGTTAGCGGCACGCCGCTCGCACTGAATGTCGTTTACCTGTCCCCTGCCCTTTGGCAACGCGAGCGCTTCCCAGAGAGCTCTGGTGCTCGCGCGGCGCTTGAGAAACGACCGCCGTTGCTTCGAACTCTTCGCGGGCCGTCGTCGCCTCGCCCGTCGGGGCTTCTTGCGCCGTCTCTTCGGCGGCGCGGAGGGCGTCTGGCTGCGGGGCCTCGTCAGAACGATCCCCGTGCGTCTCACCGCCTGCCGGTACTTGCTGGTCCTGCCGCCGCTGCTGCTGGGGATGCGAATCCCGCGCTGCGGCTCGGTCTTCGGACTCCGCGGACGAGTCGCCCGCCGGATCGGTTTCCGTGGCGACGCGGTCCCCCGTGCCGGTGGTATCCCCCTTGGCACGTGCGTCACTCGTGGGCGCCTCACACTCGAGGGGGCCTCCTCCTCGCCCCACCTCGTGGCCGACGATGATCGCCGCCGCCGCCGCACGAGCACAGTTCTCCAGGTTCTGCGCTGTGGCCTCCGTGAGGGATCTCGAGGCGTCGTCCTTCACGGCCACCGAAGTCTCCTCCTGCTGGTCGCGCCGCCGTTTCAGTTCACCGCCCGCTCGGTCCATGTTTTCAATGTCAGAGTCCCCTAAATTCACCTCCCGCGTCTTCTCAAAAGCAGTCTCCTCTTGCCGAGTCACCGGCTTCCCCACCGCGGATTTGTCCTCCACGTGGCTCTCGGTCGGGGCGACCGGGCAAACGCTCTGCACAGTCCGCCCCGACGCCGGTGTCTCCGTCAAACTCTCCTCCGTAGCGGCGGCGATTATGTCGGTGAACGGGACCTGCACGCTCGAGGCCTCCACGGCTACCGAGCCCACCGCCCGCGCCGCATTGCCCGGGAGCGGGAAATCGTTCCCGGCGTCTTCCGCCGGCAGGCGCCCGGCGCCCCCAGGCACCGCGGCCTCCGCGCAGACGGCCTCATTCGCTTTGCGCGTGTCGGCAGCCACTGCGGCGCCCCCCTCCCCCTCCTCCCGCTGCAGGACCTCCTCAATGGCCAGGCGAGAGTCACCCTTCATCTTCTCCAGGGCCCGGCTCAGCTCCTGCATGCTTCCCTCCACCGCTCTCCTCGTCTCCGCCCGCTCGGTAGCCGCTGCCCAGAGCTCTTTTCCCTCCTCCTCCTCCTCCTCCTCTTCGGTGTCGACGTTCCTCTCATCTGAATCGGCGGCGTCCACACCGGTGGCCTCGGACACTCGCTCCGAGCCGAAGTCGCGTTCCCGCGCCGCCGACTGCTGCGCGGCGCAAATGGCAGCCTTCGTGGCAGCTTCCAAGTGCTCGCGTTCCTCCTCCTCCTCCTCCTCCTCCTCGGCAACGCTCTTACCTGCAGGCGCCTTTTCAGTGACGGAGTCTGCTTTCGGAGGGGCAAACTTCTCCTCTGCGTGGTGACCGTCGAACGCTTCCCCTTCACCTTTCTCTGGCTCAACGGGCTCATCGTCGTCACTTTGCACGCGCGCTACGGCCCTCACTCCTGGCCCAGCGGTGGCACCCTCCAGCAAAGGAGGCGCCGCAAGCACGGCGTGAAAAGCATCGCGCGAGCCGGCAGGCCAGCATGCCGTAGCGGCCGCGCCTGAAAAGAGCATCAAGCCACAAACGCCCCCATTAACATCTCTACAAAAGCATTTGTTTACACCACGTTGCGATCCAGCGTGCGTGCGTGCGGACGTGCGCAGCCGAGGCGCTGGCTCGTGAGTGGGTGCGCTCGACGCGCCAGCGGGTGACGGCCTGGCCGGGCTCACGACCGCTCCGGGCTGTTCCATGGGGGCAATAGGCATAATGCAACACTTCTCAGTAAAAATCTACCTTCTATTCTCTTGCTTGCTTACTCATGAAGGCCCGGAAAACACACGCACGTCGAGGAATGACATTCAAATATCCCATTTTAAAAAGTAAACAAACTGAAAGGGCAGAAAAATGAATTAATATTTAAAGATAAAGAAACAAATGTGTTACCAAAGCTGTAATAAATATATATTAACACTTTGCTCTATGAGACCACATTTATAAGCCGTGGGCAGCCACCTGACCTTCGCTGTTACAGCCCGCATTCTGAAATTCAAAGTGTCAATGGTGCAGAACCTTCCAAACATCTCTAGACTCAGCAACACATGTTATTAGCATTACCATTATTACGACCGTTCAAGGAAAACTCTGGCGGGTCTCCTAACTCTTGTTGGTAGTCGGAGGTGACGCTGCTGCTACGTGAAATCCCAATTGAGTTATTTCGAGTGAAATTTTTTGAATTGGACTGTTTGGCCAATCCAGGGTGCATTTCACGGCATTGTTATTATTCGCCACTGCGTTCCAAATTGCACCGCGTTGCCGTCACTGCATAGCCGCACGGCATAACCGTAAAAACGTATGCAGCAGCATGACTGCATTCGCAGTCCAGAAACAAGGGGCAACCACCCACGGCCGCAAACACATCACCTTTAGCTTTTGTCTACAGGCCCTCGGCCACACGGGGTCGTGAGTCACCGGAATCCCATTGCTGTGGTGTAACCCAGCCCAAGGATGACAATACGCAAATGAAGTAAAACCCACCGCCGTCCTTCAAACACACACCCAGGGCAGAGGTCCGTCACGTGACCCTCTCTTCATAAGCGTAGCTGCCCCTTGGTTTACCATGGTAAGAGGTTTTACGGTGAAAACTACTGCTTCGTGACGCAGACAGGAAAGAGGGAAAGCACACAACCATAATCCCCTTAAACAAACTGAGAAATGTGCATCAGCTTGCACAATTTTCAATAGCCAGCTAGCTAACTAAACATTTAAAAAGTGAATGCGTGGTGATGCTGGTGCTTGACCACACTTCACTATGCTGGTCACTGCAGGTTGGTGAATATGCACAGCATCTATACACACCAGCTTTGATCCCTGCGATGAACTCATGCTTCTGTACAGCATCGTGAGATACGCTTGCTATCGTAGACACTGGATGTACCGTGAATTATATTGCATTATTTATATACAGCACTAAAAGCAATAGCCACAAATCTATAAAATCAAGGTAATGCCATACACAAATGATATATATTTTTTTTAAAGTTAAATAAAAAATAAAATTTGATTTCACACTGAAAATGTCAAATGGAAATTGGCCAAACATTGCAGGCAGAGTTCTCCTGTGAAGCTCGACATTCGGCAAGGGGGCTCTGTCGAGTAAACAAAAGGCAAATACTGCAGCATTACGTTCAATGACACGGAGTGTAACATTGCCCAGTACTTGTGGACAAAGTCCATAATTTACACACCCAGTTGCTAACCAAATCTGGATGGCGGTGGCCCACTCTTGTTCACCTGCGTGCGCATCCTCAGCGGTCTGCTCCTCGCGTGGCCCCTCCGCGTGCCCGCCGCCCGCGGCTCCCCCCCGAGTGGGCGGCACTCCGGGACATTTTCCCCCAAGGTGCGGCTCCACGGCCTCGTTGCCGCCAGCCACACACCCGCCCAGGTCTCCTTTGGAGGAGGCCACCGGCTCGGCTGCCCGCACACCCTCGCTCGCGGGCCAATCGTCTCCGCTGCCCCACGACGCCCCCAGGGACTCCACGCCGAAACCCGGATCCTTTCCGTCCCCCCCGGCGTGCGAGTCGGTCTTGCGGGGCGATCTCTCCTCCTCGTGGGACTGCGGCGCCACTTCCTCCACGAAGTCTTCCTTCTCGCCGGGCTTGCTCCCGCCACCCACGACGCGTACTCCTTCCTCACCAGGGCTGGACTCCTCGGTGGAGCTGCTCACGTACGACGACGTCAGGGAGTTGTCCTTCTTGGCAATTGGGACTTGCTTCTCCTCGGAGGAATCAATCCCGGCCAGCTGCTGCTGCTGCACGGTGGTGGCAGCGGCGCTCGGTTTGGGGAACACGTGGGCCAAGTTGCCTGTCACGGGACTCGAGTCTTCTCCGGGACTGCTCTCCTGGGACAGTGAAATCGAGTACTCCATTTCTGTCGAAGGCTGTCGCATCTGCACCTCGTCGCTGGCGACGATCAGTTTGTCCGTGAATTCTTCCGAAATGGGGCTGATCTCCTCCAGCGGGCTGCTCTCCTGCGAGATGGAGATGGTTTCCGCCTCGGAGTATCCTGGGTGGTACACCACCGGTTGTTTCTCGCCCACGTGCGCGTCACGTGGCTTCAGTGGCTCCGCTCGCTCGTCCTTTCTTGGGTTCTTCGTCAAAACCTCCCCGTCGCTTGGGCCGTCGCTCTCCCTCTTTTGCGGAACAGTGGTATCCAGATATTTTTCCTCGGCGAGAGAGATGAGCTTTTCCATTGGCTTGTCGGGAGACGTCGCTTTTTTAGGCGTCTTGTCTTCCGACGGGCTGGTCTTGCCGGACAGAGACCCCACTGCTTCGGGGCTGCCCCGACCCTGAAAAGAAGCGATGGAGCTCTCCGTGAAGAGGGAGGGCGGCGTGGGGAACACCGTCACGATGTCGTCCGCGGGGCTGCTGTCGCAGGATTCGATCTGCGGCTCCTCATCGCTGCGGGGGCTGCCCGCGGCCTTGTTCAGATCCACCTCGCTCAGGCCTGCCGTGGCAAAACGTTCGCCGTGCCCGGTCGACACGGCCTGAAAGATGGACGGCGAGGTGTCCTGGTAGAAAGCCTCCTTCTGGGCCTCAAAGTCGCACGTCCAGTTTTTGGGCATCTCCAGCTCCACCCGCACACCCGCCGGGCTAACGTCGGACTCGTCGCCTTTCTCATGCGCCAAGATCTCGAAGTCACTCATTTGCCCCATCTCCATATAGCCAGTAGCTGCTGCTGCTGCTGCTGCTGGTGGTAACTCCGTGGTTCTGGGCTTGGTGTCAAGCCCAGCCTTGTCGGCTCCAGCGGCGCCGGCGTTCAGAGTTTCGGCCATCGCCCCAAAAGCTGAAATGAGAGGGAGCAACGGAGCGGAGGGGGGGGGGGGGGAAACAAAAGATACAGTAATAGCCAGGAATTAATATTATTGTTGTTATAATTCAAAATAATACAAAGTCTGTACAATAAAAGTGTACGTGCGTTCGCTGCACGCACGAATGAAAGTAAAAAAAAGTACATTATGAACTATCATATTTAGTAGAAATGCAAATCCTTCACTAAAAAATGTATTCTATACCCACAGCAGTAATAGAAAATACATGAGAAAACATAAAAAACTCGTTTCTTTATCTATACACCGATGGATGAGGGCCTCCCAATGCTGTGTCCACCATGGGAGTTGTTTAACCATACGCCACCATGCTGATCACTGTGGGTTGCTAAAGTGAGGTTCAGATAAAAAACGCCACCGATGTTTGAGTCATGGCCGGCAATACGACTCGGGACCCCGGGTCCACAGAGCAGTGGATAGCTAACCACTGTGCCACCACTCCGCCCTGGGAAAATACACAGTCATTTTCCGAACCGATGCAAAGGGTGTCACAAGGAGGTACGAGGTTTAGACTAAGTGGACCTAGGCCACGTTCAGATAGATATCACTTGTCAATGGTGTTGTTAATGGCGAGGAGTCAAACTCACGTTGCTGGTAATGAAGAGCAGTTAATGAATAAACAGCATGTTTCCACTACACAACCTTTCAAGCAAATACAATCATTAGTACTGTACATTTGGTACTGGTGCCATTCCTGCACCGCAAGGCTATCAAGAGAGGGAGCTCTAGTTTCATAGTAGGAGGCGATGTTGCTATGAGTTTCCCAAATTAATAGCTTGCAGGTAAAATACTCAATTGGGAAGCAAATATCACAAGAGCTACATCCGAGATCATTTCAAGTGACCCCTGGGTCACATGTAGAGGGCAGCACTTCCACAGCAGGCCTGCTACATCTGCGCCAGTGTTCTGGCAGAACGTTCACGAGAACAGAAATGCCATGGGATTGGTGTGATGGTGCGAGTTTCAGAGTTCCTGTTACAACGCGCATTGCGTTATTTAATTATGCAACTAGCACAATTCGTGTACGAGCTCCCGGACCAGGCCGGAGGACAATCCTTTGCCACCGAGTTGATCGGTGAGAGGACAGTAGTTTGCAGCGCATCAGCCGAGCTGCCCCGGGTCATTCCTGCAAGCAGGGGTAGTGGGTGGGCGGGGACAGTCAGGGTAGGGGTGGCGTGACTTCACAATGAAAACGAAAATCTCTCTCGGAGGAACAGAATAATGGATGGGGTTTTTTGTTGAGTCACTTGGGACCCAGACCATCTGCTCACTACACTTGACAAACCGGTTAAATCACAGGAGGCTGCCTGTATTCGAACCCAAGGGGTCAGCGGTGCCAACTCAGCGCTCCGACATCCGAGTTACTTGGCCACCTCCTGGGACTTGTACGAATACGTGGACCACAGCCACAGTCCAGCCCAACCCCTAGCTGCACCGTGTGCTCAATCGTGGCGAGTCTGGGGTCTCAGTTCAGTCACCAATGGCTGCACGGAACGACACCCCCGTAACTCCCCTGACCTGCCGTCTCCTGGCTCCGTCTAAATCACACCTGATTGTTTGGTAAAGGGCAGAGGAAAGAAGGTGCTAATGAATTCGGGAGACGAAATTAATATTAAATGAGCCCCACAGCAAAAAAGAAAATTAGGCACATGCTCAGAGGCACATGCACCCCCCCACCCCGTCCCGCTGGGCACTCCCAGCAGCACTAATGAGGTCACACAAGTGTGCAGCCCTGGTCACGGAGCAGTCCATTCCCACGCGGGGGTGACGCAGTCGCGGAACGGTGCCATTTCCTCTCCTTCCACGGGGACCCCTTGACAACAGCCTCGGGTAACACCGACTTGAAGTTCATCTGCCCACTGAGGCTGTTAAAAGGCAGTGGAATGTAGTCAATAATTGAACCGTGTGAATACGGCAAGGGGAGAGTGTGTCTATGTTTGTGTGTGGTCAGAGTTGGCTCAAATGCACATTGTAAACAGTTTTCAATTAATATTCTGTTATTTTGGGCATGTTTTTTCTTTTCTTTTTATAATCATAGGTCTACAAATAGTCAGGAAAACTTGAAATCTAAATGCTCACATTCAGGGGAGTCTTGCTTTTTAATATTTGGCCAGTTCATTCATCATCATCAGCCACAATCACTCCACTGCTGGACGAAGGCCTCTTAAAGATGTCACCACCTCTCATCCTAAGATGCAACAATTCATCCAGTAGCTGCACATGAACCAATTTCATCTCCTCTGTGTGCTCGGACGTGTTCCATTCCTTGACTGCCACTGCATGACAGAGAATGTATTAATTTGGTAGAAAACCGGAGTAGACGGAATTACCCATGTGCACGAGTGGATGATGCGCAAAAAGTATCGTGCACATGACGAATCTGTGCAATCCATCAGCCCTTTCTCAAAAGAGATGGGATTACAGACGCACGGCACCACGCCCAATACAGCATTAACATTCACAACCCGTGCCACAGCTTTTTTAGACTTTAAACCGTCAACTCCACTGTCAAAAGTAATTATTGGTAGGATATATGACGGTGTTGTGAGCAGGTCAATGGTGACTGGGTGGACACATTAGCAAGTGCCCTTTTAAGGCCTCAAACATGGTTTCGAAAAAAAAATCGACGGCCGTCTTAGGTTTGCATACAAAATCGACCGCTGCCGTCTGTCGCGAGTTACATCATCTATGAAGCCCGGCCACCGAAAAGGGTAAAATGACCCCTGCCAAAGGAGTGTGGATTTTATACCAGCGGTTCAGGGCCCATCAACAGATAGGAAGCCACACCCCGCCCCTAACTAAGTCGGTGGTAAAATCCCATGATCTTGGGTGACAAGTCAACCAATGTTGACTTCCCACAACCAGGTACTGTTCTCATTTTATTAAGAGTGCCAAACTGCGAGTCGACTCCCGGCTGAGTTTCTTAAATCGAATTGTGAGACACTTGCTCTGCCACATCATCACAAGGTCTGATCTCCATGCCGGATAAAACAAATTCCAACCCAATACGGTACCATCAATGCGACTCTTACAAACGCATGCAAAAGTAGGCCAAAATATCCTCTGAGAGGGGGGCTCACCAGCAGAGACCATTCCACAGGCAGTGATGCGAGCAAGTTAATGCAGGACTGCGCTTTACCCCAAACGTGGGTGGGGTGGTAGAGCAGTGGCACGGTGGTGCAATGCACTATACGCTGGAGGACGCGAGGTCAATTCCTGGCAACAGTAAACACTTGCGGAAAGTACAAGCAGTGCTCGACTTATATTACAAGCCTGCATGTTCAGATCAAGACTGTGTAACAATACGTAAATTACGTTCCTGAGATCCGTTCACAAGTCGATTTGTTCGTATCTCGGAACTTAACAGGTAAATTGTACGCAAGGTCATTATTATAAAATGTGTTATGGTTCAAAGGGAAGCATTGCCAAACTAATACATTAGAAGAAATAGTATATTTCCATGTAATACTGTAAAAAAAAAACATACTGCAGCAAATAAAAATAAAGTAACACGAAAATAAAAAAAATCTGTTGTATTTTCACTTACCTCGAATCTTTATGCTGGCTTGCTTGTCGGAAGGGGCGTGCATCACCCGGGATGCTGGAACTCATTACATCTGACGGAGGATCACTCCGCCAAACAAAATAGTTCCGCGGTACGGTTCGTAAGTACGACCGAACATTCGCAGGTCAAATGGTGAAATATAATAACATCTTATGGTGGTTCGTTCGTAAGTACTAATGTTCGTAAGTTGGACGTTCGTATATCGGAGACTGCCTGTACTGTAATACCCGAACTGGTCATTTGCACCCCTATTCCCACCAACTAGCACTGAACAGCGTTGTGAAGTACGGTCAAACAACCCTCATGACCAACGTTGCCAGGGTGAGTCATTTTTCAGCAGTGGATTCGCTGTAATTGTACAGCACTCAACGAGGGCCAAGGAGGATGCTGTGTGCATGCAATGCGTCCAGTGCCTGCTGAGCTGCATTGGTTTTCGGTTGCTTAACGAATACATTGTAAGGTCGCACTCATTACGCACAAAGTGCTTGCCACAAAAGAACCACATTACCTTGCTGATCTCGTCAAGTAACATGAACCATTATGCAAACTCTGGTCATCCTCGCAGCAGCTTTTGGCTAGCCATTGCACACTTTCGGATGCGCTTCTGCGGCCAACTGGAACGCTCTTCCTTCCGATATTAGAAAGCCACTGGAGCTATGCACTTTTAAATATAGATTGAAAACTAATTTCTTTAAAACCGCTTTTGTGTTTAGTTTGTTGTTCATCCCCTGCACCTCCGATTAGCACGGTTGGCTACGTACAGTGCAAAAGAAGTTCAGCATACATACAAGTAAACCAAGTAGCTCCTTGTAATTATGTTAACATGCTCACACAATGCACAAACACATCAGCCTGCCACACTCTACCAGAGGTGAGATGAGCTCAGAGATAATCCTACAAATTTCAGTCACTGGCACAAGCTCAAAAACCCTTTGGAATCAGACAAAAATATCCGCAGATTTTTACCAGCCAGTACAAGAGATGACAGCGCTTCCATTAAGTGATATTTTGATGGAATACATTGGGGATTAGTGGGTGCGAGTGCCACGATTTGGCCTGGCTGCCTTTGTGTGGGCGAAAGCTTTTTGCTTATCTTTAATCCCCTCCTTTCCAGCCCAAATCCAAGAGCACCTCTCGTGCACTGTATGGGAACCAAGAGTCCGGTACTGAAACCAGCCCCCTCGTGCGTGAGACATGCACTCAAGCACGTGACAATAACCGAAGCACAAACAGCAAGGTGGCGTGCTTTTGCAATCCAGCACTGTGGAGGTAGCAGCGAGGCTTGGTGGATAGCGCAAATAATGTTAAAACTCTCATCTGGCTTGTCAGAGGGCAGTACAACAAAAATGTGGCCACCATCAGTTCGGTCTGTATGGGATAGTGTTACCCCCTCGCACGTGTGGGTTTTCTCCGGGTGCTCTGTTATTTTCCCTCCACATTTAGGAACATACATTGAGAGTATTTGGCTGCTATAAATTTCCACGTGATAAGTCACTCCCCGTTGAGCTATCATTTGTGGCCAGGTCGCTTCTGAAAAAAGATCTATACAGCTCAGTGAGCCATACCTTGTAAAACGCAAAATAGCAATTTTCCTTCCACTTGTAAACACTCATTAATTTTTCATATATAGGGGACCACAGATCTTGGGCAATTTTTGGCACCAGCTCACTGTCTGCCCTTCCCACTTGTCTGTGTTTCCTCCTCGTGCCTCTGAGTCATTCTGTCTTCGAGAGAACGAATACTGCACATGTTACAACTTGAAATCATTTTATATTAAGTTTACTGTGAACTTGGAAAATACCTCCGTATTCTTGTTTCAAACAGGTTCATAAGAATACTGTAACGATTGAGGACTATACAAGCAGCCAATGGGTGGGCGGTTGTTAGCACAATGCACTGTGGAATCAGGTTACCCGAGTTAGAGTCCTGGCCGTGGCTACATCAGTGATGTATAAAACTGGCACTCCATAATCGAGGTACTGTTGGCCTTCACAAACGCATCGTGGCCAGCATGGTAATGTTTGGTCAAACCACATGACTGACACTGTGTGGGGAGGCCATAATCCAGAAGCAGATTCACAAAGGTATATTTTACCGACGTTATAGATATGACACAATTTTACATTTTGACGGCGGTGTGCTGGAGGTCGTGGGTTCTATCCCAACCCTGAGGCCTGCCTATTTGGAGTTTCCATGTTCTCGCTGTGGTCGAGTGGATTTTTCTCCAGGTCCTACGGTGTTTCCCTACACATTGAGAATCAACATCACGCATTTAGAGTATTTGGCTGCTATAAAATTAAACAAATAAGCCACTTCGTTGAGCTATCATTTGTGGCCAGGTCGCTTCTGAAAACGAGCTACATAGCTCAGTGGGCCTTACCTTGTAAAATAGTACAAAAATAGTTACTTTTAAACTGTTTAATATATGATGTAATAAAAAGAGGGCGATACGTTTTGTCTGTTTCATAATAACTTCTACAACAATACATTGTATAACAATAAACAGTATATTTAAAAAAAATGTTTTAATGTACTTGGCCACGTCCCATAGATGTCAACTCTTCGTAATACTGCATTGAAATGCGTATACAGCATTAGCCGCTTCTGTACACACTCGATGTGGTTGGTGGGGGGTTTCCCGCCTTCGGGAGGCAATGCCACCAAGTTTAAAGGGGGTAGTGGATGAATCGTCTTGACTCCACGCACAACAATCAATGTTCAGACATGTCACTTGTGGAGTTGAGGTATTCTACTTTCCATATTACAGGTTTTTTGGGTTAGATCACTTAAATATATAAACGTGTCGTTAAATCCGCCACCACCCGATGCAGCCAATTAATAAGGTTTGTCACGCAAACAGAACGTGGCCAATTCGTCACTAGTACAGCATACCGGTGTGTTGGAGAACAAAGCCACAACATTTACAATCTGAGTACGACGTTTCGCCAGGAATTACAACTAGCTTCATCAGGCGACAACCAGATTTGTGGAGGAAACCTCCGGTTTAACGACACGTTTATATATTCAGACGATCTAACCCAAAAAAACACTGTATTATGGATATTGGTCGCGAAAGCCTACGTGTATTCTACGTTGTATATTGTCTCCCCTTTAGGAAACACAGTACCGTACACACATCTACCGTCTCAGCAAATCCCCACCTGGTTTTCTTATTTCCAAAGCAATCATTTTGACCTTTGACCCAATCATACGGAACGCGGCCAATCTCATCCCTATGTCGGAGCTAAGCAGGGGCAGAGCCTGGATAGTGCTCCGATGGGAGGGCCACCAGGCGTGACGGGCGTTCTGGGTCACTGCGGGATCCTTTGTCAATGACGGGCCAAAGCAGAAACATCCGATGTTGAACTACACGTACGATGGCTCCGACGCCTCACACACTGACCGGTGTGGTTCAAGTCACGTGCCCCATCCAAGCAAAAAAGGTGGCTTGACACAAAAAGGGGCCGGGCGGACACGGTTTTTAAGCGATTCAAACTGCCGCGCGCTACACCGAACTTCCAAAAATCAACGAAAGTCAGCTTCGTGGCCACAATGAATTGACCGACTGAACTTGAGCCTGCCATGGCAGCAGCAGCGGTCATAAATAAAGACCCACCCCTGGCCGTGCAACGCGCGCGCCGCCGCGACAATGTTGACGCAGTGGCGGCGAGGTCGGGTCGGAAGCACGCCGGCTCCAGCAGAGGGCGCTCGAACGTACCACGCGTTTGGTGTCGCACGTTCTGTACGCATGGCATGCACGCACGAGTTGAACTTCTTTCGCACCCTACGTTGCCAAACGTGCTAATGCGGAGGTGCGGGGTGGGAGGGGCGGGGGGCTGGCAACAAAACCTAACACAAAAACAGTTCTAAACAAATTAGTTTTCAATCTAGACTTAAAAAAGTGCATCGCTCCAGCGGCTTCCTAATATCTGAAGGAAGAGCATTCCAGACGGTCCCAGAAGCACATCTGAAAGCGCGCGATAGTGTAAACAATATTTGTTCGATGGGAAGCCAAAATCTACTGCGAGGGTGACCGGAATTTGCATGATGGTTTACGCTCCTTGACGAGATCAGCAAGTATTGTCCTTGAGACCATCAACAAAAACCCTACACACTCACTACCATCACTACCAACTACATCGCGCCACCATATTCTCTACCACGGCCGCACGAACAGCCAACACAACAGAGTGCCACTCCCTCCCCACCACAGCTGTGAATCTGGCTATCTAATCTAGCCCATTGCAGCCACCATCTTGCCGTTGTTCTTCTGCCAACAAGTCCAATTATTTTACGTGGACGGCTGTGCTCTAATTTTCTTTGGCGTGTGCATCTATTGTGTCTCTTCTCTCGTCACATCCATATCCTCATATCTCGTGCCACCACATCGAGCAGAATCAGATTTTTTCACAGATGTCCAATCGGGCTGGGTAAAAACGTTACGACAACATAAAAACACGATAGGAGCGCAAAGTACAAGAAAGGAACACAAATTACCCAAACACAGAGAGAAAACACTAAACAATCCCCACCCTACCTGGAAAAGCCCACCGAGTTATTCACTTATTTTTCACCCTCGGTCTCCCTCTACTCATCTGTCCAGCACCGGCAACATCTCTAAACGCAATGCTTCTCGTCTCTTCTCAGCACATGGCCCAAACCATCTAAGTCTCGCCACCACAATCTCGTTCAAGTAAACAAGCTAGCATCTCCCTCCGAATACGAGCACAGAGCAATGGTCATCTCTGTTGGCGGCCTGCAACCAGTGGTGGAAATTGCGCATTTATGTGGTGGGAACTAGTTTATCCAAGAGACAACCACTGTTGACTTACAATCACGTGATATTCACTTTACCGATGCCAAAGTTGGTGGCGATAATGGGCTTCGTTGACTACCATCCACAATTTGAACACCAAACCTTCTGATTGTGGGTCAAGTGTTCTGCCAAAGCACCACTGGGCCAGATCATTTGGTTCTGCTACAAACAAAATGCTGCTCCCTACTTCTCATCAACTCTCATTTACATCACAACTGCATTCCTTTTCACATCCGCATAACTGCCACGAAAATAACCACAAATCTATGCTACTCCCAGCTCCCTACAGTGTGAATCTCACCCATTCACCTGCCATCAATATCCAGCAAGGTTTGCCAACAATCAGAAAATATTAGAGCACTTCACACTTCATTACACCTAATCTTATCCCCGAATTATCCGATCACATCACACCACTAACACCTAATACTGTATGAAATAATCAGATTGCCACTCCACTGCTATTCTATCATCCAAACAACATCACTGCAAACAATATCACCTGACAGCCCACACATATTCACATCCCATCTCATTCCACCATGCATCACCGCATATTACTCATGAACAACTTATATATAAAAGTGTGCTCAATCTTATCCTATCATATCACCAACAATCTTGTTTATGGCATCACATCTCTGCAACCCTCCCCGCCATAAATTACACGCCATCACTCCACATTCCATCACGACCCATATACCATCACCACCTTTATAATCCATCACGTAACATATTTTCCCATTGCAATTTGTCATAACCTATCACCACCATCACATCTCATAACAGTCGATCGTAACCATCTCTGCTCTTCATATCATGCAACACCCAGACCACGTCCCATCATATTCCATCAAATTCCACCTCAAACCATCATATACTAGTCAATTATATCCCCATCACGCCCGACCATCACAAGGGCTCAGGGCTGATGAATGACCGGCTGGCCACAACCAAAGTAAACACACAGGATGTAATTTCGGAATGTGACCATCACCACAGCATCTGCTGTGCCTGCTGCCATGCAATATAAACGGAGGCAACGCTGCCTAAACATAAATAATACATATTTAGACGCTTGTGTCATTGCGAGTTTGTATGTTCGTGGATTTTTCTCCGCGTCCTCCGGTTTTGTTCTCAACATTTAAAAAAACATGCTTTGAGATTATTTGGCTGCGATAAATTTCCACGTGATAAGCCACAATTCGTTGAGCTGTCATTTGTGGCCAGGTGGCTTCTGAAAACGAGTGATGCTGTTCAGTGGGCCTTACCTGGTTAAAAAATAAAATAATAAATATCTTGTTTAGTTTAATAACACCACATAAATTGTATTGTTACACAGACAGAGTCTCGATCTGAATATGCAGGTTTGGAATATAAACTAAACTCCAAATAATCTAAGAGATAAGTATCATCAACAGTTGACATTGACGTATTCATTTATATTAAACCTTACCCGTTCAGCAAGCATTCTCGCCAGATTGATCAAAGCCCATCCCTCCTCATAATGACACGCTTCAAGGGCACGTGCATCGTCTGATTATGCAAAACGATGTGTCCCACTCTCAATCCCAGACGGGGCCTGTACAACCTCGCGCAGTTGGCAATGTGTGCCGATTTTCAAGTGCCCACATACCCTCGCTATGGGGCCATTGTTTAACCAGGACTAATCGCGTTACCGAACTCTATGCTTTCATTTCCCCAATTCACGTTATTCTTTAAATATTACAACATACTTCCGAGTGAGGTTTTACACGATAGCAAACCGCATGAAGTTGTCAGGTATTGGGTTCGCATTGTATTAAGCTCCGAATCAATTAGATTTGATACTCGATTTTACAATGTTGTAGCTTATTATTGCTATCCCATCCGTCACCTCTCGTTCGCATTATACCTCATCTCAAATACCAACGTTTCTCAACACTTATACCCACACCGCTTACATTTTGTCTTTTCTAAACACACACACACACAGTACAGTTAATGTTGCATTGTTTATATACTCTTCAGAAATACTGCAGACCCTTTTACAGGGCATTCGATGGCGATTACACCACAACATTGAGACGAGTCGCCTCTTTTGAAACAACTCACGGCCAAGCAGAGTCGCGTTGCCACGGGAATCAGGACCGAAGGAGTCCCAATCGCTCTGCTGCTGCTGCCACTGCTGATGATGCTGCTCCTGCTGCTGATGATGCTGCTCCTGATGATGATGTTGTTGTCCAGACTCTATGCCTACATCGGCCACAGCTTCCCTACTGACTTGCTGCTGCTGCTGATGCTGCTCCATTGTCGTTGCCTCCAGCCAATGAGTTGGTGCGTGCCAAAAAACACAACTCTCTCTCCACCACCACCTTCACATTCACACACGACAAATATTCAACACAACGTTAACTCCCCCTCACCCCAACTCCCCGCAACCAATGTGTATGAATTAGACCTTCCTCTTGTGTACACTGTATCCCCCACCCACAGCAAGTCTTTGCCCGCTTCCTTAGCTGCAGCCTATGAGGAAATAACTGCGGCCGCTCGTGAGCGAAAGCGACTGCCGCTGCTGACTGCGGAATTGCCTGCCACGCCGAATTGCCCCCCGTGCCCCTGCTTGCAGCTGCCTCCAATGTGAGCGGAGTCAGCCCGCCCGGCGAGCGTGGGGGGTGGTAAATGTAGCGAATGCCGCACACGCTAACGTCACCACGCACTGCGCTCCTTGTTGTGCGGCGTCAATTGGCCACGCTCCGGATCATTGCGCTTCGTTCTCCCTTTGCATCGAGTTTGTCTGCAATTGCCTGGGCTGCGTGGAGGGGAGGTGGTGTGGGGTGTAGGTTCACTGCCACACACACACACAATGCCTGTAGTAGTAGTAGTGGTAATAATAATACTATTACGGGGCTCTGCTTAAACGACCGCTCCCAAACAGCCACGACTCGTGCCGCAAACAGGGCGAGGTTCTTGCGCATAGATGACGTGGAGGCGGCAAGGCAGGGCTGCACTTGCGCACAAAGACAACGCTTCCCACCACCCCCCACCACCACCACCACCCCCCTCTCTATAGCATTGACAGACTTCTTGGCGGCAAGTGCTGTTAGCGAGCACCTGTGAAGGCAGGCAGGCACGGCGCACGAGTTGGAAGGGGTAGGTGGGGTTAAACGACAACGATCTCGCTTGAAGCCTTAAACAGACTTTTTGGGGCAAGTGCTAAGGGGCCGTCCATAAATGACGTCACGCGATTTTGGACGATTTTTTACACACCCCCCCCCCCTTCGTCACACGGCGTCACAAAAAGTCAGACCCCCCCCCCTCAAATATGACGTCACAAAGCTCTGCCCCCCCCCCCAAAAGAAAACATGCTTCAAATCGCTTTAAACTATTGTCATTGTAAGTGCGTAATTAATGTGGCGCTGCACTCTGATGTTGTAGGAGAAAACATTTATCAAAAAGTCTATTTAATTAAATAGAACGTGTTGTCTACATTTATTTAAAGTTGCGCATTTTGATGTGACGTCACATTTCTCACCCCCCCCCCCCTCGTCACACATCGTCACAAATGTCTGAACCCCCCTCACCCCAGGTGCGTGACGTCATTTATGGACGGCCCCTGATTAAAAAAGAGACAGATCCAACCGTGTAGCCTTAACAGACTGTAGGGGCAAGTGCTGTTAGCGAGCGCCTCTGAAGGCCACACGCACAGAGACACGCGAGACCCCCCCCCCACCCTCCAGCGGAACATCAAGCCAGCTGCAATGCCACATCGCATCATCCGGGAGCGAGTTTGAGGTGGGATTCTCGAGGGGAAGGGGGGGGTGGGGAAAGGCAATTACGCTCGGAGGGGTGGCACCACGAAGGATATTTAGGGGTCGTCCATAAATGACGTCACGCGATTTTGGACGATTTTTGACCCCCCCCCCCTTCGTCACACGGCGTCACAAAAAGTCAGCCCCCCCCCCTCAAATATGACGTCATAAAGCTCTGCCCGCCCCGTCCCCCCCCAAAATAAAACATGCTTCAAATCGCTTTAAACTATTGTAATTGTAAGTGCGTATTTAATGTGGCGCTGCACTCTGATGTTGTAGGAGAAAACATTTATCAAAAAGTCTATTTAATTAAGTAGAACGTGTTGTCTGTATTTATTTAAAGTTGCGCATTTTAATGTGACGTCACATTTCTCACCCCCCCCCCCCCTCGTCAAACATCGTCACAAATATCTGACCCCCCCCCCCAGGTGCGTGACGTCATTTATGTTACCCTTAATGGGTTGGCACATGCAGCGAAGTGGATCGCCACCCCCACACCACAACCACCGCTTGTACAAAAGTTGAGGGGTAAATGACCTCCCCACCCCCCAACTCAAGCCCGCAATGATCGAACTCGCGTCGCAACATCACCGGGGGCAGCGGCAGCCACCGTTTCCGAGAGGTCATTCGAACATCGAGGGTTCGTAGTGGTTTTCACAAGGTGTCGCGGGATTCCACAGACAATTTTCACAAATTGTAGGAGAAAACATTTTCACAAATTGTCTGTGTTGTACGTGCGCGCGCATATGCTCGTGAGATGTGAAGTCAAGGATGAGGTAGGGGAGGGAGATTCCCGCCTAGGCTTGACCGTGACCAAATATAGGTCTGCACCGGCGAGCAAGGCAAGCCAGTGTGGCCATACCAACACGGCAATTCCGTAGAATTTGACGCCACTGCAGACGTTTACAGGAAATTATTGCACCGAAGTTTGCACGGTCATTCTCCCAAAGCAAACTCGTCACATTCCCCGTCAAAAACATGCTCATTCTCTGGTTTATTTTTAAAAAAATGCAGGGACAGGGGACGCGAAGGGCTTTGTTGTACAGTAATCGATTACGTATGTAGCTTAACTCGGTACATTCCCATAGGAATTCCCATAGGAATGTACCAATACGTCATCGTGTAAGGTCAAATACGTATCCAATGTAACTGATAATATAATCAGTGATTAATCTCAGCAGGACCGGTCCAGAACGCTGCTCCCAGCCACATCCATCTCGCCATGTGTTGTTCTAAAAAGGTTTTTTTTTTAAAATGATAAATTAAAGTATTTACAGTAATACAGGCGTGTCTCGTTTAACAAGTGAGATACGTTCCGCGAAAATTGCCCGTTAAGCGAAACACTCGTTAAACGATCGTCGTTTTCTCAAATGTTCACTATAAGAACATTTGCTCGCTTTGTGAACAAATTGGTGCCCGTCATCGCAAATTCTAGAAAGAACACGCGTTAAGTGAGACGCCTGTACTGTGAGTATAGCATCCCAGACCACACCTTTCCAGAGTTGCAGCAGATATACTTTATCGCAAAGAGTGCAGTGCAGAATTGACGTTTTTGTTCCAAGTTTAATTCTGCAGTGTGAAAGAACTGAGTTTGCAGCTGAAAACAGCGGCTGCATGGGAATTTGCAACCTTGGGAGGGATGCTGTAAATCTGCTTGGATAGCGATTTATACCAAAAACGGTGTATTGTGTCACACCAGAACCACACGTTTCATTTTGGAACAACCTCGATCTTAAACCACAAATCTCCCACATTCTTCAAGGGTCTATATTACACTTTGCAGTGCTAATTTCAGCTGTGCTTAAAGATAGGTCGTTTTATGTGTATTTGAGCTGAATATTGTATAAATATTGTGTATTGGCCGAACCAAACTGATTGCTAAACATATTTGAAGGATGGGTTATATACCTATATAATCTTGATGACCAAACGGAAGCCATCAAACTGACTAAATAAAATAACATTTGGCTTTATGTTTGATAAGCAATTGTGATTCAGGTACACGGCCTCAGTAGAGCTGGCTCATTGCTTTGGCACACACATTATTCCCCTGTGACTGGATGGATGCCAGTAGTACAAATGGGATATAACCAGTACCAATGCATGCAGTATATGCTGCACATTATTCACGTTACTCAACTCCCTTGCTGCTTACCTCCCCCCGCCATAGGAATGTGGAATTTTTTTTTACCGCGGGCTTAGGGCCGCAATGGGAAAGGGGACCACCACATTTCACGTTGCATCAGATTGACACTGTGGCTTATGACTCTGATTTGATTACGGTACAGTGTAAAAATATTTTTTTGTCTACATTTATACCTCACCCACTCGTTTACTCAAAATAAGCAACAAAGCAATGGTATGGACAACGCATTTATAATGATGACACTAGGCAATCCTTTCATGGTCTCATATTTTTTAATGTTCACCAAAATGGAGACTTAATACCGGTAACAATCTTCCACTTACACACCATATGGCTTCTTTTTTTTTAAAACAGCATTCTTAACCAAAAATGGCTGTTGTTGAAGAGGATCGCAAACGCTGCCTGCCCAGCGTGGCTGTCAAACAAAAGGCCTTGCGACCTTTGCCCTTCATGTGTCTACAAAAGAATGCATACACACGTACAATATATTTACAACTGCCAGTCGAAAAGCTACGACGAGTAATGGCACGTAAAAAGCTACAACAGCAAATCAAATAATTTAGCGCACAACACAGGGCCTGCCCTTAAAACATTTTTTTTACATAAGCAATAATTTCTGACTGTACTTTATTTTTAATAGCACGCATACCAGCTGGCCACTGAGGAATACTTTAAATGCCACGGGCTGAATACACATGAAGCATGGAAACTGTGCTCAGTGATTCAAAGCAATAGAAATACTGTACCTTTTAGAGACACTATAGCTCTGTATACGTGTGAACCATTACATTGCCATTAATGCCATAGTACAGATTCCACATTCGCAAACTTGCCCTCAATAGTATAACACTACTGTAGGTATGATGTTACAAATATCCATGTGCCTATTCAGAAATTAATTGCTAAAGGGATAAACATGATAAATTATGTGTGACGTTGGGCTGAGTCAATTACCGACTCAGATTTGAACTCACGACATTTTGATGCGAGTCGTACAAACCGCCAGTGCTTACTGGCTAGATTGGATTATGAACATTGGTAGATATGAAACCAAATTGTATTTTTCCTCGCAAGCCTGGCGGTGCACAGAACCAGCTATGCTTATTTAGACGTGTATGAGTTATTGTTCTATATTACATACAGTATATAAAATCTATGTGCATGGCCCATGTGTGACCTGGCATGAACCGGCAGTTGTGTTGACAATTTATTCTCACACTATGCAGTACATCACCATGGCACGAGTGTCACCAAACAAGCCAAGTCTTAATTTTATAGTCTAAGTGCCACCAAAGTCTGTTTCCACTGGAAATGATTGATGAGGAAGAGAGTGAGGGTGCTGGGTGACAAGATGTTAACTACTTCGCCTGGTATACATGAGGTCAGGGGTTCGACCCCAACCCTGACGTCTGTATATTTGGAGTTTGCATGTTCTCCCCGTGGTCGCGTGGATTTTTTTTTTATCCAGGTCCTCCAGTTTTCTCTTCACATTTAGAAAAATGCAATTCACGTATTTGGCTGCTATAAATGTACACATCATACGCCACTTCGTTGAGCTATGATTTGCTTTTGATAAAGAGCTATATAGCTCAGTGGCCTTACCTGGTAAAATAAAAAAAATGTTTTAGTTTAGTTTATAGGTTGCTGGCGATGGGAGGAAACCAGGTGAACATTGGGATTATTCAACCCAAGGCATAACACACCCAGAACCTCAAACCGTCCGGCTTTCTTGGTGTTCAAAGTAACAATAACAAGTGTGTCAGTACGTATCATGAACTTGAAAAAGTGGGAATATTTGGCAGACTTGAAAAACTGATACACTGGTGCTGAAGGATGAGGACGTCTGCTTTGAAGGGATTTACAGAAATTGCTGCCCATATGCACACAACCCAGGCTAGAGTAGAATAACACCAGCACAATAAACCAAGGCACCCTCAATCACCTGTTGGCTGCCAGGTAAAATACAATCTGATGAGTAGACTGAGGTGCCAATGAAGAATAACCAACAATTTCAATCGTTATATCACTGCTAAAATGAGCAATGGGACAGTGGTATTTTCTGTTGTCAGCCCAGAGCCAGTGGTGGAAAGTTCCCATTGATGTGGTAGAGGCAATAATGTAAACAAAACTTTCAATTTCAGGAAAAATGGAAACATTTGAAATGCAGTATACAGTACATTGATTGGGCAGTATATGCGAATGGTATTTCATATTTAAAATACAGTATGCAATATATGGGAAGGTAATACACGGACTGAAGCACCATTTTCAGGTGTAAAAGTTGATAAAATTACCTGCTTAAAGGTCAAATTGACCCATTTTACGATTAAAATATCCATCATAGTTACAGGGTTGTTCTCGTGGAAAACGAACTGTAATTAAAATTTACGTTGCTGCTGGTTGCCTCAAGCTCCCCAGCAATATTGTAAAACGTGTCGTCTGAATCAATCGGACAGAATTGTTTGTTCACATCATGGTCGGCTATGCCGAACGTTTAACAGGTTATCACGTCATCACCAGTCATGGCATATCTACACCTGGATGAAGTTCTCCCCCAACTGTCGCCAACTCTGACAGGCTTGAAATGAAACAATCCATCTCGCACACGAGCTGATTTAATCGCTCCATCTCCTGGGTTGACATCATCTTTGGTTTATTTTTTCCTCTTTTGGCTGTCACTCATTTCTTCTTCTCCTCCACCACCATTGGCTATCACCCCTCCAAGCCACGTGTACTGCCTGAGCCAAATAATGTTTTAATCAGTCAAAATTATGCCCCAGAACTGTGCATGTTCTCTAATCCACGGGGATGCACCTCTCCATGCTTTCCTACACGTATGTCAGTTCTATTTTATCCATTGCACTGCGAATCAATGCAACTGAATTGACACTCAAGACTCTAAATGCCCCTTATCCCACCATAAACTATTTGGTGCTGCTGCTACTGCATTGGCAGTGGTGCATAAGTACAATGAACAACACCAAAAAAACGCAACACATTTATTAATAACACTCTGCGACCGTAACAGGAAAACATCGGTAATAGGCGACGTTTCAGTCAATGGCCCTTCTTTATAGCGCCTGTATAAATCAACAAGGGCCATTGCCCGAAACGTCGCCTTTGATATGTTTGTTTTCCTCTTTCAGGCTTCACGCAATTTTGGTGACAAATACGCCCAGACCTCCTCCAAATTTAACTAACAATGACGTCGCAAAGGGCTAAACAGCGATGCCGTCACGACTCCAATCACATTCGCGTTATCGTCACCACGCACGTGACGCAGAGACGGTGACTCCGATGGAGGCCACGGCTACCATAGCAACCGGGGGGGGACGCCCAGAGTGACGTCCTCCCTAGCAACCAACATGGCGCCCTGGTTACCGAGGACGCCGTTGCCCAGCGCGCGCGGGGGCCACCACTCGATTCAAAAGTAAACACCTCGATTGTTATTATTGTTGTTGTTGTTGTTCTTATTATTGTTGACGTATTTTGCTGTTTTGAACAACGCGTGAATTATTACGTGAGAGTCCTCGGCGGAATGCGCTCTGGCGATGCGGCCGCGCGTGCCCCGGAGCCCCACGGGAGACGATAGGATGAGGCGACGGACGCATCGCCCAACGTTGTTGAAAGTTAAAGAATAAGCGGCGTCTCTTATCATAGGCGGCTATGAAAGCGCCGCTTTATATTACTCGAGTAGTCCGAAGCGGCCGATATTATTCAGGAAGGCAATGTTTGCTGTCGGGATTATAAGACGCAACCCACTCGAACGTTTGCGCTAGCTACAGTGCGGGGAAGAGTGCATCTTAGAATCACGAGAATTCATTAATTGGTAAAGGAATGGCGGGAGTTTACAGCTTCGTGAGAGAGATATAAAAAAAAGACTTCAAAGTTACCGTCGAGCGTTATTAATTAATAGACTACTGAGTTCCTGATTGATAGCGCTCGAGTGACTACGCTAAAGGTCACCCCCAATGCGTGTTACAAAGCGTCAATGCGTGGGTATCTCTCTTCTCCTTCTTCTTCATTCGTATGGCTAATGTTGATGCCTAGCAAGGGTAATAATTTTACATCGAAGTGGTTGAGCCAGATAATTGCACCAGGGGTAGCGGAGTCTATCGTGGATGTCATGGTGTTATCACGGAACGCCTGACCCGTAAGACCGATTCGTTTTGCGTGTGTTAAATACGTATTATTTTAAGGCTGACTGCGGAACAAGTCGTTTTGAGCATCAGTGTTGTGTCTCGTAAAACAATGCGCTTGCGAAACGCGAATTTAACCAAAACAAAGGAAGCCTATGTACAATTGAGGCCGTACTGTACTTACAAAATTTCCCTCACATTTTTTTTTCCTCAGATGTCCGTGCTATCTGTTGAATAGAGGAATTTAATTGTCGGCTGTTGCATCCATGTGCTTTACTGAAGCTCAAGCACACGTGTGAGCAGATAGCCAAAACTACGCTGCAATGGAAGACATCATCAGGGAGCTGGTAATGTTTTCTATTTTTGAGCTACTTTCTATATTTATAAGAATCATATCTGAGGAGCATGGAAATGAGCTTTACTCTGCTAATGGAAATTGATTAATGGTGGAAAACCTGGACACAGATAAATGCAGTCAGATATTGTTTTTTGCAGAATACTTTATTTCATTGGCTTTGAAAACTAGCAAACTCCAGCAAAGTCACGTAGAATGAGAATAAAATAATAAAATAACACAATAAAATGCTCACGATGTTTCGGCCACAACGCAAACGGCCGTCTTCAGGTGAAAGGAACAGACCTGTCGGGACGACAGAGCTTCAATGAACGATGTTAAGATTCGTAGCGACTTTTAAGCTGGTTGGGAGAAGTGAGGCACCTTGACAAAGGGAGTTTACATATCAAATAGCTGAGGGATTAGCTTGTGACTGGTCACGGAAATGGCTATGTTAAAGTCAAAACCTACATATCCACAGATGCAACTAGTAATTTAGCATTGAAATAGCTAAGGGATTAGCTTGTGACTGGTCGCGAATCTTAACAGCGTTCATTGAAGCTCTGTGGATGTGTAGGTTTTGACTTTAACATAGCCATTTCTGTGACCAGTCACAAGCTAATCCCTCAGCTATTTGATATGTCAACCCCTTTGTCAAGGTGCCTCACTTCTCCCAACCAGCTTAAAAGTCGCTACGAATCTTAACATCGTTCATTGAAGCTCTGTCGTCCCGACAGGTCTGTTCCTTTCACCTGAAGACGCCCGCTTGCGTTGTGGCCGAAACGTCGTGAGAATTTTATTGTGTTATTTTATTATTTTATTCTGATTCTACGTGACTTTACCGAAATAACCAAAGAAGATGAATCCTTGCAGTCACGAAAGCTTTAAATCGAAATTAAACTCCAGCAAGTTACATGGAGATTGACTGCTCGGTTGCCTTCAATGAGAGTGAGGGGAACAGCTCCTTTATAGAGTGTGGACCATACATTTCAGCTTGAGAGCACAGCAGGTCTTAAAAGTGTGTAAACAGATTAAGGAATTCCACTTTTACTTGCAGCTCGAGTGTACTTTAGAAGTTGATAAACTTCAGGAATCAATACATCCTGACAAAGAAAAACACTGCTGACGATTGTATGTTTCTCTTTCATGTATATTGATCCTTTGCTTTTTAATATTACTGACTCACCAGGACAAGCGGATTGAGAAACGAATGAACAAACTTACTTTAATATAATGCTGTGATTATAAGGATTGCAGTGTTGTTGCAAAGTAGACTGTAGGTTTCTTCCAACACTAAACTTTATATTTAAGCCCATCATAGCCGATGGAAATGTTAAAATGCATAACATGTAAAATCAAAAGTGTTTATTTTGATTGACAGGCTCCTAAAAGAGAGTATAACTTTTTTGTAAGTGCTGGCTCATGGTTGCCAATCAAGTACGGTACTATTAAACATTTGTTTGAGCTTGAGTGAGGTGTTGTGTCATAGTGACAGCTACAATGTCATTGAAAATTATTCAATTTGATGAAAATGCAGATACAGTCATAAAAAATAATAGCGACTGATATAGTTTTTCTATAGTTTTTCATGTCTGCGTTGGAAAAATTATGCTAAATCTCAGACTCTCATCTGGTAAATTAAAGGATATTGATTGCATGATGACAAAAAATCTTGCCCTTCAATTCCCGTGCTAATTGTGAATTATTAAACTCTGAATGCAACCGCTCTCATGTTTATCAAGCAGTTGATGAAAGTCAATGTTTTTAATAATATATTCTCTATTAATAAATATATCATGCAAAATAAAAATGTCTATGATACCTAAAGCAGACATTCTTAGAACTATAAAAAAAAGTGATACGTTGACCCATTTGAACAAAATTCAAGAATAGACTCAACACTTTTTTCAGTGACTGACATTGATGAAAATAATAAGCTTGAAATAGAAACAAAATGTTCTCAACTGGAGCTATGGTATTGTTTTATATTGGGGCTGTACAATACGTTACATTCATCACTGTCATCAAAGGTTTTGCAGTGTTCTTTTTTGTGGCCTCATTATGAACTGGTCAATTAGCCCTGTGGTTAATGTACTTGAATCACAAGCATAAAATATCTCTGGTGTTGATGAAATGAGTACCCAAATGCCACTTTGTGTCCAAGTAGTCCTCATGAAGAAGATTACCCCTACCATAGAAATGAGACTTTCTCCCACTGAGTCAGGGCCGCCAGCAGGCATGTGTTGCCCTATTGCTCATTTTATCAGGAAGACACAATTTGGTGAACCTGTGGTTTAATGATTCATAATTGCATGTAATACTCATTTTCATAAACATTCTGAAACAACTGTATAAATGCCTTCCCTTATTGGACATGGTTCATACTTGCCAGGTGGCTGATTTTTAAAACATTTTGCTGCTTACTGATTTTTAAGCAAACATTGTGTAAACTGTTTTCCTTAAACATGTAAAAGTGGTATTGTTACTTTTGAAAAAGGGTATGTGGTCAAATGGTTTCATGAACATCGGTTTAACACTATTTTATTGAATTTCGATTTAAAGCTTTCATGACTGCAGGGATTCATATTCTTGGTTCTTTCGGTAAAGCCACGTGACTTTACCGAAAGAACCAAGAATACTGTTTTATTGGTAAGGTAATCAAGTGTACATGGTGCAGCCTGGTCCAAAGCATTTTAATGAAATTCCCTGCATGCTTTTGTCCTGCGTGCTGTCCCCTTGGCCACCCCTCACCCGCCGTGGCAGTGCACGTGCAACGGTGTGCCGTATGAGCGGCTGGCACAGGAGGGGCCTGGCGTGGAACGGCTCGAGATATTTTTCTCGGGATACCCACGCATGGTGGGGCTCTCCAACTTCCCAAACCTGACAGTGCTCATGCTGGTCAACCAGGACGTGCGGGACATCGAGGGTCTGCATGGCTGCCGGCTGCTGCGGGAGCTCTGGATCGCCGAGTCGCACGTCACAGTGAGACCCCCCTAAAATCACGGCAGCAAGGCACTGCATTGTGCATATCAAGTACTATTCTGTACATGGACAGCCCTAAGGTCAATATACTGCCAGATGGGGGCCTGCCCACACCATGGCTTATTTGACGAAACTTCACCGCACTGCTCATGGGTTGGTGAAGACAATGCATAGGCATGTGACCATATATTTACAGTACAACAATTAATTGTGTTTTGAAGCTCACGGTGTAGCACCTCAGCCTGTAACAATCTATTATTAATGGTGGTTACCCATCTAAGTCAGTAACATAAAATACCAGAATTCCTGTCTTGGCATGGACGTGTATGCAAAAACTTGCGGTGTGTGATGCAAACACGACATCCTGATAAAGATTTGTTAGGATGGTGCTGCAGTTGGAGCACTTGACTGATCATCAAAATGGAGCGAGTTAAAATCTGAGGTCAACTCATCCTATCATCCTTTTTGCAATGAGTGGCTTCATGGGTTGTTAACAGTGCTCTTCCAGACCTCCACCATGGGAATGTGGAGTTTACGCCAAATGAGATGAGTGGCAGCCTGTTACTCGTTTCAGTAGGGAGATGCTTTGAAGATTATTTTTGTTATAAAGTCATGTCCATATTCTTAGTTTTTTCGGTAAAGTCACGTTGAAGAGAAACAACAAAATAACAAAATATATATAAAACAATAAAAAATTCTCACGACGTTTCGACCATAACTCATGATGACCGTTTGAGTTATGGTCGAAACGTCGTGAGAATTTTTTATTGTTTTATATATATTTTGTTATTTTGTTGTTTCTCTTCAACGTGACTTTACCGAAAAAACTAAGAATATGAATTACTGCAGTCACGAAAGCTTTAAATCAAAATTTAAGTCATGTCCAGTCATATCTATATTAAAATTAGACCAAATTGGCTCAGATGCCCGTCACTGCAATCTTCCAACTCATAATACTGTACTTCGGTCTTTCCTGTAAACTTCTGTAAGAGAGTTCCCTGTCTCATGTGGCCTTGCTATAAGCACGTAAATGTCACTGGAAGGAATTGTACAATGAACAATGATGGTGCTTTGTGTAATATTTATAGATTACATTCCTGCATAATGTATAGTGGATGTGAAGTATGGTAAATATGAACAGCAGGGCCAGCAACTCCCACAGCTCAGCTAGCCATTGCAGACTCCATTTACATTTCTATATTTTCCTCACTTAGCACAACTAACCTGCGATGACACATCCCCGGTTAATTAGCTCCGCTTTGAGGCGTACATTATGATCGTTCCAGACCTTATTTGTTGTGACACCTCGTCATGAAAACAAACAGTGGAAGGCTATTGTTATGTTGAATCTATTCACTCGTTTCTCCCCAGGTGATAAAAGGCTTGGAACCATGCCGAGAGCTGCGCAAGCTCTACCTGTACAGTAATAACATTGCCCGCATCGAGGGCCTGGAGTCACTGCCACTCCTGGAGGTGCTGTGGCTCAACAACAACTGCATTGCTGCCATCGAGGTGGGAGCCTCAGCATTTTGGCTTAATTCTCATGTGTAAAACACCTGTCCCTGGGCCACTTATACTTTGAATACATGTGTGATCCCTTTAGAAGGGTGCTTTGAGGCGTATTTTGTTTTTGCTTTATTTTCGCAGTTATATTTAAATGGTACTATGAGTGTCACGTCACGAGATGAAGACATTCAATATCATGGCATTGTGTCAAAGAACAGATCCAGCATATTTATGTACAGTAAAGAAGTAATTGTGAATTATAAAACTAATATTTGAAACATGTGTTTTTCAGAATCTTCATTGCCTGCAGCATTTGAAGGAATTAAATCTTGCAGATAATCAAATTGAATTTATTGGTAAGTTTATATATAATTGTGTTGACTTGCTGAACCAGCTCCTAAGTATATTTTATAGATATATTTGTAAAGAAGATACGAAACATATTACATTGTTCAAATTCAATATTATGAGCCATATTCTGGCTCATCATATTGAATTCAGTAAAGGCCACCCATAAATCCATATTGCAGCCAGTATTATTTGTTTCATCACAAAATAACAGGCGATGTAATTTTTATGCTACTGGTTGTAGTGCATTGTATTGAATAGAGGTGTTTGCTCATGAAGAGAAACTGGTGTAAAATCAATTTCTTTTGTTTCCAAAGGGCACTCACTGGATTCAAACCTTGAGCTGGAAAGACTGAATCTGTCTGGAAATAAAATCTCATGTTTCAAGGTATCACACTGTGGAATGAGCATTCGGCAATTATTGTTCGTGTATCACACAATCACAATTTGTATTGTAAAATGTTCCTCCCTCATATTTTATCCCAAGTCTCTTGCAGGAGACTATTGTCATAATAGTCTCTCTATAATAAATAACAGTCAGTATTTGATGTAATATTACGTAATCATTGGGAACATGGCGCAGTGATAGAGCATTCACCGCTTGTTGCAGAGGTTCGTGGTTTGAAATCGGCAGGTCACCCTGGTTAATACCGTGAGTATATTAACTATAAAATACCTGCCGTTTGCTTCAGAGTGGACGTTAAAGATCCCATGATGTAATATCAAAGAAGAGTAGGCCATTGTGTGCCGGTGTCATGGACCAAATTTGAAAAATTACTCGCAAATGAATTAATTGGGAAACACATGTAATCATTAGCCTTCATGTGAAAACTTAGCAGAACCCTCCTGAAAAATAGGCTTGAGTCTAGTTTTTATGGGTAGTCAAGAAAATAAATCAATTGTGAAAAGTACTACATACGAAAAGCTTTTCTGAATAAACGTTTAATATTGGCAACATTCTCAGTGTTCATCCATAGCACCTGAGCAAAATGGCAGGATGGGCTGGATGTACTGTATGACTTCTGTGAGAAAGGGAGACTCTTTAATAATATTTTATGGCTGTACAGTAGTGGCTTCTCTTTGAAGCTTAGCTCGGCAGAGCACTATACTCCTGGCGATGATGTTGACTGTGACCTGGATTTTTACTAGTACATTTTAAAGAAATATAAGGCAGGTGGGATATGATTGGACAAAAATATCAGTCAGTGCAGTATTCATGCACAGCAGCCCTTGGAGACACACAGAGAACCACAACGGAGAGTTGTGCATCTGAATATATGCAAGGCAACTTCTATCGTTGGCAAGTGGAAAAGATTTTTCAATGATCTTTCGACTGGCTGTCAATTATTGTATTATTCCCATGCAATATTGGGGTGGGTTATTTATATAAAACAACCTTCTTAGACTATTGGCAACAAACACAATGCAAATCAATTAGATATTATGTAGTGACCAAATACATGGGTACTACTGGGTGATTTTTCTGAGCCAGGACAAGGCGATATGGTACATACTAATGGTGTGATAAATAACACATCCATGTTTTCAACATCGATTCGAGCAGGGAAATAAAGTCAGAATTAGCAGCCACAAATAGCATAAAGGGTGGATTGGTGGTGCAGTGGTGAATGCACAGTGCTATGAAGCCGGAGACCTGAGTTCGATTCCAGGTCACAGCTAATGTTCGTGGCAAGTGAACCAGTCCTGGGCCTTCCCTTCGCTAGCCCACGCAGAAGTACGGTCAAACACCCCCAACAACCAACAAAGTGTGGGGGGCCATGACATCCGTGGATTGACAAAGGGTCATAAAGCTGAATAAATAGCACAAGTATAATGTTTGACATATGCTCAAGGCTCCTGCTTAGGAGGATCCTGATTTGGGTGTTCGGCCAATTTCTCACAATTTTTGAATGTGGGAGAAAACTGAATGGCCCAAAGTCCCTTATTTATTAACTTTAACCCCAATAATTGAAAATGTATGTCTTTAGAACAGTTTTTTGTGTTTGGTTTGTTGTCCTTCCCCCTGCATCTCCGATGGCTATTTATAGTGTGAAAGGAGTTCAACATATATAAATACAACAATAGTGTTAAACGTACTCTTAAATAGGGTGGTGGCGGGTTACGACACATTTATACTTACGAGATATAAACCAAAAACCTTTATTATTAATAATATTGGTCGCGATAGCCTACGTGTTGAGCAAGAATATGTTGAGAAAGTGACCTTACCATACAAATTAAGAATTTTCACCACTGGATTAGGACTGTCAGTAGAATTTAACATCAACTGATGCTTTCTTGAGCTTGAAGACACTTTGAACTCTTACAATAGTGTTGATTGTATTAATTAATGATTAAAAACTCCTCAATCGCAGTTTCTCTCATTGAAAGAGAGATTGAATTGATCCACTTTGACTGATGACACCTGTGCTGGTTTGTGTATTTTGGCGCCTGGCATCATGCCCAGCAGCTGCCGTGCTTTTCAGGGAAGGCTGACGCGTTGACACCAATGAGAGAGCTCCGTAATTGCGTGTGCGGACAGAAAACTCGGATTGTCGCAGATTTCACAAACAGTGTTTACACAGCCCGTTCCGGTTACTCATTTCACTAATGGCATGAAATAGGTTTGTCTCATACACACTTAGTTACGGACTGAATCATTAAATAGCCACGAAAGACGCTAGAATCACTTATATTTTCATATTGCGTCATGTTAGAATCATCAAACATTGCTTTATTGATAGAGTGGGATGATTTTGCTGTCTCACTATGGGTGTTTTGAATAGGGCATGTTTTCTCAAATGGTGCACCTCCTATATACGATTGCAGTTCTCTTTACAGTTTACATTCTAAATGGTTGTATGTGCTACTGATTTTAACTACGATATATTGTGTGCCTTGTCTGCTCTCATATTGTTACCAAATTTATCCTGTGATTTATTTGGATAACAGGTAAACCAAGCAATTGGGGTTGGCCTACTTGTGCTGTCAGCCACCCATTATTTCATAAGGGCACGCACTCGACACACAGCTCCTTCTTGCCCAGTGAAACGGACAGGTCAAGATGACCTTTTTGCAGGCAATGTGCGTGCTGGTGAAGCAGAGTGGGAATATCTGTTGTGATGATAAAGATAAAGTGGCCATTGTTTGATTTATGTACAGTGCAGTACCATATGTGTATACAGTGTTCGGCTTGATCTTTTTCATTATTTGCCAATCTCCTATTTGTATTTATATAACAGAACCTCCGTATCATTGGAGCCTCCATATATATCAGAAACTAACAGCTGATCAGATACAGTGCTACCAGTGACTAAGCCGATGAGCATCTCTTACCAGTCCCAATGGAGGCAACATGCAATTTTAGCTGCAGAGGAAAGGGAGTGCATTACTGTCTCAACTGTGGAGTTTGTACCATTGAAGCAGAGTTTCGTGTTCTCCAGAGTTGAACATCAAATTATTATACTCCTGAACATTAATCAATTAATGAGACCATCACATTCACTGTTTGTACCATTGAAGCAGAGTTTCGTGTTCTCCAGAGTTGAACATCAAATTATTATACTCCTGAACATTAATCAATTAATGAGACCATCACATTCAATGTACATGGGATGTTGCAACCCATGTGCCTTTTGGAGATATAAACTCAGGTTCATGGAATATGGTGTCTAAGCACCATGCTGCATTGCTTTCAATGTCTGTCATAGCATGACACATCCAGATCTGGGAGGGTGGCGCTGTGGTTAGAGTGCTCAACTTACAATCAGAAGGCTTTAAGTTCAAATTCTAGTCAGAAGTTAACTTGGCCCAACGTCCCTCCAGAATTAATAAAATTAGTACTACTTAGTGGAATCTACAAAATGGTGTTGTCTTACGAATTAACTCGTGCCAACCCTTGGAATGTAGCATTCTACCAGTGGCTCAGGACTTCTGCACGCTAATTTTTTTTTAAACACTTACATTTAATTGATTAATTTTGCATTTGCAGCTGTAAATAATTCTGGCATCAGTTCATAATCATAACCTGAATATATAATTATACTGGAGGAATCCGATGAGCTATACAGCTCTTTTTCACAGATGTTCAGTACGGGGGTGGAGGGGTGAGAACGTAAACATCACCCAAACATATACAAATAAAACTAAACCATCCCCATCTAACCAAGCAAAGCCCACTGAGGTATTAACTTGTTTTTCAGAAGCGACCTGGTCACAAATGATGGCTCAACAAAGTGGCCCATCATTTGGACATTTATTGCACCAAAATAATCTAAATAATCTCAATGCATGTTTCCAAATTGGAGGGAAAAACCGGAGGACCCGGATAAAAAAAATCCACGCGACCACGGGGAAAACATGCAAACTCCAAATATACAGGCATCAGAGTCGGGATCGAACCCCTGACCTCCTGACCTCCTGTGTACCAGGCGAGGAAGATAACATCTCACCACCGGGGTGCCCCTTTAATAAATAGATATAAATTGTTATTACATAATAAATTCCCAAGCTTCGGTAAGGCAGTAAAACAACAAAAAAAATAGTCCCAGACCACAACAAGACAACACACAGTCCCTCAATAAAAAATTGTGCGTAAAATTTCTACTCTCAGAACATTGTTAAGGATAACATTTACAAATCACATTCGCAAATGTGGCTGTATCCAGCACTAATATTTTTCTTCAAAATATTTTTTGAAGGAAGATTGATGATGTTAATGAGGAAACAAGGTTGTTGTTTCAAAACGTTGGTACTGCAATGGCAACGGCTTTCTCACCTATTCCAATTCTTGTTCTTGGGATAGTTAAAAGGCAATTAGAGGGACGAAATTAGGTTTCTTGGATTTGACAATGGGGTTAATTAATTCGCAAAGTAAAGCGCAGATTTTCCAATAAGGGTTTTATGGATGACCAGGGCCCAATGTAGATGTCTTCTTGCATCAAGTGAGAGGTTGGAGTTTAAGTAGAGGCCTCAACGGTGGGTCCTGTATGGTACATCCAGCGCAATCGAAGAGCAGAATGATGAAGCGGTTTTAGTCTGTTTATAGTGATTCATTAGGAGCTGATATGTAAGAAGCATCACCGTAGTCAAACAGTGGTAGAATGATAACTTCAGCAATTTGTAGGCGTAATCGAATGGGAAAACAATGTTTGATTCAAAGTAAAAATCCGATTTTTTTTATTAGATTTTCTTCAAGATGTGATCAACATGGGGTTGGAATGTAAGTTTTAAATCAATTAGTAAACCCAAGTATGTGAAGCACTTCGTGTGTTCAACGCAGTTGTTTCTGATATCAGTAATAGGTGAAGAGAATGAAACTGTTTTTTCATTTGAGGAAAAGACCATGATCTTGTCTTTTTTAGGATAAATTTTAGTTAAGTAAATTGATGTTGAATTAAATCAAAATCGTGTTTGTGATTATGTTTGATGCCGTTTAGAGATTTATCTGATACTAGCAAAACAATGTCATCAGCAAATATATATTTAATTCTGAGTGATTTAAGTTTAGTCCAATATTGTTTAAGTATAATGAGAACATAATTGGACTCAGCACAGAAGCTTGTGGAACTCCCTTTCTTATTTGAATATTTATGGATAAAATGTTATCACGAAGTACCTTTTGAGAACGGTCTTTAACCATTTTATTGTACTGTCTGAAAATGTTAGTTGACCAAGTCTTGTGAGTAGAATATCATGGTCAACAGTATCACTGGCTTTTAGTCGAGGAATAGTGCACAGCAGTAGTGGCCTTTATCCAGGTTACTGAAGAGAAAATATAATACATCCACCATTGCTGTGGTGGTGAAGTAATCCTCTCGAAAACCAGACTGTTTACTGTGAAGGAGATTGTAAGTTTTTAGGTAGCAGTTTATTAGTGATTCAAGTATTTTTTCGAGTATTTTAGTAACTGGGGATAGAATAGAGATTGGTCTACAATTTTGACGAAAAGCTTTCATGACTGCAGGAATTCATATTCTTTGGGTCTTTCGGTAAAGTCACGTAGATAGGTAAAAAAATGAACCTATCTACGTGACTTTACTGAAAGACCCAAATAATATGGTCTACAAATATTAGAGTCTTCTTTGGATCCATTTTTATATACTGGATGAATAAAAGCAGATTTCTACTCCAGCGGTAATGTACCTTCGATAAGTGAGAGGTTGAAAATGTTTGTGAGAGGTTTATGAATGAGATCCACCACAGCCACAAGTGCAAATGCAGGCAACACCGCCATAGTGACTGTAGCCATGTGCCTGTCCGTGGTATGCACTTAGGAGCTGACGCACCTGAGCCGTTTGCCTGCGCTCACGGAGCTGTCCCTGCAAGACCCATTGTATGCGCCATGCTCCGTTTCCCTCCTCTGTAACTACGCCACACACCTGCTCTACCACCTGCCTCAGCTGCGCCGCCTTGATACCATTGACGTGTCCTCCAGGGCCCTCAAGGACCTGGCTGAGGTAAGGACCTCGCTGGAACCACACACATTGAGTCCTCCTCAATTCTTCCCTTGCTGAAGCAAGCCTCTGTTCATAAGCATTTAAGAACTTGCACAGTAGGGAATGTGTTCAGTTTGTTGTTGATTTTGTCTGATGGATATCTGGTACTGAACTTTGGTTTAATGCACGATATAAACAAAGACGCCTTCATGAATGAGTTTGAGTCTTGCTTCAATACATTTCAGCATGTGAACCAAGTTTCTCATTAACCCACACAATTTTCTTCGACATATTATGCTACAATTGTCACTTTTCGATTTAAAGCTTTCGTGACTGCAGGGATTCATCTTCTTGGTTCTTTCAGTAAGGTCACGTAGAATGGAAATAAAATAATAAAAATAAAACATGTTTAAAATAAAATAATTAAAATAAAACATTAACATTATGTTTTATTTGTATTATTTTATTTCCATTCTACGTGACTTTACCAAAAGAACCAAGAAGAATTGTCACTTTGTTTTGAAATTATGTAAACCATACATTTTTTTGGTTGCTGCAATATTGCATTAGGCTTTCGCGATCAATATTATACATAATAAAGGTTTTTTTGGGTGAGATCGCGTATATATAAATGTGTCGTTAAACCCACCTCCACCCTACACAACCCAACCAATAATAGGTACTGCATATTCCGAGACTAACATGATCCATTGTAATTTATGTGACTACATTAACCCCCCTCTGGTCTTCGCACCTAATAAGTTCACAGTGATGACATCACCTTTAATCTATTTAAGACCGAAACTTCTTAACAATTCTGGCTAATCGCCTGATGGAGCTGGATGTAATCACCAGAGAAACATCAGAGTACTCGAATTGTAAATGTTGTGGCTTTACTCTCCCACACAACGGTGTGCTGAAGTAGTAACTAATTGGAACGTTTTGTTTACGTGACAAATCCCTTACTAATTGGCTGCGCCGGGTGGTGGCGGGTTTAACGGCGCATTTATATTTACGCTATCTAACCCAAAAAATACTTTATCATGGATACAGCTGGCATGCTGCACAATGCATTTTACAGCCACGTTCTGTGTTTGCGCAGTTACAACTGTGCTGTGCTCCGTTTGAATTGCTTTCACCCGACGGTGCATGCAGTCGACGGTGGCCAAGAAGATGGTGTATTATGGCATGCGAATCCATGTCGAGAAGCGAAGTTTGGCTCTGCGGCTGGAGCAGCTGAATGAGGCGAGGGCTGGCCTGGTGTGCGGCCTGGAGGATCGCCTACGGAGGCTTCACTTTGTCATCAAGAACGTGAGCACTTGCATGTGTGTGCGTTTTTGCAGGATCCCTTTTGCCCAAATGTTATTTATTTTTGTGAATGAGTTCACATTTGCCAAGCAGTGGTGGCTATGCACGTGGCTTGTACTCCAGCACTGTGGAAGCGATGGTTGGTGGATCGCACGTTTCTGAAACTCCCTTCCCGCGAGCGTTGAGATGCCATACTCTGGTTCGCCATGAGAAGGCAGTACAGCAAGTGGACTAATTGCTATCTGTTTCCATCTGTACAGTGATATAGTTTTGTCCGCTTGCACACATGGGGTTTCTCTGGGTGCTCCGGTTACCTCCCCAATGTATAAACACTCATAAATTGGCTGGAAATTTATTGAAATAAAAACCCAATGCAGTACCGTCCTGAGTCCTGACTCATTGTGGGTCACCTGGGTATAAAAAATATTTTCAAAATAAGGATATTGACAATGAAAAACGAAAAATTTGAGGTGTGAAAAAAGGATGGAGAGATGCATGCTCAGAATTACAATGAGAGATGGAAAGAACAGCACATAGCAGGGGAAAAACACAAATTGGAGACATAACTTATTAATTGCTAATTAAAGTAAGTGGGGTTAGGCAAAGCAGCTCGCCAGAAGGGATGATGGATGGACAATGGACAAGGTTAGTTTTGAAACAGCAGTCAAAGAAGGAAATGCGTTCAAAGAGATGAATATTGAAAATGAAGCAATTCGATTTCTTCAAAAAACATCAGGAGTCAAATGGATTATATCATTGCAGGATCATGGGAGATACAAATGCAAGGACCCGTGATTATGATGAGGTGGAGAGTTGTATCTGTAAATATGAAAGGCTGAAATACAATTCCATCAACGGCATATTGTGACAAACAGTTCAGCATGCTTTGAAGGGGTCTTGTGTGTATGTATGTATGTTGAACCATACATAGCCAACCGCGCTCGCCTCCTGCTGTGGCTGCATATACAGAATGCTTAGGACTATGTAATCAGCAAATGTGTTCTAGTCATAATATGAAATGATGAGAGTTTTGTACTCCCTGGTTCTTTCGGTAAAGTCACGTAGAAATAAATTAAATAATAATATGATACGACGTTTCGATTGCAACACAAGCAACCATCATCAGGTGCAAATGAATGAGAAAACAGACATAGTAAACGTGGAAATACAATGCAATACAACAAGTTTACTATGTTTGTTTTTTTCTACCGTGCTTGTTTATAAGTCCTCTCTCTCCTCCGGCCGCTATGGGCAGCAACTCCACACAACGCTCTGTGCCCGTTTGTCCAGAAGTCCAGTGTCCAGCTCGTCCATCCCCCATGGGCAGGAATTCCACACAACTCTCCCTCTGCCCCCCCCCTCTCTCTCCACCTATAATAATAATATTCTATTATTATGTAGCTTAATTTCTTTCTACGTGACTTTACCGAAAGAACCAGGGAGTAATTCCTGTAGTCACGAAAGCTTCGAATCTAGTTTGAGAGTTTTGTAGTTTAGACTTTCATAGTGGTCACAGGTCAGATTATGTCTAGTTAGGAATTAGAGAGAGAATAGGGGATGAGCCTGTACTTAGAGCTGTAACAAGGGGCCATCCATTTAGTAGGTATGTAAAAATCTGTCAAAACTTGACCCCTCCCCCCTCCCTGTACGCACGCGTACTTTTTACCCCCCCCCCCCCCACCTGCGTACGTTCGCTTTACGCACCCCCCCCTCGAATCCTATAGAACGGCCGATATTTAATCCACGCAGAAACGATCAAGGATTAATAATATTAACGTGTTTAAGCAAACAGATAGTCCACCGCCGGACTAGCTAACTCATTTGAAGGCCAATGTAGACATTATTATCGAGGCTTCACCCTCCCCCCCCCCCCGTTTCCTATGCGTATGTATATTGTCAGTAGACCTCCCCTTACGCACGCATTTGGGTTAACCCCCCTCCATGCGTACGTACTGAATGGATGGCCTCCAAGTAGATGGTTGCAGTGGCATACTCTTATTACTGTAGTTTAAAAGTCTTATGTTCTTAAGGCAAATTACATGTATGTTTTATACACGTGTGTTTATTCTTGTTTTTCAAATTGTGCTTATATAAGTGAGCTTGCTTCTATGCGGGTGCATGTGTGAATGTAAATACATGCACTTACAATAAAAGTGGGAAACAGATGGCAGGCAATCTGAAAGCTATCATATTTTGTATGTATATAAAGCACTTCATGAAACAGGCATGCCATACATTTCAATAACCTTGTTTTAAGGCACTTTGTGATGTACGAGTGAGTGGCACGGCTGATTTCAAGTGAACAAAGTCTCATATATAATGTAGGATTTGCTGAATTCAGCACAGCGAATGGCTTTTCATGGATTTGATGGTGCAAGGGTATAAAGCCACATATCTATTTCCTTGCAGAGAAAAGAGGAACATGGTAACATTATCCTAATGGAGCCACATGATGTGACATTACCCATTTCACCTATGGCATCAGTTTGCAAACTTCAGTCATCGTACCCCACCCCAAGGCTGTAATTTTCATGTCAACTGACCTCTATTCATATGCACATTCGGCAGTATAACATAACACAGACGACAAAAGGCAGTAGCTCCGAGAGCAGCCCTTGTAAGTATCCTGTACTTCCAGCCAATATGTGATAACGCACACAGTGCTTAGCAGTCTTTCAAATATATTAATAGTGAAAAGGCAAATACATAAATACACATTGCAATATGCCTTCAGTTTATGCAGCAAAGCCTCAATAAGTAACGAAGCTCCTGCTATGGAAGGGTTGGTCGCCTCCTTATTAATTCATGTTTCGTAAGTGGGAGGAGACTTGAAGACCAGAGACACTCATAAATCTGAGGGGATAAGTCGAAGGTCTGCATAGAGAGGTCTAGAATACACTTGCTGTACTGTAATTTCATAGACGCATCACAGCCCCGATGTGCAATGTAATACTGGCATGTGGACGATGGAGACACAAGGTCTGTGGCGATATTGACATGTTGACTATATAGACATGTACAGTGAGGGAAAAAAGTATTTGATCCCCTGCTGATTTTGTACGTTTGCCCACTGACAAAGAAATGATCAGTCTATAATTTTAATGGTAGGTTTATTTGAACAGTGAGAGACAGAATAACAACAAAAAATCCATAAAAACGCATTTCAAATTTTTTATAAATTGATTTGCATTTTAATGAGGGAAATAAGTATTTGACCCCTCTGCAAAACATGACCTAGTACTTGGTGGCAAAACCCTTGTTGGCAATCACAGAAGTCAGACGTTTCTTGTAGTTGGCCACCAGGTTTGCATACATCTCAGGAGAGATTTTGTCCCACTCCTCTTTGCAGTTCTACTCCAAGTCATTAAGGTTTGGAGGCTGACGTTTGGCAACTCGAACCTTCAGCTCCCTCCACAGATTTTCTATGGGATTAAGGTCTGGAGACTGGCTAGGCCACTCCAGGACCTTAATGTGCTTCTTCTTGAGCCACTCCTTTGTTGTGTTGACCGTGTGTTTTGGGTCATTGTCATGCTGGAATACCCAACCACGACCCATTTTCAATGCCCTGGCTGAGGGAAGGAGGTTCTCACCTAATATTTGATGGTACATGGCCCCGTCCATCGTCCCTTTTATGCGGTGAAGTTGTCCTGTCCCCTTAGCAGAAAAACACTCCCAAAGCATAATGTTTCCACCTCCATGTTTGACGGTGGGGATGGTGTTCTTGGGGTCATAGGCAGCATTCCTCCTCCTCCAAACACGGCGAGTTGAGTTGATGCCAAAGAGCTCCATTTTGGTCTCATCTGACCACAACACTTTCACCCAGTTGTCCTCTGAATCATTCAGATGTTCATTGGCAAACTTCAGACGGGCATGTATATGTGCTTTCTTGAGCAGGGGGACCTTGCGGGCGCTGCAGGATTTCAGTCCTTCACGGCGTAATGTGTTACCAATTGTTTTCTTGATGACTATGGTCCCAGCTGCCTCGAGATCATTGACAAGATCCTCCCGTGTAGTTCTGGGCTGATTCCGCACCATTCTCATGATCATTGCAACTCCACGAGGTGAGATATTGCATGGAGCCCCAGGCCGAGGGAGATTGACAGTTCTTTTGTGTTTCTTCCATTTGTGAATAATCGCACCAACTGTTGTCACTTTCTCACCAAGCTGCTTGGCAATGGTCTTGTAGCCCATTCCAGCCTTGTGTAAGTCTACAATCTTGTCCCTGACATCCTTGGAGAGCTCTTTGGTCTTGGCCATGTTGGAGAGTTTGGAATCTGATTGATTGATTGCTTCTGTGGACAGGTGCCTTTTATACAGGTAACAAGCTGAGATTGGGAGCACTCCGTTTAAGAGTGTGCTCCTAATCTCAGCTCGTTACCTGTATAAAAGACACCTGGGAGCCAGAAATCTTTCTGATTGAGAGGGGGTCAAATACTTATTTCCCTCATTAAAATTCAAATCAATTTATAAAATTTTTGACATGCGTTTTTATGGATTTTGTTGTTGTTATTCTGTCTCTCACTGTTCAAATAAACCTACCATTAAAATGATAGACTGATCATTTTTTTTGTCAGTGGGCAAACGTACAAAATCAACAGGGGGTCAAATATTTTTTTCCCTCACTGTACACTGTAGAAGTGGCAAGGCCCTATGTGTCCAGTTCATGAATTTACCTTGGTCATGATTCTGCTTAATTTTGGCAGAAATACCAGTGTTTTTGCAAAACCTCAGCAACTTATCATGGGGTCCATTTTGCCATTGGTAAACTGCATTCTGCTGCATCTATTCTATTGTAGCTTATGGCAATATGTTCAGGAGCTAAATGCCAATGTCGAAATCTGCAAGCAATGAGAGGGCTTCATGAGAGAATTTGTATAATGTTGCTATTCCTCCTCTGTTGAAGGAGCACAGATTACAGTGCTTTGTTATATGGTCCATAGTTTGGGTTGCATGGCCATAATTGTAAAATGGCTGGTCTTTAATTTTACATGTATAAAGAAGATGTACGCATCGGTCTGTTGATGTTATGCTACAGTTGATGGTACACTAGTGTCTTCGAGGAATGTCAAAGCTTAGAGGGGCAATGTTTGGGTCTCGAATGAGGTATTTATTCTGGACATCTACGTTGTTCCACTTTGTTCGCCAGCGTTCTTCTGGATCTGGGTGAGATTATAGAATGGTGACACCATGATCCCAGAAGGGCTTATTTGACATGATAGATCAAGTTGGGAAGAACTATGGCAATGCCATGGTGGAATTTTTGGAACATTCAGAAACTGAATTGTCTGTGAATTTGGGTCTATTTTGTGCAATGTGATACTCGTGGCTTGCAACGCGAATACACTGCCACATCACCCACACTCTCCCCGATCTCACAGCTTCCCCCAAAAACAATTTTGTTTCACCGCCTTTGCTCATCCATAATGTACAGTGGGCAGTCACATAGAGATAAAATCAATAACATATCACGACGATAAACTGTATGCAGTATTTGTGAACTATTTTTTGTAATGTTTGTATTATTATCAAATGACATGTATTCCACTAAACCAAATGGTTAATCTGAAGGTGTCTGGTGTGGAGGGATAGATGGAGAAAGCCGTGTTAACCAGCGAGGTCCTTGTCTTACCTCACCACGTTGCCAATCACACCTGTGCCCAATAATGTATAGCATGTCCAGTGTTAGAAGTATATTGTGATTATGTATTACATTGTCAGTTAAAAAAGCTTTCTGCTGAGGACGCGGCACCTTTGTTCTCAGAAGACCATTCCCAAATTAAATAGCTTTGCTCTATAATACTGGGCAGCTGAACTTTTTACTTGAATTGTATTTCTGCAGAGTTTTAAACATGTCGCACAAGGGACAAAAATGTCTGGTAAATGTAATATATTGCTAACAACCCTTAGAACTTCTGAAAGCACATCATGAGTATTCAATAAACCATTAAATATGGATGGAATGATAAACACTAAAAGTACTTAGCAAATTAAACATCAAAAGGAGACTGGGTTAATGCTAGGGTTGGGGTTAGCCTTCGTGAAAGTGTAGAAGTTGGGGCCAATATTCATGTCTTGTAGGCTAGTTGGGTTATTATGTTTATTGGTAGGACCAGGGACCGGATATCTATTGTGCTCTCCACCAAAACATAAGAGAGTCTCTCTTTTGGCAGATTTGGCCTTCACCGTCGATGGTTATAGTGTTCAAAAGTTCCTGTAATCCGATAAAATTAGCCTTGGTGATGTGCGTTGAACCATAACACCATGCAATGCAGAGGAGCAATATTTTGGTGCTCATCGTTGTGTACAGTAATCAAATTGTTCTCATTTATAATAACAAGCAATTTTACATCCCTTTGCATGTGGCCAATCCACAAAACACAGCCACCCATCTAATCGTTTACCAAAAACCTTGAATGGTTTATTTATTTACGTTTTCCATTCCATGACATTGTACACAGAAACCATATTTTCCACACATACACCTCACATAAGTGACTTGTAAACAAGATGTACACATTTCACTCGGTTTTCTGTATGCTTTATGGCTTTTTGGTCGTTCATAATGTGGCAGACAATGCAATACCTCTCTTCATGGTCCGCAATAACCCATTGTGCTAGCTTGTTAAAGCTACCAATCATCCTGATATGGCCAGCACAGTAGTGGTTCAACAAAGGCTGTCTCAGTGTCCCGAAGCCTTTTGAGAATTGGGATGTTGTCACAGATTTAACGGCCTCATGCTCAACTCATGATTTGGGCAAAGGGCAAAAAACTCAACACATTGGCATTCAAATAAAACAATTATATATCTATTAGGTGACGTTTTGGGCAATGTCCATCCTTCAAAGCACGTACATAGGCCAGAGATATATAGAGGGTGATACGAGTTGGAGGCTGCACTTTACACCTTGGGGCCTGATGAGAAATTTATTATGTTTTCTGATGACCAGCTTTTAATTTGGAATATAAGCAGATAAGTTAAGTCCTAGAAGCTATTGAGTAACAGACAAACCCTTCAGTAATCAAACAGGGCAAAGGGCATGTCTACCTGGGTAGTGGGAGGAGCTACCTGAGCAGTGGGCATGGTTTGGAGAGTTGGCAGCGCCAATGTAAAAAAGAGTGAGCAGCTCACTCTCTGTGTGGGTTGGGGCTATTGATCGAGTGGACGTGGAGTGAAGAAGGGCTGGCATCTCGCCGTGTGTCCTGATTGGGCCTCCAAGAAATGTGGTACCTGTATAGCCTGCTGCAAAAAAGGTTTCAGCAGGTCGATGCAAAACATTCCTTGCTGTGCTGCAGGGAAACGTGCTTCTGGTTCCATTTGATGCTTGGTGTTCTGAAACCTCACCGCTCTATGCTGAAGACACACGGGCTGGGGAGACAGGGAGACGAGGTGGGGTTTTTAATAAGCACGGTATTGTGGAGGTCATGGAGTTCACTACTGCACAGCATTGCATACTGCACATTAAACACTTGCTCCCACTTGAGTCCACAGGGAGCCATACAGTTCTGGAGCAGATTAAGACCTGTGTTTAAAATTATGCATTATATATTTTTAAAACTCATGAAGGAGGATTTTGTTAGGAGGATTACATAGCTACGTCAGAAGGGTTCTGCATTGGGATGTTTGGCCATTAATGGTGTTTGGCATATGGAAGAAAACCAGAGTACCTGGAGAAAACCAATGCATTTGAGGGCATTACACTTAAAGCTGTGCACAGATGGATTCAAGAATTAATTGATGAGAATTGATGAGAATAAATGTAGGTTAATGACATCATCCAAACTATTCAGAAAAGTAAGTTAGCTTGGGCAGGAGCCGTCGTTAGAAGGGATGATGGACGGTGCTCAAGAATAATAATGTGGCAGCCATTATTATTTTTGGCAGCCAAGGAGCATGTCCGAAAGGATGTGTTGCCCAAGAGATGGAGTGTTGAGATCAATTCATGTGCAGGTGCTGGATTTATTATTATATGTATGTATGTTGAACTTTTTTCGCACCTTATGTAGCAAACCGTGCTTGTTGGAGGCACCTTGGGTAGGCCTTCATCCAGAAGTGGATTGATTGTGGCTCATGATCATTTTTAAACTGCGATATAATTTCACACTGATATTCTACATCGTTTTCTGTATTAGTCCACCCTGGCAAAGAATTACATTTTGTAAAAAAAATGTGTTCAATAATAGGTTTCACAGAAAATGTATAATTTCCGAATTAAATTGTGTGTATTAACATTAAGTTAGTTACCTTTCTAAAGTCTTCACATTTTTAGATGACCCCCATGAAGCTTTGGAAAAAAAATACTCCAGTATTTTGCATGTCATTGAATTGTACAGTGCTTTTCAAGTATTGAATGTAAGGACTATATTTAGAATTTCTCAGAAAGACAGTGAGTCACTCTCATTCCATCATGTCACTCAGTGCCACTATACAGGCTCCCCTGGGTACACCGAAACAGACCGGCTCAAGCTATGACTGTGACTCTTAAAACAGGCCACACAATCTTTTTCACATATGTGTCATTTGATCAAAATAATCCTTTGCAGTCATACACGACCACATGCTGTGTGCTGTGCAATTTATCCCCGCGTCACACAGTTTCGTGAAGGCAGTCCCTTTAGCTGGTTCAAGCCCAATCTACTTTCTGAAAACTGTAAGAATGTCTTAGTGTGGCTGCAAGCACAGGCGCTGGCATGTAATTGATAGCATTAACATGACGTGCTTTTCTGTCGAAAAAGCTGCAATCCACGCACGTCGGCATGGTTGTGCCCAGAACATGTTATATATTTTTTTGGCAAGTGCTCAAAGTGTCAATTGTGTTATTTTGTCGTGCCGATTTCCACTGATGACCCACTTGATGATACAGCCCCACGTGCCGGGCAGATGTGCAAACCACGTAAAAATGTCATGGCAGGGAGTTTGACAACACCGCAAGCAGCTGTAGAATTCTGGAGCCAGTTGATGCAATTCATTCCACTAACCTATCTGCCTGCAAATATCCACCACTACCCCATCTATCCTTGATTCTAGGTGAGTGTCAGAGTGTGTCCCTGCTTACACTAGAAATTGGGTGTTATTCATCTCAGTAGGTGCCCCTGACTCCATGCTAGAAATTATAACTTCCTATTGTTGGGGGGGGGCAGACTCTTTTTTGAACCTGTCCTCACAAACAATGTCGTGGTTTATGTAAGGTCCACATTTCCCAACACTTCAACACTAAGCCAGACATGCAGCAAAAATCCAGCCTTCTTGGTGATTAAAGGGTCATTTTGTGCAAGTATTGATGTCAGAGGTAGTGGTGGTAGAGTGGTCAGTGCACTGCACTGTGAACCTAGTTACCTGAGTTTGACTCTCAGCCACAGCTAACATCAGTGGCTAAACCAGTCCTAAGACCCCTTTCAACCTGCAGTGATCAGTATGGTGATGTATGAGCATACAATCTCCATGGCCGGCACAGCGAAAATTGTCATTATTAATTATTAATTATTATTGATATCTGTTCAGGGTTAACTGTAGCAGTATAAGCATTTTTGCATGAAATGGCCACTGTTGATGTCCCACAAAGTGGTACATATTTCATCAACAGCTGAGGGAAGATCAGCCCAGTCAAACTCCGACTCGGAATTTAACTCAAAACCTTCTAATTGTGAGTAACATACTCAAACCACACGGGCACCCTTACAGTCATCTCATTGGTAGTGTTGGCACACATACTGTATGTAATCCAGTAGTTTGGTGACAAGTGATGTAGATTTGTGAAAATCTCTCAATCGCTCGGCTGTATGGCGGGGTGTGAAACATCTTTCTTGATCTCCTTAAGCCAGAAAAATGGTATGTCAATAAGAGGCCCTGTCAGATTACACTTCAGAAGTATTGCCTCTGCAATCATATATTTGAACTCTTATGATGAATTCATTATTTATCGACAAATAAATGACATTATTATTGAAAAAAAATTAAACCTGATGGGTATGCAGGCACAAGGGATATCCAATTAACAAGTGGCGATCACCTCTGGAGGCTGGCCTTCACCTTAGGTAGGAGTCAAACTTTGCACAGCAATCAGTATTGCATCTAAACATCTCAGTAGGGTATATCCGGAACGAGTAAGGCTTGTTTTGCCATTGCCTTCCAGGTTTTGACACACCTCTGCAGGAGCTGTCAGATTAAATATTCTTCTTGTGGCATTACGTTCCTGTGTTTGAAATATCGCTATTATTTATGGACTGTATGTGAGTTTACTATTGTTTTTAGTCCAAAATGCACTTTTTGTATATTTAATATATGTTCATGTTTACATTTTATTTTCCTACCTATGCCATAGATTAAAATGTAGATAAAATAAGCCAAAATGTATCATTGACGTTTATTTTATTACATTGAGAATTACGAATGCATTATGACGCGGCACTTCCCATTTTTATTTTGGTGGTTTCATGGGCTCATATTTCAATACAAAGAGACATGCAATACACTTGCAGACTAGCATACGACTTATGTTTAACCAGTCGACTTATTATATCTGCAAGAAGTTTCATGTTTGCAAAATGTATTTCTCTAAATGTATCAACTATCTGAATATCATGGTTTATTGGATTATTAACTTATCTATATTCATACCTTCCACATTACACTGTATTCCCTTATAGAATATGTAGTCATTCATGGGCCATTTTTATCACATGGGCCACCTTAAATTTTCGCCTCTGATTTGCATGTTAATAAAAATTACTTTTCTGCTGATTTTCAACATAAAAACACACGATTACTTAATAGAGTGACAATTTGCCCATTATTCTGACAAATGTTGATGGCACAGTATTTTAATTTTCAAGTGGTGACCTGGCAGAAATTCTGAACTGGCACAACACAGTGGAAAAGATGGATGTGAGGGAATCACGCGGTGAACATGCAGTGTTGTGTTCCTGCTTTTGTACATTGCAGGTTGAGAGAGAGCACCTGGAGGCCGAAACAAGTCCTTCCGTTGCCTCTGTGGAACGCTTAGGAGGGGACAAACAAGAGGAAGAAGAAGCCAGCGACAGCAGTCAGGAGTCATCAGGCGAGCACTCGTCAGATGAAGGCCAACGTGATGCTGGAAATAAGCGCCCTGGCAAGAGGGTGAAACTCCAGGTCAAACTCAAGGCCCTGAAGGATAGAGTCAAGTACTGGTGTCAGAAGATCCATGTGTGAGTTATGGTTAACCTTCTGAACCCTGTTACTGGTGTGTTACAGTGACTTCACTTCTCAAAAAGTCTGGACATTAAGGCGATTGCTCCTTCTCTCTGTCTGTGCATGTTTCTGTGCACTTGACTGTGCATAGGGAACAATGGTACTGTAGTTTGTGCATTATGTTATGATCATTTTACCTGGGTAGAATTTCTTGGCCATGATGCACAACCAATATGGTCTAAGCCTGCCCTTGTATTGCTTAACCTACACTGAGAAGATGAAGGTTGTTGGTGTGTGTGTACTGGCCACACTAACCCTGTGCTTGCCAAACCACCTGCAGTAGGTAATCGCCAACAGCTCTTGCCCTTACAATATAAATCACAAAATTGTGAATCTTTGTTAATGTTTTTTACGTGTTCGTCTTTATATATGCGTATATGTCCATGCTTGCATGTATAGGGATTGGTAGCATTCTGGTTATCAAACTGTATTAAAAACCTGGCAACCTGAATTCAATTCCAGGCCACCTGAATTCGATTCCCAGTCATGGATGACATCAGTGGTAAATATCTGAACTAACCGGTCCTGACTCTTCCCGAGGTCGACATGATGTAGGCATGTTAATATCAATCATAGGCAGACAAAGATGGCCAGGTATGGCATAATGGTGGGCACGCCATCCTCTCGTGTGCTGTGCTGACCTTCACAAACAGCACTTGCCCCGACCGTCTGTTAAGCCTATATGGGGGATCTTTGTCTGTGTGTGCAGCATAGATTTGGCGCATGCAGTGGCGATGCGGCGGTGCCGGGACGAGTTGGAGCAAGCAGAGCGTCGTCTCGCCATTGAGCTGGAGTCTGGGGCTAACGTCCGCTTTGAGAGCTGTGGCCCTGATCACGTTTGGTAAAGGCTGCTCCTGCATTCGCACCACCTTCATCCACAAAGAGGACGTGGAGGAATTGTTGGTGGTGGCATACAGAGTTTCGGCCAGTAGACTTGTCTTTCTGAGCATTTTGTTCAGAATGGCCTGACACACCCAACAGAAAAGCAAGTAGCTGAAAGAGGTTTTAATCAGATGAAGAAGATATTATTTTAGTTTTATGAATGAAATATTCAACCAATAACGAATTGGTCCTTGCTTATTATATACATATGGTCATTGACTATGTTCTGGGCTGTCTGACATGTCCATACAGGGAGTTGATCAGAAATATTGAGCCATTGTCACTGAGCTGCTTACTTACTTCCCCAATGGAGACAAGTGATGCTGTAAACAATTGTAAACCAAAACTTCGGGATAGTACTGATATCTATTGAGCTAGTATCGGACATTCCACATTCCTGTTGACTCTTCACATGGTAAGGTCGCACTCATTACACAAAAATGCTTGCCGCAAATGAACCAAAGTACCTTGCTCTTCTCGTGAAGGAGCATGAACCATGACGCAAACTCCGGTCATCCTCGCAGCGGCTTTTGGCTAGCCATCGAACAAAGACGGGAAACCCCATCGTGCACTTTCAGATGGAGTTCTGCAGCCATCTGCAACGCTCTTCCTTCCGATATTATAAAGTAACTGGAGCTATGCACTTTTAAATCCAGATTGAAAATATTTTTTTTCGAACTGCTTTTTGTGTTGTCCTTCCCCCGCACATCTGATTAGCATGGTTGGCTACGTAGTACAGCGCGACAGAAGTTCAACATACATACACACATTCACAATGTGATACTTATTTCATACTGCGGTATTCGACAACATGCTTAGCTTGACACGCCAAAGTTAAGAGCATGGTCGTGCCCTCCCTTCCGCCGCCCCATCGCCCAGCTTCACGTCGTGCCAGGAGCTGCTGCTGTCGCGTTTCTGCGCGTGGGATTTCTACGCGTGCGGTGCGACGGGGGTGCGCGTGCATGCCGTCACGCGTGTGCACAATCGCGCACTGAGGCAGCGTTTCGACGAGAAGGTGGAGGCTCTGCGCGACCGCGACCGTGAGCTGGGCATCTCCAAGTAAGGCTGAACTGGGCACATGCGGCAGTGAGCGCCGACTGAATGAAAAACATCACCGCTGTCATAATGACTACTGGATTATTAATAACGGGGATATGTCAGAATCAGAATCTTTATTTAGACTGGAGGAATCCGATGAGCTATGAAGCTCTTTTTCAGAGATGTCCAGTGTCAACAACACGCGGAATTTTTGTTACATATATCAATTTTTCATACCATATTCACTGGATTAAATGACGCACCCGCCCAAGTAATGGGTCATTGTAAATAATAAATATTCTGCCAGTGGGCCTGTTTCACAGCAAAAAAGGCAATACATTTTTACAAGTCTCCTTGACATTCGAGACTCCTGCTTAGATGTCACACACATGCTATCTGCAAGGCGTTTACATTGTCCCTGTGAAAGTAGTCTTCATGTGATGTCTGATTGTCCTTGCCGTGTGTGTTGTCTTAACGTGTTGTCTCATTGATTTTTTTTTGTGCCTCTCCCATCTTCGTGCTGGTCTGCAGTGCTGTCTGTCCCTTGGTGGGTTTGCTTCATGATGCCACCTTTGCTTTAGCTGCACGTGCTACCTCCACGTGTGCTCTTTCCATTTGTTCGGCCACTTGTTTTCATCTGGTTTTGTCGCAATTCATCTCCTCCCCGAGATGCAATGAATTGGCACGATTTGAGGTTAGGTTTCAAAGAGCTCATTAGTTTTGGTCCTGTTTTGTACTGTCTCTCATTTGTTGTCTGTACTGGCTCACCTGTACTATCTTGCCTTTAGTGCCCGCTTCATCTGTACTCTGTCTAATTTGTTATATCTCCTTTATACATTTACCTGCTTTGTGATGTTTATACTGATTGATTGTTCTGTCTCATTTATACTGGATGTTCCCCCGCTACTATTGTTTGCAGTGTCTAGCTTGTACTGTCCCATTGATCCTAGCCATTAATCTACAGGAAATGTTTGCAAGGATCAAAAATAATTTGGTCGAATACACACAAATTTACTTATGCATTCGAAGCATACGAATCAATCTTAATTAATAAATTAATATTTACATTCTTGGTTTCCTGAATAAAAGTCACGAGGTTTTCTTGGGTAAACGCGTACTAACAATTATTCTAATTCCTCTTCAATCCAGGCATTATCACAAGCTGATCGAGTATCTCTTTTGCGTGTGGGACCCGGATGGCACGGAGCCCAATGGGGATCTTCTGCGAGTCGTTGAGGATGGCTTCCCTGATGCGGAGACTTACTGGGTGAGGTCACCCTTATTAATTATAATGATACCCACCAAGCCATCCGACTACCCCTAACCATTTCCTTTGTGTAGCCAGATGGAGGCAAGTTGAGAAATTGGAATCGTGAAGAGCCTGTAACTCATATCTAATTGTCATTAAGTGAAGTTTTGGTCAGTCGTGCAATTTCCACTTGTAATACCTATAATGTCTGTTCACATTTGTGATATTTCTTTAGCAGTTATTATCCCTATGATCACTGTTGCGTTGCAATTATGGCTTTATTTTTTGGTGATTTCGAAAAGTTTTTTGGTTTGGACATGTTTGTTTTGTTGTAGTACGGAGTTAGACTGATGGCCTTAATCTAAGTTTTCTTGTGGTTGTTGTTGTTTGACTTGCATCCCACTGGGATTTTTTTGCACACATCGTTGGTGTACGGTGCTTTTTTCAGGAATATTTTGCTGGTTTTTTTCATGGATTTTCTGTTTGCACAGTCACATAGTCACTTTTAGATGTTTTCTTGTTCGTGTTTTTGTTTTTTTGTTTGTTGTGGTTGCACCCGATTCAAAAGCTGTATGGCTCACAGGGCTATTGGTTAGCATCCTTTTGGCTAAATTCACACATCCCTGCAAGGCAAGTGTTCTGTATTGGATTATAATAATATTGGTGGTATCAATATATTTCCTTATTCTCAACTGCAAAAAATAAATTTGTCATGAAATGCAATCATATGGCTCAATGCGGTTGTATACACCATCTGTGTTGCAAGGGAGACTGGACTTAGTTCTCGCAACGTTTTCATTTTTATTTTTTCAGTGATTTTTTCACATCTAAAGATAAAGCATACGGTGTACTTTTGCTGGGATATTTATATATGACCGCAGTGTAAATTCCACTGCCTTCATACCTCACTGGATGGCTTTTTTCAGGACCTGGGAAAGGACGGAGCAGTCACCCTGGCCAACAGCTTGAGTTTGAGTGAGGGACCTCGCATCGAGGCTCTGCTACAGAAGGCAGAGGTGGATGGAATGAATGCCGTCGACCCTGCACCATTTCGATATGGTATAAACACGCTCGTGTCGCACGCGCAAACACGACGACAACAACAACCGCCATTGACCACTACTAAACGGTTGTGATGTCACCGCAGTGCTTGTGCCAAATTAGGCCCACAGAGAGAAAGATCCCCAGTATAGCCTAAACAGACTGTTGGGGCAAGTGCTGTTAGCGACTACCTACGTAGGCCTGCATGGCACACTAGGGGGTGGATGGCCAGCACCACGACGGATGTTTACACTGCACCATGTATTCATTTGAGGCTGAGTCGACCTAGGGGAGGCCCAAGACTGGTTCAAATAATCGTTACTGATGTTGGCCCTGAGCGGCAATCGAAATCGGGTCGCCGGGTTCGTGGTGCAGCACGCTAACTGTTGCATTTTCGCAAACACATATACACAGGCACATGCACATACAGTATATGTACCATACGCTTGTGCAAATACATGTACTTGCAAGTGGAAGTAGTGGTGGTTTGCGATAAACTTGTTATTAATCTCTGATAAATTTCTGCTCATGCGCATCAGTGGAAATTTGTATATGAGCCTTGTCTGGACTTCCTTTGTTTCAATGTGGTATAAATTGAGTATTTGGTCTAGTGTGTCAGTATCAGCACTCGAGGGACAAAGGTGGCTGGGCAAGGCACTGCTTCCATCTATTAAGGTGTAGTGCTTGACTAAAAAAAAATTTCATCATTTGCTCAAACTCTAACAGCACTTGTGTACCACCTTTTTGTGAAGTCGACAGTGGTTGTCCTATGAAAAGAATGTGTAAATTCCATCACCGATTTAGGGCTGCTAACAGACATTACATTCGTGCCACCCCATGCTATTTTGAGCAGAGAGGCACATTGATTTGACTTTTAAACAGCACCCGCTGTAATAGTTTTCCTAACCTAAAAGAGGTCTCGGTGTTATTGCTTGTGTGTGTGCGCACTTATTTCGCCCCTCAGGACAGCTGCTGGTGGTCAAGGTGTATCTGGGTCGAAGTGCACAGGCCCGGGAACTTGGTCGGGTTTGTGCCAGCGACTACCCAAACTGCGACTCAATATTCCGGCCCAGGAAAAAGGGTCTGCCGATTGGATCAAAACATGCTCCAGGTGAACACAGCCTCCACGATTACACGCACGTGGTGTGAGCAAAGCAATTTCTGCTGGCGAAAGGGCCCCTACTCGAGGAAGCCCCTTAAGGGTATTTGGCCTACTCTTCCCACACTTTACCCACCACACACAACCTACCGATCAACTAGCCGTGTTTGTACTCATTTGTGCACCTAAGTGGACAAAAGCACGGTTGAGATTCAAGAAACTAATCCATTGTTTCAACAGCCATGCCAGGAGCCCAAATTGAGCCAGCAACCTCTGGATTGTATGAAAAACCATGACACAATGGCAGCATCCTTTATTACATTGCATGCATAACGTTGAAAACAATTAGAACAGTTGCACACAAGTTAAATTCACCAATATGAAATGTGGCTCCGCTGTCCTTACTTGTTCCTCAATGTATAACCACTGTGCTGTGTCGGCCGGACTCACGTCGAGCCAAAATTGGCTTAGTTGCATAGCAATTCGCCTGAAGAGAAATTATTTCCATCATTGCCTCTTGCCTGCAATGACACGGATGAAGAAAATGGTAAACTAAAACATTTTAAAATAATCCAGGAGAAATGCATGCTGGAAAATACACTGCGATACATAAAGGGGAACACATGAAATCAGAGAACAGATACAAATTATGGACATAATATTGATGTTCAGAAAAGTAAGTTGCTAAGGTCAGGAAATATAGTTAGAAGGGTTGATGGCCGGTGGTCAAGATTAACATCGGATGGATGAGACTGGTGGCAGCAAAATAACGGGACATATCTGTGGAGATGGAGTAACGGAATTAGTTTGGGCAGAACCGAAAAGGATTGTGGCATTGAAAGGCCACGATGGACTCTGTTAACGCAGAGGAGACCTTTCTCCAGCAGTCTTTGTTGTGGCTTTTAATGAGATGTATTTTAAACAATATTTAATGCATCTGTTTCTTTGTCAGTCAGAAATCGGTGAATGGCATCTAACAAAACACGTCAGAGCCGAACTACAGCGATTTTGTGTTTCCTATAGATAATGGGCACGTGCTGCCAACTGTGGCTTGGACAAACTGATCATTTTAAGGTGCAATACGCGATACTGGCAAGTCAAATTTTGCTTACAAGGAAATTGCGGCATTAGCTGTTTCCTTTCTGTGCTCACAAGGCATAAGGTGTGTTCAAATGAAGACAAACGATTGATCATTTCATTTAGAGTTTACTCAGGAATGCTTTAAAACTTACATCAGTTTTAGTGTTACATTCGTGTAACATACTAACCAAAAACAAACTTTACCATAAATACGATATAGGTTTATGTTTTGAAAACTGTAATTTACCATAATCATGATTTACATCCACAGCTCTTTGCCAATCCCCTACTGGATGAATGTCTTCTCACACCTTTCAGTCATTGGGGTTGTTTGACCATACTTCAACCACGCTGGTCAGTGCTGCTCGGTGAAGGGGGAGCAGGGACCCGTTCAGATATCACTCGCCACTGATGTCAACAATGGCCAGAAATCAGACGCAAGTTGCAGGGTTCAGAGTGGATTATAAACTATCAAACACTTTTTATTTTGCCAGGTAAGGCAAATAGCTCTTTTATCAGAAGCGAACTGGCCACAAATGATAGCTCAACGAAGTGGCTTATCACGTGGAAACTTGTAGCAGCCAAATACTCGCAGCGCATGTTTCTAAATGTGGAGGGAAAAAAACGGAGGACCCGGTGAAAAAATTCACGTGACCACGGTGAAAACATGCAGACTCCAAACATACAGGCATCTGGGTCGGGATCAAACCCTAACGTCCTGCATACCAGGCAAGGTAGTTAACATCTCGCTACCGTGGCAAATGCAGAGAAGTCGATGTTGGAGACAATATTGTGTCTGCCCACCTTTGTCTCCCTTGTAACATTGTTCGTACACTGCATCACCAGGCACTCATGAAACAACAAATCGATCTACAAGGGGACCGCCCAAACTCACATTTGATTCTCCACTGATATGCTTGACCAGGACTCAAACTTGGAATTATGTGATCCTAGTTGAAACGAAATAATTATGTCAGTGTAACTGAGGCCCAAAGCAGGCTGGACATTTGTCCAGAACAAGTTCAACATTGTACACGAATCTGATGTTTTGTTCCATTTGATGGCAGCAGCAGCGACAACAACAGAAGCAGAAGCGAGTGACATTGACCAGCTCGGACAGGCAGCGAGTGCAGGTGCCAGCGATGGGGAGCAGTGCTGCCTGTCCCAGCCTCATGGCAATGAGCATGGGCGCGAGTGTGAGTGTGCCCTGCGGCAGTGCCTGTGGTTCGTGCCAGACAGGGACCTCGTGCTGCCAGAGTACATCATCGATCTGGAGTACGTGACACAGGTGAGGCTGGAGGAAACGTCTTGAGCGAAATCGAAAATCATCCCCAAATCACTGATGCGTGGATGGTGGTTCTACGAGCTTGCTGGAATTAAAGGTTTTGTATCCAGAAAAAATGTTCACTCCATTTTCAGTGAACAAAAAGGCAGAGAGAATATTAGTCTTTTTTGAATACATGTTTAATCTGGCTTGGTGGCACTGTCAAGCACTTGAGTTACAGATGAAAGTAAATTACATCCCAGTTTAGTATCCATTCAACTCATTATATTTCTGGGGTAGATAAAATTAACATAATTATGTTGAAATCCAACAAACCTAATACGATGGATAGACCGGTTGCTGTTATGGAATTGAGAACATTTCCTGGCTGGGTTAGAGCTGCAAAATGAGCATAACCTCATGCTTGTGTTTTTTTTCAGGGAGTTACTTCCCTTTTCCACGTATCAATATAAACTGCCCATTGAGGAATTGACCAAACTATTTAATGCTGGACTATCATGAAAAAGTCATGAGATTCCAAGAAGTTTTCTTGGGTAGATTAAGGACGATTATTAGAATATTCTATTGCCAATAAATGCACGGTGGTGATCAACACATTTATAGACTTGTGTGTGTCTGCAGAAATTTTGTATGCATTACACACATTTAAAAGCCTACAGTACATTTAAAGGATATTAAGGATACATTTGCTACAAAAAACATCGTCGCAATTACGTTCAGGTCACTCGGTTTGTTCAGCGGTTCATGGACATCGCTCATTTGTAGTGGACATTAACAGATCTGATGGTTACCCAATTATTACCGTCTGAATACTTTGTACAGACGTTATTTCCCGCGAGTGATAGTAGTGCATGGAACACGGTGCATGCCAATAATAGCCTTGCAGCAGTATTTTTAATCAATATAAAAATGCAGTCGCATAGGGGGTGACAGGACACAGAGGCCAGGGTGCCGACAGCTGAGGTCCTTCAAAGTCACAGTCCACTGCTGGATGAGAGCCTCCCCATGCGGTGCGGGTTGTGTATATTTTTTTTACCATACTTCACCCCGCTGGTCAGTGCGGCTTGGTGAGTTGGAGAGCATAGATGTGGGAGCATTTACAGCAGTGTTCTTCATTGCAAGGCCCGTGGGCCAGTGGCGGTCTCTGGTGGCCTTTAGTGCGGCCCCTGGCAATACAAAAATGTGGAAACGCCCCATCGTGCCTTCAAACCCAATGGTTTCAAATGTGTGGCGGCCTTCACACTGACGTCTTATCGGCAGAAGTGCCCACCCTCTTAAAATTAGTGAAGAATACTGAACTGCACTATGGCTTTTAAGTGCAACTATGGATTTTGCTGCATCGTCCTCTGCTGTCCCCCACGTGGCCCCACAGCCTATAACACTTCTTAGCTTCGCAGATCTGACAGGCATAGGTGCACTCCAGGTGTTTTTATTATGAGCATCATGTACGTGGTTAGCAATGAATGCGTTCTTTTTTTTTACTACATTCACGGTCTTAAAATGCAATGTGTCCGGGTAGCCTGAAGGTTAGTGCGCTTGCCTCAAAATCAACATTAAAATACTTTAAAAACACCCAGATATCGAGCTGGAACCAGATAACAAAACTCGTTTGTATTCAGTCAGAGGAGAAATTATTCTGCATCAACATCCGTACTAAGTAGAATGAAATAAAATAGAAATGTTTCTTGAGGTACCAATAGAGTCGCCCAACTATGATGATGATAATGATAGCCTGGCGAGTCATGGTATTTATCTCTGCCTCTGCAGGTATACGACTTTTTAATCCAGTTCTCTCTTTATGCAAAGTGTTCATGAAGGAATTGGCCAAACACCCTCGGACAGGAACGACCTGAAAAGGAAATTGACACTCGGTGAAGCTTTGATTGATGAAGGATTTTAATTGTTATTATCAAGCAGTACCTTGCACACACTAATATTTATATGCTCCTGATACAAAATACGTGTGCTATAAGTGAGTTATAGTCTTTGGCATGACTTGAGCATGGATTGGTATTCATGGAGCAGGCCTGGCAGACATTTATTTTGTTATCCTGCACCCATCTGCATCCCAGTCTGACACATTGCTTCAAAAGATTCCCTTCTACTATGTAGACATACCACACATATGCATTTGCCGAGATATGACATCGTTCCAATTGGGCAGTAATGCTTATGCAACCACATTTAGCAACCTTTAGTTTATTTAAGAAACTCGCATCAAAATTAAGATTGCTGCTTTGTGATTTGTTTCCATGAAATGTTTATCAATGTTCTAAACATGCTCAGAGTTCTTTGTTAAAACCCATTCTATGTATACACATATATAACGCTTCGGTACTTTATTGCTAAGTGCTGTCTTAACAGCATATGCGAAAACATGTGGCATTCCGCATATACTCTACTTCATCAAGTAGTGGATTTTGGACCTCTGCCTGACCTCACAGCCCTTTTGTACACTTTACGCCAGCACAGACGGTGGAGCGGAGTACAACTGCCGATGTGGCCCAGTGGTGTGCGCTTACACAGGCGGTCCTAATTTTGTGAACGCCAACCAGTGTTAAGCCTTCAAAGCAGAGTGCAACATTTTTCCAATCCAAATATCTGCTGACAAACGGCCTGCTTCTCACCTCGGAGTCGTCCGCCCTCATTGCGATGCCATGAGACGGTGTGTGGCAGCGATCTATTTCTAGGCTGCCTGAGGGGAGAGCTGTTGAGGCAGCACAGGATATGAGGTCTCTCCCCCCCCCCCCCCCCCACCAAACTCAGCTACCCTGTCTGCAAAGCAATTACTCCGAGATTCTTTATTTATAGACATGGCTTGTCCGAGATGGATGCCCTTGCATTTACACTGCCGTGTCGTGTGTGACCACAGATATATTAAAGGAATTGATTTCTCTCTTCTGAGCTAAAATTTATTCCCCAACTGGCACAGACATTGGAATAGACAGTTGAAAAAGTTTTGACCATTAAATAAGGTAATTTTTTTTACAGTGATTCCAAGTAAAATGCATATTTTCTAGTTAATGTGAGATAATTAACATCCAGTTTACAAGATCATCACCCTCAGCCATTGTCTGTCCACTGCCGAATTAAAGTCTGCCCATGCCATCTCATGGTTTGGGCTGCCATTTGGTAGAGAAGTGGGGCTCCCAGTGGTGATGAGTTTAAATCCCAGACAGGGTTGACTCAGCCTTGTCATCCAGGGTCAATACAAAAAAGCTCCACAACAATTGTCTTGTGGAGGGACTGATCCCCACCACAGAAATTGGGTATTTCAATCATAAACTCAGGACCACCACTGTAGATGAGGGCACCCCATATTTCCACATTTATTTGAGATTGGGTTCACTCACCTTTAATACAGCATTTAGGTGGCGTATTTGACATACATCCTGAACTCTTTCCATCGTTCACGTGAAAATATTATATAAAGTGGCTCCAATAGGGTGCATTAAGCTCAAATTCAAGGCATGCCTGTCCCCATTTCTACTGTTCACATTTATTGTGGGCTCGGTAATTATACAGTATCAAATAAATGTGACTAGAACACAGCCACGCGGAGCCGTTTATGAAATTGTAATGTCAAGTGGTGTATTAAAGCCACAGACACTGTCTTCCAAAAGGGCTTCATTTTAAATTAATACTGCAATAAAGTCTGCAGCACATCACCATGGGGATGGAGATGGGGGCCTGCTCCGAGCTCACAAACTTTACACTACCAAGTTGGCCCTTAGGCAACTGCAATTGCGAACTACAATGCAGACATTTATTTTTTAAAATACGTATTATATACAGCACTTTGTCAATCCACGCCTAGCTAAAGGTCTCCCCACGCCATGCCAGTCGTGGGGGTTGTTTGACCATACTTCATTGTGCTGGTCAATGTAGGTTTCTGCTTGCAGAGTGCGTTGTCTTCTACAGAGTGATGTTAAGCCCACCACATGCAAGCCTGCAGCCTCGTGTAGCAATTCTACTGAATGATAAGTGATTCATAATTCCAGTGGATTCAAGCTGTGGTGATGAGAGATTTGTGAGAAAGCTCAATCGCCGTTCAGAAAACCCATATACCTGCACCGCAGAGTGGCCATGAAAGCAAATATAGACAGGGGAGGTTGGTGGCCTTTAGACTCTCACAGGACCAGCATTGATATTTAAATGGAATCGCTCAGTGTAAATTGCAAGTGACAGCACACCCTGGGGAGGGGCAGCTGGTAGATTAGACGTAACAAAGCCCTTTAATGACCAAATGCAAGCTGTGAAAAAGTGAGGTTGCATCACATTTGTGGAACGCAGCGCTGTCTAGAACGAATTAAAACCTTCATCACCTTCACCATTAACACTTCTAAGAGAACTATGTATGCCTCATGTACTCGCCTGGTTAAACAAACAATAATCAAAATAATGGTATTGTTAACTCACACCAGTGTTTGTTTCCCGCAGAAGCAGCCATGTGTGCACTTGAGCGTGAATGGCAAGGGGAAGGGGGGAGATGCAGTGGTGCCAGCAATCCTCTCGCCCGGCGGCTCAGCCAACGTGAGCCTTGGCGAGGACGTGGGAGACGAGAATGTGCTCAGTATGCCACCCACGGTCCGGCCACGGCCTAAACTTATCAGCCTGGATGAAGCCTCTCTGCTGAGTCTAACCAAGACTTCATCACTCAACCACATCACGGTGAGAAAGCAGGCAACACACGCAGATGATTTTTTGAAGTGAGAATGTGTGGTAGGCCACAAAAGAACACTGTGTGTCATCATCAGCATCGCTAGTGAGGGATCAGTGAGGCCCAGCGAGCAAATGTTCAATACTTTCCAGGGTTAAAGAAAGTCAAAGAGCCTCCCTGCTTAAGCAAGTAATTAGGTAGCATTCATTTTCACTGGTGGCACTGAACCAGCAGTGGAAATTAAAAATGTTCACACTCGGGGCCAGTTTCTCCAAAAGGCGGCCACTCTCTCAGAATGTACAACGCACACGTGTGCAGCCCATTTTTGTCAATTCACGGCTGGATGACAGCCTATTGAGCCAGCAGTTATATGCATCATCATCACCATTGAGGTGGCAGGGATGCTCAGGGGATTAATACTGGGCCAGTGTCACAGTATGGAGTTCATATTGTGCCAGCACTGCAGAGACCCGGATTTGAATCCCAATAAGACACTCGAGTTAAAAACTAAAATAACATGTTCAGTATCATAAATGGATAGTTTTAGCCCAACACCAATGATTTGTCAAAACATCTACTTGGTTTTGGAATATATTCTGCAATTTTGCATTGCAATTGTCAGCCTACATGCATGCGTCACCTGGGACTGCGAAACCTGAGGCAGAGTTCGCAGCTTCCGTCATCTGAAGCTGCGAACTGTCACTTGATGGCCAGGGTGAACCACTCCACACAAATTACAGCACAGTCCAGGGGTTTTGGTAAAGTAGTCACATCGTACTTGTTCTCTACCGACAACAGTAATTATATTTTAAGGGGCGACAAATTGGGACAAAATACGATGGCTCTTAGACACAACACATTGATATATTCATTAATTGGTCAGAAAATCAAATACGGCAATACAAAGATTGACACTGAAATAAATTGTGGGAAAAAAAAACTATTTACAGCAAACGGTCTCTTGTGGAACGCCTTGGACTGTGCTGCCTTCACTGTTCCTTTGAGCTTTGCTTCCAAGGTCTCCTTTCCCAGCCCCACGCCTGGACTTTTCTTGCAACATTGCTGAATATCTGCAGGTCCTCAACTTGCACGGAAACAGCCTGACTCGGCTGAAGGACATTAACCGTCTGGTGTTCCTGCGGAGGCTGGTGGTGAGCTTCAATGAGCTGGCACGGCTCGACGACCTTACACACATGGTGAGAGTTGTGAAACCCCTCTCCATCCAACTATATCTGATTGCCTCTGTATCTCCGTCACTATCAACCTCTGTAGACCGAATGTCCTGTTAATTCCTCCGGTTCGACTCAATAATTGAGTGTCTGTGTTTGTCTTTACACATTATTGGTCTTCGCATGCAACTTTCTTCAGTCTGCCCGTGTGCATCTGTGTTGCTGTTTTATGTTTTGTCTGTTTGTCTTTCTCATTCTTGATTTGAGCTTTCGTGACTGCAGAAATCCATACTCTTTGGTTCTTTCGGTAAAGTCATGTAGGTATAAAATAAATCACGACGTTTCGGGCGCAACACAAGCGTCCATCATCAGGTGGGAAAGCATGGTCTGCTGCTGACGGCGGACTGTTTTAAAACTTTGTCAGTTTGAGCTTGTTGGAACGGCAGTCTCCAATGCATCATTACTCCAGCAGGATTTATGAATGTCTGCTTCATTAGCATATTCAGTGCCAGTCTATGCGCTCAATTTGACATGTCTATAAAAACACACAGGAAATGTCACGTAGCAAGGATTACATTGGCCGACTTATTATGAGATGCTATATATTTGATATTTTGTATGCAATAAAAAATATATTGTAATATAAAGTGGTTATTGCATGTTATTACTAACAATACACAGAAAAGCAATTATTTGGAACTGAAACACAAGGGTAGTTCATGGAAAGCTCTCGCATGATTAAATAGAAGCCAGATTTGATAACTGAGGTCATGAGGTGCAGCTGTAATTGGATTCTTCATAAAACCAAATTGACTTGCAATATTAACTGATGACATGAGTGACACATTTGGTTAATGGGTTGATTTATTGTTCCATTCAGGTACAGTGTGGATTTTACGTCCTGTCTATCCGAATTGCACACAATTATATATTTACTAGCTGCCACATGGTCTCACCACCAATGTAAGGCAGTCCTCGACTTACGAACTCACGACTTACGAACGCCCCACTTACGAACCAGCCTACATGAAACATATCTTTTTTTACTTAAAACGCGAACTCACAATTGCAACTGAACCGCGGAAATATTTTGTTCAGAGGAGCGATCCTCTGCGATCTGTTGTAGTGAGTCGGCCTCGCGCTGGGAGTGCGTGTTTGCACGTGTGTGTACGTGCGTGCGGACATGTGTGTGTATGGTTGGGTCATGTAGCCCACATGCCCAGCAACCGCATGCCTAAACAGCTTTTGTTTTGCCGGGCTAAACGGGCTCGGCACGGGCTAGAGAAGAGATGGAGTGATGTGGTACAGGAAGATGTGGAGCTGAGTGGACTTGCCGATGACTGGTACCAGCGGTGTCAAGATCGGCCTCTGTGGAGGAGGCTCGTGAAGGACGCAACTGGGCAGTTGGAGGCAGTCGCCCTCCAACAACAACGTAGGGCAGAGGAGCGACGCTTACAACAACGAGCGGAGCACCGGGTGGCTAAAGCAAAGCATGTTGGCACAGTAGGGGGCACAGTTGGTGCATTGGCCAGTCATCTCAGTCGACCCGTGGCACCTGGGTTAGCGCGCTGCGATACGAACCCGGCGACCCGAGTTAAGTTCCCGCTCACGGCCAACACCACCAGTGGCGAGTATCTGAACCGGTCTTGGGCTTCCCCTCGATCGACTCAGCCTCAAATGAGTACCTGATGCGATATGTAAACATCACCACTGGGGAGACAAAGGCAGCTGAGCGTGGTGCTGGCCACCCACCCCCTCGTGTGCCATTCAGGCCTTCATCGGTGCTCGCTAACAGCACTTGCGTCAACAGTCTGTTAAGGCTACACGGGAGGTCTTTGTGTGGGGAGCGGTAGTGTAAGCAGTTAGCGCGCTGCGCTACGAAAGCGACTACCCGATTTCGAGTCTTGATCACGGCCAACACAAGTAGCTGGTGTGGTGTGTACACATAACCACCGGGGAGACCAATTCCGGTTTGGCCGCAGACACAGGAAGGCCACAATATACATTGGGACTCCTTTTGGTTATTGGGTTAAACGAGGCATGAAAGATAAACATTTAAATGCACTTATTTTTTAATGACAATTTGTAATTCAGCAATCTGCCAATAGGTGTCTCTAGTGAGCAATCATAACCAACCAATCACAGAGTTTTGCTCAATCTTCAGGCCATGTAATGCTCGATCAAGAAAGATATTGATCAACCGTGTACTACTTTTGGATCTCAAGTTATAAAACAAATGGTAACATATTTTTTAATTATGCCAATGTAGTGCTGGGTAGTTGTGGTACTGTGCCTGATTATGGTGCTTTGTCTTTGCAAATTGCATGGTAATTGCATTGATTAAAACCATTGGTACAGTTGTTAATTCATTGTGTTGCTCTGTCTTTCCAAATAGCATTGTAATGCTATTTGGAAAATTCTAGGTGCATCGATTTAATTATTTATATTTTCCCACAGCTGTGCATTTAATGTGATGCCGTGCCTTTGCAAATGTTATTGTAAACGATTCTTTGCTCGTTTGCCCCACCGTGGTGCTGCGGTCGCGATGCGTCGATTGCAGCCAAGCCTGGAGTACCTGGACGTGAGCCACAACCAGCTGGGGACGTTGGAGGGAATGAAGGGCCTAAGCCGGCTGTGCCACCTGGACATCAGCTGGAACCGTCTGAGCTGCGCGCGGGACGCGGCGGGTTCCCTGCGACGCCACGCTGGCGCGCTTGTCACCCTCGATACACGTCACAACCCCTGGCTCAAGGTCTGCACGCTGCATGCACACATGTCGTGCTCCGGCAAAAGTCTTTGACAAATCAATATCATCTACGAGATGGTCCAGTGGCTCAGAGGGCTCGTGGAGCTCATGTCAGTCTAATTAGATCACGCTGCTGAGACCCCAAGTTCGAATCGTATTTTTACAGCTGTCCCTTCGTGGTCTTATCCCAGTAACGAATGACTGCAGTTAACTTGGACATATTCCAGTGTGGAGGACTACGTCGATGGTCAACAATGATCACGGAGTGGCAGCCAAGGGAGGTAACGCGCCTCAGAGCACGTCCGCCGATGAGACGGAGCGATTAAATCAGCTCACGTGCCATTGCTAGATTGATTGCTATACTAGTTTGAGGAGACCTTCATCCAACAGTAGAATGATCATGGCTGATGATGACATTGCTATTATTTAACTACTAACCTCCAGAACGCAAGTCGCGTGCTTAAACCATTGCTGGTTACGCAATTTTGCACGTTTCCCTTTCTCCCCTGAAGCTCAGCTGTTGCCTTTATCCTCCTGTTTTCTCACCTCACCTAGCTGGAATGCGCAAGGTTGCGTTTCGTGGGCCAGTTACGCTCGCTGGCCTCGCTTGATGGCGTGCCCATCACGGAGGAGGAGGTGGCCGCTGCACTGCGCCAGGCCGCCAGCTCGCACATCTCCCAGGTGCTTGTGACGCGGCCCTGTGGGATGCGGTGCACTCCCGGAGTCTGCCAGCTGCAGCAGTTTCGAGTCCCACACTCACACAATGTGAATATAAAAACGTTGCTTCGATCGACATTGGCAGTGGGCAAGTTGTGCCGCTCGCCGTCAGCTTTGACGTTGCCCTCTGGGCTCCCCGTGGAAGCAGGCCCTGCTGCTGGCGCACGCTTGCACGGAGGCGGCACGGCCTCGCTGTCTGAGCCTGCTGCCCACGGCGCAACTGCTGGAGAGCCGGCGGATGGGCCGGGTGGAGCGCACGGGAGACCTGCAGCCCACGTGGTACTCGCAGGTATCGTCGCTACTGCAGTGGAGCCATCTCGCACACACACACACACACGAGGGCGCCACAGTGGTGGGATGTTAACTACCTCGCCTGGTATACAGGAGGCCGTGGGTTCGATCCTGACCCTGATGCCTGCATATTTGGAGTTTGCGTGTCTCACTCCCCGTGGTCATGTGGATTTTTATCCGGGTCCTCCGGTTTTTCCCTCCACATTTAGAAAGATGTGTATAGAGTATTTGGCAGCTGTACATTTCCACATGATAAGCCATTTCGTTGAGCTATTATTTACGGCCAGGTCACTTCTGAAAATAGCTATATAGCTCAGTGGGCCTTACCTGGCAAAATAAAAAAAATATTTTGGTTTTATTGCTTTGGAGAAAATGGGTTCAGTTAAAAATTTGTGAAACTCCCAAACTCCCTGGTCTGCAAGTGGATTTGTGGACGGGTATGTCTGGACCTTTGAGTATTATCCTTTCATAGGCGTGGGCTTTGCTCTGGATACTCTTAAAACATATCTTGACATCCCAAAGCAGGTCCCTCCTGAACCTTCCTGGATAAATAAATGACAGGTTCTGAATAGCATGATATATCCACTGGAGTAAGTTACCCATATTCAATCTGGAATCAGATGGTAGAAATAAAAAAATCAAACGATCACAGCCAATGGTGCCACAACATCTCACTGTCCCTTTCTTCCGTATGTCAAATCCCACAACTGTTGCAGTCAGTATCCAACATCCAAAATCTGTATTTACAGTATCTCAACATCGTGCTTTACATTTTCTTCTTGGTGTCTGTTCTGTGGCAGTTGCATCTCACTAGCAACTCTCATTAAAAGACAGGGAATGTGTTTCTATAGGCCAAGAGTGTCCAACATATGGCACCCGGGCCACATGCATCCAACAAGGATATTAAGTTTAACCCACTGATGATATAGGGTTACTTCTCTGGGACCCGAGGGAAAATATACACTTTTGTGTACTTAAGGACACATGTGCGGTCATTGATAGGTATTGACGTGTTGTGGCTGACAGTCTCGGTTAGGTCAGTCAGTACTCCCCCCTACACTCATAACCTACACTCACAGCATTGGGGCCTACTTACAGCACTATCTCATCGAGCCAGCTCATGCCCCAGCAAGTTGTGAGTTTCACAGCACACTATGAAATCTACATGATCCACCAACCCTGTCCCCATTTGTATTGAGACATCATCTCCGAGGGAATTCAGAGAGCGAGATCATTTCTGACATCTACTCTGGGAGAGATCTCAGAGACCTGTGTAGGCACAACGCATCACTTTACAATTCAGATTAATAGCATCTAACTGTGATCTCCAAGCACTGTACAGAGACAGAGGGCATATTTATTTTACATGGCGAGGCAGTCAGTCATTAGCAGAGGAAAAAGGAAGGTCTTGAGTCTGGCTTTGAAAAGGGGTCGATATCTAACAGCATAAGGTGGGGGGGGGGGGGGGGGAAGGGAGTTCCAAAGTGTGAGAGGAGGGATTTGTTGACACGTAAAAATTGACAAGTTGACTAACAGGGGGCCACCGAAATACTGCAATGTGTTGCGAAAGGTGACGTCGCTGTGCCTGGATGGACTGGGCCTAACGTGCCTGGCTGGGCTGGAGCGGATGGAGAGTCTGCGTTGGGCCTCGTTCTGCCACAACGAGCTGTGCCGCCTCGACGGCCTCGAGGGCTGCCTGCAGCTCGCCGAGCTCAGCGTGGACCACAACCGCCTGGGCACGCTCCACGGTGCGCTCGCTCCGGGCCCCAAGGGGCAAACACTGCACAGCCTGACGGCCACATCCAATGCACGCTTTCTCAGACCGGACTAATTGGCAAATCTGATCCATATTTATAAGGTAAAATTCACATTTATACATTCAGATTAGTCCCCGGTGGGCCAGCACTGCTGTAATGTAGGAGATGAAGCACTGCTTGTTAAAGTAGAAAATTCCGTGATCTCTTCCCTGGTAGGAACACACCATTTTGTACGTGTGAGATATATAATATATAAATGTTTTTATTTAAATGGGGTGAAGAGGTAGTGGATCACGTGCTAATTTATCAACCCGGTGACATGAACTCAATTTTTGGCCACTGCGAACGTTGGTGGTGACGAATATCTGAATCTGTCCGAGGCACTTGCCTTCAAACCCGCACTGACCAGCGTAGCGAAGTACCGTAAAACGACCTCCATTGCCAACGTGGCATGGGGAGGCCTTCATCCAGCAGTGGATTAAAAAAAACTTTCTATTATGATTGTATATATATACAATGTATGTATATTTCAAACGTCACGTTGGCAAGATGTTAAATACCTCGCCTGGTATGCCGGAGGCCGTGGGTTCAATCCTGACCCTGACGCCTGTATATTTGGGGTTTGCGTGTCTCTCTCCCCGTGGTCGTGTGGAGTTTTCTCCGGTTCCTCCGGTTTTTCCCTCCACATTAAGAAACATGTGTTTAGATTATTTGGCTGCTAAAAATTTCAACATGATAAGCCACTTCGTTGAGCAATCATTTGTAGCCAGGTCGCTTCTGAAAAAGTGATATATAGCTCAGTGCGCCTTACCTGGTAAAATACAAATAGTAAAAAAAAAAGTAATTTCTTTATATTTTGTATACAATACAATAAAAAACCCACTTGAGAATCAAAGACAGGCGATTACAATTCAACTGGTGACATCTAATCCCTACACTACAGTAGCACTGGCTGCAGGGGATACATTTAATGTACCTAAAGGATCTGCTAAGCCAATCAGCTAATGAAGACAAAGTAAGAATCCTCAAGGTGCTTAGTCTGACATTTGCATGTACAAATGTGTGTATATATATTGGGGAGCGATAGCGTAGCGGTTAGCGCGCTGCGCTATGAACCTGGCGACCTGGGTTCGATTCCCGCTCACGGCCAACACCAGTGACGATTATCTGAACCGGTCCCGGGCCTCCCCTAGGTCGACTCAGCCTCAAATGAGTACCTGGTGCGGTGTGTAAACATTGCCACTTGGGAGACAAAGGCGGTCGGGCGTGGTGCTGGCCATCTACTCCCTCGTGTGCCGTGCCAGCCTTCATAAGTGCTCGCTCACATCACTTGCCCCAACAGTCTGTTGAAGCTATACGGGGGATCTTTGTCCTTTATAAAAAATGTAATGTACATGCCTTATTTGCTCACGACCGTGTACTAATTTCCATATATAATCTAAATATGAAACGATAAAATAAATGCAAGATATTAAAATGTTAAGGATGTCATGACACCACACGGGCTGTAAGGTCAAAACGTTCCACGGAAATGGTAACACGATTATCTCATTAAACTTGAAATTATTGTAAGTATGAAGTCATATGCTAAGCATGAAAAATATGATTACACTGAAGGTTAAGTATAATGTGATTGGCGACACCTTTGATAATTATTGGATTAGAATTTACTCAATTGTGAAAAAAAACCATGGCATTTGTCTCCTCCTACTGTGAAACTCAGCAAGACACTCCTGCAAAGGTCACGTGACTCAATGAGGCTTTTCTGGGTAAATAATTGTTAATAAATTATTGTCAAAGTTGCGTGTTACAGTACCCCACAAATACTGCAACCCAGAGTGCCGTGTCTGAGCTGCGTCATGCTCATGCGCAGGGCTGCACCACATGACCAAGCTGGTGACGCTGAGCATCGACTGCAATGAGCTGGTGGGGCTGGAGGACGCAGGGTTGGAGGGCATGCCACGACTGGCACGACTCTCTGCTGCCTCCAACCGCCTGGCATCGCTGGCTGGCCTGCAGCGCTGCTCCTCACTCGCGGAGCTGTACGTCGCCAGCAACCATCTGGCCAGCAGCCGAGACGTATACCGCATTAAGGTGGGGGCAGCGCTGTTGTGCTGCTGCCAGACTTCCCACTCTCTCCCACAAACGAGAATGCACTCTCCCGATATCCAGATCCCATCACTGGCTCCATGTCCAATCAGAGACCAGCTACAAGACTGCCTGCACTGTCCTTAATATCCTCATCAATCCTTACCATCTGCCTCACGCGCTCACGTCATCTTGTCATCTAGAGATGGCGAAACAGCAAGTGGATTTTCTTGCCCCAGGTTGTTATATTGTACAGATGTTTTTACGGATATTTATTTCTGGTTAATCTGGTTTCCTACCACGTTCAAAAGAGTTGCAAGGAATAATTACTCTAAGATCCCAATTGTCAGATCCTCCTGAAAAATAATCTAAAAAATTGGTTGCAGCAACAGCAGCAACCCAATCGTGCAGTTTTTGGTTTACATGACTCTTGTCAGTCAACCACCGTATGCCACAAAGAATTCCAGTCAAAGCTTCAAGATATGTTTTTCTTTCAGTGACAGTATATAAAATGCTGTTAATATATTTGATCTATTGTTATATATTTTTAATGAAGCAGTAACTTTATTCCAAGAAGCAAAAATGATTTTGGGTTTTATTTCAGAGAGTGTCTCTGTGTTGCCTGAGTGTGAGGAGTCACGTGTGCCTCTCCCTTTACCGTTGCTGCACCGACGTTTTGGAACAATTTTGTTTCCTTCCTCAACAATGTAAATCCTCTTTCAAAAATTATAATGAAGCAGAAGATAATTGCTGGATACAACTGAATTTGCAAATGTATTTTGTAACTCTCATCCTTACCCATGTATTAATAGTTCCATTTTATTGATGGGTTGTGTGTTGTCTTGGTGTGGTCTGGGACTGTTTTTTCTGTTGTTTTGCGGTTTTGCCCAAGATTGGGAATTAGTATACTTATGCAATTTAAACTTATATACTTAATCTATTAATATACTTATTTGTAGTGATTTGCTTACCTTTCCTATACTTTGCACTACTATCGTTTTTTGTATTATTTGTTGCTGTAACTTTCTGATCCACCCCCACTGGACATGTATGAAAAAGCGCTTCATATCTCATCGGATTTCTCGAGGATAAATACAAATTCTGATTCTGCGTCATTGCGTTCTGTGTACATGTGGCACAGGGCCTCACGAGCCTCGTCATCCTGGACCTGCACGGCAACCCCCTGGCCAGCACCATGGAGCAGTACCGCCTCTTTGTTATCTTCCACCTGCCGGCACTTAAGGCGTTGGATGGCAATGCTGTGGTGGGTACGCTGGTGATGAGCTGGTGGGTGGGTGGTGTGTGTTGGTGGGTAAATAGAGTGACAAAGCAGCGCGTGCAGAGATTTCTATTCTCCACAATGACACGAATGGTGATATTGCGTTATGTACGATGTAGTTTTACATTGAACTAGAATCCACATCAGTGTTGGTTTAAGCAAGCCTGATAGCTGATGAGACACTGAATGTCACCAGTCCAGAGTTTTGCTTGTCTTGAACCAATGCTGCTGAAAACATAATCCCAGATGGTTGTGTGTCCGATGGGATTTTATTTTGTTATTTTGTTCTTTGGAGAGAGGCATCCTAAGGGATGTGCCTAATTATTGCTTAAACACACTCTGACATGTGCATGCTTTCATTTTTTAGCCAGTGACATTACGTTTCCTTGTTCACAATATTTGGGATAGGAATATCTATTTTTTAATGTAATTGTATTTTTGCTGCTTACAAATACTGCTTAAAAAGGCTTTCAAGAAAGGTATTGAGCAGTCTGCAGCACGCTCATCAGTGAAAAAAACCATGCTCAGCTAATGTTGTTTTGGGCATCTGAAAGTGTCAGCTTCATCAGTAGATGTTACAGACCAAATAATATATATAATATTAAACGGTTAATTTATACAATTACGGTAATGCATGATCCTTTGCCCATACTAACGACTTAAACAGAGACCCTACCACATAATCTCGACCATTAGTTTAGTTTCACTCAATTATCATTTGAGCATGTAGACATTGGATTTAGCTTTGGCTGATTTTTTTAACAAGTTCACAACTGGACTCACTTAATCCAATGGATTAAAAACAAGGTAGGACATCAGTTGCTGGATTCATTCTCAGATGGAAGGGTAATGAAACCCAGATCTGTGTGTCTTTAACTGGAAATCTTGTCTGACCCTCGTGGTGCCTGTTACAGGAAGTGGCGGAGTGTGACTCCGCACGGGACACATTTGGAGGGCGGTTAACTTCTGATCTGGTGGCTGAGAGATTGGGTCATGCTGACTTTATCAGACTGCAAGAACTGAGCCTGCCCGCCCTCAACCTCAGGTCAGTGTGAGTTGTGCGTGGGAGTGTGTAAGCATGCGCGTTTGTACACATGTATGTGGTCATGAGCAGTGCTGGTGAATTAGTTATCGCACTGTGCTATAATCCTGGTGACCTGGGATAAAATTTCTGCCCTTCATGCTGAACAGCATTGGCACATGGTATCTGAACTCATGTGTTTCGTCTGTCAAATCAGCCTCAAATGAGTCCCTGGTGCCGTTTTAAAAACAAACACTGGGGAGAAAATGTGGTCAGGCATGTTTCTGGGCATTCTACCACCTTGTGTGCCATGTTGACCTCAATAGGTGCTCACCAACATCACTTGTCCATTGTGGTAGATAAGGATAATTTGTGGATCTTTGCCATTGTCGGGAAACTTTTTTTCCTTGGTCAGTGGCTTGCCACGTTGTTCGTGCAGTGTTTCCCTTTTCTATGTGGTGTTCCACAGTTGTTCTAAGTTCCTCCCACATGCAAAGTACTTGAGGTAATCGATCTAATATCTAGGCACCCAAAAGTGTTGCGAGATCTATTGTATGTATTTTGGATAGTTAAATCCCATTCTAATTATAATACAAAATAAAATCTCCGAGGTTTCATTCACTTTTGTGAAAATATTATTTATAGTGATATCACCAGAAAAAAGGCACGGTTTAACCGATGAAGTTTTCATATTTTCACATCCATGCAGGTGGTCTCACGAGAAAATGTGTGTACTGCACCTTTGGCAATAATGACTCCCATGGGTTCAATCATTCATTGCACTTCTGCGAACACATTTGCCACATAAATGGAAAGAAGGAGAACTCTGCAGTAAAACAAAGCGTCGGACAGTGTTCATTGCTGACGCTGACCCCTTAATCGATAGTGGCAATCCCACATTTTGTTTGCAAGCCGATACTTGCAAACCATGCTACATTCACTCTGCCATCCACGTTCCCACAACCGGCATGCTGACGTATTGCCGCACGTGCATGTGCAGTTGTGTTACGAGTTCTGTAGCTTCTGTTAATTCGTGCGACCTTTTGTCAATGCAGGACTGTGGACCTGCTTCCTCCCAATCTCTTCGTGAACCTGCGCAATGTGAACTTGGAACAGAACAACCTGTCCTCCTTCAGCGGGCTCATACACCTGTCCAACGTGCAGGTAGCCCGAGATGACGCCACCTGCTGGTGCATTTTGTTCCTGCACGCTCACAGCACGTTCACATGCCCTCCTTGACCGGGGGTGACCCATGCTTATGTTGGGGCAATGACGACGCAAGTCCTTGTACCGTGCATCATGACAGACATCTCTGGCAGCTGCCTTCTCTCGTAATCTCCCATCCTTAATCTCTGAGTGATGGGAGATGGCTTCATGTTCTCCGCTAGTTTTAATGTCTGAAACAGCCTTCCTATTACGCCCATTTGTTGAATAAAGTACAGCCGAATAACGTATCTTTCCACGCCACTAAATATAGTTGATTGATTTTCATTTATACTCCCTCAGCACTTCCTGTGTAATATACACCATGTTGTCCGGTGTATGAATGTTTTTGTCTTCTCATTATTAACCCTGTTGTGACTGCACCATCTTAAAAAAATACATTTGTATGGTTCATTGATATGTAGAGCAACACTATATAGCACTGTCTTTGCGAGGCTGGCACATGTAGTACTGTGTATGATATATATGAAAACCTGCAAAATCTTTATACAGTAACTCATGTGTACAATTACACATTGTTCTGTATCAAAATTTCAAGTGTCATTCTGCTCAGATAATGCGGTGGTACTTATTTCCATTCGTGGTAATTCCAAGTTCCCATGACAAGGGCCAGTCTATCCAAATGATGACCATTGTTGACTTCCTCTAAAGTGTTACTCCATTGGCCTTGAAGGCATCATGACTGAGTGGAGCCCCAAGAGGGATGTGTATTCTCACCCTTTCGACTTTGCATCAGTCTCTGTAAACATGGTGCTACCTGGCAATGCATCCTGCCCATCCCTCCTGGTCCAGCGTCCCTCACCTTGAGGGCCCAGCCATGCGCTCATTTCACTGCGTGCCGCTTGCAGGTGCTGAACCTGAACTACAATCAGATCGAGTCGGTGGTGCCGCGTGCCCGCCCTCCCGCCACGCTCACCGGGCGCCAGCAGCTCTACCAGAAGGTGGCCTCCAGCGGATATGGCCCGCAGAACGTCGCTAAGGCCACCAGGTGCAGCAGCAGGCCCAGTTCACTCAGGTGTACATGAACAGAATATGCAGCCGGTTAAGATGATCCCAATACAGAGACGTTTTAAATTCACACTTCGAGGAGAGGATAATGCAGATAAATACTGAACACACAGGTGTTTTGAAGTAACCTTCAGGTAGGGATGGCTGAAATAAATAATAAATCTGCAGTGTGTAATATACACTTTTCTGCAGTGTAAATGAATCGCACTACAGACAGTTAAAATAGTTCGCTCATAGGTGGTCTAAATGAACCTCACACACAAGCAGTTTAAATTAATTCAGGAAGTGGGTTGCTTTAAAGAATACCCGAGCAGGGAAAAACCGCACACAGCTGTGGTTTAAACCAACCTCACTTGGAAGATGACCTAAGCAGACCCGTGGCAGAGGTAATCGAATTGAATACCGAGAGCACGTGCAGGCTTGCGCAGCATGCACTCCATGCTGTGTGCAGGGATGCGTTGGCGTGCGAGAACCTAGCGCCCATCATGGAGCGGCTGGAGGTGCTGCACCTCGCCTACAACCGCATCTCCAGCCTCGCTCTCCTGCAGCTGGGCCGGCTCACTGGGCTGCGAACCCTTTACCTGCAGGGTGCGTCACGCTCGCAACCAGCTCACGATCGCGAGCGCTGAGCCCACACACCCACACGGCAACAACACACAATGCAGTGCTGTAGCACGGGCGGTGCAGGTGGGACAGCTGCCCCGGGCACCTCTCCCGCACTGACCAAATGGGCAGCCGAATTGTAAAGCAGGTAGTGGAGCAGTAGTGGTCGGGAGGCATGGATGGGTGGGTGCGAAAGTGGCACTTGTCTCGGGCGTCAATATCAAAATGTCAAGCTATGGCTCTGCAACAATGAGCTTATGGCAGAGCAGGTGCACTTTGAAGCCAGTTAGAATGGCCACAGCTCACTGGAAGGAGGTCACATGGCCAGACTTATAGGTTAGCATGGGAAATGGGTTAATACATTTAAATAAAAGCACAGCTGTACACACACACAGCTTATTTATGTTTTGGTAATTATTAATTCATTGTTTTTGAAGGAATACGCATTTCTAATCTAATATACTTCATAGGCTAAACCTGCAACTACGTTTGAAATTATTCTGCGAAGAACTATCTACGGTAACTAAACATCACTCGTATTATTTCTGTATATATAACATCATTAAACAATATTTTTCGTGGGATATTTTAACATTGTTACAATTCAAAGAAAACTCATTTTGACTTACTACCCTACGTCTCCTAGATTTATAGTTGAAAAATGTGCACCTTGCCATGAGCAGTTACTTTGATCTTGGCATGCAGGGGACATTAAGGATATGGGCCGTATGTGAGCCACATCGGTGAGATCTCATTGCCAGGCTATCCTGCAATGATAGTTTCATAGAAATGGCAATAGGAGCCCAGAGCCAACCGTGTTTTAAACGACCACTGTACTCATCAGTTCATGCATCTGCATGCCGACAGCACTGATACCCCATGGAAACGTAACACTGTGTACAGCAAAGAGTGTCGCAGCACAATCAGATGGTGCGCTTGGTCACGTTGAAACGCGCATGAACGCAGGCTCATTAATTATGCAAGGTAAAGTGTGCCCCAGCAGCAGCGTTCCCAATGCCGCCTCGGGGTGATCACTGCTCGGTGCGCAACTTTTACGCCTGCCATTGCTTGTATTAGCATAACAATTCACTCCAGTGTCATCAAGTGCAATTGCCTTTAGAGTGAAGGGCAAATATACACAGGTTTAAATCGATTAGCTCATGTTTCATTATAGTCATTTATTTTTTATTTGTGGTATCCGTAGTACTTAGAAGATTTTGAGTGTTCATTGGCACTCATCTGCATTTTCAGTCATGAGCTAATGGTGAAAATTCGACATTACTGTGAGACGGACCAGGCTCTCCACAGGGCAACTAGATTTTTTTGACCAAGCGGCTCGATATTACCAAATGTAGCCAATCTCGAGAGGGATTATGTTAATGTCTCCTCTTTGGACTTGGTAAGACTACTATTGACTTAAAGCTTTCGTGAATGCAGGAATTCATATTCTTTGGGTCTTTCGGTAAAGCCATGTAGATAGGTTAAAATAATAATAAAATAAAAAACTACGACGTTTAGATTGAAACGTCGTAGTTTTTGGTTTATTTCGATGGAAACGTCGGAGGTTTTTTTAACCTATCTACGTGACTTTACCGAAAGACCCAAAGAATAAGACTACTTTTGTTTCATTAAGTAGGTCTGCCATCTTTCGGTGTTGTGTGGCAACTGTAAATATTTACACATCGATGAATATGAGGAATACCACGGCATGACAGGGTAAACAAACATGGAGTGGCATTCAGGTGGCATCAAAAATTCAGTGATCGAAGGGAAGACTTAATCCAGCTGGTGGGATTCTGTAAGAGCAGACCTTGACAACGACGGTGCAACATCTGCAGGATCTGGCAGAAGGAATGCCGCAATGGTGAGATCAATGCCACGACCACTATGACTGCTTGACCTTGATTCATGACTTGAATCATTTACTGCCTATTTGCATGCCAACGTTATCTGGCCATAGACATCCTTCCCTTGAATCCAACCCCGTGTGTCCCCTGCCGTGCAGGCAACGAGATCAGTCGCGTGGAGGGCCTGGAGGGCGCCGCGGCACTGCGCGAGCTTGTGCTGGATGCCAACCGCGTACGGTCCCTCGGGGAGAGCTCGTTCCTTGGGCAGGGCTCCTTGGTGGAGCTCCATCTCAGGGACAACCGGCTCCGGCAGCTGTCCAACCTCCACCCACTGTGCCGCTTGCAGCGCCTGTACTTGGACAACAACAAACTGCAGGTGGGGCAGCCCTAGCACGCAGGCAACTAGCGTTTAGCGCATAGTTCATCATCATCTTTGTTATTATCGTCGTCACCATCGTCATCATCAACCACCTTGTACGCAGACCTACTTGTGTTGCGGTGCCTGTCTTCGTCTCGCCATGTGACTCGAGCTTTCTTGTCTACCTGTTGCATACAAAACGTTGCCTCTTCTCTCGTACCCTGTGCTGCTGCACTCTGCAGCTCATCACCCACCATGCCAAATTGATTACAGTTTACAGATCGTTATCGTTTATGTCTAAAGTAAATAACTTACCACTCTCAGTTTTACATTGCGAGATGATTAGGTATAGAACATTAAAGGCATTCTCATTATCACTCTGTTACACTGATTCATATTGAATGAATCTGATGTACAGTAGTTATTTTGGAGATAGAATACAATTTATTTTTGGCTTCCTGGAAAGCTCTTCTAAGTTTCAATACCCTTATTTCAGTGGGGCCCTGCATTGGAATGTTCGGCCAATTCATATTTAAGGGACTGTTTAGCATTTGCAAATAAGGAGAAAACCCATACACATGGAAAGCAGCAACTTATTTATATTAATTGTTTCTTTCACGTGAGATTTTGTGAACTTTAATTGCGTAGAAGCAGCTATTCATTATTGCATGGATTAGTTGGGAGAAATCAGGTTAAGTTTAGAAACTTGGCTGTTTTAAGCTGCATATAATAGCTTACTATTGTGAACCACGTCACAGGGTCTTCATTGTCTACTGGAAATTCCTTGCAGAAATTACCAGGCAGCTGTAGTGATAATCGACCCAATGGCTCCACATGTTCTAGTGGCAAGCACACAGACCACTAGGCTATTCAGCTGTCTCAAAGGTTTGAGCAAGCTGACCTCAACGCATATACACATTATATATAGGGAGATAATTTTACAAATGTGGCATTTGCCACATGTTAATGAAAGATTAATATCATCCATAAGTTGAGGGCACTCTGGCAGCAGAATGTGGGCCAGATGAGTGCTTGAAAGCCAACTAGTGGCAGCAGCTGTGCCATATCATGGCTGTGTATGGAAAGGGGTCATTAAGCCTCGGGAACTTCACACGCAGCATCGCACTTCTAATGCAGCAGGTGGAGTGCATCTTCCCCAGCTCCCCATAACCATAACATGCTGGGGGTGGGGGGGGGGGGACTTGCCTGTAATCCAGCACCCAGGAGGCAGGTTGTAGAATTGCGCTATGATGCCTCAAACCTGTTGGTCTGCAACGTGGCCAGAAATAGCAGCACAGCAAATGGATGCCTGACCTATACATGTGGTTTTATGAGCACTATTCACTTTTAGTGTGTGGGGTTTTGCTGTGTACTGTACTCTGGTTTCCTTCCACAAATGAAGAGACACATTGAGGAATTGGTTAAATATCCCAGTGCGGGACTTTGCTGAAACAGTCTTCAATGCATTGAAGGTCAACAGATTCTTATTGTTGCAATTCAATGCTCATGGTCAATGATTAATCATGGCCAATACGTTTAATGCCAAAACACCTAACCATTGCTTCCTTCCTTCTGCCAGATCTCACAGGTGGTGTGTAGTTCACACCCACACACCCAGCTGCCAACGTCTGTTCTCACAGGAACCCATCCTCTGGCCTTAGGTCTTCCCCTTGGCCATCAACCTCTGGGTGCCACTGCAGTGTTTGTCTCAGTAACCTGCTATGGTGCTGTGGATGGTAGCTGCAAGCACCCAATGAGTATGAGACACTTCTCTCCCAGTGTCTGTAGATAAAATTGGCACAACAGTACTTGTTGGAATTACATTAATTGTTAACTTTAAAAGCCACACACTTAAGAGCACTTGAAGTGCCAAGTGACTCAGGAGTAGAGTGAGCACCTCCCATTCGGAAGGTTGCGAGTTAAAATCCTGGTTGGTTTTTAGGTCAGCGCATGATTCCTCCAGGGTGGATTAGTCAAAAATTCGTGTCCTATGGATCGACTCTCCCATGCCATAGGAATGTGGAATTTTTACCACTGGCTCAGGGCTATAAACAGTAGATGAGCACTGCCTTATTTGAGCGTGAAATTATTTTTGACTGTTTTGGCCTGAAGTACACCTGAGCATAGCCCATGTGTCTTGACAGAGTGCTAAGTTGCACGATGTGTGTGTCTTTTTGCCTTGCAGGACATGTCTGAGCTGGAGAAGCTGAACCAGCTGCCGAGCCTCACTGAGATTACTCTCACTGGAAACCCAGTTAATGCCTCTTCCACTCATTAAGCAACAATGTTAAACAACCGCACCCACCCCATGCAATTAAAGGGATTGCCGTAATTAAATTGCGCAGCTGCAAATCGAATTATGTTGAGGTTTTTTTCTTATTCAACAGTTTACATTTGTCATTTTCACGGAGAAGAGAAAAATAATGTCAATTCCACATTTCTATGGAAGTGGCCAGTGAAGCCATGGTGCGCAGTGGTTTGCGCACTAGATTATAAACCTGGCAAGCCGAGTTCAATACCCGGCCACAGCCAACATCAGTGGTGATACCTGAACTAGTTCTAGCCCTGTGCCCCTACCTCTTCACCACCCTACACTGACCGGTGTGGTGAAGTATGGTTAAACAAGCCCCATGACTGACATGGTGTGGCGAGGCTTTCATTTTGTGAGGGATTGACAAATGGAAGCATATTATTATAGATTGCAGGGACCAGTCTGGCCCTCTATAAGACCACGAATTTGTACTTGAACAATCTGTGGACTGCGAGTCTAGTGCTCTAGTCACAGCGCTGCCTGGCTGGATGAAGGTGTGTTGTAAGAGATAAGTGGGATGGGATGTTCTTGATGATTCATAGGATGCCAAAAGGAAATAATGAAAGTCTATAATATTTGCATATTCCCAGTGTTCAGCATGACATTGACATGTTTTGAGTTCCCTTTAATATTGAAAACATAACTCAAGGCTATTTTTACAGTCAATTTGGAAACGCTGTATATGCAAGCATTTTAATTTGCTGTGAGTGTTTATCGAAACATCCAGTCTGTCATTGCCATCTCCGTTCGCACCACCTCCTCCCCCCCTCATCTCCACACGCCCATTCATGCTCCACTGACCTTGTATAGCATAAGCAATACATGCATCATTTATTTTAGTAAAAAAAGTCAGTGATTTCCTGCTCAAATGAGGCAGTGCTCATCTCCAGTTTACAGGGCCTCACCAGAGGTGGAAATTCCACATTCCTATGGGAAGGGCAAGTCTATCCATAGTACCACCGTTGACTTTCCAACAAAGGGGTACTTATTTTATCGACGATGGAGGGATGAAGGGCTCATTCAACCCCTAACCAGATTTTGAACTCGCAACCTTTCAATTGCAAGCTGCTCGATCCACCGGGGAGCCAACCGACTGTGATCGCGTGTCTCTGTTGCGCCGTGCGTGTATCGCGTGCGCTGCAGCTTGCGCGCCGCTGCCTCCACCGCCCGGTGCTGGTGCTGCAGACCCCACGCCTGCTGCTCGTCGACGGGCTGCCCGTTAGCCAGGAGGAGCGCGTGCGTGCCGAGACGCAGCTGCTTGAGACGCAGGCGAGTCCGCCCGCCCTCGCGAGACGCAGGTCACGGGAGCACTATTTCGCGTCATTGGAGCCGGCACGATTCACTGATCGAGTCGATGAGTCGATGTAAAATCGTCATCTCTACTTTTTTGTGTGATGTATTACTCGGGCCCTTTTAAATATGGCTGGCTGTCCTCTCCACATCCTACCTCCTGAAAGCGGGAAACCCCGAACAAGCCTCGCGAAGCGTGACGCGGCTAACGATGCCAATGACCTTACCGGGCCCAGCACCATCGCCCCTTCAGATACCACTTGCCACCCTTGTTAGCCGTGGCCGGCAATCAAACTTAGGTGACCCGGTTCAGAAAGCAGTGCGTTAACCACTGTGGCCCACTCCACCCCTTAGACCAGGGGTCGGGAACCTATGGCTCGCGAGCCAGATGTGGCTCTTTTGATGATTGCATATGGCTCGCAGATAAAACAAAATATTCTCACTTGTTTTAATCCATCCATCGATTTTTTCACTGCGCATGTCCTGTTCAGGGCTGCAGGAGCAATTGTCCATTATTTTAATTGGATGATACTGGCCTACGTTTGCCGTTGCTGGGTAAAACAGGTAAACGCCCCCTTTTGAATCAGTCTGAGACTGCGTCTGCTCGGTCATTAGCTCAAAGCTAACCCTTCGACGAAGAAGATGGCGAAAAGAAAAAAAGACGACGAGTATCGTACATTTCAGGACGAATGGACCGAAGAATTCGCCTTTGTGGAGAGAGCGGGTTCTGCGGTGTGTCTAATTTGCAATGACAAAATTGCATCGTTGAAACGGTCGAATGTAAAGCGGCACTTCGACACGCGCCACGCTACCTTTGCATCAAAATACCCTGCGGGAGACAGCAGAAAGAAAGCGTGCCAAGAGCTTCTGAGCAGGGTGCAAGCTAGCCAGCAGCAACTCCGCGTATGGACCCGGCAAGGTGACTATAATTCGGCTAGCTTTGCTGGTTCTTTAGCAATAGTGAGGAACGGAAAACCATTCACAGATGGCGAGTATGCTAAAACGTTCATGCTGGATGTAGCCAATGAACTTTTTGATGATCTTCCGAACAAAGACAAGATAATCAAACGGATACAAGACATGCCTCTGTCGGCAAGAACTGTTCATGATCGTACCATCGTGATGGCAAACAAAGTGGAGGAAACGCAAGTGAAGGACATAAATGCAGCGCCGTTCTTTTCTCTGGCTTTGGATGAGTCAACAGACGTGAGCCATTTGTCGCAGTTCAGCGTGATTGCAAGATATGCTGTTGGTGACACACTGCGCGAAGAAAGTCTTGCTGTTCTGCCATTAAAAGGGTCCACAAGAGGTGAGGATTTATTCAAGTCTTTCATGGAGTTTGCTCAAGAAAAAAGTCTACCTATGGATAAACTTCTCTCAGTGTGTACTGATGGTGCTCCGTGTATGGTGGGGAAAAACAAAGCATTTGTGGCGCTTCTCCGTGAACATGAAAATAGACCCATCCTAAGTTTCCATTGCATTATACACCAGGAGGCACTTTGTGCTCAGATGTGTGACAGGCAGTTTGGCGAAGTGATGTCGCTGGTCATTCGTGTGATCAACTTTATTGTTGCCCGAGCCTTAAATGATCGCCAGTTTAAAACACTGCTGGATGAAGTTGTAAATAACTATCCTGGTCTGCTTTTGCACAGCAATGTGCGTTGGTTGTCAAGAGGGAAGGTGCTTAGCCGTTTTGCGGCTTGCCTGAACGAAATCCGGACTTTCCTTGAAATGAAAGGCGTCGGGCATCCTGAGCTAGCCGACACCGAGTGGCTCCTCAAGTTTTACTATCTCGTAGATCTGACTGAACATCTGAACCAGCTCAACGTGAAAATGCAAGGCATTGGAAATACAGTGTTATCCCTTCAACAAGCTGTATTTGCTTTTGAAAACAAGCTGGAGCTTTTCATCACGGATCTTGAAACAGGTCGTTTACTACATTTTGAAAAACTGAGCCAATTTAAAGATGCATGCACAGCAAGTGAGCCCATTCAAAACCTTGATCTCCACCAGCTAGCTGGCTGCACATCCAGTCTCCTACAGTCCTTCAAAGCACGCTTTGGAGAATTTCGTGAGCACACTCGTCTTTTTAAGTTCATCACCCATCCAAACGAGTGTTCACTGAACACAGCCGACCTGAATTACATCCCTGGTGTCTCCGTCAGAGATTTTGAAGCAGAAGTGGCTGACCTGAAGGCCTCAGACATGTGGGTGAATAAGTTCAAGTCACTGAATGAAGATTTGGAAAGAATCACACGACAGAAAGCGGAGTTGGCGAGCAAGCACATGTGGACAGAAATGAAAAAACTCCAACCCGAAGACCAGCTGATTCTCAAAACTTGGAACGCGCTTCCTGTCACATACCACACACTGCAGCGTGTGAGTATTGCTGTATTGACCATGTTTGGATCTACGTATGCATGTGAGCAGTCATTCTCACATCTTAAAAACATCAAGTCCAACCTACGATCACGTTTAACGGATGAAAGCCTCAACGCTTGCATGAAGCTTAACCTCACCAAGTACCAACCCGACTACAAAGACATCAGCAAATCCATGCAGCACCAGAAGTCGCATTAATGGTGAGTGTTATAACAACATTATTTAAAAGAATAAATTCAGAGGCTTATTATACTGACATTTAGTTGAATTCACTTTTAAAATATATTATATGGCTCTCACTGAAATAAATTTCCAAATTTTTTGCTTTCATGGCTCTCTTAGTCAAAAAGGTTCCCGACCCCTGCCTTAGACACTGTGTAAATACTCAACGCATTGCGCTGTGGTTACAACTGCAGTTGTAATTCTGTTAGGCTGTGGCGATGTGTGCACACAGACCCCGGCAATGGAGGTGGCACAGCCGGGGCTGGCTCCGCTGTTCGGCCGCACGGCCCCTCTCTGGGTCACCAGCATCACGGCCACGGCAGCTGGAGGGGTCACTGGAGTGTGGCCCCTGGGGCTGGGGCCCACGATGCATGGGGCCCTACCACAGGCGTTCCGAGGAGGGGCAGGGTCTTTCCCACTTCACACGTTCGACGAGCCCGTGCTGCCCGAGCCCACGCGCTGTACGTTTGCGTCGCCAGAAGTGGGGTGCTGTTGGGCAGTGCGCAGCGCTGTCCTTCCCTTGCGCTGCTCTGTAACAGCTAAACTGTAAACTAAGCTACTAGGTAGGGCCCACTGAGCTATACAGGAATCCCTCGCCAACCGCGGATTTGCCAACCGTGGTTTCATGTATGCATGGTTTATGATTTGTATATTAATTTACCAACCGCGGCCTGGAAATTTGAGTATCCGCGGGTAAGCATGCGTTTCCACTGAATCGGATGCCATTTCATCTAAAAAAACAGACGTATTTAATATCAAGTCTTCTCTCGCATGTGAATGGTGGACGTGATCAATGGTAAAATTAGCCTTTTCTAAAACCATTTAACTCATGTGGCTGATTTTTCTTTACAATCTTTCTGAATAATTAATACACGTCCCATAATAGGCGAATGAGTGTAATCATTGGTGTCAAATTTGTCTCGAAGAATGATTGTGGCATCATTCGATGGTTGAGGTATTTTGTGTAAAAATTTTGTCCATAGGCACGTATAATTTTTACCCAGCACCGGGTCCCGCCTTGTTTGTATCAGATCTAATGTTCTGGTCGAGCCGCCATTATAAGAATTGTTCTTTGGATAAATGTAACAGTACTCTTCCCATTCCTTTTTAAAATATTAATTTCATTGAGGCAATGTGCGGGCCCGTTACATCACGTTGTGATGCACGTACACACCGTCAACCGGTTATAAAGGCCGGAACAGCACACGAGGGGGTGGGTGGCCAACTCCACGCTCGGCCGCTTTTGTCTCCCAAGTGGCGATGTTTTACACATCGCACCAGGTACTCATTTTAGGCTGAGTCGACCTAGGGAAGGCCCAGGACCGGTTCAGATAATAGTCACTGGTGTTGGTAGCCGTGAGTGTGAATCGAACTCGGGTCGCCGGGTTGGTAGCGTGGCACGCTCGCCACTTCACTACCGCTCCTCACAAGTGCGCGCCCACATGCACGTGTGTGCGCCTCGGTGACTGCAGACCGGCGGCCACGCCAGCACAACGGCTTCCTGGTTCCCAACCCACGCAGCTACCACGCCGAGCTGGCCCTCAGCGAGCTGCGGCCGCTGGCGGCTCCGGTCGTGGCCCAGGGTCTGCGGCGAGTGCCCTCGCCCCTACAGCACGGCACCACGGCCGCCCGCGCGCCACCCTTCCCTCCGCGGCTGCCCTCCTCCGCTACAGGCGACAGGTGGGCGAGCAGTGGTCGCACTGGTGCCTCGCAGCAAGAAGAACCTGGGTTCCATTCCCGACTCGGGCGCCTTTCCGCGTGGAGTTTGGGTGTTCTTCTGTTCTGCACGGGCTTCGTCCCGGTTCTCCGGTTTCCTCCCAGAGCTATGACGGTCGTACTATGAAATTAGAATTGGCCAAACATCCCAACGCTGAGAAATTACCTGAAAACAACTCAATTGCGATTGCACAAAGCAACATCGCCGCCTACAGCGGAAAAACCTGGCAAACCTGGCAGGACCCTCCAGATTGTTGAAACTCAGTGAGGCTTTCATGGGAAACACCATTCAAGCTGTAAAGGCAGACCTCATGCTTTCATTTGTTCAGCGAGATTTTCAACTCTTTCCAAGCAACGTTGAAAGTAATAATGAGTTGGCCGTCTGCCAGTCACACAGGAGCACAATAACGCTGGCAGAGATGATTGAACATGAACAAACTTGAATACTGTATATATTTGTGTTGCTCTGAGGGACTTTCCCTATAGATAAACGTCTAAATTGACCAAAGGTTTCATGATCCAAAGCTTGGAGATCAAAACCAGCGCTAAAACGCTTCTCGGCATCTGCATCCTGGCGGCTGGAATGCCTCCTGATGAAGTCATTGAGCATCGCGCCATCCTGTGACGTCGCACACAGTGTGATGTAATCGTGATATACGGCTTGGAACGTCATGTCGTTATTGACGATTGAATACTTCCGAGAAAAAAGATGTTGGAAAGTGTTTTAGAATCCATGCAAATGAATTTTTCTTGTTTTAAAAAAGTGCATTTGAAATTCCACACGGTACATGGCAAGATATTGATTGAATAAAATCTCACTTGTATCTTTCTCACATTAATGTAAAGCCCTCCGTTTCCCCCCCCCCCCCCCCCCCCAGGTCTTCTGGGAGTGCCATGCCAAGGAAGGCACTGTGAAGCCAGAGTGCAGCGTACCGGGTCAACACTCACAACCCTGCAATACCACACCTCTGCCCCTATGGGGTCACAGTACGCAAGAGTTACATCGAAATCTTGATTTGCATCTAAATGTTTGTCATTCGTTATCCCTTCACTTAGTTTACGTTTTTGTGTTTTAATTCTATGCACTGATCTACATACGCGGGAATGTGAATGCACCGATTTGATTTGTTGTAGTCTTTAGGTTTTCTACGGGCACTGATAACAGTGAATATCGAATGTGTTGGCTTCGAAGGAAAGTGCCCGCAAACTGCCGTGTCGGACTGGAAGCATTTTACGCAGCGCACACCGAGGTCACAGGCATTCTGCCGCACAGCATTACAGGGAATCTCACAATACCATGTAAGCCTAACAAAGGGCATATGCAGCCCCATTGGGGCCACCAGGCTTAAAAAAATCCTATACGTGTAGCATAAACCTAAAAAGGGCCACACTTGTTCAGTGTTGTCTCCTTAAGCTAAGATGCTTATTCTGTTTCTACCTTTATCCCAGTTGTTGGCGATTATCATCATATGCCCGGGGAGGGCATGCGTGTGCGCCACATTGTTGTATGCAGTCATGAAGCCCGTTTTTTTTCCCCACGAGCTAGTGGTAGAAGATGCTGAAACTTCACAAAAGCACAATATTAAGCATGTTTACTGCTGGATGTGGAAGTGCAAGTGTACGATTTGTATATGTTGAGAACAAAAAATTATGGGATTTTCTCTTCGTAAAACATTGCAGTATTCAATTGTACATAATTATAACAAAGCATTATAAACTGGCACTTGGCCTGGGCAGGATGGAGTGCAGTGACTTACCAGCCAGGAACAAGTGCTCCAAGCATGATCGCATTTCTGCAGGGGAGTTTGTAAACTGCTTGAACTGTGATGAACAATTTACAGATGCTTATTCTGCTTCAATTTTCTTTCACTACATCCGAGCGAAAACTCAATAAAAGCAGCTTCTGTTACATCACTCTGCACATGTGCATTGTCACAGCGTTCTTATTGACAGTTGTGCTCATAGGTTCCAACTTTAGAGTGGAAAATACTGACTTTTTACTGTGCCCTGATCGCCGCATTCAAAGTACATTCAGGTTATAGCAATACGCTGATTCAATGAGCTATTTTGAGCATCACTAAGCCACGTTTTGTTTTTTTCAGAATGATGGGCCAGATACATAAAATCAAAACAATGTTTTTACTGTCAGCCACTGCGAATCAGTGACAATATCTGAACTGATCACGGCCACCTTCACCAACCTGCACTGACCAGGAGTGAATTATGGTTAGCAGGGTTGGCTACATACTGTGCGAAAGAAGTTCAATATACATGACCGACAGTGTGGGGAGGCCTTCATCCAGCAATGGATTGACAAGAGGGTTTTATTACAAACAAAAAAATACATTTTTTTTTAATATCACGGTAACATCTGTATACTCTCAACATTAAAGAGTACATACATCCACGCCACCAGGGCAAATATAGATTTGAGAATTTAATCATCCATAAGGGTAAAAATTAACGAACGCATTTTGACAAACCTTATATCTCGTAACTTACCATTTGCTCATATAAATACTTCATAACTTACCGTTCATATTGTAAGACAATTTTTATTGAAAATAATATATTTGATACTGTACAGGATTGAAATAAAAACGCTAACAAATAAAATGAAGTGTACTGTACTGTAAAATATATTCACACTCACTAGTGCAGTGTAGTCTTCGGTGCAGTCATAAGGTTGCATTGCCCACCAAACACCATAGCGTCGTAACATGGTGCATTGCTGTGCGCTATGCACATATTGGCCGCAACGGATTTAAACAAACATTTTATGACCCATTTTCAATGCTCAAGAAACGTGTCTTATTATAATTTTACTCTAATCTATATAGTACCGTAGATGGAGAATTTTGTTATTTATTTATACATTTCAGTGTATTTGTTTTACTTAATTTTTGCACTATTAATATAATGGTAATAAATCCAAAGTTAATTCTACTGAAACTTCGTTTATTGAATATTCGCATATAGAGGTATTACTGTAATTTGAACAGCCTTTCTATATAATTTTTACAGCTTACATATAAGGCTACATGGTGAGCCAATGGCATTTAGGTGTCCATCGTCTGGATGAACTTGAAAACACTCACCGCAGCTTTTAGCTCAAGTAGAATATAACCAGATGTTTTCACTCAACAGTGTGCGTTCTAGAATGTTTCTTTAAAGTGTTTATTCGTGAAAATCCCTTCCCACACTGGGTGCACACATGTGGCTTCTCGCCCGTGTGCGTTCTAGAATGTGCCTCTAAATTAGAACGATGTGCAAAGCCCTTTCCACACTCCTTGCACACGTGTAGCCATGCGCCCGTGTGTATTCTCGAGTGCGTCTCTAAATTAGAACGTTGCGAAAATCCCTTCCCACACGTGGAGCATACGTGTGGCTTTTCGCCCGTGTGCGTTCTAAAATGTGCCTCTAAGTTAAAACGCCTCGGAAACGCCTTCCCGCACTCGGTGCACACGTGTGGCTTCTGGCCGGTGTGCGTTCTAGAATGCGTCTCCAAGTGGGACCGGCGTGTAAATTCCTTCCCACACTCCGTGCACACGTGTGGCTTCTGGCCGGTGTGCGTTATTAAGTGAAGCTTTAGGGAAGATCTGTGTGAAAATTGCTTCCCACAATCTGTGCACGCGTATGGCTTCTCGCCGGTGTGTGCTCGAACATGCATCTGCAATTGATAGTGGTACGGAAACCCCTTCCCACACTCCTTACACTCGTGTTTCCCCCCGCCAGCAGTGCTGGTCACTTCACGTGCTCCCGACTTGTCCACTTGTGTAGATGCATTCTCGCGCGCTGAATGCAAGCGTCCCTCCTCTCCTGTGCGCGTCCTCCTGGTAGTCCGTCTATAAATGCACCATGCGGTGCCCTCAAGCATCTCCCCACACTCGCTGCAGGTTTGCAGCCTCTGTCCGGAGCATTTCACTTCATTAATTGTTTTTACAAAGCATCTGCCAAAGTTCTTCCTGCATTCTGTGCACAAGAGTCCCGCCGTTTCCTCTTTTTCATCTGTGGTGTGAGGTGAAAGCAAAATGCATACACCAGTTGACAGCACAATAACATTACGAGGCGTTCACAACTTCTGGCCTTTTAAATACATGACTGTAGTGATGTCACTTGGAATTTATTTACAGAATTATTTACTCTTCAAAGCATTATCAAAATGTAGGACATACATTTTAGGTATATATCTACGAGATAACTGATGTGCTGAGGTTGTGTCTTTTAATAGACAGTGACAACAGGGAAGTGCTCGTGTCAAATGGGATAAAAAAAATACTTCATATTTCACAACTGTCTCAACAAAATAAAACCCACTGGACTCAAGCCATGCTCTCATCTTGTTCGACATTTATCTTATTCATTGTAGCACATATATATTGGTGATAAAAAAGCAAAACAAAGCATTTTCACAGTCATGTGATCAAGGGAATCTTACATTGACCAAGGTCTTCCTTCAATAACTCCACCTCAATGAAGCTCTGGTCTGGAGTGGCCGAACATCCACGGGAATCCTGCATATCCTCGCTGGCTTCAAATGGATCTGTCTTCACATCTGGAGCTGTAATGTAGAAGACACACAATTGTCTTTGATGGGAGGTCTGATTGATAAAATGACAAGCAGTGACACAAGCCATGTCAAGTTTCTTCCACTACTTTTACAAATCGGATTGGCGCCTTAGTTTGGCTCTTTGAGTCATGCAGCACCAGACCAAATGTCATTCACAACTCCTGTTACCAATCTACCTGAAGAAGAAAGTGTTCAGAAACTTTGCTATGGACAATTTTTTTTACAAAAACTTAAGTGTGTTCATTGAAGCATAGGGAGATCCATGCTTGGGATTCATGCAGCAGTGGATTAATCATGACTGAATATATTAAATACAGTATTCATATGATCAACACAATATTCAATACATTGTTGCAATAACTGAAAAGTTGCATTCTTAATTTCTGACAAAAGTAATGCGGTCAATGATGACCTTCTCTGGAGACATGGATCATTCCCTTAGATATTTTAGACTTCAATGTTGCTTGACACCATCGACCATGCCCAAAACTACACCGCATCTCCGGTGGAGAGCTCCTTGCGTGGTTCTGCTCTCTGTGTCTGTAGGAAGGGCTCTTACTGTCTCTCTCCATTTCAGTTTTCACCACAATCCCCAGCATCTCGGTGTCCAGACTCCCCTCCTCTTCTTGCTTGTTCACGACCGCTCCTGTACACGTGTTCACACTCGACTGGCATGAAGACGATCATCGCCGTGAACCTCTAGATCTACCGTCGTGACAATCTTAGAATGTATAGTGGTGGAAGCTGCAGAACCCAGTGGGAGTGAAGTAAATCTAAATAACATCTCGTGCAAATCTATACAGAACCTGTAGTGGTGTGTGCATATAGCACCACCTCGTGGTCCAATGGCATGAATCTGTTTTACAGGAAGCAGTAAGTTTAATTCATAATTTCTAGGAGGGCCTTGTTTGATATTTTTCAATATTTGGGCAAGTGTGTGTTATTGCACTGGGAGAGTCTGTCTTGCAGTTGTAGCAATTATTTCACTTATGGACAGTTTTTTTCAGCTAACAAAATTTAATTTTATTTCCTGATAGAATATTAAGGCACATTCCTTTCTGCTTCATTTCATATTTCCATAAAAAGAAGCAAATGATCATCTTTCGACCCTGGAACAGAACTAAACATTACTAGAATAGAGCAGAATGAAATGGAGGATTTAGTTTTGGAACGTGAACAAAAAATGTGGTCCATCATTCCCCATCAATCCCCTGCGCCAAGTTCATCTCACCAGCATCTGGATCTTCATTTTTAATGAAGTCAGGGCACAGCCCGGGACATGCACGTTCTTCTCGTTCTTGTTTGATGAATGCCAACTCAATGAGTGAATCCATCTTAGGAGTCAAGAAAGAAATTTATCATTTTTATTGCGATACGTTCATGTAAGACAAGGATGCCCCCTATAGCCTTAGGGGCCATCCATTTAGTAGGTACGCGAAAATCTGTCAAAACTTGACCCCTCCCCCCCTCCCTGTACACACGCGAACTTTTTACACCACCTCCACCTGCGTACGTACACCTGACGCACAATATCGGCCGTTCCTATAGAACGGCCGATATTGATGTAGTCCACGCAGAAACGATCAAGGATTAATAATATTAACGTGTTTAAGCAAACAGATAGTCCACCGCCGGCTGGATTAAATAAATCAGTTGCGTACCTTGGCCATTTTTTTGCCGAGCTGCGTGATAATAGCTGCAGTCAGGGGCACGGTGGCACACGAGTGACACCTCTCCCACAGCCCCACTTCTCCCGTTAGTACTTGTTGTCTCACAACTAAAGAAACTGAACTGTGGCTCATTTGAAGGCCAATGTAGACAAATTATTATCGAAGCTTCACCCCCCCTCCGCCCCGTTTCCTACGCGTACGCACAGTCAGTAGACCCCCCCCCATACGCAAGCGAACGCATTTGGGTTAACCCCCCTCCATGCGTACTAAATGGATAGTTTCATCAGTTTTCATAGTTTCATTTATTTGGTATAGCCCTGTGAGCCATTCGGCTCTTGAATCGGGTGCAACCGCAACAAACAACAAAACAAAAACAAGAAAAACATCTTAAAGTGACTATGTGACTGTGCAAACAGAAAATCCATGGAAAAAAAAAACATCAAAATATTCCTGAAAAAAAGCACCGTACACCAACGCTGTGTGCAAAAATCCCTGTGGGATGCAAGTCAAACAACAACACCAAGAAAATTAGATTAAGGCCCCTTAACAGACTTTTGGGGGCAACTGCTGTTTGCGAGCACCTATTAAGGCGAGCACAAGGGCTGGTGTGGCCAGAACCACGCCCGACCGCCTTTGTCTCCCGGTCCCAGTGTTTACACACAGCACTTAAGGCTGAGCTGCCCTAAAGGAGGCCGGTGAACGGCTCAGATAGTCTTCACTCGCAGTAGCCGTGCGTGTTTGTCAATGTAACGTTCAATAAAATCGGACTCGGGTTGGTTTCGCAGTCACCGCTCCCCACAACACAACGCGAGTTCTACTTCCAAGGTTCACACGGGAGATACAGATTGACGTTAAAACACTGCAACAGCCGCCGCTGAAGTGTCGGTGGCATCGCCACAGCTCTTGTGCCAGGCTAGGTGCACATCGAGGCCGTCTCCTGAAGCGTGGAAGGCTCTCGCCGCTGCTGGCAGGACGAGGTCACGGAGCAGCGCCAACTGCTCATGGGCTTGGCTGCTGTGCCAGACGAAACAAAAGAGTCCCCACACCACCACCACCACCCTGTTGTGGCCTTAAACAAACTGTTGGGACAAGTGCTGTTAGCGAGCACCTGTGAAGGTCGGTCAGCACACGTGGTGGTGCGTGGCCAACACCACGCCCGGCCGCTCTTTGTCTCCCCAGTGGCGATGTTGACACACCGCACCAGGTACTCCTTTGAGGCTGAGTCGACCTAGGGGAGGCCCATAAAAAACACACAATTCAGATGACAAGTCAACTGGGCGTTTGTCCGCGAGCGGGAGTCGAACTCGGGTGGCCGGGTTCGTAGCGCAGCACGCTACCCGCTACGCTTACCGCTTCACGGACTAATCCACAGACCCAGCTGCCATGGGTTGACTGCTGTGCCAGGCTAGGTGCCTGCCACAGATTCCACGTGCAGCCTTTTAATCAGACTGTAGCGCAAGTGCTGCTGCTGCTCCTGCTGCTCGCAGCTGTGCGCGTCGGACATCACACGGAGTGTGGTGGTGGCGGTGTGTGCGTGTGTGTGGCCAGCACCACGCCCGGCCGCCTTTGTCTTCTCAATGCTGATGTACAAGAACGCACGAATTAAACGACAAAAAAAGCGTTGCTCACGTACGCCAGGGACACTGAAAACTTTAATGCAAAGGTGAGCGACAAGATGCAGCAACGGAGGGTCGGGGGGGGGGGGTGAGACACAGCAACGAGATGCCGGCACGAGGCGGCCGAGCCAAGCGAGGGACGAGAGGCGAAACGCGCGGCGCAAATGGATGCGGCGCAAGACGCGGCACTCGAGACAAACGAGAGGGCGAACAAACGAGGTGAAGAAGATGATCGGGTGGCGGTGGGTCGTTGGGGGGGGGGAGGTTTTGTCCAGGCACTCCGAGCTCTGCCACTACCTCCCTCCTCCTCCTCCACACTCGACACGGCCCCCAGCAGCGGTGGCCGCCGTTGGCCGGAGAGATTCGCGGTTCGGATATCCGGCAGGCAGCCCCTGGTTAATATTGCGGGTGGATTAAACGTCGAATACAGGAACGCGTCGGCGGCTGCTTCGTAGTGGACGTTGAGGACCCCGTGACGGTACTCTTAAGAAGGGTTAGGCCATTGGGTTTGCGACATTCGGTGGTGAGATGTTAACTATGTCTCCTGAGTTCGATCCCGACGCCTCTATATTTGGAGTTTACACGTCTCTCTCTCTCTCCCGTGGTAGTGTGGATTTTTTTTTGTCTGGGTCCTCCGGTTTTTCTCCTACACATTTAGAAGCATGCGTTCATAGTATTTGGCTGCAATACTTTCCCACGTGATAAGCCAAAAAATCGAGCTATCATTTGTGACCAGGTCGCTTCTGAAAGAGAGCTACACAGGCTTCGTGGGCCTTATCTGATAAAAGAAAAAAAAATTGAATTTTTTATTGGGGAAAAAAAAATAGCAAGTTACTTATTTGAGAAGCCATATCAACCATCCCCCTCCCCCAACAAAAAAAAATATCAAGACCCATCTTGAAAGAGTCTTGAGCCTTAACGAGGCTTTCCCTTGGTGAACAAAGGGGGGTGACGATGCTGCTGCAAGGTCACAACTGAGGCTCTGGTGGCACGAGTCCAAGGCACCTGGCCTGATGCATCGACGGCAGGCAGCTCCATTCTAAGGCACACCTGCCAATTTGATGAATCTCCAGTCCCCCGACGGCCGTTTTGTACACCAACACACTTGATGTGCTGCCAAAGGGCTGGAATTGTGCTCCGCTCGGCGTGCCACCGCAGAATGCAGGGGCCGGCTGGAATGCGTCTCAGAAGTGAATTAACCGAAGAAGCGTTGTTTCCTTGTCCTTGACTGCTGCTGCTGCTGCTCGTGTCTGGATACTCCCACCCTCAATCCGTGATGAGAACGCATCATTACATCGGTGACGAGGTTTTATGCCAGTCCTCTTCGTCGTAGTCGTTTTTGTTTTTGCACAATTCACAACAAAGGTCTCAAAACGCAACGTCTGCATCTGCGTCAAACGATTACAAAGTAGAGAGAGGCAGGTAGTACAATCATCTCCATATATACACAAGGCAAAGTTGTGAATGTGTGTTGTCTGTTCAAAATGTTTAGCGTACTTCCCGACATGCAACGAACTGTAAATTTGCCATGTGGGTACTTTCCAGACTGTACACCATGCAAAAATTATACAAATACACTTTTGTTTTTTTGGTAGGGGGGGCGCTCAATAATGCATAGATTTTTCACGGCAAGTGAGCTGTGACGTCAAATCTGTCACGTGACCCTCGCATGTGGAAGCGTAACGCATTGTAGTGTAGTGGTTAGCGCGCTGTCTGTGTATCTGTGTGTGTGTCTGTGTGTGTATCTGTGTGTGTATCTTGTACCATCGGACACTCCACCCCCACAACTCCCAATCGGTGATGGGGCAGTTGTGGAGAGAGTGGAGAGTTTCCCATACCTAGGCAGTGTGCTTATGACTGGCTCCAGTTTAACAGCAGAGGTCTCACTCCGCATCAGTCGAGCGGCAATATCTTTTCATCGGTTGCGTAACGCTGTGGAAGCTACCTGGTCTGTCGCTCCGCACTAAGCTTCAGGTCTTCTCGGCCACGGTCATTCCCTCCCTTCTCTACGCTTGCGAAACGTGGACTCCCCTAATGGAACATCTTCGCCGGTTAGAAACATTTAGGCTGGCCTGCCTACGAACCATCCTGGGTTTAACCAGACTGGATCGTGTGAGGAGCTCACAAATCCTTGAAAGATCTGGGCAAGGTCCCATCGGCGAGCTCCTCCGGTGGGGAAGGCTGCGATAGCTGGGTCATGTATCCCGCATGCCCAGCCACCGCATGCCGAAACAGCTTTTGTTCGGCCGGATTGAGGGGGCTAAACGGGCGCGGCACGGGCTAGAGAAGAGATGGAGTGATGTGGTACAGGAGGACGTGGAGCTGAGTAGACTTGCCGATGACTGGTACCAGCGGTGTCAAGATCGGCCTCTGGAGGAGGCTCGTGAAGGACGCTGCTACTGGGCAGTTGGAGGCAGTCGCCCTCCAACAACAACGGAGGGCGGAGGAGCGACGCTCAGAACAACGAGCGGAGCGCTGGGTGGCTAAAGCACAGCAGGTTGGCACAGTAGGGAGCAAAGGTGGTGCATCAGCCAGTCATCTCAGTCAGTCGACCCGTGGCACCTGGGTCTGCCCAGTGACCTGTCAGCGGGCGTTCGACACTTCACGTGGCCTCAGGGTGCACATAGCCTGGCACAAGCGTCGTGGTGACGTCACCGCCACTTAGTGGCGAATGGCGGTTGTTGTTGGTGTGTATCTGTGTGTGTATCTGTGTGTGTGTGGGGGGGGGGGAGTTGCAGTGTAGTGGTTAGCGCTGAGCCGAGCTACGAACCCGGCGACCCGAGTTCGATTCCCGCTCACGGCCACCACCACCACCGATGACAAGTATTTGAACCGGTCCTGGGCCTCCCCTAGGTCGACTCAGCCTCAAACGAGTACCTGCTGTGGTGCGTGAACATCGCCACTGGGGAGACAAAGGCTGCGGCCCGTGGTGAATCCAAGTCCCGGGCGAGGCCGGGTAGTACAGCTCGTGTAAACATATCCAAGAGAGTAACACAGTAACAGTTACCGTGCGAATTGTAGGTGTTATGAGGTGGTGAGACTCAGAATTCATCGGAGCGGCCAAAGCAGGTTCAGTATCCATCATGTATTCTTTATTTAAAGTATTGTAAAGGTTTCATATATATTATACATATAAAAACTGCTTCAAATACGTTAGCATAGAGATTTGCAGCTGCACACAAGACATCAGCTCACCCATTCCGCCGAGAGCCTCACAGCCACATACTCTGAACGCGTGTTTCTAAAATGTGGACGGAAAACTCGGGAGGACCCGGAGAAAAATCCACGCGACCACGGGGAGAGAGACACACCGCAAACTCCAAATATACAGCAGCAGGCGTCAGGGTCGGGCTGGAACTCACGACCTCCTGTACACCAGGCGAGGTAGTTAACATCTCCTAGCCACCGTGATGATGATGATGAGACAGACACACCGTAAACTCCAAATATACAGCAGCAGGCGTCAGGGTCGGGCTGGAACTCACGACCTCCTGCATACGAGGCGAGGTAGTTAACATCTCGCGAGCTGTTCGCCAATTACCTCGCTTGCCACACCACCCAGCGACTCATCCTGGGTGTGCGTCCACACACCCGACAAACCGGCTCGAGCCCCCTCCGATCCCCATACAAAGCACCCAAACCCCCAGCCACCTTCAACACAGGCGTGGCCACAGGTCACAAACCATATACGCAGCCGGAGTTAGGCTTTTGCAGAATGACCGTCCGTCACAAGTGCACGTCCGAGGGCAGTGCGTTGATCGAGCGGGCGTCGCACGCGAGAATCATTGCTGCGGGGCGGAGATTCCCTCGCCACGTCGAGGGAATCTCCGACGGTGGTGGAGCCACCCGGGGGGTTCCCCTGGAGTGGACGTGCTGGGGATGAGCGCAGGAGCGAGCGGTGTCGGTGCAGTGCTGTGCAGATTCTCACGAGCGATGAACGGTGCCGTGGCTGAAAGCTGGGCCACCTGGGAAGCGTGTGTGTGTGTGTTGGCCACGTGCGTTTGTTGTTATCGTCGTATTACTGATCAATAATAAAAACAAACGGAGTGAACGAGAGCTGCGGTGGAGTCTATGAGCCCGGCCCAGATGTCACATTCCTCGGGAGCTCGTGTGGCCGCATTACTTTACCGGTTCCATTTTCTTGTGTGGCCAATAATGATGAAGTATCTGATAACGTATTCTTGGTTCTTTCGGTAAAGTCACGTAGACGGGAAACAATAAAATAATAAAAATATAAAACAATAAAGTTCTCACGACGTTTCGACTGCAACACAAGCAATCATCATCAGGTGTGAAAACCACAACAAATTTTCTTGTGGTTTTCACACCTGATGATGATTGCTTGTGTTGCAGTCGAAACGTCGTGAGAACTTTATTCTTTAATTGTTTCCCTTCTACGTGACTTTACCGAAAGAACCAAGAATATGAATCCCTGCAGTCACGAAAGCTTTAAATCAAAATTGATGTGATAACGATTTGAAATGAGTGAGGTTATCAAGTAATTTCCTTGCCATCTGATCTTCGAGGGAAGGGCGCTTTAGAAGTTTAAATTAGTATTACTAATTCACTCTCAGTCGCCGCATACGTTTAGCGGTACGACTAAAGTCTTGCTACCGAAGCTGCTCTGGCCCATGGACTGATGGTCGCTAATGTAGCTTGGTCCTATAGCAAGCAAGGCAAGAACAGCGATATCATTCTCTAGTCATACAGCGTGGGCTTCCACGAGTAATGAACCACATCCCCAATGATCAGTCACATTTAGGATCGATTAAGAGATGAAAAACACTTAAGCTCAGGAAGGTTCAAGGTAAGGCACAAATCTGCAATACTGCGATGGGCAAAACGTCCTCCTCATCATTGACCCTGGCGTTGTGCGGATGAGAATCGATTATTATGTGCAATGTACGTAAATGTTATGGAAAATATACGCTGTTATATTTACGCTAATGGAGAAACAATACAAACGAAACGGCAAAGATGACAAAAACGATTGAATTAAATCACGATCGAAACTGACAGCTTGCCACACCGCAGGGAGGGTGAATCATTAGGTGCCTAGTTACATTTTCAACGTATGATGTAAACCCCTCGTGCCGATGTTTTCTCTGCAATCACTCAAAATATGCACTTGACATTTATCCTGGTCCGTTTACATATTGGCACGTCACCATGAATCTGTTTAATATTTCTGTAACTAAATGTAACTGTACACGTGTTATCAAGGAAGGCCATTGCCCGAAACGTCACCAATTGTTATTTTTATTTTAAAGCAGTGTTGTTGAAGTGTAGTTTTGTGTTCGTGCACCCACTGCCAACGCTGCATCACCATAGAAATGTACGCAATATTTTACATTTCTCATGTGACAGTTGCTTTTCCTATTGATTTCTAATTATTTCATTGCTGTATTTTTTTGCTTGTCCCAGGGCACTCTTGCAATGAGACTACAGTGGTCTCTTCAGCTCACACGTGGTTAAACAAATAAACATTGCAAGGACCCTCTTGATAGCGAGCTTTGAGACTCATCGAGATAAAGGACTGAATATCACTACACGAACAAGGACTAAAGATTTGCATAAAAGCATTCGGTGCTTAGATCCCCACGTATCTCAGTCCCTTACATCTCATCTCAATCATTGCGATGCCCAGCTGTGCTATTTTAGCTTACGGGGGTCCCCTTGATGACAGCTCTCTCTTTGCGGCACAAGGGGACATAGCACCGGCCTGCAAAGGGGCATTCGACTGCCTGTAGGAGACAATACGTTGCTATTGGTTGTTACAATGAGTTTTTTTTTAATCAAATTGGACCATGACACCGGCACACAATGCCCTACTTTTTTTCCGAATGACGTCACAGGAGTTTTAATGTCCACTGCAGACGGTGCGGGTCGTGACCCACGAAGCATTATCCAGGGCGGCAGGGCCTTGAACCACAGAAATCTGCAGCAAGTAGGAAACGCGCTACCACTCGGCTGTATCACACAATTACGAAGCGTCAATTAAAAACAATGTACCAACAACAAATCACGTGTTTTTGTATTGTAAATGTTGAATATAAAAATTTATTACAAATGATTTTATGTTCACGATACATGCAAAGAATGGGATCAGAAATGTTTAATTCCTATGTTTATAGTTGATGTCTAAACCACTAACTTCTATAATGATAGCTATTTTGGGAGTTGAATCGTGATCCCTAGTTGTGATATTTTTCAAATAATGGAGCTGGTAATTCATGATTGCGTGTAAACGAAAGGATACAGTAAGCCCATTACGGGAATGCAGCCGGGCAGAGCTTGACAAAAATAAATCAGAATTTCAAACCAGATGGAAAATGTTTAATTCGAGATTTCCACATCGCAGTGTGTTACAGAATGCTTCTTTAAACGAATGCTCCGTGAAAACCCCTTCCCGCACTCCTTGCACACGTGTGGCTTCTCCCCAGTGTGTGTTCTAGAATGCACCTTTAAGTCAAAATGTCGTGAAAACCCCTTCCCGCACTCCTTGCACACATGCGGCTTCTCTCCCGTGTGCGTTCTAGAATGAATCTTTAAATAAAATCGCTCCGAAAACCCCTTCCCACACTCCTCGCACACAAATGGTTTCACCCCAGTGTGCGTCATAACATGGGTCTTTAAGTTGCAACGTTTTATGAATCCCTTGCCACACTCCTCACACACGTGTGGCTTCTCGCCAGTGTGTATTTTATAATGGGCCTTTAAAGCGGACCGTGTTTTAAATCCCTTATCGCAATGCGTGCACACTTGTGTCTTCTCGCCAGTGTGTATCACGCTATGTATTTTTAAACTGGAACACGTCGTGAAGCCTTTTCCACACTCCTTACACACGTAAGGCCTCTCGCCGGTGTGTGTTCTAAGATGCACCTTTAAACCGTAATGATGTGTAAACTCCTTGCCACACTCCTGGCACGTGTGCTTCGTCCCACTGGCATTGCTCATCACATTGCGCACCCCTGACTTATCATGTTGTGTGGACGCCTTTCCGCGCATCGCTCTCGAGTATTGCTGCTCATTTCCGGTGTACATCCTCCTGCGTTGCCTCTTCATGTAAAACGTGGTGCCTGCCAGCATATTCCCGCACTGCGCACAAGCCTGCGCAGCCTGGCCACCTCCGTTCACTTCGTCCACCTTCACTTTGAAGAATCTTCCGGAATCCTCCCCACACTCCTCGCACAGGAGTTCTGCTTCATCTGCCACACATTTTTAAAACAAACTGCATCACTTGCAGTTGCATTCAAACGACGGTCAGTTTTCGGCCTGACCCATAACTTTAAAGCGTCGCTGCAGCAGTTAACCCCAATCAATACAGCTACACCTCCTGGATATCGCTGTTTTTTTCTGCTAAGTGTGACTTGAAACTCTTGGCAGTCTGGGTAACACAGCCAAGATCAATATTCACTCAGGGAAATGGTTTGGTTTGCATCTTCCTTTAAGTGACTTCCTGGAGCTTGCATCAGATGGGATAAACTGCAGTATTACTCACTGCTTCTCAATACAGACGGTCTCCGGTTTACGGCATTCCGATTTACAGACTATCCACATTTACGATGTTTATATAATGGTACCATGGATCGATATAAACAACTTGAATGACGACGTATCGTGGGCATGACTCCGAACACATCTGAACAAGAGTCGGTCTGGTTTCTGACGTGACTTACCTATTAAGCCCTGTTAAATATGGCTAATAAAAGGAAAAACACATTGGCAAGTGATGTTTCTACTGTTTCTACCATCTATGGGAAAATAAGGTGGCATTTAAGACGATCCGATTTATGACTACGGAGTTTCCAGGAACGCATTGTAACGTCGTAACAGCCGGAACCCGTCTGTACATCTAACTCGCAGTCTCCACGGTACACACACGAATCGAATAACTGTTCGACTTCAAACTACAGAGGTCATATTTGTAATGTGATGCGATCGAAGGGATTCTCACCTTGGCACATGTCGTCTGGTGACAATTCCACCTCGATGAAATTCTGGTCTGGATTTTCCAGATATCCATGGGCATCCTCTGCCTCCTCTGAGCTCTCATCGACTCCTTCCAATTTAATTGCATTCATTTCTGGAGCTGTAATTAGGAACGTGCATCTTGGTCGTTAATGAACGGAAGCTCTAATATAGATTGTGTGTGGATATACAATACAAGGCAGTCACACAGAATAAAAATGGATATTTCTCACAACACACTTAGACTCTTTGAATTTTCTACTTCCAAGTGGTAGTAACATTTGCCTGCTATTATCTTTGACTACACTTTTCCAAAAAATACCTTAACTTTGAGTGACTTATATTTTGAGGTCATTATTTAAGCACTCTTTTAAATCTCCAGATACACATTTTCATAGCGCTAGTCTCAGCATGAAAAGGTTCATATACTTTCTTGGCCTCAGAGTTTGTGGAGCTCCAAATCGAAAATATACGTTTCAATCAGCATCCTTAAAACCCTCCAAACATAAACAAATTGTAGGGATAACGTAACCTGTGACCTCTCTATTAATGTCTTAAACTAATGAGGCATCTCAGGTTGTGTAGTTTCCATCTAGCTGCATGTAGTAGCAAGGGGTCTTACCATATTCCTCTGATTCGGTTTTCACCACAATCGTCAGCATCTCAGAGCCCAGTATCCCTTCGTCTTCTTGCAACACAACTGCTCCCGCACACGTACGTTCACACTTGACCGTCACAAGCAGCTGGTTCAAACGGCCAATACCATACACATGCAACACAGAAACACGACCACCCAGATTTAAAACAAGGTTTTATGCCCTCCCCGTGATCAGACCAGCTTCGCAAATGTAGCAAGTTGATGGTCTTGGCACAGTTCGAATGGCTGCAAAATGTTTACTTAAATATTTGAGAATATTCAAGCCCTGGAAATGACTTTTAAAACATTATCGAACACAACTGGGTAGGACAACGTATTCGGGAACACGCGCCTTCGGTTTAACAACCACAGCGAGGAGATCAAGATCGATTGAGTGGTGGCAACTACGCATGCCTGCAATCCAGCACTGTGCAGACCAGGGTTGGTGGATCCCACAAATGTTGCCAAACTTCCTTCCCGTGGGGGTCGAGGAGGTGCCATAACCTGGCTTGCCAGGAGAAAGGCAGTGCAGAAAAGTGCATACAATTATTATCAGCCCCTTCTGTATGGGAGACAGCACTGCACCCTCACAGGTGTGGTTTTTATCCCTGGGTGCTCTGGTTTCCTCCCACATGTACAAACATTAATTGGCAGAAAACATTTTCATATATCGAGGATTGCAGAGCTTGGGCAGTTGTTGGTGCCGTCTCACCACCAAGCTGCCTTCCAGCTCGTATGTGGTTCCTCAGCAATTGTGAGATAGCATTTGCATTAATGACGCTATATAAAACGTAAAACTAAACATTTACATTATTGTAACCATCGTCAGCTGGACATTTCTTCACTGTTACTATGGCTTTAAGTAGGGCACAGTGATGGCAGGAATGCGGTCGATGACGGCCAGTCATAAATACAACTCAAATTGCAAATTGACCCAATGGGCACTACTTCATTCAAGATGCCTGCCTGTCAAGAGATAAGAGTGTGAATTATCGCTTTTACAAAGCTCAGGTGGTGTGGTGATGAGGTAATTAAGGCAGGGAGTTCTTCTGAGGGTGGGGAATGAGACTAAAATTTGGATGAAAAAAATATAATTGTCATCTGTGTATAGTTAATCCAAAAGCAAAGGTGGTGGCATTTCAGACTGATGATGGTCTCCTTGCTGTTGTCAAAAAGTCTTACCTATCAATGACAAGGCTGGCACATGCTCTCGTTTCGTGTCATGACTTTCATAAGCACTTTATGCAAAGCGTGTAAAGTGTGTGTTCATCATACGATGAATAACTATAATTTCTGCAGCACCAACAGTCAGCAGAGCCTCGTGTAATCACATGATGGAATGGCCCCAGGAAAGAATTGCACAAAATAATTTCAAAAAGGAATTGTAGCTTCAATAGAACTATCATACTCTACCAAATATTACGCAGCGCCATCTCACACTTGTAGAGAGGTTTGTGATGTTTTAATCTGGTGTTGTAATGATTACACGAATTCAATCGTAGGTCGTGTGGTCCAGTCATCTCACCAGCATTAACATCTTCACCCATCGCTGTCAGATCAGGACACGTCCAAGGGCTTGGATTTTCTTCATTCTCTTGTTTGATGAATGGCAAGTCGAAGTGTGAAGCCATTCTAGGATTAAAATATATAAGCACACTCGTGTATACATGTAAACTAGTGTACATATCACGAAACACTGCTGACGTGGACAGAAAGACGGACAATACGAGAAACTATACCAGTTGGTATAACTGCAACACGGGGGACATGAAAAATACCATTCACACTGCAAACGCAGACCTCGCTCATTCATGTGTTCTTGAGAGCTTTTTAACTCTTTACACCAAAGATGAAAGCAATAACGCATTGGCTCTCAGCCTGTCTGTTATGCAGAGGCACAATAATTCCGGTGGAGATGATCCAATAATAATAATACCTTTAGTAGAACCCGATGAACCCTAATCAGCCTCCCAATTAGGGGGAGAATCTCCCGAATGTTGTGTTTGTGTTGCGGGATAAAAAAAAAACATTTAAAATAAAAACAACGCCTTTAGTATGAATTTGGGTTTTTCTCATAATACAGTTTTTTTTTAGTTAGATCGCGTAAATATATAAATGTGTCGTTAAACTCGCCACCACCCGACAAAGCCAATGAGTAAGTTTGTCACGTCAACAGAACGTGCCAATTCGTTACTAGTACAGCAGACTGGTGCTTTGGAGAGCAAATACACATTTACAATTTGAGTACAGTGAAGTTTCTAGTATCATCAGGCAACAGCCAGATTTATGGAGAAATCTTCCTGTTTCGTTCTTAAATAAAGGGATAGATGTGATGTCGTCACTTGCTATTTTGGACCCTTGGTCTACAACAGTGTTCTTCACTCATTTTCAGATTGGGGGCCACTTTCGCCGAGAAGACACCACCAGTTTGAGGGTCGCCACACATTTGAAACCATTTGGTTCCACAGCACAACGATGGGGGCCTTTTCACATGTGTATTGTCGCGGGCCCGCACTAAAGGCCACCAGGGGCCGCCAAGAACACTTCCCTACACAGAATACCGGCCACAGTGATGAAATGCCTGGGCTGCCCTATCCTGCCAACCTCCAATACCAGGCCTGCGGGAGGTGGGGGAGAGGCCACGGGTTTTCAAATCGCGGTTTCGAGTCTCCACGCATCAGTAGCACGGTTGGCTACTTACGGTGCTAAAGAAGTTCAACATACATAACATTACGTATACCATTTTGCCAACCACGGTATACAGTTTTGCGTAACCACGGTTTAGTTTTCTGCCACCGGCGATTTCAAATCTCCGGCTGGGTGCAAGCATCTGCCACCAGTGGTGCATCAAGCGCGTGTACCCACCACGCGTCGTTCAATGTTGTGCAGTAGTCGCTAAAGAGCAGTGCTGTAACAGCGACTTTCAAGGGCTATTACATACTTGTCAACTCATACTGTTTACCCATATTCTTGTACAGGGAAAGTGAGTTTTCAGGTCCATATGGTGTATAGCCGTTTCAATACGGGCAAACATTATGGGACCTTTCTTGTCAGTATATTAAAATATAATAGATTTTACCCTTTCTGGCAATTAAACAGGAAAGGAAGCCATCTCTGGTGTGGACCAATCAGTTTCAAAGACAATGCATATATTATCAGAGCAAGTTTTTTGTTTGCATGTTCACCACAAGTACGTGTGGTTAATGCAGACAGGATTCCTTGAATAAGGATTCTGTTTGGTGTTTTAACATCTTGACACCTGTTTAATTGCCATAAAGGGTAATACAACCTATTGTTATACGTGCAAACATGTTGTCTATTTGTTTGTTTCTCCCTTGTGATGGGACTTTGTAGGATGAACGTGGAGATTTATAAGGGCACTGGGTGACCAATAAGGTCTGAATTGGTCTGTAATAAGGTAGTCACTGATACGGGGTTGACTGGTAATGCTATTACATGCGGCGCACTTTTGCAGGGATCCTCGACCCCATGGGGGAGCGATTCAACACTGACGCAAACATTAAGGAGTCCGCTGATGAGGGTAAGCAGTCAACTCGCAATGCCTGCTTTGGGGGGGGGGGGGGGTTGGAAGGAGGCAGTCAACGACTTCCAAGGATTCCGGAGTCTCTTTTTCCAGTTATGAGGGGGACAGTCTCTCATCCCTGTAACAAACTAACCCCTTATTTTCCACAAGCCTTTAGTCTCGCCAAACGCGGGGTTATCAGGAACCTAACCCCCTATATCTTCCGCAAGCCTTTAGTCTCTCCAAACGCGGGGTTATCAGGAACCTTACCCCGTATTTTCCACAAGCCTTTAGTCTAGTCAAACACGGGGTCATCAGGAACCTTACCCCCTATTTTCCACAAACCTTTAGTCTCGTCATCCACGGGGTCATCAGAAACCTAACCCCCTATTTTCCACAAACCTTTAGTCTCGTCATCCACGGGGTCATCAGAAACCTAACCCCCTATTTTCCACAAACCTTTAGTCTCGTCATCCACGGGGTCATCAGAAACCTAACCCCCTATTTTCCACAAACCTTTAGTCTCGTCATCCACGGGGTCATCAGAAACCTAACCCCCTTATTTTCCACAAACCTTTAGTCTAGTCAAACACGGGGTTATCAGGAACCTAACCCCCTATTTTCCACAAGCCTTTAGTCTCTCCAAACACGGGGTTATCAGGAACCTTACCCCCTATTTTCCACAAGCCTTTAGTCTCTCCAAACACGGAGTCATCAGGAACCTAACCCCCTATTTTCCACAAGCCTTTAGTCTCGTCATCCACGGGGTTATCAGGAAGCTAACCCCCGCGGCGCTTGGCGAGAGACTGGCTGCACGTGGACTTACATGCGAAGGTGGCATTGCTTCTCTCTCTTTCTCATTTACATTTCCCACGACCACGCCTGTGATCGCGTTGTCTTTTCACTTCTCCCGTGACGACGGTCCTGTGTTGTTGTTGTTTCTTTGTGTAACCGACGGCAGCGAGGGATCCTCTGTTCGGGAGCTAAATTGGGAAAATGTCCGAGTGGTGCTCCGCGATTCTCGCTCGCCACCACGTGCGGACTTCAGGAGCGAACTCTTAAATCCACAACCGCCACCCTCCACGCCACCACCACGACCACGCCACCACCATCACCCTCCACCACCACCCTCCACGCCGCCACCACCCTCCACCATCACCCTCCAGGCCACCACCACCACGCCACCACCATCACCCTCCACCACCCTCCAGGCCACCACCACCATCCTCCACCACCCTCCACCATCAACATCACCCTCCACCACCACCACCCTCCACCACCTCCACCACCATCCTCCATCACCCACCACCACCATCACCCTCCACACCACCACCACGACGACCAACCGGCAGAACCGTACAACATCATCTTCTACGACTTTGGTTCAAATGGCCACCTAGCTGCTCGTGCAAGTCGGTTGTGTGTGTGGGGGGCTGTAGGAGGCGGCGAGGGTGGGGGGCACCTTACTCATGCAGGGAGTCCCACTCGCGGCGACGCAGGACCTGCCAGTCCTCTCGCTGTTGCTGCTGCTGCTGTTGTTGCTGTGGTGGTCGCCTCCTCCTCCTCGCCGCCGCCGCCGCCGTCTTCATCTCGTCGAGGCGGCCTCCGCCGCTGACGCCGCCCGCCCCGGCGCGCCTCGGCACCCGCCGGGCCTCCGCCTCCTCCTTCCCCTCCTCCTCCCGGCGCCTGCGCTCGGGCTCCATCGTCTTGAGGCGCCGAGCGTGGCCGCCCTTCCTCTCACTCCTCCTGGGCATGGCGAGGGGCCACGGCGGGAGGGAGCCGGAGCCGGAGTCGCCGGCGGCGGCGGAGGAGGCGGGGGAGGTGAAGAACGCGAAGGGTGGAGGGGGGGAGGATGAAGAGGGGGGGAGGGATGAAGGGGGGAGATGAAGGGGGGGGAGGGCGACAAGATGCGGCGGCAAGACGACTCGCGCGACACCCACACACCACACCACACACAACACAAATCAGCTGTTTAACACGTAGGCTTTCATACTCTTTGGTTCTTTCGGTGAAGTCACGTAGGGTATAAAATAAAATAAATCACGACGTTTCGATCGCCAACGCACAAGCGGTCGTCCTCAGGCGGCGTAAAAAATAATTCCAGCAGTGGAACTGCTGAACCAGCCTACGAAACCTCGTGCTCTAAATCCTAAACGTTGCGGGTTCACTCTTCAAACACGCCGACGGGCTGAATGATTAACTAATTGTCGTTTTATATTCTTGGTTCTTTCGGTAAAGTCACGTAGAAGGGAAACAATGAAATATTAAAAACATATACGTGACTTTACCGAAAGAACCAAGAATATGAATCCCTGCAGTCACGAAAACTTTAAATAAAAAATTGGCGTTTTGTTAACGTGTCACAATTTTTAATCGGCTGATTGGCCGTGTCAGGTGGTGGAGGGTTGCGACACATTTATACTTACGCGATGTAACCCAGAAGCCTTTATTATGAACAAATCACCTGCGGTACGGCTGTTTTAATACACAACATAATCAGGAAGGACAAGTTCTAAGGGCTCGCATAATGCACCTACATAATGTACCTTGACTAAGTAACCCCCTCCCACCACACACACACATTGTACAAGAGCACAAGTTTGGTCACCACATCTACGCCTCGATATGAGGAACGAAACAGGCGGACTCCTACACAAATCTGGCTGTCGCCTGATGAAGCCAGTTGTAATTACTGGCGAAACGTCGTACTCAGATTGTAAATGTTGTGGGCTTGGCTCTCCAACACACACCGGTGATGCTGTGCTAGTGACAAATTGGCCACGTTCTGTAGTACGTGACAACCCTTACTAGTTGGCTGTGTCGGGTGGTGGCGGGTTTTAACGACACATTTATACATTTACGCGATATAACCCCCCCCCAAAAAACCTTTATTATGGACAAATCACCTGCGGGATTACCTCTGCGTTGGCGGTGGGTTGCACCAAGGGCATTTAATTAACGCAACAACAACCAAGTTAACATAATATCGACACGTGCGTCAATACCCACACACACTGGGTTGTTTTAAATGAAGGATCGTTGCCCGAAACGTCGGCCCGTGCACGGCGTTGATGTTCTGATTGCGGTTGATGGTTAACAACAGAGTCGCATCTAACGCGTGCGCTTTTCGCGACAAATATCGCCAATTGCTGGCGAAACGTCGTGCTCAAGAGTGAATGTCGTGGATTTGCTCCCCAAACGCACCGGTGTTGCTCTGCTCGGAACGAAATTGGCCACGTTCTGCTCACGTGACAAACCCTCACTAGTTGGCTGTGTCGGGTGGTGGCGGGTTTAACGACACATTTATACATTTACGCGATCTAACCCAAAACAATGTATGGGCCAGAGGTCAAAGCCGGTTGGTGAGATGTTTGGGTTGTCTCGCTTGAGGTGCGCACTCTGGATATCCGCTTCTTTCCACTCTTCCGTCAGCGTTCTTCTGAATATATGTTTATAGAACGGGTTTCGGATTTAAACATTGAAGACTTAAGGAATGTTTTGTTTAATGGAACATTCGACATTTTGGTTTCATTTTCCGCCGGCGTCTGGAATTCCCTTCTCTCTTCTGCAGTGGCGATACAACATCGTGAATTACCGTGGCGACGATGTTCTTCAAAACCCGTCTTTATTATTCACAATGCACAACGGAGGCTTTCACAACGGCGTATTTGTGAACGTTGCAACAAGACGCGAGGCCCCGACAACTTCAAATCTTCGTCCAGCAATGAATTGACCACGGCGGCGGCTGCTGCTTATAAACCACGCAACGATTAAGACGATTTAAATACACGGGCGCTCACCTATCGCAACTCCGCCGTGTTCATTAGAAATTGTACGCATCAGAAAGTTACGTGGTTGTTTGTTTTTCCTTTTTCATATTGACTACAACAAGCCCGTCTCGCCTCTTTCCAGTTCCTAGGTTGGTGACAAACATCGCTCCGGGTCGCGTGTTCACGCTCCTCCTGCGGAATCTCGATGGTGATGGAGCCACGCTGAAACGCAAAGGGGGGGGGGGGGGTCTCCCCCTCTATTTCACACCTTTGGGGTGGTAGTGAATGAGCGATGTTCGCGCGGTACCTGTGGCCAACCTCTCGAAGATTTTGCTGTTTTTTTCCCCCGGATGTTTTCTGTTTGCGCATAGTCACTTTAAGATGTTTTCTTGGTTCATGTTTGTTGTTTGTTGCGGTTGCATCCGATTCAAGAGCCGAATGGCTCACAGGGCTATACCAAATAAATGAAACTATGAAAACTATGAAACAATCCATTTAGTACGCATGGAGGGGGGTTAACCCAAATGCGTTCGCTTGCGTATGGGGGGGGGGGGGTCTACTGACTGTGCGTACGCGTAGGAAACGGGGCGGAGGGGGGGGTGAAGCTTCGATAATAATTTGTCTACATTGGCCTTCAAATGAGCCACAGTTCAGTTTCTTCAGCTGTGAGACAACAAGTACTAACGGGAGAAGTGGGGCTGTGGAAGAGGTGTCACTCGTGTGCCACCGTGCCCCTGACTGCAGCTATTATCACGCAGCTCGGCAAAAAAGTGGCCAAGGTACGCAACTGATTTATTTAATGCAGCCGGCGTTGGACTATCTGTTTGCTTAAACACGTTAATATTATCAATCCTTGATCGTTTCTGCGTGGACTACATCAATATCGGCCGTTCTATAGGATTCAGGGGGGAGGGGGTGCGTCAGGCGTACGTACGCAGGTGGAGGTGGTGTAAAAAGTTCTCGTGCGTACAGGGAGGGGGGGAGGGGTCAAGTTTTGACAGATTTTCGCGTACCTACTAAATGGATGGCCCCTAAGGCTATAGGGGGCATCCTTGTCTTACATGAACGTGTCGCAATAAAAATGATACATTTATTTCTTGACTCCTAAGATGGATTCACTCATTGAGTTGGCATTCATCAAACAAGAACGAGAAGAACGTGCATGTCCCGGGCTGTGCCCTGACTTCATTAAAAATGAAGATCCAGATGCTGGTGAGATGAACTTGGCGCAGGGGATTGATGGGGAATGATGGACCACATTTTTTGTTCACGTTCCAAAACTAAAACCTCCATTTCATTCTGCTCTATTCTAGTAATGTTTAGTTCTGTTCCAGGGTCGAAAGATGATAATTTGCTTCTTTTTATGGAAATATGAAATGAAGCAGAAAGGAATGTGCCTTAATATTCCATCAGGAAATTAAATTTTGTTAGCTGAAAAAAACTGTCCATAAGTGAAATAATTGCTACAACTGCAAGACAGACTCTCCCAGTGCAATAACACACACTTGCCCAAACATTGAAAAATATCAAACAAGGCCCTCCTAGAAATTATGAATTAAACTTACTGCTTCCTGTAAAACAGATTCATGCCATTGGACCACGAGGTGGTGCTATATGCACACACCACTACAGGTTCTGTATAGATTTGCACGAGATATTATTTAGATTTACTTCACTCCCACTGGGTTCTGGAGTGGTAGTGAATGAGCGATGTTCGCGCGGTACCTGTGGTCAATGTCTCCCAACCTTTCTGGAAGATTTTGCTGTTTTTTTTCCCCGGATTTTTTCTGTTTGCGCATAGTCACTTTAAGATGTTTTCTTGGTTCATGTTTGTTGTTTGTTCCGGTTGCACCCGATTCAAGAGCCGAATGGCTCACAGGGCTATACCAAATAAATGAAACTATGAAAACTATGAACAATCCATTTAGTACGCATGGAGGGGGGTTAACCCAAATGCGTTCGCTTGCGTATGGGGGGGGGGGGGTCTACTGACTGTGCGTACGCGTAGGAAACGGGGCGGAGGGGGGGGTGAAGCTTCGATAATAATTTGTCTACATTGGCCTTCAAATGAGCCACAGTTCAGTTTCTTTAGCTGTGAGACAACAAGTACTAACGGGAGAAGTGGGGCTGTGGAAGAGGTGTCACTCGTGTGCCACCGTGCCCCTGACTGCAGCTATTATCACGCAGCTCGGCAAAAAAGTGGCCAAGGTACGCAACTGATTTATTTAATGCAGCCGGCGGTGGACTATCTGTTTGCTTAAACACGTTAATATGATTAATCCTTGATCGTTTCTGCGTGGACTACATCAATATCGGCCGTTCTATAGGATTCAGGGGGGAGGGGGTGCGTCAGGCGTACGTACGCAGGTGGATGTGGTGTAAAAAGTTCGCGTGCGTACAGGGAGGGGGGGAGGGGTCAAGTTTTGACAGATTTTCGCGTACCTACTAAATGGATGGCCCCTAAGGCTATAGGGGGCATCCTTGTCTTACATGAACGTGTCGCAATAAAAATTATACATTTCTTTCTTGACTCCTAAGATGGATTCACTCATTGAGTTGGCATTCATCAAACAAGAACGAGAAGAACGTGCATGTCCCGGGCTGTGCCCTGACTTCATTAAAAATGAAGATCCAGATGCTGGTGAGATGAACTTGGCGCAGGGGATTGATGGGGAATGATGGACCACATTTTTTGTTCACGTTCCAAAACTAAAACCTCCATTTCATTCTGCTCTATTCTAGTAATGTTTAGTTCTGTTCCAGGGTCGAAAGATGATAATTTGCTTCTTTTTATGGAAATATGAAATGAAGCAGAAAGGAATGTACCTTAATATTCCATCAGGAAATAAAATTAAATTTTGTTAGCTGAAAAAAACTGTCCATAAGTGAAATAATTGCTACAACTGCAAGACAGACTTTCCCAGTGCAATAACACACACTTGCCCAAACATTGAAAAATATCAAACAAGGCCCTCCTAGAAATTATGAATTAAACTTACTGCTTCCTGTAAAACAGATTCATGCCATTGGACCACGAGGTGGTGCTATATGCACACACCACTACAGGTTCTGTATAGATTTGCACGAGATATTATTTAGATTTACTTCACTCCCACTGGGTTCTGGAGTGGTAGTGAATGAGCGATGTTCGCGCGGTACCTGTGGTCAATGTCTCCCAACCTTTCTGGAAGATTTTGCCGTTTTTTTTCCCCGGATTTTTCTGTTTGCGCATAGTCACTTAAAGATGTTTTCTTGGTTCATGTTTGTTGTTTGTTGCGGTTGCACCCGATTCAAGAGCCGAATGGCTCACAGGGCTCTATACCAAATAAATGATACTGAAACTGACCGTCATTCGCAAATCTTCGAAACGTGTTCGCACCACCGCCGTGCACCGATGGCATGTCGTTCAAAACTAACACGACTCTTTAACACCGTGGCATCTGCCACAGGTCCACGGACCACTTTCCCCCGGAACCACAAATTGGGAACTACTGTCACAGGCAATAATATTCACGTCGGTGATAGCCGAGATGGGAGCCACGTGGCTCCAGCTACATGCTCTAAAAAAGTACGTTGGCTTAATTTTAGAGACGCAGACGAAAATCCACATCTCCCCACTCAACAATCATTTAATATAAATGAATAGATGGAACTAAATAACAAAACTAATTATTTGTGATGCTGCGTTGGCAGTGGTGGACAGGCACAAATAACAAAACACTCAACACATTGAACAATAACACCGTGACCCTCAAAGGAAAACACAATACATCGTTTTAGACAATGGCCCGTCTTCACAGCACATAACATCGGGTACACTTAGTGAATATTAACGTTTCAGTTACGACAAACATGCAATACTGCAGCAGGTTAAAAACGTCATCATTAACCGTCACGTTTACACAAAATTGCACGGTTAAGACTGAATCCAAAATGACTTCTCACGTTCTTTCCCAATTGAAAACACAGCAGAGTTCGTATCACCCCGTGCTAGACTGATACAAGGGAGCCAGGACTCTGACAGTACATCAAGGAGGTTGTTGCCAGGCATGGCCACCTGTGAAAAAGGGCTTCATAGCTTATCGGGTTCTTACAGCTTAAATCAAATGTCGATGTAATGATGCATCAATTATTTTAAATACATTATGCTCACGGTAAATGCATAGAAATGTGCATACGACAATCGATTATATAAAATATGTACACATTTTATGAAATTATACGCCGTCAGTATTGTTGTAGTAAACTTAACTGTTGCAAGAGATTAAGGGAATGATGTGGCCTCCCTAGTCTATGTATTAAAGATACAATCTTGTTTATGGTGTGTGGCTGGATTCTGTCTGATAAGCTAAACCTGAATACCAAGGTGCGTGAGCCAACATCGCGGGTCTGGCTGTGGTGGTTCCACTGATGAGGTCGATGCTTCTTGGGGCAAGAAAGTGTGGGAGGTGTCAGACACCATCATGTGATCCCCTCGTTATATAACTAATACCATAACCTTGGCCACAGAATCTCAACATCGTCGATCCTCAGTGAAGTGAAAAGGGTACGATAGCAACATGCGAATGTAATCATGGAAAAAAACACCATTTCTTTCAATATGAATGGTAACATTTTAACTCAAGATTTCCATCTGGTAGTGTTTTCTAGAATGCTTCTTTAAAGTAATGCTCCGCGAAAATCCCTTCCCGCACTCTTTGCACACGTGCGGCTTCTCCCCAGTGTGCGTTCTAGAATGCTTCTTTAAATCAAATCGCTCGGAAAACCCCTTGCCGCACTCCTTGCACACATGCGGCTTCTCGCCGGTGTGTATTATGTGGTGCCTCTTTAAATCGAACCGTTGTGAAAACTCCTTCCCGCACTCCTTGCACATGTATGGCTTCTCACCGGTGTGCGTTCTAGAGTGCTTCTTTAAATTGGAAAGCTGCGAGAACGCCTTCCCGCACTCCTCGCACACGTGCGGCTTGTTGCCGGCGTGTATCTTGTAGTGGGTGTCTAAACTGGAACGCTGCGAGAACCTCTTCCCGCATTTCTCGCACATGTACAGCTTCTCGCCCGTGTGCGTCACGCAGTGCTTTTTTAAACTAGACCTTGTTTTAAACTTTTTGCCGCACTCCTTGCACACGTACGGCCTCTCGCCGGTGTGCGTTCGAGAATGCTGCTCCAAACCGGCACGAGTCGTTAACCTCTTGCCGCACTCCTTGCACGCGTACGGACGCTCGCCGGTGTGCGTTCTAAAATGCTGCTCCAAACTGGACAGCTGGGCGAACCCCTTGCCGCACTCCTCGCACACATGTGGCTTCTCGCCGGTGTGTGTTCTGGCATGCCTCTTCAGATTGGAACGTTGTATGAAGCTCCTCCCACACTCCATGCACACGTGCGGCTTATTACCAGCGTGTATTTTATAATGCGACTCCAAACTAGAACGTTGTGAAAACTTCTTACCGCACTCCTCGCACATGTGCGGCTTCTCGCCGGTGTGCGTCACGTAGTGCATGTTTAAACTGGAACACGTCGTGAACCCTTTCCCACACTCCCTGCACACGTACGGCCTCTCGCCTGTGTGTGTTCTAAAGTGCACCTTTAACTCGCAATGATAAGAAAACCCCTTCCCACACTCCTGGCACATGTGCTTCCTCCCACCGGAATTGCTCATCACATTGCGCACCCCTGACTTCTCGGCCCGTGCGGACGCCTTCCCGCGCATCGCTCTCGAGTATTGCTGCTCATTGCCAGCGTGCGTGCTGCTCTGTTGCCTGTGAATGTAAAACGTTGAACCTGCGAGCATCTTCCCACACTGCGCGCAGGCTTGCGCAGCCTGGCCAGCGCCATTCGCTTCATCCACCTTCACTTTGAAGAATCTGCCGAGGCCCTCCCCACACTCCTCGCACAGGACTTCATCTGCCACACAATAAATAACAAAAATTGCACGCGCGGTCACTTCAAGTTGCATTCAGACAACGAGCAGTTAATGGCATGACCCACAAAATTAAAACGTCGCTGTAGCGATTTACCCCAAACGGTACAGTGACACCTCCTGAAAATCGCATTTTTTTCCGGCCGCACAAAGCTCAAAGTTATTGTCAGTCTGGGTAACACAGCCCAGATAAGTATCCACTAAGGGCAATAGTTTGGGTAGTATCTTCCTTTAAGAAGCAGTGATGCCTGAGTGACACTAGGAAAGTGTTGAGGATTAGGTTTGTTGATAAAACAGAGCTTGCGCTGTTTTTGTAATGTGATGCGTTCAAAAGGGCCTCTCACCTTGACCGATGTCCTCTGCCAATAATTCCACCTCGATGAAATTCTGGTCCGGTATGGCTAGATATCCGTGGGAATTCTCCGTCTCATCTGATCTCTCACTGTCTACAATTTTAATTATATCTGCATCTGGAGATATAATGAAGAACACACACCATGTCTTTTGATTAATGAGAGCGAAAAAAACCATAACAATGTCTCCCTATTGTTGGCAATTTTTTGTTTCTGATTTCACTAGTTACATGCAGACTTCACTATATCTGTACAAATTGTAATATTTTTAGCCATTTCCAAACATATTAGAATCTACATCAGTCACTCACACAATCTGTTGCTCAGTCACTCACTCATGACCATTCATATATACATCAAATATAAAATTGAGAGATGGTTATAGGATCTCTCTGCAGGTGCAATTAAACAAGCAAGAAGAATCATGCATATGTATGGCTTCTCCTTTTTGACATTATTTGCATCTGGCACCAGTATGTATGTTAACCGTCTTTCGCACCGTACGTAGCCAAACCAGAGTCAACACTCCTCTGGTATCTCCAGAACAACTTCTCTTGACGGTTTCCCTCTCGCTGCACACAGGAAGACGGGGTCTTACCATCTTCATCCGCTTCATTTTTCACCACGATCCTCATTATCTCGGTGCCCAGACCTCCCTCCTCTTCTTGCTTCACGACTGCTCCTACACACGTACATTTACACTCGACTGTTACAATCAGGCGGTTCAGTGGGCTAGTACTAAACACATGCATCACAGAACCAGTCCCAGAGATCCCGAATTGAAATCTGGGTTTCAGCACCCCTGTGGTTAAACCAACTTCTCCAACGTAGCGAGTTGATAGTGGATCTGAGACTTCCGAATTGACTTCAGAAGCACTCGAGTTCTGCTAAAAACTCTGCGGGCCACACGCTGACACAATGGGACGGTTAACTTTGCTCAAAGAATGTAAAATACATGTATTGGTGTCATAGCATGATTTAGATTGCATAATTGGAATTCTATCGAGGGCAACGTGATGAAGAAATACCCATTCTGGAGTTCCTGCAGCAAGTAGACCCTCACGTAATCAGCCCTCGGTAGCGAATTCCATGGAACTATTTCAATAGCAATCTCCGTTTCAATGTAACTATTTTACGCTGCCAAATATGAGGCAGCGCTCCTTCGGTGTTGTAACGATTACACGAATTCAACAGTAGGTCATGTGTTTAGTCATCTCACCAGCATTAACATCTTCACCTGTCACCATAAGGTCAGGACACATCCAAGGGTTTGGGTTGTCTTCATGCTCTTGTTTGATGAATGGGAATTTGAGACGTGAAGCCATTCTAGGATTAAAATACAGAGATAATCTCGTCAAAAAATTTTAGTGTATAAACACACTCGTGTATACACGCAACCCCCTGTACACACTCTGCAATACTGATCGCATGGACAAAAGTCAGATAATACGCAATAGACAAATGCGCATGGACAGACACACTCATCTATACACCTCACATATTCATAAATTAGTAAACAATATATTTCAAATAAGAAAACATTCAAAATCTAACTTAGACCATCTTGAACATGAGGATCATCCATTGCTACTTTATAGAAACAGCAACAATCGTGCCTCATAGCAAGACGTGCCTGTGTGTCATGCCTGACTTGGGAGCCTTTCTGTGTATAGTTTGTATGTTCTCTCCGTTCTGTATGGAGTTTGTATGTTCCCTCGATGTTCTGTGTGGAGTTTGTATGTTCCCTCCCTGTTCTGTATGGAGTTTGTATGTTCTGTGTGGAGTTTGTATGTTCTCTCCCTGTTCTGTGTAGAGTTTGTATGTTCTCTCCCTGTTCTGTATGGAGTTTGTATGTTCTGTGTGGAGTTTCTATGTTCTCTCCCTGTTCTGAATGGCTTTCTTCCAGGTTCTCCGGTGTCCTTCCATCGCAAAAAAAAAACCCCATCTCAATGCTGAAATATTACCAGCAAATTTCTCAATTGGGATCACGCACACAGCGACATTTCCTCCCTGCTGTGAAAAACTTGGCAAGACCCTCCTGAAACAGTGTCTTGAGCCTCAGCGAGTTTTTCCTGGGCCAACAAGCCTCAGTAATAATAATCATATCAGGATGTCGTTCAGTTGAAGTGAGCATCGTTGCCCTTCGTTGCTCCTTGGGCAGCGTTGCCAGGCAGGAAGTCGCCTAACGAACCTCAGAGTCACTGACCGTGCCAGAGAGACCTTCTCAACTCAACAGGCCATTTACCAAGCACCTGGAAGCAAGTCACTTTGTCTGCACTTAAAGTGGCTGTGTCGCTTTGATAGGATGTGCTACTCGGGAAACCCAAAACGTTGGTAGACCTTACGACAACCTTGCAGAGTTGTGAACACCGAGCTTTGAGGGAAGCTGCCTTCAACAACTAAATGTTACAAATCAAGTCCAATCAGCTCAAATTCCCCCATACCCCTCCAGCCAAGCTCCTCTCTAGCCCGTGCTACAAAAGACAAAGATCCCGTATTCACTAATCCAAGTGGCCTTGTAAACAGACTGCTAGGGAAAGTGCTGTTCGCAAGGACTCATGATGACCGGCACAGCACACCAGGGGGTGGGTGGATAGCACGAAGCTCACATTCACACACTGCAGTGGGTACTCATGTAAGCTTGAGCGGACCTAGGAGAGTCCCAGGACTGGTTCAGATATTCGCCATTAGTGCAAGCTGTAAGCGGGAATCGAGTCTCTAGGTTTTGTTGCAGTGCTGTAGCCACCGTGCCACCACTCTAACACTCAACCTCCCACCTACCAATGTTTTATTGTACCAGGTAAGGCCCACTGAGCTATGTAGCTCTTTTTCAGAAGCGACCTGGCCACAAATGACAGCTCTACAAAGGGCTTCATCATGTGGACCTTTATAGCAGCCAAATACTCTAAACGCGTGATATTGATTCAAAATGTGGATGGAAAAACCTAAGGACCCGGAGAAAAAAAATCCACGCAACCACAGGGAGAAAGAACATATAGGCATCAGGGTCAGGATCGAACCCACGACCTCCTGCATACCATACCAGGAGAGGCAGTTAACATCTCGCCACCGTGGCGTTCACCTCCTCACCCACTCTCACATCAGCCCATCTCTTCTCCAGCCCGTGCCGTGTGCCCCATTTTATGAGCCAGAAGCCGTGGTGGCTGGGCACGCGGGCTACGTGACCCAGCCAGCCTCGCCTGCCTGAGGAGCTCACCGATGGAAGATGGAATGTCAGTCAGACCTGGTGCCAAACACAGTTGTAACCGTGCCATTCGTAATGAGTTGCGATCACAATGTAATTTCATCGAACAACGTTGCTGTGATTCGAAGGACGATTTGACCCCAGGTTTGGACGACGTGCAGGGGCTCAGAACATTTACTCCCTGAGCTCGAATTTAGTTCAGTCCCAGAAAAACATGCAAACGTAAGGCCAACGTTGTGCCAACGTTTACAGGGCTGTCAATAAAATGACTTGCATCTTATGCCAGATGAACGCAGGATCCGCGAGCTCATCGCGCAGTCCGGCCGGGTGAACACGACGATGGACGGTGTCTGACGCGGTCGTTTTACTCAGTGGCCGTGATGTTACCACGGCGAATGTGCCAGGCTAGGTGCACTTTGAGGCCACGTGAAGTGTCGAAGGCTCGCTGGTAGGTCACGGAACAGAATCGGGAGGCATGGGTTGACACGTACACACACTGACTGTACACAGCACACGTACACACACCGACTGTACACAGCACACGTACACACACTGACTGTACACAGCACACGTACACACACCGACTGTACACAGCACACCTGTACACACACTGACTGTACACAACACACGTGTACACACACTGACTGTACACAGTACACGTACACACATTGACTGTACACAGCACACCTGTACACACACTCTGTACACAGTACACCTGTACACACACTGACTGTACACAACACACGTGTACACACACTGACTGTACACAGTACACGTACACACACTGACTGTACACAGCACACCTGTACACAGTACACGTACACACACTGACTGTACACAACACACGTGTACACACACTGATTGTACACAACACACGTACACACACTGACTGTACACAGTACACGTAAACACACTAACTGTACACAACACACGTGTACACACACTGATTGTACACAACACACCTACACACACTGACTGTACACAGCACACGTACACACACTGACTGTACACCGCACACACGTACACACCTTGACTGTACACAGTACACACACTGACTGTACACAACACACGTGTACACACATTGACTGTACACAGTACACGTACACACACTTACTGTACATAGCACACGTGTACACACACTGACTGTACACAGCACATGTACACACACTGACTGTACACAACACACGTGTACACACACTGACTGTATATAGCACACGTACACACTGACTGTACATAGCACATGTGAACACACTGTACAGAGCACACACACTGACTATACACAGTACACGTACACACACTTGACTGTACATAGCACACCTGTACATACACTTACTGTACATAGCACACGTACACACAGACTGTACATAGCACACACACTGACTGTACATAGCACACGTACACACACTGACTGTACACAACACGTGTACACACGCTGACTGTACATAGCACACACACTGACTGTACACAGCACACGTACACACACTGACTGTACACAGCACACCTGTACACACGCTGACTGTACATAGCACACACACCGACTATACACAGTACATGTACACACACTGACTGTACATAGCACACCTGTACATACACTTACTGTACATAGCACACGTGTACACACACTGAATGTACACATCACACCTGTACACACACTGAGTGTACACAGCACACGTGTACACAGCACAGGTGTACACACACTGACTGTACACAGCATACCTGTACACACTCACTGTACACAGCACACGTGTACACACACTGACTGTACACAGCACACGTGTATACACACTGACTGTACACAGCAAATCTGTACACACACTGACTGTACACAGCACACGTACACAAACTGACTGTACACAGCACACGTGTACACACACTGACTGTACACAGCACACGTGTACACACACTGACAACACCAAACCACATAGCACACGTACACACACTGACTGTACACAGCACACGTGTACACACTGACTGTACACAACACACGTGTACACACACTGACTGTACACAGCACACGTGTACACACACTGACTGTACACAGCACACGTGTACACACACTGACTGTTCACAGCACACGTGTACACACACTGACAGTTCACAGCACACGTGTACACACACTGACTGTTCACAGCACACGTGTACACACACTGACTGTATATCCCAAGACATCTCCCCCATTGAAGCGCTACAGCTTAGTAGGGCATCAAGCGATGTTGGCGAGCATCCCCATTAATAACGGCCAGCACACGCGCGCACACACACACACAATTCGTACATTGCACAGCCACATTGCACATCCACACCCGACGCAGGCTGCAAGAAGCGATGGGAGCACACGAAGAGCGCGCACGTACTGCGTGCAGAGTCTACGGTGGTGCTGGAGTGGCCAACGCCGCTGGGAAGGGGGAGCCCGCGGCGAGATGAAGGAGGAGAGGAGACGAGTCGGAGTCGGTCGGCCGGCGACAAGATGCGGAACAAGACCGTGCGGCAGCGCACCCGCCCAACATCACATCACGCACATCACATCACCCACCCCACATCACATCACCCACCCACCCCACATCACATCACCCACCCCACATCACATCACCCACCCCACATCACATCACCCACCCCACATTACATCACCCACTTCACCCCACATTACATCACCCACCCCACATCACATCACCCACCCCACATCACTTCACCCACCCACCCCACCTCACATCACCCACCCCACCTCACATCACCCACCCCACCTCACATCACCCACCCACCCACCCCACCTCACATCACCCACCCACCCCACCTCACATCACCCACCCACCCCACCTCACATCACCCACCCACCCCACCTCACATCACCCACCCACCCCACCTCACATCACCCACCCACCCCACCTCACATCACCCACCCCACCTCACATCACCCACCCACCCCACCTCACATTACCCACCCACCCCACCTCACTTCACCCACACACCCCACCTCACATCACCCACCCCACCTCACATCACCCACCCACCCCACCTCACATTACCCACCCACCCCACCTCACATCACCCACCCACCCCACCTCACATCACCCACCCACCCCACCTCACATTACCCACCCACCCCACCTCACATCACCCACCCACCCCACCTCACATCACCCACCCACCCCACCTCACATCACCCACCCCACCTCACATCACCCACCCACCCCACCTCACATTACCCACCCACCCCACCTCACTTCACCCACACACCCCACCTCACATCACCCCACCTCACATCACCCACCCACCCCACCTGACATCATCCACCCACCCCACCTCATATCACCCACCCCCCATCACATCACCCACCCCACATTACATCACCCACCCCCTCACATCACATCACCCACCCCACATCACATCACCCACCCCACCCATTTTCTCTTTAATATTTAGTGCCTTGCTTAGCTTTCCTATCATTTGCACTGCTGTGTGTTTTTGTATTTTTGTTGTTGTAACATTTGACCCGCCCCTGCTGGACATATAAACTTCATAGGTCATTGGGTTCCTCCAGTTTAAATAAAGATTCTGATGTGATGTCACTTAGGTTAACAGTGCTCCTGTTATGATGAGGCCAATAGGGTAGAGAGTACTGGAAATAATGGGCCAATATTCCAGGCAATAACTGTAAGAATGTTGATATCACTGAAAGTCCTGCTGCCTTTTGAGTACTGTGCTAATGGGACAATAATGGAGGTGACTGCCACCTAATTATCATTGCACTGGCCTGTAACCCAGCCCTCTGGAGGTAGCGAGGGTTGGTGGATTATACAAATGAAGCGAAACTCTCTTCTTATGGGCATCGAAGAGCCATAATAGCCTTACTTGCCCAGGAGAGGGCGATACAGCAGAACGTGAACTCCCTCTGTCCCGTCTGTATGGTATTCGGTATTGCCCCCTCGCATGAGTGGGTTCTCTCCAGGTGCTCTCAAATGTAAGCATTCATGAATTGGCTGATAACACCTTCATATTATAAAGGACCGCAGATCTTGGGGTGGGGGAAAAGGGAAATGTTGTGCCGGGATCATTGCCTGGCTGCTTTTCCCACTTGTGTGTGGTTCCTCATGCCTCTGAGTTGCTCTCTCGAACCTATGCAGCGCATTGAAGTTATTAAAGCTGAAATGATTATAATTGTCCCCTGCGGATACCAACCATGTCCCCCAACTCCACTGATGCTGGGGCCTGACAAGCAAAGTGCCTACATTCTCCATCATACACGCTGTGACCTACCAGCTCCATTTGCTACTGTGACAATTGAAGGTTGGATGCTCATCATTACATTTAGCTAACTTCCAATAATACCGTCGTGCCATTTGTTGAGCGGTATGGTTATTGCCATTTATTCTTACCTGCAGTAGCGGACATATGCCAACAGAGGGTGGTAGACAGGATAGGTGGGATGAGTTGGGCCGTTGGGCCACCAGGGACCCCAGACTTCAAGACGGGGGCTGGGGGGATGCCGATATTCCAGGGCCCCCTAGAGAGTTCGAGAAGGAAGGTGTGGCTAGGGGCGGAGAGACCCTGAAACGAGTATAAAAGCCGGACCCCCTGAACGGGTCCGGCAGTCATCGTCCACCTAAAGACCTGAAGAACTGGGGATCTAAAGAGCCACTCTGAAGACTGAAGCGAAGAGCCCAAAGGGCAGAATCCGAACCCCTGTCTAGGGTCGGGTTCAGAGCTTACCAGTCTCAGGTAGAGCTATAATCAGAGTGAGGGCACATTAGTCCGGGGGGGGGGGGGCTACCTCCATCGGGTGTAAGGGGCCGTTACCCCTTGTGTTATGTACCCTTAAGTATGTTTAACACGTAGGCTTTCGCGACCAATATTATTAATAATAAAGGTTTTTGGGTTAGATCGCGTTTATTTATAAATGTGTCGTAACCCTCCACCACCCGACACGACCAATCAGCAAAAAAAAAAGTGTCACGTTGACAAAAGACAAATAATTCACTACTTCAGCCCACCGGTGTGTTGAAGAGTTAATCCACATTTACAGTTTGAGTACGACGTTTCGCTGGTAAATACTTCCAGCATCATCGGGCAATTGGCCAGAATGGTAAAGCCCTCGCTTGCTCCCGGTTTTATATAGAGCAGCAGGGTGACGTCATCACTTAACTCATCAGGTGCAGTGATTAGAGGCGGAGGGGGGGGGGGGGTAATGTAATTATATAATCGATTAGTAATCAGTCATTGGTTATGATTAGTAATGAGTTGTAGATTAGTAATTCTTTAAATCAAAATGTAATGTGTATTATTTAATAATACGCTTCCAGGCCGCACTAAGCCGGTAGCTGTCAGAGCGATTAAAGTTATTCTTGTTCCTCTCAATTTCAATGGATTCTCTAATTAGTCTTTGCCAGTAATAATTAGTTTTACACACCACTGCAACATTGTCAAAATCAATTGAGTGTCCTTGTTGACAAGCATGTTCTGCCACTGCCGACAGTTGTGTTTGAGATAATTTAATATTTCTCTGATGTTCTTTTAGTCTTACGCTGATGTTACGTCCCGTCTGCCCAATGTAGCAGCTGCCACATGAACAATTAATCCGATATACACCTTCTGTTGATAGTTTAGGTAATGCGTCTTTAGTGCAAGATACTAGTTTTTGAATTTTGTGTACTGTACCAAATCTTACTGTAATGTTTTGCTTTTGAAAAACGCGGGCTAATTTGTCAGTTACTCCTGAGATATATGGAATTTTTATTGTTTTAACAATCTGGTCGCTTTCAGTAGTATTGCTTTGCGATCGTGATTTGGCATTCAGTGCTCTGTTAATTTGAGCATTATTGTAGCCATTCTGTTGTAGTGCGTCTTTAACGTGTTTAATCTCTCTCACTAGACTCTCACCATCTGACACTGTTTTCGCCCGATGTACGAGCGTCTTGATAAGAGAGGATGTTTGAGCTGGATGATGATGTGATTCTGCATTCAGATAGGCATCAGTGTGCGTTTGCTTTCTGTAAACGCTGTGTTATTTTACCGTTTAGGCCATGTCCAAGCAAAATATCTAGGAATGGGAGTGTGTTATTCACCTCCATTTCCATGGTGAACTGGATGTCCGGGTTTTGTGCATTGAGATGATTTAGAAAATCATTAAGTGTATCTTTACCATGTGGCCAGACAACCAAAGTGTCATCCACATACCTAAACCAAAAGGATGGTTTTAATGTGCTCGAGGCAAGTGCTCTTATTTCAAAGTTTTCCATGTACAAATTTGCTATAGCAGGGGATAAAGGAGAACCCATTGCTGCTCCTTCCTTTTGTTTAAAGAAATCCCCTCTCCATAAGAAGTAAGTGTTTTTTAAACAATGGCCAGCAAGTTTCGGAATATCTTTTTGTAAACCGGTATTCTTTACTAGTGTATCAAGTAATTTAAGCGATTCGTCCACTGGAACCTTAGTGAATAGAGAAATCACATCAAAACTTACCAGAATATCATCAGGAGTAAGTTTAATATCTTTAATCACATTCACAAGATGTTCTGAATTTTTTATGAATGAAGATGTCTTACCGATGTAGGGCTGTATTTGTTTGGTTATATATTTTGCTAATTGATATGTGGCAGAGCCAATTGTACTGACTATGGGTCGTAATGGGATGCCGATTTTATGAATCTTTGGTAGCCCATAGAGTCTAGGTGGTTTTGAGGCCCATGGCTTAATTAGGTATTGCTCATTTTTAGGGATTAATGAATTTGCAATTATTGCAGTGGTCTTACGTTCTAAAGTATTAGTTGGATCTCGTTTAATTTTAATGTAGGTACTTTCCTCTAGTAAATTTCTTATTTTATTATCATAATCGGCTCGTGACATCACTACAGTAGTGCGGCCTTTATCAGCTGCTAGGATTTGGATATCCTTATTTACACGCAGCTCTCTTAAGGCTTTTGCCTCGTTAGAGCTAATATTTACTTTTGGAACTTTGCTATTCTCAATTATTTTAGCAACCTCATGTCTAGTCATCTCTGCCTCATTATGTGGAAGGAGTCTAACTGCTGATTCTACCTCAGCAATTATCTCATCCACTGGAATTGTGCGTGGGGTAACGGCAAAGTTAAGGCCTTTAGAAAGGATAGAGACCATGTCACCGGTTAATACAGTGTTGGTCAAGTTCAGTACAGTTTTGTTTTTACATTTTTGGTTTTCAGTAGGGATTTGTTTATTATGTAGTCTAGAAAATTTATTAATTTGGTTAGTTTTTGTTAGTTTAAACACATTATCAGCCGATTGTTGTGTTATGTTATCGATTATATTCCAATAATGCATAGATACACATCAGAGAAATATTAAATTATCTCAAACACAACTGTCGGCAGTGGCAGAACATGCTTGTCAACAAGGACACTCAATTGATTTTGACAATGTTGCAGTGGTGTGTAAAACTAATTATTACTGGCAAAGACTAATTAGAGAATCCATTGAAATTGAGAGGAACAAGAATAACTTTAATCGCTCTGACAGCTACCGGCTTAGTGCGGCCTGGAAGCGTATTATTAAATAATACACATTACATTTTGATTTAAAGAATTACTAATCTACAACTCATTACTAATCATAACCAATGACTGATTACTAATCGATTATATAATTACATTACCCCCCCCCTCCGCCTCTAATCACTGCACCTGATGAGTTAAGTGATGACGTCACCCTGCTGCTCTATATAAAACCGGGAGCAAGCGAGGGCTTTACCATTCTGGCCAATTGCCCGATGATGCTGGAAGTATTTACCAGCGAAACGTCGTACTCAAACTGTAAATGTGGATTAACTCTTCAACACACCGGTGGGCTGAAGTAGTGAATTATTTGTCTTTTGTCAACGTGACACTTTTTTTTGCTGATTGGTCGTGTCGGGTGGTGGAGGGTTACGACACATTTATAAATAAACGCGATCTAACCCAAAAACCTTTATTATGTACCCTTAAGTATAATAAACGTGTTGCCTCCAGCAAGTCCCGCTCTCCCTGCTTACCCACTATACACTACCATTAACCGCTACTGCTGCAATAGAACAGGCTTGTAAATGCCCGTTCAGGTGGCTCAATGGCAGAGCAAGTGGCTCACAATCAGAAGGTTGCGAGTACAAATCCTGGTTAAGGCGGCTGAGAGCCCATTATCCTTCCGGGGTCACAAAATAGGTATCACTTTGCTGGGTATTCAGCAGTGGTTGTCCTGTGGAAAGGCTTGCCTCTGCCATATGACTGAGGAATTTCCACCAGGGGCTCACAGCTGTAAACGGGAGAAGAGTACTTCCACAATGTTCATTTGAGCAGGAAGTCACTGACTTATTATTTTTCAATTGTAATGACTACAACAATACAGTACGTTTCTGTACACAGTTGACATCAGCAATGATTACGTATCCCCAAGCCTGGCCAACAACTTTTGAGTTACGAAGTCAGTCTGACCACCGGTGCTCAGACACCGGTGGTCAGGCTGTTCATCAAGACTGAATTCCTCTGTGAGACCATTTGCACATATAATGATCGTGTTAAATATTTATTTTGAGATTTGTCAATAAATGAGTCGTCACTTGTCATTCATGCAATGTAATGCATATGAACATTGGAAAAAAATATATTAAACCTTTTAAATACAGCAATTCAGATAAATGTAGTACACAGCAGCAATTATTTTGATCGCACCAATATAATAATTTTAAAGTAAAATTTCATCAAGTCACCCAACACAAATATAATATATTTCATGTAATTGTGTTAAACTGTATACCCATTAATATCAGGCCAGAATTAAATTACTTCATGGAATAAATGGCCGTAAATTTGCACATTGTCAGATATATTGACACGATTAGTAAGCCCTAAAAATCCGTGGCGCACGCTTCATCGTTTTGTTGACAATTCCGAGATTGTCACAATTTGGTTCAAAAGCGTTTACTGTACAGTTACTGCTCCAAGGTGCTGGAACCATCTTTTGGCTCCTCTTGGGATCTCCATTCTGCTGCCATATCTGGACTTCCTTAAACCAGTGGTCGGCATCCAAAAATAACAAGGGGCATTTTTTTTCTTCAAATTCGATTAAAAACACCCCTCAATATTTCAAGAGCCGCAACGCGTGTGAATACGGAGACGGTGGTTCCTTAACACATAAACGACTTCGTGACGAAGCAGCAGGTCCTTAAAGAGCCGCACGCGGCTCCGGAGACGCAACTCCCCCCCCCCACACACCCCCCGCCTTAAACGGATCCCATTGAGGTCACAAAGTTTCAAAGTGTGAATGTACATAATTGTGTTTCAGAAAATATTGTTATCATTCACTTTCTTTTTAAATAACGTACAGTATGTGTAACTGCTTTGCTGCCGCTCTTGTCTGCTGGCCAAGCCGCCCTTGGCAAAGAGAGGTACAGCCCAGTTTGCTTAAATCGGGTAATCAACTTCTGACAGAACTTCTGGCTTCATGGAATACTGCAATAATTCACGAATACATCAACTTCACATATATGAATAGTATGATCTGCAGGGAATGGGATGAGCACTGCATCCACAATCTTCTCTTTATCCACAAATCAATCTTAGGTGTCTGGCAAAAACTTTAGTGCAACACTATCAGGGCTGCCTTGCAGCAGAAAATGAGATCGATTATTTCGTCTGTTTTGGCTTTGCTAGGGAACAGGGTGGATGCAGCAGAGGCTGTGCATCTTTTTCCGCAGATTTTAGGCACGAGGAATTGATCATGGTTTTGTCAAGATGTTGAGTAGGTAGCAGTGCCTTGTAGCTGATCATGACCCTCTGTGGCAGTGTCACGTGTTGTGTATTGTCAGGGGCTGCACGTCAGGGCCGCGCTAAAGGCCACCATGGGCCCGCGAGCCTTGCAATGAAAAACACTGCTCAATGGAACCACTCTGTCTCTACTCTCTCTTTCGTGGCCTCCTCAATTCCCTAATTTATAAACTCCAGATGATTGAAAATCCCACTACCTGACTTTTCACCGCATTCATCCACGAGATCACATCCCCTCAATACTCGAGTATATCCACTTGCCCCCAGTCCGATCCCGGATCAATCTCTGCTGCCCCCATTGTCCTGGAAATATTTTACTCCAGCCATCTGTGCTGTCGGCTCCATGCCCCTGTTCAAGTCCAGGCTCAAAACCTTCCTCACCTCCTCTGCCTATGACGGACTGCCTCTCTCTATAAGTCGAGGGAGATGTGGAGGAGGTGAGTACCTGATTGGAGAAAATAAATTTGGGGCCTGGAATTTCTTGAATAAACTAAGTCTGTGGGAAAAGGGAAACGTATAAGATGTTGCCAATAGAAGTGACGGGTGTCATGAGCATGCCATGATTGAACTTAACTTTTGTGATGACGACATCCAGAGGATGGCGTGGGGAATTATAGGGAACATGCATTAACTGAGGGATTGGTTGATCACGAGGATGAGATTAAGACCATTTGCAAAAATTGCCAACCTATGCAGAGCAGTTTGTCATTCAAGAAACCTCGTATACTGAAGTTTAATTTCAGAAGTTAATTGGTGATCTACTCCATAGAGATGATAATGATAGTAGTCTTAAACAGTGTTATACAGTCCACCTTAGCCATATTAACTTTTATTAACACTGCAGGGAGTTTTACTTTCTGCTTTTGATCAAACACAACTTACGTACAATTAAACGATGTATATATTATTTAAACAAAATGTAAGCTGCCTTATATACACATTGCACTTTTCTATGATTTCTGGTAATATGCCAGAGTCCACTTCTGGCCAGAGCAGGGTTGCAACACTAAATCCACCCCATATTCACTAGCGATGTTATCTACGATTTCCATGCACTTTGTGTTGTCTTGAGATTTCATCTGGCCATCCTGCGCACCACAAACACAACATGGAATACATCCGATTAGAAATCGCAGAAAGCTTTGAAATGACTCCTCCTGCTCTGTCCCTTTCCGATGATCCATCTGATGGACAAAATATTACTGGATATTAATATATCCTATGCATGTGCTATCCATGAAGTTTATGAGTTAGTGTTTGAAAGGTTACAATGATTAGAATACATGTGTCTTCTGGCAGGCTTCATATTTATTCGTGCTTGAAGTGCATTCTCATTCGAGTTGTATTCCGTACCACTTTCAAGGCCCCGACATTCATATTCACTTTAATATGTCATGAATGGTGTGGCGGATGACCACATCATACACCGCCATGCCCGTGTGTCCACATCCAATCTTGCCAGAGCCGTCTTCTTAGTCACGGCTCTGCTCCGGCTTAGCCTCCGACACTCATGCTCAGCTCAGGCTTTGAGCCGCTCAGTTTGCTTCGAAGGCGCGTCAATGAGCGGCTCAGCCGTGGCTAAGGGACCACGGATGAGTACCGGTTCAAGTTAGACGTGGCATCTGAGCTGGCTCACTTGAAATCAGAGGCAAGCCTAAGTGAGCCAAGCAAGCTCACTTGCTAAGAGGAGACTCAGCGGATTCTGAGGGGTAAATAAGGGACACGTTTCCCTTCTAAAAGAATGGAGGTTCCCTTTATGGGCGGGTTTTCCCAGTTTGTTTCATTTTACGTGCAACAGAGAAACGCTTTATGATATACTTAATAGTATAATTAAAAATGTCGAATATCGTACAGCACATGGCCTTTGGAAGAAAAAAATGTTTTCTTTATCCACCGCAGAACAAATATTGGTATAAAATATGAACGTGTAGGTTTCCGTAGCCGGTTGTAATCCAAGAGCAGTTTTGCCTGGCTGGGCTGCATCTTCTGGTGGTGCACCAGGTGACTTCGTATTCACACTGCTAGACCGTTTGCCTTGCAGTCCTCTAACTCAGCTGGACAAATCCCCATTGGTCAACACCGATGGAAAGCGCTGACTGCCTGCCGCGGACACTAATTTCTCAAAACCTGTTGGATCCCCAGTTAAAGATGAACGTACAGGCGTGTTTAACCTGCGTTGTACAGCATCTGACACATGTGGTACACAGCCTCAACGAGAGCTTACCTCAAACAGCAGGAATCGCCCTTGATCCGCAGAGACGTCGATATCCAACAGAGACAAGTCCTCTCCATTCTCAGAGATGCCGACAGTCGTTCTTCCTTGCTCCGAATTAGTGAGCTTAAACCCGACCATGATAAAATTGGAGGGGGTTTGGACGACCAACTGCAAAACAAACCCCACGCGGGTTTCGGGTGAATCGTGTGAGATGGGCCGAGGACGTTCCGATCAACAATCCGCGTCGCGGCTTGGCAATACTGAGCAAATCAAGGCAAATGTGACAGAAATGGTTTCTATTACACGTGCTGCTGCATGCCTAGCTCCTGACGTGGCTTTCTTTGCCCCACCTATCGAAGACGGGCAGTCCGCCATCCGCAGATCTGGACGTTGCAATGCAACTCCCGCCTCAAACTCAACCACCGTCGTAATACGACAACGAAGGCTCTGCTGCCCGACGCTCACATCGACGATGTCGCTGCTGCCCCTCGGGTGGAAATTCCCCAGCAGGCGAACTCTCGCTCAGCTACAGAGCCGCATCGCGGCGTGGAACGACCTCGCAGACGAGCGCCAACGAAGCCCCCCCCAGTCGCAACTCGTCCGCATCTTGGGTGCGAACTCGCACCGCCTCTTCAGCCGTCAGAGCCAAAGAACGTTCTACATGAGGCGGCCGTGTGTGGCATTTATAATGCGTGATGTGTTTGCGAATGTATTTGGGTGCGTTATGCACCGTACAAAAAAAGCAAGCTGCGTAAGTTGTAGGTTTGAACTGTGACGTGCTTGCTGTGGGCGAGTAAAGAGGCACCCTGGACACCCTTGCAGGCCAGATATTCCACCTGAAGGAATTTCCAGGTTAAATATAAAAAAATTAACGCGAATCAAAAATGTTAAGCGCTTTGCATCGGCACGTAGTATGCACGAAAACATGAATACAGAGATGAGCACATGGTATGGTGTGTCGGAGGTGATGATGCATCTTATCAGTGCCGGATTAAGCTAGTGCGAGGCCTGTAGCATATGTTGTTATAAAGGGGCCCTAAATAATAAAATAAACACATGAATATTAAAACGCAATTTTTTTACTTGCATAGTAAAGTAATTGTATTTTTCATTTGCTATACAGCCAGATAATACGACAAATCGCTAACCTTAAACACCCATCTGTTCATAAATGTTGAAGGCAATATAGTACTATAGTAATAAAGCAAGTGGATAATCACGGAACCGGAATTGATATGCTTGAAAGCATTTAGCGCAGGGCCCTTGAAAGTGCGGGGCCCATAGCATGTGTAGCTACTTTTGCTCCTAGGATAATCCGGCACTGCATCTTATACATTAGAAATGCGATTTACCTGGGGTTGGTATCCAAAACATGGGTAAACTATCGGTTTATTTTTCTCTGGGTTTCCTCTGTCCAAGCATACATCTGTTCTTTTGCTGTTTGTCAACTGCACAATTGAAATAAAAACATTGTCAAGCATAACAAGTATACATTAACATAACACATTTTCTGTGTACAGTCTTGTGGAACTGTGATTGTAAGCTCTATCCGAAATAAGGAAGCATTGGGCACGATGTATGGTTGCTGCGATATCAACATTTTCACGATATAACATTGCGGATATAATTTGCCAGAAATTTGAAATTGCATTGAAGTTCACTCAATATAAGCGTGCCTGCATATTAATATTCGCAACTTCACAATCTACAGTACCTATATCCTATATGTTAATTTGGTAAATTGCAGTCAGCTTGGGATTTCTGGTGGCTGACGTTTTGTTTAGAACGAAGATCTTATCCAGTGTCATCGTGTGCACATTTGGCATGCGCTCCATTCTTATAACACCAGGTGATCGCCAAGGCACTGCCTTTCACAGACACAGTGTGCAATGGTTTCGCGGTAAGGGGCGACGCAGCAAAGCCCAATCCCCACGGAGTCATTTTGTGGGCAATTTTGTATTAATTTAACCGTGACGCTGGCACACAATGGGCGACTATTTTCAATTGTCGTCGCGAGATTTTGAATATCCCCTGTGAAGCAGATGTGCTCGAACTTTATCATCAACACCCCCGCAGAAGTAACCAGGGCCGCCTGCCGGGATTGAACCGCCAACCTCTGCAACAACATGCAACCGCTGGGCCACATTACGATCCTTCACAAGCCAATAAAGCTTAGAATCTCATTATTTCTCATATATATAAAAAAAACATAATGCACTCCATCTAAATGGCAAACTTCATCGGCCTTTTAAGTGACAATGTTTCATACGCCTCGCAATAAAAATCACAAGAATGAACATTACTCACAACTCCGTAGCGGACAATTTTATGGCGGAGGTCGAACGACGGGAATACGTTTTCCAGATACCATTTGAAGCTCTTGCACTTGAGTAGGGTACGCAGAGCAACTCGTTTGGATATGTCGCCTATGTCAATGCCCGAGCCCTGCAAAAAAGATGTGATCAAAGCATGCTCATTGTGCTGCCACTCTTGTGCCTAACACGATAACGATACGGTGACAGTGAGAAGATAAATCCTGCATATTAAAGTTTGATACGGGTGTGGTACACATCACATGCTCCCAATCAAGTTATAGAAAGACAAATTGTCATCAAGACACGTTACGCCTGGCTTCTGTAGTCTACAGAATGTAAGTTTGTAGTGGTAACTTGATGCACTCATTTCAGCTCTTAGAAAATGTATAAACAGATATCAAACACACTGCATAAAACAATAAAAATACAAATCACAAAGGGAGTCGAGCAAAGGAGATACGCTCTCAACCAAGGATATTCACTGCAGCAGTCGAAAATATTATTCAAATATTGGGGGAATAAAGGCATCAACATACAAGGAGACAGTATTAAGCATCTTATATTTGCTGACACTACTTGAGAATATTTGTACAAGACAGAGGAAAGTGGAAACAAATGATAATGTGCAGTGGACACCTACGGGCTATCTGATGATGATTTTCTGACAATAAAGTCATCGTAATAACCGATCAAAATCAACTACAGGAAATGATGGCGAAAAGCCTCAAGAAGAAGGCCACAAAGTTGGGCTCGAGATAAGTGCGAGAAAGGAGAGTTTCTTGCAATTTTGCACGACTAGGAAACATCCATCTGCATGTCGAGGTAAGCTGCCGAAGGCGGATCGAGATGTGACTCGTGACAAAGAGAGGTGGACGAGATTGTGCTGGAGTACTTTCGGAAAGCTCAACTTGATAGTGAAAAGCAACATGTCAATGTGCCTCGAGACGAAAATTTTAATCAGTGCGTTTCTGCTCAGACACAAAGGTCAGAGGTGTGGACATTGGTGAAAGAAATCAAACAAATGCTGCAAAGTGTGCATGCACTCGTACATGCTTGTAATTACAGGACAGAAGAATCAACGGATGAGAGAACATACACTGATTAAAAACGCGACTTAAAAAATGTAGTTCAACCAGGTGAGACCTCGTGTTGGCATTTCAGAAATGTAGCCTTGGGCAGGACACGAAGATACGAACATCGAAATGGCAGTCATGAGAGGAAACGCACCCAAGAGGAGTGGAATATATTGCGACATCACCAGACCGCGTGGGACGGTGAGAAGTTGGCGATTGCTGCTGCCGATGGCACTTTAGCAGTTATGTTTTGCATGCACAGATGCGGACACGGTTAAGCTTACTTGAATAGGCACACCCCAAGCCATGTAGACCATCCACTTGTATTCGTCCATCCAAATCTCGGCGACACGCAGAGCGTTTCGTCGCATGTGAATCGACAGGTCCGGCGCGTACGGCTTGTAGTATCGGGCGATGTGAGCCACGCGAGAGCAGGGCAGGATCTCCACTCGACCCCCGCACTGCCAGGTCTGCCGACACGGCGTGACGCACGCCCACGAATGGGCAGTCAAGGGTTACACTTCAAAATTAAGAGATTTAATAAGTATCGCGTGTGTAAAATGTGTCATCTTGAGATCGTGATGAAACTATATACAGAACTGGAAGTCGGATTTCTGGAATTGTTGTGCATCGAGATAACCACCATCATAACACCACCCTCCTACCTTAAACGCACACACACACATACACTTATCCCCATTTTCAACTGGCACATCCGGGCCATCACGGTATGGGTGTTTTTTTTCCCACTGGCGAATTGCCATGCCGAGCTGCAATCAATCCCTGTGCGACATTTGAAAAGAGGCACTGGAGACCATTGCAGCAATTGCCCTTGACACTTCAAAACCGATCGCTTATTTTTTGGTGGGACTTATAAACACAAACGGCCATAGAAGCACCTACCAGCAGAATGTGAAGCACATGAGAATGGGGGCACGTTTAAATGTGCGCACGTATAGTTTGTGTCGCCCTATATTCGACATCAACATTTAAAAATGGTAACTTGTTTCACTCAGTAATCCTATATAAACACAACCCCAAGCTCAAATTTAGTGCTAACATTGAGGGATGATAGCGACTGTCTCTCAGATCAACTTCCTTCAGCAATATATGATTGAACAACCAAACTCCGGGCTGTTTTCAACATTCGGGATCTCATAAGCAGAGCCTGCCTTGTTAAACCACTCATTTTTTGTTGCCAGACTTTGATGACAGATAAATCATGGATCAACACGTCTTTGAAGATGTCTATATAATAAATCCTTATTTATCAACACGTCTTTGAAGATGTCTATATAATAAATCATTATTTATCCAGGAGATACTATTATTGTTATTAAGAGTCCAATTACTTTTCAAGAGGGTCCTGCAGATGTTTTCTGCCAATTTATTCTGAGTGATTATCCAAGTGGGAGGAAACCGGAGCAGACGGAGAAAACCCAGGCCTTGCACAAGGGGGCAACACTCTTCCCCCATACAGATGGAAAGAGATGAAGATTAGTCATCTTGCTATACAGCTTTCTCCGGGCGAGCCAGGGTTTTAGAGCCCTCTTCGACGCCCATGGGATGGGAATTTCATAATCTTTTTGTGATCCACCAACCGTCGCCTATACAGTGCTAGATCGGAGACCACATCCATCGATCCCCACGACCTGATGACCATGAGAAAGTGACGAGGCGCTACTTTGATGACGTGTCTATATCATCCAAACTATCGTCATTATGAAATGTGCACTCAAGATAGCCAGACCACTTAGTTTACATAAATGCAATGCATGTACGTGTAAACCTACCCTTATTCCCAGCTCCACATTCTCTCCTCCATACACCAACATGCCTTCATCCAGAAAGCCAATTTCTTCCAGGTAACTCTTGCTGGCTGCCATGCAGCCCATCACGGCAGGGCTCCTGATAGGAAAATTTCATCGTTGTGAAACGCACGCATAATCTTCATGCCCATTGTCATCGATGCTGGACAGAATAGCAATCGCAGTCTCCGTGTTACGAAGTTGTCTTTGGGTTCTTGAAATTGATGAAACTAAAGTTGTATTGCTGACAATATAGAGCGTGAGGTTTTCATTTCCCTGCTGCTGGTAAAAAATGTATTTGGGTTGAGGATAAGGGAATCAAATCTAAGGCAGGAACGATAAGTGGGACACACAATTCAATAATGGCCTCTTCCATCAAAATATTGGCACTTTCACGGTGGCTAGATGTTAACTACCTCACCTGGCATACAGGATGTTGTTGGTTTGATCCTGACCCTGACGCCTGCTGTATATTTGGAGTTTGCATGTTCTCCCTGGGGTCGTGTGGATTATCCACCGGGTCATGCGGTTTTACCCTCCACATTTATAATCAACATCACGCGTTCAGAGTATTTGGCTGCTATACATTTCCACAGGATACGCCACTTCCTTGAGCTATCATTTGTGGCCAGTTCGTTTCTGAAATAGAGCTATATAGCTCAGTGGGCCTTACATGGTAAAATAAAACTAGTTCAGTTTTATACTCTAGTTTTCTAATTTCTTTACGGGACACACACCACTGTGCAGGTTTTCACGGTCGTGCTGTATAGCTTTTGGATTCTTGTTATGTTCGGTTACCCTGGGAAGTCTCACCGAGTCCCAGGACTTTTTTTCAGGGGCCTCCTATCAGGTGTTCACATTGGCCGACACCAGTTACACTGCACATACAGCAATCCCTCACCAACCGTGTTTCTCGCATCCTCGGTATTTATATCGCCACGGTTTTCCTTCGGCGTACCAATTTGCCAACCGCAATATGGGGTTTTGTGTATCCGCAATTTAGCGCGGTGACCGGCACTTGTGATTTCAAATCACTTGTGATTTGAAATAACTTGTAATTTCAAATCACCCCGTATCTGTGCTCCCTCCGTGCATTGTCTCATCTCCCAGCTCCCACCAGGTGGAGGGCGGGCAGAGCCTCTCCTCTTTCTAACAACCACCTCTCCCCGTTATCATCAATGTCATCGTCATCACCATCGACTGCAAACCTCAGTGTTAAATGTAATTAATTATGTTATTTGAACATTTATGATTTTTATGTTATTGTGTATTTTACATGTGTTTAGTGAAGGAACAAAAGCAACTTAGGCTTTGACGAGTGTGACCGTGGCCACGGCTACCCAAACTCTCTATTTCCCATAAGGCCCAGAGCTGCATATCGTTTTGCCAACTATGGCGGTTTTAGGAACGTAGCCCTCGCGGTTGGCTGGAGTAGGAAACTGCAGGACCTGGGAAGGAAATTGGAGACCCCGGATGAAACCCGTGCAGAACCGGGGGAGAGAACACAAACTCCGCACAGAAAGGCGCCCGAGTGAGGAATCTCCCTGCGAGGCACCATCGTGACCAATGTGCCATCCCACCATCCAGAGTGAATTCCACATGCACACATCTTGTTGCATCGTCCCAGTAACCACGCCAACGTTGGGCCTCCGTTGCCATGTGGACCAACGTTGGTCCAACGTTGGCCCAGCGTTCCACGTTTACTGGGGTGCCACCTTGGTGCTTCATCTCATACCGGATGGGGGCTGTGGGATCGTTGTTGGCGATCCAGTCCAAAGGAGGGCTGTTGTAGACGGCCCAGAGCTGCACGTCGTACGCTTGTGCTTGCGACTCGAAACGATTGACCAGGAAACTGTCGTATAGTATTTGGTCGAATATCGTAGACACAATCACCCTCCGGTTTTCTTTTATCCTTGCCAATATAGGCTCTGCCCTGTAACGAATCGGTGATAAAGGAAGCAATTTGTAACTTGATTACAATGGTCGAACAACGTTTTGGGAGGAGAGGAGGACACGGGGGCTCACGACAAACAATGCCGTCTCTGTTCACGTGGGACACCCCAGGCTCATGAAAAGAGGAGTCCTAGACTCACACAGAGACACACAGACTCACACCGAGATCCATAGCCAGACACAGACTCATAAACTCACACAGAGACCTATAGACCCACATAGTCACAGAGACTCATAGGCTCGCAGTGATCGTGAGTTCATGATGTGTTCCACCGTTAGTTGTTGTGCGCTGCAGTCACATTAGGAAATTATTTTATTTGGTAGTGGTTTCCTCGATGAGGTTCGTATTCGGGATGACGTTTGCATTTTTCAAATCATTCCTCCACCAGCGTAATGTAACATATGCCCTTTGAAGGCCCCCCAATGCTGCACGGTTAATTGGGATTGTGTTACCATACCTCACCACGCTGGTCAGTGCGGGATGGTGAAGTGGGTGACCAGAACCGGTTTGGACCTCATCGCCAGTGATGCTCGCCATGGCCAAGAATCAAGCGCAAGTCGTCCGGTTTATAGTCGAGCGTACTCAGGGCCGGATTAAGATTTTATAGGCCCAGGGGGCCTACAGGTACTGTAAGGCCCCCAGTAATATTTTCAAAAGGAAAACAAAGTTAAAGAAAAATAAAATTTCTTTTTACAAGGCTAACAACAAATAAAATTCAGCATTCACAAGTGAAATAACTTTTCACTTCATTTCTGGAGGCTCTCCAGCTGGCAGAGGACCCTGGGCTGCAGGCCCTAAAGCCCCGTGCCTTAATCCGGCCCTGAGCCTAGTAACCACTGCTCATCCCACACACGGCCGATATTGTACGAGTTCAAAATAGCTTCTGTTCCCAGCAGGTGTCTAGCTGGAGGAGTTACCTCCTGTCAAATAAAAAAATGTTCCACCTTTAAGTTCAGCTTCGGGGCTAGTCAAGGTAACGTGACATTGCAACAATGTGACAAGCGAATAACTGCGTGCGAATTTCACCGCCTGACGATTTCAATCGCTTGAGACAGGCTACATGAACAACTTTTTTGACATGCGTCAAATTCCAGTGAACACTCATAGTTTCAAATTATCACACGGTTGTATTAGATCGCCCTTAAATTACTTGAGCGGTCCAGGCAGTGTGGATGCGTCGTGGGTTTTGAAAAATGTGGTCACACTGCCAGATTAATTAAATACTGTTTTAAGAACCAAAACGTATCGAGATAAAAAATATATTTTTTAAATGGGTGCGTAGTATGTGTGTGTGTGTATTTGTGTGTATTATGTACCAGCCAACCGGGAATTCCACGTGCCCATCCATAACTGCCACAACGGATCCAGATGCAGCTCTGATGCCGGACACACGGGAAGCACTCAATCCGAGTTGCTCTTTGTGCCGGATGATCCGTATGGTGACGTTGGTCCGCTCCCTTGCGAACTCCTGCACCTTTTTCGTCATCGTTTCCTGCAGTTCGGCTGAGGTAGAGACACCAATAGATAGTCGCATCACATGAGCAGCAGCGTCTAGCTGTATATAAAAGTCACTGGAACGTGTTGAAACAACGAGAACCCATCACTTCTGTACACCCAGAAGTACACGTGGGTGCACCACAATTAGTCAATCGATAGGTCGCGTGTGGTGGGGTAAAGTGTGGGTACTCCCACCTCTTTCAAGATGTCTCATCAGCGTGAAAGAGTAGGCCACATACCCTCTAAAGCAGAATCAATAGCTCTTCATGTTAGTTTACTTCATTAAGACGATTATTAATCTCAACTGTATTGCATTTGGTGTCAATGCATTTTATACTTGTGTAGTGGATTAACACGCGCATATAGGGTGGATGGTAAAGACGCGCGAGTTATGGACAGTGGGGTCACGTCGGGCCGGCCAAGTTCGGCAGCGGGGAACCGTGGAATAGAAACGGCCCAATTAAGTTGGTACGTGATATATGGCTGTGATTGGCCGGGGTTGTTGTCAGCGGCAAAGTGGCGCCGGGGTGTCTGGAGATAGAGGGGGCGAGGACAGGTGCGGGGGACGTGGGGCGTCGTGGGCATGCGGCCTAATTAATTGGTTGTTGATGAGAACGGGAATATATTCAGGAGACAGGGAAAGCGAAGAGAGTTGTCGCTGGGACTGGAACGGAGCAGGTCGGGGAGAGACGGAGAGAAGACATAGCCTAGCGATAAAAACCAACAAGATCATCACAAGCGCGACCTCCCTAATCGACCCAACTAAACGTTCCTCCCTAAAACCTTCTGCTGCAAGACCCCCTAGATTCTATGGTCTTCCCAAGATTCATAAAGAAGGCACCCCACTACGACCCATCGTATCCACGATCAACTCCCCTACCTATAGACTAGCCCGTTTTATGTCAGATACCTTGCTGCCTTTCACTGGCAAGACCGCCTCAGCAGTACTTAACTCAGCCCAATTGGTCTCTATAGTCAAAGACGTTGTACTGTCCCCTGACGATATCCTTGTCAGTTTCGATGTGGTCTCTATGTTCACCAAGGTCCCAGTACCTGATACCATTGAAATAATTGAAAATTTGGTCCAACATGGACTAGACCCCGATACACCTGCACTGGTTAGGAACTGCCTCAAAAATACCTACTTTACTTGGAATGGCTCCTTCTACAAACAAAATTAGGGTACCCCCATGGGATCCCCCTTGTCACCAGTGATAGCCAATATTTTCATGGAGAAATCTGAATCAGACACCATCCAGACAACCACACTCAGACCTTCCCTGTGGAAGAGATATGTAGACGACACTTTCGTTATTTGGCCACATGGCCTCCCGGCTTTGAACCTTTTCCTAGACCACATTAATTCCAGACACCCCGCCATCAAATTCACCATGGAAGTAGAGAAAGATGGCAAGCTGCCATTCTTGGATGTTTTGTTTGAGAGGAGACCTGATGGGCCATTGGGACATTCTGTCTACAGGAAACCCACCCACACAGATTCCTACTTGAAACCTGATTCCCACCACCACCCGATGCAAAATAATTCTCTCATCAAAACGTTATACCACAGGGCTCATTGCATTTCGGACCAACACCACCTGACCAGTGAATTAAAACATGTGCATCTGGCCCTCAAAAGGAATGGATACTCTGACCGTACCATCCGCCAAGCTGTTTCTCCCTCCATACAGAAACAACCACTTGATACTCTGATCAAAACCATCACACTGCCATATATAGCAGGCATTACTAAAAAGATCTCCAAAATTCTAAACAAACACAGGATCCTGGTCCGGTTCAATACAGTACACAAAATCCGTGACCTGATCTCTTCCGTGAAGGATGTCATTCCTGACTTACAGTACCCCGGAGTTTACAGATTGATCTGCACCTGTGGTGACTGCTATATAGGGGTGACAAAACGACATGGCTCTGACCGAATTCGCGAGCACAAATCAGATTTGAAACAAGGCAGAACGAATTATTTTGCCATAGCTGATCACTGTTACAACGCTGTGGGTGATCACGATATAATTTTCTCCTATACCAAGGTTCTTTGCAAACCCACGGGTTTTTATCAGAGATTTGTTCACGAGGCAATTCAGATTTACAAACACAGACACAATTTCAACCAAGAAGATGGTTTCAAATTAAGCAACCATTGGAAAGATGTTCTAAATCGAACCAAACATTAAACTAATTTTCAATGGTACAGTATATTTTTTCAAGTAGTGGTATCCCAAACTTTCGCAGCTGCTTAAATTCCCTTTTCACACCATCAATATGTAAACTCCCCCTCCCCCCCTCGCCGGTCTGCACATGTTCACCCCCTCTACACCGTTCATCATGCTAAGTCCGCCAATTAAATGCTAATTTGTATGCTAATTCCTTTGTCAAGGCACCTTAATTCTTCTCACACAAGCTTAAAGGTCTCGGTCTGAGCTTGGCTGTGTTCACTCCAGTGCTATCCTCGAGACAGTCTGGTCCATTCACCTGATGAAGGCTACTTGTGTTGTGGCCGAAACGTCGTGAATTTTTTATTTTTTGTTGTTTTATACTTTTACGTGACTTTACCGAATAGAACCAAAGAGTATGGATCCTTGCAGTCACGAAAGCTTCAAATCTAGAAAGGGATAGTGAGAGTTGGAGACTATTCGTTACACCATGGGGCCTAATGAGGATTACATTTGTCTGTTTTCTGATGACCAGTTTTTAAATTAGCGTATCAATAGTTACACTAATATGTGCTATTGGGCACCACGGTGGTGAGATGTTAACTACCTCGCCTGATATACAGGGTGTCGTGGGTTTGATCCCGACCATGACGCCTGTATATTTGGAGTTTGCATGACTCTCTCCCCCGTGGTAGCATGGATTTTTTTTTATCTGGGTCCTCCAGTTTTTCCCCTCCATATTTAGAATCATGGCCAGATCACCAAGATTATATGGCCTTCCAAAGATACACAAAAAAGATACACCCCTTCGTCCTATCGTCTCCACTATCAACTCCCCCACCAACAAACTGGCTCGTTTCTCACTCATTGTTTTTTTCGGTAAAGTCACGTATGTAGAAATACAATGAAATTATATTAAAACAAAAACAATCACGACGTTTCGATCACAACGCAAGCGATCTTCATCAGGTGTCAAGAACAAATCACGGAGGTAAATACAACAAAAAGATGAGAGACGAGAATTCAACAAACCTGAAAAAACATTATGTGAAGCACATCCAGTCAGGCCAACAACACAGTTAGACACTTCCTGGCGGACCACGAATTTCAGAAGAGTGTTAAATTTCGTGTTCAACCTTTGGATTGCACATACCAGCATAGATAGAATGATAAATACGAGGTACACGGTCAGTAGAAATACATATACAAGTCCATCAAGAGGTAAGGAGGGAGGAAAGACTATCAGGGAGGCAGAGAGAGAGGGGGGGGGGGGGATGAACAGAAGCTTAAATAGGAAATACGGTTGGAGGGGGGGAGGGGCCAAAGGTTGAACACGAAATTTAACACTCGTCTGAAATTCGTGGTCCGCCAGGAAGTGTCTAACTGTGTTGTTGGCCTGACTGGATGTGCTTCACATAATGTTTTTTCAGGTTTGTTGAATTATCGTCTCTCATCTTTTTGTTGTATTTACCTTCGTGATTTGTTCTTGACACCTAATGAAGATCGCTTACCTTGTGATCGAAACGTCGTGATTGTTTTTTTTTTAATATACTTTTATTGTATTTCTACATACGTGACTTTACCGAAAAAAACAATGAGTAATTTTATGCAGTCACGAAAGCTTTAATACTTTATGGCTCGTTTCTGTCTGATATCCTGCGACCTTTCACTGGAAAAACCACCTCTGCGGTACTAAACTCTACTCACCTGGTATCGACAATCATGGGTATTTCCCTGTCCCCAGACGACCTGCTTGTCAGTTTTGATGTGGTTTCCTTATTCACCAAAGTTCCGGTACCTGACACCATCACAATCATTGAAGACTTGGTTCATCAAGGACTGCATACGGATGTACCCCCCCTGGTGAGACATTGCTTAACCAACACATACTTCACCTGGAATGGAACTTTCTACAGACTGAGGGCACCCCAATGGGCTCCCCCCTATTTTCGGTTGTAGCCAACGTGTTCATGGAAAAAACTGAAACTGACGCCATCCAGACTGCCACTCTACGCCCGACCTTATGGAAGAGGTACGTGGATGACACCTTTGTCATCTGGCCACATGGCCGGCCTGCTCTAAACCAATTCCTTGACCACATCAATTCCATACACCCAGCCATCAGATTTACCATGTTGGTCGAAAAAGAAGGCAAGCTACCCTTTTTGGATGTCTTAATTAAAAGGAGACCTGATGGTTCAATGAGCCACTCTGTCTACAGGAAAGCTACCCATACGGATGCTTACTTAAAACCGGATTCCCACCAGCATCCATCCCAGAAGAACTCCCTCATCAAGACTCTATACCATAGAGCCCAATGCATTTCCGACCAGGAACACATTGCCAGTGAACTCAAACACATACACCAAGCTCTCAAGGCTAATGGTTACTCCGACTTCACAATCCGCAAAGCCATCACTCCAGTCATGAAGAAGGATCCGCTTGAGGAGCCATTCAAAACCATCACCTTACCCTACATTGCGGGGGTCATAAAAAAGATCTCCAAAATCCTGAATAAACAGAAGATCCAGGTCCGATTCAACACAGTACATAAAATCCGTGATCTGGTTCCATCTGTAAAAGATGTGGTTCCAGACATACAGTGCCTGGGCGTTTACAAACTAAAGTGCCTCTGTGGTAGCAGCTACATTGGAGAAACCAAACGACATATCTCGGACCGCATCCGTGAACATAAAGCAGACTTGAAACACGGTAGGACGAACTCCTCAGCCGTGGCAGATCACTGTTATAATTCAGTGGGCTCACATGACATTGACTTCTCCAAGACGGAGGTTCTCTGCAAGCCATCCGGCTACCATGAGAGATTCGTTCATGAGGCTATCCACATATACAAACACAGAGACAATTTCAACCGAGAAGATGGATTCTGGCTTAGTAACCATTGGAAAGATGTTATAAACCATTTTGGATCTTAATTGATTGTATTTTACGGTGACCTTCAGACCGCAGTCCATTCGCTGGCATTGCCTCTTAATACCTCTCACACCATGGTTAATGGTATGGTTTATAACATGTGGTATAATAATAAATAGTATAACATTATAATGTTTAACATAATTCATAAGGCAATATATAGCATCGTAATTGCATAGTGAATATACAGCAGTGTGGTATATAGTTGGGTTCATAGAATAAGACAGTGTAATGTTACAAGTCTAATATTTTATAGTCTAAAGTATAGGGCAGTGTAAAGTAACGCATTGTATATATCAAAGGTGGAATTTGTCTATGGATATGATGTTATACCATGTAGTTTAGATTGGAAGGTATAATATTGTATTGTATAGTAGTCCAGTTTATAGCATAGTTATAACGCAACACAACACAGAGCAGCGCACCTTGGCTGTTTTTCTTCTTTTTCTGTGTTCCCAGCCCTCCTCCTCCGCTCCGGAGGTGGGGCTGGGTAACATGCTAATTCATATGTTAACTCCGCCCACACAGCTTAAAAGACGCGGTCCGTGCTTGACAGTGTTCACTCAAGCTCTGTCTTCTGGACAGACCTCTTTCTTCACCTGAAGAAGGCCACTTGTGTTGTGGCCGAAACGTCGTGAGAATTTTATTTTATTGTGTTTTATTTGTATAATTTTATTTCCATTCTACGTGACTTTACCGCAAGCATAAAGATGATGAATCCCTGCAGTCACGAAAGCTTTAAATCGAAATTTTATTTTGTAGTCGACAAACCCTTTGAATGATAAAAATTCCAACTATTAAATTGAACCATTTTTTTATTTACATTAATATGATAAAAAAAGACCGTGGGACGCAATTGTATGCGAAGCCTTACGCAGGTCGCTCCTGTCGTCGACGAAGATGACCTCCTTGAGCAGGTGGGCGGGTGTGTTCCGCACGGCCGAGTGCAGCGCTCGCAGCAGTATGGACAGCCCCTCGTTGTAGAAGATGAGCACCAGGCTGAGGTCCGGGAGATCCGAGGGATACTGCTTGGTGCTGCATCTAAAACACATAGAGACCAACACACACACAAAGACAAAAAAACTAAGATTCCCCCGTATAGCCTGAACAGACTGTTGGGCCAAGTGCTGCTTGCGAGCACCTATGAAGGCCGGCACAGCACACGAGGGGGTGGGTGGCCAGCACTATGTCCGACCGTTTGTGTCCCTAATTGTTCTGCCTCATGGCAGGTGTGGGTGTGTGTACACAGGAATTTCCTGTTTTGATGCCGAGTTTGGTCACGTGACCAGGAAGTTACGATGTAAGGTTCTCTCAGCCATGCGGCAGGGTGTCAGCCATTACACAGAGTACAAAATGGTGGCACAAAGAGCGTCCCCGTGAAGACATATGCAACTGTTCATTGAGGGACTTTAAGAAGCATTGTCTGCAAGTTCGTTTATGTTCTTATCATACTGGACATGCTGTTATAATGTTAGAATGACCGTTATGCTATTAAATTGTTATGATAAATGAGGCCTAGTTAACAACGAAGCCTGCCACTCACCTTATTGTGAATGTTACTTGGGACTGAATAAGTCGAGTCGGACTTGTACCCATCTAACCTTATTGCGATCTTGAGAGCAAGGATTATGAAATATCTCATGCACAGTTCAGTGTTATGTGTGTAGTGGTCGACTTCACATGGACAACTTATTCTTTTCTCCGACACCACTTTTATTACAAACTCTCCACATTACGCCTGCGGCTTCATCATTTCTCTGCTCGCCACAGCTCGCTCGCCCTCCCTCGCCACGCTCCCTTCCCTCTCTCACTGTCTCACCGTGTCGTCTCTGTCTCTCCGTCGCCCGTTGTCTCTGTCTCTCTCCGTCGCTCCGTCTCACCGTCTCACTCTGTATCTCGCTCTGTCTCACTCCGTCTCTGTCCCTGTCTTTCCTTGTCTCTGTTTGGTCTCTATCTCTCTCAGGCTCTATCTCATCTCTCTCGTCTCCGTCTCTCTCCCTGCCTCTCCCTGTCTCGGTCTGGTCTCTCCTTGTCCCTATCTCTCCCTGTCGCTCCTTGTCTCTGCTTGTCTCTGTCTTGTCTCATTGTCTCTACTCCACTGCTAGCCTGTTCTGTCTCTTATCTCTTCTCTCCGTCTCTCTCCGACCTGCTCCGTTCCAGTCCCAGCGTCAACTCCAACTCCGCTCACCCGTCCCCTGAATATATCCCCGTTCCCATCAACTACAAATTAATTAGGCGGCGTGCCCACGACACCTCGTGTCCCTCGAACCTGTCCCTATCACCCCCCCATCTCCAGACACTTCGGCACCACTCTGCTCCTGACAACATCACCCGGCCAATCAGCCATATATCGCATACCAACTTCACTGGGCCGTTTCTCTCTCACCGTTCCCCATTGCCGCACCTGCCCAGCCCGACGTGACCCCACTGTCCATAACTCGCGCGTCTTTATCATCCACCCTGTATGCGTCGTGTTAATCCACTACATGTGTAGTGCTGTACATTTAGGCTGCAGTATGGTGATTACACGATGTGCCATTATTTAACACAGTAGCTTATTCTCTTGTATGGCTGTTCAGTACTAATGTGGGTGCCTGGTCCATCCAGGATCTATTGTTGATTTTCATGTTATCTAAGACAATGTTAAGATGCTGTAGTGATCATTCATTGTATTTATATTTCCAAGTATTAACAGATGCTGTATTTTGTGATGTGTTTTTCCATCAGTTTTACCTCGTTCAATTAATTAAATACGTTTGGAGTCGGATGTTCACCCTGGCTCTGAAGGTTTATTGAATGCGAGGTTATCTACTCGGATAGTGGTGCAACGCAGCGCACAGTGAGGCCGAGACACTAATGGTGATGTTTATTTCCACACCCCATCCACACACACATAGAGATCGGCACAAAGACAAAGATCCCCCGTATAGCCTTAACAGACTGCTGGGGCAAGTTCTGTTCGCGAGCACCTATGAAGGAGACCGGCACACACATACAAAAAGTTCAACGGATGCTCTGCGTGCGTGATGTAGTTTGTGCTCGCTCGCTGGTTACTTTTGGAAACCAACATTGTTGGTATCCTTTTAGGTTACCATATGGAAACAAATGTCATCGAAGTTATTTTATATTGGCAGATTCATACATGATCATTCACCAATGACTCACATGTATGATATAATTTCACACATTTATAAATAACCTCACGTGTGCCATGGGACATTGCCATGTACCTCCATGGGGTCCGCGTACCCCCGGTTGAGAGCCACTGCTTTAGAGCAAACGTAGGAGCAGAGATACCCATTGGGTTGCGGTGAATGGTAGCGTTGAGTTAATGTGCTCTGCATCTCTGAACAATTCACACTCGGAGGTTGATTTCATCCTGACTATGTGAGGTCACCCGGGCGCGGTCACTGAAGGGTGCTTCGACGTTTAACTGAACGTGATCTCTGGGTGTGACACTGGGAGCGGCACTCAAAGGCAAATTGCGAGCTGGGGAGGCTCGTGACGGGCATCAGCAGAGTCGGGACCACAATCACCTTGAACCAGAATCGTCTTGTCGGGTGATTGTGGTTCCTCGTGCAGCAGAGAGTGAGAGCGAGAGAATGGAACACTCAGACGTCACTTGCTTGTGTAAAGAAAGAAGAGGAGTAGATCTGGCCTGGCTAGCAGGTCTCGTTACTTTGCACGCTTTCGGATTTGGTGTTTGGGATGTTCTAGAATTGTGCGCTTGGTAACACACATTTTGACGTTATTAAAGGACTGAGATTATAAGTGCCTTGGGTGTTGGTGTGGTTGTCTTAGTCCATGTGTCATGTTACTTAATTGTGAGTATATCCCGCTGGCGAAATGTTTGAACTCTTTTGAAACGTGGGATATTATAATTGCAACAAAAATAAAACACCCCTAGACCAGTGGTTCTCAACCGTGGTTGCGCGGACCCCAGGGGCTACGTGGCAATGTCCCAGGGGGTTATGCGAGGTGATTTATAACTGTGTGACATTAAATCATACATGATAGTTATTGATGAAAAATCGCGTATGAATGGTGAACAGTGTTGGTTTCAAGAGTAATAACGCCACGCAATGCAGAGCGTCCGTTGAATTGTTTTTTGTTTTCGCTTGCAGTTACTGGCGACTTAGGATACCTCACAAAATGGGCAATTGGTTAAAATGTTGATGTTCGTTATTCATACATTAATTTCTTAGAACTATGTTGGGTCAGGCAAGGGGGGTACTCGGTTGAAACACAATTCAACAAGGGGATAGTTCAGTAGTCAACAAAGTTGAGAAGCACTGCTCTACAGACAGCGGGAATCGTTCATTATAATTCTGTTGAATGATCATGATCTACGTACACCACGACGTCGATATTTTTCCTCACCCTTGTGGTCGGTAGTCTGGGATATCTCTGTCTAGAGGCAAGCGGTCACTCAAGTATATATTGTAGCCGTAGTCGAGGAAGCCGGCACAGACTTTACGCTTCTCGCGGAGAGTTAACTCCTTCCCCCATTCTGAAAAAATCACCGTGTCCGGCCGGGAGACCCACGAATTGCCGGAGCAAATTGGTTTCTTCTTATCTGAAAAAAAAGAATAACAACAGGCAGAGTGCATTGTTGAATGACAGACCAATGACAACTTGACAATGACTGCTACAAATGGCGTTGAGCGGCCCTCATTCCCTCATTCCACAAACTAGATATATATCTCTCGTTGGTTCTTTCGGTAAAGTCACGTAGAAAGAATAAATAAATGTAATAATAGCATACGACGTAATTCCTGCAGTCACGAAAACTCCAAATCAAGTTAGAAACATCTCATTCGCCATATAACGGCATTGTTATCCATACTCTTTGGTTCTTTCGGTAAAGTCACGTTGGTAGAAAAATGTAATAAAACAAAAAATAATATATCACGATGTTTCGATCACAACACAAGCGGTCATCCTCAGGCGGAAAAAATAATCCAGCAGTTACAAGAAGGTTATATATGATAACCTTGTCGTAACAGCTCTCTCGCTGGTTCAGCAGTTCCACTGCTGGATTATTTTTTACCGAAAGAACCAAAGTCTATGGATTCCTGCAGTCACAAAAGCTTCAAATCAAGACTGCAACTAAAGTACTTTTTTCATCAAACCTATGCATTTCTTAACATGATAATTGGTTTACCGATTGAGAACCAAAGGGTGCAAGGCTGTAGTAGAGGGTAGAGATAAGGAACCACTGATCTCGAGCAAGCAGCATGTGCCCTAACCGACGCAGAGTGCCCACTGCAACACCCACATTACGCTGTGACATGCATACGGGAACATACACACGGTGCTGTATCGCAGAGATGATATAAACCATCAGCCATTCACATTTATATACTGTACATTAAAAAAAATCCATCAGGTTCCATTGTGGTAAAGTGCTGTCTCCAACTCTGATTATCCTCCTTGTTTCTCTGGCCTATCTGTGTGCTCTGAAGAAGGCTCGTTGCCCGAAACGTCACCTATGATATATTTGAGAGCGCAGTGTTGGTGATGAGTGTGTTTGCGTTAATCGAGCTTGTGCACCACTCCCAGCGCAGCGTCTCTAAATAATTGTCGCAAATTTCAGTGAAGGTATTCGACAAGGCATGCGGATTTTATAATCGTTCAACCAAGAAAGGCCGTTGAATGTCACCGCTTTTAAGAAGCTGACACCACGACATCAATAAGATCACTGCTCGATCGTCACGAATCAAGGTGCATTCATCCGTTTGTTCACAACGTCGCAGCAGCTCCCACGCTCTGGCGAAACAGCTGTAGATATAGCTGGAAGTCGCCTGATGAAGCTAGTTGTAATTACTGGCGAAACGTCGTACTCAGATTGCAAATGTTGTGGCTTGGCTCTCTAACAAACCGGTAAGCTGTACTAGTGACGAATTGCCCACGTTCCGTTTACGTGACAAACCTTACTAATTGGCTGTGTCGGGTGGTGGCGGGTTTAACGACACATTTATATATTTACGCGATCTAACCCCCCCCCCCAAAAAAAAAAACCTGGTATATTGGAAAATATAGACACAGCACAGATGGAATCAGAATTTAGCATTTCGCGGCACACGCAATATCGTACTTAAAACGAATCCACATATCAGCGCTCTGAAAACTCGAACACGCCATCAAGTAATCTTCATTTCCCGTGTCATTTATCGCCCTCGATGGAGTCGGCATCGGTGCGCATTACAGCAGAACGGGAACGGTAGACTGGCGGGGTGGGGGGGGCACTAGTGCCGGATGAAGCTAGTGCGGGGCGTGTAGTATATGTTATAAAGGGGCCCTAAATAAAAAAAGAACATTAAAACACGAAATTTTTACTTGCATAAAGTAATTGTATTTTTCCATTTGATATAGTCAGATAATACGACAAGTCGCTAAACTTAAACACCCAGTCGTTCATAGAAGTTGAAGGCGGTATAGTACTATAGTAATTGAGCAAGTGCAGAGTCACTGAACCGGCATTGATAGCTTGAAAGCATTTAGCGTGGGGCCCTTGAAAGTGCGGGGCCCGTAGCTACGACACATGTAGTAGCTACTTTCGCTATGAAGATAATCTGGCACGGGGGGTGGGGGGGGGGCACGGGAGCTCAGAAAAGTGCAAAAAAAGACTGAAAGAAGCGCGTCACACTCTCAGCGGCAACTGTTCGCAGACTATAGTGCAACCTTGCGCAACGAAGAGCATAAGAAAAAAATAACATGTTAAAGAAAACTTACTCTTTGTTTTTTTCGGTAAAAGTCACGTATAAATTAAAAATAATAAAATAACAATTTATTTATATGTGACTTTACCGAAAAAACAGAGTAATTCTTGCAGTCACGAAAGCTTCGAATCATGTCTAAAGAAAACTTTTTTTTCTTTTTAAATTTTCCTTTTTTTAGGAAGTCAAGCCTGACGAGAAACATCCTGCACAGACCACGGAATATGTGCAGGACACGCGGACATTTATATGTGCAAAAAAGACAGGTAAATCGCACTAACATTGCAACATACCTTCAATTAGCTTCCCCAACATACTCTCAATTTCATCCAGCTGTTCGGCTAAAGGTTCATGCATCCGTTGCTTTGTCGAAGTGGCATGGTCTGCCCGAGTAGATAATGCATTGTTACACGTGTTGCCAGAGAAGATCCAGTGAAAGTTATAGATACCGAATATGAACAATGCTAGCCACAAAACACGTAACTTCACAGGCGATTTCATGGTGACACTTTAAGTTGATTTCAACGGCAACTAAAGCTGCTGCTGTTTCGACACCCTGCATTGACAATGAGAGTGTCACATAATACACGCCTCTATATCTAGCCCATGCCCTGAAAGCATGTCGCAATGGCTTCCTCATTCTGCCATCGATCACTCCCGATCAACACGTTTTACGACCAATTCAGACATCGTCGCAAGACAAAGAGGCGGAGCGAATGTTTTTCTTGCAAAACGAGGCAAAATAAATATTGCCAAAATGCAAATATTTGATCAGGCACAAAAAAATAATTTTGCATTTGTAACTTAGCTCACGCATTCCTGTGTGGAACAGGCGCGTCGGGGCTGGCTGTGACCACAATATTATGCCCATACGATGCTCAAATTGTTTAAATTAACGGAAAGTAGAACTTTATGAAAGTTGTATTTCCACATCTATGTTAGGGTCGACTCGGTCCATGGATATGGACCCGTGCTAATAATAAAAAAGTACGTAGGTGGCTTTTGACTTAATCAGTTATGAGCAGGGCTGTTGCATCGAGATTACAATTTGCGTGCACGCACAGACCTCGAGCGTGTAGAGCGAATATCGTTCTTGCGTGCGAGTCATTCACAGACGTGAATTTAACGTTGCTTTGTGGTCTCGTAACGTCAATTCATAAACGAATTCTATCTGAATGCTGCCTTCATTGTCCCCGTGAATCGTCTGGTTTACTGTTCTATAGTTTTTTTGACAGTGGAATATCTTCGTCTTATTATTACACCCACGGACAGCAGTGAAACAGACACAAATGTAGGCCGGTTTCGTAATTTATTTAGCGAACGCTTTCGACACGTGACTTTTACACAGTTGGAGCAGCAGATACGCAAGCGAAATACATAATTAAATAGATGTCAGTTTAACACGTAGGATTTCGCGACCATTATAATCCATAATACAGATTGTTGGGTTAGATTGCGTAAATATATAATTGTGTCCTTAAACCCGCCACCCACCCAACACAGCCAATTAGTAAGGTTTGTCACGTAAACAGAACATGCATGTACTAGTAACGAATTGCCATGTTCTTCCCGAGTCGATAATACAATACATCGTTACACGTTTTGCCGGAGAAGATCCAGTGAAGGTTAAAGATACCGAATATGAACAATGCTAGCTCCAAATCACGTAACTTCGTAGGCGATTTCATGGTGACACTTTAAGTTGATTTCAACGGCAACAATAGCTGTTTGATGTTTCGAATGGCGGGGGGCACACTAATGGTGATTGACCATTTTGTTTGCTGCAGGTGTCTAATTTTCAATCACCCGCCCTGCCACTTTTTGGTGCCATATGACACATATACATACGTAAATGCGAATATTGAGGTCTGCTGAAACGTGGGAGCGACACACACTTTGTTTGACAATTTAAGCTAAAGATAGATTCATAATCACAGCTGTTACGACATTTATTACAAAGACCTACAACGTGTTTACAATATTCTAAACATTACGTGTTTACGTATTGTCAAAGAGCATCTGCATGTATGAAGGGTATTACAAAATACTTCCACCAGGATAATTATTTTTTAAACATAATGATGTCTGCACTTGACCTTGAGAAAGGTGGTTTGAGCAATATTTCGGAATTGTTTATGTGGGTTTCGACACGGTAGGTTGGCTGTCTCGTGCAATGACTTTTTCCGGTCACGAACAGGTCTGGCAGGAAAATCTAAGTTGTTTTAATGTGCGCGGCAGCTGTCCAACACTCTCAGTGCAAAATTGACACGACAAGCAGATTTTGAAAAACCGAAAATCACGAATGATATTGAAGGATGGGCCATTGCCAATGAATTATAACATCATCGCCATTATACTATAACCAATGAAGTGTGAGCTTGTCTGTTACTGTGTTTATTAGTCAGGATTTTTGTTGTTGTTGAAGTCCATCTTTTGAGTGCATATAATTTGTACAACACTAATAATCAACTGATTGTATGCATATTCTTGGTTCTTTCGGTAAAGTCACGTAGAAGGGAAACAATAAAATAATAAAAATATAAAACAATAAAATTATCATGACGTTTCGACTGCAACACAAGCAATCATCATCAGGTGTGAAAACCACGGCAAGGAAATTTGAAAAAAGTGGCGTTTTTTTTAAACGTTAGCACCACGGAGAGCGATTTGACAGTTTGTTCAGATGGACGAGTCCATCTATGTTCGGAAAAGAGGAGGGGGGAGACGAAAATAATGGATGCGGTCTGAAATCCACTGTAAGCGTGAACAATCAAATAAGACCCGAAATGGTTTATCAAATCCTTTCAATGATTGCAAAGCTAGAATCCATATTCTCGGTTGAAATTGTCTCTGTTTGTATATGTGGATAGCCTCATGAACGAATCTCTCAAAGTAGCCAGATGGCTTGCAGAGAACCTCTGTCTTGGAGAATTCAATGTCATGTGAGCCTACTGAATTATAATAGTGATCTGCCACGGCCGAGGTGTTGGTCCTACCGTGTTTTAGGTCTGCTTTGTGTTCACGAATGCGGTCCGAAACATGTCGTTTGGTTTCTCCAATGTAACTACTACCACAGAGGCAACTTAGTTTGTAGACGCCAGGGTACTGTATGTCCGGAATCACATCTTTTACAGACGGAACCAGATCACGGATTTTATGTAATGTGTTGAATCGGACCTGGATCTTGTGTTTATTCAAGATTTTGGAGATCTTTTTTGTGATCCCCGCAATGGAGGGTAAGTGATGGTTTTGAAAGGCTCCTCAAGAGGGTCCTTCTTCATGGTTGGAGTGATAGCTTTGCGGATTGTGTAGTCGGAGTAACCATTAGCCTTAAGAGATTGGTGTACGTGCTTGAGTTCACTGGCTATGTGTTTCTGGTCGGATATGCTTTGGGCTCTATGGTGCAGATTCTTGATGAGGGAATTTTTCTGGGATGGATTGTGGTGGGAATCCGGTGGATTTGTGCTGCTGCCTCTTCAAGATAGATAGCACAGGAGCTTCTACTTTCATAGAGGACTGCACTGTCTTTTCCAGGCAGGTCGGTCCTGAGCTAGGGGTTCCCAGCTTTTCATGTCGAATCCAAAGCTCTTAAAGGAAGCTTTAAGGGTGTCCTTGTAGCTTTTTGGGGCCACCTTGCGCTCGCCTGCCATTCTTCAGCTCGCCAAAGAAGACTTGTTTTGGCAGTCTCGCGCAGGGCATTCTGGTCACGTGGCCAGTCCATTTAAGATGTTCCTTCGCAAGCAAGGTGTGGATGCTGGGGATATTGGCCTTGCTGAGGACTTCCGTGTCAGGGATTCTGTCTTGCCACTTGATTCTCAGCAGTTTCCTCACACAGCTCAAGTGGAGATGGGTAAATTTCTTGGCATTACGCTGGAAAACTGTCCAGGCTTCGCACCCATACAGAAGAGTTGGTAAAATAACAGCCTGGTAGACCTTCATTTTGTCTCCTGCTTGATGCCAGTCCTTTCCCATACCGAGTCACGTAGACGTCCAAAGGCTGCACTGGCCTTGATAATCCTGATGTTAACTTCATCATCTATGTGCACAGTGCAAGACAGAGTACTACCAAGGTAAGTAAACTTGTCAACGGCTGAAAGCTTTTGCCCATTCACAAAGATGATGGGCTCAGCGTAGGGTTTCCCAGGAGCAGGTTGGTATAGGACTTCAGTCTTCTTTGTGCTGATTGTTAGGCCGAAGTTGTTACAAGCTGAGGAGAAGTGGTCCATATTGTCCTGTAGATCTTTATTTGAACCAACAGCCAGAGCACAGTCATCAGCAAACACAAGTTCTCGAACAGTGACTTCCTCCACTCTAGTTTTGGCTTGCATCATCCGCAGATTGAATAGCCCACCGTCAAAACGGTAGATGAAGCTAATCCCAGTGTTGTGGTTCTGGAATGAGTGTTGCAGCATGGCACACAACACCATGCTGAAGAGCGTTGGCGCTAAAACGCAGCCTTGCTTCATCCCGTTTGTGATTGGGAACGGATCAAAGAGTTCTTGCTGGTCTCTGACGCTGGCCATCATGCCATCATGGAGTTTGCGCACGATGCCAATGAACTTGTCTGGACACCCATACTTGGCCATGATCTTCCATAGGCCCTCCCGGCTGACTGTGTTGAATGCTTTTATTAGATCAACGAAAGCCATATATATCAGCATTTTGTTCTTGGCATTTCTTCTGTAACTGTAGACCACACTGACTCTCAGGTAGCAGACCCTGGTCTAGGTGGACAATTAGGCGGTTCAGAAGGATTTTTGTGAAGATTTTGCAAGCGATTTATAGCATGGAGATGCCTCCATGGTTGTTGCAGGCCTGCCGATTGCCTCTCCCCTTATAGGGATTGATTACAGAGGCATCCTTGAACTCCTGGGGAACGGCTTCTAATTTCCACAGAGACTCGAAGAGGTCGGTCAGTTTCTCGACTAAGCGAGGCCCTCCAGCATTGTAGATTTCCGCTGGAATGGCATCAGACCCTGGAGCTTTGCCTGATGAGAGGAGGCTTATGGCTTTGCTGGTTTCCTCAATGGATGGTAGAACAGCAAGGGACTGGTTTATTTCAACTTGAGGCAGTCTTGCAATTGCCTCCTCATTTATGCACGATGGCCGGTTGAGGACTGCGCTGAAGTGTTCAGCCCACCTTGCAAATATTTTGTCCTTCTCTGTGAGGAGTGTTGTTCCATTGGCATTCAGGAGAGGTGAAGTTCCTGAGTGTTGCGGACCATAGACCTGTTTGAGTGCATCATAGAGGCACTTGGTGTTGTCACTGTCAGCGTAGGACTGAAACTCTACAGCTTCTGCGCACAGCCAGGTGTCTTGCATGACTCCGAATCTCCGCAGGACGACCCTGCGAATGTTGGGGGAGGCAGTTTTCTTTAAGCTCGAGCTACTGCCATTCAGATAGACTTCATGCAGGCGATGTTTTTCGTCAAGGAGTGCTTGGATTTCTGCATCGTTCTCATCAAACCAATCTCGATGTGTACGTATCGGGAACACCACGTGATTCAAGGGCTGTATAATTCAACACGGTCCTGATGGCAGTCCAGTCTGCCTCAGCGTCTGTATGCTCGAAGCTTAGAGACTCCAGGTGATGGTCTAGAGCAGGGGTCACCAAACTTTTTTCACAGCGGGCCGGATAACTGATAGAATGACGAGCACGGGCCGCATAATCATTCTGTTCAATACTTGGGGGTGGGAAAGATGTGTATTTGTGTGTGTTGCCATGGAAACCATGGTAACGTCAGAGCGTAGGCTTTGACGGCGGGCCTGATGGACTGACGTCGCGGGCCGGATCCGGCCCGCGGGCCGTAGTTTGGTGACCCCTGGTCTAGAGCCTCAACAAAGGCTAGTCTGGTGTGTTCCTGTTGTAGGCGAGTGAGCTGAAGACGCTTGAGACGTCTTTTTCCTTGTGGGCGTCTGGGAGGCTTAATCCGGATGTTAAGTTTGGAGATGATGAGACGATTGTCAGTCCAACATTCAGCACCACACATTGCCTTGGTCACCCTGACGTCGTGCCGGTTGCTCCTCCTCATGATGACGTAGTCAATCAAGTGCCAGTGGTGTGAACGAGGATGCATCCATGAAGTTTTCTTGCGCTTTGGTAGTTGGAATATCGTGTTGGTGATGAGCAGGTCAAATTCAGAGCATGTATTCAGCAGCAGAAGGCCGTTGCTGTTACATTTTCCATTGCCATGTGCACCTATGACTCTATTCCATGATTGATGGTCACTTCCAACTCTGGCATTGAAGTCACCAAGTATCAGGAGTTTGTTAGAGCTGGCTGTGGCAGCAATAATGACTTCCAGGTCATTATAAAAATTGGTTTTGATCTCGTCAGAGTTGGTCATGGTAGGGGCATAGGCACTGATGATGGTGGCCTCCTTTTTACCCAATAGGTAGAGCTTTAAGGTCATTCAACGGTCGTTTATACCCTTGGGTTGGCTTGCCAGTTGGTTGATCAGGTGTTTTTTTTTTTACTGCAAAACCAACACCAGCATCACGTCTCTCCTCCTGGCCTCGTCCGCTCCAGAAGAATGTGTAACCTGCATTCACTTCAGTCACCTGTCCAGTACTGTATTGGCCAGTAGGGTCTCACTAAGGGCAGCAACATCCACATTATATCTGACTAGCTCTCTGCCCACGAGGGCGGTGCATCTCTCAGGTCTTTTTGATCCGGATGTGTCCAGCAAAGTGCGCACATTCCTGGCGCCCACAGTGAGTGGTATCACTTTGGTCTTTTTCATTTTATTTCTTTTTCGACCGCAGGTATGGGATCCCGCCAGCTGCGGTAGGCTGGCCGGGATTTTTTGAAGCAGGCAATGTTTAGGGTACATTTTCTAACCCTTTCCTCACTATGGAGGTGAGCAGTGTGGTGATCCTGAATATGGCTGCTCAGTCACTCAGGGTGCTGCCGGACTGCACTGCTGCTTCGGTCCAGTGAGGGAACGTCCAATATCCTGAGCCGCCTGCGTGCAGGTTTGCGGCTACAGCTTCCAGCATATCCGTGCCTGCTGCTTCGTTGCTCACCCATCGCCACAGGACTTGGATAATGGCGATGGTAAAGAGTGCCATGACTTGCGCAGAGAACTCGGATTTAAGTGAGGGTGATTTGCGCAGCGTCAACCTCACTCTCTCGACCAGCCCCATCTATACCCAGTGGCAAGACATAGTCAAGACGACTGGAGATGGTCCTGGTTGCAGTGGAAGGTCCAAAGACCCTTTTGGTGGAATTTCCTCCACCTGGGGTTCCACATGACCAGGCTCAGACAAGCTGAGTTTTCCGGGTTAGTTAACTACCGCCCGGGGTTCGGCGTTGGCAGCTCCTGACTGTACCGACTGACCAGGAATGTTGAACCTGGTGTGTGTAGCAGCTAGAGGGCCGGTCCAGATGGAACAAGCCTGAGGCACAACTAGCTGGTCAGACATTCACTCACCCACTCACTCACCACCCACTCACCAATCACCCACTCACCCACCCACTCATTCACCCACTCACTCACCGACTCACTCACTGACCCACTCACCGACTCACTCATCACTCAGTCACCCACTCACCCACCCACTCACCACTCAGCCACTCACTCACCAGTCACCCATTAATTTGCTTACTCACCTACTCACCGACTCACTCACTCACCCACTCACTCACTCACCCACTCAGTTTCAGTTTATTTATTTTGGTATAGCCCTGTGAGCCATTCGGCTCTTGAATCGGGTGCAACCACAACAAACAAAAACACGAACAAGAAAACATCTTAAAGTGACTATGTGACTGTGCAAACAGAAAATCCATGAAAAAAAACACCAAAACATTCCAGAAAAAATCACCATACACCAACGCTGTGTGGAAAAAAATCCCAGTGGGATGCAAATCAAACAACAACCACAATAAAACTTAGATTAAGGCCATCAGTCTAACTCCGTACTACAACAAAACAAACATGTCCAAACCAAAAAACTTTTCGAAATCACCAAACAAAGCCATAATTGCAACGTAACAATGATCATAGGGACTGTAACCGAATTTTTACAATAAACTACATAAATAACATGTAACACCAAATCCTAGAGCCATATCTGGCTGCATGAGTTACTCCACAACAACAGAAGCATCAGTCGGAGTATCAAATTTTTTAATGTACCTTTAAGATCAGCACGCTAAATCAAAATACAGATAATACTTTGCTGCGTCATCCGGAGCGAAACATTTTATTTTATTTTATGCCAATGAATAGCAGTGGCAGCTAGGGGTGTACAACTCCTCTAGAGCAGTTTTGAGAGAACATCTCATTGTTAGCGATTCAAGTTGCAGTTTATTGGCAATAGCATTCCAGACCCTGGGGGCATCAATAGCAAAGGCCCTTCCTCCGTTTTTTGTACGGCAATAGGGAATGTGAAGCTGGTAAATGAGCGAAGACCTTAGGTCAAATTTGTTCTTTGAAACAGAGAGGAGATCCAGCAGGTAGTCTGCGGATTTATTTGTAAGTACATCGTGAATGAATAAGATCTGGCGTACAAGCCGTCGAACATTAAGAGATGTTAAGCGTGACCCAATGTAGAGATCAAAGTGGTGAGTCCTATATGGGCAGTTCAGTGTAAATCTTAAGGCCGAGTGATAGATGGAATCAAGCTTCTTCAGTACAGTACTTGGGGCTGATTTATACACGATGTCACAGTAGTCAAGTAGAGTCAGTATGGTAACTTTTATCAATTCCAAACGGAACATTGGGGGGAAGCAGTGCTTGTGTCGATACTGAAAACCAATTTTTATTTTTGTCTTTTTACCAATATAATCAATGTGGTCTTTAAAATTCAGTTTTGAATCCAGGAAGACCCCAAGATACTTATAGATCTTGACTTGCTCTATTTGATAATTATTTAAGGAATGTAATTGGGGAAAAATAACTTCCTGCTTTAGTCCTGGTGAGAAGCATAGCACCTTGGTTTTGGAGGTATTCAGGACGAGTTTAAGAGCAACTAGCTGATGTTGTGGTTTGTTGAAATCACCCTGTAGCTTAGCAATCATGTCATCCGGAGAGCGGCCAGCAGTAATCAGCACTCACTCACCCCTCCACCACTCACCCACTCAATCACCCACCCACTCACCTACTCACCCACTCATCGACTCACTCACCACTCACTCACCCATTCACCACACTGCAGGTAACAACACTTCTCTATTTGCTTCCTCTCTCGCACGTATAACCTTGCAGAGTTCAACAAAGGTGTTTATACCTCTTATCAGTTTAAATTTGAGAGTGCTGTTTGTTGCTGGCCTCTTGTCGTTTTGGACCTTAGGGCCTGCGCTCAGAAACTGTTAAAAATATATACCTCTTGAGTTCAGTGACAATCAGCCGTGAGAAATTAAGAATGACCTCCTTTGATATTACCTTGCAACTTGCTCCACATTTTTATGTCAAAATCTAAAGCTAACGATGCTTAAAACAATGCTGTCAACAAAGCAAAGTTGTGTTCACGTCCAAGTCTCAATAGCAACTGACATCCTGGTTTATTTTTTCAAAATTCACTGAATGTCGTGTGATGCAATGATAATGATGTATTGTGTCCTGTTATCTTGCATTTATTTTAAGCATCGTAATGTCTTCACATCACCAATCATGACAGTTTTGTGGTTTCACAATACACTCCAAGTCGCTGACCAGCAGTTTGACAAGGAATGTACATTGGAATTTTTTTTTGCAAGAGAGGCCCTGGGCTGAAATTCTAAGTTTTTTTTGTTTACATAGATGAAGCAACTGCTTCTGCTTTTAATAACCTGTAAATGCCACCTGTTTCAAAACGAGAACTGAAGAAGATACTGCATAACCACTTCCGGATGTAGGACACTATCGCCATCACGTTAAGTTCTTCGTAACAGCTCGCAGAGTTAATTAATGCAAACCGACACACCTGATGACGACCGTTTGTGTTATGGTCGAAACGTCGTGAGAATTTTTATTGTTTTATATATATTTTATTATTTTATTGTTTCCCTTCAACGTGACTTTACCGAAAGAGCTAAGAACATTGCTCGCAGAGCATTATCAAATAGTCGGTGGTGATGACTTGTTTTAATCACACATCAACATAATCGTCAGCCACGGTCAATCCGCTGATGAATGGTCTCCCCAAGCCATCACCATTGCTGACGAACCTTCACACAGCAGCTACCAAGCCCTGCTTGTAAAGAGGACATATACCCGAAGGCGTGCGTGGACAAGGAAATGCACTCGCGTTGTGCCGGACTACAGAATCGTCCCTCAGACTGCCCGCGATGGTCACATTTTTCTTGAGTTTTTTTTCACATCGGGAATATTTCACCTTGAATATCCCTTGAGATGGAACTTCTCGTTTGCAAGGGTGTCCAGAGTGATTATGTTACTGATTTAAATGTCCACATATCGTTTGTGGCCAGGTTACTTCTGTAGTGGAGTAGGAAGGTGCGTAGTGCAAACAGCGTGATTACAAGATAACACAGACAGCACGGGTTATGTTGGGTCAGCCTGTAGCGAAGGCGAATACAGTGCAGGTTATGTTAGGGCAATTAAGCTGGGAGAGCCGTGGTCGGCTGGGATTGATTGGTGATGTTGCCAAGGCTGGAGGGGCGTCTTGAAGTCTGGCGAGGTAACAGGTGTACAGGTCACGCGGAGTGCCCTTGGGACGCGGACTAATTAATTGGGGAGTAATGAGAGCGGGGATAAATTGGGGGGTCGCCAATTGGAGCGGGGAGTGGAAAAGTGGAGAGAGCTTGGAGAAGGTGGTTGAAGTTGGAGAGCTTGGAGTGAACAGCGGGGGGGGGGGGGGAAATTGAGGTTGGAGTCAACAGCGGGGAATTGAAGTGTGGAGAGCTTGGAGACAGAGAGTTGGAGAGACAGAGTTTGGGAGACGGAGTTGGAGACGGAGCTTGGAAACAGCGTAGCGATAGCGGAGCTGAAGTAGAGAAGCAGCTAGCAGTGGAGAGAGCGTAGTGACGGTGATAGCGGAGAGCGGAGACGAAGAAGTTAGCGGCGGAGTAAGCGAAGTAATCGTGGGGAGTGGAGAGACAAAGGTGGCGAGCGAGTCGGGTGAAGCATGGCGAGCGAGCCGTGGCGACCAGGATGCTGTAAAATATTGAGGACATGCTGAGAGTTGTAAATAAAGCGGTGTTCGAAGAAAGACAGAAGATGTCTGAGTGAAATCGAACACTACACTTCTGAAAAATAATCTAATAGCTCAGTGGGGGTTACCTGGTAAGATATGAAAAAAACTGTTTAGTTTTATATGTATATATATATTTTTAAAGTGATTTGCTTACCTTTCCTATACTTTGCACTCCTATCGTGTTTTTGTATTTTTTTATTTAAAGCTTTCGTGACTGCAGTAATTCATATTCTTAGCTCTTTCGGTAAAGTCACGTTGAAGGGAAACAATAAAATAATAAAATATATATTGCTTTTTATATATATTATTATTTTATTGTTTTCCTTCAACGTGACTTTACCGAAAGAGCTAAGAATATGTGTTTTTGTATTGTTTGTTGTTGTAACGTTCTGACCCCGTGCCCCTACTGGACATCTGTGAAAAAGAGCTTTATAGCTCATCCTATTCCTCCAGTGTAACTAAATATTCTGATTCTGTCAATTGACGAATACAACGCAAGCATGTAATGACAAGTGTACACGCACATTTTACATCTAGAACTTGCACAGTTTAAATTGAAATTATAGATATCACACCCAATCTTCATGAACTAATTCCCTCTGGCTCCTCTATGTATTCATTCGTTTCTCAATCCGCTTGTCCTGACGAAGGTCGCGGCGGCAGCATGTTGAGTAGTGGCGGTCCACACCTCGCTTTCCCTGCCAACGGACTCCAGCTCCTCCTGGGGAATTCCCAGGCGTCCCCAGGCAAGCGATGTAGTCCCGCCAGTGTGTACTGGTCCAGACTCGGGTTCTTCGGCCAGTGGGACGTAGAGTTCCAGGGGGAGTCTATACCGTGGGGCATGCTTACCAGGTGCCCGAACCACCTCAACTGGGTCTTCTTGATCAGGAGGAGCAGCGGCTCGACTCTGATGCCCTCCCGCATTACCAAGCTCGTCACCCGATCATGGAGAGTGAGGCCCGGCAACCCTGGGGAGAAACCTCATTTGGGCCCCTTGTATCCGCGATCTCATCCTTTCGGTCGTTAGCCAAAGCTCATGACCATAGGTGACGGTGGGAATGTAGATCGACCTGTAAACCGAGAGCTTTGTTCGAGAACTCAGCTCCCGCTCACTTCCACGCAATGGTACAGCGCCCGCAGCACTGTGGATGCCGCACCGATACGCCGCACCGATCCGCCGCCCGATCTCCCACTCCCACCTACCATCACTCGCGAAAGAGACCTCGAGGTACTTAAACTCCTCCCCTAAAGGCACCTGTTCCCCTCTCACCTGGAGAGAACACTCTACCATCTGCTGGGAGTGAACCATGACCTCAGATTTGGAGGTGCTGATCCTCATCCCAGCCGCTTCACACTCGGCATCAAATTGTTCAAATGCACGCTGGAAATCACAGACTGGCGAGGTAAAGAGGACAACGCCATCTGCTAAAAGCAGCGACGCCACCTCCATGCCCCCCCCCCGTACTGGATACTCTCCATACCTCGGCTGCGCCTTGATATCATGTCCATGAAAATCACAAACAGGAGTGGAGACAAGACGCACCCTTGGCAAAGTCCAACGCCCAGTGAACGACTTTGATTTAGCACCAAGAATACGGATACACCTCTCACTCTGGGAATAGAGGGACCGGTTAACGCACAAAAGCGGCACCGGTACATCATACTCCCGCAGCACCTCCCACATGACATTGCGGGGAACACGGTCACGTGCCTTCTCCAAGTCTTCAAAGCAGAGGTAGACTGGAGAAGCATACTCACATGACCCCTCAAATATCTGTGAGAGGGAAAAAAGCTCGTCCATTGTTCCACGACCATGACGGAATCCGCATTTTTCCTCCTGAATCTGAGGCTCGACCACTGGGCGGAGGCTCCTCTCCAGCACTCTGGCATAAGCTTTACCTGGGACGCTGAGGAGTGTGATCGCTCTGTGGTCGGGGCACACCCACAGGTCCGCTTGCTTAAAAATGGGAAACCACAACCCCAGTTTGCCAATCCAGATGATACCAGTATAAAGTCAATAATTGACCTTCGGCTCATGGTGCTCTGGTGCCAAATATATTCATGGGCATCCTTGTGTTCGAACATGGTGTTATTGACATTCTGTGACGAGCGTATGATGGATTTTCGTATTTTTTTAACCATTCATGAGGGGCGCTTTTTTTTAGGCCATTATTTGTCTGGAACCTCTCCCCAGACCTGTTCGCCAGGGGAGACCCTGCCAAGAGTACGAGACTCCAGGCGGCATAGCTCCGAGGGTCATTGGAACACACAAACCCCCTGATAATGAAACGATCCTATGAAAAAGAGCCATTTCCCGCAACGTCACCTATTCGATATGTTTAAATTTAATGAAACGTCTCTCATGAATGTGTTCAGTTTATATATATATCTATAAACTCTATACACATGTAACTAAATGCCACACACGGCCGCCTCATGCAGAACGTTCTTTGGCTCTGACGGCTGAAGAGGCTGTGCGAGTTCGCACCCAAGATGCGGACGAGTTGCGACTGGGGGGGGGCTTCGTTGGCGCTCGTCTGCGAGGTCGTTCCACGGCGCGATGCGGCTCTGTAGCTGAGCGAGAGTTCGCCTGCTGGGGAATTTCCACCCGAGCTAGGATAGAATGTACGATAGCCTTTAGCAGTTTGTTATCATTACTCATTCTCTTGGTTCTTTCAAATGTTAACCAATAATATGAATCCCTGCAGTCACGAAAGCTTTAAGTCAAAATTACTCATTCTGTTTAGCGCTTAATATTTGTTTGGTGTTTGTTTAACATTGATCTTGTCGTGCTCCAATGCGTGGGGGCATTGCATTCACTCCGCCACCCCCCCACCCCTTTAAGTTGAGGTCTAGGTTTGAGGGCTGTCAAGCTGTACGCACGAGCCAGAAATATCCAGTATATTGCTCATTATTGGCGGTCGACTTTGCTACGTTTTTGAAAGTGACAACAGCATAACTGATCGTTCTAACGCTAAAATCCCCAAGCGGCGAGAAAACCCATCACAGCAGATAACGCAAAGCAACACCGCCACGCGCGTTGCTAAATCTGTGCTCATTATCTGCGAGGTCGTCCCACGGCGCGATGGGGCTCCGTGCCTGAGCGAGAGTTCGCCCGGCTGGGGGCTTCCACCCGACATCGTCGGGCCGAAGGGCTCCGTGGTGGTGACGGCACCCTCACGGGGATGGCGCCGCTCGTCTGCCAGTGGTTCTCGACACTTTGTTCGGCTACTGTTGTACCCCCCTTGTTGAATGTTGTTCCGACCGAGTACCCCCCCCACCACCACCACCTTGCCTTACCCAACATGGTTCTGAGATAATGAATGCGCGAACATTGAGCGCCAAGATTTTAAGCAATTTTTCGTGAGTTCATTTGGTCGCGGGAAACCAACATTGTTTTTACCATCAATGCGTTCAGAAAGGTATTTGTACGCCATTCTAGGTTACTATACGCATTTACATTTGATCGTAGTTATTTCATATCGGCAGATTCGTACGTGACTGTTCACCAGTGGCTCTCGTGTATGATACAATTTCACACATTTAAAAAAAAAAAATCACCTCACGTACCCCCTGGGACATGTTTCCACTTACACCCCCCAGGGGTCCACTTTCGCAACTTTTCTATTGCCAGCCTCACGAGTTTGTCACTGCTCTGGCGGGGTGCATGGGACAGAGCTCCTGTACCCAACGACTGTGGTGGATGTGCTGCCTGTTGCTACATTTCCCCACTGCACATCAAGCGAAGTGGTTCCGCTTTTACGCCGCCATCGTTTTGCTGTGAAGTCTGAGGTCATCCCCGTGTCGTGTTTTCCGATTTTATTTTCGATGCTGTCTTGAGGAGGTGCGTCTCTTTTTATTCTCCTCCTCCTCCTCCACATGTCCGATGTGAATGATAGCTCATACTTTATACAAACAATCACCTTTTATTCCTTATCCTAAAGAAAAACATTGCACGTTGTCCTTCAAGCCTCGCCAACAACCGAGCCCCGTTTCACTTAAAGCTGAGACAACATTCAAGAACGATGGCCCGACAACAAAAGTATAAAAAGGCGTTTGATTCAGTTGAAACGTATGCAGTCATCCATGCTCTCTCAAAGCAAGGTCTAAGTAAAAATTGGAAGAAACCGCTGCACGTAGATCATACACGAAGATCTTGGCAATATTATTCTGAACATTCACCAGACAAGGAGCTCTATTTTCACCGGGGCTGTTAACAGGAGGATTGCAAAAAATATTTTCAGACAATTGGCTTGGAGCATTAGGAACATAAAGAACAGCTGAAAAAACAACCAGAGGAATGTGTGAATAACTTAATGGATACACCTGCCGAGTTGCACTTCAGAGTCGAGATGTGTAAAAACAAAAGCCACATTAGAGTCGTGGCCTCAATCGCGTGACTCATTGTTGGAAGTCATAACAGAAGTTTGTTGGGTTAGATCGTTAAACCCGCCACCACCCGACACTGCCAATTAGTAAGGTTTGTCACGTAAAACCGCAACAATTTCTACTGGAAGACCCAGAGAAGCACGCATGTTCCTAGGGCAGGTGGCTAGGGTGCGACAGACTCATCGTAGTGAAACGAAGAGGTGCGTCAGAACAGGTCGGGGTACTTTTGGAGAAAACATTTTAAAAATCGAGAGGAATTTGCCCAAAGTGGAAGGGGTTTTTGAAAGCCATGATTTATGGACACTGTGCAATAGCAAAACGATAAATTTCGAAACGTCAGCAAAGATGAAGATGACCGCAAGCGGTTTAAGGGACAGGAAGAGAAGCGCGTGGATTCCAGGACGTTTGCGAGTTCGAGACATCTTATTGACTTTTTATGTAAAGCTTTCGTGACTGCAGGGATTCATATTCTTGGTTCTTTCGGTAAAGTCACATCATCATCATCATCAGGTTTTCACACCTGATGATGATTGCTTGTGTTGCGGTCGAAACGTCGTGAGAATTGTATTGTTTTATATTTTTATAATTTTATTGTTTCCCTTCTACGTGACTTTACCGAAAGAACCAAGAATATATCTTATTGACTGTGAAGGAGGGAAGGCGATTTAGGAAGGATAAGTCGCTCGAAGGGATGATGGCGTGACTGGTGATGGAATCAAATTTAAAAAAAATTGAGAGCACGGCTCAGAGGGTGACTGACCACTGTTAGGGATGGAGCAATAACCTCGCTTCCTGTGCAGGAGTGAGATGGATTGAGGCATCGCAGGGCTGTGAGTCATGGTGATGGCGTGGCGAGTTCCTTCGCCAGCCATGCGGTGATCTTGATGGATCGTGCGAGCGACCCGGATGCCTTATAAACGTCATTGGTATTAATACGTGGTCCATAATGACTCTTGGCAAGTCATTTGGAAAGTGTGCAAACATAACCCCCACGGCCTTGACAGGATTTGCAAAGCAAGATGCGCAATGATGTCTCCTGCGTTATAAATCGAGTACCACAAGGTACGCGTCGCGCTCGCATCGATTCGCCACGAGTTTTATAAGCAGGGGCTGAGGGAGGCCAGTGCATTATTGTTCCAGAGTTCCGAATGCCGACGGACAGCCCCAGTGCATTGGCTCCGCTCGTGCTGTGAATCGGCCAAGAGAGGTAAGCAATAAAGCGCCAATGTTTCATCATATCGTGTTCTGTCATACGACAACGCCAATGCAGTGGCACTTTCTGCACAGGTATCCTGTGAGAAGAAGACCACACATCTGTCATTGAAACTGTGGCTTAGCGGTTGAGCGAAGGTCGTGATAATCACTGGCGGGGGGGGGGGGGGGGGTGGCACGTGCCCCCCAATGATCCGATCGAAATCCCTAATTTCGATCGGATCATTGGGGTTTATTAGTAATAAATCAGCATTTTGCGACCCCCACTGCGACTGTGTAGCATATTATTACATGCCAGGGACTCTATGAGATGATAGGACAATAGTCTGAGTCCATAATTGGCAATAAGAAACGGAAAAGCAGTTATTAGTGACTCAGAATTGTGCGCAGTAGCGTACACACTACACGACTTCCCTGAAGGCATCATTCACCTTCAGCGAGCGCGATTCCGGTCACAGAACGCGGTTCGAATTCGACCCTCGATCGATGGTTGCGCCATCGCCGCACACGCGTCGAATTAAAAGCAAGGGACAAGTCCTTACTTACTAACAACTCCTCTATCATTTTTCATTGCTGGTGGGGTTGCCTCCCGTACCTGAAAATCCTGGCTCCGCTGTTGGTGATAATAATGCCCTCGTTGGTAGCTCAATAGTGAACACCATTATTATTATTTTCCTTGTTTACTCAGGGAAGCCTCAGGGAAGCCTTTCAAGGAGGCTCTTGCCAAGTATTCACAATCGGGAGCAGTAATTGACATTTATATTCCCATTGAGTTACCTGCGAATTTTTTTTTTATATTTTGGCAAATTTGTATCATAGCGCGGGCACACACAGTGGCCTGCTCTTGCGAACGACGCCACGAGATCTTTGACGTCCACTGTGAAGCAGACGGAACACCTTTGCATATTTAATACACCCGCAGTATTAACCAGAGCGGCCACTGGATTCGGACCGCCCACAGCTCTGCAGCAAGCGGCGGACGCGCCATTGCTGGCCTCGTGTCACGGCCCCATTCCAGCAGCCTGGCACAATATTTACACAAAGCTAGGATAGAATGTACGATGGCCTTTAGCAGTTTGTTATCATTACTCATTCTGTTTAGCGCTTAATATTTGTTTGATGTTTGTTTAACATTGATCTTGTCGTGCTCCAATACGTGGGGGCATTGCATTCACCCCCCCCCCCACCCCTTTAAATTGAGGTCATGGCTTGAGGGCTGTCAAGCTGTATGCATGAGCCAGAAATATCCAGTATATTGGTCATTATTGGCGGTCGACTTTGCTACGTTTTTGAAAGTGACAACAGCATAACTGATCGTTCTAATGGTAAAATCCGTAAGTGGCGAGAAAACCCATCACAACAGAGGCGCAAAGCAACACCGCCACGTGCGTTGCTAAATCAGTACTCATCCATACATTCAGAAATGGTATTTGGAAGAACAGCATTTGTTTGTGTAAAGCCATCTCCTGCATGAAATTCTATCTTCGCTTCCCAACCATGGAACGCTCGACTCCGAACAACACCATCAGCTGCTCTGATGATGACACTTGCGAGTGTCTGGAGGGGCCATGGGCGATCTGCAGGCGATGCCTGACCCACGCTCCGGTACAACCCTATAGGTTTTGGCCGCCGAAGAGCAAAACATCGGTCAGCGGGCGGGGGGCGGGGGGGGCTGCGGTGGCGAGCGGACGACGACGATGGCCTCCTCGCTCGTCCGCTCCGGTGTCGTCTCCTCGTTAGAAGCCGTGCGCAGCGCCGCCGCTGCCGCCGCCGTTGTTGATCGTGCGCGGTGGGCCCTGGGCCCTCTGAGCAACGGTCGTCAATTGATCTGACTAAGTTTTGATTTAAAGCTTTCGTGACTGCAGTGATTCATATATATTTTATAATTTTATTGTTTCCCTTCAACTTGACTTTACCGAAAGAACCAGGAAAATGATCTGACTAAGTTGGTGTGGTGGACACGAAATGAATGAATGAATGCATGCACGAACTTTTTTTTTTCAACGGTTTTACTTAACTTGATTCCTGTGTCCTGGTCAAATCTTATAATCAAAAGTGAGTCTACTTACTGTTGTCCAATCAATTCCAAATTTTGCACACGTACTCAGATCCGGTGACAATGCATGCCTGTATCAAAATCGGCATCAATTAATTCGCTACTTTAAAGCATGGACGCCTTATTATTTATAAATAGGCGCCATTGACGTACTTCTCGACCGTGAGTTAAACGAAGTTGTTTATAAAACCGTTGTTTAAAAAAAACAAAAACTTATTTTTAAGGAGTTTATTTACATTCAACCCTCCCGGGATAAATGGCTGTGTGTGTTTGTGTCCTGTTGGTAAAGTTACAGGACACAGCGCTCAGCGAACGAGCCTGGAAACGACATGACCACCAAAATGGTGCTGCTTTCAACTGTGATATTTGGTTTTTTGTTGCCATTGATATTTTATGATAACAAAAAGGTAAGGGGTTTGTATCCTTTGTTTGTGAGACGTTATATGATTGTGTTAAAACAACAATGTTGAGTCCAAGCAAGCATGTCTGAAATTGCGCACTCCCAGAATGCAGTGTGCCTGATGGAACGTGTTAAAACAAACATTAGATGTAGTTTTTCTACGTGGAGGGACAGATAAGTGATGGAACGCATTTGTCTGCTTAACTTAGTTAAACACATTACTTTTGATGCTGCGTTGGCAGTAGTACACAAGCACAATTAAAAAAAAGAACAATCTCAACACATTCGTCAATAACACTGTGGCCCTGAAATGAAAATAATAGAGAATCGGTGACGTTTCGGCCAATGTTCCTTCCTCATTGGGCACAATTACCAGAGAAACCTCATAGACAGTGAATACGGGGATGGAGACTGCACTTAACAGCATTGGGGCCTGATCAGAATTACAGTTTTAAAAGTTTGTGATGACTTGTTCTTACAAAAAACCAGTTCACCATTGTATATATTTTTTAAATTGACATGTAATTTTTACGAAACTGCACGGAGAACCGTAGCGTGACTGCGTTTCTAGAGTAATTGCTTAAGTCGAGACCCATTCGTTCCAGAGTAACGTTAGATGTAACGTGGCGAGGCAAGCTAACATCCTCCGCACGGTGACCGCTGTGAAATGGAAAGAAACGTGCGGACGTGGAGACAAATTCCGGCTCTCCCACGCGGCGCGACACAGCCTCACACATCGGCGAGAGACAAAATACAGGGGACGGGACCGCGGCAGTCGAGCAGTCCGGCCGTGTGACTCCGGGGTAGAGGCAGCGGCTCCCGATCGAAAATTGATCGAGGTTGGTGGGGAGTTGACGCAACCCATCATCACTCCTTCCGGGGGGGTGGGTCGATAAAAACGAGTTCCACTTTGTGGGGAAGTCAACAGTGATTGTCCTATGCTATAGACTCGTCCAGCAGTTATACTGCACGAATTACATCTCCAATTAGCACGGTTGGCCACGTACGGTGCGAAAGAAGTTCAACAAACACATATACGCACACCTGTACAAGGGCAGCAGGCCCCCATGCCATTTCTATTCACCTACACGAGTGACCTCGGTTTGCCGTTGTCCTTAAGGGTCAGAGAATGCACGTGCAGAGCTCTTCTTAATGCCTTATCAACGAAGGGTAAGGGATTTGGTGGTGAGGGGATGTTATCGCCCTTGCCTGGTATACAGAAAGTCGTGGGTTCGATCCGGACCCTGACGCCTGTATATTTGGAGTTTGCATGTTCTCCCCGTGGTCGTGTGGATTTTTCTCCGGGTCTTCTGGTTTTTCCCTCCAAATTTGCAATCAACATCACGCGTTTAGAAATATTTGGCTGCTATACATTTCCACATGATAATACACTTTGTCGGGCTATCATTTGTGGTCAGGTCGCTTCTGAAAAGAGCTATATACAGTGAGGTAAAAAAATATTTGATCCCCTGCTGATTTGGGACGTTTGCCCACTGACAAAGAAATGATCAGTCTATAATATTAATGGTAGGTTTATGTGAACAGTGAGAGACAGAATAACAACAACAAAATCCAGAAAAACGCATGTCAAAAATGTTATAAAATGATTGCATTTTAATGAGGGAAATAAGTACTTGACCCCTCTGCAAAACATGACTTAGTACTTGGTGGCAAAACTCTTGTTGGCAATCACAGAGGTCAGACGTTTCTTGTAGTTGGCCACCAGGTCTGCACACATCTCAGGAGGGATATTGTCCCACTCCTCTTTGCAGATCTTCTCCAAGTCATTAAGGTTTCGAGGCTGACGTTTGGCAACTCGAACCTTCAGCTCCCTCCACAGATATTCTATGGGATTAAGGTCTGGAGACTGGCTAGGCCACTCTAGGACTTTAATGGGCTTCTTTTTGAGCCACTCTTTTGTTGCCTTGGCCATGTGTTTTGGGTAATTGTCACGCTGGAATACCCATCCACGACCCATTTTCAATGCCCTGGCTGAGGGAAGGAGGTTCTCACACAAGATTTGACGGTACATGGCCCCGTCCATCGTCCCTTTGATGCGGTGAAGTTCTCCTTTCCCCTGAGCAGAAAAACACCCCCAAAGCATAATGTTTCCACCTCCATGTTTGACGGTGGGGATGGTGTTCTTGGGGTCATAGGCAGCATTCCTCCTCCAAACACGACGAGTTGAGTTGATGCCAAAGAGCTCCATTTTGGCCTCATCTGACCACAACACTTTCACCCAGTTGTCCTCTGAATCATTCAGATGTTCATTGGCAAACTTCAGACGGGCATGTATATGTGCTTTCTTGAGCAGGGGGACATTGTGGGCGCTGCAGGATTTCAGTCCTTCACGGCGTAGTGTGTTACCAATTGTTTTCTTGGTGACTATGGTCCCAGCTGCCTTGAGATCATTGACAAGATCCTCCTGTGTAGTTCTGGGCTGATTCCGCACCGTTCTTATGATCATTGCAACTCCACGAGGTGAGATCTTGCATGGAGCCCCAGGCCGAGGGAGATTGACAGTTCTTTTGTGTTTCTTCCATTTGCGAATAATCGCACCAACTGTTGTCACTTTCTCACCAAGCTGCTTGGCAATGGTCTTGTAGCCCATTCCAGCCTTGTGTAGGTCTACAATCTTGTCCCTGACATCCTTGGAGAGCTCTTTGGTCTTGGCCATGGTGGAGAGTTTGGAATCTGCTTGATTGATTGCTTCTGTGGACAGGTGTCTTTTATACATGTAACAAGCTGAGATTAGGAGCACTCCCTTTAAGAGTGTGCTCCTAATCTCAGTTCGTTACCTGTATAAAAGACACCTGGGATCCAGAAATCTTTCTGATTGAGAAGGGGTCAAATACTTATTTCCCTCATTAAAATGCAAATCAATTTATAACATTTTTGACATGCGTTTTTCTGGATTTTGTTGTTGTTATTCTGTCTCTCACTGTTTAAATAAACCTACCATTAATATTATAGATTGATCATTTCTTTGTCAGTGGGCAAACGTACAAAATCAGCAGGGGATCAAATACTTTTTTCCCTCACTGTTGCTCAGTGGGCCTTACTTGGTAAATAAATAAATAAAAAGTTTACAATTTTCAAAACTTGTTTTAATAGTATATTTGGAGTCCGTCTGTTCTCTCTCCCCGTCTTGGTCGGGTGGATTTTTCTCTGGGTTCATCCGGTTTCCCCCTCCACGTTCAGAATGAACATGCCTTCAGATTATTTGGCTGCTCTTATGAATTCCCACGTACGATGACATCAGCCACTTCGATGAGCCATCGTGTGTGGCCAGGTCGCCTCAGAAAAAGAGCTCAGCTCAATGGGCTTTACCTGGTAAATTGTATAATTTCATTTTAGAAGTGCCTTAGAGATCTGGATTGGAATTCACCGCGGCCATTACGCACAGATGACGATACTCTATTAGTTGTGCTCAAGGTGATACGGGAACACATAACGGGTGGAGCCACCGCGAGAAGGCCACTGTCTCCCGCCCACAGTGCAATTGTGACCATGCTATCCAAACTATGGACCATATAGGGAGCCCATCGATTCACAAAGAGACGCATAAACATACATAGAGACGCACAGAGATGCATCAAAGACAAGCCACAGTAGTTCGACTATGGGCATACATCCCAAACCACGGATCATATCGTAACCCACTGTGGTCTGCGCTCCTTCGACGGAGGAGGAAAATCACAACGACACCAACCCTCTAATGAAGCCCTTTTTTCGTGGCCTGCAGACCGCGACATTGACATGTAGCTCCTGAACACATTGCCACACGCTTGAAGAGAATAGCGTCTTACACCATCACAACCATCTAACAAAGAAGGTCACTCAATCGTGCGCTTTCAAATTCGCTTCCGTGGCCGTCTGGAATGCTCTTCCTTCGAATATTAAGAAGCCACTGGTGCTGTGTACTTTTCAAATCTAAATTGAAAACTCATTTCTTTAGAACAGCTTTTTCTGTTTAGTTGTCCTTCCCTCGCACCTCCGATTAGCACGTTTGGCTACGTACGGTGCGAAAGAAGTTCAACATACATCATCACATTTTATTTCAACCATTGCCATGCTCTGCTGCAGTCGAGCGATGGCAGCTGTTCCTCTGTGGCACAACGTGGACACCGGCCTGCATGCGGGCATTCGTCTGCCAGTGGTCCTCAACGGGGAGCAAAGATTTACCGTATTTGCGATCATAAAAATTGCGCAAACTATTGGAATTCTGCAGGATGCAATGGATTTTTTTTCTTGTGAAGCAATGTATCATTGACTTTTTAACGAATTATCATTGGTGACCACATTCCCATACATCTGTGACCGTAGTGTTAATTGCATGCTTTAAAATTGATCGTTTTACAATATTTAAAGTGGAAATCGCTTGAAATGGAATATATCGTTTGTAAGGGTGTCTAGGGTGTCATTTGGCATGTACATAGCAAACACGTAATGACACGTGTACACACATTTTAAACATATAACTTATAGTTAAACATTGTTTTACAAATGAACATGACACCACAGTAAAACGCCTCAATAAATGAGCAGTTAACTGGTGCACACCACCACTTCATATAGAATGTTGTCTATCTGTAACAGTTGCAGATGTGGCATGAGTGCCTTCTGATTGGAGAGTAAGGATAGGATGAGACTGGAGGAATAGCTCAGTGTCTGAAAGAGGGTTCCATGTGGTTTGCACCGTCCGAGCAAACATATAACGCTGAGCCAACGTTGATGAAACGGTTTCAACCTCACGGCAAAGTTGCACGTTTACTGGGTTTCATTCCAGTTTTCCCTTCAGCTTCTCAGGGAGCATCATCATCGTGTGAAGCCGAAGCTTAACTATCAAACCATCAGAGGGGCCGATATGCTGTCCACAGCCGAGCGCAACAATGCCACCACGCACGCGCCGGGTTACAGCCGATCCAAGTGGCACCTGCCAATAACCACAAATCCCATGCTCGTGACTTCGGCCTCGGAAAGCGTTGTCACGATTCTGAACGGACGGCAGGAGCATTTTGTCGGCGAATACCTGCGCGCGAAGCTGGAAATGCGAGACGCCACCGGCAAAGCCAAATCGCACGGGGGCGACTTCGTCATGGCCCGGATTTACAACGCAGACCTTGGCGCCGCGGCTTCGGCATCCGTGACCGACCACAGCGACGGGACCTACACCGTGGAGTTCAGAATCCTGTGGCCGGGAGAGAGCCGGCTGGAGATCATTCTGGTCCACCCCGGTGAGGCGGTGGGGATTCTGGAGAACGCAAGGGAGTCCGTGCCAAACAGAGTCAGCTTCTGGGGAACGTTCGTGGCGGGCGAGGCCAAAAAGACCGCGGTGTGCGAACTGTTCCTGAACACAACCCAAGAGATCTGCAATTTCACTGACGAGCGTTTGGGTGAAGGCTTGATTTGCAAAAAGCCTCGAGGCTTTCCCTGCTACTCTATCCACGGATACACGTCCTTCACAAAATACTGGGAAGTATTCACTCAAGATGAACGGAGGCTTTTCTCAAGGTAACACTTTTATTGTTGTTGTTGTTATTATTACCCCGGTAAGCATGGAACGTTGGGTCAATTTTGGCCCGATGTTGGTCCAACGTTTTCAAAAGCACGTACCCACGACGACAACAACGCATTATGCGTGTTTCATTGCAGGGACCACATCCTGGTGCCGCTGCGAGTTCCATATCACGTCCATGCCTCCATCACGGACGGTGAGGATTTGTGTGACGCGGAAAGCTACACGTGAGAAGCCGACGTGGCCACGGCAGAGAACCCCAGTGTCAAGTCCCGTCGCCTGAGCGAGGCACTCTCATCACAGTTGACTCGCAACATCTATACTTCTCGTTTTACACTTAACATTTTCCAAACGGATGTTTTTGTTTGTTTGTTTGTTTTAATTGCTCTACACAAACGACTTTTATTCAAATGACGAGGTAAATTGGAGACCCCTTGCGGTGTAGAATTGGGAACTCGTGACGGCGTAGGATTTTGCAGCCTTATGCTTTGATTCATGATTGGGATCCCCCATCGCCTTTTGCTCTGTCACATTGCAAATCTAACGACGCAACGTCTACCAGTGGCTTGATTTGTGTTGTACATATGTCACAGAATCGACTACGAGGCCACCTAAACCATGCGTCCCTGGATTGCGAACCGCGTACCCGAGCGGCCACTACTTTGGCAACGTCTGGCACTCGGCCTTGTGCGACATGAAGCATTTCGACGATCCGCAAACGATCCGAGCTTGCCTGAAGGAAAAGGAAATTATTCTACTCGGCGACTCAACCATAAGACAATGGTGGGAATATCTCAACGAGTTTGTCAGAGGTAAAGCGGATCCTTCGACTCGGGCCGGTCTCTTCTTCCCAAGGTTCGGTCGGTCAGCTCAGCAGCGACCATGGCACCAAATCCGGTCCCAGTCTCCGTTGCCTATCAAATCGCGCGGTTTCGTTCATCTCCAATCCCCCTCCGTTCTACGTCCGACTGGGGATCGTGAAAGTGGGTTACCCCACTTCTGTGCGGGGTCAACCGTGGTCACTCTTAAGGAGAAACCAACTCCCGTGTCCGTCTGGCATACACTACGTGCAGGTGTCGGTGGTCATGTGAGTAAGAATGACCATGTGAATAAGGATGTTCATGTGAGTTAGAGATCTTTCCTGAAAGGCCTGCGGGAGGTTGCTAAATCCCCTCGACTGTCCCCATAGTCTGGAACTCCCCCTGCCACTTGTGCTATCGACTCCCTACCTCTGTTCAAGTCAAGGCTGAGAGCCTTCCCCTTGTCATCTGCCCATAACAGGACTGCATCTATTCAATAAATAAGCACGCCCAGTTTGTCCACAGCGTCATTAGATGCGGTGCAATTATGACATTGCATGCATCCACATTGTGATGTACAGCATATTGATCCGGTCGGATGGTTCAGCGGTAGAGCGGGTGGCTCGCAAGCAGAAAGTTGCGAGTTTGATTCCTGGTTTACCCTATGGAGAGACTCGCCCCTGCCATAGGAACAGGGATTTCCCACCACTGGCTCGGGGCTGTAAACAAGAGTTAAGCACCGCCTCAATGCCAATTTGATCGGGAAATTACTTCTACTGGACTTGTTGATGAAGATGTTGACAGTTTTTATTCTTAAAAGTCATAAGAAACGAACATTTCTCTCGCAGGTGCACGGAGCCAGTTGTGAATATGATGTGATATAAAGCAGGGTCATTTCTTGAAACGTTGCTTTATTATGTGTATGTATATCCTTTTAAGGCCACAGTGTAAAGGACGGAGGTGTTAAGTTTTTGTTGTTCATGATTTTACGCCACTGCCGACGCAGAGTGAGCAAACCATTCCTGCAATGTTGATCATGGTTATATATTTTATATATTATATGACTATATATTTTATATATTATATATTTTACATATTATATGATTATATATTTTATATAGTATATGATTACATATTTTACATATTATATGATTATATATTTTATATATGATTATATATTTTATATATTATATGATTATATATTTTCTTTTCCCCTAAATCTCATTTAACGTAGAGTTGAAACGTTTGACCCTGAAGACGCCTGGCAAAGGAAGACAACAGCCAAGGTTGGCAGTCGACATCGAGCACAATATTTCCCTGCAGTGGTACTGCCACGCGTACCCGCTGATCACGCAGGCCTACACAGTCACGCAGGACGCCTGCTACATCGCCCATCGCATCGACGGCACCTTCGGTGGGAGCCATACCGTGGTGGCCATTTCCCTCGGCGCTCACTTCGTCGTCTTCCCCATCGAGGTCTTCCGCAGGCGAATGCAAAACATCGGAGCTGCCGTGGCGAGGCTGCTGCTCAGAAATCCCAAGACGAAAGTCGTCATTAAGTTGGCCAACACCCGAGACTCGACCAACCTGGAATTTTACAGCAACTGGAACACGTTTAGGATTAACCAAGTTACAATGGAGGTGTTCAAAGACATGAATGTGGCATTTGTTGATGCGTGGGACATGACTGCGTCGATAAACTCTACAGACATCCACCCAAACAGAATGATCGTAAAGAACGAGGTGGATTTGTTCTTATCGTTCGTGTGTTAGCATACGGGGCAGCAATCGTCCTGCTTCGAACTACGTTTCAAGCGAAAGCAAGTCTCTGGTCGGCATCTTCAGACTCGCTGTCGCGAGCGCGGAATGTAAATCACGAAGTGTGTGCTGGGACGCTGCCGTTGCTGCTGCTGGTGGTGGCGGTCTAAGGCACGGCTCTAGGACCGGCGTTACTTGCCATAGGGACCCACGACGTTCATTTCCACCATCATGGACCGATGCACGAGGCAGATTCCCCCTCCTGCCTGTGTTGGACTGGCGACGGACCGAGACATCTCTAAATGGCCATCAGCGGGGCTTTGTCGACTTACTGTCATGTCCAGCTTGAACCTTTTTTACTCATGCACGTCCGTTGCATTAATTTATTCTCTTTGAAAAAAAGGTTTCCGTTATTGTCTTGTCTTTGTGAATGGACGCTCGACTCTCCCACTGCTCACGCCAATGCCAAGCTAACCAATCACTCCCTCGGCTCTGCACCGTTTACAGCTTGTGCATCAATGTCACCCGTTAAGATGATGTCATGCACCTCGCCCTCATTTAGCAGTTAATTTTTTTTCAGTGCTTGTGTGTGTGGTGTAAATATTTGGGAATTTCTTAACTTGCAGTGGCTTTAGAGTCTTAGCGTTTACTGGGCAACTCTGCCCGATGTTCTCACCATAGGAACAAAGAACCCCACTCCTCCTTAATGGCTGCCACCTGTCTCTCGATAACGGAAAATGCTTCCACTCTTGACAAGTGTGAAGATGTACCCTATCATTCTCACCTCGCTGAGACCAATTTATTCGTCTCAATCCTGTCTCCACATCGCAAAGGTTTGCTTCTTAAAAGTTTGCAGCAATGGTCGAATCAAGATGGCTTCCTGCTCTTGCTGAAAATTCTTATAATCTCCGATCTCATTAAGGCAGAGTTATAATAATGAAAGTGTTCCGTGGTTTTGTAAAATTCAGACAGAATGACAAACCCTTTTCATATCGATACATACATGTGGTTTGCTGCTGGGAATGTTTTCAGCTTAGTAGTGGAAACATTCCGAGGCATAATTAGCTGTTCCGCTGCGTATTTTTACACATTAAAAGGTATTGATATTCCCATTGTGACTTTGCGTTCAGCTATTGTTTGGCGATATTCTGAAGTTGGGTACACATTTCTATTCTAATTGTTTTACAAAAACAACCGCGCGTCAGGTCACGTGAGACCACACTCGCTCTCTCTCGAGACCGACACGAATCCTTGCCCTGACACGTTAGATGGTAGTAATAGGTTTTTACCCTTTTATCTGGCACCAAAACTGACGCCAAAAGGCGTACAACTCAAAAACAGCGCACTACCAGAGTATTGAGAGCTCGGGGTAAGAATTTACATTATGAGACCTCCTTTGCCAGTAGCAAGGACAGTGCATATCATTATCAGAGTTTCGATTTAAAGCTTTCGTGACTGCAATGATTCATCTTCTTTGGTTCTTTCGGTAAAGTCACGTAGAATGAGAATAAAATAATAAATTGATAAAATAAAATAACACAATAATATTCTCACGACGTTTCGGCCACAACACAAGCGGCCTTCATCAGGTGAAGGGAGCGAGACTGTCTGGTAGGACAGCGCTGGAGTGAGAGAGCCACGTTCAGATCACGGCTTTTAAGCTGTGTGAGAGGAACAAAGAGCCTTGACGAAGGAATTAGCATAAAATTTAGCATTGAAAAGGCTGAATGATTAGCTTGTGACTGGTCACAGAAATAGCTATGTTAAAAGTTAAAGCATACACATCCGCAGAGGCACCCATTGTTAAAAGGAATTAGCATAGAATTTAGCATTGAAATAGCTAAATTAAGGCATTCGCTTGTAACTGCTACAGAAATAGTTACGTTGAAGTCAGAGCATACACATTCACCGAGGCACTTAGTACAAATCAAAACAGGATAATTTAGCATTGAAATAACTAGGCGAATTTAGCATTGAAATAACTGGGTGATTTGCTGGTGACTGGTCACAGAAATGACTACAAATCTGAGCTATTCACAGTACTATATAGTGAACCAATAAAAACTAAAATATAAATTACCTTCATGTTATCAATAAACTCTATATTCTCCAATCAGCTAAGCTACCAACCATAAGTCGTTATATATCACAATGCTATATGGCGAAAAAATGGGTGGATTCTTACCCTCAAATTTCCGTACCACGGATAGCTACGGGCCCCGTTCAGACGGACGAGTTCGTCCATGGTCGGAACAGAGGGGGGGAGAGAGACGCCATATAGCATTGTGATATATAACGACTTATGGTTGGTAGCTTAGCTGATTGGAGAATATAGAGTTTATTGATAACATGAAGGTAATTTATATTTTAGTTTTTATTGGTTTACTATATAGTACTGTGAATAGCTCAGATTTGTAGTCATTTCTGTGACCAGTCACCAGCAAATCACCCAGTTATTTCAATGCTAAATTCGCCTAGTTATTTCAATGCTAAATTCTCCTGTTTTGATTTGTACTAAGTGCCTCGGTGAATGTGTATGCTCTGACTTCAACGTAACTATTTCTGTAGCAGTTACAAGCGAATGCCTTAATTTAGCTATTTCAATGCTAAATTCTATGCTAATTCCTTTTAACAATGGGTGCCTCTGCGGATGTGTATGCTTTAACTTTTAACATAGCTATTTCTGTGACCAGTCACAAGCTAATCATTCAGCCTTTTCAATGCTAAATTTTATGCTAATTCCTTCGTCAAGGCTCTTTGTTCCTCTCACACAGCTTAAAAGCCGTGATCTGAACGTGGCTCTCTCACTCCAGCGCTGTCCTACCAGACAGTCTCGCTCCCTTCACCTGATGAAGGCCGCTTGTGTTGTGGCCGAAACGTCGTGAGAATATTATTGTGTTATTTTATTTTATCAATTTATTATTTTATTCTCATTCTACGTGACTTTACCGAAAGAACCAAAGAAGATTATCAGAGTTGTTTCTTTTTGTTTGCATTTTGACTGCTTCTGTTGTGGTTATTGCAAACATGATCCCTTGTATAAAGGTGTCAGTTTTGGTGCCAGATAAAAGGGTAAAAACCTATTACTATATCTTGCTACTGGCAAAGGAGCTCTCAATACTCTGATAGTGCGCTGTTTTTGAGTTGTACGCCTTTTGACGTCATCTGGTCCAACACCAGTGGAGACTAGGCTCTATGAAAAGCCGTTTCGGGTGTGGACCAATCAATTTCAAGGACAGTGCATATCATTATCAGAGTTGTCTCTTTTTCTTTGCATTTTGACTGCTTGTGTTGTGGTTATTGCAAACATGATCCCTCGTATAAAGGTGTCAGTTTTGGTGCCAGATAAGAGGGTAAAAACCTATTACTATATCTTGCTACTGGCAAAGGAGGTCTCATACGTTAGATGGTAATCATGTGGACGATGTCGCGTTTTAGTTACATCCTCATAGCTAGTGAACTTTAAAAACATAGTAAAACATTATTATTTTACTGCCAAATTATACTGGATTCTTGCAGTCACGAAAGCTTCAAATCAAGATTGCCAAATTATACTTGATTTTGTATACCACGCGGTGCTACCAACAATTGTCCAAGCTCTGTGGTCATCTATGTTACGATGTATTCCATTAATTAATCAGCGTTCATACCTGTCAGGGGAGGGGTAGGCGAAGCACCCGAAGTAAACCCACGCCTGCAAAGTGTTTTACACCCTACCCCCATACAGGTGGAAGTTATGGTGTTAGTCCACATGTTGATGTACCGCACTCTCCTGGATGGTCGGGGTATAGCTCCCTCCTCGATACCCACGGAGGTTCACGGCACGTGTGTGATCCAACAACCCTCGCTGCCTCCACAGCAATGAATTGTCGGGATTGTAATGGCTGTTTTCGTTATCTAAAAAAAACAACAACTTTTAAAATGTAATGAATATGAATTCGGATATTAACAAGTATCTCATAGAAAGTGCGTTTTTACAAATACGGCGAATCTGGATTCATGCCTGGGCCATAAACCCACCACCAATGGGTGTGCAATCCGTGATTGCACGGCTCTCTTGGTGACGGAAAGCGACGCAAATAAAGTGTTCCAGATTGAGTGAGAAACTAATTTTGTTTCTCACAGGTGTTGGGGGGAAGCTGTGAGCGGCTCTCACCAGGACCAGGCAACTTAAACTATAAAACTGCAGACTAGTTTACCAGCTAAGGCCCACTAAGCTATATGTATATATTATGAGAAGCAACCTGGCCACAAGTGATAGCCCAACGAAGTGGCTTATCACGTGGAAATATATAGCAGCCAAATACTCTCAACGCATGTTTCTAAATGCGGAGGGGAAATCCAGAAGACCAGGAGAAAAATCCACGCGACCATGGGGAGAGAGACATGCACACTCCAAATATGCAGCAGGCGTCAGAGTCGGCATCGAACCCCACGACCTCCTGTGCTGAAAGTTGACCTCACGGTCTGCATAGTCGCTACAAACGTGTCTATCGTTGGGCTGATCCGGATGATGACTGCTAAATATTCCCAGTAAAGCAGATGCCCTCGTCGAGACAGTAACTGCATTAAAAAGACACGGTCTTCTCTCACAGCGGGCAAGGAGGTGTACGTACAGTCCCAGTCCTCGCACCGCCTGTGCACCCGCGGTGACGCGGGTGCACAGGTGTAATTAGCCCAATAATTCACCTCCATGAACTGGTGAGGGTGAGCTGGTGAGTGTTAAGGTACACGGATGGTATGGAGAGTTGACGCGTTCTATGAGTGCTGATTGGTATTTATGAGTTGCGATGGGGGGGGCCGAGAGGAGCTGATGAGCGCCACAACAACAACCACAACAACAAAACACCGACCGGCTACAACAAACAACAACAACTCGCACTGTCTACTCGTCGCTCTACCGCGCGTGGTCTTCTGCTGCGGGCAGGCACGGCCCCGCGCCCGTGTGATGAGCAGCACGGAGTTGTGGTGGTGGTTGGAGAGACGCCTACATCCTGCAAAATAGTTGTGAACTCGAAAGAGTGACGCGTGGAAAAGAGAGCTCGCCAGACGAACTGTGAAAAACATCTTCATAGCATCGGATTCCTCAAAGTGAAATAAAGATTCTGAAAGAGTCTGACATTTAGGCAGCGGTGGTGGGACATGGGGTCATTTCGATATCATTAGGCCAAATGTAAATGGTGACTCCTCTGTGAAAACGGAGTGGATGGAGAGATTGGGTTTCTCTGTAACGCCTTCCTCCTGAACACTCCGACGGTCTGTAGCCATCGGAAGACTAGAATTTGCGTTTGAAGATGTTTAAAATATATTTTTTATGATATACACTTTTAAATGTAACCTTCACTAACCTGCTTCCGTACCTTCCTTAAAACCCATTTCTTCTCCCGAGCCGATCCTACTGCTACTCCCTGCCCCCGCCACAAAGCTACGACCAGGACTACCCCTACCACTACCCCTACCCTGACCCTTATCACTACCCAAACCCCTCCTTAACTACTCCCTCTTCTGTCAACATAACCACACCACCACTTTCAATAACCCCAATCTTCAACCACTATCATGTTATGTACAATTTAGTAATTGTTGTAAAGCACCTTGGAATATATGAGATAAGAAGTATACATTCAGCTTTTACATCTCTCCGGTACTGCAGGCGTTTAACGGAAGACTATTAGTCTGAAAAAGAGCTCCTAGAATGTCGCTGGGAACAACAACGAGCAACGATGCTTGTCTCAGCATTGTGCACAGCCTCATGTGCCACCGGCAAGGCGGGGAGAGTGAGTCCTTCTCGAAGAGGGCCATCGAAAGCCTCGTCAAGAAGCTGAAGGAAAAGAAGGACGAGTTGGACTCTCTCATCACGGCCATCACCACAAATGGCGCTCACCCCAGGAAGCGCGTCACCATTCAGCAGACGCTTGATGACCGGCTGCAGGTTGCCGGTCGAAAAGGTTTCCCACACGTGATCTATGCTCGCATCTGGAGGTGGCCTGATTTGCACAAGAATGAGCTGAAGCATCTCAAGTTCTGCCAGTACGCCGTTGACCTGAAGGCCGATAGCGTCTGCGTTAACCCGTACCACTACGAGCGGGTCGTGTCTCCCGGCTTAGGTACTGGCTTAGACCTTGGACAACTAACACTTCATGGATCTCCACCGGGTGGGCGACTGGTTAAGGAGGAGTTCATGCCGGAGTGTGTTCCGGTGGAGGGTCCCGGCCCATCGCTGCACGTCCCCGACAGTTACTCGTCCATACAGATTATCCAGCACCAGCCGGGGGGGGGGGGGGGGCCTGCCCGTGGGACCAGCCTCTGGGCCCCCCTCATCTCGGCAACCCCCTCCTCCTCGAGCGGGGAGCCGTCAACCTCCACATCTACCTCGGGATTCCCCGCTCTGCCTGCAGGTTTGCCGCGGTCTCTTCACCCACGGGGCAGACTTTGACGTGGGCAATAAAGATCCTTCATGCAGTTGTCCTTGGCCGGTTTTATCATTCAGGTCAAGATTGGTCCGCTCCTGCATGCAAATAATCTATAAATGAGGGAGTGGCGGAAAACAAAGAGAGCATTATTAACGATTGATGATTTACAGCAAGGGTTGCAGACATCAGGATAGAATTCTAGATTTGAAGCTTACGTGACTGCAAGGATCCATACTTTTTGGTTCTATTCGGTAAAGGACGCGACCTGGCTTGACTCTCTTAATTCCAACGCTGTCTTCGTGACAGCACGGTCCCTTCACCTGATTAAGGCCACTTGTGTTGTGGCCGAAACGTCGTGATTTTTGTTGTTTTATTTTTTACCTACGTGACTTTACCGAATAGAACCAAAGAGTATCAGGATAGAAGTTAGACTGCTGTCCTACCAACAACTCAGAGTATCAACTGAACGTGCGACCCCAACAAAATATTGTTTATGACGTAGTTACTTACCTGGGTTGCGTTCTCAACGGTTGGCTTCGTACGGTGTGAAAGAAGTTCCACATACATACCTCAACAGTAACAAGAATTTAAGATTTGTTTTTATTCGGGCAAAGTAATTTCCTACTAAAATGAGCCTTAAGGCTCTTTTCCCTTCAGATCTCAGAACCAGCGGTGGAAATTACATATTCCTATGAAGGAGGCAAGTCTTTCCAGTAGACAGGCGCTGTTGCCTTCCCAACAAAATGATAGACATTTATCGATCCTGGGGGGATGATTGGCTGAGTCAAAGCGCAAACTGGGATTTGAATTTGCAGCCCTGAGCCGCTCCTCTGCTGAGCCACCATAATGCGCTCTTTGAGACATCGCTACATTGCCGTATTAAAACCTACGGGAGTGATATCATTAGAGTGCTTCTATTGCGTGGCTGATGTGGCGTTAAGGTTTTTCTATGTCATAAACGAAGCTTCACATTCAAGTTAGCCCTGGACACAGAGCGTCGGTGTGTTGCTACAACATGAGCACCGTTTGAGATGTGAGCAGTATTATCCTTTAAACAACAAATATCACACTTGCTGATGATTCCTGCGCAACAGTGGCTTGCTATTTGTGCGTGTGCGTATGCCTAATGGTGGTGGTTCTTTTAACTGAGCGTTCTCTTGACACTCTTGACCATTGTTGTCCAAAATGTGATGTGATAATGCACAATACGGTCTATGAGGATGTATCACACTGTTTGTTAGTTTTTTGAGGCAGCTGGGCCAGAATTTGGAAAAACTTAGCCCAATTTTCACCCAGGCAACTGGAGAGCACAACCCAAGTGTTTCTGACGTAACATTAAAACAAAAACACATTTAAGAATCACAGGTAAGAGGCAAACAAGACATACACTCTTAAACAGAAACACAAATAAAACAAATATAAAAACTAAAATCTTATTAATAATGGTTATCATCCTATCCGAGACACTGTTCCAGGGCCCAACCAGAATGTTTTTAGCGATGCACCCTCCAGAAACAGGGGCCGCGTGTGTAAAGAGCACAAATCACCTTCCTCCAGCCCCCCTTGGCTCACCTCCACCCCACCATGGCAGGATAGGTTTTTTTATACTGGTAGGAACGAAGTTGTAAACTGAGTGTACCAGCCTGCAATAGATTAATGTGTCCGTCCGTCCGTCCCCTTTCAATACTTTAACGGAGTGAAATCTCGTGCTGTTGGGTGTAAAAAAAAATTCCAATGTTCCTACCAGCCCACCCTGCAGGGACCTGTTTTATTTAAACTATTGATTGCATTAACTGACGCCTTTTTTATTTAATGACGTTAGATCCATATTTGTGTATGAAAATGGTTATATTTGACAGATGAACATGTAAAGTCACTTTAAGATGTTTTTCTTGTTTCGTGTTTTTTGTTTTTTTGTTTGTTATGGTTGCACCCGATTCAAGAGCCGAATGGCTCTTGAATCGAAAAAAAACAATGAGTAATTTTATGCAGTCACGGAAGCTTTAATACTTTATTAAACTGAAACTGAAAACGGAAACTCCTATGAGTGTGGATACGTGCTATGAGCGCTGCCGAGTTCCACGAGTGCTGGTAAGTTTTTTTTTGATATATTTTTTTAGATGTGTCTCTCTCTGAGAGATATGTCTCTCTCTCTGCTTGCGTGTCTCTCTCTGTGTGTCTCCGTGTCTGTGTTTTGTCTCTCTCTCTCTCTCAAATGTAGCAATCTTTGTATGAACGTAATCAACCGGGTAAGGTGTTGACTGTTGTGTTAGCCGACTCTCTGTGCTGTATTGCATTGTATTTCTAAGTTCACTAGGTTTGTTTTCTACCTAATGACGATTGCTTGTGTTGCAATCGAAACGTCGTATTCTATTACTCTTTGGTTATTTCGGTAAAGTCACGTAGAAAGAAATTAAGTTAAAATGTCTTTCTGCGCTACTTTTACCGAAATAACCAAATAGTAATTCCTGCAGTCACGAAAGCTTCAAGTCGTATAATATTATTTTATTCATTTCCTTTCTACGCGACTTTTCCGAAAGAACCAAAAACTATAGAGTTGTGTTTCAGGTGCACAGGGCGTTGAGAGAGAGAGACATTGGTAGGGTTGACGCGGACCGGGATGAGGAGCGGGCGACTCGCGTCGCCCTTGTCCACTCCTGAGCTCTTCAGAATCGACGCGCGAACACAAGATGAGAGATGGAGGTCCTCGTGACCCCTCGACTCTTACGCAACAGAGCCGAAACCCGCACAATGTTTGTGCTTTGCCTCAACGCCTGTTTGTACTGACCCCCCCCTCCCCCCCATTGTCTGCAGTTTTACATCCACGCTTCTTATTGGGCAGCGGACACGCTCGCTCTGCGTTGCCACAGAGTTTCGTGAGCAATGCAAATACTATACACTCTTTGGTTCTATTCGGTAAAGTCACGTAGGTAAAAAAAAAATAAACAAAAATCACGACATATTCTTAGTTCTTTCGGTAAAGTCACGTTGAAGGGAAACAACAAAAATCACGACGTTTCGGCCACAACACAAGTGGCCTTCATCAGGTGAAGGGGCCGTACTGTCCAGAGGACAGCGTTGGGGTGAAGGCCACTTGTGCTGTGGCCGAAACGTCGTGGGTTTTTTGTTGTTTTATTTTTTACCTACGTGACTTTACCGAATAGAACCAAAGAGTATGGATCCTTGCAGTCACGAAAGCTTCAAATCTAGAATGCAAATACTGCCAAATTCCGTGTCTCCAGGCATACCATTAGTATTAGCACAACTCCATTCCGTGTTTCCACGTAAAAAAAAAAATCACTACTGTAATGATCCAAGAATGTCTGTGTGTAACGCGCGTGACATCACTTCACGTCGACCCGCCCCCCTCATTAATATTCATGAACAGGTGGGGAACTCCACATGGGCCACCCCCCCTCCCGTTATTAATAATCATGAAGTCAATCCGCATGAAGAAGTTGGAGCGGAAACGAAAATTTGTTTGCGCAAATTAGCTTTCATTTTGACGTTTCTTTATGGAAAGTAAAGCTAATAAAGAAATCAATGCAGCAACTAATATAACGAGCCAAAGAAGGGTGTGTGTGTGTGTCCCGCGCGTGACGTCACTGCACATGCCCCCCCCTCATTAATATTCATGCGTGCCTGCATTTTTTGACTAACAAAGAAGGTTCGAGTGGCTATTATATTTTTTTACGCAAATTCGCTTTCGATTTTTCGTATCTTTATGGAAAGTGAAGGCAATGCATAATTCTACGCCGCATCCCAGTGCATTTGGTGCCTTTATTAATTTCTTGGGCACGTCCAACAAAAGGCAGGTGTCTACTTTACGCTGCCAAATTATGCTACGATTAACATTTCTCTGCTACTTTGCAGACATTGTATCGAACTCCAATTGTTTTCACGCCCCGCGAGCGAAAGCGGAGGATAAGTAAGTTATCAGAGCAGCGACTTGCTAGTGATTGAACGTCCGTTAAAGGCAGTCTCACTGTGACATTACGTCATGTGTTTTATGACGTAGTTGCGTGCAATAACCACTGCCATTAATGCAGTGCCGCGGTCAAAATGCTGCGAGGTTTTTTTCGACTTCCTTTTGTGCAGTGTTTGATGACAATCTTCTTCATTCTTCTGCCATTACATTTAGACAAGATAAAATTATACTCTCATCAATGTATTCGTAACTCTAATGCTTCTTTTTGGTTCTCCGTTTTTTGATAAGTTACTTCAGACAGTATCAGCAATCAACTTTATTCACTCTTCTTCCCTATCAAGCGTCCATCGGTGAAGATAAATTTGTCAGTTAGCTTCAGGTGATTTGAAAACAGTGCTAAAGTGAAGTTACGGGTTTTTTTTCAAATTTTACAGCCACAGAGATTGTTGTTCACCTTTGCCTATTGTGTAAGATACCGAAGAGTCCCTGGTAAAATAAATAAATGTCAATGCTTATTTTGCCTCTATGCTAGCTAGATTTGGCCCCTCTGCAGATCACACTGCCCCTATACAGTGTCTATAAAGTGCGGGGCAACTTTTATCGCAGTGCAGGGTCAGACTTTTGAAGAGGTGGGTATTCATCTCAACGGACCGGTATTTCCCCATGACCAGTTGCACGTAGCTCTGTCTAGATATAAATATCCTCAGCGGATCAAAGTGCTCATCAAGGATAGCCAACTGCAGGGAAACCTTTTGAACAGTGATAAGAGATTCACACAAAATATCGTATACCGAGAAATCTTCCAAAGTCCTTATTTGCATTTAATAAGTTAAGAAGATTTAAAGCTTTCGTGACTGCAGTAATTCATATTCTTAGCTCTTTCGGTAAAGTCACGTTGAAGGGAAACAATAAAATAATAAAATATATAAAACAATAAAAATTCTCACGACGTTTCGACCATAACACAATCAGGTGTGATGACCGTTTGTGTTATGGTCGAAACGTCGTGAGAATTTTTATTGTTTAATATATATTTTATTATTTTATTGTTTCCCTTCAACGTGACTTTACCGAAAGAGCTAAGAATAAGAATATAAGTTAAGAAGAATGTCTTTATGTGCTACATTTCTTAAATAAAATTAATAATCACACAATAAAACGTTAATTTACATCTTTAATATTACAGCTTCCGTCCTAGGGCGGGCTAACAAGCTAGTATATAATATAAGCACAACTCAATTCCGTGTTTCCACATATAAGACAAAGAGACTGATGACCATAATACAGGTTTTGGGTTAGATCGCGTAAATATATAAATGTGTCGTTAAACCCGCCACCACCCGACGCAGCCAATTAGTAAAGTTGTGTCACGTAAACAGAAGGTGCCAATTCGTTACTAGTACAGCACACCGGTGTGTTGGAGAGTAATCCCAGAACATTTACGATCTGAGTCCGACGTTTTGCCAGTAATTACAACTAGCATCATCAGGCGGAGAGCCGGATTTGTGGACAAATCCTCCTGTTTCGTTCTTTAAATAGAGGGATAGATGTGATGACGTCACTTGTGAGCCCTTCACGTACGAAGGGAGGGGGGGGATTAATGAATGCATATAGATTAGAATGGGTATCCGTTGCCGGTTGGGTTATTCATATGATAATCAAGGTACACTATGCATGCACATTATACATGCACATTGTTTTTGTACCTCCTGTAGTTTGTGTGCACTACCAGCCTTATTCAGATTGCAAATGTGGTTTTGACTGATAAGATACTGAATATTTTGGGTTCTTTCGGTAAAGTCACGTTGAAGGGAAACAATAAAATAATAAAATATATATAAAAAACACGATATATATTTTATTGTTTCCCTTCAACGTGACTTTACCGAAAGAACCAAGCATATGAATCACTGCAGTCACGAAAGCTTTAAATCAAAAGATACTGAATGTAAATACCGGCTCAGCGTTGCTTGTATTGGGCCAATGCTGCTGAAATTGTACACCTCCAGAAGGCCACATGGCTGATAGGTGGTGTAAAAAAGACAACACAAATGTATATAGAGAGACGTGCAGATAGATGGAGGTGGATAAGTTGCTTATTTACAAAGTAACTCGGTTCACGTCACTATTTATAACCTTGCATATCTCTTGCAAGACACCTCAACTGCATCGATATCTTTCAGAATTGATGTTCCTCCCATTGTCGGAAAAGTGGTGGTTTCACAGCGTTAGTCCCAAGCTCGCACCCTTGCCTCGGCATTCGCCACTCCGCTCAATTCAATTTTTCCTTTTTTTATTTCTTTCCTGGGATCAGAGGGTGAGAGACGGTCGGGGTTGACCGTGGAGGCGCGTCGGTGGCATCGACGGCTATAGGTCGCGATGACCCCTTGACCTTGACTCCGGGCAAACTTCGTCGTAATATTTACTTCTCCCTGTCTCTTAAGCACACGGGCTGCATTTCGCGATTGCGAAAAGTCCGCGAGATGGAAAGGTTCTGTGGATGAACATTGCTTGCAATTGGAAGGCTGCGAGTTCAAATTATGGTTGGGGGGGTCGATAAATTTTGGTACCACTTTGTGGAGAAGTCAACAGCGATCGTCCTATGGAAAGAGAGTTACCCCCGCCATAGGAATGTGCAATATTAACCACAGGCTCAGTGCTGTAACCATAGATGACCATCAATTTCTCAATACCCATTTGAGCAGAAAATCACACTGACTTTTGAGAACCCGTTTCGCGTGGGGTTGATGCCCCTTTAACTAACGCTGACATCTTCTTACCACCCACGGCCGAGCAGTAGCACAATTGTGTAATCACCGCTATTGTTTGAAGTGCGCGTCGCTGCGAGGATGTTTGCGTTTTAAAACGTGCTTCTTTGCTCTAAATGTGTGTTCTGTGGCGGCGTTTCCATGCGCACGGGCGTGGCAATGTGGCATTTATGGGGGTGACATCGCTGATATATAACCAGCAGCAGCAGCGGGTCTGTTGCACGAGCAGAGGGAGCCTACGGAGGGACTCACAGGTGAGCGAGTAGTCTCATGACTCGCAGGCACCCGTTCTGTGTCGATATTCAAAGACACACGGTCACATGACGACCCAACTATTCAGTGGGTAAACTCAGATTTAGTTTTCCTTATTTCAATCCGGGAACGGTCCAGAACGGCTGTTCCGGGATCACAAACCTGTTGATAAGATTTGAACAAATATGTGGTACACTAATATAGGATGATTGTATAAAGGCAGCCCTTGTACTCCAGCAGTCGTGCCTTACTACAATATATCATGTTCCAAGCCAGCCTAACAGCGTTCCAGATATATCGAGATATCAATCCGTGCAAATACGGCCACACAATGAGCCGAGTTATCAGTGGGGTGGCTACATTTTCTCTTTCCGTGACCGTACACAAGTAATCACATATTCACATTCGCAATTTTCAACGGGGTTTGCCGCATGAAGGATACTCGGTGGAGAGTCGCGATTGTTTCCCTCGTCTCCGTGACGAACCCGCTGCATAGTCCAAGAAACGCACCCACGCCGCAGGCACGTGGAAGAGCGAGCGAGAGTTCAGCTCCACTGCCAGCCGCGGCCAGAAATCCGTTACGCGGAGGGTCACGACCATTTCTTGGCGCGTGCAACGTACGTTGAACTTCGTCCGCGCCGTACGTGGCCAACCGTGACAATCGGAGGTGTGATCCAGAGGCGTGTGTGCGCGGGGCTTCTTCCACCGCACAGCTACACAGCCGCGCACCGAGTGCCTCCCGGCGCCGGTGTCTCAGTGCGAACCGAGACTCGCTTCCCACGAGGGTGACGAGGCTCATTGCGGTTATTCTGCCTCGTGGGCTTTGACGTGAAAGCAAACATCTCGGAGAAGCCTCACGACGGCCGTTGTGGGATTCATGGGCAGAGCGAGGGAAGCAGGCAGACCGTGCAGCGTGCTTTGCGCTGCCCGCCACCCTGTTCCATGCCCCCTGACACATGCTGGACCGGTTTTAATACAGGAGACGCGCTTTAAAAGCGGACATGACACGCAAAGTCTACTGAGTGAAAATTAAATCCGTAATTTCGTATTTAGATATTTTGAAAACTTTTAAGATATTTTCAAATCGTGTCGCTGCTCCATAAACAGTTGCTTGTGATATTTTGAAATGTACCTATTTTTCAATGAGAAAACGTGCGCATTTGCCTCATTCCTTCACATAAAGTCCTGGTCACAAAAGCAAAGTTTGTGGGGAATAATATCCATTTTCTATATCACCTGAGGCATAAGCAATTAGAAAATAACACTTACTACCCAGGAACACAAATCGTGTTACATAGTGCCATTTTTTAAAATGTATTTCTGACCTCCACCACCCTGGCCCGCAGAAGTTGCAATGCTGAGGCGACTCTCGGGTAGATTGGGTCTCTGCCTCCTGGTGGCTCTGGGCTGCATTGTAACGGCATTTGTTCTGCACAGGTGAGGATATTACGAGTTTCTGCAACAACAACAACAACAAAAACAACCCGTGCAACGCACGCAGCAACCCACATTTACATCCGCGCGTTGTGTGAGGTCAATGTCGTGTACGGTTTGTGCTCGCGGCGAGCGCGAATCGCAATGGAACAACTTCAGATTTGTCAAGGATGAGAGACCCCACCCCAATCACGGCAGAAACGTGAGCGCAGGTCGGAACAACAAACAAAGACCCCCACCCCCTTCCGCATAGCTTTTGACAGACTGTTGGGAGCAAGTTCTGTTAGGTTGGAACAATAACGCTCAGAGACACGCGCAGAGTGTTGACAAAAAGGCATTGTGCGAAGCCACGGTAAAAGTTAAAACAACATCACCACATATTCTTGGTTCTTTCGGCAAAGTCACGTATTATTTTATTGTTTCCCTTCTACGTGACTTTACCGAAAGAACCAAGAAAATGAATTTCTGCAGTCACGGAAGCTTTAAATCAAAACATCACCACAATGCAGTTCTTCAGGCACTCGGTGGTGTTGCATAACGCGCTCCACTCACGTTTTTTGCGCAATGTTGGCATTGAAGATACTTATACCGAGCGAGCGCTGGTACCAGCTCGACGAGATCTATGAATTTCTTATCGAATAAACGGCAAGGGCAACTCGTGAAATAACGTCGCAAAGAGAGCAACCGTGCGAACCAGCGGAATGTGGAACGTTCAACGAAAGCGATCATTGCTGCGGCTCGATAGAGACCCGTGCGATGTGGGCGAGGGAGAGAAGGTTTGGCAGGCTGAGCTGGTAAATCACTCAAAGTGAGCATCGGGGGATGTGTTCGTCTCCTGTTTGCAACTTAGTGTCACTGGCGGAAATTCCACGTTCATATGGTGGAGGCGAGTATATGCATAGGACAACCACTGTTTACCGCCCCGCAAAGTGGCGCATCTGGTCGGGCCATTGCCCCAAAACGTGGCACTACGTTTCCCTTTTAAGGCAGTGCCACGGACGAATGCCTCGCAGGACGAAGCCAGAGCTCAACAGGACGACCGAGTGGGGGGCGCCCATCGTGTGGAGCGACACGCTCGCCCCCGCCCAGGTGGGCAGCCAGGATGCGGGTGGCACGCCCTTCCGCGTGGTCGTCACCGTGTTTGCCATCGGACGGTGAGTCGCGCGACGGCCGTGGAGTTGACCCCCCCCCCCCCGCATCGACGCGCAGACCACACGGCCTCTTATCACGTACAAGGTACGGGGACAGTGTTGTTTATGCAGGGACTCCTCTACTTACCACCAAGGTGGTAATTAGAGGAGTTTTAGAGGTCTGTTCGTAAGTCGATTTGTTCGTAAGTACAACTTTACTCCTGCCGATTCCAAACACGTTGTACGGCATGGACACTAAACACGGGGAATGGCTTTAAAAGTTGTATAATCTCGTGTAGATGTAGATGTCACTGGTTCTTCATGTTCTGCAGATGTAGATACCACCACCTCCATCTTTTGCGCGGCGGTTGAACCTACTACTTTGGGTCCGAACAGGCAACTGGACATACGGACAAGGTTTGTTCGTATCTCTGAAAGTTCGTAAGTCGAATGTTCGTAAGTAGCGGAGTTACAGTATACAACCCATCGCCCACCACGGACATTCTAGGAGCGCATAATTTGAGCAGCATTGATTCCACGCAAGCAAAGATTCGGCTTTGATAGAGAGCGTGTGCCCACCTCTCAGTCTTTCTTGGGACCGCTTATCTGTGGCTTGCCTCTGGCTCGACCTCGAATGCTCAATCTCGGCTCACGCTTGAGTCGCTCAGTTGCTTCCAAGACGCGTGGATGAGCGGCTCAGCCGTGCCTTGGGGCTCAGAATCAGCTTCATTGGAATCCTGGGCCCGGCTGGGACTATGGTGTAAGGCAGCGCAACTTTAACATTCGATTAACACCACTTTGCGTTAAATTCAAGAGTGGGTGTCCTGCAGAGACTCGTCCCCCGTCACATGAACGTGGAATTTCCGTCAATGGTTCAGGGCTAAAAACAGGAGATGAGCCCTGCGTCGATGCTCATTTTCAGCAGAAAATAACTTCGATTTTTGCCTTTGACTCCACAGATACCTGGACAAATATTTGCCTACATTTTTGGAGACGGCAGAACGATATTTCCTGCTGGGCCACGAGGTCACGTACTTCGTCTTGACAGACTTTCCCTCGTACGTACCTGTGATTGACCTCGCACCCGGAAGATCTCTCGTCTCAATTAAGGTGAGTAAAAACCACAAGATGGCGGAACGTTTGGCTGTCAGTGGTGCGCCAGGCCGCTCGAGCTCTAGCAAATGAGACTCGCCCTGATCTCTTTAGTTGTCACCTTGATAAACAAAACAACGATTTAAGCAACAATTTTAAGCTCACTTGTGGGTCCTCATAAGGGTAACGCCGACTTCTAAAGTGGCAGTGCATCACGATCTATCGAACCTAAATTCACAAGAAGAATTGAACGCATTCGCCAACAGCACTGTCTTAACATGAAAGGGAAAAAAACACATTACGGGCAAATTACCCTTATTCACATTGTTTGTCAAGAGGAAGAGCCGCTTCGCACGGTTGGCTATGTATAGTGCTAAAGAGTGTTCAACACACATACGTAAAGACACATTGTGTTAATACGTATGTGGTTTATTTCCCTTCTATTGAATGCGGCGTGATTGATGGCTGTGTTCGGTGTTTGTTGATCGCACTGCTATGCACTCCGCACTGCCGTGCAGGATGACCGGTTTCTTAAAAAAGATACACAAGCGGTATTTGCCAAGCTCTTTAACTCGCCTCGTGTGCCCATGTGCCGTGTTTGTTTGGCAAAAGTTTTCTTAAGAGCATTATGAACGTAACGATAATTCAATTTATAATGCGCCCAGTGCTAAGCGATTAGGCTCAGAGAGAATTGGAAGCTGCCAAAAAATTCCCTTCACTCGGTGGGCCCTGTCCACCAAATATGATGGGTGGTGGCGATGTCTGAAAGGTCAAGAAACAGGCACGGTGGCAAGACATTTGCATGGACCGCATGAAGACCATCGGTGACCTTGTCGAGAGCACCCTCATGGGCCTAGCCGACTACGTCTTCTGCTTCGACGTGGATCAATACTTCACGGGCCCCTGGGGCCCGGAGGTGCTGGGGGACACCGTGGCAGTGATCCACGCGGGATTTTTCTCAAAGAGGCCGCTCACTTTCCCGTACGAGCGGCGGCCCAAGTCGGCAGCCTACATCGCGCGCGGGGAGGGAGACTTCTACTACCACGCCGCCGTATTCGGGGGCTGCTGCTCAGGCGTGGTGAACATGACGCGAGGGATCTTTCGGGGCATCGTCCGCGACAGGGAGAAGGGGATCGAGGCGATCTGGCACGACGAGAGCCACCTGAACCGCTACTTTTTTGACAACAAGCCGAGCAAAGTGCTCTCCCCCGAATACTCCTGGGATCCGTCGATGAGGTGGAAGGACGTGCCCTCTGTACGAATGACGTATTGGCCGAAAGAATACAAAAAGGTTCGGGAACACCCGTAGAATTGCACAAACAGGCATAGGCTATTTCCTTATTCGCCACCTTGCTAGCTTGCATAGTCAAAGATGATCGCACTCAAGATGGGCTGGCAAAAATAAAACTCCTTAATACGAATGATAAACGGGAACAACCACAAAACGTAGCTGACTGCAACTAACGCCATAAGTCCCACCCTCGCTGTCCAAAACGGCAGGAAGACAATGGCTCCGCCAACTTTTACTATGACGACAAATGTAAGTTGTCTACACGGGGAAGGAAAGTACTAAATTATAATATTTCCACGACCTTTGTTGACCAGACCCACCAGGTTTTCCTAGCAAGGGTGATGTCTCTCTGTGTATTTCCAGTTGAGCCGTATGCAGGTAACCGTTCAGCATTTGATGTTTGCTTTATAACTGTAGACACACCTCCCATTAGCAAAGTTGGCTATGCACGGCGCGAAAGAAGTTCAACATACATACGTAGGTATTTTATTTAAACGGTGAATGTAACAAGTACAATATTGTTATTACTCCTGGTAAATGTCAGAGGTGCTCGCTGGGATGCGAGACATTCAATGACCGTACTCCTGCATCGGCTCAACTGTGACCGAGACAAGGAGGTTCCCGAAGAAGCTTCCAGTCGACTGAGCGTTCCGCTCAGCAGCACACAATGCAACCCCAAAAACATAATCGGAGAGATATGTATTGATCATTTGAGTACAATTCATCTGTTATTATTTTGTTTGCAGTGCAAGTGTGTGTGGAATAGACACGTGTCTCCGTATTGTTAATGTGACGCCGCCTTTGTGAACAAAACAAAAAATGGAATGGGGGGGGGGGGAGACCGGTGCTACGTCACCTTGCGTCGCACAGGGGCAGCTGTCATCAGGGGTGCCGCTAGGTTAAGTTTGCTTGAACTCTGGTGTCACGCGAGCCCCTAGTGGCGAAGGGAGTCGAGGGCGGGAATTTCGAGAGAGAATTCGCTCACGTGAACGGAAAAATAACTGTTTCTCGCGTGAACTCTGTTCGCAAGGGGACAAAGGTATCGACGTAAATTTCGAGGTGCAAGCACAATGCCAGGCACGTGAGACGCGACTGCGTGCAAACCAACATCTCCAATGTGTGGAGGCACCCAGCTGGGTCCATCAGCCGATCGGATCGATTATTCTACTAAGAATTGCTATTGGCTACTTATTTTTCTTGGTCGATGACAGGCGCCTTTAAAAAAAAATGTCAGCCGCCCCAACATCCTGCCTCCCGAAGGCGGGACACCCCGAAAAGCCACTCCCAATGTGACGCGTATCACCTCCCGTCCAGCGATACACGTGGGAACGGAGGAGAGACTTCCTGCCCCCCCCCCCCCCCAGCTATTTTCGCGTTATCGAGCAATTTAAACAATAGTAGATTAAATGGGTTAATGACATTACTTAAGTATTCTTAGTTCTTTCGGTAAAGTCACTTTGAAGGGAAACAATAAAAAATAATAAAAAAATATAAAACAATAAAAATTCTCACGACGTTTCGACCATAACTCACGACGTTTCGACCATAACTCACGACGTTTCGACCATAACACAAACGGTCGTTTGTGTTATGTATATATTTTATTATTTTATTGTTTCCCTTCAACGTGACTTTACCGAAAGAACTAAGAATATGAATTACTGCAGTCACGAAAGCTTTAAATCAAAAATTACTTAAGTAATCGAGAATCCCAGCTCTAGCGGAGTTGGAACTGCGCTTCCCTGTCAATCGAGGTGCGAGTGACACCTGGAAGTGCAAACTGAGAATGTCTCGAAAAGAGAATGACGACATTCGTTTAAACGACGCCACGGCACCTTGGGAGATGGATGCCGAATTGGCGCCCGAAGCGAGTGGATGAAAATGGCTGCCGTGTTAGAGCGCCGCCGCGTGGTACACGCGCGTCATCGCCTGTCTGCGTTGGCAGTGGCGGTGATGGCGCTGATGATGCCGCCATGACGTCGTGGAGTTGTGCGTGGGAGACCTTGAAGACGTGACCAGGAAGCAAGCGCCCGTGCTGTTTGTTCGTCCGTGTGGCCGATCGGGTGTCTCTGGCACCGTGAGAGCCGCGGGCCCCGTGCGAGTGTGCACGGGGCAATGAGTCGGTGGCGGCGATTGCTGCACGGCACGGCGGTGCGAGCCGGGTAGAGCGATCGTTTCTGGGCAGGATTTACAACACAGCAATGATAACCTTCCAGCTGACAACACAAACAACTGGAAACATAATTTTTTTGTTATTTATAATGGAGGAATCCGATGAGCTATAACGCTTTTTTTCACAGGTGTCCAGTAGGGGCGGGTCAGAAAGTTACAACCACAAGCAATAGAAAAACACGATTGGAGAGCCAAGTAGAGGAAAGGTGAACAAATCACTAAAACAATTAAAATATTCACACAAAAATAAAACGAAACTGGTTTCTCCAGTTAAATAAAACACGGCAGGGCATTATGGTTTATCAGATGCTCCTCTTGTAACTAAATCGTGTGAAACGATTGTTCTCAAGAGTTCCCACACTTTTTACCGCCGCACAGGGACAGCTGTCATCAGTGGGTCCCCTAGGCAAGCCAAAAAAAAGCCACAAACTGCAGCTGGGCGCTGGAATGTTTAAGAATGTCACGCGAGGCGCTTTGAGATGTGGAGGCGAATTTATAAAGCGCCGTGTGTGCACAGATCCTGATCACGCGTTATAATGTCGTCCTGCACACATTGCAGGTGTGTCCTTTGCGGATTTAATTTGTAAATTATGCTGTCATGAAGTAATATCCAATAAAATTAACTTCTTTGCACAGTCATTTTGCTGTACTGCGTGTTACATTATTAATGCACGAGGTCAATTTCCTTGAAAAGCGGTATCATATATAGCATACATAAATGTACTCCTACATTAATATTTAATAATAACGTATGTCTCCATGAATGAATTACAACGTTCAAACATTCTATAACACAAACCTATTAAGCACGATCAATCAAGCCCCACAGAGCCCTGCCGCTCGGTTTGGACTATGGATTATTGGCGTAAGGCACTACCACTAGAGTGCAAAGCGCGCCTGCCCCCCCCCCCGCTGAAGGCGCAGCCCCCCTTCTACATTCGCACCGTTGAGTCCAGACGTGTTGGTGCAGTCTTTGCACAGCGGGCGAGGGCTCGAGACGATGGCTGGACAAGAGCCGTTCGGATCGCCGTCACGTTTAATGTCGACTTCACGTGTGCTTGACATTGATCCTCGTGCCCCCCCTGAGTACGTATAGCCCCCCCACCCACACCATCATTTCAAACAAGGTCACAGGGTCGCGGGAGGGAGGGGCACGCGGCCGCGACCCACGGGACCTTTAAGAACATTCGTCCAACGTGTCACGTGTATTTACTTGTTTCTCAACACCATAGGAGGGGGAAAATCAGGTTTATCTTTTTTTTACAGAAACCCGAGAAAGTCCACGTGCATGCCTGTATTATGAGGCACTTTCGTAAGGTGGCTCAGCAGCAGAGCCCTAATAATTATTAATAGCTCAGTGGACTTTACCGGCTAAGATAAAAAAAACATTGTTTCGTTATATTTGTATATCTTTTAAAATCGATGTCTTTACCTTTCCTCTACTTTGCACCGCTATCGCGTTCGGTATTGTTTGTTGTGGGGTAGCGTTCTGACCCGCCCCTGCTGGACATCTGTGAAAAAGATCTTCACAGCTCATCGAATTCCTCCACTATGAAAAAAATAAAGATGTTGATTCTGAAAGAACGACCGAACCTAATGTCACACAAGCAGGCGTCTCTCCGTGATGCTTGCTCAGTCCTGTCGGGTGCGTCAGCGCTAGAGCGTGCAGCTCGCAATCAGAAGGTCGCCAGTTCATATTCTGGTTGGGGGTTGTTGACTCAGCTCATCATCCCTCTGGGATCGATCAAATAGGTTCAACTTTGTGGCGAATTCAACAGTGCACGTTCCATGGAGAGACTCGCCTCGCACACCACAGGAATGTGGGAATGTAGAATTCCCACCATTGGCTTACGGCCTTTTTGTGTGCAAAGTCAGCAGCGGTCTTTGCTCGGCCATAAACTGACTGCTCGTAGAGAAGGGTGAATTCACATCACTCGCACAAAGTTCAGTGTACTCGCGCAAATCAAATAAAACCAAAGAGTATTGCTGAACCTCGTCGTGGCACGAAGAGTCGCGCGTGCTGACGTGAACTCGTTCGCAACAGTTTCGTTCCCGTGGAGTTTGCCGTGGCCCCTTCGGTCAGCAGTGGCCACGAGCAGGCACTTGCAGGGGCTACTCCTTTACTTCGCACACGCGTCCCGTTCACGAGCGGCACGACCTGCTTGTGGAAAGGGAGCGTATTTTATATACATCGGCATCCACTCCTACCGATGTCCCAGACAGCCTTCGCTCGCGCAAACTGAACTTACATAGGATAATAAACGATTGGCTTCGACACCCAGTGCCAATTGACTCGAATCCAAGGTTCATGCGCGCACAACTGCGGTTTTCTCGGCGGTGTGACGACGCCCAGAGCTCACTCGGCTCGGGCGGAATTCGTTTTCTGAGCGTGGGCTCCGGCGACAGGTATGTGTGTGTGTCTGTTCGACAAGTTGTGTGTGTGCGACTGGGGTGTGTGTGTGTGTCTGTTCGACGTGTGTGTGTCTGTGCGACCTGTGTGTGTTCGACGGGTGTGTGTGTGTGTGACGGGTGTGTGTGTGTGTGTGCGTGTCTGTTCGACGTGTGTGTGTGTGTGTTCGACAAGGTATGTGTGTGTGTGCGACTGGTGTGTGTGTGTGTCTGTTCGACGTGTGTGTGTGTCTGTGCGACGGGTGTGTGTGTGTGCGTGTCTGTTCGACAAGGTATGTGCGCGCGACTGGTGTGTGTGTTTGTGTCTGGGCGACCTGTGTGTGTTTCTGTGCGACGGCTGTGTGTGTGTGTGTGACGGGTGTGTGTGTGTGTCTGCGCGACGGGTGTGTGTGTGTGTGTGCGTGTCTGTTCGACAGGTGTGTGTGTCTGTGTGACGGGTGTGTGTTTGTTCGACGGGTGTGTATGTGTGTGTGACGAGTGTGTTTGTGTGTGTGACGAGTGTGTGTGTGTTTGTGTGTGTGACGAGTGTGTGTGTGTGTTTGTGTGTGTGACGAGTGTGTGTGTGTGTTTTTGTGTGTGCGACGGGTGTGTGTGTTTTTGTGTGTGTGACGAGTGTGTGTGTGTTTGTGTGTGTGACTAGTGTGTGTGTGTGTGTTTCTGTGTGTGCGACGAGTGTGTGTGTGTGTGCGATGGGTTTGTGTGCGACAAGTGTGTGTGTGTTTCTGTGTGTGCGACGAGTGTGTGTGTGTTTCTGTGTGTGCGACGAGTGTGTGTGTGTTTGTGTCTGTGCGACGGCTGTGTGTTTGTGTGTCTGTGCAATGGTTGTGTGTGTGTCTGTGCAATGGGTGTGTGTGTGTCTGTGTGACGGGTGTGTGTGTCTGTGTGACGGGTATGTGTGTGTCTGTTCGACGGGTATGTGTGTGTGTGTGTGCGACGGGTGTGTGTGTGTTTGTGTCTGTCCGGCAAAACAACCCCTACCTCCTCGTTGGTGCCGGACAGCAACGTTGTGGTGACCAGTGCCGTGGGGGGAGGGCCAATTGAGATTGGCCATTCCTCTCATCGCGTTTGTAGCCACCACAGCGGCCAAATGGGGCTCTGGACGGGTGCGAGGGGCTGGTAACCCCTCCACTTTCTAATAAATTACCACGATTCCACGGAATAAAAATCGTATTAAGTTTGTGCCGGAGGCCCCGGGGGGACAGGCGTCCATGACGTCTCCTGGCCAAACCATATTTGGTGGAGCCAAAAACTTTAATGTTTACCCTGAGGTTCCTCCAGAAACAGCAATAAACTACTGCGGGTGGCCACGTGGAATATTCGAACGCTGACTGCAGAGGAGGGGCTGCCACTCCTCTGTCGGGAGCTGGACCGGTACCGCCTGGATCTCTGTGGTATTCAGGAGGTCCGGTGGACTGGCTCTGGCTCCTGCCACCATAAGGGGTGGACAGTCCTCTACTGAGGGCAAGAGACTGCAAAAAAACAGGGGATGGCTCTTCTTCTGAACAAAATAATGAAGGGGACGTGGGAGCGGGGCGGTTAGGTGTAAGCCCCAAACTAATTTGGGCTCGCCTTCCCATAAACCAGAGGCAAAGAGTGGTGGTCGTAGTTACTTATGCCCCTACCGAAGACGAACATCCATGGAGGGATGCAGGCAAGGCCGATGGGTCAGATGCCTTCTATGACCTCCTGTCACAGGTGCTAGCTAAAGTGGCCCCTCGGGATAGAGTCATCCTGTTGGGTGACTTTAATTCCCGAGTTGGTCATGATGCTGGCATTTGGTTTGAAATAATTGGAAAGCATGGGCCAGATCAGCTCAATAACAACGGTAGGAAGCTGCAAGATTTTTGTGCCTCTCATGGACTTGTAATTACCAACATGCTGTTCCGACATCAGCGTGTCCACACAACATCATGGATGCATGCCGGGTCGAAGCAAGAACATCTGCTGGACTACATAGTGACGAAACAGCAGATGCGGGCCCATGTCCTTGACACCAGGACCTACCGTGGAGCTGATCGACTTGTTATCTGTAAGATGTGCCTGCGATTCTTCCACTTCGGTGGTGGGTGTACACTCAGGACCCCAATAAAAGCCCATAGTGGCCTGGTCTCAGCTATCTGATGAAAGTTGCAAGCGAAAATTCCATCATTGCTTGCGGCTGAGGTTGGCATCGTCCCCCACTCCTCTTGATGGGCGAGGTTTAGGACTGTGGCTCATGCAACTGCAATGGCTGCATTGGGTACACGGTCCAGACCTCCCCCAGAGACCCTGGTTGATAGAGGAGGTGTTCAGTCTGGCTGAAAAACAACGACAGGCCCACTCTTATCGTCTACAGCATCCCATGTCAGAGAATGAGGAGGCTTACCGCAGCCTTCGCTCGGAGGTTCGGAGAGGTTTTCTGTCCGTTTGCTACAGCAGAGGTGTAGGGAATTCTCACAAGAACTACATCTCTGCTTTATTGTCCTGGTCAAGGCCTATGATACCATCAGTAGGCCTGGGCTGTTCTTCGTGCTTTCGGAGTCCCTGACTCTCTGCTCAATGATCATTAAGGACCTTCATGATGGTGAGCGGGCCTGGGTAAAACTACGTGGCCGGGAGTCGGAGCCATTCTCTGTTCACCTTGGGGTGCGACAGGGTTGTCCACTGGCTCCCACATTATTTAACATCTATTTCGACCACGTAGATCGTGAAGCCTTCGATTGCTGTACCAGAGGAATTTTCATCTGGTACAGATACAATGGGAGGCTGATTGATGCCCGCGTGTGATCAAAGGATGGCTCCATAATGGTCAACCATGTTATTTATGCTGATGATCTGGTAATTTCTGCTCTCTCAGAAGAGGAGTTGGAGGCACCGCTGCTGAACCTGGAGCGTGCCACTAAGAGGTTGGGCCTTACCATCAACCACAACAGAACTAAGCATCTTCCTGGGTATTTTGTACCATTGGACACTCCACCCCCACAACTCCCAAAGGAAGATGGGGCAGTTGTGGAGAGAGTGGAGAGTTTCCCATACCTGGGCAGTGTGCTCATGACCGTCTCTGGTTTGATAGTAGAGGTCTCACTCCGAATCAGTCGAGCGGCATTATCTTTGTATTGGTTGCATAAGGCTGTGTGGAAGCTACCTGGTCTGTCGCTTCACGCAAAGCTTTGGGTCTTCTTGGCCACAGTCATGCCCTCCCATCTCTACACTTGTGAAACGTGGACCCCCCTAATGGAACATCTTCGCCAGTTAGAAACATTTAGGCTGGCCTGCCTACGATCCATCCTGGCTTTATCCAGGCTGGATTGTGTGAGCTCACAAATCCTTGAAAGATCTGGACAAAGCCCCATCGGTGAGCTCCTCCGGCAGGCAAGGCTGCGTTGGTCCAGTCACGTAGCCCGCATGCCCAGCCACCGCATGCCCTAACAGCTTTTGTTCGGCCAGATAGAGGGGGCTTAACGGGCGCGGCACGGGCCAGAGAAGAGATAGAGTGATGTTCACAGGAGGATGTGGAGCTGAGTGGACTTGGCAATGACTGGTACCAACGGTGTCAAGATCGGCCTCTGTGGAGGAGGCTCGTGAAGGGCGTGTTCGTTTGTAAGTGCATGAAAGTGTTGCTGATAATATCGGTGAATAAAAGCAAATATACGAACAGGTGCGAGGCCTCCCCTAGGTCGACCTAGCCCTAAAAGTGTGAGACTATCCCAGTAGACATGGTTCGTTGGCCCGAAGTTGTTTTGACGGTTCCAACTACAGGACAAACGTTGGATACAGGGATCCTGGCCTCTTGGGTTCTCACCTGGTTATAAAATTAAAACTAAACTCAACCATGTTTTTATTTGATTTTACCAGGTCAGGCCCACTTAGCTATGTAGCATGTTTTTAGAAGCGACCTGGCCACAAATGATAGCTTGACGAAGTGGCCTATCGTCATGTGGAAACGTATAGCAGCCAAATGCTCGAAACGCGCGATGTTGATCGTAAACGTGAAGGTTAGAGCCGGAGGAGCCGGAGAAAAATCCACGCGACCATGGGGAGAACGTGCAAAACGTAGAGGCGTCAGGCTCGGGTTTCGAACCCACGACCTCCTGTATACCAGGCGAGGTAGTTAACATCTCGCCACCGTGGCACTTGACTTGAGCACCACTCGACGTCTGTCGCGCTAGACTCTCCACAAGACTCCGCAAGACTCCCGAGTACTCCGGGATGCAGAGGCCCGGCATGAAGTTGGTGAACGGGGTGCCCATGCTGGACTTCCTCGCGGACAAGTGGAGCTGCGTGGAGCAGCTTCAGGCCCGCTCCGATGACCTCGTCATCGCCACATACCCCAAGGCTGGTGAGATCCACCTTCGTTAACATCATCATCATCATAAGCAGCACCAAACTGCAGCACAATCATAATTTACATCAAAATAATTATTCGCAGCAGCAGCATCGTGACGTAGCCAACAGCGGATAGGAGTCATTAGCCGGGTGGCTATGCCCGTGGTTTTTAATCTAGCACTGGAGGCGAGGTTTGGTGGATCACCGCACAAATCGTGTGAACCTCCCTTTCCGTGGGCAGCGGGGGGCCCGTACCCGGGCTCACCAGGGCAACACGGCACATCAATAATGTGGACTCCATCTGTTGGGATTGAGTGTTTGCCCCTCGCACGCATGGGTTTTCTCTGGGTGCTCCGGTTTTCCTTCCACATGTAAAACACTCATCGATTGACCGGTAACGCGACACTATAAAGAGGACCGCAGAGCAGGCAATTGTTGGCGCCGGCTCACTGCGTGGCTGCCTTCCTGTTCGTATGTGTCTACTCGTGCCTCTGAGCCGTTCTCCCTCTTCGGGAGTGAGCGAATACTGTGAGCGTGATCCGTTGAAATGATCATAATCGTCATCATCATCAGGAGCAGCAGCGAGAGTGTCAAACGTCACACACTAGACACGTGTTGATGGGGCAGCGTTGGCTCTTTTCCACTACCTCACCTCGCCTTTTTTTCTCACCTCCCATCATCACCCCGGCTCTCCCCCCCCCCCCCCCCCCTGATCTCCACCCTACCCACATGCTGCAGGCACCACGTGGATGCAGGAGATCGTGGATCTGGTGATAAACGCCACGGACTTGGCACACAACCGCCGCGCGACCATCGATGACCGCATGATCTTCATGGAGTGGAGCTGCGGTCCCGGGGAACCGCCAGAGCTTCGTAGTGGTGATGTGATGGCATCGTCATAATCACCACCACCACCATCACGATATCGTCACCATCATTGAACGGTGACACGGCCCAGCGGAGGCGCATTCGCCTCCGTGTTGCAGAGACCTTGCCGGTCAATACCGCGGTATTGACCATAAAGCACCCCCGCACCGGCTGCTTGGCACTGGATGTGAAAGATCCCGTGACGTCAGTCGAAGACGAGCAGGCCATTGCTTGCCGGCGTCACGGTCTAGGTTTTTTTTTCCAAATTAAAAGGAAAAAAATTAAAGGAAAAAAAAACCTTGCTGATTACTTAGTTGGGAAGTAAATATCAATTGTTAGCCCCTTACTGTAATAATTGACAATATGGTATTGAGTGTGAATGAAACTTTCCCGGGCAAACAATCAGAAGAATGCTAATTATAACTGCTGATTCCATCATTGTTACCATCAGCACCATCATCATTGTCAGCATCAATAACCTCGTGATGTTAATAAACATTTACAATTAACAATACCAGCTGAATCCCCAGCATCATCGCTTTTAATATCACCATGACCACCGTTGGTAGCAACATATCCATGAACAATATCTGGCTCGTCATTCTTGCTACGAGCATCGTCCCCATCATCATCATGATATTCAGCAACATCGTCAATTACATCACCACTACCATCAATAACCATTAACAAATCCCACCATGATCACCATCACCACTTAACATCGCCATCACCCGCACTCAGCGGTAGAGCGAGCGGCTCGCAACCAGATGGTGGCGAGTTATAATCCTGGTCGGAGGTTGACTCGACCCATCACCTCTCTGGGGTCGATACAAAAAAAGTACTTGCCAGGAAGTCAACAGTGTTTGTCCTTTGGATAGACCAGGGGTCGGCAACCAACACAACAAGAAGAGCAATTTCTTTCGAATTCGGTAAAAAAAAATCCCCCTAAATATTTAAAGAGCCGCAATTCGTGCGATTAGCGTCACGAAGCAGCAGTCCCTTGAAGAGCCACGTGCGGCTCCGGTGCCGCAGATTTCCGACCCCTCAGATCAAGGATGTAATTAATATATATTGGGGGGGGGGGACACATCCCCCCCCCCCCAATATTCAAATATGCTCAAAATGCCCCCCCCCCAATACATCGCTATAAAATATATTTATGTTTATATGATTGTGGTTATGGTTGTACTTTAGTCATCCCTAATCTCTGCCATCACATACAATGAAACAAGGAAAGGTAAAAAAGAAAAAAAAAATAGAGCAATGTAATACAATACCACTCTGAGACATTATTGTAAAACAATAAATAAAAAGTCCATCCCATGTGTTAGTGAACTTTAAAATATTTTAGGCAGGAAATGGCAGGAAATTCGTTTTCAAATTTCGAATTTTTTTTCTGGGGGGGGGACCCCCAGATCCCCCTGGAAGATTTGGTCCCCCCCAGCGTTGACTCCATGGCTACGGCCTTGCCTGAGATAGACTCACTCTCACCACGGGGGATGCGGAAGAATCTCCACCACTGGATCAGATGCTGTAACCAGGAGGTGAGCACGACCTCGATGCTCATCGGAGCAGGCAGTCAGTTTGACTTTGTGCACGATTGCAGGTGTGGAGCTGCTCGATGAATTTCCGTCTCCTCGCGTCATCAAGACCCACGTTCCCTACAAGCTCTTTCCCTCTTCGTTCTGGGCGAAGGACTGCAAAGTGAGATTATCATAGCAATCGTCCATGTCGTTATTATCATCATCATCAATATCAGCAGCAGCAGTAGCAACACTCATCGACAAAGGCATCAGCAGCAGTAGCAGCATCTCCAACATCACTACCATTGATATTTACCGGAACGCTGCTTGGCAGGATTGGAGTATGGATTTATCAGCGTAAGGCACTACCACGAGAGTACGAGATACGCGCATCCACACTAATCTGATGTCATTGTACCTGATACACAAGCACACCTTGCACCGCAGCATCGTGAGAACAATGCAAGGCGGCCGTCTGGAACGCTCCTCCTCTCGATATTCAGAAGCCACTGGAGCTAACGCACTTTTAAACCATCTAAATTGAAACCTTCATTTCTTTAGAACTGCTTTTTTGTGGTTTAGTTTGGCGTTCTTCCCCCCTCCCCCTCACCTCCGATTAGCACGGTTGGCTACGTACGGTGCGAAATAAGTTCAACGTGCACGCATACACACAACGGCAATGAGAAGGAGGCTCTGTGGTAGATGGTTGAAGGTGTGGTCAAGTGGATTCGCGTGAAGTCAATAACATGCACAGAGGAGAGGTACTGAATATGGGCGTCTCAACTGACGCCACATCCACTCATTCTCTCCCGTGGCGGTCAGCCGTCTCCATATCACTCTTCTATCGCCACTAACGTGGTGAGCGCATCAATAGTTACGATTTAATGTACGGATTTATGGAGAGACCGTGCGTTTTCTTGCTGTGGTCTGGGACTGTTTTTTTGTTTTGCTGCCTTGCCCAAGATTGTATTCGCTGTTGACAAATCGGCAGGCATCGATGCACTTGTGCTATTTGTACTTATATAATTATTTATTTTCAATCTATTCATATTGCATCCAGTGCCGGATTATCCCAGTAGCAAAAGTAGTTACAGTGAGGGAAAAAAGTATTTGATCCCCTGCTGATTTTGCACGTTTGCCCACTGACAAAGAAATGATAAGTCTATAATTTTAATGGTAGGTTTATTTGAACAGTGAGAGACAGAAAAACAACAACAAAATCCAGAAAAACCCATGTCAAAAATGTTATAAATTGATTTGCATTTTAATGAGGGAAATAAGTATTTGACCCCTCTGCAAAACATGACTTAGTACTTGGTGGCAAAACCCTTGTTGGCAATCACAGAGGTCAGACGTTGCTTGTAGTTGGCCACCAGGTTTGCACACATCTCAGGAGGGATTTTGTCCCACTCCTCTTTGCAGATCATCTCCAAGTCATTAAGGTTTCGAGGCTGACGTTTGGCAACTCGAACCTTCAGCTCCCTCCACAGATTTTCTATGGGATAACGGTCTGGAGACTGGCTAGGCCACTCCAGGACCTTAATGTGCTTCTTCTTGAGCTACTCCTTTGTTGCCTTGGCCATGTGTTTTGGGTCATTGTCATGCTGGAATACCCATCCACGACCCATTTTCAATGCCCTGGCTGAGGGAAGGAGGTTCTCACTCAAGATTTGACGGTACATGGCCCCGTCCATCGTCTCTTTGATGCGGTGAAGTTGTCCTGTCCCCTGAGCAGAAAAACAACCCCAAAGCATAATGTTTCCACCTCCATGTTTGACGGTGGGGATGGAGTTCTTGGGGTCAGAGGCAGCATTCCTCCTCCAAACACGGCGAGTTGAGTTGATGCAAAATAGCTTCATTTTGGTCTCATCTGACCACAACACTTTCACCCAGTTGTCCTCTGAATCATTCAGATGTTCATTGGAAAACTTCAGACGGGCATGTATATGTGCTTTCTTGAGCAGGGGGACATTGCGGGCGCTGCAGGATTTCAGTCCTTCACGGTGTAGTGTGTTACCAATTGTTTTCTTGGTGACTATGGTCCCAGCTGCCTTGAGATCATTGACAAGATCCTCCTGTGTAGTTCTGGGCTGATTTCTCACCGTTCTCATGATCATTGCAACTCCACGAGGTGAGATCTTGCATGGAGCCCCAGGCCGAGGGAGATTGACAGTTATTTTGTGTTTCTTCCATTTGTGAATAATCGCACCAACTGTTGTCACCTTCTCACCAAGCTGCTTGGCAATGGTCTTGTAGCCCATTCCAGCCTTGTGTAGGTTTACAATCTAGTCCCTGACATCCTTGGAGAGCTCTTTGGTCTTGGCCATGGTGGAGAGTTTGGAATCTGATTGATTGATTGCTTCTGTGGACAGGTGTATTTTATACAGGTAACAAGCTGAGATTAGGAGCACTCCCTTTAAGAGTGTGCTCCTAATCTCAGCTCGTTACCTGTATAAAAGACACCTGGGAGCCAGAAATATTTCTGATTGAGAGGGGGTCAAATACTTATTTCCCTCATTAAAAAGCAAATCAATATATAACATTTTTGACATGCGTTTTTCTGAATTTTTGTTATTTTTCTGTCTCTCACTGTTCAAATCAACCTACCATTAAAATTATAGACTGATCATTTCTTTGTCAGTGGGCAAACGTACAAAATCATCAGGGTATCAAATACTTTTTTCCCTCACTGTACATGTGTAGTAGTAGCTACATATGTAGTAGCTACATGTGTAGTGTAGTAGCTACACAAGTAGCTACATGTGTAGTGTAGTAGCTACACATGTAGCTACTACACATGTAGCTACTACACGTGTAGTAGCTACGGGCCCCGCACTTTCAAGGATCCCACGCTAAACGCTTTCAAGCAATCAATTCCGGTTCAGCGATTCTGCACTTGCTCTATTACTATAGTACTATACCACCTTCAACTTTTATGAACGACTGGGTGTTTAAGGTTAGCGATTTGTCGTATTATCTGGTTGTATAGCAAATGAAAAAATACAATTACTTTACTATGCAAGTTAAAAATGTGTGTTTTAATATTTAAGTGTTCTTTTTTCATTTAGGGCCCCTTTATAACAGCATATGCTACAGGAGCCGCACTAGCTTCATCCGGCACTGATTGTATGTATCACTTGCTTGCCTGCCCTATACTTTGCACTGCTGTCGGTGTTTGCATTGTTTGTTGTTGAAATGTGCTAACCCGCTCCCTGCTGGACATCTGTGAAAACAGTTTCCGAGCTCATCGGATTTGGCATCTCAATAGAGACTCCGATTCTGAGTTGACCCTCCAACGCCTCCACCCCCACCCCCGTCTGTGCCCAGGTGATCTACGTGGCTCGGAACGCCAAGGATAACGCCGTCTCCTACTTCCACTTCGACCGCATGAATCGGCAGCAGCCGGAGCCCGGCTCCTGGGAGGAATACCTCCCGCGCTTCGTGGCCGGAAGCGGTGAGAGCGGCGACCACCGCGTGGCCCTGCTCCGTGGACCACCTCACCCTCTCAAGGGGAACTCCACCCGATGATGCAGCACTCACTCGTTCGCTCTAGTCACCGGGGGTCGGTCATTCGACTTCGTATTACTCTTCTATCGCTACGAACACGGTCACTGCTTCCGTGAACTACATTTTGCTCACTTCTCCACCCGCGTTGACGACTCAGCAAACAAACAAGGCACACTAAATACGCTTCTTATTTTACCAGGTAAGGCCCACTGAGCTATATATCAGGTTTTTTCAGAAGCGACCTGGACACAAATTATGGCTCCGCAAAGTGGCTGATCGTGTGAATGTTTATTGCAGCCAAAAAGTCTGAAGGCGTGTTTCTAAATGTGGAGCGAAAAACAGGAGGGTTCCGAAGAAAAAATCCATGCGACCACGGGGAGAGAGGACAATGCAAACTCCAAATATACAGCAGGTCTCGGGGTCGGGATCGAACCCACGACCTCCTGCACACCAGGAGAGGTAGTTAACATCTCGTCACCTGGGTGCCAATGTGTGCGCGTGTCCCAACTGCCCATAGTGCCGTGGGGCTCCTGGTACGATCACGTGACCGGCTGGTGGAACGCGAGAGAGAACCACCGGATCCTCTACTTCTTCTATGAAGACATGAAGGAGGTGAGGCTGTGAGACATAAAGGAGGTGAGGTTGTGAGACATGAAGGAGGTGAGGTTGTGAGACATGGAGGAGGTGAGGTTGTGAGACATGAAGGAGGTGAGGTTGTGAGACATGAAGGAGGTGAGGTTGTGAGACATGAAGGAGGTGAGGTTGTGAGACATGGAGGAGGTGAGGTTGTGAGACATGGAGGAGGTGAGGTTGTGAGACATGGAGGAGGTTGTGAGACATGGAGGAGGTGAGGTTGTGAGGCATGGAGGAGGTGAGGTTGTGAGACATGAAGGAGGTGAGGTTGTGAGACATGGAGGAGGCGAGGTTGTGAGACATGGAGGAGGTGAGGTTGTGAGACATTTAGGAGGTGAGGTTGTGAGACATGAAGGAGGTGAGGTAGTGAGACATGGAGGAGGTGAGGTTGTGAGACATTTAGGAGGTGAGGTTGTGAGACATGGAGGAGGTTGTGAGACATGAAGGAGGTGAGGTTGTGAGACATGAAGGAGGTGAGGTAGTGAGACATGAAGGAGGTGAGGTTGTGAGACATGGAGGAGGCGAGGTTGTGAGACATGGAGGTGAGGTTGTGAGACATTTAGGAGGTGAGGTTGTCAGACATGGAGGAGGTTGTGAGACATGGAGGAGGTGAGGTTGTGAGGCATGGAGGAGGTAAGGTTGTGAGACATGGAGGAGGTGAGGTTGTGAGACATGGAGGAGGCGAGGTTGTGAGACATGAAGGAGGTGAGGTTGTGAGGCATGAAGGAGGTGAGGTTGTGAGACATTTAGGAGGTGAGGTTGTGAGACATGAAGGAGGTGAGGTTGTGAGACATGAAGGAGGTGAGGTTGTGAGACATAAAGGAGGTGAGGTTGTGATACATGGAGGTTGTGAGACGTGAAATTGTGTCTGTGTCTATATATATGGATGGCTTCATGAACGAATCTTTGTTGATAGCCAGTGGGTTTGCAGAGTACCTAGGTATCAGAGAAAACAATGTCATGAGAACCCGCTGTGTTGAAACAATGATCAGCCACGGCCGAGGTATTGGTCCGACCGTGTTTCAAATCTGCCTAATGTTCACGAACACAGTCCGAGACATGTCGCTTAGTTTCCCCAATGTAACTACTGCCGCAGACACAGCTTAGTTTGTAGACGCCGGGGTATTGCATGTCAGGGATCACATCCTTCACATATAGGATCAGATCACGAATTTTATGTACTGTGTTAAATCGAACCTGGATCTTGTGTTTGCTCATGATTTTGGATTTTTTTTTAGTGACCCTTGCTATGTATGGCAAGGTGATAGTTTTGATTGGGTCCTCAGATGGTTATTTCCCAAAGGTTGGGGTGATAGTTTTACGGATTGTGTAGTCTGAATATCCATTCATCTTGAGAGCTTGGTGTACGTGTTCCAGTTCACTGGTCAGGTGATGACGGTCGGAAATACATCGAGCTACATGGTGTAGAGTTTTGATGAGGGAATTCTTCTGGGATGGATGGTGGTGGGAGTCAGGTTTTAGGTAGGCATCCATATGGGTGGCTTTCCTGTAGACAGGGTGTCCCATTGAGCCATCTGGTCTCTTTTCAATTAAAACATCCAGGAACCTATCTACGTGACTTTACCGAAAGACCCAAGAATATGAATTCCTGCAGTCACGAAAGCTTTAAGTCAAGATCTTTCTAATGACCATTTGTTAAATCGGCATATGAATAGTGGCACTATTAGTAGCTATTGCATGACACACACACACAGTATTAACCAGGGTTGCTTTCCTGGGTTCCGCGCTGCGAACCTTTGCGACAAGCGGCGAGCGCGCTCCCGCTGGCGTACGTGGCCCAAGTGTGCGCACGTTTCCGGTACCTCACTCGAACCGGGTCGGTGATGGGGGGGCGGGGGGACTTTGCCTCTGCTCAAGTCGCGAGGGCAACAACGCCGTCAACCAGTGCCAGAGTGCACAGGGCGACGTGGTCTCAGACGCGGAGTTACCCGAGCACACCGTCAGACTTCCGTGCGGGCCTTCTGCTGCAAGGTGCAGCCGCATGCGACATGCTCGTTCACCCCCGCTGCTGGCCTCGGGTGCCTCCTCGAGAGGGTGTTTGGCCTCCTCTTCCACGTGTTACCGGACGCCTTGGAAGAGGTTGGAGTACCCACACTTGACCCAGTGCCGGATTAAGTTAGTGCGGGGCCTGTAACACATGTTATAATGGGGCTGGCCCTAAGTAAAAAAAAACCACGTAAATATTAAAACACACATTTTTTTACTTGCATAGTAAGGTAATTGTATTTTTTCATTTGCTATACAGCCAGATAATAGACAAATCGCTAACCTTAAACACCCACTCGTTCATAAAAGTTGAAGGCAGTATAGTACTATAGTAATAGAGCAAATGCAGAATCACTGAACCGGAATTTAAAGTTTGAAAGAATTTAGCGCGGGGCACTTGAAAGTGCGGGGTCCATAGCATATGTAGCCACTTTTGTTTCCTAGGATAATCCAGGCACTGACTTTACCCCACCACACTCGACCTGTCGATTGACTAACTGTGGTCCATCCCATTATACTGCTGGATGGGCAGTGGTGGTGGGGTGGTGGGGGGGGGGGACTATCTAGGAATTTGCCCAGTATTTCGGCTGCCACGCTGGGAGATCGAACCGGCGACCTCTGGATTTTCAATTCCAGGGCGATTGATTTTCAAACTGCCCTCGTGGGAATTGCCTGACTCAGGAGAATTGGGTTACATCACATCGCAGAGGCAGACTCTGCAGCTGCCAGCCTTGGTGCCTATACTGTGTTGTAAGGATGGGTCCTAACAAGAATGAAACCGGCCCACAGTTGTCTATGTCTGCATCACTGCTGCTGTCAGTCGCTCACATTTTACTCGAACTTATTTTTATGGTCAACTAAGACAAGACGACCACAATGCAGTTTATTCAGGAACTGTTGATGGGGGTTTTTTCTGCACAATGCACGCATGCTGTGTGATTTTGAAGCGTGCCCATGTGTTGTTTGAAACCAATCAAAGTGGCTGGGATATCTGCCGCAACGTGATTCGTGTGATAGCCTCTTCTGACGCCACGTAGCATTCACACATCGGTGGACCGTTAACTGTCGTGTAAATCGGTGTCCATTTTGACCGGTTCAGGTCTGTGAGTAAAATTGTAACGATAAAAATAATACGGAATAAAATGTCCGCCGAAATGTCCTACGTTTGTCATCTACCAATAAATCCCGCCGAGGCAGCCTCTCAAACAGATTCAACGCGGATAAATCAGCAGTATAGCTGGGTGCAAGACAGTCGATCGGCAGATCGGGCGTGGTGGGAGTAAAGCGTGCCTACACCCCAACAGCTTCCAAGACAAGTGTGGAAGAGTAGACCAAATACACTCTGCAGGGTGCTCTCCAGAACTCCGTCTAGCAGAGGCCCTCCCGCCAGCAGCGGAATTAAGTCAAGGGTTTGCCTGCTTCAAACTCACACTGCTGTGAGTGCCATTGCTTCGTAGACCTGAACGTGCGATCGCTCCTCCGTCTCGCCCCCTCCCAACTCCTTCCAATCTGCCGTGGGGGTCAGAACCCCCTGCGGGAGGTGTCTCGGGTCGCCGACTTCATCGAGCGGCCACTGTCGGAGCGGCAGCTGCAGGAGGTGGTGCGCCTCAGCTCGTTCTCGGTCATGAAAAACAACCCCATGAGCAACTACAGCCACCTGCCGCCCGCCCTCATGGACCAGACCGTGTCGCCGTTCATGCGCAAGGGTGAGTGCCCGCTGCCGATGCCGCAGAAAGAGGCATGAAGGAGGTGAGGTGGAGTCGGCCGCTACGAGTTTGTCACGGAGCCCAACGGCGGTCACGTGGCATCGCGAATGTGACGAAGGTCCCAAAGTGAAATCGTTTAAGTGGCTGCGTAAACGCATGCGATTAGGTGCTCCCATTATTTCCTTTACAAATAGTAAGTCGGTGGCAAGTGGGGGGAAGAAGGCATCCAACTGTTGTATGTGGAGAGTCTTACAATGTATTATTTAATTTAATTGATCATCGCAATCTCGTGGCAAGGAGTTTTCCCACATCAATTATAAGACCTTCGCCACGATACTCACCAGGTTCATAGATCCGTCCAGCAGTACAAGTAATACGACTCTTGAAACATAATTAAAGCACTCGGACACTCCGTACACTACAAATATGAATATTTAATAGATCATAACATCAACTGGTATTACAATCACGTACTCTATGCATCATTCTTCTTCTTTAGTATACATGAAAAACACGCGACCAACCGATGCAACCGCACGAGCCAATATATGAAAAAGAAAAATATGAATGTCTGGGCATATAATCAACTAACGTATGAGCCCTCTAAAGTCTACTCCCCCCTTTTTAGTGATGTGATGAAGTGATGTTATAATTAGACGAGGTTCGTTCACAAGGTTAGATTGCTCCCTCCGTGAGCGAGCACCAATGCCCCCTTCGCACAGGTGAGGTTAAGGCAGCAGTCTCTACTTAGTCTCTGGCCGCTCTTGGCTCGCAATCGTTCAGATCAATCCGCAGCTGTCCACGCCTCTGCATGCGCTGTCCCAAGGCTGCCAGCGAGGATGCAGTTCGCTCCTCCAGCGTGTGCCGCACAGGAGCCCCCACAGTTCGTCAATCGCAGTCGACCGATGGTGGTCGTGCCCAGCGCTGGCGTACGGCAAATGCCCCGTCACTCCGGTCCCGGTGGAGCACCTCGCCTTGTCTCCGGCAAGGCCGTAATTATAATATATTGGAGGGGACACACATCCCCCCCAATATTCAAATATGCTCAAAATGTCCCCCCCCAATATATTCATATAAAATAGATTTCTGTTTATATGATTGTGGTTATGGTTGTACTTTATTAATCCCTAATCTCCGCCATTACACACAATAAAACAAGAAAATGTAAAAAAGAAAAAAACAGAGCAATGTAATACAATGTTAGACATTATTGTAAAAAATCAATAAAAAGTCCATCCTATGTGTTAGTGAATTTTGTAATATTTTAGGCAGGAAATTCGTTGTCAAATTCAGATTTTTTTTCTGGGGGGAGGGGGACCCCCAGACCCCCTGGAAGATTTGGTCCCCCCCCCCCAATGTTGACTCCATGGCTACGGCCTTGGTCTCCGGTATCAGGTGCGAAGGTTTCTCCACCACGCGCAGACCTTTTAAACCTCTCCGGCAATGAATCAGACTCGGTATGCCTTGTATCAGACTCACAAATCCCAGGCTAATATTTTGTTCACTCATACAATACGTAACAATATGCGTCCACGTTTGTGTGTTGAACTCCTCCACAGATATATCAAAACCAACCCACATTAGCAACTACAGAAACAAACTCAAACTCTATGATATAGCCTTAGCCTTAACAGAAAATAGGAACGCACTGGCGTTAGAACGAATAAGTTTACTCTCCAAGGACTTTACAGTGTATGTCATCTACATATATATGTAGTAAAACGATAACTTAAAGACTCTTAATAATAGGGTTTTTCCCCTTTTTTCTGGCAACAAAACTTAAACCTTTTTACAAGGATTCATGTCAGTTTCAAGGACAATGCCAATATATTATCATAGTATGTTTTTTGTTTGCATTTTGACTGCAGGTATTGTGGTTAATGCAGACATGAATCCTTGTAAAAAGGTTTCAGTTTTGTTGCCGGAAAAAAAGGGGAAAACCCCTATTATTACATTTTGGTACTGGCAAAAGAGGTCTAAAGATTAAAGACACTTTAATCTAATATTAATTACACATGAATTATCATAAAGGGGTATACTGTGGGGGCTAATGCCCCCCTCCCCACTAGGTGGGGGCCGATGCCCTCCCTTCCACCCGCCATTGGTGGGGGGGGGGGGTCAATCACCTCCTCCCCCTCCTCGCGCGTCCTAACCGCGTGGATTACGTAATTGTTTGACTCGCCGCTTGCGGCTGTGTAGAGTTAATTAATTATGTCTACTAAGCCGTTGTGTCAACAAGCCTCGGAATCAATTAATGAATCTCTGCGCGCTACGCTCGCGGCGCGGTCAAGCGTCCCTCTATTTAATTATTTATTTGAATGTGCGCGCGTGTCGTGCATATACTGATTAAAGTCACCCACACACCGTCGTAGGCCGATCGCTGTCCCACCGCTCTTCACACGCACACATGTACCACGCATCACAACGTCAGTCTGTGCTAAGAGTTATTTCCTGGAGTGAATAGGGACCCCCGTTTACGACCCCCTCCAGCCAGCATCCTTCGGACCGCGCCTAACCTCCTTTCAGCTAGCCGTCGCAGAGTGCGTCTATCCCTCAAACTCGAGCTGACTGTGAGCTGGACTGAATTGGCCCCCTCCCCCCGTACTGACTCACCTTTCCAGCTGCACGATGGGGGTTGGGGAAGATGCCCGCCTCGGAGACTTTGCCCGGGCAATCGTTCTCAGCTGTACCCTGCAGGCGTCCCACGGACGCTGAGGGCGGCTGGTGTTCTCTCCCACTCCAGAAGAACTCTGATCCTATTTGCCCTCCTGCCCCCCCTTATGTTCCCAAAGCCCGTCATCCTGAGCATCCAATCGAATCCTCTTTCCGGCCGTTTTGAGCGCTCTGGCCGTTGGGGGGGGGGGGGGTCGCGTCATCCCCCCCCTTCCCATTGTCTCTGTGCCTGCGTTCCTCGCCGTTGACTCATCGATAATCCCCTCGCTCCCTCCAACTTAAGTCAACTCTTATCTGCCTAGGGGTTTTTCCCTCCCGCCCCACTGTTTACCCTGCCGCTGGGTACTGGCTGAAGGTCCCATCCCCCCGTGTTGTGTAAGCTTCATCGAGGCCGGCCTGTAAAGCTCTATGCCCCCTTTTTGGGGGGGGGCACCATGTAATTTCCTGGTCTGGGGAAACCGTGGAACGTCCCTGCTAGTGGGGTCCTCGGGTGAAAACCCATCGTACCAGGTGATCCCTCCTCAAGACCCTATGGGGGTGCATGTGAGTGTTTAGTGGGGCGTGCGTGCGTTCGTGGGGGGGGGGGGGGGGTGCGAGGAGAGGGTAGCGCCGGACAAGTTGCTCCGCTGCGGTGGCACCACAATATACCCAATCCAACCCACTCTATTCCATTCGTCATTTTTTTCGTAATTTTTTCCCCGTTCCTCGGCTATGAATCTTACTCAATATTTCCATTCCAAAGCAGCAGCGATCGTTGCGATGGTACAGAGGGCATACACAGTAGGTAGGGCACCATGGTAGCGAGATGTTAACTACCTCGCCTGGTATACGGGAGGTCGTGGGTTCGATTTCGACCCTGATGCCTTTATATTTGGAGTTTGCTTGTCTCACTACGTGGTCGGGTGGATTTTTTTCAGGGTCCTCCGGATTTTCCTTCCACATAAAAAAGTTAAAATCTCGTGTTTAGAGTATGTAGCTGCTATGAATTTCCACGTGATAAGCCACTTTGTTGAGCTGTTATGTGGCCACGTCGCTTCTGAAAAAAATACCTACATAGCTCAGTGATGGGCCTTACCTGGTATATACAATTACATATTGCAGATGGTGGGAAATGACCCGGGGTTAGGGTTTGGTTCGTGCATCACGCACTTTGGCATGGCGAGTGTTTTCATTGGCAAAGGTGAAGGTGCAGTGCTCGAGTCTCGTCGGCTGCACGTTGCCCAGCGTGTCAATCGGAGGTGTGTTTATTGTTGTCGCAATGAGAGGAGGGCTCTCGTTTGGCTCCGGAGTGTGCGTCACCTCTTTATTTTCGGCCTCTGATTCTCATCCGGCTGAACAGGTTTCATGACGTTTTTTTAAAAAATTCGGTTCCCGAAGAAGCCCCCAGCGCATCGAGCGAAACGTTGCACGTTGATCCGGATAATACACGACGCAATTGAAAACACGTATTGGAGAGCTATGCAGTGTACATGGTTAATAGAAACACACAAAAGCTCTGAATCTAGTTTTAATAGAAACAACTGCTGCAATTACGAGTGATAACGAGTAATAACTGGAGCGGATCGTGTTCATGATTAACCTTCCTTTGGATGTTTGACCAGTAGAAACATCTACACACAGAGGGCAGGAACGTGTCAGCGCGTTACCGTTAACACTTGTGTATCTTGCAAAGCCTCAGAGGCTCATGACTTCATTTCAGGAGGGTCCTGCCAAAGTTTTCGCAGTAGAGAGCCATGATTGCTGTGAACTGTATAGCAATTGCGAGGTCATAAAAAATATATACATGGACCATCACGCCGGACGTCACGGGATCTTCAAAGTCCACTGTGAAGCAAATGGTGCGTCGTATTTTACGGTTAATACCACACCGCATTTATTCACAATCAGAATCTTTATAACATCCTGGATAAATCCGATGAGCTGTGAAGCTCTTTTTCACACACGTCCAGTGGGGGCGTGGGTCAGAAATTTACAATAAAAAAAACTTTGGAGTCCAACGTATAGCAGAGGTAATCACATCACTGAACATAAGTACGTAAAAAAATATATAAAGCATGAGTACAAATTGGAAAAGTACATTATTCACCAAGGGGTACGCTGGATTCGAACCGGGAACTTCTTCAACCAGCGACAAACACGCGACTGCTGATCCACGTCATCGCATGACCACTGCGGGTTCCACCAACCCAGATCGTCACATCCACACAATCTGAATGAGCGTGCAACATCACCGCCACCGCCACCACCACCACCACCACGGTGTGGCGGTTTGCTCGCGCGTTGAGTTCCAGGATTCACGTCAGGTTTCTGGGGTTTTTCTAACCACCCCTGGGGCATCCGCTCACTTTGCAATCGGGAGTTATCAACCCATGTGGGCGTTGGAATCCGTCTATAACGAGCTGCACCTGGTGCGTTCAATTCACGGTGTCGTTGTTTAGCCAGCGAAACCTCACCTAGTCTAATGACTCTTTTACTGGTAGGAACCTCCTGGTTACACCACCAGCCCACAGGGGATTCTTGTGTCCGTCCGTCGTGCATACAAAAATGGGAGGGGTGGGGCTGGGTGGAGAGGGGAGGGTGGGGAGGGAGGGGCTGGGTGGGGAGCGGCTGGGTGGGGAGGGGAGGGTGGGGACGGGCTGGGTGGGGAGGGTGGGGAGGGGCTGGGTGGGGAGGGTTGGGGCTGGGTGGGGGGTGGGAGGGGTGGGGCTGGGTGGGGAGGGGCTGGTCACCCCGTGGTGCCCTTATAAAACTCAACGTTTCACCTACTCAAGCTGGCTTGTGCCCGCCCTCACAGTCGGGCATATTTGCGGAATCCACCACGTGGTGCCGCCGTTGACCCTGGCCATTGACCGAACAACCCAACGTTCCTACCAGCTCCCTCCACAGGAATGTGTTTTCGGTAAGGTACTGCTTATATTTTCGTCGATTACAAGACACACCAGTCCCATGTATACTACAACAAACGGTGGGGGTTGGTCTTATAATCCGAAGCATCGTATATATGTAGTGTGGTGCAACCACGCGGAGACGAGGAATGTTACTCGGGCTGCTTGCTGTTTATTTACACACAGCACATCCAACACTCACACCAGCTGTCAGTGCACGCTAGCCTGGGTCCTTCACACAGACACACTGCCCTGCTACGGCTACCCCTATCTCTACTCACTCGTCTGTCCCGGGAGGGGGTTTAGCCAACACCGCCCGGCAACGAGGTGAGATTTTTTTTATTTAGTTTATTTATTTGGTATAGCCCTGTGAGCCATTCGGCTCTTGAATCGGGTGTAACCACAACAAACAAAAAACAAAAACACGAACAAGAAAATATCTTAAAGTGACTATGTGACTGTGACTGTGCAAACTGAAAATCCATGAAAAAACAGCAAAATATTCCTGAAAAATCAGCGTACACCAACGCTGTGTGCAAAAATCCCAGTGGGATGCAAGTCAAACAACAACAACCACAAGAAAAACTTAGATTAAGGCCATCAGTCTAACTCCGTACTACAACAAAACAAACATGTCCAAACCAAAAAACGTTTTCGAAATCACCATAAAATAAAGCCATAATTGCAATGTAACAGTGATCATAGGGACTGTGACCGAATTTTTCACAATAAACTACATAAATAATATGTACAGTGAGGGAAAAAAGTATTTGATCCCCTGCTGATTTTGTACGTTTGCCCACTGACAAAAAAATGATCAGTCTATAATTTTAATGGTAGGTTTATTTGAACAGTGAGAGACAGAATAACAACAACAAAAATAAAAAAAAAACGCATGTCAAAAATGTTATAAATTGATTTGCATTTTAATGAGGGAAATAAGTATTTGACCCCTCTGCAAAACATGACTTAGTACTTGGTGGCAAAACCCTTGTTGGCAATCACAGAGGTCAGACGTTTCTTGTAGTTGGCCACCAGGTTTGCACACATCTCAGGAGGGATTTTGTCCCACTCCTCTTTGCAAATCTTCTCCAAGTCATATTCTTAGCTCTTTCGGTAAAGTCACGTTGAAGGGAAACAATAAAATAATAAAATATATAGAACAAGGAAAAATATATTTTATTATTTTATTGTTTCCCTTCAACGTGACTTTACCGAAAGAGCTAAGAATATGAATTACTGCAGTCACGAAAGCTTTAAATCAAAACTTCTCCAAGTCATTAAGGGTTCGAGGCTGATGTTTGGCAAATCGAACCTTCAGCTCCCTCCACAGATTTTCTATGGGATTAAGGTCTGGAGACTGGCTAGGCCACTCCAGGACCTTAATGTGCTTCTTCTTGAGCCACTCCTTTGTTGCCTTGGCCGTGTGTTTTGGGTCATTGTCATGCTGGAACACTTATCCACGACCCATTTTCAATGCCCTGGCTGAGGGAAGGAGGTTCTCACCCAAGATTTGACGTTACATGGCCCCGTCCATCGTCCCTTTGATGCGGTGAAATTGTCCTGTCCCCTTAGAAAAACACCCCCAAAGCAAAATGTTTCCACCTCCATGTTTGACGGTGGGGATGGTGTTCTTGGGGTCATAGGCAGCATTCCTCCTCCTCCAAACACGGCGAGTTGAGTTGACAAAGAGCTCCATTTTGGTCTCATCTGACCACAACACTTTCACCCAGTTGTCCTCTGAATCATTCAAATGTCCATTGGCAAACTTCAGCCGGCCATGTATATGTGCTTTCTTGAGCAGGTAGACCTTGCGGGTGCTGCAGGATTTCAGTCCTTCACGGCGTAGTGTGTTACCAATTGTTTTCTTGGTGACTATGGTCCCAGCTGCCTTGAGATCATTGACAAGATCCTCCCGTGTAGTTCTGGGCTGATTACTCACCGTTCTCATGCTCATTGCAACTCCACGAGGTGAGATCATGCATGGAGCCCCAGGCCGAGGGAGATTGACAGTTCTTTTGTGTTTCTTCCATTTGCGAATAATCGCACCAACTGTTGTCACCTTCTCACCAAGCTGCTTGGCAATGGTCTTGTAGCCCATTCCAGCCTTGTGTAGGTCTACAATCTTGTCCCTGACATCCTTGGAGAGCTCTTTGGTCTTGGCCATGGTGGAGAGTTTGGAATCTGATTGATTGATTGCTTCTGTGGACAGGTGTCTTTTATACAGGTAACAAGCTGAGATTAGGAGCACTCCCTTTAAGAGTGTGCTCCTAATCTCAGCTCGTTACCTGTATAAAAGACACCTGGGAGCCAGAAATCTTTTTGATTGAGAGGGGGCCAAATACTTATTTCTCTCATTAAAATGCAAATCAATTTATAACATTCTTGACATGCGTTTTTCTGGATTTTGTTGTTGTTATTCTGTCTCTCACTGTTCAAATAAACCTACCATTAAAATTGTAGACTGATCATTTCTTTGTCAGTGGGCAGACGTACAAAATCAGCTGGGGATCAAATACTTTTTTCCCTCACTGTAACACCAAACCCTAGAGCCATAGCTGGCTGCCTGAGTTACTCCACAACAACAGAATCATCAGCCTGAGTATAAAAATTTTCAATGCACCTTTAAGATCAGCACGCTAAATCAAAATACAGATAATACTTTGCAGCGTCATCCAGAGCGAAACATTTTATTACACACACTACATAACGAGGCACACTACACACACACACTACATAACTAGACACAAGCTACACACACACTACATAACTAGACAAACTACACACACACTACATAACTAGACACACACTACACTCCACAAAAGACAAAGATCCCCCATATAGCCTTGATAGACTGTAGGGGCAAGTGCTGTTAGCGAGCACCTATGAAGGCCGGAACGGTACACGAGGGGGTGGGTGGCCAGGACCACGCCCGACCGCCTTTGTCACCTTAGTGGCAATGTTTACACACCGCACCAGGTACTCATTTGAGGCTGAGTCGACCTAGGGGAGGCCCGGGACCGGTTCAGATAATCGTCACTGGTATTGGCTGCTGAGCGGGAATCGAACCCGGGTCGCCAGGTTTATAGCGCAGCGCGCTAATCGCTACACTATCACTCCCCCCACACACTACATAACTAGACACACACTACACACACACTACACACTCACTAGACACACTACACTACACACACACTGCACACACGCACTGCACACTACACACACTCACTAGACACACTCACTAGACACACACTCGACGGGATGACGATTCAATGGGACGAGGACAGCTCACACACAGAAGGTCCTCACTCTTGCCCCAACGACGAGCGCAGGCAGCGGGGGTCCCTTTAAACCTCCTGCGTGGCTCCTCCCTCCGGCTAGGCTCCACCCACTTTCGTGAAGTACTTTCCAACTTCCCGAAAGTTGAAAAGTAATTTCCGAAATTTACGTCACCTCTCAAAGTTACATCTTCCATGCCCTTACGTCACCTCTCAACCAACCCGCACTTCCCTACGCTCGCCCCTCATTGGCTACTCGCGATACTCCACGACATATGTAAAAAAAAATCAGGATCGGAATCGGGATCAAACCCACACGCTCATGCATACCAGGCGAGGGAGTTAACATCTCACGAGTATACGGTAACATCGTCTACTACACCTCTTCTCCAACCCACTGTCTTTTTTTTTACCCCCCCCCCCTTCACCTCGTTAGGGGAGGTGGGTGACTGGAAGAATCACTTCTCTGCATCGCAGCTGGAAGAGTTTGAGCAAGACTACAGCAAGAAGATGCCCGCTGATGGTCCGAGCTTCCGTGACACCCTACCCTGACAAACTCAGGATCAACTCACGCCCCGGAGTTCATTCGACTTTGTTTTGTCTTTGTTCTGGCTTTTCAACTTTCGCATCTACAAGTGAATGCGGATAACTCGCTACGTACTTTTGGTTTTGCACATTCATTGTTTGCACCTCAGATCTTTATTGGGATAGAGATGTTTGTCTAAGCGAGACCCCCCCGCCCCGCCCCCCGGCTATAAACGTTCACCTGAGAAACGGGAGAATAAGAGATGCATCGTCATGTTTTTTTATTAATTAGGTAACGCACTGGGAATCATTTTAGGGAGGTTTACTTTAATGTTGAGACGAGTGTTTGAGGCACGAATACTGTATTGTCGGCGGTACTGGATACAGAATGTGTCGGGGAGGTTTGACCAAAGCGACTGGAGGAAAACACGTGCAATGTTTGAATGTGGACCTCACAGCATGCGAGTTGACACAAAAGCAAAGTTTTTGGGGAATAATGGCCATTTTCTGTAACTTTTGTGGCATAAGCAATTAGGAAATAACATTATCCAGTGACAATTTTTGTTTGTTTGTTACACAGCGTTATCGCGGATTTTATATCGCGGGGGTGGGGCGGTCTAAATCTTGAGATTGGCGGCGCGAGACGCGTCAATTCCCAGCAATTGCGCGGCCCTGTTCAGCGGCAGGGCGGGCGCGCTATGACGAGATCGGGTGACGGTAAAACCCCGACGGCTTCATAACGAAGTGTTCGCGAAAACGACGCTCACACCACCACAACCACCGGTGCCGTGAACGAAGAGTTCTGCTTCATCCAGCGCTCCGGAGTGTTCGTGCTATCATGGAGCCGTCTGACTCTGGTAACGAGGCGGGCGTATTTCACGGGCTCTTTAGAGCGCGGTGCGAGTGTGACAAAACAAAAGGGTTCGCCGATCGCCCTGTGAAGTTTAAATTGAAATTGCTCGTCGCGTGGCTGGTCGTTGATGTGGAGCAACAACCAAGGGGTGGCGTTGAGGTTGGTTAAACGACGATGCGAATAAACGACGCCAGGAGTGGTGAAGTGTCTGGCTGCGGCGGTGATGCCTCCTCCTCCTTCGTGTTTGTGAATCGGGATGTTTATTTTTTTGAGTCGCTTCTGTGTGTTCCACGATTTGTTTCCGGGTGGTAACTACTACAGTCGCTGCTGCACATTGCCGGAGAGGTTTTAAAAAGAAAAATGTACATTTGTGCATCATCGTCCAGTGTCCGCATCTGCTGCTGTCATTATTACAGTGCGGATGCGGGTGAGGCTTGTGGCCATAATCCGTCACGAGGTGTTTGTTGATAATTTACATTAAATAATATTGTACGCATAAATAACCATTTCGCGGCGGTGCGTGAGAATACGAGAAACCAAATAAATAAGCAGACAATGCTTTACGTAATCTGTCGAATTGCATAGAAATAAAACAAGGCTTCGTAATGCACACATCCCATTCGGCCACGCGGCCTCGTTGTGAGTGGATGTCTTCAGCAGCTCTGCCGTAGGCGCCGTCAAAAAAACGCTGGCCCCGCGAATCTTGCAGGGAGAGCTACGGTATCGAGATGTTATCTCAAACGCCTGGTACTACAAGGAGGTCGTAGATGCGATCCTGACCCTGACCATGCCTGTATATTTAGAGTTTGCATGTTCACCCCGTGGTCGCGTGGTTGTTTCTCCGGGTCCTCCACATGAACACTCAACACGTAGTTTTTGGAGTATTTGGCTGCTATAAATTCCCACGTGATAAGCCACTAAGCTGAACTATCATTTGTGGCCAGGTCGCTTGTTAAAAAAAAAAGCAAGCTATATAGCTCATTGGGGCTTACCTGGTTAAAACATTTAAAAGTAGTTCCGTTTTAGGAGCAAGGGGCATATATTACACGGCAAAACTCCTCGAATGCGCGACTTATATTACGCGCAAACTACCGTTAAAACTCCGCGGCCCTTTGAGATGGGACATCTCGTTTGCGAAAGGTGTCAAGGTGTGCGACGCGTCCATTGTAAACGCGTAACGACGCTGGGGCACACAGACCACCGCGAACCCACGCGTTTTTGTGGTTTGTTTAGCATTCATACAATGACGGTGACAACGAGTCGGTGATGTGACCGAGCGGACACTTGACAGGACCCGCCTCAAAAAAAGTAATGAGAATCAGTGGGCTTTCCTGCGTAAACAAGTGCAACAATGATAACAATAATAACAACCTTGATCTAAACATTAACGCGCCTTATGGAATGTTGAACTTATTCACACCATACGTAGCCAACCGTGGCAACCGGAGGCGGCTGCAGATAAATAGTACAAACAAGTTAAACATGTTACATGAATGCACTAAATATGTATAATTACTTACCAGAGTAAACGTGGGTACAGTATTATTAAGATGCAATGAGGAAAATGGGTGACGTGTGCAAGGATGGAGGAGGTAAAATTTAAGCGACACCGCTACCTTTACAAAACACAAGCCCGGCACAAGCCCGGCCCTTGAAGAAGAGGAGGGGGGGTGGGGCTTGAAGAGGAGGGGGGGGTGGGGCTTGAAGAGGAGGAGGGGGGGTGGGGCTTGAAGAGGAGGGGGGTGGAGCTTGAAGAGGAGGAGGGGGTGGGGCTTGAGGAGGAGGGGGGTGGGGCTTGAAGAGGAGGAGGGGGGGTGGGGCTTGAAGAGGAGGGGGGTGGGGCTTGAAGAGGAGGAGGGGGTGGGGCTTGAGGAGGAGGGGGGTGGGTTTTGAAGAGGAGGAGGGGGGTGGGGCTTGAAGAGGATGAGGGGGTGGAGCTTGAAGAGGAGGAGGAGGGGGGTGGGGCTTGAAGGGGAGGAGAGGGTGGGGCTTGAAGAGGAGGAGGGGGGGTGGGGCTTGAAGAGGAGGAGGGGGTGGGGCTTGAAGAGGAGGAGGGGGGTGGGGCTTGAAGAGGAGGAGGGGGGGTGGGGCTTGAAGAGGAGGAGGGGGTGGGGCTTGAAGAGGAGGAGGGGGGGTGGGGCTTGAAGAGGAGGAGGGGGGGTGGGGCTTGAAGAGGAGGAGGGGGGTGGGGCTTGAAGAGGAGGGGGGTGGGGCTTGAAGAGGAGGAGGGGGGTGGGGCTTGAAGAGGAGGAGGGGGGGTGGGGCTTGAAGAGGAGGAGGGGGGGTGGGGCTTGAAGAGGAGGAGGAGGGGGGTGGGGCTTGAAGAGGAGGAGGGGGGGTGGGGCTTGAAGAGGAGGAGGGGGGGTGGGGCTTTAAGAGGAGGAGGGTGGGGCTTGAAGAGGAGGAGGGGGTGGGGCCTGAAGAGGAGGAGGGGGGGTGGGGCTTGAAGAGGAGGAGGGGGGTGGGGCTTGAAGAGGAGGAGGGGGTGGGGCTTGAAGAGGAGGAGGGGGGTGGGGCTTGAAGAGGAGGAGGGGGGTGGGGTTTGAAGAGGAGGAGGGGGGGTGGGGCTTGAATAGGAGGAGGAGGGGGGTGGGGCTTGAAGAGGAGGAGGGGGTGGGGCTTGAAGAGGAGGAGGGGGTTGGGGCTTGAAGAGGAGGAGGGGGGGTGGGGCTTGAAGAGGAGGAGGGGGGTGGGGCTTGAAGAGGAGGAGGGGGTGGGGCTTTAAGATGAGGAGGGGGGGTGGGGCTTGAAGAGGAGGAGGGGGGTGGGGCTTGAAGAGGAGGAGGAGGAGGGGGATGGGGCTTGAAGAGGAGGAGGGGGGTGGGGCTTGAAGAGGAGGAGGGGGAGGTGGGGCTTGAAGAGGAGGAGGGGGTGGGGCTTGAAGAGGAGGAGGGGGGTGGGGCTTGAAGAGGAGGAGGGGGGTGGGGCTTGAAGAGGAGGAGGGGGTGGGGCTTGAAGAGGAGGAGGGGGGTGGGGCTTGAAGAGGAGGGGGTGGGGCTTGAAGAGGAGGAGGGGGGGCTTGAAGAGGAGGAGGGGGGGTGGGGCTTGAAGAGGAGGAGGTGGGGTGGGGCTTGAAGAGGAGGAGGAGGAGGGGGGTGGGGCTTGAAGAGGAGGAGGGGGTGGGGCTTGAAGAGGAGGGGGATGGGCTTGAAGAGGAGGAGGGGGTGGGGCTTGAAGAGGATGGGACCTGAAGGTGGGAGGGGGGGCTGAAGAGGAAGTGGGTGAGGCCTGAAGTGAAGGGGGTGGGGCCTCACGAGGAGGGGGCCTGAAGAGGAAAAGGGTGGGGCCTGAAGAGGAAAGGGCGGAGCCTGAAGAAAAGGTGGGGCCTGGAGAGGGGGGGCTGAAGGCGGTTGGACCTGAAGAGTGGGTGGGGCCTGAAGAGGAAGGGGTGGGGCCTCAAGAGGTGGCAGGTTCTGAAGAGGGGGTGGCTGAAGAGATGGGGGCTGAAGGAGGGGCGGGGCCTGAAAAGGAGGCGGGGCCTGAGGTAGGGAGGGCCTGAATAGAAAATCCAAATCAGCGAGACCTCCAATTAAAACAGGACCCAAATAACCTCAAACCGGCGACTCAAAAATTTCGTGGCTTTGTAAAAAAAGTCCTTAAAACATGAACTTCAGTTTAACACGTAGGCTTTCATGGCCAGTATTATTCATAATAAATGGTTTTAGGTTAGGTCGCGTTATTATAAGGGGACGTCCATTAATGAATAAATGACGTCACGCACCTGGGGGGAGGGGGTCAGACATTTGTGACGATGTGTGACGATGTGTGACGATGGGGGGGGGGTTGAGAAATGTGACGTCACATCAAAATGCGCAACTTTAAATAAATATAGACAACACGTTCTACTTAAATTCCGATTTAAAGCTTTCGTGACTGTAAGGATTCATCTTATTTGGTTATTTCGGTAAAGTCACGTAGAATGAGAATAAAATAATACATTTTTATTCTATTTTATGAATTTATTATTGTATTCTCATTCTACGTGACTTTACCGAAAGAACCAAAGAAGACGTTCTACTTAATTAAATAGACGTTTTAATAAATGTTTTCTCCTACAACATCAGAGTGCAGCGCCACTTTAAATACGCACTACAATGACAATAGTTTATAGCGATTTGAAGCATGTTTTATATTTTATTTGGGAGGGAGGGCAGAGCTTTGTGACGTCATATTTGAGGGGCGGGTCTGACTTTGTGACGCCGTGACGAAGGGGGGGGGGGGGTGGATCAAAAATCGTCCAAAATCGCGTGACGTCATTTATGGACGGCCCCTAAATGTGTCGCAACCCTCCACAACCCGACACGGACAATCAGTAAACAATGTGACAAATAATTCACTACTTTAGCCCACCGGTGTGTTGAAGAGTGGATCCACAACATTTATAATTTGAGTACGACGTTTCGCTGGAAAATACATCCAGCACCTGCGGGCGATTTGCAAGAATAGTGAAGCTATCCACCTGCTTCTTGTCTTAAATAGTGCAGGATGACGTCATCGTTGTTGAACCCCATCAGGTTTCTAGATCAGAGGTGGGGGTGTATGCAATTATGTAATCGATCAGCAATCGACCACTTAGCATGTGGCTCACCTCTCAGGAATTGCAAGATGCGTTGCGCATTACTTAATAATACGCTTCCAGGCTCTGCTGAGTCGAAATTACAGCGGTTGAAATTATTTGAATTCTCAATTTCAATCGATTCTCTAACTAATCTTGGCTAGTAATAATTGGTTCTGCATATTACTTCAACGTTATCAAAATTAATTGAATGTCCTTGTTGGATAGCATGCTCTGCCACTGCTGACAGCTGTGTTTGGGAGAATTTAATATTACCTTTGTTCTTTTAGTCTTACGCCGATGTTACGTCCCGTCTGTCCAATCTAACACTTACCGCATAAGCATTTGATCGGATATACACCTTCTGTTGATAACTTCGGTAATTCATCTTTAGTACAAGACACTAGTTTATTTTTATTTTGTGAACCGTACCAAATCTCACTTTAGTGTTTTTGCTTTTGCAAAACACTTGCAGCAGCATTGTTGTTAGATCTTGATTTGGCATTCAATGCTCTGGTAATTTGAGCATTATTGTAGCCTAAAGGTCTTAATTTTGCCGTTGCCCCACGCACAATTCCAGTAGATGAGATAATGGCCGGCGGTAAGACATCTTCCACATAACGAGGCAGAGAAGACTAGACACGAGGTTGCCAAAATAATTGAGAATAGCAAAATACCAAAAGTGAATATTGGCTTTGGTGAAGCAAAAGCCTTAAGAGAGCTTCGATTAAATAAAGAAATTCGAATTTTGGCAGCTGATAAAGACCACACTACTGTAGTGATTTCTCAATCAGATTATGATAATAAAATTAAAGATTTACTGGAGGAAGGTACCTATATTAAAATTAAACGAGATCCAACCAATACTTTAGAATGCAAGGCTTCTGCAATACTTGCAAATTCATTCATCTCCAAGACTGAGCAATACCAAATTAAGCCACGGGCCTCAAAACCACCAAGATTGTATGGGCTACCAAAAATTCATAAAATCAGTATCCCATTATGACCCATAGTAAGTACAATATGCTCTGCCACATATAAATGAGCAAACTATGTAACAAAACAAATACAGCCATATCTTCATTCATAAGAAATTCAGAAAATCTTGTGAATGTGATTAAAGATATTTAACTTAACCCTAATGATATTCTGGTAAGTTTTTGATGTAATTTTTCTGTTCACTAAGGTTCCAGTTAACGAGTCACTTACATTACTTGATACACTACAGGTTTATCAGAAGATATTCCAAAATTAGCCGACCATTGTCTAAATAACACTTATTTCTTGAAGAGAGGTGACTTCTTTAAAATCAAGGAGCAGCAATGGGTTATCTTTTGTCTCTTGCTATAGCAAATCTGTACATGGAAAACTTTGAAACAAGAGCACTTTCCTCAAGTACATTAAAACCATCTTTTTTGGTTTAGATATGTCGATTACACTTTGGTTGTCTGGCCAGATGGTAAAGATACACTTGATTAATTTTTAAATATTCTCAATGTGCAAAACCCAGCCATTCAGTTCACCATGGGAATTGAGGTGAACTCCCCTTCCTAGATATTTTGCTTGGACGCGGTCAAAATGGCAAAGTTAGACAAAGCGTCTACCGAAAGGGAACGCACACTGATTCCTATCTGAATGCAGATTCGCATCATCACCCAGCACAGAAGTCCTCTCTCATCAAGACGCTCATACATCGGGCAAAGACAGTCAGATGGTGAAAGTTTAAGGAAAGAGATTAAACATGTTAAAGAAGCACTAAGACTGAATGGTTACAATAATGTTCAAATTAACAGAGCATTGAATGTTAAATCAAGATCGAACAACAATACTGCTGAAAGTGATCAGATTATCCAAACAATTAAAATATCATATATCTCGGGAGTTACTGACAAATTAGCCCGTGTTTTGCAAAAGCAAAACATTAGAGTGAGATTTGGTACGATACACAAAAATCAAAAACGAGTGTATTGTACTAGAGATTAATTACCGAAGTTATCAACAGAAGGTGTAAATCGGATCGATTGCTTATGCGGTAAGTGTTAGATTGGACAGACGGGACGTAACATTAGCGTAAGACTAAAAGAACACCAAAATAACATTAAATTATCCCAAACACAGCTGTCATCAGTGGCAGAGCATGCTCGCCAACAAGGACATTCAATTGATTTTGATAACGTTGAAGTGTTATGCAGAACTAATTATTACTGGCCAAGATTAGTTAGAGAATCAATTGAAATTGAGAAGAATTCAAATAGTTTAAACCGCTGCGATAGCTATAGACTCAGCGCAGCCTGGAAGCGTATTATTAAGTAATACATCACATTGCAATTCCTTACAGGTGAGTCACATGCTCAGTGGCTGATTGCTGATCGATTACATAATTGCATACACCCCCACCTCTGATCTCGAATCCTGATGGGGTTCAACAATGATGATGTCATCCTGCACTATTTAAGACCGGAAGCAGGTGGATGGCTTCACTAGTCTGGCAAATCGCCTGAAGATGCTGGATGTAATTTCCAGCGAAACGTCGTACTCAAACTGTAAATGTTGTGGATTCACTCTTCAACACACCGATGGGCAAAAGTAGTGAACTATTTGTCTTTTATCAACGTGACACATTTTTTACTGATTGGCCTTGTCGGGTGGTGGAGGATTGCGACACATTTATAAATAACGCGATCTAACCCAAACATCTTTATTATGAACCATGACCTTCCCTGCTTTAATTTAAGACAATTTAAGCATGGATTAAAATATGTACTTCAGGAAGCAAAAATTTAATGCCACAGATATAGCCTCAGCCCAACGAGTAAAATTGTGATTAAGACTAAATAAAAATGTGAACTGCACTTTAAACATTTGAAATTAATTAAGAGTTTGAAATGCATTTTACCAGAACTGATCACAATGGTGTGATGTGAGTTTGGTAGTGAATTTGAAAGCCAGATTTCTTAATTCTTGCAAGTCAACGGCCATTTTTTTTTGCTGAGTGGTGATTGTGTACCAGAGGCTGAGCTGGCCCTATAAAGATGTTATATGTATACATGTCACAGATGGAGCTGCGGAAGGCTCTGGAAGGGTCTTCATGCAGTCGGATGACTCGAAGCAAGCCCGGATAGACCCTCGACACCGACAAAAGAATCGCTATCGGCGAAAGAAGACCCTCGATGCGAAAGGAGCAGTGGCAGAGCCTGACAGAGCCTGCACGCAGCAGACGGAACCACGAATGGACTTAGAAGAGTCCCCATCATGGGGAATGGAGGATGGTCCAGGGCCAGGAGACAGCGCCGGGACCACGCCAGCACCTGGGGCAAAAAAAGATACCATTACTGAATATGGTAAAATAAGTTAGAGGCGCGTTTCACTGAACGAGCGTCCCTTCTACGAGAATTAACTATCACGAACAATTAGAATTTAGACCAATTCGTTCGCAAAACGAGCAAATGTTCGCGCAACGAGTGGAGACCAATCGATCGAATGTGTCCCGAGCGCCACGGAGATGCAGCTGTTTGTTTACCAGCTGTCCTGTGCTGTGTGCGAGCGTGATTTGCCATGTAGGGGAGGGGGGACTCATGGTGGCATTGTAATGGGTGGCGTGGGTGGGGGGGGGGCACACACACAACGACAACAATCATCCACCGTGTAACCTTAACAGGCTGCGGGGGCAAGTTCTGTGAGCGATCAGCGCTTATGAAGGCTGGTACAGCACACTAAACTACTTTTATTTTAAGACCCACTGAGCTATATAGCTATTTTTCAGGACCGTCCTGACCACAAATGGAGTTCAAGGACGTGGCTTACAACGTGGAAATTCATAGCAGCCAAATACTCTAAACGGATGTTTCTAAATGTGGAGGGAAAAACCAGAGAACCCGGAGAAAAATCCACATGACCACGGAGAAAACACGCAAACTCCAAGTATACAGGCATCAAGGTCGAGATCGAACCCACGATCTCCTGCATACTAGACAAGGTAGCCAGCACCACACCTGGCCGCCTTTGAATCCCCAGTGGCGGTGTTTACACACCGCACCAGGTACTCATTTGAGACTTGAGTCGACTTAGAGGAGGCCCAGGACCCATTCAGATCATCGTCACTGGTGTTGGTCGTGAGCAGGAATCGAACTCGGGTCGTGAGGTTTGTTAGCGCAGCCCGCTACCCGTTGCATTACTGCTCCCCCCACTCACACACATGGGGGGGGGGGGGGGGGGCACGCGCGTGCATGTACACACACACTTTCACACAAAAACAACATCCACTCGCCACGAAGTGGCGGTGACGTGACTTTGGCGCTTGTGCCATGCTCGGTGCATTTTGGGGCTATGAGGAGTGTCGAAGGCCCGTTCGCAGGTCAGGGACCAGACCCAGCTGCCATGGTCTGACTGAGATGACTGGCAGATGCACCAACTGTGCCAACTTACACACGTACATACACACAAACATACACACACACACATACACAAACACAAACACCCCTGGCGGGTTGCTGTGACTAATTCTACTTGTGGAGGATCGCTCTGCTGAACAAATAGTTCCACGGTTCGGTTCGCAAGTACGAGTTCGTATATCGAGGTTGATGTAAAAATAAACTCTTGGAAGCCGGTTCACGAGTGCGGATGTTCATAAGTCGGGTGTCCGTAAGTAAAGGACTGCTTGTACTGTTTTATATTGACATCATTAGTATTATGATTTCAAAGTTGAAATGATCATGTTCATTTCCTGCAAACATTCATTTGCAGGCAACTCGTCGTGCGCAGCCCCCCAGGGCACGTCTCTGGTTCACTCTTTTGACCGAAAGGTTCGTCCCTACATCGACCTGATCGACACGCTGCGCTATCTGGGCGTGGACCAGGACGTGGGCCTCCCCGCTGTGGCCGTCATCGGGGACCAAAGCTCGGGCAAGAGCTCTGTGCTGGAGGCTCTGTCTGGGGTGCAGCTTCCACGTGGCAGTGGTGAGCGAAAAGACATCGCCACACCCCAATATAGGACCACAGAGCTTCGGCAATTGTTGGCATTTGTTCTGGTTGCCTTCCCGCTTGTCTGTAGGTTCCTGCGCGTCTGCACGCAAACTGGGCATGTTAGAACTCTACAGCGTTTTGAGATTCAATTTGCATGAATGCTGCTACAGCCAAGTTAAATTATTACTAATTAACAGTGCCAGATTTTGACATCGTTGCCTTTCGTCAGATCCTCACACCTAATTTTAAAGATCGCTCACAATATCCCACGTTCTGGCTTTAGGTCTTCCCCTACCCTCCTCCACCCTGCACACATGTCCCACCGATCACAACCTCCTCCTCTGTGTCTCTGCGTGCAGGCATCGTGACGCGCTGCCCGCTCGCCCTGAAGCTGAAGCGCGCGCCGGGCCCCTGGCATGGACGCATCAAGTACCGCGTGCAAGGCCGCACCATCAACACGAAGCTCGACACTCCAGAAAGTGTGGGCGACGCCGTCCTGCAGGGTACGGCGCCGTGGGTAGTGACACAACGAGTCCGTGAAATATGGAGGGATGACGCAATGCACGGCCATCGTCTATCCAGTGGGAAGCAATGCCACATGATGGGTTGGAGCAATGGGATCTGTCTGGCGTGGCGTCGAGCATGGATTCGAAATCGCTATTATATCTATCGATTTTTGTTCCGTAATTCTTTATATGGGCAAGGACGTGCCCAATGTAACCTTAATTGGGCATGACACACCCAGTTTACATTTTCCTAATATGCCCCTCAATATTTCAAGGACTCGTCATATCTCTGTAGAGCGCCCTGCACTCCTCCACCCCCACACGTAAATAGCCATATAAGAAATGCAACAGCAACAACTAGGTCACTACCAGCAGCAGCAGCAGCAGGCCTAAGGTGTTGTCAAGTCCGATCGTTGGCGACGGCCGCGCATAACTCCGACAAGTCGCAGGGTGCCGTACCATGTAGTCGCCTGCTCACGGAGCGTTGAACAAGTGTGGCGTGTCCCGCGGATGTCTTTATTGTTGTGTTTGTGCATTCACATGGAGGTATTGTCCTGTGTTGTTTTCATTATGGTTATGCTTGTTTGCCCAGGAAAGCCTCACAGAGTCTCCAGACTATTTTTCAGCAGGGTCCCACTAAGCTTTCGCAGTAGGGGGCGGATGATCGCTGCAATGTGTTTCGCATTCATTTCCTCACTGTGGCAATATTGGACCGTGGCGCCAGCACACAGTGGCCTACTCTACTTTGAATGATGTCACAGGATCTTTAACATACACCGGCGTGTATATTTATGGTTAATACATTCGCAGTATTAGCAGCCGTTTTTTTTACTCCATGTATTTAATGCACAATGATAGACTCATAATAAAACAAATAAAACGCAATTGCATCTACATCTTCCTCTTCCTGCTCTCAGGATTAATATTGACAACGTCCCTTGTTTCTCACAGCCCAGTCAGAGTTGACAGGGGATGATCTGGGCGTGAGCAAGAGCCTCATCGAGCTCGAGGTGACCTCCGATAGTGTTCCCGATCTCACCCTCATCGACCTGCCCGGGATCGCCCGCGTAGCCCTTGCTGGCCAAGCCGTCGACATTGAGACTCAGGCAAGTGCTCACCACACCAACGCTCACCACCTTGCTGAACGTAGCGGAGCGTAATAGACACACGGCACCACTAATATTGCACAACTCAAGCCAAACCAACAAAATGTCATCATTGTGTAGGGCTTGTTTACCCAGGAAAGCCTCACTGAGTCCGAAGACTCTTTTTCAGAAGGGTCCTACCAAGTTTTCACAGGAGGGAGTGACGATTGCTATGTGTTTTCCAAAGTAACGTGAGGAGGCCAGGTGTGTAAGAGGTCAGGGCACGAACTGGCATCGCTGAGATGATGAGTTCGAATCCAGGCAGCCACTTGGGATTAAAATCGGATTCTCATGTCTAGGGATTGACCATCTCAGCCTAATCATCAATAACAATACACAACAAAAGTAATTTTCTCATTTGATTTAGCACTTAATTTAGCGACATTTCAACTCTGAGAATTTGAATATTGGTTTTACTGCCACGTGACAATAGTCGCCCCAACATGGCAGAGTGGGTGGGAAAGTGCTGCCCCTAATGTGTGGACCAGATATCGCTTGCGAGCCGCTCGCTCTACCACTGAGCCACCTGGACGTTTACACAGATTTTCGTGGGATGGCATTGGAATGGTGGCTTCCCCTCCACACGTCACCACTGAAACCATCAGGGCCTGTGTGACAACTACTGCAGCAGGGTATGTCCAACATAGCGTGCTGCACGCAAGGCACATTAACCTCACCACCTGTTCAGGAAAGACCCAAGGCCAGATGGTGGGAGACCGGCAGGGCAGATCTTGGAGGTCGCGCATCCACAGCGCAGCGGCTGTGGAAAGTGGTGGAGGGGAGAAAGCGTTGGCGAGGTGCGGTGGTGGCATCAGTGGCTTTGGCCATGATGATCTCTTGACGTTGATCTTGACCATTCGGTGACAATGTAATCTTGACTACATCAGCTTGTTTGACTCTGCCTTCTCCTTTAGATAAAGGACCTGATTCGTGACCACATCGGCCGGCAGGAGACCATCAATCTGGTGGTGATCCCCTGCAATGTGGACATTGCTACAACTGAGGCGCTTAAGATGGCCCAGGCTGTGGACCCCACCGGCGTGCGTACCCTTGGTAACGACAACAGTCCTCGGCGCACCACAAACTGCCTTGCAAATTATTTCTCTAATTGGCAAACTTGGCGGGACCCTCCTGAAAATGTTTGAGTCTCAGTGAGGCTCAACTGAGTAAAGAAGTGTAATAATGATGGACACATGGACGGTCCACCTTGTTTATGTTCTGAAACAACCGAACTTTCCGCCGTTAGCAGTTTCCATTCTGCTTTTAGACGCGCTCTCTATTAAGCAAGCGCAGCTGTTTTTCACGTGAATAATGCACCAATGCCCGGGGCGTGAGTGGCGCGTTATTCCTACTTATTTCAGAATGACAACTTTTCCACCCTAGGGGTCCTTACCAAGCCGGACCTGATGGACGAGGGAACTGAGCGCAACGCTCTGCGCATCCTGCAGAACCAGGTGTTCCCGCTGTCCAAGGGCTACGTGCTGGTCAAGTGCCGGAGCCAGCGCGACGTGGAGGCGCATCAGACGCTGGCCGAGGCGTCGCGTGTAGAGGCTGCCTTCTTCAAGAAGCACCCCGTCTTCTGGTGCGTGCTCAGTGCCAGCACCCGCTTCCAGCCCACATCTTCTCGGGCCGCGCTTGTGGCCTATTTCTGTTTTTAACCCAAGGTGTCAAATTTATTTTCTGTAAGCAGGCGAGCACCCAAGGCTACCGGGAAGAGTCTCATTTGCACGAGTCACCTGGGCCACCAATATGGCAAAAGTGATTGCCATGTAATAGATCGCAATGATGAAGCAAATATAAATTGGAGCAAAGACCACTGAGTGGCTTTTAGAGCAACAACAACCACATGACAGTAGACATTTTGAAACACCACAAGCATAAATCATTATTAAATAAAAGAACTGTCCCGTTCCGAATGTTGGCAGTATTCTGTAAACAGATAAGGGGATACATGCACGTGCAATTTCAAGTGATGAGTTCAGTCTGGTGTGATTCAATAAAGACAACCGAATTGTAAACACATTTTTAACAATTTTTCCACCAACAGTAAATCCCCGTTTAACGCGTGGCGCTCATACTGTGCGTTTTCACTCTAACGTTTTTTCTTTAACGGAACGTTTTTTGTCTTAACGTGCACTGCTCCCACTCTAACGCGAGCTTAGTACGCGACGGGCTACTTTTCTGAGCGGCTTGGGTGTTCGCAGAATTTTTTGGTGATGCTGGCAGCTGGTACTTTAGTACGGGAGTCCTGGTACTTTGTGGATGAGTGCTGCATTACCTGGCGTGCCTTCCTCTTCCTCAGCCTTTGTTCCACCATCTTTGTGTGCGTAGCGTCGTCTCACTCCCTTACCTTTTCCACTCTCCACATCTCTCACACTGCGGGTGAAATGCTGTGAAGTATGATGCGTAGTTGACTTTGCCGATGATATCTGCGATTGACCCATGCTGCACTGTGGTGTCTCTGTCCCTTTTAGCCACGTGCACAACGGTGGCAAGTTGACCACCACTACCGTTTTGGCTGCCAAGCTCACCGAGGAACTTGTGGACAACATCAAGGTGGGCGGCGTCAGGGTGGCGAGGCAGTGGTAACGCTTGTGCCTCGCAGCAAGAAAGGGGGCCTGGGTATGATTCTCGACTCGGGCGCTTTTCTGTGTGGAGTTTGTATCGTTCTCCCAGTGTTCTGCACGCTTTCCTACAGGTTTTCTGGTTTGCTCCCATAGCTAGTGCTAAAGAATAATCTGTAAATAACTGCAAATAGATCACTACACGTAGCAATGTCAACCCCTGCTACAAAACTCGGCAGGGCCCTCCTGAAAAAAAACATTGTTGAGGTTTTCCTGGATAAACAAGTTTAACAACAAATTACAACGTACAAACTAGTATCTGTTCCCTCGCCGTGAATGATGTCGCGTCGCAGCGCACGCTGCCGAAACTGCGGAAGGACCTGGCGGAAAAGCTGCGTGAAGCGTGCGCCGAGCTGGAGAGCCAGGGCGAGTCCATCCCGGATGACGCTCGAGCGAAGCAGCTGTTCATCAATGCGGTGCGTGCACACGACGAGCGGCAAGTGCGTTGCTGCTAGGGCCACTCTTCGATTTCGTGTTCGAATATTTTTTTGAAAATCAATGGCGACCATTGCTTTGGGGCACAGGCCCCCCCCCCCCATCGCACACGGTCAGTGAAATTTATTTCATCATGCATAGTCAACGAAGCACCGTTGCGCCAAACGTGTGACCTCTTTCGACATCGTTGTCATAAACGGCTCTTGCTGCCGTACATAGCGGCGGTGCTGAACTCATCGGCTGTGCGCGGCTCCTCGGGCAGACGACGCCGGAACGGACAAGCGAGGAGTCGTCATCCCCTCTTCGCTGCAGACGCAGCTCGCGTCCTGGGCCTGGTCGCGATGTCTTCCCCCTGTAGCGCTGTACCGGAGGCGGTTCAGGCATCGTCAGTTTGCACCGCTGGTCCATGTCACCGCCCCCAATGTCTCGCGCGTGTGCTTGCTGTGTGTTCACAGCGCGTGATGAGATACAATGACGACGTGCGAGGACTCGCGCGGGGAGAGCCCAGCCGCAATCTTCCACGCAACATGATGCTGTACACGCTCGTGCGAGAGCACTTCCGCACGTGGCTCAAGGATCTGAAGAGAGCCCAGGATGCGTGTAAGATTATCGCTACTGCAACGGTTGTGTTCACATGCTGCGATTTTTTTTATTTAGCATTTTTCTGGAAGGGTTATTTGTGTAAAACAGCTTATAGCTGAATGTGTCTTATCTGCATCAACAAATAATATTACGTCACGTGGAATCGAGTGGACCTCACTTTTGTGGACCCAAAGACGCATCAAACGACATGGAAATTATCTGGAAAAATAAAAAAAAAATTCCATTAAAATAAAAAACCTGAAGTTATACTTCATCAGAAACTCATCCCTAGTATTTACTGGTGCGAATTTTTTTAATCTGAAATTATTGAATCTGTGAACTTAATGGCGTATTGTATTGGTCTACACCAGTGCTTCCCAACTCTTTTGTACTCACTGTCAATGTCAACCCTCAAATAATTTATACGGACTACCGTGCACCAATAATCTATTTATATAAATTGCAATTACTCCAAATCGTAGTAACTGGCTTTGTGGTCAAACCGTGATCTGCGGACCATAGGTTGGGAACCACTTCTGTAATTGTTCAATTCGACGTGCTGGTTGTGCGCTTATTTCTCGCAGGGCTGGAAGAGCTGGACAATTTGATTCGGGAGTACATAGATAATCGCTCGGGGCGGGAGCTGCCGGGGTTCGTGAGCTACCACGCCTTTGAGAACCTCGCTCGAGTTCATGTGCAGCGCTTGGAGAAACCGGCCCTCAACGTGCTCGCTGTCACCTGTTGTACGTGCCGCAGCGCCGATAGTCACAATGTCGAGGGAGAGTATGATGTGTTATTATTATATTTTGTCTTTCTGCCTGTTTATTTACTGTCAAAGGTCTCCGCTATATTTTTTTCTGCCAAGCTGTCGGTAAGGGGTAACAATTGCTCGTGTTTTCGTAATTAAGTCATTTGCGTGTAAATAAACTAAAAATGGGCACGTTTTATAAGTTGACACATACGCACAGCGGGGAGCAGTGGTGTAGCGGTTAGCGCACTGCGACCCGAGTTCGATTCTCGATCACGGGCAACACCGGTGACGATTATCTGAACCGGTCCTGGGCCTCCTCTAGGTCGACTCAGCCTCAAATGAGTACCTGATGTGGTGTGTAAACATCGCCACTAGGGAGACACAAAGGCGGTCGGGCGTGGTGCTGGCCACCCACCCCCTCGTGTGCCGTTCTAGCCTTCATAAGTACTCGCTAACAGCACTTGCCCCAACAGTCTGTTAAGGCTATAGGGGGATTTGTCTTGGTGGGTGTGCGCGAGCGGTGCTTAATGTGTGTGTGTGCGTGTGTGTGTGTGCGCATGTGTGTGTGTGTGTGCGCATGTGTCTGTGTGTGTGTGCGCATGTGTGTGTGTGTGCGCACGTGCGTGTGTGTGTGCGCATGTGTGTGTGTGCGCATGTGTGTGCGCGTGTGTGTGTGTGGGTTTGCGTGTGTGTGTGGGTTTGCGTGTGTGTGTTTGCGTGTGTGTGTGTGCGCGTGTGTGTGTGTGTGTGCGCGTGTGTGTGTGCGTGAGTGTGTGCGCGTGTGTGTGTGCGTGTGTGTGTGTATGTGATGTGTGTGTATGTGATGTGTGTGTGTGCTCATGTGTGTGTGCGTGTGTGTGTATGTGATGTGTGTGTGTGCGCGTGTGTGTGCGCGTGTGTGTATCTGTGTGTGTGCGCACGTGTGTGTGTGTGTGCGCACGTGTGTGTGTGTGTGCACACGTGTGTGTGTGTGTGCGCACGTGTGTGTGTGTGTGCGTGTGTGCGCGTGTGTGTGTGTGTGTGTGCACACGTGTGTGTGTGCACACGTGTGTGTGTGCACACGTATGTGTGTGTGTGTATGTGATGTGTGTGTGATGTGTGTATCTGTGTGTATGTGTGTGTGTATCTGTGTGTGGGTTTACGTGTGTGGTGCAGGGAGCGTGCAGGATGTGTTCATGCGACTCGCCGATGACGTGTTCAAATTCCTTCCAGAGTTTAACCGTCTCGTCAAGGTGACCTTCCTTTAACTACTTTCTTACGGTGTCCTTCGAGCTCAACAGCAAAATGTTTGAATCCTGTGTTTGATTCAATTCCATTGCATGTGTTTAACAATGAAAATGATCAGTTCCAGACTTGGCCCGAGGTTCCCCCACCACCCCTCCCCTCCATCCCCCACTGCCCTCCCCCATATTCCCCACCACCTCTCCCGAAAACCCTCCAAACATCTCCATATCATCCCCCATTGCACCATAAACCAACGTATTTAGAAAAAAAAAACCCTCAACATTTGCCAATAACACTGTGCCCTTTAAAGAAAAGATATACAATCGATGACATTTCAAGCAATGGCCCTTCTTCACAGCACATACATGAAAATATTTTACGTGTCGTAATCATCGTCAACGCTGGACGATTTCCGTCCACTCGGTATCACCGTTGACCCAATTAAACCCAGCTCAGCTTGACGAATATTCTCGTCGCTAATTTTACTCATTGAACGAACGCCGGCTTGTGTGTTTTTTCACGCTCACCCTTGCCTGGAGGCAGGCAAAGGTGGGAGCGCAGGTGCAAGGCCAGGAGCAGAAAGCACGTGTCCTGATCGTCACCCTCTTCCGCATGGAGAGCATGGTCTACACGCAGGTGCCCGCCACGCACACGCGCGGCGCAGCTCGTAACACCAACTCTGCCAACTACGTATGTGTAGTAGCATGGTTGGACACCGTGTACATCTCCCATTCATCCTTACCTGTAGTAGCAGGCATGTGTCAAAAGGGGGTGGTATACTGAATGAGTAAGATGAGTCGGCCCGTTGGGCAAATAGGGCTCCCCAGACCCCAAGAGAGGAGCTGGGGGGATATTCCAGAGCCCCCTAGAGCGTTCCAGGAGGAAGGCGTGGCTAGGGGCAGAGAGACCCTGAAACGGGTATAAAAGCCGGACCTCTAGACGGGTCCAGCAGTCATCGTCAAGCTGAAGACTGAAGACCTGCTTAGGATAGGACCCTGGGAACCCCCGGACCCGACGTCCTTCTAAGGGCCGGGACTGAGTGGACCAGTGGTCGGGACCCGAAGACCTTGACTGGGTCGGGTCAGTTAGCCTCCCTGCTGTATATGCGGGGTCTTGAAAATGTAATGAAAATAATAAAAATGAAATGAAATAAAAAAAAATGCGTAATTGTCCGAAATTATGCTAATGTATGTAATTATGCACAAAAAAATCTGCTAATCAGAGAGATAATCATATTAATTTATGCGAATGTATGCGATTATGCTCATGTGGGCAGTTATGATAATTAGGCTTAGCTTCATTGCCCAGGGTCGTATAATCAATCAGGATCATACAATTAATTGTGTGAAGTTATGCAGGTGTTTAACACGTAGGCTTTCGCGACCAATATTATTCATAATAAAGGTTTTTGGGTTAGATCGCGTTTATTTATAAATGTGTCGTAACCCTCCACCACCCGACACGGCCAATCAGCAAAGAAAAGTGTCACGTTGACAAAAGACAAATAATTCACTACTTCAGCCCACCGGTGTGTTGAAGAGTTAATCCACATTTACAGTTTGAGTACGACGTTTCGCTGGTAAATACTTCCAGCATCATCGGGCAATTCGCCAGAATGGTAAAGCCCTCGCTTGCTCCCGGTTTTATATAGAGCAGAAGAGTGACGTCATCACTTAACTCATCAGGTGCAGTGATTAGAGGCGGAGGGGGGGGTAATGTAATTATATAATCGATTAGTAATCAGTCATTGGTTATGATTAGTAATGAGTTGTAGATTAGTAATTCTTTAAATCAAAATGTAATGTGTATTATTTAATAATACGCTTCCAGGCCGCACTGAGCCGGTAGCTGTCAGAGCGATTAAAGTTATTCTTGTTCCTCTCAATTTCAATGGATTCTCTAATTAGTCTTTGCCAGTAATAATTAGTTTTACACACCACTGCAACATTGTCAAAATCAATTGAGTGTCCTTGTTGACAAGCATGTTCTGCCACTGCCGACAGTTGTGTTTGAGATAATTTAATATTTCTCTGATGTTCTTTTAGTCTTACGCTGATGTTACGTCCCGTCTGCCCAATGTAGCAGCTGCCACATGAACAATTAATCCGATATACACCTTCTGTTGATAGTTTAGGTAATGCGTCTTTAGTGCAAGATACTAGTTTTTGAATTTTGTGTACTGTACCAAATCTTACTGTAATGTTTTGCTTTTGCAAAACGCGGGCTAATTTGTCAGTTACTCCTGAGATATATGGAATTTTTATTGTTTTAACAATCTGGTCGCTTTCAGTAGTATTGCTTTACGATCGTGATTTGGCATTCAGTGCTCTGTTAATTTGAGCATTATTGTAGCCATTCTGTCGTAGTGCGTCTTTAACGTGTTTAATCTCTCTCACTAGACTCTCACCATCTGACACTGTTTTCGCCCGATGCACGAGCGTCTTAATAAGAGAGGATTTTTGAGCTGGATGATGATGTGATTCTGCATTCAGATAGGCATCAGTGTGCGTTTGCTTTCTGTAAACACTGTGTGTTATTTTACCGTTTAGGCCATGTCCAAGCAAAATATCTAGGAATGGGAGTGTATTATTCACCTCCATTTCCATGGTGAACTGGATGGCCGGGTTTTGTGCATTGAGATGATTTAGAAAATCATTAAGTGTATCTTTACCATGTGGCCAGACAACCAAAGTGTCATCCACATACCTAAACCAAAAGGATGGTTTTAATGTGCTCGAGGCAAGTGCTCTTATTTCAAAGTTTTCCATGTACAAATTTGCTATAGCAGGGGATAAAGGAGAACCCATTGCTGCTCCTTCCTTTTGTTTAAAGAAATCCCCTCTCCATAAGAAGTAAGTGTTATTTAAGCAATGGCCAGCAAGTTTCGGAATATCTTTTTGTAAACCGGTATTCTTTACTAGTGTATCAAGTAATTTAAGCGATTCGTCCACTGGAACCTTAGTGAATAGAGAAATCACATCAAAGCTTACCAGAATATCATCAGGAGTAAGTTTAATATCTTTAATCACATTCACAAGATGTTCTGAATTTTTTATGAATGAAGATGTCTTACCGATGTAGGGCTGTATTTGTTTGGTTATATATTTTGCTAATTGATATGTGGCAGAGCCAATTGTACTGACTATGGGTCGTAATGGGATGCCGATTTTATGAATCTTTGGTAGCCCATAGAGTCTAGGTGGTTTTGAGGCCCTTGGCTTAATTAGGTATTGCTCATTTTTAGGGATTAATGAATTTGCAATTATTGCAGTGGTCTTACGTTCTAAAGTATTAGTTGGATCTCGTTTAATTTTAATGTAGGTACTTTCCTCTAGTAAATTTCTAATTTTATTATCATAATCGGCTCGTGACATCAGTACAGTAGTGCGGCCTTTATCAGCTGCTAGGATTTGGATATCCTTATTTACACGCAGCTCTCTTAAGGCTTTTGCCTCGTTAGAGCTAATATTTACTTTTGGAACTTTGCTATTCTCAATTATTTTAGCAACCTCATGTCTAGTCATCTCTGCCTCATTATGTGGAAGGAGTCTAACTGCTGATTCTACCTCAGCAATTATCTCATCCACTGGAATTGTGCGTGGGGTAACGGCAAAGTTAAGGCCTTTAGAAAGGATAGAGACCATGTCACCGGTTAATACAGTGTTGGTCAAGTTCAGTACAGTTTTGTTTTTACATTTTTGGTTTTCAGTAGGGATTTGATTATTATGTAGTCTAGAAAATTTATTAATTTGGTTAGTTTTTGTTAGTTTAAACACATTATCAGCCGATTGTTGTGTTATGTTATCGATTATATTCCAATAATGCATAGATACACTATTGCTTATATCTAAGTGTAACTGCTTTAGCGATTCCGAAATGTAAGATAATTCACTCCTATTGTGCTGTATTCTCTCTATTAATAATAATTCGCTAGCTTTGTGTAGTATTTGGTTAGCTTTAGAAGACTTTATGTGATGTGTTATTTTAACTGCGTTTGGTATTACCTTTGAATCTCTGCACCTTTTGAGGAACGCCAGTGAAGATATCAATTTCATCCGCTTAATGCGAAGCTTCTCCAATTTTCTGGTTTTAAGAAAAGTATCCTCCCCATAGAGGTTAGTCAGTTTAACACGTAGGCTTTCGCGACCAATATTATTCATAATAAAGGTTTTTGGGTTAGATCGCGTTTATTTATAAATGTGTCGTAACCCTCCACCACCCGACACGGCCAATCAGCAAAGAAAAGTGTCACGTTGACAAAAGACAAATAATTCACTACTTCAGCCCACCGGTGTGTTGAAGAGTTAATCCACATTTACAGTTTGAGTACGACGTTTCGCTGGTAAATACTTCCAGCATCATCGGGCAATTCGCCAGAATGGTAAAGCCCTCGCTTGCTCCCGGTTTTATATAGAGCAGAAGAGTGACGTCATCACTTAACTCATCAGGTGCAGTGATTAGAGGCGGAGGGGGGGGTAATGTAATTATATAATCGATTAGTAATCAGTCATTGGTTATGATTAGTAATGAGTTGTAGATTAGTAATTCTTTAAATCAAAATGTAATGTGTATTATTTAATAATACGCTTCCAGGCCGCACTGAGCCGGTAGCTGTCAGAGCGATTAAAGTTATTCTTGTTCCTCTCAATTTCAATGGATTCTCTAATTAGTCTTTGCCAGTAATAATTAGTTTTACACACCACTGCAACATTGTCAAAATCAATTGAGTGTCCTTGTTGACAAGCATGTTCTGCCACTGCCGACAGTTGTGTTTGAGATAATTTAATATTTCTCTGATGTTCTTTTAGTCTTACGCTGATGTTACGTCCCGTCTGCCCAATGTAGCAGCTGCCACATGAACAATTAATCCGATATACACCTTCTGTTGATAGTTTAGGTAATGCGTCTTTAGTGCAAGATACTAGTTTTTGAATTTTGTGTACTGTACCAAATCTTACTGTAATGTTTTGCTTTTGCAAAACGCGGGCTAATTTGTCAGTTACTCCTGAGATATATGGAATTTTTATTGTTTTAACAATCTGGTCGCTTTCAGTAGTATTGCTTTGCGATCGTGATTTGGCATTCAGTGCTCTGTTAATTTGAGCATTATTGTAGCCATTCTGTCGTAGTGCGTCTTTAACGTGTTTAATCTCTCTCACTAGACTCTCACCATCTGACACTGTTTTCGCCCGATGCACGAGCGTCTTAATAAGAGAGGATTTTTGAGCTGGATGATGATGTGATTCTGCATTCAGATAGGCATCAGTGTGCGTTTGCTTTCTGTAAACACTGTGTGTTATTTTACCGTTTAGGCCATGTCCAAGCAAAATATCTAGGAATGGGAGTGTATTATTCACCTCCATTTCCATGGTGAACTGGATGGCCGGGTTTTGTGCATTGAGATGATTTAGAAAATCATTAAGTGTATCTTTACCATGTGGCCAGACAACCAAAGTGTCATCCACATACCTAAACCAAAAGGATGGTTTTAATGTGCTCGAGGCAAGTGCTCTTATTTCAAAGTTTTCCATGTACAAATTTGCTATAGCAGGGGATAAAGGAGAACCCATTGCTGCTCCTTCCTTTTGTTTAAAGAAATCCCCTCTCCATAAGAAGTAAGTGTTATTTAAGCAATGGCCAGCAAGTTTCGGAATATCTTTTTGTAAACCGGTATTCTTTACTAGTGTATCAAGTAATTTAAGCGATTCGTCCACTGGAACCTTAGTGAATAGAGAAATCACATCAAAGCTTACCAGAATATCATCAGGAGTAAGTTTAATATCTTTAATCACATTCACAAGATGTTCTGAATTTTTTATGAATGAAGATGTCTTACCGATGTAGGGCTGTATTTGTTTGGTTATATATTTTGCTAATTGATATGTGGCAGAGCCAATTGTACTGACTATGGGTCGTAATGGGATGCCGATTTTATGAATCTTTGGTAGCCCATAGAGTCTAGGTGGTTTTGAGGCCCTTGGCTTAATTAGGTATTGCTCATTTTTAGGGATTAATGAATTTGCAATTATTGCAGTGGTCTTACGTTCTAAAGTATTAGTTGGATCTCGTTTAATTTTAATGTAGGTACTTTCCTCTAGTAAATTTCTAATTTTATTATCATAATCGGCTCGTGACATCAGTACAGTAGTGCGGCCTTTATCAGCTGCTAGGATTTGGATATCCTTATTTACACGCAGCTCTCTTAAGGCTTTTGCCTCGTTAGAGCTAATATTTACTTTTGGAACTTTGCTATTCTCAATTATTTTAGCAACCTCATGTCTAGTCATCTCTGCCTCATTATGTGGAAGGAGTCTAACTGCTGATTCTACCTCAGCAATTATCTCATCCACTGGAATTGTGCGTGGGGTAACGGCAAAGTTAAGGCCTTTAGAAAGGATAGAGACCATGTCACCGGTTAATACAGTGTTGGTCAAGTTCAGTACAGTTTTGTTTTTACATCGGGCGAAAACAGTGTCAGATGGTGAGAGTCTAGTGAGAGAGATTAAACACGTTAAAGACGCACTACGACAGGATGGCTACAATAATGCTCAAATTAACAGAGCACTGAATGCCAAATCACGATCGCAAAGCAATACTACTGAAAGCGACCAGATTGTTAAAACAATAAAAATTCCATATATCTCAGGAGTAACTGACAAATTAGCCCGCGTTTTGCAAAAGCAAAACATTACAGTAAGATTTGGTACAGTACACAAAATTCAAAAACTAGTATCTTGCACTAAAGACGCATTACCTAAACTATCAACAGAAGGTGTATATCGGATTAATTGTTCATGTGGCAGCTGCTACATTGGGCAGACGGGACGTAACATCAGCGTAAGACTAAAAGAACATCAGAGAAATATTAAATTATCTCAAACACAACTGTCGGCAGTGGCAGAACATGCTTGTCAACAAGGACACTCAATTGATTTTGACAATGTTGCAGTGGTGTGTAAAACTAATTATTACTGGCAAAGACTAATTAGAGAATCCATTGAAATTGAGAGGAACAAGAATAACTTTAATCGCTCTGACAGCTACCGGCTCAGTGCGGCCTGGAAGCGTATTATTAAATAATACACATTACATTTTGATTTAAAGAATTACTAATCTACAACTCATTACTAATCATAACCAATGACTGATTACTAATCGATTATATAATTACATTACCCCCCCCCCTCCGCCTCTAATCACTGCACCTGATGAGTTAAGTGATGACGTCACTCTTCTGCTCTATATAAAACCGGGAGCAAGCGAGGGCTTTACCATTCTGGCGAATTGCCCGATGATGCTGGAAGTATTTACCAGCGAAACGTCGTACTCAAACTGTAAATGTGGATTAACTCTTCAACACACCGGTGGGCTGAAGTAGTGAATTATTTGTCTTTTGTCAACGTGACACTTTTCTTTGCTGATTGGCCGTGTCGGGTGGTGGAGGGTTACGACACATTTATAAATAAACGCGATCTAACCCAAAAACCTTTATTATGAATAATATTGGTCGCGAAAGCCTACGTGTTAAACTGACTAACCTCTATGGGGAGGATACTTTTCTTAAAACCAGAAAATTGGAGAAGCTTCGCATTAAGCGGATGAAATTGATATCTTCACTGGCGTTCCTCAAAAGGTGCAGAGATTCAAAGGTAATACCAAACGCAGTTAAAATAACACATCACATAAAGTCTTCTAAAGCTAACCAAATACTACACAAAGCTAGCGAATTATTATTAATAGAGAGAATACAGCACAATAGGAGTGAATTATCTTACATTTCGGAATCGCTAAAGCAGTTACACTTAGATATAAGCAATAGTGTATCTATGCATTATTGGAATATAATCGATAACATAACACAACAATCGGCTGATAATGTGTTTCAACTAACAAAAACTAACCAAATTAATAAATTTTCTAGACTACATAATAAACAAATCCCTACTGAAAACCAAAAATGTAAAAACAAAACTGTACTGAACTTGACCAACACTGTATTAACCGGTGACATGGTCTCTATCCTTTCTAAAGGCCTTAACTTTGCCGTTACCCCACGCACAATTCCAGTGGATGAGATAATTGCTGAGGTAGAATCAGCAGTTAGACTCCTTCCACATAATGAGGCAGAGATGACTAGACATGAGGTTGCTAAAATAATTGAGAATAGCAAAGTTCCAAAAGTAAATATTAGCTCTAACGAGGCAAAAGCCTTAAGAGAGCTGCGTGTAAATAAGGATATCCAAATCCTAGCAGCTGATAAAGGCCGCACTACTGTACTGATGTCACGAGCCGATTATGATAATAAAATTAGAAATTTACTAGAGGAAAGTACCTACATTAAAATTAAACGAGATCCAACTAATACTTTAGAACGTAAGACCACTGCAATAATTGCAAATTCATTAATCCCTAAAAATGAGCAATACCTAATTAAGCCAAGGGCCTCAAAACCACCTAGACTCTATGGGCTACCAAAGATTCATAAAATCGGCATCCCATTACGACCCATAGTCAGTACAATTGGCTCTGCCACATATCAATTAGCAAAATATATAACCAAACAAATACAGCCCTACATCGGTAAGACATCTTCATTCATAAAAAATTCAGAACATCTTGTGAATGTGATTAAAGATATTAAACTTACTCCTGATGATATTCTGGTAAGCTTTGATGTGATTTCTCTATTCACTAAGGTTCCAGTGGACGAATCGCTTAAATTACTTGATACACTAGTAAAGAATACCGGTTTACAAAAAGATATTCCGAAACTTGCTGGCCATTGCTTAAATAACACTTACTTCTTATGGAGAGGGGATTTCTTTAAACAAAAGGAAGGAGCAGCAATGGGTTCTCCTTTATCCCCTGCTATAGCAAATTTGTACATGGAAAACTTTGAAATAAGAGCACTTGCCTCGAGCACATTAAAACCATCCTTTTGGTTTAGGTATGTGGATGACACTTTGGTTGTCTGGCCACATGGTAAAGATACACTTAATGATTTTCTAAATCATCTCAATGCACAAAACCCGGCCATCCAGTTCACCATGGAAATGGAGGTGAATAATACACTCCCATTCCTAGATATTTTGCTTGGACATGGCCTAAACGGTAAAATAACACACAGTGTTTACAGAAAGCAAATGCACACTGATGCCTATCTGAATGCAGAATCACATCATCATCCAGCTCAAAAATCCTCTCTTATTAAGACGCTCGTGCATCGGGCGAAAACAGTGTCAGATGGTGAGAGTCTAGTGAGAGAGATTAAACACGTTAAAGACGCACTACGACAGAATGGCTACAATAATGCTCAAATTAACAGAGCACTGAATGCCAAATCACGATCGCAAAGCAATACTACTGAAAGCGACCAGATTGTTAAAACAATAAAAATTCCATATATCTCAGGAGTAACTGACAAATTAGCCCGCGTTTTGCAAAAGCAAAACATTACAGTAAGATTTGGTACAGTACACAAAATTCAAAAACTAGTATCTTGCACTAAAGACGCATTACCTAAACTATCAACAGAAGGTGTATATCGGATTAATTGTTCATGTGGCAGCTGCTACATTGGGCAGACGGGACATAACATCAGCGTAAGACTAAAAGAACATCAGAGAAATATTAAATTATCTCAAACACAACTGTCGGCAGTGGCAGAACATGCTTGTCAACAAGGACACTCAATTGATTTTGACAATGTTGCAGTGGTGTGTAAAACTAATTATTACTGGCAAAGACTAATTAGAGAATCCATTGAAATTGAGAGGAACAAGAATAACTTTAATCGCTCTGACAGCTACCGGCTCAGTGCGGCCTGGAAGCGTATTATTAAATAATACACATTACATTTTGATTTAAAGAATTACTAATCTACAACTCATTACTAATCATAACCAATGACTGATTACTAATCGATTATATAATTACATTACCCCCCCCTCCGCCTCTAATCACTGCACCTGATGAGTTAAGTGATGACGTCACTCTTCTGCTCTATATAAAACCGGGAGCAAGCGAGGGCTTTACCATTCTGGCGAATTGCCCGATGATGCTGGAAGTATTTACCAGCGAAACGTCGTACTCAAACTGTAAATGTGGATTAACTCTTCAACACACCGGTGGGCTGAAGTAGTGAATTATTTGTCTTTTGTCAACGTGACACTTTTCTTTGCTGATTGGCCGTGTCGGGTGGTGGAGGGTTACGACACATTTATAAATAAACGCGATCTAACCCAAAAACCTTTATTATGAATTATGCAGGTGTGCTGTAAGTATGCCAGATTAAGCTCGGCTTCATTGTCTAGGTTCGTGTTATCGATCGGTATAATACAATTATTCTCGCTGTAACATTTACTGATTATGTCTTAGTGTTTTTATGTCAGGTCTCCAAATAAAAATCTCATCGCAGGATGCAGTTCTTATTATTAAGATTATTATGCATGAACTTAGGAAGGCACCACTCAGATACTTCTGTGTTAAGCAACTTTAATCTCTAAACAAAACCTTAACACTCTAATATGCGAACTCTTATGCTTGGAATTGTCAACACAGTACTCTTGGAGATGTTCCTCTCATTGATCCATACATTTAACCTTCAATGATCACGTTTGTTAACTGGGTAACAGAACAATCGATTATTCCTCAGAGTACGCGAGCATACACGGCGATAGGAACAAAAAGTCCTTAAAAATTCATGCAACGATATTCATACGAAGGCAATAAAGAAACATGTCCCGAAGACAAGAGTAGTTATCAATAAATTAATTGGCAAGATTATGCAATTAACGAAAACGGATGAGTAAAATACTTCTAAAAAATCGTATTCATGTAACTTGACGGGCAGCAATGCTTTTCACGATCAGCTTATATTTAACGCACCACCTTGGAATGCCAACCCTTCTTGAAACACAAAGATAACTTTTTGGAACAATCTTCTTTGTCCCGATATGCGTGTTGTGTGTCTTCTTTGCCACTTGTTCAATTCTTTGCGTAAAGCAGACGCCGAGGTTGGGCATCCCTTGTATCAAAAATGTTTGTTCCCTGCGGAACGGTGAGGGTGTGAGGGTGTGTGTATCATACGGACAGCTTGGCACTCCCTCTTTCACACGGGCGGCCACAGTTTCTGTCCACAGCTGGCTGGAAGAGTCGGCACGATGCTCGCCGTCGGTGCGCGATGATCCGTCGTCAGATAGCGCCCGCAGCTCGTCCGCTGGCTGCAGCTCCTCACTCTTGTCTTGGTTCCCAGCCGGTGCCGCTCGGCGTGGGTGTGGGTCGAACCCACGGCGCTATCGCTGGCGCCCACACTCTTGTTCAGGCTCTTTCCCCTGCTGGATGAGCCGAGTCGGCACAACGCTTGTCCGCTGGCGCCCTTGCCTGGTGGCGCTGGTGGCGCTCTCTCTTGCTCCGTCTCTCTCTGGCGGTGCCGATTGCGCGTGCAGCTGGTTTTCTGCAACGCTGGTTTGGTCGATGCTTGGCCCTCTCCGCCCTTTCTCGAGGTTGACTGCTTGACGCTGAGAATAACTTTCAGCGACACTCTGTCGGTCCATGCCGAACTCAGCACAGAGCATCACCTCGCCCCTCTTCTCTGCGCTGCACCACACGCATCGTTGATCTCGAGGCCATGCCCCGGAGCTGGCTTGCTGTCCTCTTCCGAGCAGCTGTGTGTCTTCTCGTCGAGCTGATCTGTGTGTGTGGTGTCGCTGGTTATATGTGGAATTTCGCTCACCTCGGCTCACCTTCTCACAAAGGACCGGAACTTTCTTTGATCTCGCTCTGTTTTGTGGGGGGGGGGGGGGGGGGGGGGGGGTTGTACGTGTGTCCTCCGTGCGTGTGTGTGTCATATTTATTGAGGTAATATGAGTTTCATCAAGGCATGGTTCCCTGTCGCCTTCCTCAAGCCATCCCGCCATCAAAAGGAAACCGATGCTCCAGATTGCCCCCGAGTGCGTCCTTCTTTCTCACCCTCTGCACTAATTAATCTGGAAGGAGGGGGGTGCCCCCTGTCCGGTCGAGTCCTGTCCCCCCTGCTCTTCCCTCCCGGTGTGACATTCTTTTGCCTCGCACAAAGGGTGTGTTGAGGCTTTTGAAGTTAAACATTTATTTGATACCTTACCACTTGTAGTTATGATTCTGTACGTGACTCAAGGTATGTTGTAGTAGTGTTTCCATCGTGGTGTTTGATTTTTATTTTTAAGAGGAGATGCCCTCTGCCTGCGTATGCAAATTCTTATCACGTGCTGCTGGAAGACAAAGGCGGCCGGGAGGCTCTCTTTCTCTCTGGGATACATTTATCTTGGTCACGTGATCGACCCACCTCGCCTCATCTCTTCTGGCTGGCCCCCCGGTTTAATACTGCATAATTATTATTTGGTTTATGTTTCCCCAGATTTGTGATTTAACATTATCATCACCACGTATTTCTTAGGGTTTATTGATTTTCGTTCCACCGCCTGTATCCTGGGTTTGTGCTGTTTGTTCTAGAGTTATTGTTATTATCTGATATCCCGAGGTTAGAGAATCTGTTTTGGCTTAGGAATAACCCTGACTGCCAGAATTATTCTTGATACTTCGGTCAGGTCGTGTAGAAAATTATTAAAGGTGAAAATAACATTAGTATTGAATTAATACATGAGGAGTAATGATCCACTGATGTAGATTGTAGCCTGGTTTTTAATTGGAGTGAGTGTGAGGATCGATAATGTTAGCTTCATCTTTGGTCGCTAAGGTTTGGAATTTTTACCATTTGTTAGAATAAGCATGAAAAAAGTTAACCAAAACGAAATGCCTGTTTGTTATCCTTCGTCCGGGGCGGGGGGGGGCGTGTGTGTGTGTTTTTTTTATTTGACTTTATGACTGACCCTTTCCGTTGGTGGGAGGGTGTCATTATCCTTGCGGGAGTGACAAGACAGCTGCTTGAAAAGGGGGGGGGTTCCGTTTGTTTGTGCTCCCAGCGACCCCGCGAGTGATTATATGAAGAAAAATATTGTCAAAATCATTCATATAAAAAAATGGAAAAAGGCCTATATATACAACATCCCCTAGGACCCCTTAGCCGGAGGGCTGGGAGTACGTAGCCCCAGTTGATAGGGCACGCTAGCCCAGAGGCTATACCTCCCCAGGTATTGGGTGAAGGGTCCGCTACCCCACTGTGTTAGGGATCGTTACTGTTGTTATTGGAATAAACGTGTTGCCTCTGCAGGCCGTCTCTACTCTCTTTGAACTCACTACATCTGTGAGAGCCATCGTGTAGAGACACATTGGGGCTATGCGAGGGCACGGAGACACCCCCCGAGATGAGTAAGAAAATAAAAGGCGGCGGGAACATTCGTGAAAAAGAGCTTCATAGCTCATCAGATTATTACAGGATAAATAAAGATTCCGATTCAGAACGCAGCCGGGAAGAAGAAGGCAGAGGATTATCTTGAGGACCGGAGAAGAGATTTGGCAGGAAAGAGAAAGGAGGGAGAGGAAGAAGAGAGAGGCCAAGGGACAGGATTTGTAGAGAGCGAGGAAATGAGAGGAGCTTGCTGGAACGTTCCAGAAAGATCGTGGGGGGTGGATAAGGGGGGGGGGCGGAAGAGATATAAATCAGGGGGCTATGTGACGTGTTTCCAGGGCTCCCGAAGAAAAAAGCTACTTGTGAGGGGTGTGAATGTGTTGCAGTGTGTGGGGCTTAAAATAAATCCCTTGCCCGAATATCGCCTCGTGTGGACTCCCTTTCACAGACACAGTCCATGGCCCAAAGCGGGAATTGGTACCAACTAAAGTAGCAAATCTTTATTCGTACCCGATTTACTTATACGGCCAATAAGAGTGGTTTACACAAGAACACAGTCATTTCAGCCTAGGTATATCAACACTGTGGCATACTGTAATAAAGATCAACACACCACCATATGATCCTTATGGCGGTACCCCGGGGTACCAAATAATACAAACTGGTCAGGCAATTCAATATTTTATTTTTGGGACACTATTTTCCAGGGGTGTACTTAACTTCGACTGGGGTACCAATCTCTATTGCAGTTCTGTAAAAAATATATTCTGCTACCTATAGTTATTACAGAAGTGTTGGTTACTTATTGGACTGTGAGTTGCTACGACTGTCTTTGCATGTGTAGGATATGCTCTATCAGAATAGCCTAAGAGAAGAGCACCAGCAAGATCATGAAGTCACGGAAGTTACTCCATTTATCTTCAATTCCAACAACCATCCCAAGTCTAAGGGCAAAAGGCTACTTGATGTGAGCAGCCTGGACGAGGATCTGGATGTGATGAACAAACATCTGCGCTCATATTTCAAGGTACGATAAACACATGCAGACAGGTTCGTGCCCATACACATGCACATCCCCAGAAAGAAAAAGCTCCCCCTATAGTCTTTAATAGACTGTTGGGGCAAGTGCTGTTAGCGAGCACCTAATGAAGGCCGGAGTAGCACACGAGAGGGTGGGTGGCCAGCAACCACGCCCGGCCGCATTTGTTTCCCCAGTGGCAATGTTTACACATCGCACCAGGTACTCATTTGAGGCTGAGTCGACCTAGGGGAGGCCCAGCACTGGTTCAGATAATCGTTACTGGTGTTGTCCGTGAGCAGGAATCGGACTCAGGCCGCCAGGTTTGTAGCGCAGTGCGCTATCCGCTACACACACACACACCCACACACACACATGTACATCACATATACATACACGTCCAAAAGCTTGGCAGGACCGCCCTGGAAAAGAGTCTTGGGACCACTCAATGAGGCTTTCCTGGGTAAACAGGTGTAATAGTGATCATTGTGTTTCGTTTGTTGTTCTTCCCCAAACCTCCGAGTAGCACAATTGGCTACGTATGGTGTGATAGAAGTGCAACATGCATTCGTACACAATACTAAAACAATAAAGTGGAAAGGAACTCGATCCGATCGGGCGTGCGGTCCCCCTGCATGCCGCAGATCGCGCTGATGCGGCTCATGGACATGGTGCCCATGGTGGTGCGCTTCAACATGCTGGACGAGCTGGTGGTGGCGCTGGGCGCGGAGCTCACGGCGCTGGCGCAGGAGGGCAACCTGGCCGAGCTGCTGTGCGAGGATGAAGACGCAATGGAGAAGCGGCGCATGGTGATGGAGCGCGTGGAGCGCTTGCACAAGGCGTGCGCCACCATCGAGAATAAACTGTGACGCGCGCGGTGACTCGCACGCTCACCGGTGGATAGTCGACTCCCCCGTCGCTGTTCCTTCTGTGGCTGCGCTGGCCTAATGATCAAGCGCATCGGAACATCGATAGGCCGATGCGCACATCCCCTTCATAGATGGATAATTAAAGACATGCCACAGTCGTGTGATTGTTGTCATAGAGTAAGCCGCTGTTGCCTGTGCTCCTTCCATATGCAAAAATAGAATAGACTGAATTGTTACTGAGTTTCATAATCCTGATTTATAAGTTTGAATAACGCCAGATTCCTGATTATTATAGACCTGTATGCAGTAAAAGTCTTGACAATAGTTCATCGGAACGTGTTATTCGTAAGCGTTTTAAGGTTGAAATCAAGCCTTTTATTCCAATAAACAGCATATACATGGAACATCTTCTCGCGTGTTACACCACTGACATGAAAATGATCTTCATTTCATAAAATTCTACAGTATAAAATTCCCAAGATTTTAGCAGAAACATGATTGTTTATTCAAATATGTAAATTCCATAAATGCAACATGTACAGATTTCTCAGCAAGATGTAGATTTATATGAGCACACTTAATTTGCATACTGTATTTATCAAAGCACGTTATATTCGTGTGTATCTTTAAATCTTCTTGGTTCTTTCGGTAAAGTAACGTAGAAGGGAAATAATAAAAGTACAACGTAATAAAATAAAACTCTCACGACGTTTCTGTTTCTTCACCTGAGGACGGCTGCTTGTGTTGTGGCCGAAACGTCGTCAGAATTTTATTTTATTATGTTTTATTTTTATTATTTTATTGTTTCCCTTCTACGTGGTGGCGACTTTACCGAAAGAACCAAGAAGATGAATCCCTGCAGTCACGAAAGCTTTACATCGAAATGTATCTTTAAATCGTTTAAGACTACATCGTGTGAATGTTCTAAACAAAACAAAAAATCATAACGTGTCATATGGTAAAAGAGTGTGCACTGTTGAGAGTGGAGCTGTGCATAACATCGTTTGACCCTCATCACGGTATTCGGAAACGTGGAAGTAAAAAGTGACTGATTTATGTTAAAGTCAAATGTTGACTTCCAGCTCAAACCAAGCATTTTAACGCAGTGCTCATCTCGTGTTGACAGCCGGTAGTGGAAATTCCGCATTCCCTGTGGCGCACAAGGCTACCCATGTAAGACAACCACGAGCTGATCTCCCCACAAAGTGGCACTCATTTTAATCGAAGTTATGGTGCGTTCATTCAACACCCTCAGCCAAGATTTGAACCTTCCAATAAGAGCTGCTCGCGCTGGGCCACCCGACCAGACGATAGACACAGTATGGTCTGTTTGGTTAAATAGAATGAGTCAGGGGATGAAGCCTTCGGGCTGACTGAACTGCTGCACTCGGTCAAACGGCTGTCCCCCCCACCCCACATCCTGCACCTGCGTGTGTCTCGCCTAGAATTAATTTGCTGCTTTGGCAAAAACGTTGCTCACAATGATTTTAGTGACTTTACGTCAAGTGACACTTGCTTCTGTTGTTATTTTAACGTTTTGTCCTGACAAAACCAAACATGTTTGGTGTTGACAGTGTGTTTTCTTTAGTCCTGATTATTGTTGCTACATAACAAATCTAGTGGAAAGCTGTATACCCAGCAATCAAAATCGGTCAATGACATTCAGATTACATTTAGATATTTAAAAGGCCCAGCCTGTCTTAATGCGCTGCACTTGTACAACGCGGGTCATCACACAATTTCTGGTTGGGGGTTGACTCAGCCCATCATCTCTCCGGGGTCGATCAAATTACTAACAGTTTGTGGATAATTTAGCAGCGGTTGTCTGATGGAGAGAATCGCTGGCAGAAGGGCGTCCGCAAGCGTGAACTCCACAGAGCATTTGGTCCACCCTTCCACATCGACCACGCGTGTTGGAAGAGGTGAGAGTACCCCCCAATTCACCCCACGCCACGTGAGCTGCCGATTGACGTAACTCAGGGGTGGGGAGCGTCCGGCCCGCGGGCCGTATGAGGCCCGCGAAATCATTTGGTGTGGCCCTGCCAAGGCAGCCGCAGGCGGGACTCGAAGTCCAATAAATCTAGGAGCAAACCTGGAAAAGCAGTTGCGAGTAGCAACATCGTCAATACCAGCGAACATCATCACACGCCTCACTAAAGAGAAGCAGTTCCAGCCATCACATTAAAAGGGCGAGTTAATTAAATGTTTGACCAAATATAACAGGCTAATTTTTAAGTTGATAATTTCGTATGGCCCGCGAATGATGTTATAAATATCCAAATGGCCCTTGGGAGAAAAAAAAAGGTTCCCCACCCATGAGTCGTAACTGGCGCGTTCCCGTTGGTCCTGCTGGGTGGACAGAGGCACGAGTGGGACGAGGTGAGGAACTTTTCGCGTTGTTTCGACTGCCGCGTCACGAGATGGAATCGAACCGGCAATCTCCGTGTGCTGAGCATTACCCCACTTTGGCAGCTCCTGGGGAAGCGTGATGCTTTTTGGTACAGTGAGGGAAAAAAGTATTTGATCCCCTGCTGATTTTGTACGTTTGCCCACTGACAAAGAAGTGATCAGTCTATAATTTTAATGGTATGTTTATTTGACCAGTGAGAGACAGAATAACAACAAAATCCAGAAAAACGCATGTCAAAAATGTTATAAATTGATTTGCATTTTAATGAGAAAAATAAGTAGTTGACCCCTCTGCAAAACATGACTTAGTACTTGGTGGCAAAACCCTTGTTGGCAATCACAGAGGTCAGACGTTTCTTGCAGTTGGCCACCAGGTTTGCACACATCTCAGGAGGGATTTTGTCCCACTCCTCTTTGCAGATCTTCTCCAAGTCATTAAGGTTTCGAGGCTGACGTTTGGCAACTCGAACCTTCAGCTCCCTCCACAGATTTTCCATGGTATTAAGGTCTGGAGACTGGCTAGGCCACTCCAGGACCTTATTGTGCTTCTTCTTGAGCCACTCCATTGTTGCCTTGGCCGTGTGTTTTGGGTAATTGTCATGCTGGAATACCCATCCACAACCCATTTTCAATGCCCTGGCTGAGGGAAGGAGGTTCTCACCCAAGATTTGACGGTACATGGCCTCGTCCATCGTCCCTCTGATGCGGTGAAGTTGTCCTGTCCCCTTAGCAGAAAAACACCCCCAAAGCATAATGTTTCCACCTCCATGTGTTGACGGTGGGGATGGTGTTCTTGGGGTCATAGACAGCATTCCTCCTCCTCCAAATACGGCGAGTTGAGTTGATGCCAAAGAGCTCCATTTTGGTCTCATCTGACCACAACACTTTCACCCAGTTGTCCTCGGAATCATTCAGATGTTCATTGGCAAACTCCAGGCGGGCATGTATATGTGCTTTCTTGAGCAGGGGGGCCTTGCGGGCGCTGCAGGATTTCAGTCCTTCACGGCGTAGTGTGTTACCAATTGTTTTCTTGGTGACTATGGTCCCAGCTGCCTTGAGGTCATTGACAAGATCCTCCCGTGTAGTTCTGGGCTGATTCCTCACCGTTCTCCTGACCATTGCAACTCCACAAGGTGAGATCTTGCAATGAGCCCCAGGCCGAGGGAGATTGACGTTTTTTTGTGTTTCTTCCATTGCCGAATAATCGCACCAACTGTTGTCAACTTCTCACCAAGCTGCTTGGCAATGGTCTTGTAGCCCATTCCAGCCTTGTGTAGATCTACAATCTTGTCCCTGACATCCTTGGAAAACTCTTTGGTCTTGGCCATGGTGGAGAGTTTGGAATCTGATTGATTGATTGCTTCTGTGGACAGGTGTCTTTTATACAGGTAACAACTGAGATTAGAAGCACTCCCTTTAAGAGTGTGCTCCTAATCTCAGCTCGTTACCTATATAAAAGACACCTGGGAGCCAGAAATCTTTCTGATTGAGAGGGGGTCAAATACTTATTTCCCTCATTAAAATGCAAATCAATTTATAACATTTTTGACATGCGTTTTTCTGGATTTTTTTGTTGTTATTCTGTCTCTCACTGTTCAAATAAACTTACCATTAATATCATAGACTGATATTTTTTTTTTATTTAAAGCTTTCCTGACTGCAGGGATTCATATTCTTGGTTCATTGTCATGACATTGACTTCTCCAAGACAGAGGTTCTTTGCAAGCCATCTGGCTACCATGAAAGAGATTCGTTCATGAGGCCATCCACATATACAAACACAGACAATTTCCACCGAGAACATGGATTCTGGCTTAGCAATCATTGGAAGGATTTGATAAACCATTTCGGGTCTTAATTGATTGTTCAAGCATACGGTGGCTTTCAGACCGCATCCATTATTTTCGTCTCCCCCCTCCTCTTTTCCGAACATAGATGGACTCGTCCATCTGAACAAACTGTCAAATCGCTCTCCGTGGTGCTAACGTTAAAAATAACCGCCACTTTTTTTCAAATTTTCTTGCTGTGGTTTTCACACCTGATGATGATTGCTTGTGTTGCAGTCGAAACGTCGTGAGAATTTTATTGTTTTATATTTTTATTGTTTCCCTTCTACGTGACTTTACCGAAAGAACCAAGAATATGATCATTTCTTTGTCAGTGGGCAAACGTACAAAATCAGCAGGGGATCAAATACTTTTTTCCCTCACTGTATATGCCTTACATGTACACGCGTGGTCACAAACACGTGTACATATATATAACCATCTAGAGGCAGCCAAGAATAATCACGTTAAACTAACCTGGGGATTATCTCAACTCCCCAGTATCATGGGCAAATCGTACAAGGTGAATGTATCTGTGGTTACCGTTTATGCGCACGTGTCCTGTTCCCAGCTTTTCAGAATGTTCATGAGAATGGTCATGGAATAGGATATAGCAGAGTTACCTCTGAGATCCCTTCGAATGATCTACGGTCCAGAAAGTAGGAGGCAGCACTTTCCCATATGCTCTACATGTGAGAGCAACATTCATCGCATGACAGTCGAACCTATATTTTATATTCTCAGAGCTGGAACTTAAGGCACATGAAGCATAAAACCACAGTTAATGTGATGGTCATTTAAAACTGGACTTTAACCAGGTTTCATCAAAGGTGGCTGCCCGAGTTCGAACCCAGGACCTCGGCACTATGATCTCTGAGCTGCCGGAATGGACATAGGGGAGGCATTAACACGGGCCTATCACTTTCTTTCTTTCTTTTGTGTCAACATTAATATCGTTCCGACAAAAGAAATATTTGGATTGCAATCAACAATTCACGGGGCCTCGCAGAAAGTGGCATCACTGAGCTCTGCTCCGAGATAGAAACATTGCTCATCGGATCAATCGTCTGAGCAGTCGGTAGTCATAACTTTCAGCACTACGGGTAACACGTGACTGAGGATTTTAATGCGATTGCATGAATAATGATGCGTCAGTGGCCGTGTGTCCGCGTGACCGCAGAGTGCACTCACCAAGTACATGTTTTTCATATCAAACGAGTGTAAGGAGGGTGTTTGAAGCAGGATCTATCTGTGTTACTGTGTGGATCAGGAACACAGATAACTAAGCTGCTTTGATAATACATTGTTGGGAACGGTGTCTGTGATGGATGCAATGCATTTTGTGTGGGGGGGGGGGGGGAAACAGGATAAGCAATGCAGAAGTCGGGAAGAGAACGCGGCAGGTGAGTGCTGTAGACAGTATCAGGTGAAACGGTTCTGCTGGATAATACGTGTGTCCAGGATGGTGGAGGGCCAATTAACAACACAGACATTGTAATGGTCTCCACGAGTCCAGCAAACAAGGGGAAGAGAAGACCTGAGGCCACAGGGCGGGAGACTGTCAGGGCAGATATTTGGAGATCGCGTGTCTACTGTGTAGAGAGCGAAAGTAAGGTTGTGGTGGCATCGGCGGCTTTGACCATGATCACCTCTTAATGGTTTGCATGCTACTGTCTGGTTGAGGACACCATAATGAAGCCACCACTTGTCGCGAATGGGGGTTAGAGGGACCATATTTTGGGCTCAACGCAGATGGATGAATAACGACGGAAAGAAGCAGACGAGACGAACTCACACACGCACACGGAGACATACGTTGAACGTCGTGTGGGACCCTAAATTTGTGTGTAGGGGGGGGGTGTCGCTGTGCAGCTGCACGCGCTGAGCACGAGCGGCACCGGACCTCGTGTTTGGATCGAAGACACCTCTCGTGTCGCTCTCACCGCGCGGCCCAGCGCGGTTCTAGTGGAAGGAGAGCTTCAGGTAGATTACCCAGTAGAAGATGTTGAAAATCATGAAGACGGTTGGGAAGATGACGCGGGAAATATAGTCGATCCGACGAGCGTGCAGCAAAGACTGGTAGCGCCATTCTTCATCGCTCACCTACACAGGGACATGAACACACCACGCCTCACACACCTTGCCGTACATTTCTATTTTGACTCACGTGCACTCTCGTGGCATTATTCTCATCTCGACGGCTATTCGTGTAAAAAACCCCGGGCTTGCCCTGCGACCGACAATCCCTCTCTGGCCTATGGCGTTGTGGCCGCCTGACAGAGGACACGTTCGCGTGCCGATGTCGCTTCCACTCTATCGGAAGCTGAAACGTATTTGTAACATTTTGCAAAACAACCCCCCACCTCTCCCTTGGTGCCATGGTCGCCGTCGTGATGGCTGGGGCTGATTCCGTGTCGTCTGGTGGCCATGTTCACAGCGGCAAACTCCAGTAGGGCAGAAAATACGAACACCTGGCATGCACCCATCCACACGTCGATGGCTTTGATGTAGGACACCTGGGAGGACAAGTCACAATGCGTATTGTTAAACCAACACAATTCTCACAATTGCCTTCTTTGTATTTGACGGATACCTGTCAAATAATCACTCAACACGCCTCTTGATGAGTTTAACTCGTAGGCTTTTGCGCCTTTTAATGTTTCTGTAACTTAATTTTACGAAGAACGGTTGTTTTAATGTATTTGTCCGAGCTGAATTTTGTTTCAAGAAATGTCTTTCATTTATTATTTATTCGTGTTTGTGTACTGCTTCGATCCCCTCTGTTATGTGGTTGTTTTACCACTGTTTTCTAGTTGCCGTATTATTGTATTTATATTATTGCTCTTGTAATTTTGGTGACCCAAGTTACTCTGGCAAATTAGACTTCCCTGGTCACTTGAGTTACCACCTGGCTAAACAAAATACACTTAGATGTAAGTGGAGATGTGGGTGTGGATGGAGTGGCTCTGTGCTTTGTTGGAATGGACATTTTTTTTACACAGTTACTGACCACATGGCCCAAAGGCCCCAGCGTGTGAAGCGGTCAGCAAAACAACTGAGGTCATCTGTTGAGGTCATCTGTCCTGACACTGAAGCTCGAGGGCCTCAGTGACCCGGAAAAACCCCACTAGAGAATGACACCCTTGGCAGGCACATCGTACATCTTCACCCTTCCCCGTTTCGAGACGTCTGCAAGTTGCAGGGTAGGTCCCGTGAACAAGCAAGCGGTTAGCGTGAATTTTCTTCTTTTTTTTAAATCATAGTGCCGCTGTATTTAAATACATTGTACTCACTGCAGAGAAGTGTAGTGACACGACCACACTCTATGATAACTGTCGACAAACTGTACCACACACCCTTCCACATGGCCTTTTTACTAAAAACTGATGACGTATACATACGTATACATACGTCATCGAAATGTGAAAGGGTTAATCAGGGCCCTTAGAGGTTCCTCGAGCCCCAGGGCAATATGTCACATAGGGCCCCTTATTCTACCATCCACAAGCACGTTGTGGGGCCCTGTTTTGTGTGAGGCCCAGGGCAAATTTCCTCTTTTGCCTTTCCACCCTCCTTCTTCCTCTGGGTGGCCCTGATCTTCATAACAGCCACGAGTAAAGTTGATTTGTATCGTAATCACATAGCACCTTGGGCAGGGCGGCATTCGCTGAGGTCATCTGCGTGGTGACGGTGAGGATGGTGGTGATCCCCAGGCCCACGCGGGCCGGCGCGGCCTCCACGTTGAGCCAGAACGAGAGCCAGGAGATGATGACCAGGAGGCAGCTGGGTATGTAGACCTGGATGAGGTAGTAGCCCATGTCTCGGTCCAGGAAAAATGTGGCCTTGACGCAGGAGAATGTACCTGTAAGAAGCCAGATGGCATCATCATTATCGGCATCTTTACGTCGATCTCACCATGGGCAATTTATAATTATAAGCAAAAGGAAAAATTCACAATGTATTTCCTGCTCAAACATGTATGTGGAGAGATTAATCTGCTCTTTAAAGTCCTCAAGCAGCGGTGGAAATTTCGATTGTGCTCGGGAAATGTCGGCAAAGCTCACAAATACACAACATAAATAATTACTTATTTTTGGGTTAGGTCGCACAAACAATCCAACCAAATTCTTGTCGTTAAGGTCCAACACTAAGGCCAAACACAAACAATGTACACCTAGAGCACAAGCGTTTAGGAGTGCGCCGATTATCACCGTTTCAGCTCACTGGGAAGTTGAAAAACAATTCTCACAACCAATTTAATAAATTAGATAAGCAACATTTAGTTTTAATTTGTGACAAACATTATCAGGACATGACCCAGGAAGTCATACTCCCTGGGTCATGTGCTGCATTTCCATCTGTCTCTCTCAGTAAATAAAAACATGGAGACATTAAAAAAATAATATTTGCCAAAATAGGTGGGAAAACAAAATCAAACATGGCTCAATATTACTTACCTGTGAGAACCTAAGGGTTAAGTTACATGAGATAAAGTGACAGCCTCGCTAACACTGCAGTGAATAGGGGCATGGACATATGATGTCTGTGTATTTTGGCTTAAGTATCCTGGGCGGGCAAAGGGGGTTGGGAAGGTGGGTGTGGGGACCCGTGCGTGGTCTTGACGGTCTTGATGCCATCAATGTTGAGTACCGCTGGGTTAAAAGCAAACGACGTGACGTTCATCCCCGTGCACGTTTGTCGTGTTGAGCCGAACGAACTGCTTCGTACTCACCGTACGTGTACTCCTTCGTGCATTCACCGAGGAACGTTTCGTTAGAGAGTGTGAATTTCGGGGTTGAAACGCCAGCGCCGAAACTCACGGGCTCCGTGTCATTCCACTGGAATATCAGGTCATTCGTTGTATATCCATCTGAAAGTGCACAATGAAAGTTACGGTTTTTTCAACCGGATTTCATCGTAAAAGGGGACGATGATGCTACGTATATTCCAACGATGTCATTTTGGGGTTATTTTCAACAAAACTGACGATGACGTTGGCGCACAACGGTTTCCTCTTACGAATGGCATCACGGAACCTTTAACGTCCACCGTGAAGCAGAAGGAGTGTATTTATTTTATACGCATAATTAAACAGGACGGCTGCTCTGTAATTTAACTTCCGCAACGAGCGGCCTCCGCTGAGTCATGCCACTGATGAGAGCCATAAACAACACGAGGACACACCCCAGGATGAGGAAACTGGGGCCCAGCAATGAATCCCAGGGCAGCCCCTCGCCAGAAGCAGCCAGGGCAGCCAAAGCAGCTCACACAAGCGGAGTATAACGTTTCATGAGGGCGTGAAGCTGTGTCTTTATGTTTACCAATAATTCCAATTCTGCTATTGGCTTCATGTCATGAGACAAGGACATTTTATTGGGACCTCTGCAGCTACCCATGCAACAGCCCATGTGTCAGAGAAAGTGCCTAAAAGCGTGAGACGTTTGGCATCCACACTTGGTACACGTGGCCTGTGGAGGTTGTTAGTCGCAAGCTGGGAAAGGCCGAGCTGGAATAGGCCGAGCTGGATTAGACCAAATTGGAAGAGGCCAGATGAAGCGACAAACCAAAGTTTATGTTACGGTGTTTCTGTGTGCACTAGTCGAAAACTGGATAGGGACTTTCAACTCGCTACACATGAGAACCCAGTTTAATTGCAGGAACTCAGCGGTGCCACCTCATTGCTCTGGGCCATGAAGCCACCTCCAATGTAGGTTTATTTAATCACATATCATTCTTAAAACGTTTGCAATTTTTACGCAATTTGATCCCAATTGCACCATTGCCATCGCGTCAGGTGACGGCTGAACCCATTATGCATCTCGCAGAGCAGTGCGATGCTGCGTGTGAAGAGAGGGAAACCGGATATCACAGAGCTACCTCCGAGGTCCCTTCAAGTGACCTCTGCTCCACACAGTAGAGGGCAGTATTTTTCCACCCACTCTGCATACGAGAGTAACTTTCATCGTATGACAGTGAAACCGATATCTACATTTCAGGGCTGGAATTTAGCCAAATTAGTTGCGTTGGCTAATTTGGCTCAACTCGTTTCACCTGAGAACCCACTTTGAATCATGACTGGGCGACTAAAACCTGGATTGGAACCCAGGATCTCAGCGATGTCAGCCGGCCACCTGCTATGCGATGATATATTGTTTAATGTGCTTTCACTCACAGCTCTCAAGATAGATGCTGCAATATTGTGCATCCATGGGATAAACCTCCAGACTCATGGGGCACGCAAGTACGAGAGACAATCTGAAACACAGAAAACATGTTATCCACATGGCAAACGTATACATATATTTAAAATAAAATAAACATAGATATATACGACAGTGATCCACTTAGTATATCGATTCAATGAACATAGTGTATTTCTTGGACAAAATTAACATAATTTCCCTCTTTAAACCTTTGTGGTGGTGCTTTTGCCTCGGGTGGAAGGTTAATGACCGTTATTTTATAAGTGTGCATGGCCACTATAGCACACTCCGACCGCGTGGTTCAGAGATAGAGCAAGTTGCTTGCAAGCGGAAGGTTCCGAATTCAAATCCCGGGTTGATAAACTCATCAGAGAGATGAACCGAAGCAAAGCCAGGACACAAAAAATTAAATTAACCGGTTATTTATCTGAATTTAAACCGACAACATAACCAAAATTGCATTTGGTGCTCCAGGATTACGCTCCCATAAATGAATTTGGCTACATATCTTAACTGGTTCAATAAATGGTTGGGGTTTTAAAAGTTAAATTGGCCTTGATCACTCAGCACTGTCATCTCAGGAGAGGACATCGCCACCGTGGTAGCTCAGAGGTAGAGCGACCGGCTCTTAAGTGGAAAGGTCTAGAGTTCAAATTCTCATAAAGTTTGACTTAGCCCCACCAGGATTTGAACTCGCAACCTTCCAATTGCGAGCCACTTGCTGTACCGCTGAGCCACCAGGCCAGTTACCAGCTGATACATTCTGACGATTGTTGGAATACATTCCCCCCCTTATTTGCCAGATGCCAAAAACCTCAGTCTTTCCCACCCAGAGAGCTCACCTCACGGAGTAGAACACGTCCCCATTTCTGAACACTCTCAGCATTTTGTTGTCCGTGGTGACGGTGTGGAAGGCTGCACTCTTCTCGTTTTCAAAGAAGAGGTCAGGCTTCCACACGGAGTCAACAAAACTGTTCCCAAGATCCAAGAAGTCAGTGTTGTACTCGATGCTCTTCAAGACGTTCAGGATGCGGGGGTCATTCCAAGTCTGACGCAGGAAAATGTTGATGCTGTAATCCTAGGGAATAATAAGGCCACCGTTATTTTATTAAAGACGTTCGTCATTAGCAATGTTTTAATTACCAACACCACGTTCACCATCACCATCCACTGGACACCACATATCTGTCAACCCTTTATCAGTACCTACCTTATTACAGACCAATTCAGACCTTATTGGTCACCCTGTACCCTTATAAATCTCAACGTTCATCCTACAAAGTCCCATCACAAGTTAAAAATACAAATAAAAAGAAAAAAAAAACTAAAACCAAATGTTGCCCTTATTGAAACGGCTATACGCCGTATGTACCTGAAAACTCAATTTGCCTATACAATAATACGGGTAAACTGTATGGGTTGACAGGTATGTATATATAATCTTGTTGATCATACATAATAACAACACCACCACGGTGGCTAAAGGGTGCGTCGACCCCGAGGAAGACGTTGTGGCTCATATTCCAGCCTCGCTGAGGACGGCACGCGTTCAAAGAAACGAACGCATACGTGGAGTTACAACAACGTCCATTGAGATCGAAACGCCATCATGGCCAAGGGCATCATCGTAGCCACTGCTCGTCGCTACCACCATCGCTTCACAGTAGGAGACGCGCAACCAACATAAGATCCCACTGAGTCCAGATCGCGAAAAAATATTGCGGAGTTTGTGTACATTGCGAATGTTTGTGACGTCATACGTCACGTGAAGGAACGTCACCGCCTCCCGACTCACCATGGTCGCCTCTTCGACGGGCCCAAAGCCCTTCACCAAAATGCTGCAGTTTACGACAACGGGAGGCCCTACCATTCAAACAGAAAATAAATAAAAACAAATTCATAACCAAGCGCACACAATTACAGGGTGCTTCAAAAAGATATTAACATTTTTTAGTGTACTTTCGTTTTTCATGGAAAAAGAACGGATATCACACTGTAACATGATAACAAATGTATGTTAAAAGCTTCAAAAATTCAAAGAGTCTCCAGTTCAGCGATTCTACACTTGCTCTATTACTATAGTACTATACCACCTACATTTATGAACGACTGGGTGTTTAAGGTTAGCGATTTGCCGTATGATCTGGCTGTATAGCAAATGAAAAAAGAACATTACTTTACTATGCAAGTTACAAAAAATGTGTGTTTTAATATTAATGTTTTGTTTTTAATATAGGGCCCCTCTATAACACGAGCTTCATCCGGCGGCACTCGGGAGGCCAGCGGCTCCTCTCTCTCACCGTCCACGTTGGGCCGCATGCGGCTGTCGTAGCCCGTGTCGCGGATCACGTTGTCCATGGACAGGAAGGGCGACGGTTTGTTGTTGTTGTTGTTGCTCGAGTTCCCAGGCGCCTGGGCCGAGAGGCTGGAGACTCGGAAGAGACGCGACCGAGCTGTTACACATCCGTAGCCGCCGCCATGAACTTCTCGACCACCGTGTAGGTTTAACAGACTGTTGGGGCAAGTGCTATGAAGGAAGGCACGGCACGCGAGGGGGTGGGTGGCCAACACCACGCCCGGCCGCCTTTGTCTTCCCAGTGGCGATGTTTACACACCGCACCAAGTACTCATTTGAGGCTGAGTCGACCTAGGGGAGGCCCAGGACCGGTTCAAATGATCGTCACTGGGTGTTGGTGGCCGTGAGCGGGAAATCGAACCCCAGTCGCCAGGTTCGTAGCGCAGCGTAGCGCTAACCGCAACACCACCGCTCCCCACACACACACACACGCGTTAGAAACCGTGGTACTCAACCTTGCTGGACCCGCTCAACCCACTGTCAACGTTCACACAGTGACCACTGTCAACGCTCACACAGTGACCACTGTTAACGCTCACACAGTGATCACACTCTCGGAGTAAGCATGTACGCTAATATAACATGTTTCCAAATGAACACTACGTTTTCCAAAGGGGCTGTAAAAAAAAAAGTTAAATAAAAATCCGTACAATTTATATATACATTAACTTGTGTTTCTGAGACTTACAATAAAGAGTTGTGCAATGGACAGGGATAATTGTCGTGTTTTGTGTAGCAGCAGCAACAAAACAGAACTGTTGTATCTACAAAAGTTGAGCGGACCACGTCTCACGCACGGCCTTGCGGCCGAGCAATGGCCCACGAAATTAGACGTTGAGATCTACTGCAGAAGACAACTCTTGAGACACCGAGGCCACCTCGCAGGGCTGCGACGTCTCCACACTCCTCGCATCCACTCCTTCCCATACTCAACTTGCAAATGCAAGCAAGCCTGTATCTGCTGATGAGACACTGAATGCGTTAAACCAATGCAGCTGAAGACAAAATGCTTTCCCAGGAGGCCGTGTGGCCGATGGGATGTTCCAAATATAAAGTGGTATGTACTTTTGAACGTGGAGACACAGATACGGGAAAGAGGCGAATGTTCTGATCATTTATTTTGGTTGTATTAAATGGCATCACATGCCCTGCGGTGTTCCACTCACGGGATTCATAGCCAATTTTAATTTATTTTCCCTCTAATGTTATCATTGCACACAGTTTGTTATTGCCACGAAGGGTATGTCACGTTATCACTTATGCCACTTTTCATAACAAGAGTAACTACAATTTGTGGCCCATTCTGGTGACTTGTAGTCACTTTGACAGACATAAACTAAACATTTTTTTTATTTCATCAGGTAAGGCCCACTGAGCTGTATAGCTATTTTTTCAGAAGCGACCTGGCCATAAATGATAGCTCATCGAAGTGGCTCACCGTGTAGAAATGTATTTCAGCGAAGTACTTTAAACGCACGTTTCTAAATTGGGAGAGAAACACCGGAGGACCCGGAGAAAAATCCACGCGACCACGGGGAGAGAGACATTCAAACTACAAATATACAGCGCGTCCGGATCTGGATCGAACCCTGTTTACCAGGCGAGGTAGTTAACATCTCGTCACCGCAGTGATGTCTCAGATGGGGTTTGCTTTACCCTCTCCATTCACCGGAGCATACCAACTTAATGCACTTTTTTCCGCCCATTTAAACAACTCGAGATTTAATACACGGTTAAAAACGTGTAGTAATAACGATGTCTTGATGACCAACACTACAGGCCTATGTAGCCCTTTCGCGATTGTGCCGTATAGCTCTGTGATGCGTTTTCGGGTTGACATGCGTGTTTCCCGGGATGATGTCCGACGTTTGAATTAGGTTCCTGGAGAAGCTCCAATGCGGGCACGGTGGAGCGGAATGTTCAGTTCCTCAAGATTCTTCTGAGCACATGGAGCGAAACGTCGGATATCGTGCCCAAAAATACGCAATACAACCCAAAAAACCCATCATAAAACAAATAAAAAGGCAGTGATTTCCTGGGGAAAAATTTACCATGAAAGCAACGCCCATATCCTATCAACAGCCCTGAACCGGTGCTCAACATTCCACAGTCATATGGCGGGGGCGAGGCTACCTATAGGACAACCAGTAGAGACTTACATACATACCATCATTGTGAGAGAAACTGTCTAGTATGGGTGTGGTAATGGGAATACGACGACGCAGTGTGGTCTCTATCGTTGTTGTTATATTCTTTAAAAAAATCACTCTATTTTTTATTATCATTTTCCTATCTACGTGATTTTACCGAAAGAACCAAACAATATGAATTCCTGCAGTCACGAAAGTTTTAAGTCAGTTGTTGTTGTTGTTCTGTTACCTAAAGAGAGAGATGAACCACGCCGAGACGCACAGCACGGCCACGCCAGCCATCCTCCTCGCCGCCTCCAAGCCCTCGTCAGCGCGACGCGACCGGCGCCACGTGTTAATATACCTCGCGACCCCTGAAGCCCCATGGGCTCAGCTCAGTCTCCACCCATCTCCGCCCGTCGCGGTTCAAGCTCCGGGGCCACCCGGGTTAACACCGCTGGTGTTTAACCAGTAACTCAACACGCCGTCTGCTTCACAGTGGATCTTAACGATCCAGTGGCGTCATTAGAAAAAGAGCAGTGGGCCATTGCGTGCAGGGGTCACGGTCCGAATCTGTCAAATTTGAAAAATTACCTTAACATTACTCGATATGGGATTTGCGCATAGCAACATCGCCTCCTACTGATACATTACTGCAGACCGTGTATTTGAAAAGAAGTAGTGCCTTCCTTCGTGATAAAAGCACTGCGCTATGAGCGTGATAGCGTGAGTACTTATGGTTTAATTTCAGCTCCAGCCGTCAGCGAGAGACAAGGCGACTCGGAATTGCAATAAGTGCTTGATGTCAGCTGGAAGAGTCCAGAACAGTTAAAATCTCTGTCCCGGAAGTTACTTTGGCATGGAATATCCATCTCGCCTTTTTCTGTCCTCACGCTACTTAAAAACAAGCTCGTATCATTCTAAGAATCCAGGACTTAATCATATTCCGGAAGCTGTGTATAATTACGGGCGAATATGGTTATTATTGATAGGCGTATGTTGCACTCAAGTGGTAGTGCCTTCCACCAATGATCTCTGGTCCGAGTCAGATTAACAGCATTCTGGAAAATATGGAGTGAAAAAAAGAACAACCAGCGACTGTGATGCTTCGAGTGATGCGACGTAGCCGGGCCTGGAGAATTCACTTAAACTCTCATCCGTCAATCACACGGTGTGGCGCTCAAAGAGAAAATATAAAATAGGTGACGTTTCAGGAAATGAGCTTACGAGAGAATCTGCCAAATGTTCATCGTGATGATATCTAACGAAAGTTCGTGTTTACTAAAACCAAGGCAGAAAAAAAAGCACGCACACGCATGGATTCTGTAACGTTTCTCATACGTATGACATAGCAGGTAGCGTGCATTCATTACGACAAAAAATACTCCGGAAGACAATCACACGTTGGAAAACGTTACAGAATACACGCATGTGCAAGATATTTAGGTTGACTTTAATAAAGATGTAATTGTGCCGCGTATCCTGTTGTTCACTTTTGATATTGGATCAGTGGACGTATCGCAGATTGCCTTTCAGCGTGAATTGTTGGCGATACTATTTGCACTTGATAAGTGCGACCTTGGTAATGGGGCCCAATGTGAGCGGTGAAAAGAGCAGCTGCCACAAAACAAACGAGGGGCGTGCGTCGTGTCTGAAGCGAGCACGTGTCAGCAGCAGCAGCATCCGCAGCACCTGCTGCCCGTTAGTGTTTGCGTCGGGCTTAAGAGAGGCGCTATCTTGTTATTATTATTATCCGCTTTCGAGTGCTCACTCTGGCCAGAGGCAGTTATTGAAGGCGTGCTGATAGACAGACGCAATTAAACATCCAGCTACGGGCATATTTGCAAGCTTCGCCCCGAGCGCACCACACACACACAGCACTCTGGGCACCAGATACGTTGGGATATTTTATTTTTCAAAATACGGAGCAGAGGACATTTGCAGGAATGTGGTGTTCTTAATGAAAGTGTAATTAAACACATCACTCGATCCTGTGGTGTGTGTGGACTATTGCACATTACCCGCAGTCTTCTTCACAGAACCCGCGCCGTCATTTAAAAAAATGACGAATTTCACCGCAAATGACTTGATTTGACAAAGAAGCGCATTGCAACATCCGCTTCATCCCGCGACAACTTGGCAGGACCCACCTGAACGAGTCTCGAGAGCGAGGCTTTACGGGGCACGCAAGTCTACAATAACGATAACTCGTCTTTGGTTCTTCGGGTAAAGTCACGTAGAATGAGAATAAAATAATAAATTGATCAAATAAAATAACACAATAATATTCTCACGACGTTTCGGCCACAATACAAGCGGCCTTCATCAGGTGAAGGGACGAGACTGTCTGGAGGACAGCGCTGGATAACGTTTACTGCCGCGCAAAAAGCCCACCCAGCTCACGGGCGGGGCAGAAGTGGCTCCGACTTAAACGACACGGGGTGGGGGGGGGGGGGTTGGGGGGGGCATTGCAGGGTGGCCACACGTGGCTCGTGTGGCCAAACCACGAGGACGGCCACGTCCCGACATCTTCCCAGACGAGGCCCCTCGCAGAGGCGCGAGTCAGGCGCGTGTTCTACAACGAAACCGCGAGCGATGAGAATGGGTACAAATAAGAGCGCGTATGCTCAACGTGGAGGTTTTCTCCACAAATCTGGCTATCGCCTGATGAAGCTAGTTGTAAATACTGGCGAAACGTCGCACTCAGATTGTAAATGTTGTGGCTTTGCTCTCCAACACACCGGTGTGCTGTACTGGTGACGAAGTGGTATGTTATCTTTACGTGACAAACCTTACTAATTGGCTGTGTCGGGTGGCGGCGGGTTTAACGACACGTTTATATATTTACGTGATCGAACCCCCCAAAAAAGAGCTGTATTATGAAAGAGCAAGGATGTGCCCACGAATCTGGTGGCCATGCTGCTGCACGTGGCCTTCGATCCCTGCGCTTTTGAGGGAAGGGGAAAGGGGTTACTCTTTGGATCTTTTGGTGAAGTCACGTGGAAAGAAAATAAATTAAAGAAATTCAATCATAATAGAATACATTATTATTATGGTATTCTATTATTAATGTTTACATTTATTTTCTTTCTACGTGACTTTACCGAAAGAACCAAAGAGTAATTCCTGCAGTCACGAAAGCTTCGAATCGGGAAAGGGGTTGTTGGATCACACGGAGTCGTCACCATCCGAGCTTGCCAGGGTATGGAAGTACAGCAATTGTATTAATTTCCATCTGTATTCAATCTGTGCAGAAGACTGAGTGTTACCCCCCGCTCGCACACGTAGGTTTTCTCCGCGGACTCCGATATTTTTCCACGCTTACAAACACTGTTTAATGGAGTTATCCAAACACCCCCCAATATAGGAACACAGAACCATAGGCAATTATTGGCATCCGTTCTAGCTGCCATCCGGCGCGTCTGTAGTTACTCGTGCCTCTGTGCGCGACAAATTCCACAGCGTTTTGAGATGCAATCTGCATGATAACGCTCTGTAAACCAAGAAATGCATTATGACTTAAAGTGGAAAACAATCTATTTGGGAAGGCAGAACTATAACATGGAAGAAGGTTACTTTAAAATGTTAAGCGTGCCATGTCTTGTTCGGTGACAGCATACCCTCATGTATACATGAACGCCCTGAAATGCGTACATCAGGTCAGTGAAAACACGTGTCATCCGCACGTGTCATCCGGTTACCCGACACACACGGCCCATTAGGTCCGCGGTAATCCAATGTGATAGCAGCACACCAAAGTAAATGTTGCAGGGCTTCCATGTTACGGTCATTAATCACTTTAATTTCATGAAAAACATAATGTTACACAACAAATACAGACAGTACGTCTCCTTCCCATATGTCTCTCTACAATCAAATGTTTTTTCTTTTAATACCAACCAGCCACACGACCTTCTGAAAATGAACTTTCGGCCAATATAATAATACATCATCGTGTGAACTTGTAGCACACACAGTATTCGCTCCCTCTCAGAGAGAGAACGATTCAGAAGCGCGAGGAGGAAGCACAGACAAACGGGAAGGCAGTCAGGCAATGGACCGGCGCAAACACTCGTCCACGCTCTGCGGTCCTCTATATATGTGTAGTAACACAGCGCCGACTGCTGTCCAGCAGCGGCAACTGCGGTGGACAGTTAGCGCACACGCCGTCGAGCAAATACACGGGTGTGTGTGCCGGCAGGGCGGAAGAACTGGGGTAAGGGTCACGGAAGACCTCATCGGGAAGCCCCTGGAACCCCCTAGTGGGTTCGAGAAGGGAGGCGCGGCCAGGGCGGAGCCAGGCCACGCCGAGTAGGATAAAAGCAGCGGAGATCGAGGAGCTCCGGACTGACGGTTCTGGGAGTGGACTCGTCTCGCCGTCGCCGCCGCTTTCGCCCGATAATTGCGCGGCCGGACAGCGGTTGGCTGTGTCGGTCAACGCCGTTGGTGTGACGCGGTCAGGGTTGTGTCTAGGCCAGGCTGTACGGCCACGTGGCCGAGAGAGGAGGCGATCCTTTGTGTGAACGGCCGGAAGGGTGTTACAATAAAAGAAGGTGCCTCCTGCGACTGCCTCGTCTCCGACTTGTGCTACACTACATATGTAAAGATGTTTTCAGCAAAATTACGTGTTTATATGTGGGGGGGGGGGGGGGGGGCGGGGAAACCAGAGCACCCGGAGAAAACCAACGCGTGCGAGGGGGCAACACTCAAACAGAAGGGACAGGTGACATTCGTCCACAATTTGCTGTGCCGTTTTCTCCTGGCCAAGTAAGGATATGGGGTACTTCGACGCCCACGGGAAAGGAGTTTCGCAACATTTGCGTGATCCACCAACCCTCACTGCCTCCACAGTGCCGGGTTACGGGCGTGCATAACCGCCACCGGGGGGCGGTCGTGGTGGTGCACGGGTCCTTGGATATAAACGTCTGGAAGTTCACCAGCATTGGGATAAGAAAGCACGAATGTCGAAACCGGTCCGGAGTTTGCCTGTGCTGAACCATAACTGCAGAGAGAAAAAAAACAGTCACTCCCAGACACGGTGTGGGTTGTTGTAAATGAACACTCGCACTTTTTTACGTGGAGACACAACCTTGGCAAAGACATCGCGTCGCCACTTTGCTGCGTTGTTCACTCCACGTCACTCGGCCTTAAGATTTACATTGAACTGCCCATATAGGACTCACCACTGTGATCTCTACATTGGGTCAAACTTAACATCTCTTAATGTTCGACGGCTTGTACACCAGATCTTATTTATTCCCGATGTACTTACAAAAAAATTCGCAGACTACCTGCTGGATCTCCTTTCTGTTTCAAAGAACAAATTGACCTCAGGTCTTCGCTCATCTACCAGCTTCACATTCCCTGTTGCCGTACAAAAACCGGAGGAAGGGCCTTTGCTATTGATGCCCCCAGGGTCTGGAATGCTATTGCCAATAAACTGCAACTTGAATCACTACCTATGAGATCTTCACTCAAAACTGCTCAAGAGGAGTTGTACACCCCTAGCTGCCACTGCTATTCAGTGGCCTAAAATAAAATAAAATGTTTCGCTCCGGATGACCGCTGCAAAGTATTATCTGTATTTTTATTTAGTGTGCTGATCTTAAAGGTGATTTGAAACATGTGATACTCCGACTGATGCGCCTGTTGTTTGTGGAGTGACTCATGCAGCCAGCTGTGGCTCTAGGGTTTGGTGTTATATGTTATTTATGTAGTTTATTGTTAAAAATTCGGTCACAGTTCCTATGAGCACTGTTACATTGCATTTATGGCTTTATTTTGGTGATTTCTAAAAGTTTTTTGGTTTGGCCATGTTTTTGTTTATTGTAGTACGGAGTTAGACTGATGGCCTTAATCTAAGTTTTCTTGGTGTTGTTGTTTGACTTGCATCCCACTGGGATTTTTGCACACAGCGTTGGTGTACGGTGCTAATTCAGGAATATTTTGATGTTTTTTTCTGGATTTTCTGTTTGCACATGCACAAAGTCACTTTAAGATGTTTTCTTGTTCATGTTTTTGTTTTTTTTTTGTTTGTTGCGGTTGCACCCGATTCAAGAGCCGAATGGCTCACAGGGCTATACCAAAATAAATGAAACTATGAAAACTAAACTATGAAACGTCCGGGTCCGTGGCTCTTTCGCGCTATGTTGCGCCTTGCGTTTTGACCGCGTGGCTTCACAATCACGGCGCGCGGTTCGTCTGATTCATTAACCAAATAAAGACAGAAGCGTCCGTGCCTTTTGCGGTACATAAGCGTCGCTCTCCACGCAATTGTTGCTTTTTTTCTCTCTCGGCAACAAACGGCACCGCGCATTGAAGACGATAACGATAATAGCAAGGAAGGTTGAGCCTGTGAGGACAACAAGTGCATAGTTGCCACGGCCATTTCTCCAAATGCTGAATCTGAATCGGTCGGTCGATCGCTCTCCACCCTCTCCACTGTCCGCAATCGTTTACCCAGGAACTCTATTTGAGGAGGGTCCTGCGAAGTTTTCACAGTAGGGAACTGCGACTGCTGTGTGTCCAAATTAAGTGATTTGCGCATACGTATTTAAATCTGGGTCCAAATAGCCTACGTTTCTGCAGAGAACACGGGATATTGAACGTCCACTGAAGCACACTGCGTGTGTTGACGGTTTAAAAAAGAAACCCAGCAGTATTAACCAGGGTGACATGCAGAACCGAACCGTGAACCTCAATCGACGAACGTGCCACCGCTGGCCTCGTAAAAGGCGAAGTTAAGTTGCAGAGGCCATGACCTGTGCACCAGGTGACCTCCACAGCCCACAGTGACCGCTGTGCGTGGCCTGCAGCAAGAAATTGTTTGTATTCTGGCGCGAGTGGAATTTTAAACGCAATTTTGGTGGTGGCAGGTAAATGTCCTACAATTGCTCACTGGTGGAAGGGCGTTTACAAGAGTGAGCTCCGCAGTGTTTTTGGTCCAATCTTCCACGTCGACCAGACGCGTTGGGAGAGTTGGAAGTACCCCCATTCCCCCCACCTCCCACGATCTGCTCATTCATTTATACTGCTGTGTGGACAGGGGTGGAGCATATTGAAAAACTTGACCGTTGAGCATAATTTCCTTCAGCCTTCACATTTCAAATCACAAAATTCAGGTGTTGATAAGTGTTTAAACTAAAGCACAGCTACAAAACACATTTTAATTTAAGTTTTCGTTTTAATGCAATGGTGATTTATAAACTTGGCCTCTTGACCAACGCTGATTCGAGCTGGTGGTAACTAAGCACATTTACTATCTGTTACAATTCCGAAATGTGATTCACTTCATGAAAATGTTAGCCTTTCTGAACGACTTTGCAATTACATACTATGACATACGCAATATGGTATAAGTGTGCAAGACGTTTATGCAGTCTTTACGTTTGGAGAGACATCATCAAGCAAGCAACGATGAACTTGCCTGTGTGTGACTACACAACGGCATCTACGTGTGTGTGTGTGCACCTGCTCCATACGCCGTCGTTAACACACAGGGAGAAAAAAGGCGACAAGCATGCAGCACAACCCTTTATTACCACATCATAATACTACTAATAATAATAACCTCTATTTTGTAAAGCGCCATTTATATTGAAGTATATCAAAGGGCTCTGCATACAAATAAAACTACACTCCCAAATATAGGTTAAATCAAAGCGAAATAGAAAGCAAATAATAATAACAACAATATCAATGACGACTCTGGTTAGTCCCAATAAAATTAAGAACTGTGATAAAAGCGAAATATAATAGTTGCAGAGTAATCCAAGCGGACAAGAAAAATATGTTTTAATCTTAAGTTACAGGGAAAGCCTGGAGTACAAATAGGTGCCTTTTAAGACGGTGATTTAAAAAGTGAAACAGATTCAGAATCCTCAATGGACCGAGGAAGAGGATTTGACAATCGCGGAGCCTGGTTGCTGAATACTCCTTCTCTCATAGAACAACAATAACACCACCACCACCACCACCACAGTCTTGTCTATGGAATGATGAGTAGACCAGAATCAGCAGACCTAAGTTTTCGCGGTAATACATAAAACTTGAGCAGAACGGTGAGATATCTAGGAACCAGCCAATTGAAGGCCTGAGACGTGAGAAGTAGAATGTTGATGCCAATTCGGTACTTTACAGGAAGCCAGTGCAGGGACGAAATAATTAGTATTATCTTCTTTGGTTGTTTCGGTAAAGTCACATAGAATGAGAATAAAAAATAATAAATTGATAAAATAAAATAACGCAATAATCTTCTCACGACGTTTCGGCCACAACACAAGCGGCCTTCATCAGGTGAAGGGGACGAGACTGTCTGGAGGACAGCGCTGGAGTGCTGGAGTGCTGTCCTCCACACAGTCTCGTCCCCTTCACCTGATGAAGGCCGCTTGTGTTGTGGCCGAAACGTCGTGAGAATATTATTGCGTTATTTTATTTTATCAATTTATTATTTTTTATTCTCATTCTACGTGACTTTGCCGAAAGAACCAAAGAAGATGAATCCTTGCAGTCACGAAAGTTCTAAATCGAAATTAGTATTATCATGAGCCAAGAATGTCTGTTTGTGTGTAACGCGCGTGACGTCACTCCATATGCCGCAGCCCCCCCCCCCCCCGTCATGAATATTCATGAGTGGGTGGATTTTTACACTCACGCAGAAGAAGGTCGAGCGGAAAGAATGTTTTTTTTTCACAAATTCGCTTTAAGCTTGACGTTTATTTATTGAAAGTGAATCTAATAAATAATTATACGCAGCAACAAAGTGGATTTGGTGTCTTTATTTCTTCAGCACTTGAGACAAAAGGTACAGTAAGTCTAATTTATGCTTCTACATTATGCTAAAATAGACATTTCTCGGTGATTTTCCAGATATTGTATCGAATTCCAATTTATTTCAACCCCAGCGACCGAAAGCAGAAGAGAATAAAGTATCAGAGCAGTGAATTTCAACAAATTGAAGGTCAGTTATATAAAGTGCTACAGTGACATGAAGTGAGGTGTTTTATGACAAGTTTAGTGCAAGAATCACTGCCATTAATACAGCGCTACAGTGAAATGCAATGAAGTGTTTGATGACATACTTTCGTGCAAGATTCACAGCCATTAAATTTACACATGATACAATTATACTCTGCTCAGTTTTTTTCGTAAATATTCCAGCTTCCGTCCTAGGCCGGGCAAACAAGCTAGTATGAGTAATATGGTCATACGATTTAGATCTGGTTAAAACCCAAGCAGATGAGTATGGGAATATATTGCCATCTATTTCAAACACTTTTAGAAACGTCAGAGTCTTTGTTACGTATAGTCTCTATAACTACGCCAATTACTATATTGTGTTACATGTTATTACGTTTTGCATTGAACCGAGATCCATATCTAAACATCTGACAGTTCACTAGCATAAATTCCGGACAAGCCTAACTCTGGATGTCAAGCCTGACTATCCAAATGAGACACTGAATGGTGAAAGTAGTGCCTACATTGCTTGTGATTAACCAATGTTTGTGATTAATTAATACATGTAGCTTAATTTATGCACTACCAGAAGGCCGCATGGCTGATGGGATGTTTAAGTAAATTAGTTTTTTTTTATCCATGGAGCGATAGATGTGTGAACGATGCGAATTTTCTGCTCGTTTATTTTGTTATACTCTACAGTACTCATATTGTCCACAACCATGATAATGATTCAGTTGCCACATTTATTACAGCAATACATGGCGAAATCCCACTGTAATTCGCCCATGTTCTGTCAAGTTAATGTTGTTTAACCGGGGTGAGAACCTGGGTATCGCTGTGGTTATTAACCTGGGTATCGCTTTGGTTATGTAGACCGATGCGGTTGCACACACGAAATGCTGCACGTGAGCCGCTTTGCACAAAACGCCTCTTATCCACAGATTACCTCGCCCAAGGGGGCCACGGTCCGCAGACCGCCACACAGTAATTTCATTTTTTTTAACGCATCGTGGCAATGCATTACTTAAACGTGGAGGGCAATGTGCGCGTTGTATGGCTCAACATTGAAAGGCGCGGTCGAGTATGTCCAGCAGAGGAGGGACTCTCTCTTGATGCAGCGCTAATCGAAGAAGGGTGTGTTCTTGTAAGAGAACCAGTAGATGGTGAGGAATATCACGAAGGCCAGCGGGAAGAGGACGCGTGAAATGTAGTCGATTTGACGGGATCGCACCAGCGATCTCTCACGGGCCTGCGTGGACACGGTCACATTTCACGACGTTGTTCACGGGCGGCTGTTACTCATCATACCATCGTTGTAAGAAACATCATCAGCGGGTGACATTGGTAGATTTCACGCAGATGGGCAAGACACCGACGGTTTATGCAACATCCTAGACGCTTTGTAATGAGCCTTGCCCACATTCGCTGCTGTCAGTGCCTGTCAATTACTGTCAGTGTCTGTCAGTGTCTGTCAGTTGGTGTCAGTTGCTGTCAGTGTCTGTCAGTGTCTGTCAGTTGCTGTCAGTGCCTGTCAGATGCTGTCAGTTGCTGTCAGTGTCTGTCAGTGCCTGTCAGATGCTGTCAGTTGCTGTCAGTGTCTGTCAGTGTCTGTCAGTTGGTGTCAGTTGCTGTCAGTGCCTGTCAGTTGCTGTCAGTGCCTGTCAGTTGCTGTCAGTGTCTGTCAGTTGGTGTCAGATGCTGTCAGGTGCTGTCAGTGTCTGTCAGTTGCTGTCAGTGTCTGTCAGTGCCTGTCAGATGCTGTCAGTTGCTGTCAGTGTCTGTCAGTGTCTGTCAGTTGGTGTCAGTGCCTGCCAGTTGCTGTCAGATGCTGTCAGTTGCTGTCAGTGTCTGTCAGTGCCTGTCAGATGCTGTCAGTTGCTGTCAGTGCCTGTCAGTTGCTGTCAGTGTCTGTCAGTTGGTGTCAGATGCTGTCAGTTGCTGTCAGTGTCTGTCAGTGTCTGTCAGTTGCTGTCAGTGCCTGTCAGTTGCTGTCAGTGTCTGTCAGTTGGTGTCAGTTGCTGTCAGTGTCTGTCAGTGTCTGTCAGTTGCTGTCAGTGTCTGTCAGTTGGTGTCAGTGTCTGTCAGTTGCTGTCAGTGTCTGTCAGTTGGGAGATGAACCAACCATGTGGCTGATTGACGACGGAGGTCGTACGTTTAGCTGCCTAGTACAAGACTTACACGAGCTTAGACGTTTTGTCTGACCCTGCCCAATGAGCGAGACCGATTATACCCCACCACGTCGTACAAGGGATTGAAAAACAAGTCCCTGAATAAAGAAGCCCTGCACACTGAAAGACTTGCAAATCGGAGTTTGTATTTGGATTCTCCATAACACCACCCCTCCCTCTGTTTTTAGCTCTGGATTAAACTTGACGTTACAAAATGTTTGCGTACATTTTCAAAAACGGTTTTACCCAATAGTTGAGAAGTATGCATGAGAAAAAAAGAATAATCAAACGTGTTACACAATAATTCGGAGAGATTCAGCATGAAAAAAAACTCAACATACGTTGTTGTTTTTTTACACAATTAGTTACAGACAGAATCGAGAGAAAACCCACTTGAATCTAAAACAGCGAATCAGCGAAATGCGCCCGCACCTGATCCCTGGTCTCCGCCTTGCCACTGACGACGTGCTGCTTCGTCACGCTCACCACGGTGGACTCGAGAAGAGCAGCGAACACGAACACCTGGCACGCGGCCATCCACACGTCCATCGCTTTGATGTAGGACATCTGCACGGGGACACGTGGGCATTAGGCGCAGTGCGGCGAGTTCGGCTCATCATCATCAGCAGCCGTTGTACATCCGCTGTTGGTTAATGCCCCCTCCGCACATAAACCATTTATCACAGCTTCAAGAGTCAAAGTGAAGTCTTACTCAAAGTAGCAATTAAGCGGTGCTCATCTCTTGTTTACAACCTTGAGGTTCCACATTACTATGGCGGGGAGACGAGGACAACCACCGTTTACTTTCCCGCAAAGTGGCACTTATATGCAAGAAACTAATTTCACTTGACTCAGCCTCTGTGCTGTCCTCACATTTCAGAGGTTTTGACTTTTAAAAAAATGTTGAGCAGTGCCCGTGTTTCTTGGTCCATGCTGTAAGTCTGCACCCTTATTCTCACACACTCTCATGAGTCCAATCCATCACGATTGCGCCGTGCTGATCACACACAGTCAGCTCCTTTGATCAATTTAACACGCAGGCTTTCGCGACCAATGTCATCCATAATCGAGAGGTTTTTTATCAACACTGTTTGAAGTGTTTTTGCAAAACTGGCTCGGACTCAAACATGGATTCCAGTAGCGTAACTAGCGTGGGGCCAGGGGGTGCCTTACCCCCCCCCCCCCCTTACAAAAATGCTTTCATTTAGTGGTGGCGGAATTTTGCGAGAACGGAGCACCCCTACAGCATCACATGTTGGAGACCGTGATCGTAATGATGTGATTAGGCAAGAGGAGCTGCGATATATAGCCGAGGTGTGACCGTGCGAGACAAGTCAAATATTGGGGCCCCCCCATGTGACGGAGCTGATGATGCAGTTACGCCACTGATGGATCCCAAACATTTGTCGGCAACTGGTTCCAGGTCTTCAGGCTGGAGAGCGCGAAACTGCGTTGGCCACATCGCCGCACAAGGTTGTGTTTACGTGTGTGTAGTGTGTGTGTAGTGTGTGTGTAATGGGGAGTGGTAGTGTAGCGGTTAGCGTGCTGCGCTACGAACCTGGTGACCCTGGTTCGATTCCCGCTCACGGCCAACAGCAGTGACGATTATCTGAACCGGTCCTGGGCCTCCGACGCAGCCTCAAATGAGTACCTGGTGCGATGTGTAAACATCGCCACTGGGGAGACAAAGGCGGCCGGGCGTGGTATTGGCCACCCACCCCCTCATGTGCTGTGCCGGCCTTGAAAGGTGCTCGCTAACAGCACTCTCCCCTACAGTCTGCTAAGGCTATATGGGGGGATCTTTGGCTTTGTACACAGGATGGTCCACACGTCGGCGAAAAGCGAAGAGAGTCGAAGGGTGTGCGGCGTGGAAAATGAGGATTTGCACCTTGGGCAGGGCGGCATTCGCCGAGGTCATCTGCGTGGTGACGGTGAGGATGGTGGTGATCCCCAGGCTCACGCGAGCCGGCGTGGATTCAACGCTGAGCCAGAACGAGAGCCAGGAGATGATGACCAGGAGGCAGCTGGGAAAGTAGACCTGGATGAGGTAGTAGCCCATGTCACGGTGCAGATAGAAGGTGGCGTTGATGCAAGAATGCGTACCTGCAAATAAGCCAGTTGGCATCCACAGTATAACCATGATGGTCCTGCGATGCCATAAATCATCTCACACCTGCACACTACTCCTCACTATGCGGTGCACGAAATCATAATCGGAATAAAAGTAGCAAAATAAATACGTAGACAACATATGCCTTCTTCCAATTGCCCACGTGGTATTTTTTTTGTCGAGAGTCAAACATGGAAAGGAGGCATATTTCCCGCACCTCCAATTAACATGGTTGGCTACATATGGTGCGAAATAAGTTCAACATACTTATTTTGTCGCAATGCAGTGGCAATTTCCTGAGGCGCATTACTCTTTGGGTACTATTCTAACGTCAGTCTCCACCAATGGCCATCACGGGCCCACTTAGCTTGATTTTACTTCATGGCAATAGGACGTAAAAACACATTATTGTTGTTGTGCATAACAAAGATATATGCAACACGCATTCATTGGGTGCAATTTAAAACTGCTGACGTGGCTTTCATCGGTTCTGTCCCACACCTTGCCATGGAATCGGTGGATCCAGCCGTCTTAACTTTATGATAGAGCGACATTGCACCACTTGACGGCAACTGGCCAATTTATGGCAATCGAAGAACCAACTTATCATCATCAGACATGGCCCATGGCCATTCCACCGCTGTATAAAGGCCTCCACAAGCCGCCACCACCTTGCACGCTCCTGCGATGAAACAATCCATCCAGCACCTGCACATGGCCTGATTTCACCACTCTATCTCTTTGTCGGATGTACTAAAAAACATAAACGACTTGGAAGCGTCAAACCCATCACGGCTGCGCTCATTTCGCGAGGCAGCCTCGACGGGTTGTGAAGTGCAGGGTAATCAGAGTCAGGTTCATTTCTTAAAGTGCTTACCAGTCAAGTACTCTTTGGAGCAGTCGCCCAGTTCTGTGTGATTAGACAGCTTGAACTTAGGAGTGTAGAGGTTTGTAGCTACAACCAGAGGCTCGTTCTCATCCCACTGGAAAATTAGGTCTTGAGTCGTGTATCCAACTGGTAGATCCACAGTAAAACCCACAAACGTGAATCTCAAAACACAGTCAACGTAATACCATTAATGCAAATGCATAAGGATGTCAATAGAAATCAAACGGTATCGTTGGGATGTTCTTTCATATGTATATATTCACACGCAAGTAGTCGAACGCGTACAGAGTATCTATATATACATTCTAAATCAGTGATTCTCAACGCAGCTTGCAGACCCCGGTTAATCCTCAAACTAAAATTTCGCAGGCACCGTGCAGTCATAAATTGTGGTGTTCTGTGAAAACAAGATTGTATGCGATACTCAGGCTCCGCGAACCACTTCTCTGCAGAGCCTTGCAGAGCAGCAGCAGTTCGAAACCACTGCCCTCACCGACTGACAATTACAAACCCAGAGGCTGCCTACGGCACCGCCATAGTTGTGAATTGTGTGTGGGCCGGAGGTCTAAAAACCTAAAGTTATAATTATCCACAATCCGAATACAGAGAAAAAAAAAGATCAATGAAGGTAGGCATTGTCAGGGGTGGCATGTGGCTGAATGAAACTGGCGAATCGCTATCGAACCAGCTGCGCTGAACGTGACGACAGTTGGTGGATCACACAAATTCGTGAAACTCCCTCCCCTGGCAGCAGGCGTCGAAGGCTCCCTATTGCGCATACGGCGAGAGTTTGACGGCAGTACAACAAGCGGATTGATATCCACACGGACGGAGAAGTGAGTGTTACCTCACTCGCACACGTGGGTTTCCTCCCACATATAAACTCTCTCAGAAAGTAAGTTGGTGAAGCATCCCAATATAGGGCCACAGAACTTGTGCAAGTGTTGGTAGCGCCCGTTCTGACCTGTCTTCCCGCTCGGCTGTGGTTTCCCGTGCCTCTGAATCTTTCTCTCTCGCTCGCTCGCTCGGAGCGAACGTGAACTGTGCGCTTTACAAACCCTACAATGTTTGTTATTATCTTCACATTGCGGTGTCACTCACAGCTCTCCAGGTTTATTCTGCACTCCTGGGTGTCCAACGGATAATATTCCAGGTTCATAGGACAAGCGAGAGTCAGTGACAATCTGGAAAAAAGACAAGGCGCGTAACGAACCGCTTTTTGTTTCGTGCGAATGTGGAGAATGCCACGCGGAGACTAAAACCACACATCTCCCGGGAATTGTGCGAGTGTGGCCGACGCCTTTGTTCCTACAACACATGGGCACGCGCATCCACACGTGCTGCAGCACGTGTTCACGGCGTGCACGCGCTCATTGGATTGCCCACACGTCGCACCCACGCATTCTTTATTCTAATTATTATGTTAGGTTTTATGCCCTTTCCGGCAATGAAACAGGTGTTAAGATTGATTTGAAGCTTTCGTGACCGCAGGAATTCATACTCTTTGGTTCTTTCGGTAAGGTCACGTAGGTATAAAATAAAATAAATCACGACGTTTCGGGCGCAACACAAGCGTCCGTCATCAGGTGGCGGACGCTTGTGTTGCGCCCGAAACGTCGTGATTTATTTTAGTATATACCTACGTGACTTTACCGAAAGAACCAAATAGTATAGGCGTTAAGATGTTCAAACACCAAATGGAAACCTTTTGCAAAGGAAATCAAGTCCGCATTAAGCACACGTACTTGTGGTGACCATGCAAACAGACATGCTATGGTAATGTGTTCTATTTGACAGAGCATGTTTGTTTGCATTGTTTTCCCACAAGTACGTGTGGTTAATGCAGACTTGATTCATTGCAAAATATTTATATTTGGTGTTTGAACATTTCAGCACCTGCTTTATTGCCAGCAGGGTAAACCCTATTCTTATTTTTTTACATTGATACGAGCAAAACATTTCCCATTTTATTGTTGCTTAAATAGTTCCAAAACGTCTCGTTCCAAGGGCCTCTTTCCCCCAGCTCTGATAACCGTACTCAATTCAAGAAACGCGCTATCTCGTGTCTATTACATCACAACTTTGACATGAAAGCCTTAACAGATTTTTGGGGCAAGTGTTGTTAGCGAGCACCGATTAATGTTGGCATGGCAGACGAAGGGGTGGGTGACCAGCACCACGCCCGGTCGCCTTTGTCTCCCTCGTGGCGATGTTTACACACTGCACCAGGTACTGAGGCTGAGTCGACCTAGGTGAGGCCCCGGACCAGTTCAGATAACCTTCACTGGTGTTGGCCGTGAGCGGGAACCGAACTCGGGTCGCCGGGTTTGTAGCACAGCACACGAACCGCTACACCACCGCTCGCCATAAAAATACACACACACACACACGTACACATATGTCACTCGTTTCCAGACATTTGACCTTATGGAGTAGAACACGGCTCCGTTTCTGAATATTCTCAGCATCCTGTTTTTCGCGGAGACGTTATGGAACGCTGCACTCTTCTCGTTTTCAAAGAAGAGGTCGGGCGTCCACACGGTGTCGATGTAGTTGTTGGCGAGGTCCAAGAAGTCCTTTTGATAGTGGCCGGCAGAGTAAATACTCTCAATGCGGGAGTCAATCCAGCTCTGCTGCAGGTATATCAACATCATGTAGTCCTACGCACAAATAAACACAAAATGATTCACGCGCACGTGGCACGAGGATTGTCACCGTCGTTGTAGCCGCGATCATCAAGCCAATCGTCTCTACACCTCAAAGAGACATTCTCTGAAGCTGACAACAGCCAGCGTGTCACCGAGTGGTGTTATTTTACGGGACCTTTGTTTTGACCTCATCTATCTTGAGTCCAGTTTCGCAACAACAAAAAATGTAACTAAGATTGTTTTACTTTGTGTGGAAGGAAACCGGAGTACACCGAGGAAACCCTGTGCATGGGGGGATAAACTCAAAGCTTCACACAGATGGATTCCATAATGCGCATGCTGTATTGTGATCTTCTGGCTAACTTGTAGCCCAGTGAGTTTGCGAGTTTAACAATTATCCACACGATTCATCAACCCTTACTGACATAGTGCTGGATGGATTATAGGTGCGCACCACGATAACACAGAATCAACTCGTACGTTCAGATGCATCATAGTTATCACAGTATATTTGGAATAATTGTGATAGTCACCTGCACTTCGAGTGTAAATAATAATTGGTAGTTACTGATTCATTCTCCGAAATAGATTTTTATTTAGATGGTTAACATTGCAGATTTTGTGGATGCGAGCTCATTCCACAACGGTGCCATCGGACTTAACATATATCTTGTAAAGTTCCACTTTCACAACACAACCACAATTTAGAGTCATGCATTTATTGCAGTCAACATCATAAGCAATTACCATTAATGCTGCTTAGTGAATTAAACACGGACTGCGATATGTTTATGTAAGTGAATCGAATGCTAGTTGCTTTCTTGTGCATTAGTCTTCTATGTGCGAGTGAAACTTAATCGCCAATTCAGCCCGACTCCTGATACAGGAGAACTTCTCTTCTTATCCGTGGAGATGTGGGGGACCAATAACCGTGGGGTTATTTGTGATATTACTCCACTTATCCATGATTCAATAATGTGCCAGTTTTTATTTTCAAATTCACAATGGCCGACACGTTTTGAATGACGTCACATGATATATAATGCCCACTGTGATGCAGACGGCGCATATTATTACAGTTAATACACCCACAGTATTAACGAGGGTGGAATTCTGTATTCGAACCCCGAACCGTCTGCAACGAGCGGCGAATGTGTTGTCACCAGACCATGTCATGGCCCCGTGACCCGATAGCTCAGCCTGCGCTGTTACCATTGTGTTTTCTTCAATAGGCCCAAAACTCTTCACTAGAACGCTGCAGTTGACAAGAACTGGGGACCCTGAATATGGGAGAGAGGGGTTGGGGAGGTGGAAATATAATTCATTACTTCCTATATATATAAAAAAAACTATGCCGGCTACAATCACGCAGTCTTACAACTACAGCGTGCATGTTCAGCTAGAACTTACATTTTAAATAGGTGAATTCATTTTAACTATTTAATTCACAGACACAGAAAAGGCAAACGAGGATTAAACATTATACAGATGTTTTGGGTGAGATCGCGTAAAAATATAAAACTGTCGTTAAACCCACCACCACCCGACACAGCCAATTAGTAATGTTTGTCACGTCAACAGAACGTGGCAACTCGTTACGAGCACAGCACACCGGTGTGTTGGAGAGCAAATCCACAAGATTTACAATGCCACAACATTTACAATGTTGCTTTGCTCTCCAACACAGCGGTGTGCTGTGCTATGGATGATATTGGTCGCGAAAGCCTATGTGTTAAACTGAGGATTAAATACCAACGTATAATATGCACTGCCGAGTTTGTCAATCGACCTCTGGATGAGGGCTTCCCCACACCTTGCAGGCAATGAGGGATACTTGGCCACACTTTGCCCGCTGATCAGCGTGGGTTGAAGGTGGGAGGGAGTACAGAACAGTGGATTTTTATGCACTGCTTTCTCCTGTTATCCCGGCTCAAACCTGCCTAGCTTCCAAGATCTGACGAGATCACGTACATTCCATGTGCTTTGGTCATTGTAACACCACCACGCCTAATTATTTTTTAATGAAACCCATTTCATTCATTGGCATCTGAAGAGGTCATCCAAACTCTCACACTAAGGCCATGATCAAATACACAGTTACACAACTATACGATTACACAACTACACAATTACACAACTACACAAGCACACAATTAACCTACGATTGAGGAACCAATACACTGGAAAAACTTAAATTATGAGGAGTGGTACATTGAGATACTTACCACGCCTCTTTGGTTCTTTCGGTAAAGTCACGTAGAAATAAAATAAATAATAAAATACGACGTTTCGATTGCAACACAAGCAACCATCATCAGGTATGAATGAATGAGAAAACAAACAAAGTAAAACCTAGTAAACGTAGAAATGTAATGCAATGCAACACAGAGAGTCGGCTAACACAACCGTTAACACTTTACCTGGTTGATTACGTTCTTCCAAAGATTATTACATTTCAGAGAGAGACAAATACAGACACGGAGACACATGGAGAGACACACAAGCAGAGAGAGACACACACAGAGACACACAGAGAAGTCCTGCAGTCACAAAAGCTTCTAATCAAGTTTTCACCACGCCTATTCGCAACAACGGTTTTCACAACATTAACGGGCTTTGCAGTGGCTCTAAAAAATGATGTGACGGATACCACATTCTCTGAAAGCCCTTTCAGAGTTAAGCAGAAGTCAAAGTGATTTCCAGCTCAAGAAGGCAGGGAGACAGCGCTCATCTCCCGTGCACAGCTAATGGTGGCGATTCCTAATTCCCATATGTCGGCACAGAATCTATCCATCAGACAACTAAAGTTGAGTTCCTCAGATATTTCTCCTCATTTTATCGGCCCCAGAGGGATGGCGGATGGGCCGCGTCAACTCCCAGCCGAGATTTGAACTCGTGACCTTCCAATTAGCGAGAAGCTCCCTTCTACCGCTGAACCAACAGGCGGCTTCAGGCTTGATACGTTTTGGACGCCTCGAGTAAACTGTCTGTAGTTTGCATGCGCGAAACGTAAGGGTCAGAAGGGATCGCAATGTTTTAGAAATCAACTAACATATTGCTGTGAAAACAGTTTTGTAAAATGAAGTGGTGTATCCCTTCTTCAGATGCAGTGATTGACATCCTGTATCTTACATTCACGATGCAATGTTGTGAATTGCACACTCACCATACATGTTAGGCCTGAGTCTACCATCATAGCTGGACTCTTTTATCAACTCATCCAGTCCATCCATGCCTGACCGTTTCACGATATCCCTCCTCTGCTGTTCAGACTCCTGGGAGAAAGAAATACTGTACACACACGGGACATTCATTCGTAACAGACAAAAACACAGCCATCATGATGAGACATTGTCTATCCACTGCTGATATGAAGGCATCACCGACCTCATTGGCAGAGCTCACAGTCCTGCAGTAGCCTTTCATCCTGCATGCGAACCGACCCCAAAGCGCCATCGCCGTGGTCCGAATCCTAAGTCACTTGCAATTTTATTTGGTATCATCGCCACTTGGTTTCCCCCAGGAAAGCCCCAGTCTCGAAACGTCCCCATTCATGCTAAGTCTTTGCAGTAGGGGGACAACAATTGCGATGGCTTTCCGATTATATAATTTTGCAGCCATTTTTTCAAATTTGGTCAAATTTTGATCGTGCCAATAATGTCACTGGATTTTTAACGCCCACTTTGAAACAGACGGCACGTGTTTGTATGGTTAACACACCCGCAGTAATAACCAGCGCGGCCTACTAGATACACACCGCGAACATATTAACAAGCGGCAAACGCGTTACCGCTGGGCCATTTCACTGCCCCAAAGTCCAATCGTATCGGACTCTTCGCGATTCAAACATTGGTTGAGGCTTTTCAGTAAAAACACTCTCAATTGTAAAAGCAATACCCTCCTCTCAACTCCGCTACTGGTTATTCTCATCAACTAAAACTAAGCAATGAAACTAAACCAAACTATGTTTATTTTACCAGGTAAAGCCCACTGAGCTATATAGCTCAGGGAGGTAAATCGGAAAATGGCCACAAATGATAGCTCAATGAAGCGACTTATCATGTGGAAATTTAGAGCAGTCAAATGCTCTAAACGCGTGTTTCTAAATATGGACTAAAAAACCAGAGGACCCAGAGAAAAATCCACGCGACCAGGAGGAGAACATGCAAAATTCAAATATACAGGCGTCAAGGTCGGGATCGAACCCACGACCTCCTGTATACCAGACGAGATAATTAACGCGTGGCGAGATGTACAACGGTGTGTGGCACACACCGATTTTCAAGTCAATTGTTACAGCCTACATTTGTTGCAAGGATATCAATTTTATTTGACACCGATTGCAGCGATAACCGCACGGGCAGAGCCGTCCGTCGTTTACCATGTCTGCCACACGATCCACACCAAGCTCCAAGCACGAATCGCAGGAGGAGCCATGCTCGGCCAGGGCTTTGCCGATCGACCGGGGGGCGATGTCCTTGCAGGGCTTTATAAGCGGCAGGAGGCAGACTCCGAGCCGCCGTCACGCGTCGCATATTATTCCGCGCGTGTCCGTCCCCCATCCCCCACGCGCCCGCCGAGTGGGTAGAGCAGATGAATCGTGACCGACACACACACGAAAAAAGAAAAGAGGCGCGATTTAGAAATACGATCATGGATTCTCATCACGAATAGAGTGTTTCTGAGCCAAATATAATGCTATTCGCTTTTTGTTTCATGCCCAATAACACGAGTCTGCAGCGCACGAATGATGACCGAAATTGCAAAGCCGGGCAAGGTCTCATTGTTTTGTTCACAATTAACAGTGGATACTTTTATTTACCTAAAGCTCTTTCGTCATAGAGGATGTTTATTTTCCCCGTTCAGGAAAACGGGTTCTTTATGTACAGCAAAGCGCATCCGCACCGCAGCACTCTGTGTGCCAGACCAGAAAACACGAATACAAAACTCATGACGATTGATCTCGGACAACTGTTATTCAAGGCAGACCGAGACGAAAATAATGAAAAGAGATCAACGAGAAAGCAAGTTCGAGGTCTTTGGAAAACTGAATGTGATAATGTAAAGCACATTCTAATGAGTGTATCTTATCGGGTAATACACGTGGATTAAAACACGGAACTTAATGAAGAAATCGAAACAACAGCTAAACAATGCAAACAAAACCCATGTCAGAGAAACACAAATAGATCTATAGACAGTTAGTTGGCCTCATGGGTAGGGCAAGGTCATTCCCGCGCACGTACAATTAGCGCGGTTAGGCTACGTACGGTGCGAAAGAAGTTCAACGTACATACAGTACACACGAAAGGGACGATGGCCCGTGGTCGAGAAGAACGAGAGGGTGTCCACCACATAGAAGGAGCAATGAGGTCAGCCCGCGTGCAGGTGCCAGATGTAATATTGCATCGCAGGGCCATGAGAGATGGCTACGGCTTGGGGAGGGCTTCCATTGGGTCGATCATGGCCGATAATAATAACGGAGTTGGCGAATCCCTGCGTGCTTAGCGAATAGCATTCGGATCCAAGGCATTCCTCTTGCGACTGCAGCAAAGCGGCTGCGCTGGAGTTTGTTGCAAGGCGTTTCGAACCAAGGGTCGAGAGATTATTGCCGTCGATGCCACTGAGGTCAACGCCCCTCGTAATTACTTCCTTCTGCTGGCTCCGTCCCAAGCCCTGCTCCGTCTCCCACTATCGGCCATCAAATGCCCCCATTGGTTCCCAATTTTTGGATGCCACTCCAGTGCTCGCCTCTAACTTACCCACTTTCTGCCTCCATGCTCTACACAATTCCCAACCATGACCACTTCATATTCAAGATTACTCTTCTACAATGTTTTTTTTTTACATTCGAACCCTACCTTGCAATGGATGTCCGATACATCTCATGCATGTCACGGTATTTATGCAGTCGTAATTGTAGTCCCGTGTGAATACTTTATTTTGTATTTATTGTGCAAATGACAGCATGTGTGCATTACAAGTAACGCAGATTGTAAAGTTGTAATGATTAGAAGACTTGCATGAAACGTTTTGTTGAGCGAACTGCGGCTGAATAACGCTTAAACAATTTTTATTCGTACTCATGAAACACAAAGCACAAAAACGATACCAAAAGTAAAATATTGCAACAGTCTTTGGGAAACTGATCGCGTAATTATCCCCGTGAATATTGGCATAGTATCGCATGGCATAGAGAGACATCACTGCAACCACATCGCTTCGAATTAGGGCTCTCATCCCACCCGTTACTCGGGGCTCGCAACTGATAGGTGCGCTTGAGTGTGGTTGCCGCTGCAGGGCGAGGTAGTGGGGATTGGACACAGATTCTGTTACTCACCTTGGGATGCTCTCCGCAGCGGTGGTTCGACTTTTCTGGACTCACAACTCAATCATCGAGGATCAACCGCGCTGCGAATAACATTTCAGCGCGTGAGTAGCGAGATGTTAACTATACAGGAGGTCGTGAGTTCGACCCAGACCCTGTCGCCTGCTGTATATTTGGAGTTTGTGGGTCTCTCTCCCCGTGGTCGCATGGATTTTTCTCCGGGTCCTGCGCTTTTTTTCCCCACCACATTTAGAAACATGCATCTAGAGTATTTGGCTGCTATAAATTTCAACAAAAGCCACTTCGTTGAGCTATCATTTGTGGCCTGGTCGCTTCTGAAAAAGAGCTGTATAGCTCTGTGGGCCTTACCTGCAAAAATAAAACATAGTTTTAAATAGTATTTTTAACACAAATGGAAGAACAAATAACTCCTCTAAAAGCGCCGTAAAATGTTAAGTAAAATCCATAACAATTGTTAACTTGCTTTAACATACAGGAGTTGTACTTTATTATATATATACCGTACAGTAAAGGGTTGTGTAATGGGCAGCACAAAAATTGTGGCGTTTTGTGAACAAGACGTGTTTGTATTCTTAGTTTTTTCGGTAAAGTCACGTTGAAGGGAAACAACAAAATAATAACATATATAAACAATAAAAAAATTCTCACGACGTTTCGACCATAACTCAAACGGTCGTCTTCAGGTGTGTTGGTTTGCATAAATTTATTTTTAAACGGCGCATTTATTTATTTATAAAAACTTTAAAAACGTTCTTTTTAAACGGCGCATTTATTTATTTATGTTTTTAACGTTTTATAAATAAATAAATGCGCCGTTTCAAAATACATTTATGCAAACCAACACACCTGAAGACGACCGTTTGAGTTATGGTCGAAACGTCGTGAGAATGTTTTATTGTTTCATATATATTTTATTATTTTGTTGTTTCCCTTCAACGTGACTTTACCGAAAAAACTAAGAATATGAATTACTGCAGTCACGAAAGCTTTAAATCAAAATTTAAAGACGTGTTTGTGTTTGTGTAATGTTCCTTGGCCATGTCCCACGCCGGCGTTGTGGACCAACAGTGATTTGAACTCGCCACACCGCAGCTTCATCCAACTCCAGGTAAACACGAATCGTGTCCGTGCAATATCTCTCATAACGAGGAGAGATCTCCGTTACAGCCCTTGGGGTACGCAGTCTCATTGACACGTCTCCCATTCGCCAGATTACAGCCACTTTTAAAAAGCCACACGTCATCCTATAATCCTATAATCTTGCGTGGTAAGGTAAGATAGAGTCGTTTTATTTGTATATTTGTAAGTGTTTTATTTACCTTTCCTCTACGTTGTACTCCGATCGTGTTTCAGTATTGTTTGTTGTGGAAACGTTCTGAGACGCCCCTAATGAACATCTGTGAAAAGAGCTGCATAGCTTATCGGATTCCCGTGCGGTTATCGCGGTGTGAATTCGGCATGCCCCCCTGGTTAATACTACAAACACGCGGCTTTCGTTTCACCATAGACGTAAAAGATCCAGTGACGTCATTCGCAAGAGTAAGCCATTGTCGTCCAAATTTACCAAAACATCATTTTACAATTCGCAAATTACTGAAAGTGGGAACCCCTACTGCCAGAAGACCCGTCACTGAAGCGATACGAAACACAGCCACTGCGGTGCATACGCCCGCGCATTTAATATGTTCATTTAATATGTTCATAGGTCGCACAGTTTGCATAAGTTCAGTGCCAAACCATCGTCAGTTGTTCCGCAAGAGCACAACACAATTTCCATATTTTTATAATTTACGACTTGGCCGGCGAAGCTACGCACGAAGAAACACATTTACGCACTAAACCACTAAGGCACATTCACGTGCAACAGCAAAACCCGGGCGGCTGGCGGTGGCTTACGCACGTGGCCCTGTAACCCAGCACTGTGGGGGTCTAGAGTTGGTGGATCACGCAAATGTCGTGAAATTCCTGTCCAGGCGGGCGTCGAGGTGCCACGCCCCAGCTCGCCAGGAGACGGCGGCACAGCAGGCGTGGACTAATCCCCATCTGTTCCATCGACGGGACAGTGTTGGCACCTCCTCGCACGCTGTTGATGCTCGTTTTCGTCCCGCGTGTATCACTCGATAATTGGCTGGGGGAGGGGGGAATCGTAAAATAAAGCAGACCGCAGGGATTGGGCAATCGATTACATCACCGGCTCGTCTGCGCGCGCGTGGCTTCTGTCTGCCCGCTTTGTGTCGAGGCTCCTCACTCGCGCCTCTGGAGTCGTTCTGAGCGAAATCTGCTGCGGTGGCGCGCTACGAGGCTGCAATGACTGAAACCCCATGCGCAAAGTTCGTTCAGTTGGCTTTTGCCGCCCCCCGGTGGATCACCGTACACGTCCAGTAGCTGGCAGCGGTACATTTAGTCGGCACGTTGTGTTAGTGAAGTCAGCCAGTCCTGCAAGAGCAATGGTTCTCAACTTTTTTTTTAGCGAGGGTCCGTCCATAAATGACGTCACGCACTTTTGGACGATTTTTACCCCCCCCCCCCCCCGTCGTCACACGGTGTTACAAAAAGTCAGATCCCCCTTCAAATATGACGTCACCAACCTCCCGCCCCCCCCCGCCCCCCCCCCCAAAAAAAATAAAACATGATTCAAATCGTATTCTTGGTTCTTTCGGTAAAGTCACGTAGAAGGGAAACAATAAAATAATAAAAATATAAAACAATAAAATTTTCACGACGTTTCGACTGCAACACAAGCAATCATCATCAGGTGTGAAAACCACAGCAAGAAAATTTGAAAAAAGTGGCGGTTTTTTAACGTTAGCACCACGGAGAGCGATTTGAGAGTTTGTTCAGATGGACGAGTCCATCTATGTTCGGAAAGGAGGAGGGGGAGACGAAAAATAATGGATGCGGTCTGAAAGCCACCTTAAGCGTGATCAATCAATTAAAACCCTAAATGGTTTATAAAATCCTTCCAATGATTGCTAAGCCAGAATCCATCTTCTCGGTTGAAATTGTGTTTGCATATGTGGATAGCCTCATGAACGAATCTCTCATGGTAGCCAGATGGCTTGCAAATAACTTCTGTCTTGGAGAAGTCAATGTCATGTGAACCTACTGAATTATAACAGCACTCTGATGTTGCAGGAGAAAACATTTATTAAACGTATATTTAAGTAGAACGTGTTGTCTATATTTATTTAAAGTTGCGCATTTTGATGTGACGTCACATTTCTCAACCCCCCCCCCTCGTCACACATCGTCACAAATGTCTGACCCCCCACTAGGTGCGTGACGTCATTTATGGAGGGCCCCCGACTCCTTGTTGAAACTTGTTTCAACCGAGTATCCCTCCCCCCCTTGCCCGATCCAACATGGTTTTGAGAAATAAATGTATGAATCATGAACATCAATATTTTAACCAATTGCCCATTTGGCCAGGTGTCCCAACTCGCCAGTAATTGCAAGCGAAAAATAATCAACGACGCTCTTGCATTGCGTGGCGTTATTTCTTCTCGCTCGCTGTTTACCCTCGAAAGCAACACTGTTTACGATCAATGAGTTTAGAAAGGTCATTAATATCGTTCTAAGTTACCATATGGATGAACATTTGATCGCAGTTATTTTATATTGCCAGATTCTTCCGTGATTATTCACCAGTGACCCTCGTGTGTGATATAACTTCACAAATGTATACATCACCTCGCGCACCAACACCCCCTCCCCCCCCCCCCCCCTTGGTGACATTGCCACGTAGCCCCCAGGGGTCCGCGTACCCCCAGGTTGAGAACCTCAGTGCCAAACAACCCGTGCCTGCTGTATGCCGTGGTATGCCCAGGCTAAATCTGTGGATTCCGTTTTGGCCATAGATAAATGCGTTCGAATGCATATCTGTCAACCCCATATCAGTGCCCTACCTTATTACAGACCAGGCCCTTATTGGTCACCCCGTGCCCTTACGAATCTCAACGTTCATCCTACAAAGTCCCATCACAAGGGAGAAACACAAAGAAATAGACAAAAAAAAACACATTTGTTTCCCCCGTATTGAAACGGTTGTACGCCGTATGGACCTGAAAACTCAATTTCCCTGTACAAGAATACGGGGAAAACCGTGTGGGTTGGCACGGTATGTTGCCCTGTGCAAGGAAAGAAGAGCATCGTGGCGTCCCACAAGCCAGACCCCCAATATTACAACATGCCAGTTGTAAAATCACTCTCTGAGTACGAGGACACTTGTGTGCGTGTGCCGGTGCCAATAAGTAGAGACTCCACAAAGTAGTAATTCGCTGTACCCACGTTTATTTCGATTATTTTGTTTGCTATAAATTTCCGCACTTTGTTGAGCTGTCATTTAATGCCAGGTCTCTCCTGAAGAAAAGAAATTGCTAAGTGGGCTTTACTTGACATTTTGGTTCGTTTTATTTGTAGATTTGAAGCTATTTGTTTACCTATACTTTGCACTCATGTCGTGTTCTTTTAATTGTTTGTAACGTTCTGACCCGCCCCAACTGGACATCTGTGAACGCAAGAGCTTTATAGCTCATCGGATTTTCTCCCGCAGTCTGATTCATCAATCTGGGCGCCATGGCCCGCCCTCGATTGCGGCCACGACTCGTTACGTGGAATATTTTGTTTAAAAAAAAGAAATGCCTGCAACTGCGTTGTACTAAATTAACTCGGTAATTGGAACTTAATGCGATGGATAAGAAAAATAATAATAATTATTATTAATAATAGTTTAAACGAACACGTTGATGACATCTCGGCTTCGTCTCATTTCCGGGTCACTCTCCTGCCCTTGGCTGAAGCGCGGCGTCGATTCTTCGCGTACGACACAATTCGTGATTCAATGCACAAGGCCTTTGCCGCTTATGAACAATTCATAAGCGGTGACAATCGCCAACGCTCGCGGGAAGTTAGACGACCCCACGTCGATTGTAAATCTGGCGAAAAGCGTACGGACCTCGCGAATGAATTGCATTGCGTAAACTCACGTGAATGAAAACGGATCGATCGATACATTTGTAGATTCGATTCTCGAATCGTTAGGTGCGAGAGTCGCTAGAGGAATCGAGGCTGCAGCGCGGAGTCGATTCCGAGCATCGCGTAACCCTGAGGCTGTCTTAGTGCGGTGGAGTCGCGAACAAGAAGTAAGTCTCTCGCTTTATCGGCCCCGCCGCCCGGTGTTGATGATGGGCCGAGGCACTCGCCTTAAGAACGCGCCACACCCGTGTTGTGCAGACGTTAAAGAGTCAACGTGGATTTCGTTGTAATCCTGGTGTCGCGTTAAACCAAAAAAAAATCGCGTTTTTTTTCCGTTCAACCCCTGAACAGCCCGGTGGTGGACATTCCACATTCCCATGGCGGGAGGCGATGTCGTAAAGGGGACACGCGCTTTTGACATCGCGCAAGGTGGTGACCCGCCACCCCCACTCGCGTTATCCGCGGCTGAGGGTCGATGAGGTTTGTAGTGGGCCCTCGCGACCTTGTGAAGGCGAGGGCTAGGCCCGAGGGCTAGGCCCGAGTCCGGCGCTTCGCGGCGACCTCTGGGCGAGAGGTATCGGGGAAGCAACTCGAGACGCTCGGGAAAATGTTCAGTCGCGCCGGGAATGTCAGAAGGATGAGGGTTGCGATGGGGTTGGGACACGTGCGCTGCGCGGTTTGGGGAGGGCAGGTTACCGGCCGCGGGCATTTGGAGTGGCACCCAGACAGAGTAAGGCGACCAAAGGGCTCTGAGACAGCCTTCATGTGTCCGTCTCTTGTGTCCGTCTCTTGTGTCCAAGACCTTGCATATGAAGGGTTGTCGCCCTTGCAATAGTTGAGGGATCTAGCAAAAGAAGGAAGCGATTGCGACGTGTGCCACCATCAAGGACGTCAGTGCGGTCCTTACGTTCAACATTTGTTCGCACACAGCATTTTTAGTGACCCCTTGAAGCGTGTCTCTTTTCTTCATGCCTGCGTCTTTCTTTCTATCTCTGCCTCCATATGTATGTTTATATATGTGTCTGTCTCTTGTGTCTGCATGTCTATAGCTCTGTTTCTATTTTGTCTGTCTCCATGGCTGTGTGTCCCATTGTAACGGTATCATCTTCCTTTGTATTTGTGCTTATATTTATCCTTGCATTTCTCAGTGTGTCTCTTCTGCAGCTGAGTAAGCCGTTCCTTCCTCACTGTCTGCACACAGGGGCCCTGCTTTGTGCTGAGACGGTTCTGGCCATGCCGACCTCTTGACCTTCAAGGGAATTGGCAGTCGCTGTGTGACGGAGCTGCGTTTTGTGCGCGCCTGTGTTTGTGCAGAATGATTGCGAAGCGGCTGTTCGTGAGCTCCACTCCACTGCGGGCGACTCTAGCCCTGCAGCTCCGCCGCAACCTGGGCCTCTCGGCCGTCGCCTTTAATACAGCACGCCAGCTGGACCCCATCCAGAAGCTGTTTGTGGACAAGATCCACGAGTACAACACCAAGAGCAAGTGGGTCGAGCATCGATAGAAAACCAAAAAACTTACCCGAAGATGAAAGAATGATTGGTTTACCGTTGGAGATCACACCTTACACTACAGGGTCCTGATACATATGGGACTTTTTAAGAAAGTTGATCAATGCAACGTTTGGAATTGGCATTGCACACTGATATTTGTCACTATTAAATGTTAATATTTTTCTCAACGCCCGACAGTGTGAAATACATTCGCCAACTGTAAATACACGTTTCTGTCCTTTCTCTCTTATGAAGAAGGGCCATCACCCAAAATATCACTGTTTTTGCCGTTGTCTCCCATCCATCGATAACTTTGAACATATGTATTTTTAAGAAATCACAATACAAAAGATATAAAATTGCAGCAGTTCTTGAAATAAAATATGCTCCTATGAAGAAAAACGGCTGATTCACATAGGAAATTAAGAAATTCGTGGGTTTGGAGTTGGTTGGTGGCTCTCTGCAGCGCACATAATGTAGTGCCTAGTCATTCACCTCATTTAAAGGTACATCAGTCACATTAGTAGAGTGCTGTGGTGCCACTCGGGTGAATGTAGATTGCTTATTACAGTGATATATCATGATAGGTGTGGGGTGGAGCTCATCTCCTATGATCACTGTTACATTGCTTTTATGGCCTTATTTTGGTGATTTCGAAAAGTTTTTTGGTTTGGCCATGTTTGTTGTAGTACGGAGTTAGACTGATGGCCTTACTCAAAGTTGTCTTGTGGTTGATGTTGTTTGACTTGCATCCCACTGGGATTTTTGCACACAGCGTTGGTGTATGGTGCTTTTTCTGCAATATTTTGCTCTTTTCTTGGATTTTCTGTTTGTACAAAGTCACATAGTCACTTTAAGATGTTTTATTGTTCTTGTTTTTTGTGTGTTGCGGTTGCACCCGATTCAAGAGCCGAATGGCTCACAAGGCTATACCAAATAAATGAAACTGAACTGAATCTCCAGGTTACAGCCCTGAACCAGTGGTAAAAAAATCACCATTCCTACAACATGGCAGACATTTTATCGACCCCATAGTTAATTTCTGACTGCAGTGCTTTGCACTCGTCATTGTACAACCCCATTGGCTAGATATTAAACAAATGTGTTCTATAAGTGTTGTGAATGTATTTTGATCCTGTTCGATGATAGGGCTGCAGGCGGGCCAGTGGATGCCGGTGCTGAATTTCAGCGGAATCTCGCCGACGAGATGACCAAGCTTCAGCGACTCTTCGGAGGCGGAGATCTCACCAAGTTTCCTGAGCTGACATTCAAAGGTATGCCGCTGCCATCGTCAGGCTTAGGAGTGTAATGAGTGACATCCTCCACGGTTCAATTAATTGTCATGATTACAGGTTAATATTGAATTCATGAACATATTGTTGGCTTTTGTCATACTTTTAGCATAGTGGTGTAAATGAAATCTATTGTAGTTTGATTATAGAATCGGGAGTGTTGTGAATTTGTGAAGTCTCCAATTGTGTTATTCTGCAGAATCTGTAGTGGTATGATTCTGTAAATTCTGTAGTAGTTTTGATTATAAATTGTCGTGTTGTGATTATAGGGTAACTACATATGCATGGGAAGTAATTGTTATATAATTTGATATATGCAATGTTAGCCTACATTTTTTTTATTTTGAATTGTTATATGGCTATTGTTTGCTTAATGTGTCACATCAGTTATGTATCAATGCCTTACATTGTTTAAGACTCTAGAACTAATTATGCAAATGTATTCATGGTTTGCAGTAGAGCAGTGACGCAGCCCGGCGGTAGCGCAGAGGTTCGTGTTACGAGCCAACAGATACTGCCAGTGTCTTAACCCTAATAATATATTGCGTTGTCTGCCTCACAGTGGACGGTAGACATCCCATGGCATTATTCAAGAGTGTGCCATTTTTTTACTCAATTAGGGAAAATAGGAGTTGTTATCCTGATTGCAGAAACTCCTTCTGAAAAAGTCTTGAGGCTGAGTGAGGATTTATTGGGTGAACAAGCCTAATAATACAGAACTGCTTGTATGTGAACGTCACATTTTTCATAGCACCACGCTGCAAATTGTGCCAATTAAACTTTGTCCTCTGTGCTGTGAACATCCTACTAAATATATTCATGTTATCAGGTAGTGTTCCTGATTAATGTGAGTTTTCTATTATTTACTGATATATATTTGTTATGTTCATTAGTGTTGATTCTAAATTATATATTTCTCATTGCAGAGCCTGAATTTGAAGAGGAACCCAAGAAATGAAGCATCTGAAATTGGAAACATTGGATGCGTAGGAGTTAATATTTGTTTATCAGAAACTCTTCTGTATATGACTAAGTGAATAAACGATGTAAAACATTTTCATATGAGTGCATGCATTTCTTGGAATTATGGAAATTCTTAAGCACTTTAACATCAAGCTACATCATTAAACATGGTTAAGCAGACTCTTAAATCCCGTATTTTCTAGACACTGGATCAGAATGTAATGGTCATTAAATAAAACCAAATATTACTCTCAATACTTGCATCTAATTGTGCATTAAAATATGGGTTTTCCCTATTCATACCACAGTACAAAATAAAAAATAATGACTATTTTGCACTGCCATGGTAAATTGTTGTAATTAAATATTAGGCAATGGTGCATCGGTACATTTTTTTATTTCACATTTTAGTACGGTAATTCAGCTATCTGGAACCAAGTCTTCTGTAATAATGCTTGCTTCAGCAGGCAAACGACCCATTTATTAACTTTCTTTGTCTCATCAGCAAGAGTATAGCTTATTAAATTGTGTTGCATGATATATAGTGGGACTGTACATAGAAAAACAGGAAAATACAATGTTTTCCAAGATGTCCTTCCTGCTGTTAGATTGGAAGTGGTATGCATGTTAACACGTGGTTGCAAATGGTTCAAGGTTAATACCGATCGATTCTAGGAATGCAATTTTTTTCTGTTAAGTACGATTACTGATCTTCAGATTTATAGATAATTTACATGAGATTAGAATTTAACTACTTAACCATTAAAAACTATTGAAATAGCTGTTGGAGGAACAACAAGAAAACCACGAATGTTTTCCTTGCACAGCTTTTGAAGGCAGACCGGAATCCACAAGATAACAAACCGAGACAAAATAACGGAACATGTCTGAGGTCGTCCATCAAGGAGCAATAAAAACAGTTCGTGGTGCTAGATGAGTCGTTGGATCGTCAGAGGGCGCCACGGTGGCAAGATGTTAAATATCTCGCTGGTGTGTACAGGTCGTGAGTTCGATCCCGACGCCTGTATATTAGAGCAATACAATCAGCTGACAAACCTTACTAATTGGCTGTGTCAGGTGGTGGTGGGTTTAAACGACACATCGGATCTAACCAAACAAAGCTCATGGATAATATTGATCTCGAAAGCAAGCCTACGTTATCCTGTATACTTGGAGTTTGCATGTTCTCTCCGTGGTCGCGTGAATTTTTATCCGGGTCCTCCAGTTTTTTCCTCCACATTCAGAATCAACATCAGGCGTTCAGAGCATTTGGCTGATTTGCATTTCCACAAGATAAGCCACTTCGTTGAGCTATCATTTGTGGCCAGGTCGCTTCTGAAAAATACCTATATAGCTCAGTGGGCTTTACCTGGTAAGAAAACACGTTCATAGTTTAGTTGTGGCTTGTGGAGGCCTTGACCTAGTACTGCATTGATCATTGCCGATGATGGTCATACTAATTATATACCTATACAAAATAATCAGCGTCGTTGAGAATAATAAACTAAATGAGCAGACATACCCCTTGACAAGCATAAGTACATTTATGCATCCTGAGCCACATAGCCTCTTTGGAGGGCTTAGCATCAGCAGCCTTCGTTTAATAAAATCAAAACTGGACCAGTTTTGACATTGTCTTTCTCACCAATAGGCTTCGTCAAACCAATGCAGCTGAACTGGCAGATGTTTGGTCAATGACCCTCTGTTAGAGATGGATCCTAACACCTGTCTTCACACAAACATGCAATATTCTTGATTCAATCAGCCTTACGTTTCGACGCAAAAAATGTATTTTTAAAAAACTCCTCGGCCTTGGCGCATTCTGCAAACACCACCGGCAGTTGCTGAACAAGAGCATTGTGACACTCTTAAGCCAACCATCTAAATGTAAGAAAAACGTGACCCGACTGATATGAGCAGCAGTGATGAAGTAATCGACAACTATATTCTTGGTTCTTTCGGTAAAGTCACGTAGAAGGGAATCAATAAAATAATAGAAATATAAAACTATTGTTTTTAATATAAAACAATATTTTTATATTTTTAAAACAATATTGTTTTTTTTATATAAAACGATATTGATTTTTATATTTTTATTATATTATTATTTCCCTTCTACGTGACTTTACCGAAAGAACCAATACTATGAATCCCTGCAGTCACGAAAGCTTTAAATGAAAATTTAATCGACAGCTGTGTCGATGATTTACAGATGTCACTCGAGCTAAGACGGTCACTGCATCGCGCACTTTCAGGTGCGCTTCCGCGGCCGTCTGGAACGCTCTTGGGCTATCATTTGTGGCAGCTATGCACTTTTATATCATCATCTAGGATCTCGAGTGACGAACTCTCTGCTTCTTTGCGGTGTGTTGTCCTTGACCCCGGCTCATCCGATGAGCACGGTTGGCTACATACGGTGCAAAACGACAGTTCAGCATTTATACAGACACACGTAGAACATCATCGGCCACCCACACCGTCCTCGTCAACGTGGAACGTTGGGCCAGAATTTGTCCCAACGTCACGACGTTGACCCCGACGTTGGCCCCGACGTTGGGCCCAACGTTGCCGCGACGTTGCCGTGGTAACACGTGCCGGGTCTGGCCGCGTTTCCCACAAGCCTCTGCGTCGCGCGGTGCACCGCTGGGCCGGGCAGGCAGCGCCGCTGGTACGCCGCCGAGGTGAAGTTTCCGTGGCGATAGCCGAGTTGTATAGGTAAGATATAACGTGAATTATAATAATAATGATGATGATCGGACGTGTAAGATTATAATAAACGCGACGGGGCGCGTGTGGGATGCAAGCCGGGCTCGCTTGCTGCTCCCTGTGCGGTCCTTGAGCCATCATCAACGCGCGTGAGAGGCGCAGTAGGCCGCAACTGGCGGTGCATTCACTCATTCATGCAACGTCTCATTCGTTCATTAACTCATTCACGTCGTTACAAATGTAACCTATTCGTACGTTAATTCGTTCACCTATTCGCTAGTGCATTGATTGAGACCTCGGACTCATTCATTCACTCCTAGCGATGCATTTCATCCGTTCGTGCTAAGGGTTTCCACATTTCCCACGTCATATTCGCATGTGTCTCAGCCTACATCTCCAGCTGCTACTGTGATGAAGTGAAACACTACCGTTATCAGATATCGGCACTAAACAACTCCTGCCACCCGAACATAATTACAATTCCCGAACTCTCCGTGTACGATTCGGGACAGGTGGCAACACTAGGTCATGCACGAATGTACGTTCAATACTCATAAAATCACTCGTCACCTCAACCATTCCTTGATTCATTCCGTGCATACAATAATGGTTATTCGTCCATTCACTTATTTGCATACATAACGCTGTATAAAATCTAATTATTGGTTTCATTGTTTCTTGGACTTTATTGGAGCTTGAGTGCTCAAGTGATGTCTATATTTTGATGTTCTCGTATCTTTTTATTACAATATTTGTGAATACAAGATGTTTGTGCGTGTGTCAAAATGTTAAGCGTTTTAAAATGCATTAAGAATGAACTGTACGTTGAACTTCTTTCGCACCGCACGTAGCCAAACTCGCTTCTCGGGAAGTGCGGGTTGTACCCATTCGTTGGCCATAGTCGTGTATTGTTCAGGCGAGTCAATTCAATCTAATGTTCATTGTTAATTTAATTGAATCACTCGTGAGCCCATTCAATCACTTGCCCGTGAATCAATGTTTACTGTGCAGCAGTGGGGTATAATAGCACTTGAATAAAGCTTAATCACAGGACTAATACACTTATTTTAAACACTTGATAATGGGACTAGGTTTGTCTGTTATCCATTTATATATTTCCCAGTATAGGTAATTAAAGATTGAGAAACTTCACGAGAAATGCAATACATCATTAACATAACTACATATAAATGCAAACTGTATAAGTCTTCGAGTCTAAATATTTGCGTTTGCTATGTATGTGTCACTGGACACTGGGCAACCTTGCAAACGTATGTCAAGGGATATTCCATGTGAAATATTTTCATGCGTTTGTACCATCACTCAAAGAGCATTATCAGCATTGGCGGCTCGTGATATTTCAACTAGATGGGGCTGTTGTGAGACCTCCCCGAGGCACAAATCAGACCGTGGTGTTGCAGTGGTTTCTAAAATGAATAACTTATAATGTTATCTTCATCAGGAAATCCACGTTGAAAGAATCATTTTATTAAAACAAATTAAACACAACAAAATAATTTATTGAAAAGTATTTTTTAATTAGAAAAATGATTTCTCATCTCCAGCTGCTTGATGGGGCGGTTGCCCCAACGCCCCAAGCGGACGAACCGCGCCTGATTATCGGTGCTAATTTCTTATTTTTTGGATTCCCCAGGTAAGAATGATTGAAAGCTTTGGAAGCTAAACTGCAAAGTTGAATTGAGGCTCATCGAGGTAAATGGATACCAACGATTCAGAGCCACCATCCACAGGAAGAAGCTCAAGCCCAGGAGAGGGTGAACAGTCTCGGACAGATGTAGGAGGAGGAATCCGTATTGACGCTGGTGACATTGGTGAGTCTCAATCGGATAGACGAGGAGGTGGCAAAGTCACTCAGACGATCACTCACCACGATGATTTAGTTTTGAATCAGTTGTCAGTGCTCTGAGTTAGCATACAGAACCCAAAACGGAAACCAAGTTTTCTGCCGCCTGCTTTGTTTGCAGGTTCTGTAGTGTAGTGAGCTATTTGGCATGACTAAGTCACAAATAACTGTGCAATAGAGCGTTATGCTAAATCTGGATTTTTATTTTATTTGTCGAGTTCTGATGATTAAACATGTAGGTTTTTGAATACGAAGGACACTGCATTCTAAGTAGGGTATTTGACAAGGTGGTCTAGTGTATATAAAAATGCATCTGAAGGGATTTCATGTTTCGTCACAGAGGCTCTTTGACACAAAGTGATGTACTGTTCACTTTGAAAGTTCTGAATGAAAATGATGCTGATAGCTCAGTTTGATTATAATTGTCAGTGCTCTGACATTGTATTTACCCCTGAATTCACTTGGACACCTCAAGCACAAGAGGAGTATCCTGTTGATCTCTTGCCTGGTTAAGAATTCAACCTACCTACCTACACGCACACCTCTCATTGTCTCTTTAGTCTTGTAACTTGAGTTTTGTGATCCACGTGCAGGGTTCCGGTTTGGGCTGCGTGTTGAGCTTTCGTTCTGTCAAGCTTTTGCCAAGCACTGCTGCGGGTAGTTTCAGGGTTTCAGCCTTACCCAGAAAAATGCACTTGGGATTACAGTAGGCTGCTAAAAGCACGTGGTTAAATTTGTTTTACATGTTCATCCTTTGCCCTCAGCTTGCATGGAAAGAAGACGGCACCATGTATGTGCATTGTGTGGCAAAGTTTACCTTAGCGACTACAAGCTGAAGAAACATGAGAAAATAATGCACACAGGTGAGGTGGTGATCATTGTCACTTCTTCTCTCTTGCAAGAAAAAATATATATTCTTAATTTAATGGAACATGTTAGAAATATCATCTAATTTTTTTGTGCAACTGTATGTGACATTTAAACAAATATTTGAGTTTACATCATTTGAGGCCAATGTTAGATCAGTGTCAAAAATATAAACTTTTATTCATCCAATTCGCTTATTTTTTTATGAGAATGTTGTACTGTATTCGCACTGCCACCTTACAGTCCGTTTTTGTCTGGAGATTCCACTCATTTGTGATTCATCAACCCATGTTTCCAAGATCCTAGATTACAGACATGTTATTTTATTTTATCAATTTGTTATTTTATTCTCATTCTACGTGACTTTACCGAAAGAACTAAAGAAGATGTATCTCCATGCCAAGCTCTAATGTATTACCATATTTTAAATAGTGTTAAGCCATATAGGCCACTCTCACTGTCACCTGCAGAAGCTGTTGAGAAGTTGCACGCTTGTCCTCGGTGTGGCCGTCACTACGAGACAGACGCCCTCTTGGCTGCACACCAGCTCACACATGCCCACGACCGGCCCTTCCATTGTGAGCTCTGCGGCAAGAGCTACCTACAAAAGCAGGCTCTGCGCTGTCACACCAAGAGGGAGCACAGCAGCGAGCGCCCACACGGCTGCCACGAGTGCGGGAAGTCGTTTGTCCTCGCTTGGAGCCTCACGCAGCACCGCCGGCGTGTGCACGCCGCGTTTGGGACACGTCGCCCGCCCGTGCAGCAACACCCGCACGGTTGTGCGGAGTGCGGCAAGGTGTTTGCTAGCACGTGTGGGCTGGCGTGCCATCGCGCCACCCACTCCCAAACCCGGCCACACGAATGCGCGGAGTGCGGGAAACGTTTCAAGACGACGGAAGCTCTGTCTGGGCACGGGGCCCGGATCCACAATGCGCAGAGCCGCCCGTGCCTGTGCGAGGCATGCGGAAAGGCCTTCTTAAAAGTTGCGCAGTTGAAAGCCCACGAACGCACACACACAGGTGAGAGGCCGTATGTCTGCACAGTGTGTGGGAAGGCCTTCGCGCAGAGAAGCACCCTCGGCAGCCACGCGGCGACGCACAGCGCGACGCAGGCCTTCGTGTGCGAGGAGTGCGGCAAGAGCTTTGCGCGCGCGACGGGGCTGGCCGCTCACCGCAGAACCCACACGGGCGACTGGCGCCTCGAGTGCGGCTTCTGCGGCAAAGGCTTCTCCAACGCGGCGCTGCTCAGGACCCATGAGCGCAAGCACACGGGCGAGCGTCCCTTCGAGTGCGACGCGTGCGGCAAGGGCTTCAAGACGAAGGGCGCCCTCAAGGAACACGGACTGACGCACACGGGGGAGCGTGGCCACGCGTGCGCGCAGTGCGGGCGCCGCTTCTCGCAGCGCTCTGCGATGAAGCGGCACCTGCTGACCCACAGCGGCGAGCGGCCGTACGTGTGCGCGGAGTGCGGGAGGAGTTTCAGGCAGTCGCGCAGTCTGGCCGTGCACCGGCGCACGCACACGGGGGAGCGGCCGTACCCGTGCGACGAGTGCGGGAAGAGGTTCCGGGCGTCGAAGACTCTGGCGAAACATCGACGCGTACATGCGAGGGGAGGCATCGGGCCAGAAATAATGGAGGTTGCATCAAAGAAGCACGCGTGTCAATTCTGCCATGAGTCATTCACCAGGGCTGCCTCACTGAAGAAGCACATGCTGAAGCACGGTGGTGAGTGATTATAATGTGTGCACATACATATACAGCCATTTTTATCATTCCACCGCTGGCTGATTACCACCCCATGCTGATTTTGGGAATTATAATTCTTTAACAACACTTGATAATGCTGGTCAGTGCTGACTGGTGCAGTTGCGGAAAATATATTGGATCATAATACAGTACTACACTGGATTTTGCTGCACTGCCCTATGCTGATAACGTAGCCCCACATCAGTCTATAACAACTGTTTACGCATGGTGTTCACCCAGACTCAGTCCTAGATAGTGCTTGATCTCGTGAAATTTGATTGCACTGGAAGTGGGAATTTCACGATTGTATCCGCCTCTATGAAACTTCGCAATGGGGTATGATTCTGTCTCTCATCTACAGATGCTGGAGGGGATGAGAAGGGAGAGATGTTGATATTGCAAGAGAGCAGAGTGTGTGAAGAAGGAAAAGTGGCGGTTGTGTCATCTGTGCCTGAGCTCCTCCAGGAGAGTGCAGCATTGCATGGACAGCAGACGTGGCTGATTATGGGAGACCCAGACAGCCACGGTGAGGTTGTGCAGCACAAGTTGCACTTCTTACAAAGCAGTGGCTGTAACCATTTAACTATAAGAAGTGTCATGATCTTGGTGTGGTGACCAGACAGAATAAGCAGTGCAGATGTCCAGAAGAGATCATGGGAAGTAAGTTGTGTCGATATGATTAGGCAAAAACGGCCATGCTGGGTGGGACGTGCATGATGAAGGAGAGCCGATTACCGAGACAGACATTGGAGTGGTCTCATGAATCAAAAGATCAAGGTGAAGATCTAAGAGAAGTTGGTAGGATACTGTCTGGACAGATGACTGCAGCAGCTGTGGGATCTGATGGAGGGTAGAAAACGTTGGCAAGGTGCGATGGCATGAACGGCTTTAACTATGATGATGTCTTGATCATGATCAATTCTTGTATGCATTAGGCGAAACACCCTTTGCAAACCACAGACGTGTATAATGATGGGTGGCTCATTCAGATGTCTGTTCGATGGCAGGCCTCTTGGGTGGGCAGCACGTAGAGAGCCCTGTTGTGGCCCAGCAGGTGATGTTTGTCTTGCAGTCCGGGAATGGAAATGTTCAGGAGACCTGGGATGGCCTGCAACTGTTGGTGGAGAATAGGACTGCAGGTAAGGTGGTTTTGTCTTTTAAAATGATAAAGTAACACAAACAACACTCAACTTTTGTTTGTATGTGTCATTTATTAAACCAGGAGATTAACTAAACCCACTGACATGCATGAAACATTGTCTCTTTTGCAAGGGAGATCTGGGTGTCATTTTATTAATGTATACCCGGGCTCTGTGTGCGGGCTGTCCGATGTGAGTTTGGAATTTTATTGATAAAAATGTACTTGAGTTTTTGGAGTGTTAATTGATAAAAAATGTACTTGAGTTGTTGGAGTGTTAATGATGTTTAGGCTCGCCCGGATTGTGTAAGAAGCTCACAGATGCTCGACATATATGGCTATAGTTTTATTACAAGGTACTGCCTATCCAGTAGGGCAATATTAAAGCAGCATTTATTTCTGTCTCATTCTAGTTAAGAGTGTGGTTGTGCCAATCGCTGGTATTTTAAGCTCCAAAATATATTACGTCCCATGACTTTCATTCTCAAGCCTTCACCTCTCCATGTGGCCTGACTAAAGTGCACCTACCGTAGCACCATTGCTGTCTTATCGTCAATGCCACTTTACAGTAAATGTTCCTGTGTGTGTCACGGCACAAGACGGGCACCATCCCTGTGGTGGTGATCTCTGTGGTCCCACAGAGGAGCAGTTCGTGGCGGCGGAGGAGGGAAGCAAAGCGTATGAGATGCGTACCGAGGTGGAAGTAGAAGTCCCAGGTGGAGGTGCGTTGTGTGAGTTTTATTTTCAAACTTAAGACAACATTGTGTTTTTTTTTGCTACTTATTTTATTACCTATACATCACACACATTATTTAGAGATATAATTTTGACTTAAAAAATAAGTTACCTTGGGCAGACCACATTAGCTGGAAGAGATGATGGTCAACGGATGAGATTGGAGACAGAATGATATCCAAAAGAGCAAACATGCCCGAGAGAATGACAACCATGGAGATGGAGCTGTGACATTGACTCTTGTGTGGGAGTGAGGTGGGTATTGTGGGACCATGACAGATGGTCACGGCGTCTTTCGGATCTCTTTTCCTGTGAGGGAAGTGAACACGGGGCAGACAGTACAATGAGGATAGATAATACAGGCACAAGTATATGGAGGATCGTGTAAGATCGGAACATTTTCACTTTCTTGTACACTTCTACCATGATCCACGGTAATCTGAGTGCACTGCGCTTGCTTCTACAGGTTCAGGAGAGAACGTCCCGGATATTGGAGTCACCTTGAGCTACGAGCAGGTGGAGGAGTCGCAAGAAAGCCTGGCTCCAGAAGAGAACCCCGATGCTGAGGTAGTTGGGATGGGGTCCACAGAGGTACAAGGCTTACAGAAAGACCTTCCGCAAGAAACTCATCCAGCAAAAGCCTTTGAGGCAACCGAAGATGATTGTACGATGTCTGGAGAGACTGAGAACGTGGAGACAGGGACTGTACTTGTAGAATATGTCCATGCTGGAGAAGACGTGGGGTTTGTACACACGGATGGCTCGAAAGAAGATCCATTTCTCATGGAACATCTTCAGGCTGGTGCAACCTGCTTAAGGTCTGAGGAGATGGATATCTCACAGGCACAGCTGACCTTGGAGAAGCATCGCAAGGCTGAAGATGCTGTATGTTACGGAGAAATGGAGAATGTTAAAGAAGATAAAGCTGTAGTAAAGGACCCCCATGCTGAAGAAGTCTTCTATGCGACTAAAAATACGGAGAACTCGCAGACAGAGCCAGCTCCACCATATCTCTATGCCGAAGAAGTAGCCATGGAGTCTGGAGAGGTGCAGGACTTCCAAAAAACTCTAGCACCTTTGAAGGACTGCCAGGCTGAACAACACTGCCTGATAGCTGGAGAGATGGAAAACTTGCAGTCAGAGCTGGCTGCAGGAGATCCCCAAACAGGAGGAGCTGGTACGGCATCTAAAGACTTTAAAGATTTGGAACAAGCTTCAACTGTAGAAGAGGACCTGTGGGCTGGAAAAAACAGTTTCAGACCTGAAGAGGTGCAACAGGATGCAGGAGTGGCTCCTGAAGCTGGAGTATCTTACATTGGGCATGAAGAGTTCTCAAGTGGAGAGGCAGGGCAGCAGAGTGCTCAATTGCTGGTCAAGACCCATATTTGTTCGGAGAATGGAAACATTGGTATGTTAGTTTCACACACACAATTTAAGCATCTAAATTTAATTCCATAATAAAACTGCATTGGGTTTGACAAGACATGTCTCCCAAGTCCGACATGTCACTTCTTGTAAGGTAAGTTAGTAGAACACGGAGTTGCACAATTGCAGTGGATTTGCCAGGCATAGTGGCGTACGCTTATAATCCAGCAATTTGGAGGCAAGGTTTAGTGGAACAAGCACCAGTCATTGTGTGATGTGAAACGTATGAACCCGCTGGACTGCAAAGTGGCCAGCAGATAGTAGCACATAAAGTATGTTCATGAACCTATCTGTGCAGAACGTTCAGTTGTATCCATTGAAATACTTGGGCTTTCTCAGAGAACTCTGTTTCCTCCATCTTACTAACACAGCCGTGTCTCTATGTCATCTGATCGCTGCTGCAAAAATAAGACAAAATCAGTGGGAGAACCTTCCCATGCTGGCTTGCACACCAAGCGTCCGTCTTAGTTATACACGAAACCCTTGCCCATCGCGGCATTGGTTATGTTCTTGAATTAGCTGCAATCAGCAAATCTGTGATCCACAAACTCAGGCAAATGGGAAAACTAGGATTTGGTTCACCGTTTGTAATACGACACCCACCCCTCCTTTATTTTACTTTGCCCTATATTAACCTAAACATGAAACTGAACGTATTTTAACGTAATATATGATTAAGATTTTCCATAGTGTTAGTGTAACTCGTACAGTAAATGTATAGAATGTAAAACGTAATACATTGTACTGCGCTACACGTACACCTAAAAGTAAACCTGAAAATAACAAGGTTAATTATGCATCGCTCACCTTTCGCAAGTCGTTCTAGTAATTCAACTTTCTCAGAGACCTCACCTGCCGCTGCTTCTTTTCACTATAGTCACGACCACTTAAATTTATTTCAGGGGCCATTGCACAATAACTAAGGGTACTGATAATGTTATAAAAATTGTGCGGCTCAAGCCCACCACCTAACTGGATGCTTGAAGCACGTGAACTGGGACCCGCAATGGGCTGCACGGGAGACGAGATGGAGACAAGACGGCATGGCAGCATCATCTCGAGTGGTACTGTTACGATGCGCACATGAATCTCGCAGGCAGCCGTGAATGGTCAAGTGACAGGGGCGTGATTGGCGAAGTGTACCCTCAATCAATTTTCCGCGAATAGTCAAATCCGCGATGGGAAAACCCGCAATGGGCAAAGTTTTGGTGTATATTAATTTTGCCTATGGCTTTCTTCCCTCTCTTTCCATGTACCTCGTGCTTTTGCAGAAAGGTCATATCCTGAAGAGGCTGAAAAGGCGGATGCTGGGGAGATGGTCTCCACAGACTCCTCTTCATTGTCATTCCAAAGTGAGTTAGCTGGGTCATCTGGAGGTTGCAAAGGGAAGACTCAAAAGTGCGTGAAGTGCACGGGCAATATTGCATTCTCAGGCCACCTAGAGAGGAGGTGCACATGCGAGACATTCAGACGAGACTTGAAGAGGCCTCGTCACCTGGCCTGGCATCGGAAAAGCCACTTGATGACGAGTTCACTCTCCTTTGAGGCTCGTGGTAAGGAGTTGCCCGAGAGACACATGAAGAGCGATCGGGGTGAAAGGATGTTGGCATGTGCAAAGGAATTCGGGATAAAATCGAGCCTCGTCTCTCAATTGAGAATCCACATTGGGGAATGGCCTTTAAAATGCAGCCATTGTGGGAAAGGCTTCATGATCCCATCTGTGCTTAAGATTCATGAGAGGACGCACACCGGTGAGAGGCCGTACGTGTGCGCGGTGTGCGGGAAGGCCTTCGCGCAGAGAAGCACCCTCGGCAGCCACGCGGCGACGCACAGCGCGACGCAGGCCTTCGTGTGCGAGGAGTGCGGCAAGAGCTTTGCGCGCGCGACGGGGCTGGCCGCTCACCGCAGAACCCACACGGGCGACTGGCGCCTCGAGTGCGGCTTCTGCGGCAAAGGCTTCTCCAACGCGGCGCTGCTCAGGACCCATGAGCGCAAGCACACGGGCGAGCGTCCCTTCGAGTGCGACGCGTGCGGCAAGGGCTTCAAGACGAAGGGCGCCCTCAAGGAACACGGACTGACGCACACGGGGGAGCGTGGCCACGCGTGCGCGCAGTGCGGGCGCCGCTTCTCGCAGCGCTCTGCGATGAAGCGGCACCTGCTGACCCACAGCGGCGAGCGGCCGTACGTGTGCGCGGAGTGCGGGAGGAGTTTCAGGCAGTCGCGCAGTCTGGCCGTGCACCGGCGCACGCACACGGGGGAGCGGCCGTACCCGTGCGACGAGTGCGGGAAGAGGTTCCGGGCGTCGAAGACTCTGGCGAAACATCGACGCGTACATGCGAGGGGGAGCAGCTTTGCTAAAGTAGAGAGGCAGGGTGAGGCGGTAGTGCCTGAACGTATGGCACGTTCTGAAGAAGAGGAGCTTTTCTCACACCCAGGTCACACGTAATGGACTTCTCCCAGCAACTTTGACACCAGATCAGGCTCGTCTACTTCAAGGAGAAAGCCTGCGTATGCCTGGCTTGGTATTTGAGTGATAACCATAGGGAGAAGTCTATTTCATCGTGACACACTAAACATATGCAACACAAACACGTGCAGTGCAACAACACGGAATACAATTAATATGCTGGTGGACTGTGGGTAATCAAATTTAATAGACCGGAATTTACCTTGCTACCAAAAAATAAAGCAACATGTTCATCAGGAATACTGTTTCCCAGATGCGTGTTTTTGAGCAGGACAGTGTTGTGTGTTTGTCTTTTTTTTACTTGCGGTGGCCTTTTTCTGCCAAATTGTTCTGCCTTGTTGCTAAACCAGTTTCTCAAGGGTACCAAGTTGATGGTCTTGGCACTCATTAATGAGTGCAAGAAACAATATTCATTTGTATTCTTGGTTCTTTCGATAAAGTCACGTTGAAGGGAAACAATAAAATAATAATATATATAAAACAATATATTATAATTTTATTGTTTTATATATTATTATTTTGTTGTTTCCCTTCAACGTGACTTTACCGAAAGAACCAATAATATGAATCACTGCAGTCACGAAAGCTTTAAATCAAAATATTCATTTGGTTTGTTGCTTCATTTGGCATTCACAAACTCTAAATAAACCGTTTAGTTTAATTGTTAGGTGAAAAACACTGCAAGGCAAATACAGACCGTCGGATAGTGCGATTCAGAGGCTGTTGAAGGGACTTGAGAAGTCATGTGATTACATTTTTCAGTGGCCATTCTCACATGAGGTGCCAGAATTCATGGCAAGAGTTCTAATTGGAAACTTTGTTGACATTGCAACAACTGGGATCTAGCAGAAGGAATTGGTGATGAGATCGCGTCTAAAAGCACTGGCTCTGATGACCTAACATCGACCTTAATTTGCATGTCCTTTATTGGCACTGTACCGTGTGGGTTTATTTATGTAGTTGGCCTATGCCAGCCAGGCTAATTTAGGCACAGACTTGTTCCCGTTATTGCCCGACTTTGTAATCTTGCAGAGGCTGGTGTCGGCTGTGGGGTGAGTTCCATGCAGACTTTGCATGTGCTCTTCGGGTCAACCATTGTTTTCATGTGTTTATATGCATGTGTGTAGGTCGAATCAGCCTTACATGAGTCCGGGGTGTGATGTGTAACCATCAGCACTGGGTAGACGTGCAGCCAGGCGTGGCGATAGCCACAACAACCCCTTATAGGTTCGCCGTGCTGGCCTGAGCTGCTCACTAAAAGCACTTAGCCCAACAGCGTGTGCAGGTTGCACGGGTCATCTTTGTGTATACTTATACGGTGTCCATGTTTGTGAGTGGGAAGGGGAAAGAAGGAGGACCAGGTCCCCGCTGCCACCACCCCTGGCAAGAATTAAATGAATAAAACCACACATAAACATGGCAGTGGTGATGAATGTAATGGTGATTGTATTGGTGATGGTAATGGTATTGATTGATTGTAGAACTTCTTTCGCACCATACGTAGCCAACCGTGCTAATTGGAGGTGCGGAGGAAGAACAACAAACTAAACACAAACTGCAGTTATAAAGAAATTAGTTTCCAATCTAGATTTAAAAGTGCACCGCTTCAGTGGCTTCCTAATATCGGGAGGAAGAGCATTCCATACGGCCGCAGAAACGCATCTGAAAGCGCGCATTCCAGTGGCCGTCGTTGTTCGATGGTTAACCAGAAGCCGCTGCGAGGATGACCGGAGTTCGCGTGATGGCTTATGCTCCTTGAGATCAGCAAGGCATTGTGGTTCATTTGTGGGAAGCACTTTGTGTGTAATGAGCACTTCGTGTAATTGTAGCGGTGCTTATTATGGTGACGATATTGGTGCATTTGGTGGTATTGATCAACGGTAGTTGTGGGTATTATTCCTTTCTTACTTAACGCCATCCAATTCTTGTGCCTCTCGCTGGAGCTGGTGTATACTTATGAATGCAAGTGTGTGTGTGTGCGCGCGTGGTGTTTCTGTCATTACACTCCACCTGACCAGTCATGTGACTTTTCTTTTGTTTCTGGAGATTGTGTTTAGTGCCAAATGCACACCTTGCCCAGACACAATGACTTTTAGATTTGTCCAATTGTAATGATGAACATTGGCACATTTTCTCCAAACACAGTAAAATCTGGCCGCACCTGAATTAGTCCTTGAATTTGGCACGAGGAGATCTGTGGCTTAGGGATATGGACAGGAGGCTAATGTAAAATGAACACCGAACTGTAAGTGGAATAAATAATCATAGGCAGTGGAAGAAAGGAAAGTTTTCAACCATAACTTTAAACGGAGGACGGAGTTGGCATACAGACGACCACACGGGCAGGAAAGTTGCAACCTTATGGGCACCACAGTGGCGAGATGCGAACTACCTCGCCTGGTATATCGGAGGTTGTGGGTTCGACCCCGACGCCTTTATATTTGAAGTTTGCATGTTCTTTCTGTAGTCGCGCGGATGTTTCTCCCGGTCCTCCGGTGATTCCCTCTACATTTAGAAACATGCGTTTAAAATATTTCGCTGAAATACATTTCTAAATGATGGCTGCTGTAAATTTCCACGCGATAATCCGCTTCATTGAGCTATTATTCGTGACCAGGTCCCTTCTGAAAATGAGCTATCTAGCTCAGTGGGCATTACCTGGTAGTAATAAATTGGTTTCACTGAAAATACTGACAGATGGCTTTTTAGACTGGAGCAGAGGTTATAAGGAGGAAAACAGTGAGGTAGGAGAAGATGGCAGGAGCATGTCCATATAAATTATGGAAGAACATTGTTGTAAGAGAGTTCTGAGGATTTGATATTATGGTCCCATTGCAAAGGCGGAAGACAGAAGTTTGGCAGCAGCATTCAGGATCATTGAAATGTTTCGACGAGGTATTTGGTGTAGCTGTAGATGTTAAAATAGTCAATAGGAAATATTGCGAAAGCATGGATAAGGGTCTTGGCAGCAGATAGGGAAAGGGAATGCCAGGTGATGGCACATGCTGTGTAGTTCGGGGCAGTTTTTGCCCAACTTCCTAGAAACCTTTAAAACGTCTTATTGTGATGATTGGATAGTCAATATGTTTTCCTAAATCTGTCGAGGTGGCACAGTGGTTAGACCACATGGCTTGCAAATGGAAGGTTTTTTCATTTAAAATCCAGGTTGAGGAATCAACTAAACTCTTCATCCCATGGGAGGATGAAATAATGAGTACCACTTTGTGGGAAGTCGGAACTTTTTCTATAAAATCTTGATAAGGATTCTAGAATGTTCACCGTTGGCTTGGGGCCATAAACAGATAAGCACCTCACCCCCTTGCTTGTTGGTGTAGATATCTCATTTGATTATCACGTCCTGTATCATAGTTCACCCTGAAAATGTATCTTAACTTTGTCAAATAATTACAGTTATCATAACCGCAGACATGGCAAGAAAGACGGGGACGGGTGGTGTCATGCTTCGTCATGAAGAAGAAGATGAAGAAGGCGCAGATCCGCCGAGCATGGTTGAGCTTAAGAAGCTGCTGCGCTCAGGAGGCGCTCGATACGAACACATGGACGAGGTGTTCCCTGATGTCTACATTGGCAATGAGTAAGGAGCAAAGCGCATGGCTTGGTCCCAAAGTGGGGCATTCACCAGTCCCATGTCCACTGTGGGTGCAACGTGGCAATTTCTCGGGCCACAAAAAAAAACCACTGGTTTTATTGTCAAAACATGGATCAATTCCCAGGTTATTAAAGTGCACGAATATCCACCTGCTTGGTAATTACACTGACAGAACTGGTTCTTTTTTAAAACTATGGCCATTAAAGGATCATCTGGTGGAATAGCACAACACTGCAATTGCACACGTGAATAAACAACCACGATTGTGGCAACTGCTGAAATTGCGAGCATGTGGAAGCTCGTCTCGGTTAACGAGACGATTCCACCTTCCTAACACATTTTCCACTGGCGCATCCGAGCTGTGCCTTGTGCCGTACTCTGTGAGCCCAAAGCTTGTGTGACAGGTGTGTAGCATTACCTGGATGAATTATCACCAAAGTTGCAGTCCCCGTTTGAAGAATTCACTTAAAGGTAGTCTCTCTGCAGGATCGGTCTCCACTGCCCCGTAGCTCCACCCCACTGGGCAGTCTTAGCCAGGGACACGCCCACCACCTGTGGTTTTGGCCAGGCTGCAGAGAGGTGCGCTGTGTATCAGCTGGTACTGCATTGATGGCCAGGCTTCGGAGTTTTTATTTCAGCCTCATTCAGTTTATGACTGAACTCCAGCCTGTTGAGCCCCGTTTCAGGATTCTCTTTGCGACAATGCACGGCCAGATGTTTCAAGATAAATGGGGACAGAGCTCATAATTATGTTCTGCTGACCCAGGAAATGGCAAGATTCAGTCTCCGTAATCGATATACAAATGAGGCTTTGTGAGCTTGGCCTGGTGCTCTTTCCTGTCCCCCGACTGCAGCCGTGTGTCCTAAATGTTTTAAATAAACAAACATTACTTTTAAACAACGTTAGGCTTTTAAAATGATATTGTTTATTAAGATGTATGACTATGTAATGTTAAAATATGGCTGAGAAGTTGCGACACCGTAGAGTGAGTGACATGGCGCTTCTCTGTGCTGGGGTAACCCCTTGAGATCATGACTCGTTGCAGGGTTGATTCAGTTAAAACGGGGGTCACAATACTTCTTAATACAGCCCTCGAGAAAAAACTAATCGAGAACTGCACCACCAAAGTGGGCCGCCATGCGAAGTTCTCAAACTCGGCCCGGTACAAGTACGACAGTTCCATTAAAACCAAGCTCATTTGTTGCGACACCCAATCCGTGACTCAGAAATGCAGCTCACGACCTGCGGCGCCTCGGCTCCATGGGCTTCACGCACGTCCTGAATGCGGCGCATGGCTCTGGCTGCCCGGCCGTGGGGCCAGAGTATTACGCACGTGTGGGTGATATCGCCTACCTGGGCCTGCCCGCCGATGACTTCCCCAGCTACGACATGCGTCCTCACCTGGTGCCGGCATCGGACTTCATCCACGCAGCTCTACAGGCGCACGGTGAAATGCGGAACCACAGAGAGGAACATCTATCAAAAAGTTTCGGATGCTACCGAAATGTCACCATCGCATATTTTCACCGTTGTCCTCTGCGCTGTGCGTCTCACATTCAGGTCGCGTGCTCGTGCACTGCGTGATTCACTGCTCGCTGCACCGCGTGCGTCTCTCGCCAGGTCGCGTGCTCGTCCACTGCGTGATGGGCCGCAGCCGCTCGGCGTCCCTCGTCCTCGCCTACCTCATGCTGCGCGTGGGCCTTCGCCTCTGCGCTGCCGTGCGCGCCCTGCTCGCCCACCGCTCCATCTTCCCCAACGACGGCTTCCTCCGCCAGCTGATCGACCTGGACCGGGAACTGCTGTGCCAACGTCGACAGCCTGACTCCGTGTCACTCGGGGAATCGCTCGGGATTTAGCTCGACATTGCCTAAGTGGTATAAGAGCAGTTTCCCAACGCAGAGAGTTCAGCGAGAACAATCCGCCAGCACTATTGAGATCCTGCATTCAATCCCCATGGTTCAGCGTAGAATTCATGAATTCAGTTTAGTGGCACCGATGCAAAACTGTCAAGATCCTGGCTCGGAGCTGTCTTTTCCTCGTAGGACTTCCAATTGTAATTTCAGACATTAATTCAACACTGCTGATATCCTGAGTTAAAGTCGTGGGGATCAGCATGAATCTGTGGCTCAGGGGTGAAATAATTCATAGGCTAAGCTGAAGATCTGGGTAATAGTCTGTGGTTGAGTGATACAGGCCTGTGCGCAGTGCTCGGGGGTTGGTGGATCGTGCAAGCCTCACAGACAAATCCCGCTGAGCCGTGGGACTCCTCACCTGGAATGCTGTTGAATGTATATCGGTGAGGGGCCCACATTTGAATTTGTAGACTCGCTGTGATTTTGTTCATGTAAATATGAATTTGTTTGGTTTAATTCCAACTGTAATGCCTAGTCTGACAGTAAGTTATTGTGTGTGTATGTTGAGCCTTCCTGTGAGCTCCAGTTGTGTGTGGCCTGACTGGTTTCTGGGCCCAACCATCACCTAAAACACCTTGACGGACCACGACTGTGAAGACACGTTCCCGTGTAGGCTCGTAAATAAAGCTCACACCACAAAGTATAAAAATAATAATTGACGTATCTTATCACGACACTACATTTCAGACAAGTATTCAATCGCCGCAGAGATAACATAGTTACAGCAAAAGTTTTGTTTTATATATTGTCAAGCAAGGGTCTAACCACTTGTTCCTCTGCGCAGAGTCTAATGGTTGAAACATTTCAGCAGATAATGTTCGTGAAGGATGTGGGCAAAAGTGTGAGATGTCATTTCTTGATTTACTCTGTGGTCCATACACTTCCCACATGATCAGGGTCACGTAATCATTTTTCAATTAACCATAAACTGAGGTTATAAGAACAATGCTGATGTAGGATTCTCAATATTCATTGAAATAACAAAAGCTCAGAAGGCAAAAGAAAGCACCCTATAAATAAACATGACGATACATAACACAATCGGACTACATTGACGTTTATTGTTTGAGAACCAGTTGAACATATGATCTAAGTTTGATCTAAGAATAATGTTTAGCCTTGCTGAGGTAGACACATGGAGTGCATAGTATCGTACGCGTACATAGTGCCCTAACAGCTGATCAGTAATGAAGGTTAAGAGGTAATCAAGTGGATGTCAGTGCACTTTGCCATTGCTTCCTTCCATTCGCTACATCACGAAGTTGCTACAAAGTTGACACCTGATCTCTAGGGTCTGCCCTCACAGTGCCCTGCTGCATGGCTTTAGTGTTCCCCCTTCGTTATGGAACCACTCCTCCACGGAGATTCAGTGGAAGGATCACGATTCGGAGTCACGATTCCTATCATGAAGCACTCCATTGTTGTGTGTGATGCATCGCTCGTGGTGCGTAAATAGTAAATATTTGCAAATCCTAGCACGACACACACATTGGAAATATTCAAATTAATCGCCGAGTCTCCATTCCTGTTTGTTATGTTGTCAACATGTTCTTAAAGGGACACTGACATTGTCCGTACAGTAACCTGCCATCTGTATGTAACCCTTCCTCTTGGTCGCAAGAGGTAATAATGGTAGGTGAGTAAACTGTTTTTAATCCTCTCTGGAAAGATCCACATTTCTTGTGTCCGAGGTGAAAATCCTCTTGCTGATGATGATCGCGAATGCTCGTCGGAATGGTCGGCTAAAGAGTGCGTAGAGCACGGGGTTGAAGCCGGAGTTGATGTATCCCAGCCACACGACGACGCTCCACACCACCCCACTTGTCTGGAAGTGTACGAACACGTCCACCAGGCTCACCACGATGTACGGCAGCCAGCACAGAAAGAAGGCCCCCATGATGAGGCCCAGTGTCTTGGTGGCATTGTGCTCCCGCTTGAGGGCGTTGCCATCCACCTGCTGTTGGTGCTGCGAGTGAACCCTCCTCGACTGATCGCGCGCCACCCTGTAGATCTTCCCATACGCCACCCCCATGATGGACATGGGCACCATGAAGGCACACACCGTGTCCAGAAGCACAAAGGTAGTGTTCTTGAACATGACGCAGCTGTCGGGGCAGGTCATGCTCGCCACTACCTCCTCGATGCCGATGATGTTCCAGCCGAGCATTATGGGCGCCACGTAGATGACAGGAGCCACCCAGCAGCCGCCCAGCATCACGACCACCTTGGCCCTGTTCACCCGTTGCGTGTAGCACAGCGGGTGGCAGATGGCATTGTAGCGGTCGTATGCGATGCAGCTGATGTGAACGATGGACGCCGTGGAGAAGATGTAGTCGAGACTCGTGTGAATCTTGCAGAACCATCGGCCGAAGAACCAGCAGTTGTGCACGGTCTTGAGCATGCTGAAGGGCATAATGAGGACGCCCACGAGGAAGTCGGCGAGCGCCAGGGACAGCGTGAAGACGTTCATGCGCGACTGCAACTCTCGGAAGTAGGCGATGGACGCGATGACCAGCGTGTTGCCAACAGCGATGGCCACGATGCAGATGACGAGCGCAGTCTGCACGAGAACGCTGCTCGCGTAGGACATCTCGGGCGGGGGGCACAGCAGCTGGAAGGCGTTGAGCACGCAGCTACCGGAGGAGCTGTTGGTGAGGTTGGCGATTTTGGTGAAGTTTGGTTCCATCGTGCTCTGTGCTATTGTCTAATGTTACATGCAGTTCACACGTAGTGTAGCACAGAGTGGAGAAACATTGGGGGCGATGTTCAGGACCTGCTGAAGCTGAGTGCACTTGCCGCTGGATGAAGTTCTGTGAATGATTCTCAGTCGTGCCCCAGGGGGCTAATTCGTCATGTCAAAGCTCTGAGCCAGCACTGCTGAGATCTTGGGTTGAAATTTGGATTTCAGCCGCCCATTATTAAACTGGGTTCTCAACTGCATCAAGGTGCGACATGGGACCTTGCCCAGTCAACAATGACTGCACCAAAAACCCATAATGTAAAATGTGTTAGCTTTTAAAATTTTTTTTTTCATTTTAAAGTTTCACGATGTTTAGAAATGCATATTTCGTGAAATGAACATCCTTTGCAGGAGCACGTTAAAATTATACCCTAGTGTTGAAAAGAGGTATTTTGAATTGACTTCAGAATGTGTTCTCTGACGCTAGAGGATACACTGCACACTGCGAGAATACAAAAAAAAACGACATGATGACATGAGAACAATTGGAAGCTATGATGAAGAAAAGAGCAAAAAGAAAATATTGATCGTTCGAGAAAAGGAAGAACGACACGGCGACCAGCAACGTTTCATACGACATGCAGGGTACAGCTTTTGGAGGCGTATGGGCGCAACTGATTGGAATATTGTCTCGTTTAACACGTAGGCTTTCGCGACCAATATTTTCCAAAGTAAGGAGGTTTTTGGGTTAGAGCACGTCAATATATATGCGTCGTTAAACCACCACCCGACATAGCCGATTGGTAAGGTTTGTCACGTGAACAAAATATGCCAATTATTTACTAGTTCAGCACACCGGTGTGTTGAAGAGTAAACCCACAACATTGACAATTGGAGTACTGTGACGTTTCAACCGGTAATTCTCAACAGCCTCATCAGGCGATGGCGAGAATTGTGGAGAAATCCTCCTGTTTCGGTCTTGTATACAGGTGGGCTAAATGTGATGTCGTCACAGTGAGCCAATCAGTAATATTAATTACAATGGACATCTAGAATTATTCGATGGCGTATTCACAGTTAATCAACATACATTATGTGTAAACATTATAATGCACATGATGTATGTGCATAATGTATATACATTATGTGTGTACATTATGTATGTACAATATGTGTGCACAGTATGTATATACATTATGCATGTACATTATGTATGTATATTATGTATGTGCATTATGTATGTTTTGCAGGCCCCACACATTGAAAAATCAATACTCTTTGGTTCTTTCGGTAAAGTCACGTAGGTAGAAAAATAGAATACAACTATAAATAATAAATCACGACGTTTCGATCGCAACACAAGCGGTCGTCCTCAGGCGGGAAAAAATAATTCAGCAGGGGAACTGCTGAACCAGTACTGTATTCTTTTTTGTTTCATTTTATTTTAATTTTCTACCGAAAGAACCAAAGAGTATGGATTCCTGCAGTCACGAAAGCTTAAAATCAAGATTGAAATAACTATTATTGGCTGCTCAAAGTTAATCCCCATCGACAAATAAAAACAAAACTGTTATCAACATTACTAACATTGAAGAGACAAACGATATGATATCAGTCCTGTCGATGAGATAATTGCTGAAGTGGAATCAGCAGTTAGACATCTCTCGCATAATCAAGCTGAAATTACTAGGCATGAGGTTGCTAAAATATTCTTTGGGTCTTTAGCGTAAAGTCACGTAGATAGGTTCCAAAATTAATAAAAATATAAAATAAACCAAAAAAACTCCGACGTTTCGATCACAACACAAGCGATCGTCATCAGGAGGTAAGAGGGGGGAAGCTGCTGAATGCAGAATGTTTTATAGGTTTAAAATGGGTGTAGTCCTAGGGTCATAAACGAAGTGGGCGGGTCTAGTGACGTCACAAAAGCTTTAAGTGAAGAGTTGATCAAATAATTGAGAAGGGTACATTTCCAAAAACAAACATTAGTCTCATTGAGGCTAAAGCCTTAAGAAAATTGGAAGCAAATAAATATATCGAAATTCTTGCTTCTGATAAGGGGCGATCAACTATTGTGATGCCTCGTGAGGATTAAAATAATACAATCAGAGATTTACTGCATGAAGGTACCTACCTTAAAATTAAACGAGACCAAACCAATGCCTTGGAACGTAAGACGACTGCAAGCATTGCCAAGTCATTCATTCCCAAGGAAGAGCAATACCTGTTCAAACAAAGGGCGTCAAAACCACACAGACTGTATGGGTTGCCAAATATTCACAAACCTGATGTCCCATTAAGACCCATAGTACAATAGGCTCTGCCACATACAAATTAGCACAATACGAAACAAACAAATACAGCCCTATATCGGCAGGACCTCCGCATTCATTAAACAACTCTTGTAAACATAAGAACATCTTGTAAATATAATTAAAGATATTAAGCTTAACCCTAATGATATTCTCGTAAGTTATGATGTAACTTATCTGTTCGAGAGGGTTTCGGTGAACGAGTCTATCAAATGACTCGATACTCTGGTAACACAAAACAGGTTTACCCAAAGATATCCCACGATTAGCTGAGCATTGTCTAAACAACACCTATTTCTTATGTAAAGGTGATATTTATAAACAAAACGAAGGAACAGCAATGGGCTCTCCATTGTCTCCTGCGATTGTGAATCTGTACATGGAAAAGCATCTTCAAGTATACTAAAGCCTCTAGTTAGTTTGGACATGTGGATGATAAATTGGTGGTCTGGCCACACGGTAATGGTATACTTAATGAATTTCTAAATAATCTCAACTCGCAAAACCTGTCCTTCCAGTTCACCATGGAAGTGGAGGTGAATAAAACTGTGGAGTGAGATTAAACATGTTAAAGAAGCGCTTCAACTTAACGGTTACAATGATGCACAAATCAACACAGCACTTAATGCCAAACCCGAATCAAATAGCACAATTGTTGAAATTGATCAATCAATTAAAACTATAAAAATACCGTACATTGTTGGAGTAACTGATAAACTAGCCAGATTTTTGGAAAAACAAAACATCCAAGTGAAATTTGGCACAGTACATAAATATAAAATCTAATATCTAGTACTAAAGATGTTTACCGAAGCAATCGACAGAAGGTGTGTACCGGAGTAATTGCTCATGTGGCAAATGTTACGTTGGTCAGATGGGACGAATGATCAGCATGAGACTAAATTCTGATCAGACTCCCAAATACAACTGTCAGCAGTTGCAGAACACGCGTACCAACATGAACATTCAATTTATATTTTATAATGTTGAGGTTTTGTGCAAAACTAATTACGACTGGCCAAGACAAATCTATTGAAATTGAGAGAAATACAAATAATTTTAACCTTTCTGATAGCTACAGAAGGATGTATCCACAGTGATAGCTATCGCCTGATGAGGCTGATTATAATTCCTGGCGAAAAATCAAAGGACTCGAATTGTAAATGTTGTGGGTTTACTCTCCAACACACCGGTGTGCTGAACTAGTAACTAAATAGCATGTTGTGTTTACGTGACAAACCTTACTAATTGGTTGTGTTGGGTGGTGGTGGGTTTAAAGACACATTTCTATTTACGCAATCTAAACAAAAAAACTATATTATGTGATATTGGATATTCCTGCCTGTTCACAAACTACTTGGGTCTGTCTAAGGCAGTGACTTGGGTCAGAGTGAAGTCCCGCTCCACCGATGTCCGTGACTATCCTCCAGGTGGTCTGCGGGGATGTGTTGCAAATGCAGGTTGATCCGGAAGTAGTGACAACGTTTATACCCTTTGTTTTGGACATTCATATTTTACTGATGATATTGAATTTTAAAATGAAGTTAGGTAAACTACCCCGATTAATCTACCCTAATTCTAAGATCTAAATGCCCCACCCCCCACAAAAAGCCTTATAGCTGCGTTTAAACATCTGCATGTTCCAATAATATGAATACTTTAGTATTAGTAATATTTAGAGAGAGCAGTCGATGCGTTTTGTCACCAGGGGTGAATGGGCTGGGTAGTCCACGGAAATGTTTGCATCGGCTGAGCGGTCCACAGGCCACAAGTTTGAGAACCGCTGGACTAAGGTCTTCGCTACCATAATTAAAGCACTCTCTTGAAACCGCCCATTAAGAGTTCTTCACTGCTACATCGATCATTCCTGCGGCTGTCCTTCACCTCCTATTAGCACCGTTTGGCTATGCACGGTGCGAAAGAAGTTCAACATACATTCGATCAGCTTTCAGAAATCCTTCACCGGCCCTCCAACTCTGCCTCGTTTTCTATAATTTTCTTCAGAAATCCCTTATTGCTCCACATGCAAATGCAATTTGGATGTATGTAACATCTAAATATAACAGCATCTCAAGACGCTGCGCAAGACCAGTGTGACACAAGCATCACAGGGATCTTAATATGTGCAGTATATAGAAACATTAAACTCTAGAGCATCTGTTCCCCAAAACAATGAGGAACGCTAGCGGAACGTTTTGAGAAACAAGACACGGTTAAACGTAAACACTTTGTTATTTTAAAATTAAAATAAAATAATGCTCCAATATATCGTTGATCTGAAAGAAAAAAAACAGACAAAATCATAACGTACACGAATGAGAAATAAATTACAACAAATGCAGCCCCCCCCCCCCACCGGTGTCTAAAATGGTCTGGACCAGAGAACTCCTCGCGTGCTCGCACTGACCGCGACCTCTCCCGCTGCTGCTGCTGCTGCTGCCGTGGGGAGCGGTGGTGCAGCGGTTAGCGCTACGCTGCGCTACGAACCCGGCGAGCTCCGAATTCGATACCCCGCTCACGGCCACCAACACCCAGTGACGATTATCTGAACCGGTCCTGCGCCTCTCATAGGTCGACTCAGCCTCAAATGACTACCTGGTGCGGTGTGTAGTAAACATAGACCACTGGGGAGACAAAGGCGGCCGGGCGTAGTGCTGGCCACCCACCCCCTCGTGTGCCGTGCCGGCCTTCGTAGGTGCTCGCTAACAGCACTTGCTCCGCCAGTCTGTTAAGGCTGTACGGGGGATCTTTGTCTTTGCTGTGTACTGCAGTGTTTATTAACCTATTTCACTCCACGGCACAGCACACAATTTCGAGCCCGCTCAATCTTCGCGGCACACCGAACCAAACACTAACTGTGGGTGAGTGCGAATGCGTTGTAGTTGAGAGAGAGAGAGATAATACGATATCCCTCGATTAGACTGATCTCACCAAGAACAAGAAAAGAAAGTGGCACTGCCAAAATCGGTGACGAGAATTTGCCCAACTGCATGAATATAATTCTTCAGTGTCTCCATGTCTGTGTGTGTGTCTCCATGTGTCTGTATTCGTGTCCGTGTGTGTCTGTGTGTTTCTGTGTCTGTGTGTGGGTCTCCATATCTGTGTTTCTCTATATCTCTGGGCATCTCTGTATATCTGTGTGAGTGTATTCGTGTCTCTGAGCGTATCAGTGTCTCTGTGTGTGTCTCCGTGTCTCTGTGTGTTTCCATGTGTGTGCATGTGTCTCCGTGTCTACATGTGTCTCTATGTATCTGCGTGTCTCCATGTGTGTGCGTGTCTCTCTATGTCTGTAACTGTGTGTTTTCGGGTGCAGTAGTCACCTTATGTGAGTGGCTGGCTAATGTGCCGTCTGTTGAGGAAGTACGAAGAACAGTCCAGCATCCGAAACCAGGAAAAGCGGCGGACAGAGATGATTTGCAAAGCAAACTGCTGAAGGAGATTGGCGATTTTGTTCAGGCTGCCCCTGTGACCTGATTATAACTCTCTGGACCACATGAACAGGATTGGAAGGATGCCCTGGTGATTCTAACAACGACCATAGCATCTGCCTCCTCGGTGTGCTGGCAAAGGTCTCGGCAAGGATTATTCAACATCGCCTTGCCAAGTACTCTTGAGGAAAGGCTTGCAGAGCCCCAGTGTGGTTTTAGAACGGGGCGGGTTTCCATAGATGCAATGCTCTCTGTCTGCTTCAGCAGTGGTGTATGAAATTGAAACAGAACCTACATCTCTGCTTTATGCTATGGTCAAGGCCTATGATACCATTCATAGGTTCTTGGTTATTGTTGGTGATTTTGTGTCCATGACTCTCTGCTCAAAATCATTAAGAACCTTCATGATGATGGGCAGGTCTGGGTAAAGCTGTGTGGCGAGCCATCCACTGTTTACCTTGGGATGCAACACGGATGTCCTCTGGCTCCTACGTTATTTCATATAGTTTTGGCCATGTAGTTTGATGAGCTTTCCATGGATGTACCGGATGTATTTCCATTAGGTACAGATACAATAGGAGGCTGATCGATGCCTGGGTGCAGTCAAGGGATGATTCCCTATTGATCAACCATGTTCTGTTTGCTGATGATCTGGTAATCGTGGCTCACTTAACTCTTTGGGGTGGATTAATTTAAGTCGGACTCTTTAAAAAAAACTAACACGCATAAGTTTTGATTAAGAATACAATCACATTTAAAGTAATCAAAAGTCAAGGGCAAAGTAGTCATCACAGGTGATGCTGTTCCTGCCACCAACCCTCACTGGCTTTCTTCAGCCAGATCTTGCAGCTATCGCAAATACAACACCACCACCACCGCCGTCTGGTTTTGAGCCTTCCCCTTGGTTCTCGTCCCTCTCGGTGCCATTCAAATGCCCGTCTCTGTCAACCTGCCTGTGGTCCACCCTGCACACGTGTGCCACCCATCGTACCCCCATTGTACTCATCTTGCGTTGCTGTTCACTACACCGATGTGCTTCATTTTGTTTTGTATTTGTCATTTTGCTGAAAGAGATCACGCTTGCGAACGAGGCTCAGCCTGGTCTTTTGAGTTCTCATCCGGTGACACAAATGAACTCGAAATGTCTCACCCTATCCTGCCATGTAATCACATTTAGTGTCCATTCATAAAGCGTCTAAATACGAGCGCATCTCAGGGTGACGTGCAGGCAGAGGATGATTTTGTTTAATCTTTCTTGGGAGGTGGCAAGGGAAGAGACCTAAAAACGGGATGTACATTCTGGTTAAAAAAAGTGCGAAGGAAGACACTTAAGCGACAGCGATATACAGAAAAGAGGGAGGTCTTGAGTTCAAACGTGAACGGGCACGGGGGATTGTTAGCGAGGCAGCAGCAGGGCGAGGTGCGTGACGTGCCACTGTGGGAGTTGTAGAGAGGGCCCCGGTTGCTGTAAGTGGAGTACATGTGATTCGGAGAAGATTGAGTATACATTTATTTTGATTTGTTAATCAGGTGATGCCGCTTAGTCAGTTGCCCGGCTATTTGACAAGGGGGGGGGGGGGGGGGGGTGCGTGAGCGCAGCGGCATCGAAAACAAAAGACAAACGGGCTCAACGTTGCGGAGAAGGTGAACGGACGCCTGAGGGGACATTGCGCAACTTGCAAACCACGTAATTAACGGTGGCAAACAAAACACAACGCGAATCGGAGGAAAAGAAAACACCGCGAATATAATTGGAGATTGTGATGGCAGAGGAGATTCAATGAATGCTTTTGAATACAGTGAGAGCTGTCTTGCAGCAGACGTGATATTAGGCCTGGAGCCAGTGGAAGAACATGAACATTGGAGCGATGTTGTCTTATTTACGGGTACGAGGGAGATGTGTGATGGTGACATTCTGCTTCATTCGGTGTTTGAAGGCGGCGATTTTTGGAAGGCAATAGTGCGGTAGTCAATGAAAGAGACGGCATTCGTAAGAGTCCCAGAAAACACGAATTGGCCCTGCGGTAGTCAATGCAAGAGATGGCATTCGTAAGAGTCCCAGAAAACACGAATTGGCCCTGCGGTAGTCAATGCAAGAGATGGCATTCGTAAGAGTCCCAGAAAACAATAATTGGCCCTGCCGTGGTCAATACAAGAGATGGCATTCGTAAGAGTCCCGGAAAACGAGGAAGTGGCCGCTGTGGGGAGATGTTGAACAAGTGGCGTTAGGAGGTCTTTGCCGAATTGAGAGATGTTGGAAGAGATTGACGGCTCAGGATCAATAATGATAACCGACGCGTTCAACAACACTCTTGGGCAGATTCATATGTCAGCGATCACTAGGAGCACGGTTGAAATGGAAACTTCATTGTGTTTAGTGGCAGCGTTAGGGGCAAGCAACAGGCGCAGATTGCTTCATGATGATATTGCTAGTCGGGCCGGTTACAAAAATAGATGGCGATGTTTGAACGATGGAGACAATATAAAAGGTCGCCATTGTTGAAGCCGAATATTATGTTTCCAAGCAATAGGACATTGGAAATGTACTGATGAATACAGAGGCTTGAGAATGGAAATTAGCGGACGACTTTTACGGGGACGTGGGTGAAGCGACTTGAGAAGTAAGAGCAGAATCGGGAGATAAGTGTTCCAGAGACCCCGGCATCGTTTTGAAGACGCTCAAGAGAATGACGACGAATGAAGGACACAGGCTCATCCGTATGAAGAGAGAGGATCGTGTTAAATACGTATTTAACACAAAAAAAATCGACAGCTTAGCAGATAGTCCAGAACACGTAAATATGAAGATCGTCACCGAAAGGAACACTGCAAGAAAGCGACCAACGTGGCAGTCTGAAGAAGGAGGACTCGTAACAAGGGCGCGTTTTTATTAAAATCATGGTGATGAGATAGTTGGACAAGTGTGCACCTGGGTTAAATGTGGCACGCGTGTACAAGTGTGCTCTCTACGCGTGATCTTTCTGTGTGCGCACTGCAACGCAATCCCAGCCGGTGGCTCAACGCTCGAGCGAACGGCTCACAATCGAAAGCGTGCGAGTTCACATCCTAGCTGGGGGATGAGTCAGCTCATCATCGTCCGGGGGGGGGGGGGGGTCGCTAAAATATACATCGTTTTGTGGGAACGCAAAAGTGATTGACAAATGGATAGACAGCTCCTGCCATGGGAATGCAGAAGAACCCCCAACTGGCTTAGATACTATATAACCATTGTGTGCGTAGTTTTATTGGAGCAGTGTGTGCAGCCCCTACAGATGCACGAGACAATATTTTAAAGCTGCGTTCATTACAAAAAAAAATCTAAATATTCGTCCATAACACCACCTTAAAAAAGAAAAAAGCTGTAAAATACGCGACGTTTTGGGCAATGGTCCTTCTTCACGGCACACAGAGAGACCGCTTGTGCACCATTGCCAACGCAACATCACCAAATAATGCACTTCAGTTTTATCGATGAGTGTGTGAGCAGGAATCCACGTTCATCGATTCACGCATGGTGCATGTAATGGGTTTATGTTGCATGTAAAGTGTTCTTGGTGTAATGGCTTCATATTCGCAATATGTTCATGTTGTAATGGGTTAATAATGTATGTAATTGGTTCGTGGTGTAATGGGTTCGTGTTGTATGTAATAGGTTCATGATGTATGTAATAGGTTCATGGTGTATATAATAGGTTCATGCTGTATGTAATGGGTTTATGGTGTGTATATAATGGGTTCATAGTGAAGGTAAAGTTAATATTAAAATCGGATGTCACATTTATATTCAACGCCCTTCAAACCTCAAATTATAACATTTCGTAGGCCTCGATTCGAAAATGAAAACGGTAAAATGTTGGCCCTCATCTGCGGGAGGGGAGATACACGGGTGAATTTGTTGATTGTTCGCCTGAAAAACATTGACTCAACTCCAATTGTGCAACATTACAGCTTTATCACTCTGCTGGAACGTCGCGCGATTTTTCATCACTCACTCAAGACCACCTCTACTCGTCCAACCCATGGGTGTAGAAAAACAAGTCGAAGGGTCACCAATGAGAAAGGTTACTGGCTCAGTGGGCCTTGCCTGCAATAAACTGACCGAGCTGAAGTGGATTCCTGCACCCTTGATGTAAACTCCTCGGCCAGCGGTGACGATGAGTCCACCCGTGGAACCATTCCTCAACGTAGCACTTATTGGCCTTATCGACCTCAGAGAGGTGATGATGATGATTATTACGATGACGAACGATACAGTCGACGTTTGCACGTGAGTTTGCACTCCCTGATATCGAATCACGTGTTGCGCGCCCTAAGGATGCGTCGGTGTGCGCCGTTGCAGTGTGTGCAGCCACCCACCTGTGTGTGTGTGCAGCCACTCACCTGTGTGTGTGTGCAGCCACTCACCTGTGTGTGTGTGCAGCCACTCACCTGTGTGTGTGTAGCCACTCACCTGTGTGTGTGTGCAGCCACTCACCTGTGTGTGTGCAGCCACTCACCTGTGTGTGTGTGCAGCCACTCACCTGTGTGTGTGCGTGCAGCCACCCACCTGTGTGTGTGTGTGTGCAGCCACTCACCTGTGTGTGTGTGTGCAGCCACTCACCTGTGTGTGTGCAGCCACCCACCTGTGTGTGTGCAGCCACTCACCTGTGTGTGTGCAGCCACTCACCTGTGTGTGTGCAGTCTTTCACCTGTGTGTGTGCAGCCACTCACCTGTGTGTGTGCAGCCACTCACCTGTGTGTGTGCAGTCTTTCACCTGTGTGTGTGCAGCCACTCACCTGTGTGTGTGCAGCCACTCACCTGTGTGTATATATGCAGCCACTCACTTGTGTGACGCCGCCTCCACCTGCTCCCGCTGATTTATATCCGCGCCGCCTCGAAGCGTTCCGCGTCTCGCGCCGAGCCAGCGGGGAAACCAATTATCGCTTCAAACTCTATAGATTGACGACTCGGGGGGGTGGGACGTGGGTGGTGGGGGTGCTCAATTGACAATGGGATTCAATGAGGATGAAGAGTCACCTCGTCGGCAGAGACTGAAGGAGGCGCTTAATTAATGCGTGGGCCGTGTTTGGAACAGGGTCCTCCTGAAAACGAGTCTTGCGACGTTTCTGGGTGAACATGTGTAGGAATACAAGTAGGAGTAACAGCGTTATAACTAAACGCGAGATAGTGTGTGTGTGTGGACTGTGTGTGGGGCATAGTAATAGGTTTTACCCTTTTAACTGGCACAAAAACTGACACCTTTATTAAAGGCATCATGTTTGCAATAACCACAACACAAGCAGTCAAAATGCAAACAAAAGAGACAACTCTGATAATAATATGCACTGTCCTTGAATTTGATTGGTCCACACCCGAGACGGTTTTTCTTAGAGCCTAGTCTCCACTGGTGTTGGACCAGAAGACGCCAAAAGGCGTCCAACTCAAAAACAGCGCACTATCAGAGTATTGAGGGCTCGGGATGAGCATTTACATTATGAGACCTCCTTTGCCAGTAACAAGATATAGTAATAGGTTTTACCCTTTTAACTGACACAAAAACTGACACCTTTATTCAAGGCATCATGTTTGCAATAACCACAACACAAGCAGTCAAAATGCAAACAAAAGAGACAACTCTGATAATAATATGCACTGTCCTTGAATTTGATTGGTCCACAGCCGAGACGGCTTTTCTTAGAGCCTAGTCTCCACTGGTGTTGGACCAGAAGACGCCAAAAGGCGTACAACTCAAAAACAGTGCACTATCAGAGTATTGAGGGCTCACCCCGAGCCTTGAATAAAGGTGTCAGTTTTTGTGCTAGTTAAAAGGGTAAAACCTTTTACTATATCTTGTTACTGGCAAAGGAGGTCTCATAATGTGTGTGGGACAGTTGATACGTAGAGCGTAGGGGATGTTCTGCTACGGGGGGCTTGAGCTCCAGTCTTGATGAGGACCATGAACGCATCTTCATCATCATCACCACCACGTTCCTTCGCCTTGTGTTTCACGTCGACTGCGAAGCATGACGTCAATGGAAATGTGCTACCAAACAGAAATCGAGATGGGAAGGTGGATGAGCGCGAGTTGATGGAGGATCTTATAGAGCAGTGGTTTTTAACCTTTGCTCTAGCCTTGCAGACCTTTGGTTCTCCATCGTAAAAAAATAAATGTATCATACTAATGAATGCATAGGTTTGATGAAACAAAGTAGTTGTACCTACGTGCCCTTGCTGAATTTGTCTTTCGATGATTCACCTTCTAAAATTAATCTGATATATCTCGTATCCCCCAGAAAGGGCATCTGGCACTCCCAGGGGGTCCAGCGTGCACCCCAGGCCCCAGGCTACGAACAACTGTTATAGAGGGTGATGAAAGCTGAAACTTGATCCTGAATTGACGCGGGAGTAGATGGAGGCATTTAGTTATCGAGGCGAATCTGTGCCCCCAAACGTAGTGACCCGGATGGTTATTTGGTGTCACTCAACGGGCAGGGTCAGCCTCACTTTTCAACGTTGCCTTTAGACTCGTGCTCATCATCACAAACAGCCATGATCAATACACCGCTGAGTGAAGGCCTCCCCAAGCCACTGGTCACCTCTCACGATCGTGCGATTAAACAATCCACCCAGCACCTGCACATGAACTGATTTCTTCGCTCCATCTCTTGGGCAGACGTCATCTCGAACAAGCTTATTTGGCTGCCACTTCCTTGTTATTATTCTTGAACACCGTCTCGCGACGGCTCGTGCCCAAGCCAACTTAGGTTTATAAAGAGTTTGAACGATGCCATTAACCTGCATTTATTATCTAATCCACGCGTCCCTCTTTTTGTTTTTGTCAACTGTTTCGTTACTGACCATGATTCTGAACCATGTGTCAAAGCAGGTACTACACATTGATTATGCACGATCTTCTTTAGGCCCATTGTAATTGAACATTTTATAATCAAGTTTAGATATCCGAATCTACTCTCATCCACATCTTATGGTCCTCCTTCAGCAGCTGTCCAAGGTACACATACTCTGCAGTGGTTCCGAGTTATGTCCCTCCAAGAGGTATCTCCAAATGCTTATCAAACTTGTAAGACATGTCCGTTGCTTTGCTGATATAGTAACTCTGCAGCTTTCTTTGTGATTTTTTATAACATTTTCTGGAGCCTATTCCTATTGGGAGTTTAAGTGACAATATACTCAGCAAATCTGAGAACATATTTTCGACTGCCACTATGGGAAACGTTCGCAAAAGCGTGTCACCTCGTCTGCCTCACATTTTAAACTCGTACTTTCCACATGCAATCTGACCGCAGCTGCCTTGTTTTTGTAAGTCTGTGTTTTCTTCTGAATATATTTTTTTATTTAAGCATCGGATTGTGAATGCTTGAATGACTTTATACAATTCCACGTGTCCAGTGTAAAACGTATTCTAATGATCTTCAAAGGCTAGGCGCAATGATAATACGAAATGCATTCCTTTCATCCAGACTATGGCCCGAAGAGTGAAATGTAGAAATACGTGGAAAAATACAAACACAAAGAGACAGACAGAGCGAGACGCAACGAGAGAGAGCGAGAAAGACACGCACAAAGCGACAGAGATATATATACATATGGATCGGAGTACGGAGAGACATGGAGGATAGACAAAACATCGAGAGGGAAATAGAAGCAAACACGCGGAGCTCCTGTTCGCTTGTAAATTCCGCATAAGCATCAAGATGGCATTGTCTGTTCATACTTAATTAGCAGTAGCCGGTGTCTCCCACACAAGTGCTCCGGCACAATTAGTCAGTGAGGTGTGACGTCTCGAGAGGTCTTCATCCAACAAAATCGCACCCGAGAGACATCTCTAAAGTGCCCTTGAGGAAGCACGTGTTGTTTAGATTCAGCGGACCCTACGGGCGTATTAATTAGGTATAACTTAATGTAAAGCTGATAGGTGATATGTTATATTTATATAAATGTACGGAGTAATAAAAAAACATGGTGATGGTGACTTGGGACGTTTCTCGTGTTTGTCGGGCTGTACAAATCTCGACAGACTGGCCTCTGTTTAGCCCTTGGAGCCTTAAGCCTTTCCACTGAATCACACGACGCTAATTATGGCTTTAAAATAAATCAGTCAAGAAGTCATCGTGGCTAATTGACCTTGCCATCTCTTCCTATCTTCCTTCTGCAACGTCACTCAGCTGTTGCACAGTCAATACTCAACCCTCCAGATCTGTGTGGTGATGCGGCGGACGAAGCCCAGACGGTGGCACCACCACAACCTAACAGAAGCCGTTTGGTAACAGACAAATCATTAAATCATCACCAGTTCTTAAATTATTTATAAAATCAACATTCTAAATATATCAGTTTATTTCGCAATATTTGTTTTCGTTATTTAATGGTTTGTTACCCAATATATCCTTTTACATAGCTGTTCATTTACCAATTTAGAAACTGATCATGAGAAAAAAGTTTACATTTAATTTTGTTCGGGTGCCATGGTGCAGAGTGCAGCCTCCAGTATCATCCACTCTGTTTCTCTATTGACATGCTATGAAGAAGTACAATTGCTCAAAATGTTACCTATTTTTTGTCAGCATCATTGACGAATGTCGGGAGATATTTTATACATTGTGCTTGTGCACCGCTGCCAAATCAGCAGCAACACAAATGAGGCATTGTAAGTCCCCACGTGCACAGGTCCGCTCATGTAATTTAAACAGCAATGGATCATAGGTGATCATCATTCAGCCACACCTCGCGGACACCAAATATGAGTGCAGCTGTAATGACCACTTGACACACTTCTCTTGAGATGGCACTTGATTGAAGACACGTTGACTTGACATCAGGCGGAGACCCCCACTGCAACAGCCCAGAGTCTCCCGCGCATCTCCCCTTATATACCAACACGAGGCCACGCCCCCCTTCTCGATCATTCTCGCTGACTCTGGACGCTCCCTCTACCGGCAAACTCCACCATCCTCTTCTGTCACCTGACCACGCCCCCTTCTCGAACATTCCCGTAGCCACCAGTCCCTTCACACTCACAACTGATCCCCCTGTCATTACCTCCCGTGGCCACTAGTCCCCTCACGCCGTATGATCTTAATGTTTCCCACGTTATTTATTGCTTAGTCGAATCGAATGCGTTATGGAAATCTATGGAACAGTTGTAAATCAGCCTATTGTTTATCTTGCTTTCTCTGCTATAAGCCTGAATATTAAGTTCTGCCAAATATCAGTCTGCACTGTTAATCGATGTAATCGTACTATCATAAGTATCTCCCCCATGTGGCTCATTAGTGCGATGGTTTTGTAATTTTTACAATCGGTGAGATCTCTTTTCTAGGGTATCGTCACATGCATGGATTTTGTACACTCCTCCAGTATTTTCCCTTCTCTCCGTACTTGCTTGCATAGCTCATGTATTCCTTCCCTCCAAATGTTTTATTGCCTTTTTATTTCTTCATGCAAGATGTTATCATTTTCATATATTTCTAGTTCATCCACCAGCTCTGTATTCTCTTGATCTGTATCCCTATACAAATCCCTGCAATGATCAGTTCATCTATTTTTTTGCCTCTTTGTCCATCAAGATCTTACCATTCTTGCCTTGTATCACCATTCGCCTTGGTTGCCACTTCATATTTGTGCTGTTGACTAGTTTGCACACCTCCCTGGTCTTGTATTCTCCAGTGTAGTATTCACTGTCGCAAACATTGTTTTTCCAACTATTTCAGCTTAGCCTTTCTTGCCGATGTCCTTACCTCATTGCATAGCCTGTTGCACTTAGTCGCCATCTCATCCGATTTTTTTTTATCTACAGTCTTACTTTTCTCTTTTCCTGTGCTAGTTGCAAGGTTTTCTCAGTTATACATTTTCTTTAGGATTTTACTACGAAGGGTATTGCTGCTTCTACTGCTTGCTCCAATATCTTATTCAGTGCTAATGCTTTGCTGTTTATGCAAAGGTGTTCAATTTTGCCCCCCCCCTAATTCTACTCGATATTTCCTCTTTATATTTCCTCATTGTCTCCTCGTTCTCGAGTGCCTCTATGCTCCTCTTTTGCTCATATTGCACTCTGGATATACGTTATAGTTTTAGTCATAGGTTTCAAAGTATCAGGCTGTGGTTCGATGACTTGGAATAGTTGAACTGATATTTTCCAACGTATGTTGATCACTACCAGAACTATCATATTTGTAAGTTTTCCATCCGGTGCTTTCCATCTCTATTTTATGCAGAATTTTAGTTTGAACTTAGTATCACATATGAACACATCATGTTTTGGAGTGAATTCTCCAAGTTTCTCGCCTCTTTCATTATTTCTCCATATCCACACATTTGCATGATGCGTTCCCCTCCAGTGTTATCCTTCCCAACTTTTCCATTCCAGTCTACCACAGTTATCTTAATATCTTTACAAAGCAGTTCCTTTAACACGCTTTCCAGCTATTCATAGAATCCTTCAATATCCTCTTCTGCACTATCTGACGTTAGTGCATCTATTTGGATGAAGTATTTAGGTGCTGCCCATTACATCTCACTACATATACTCTTGGACTAACCGGTCTGTATCCCAATTATGATGCTTTCACTTTGCACTCAACAAGAACCCTACTCCTCTGGTGTGCATTTTATATTCCCCTGACCATATCACTTCACCCCCATTTATTCCACCGTTCCTGTCCATCTCATTTCTGTATCTTTTCATTTCCTTTCTTCGCAGCACTGCCGTGGTGCCCATAGTGTTCTCACATTCCATGTCCCTACTGTGGTCTCCTCATTCGCCATTCTCGGCCTCTTCGTTGTTTTGGAATTTGGCTGCTTTGCTTCCTGATTGTGTCATAGCTGCTGCTGTTGCTGTTTTCTGATAGCTGATTTTTCGACCCAATTCCGATTACTCGATCGGGGACATGGACCCTATTGAGCTAGGAAACGTCCGAGCTGGTTTCCTTCTTCTGTGCTCGTCATATGCATTGGATTACTGTCGTCATTTTTATTCACGGCCGAAGACTCGACACCCTTTCGCCCGAACCTCATTTCTATCCAGGTTTGGCACTGGCTCAGATATCCAATGAATTGTGAACCCCCCGATGCGGAGTTATTGCATCTATTGCAGGAGTATATAAGTGGAAGTGCTTCGGTGGTTTTGTAATTATTTGGTCGAACTCTCCAACGAAGGAAGTATGCCTCCAGTAAATTCAGATAAGCTGTTAAAGTATTGGTAATGTTATCGAGGTTCAAGGTAATAAAAGAATAACATCAAATGTAGTTGGCCTTGAACACGTTTGTGTCCTGGTCACCAAATTACATCAGTCACCCACCATGCATTCCTACCCAACAGCCCGTTTGTGACCATGCATATAGAGGCACCTGATCTCAAATGTCTGTCCTTAAGTTCGGTTTTATTTTTTTTCACAGATTAAAACCATTGGGAAATAAATGGACATTTTGATGGGTTACACGGTTGATATCCGGTTACAGCAAAAAAACCATGAAATACAATCCAAAAACAACTTTACATGGTGAAGTACCATGGCAAGGATGCGCATGAACAGGATACAACCAGTAGAAGAAATACAAGGCAAGAAGAATGCATCACAGCAGAACTATCAATTGCATGAACACTTGAAATGGAATCTGAGGTCCAAAAGTGATTAAACATAATACAAGGATGTTGCTCGGTTATTCCAGAGGTCAGGGGTCGCCACACGGAAGGAAAGTTTGGTTATCACATGGGGGAGGAGGAGCTTTAAGGATATTGGAATTTACCTGATAGACTAAATGATCCAGAAGATATTTAGCAAACTTACTTTGTAACATTTTGAGGATGAAGGTAGCCAAATTACGATCTCTTTGTGGATCAAAGGAAGGGGGGGGGGGGGCGGGGGTGGCGTGGTGTGGTGATCAGAGCTTTAATAAAGTGCAAAGTGATGGCTTCTGTAGGGGGCATCGAGGGCACAATGGAGTGCAGAGTGAGACGATCGAATCGGTGTTTTTAATGGTGAGCCAACACCAAATCTGTATATAACATCGCAGTAGTCAAAGCTGGAGAGAAGAGTGGCTTAAACAATTTCCAATTGCAGTTGGGGTGGAATGCAAAGTCTCTTTCTGTCCCAGAAGCTAAATATAAAGTAAACTTTCGTGCAACAAAATAATAAGCAAATGTGTTGAGAGTCGAACACCACAATTTTAGTTATGGGCTGGGGGGGTGGTCAATTGACGGTGTTCCAGAGAACACTGTGAGTTAGATCTCACTAGAATTAAGACCACGTTTGAGATCATTTAGTTTTGGTTGAGTCAAAGTCTTATTGCGGCTCGGCATATTGATCATCCTCGCATTTGCTTGACACCATCACAGCAGTCTCATCAGCAAACAAACCTAGATCGGAGTGGATCAGTGAGTCTTCTAAGTTTTTGACATAACGAAAGAAGGGGATAGGACCAGCCCTTAGGAACACATTTAGTCACGGGGTTTTGGTCGAGGTAAGATTGTTTACAGTGTGAGCGGTCTCAGAGGTTGCTCTGGAACCAGTTTACTGTAGAATTGGAAAAGTTCAGCCATTTTAGTTTGCTCAGCGTTTATGATACTACTATGGTGTGCATCGTAGTATCATGAGCATATTATGTGCCCAATCAGCTGCTCAGTAATGAAGGTTAATGTTAAGACGTCATCAAGTTGATGCCGGTGCACTTTGCCATTGTTTCCTGCCATCTGCTGGATCCCGAGGTTGCTACAAAGTTGACACCTGATCTCTAGGGTCTGCCCTTACAGTGTCCTGCTGCATGGCTTTAGTGTTTCCCCTTCGTTATGGATCCACCCCTCCACGACGATTCAGTGGAAGGGTCACGATTCGGAGTCACAATTCTATTCATGAATCATTCCATTGTTGTTTGTAGTGCATCACTCCTGGTGAATCGCTGAGTCTCAATTCCTGCTTTTTATGCCATCAAAATTTCCTTTAAAGCACACCCTTACATAATCTTTCAGTAACCTGTCATCTGTGCTTAGAAAATTCCTTTTGGTCACAATGGGTATTGATGGTAAGTGAGTAAACTATAATAATAATAGGGGTTTTCCCCTTTTTTCTGGCAACAAACTGAAACCTTTTTTCATGACGCCAAAAGGCGTTCAGCTGAACGCCTTTTGGCGTCATCTGGTCTAGCACCAATTGAGACTAGGCTCTAAAGAAAGCTGTCTCTGGTGTGGACCAATCAGTTTCAAGGACAATGCATATATTATCTGAGTGTGTTTTTTGTTTGCATTTTGACTGCAAGTATTGTGATTAATGCAGACATGAATCCTTGTAAAAGGTTTCAGTTTGTTGCCAGAAAAAAGGGGAAAAACCCTATTATTATATTTTGGTACTGGCAAAGGAGGTCCAATGATGAAGTGAGTAAACTGTTTTATCCCTGGATTCCAAATTAATCTTCTCTGAAAAGATCCACATTTCTTGTGTCCGAGGTGAAAATCCTCTTGCTGAGGACAATCGCGAATGCTCTACGGAATGGTCGGTTAAAGAGTCCGTAGAGCACGGGGTTGAAGCCGGAGTTGATGTATCCCAGCCACGCAACGACGCTCCACACCCACCTGCTAGTCTGGTCGTTATTGAATACGTCCACCACATTCACCACGCAGTATGGCAGCCAGCACACGCAGAAGGCCCCCATGATGAGGCCCAGTGTCTTGGTGGCATTGTACTCCCGCTTGAGGGCGTTGCCATCCACCTGCTGTTGGTGCTGCGAGTGAACCCTCCTCGACTGATCGCGCGCCACCCTGTAGATCTTCCCATACGCCACCCCCATGATGGACATGGGCACCATGAAGGCACACACCGTGTCCAGAAGCACAAAGGTAGTCTTCTTGAACATGACGCAGCTGTCGGGGCAGGTCATGCTCGCCACTACCTCCTCGATGCCGATGATGTTCCAGCCGAGCATTATGGGCGCCACGTAGATGACAGGAGCCACCCAGCAGCCGCCCAGCATCACGACCACCTTGGCCCTGTTCACCCGTTGCGTGTAGCACAGCGGGTGGCAGATGGCATTGTAGCGGTCGTATGTGATGCAGCTGAGGTGCAGGATGGACGCCGTGGAGAAGATGTAGTCGAGGCTCGTGTGAATCTTGCAGAACCATCGGCTGAAGAACCAGCAGTTGTGCACGGTCTTGAGCATGCTGAAGGGCATAATGAGGACGCCCACGAGGAAGTCGGCGAGCGCCAGGGACAGCGTGAAGACGTTCATGCGCGACTGCAACTCTCGGAAGTAGGCGATGGACGCGATGACCAGCGTGTTGCCAACAGCGATGGCCACGATGCAGATGACGAGCGCAGTCTGCACGAGAACGCTGCTCGCGTAGGACATCTCGGGCGGGGGGCACAGCAGCTGGAAGGCGTTGAGAACACAGCTGTTAGACGAGACGTTGGTAAGGTTGGTGAGATTCAGTTTCAACACGCTCTGTGCCATTTGAACGTGTCACATGGAGTTCACACGGGGCATATCGTGGAGTGGAGAAGCATCGGTGCGATGATTTTCAGGAGCTGATGGAGCTACCTCCTGTCCAACTCGCAGCCAGGAGGGTTTAGAAGTATCTCAAATCACCGCATGATTCAACAAACTGTTGCCTCGACAGAGCTGGATCATAGCCGTGTGCCACTGCCCACCACCTGTAACAACAAAGGCATGAGCATTAAAGCCAAGAGGGCCATCATTTATCTATCGGCCTGGTGACGATTCGTGGAATAATTAAGAGATGGACACGTGGACTATGCTTCAAGGTCAGGAAGGGGGAGTGGGGAGTTGCAAAGGAAATTGCTGTTTGTGGCGAGAAGTCAAAGTAATTTCTCGAAGCAATGATTGCTCATTGGTTATATGATATGCCATTGACCTGTAAAATATACCCTAAGGTGGTGCAATAGAATCTATTATAAATATTACCAGCACAGTTATCCACACCTGTACATCCTGCAGCAGGGGCACGTACAAATTGATATCTGGACGAATGTTCCATTGGAGGCGCTTGTCTTTTTAATTCCCATTCGCAAGAGTGCCATCTGCAAGGGTAATCTGCGTGAACCAGTCACAGCAGTGCGGTACAGGGCGAGAGAGAGAGAGGTAGGTGATCGAATAAGATGAAGAGGCCATCACGACCGAAGTTTTTGATGCCACCATCACACCTCACCAACGCTTTCTATCGCTGGCACCAGATCCTGCAGGTCCCGCACTGTGAACACTCGGGCCTCCCAAGAACTGCCCTGACAGTCGTCCACCAACTGGCCTTAATGGCCTTCCTCTTGGTCGCTAGTCCCACCGAGAAGAGCCGGTATTTTTTTTGCCTAATCATCTCTCCTACACTTACCCGTCATATTCTCTTCAGTGCTTAGCGCGTACGAAGTTTTTTTGCACAGCATTGAAAAACAACGTGGGGTACAACACACACCACACCATTCGGATATCTCACCACCCATTTGTACATGGCGCTGCGTCCCATCATTAGTCTCTCACCACACACAATCATCGGCTTAAAGTCTCCGGAGCAAATCCAACGCTCCTCCTTGTGCTCCCAACTCTTCTCGATCAGCTGTTTTACGGTAAAGATCTGACCACGACAGCCCCTCCCTGATCTAACTTCACACTGATTTTCTATGAAGTATGTTATCTCTGATTGCCATCGAGAATATCTCACCTATTAGCGAAGGGTAGATCGAATTCAACACGACTTGCCGGCACCTAAAGCGTGTCAAAACATACCAAAGCGTCAAGAACAGCATGCCAGACCACATGAGGACATTTTTTTACAAAGCACTGGCACGATGCGAGCACGAGACTTCAGTAAAACACTGGAAATGAGATGACAGCACAAAAGTAGAAACATAATGCACTTGAAATGTCCTGGCCAGCAGTTGATCTCGTTCATTTTTCTGATGGCGAGCGGTGTACTGCGTCGGTGTGCCGTGCGCGCGGAGCCACTCACCTCTGTGTGTGTGTGTGCAGCCACTCACCTGTGTGTGTGTGTGCAGCCACTCACCTGTATGTGTGCAGCCACTCACCTGTGTGTGTGTGCAGCCACTCACCTGTGTGTGTGTGTGCAGCCACTCACCTGTGTGTGTGTGTAGCCACTCACCTGTGTGTGTGTGCAGCCAGATTAATGCAGACATGAATCTTTGTAAAAGGTTTCAGTTTGTTGCCAGAAAAAAGGGGGGAAACCCTATTATTATATTTTGGTACTGGCAAAGGAGGTCCAATGATGAAGTGAGTAAACTGTTTTATCCCTGGATTCCAAATTAATCTTCTCTGAAAAGATCCACATTTCTTGTGTCCGAGGTGAAAATCCTCTTGCTGAGGACAATCGCGAATGCTCTACGGAATGGTCGGTTAAAGAGTCCGTAGAGCACGGGGTTGAAGCCGGAGTTGATGTATCCCAGCCACGCGACGACGCTCCACACCACCCCACTTGTCTGGAAGTGTACGAACACGTCCACCAGGCTCACCACGCAGTATGGCAGCCAGCACACGCAGAAGGCCCCCATGATGAGGCCCAGTGTCTTGGTGGCATTGTGCTCCCGCTTGAGGGCGTTGCCATCCACCTGCTGTTGGTGCTGCGAGTGAACCCTCCTCGACTGATCGCGCGCGACCTTGTAGATCTTCCCATACGCCACCCCCATGATGGACATGGGCACCATGAAGGCACACACCGTGTCCAGAAGCACAAAGGTAGTGTTCTTGAACATGACGCAGCTGTCGGGGCAGGTCATGCTCGCCACTACCTCCTCGATGCCGATGATGTTCCAGCCGAGCATTATGGGCGCCACGTAGATGACAGGAGCCACCCAGCAGCCGCCCAGCATCACGACCACCTTGGCCCTGTTCACCCGTTGCGTGTAGCACAGCGGGTGGCAGATGGCATTGTAGCGGTCGTATGCGATGCAGCTGAGGTGCAGGATGGACGCCGTGGAGAAGATGTAGTCGAGGCTCGTGTGAATCTTGCAGAACCATCGGCCAAAGAACCAGCAGTTGTGCACGGTCTTGAGCATGCTGAAGGGCATAATGAGGACGCCCACGAGGAAGTCGGCGAGCGCCAGGGACAGCGTGAAGACGTTCATGCGCGACTGCAACTCTCGGAAGTAGGCGATGGACGCGATGACCAGCGTGTTGCCAACAGCGATGGCCACGATGCAGATGACGAGCGCAGTCTGCACGAGAACGCTGCTCGCGTAGGACATCTCGGGCGGGGGGCACAGCAGCTGGAAGGCGTTGAGAACACAGCTGTTAGACGAGACGTTGGTAAGGTTGGTGAGATTCAGTTTCAACACGCTCTGTGCCATTTGCACGTGTCACATGGAGTTCACACGGGGCATATCGTGGAGTGGAGAAGCATCGGTGCGATGATTTTCAGGAGCTGATGGAGCTACCTCCTGTCCAACTCGCAGCCAGGAGGGTTTAGAAGTATCTCAAATCACCGCATGATTCAACAAACTGTTGCCTCGACAGCACTGGATCACAGCCGTGTGCCACTGCCCACCACCTGTAACAACAAAGGCATGAGCATTAAAGCCAAGAGGGCCATCATTTATCTATCGGCCTGGTGACGATTCGTGGAATAATTAAGAGATGGACACGTGGACTATGCTTCAAGGTCAGGAAGGGGGAGTGGGGAGTTGCAAAGGAAATTGCTGTTTGTGGCGAGAAGTCAAAGTAATTTCTCGAAGCAATGATTGCTCATTGGTTATATGATATGCCATTGACCTGTAAAATATACCCTAAGGTGGTGCAATAGAATCTATTATAAATATTACCAGCACAGTTATCCACACCTGTACATCCTGCAGCAGGGGCACGTACAAATTGATATATGGACGAATGTTCCATTGGAGGCGCTTGTCTTTTTAATTCCCATTCGCAAGAACGAGTGCCATCTGCAAGGGTAATCTGCGTGAACCAGTCACAGCAGTGCGGTACAGGGCGAGAGAGAGAGAGAGAGGTAGATGATCGAATAAGATGAAGAGGCCATCACGACCGAAGTTTTTGATGCCACCATCACACCTCACCAACGCTTTCTATCCCTGGCACCAGATCCTGCAGGTCCCGCACTGTGAACACTCGGGCCTCCCAAGAACTGCCCTGACAGTCGTCCACCAACTGGCCTTAATGGCCTTCCTCTTGGTCGCTAGTCCCACCGAGAAGAGCCGGTTTTTTTTTTGCCTAATCATCTCTCCTACACTTACCCGTCATATTCTCTTCAGTGCTTAGCGCGTACGAAGTTTTTTTGCACAGCATTGAAAAACAACGTGGGGTACAACACACACCACACCGTTCGGATGTCTCACCACCCATTTGTACATGGCGCTGCGTCCCATCATAGTCTCTCACCACACACAATCATCGGCTTAAAGTCTCCGGAGCAAATCCAACGCTCCTCCTTGTGCTCCCAACTCTTCTCTATCAGCTGTTTTACGGTAAATATCTGATCACGACAGCCCCTCCCTGATCTAACTTCACACTGATTTTCTATGAAGTATGTTTTCTCTGATTGCCATCGAGAATGTCTCACCTATTAGCGAAGGGTAGATCGAATTCAACACGACTTGCCGGCACCTAAAGCGTGTCAAAACATACCAAAGCGTCAAGAACAGCATGCCAGACCACATGAGAACATTTTATTACAAAGCACTGGCACGATGCGAGCACGAGACTTCAGTAAAACACTGGAAATGAGATGACAGCACAAAAGTAGAAACATAATGCACTTGAAATGTCCTGGCCAGCAGTTGAACTCGTTCATTTTTCTGATGGCGAGCGGTGTACTGCGTCGGTGTGCCGTGCGCGCGGAGCCACTCACCTCTGTGTGTGTGCAGCCACTCACCTGTGTGTGTGTGTAGCCACTCACCTGTGTGTGTGTGCAGCCACTCACCTGTGTGTGTGTGTGCAGCCACTCACCTGTGTGTGTAGCCACTCACCTGTGTGTGTAGCCACTCACCTGTGTGTTTGTGCAGCCACTCACCTGTGTGTGTGTAGCCACTCACCTGTGTGTGTGTGCAGCCACTCACCTGTGTGTGTGTGTAGCTACTCACTTGTGTGTGTGTGCAGCCACTCACCTGTGTGTGTGTGTAGCCACTCACCTGTGTGTTTGTGCAGCCACTCACCTGTGTGTGTGTGCAGCCACTCACCTGTGTGTATGTGCAGCTACTCACTTGCATGTGTGCAGCCACTCACCTGTATGTGTGTGCAGCCACTCACCGTGTGTGTGTGCAGCCACTCACCTGTGTGCGAGTGCAGCCACTCACCTGTGTGTGTGTAGCCACTCACCTGTGTGTTTGTGTGCAGCCACTCACCTGTGTGTGTGTGCAGCCACTCAACTGTGTGTGTGTGTAGCTACTCACCTGTGTGTGTGCAGCCACTCACCTGTGTGTGTGTGCAGCTACTCACCTGTGTGTGTGCAGCCACTCACCTGTGTGTGTGTGTGTAGCCACTCACCTGTGTGTGTGTGCAGCCACTCACCTGTGTGTGTGAGTGCAGCCACTCACCTGTGTGTTTTTGTGCAGCCACTCACCTGTGTGTTTTGTGCAGCCACTCACCTGTGAGTGCAGCCACTCACCTGTGTGTGTGTGCAGCCACTCACCTGTGTGTGTGCAGCCACTCACCTGTGTGTGTGTGCAGCCACTCACCTGTGTGTGCAGCCACTCACCTGTGTGTGTGTGTGTGTGCAGCCACTCACCTGTGTGTGTGTGCAGCCACTCACCTGTGTGTGTGTGCAGCCACTCACCTGTGTGTGTGCAGCCACTCACCTGTGTGTGTGCAGCCACTCACCTGTGTGTGTGTCTGCAGCCACTCACCTGTGTGTGTGTGTGCAGCAACTCACCTGTGTGTGTGCAGCCACTCACCTGTGTGTGTGTGTGCAGCCACTCACCTGTGTGTGTGTGTGTGCAGCCACTCACCTGTGCCCGCACGCAGAGCGCTGTGCCACTCTCCTCCGTAGCGTCTCCTCTCGCTCCCCTGTGTGGTGCTTCCTCCTCCTCCTCCCCCCGCTGATTTATATCCACGCCGCACGCTCCAGCCCGCCCGCCCGCAGCGATCCGTGTCTCGCTCCACGCCTGCACGAACCAATTCTCGCTTCAAACGCGGCAGATTGACAACTGGGCCTCAATTGGCCATGGGATTCAGTTTTCAGTTTCATTTATTAGGTATAACCCTGCGAGCCATACGGCTCTCGACTCGGGTGCAACCGCAACAAAACAAAAACATGAACAAGAAACATCTTCAAGTGACTACACGCAACAGATGAGAGTCACCTCGTCGGCTGGGACTGAACGCGCGCCGAATCAAGCCTCAGAATTTCCCATTCGCTACACAACGTTGTTAGGTGAAGAGTATATCCGCGTCGCTGCTGCACGTTTATGGAATACCTTTGCCGCTCGTCTGCAGCTCGGTTCTTTCCCTTCACTATAAACAAAAAAGTATTAACAACAAAAACACCACAAAAGCGTTTGGCACATTTGCCCACGTAACATCTTGATTTGATCTGCTCTGTCGGGTGGTGGAATCATTATACCTACACGACAATCTAAACCAAAATAAACCAATGACGAATCATATTACTTGTAAAAGCCCACGCATACAAAAACCCGTATTAACTGTTGGGGCAAGTGCTGTTATAGAGTAAAGACTGACATGGCACACGGGGTGACGTGGCCAGCATCACGCCTGGTCACATTCATCTCCCTGCTGCTGTTTGCACACTGCATCATTCATTTATGGCCGAGTCAACATAGCGGAGGACCAGGACAAGCTCTGACACTGCAAGAACTCCCAAGGGACAGGGTCTGAGTTATGGAACAAGAACGTCGTTTATTTACAATTCACGTTATTTACAATTTTTGAAATGTTGGGTCCAACGCCACGGTCTTCACATGGGACACCGAAAGGTCTCGGCGAGTCGCAAGCCAGAATATGTGCGACAGGGTGCTTGCTTGTTTTGTCTCAACGCTCTGTACATCACGTTCAATCTCCTTATTGCGGAATGCCGCCATAGTCATGCAGCCTCGAACACGCTTCTAATGGTGTTCACCTCCGCAAAGGGAAAGAGGAGTTGTGTTTATCCTACCGTCGTGTAAACTAGCATCCTATGAAGCCAACATTTCATCTCAAGTGATTACGGCAAATTCTGCTCGTGGAAATCATACACGTGTACTTCTCTGTAAATATAAAGCATAATACATTTCGCAAGTTGTTTTATTATAAATACGTTTTGTACAGCACGTTAATTTGTTACTACAGTACTGTAAACACATTGAAAAACTAAAATACTGTCAATAATTGTGGACATTATTTGTTGCTCCACGGTGCTCAGTTTTCGAAAATTGTTGACTTCTTCAACTCAGTTTAACACGTAGGCATTCGCGACCAATATTATTCACAATAAAGGTTATTGGGTTAGATCGCGTAAGTATAAATGTGTCGTAACCCTCCACCACCCGACACAGCCAATGAGTGAGGGATTTGTCACGTAAACAAAACGCCAAATAGTTACTACTTCAGCCCACCGGTGTGTTGGAGAGTAAATCCACAACATTTACAATCTGAGTACGACGTTTAGCTGGTAATTACATCCAGCATCATCTGATGGGGACACAGATGAACTACCAATGTTTGCGGTGGTATTACATTGTAAATGTCTTGGTGAATAATCATTTGGGATTCGTTATTGTCATTGTGTTAACTAAATGCGAGGGTTAAGGAACGTTTTCATGACATAATTGAGCAATTATTAAGTGAACATGAACGTTTTTCCGTTCTCTCCTGAAACTTTAACATGTCAATAATGTATTATACTGAACAGTTGCTACAGCTGTATGCGCTATAGATTAACAAAATATGTACATTGATAGCATTGGCGAACCGAAGTAAGGAAGGAGTGAATAAACTACAGCTACTTGTCGTTTTACGCGGGGGTTGTGTTCCTGAAAAACGGCACGTAACTCAAAATCGCGTAAATTGAACAAAATTTTCCCATAATAAAGAAAATGTTTAGGGACAGCACGCTCTCGAACCTCATTCTCACGCATACATATTTCACTGGTTACAGTACATATTATATTTACGACACGACCATGCACCCATTAAATATAGCCACAGCCGATTTGAAATAACGAGTATAAAAAAATAAAGTTATTGCAAACAAAGTTTTTTTCTTGACACGTACTGAGATTACTCTTTGGTTCTTTCGGTAAAGTCACGTAGAAATCATTTAAATTAAATAGTAATAGAAAACGACGTTTCGATTGGGGAGGAGTTCTTTAATTTCTTTCCACGTGACTTTGCCGAAAGAACCAAAGAGTCATTCCTGCAGGCACGAAAGCTCCGAATCTAGTTTTGACACGTGCTGAGATGCTTGAGCAGTGGCGTACTGTGGGGTCAGGTGGGGGGGAGGAGTGGAGAGTGGTGGGGTCACTGGAGAGAGAGAGAGAGAGACAGACAAAGTGGGGGTGGGTCGTCGTAATCGGACGACGGAGTTGGAGATGGTGGCGCCTTCAAATCCGTGCACAAGACAAACGCTGGCGCGGAGAGGATCTACGAAAGATTGGCACACGAGAAGGAGATGCCCGAGGCTTGCGGTTGCCTTACTGCACCTCAGGAATCGCGACAAAAACCTCGCTTCCCCGACGAACGATTCGCTTGGCAGCGCGATCCGCGCACACCACTGCCCAACGCGCTGGGGCGCGTCGTGCCAATAGCGGGCGCATAACAAAGAAACGTGTAAATTCATACCTATCGACGCCTTGTCAGTGCCTACCTGATTATTACAGACCAATTCAGACCTTATTGGTCACCCCGTGCCCCTTATAAATCTCAACGTTAATCCTACAAAGTCCCCATAACAAGGTAGAAACACAAACAGACCCCAAAAAATATTTTTGCCCGTATTGAAACGCCTGTACGCCGTGTGGACCTCAACTTCCCTGCACCAAGAATATGGGTGAACCGTATGGCTTGACACGAGTCTGTACATTGATCTAACACACTTCACCGAATCACCTGCAGCGTCGCCTTCACGCGCAGCTTACAGACGCCACTGCGTGTCTGTCAACTCGGCACCAGCTTGTCAAACAAACAAACTACCCAACACATTCGTCAATAGCAGCTCGGGGGCCAGCGTTGATCATCAATCATCAACCGTGCTCTATCCACTGCTGGATGAAGGTCTCCCCCACGCCATCGCGATATGTCACGATCCTTTCTTGTAACAATGCGCCTAGCACCGGCACACGAAGCCGAGTCTATCACTCCATTCTCCGCGGTTGACGTTCACTGCAACACATTTCACGGTGCGTGTCACCTGCTTGTGTTATCTAAAACATGTCACCCCCCCTTCTGCTTCAATGCGATTCTGAGCAAACATCTACCCTTGCTACCTTGTACAGTGTTAACTTTTAGTTTAAATTATTTCATTCACGACCATGTTATTGATTCATGTGTCATAGCAGAGAGTGATTAATCAAAGACGTTCTACTTCACATGGCTATGTTGCATACATTATCCAGTTTCAAAAGCGCTCCAATCTGCTCTTTTCCACCTCTTTATTGAATGAACTCTCTTTGTTTAATTATTTATACGTAGATATTATGTTTTCTTCCCCCTGCACCTCCTATTAGCATAGTTGGCTACGTATGGTGTGAAAGAAGTTCAAGTTTAGCGCAGCATTTACATTTTGTCCAGCTTTTAACATCTGTCTGTTCTGATTGCGTCTCTCTGGTGGATATCTCCAATTGCTTAAAACCACTTAAATGAAATTAACGGAGCTGCTCTGAGTTAGTTTGCCAACGTCTGGGTATTCTCAGATTAAAATGTAATCTTCAGATCTTCTCTGTGAGTCCATTTGCTCTTCAACTCCATCTTCTCTTCTGCACGGAAGTCATTGCCACTCAACCTGCAGCACACACACACACACACGCAGGAGGCTGGCGTTGAGTTGGGTTCACACTGAGCCTCAGGGAGATCCTCACAGCTCGATTTAGGGCCCATTCAGAGCTGACGACACCAACACGAACACCAAACGGCAGCAGCTACGAAAGTCCAGAGGGATGTGAAGACTGAGGCGAGACCCAACATCCACGAATAGTGCTGCTGACGAAACGGCCAAGGACACTGATGTTGCCAAGAATGCTACGGCCACTACTGATGCTCCTACTGATACTGCCAATACTACTCGAACTATTAATCGTTCGAGTTTTGAGCGGGAAGGTTTGTCGTGTTATACACCATGTGGTGTGTAATGATTAATATCTAAATATTGTTGGGCAATCACAATAATCCTGCAGTGGGAATGGAAGTGATTGCGGTAGTCTTGTGGTGGTGGTGATTATAATGGTGGTGGTGGGGCCGGATAGAGGGGACTAAACAGGCACGACACGAGATGGAGAAGAGATGGTTTGATGCGGTACGGGAGGATGTGGAGCTGAGTGGACTTGCCGATGACTGGTGCCAGCGGTGTCAAGATCGGCCTCTGTGGAGGAGGCTCGTGAAGGACGCTACCGGGCAGTTGGAGGCAGTCGCCCTTCAACAACAAAAGGTGGAGGAGCGATGCTCATAACAACGAGCAGAGCGCCGGGCAGCTAATATGCAGCAAGTTGGCACAGTAGGGGGCACAGGTGGTGCATCCGCCAATCATCTCTGTCAGTCAACCCATGGCACCTGGGTTTGTCCCGTGACCTCCTGCCAGCAAGCCTTTGACACTTCACGTGGACTCAAAGTGCACCTGGCCTGGCACAGGTGCCATGGTGATAACACCGTCACTTAGTGGTGAATGGCGGGTCTTGGTCTTGGTATTGGTAGAGTGTTGATCACTAGGAAGGTTTTGGTCATGGTGGTGTTGGTGGTGACGGCCAGACCTATTCCATGTGCACGTGTTGGGCCTCTGGGTTCAGGGCTGCCTCAACACTTGTGGGTTTTGAGCAGATGAGGAAAATCAGGCACACAAAGAGACAGAGAATGACAGGAATACATGGAGACAATCAATGAGAGGCATATAAATTCAGAGTGACAAAGAGATAGAGAGACACGGGGAGATAAAGAGGCATCGACATAACGAGGCATATAGAGATACAGAAAAACATGGACACACGAAAAGAGATATAGAGACACAGAAACATACACATTCAAGAGTGATGGAGACAGAGCGAGATACCAACCAATACTAACTTGCAGTGTATGCGTGTGTTTGAAACATGCAGCAGCAGTAGCAGCAAGAGCACAGCCTTCACAGTCCCTTACACGCAGAACTTACCAGAGTTCCCTCAAGCCTGGGTTCGCATAGATGATGTCGTGGAGTGCAGGACCTGACATGCTCGTCAGCAAGCATTCCTGCAAGCTGAAGCGAAAGAAGAGAATATGAACCCGACATGGAACGTGCATTGACATTGACAAAGCAACGTCAGAGTGATCAAACAAATGTGTCAGTCAAGGCTGCTGAGAGGCAGGGGGAGGGTGGGGGGGGGGTCATAGAGGAGGATATTTGGCCTGGGCGTCACAAAATGGACACTCACAAAAAATGTGAGATTTTGGTGCAAAATAATAAGGGGGCCCCACGTGAAATTATGCCCCTTGGCCTCCAGTTCCTGGCCCCCAGGAACCTCATGGCAGCAATGATGTCAGCCGCGTGCTCTTCCATTCCATCCAGAGATGTTAAGAACGTGACCTTGTGTTGTGAAAATGACTCGTGAAGTGGAATCATTTTTTGGGGGGAGTAACAGATTACAACAGAAAAATTATGGCAATATGAATTGTGTTTTCAGTATGTAGCCCGATGGAATTGGCTGGAGACATGAAGGAACACTAATTCTTGAGACTTTGCTACGCTATAAGTATGTTTACATGTGGAAGAAAATCAGTGCCCAGAATAAACCCAAGACATAAAATAGAAATTTAAATTCTGCATATCTAGGTAAGAAACCTAATTGTTATAATACACCACACACGGCATTTGTTATGCATTTAACATGTGCTTTGTGCCTGTATGATTCTGTGGAACAGTAGTGTAGTGGTGAGTGGTTACTTAATATGTAGTGATTATTTCAGAATCTAGAATACTCGAGGATCCCATCTTTAAAATAAAAAAATATCTGTTTTGAACAATGGCCCTTCTTAGGATTACGTATCATATTCATTTATATTCGTGTATGTACTGTATTGTGTGTATTTACGTGTGAGCGAATGTTTGTAGCATGTGTGTGTGTGTATATGCCAAAAATTGGGGGAGCGGTAGTGCAATGGTTAGATCGCTGTGCTACAAACCCGGCGACCTGAGTTTGATTCCTGCTCACGGCCAACACAAGTGACGACTATCTGAACCAGTCCTGTGCCTCCCTTAGGTCGATTCACCCTCAAATGTGTACCTGGTGTGATGTGTAAACATCGCCACTCGGGAGACAAAGGCGGCCGGGAATGGTGTTGGCCTCCCACTCCCTGATGTGCCTGCCTTCATAGGTGCTCTCGAACAGCACAAGCCTCAACAGTCTGTTCGGGCTATACAGGCGATCTTTGTATGCAAAATGACGGTGCATTGTGAATTTCTGCATCAGATTGAACAAAGTGAAGACTTATCAAATTGATACTCACAATAACTCTTTCAAATGTCCTTCTCTCCCCGCCATCCCTTCCGCTAGGAGCTTGATTCCTTGGTCTTTGAGCTTATTACCACCTAGCCTAAACTCACGTGTATGGGAGAAATAACAGCCCTGTCTCACTGAATCCATAATAAATGTAGGGTCTCATATATTTATTGATGAATATCATGACATAGATAAGCAATGAAGACACATGTAATTTTGCTTTCAAACAATGTTTTGTTAATACAGAGCACAGCATTCATAATTCCAGAATCAGCAGGCTTCATTTTCTTGGCTTCAGGATCACACTCCATGGAAGACACATTACTCGGTTCACTGATGATAGGGATTGTGTATTTATTGGTGTTTAGCAAGACACTTTAAATAATTGAGATATGTGTATGTTGATCCTTCTTTTTGAGTGAAGACCATCCATCTGCAGGCCATCATTTTTTCAGAGGCTCACATTCTGGAGTTTAGCTTTCAAATCTTTTCACTTATATGTGCACACATATATTCATCTCTGCCATGTTTCAGCTTTCTATCCATTCCAAAACATGAGAATGTATACGAGTCACTCAGGCAAACTATACTGCATGCATTAGATAGCATCCCCAATTTCTATCACAGACAATGTTATAAGCACATTATTTCTATGTCAATAGTATCAATTATTACTACACCATTTTGTGGAAAAATCTAGATATTTTACATGGAGAGTTATTACATGTTGATATATAAAAGTTGTTTGAAATGGTGCTCCGTGTATTGTAAAGAAAGTCCTTGACCATTGATAAATATAATTTACTTTTTAGAGGTAATCATTCCTCTTCACATCAGTTAGACTTTATAAACATATTCAAGTTATCACGTACACACACCGGCAGTAACTTAGAGCACCGCAGTGGTGAGGATATGTTATCTCCCTCGGCTGGTACGCAGGAGGTTGTGGATTCGATCCCGGGCACTGACGACGCATGTAGTATATTTGGAGTCCGTGTATTTTATTTCCCGATGGTCGTCGTGTGGATCTATCCCCGGGTTCTCCGGTTTAAACCCCTCCACATTTAGAATAAACGTGCATTGAGATTATTTGGCTGCTACTTAAATTCCCGCATGTGATGATATCAGCCACTTTCTTTGAGCTATCATGTGGCCAGGTCACCTCTGAACGTAGAGCTCGATGCTCAATGGGCTTTACCTGGTAAAATAAGAATTGAGCTCCTTCACACAGAACTTACCAGAGACTCGTCAAGCATGAGTTGGCCCTGATGATGTCACGCACTGCACGGCATGACTGGTCCGTCAATGCGCAGTAATTAATTCTAAAGGGAGAGAAAATCAGTAAAATCCCACGTGGAAAACAAGAAATAACTTGGACAAAGCAATTAATGGAACTCGGATCATTGGGTTCATCGCACAGTGATTGAACACCCCATGAATCACATGTAGATTGTCAAAACTCCAAAATCAACTGGATTGCAATGTGGTCAAGAGATGGTAGTCCAGCAAGGGCGTTAATACATCTATCTATGTATACCTTTGAACGTTATCTTGGTATCCAGCCACGTGCAAAAACACCCCTTAATAAAATAGGTTTTGCCAAATATTTCAATGTGGGACCATTCTGAAAATTATGCAACTTTGTAAGGCTTTTTTTGATAATGGCTCTTTTGATAAATAGCTCATTTTGCTCAAAACTATACAGCTCCTGGAACTTGTATTGCTCAGTTGTGTGCTACATTCCACAGCAATTGGATGAGTAACTTTTGTAATTTAGTTAAATATCTAGTTCATTTTACACCTGATTACTTTAGTATTTCATTCCGTGACATATTGCTTCCATTTACAAACTCCAAACTCATTCTTAATTATACTTTAATTAGAACTTGACAGGTAGCTCCGTGGTAGCACGAGGCAGTTTGCAGTTCAAACCCTAGCTGGCGTTTGACTCAGCCCATCATCCCTCCAGACATAATAAAATGAGTACCACTTTTTGGGAAAGTCAACAGTGGTTGCCCTATGAATAGGCTCGATTCCACCAAAGGAATGTGGAATTTCCACGACTGCCTCAGGGCTGAGTTTCATCTCAATGCTCATTTGAGCACAAACTCACTTTAACTGGAATCGACTCAAACATCAATTCCTACTGGGTTAAATGCGGAAACAAGCTTGCCATTCATCCAACTGGTAACAGTACCTAAACACATGTAACATTCATCATTGCTATATTCAATATTGACCACTTCCCACCTTCCATGGCTCGTGACATGGAGGTTTGCATTACATCTACTACATGTTTGAAACCCCGCCTATCGAATACACTTTACAAGAATCCAGGAATTTATATGGCTATTTTTATGAACTGTAGATGTTAAAAATAATTATTGGATATGTAAACTGCTGGTTGTCTTCTTTATAAGGCACGTAAACACATCAAATGTCGACATATCACTCAGAAGCATAGAGTGGGAAACAGGCAAAACCTAAGGGTTTGAACCACATGGTATTTCCGAAAATATCCGCAGGTGTAATTTCACGCGAGGAAGTAAATATTGAATCTAGCAGTGAGGAATGAAGGGTAGACCTCAGGTTTTGGAGAGAAGACCAGTTTGATGTTGTTTGCTTTCGGCTCCCCACCTTCTCCCCTGAGGCGAGGAGGCAGCTGACGCTGAACATTACCACTTGCCACATCCTGAAACCTGTCTCCTTTAAGTCCCTCGACAACACGACATATTAATTATCTTATTACCGTATCGTTTTATTTCCCAACCTCCCTCCTGCGCTGTTTCAGGATTGGGTCCGGTGCTGCCTCCTGGACCTTGCCTTGGGTCCTTGCCACTCTCACAGGAGTTGCCACGTATCCATCGGCAGCCGTGGGGACGGCTTTATAATTTTTTTTTACTCTGTGAAGTTGTGTTTTTCAACTGCTTCTGGTGAGCGTCTTGAGTTTCAGTTACACGCTACAGCGACATCTCTGCTTACGAACTTTCAGAGATACGAACAAAACCTGTCCATATGTCCGGTTGCCTGTTCGGACTGAAAGTCGAAAGTTCAACCGCCGTGCAATAGATGGCGGTGGTGGCATCTACATCTCCAGAACATGAAGAACCAGCGGCATCTACATCTGTAGAACATGAATAGGCCCTGTGCCTCCCCTAGGTCGATTCAACCTCAAATGAGTACCTAATGCAGTGCGAGACTGAGATGGCGGCCAGGCGTGGTGCTTGCCATCCACCCCTCCGCTGTGGCAGCCTTACTAGGTCCTCGCTAATGGCAATTGCCCCGACACCCTTGTTGGAGGCCACTTGGGGGACCTTAGTTTTATACAAGAGGGTTATAGACTCATCACGTGTGGAGCTGTTCAACATCGGCGATGTTGCATCACGTGGTGGGGATGGGGGGGGATAACATGGTCAAGCGGTGTCAGGATGACACTCACTGCAACGTCTCCAAACGCCCTTCTCTCCGCGCCATTCCATGCGCCAGGAGCTGGAAGTCTGCGTCTCTTATCTGGTTGCCGCTCAGCCTAAACCCACGTTGACGGGACAAGAGACAGACAATGTTTTCCTGAACCCACACGAATGCCGGAGACGAGCATGAGCTTCACCAACAATTACATTTCCGCTATTTACACATTTCATTTGAATCTGTTATGCAACATAAAAGTACTTATAATATAGCATTAACAAAAAAAATACTGAACGGCACACATTATTGAATGTAGTATTCGTATAAGTTATTACAATATTAAGATTGGGTAATCGAGACTGAATAACGAGCAAGCAGTCGTAACTAAACTTTTTATTTTACCAGGAAAGGCACACTGAGCTACGTAGATTTATTTTCTTCCAGAAGCGACCTGTCCACAAATGACAGCTCAACGAAGTTGATTATCATCAGGTGGACTTTTATAGCAGTAGCCAAATCATCGAAACCAGGGGTGTCAAACACGTGGCCGCACCAGGCCACCCAAGCCCCTTCCTTCCAGCCCGCCACGTGTTCACAACTTTACGACTTATTATTACATGTTTAATGACGTATATTTTTGTTCAACGTCTACCTAAATTCAACTAGAATTTAAACCAACCAAACATATGTAGTAGCTACTACATATGTAGCTACTACATATGTAGCTACTACTACTACATATGTAGTAGCTACTTTTGCTACAAGGATAATCCGGCACTGCACCGGTGTCCCTAGATATCCGAGGAAGTTCCTCCAGCTGCTTCTAGACACGCAACCTCGTACCGACACGACCATCCTCAGCACTCCAACAGTTACAAAATTTCGTTTAAATTTCCGGTTTCAATTTAAAGCATTCGAACGCGCGGAAAAAAAATGATGCTTTTGGATTGTGATATTAGTCGTGCAACCTAATTATGTTCTCAAAGAAAAAGGAAGGCCGATAAGGAGTGGAGGAATTCGTATTTATCCGTGGAGGTTAATGGACAGCCAACGCGCTCGATCTGCGGCCAGCAAATGAAGGTAGCAACAGCACAATCCGCCTGTTCAGAACTTCGATGCAGTGGTCCAAACAAAGAGCTGTCGGGCATCAGGAAGCTAGCCGCCGCAGTACTGAGCAGCTATTCATACCATTGTATTCATCAACGTGCTTTTCACATTACGCGGGTGGTTGACGTGATGTTCGGTAAATACCGTGTTATTATGATTTTCATTTTCATACGCCCAACTGTGTTGCCTGCGGGACGTGCATTTGGCACCTGTGCTTTTAATGCGTGATGTTGATTCTAAATGGGGACACTGGCGGAGACAATGGTGGGGGTGGGGTGGCACGTGCCCCCCCCCCCCCCCAATGATCCGATCGAAATCTCTAATTTCGATCGGATCATTGGGGTTTATTCGTAATAAATCGGCATTTTGCGACCCCCACTGCCACTGTGTAGCATATTATTATTTGCCAGGGACTCTACGAGATGATAGAACAATAGTCTGAGTCCATAATTGGCAATAAGTAACGGCAAAGCAGTTATAAGCGACTCAGAATTGTGCGCAGTTGCGTATACAGTACACGACTTCCCTGAAGGCATCGACACCTTCAGCGAGCGCGATGCCGATCACACAACGCGGTTCGAATTCGACCCTCGATCGATGGCTGCTCCATCGCCGCACACACGTCGAATAAAAATCATGGGACAAGTCCTTACTTACTAGCAACTCCTTACTTGCTAACAACTCCTTACTTACTAACAACTCCTTACTTACTAGCAACTCCTTACTTACTAGCAACTCCTTACTTACTAACAACTCCTTACTTACTAACAACTCCTTACTTACTAGCAACTCCTTACTTACTAGCAACTCCTTACTTACTAGCAACTCCTTACTTACTAACAACTCCTTACTCACTAGCAACTCCTTACTTACTAACAACTCCTTACTTACTAACAACTCCTTACTTACTAACAAGTCCTTACTTACTAACAACTCTATCATTTTTCATTGCTGGAGGGGTAGCCTCCCCCCACCGCCATTGAATGGGGAGGGGTAAAACAGAGGACTAGGACAAAAAACAAATCCACGCAACCACGGGTGGGGAGAGACACGCAAACTCCAAATATAGAGCAGGCGTCAGGGTCGGGAATGAGGCCACGACTTCCTTATGCCAGGCGAGGTAGTTAACATCTCGCCACCGCAGCGCCATTTTACTAAGCTGTAGATGTTTAAAGGAGTTAACATGGCCAAGAGGAGATGGCGTGTTGTTTAAAGGAGTTAACATGGCCAAGAGGAGATGGCGTGTTGTGTGCAGGAGCTCCTTAAAAAGTTACATCTCATGACCGAGAAGGATGGCGACAGCCTGGTGAGGTCTTCATCTAGCAGTGACATTATCATTGCTGCTGCTGCTGATGATGACCAGTGATTTTACACACAAGTACAGACTCTGGTTTTCTACTTTAATGTGAAAGGATCTGTTGTTAATATTAACAATATTCCTTCACGCACACGTGTTTGGTTTATTTTCAAATATGTCAGTATTGAAGTCTGCAAGAATATTTAGTTTCACTAATTGCTTCAGACACTGCCCTTTCTCGCTTGACCTCAGGAACACTAAAGACAAAACAAACGACAACTTGCGCACAGAGCAGATGCGTCAAATTTGCAACAGCAATAAAGAGCAGAGCCTTCATGGAAACGTACCTGAGATCCCTCAATCCTTTGTTGGCCTTGATGATGCCTTGGAGTGCCGGACCTACATCATCTGTCAGTGAGCAGCCGATCAGGCTAAAGGGAAAGAAGGGAAGCCGAAAGCCGTGGGACGTGTGCCTTAATGTTTGGACAGAGCAGCTTCATTAGGGGGGGGGGGGGGTAACAACGGAGTCATTTCAACTTAACGAGAATGCAGACGTGCATGTCAGCAGTGTTACTACTCGAAGAGGGAGACATATCACGGGCCTTGTGACGTCTTAGGTGGGCGGTGGTGGCTATGCACGTGGCCTGTAATCCAGCACACGTGGAGGCAGTGAGCGTTTGGTGGATCGCACGTAAAAAAATGTGAAACTGCCTTGCGATGGGCGTCGACGATCCCACACCCTGGCTCGCTAGAAGGCAGTACAAGAAGTGGACTCGCCACCATCTGCGTCCATCTATACGGGGATAAAGAGAAAATGTTGTGTATCGTGGTCAGCCTGAAACCGCTCGGTGGGGCCTCTACCGAGATTCCCCTTGTCTGCACCACACGAGTGACCCACTTCGTCCGAACACCGATACGTAACCTCGTCAGGTACAATTGACACCATCTCGTTTAATACAGTGCTCTGGACCAGAGTTTAAAAAGGCAGAGAAAGTGTGATAGATGAGTAATTGCGTGACAGTGAGAGCGATTAGCCTCGCGTTTATTTAGTAATACAACGTTGAGTCTGTGTTGATCGTGTTGTGACGCGACCAAGTAATTTCTACTGCCTTACTCTTTGGTTCTTTCGGTAAAGTCACGTAGGTAGAAAATAATAGATCACGACGTTTCGATCGCAACACAAGCGACTGCCATCAGGTGAAACAATCACAGCAGGGAAACTGCTGAAGCAGGCCTACTTCGTGATCTATTTTTTTTTATCTACCTACGTGACTTTACCGAAAGAACCAATGAGTATGGATTCCTGCAGTCACGAAAGCTTCAAATCCAGATTGAATTTATACTGCCGTTAACGTGTACTTTGTTCACGTGACGTGAGTTATTTACTTGCCCTTTAACACTCGCAAATCGTTGCAAAGTCCCTTGTGTTGTTCTTGGAAAACTGTAATTTATTTTGACTCGGCCTTGACCTTTGCCCATTGAATTTTGCTCTCTCGGTAGGACCGTGGTGAGATATGAAACGAGTTGAGGTCTTGTTTGTATCACTTGTACTGCGGCTTATGTTATATTTGGATAGTGACAATTTAAGAGATGAGCTTGAGAATGAATCTAGGGAAACCCCAATCTGTAACTGGACTCTGTCTCATGTTCAGCGGGTGGCTTTTTTTTCTGCACTAGTGGACCACTTTTAAAGGCGTTAGCCTTCGAGGCGTTAGCTCCCACACCTGAGCCGACTCTCGCAGGGAGTTGCTTCAACACAGCGTACTAACACAGGGGGCATCGCGGGAGTCACACTAACATTGTAGCGGGCCCTATCCAGAATCATTACAAAAACTGATGGATATAGTGGGAGCCATCCCCACAGTGAGACATACTGTAAGCAGGAGTTCTGCCGACACAGCGGAACATATCGTGAGTCACTTCAACATAGTGGGACAGAGTTGCAGAGTTGTTTCCCATATTATTTGTAAGAGCCATGCCAACAACGGAACATAAATAAAGTTGTGGAACACAACATCGTACCGACACAACTGAACATGTCGACAATGGAACTGTAAAAATGTATATATATAGAAACTTAGCAATTTAAGTGGAATGTTGAGACAAAACTAGACTTGGTGAGAGGTGTAAAGTGGTTTCTCACAAAAGGACTTCCAATTGCCCATCTATCCCCTTCATCCCGTTCGCCAGGATCCTTACTCCCTCATTCTTCAGGTCGTTTCCACCAAGCCTACACTCACACGCACGGCAGAAGGGAGAGCCCTCAGTCAATGAACGCACGGGAACGACTAGGCCAAACATGTTACCTGATTAAGATGAGCAATCATGTAAACATGATCAATGCAGACACGATACTGCAATTAACAATTCTGTTTTATGTATTAGTGTGCAGTTATGGTTATACCTAAACACATCATCACGGGAGAAGAGAGAGAGTGCTGTCTTATTAGTAATAGCATTACTTTTAAAATGAATTGACAATCACCCAGGTAATTATTTATTCTGTTAGAGGATAGTCATTCATAGACTAATTGAAAATTTGCATAAACATATAGGGGGTCTGTTGTCATGGTGGAGATAAATATCTCGATAATATGAACATTGATCAGAGAGAAGCATTGGCTTTTGCTTTGTAATATAAATAAAATGTCAACAATACCACAATGCTTTACACTTGTGCAGTCCAGGCTGGAGTCTCTTGATTTCTTCAGTGCCGATTCCGCATGACTCTAGGTCAACTTTCTCCAATAGTTCATCTCGATACTGCAGAAGCCAGGAGACTGCAGTACAGTCCAGCGGTGACAGCTTTGTGTGTGAAAAATCAATCTCTGTCATGGATCGAGTGACATTACTCAAGGCCTTTGGGTCTTGTAGCTCATACAGGCAATGAAGCAGACTGATGAGCCTCTGTTTGTCTCCCATGTGGTTCACTATGTTGTATCTGATCCATTCCTTGACCTTGTTTTGAGAACCAGCCGATGGCCCAGAAAGGACGCCTTCTAAGATCTTCCAGGGAGTGTTGGATGCCAGTCCGCAAATGAACCTCTGAAACACGTCATACCGTCCGTCTGGTTCATTGTTCATATTCATTAGTATGTTAGAAACTGAATATTTTGATGGACGTATTCGATCCACTAGCTGTCTGAAGAATGAATGTGTTGGTTGCAAATATACACTTAAGGCCGCAAAATATTCTTGAAGTGTCAGGTGGGAAAATGAATAGCATGTATCACGCTTTACGCCATCACATTTAAACACATTATTGATAAATGTGCTTGAAACTTCATCAGCTTCAATCTCAAACTCTTGTAGGTGTGCTTGTGTGAATATCTGGAAGTTGTTTTGAACACCTTCTAAAGCCATTTTAGCAATAGACGCAATGTGTTTTTCCCCTGCTGCTTTGTTTCTATGGCGCTTGATGAGGACAAAGATATAACGTGTGAACAGTTCAGTTGTAGATTGTGGGGAAAACTCAGGTGTACCTGTATTTTTTATTTGATCCTCAATGGTTATTGCTGCCATCTCACAAAATGAAGGATTGTAGCACAAACTACCCAAGAGTGTGTTTTGCTCCAGAAGCTGATATGCTCTGTCACCTAGCACGTTGTCTTTGTAGAACTTGGGGAAAAATGATTTCCTCTCGTCTACAGAAAACCCGGCGATTTCAACAGCGCGGTCCACTTTTGCTTCATCCAGCTTCTCCATCGCTAGGGGTCGCGTTGTAATCAGGATGGAGGATTCGAGCAGAAGCCTTCCCGTCACCAAACCAGCAATGATGGCTTCTACATATGTTTTCTTGTATGGATCATTACAAGCCTTGGATAAATCAAGACACCTTCCAAATTCATCCAAACCATCCATTATAAACAATAACTTTGCTGGGTCTTCAATTAATTCATGAGCCACCTTTCCCAAGTCAGCATGTACGTTTCCAAACAGATCCTTGAGTGACACTTCACCCATTTCATTCAGCTCTCTGAATCGTACGTAGACAACATTTTTGAATTTTTGATCAAATACGATGTCGCCAGCTGTTGACAATCTGTTCACAATGAATTTGCTCATGGTGGTTTTACCAATGCCAGGGACTCCGACCACAACGACCAGACGAGGTATCTCTCCGTTTGATTCCATCGGATCAAAGAGTTGCAGGTAGGTGATCCCATTGCAATTTGCTTCCTGCATCATCCTCTCGTGGTCATTGGCTCTTCCAAGGAACTCATGCGTCTTCTTTTCATCCCTGTGGTAGTAATGCACCAGCACAGGACTAACCATCTTCTCTGATAAGTATGTGAATTCTCCAGGCAACGAATTGTAGTCATGTGAAACCGCAGTTAGCTTATTCAAATACGTTTTGTATTTATTCATATGTTTTCCTAAATGTAACAAAAACCAGAAGGCAATGTTAATATAGTATATAGCCTTCAGATATTTAATTCATAGCAGGTTATCAATATCATGTAGTGGGAATAATACTGTGAAAAAGTAATATAACTGAATTCAATGCAAATTATAATATGAACTTCACATGCATTTGAGTTCTGATTATATCGTGTCCAGTTGTGTAACAAAATTAAAATCATGAAAAAATTCAACCGACAATCATTCATACATTACAATAATGCATTCGAGTTATCCTTTCGAACACTTAAAGGGGCAGGATGAGAAGACGCCCATTTAAAGGGGAAAGGAATCTTCCATGGGCAATGAAGAAATGTAACTTTAACCTTGTGAAAGCAGTGGAATCAGGAGCGCGGACAAACAGAAGTAACTGATTGAGCAGGGAATGGACTATCATCTGGTGTGCTTCTGTGGTCGTCTGGAACGCTCTTCCTTCCGATATTGGGAAGCCACTAGAGCACTTTTAAATTCTAAAATTCGAATGAATTTCTTTAGAAATGCTTTTTGTATCTAGTTTGTTGTCCTTCCTCCGCACCTCCGATTAGCACGGTTGGCTGCATACGGTGCAAAAGAAGTTCAACATACATACATAAAGTTCACGTGTAAGACCTGTAAGTACACACGACAACAAGTTTGAGCACACCAGCCTTGGATTTTTTACAACATAGTTTACGATGCGAAGGAGATCGCATTAAACAATTTGCGATAAAAAAAATGGAATGCCAGAGGTGGGTGGGTGGCTCAGAGGTCACAGTACCGAGCTGGCACGGCTGAGATCCTGGGTTCCAATTTGGACATACTGATGTGTGTTAATCATGCATTCGCTTTTGTGACCAATTACCACCCTCGACAGTGGCCCTGTGGCTTAACGTGTCCAAGCCAGGTTTGGCGGCCAAGAGAGGCGAGATTAACGAAGGCGTCAGAGCTAAAAAAAAATCACTGCACTCACGGAAAGCTTCTCCACGGATGACATGGTTCTCGGTGTTGTTCACTCTGATGCCCATTCCAAGCAGCTCCTCTTCATTCACGGTGATCCACTCATCCAAGAGATGGCTTTCTGATCTCAGTGGCACCAGTACAACCTGCAGAAACTTCATACAGACCGTCTCCCCCTTGTCAATAATCAGGTTAACAAGATACCGTGCTTGTTTCACGGGGTTAGCTTCAGCAAAAACAGTCTTGTATTCATCGTCCGTAACCATACTTTCCTGACATGATTGATCAAGTGCTGTGTGCAGATTCCCATGTAGACACTTCTGAATGATTATCTTGTTGCGTTTAATGATCTGAAGCGCAGGTCCGTTTGATTCCATGATAACTTCCACACCATTTCACCTTAAAAGAAAGAGCACAAGCCACGTGTTATTCCAAAATAGGCACCTTTAATAACTGTCCCGGGTACACACATACACGGATTAAGCTGTGTTGTGTCCCACAGATATATCAAGTCACTTGTTTAATTAACTGTTCCATAAGCTGTTTTTGCTTCTTTCATGATGTCCACGGTTATAATATCTGGTCCAGGAGCTATCCCCTTTAAATACTGTGAAGGGCATAGTTGACTCTTTCAAGTGTGGCATCTGCAACTGTTTCATCTAAGACACAGTTTCATTCTTGGAACATATATACAGTATATATTTACTTTGTAGCTCTGCATAACATTGCTCAATTGTAATATTCTATACTCTTTGGTTCTATTCGGTAAAGTCACGTCGTGATTTTTGTTGTTTTATTTTTTACCTACGTGACTTTACCGAATAGAACCAAAGAGTATGGATCCTTGCAGTCACGAAAGCTTCAAATCTAGAATGTAATATTCTATTTATATGATGTCTTATCGTTCGATCTTTCTCTCTAAGTGATAACGTTTGTGAATTTTCTAAACATCAACTTTATTTTCGTGTTGTACATTATGATTGTTCAATGCAGTGTTCTGGCTACTGTTTGCATGTTGAACCTCTTTAGGCACCGTAAGTACAGAATGTGTTTAATATAATGTACGTATACAATTCGTGCCGTTTACGTCTGAGAAGCGCCTGAGATTCTAACAAAACGTTCATTACACCATCACCACCAGATGGCACGTGGCATCGCGAATTTACATCGACACGGGCACCATCCAAACTGTACGCAAACACAGGGGGCTGTTCCGCTTTTTATTTCTTTTCTTCACTCTGCTCACAAACTGTTTCAAGTTTGTTTTGTTTAGCCAGGTGGAAACTCAAGAGACAACGATGGTCTTTTCGATGTAAAGCTTTCGTGACTGCAGGGATTCATATTCTTGGTTCTTTCGGTAAAGTCACGTGGAAGGGAAGTAATAAAATAATAAAAAGAAAACAATAAAATTCTCACGACGTTTCGATTGCAACACAAGCAATCATCATCAGGTGTGAAAAAAAAACACAGCACTTTTTTCAAAATTTCTTGCTGTGGTTTTTTTCACACCTGATGATGATTGCTTGTGTTGCAATCGAAACGTCGCGATAATTTTATTGTTTTATATTTTTATTATTTTATTATTTCCCTTCCACGTGACTTTACCGAAAGAACCAAGAATATAACGACGGTCTTATTTGAAGAGTGACCTCGGGCATGAGACTCTGAGGTATGCGGCGTAAATGTAGAATTTAGCATATTTTGACCCTGACGCCGAATTACATCCGGGGTTCTTGACGTCTGCTGCTTGAAGCACACAGTGCGTAGTATTGTATTCCCATCGTTGTTACACTGGCAGTAATAACCAGGGCGGCCGCTGGATTAGAACCATGAGCAGGTAGTTTAAACTTGGCCTGTTGTAGGACCTATAAAAACAGACAAGTATCACAGCTTAGTTTAACACGCAGGCTTTCGCGACCAATATTATTCATAATAAAGGTTTTTGGGTTAGATCGCGTTGTTTATAAATGTGTCGTAACCCTCCACCACCCGACACGGCCAAACAGTAAAAAAATGTGTCACGTTTACAAAAGACAAATAGTTCACTACAATCATGTGTACGCACATGACTGTTGCGTCACAGCTACAGTCATGTGCGTACACTGTGAACAAAGAAAGAACCACTTGAATGCAGTGCTAGAAGAATGTTTGTAAAAACACCACCAACAATGTCGATACATCGTTCGACACAGGACATGAGGTGAAATACCTGGCACTGGAAATACCTGCCAAACCAGCCAGGTGGCTCAGCGTTAAAGTTGGGTGGCTCGCAATCAGAAGGTTGTGAGTTCAAATCCTGGCCTGGGGGGAATGAGGTGCAGAGCCACGCTCCGCGTCACTCGAAAAGCGTGCCGAAAATGTGCGACCTTAAAGCCTCTCGTAAAAGTGGAACTTGCGTGCAATGTCACGCAAGCACTGAGAGGCGAGGAGAGGACCGGCACAGGGTCACCTTCTGACCACACCTGACGAATAAAGGACATGAAATGCTTCATGCCAGCAGCCCAAACTGTTCGTGTATGTTTCATTGTTTGCTATTGTATGGTTGCCGTGTTTGCCGGGTAAGTATAGGTGGGTTGCAGTGTTAATCTAACGGTCCTCAACAGGTTGAATTTAAATTTTGATTTAAAGCTTTCGTGACTGCAGTAATTCATATTCTTAGTTTTTTCGGTAAAGTCACGTTGAAGGGAAACAACAAAATAATAAAATATATAAAACAATAAAAAATTCTCACGACGTTTCGGCCATAACTCAAACGGTCATCTTCAGGTGTGTTGGTTTGCATAAATTTATTTTTAAACGGCGCATTTATGCAAACCAACACACCTGAAGATGACCGTTTGAGTTATGGTCGAAACGTCGTGAGAATTTTTTATTGTTTTATATATATATTATTATTTTGTTGTTTCCCTTCAACGTGACTTTACCGAAAAAACTAAGGATATAGGTTGAATTTAACTTTAACTCGCATTCCTCTATGCCATTACTGCATACGGTAGCACAGGTGCTCATGGGACAACCAATAGCGGCTTGAGAGGCAGCATCCATGAGAAACCTAGAGGAGTTGTGGACAGCTCGATTAGAGAGAATAATAAAATGTCTCTCCAATTAATTGTTGGTTGGAGTAATGTGAGCTTCTTAATGGTAACATTTTATTTTAATACGTAGGCTTTCGCGACCAGTATCATCCATAATAGAGGGGGGGGGGGGGTTGGGTTAGATCGCGTAAATATATAAATGTGTCGTTAAAACCCGCCACCACCCGACACCGCCAACTAGTAAGGGTTGTCACGTACTACAGAACGTGGCCAATTTGTAAACAGAACGTGGCCAATTCGTCACTAGTACAGCACACCGGTGTGCTGGAGAGCCAAGCCACAACATTTACAAACATAGTACGACGTTTCGCCAGTAATTACAACTAGCTTCATCAGGCGACAGCGAGATCCGGCGATCTAACCCAAATAAACCTCTATTATGGATAACATTTTATCCCGTCGTAGCATCGGGAAAATGTAATGTAAATTACCGGTCTTGACTAATAATTCTCAGTGGCGAGTAATATCGGAGCGGTATTGAGCCTCCCGTGGGTCGATTCTGAGCGGCTGGTGCGCGCATGCATCTTGAACGTCCTTCCCACCGTACGGAGCCAACCGCGCGGTGGGCAAATGTCAACGCTGGGGCGACACTCGCAGCCGCACGCTGTCCCCCACCACATCATCTGTATTCGAGCACTGCCCCGTCCGTCAAAGCCAACAGCACGTACCCCCCCCCCCTTGCCCCCGGGAAGTCCTCTTGAACAATACACGGGGGGGGGGGGGGGGCTTTGTCTCCTCCACGGTACAGAACTGGAGTCTGGCCCAGAGCTTATAGGCATGTTGGGCCCCCTAGGGCGAGTCGCCTTACAAACATTTGGGCCACCAGCCACTGTTTGCTTCCCGACGTTTTGGGTAGGGGGTGGGGGGGGGGCGCACCCTGCCATTGATCCAGCACTCGTTTTGTTCTCTCTGATTACACTGATACCCAGTCATCGTCCCTTACCTGTCCATGCAGCGCGAGCCCTACGCCAGCAGTGCGTGGACACTGAACGATGCCCAGTAGTTACCTGTGTGGTCATCAAGAGCAGCAGCAGCATCATCATCATCATTGTCGTGACGCTTTTTTTTAAACACGCATGACATAAACGCGTACACAGGTGTGCTCGTTTTAAAATCAGCAATCAGAATGTGCATTCACAGTGGAGGAATCCGATGAGATGTAAACCTCTTTTTCACAGATGCCCAGCAGTTACAGTAATATGACCCATCCTGCATACGTGACGCTTATATCGGCGCACATACACACAGGACACGCGTTCGACGCGCAGTGCCCTCTCGCACACGAACACACGCGGGCACGCCGTGCACAAAACCAAAACTCCCCCGTGTAGTCTCAACGCACTTTTGGGGGGCCAAGTGCCGTTCGCGCAGTACGTTACCTGGAGCCGCTAACGTCTTCCTCACCCACGCTCTCGCCTCGTTAACGCAGCGCAGTGACACCCCCCACCCCCTCCCCGTGCTCTCAGTCCGAAGCGCATGCGATCCGGGATTTTGCCCAGCACCCTCTAAGTCCTCCTCCTTCGGCGTCAAAGGGTTTTACGCTCTACCTCGGTTGCGACGTCGCTCTACGCGGTCCTCGCACCCGCATCAGCACCGCAATCAGCCTCCTTCTTGCTGCTGCTCCTCCTCCCTCCCTCCAAGCCCATCCCTCGGCGCCACTTTTTTTCCTTCCGTACGGCCGACGATGTCGATGAAGAGCAACAGTCCGTTGAACACTGAGGCGTTCGCGACCAATATTATCCATAATAGAGGGGGATGTTTTTTTTGGCGGGGAGGGGGGTTAATTCGCGATTTAACCCAAAAAAACACCTCTATTGTGGAGAGAAACAACTTCACATTCAAGTGGTCAAGCCAGATAACCACATGCAGACACTAAGACATTTCCAAAAAATATTTATGCGTCTGTTATAAATGTCAAAGTAGTTATTCCTCAAATTAGCCTTTTCGAGGGCAGTGCTCACCCGTTCGCAGCCCTCGGCCAGTGGTGGAAATTCCACGTTCCTATGAGGGGGGCGAGTCCATACTGAGGAAAACCGCTGCTGAATTCTCCACGAATTGGTAATCATTTTATCGACAACGGAGGGATGATGGGCCGAGTCAACCCAAAACTAGGAAGTGAACTCGCAACCTTCCGCATGCAGCCGCTCACTTCAGTGCTGGGCCACTCGTCCAATACTAAATGAACAGCATTAAGAAAGTATTAAAATAAATACATTAATAATTTAAATTTGACAATGTAAACATGCGATCATATCATCACCAATAATTATTGAGTCATCTTTATTAGCCATGATCTTCCCACTGCTAAGATTGTCGCCTCCCAAAGCCATCAACAATCTCTTCTCGTCCTTGCTGTGCGAAAATCTACCCAGAGCCGATTCATCGCTCCTTCTGCACGATGGACGTTCCGTTGTTCATGCATCAAATGTTCCTGATATCGTCACATGGAAATGTGTCGTATTTGTGGAATAGTTATGGACTAAATCATTGGCACTTCAGTGATATATGCAACTGATGGTGGAACATCGTGAAGAGTAAAAGTATCACGTTGACTCTGCCGTGCTTGCAAGCGTGATTTAGTAATGGAAACAATAAGCCATAATTCACAGCAACATTGATTTAATTCGTGTTAATGCATCACACATTCTTAATTTACATATATATTTGAACAATACGCATGATTTACATCGTATATTGCAACAATTCATATTAATTTGACTAAAATATTGGCATACCGTTAAAAATATACCCAATTGCATCGCTGTTTAACGCTCAAGTTCTGCAGGCAAGACTGAGCCTGCAGGCCGACTGTACCACGCGAAAGAGTTCGGCCCAGGATGTTGTTCTGTCACACTGTGTCAGCTTGCGCATCGGAACACGAGGAAGTGGCGTGTGAAGTCGAAACAGGCCACTTCGAAGGTTGCATTGCTGGTCTTGTGTCTGTGAGGGAATTCGTGGGATATTAACAATTTAAGGGGGAAAAAAAACATGGATCGCATCATCCACCATCCACACACTTCTCTTATTACACGTTCAGAGAATACAAATTCCCACGTGGTTCAAAGCAACTGAAGTTCTCCACTTTCAGATGATATTTGATGCACTGATATGAAATTACGTTAAGCCCGATATACACACGTGTGCTTTGAGTTTGTTTTGAGATAGATATGACCCTCGGGCCACTTAAGGACAGTCTGAAAACACCCACACAGCGGTCACAAACACTGCCTCCTGCATTAAAAAAACGTTCCTCACACTAACGTTTCAAGCAGTGCCCTTTTCTCACATCGCACAGAACACTAAACTTGTTTAAATTGTATTTGGAAACATTTTACGAGGTGTCACGGTGATAATGCGTTTGAATTTTGTAGACGGTTCGATCATCACGGTTGAAAATTTACAAATACCGTGAGCTTTTTTCTCCATTCGTAATGAAAGTGGTTCTGTTTACACCATGAAAAACCGGGAAAAGAAACGTCAAATAATGCCCTCTGGTTATATTAAAATAAATGTACATGCATACAAATAATCCCATTCTGATTTGGAATTTTCAAAAAAGATTCGTAATTTTTCACTCCAGATTTCCCATTTCCTGAAACACATTAAGTAATGACCAGATGGAACATTATTTTCCATGGGTATTTTGATATTCATTTCCAAAAATGGGGGAGTGGTAGCACTGAGTCATAAACCTTACAACCTAAGTTCGATTGCTGGCCATGGATACATTTGGATATAACTATAGTGGAAGGCTCTTCGTAAGGGGTACAGTAGCTTTACCAAAATTGGTGATTTGTGAGTATTTAAAAAATAACATTTGGACCATGACGCTTTTCTAATAACTGCACGGGATCTTTAACGTCAAATTCAAAGCAGACAGCGCGTAGGACGCTTGGTTTATGCACCCGCTGTTTTATCCAGGGCCAGCCACTGCGGCTCGAACAGCGAACGTCTGCACCAAGCAGCGTGCGCGCGGACGAAGTAGGAAGTGCCTGTGGCAGTGTGCGAGGATCAGAAGATCGTCTCTCTGTCCTGCGTGGAGGGCAGGTGGGTACGCGGCCCGCAGTCCACGTCCACCACCGACAGTGGCTTGAGCGACTGCTGCTCGCTCGTCGCGCTGACGGTGGGGACGGCGCTGAAGCCGGGGGCCCGCCCCTGGGTCCCCGCGCACTCCTCCTCCTCCGCCCGCGCTCCCTTCTCCTGCCTCGCCTGGCGCCGGATGAGCCGGTAGACGTTGGCCAGTGCGACGACCGCCGCCAGGTAGAGTGCCACCAAGAGGGAAATGTAAATTCGCCTGCACGGGTGGGATGGGGCCATTGGGATGCAGCCCTGTGTTACTACCACGCGAATCAACTTCATTACAGATGTGTTTACTTAAATACGGTTAACTGCAGGGTGAATATTTTATTAATACGCATCAAACAGCAGATACAAATACTTATTTGATGTCATCCTAATCCACAGTCCATCCGCTGCGAGATGAAGGCCACCCCATGCTGTCGACACCCCTGCAGTCCTGTGATTCAACAAACCATCTCACTTCTGTAGATGAGCTGATTTTCTCCATCTCTGTGGTGGTCATCCTCTCGGGTACATCTTGTCTTTCGGCTGCCACTCCACCCCAGTGTCAACCACCCACCATAAATTCCTTCCATCGATGAGCGTTTGGCACGCGGAAGGAAACAAGTATCGGGTGAAAGCCCGTGCATAACAAGGGGATAACACTCATATCTTAGCGAACGATAATATTTACCAACACAATGTTCTCCTGTCCTCTCCTGGTCACGTCACAGGCCACGCCTACCACATGGTGTCTCCAAGCGGTCGCCTATCCAAACCGGCTAGGTGAACGGCTGGCTCGCATTCAGAAGGTTGCGAATTCAAATCCTGGTTGGGGGGGTCGACTCAGCCAATTATCCCTTTGGGGTGAATAAAATCAGTTCCACTTTGTTGGGAAGTTAACACTGGTGGTACAGTAGGACTGTCACCTGTGCCGAATTTTCCAAGATTGTCCTCTTGTTGAAGTAGCCATCAAGGAATACCTAGATTTGAAGCTTTCGTGACTGCAAGGATCCATACTCTTTGGTTCTATACGGTAAAGTCACATACGTGACTTTACATACGTGACTTTACCGAATAGAACCAAAGAGCAAGGAATACCTGTTAGTCTTCCTGGGACGTAAACAAAATCCTGGTGTTTGCAAATTGCGTAATAATGTATTGCGAAAAACAATGCATTTACGTGTTCTCCCTTCTTCCGCTATTGCGAGATATTCGTACGCGCCAGTTACTTTTGTAAGTCGGAGGTGGCAATCCTAGTGGACAGAGTTTGTGGGACAAACCCAAAGGCGTTGGAGTCGTAGATGCGGCACGAGCCCCTGCCGCTGCAGGCCGAGCCAGTCGACTTCAAGCACGTGGAGTCAATGGCTGCTCCGAAGTAGATGGGAGCGGGGATGCCGCCTGCAGGAGAGACGCGGTCACTGACTCGTGCTGCGGGGCACCGGCACGGCCCAGCGGTGGCGCGTTCGCCGCTCCATTGCTGACGTTTGCCAGAACTTCCCCAAAGGGGACGCCGGCCGAATGTGCCACTGAATTGTTGGGAAACAAATCAAGGGGTGGCGGCGAGGCTTTCACGAGGGTGGTGCCCGTGCTACAGCAGCGGGACGGGGGGGGGGGTTGGAGACAAAGGGGTGAGTGGTTGGAAGGCGCGAGGATGGTGCTTCGCCACAGCAACCGCAATGCCTGGCTACGGCTCTCGGTGGCAGGTCCAAAAACATTGCGCCGAGAGATTGAATGGGGAAAATGGGCCAAGTGAACTGAGCACGTGGAACTGTGAGATGTGACAGTAAGGGGAGGAGCGGTGGGTTTCCCGGTCGGTGTAAGTACGCAAGTATACTCTGTGGCTGTGTCCACCTTACCAAGGGTTCGCGTGAGCAGAGACTGAATTCCCAGCGCAAATGACTTCAGGTCTGGGCGGATGCTCCTGCGCCCACACGCAAGTGCACAGGGCAGAGTCATGGTGCCGCTAGATTTCTCTGGTGTGTGTGTGTGTTTTTGTACCGCGCATTGTTTGGCACGAGGTCCAACGTTACCTAAAATTCTCCCAGCACGTGGAGGTGAAACGTCGGACACCGAGCCAAACGACACCGAGCAAAACGCATCCAAGAGCTGCACAGTGCAACCGTGAAATCCAATGCTGGTCGCAACACTGCAGTGAAGGGTTTGCTGATGATGCCTGTTTGGCTACTTGTGCTAAGCGCCGCCCGTAGGGTTTCCTGAAGGCCCGGTGCTGGAGGCCTGGGGCAGAATGCCACCGCTAGGCCCCATTATACGTTAGTGACGAAAAAAGAAATATTAGACCAGTTTGTGAGGTCCCCCTTTGTGTGATGCCCAGGGCCAAATGTCCCGTTTGCCCTCCTTCCCGCCCACCCTCTGTGCCGGTGTTGGCGGTGTTGACTGTGCCAGGGTGCCATGGTGGCAAGAGATGTTAACTACCTCGCCTCGTACACAGGAGGTCGTGGGTTCGATCCCGACGCCTATAAATTTGGAGTTTGCATGTTCTCCCCGTGGTCGCGTGGATTTCCCCCCCCCCCCCCAGGTCCTCCGGTTTTTCCCTCCACATTTAGAATCAACGAGCGTTTTAAGATCATTTGGCTGCTATAAATGTCGATGCGATTTGCCACGTTGTTGAGCAATCGTTTGTGGCCAGGTCAGTGCTGAAAAAAAAAACTATCTATAAAGCTCAGTGGCCCTTACCTGGTTTAAGAAAAAAAATAGTTTATAGGTTTAAAAAAAAAAATTGTGTTCTCGAGCAGAGGTCGGTGGCGAAACCCACTGCAGTTCATGGTGAAGGAGGTGCTGCCCGCGTGAGCGGGCCTCGTGCCGAGCAAGCGGGTGGAAACGCGGCACACCTGATGAAGAGCATATAACCCGGAGTGAAGCTGAGCGCGCTGAACAAGGATGACGTGAGAGCCGTTGCGAGGAAGTAGAGGAATTTTTTGTTGCAGTCGTCTCCATGAGGACACTGGCCCAGCGCGGCCGTACTGTTCCACGTCGCCGTGCCGGAGGAGAAGAAGGAGGAGGAGGAGTTCCCAATGCATATGCATTGGTGAAACAGCTGTGAAGATGAGCACAGGGTCATTAACGAGGAATGTAACCGAGGGTAACGTATTTTACGACTAATTGTTTTTTTTTAAGTAATTTGTCCGAGCTAGCTTTCGTTACGGGAAATGTATTTAACGTTTTGTTTTTTTATGTTGGCGCGCTTTTTTTTATTCCTTCTGTAACGTCATTGTTTTTGCTTCATCATTATACTACTTTGTCGTTATGTTACTGCTTTTGTCATTTTGTTGAACCAGGGCGAGTTACTCTTCCAAATGAGACTCATCCTGGCCTCTTGAGTCCTCACCTCGTTAAACGAAACAAACTTGAACTTCCAAACGTGAAACAACAAAAGGACAAGGCGCCTCACGACGTTGACATCCATGACGCTATTTTGGAAGCGAGTAAGCAAACACCCGCACACAAATCCTTTGCTCCGGTTGAGTGCCTTGCGGCGAGGGTAGCGGGGGGGGGGATGGCGGCTCTGACCGTGTCCCTGCCGCTGCCCCGCATGACGGAGCACCCGGCGAGGCAGGGCGACGCGTAGGTGACGCCGTCCGCGCCGCACACCGGGTCCCACGCGCCCGAGGGGCACGCGCAGTGCGCGTTGCACGGAGCCAGCAGCGACCCGCCCAACGAGCCGGCCATCCTGCCCAACGCGTGGACAGACAACTTTGCTCAAAGTTTCATTTTAAAAAATTGCACCACAAGTTACCCAATTGGGGGGGGGGGGTGGGGTAAACCACGTAGCCGCATCAGCCTCCGTTGGCCATGACTCTACATATCCGCGACACAAAGAGCGCCATTCCTTCACGATAGCCTTGCCCTATAAGGATGGCGCGACGATCAAACGTACCAACGATCGTCGTTACTCCTGACCGCTTGGCCATAGTGCGCTCACCCTTGGTACGGGACGCTGATGCCGGCGACGGGAGCTCCGTTGCACCCGATGAAGAAGTAGATGATCATGAACAGCAGCGCGGGCAGGCGGTGGCACAGAGCGAGCGTCGCGAGGCCCAGCAGCGAGGGATTCATTCGCTTGCAGATCACACCGCCCAGGAAGATGCCCAGAGCCACCATGGGGAGGTTCGCCGCGCCTGTGGCGGTGGGAGACGGGCGAGTGAGGCTGGGCGAGGGGCGTGCGTGCCGTGGATTTACGCAAATTGCAGAACGTGAGAGATGGCATCGAAGCCTCAGTTTAGATCCAGGTGTGAGTCTGTGGGAGTCAAATTTCCACTACTACCACTTTAAAACGAAGGGAGTCTTAATGCCGTGGAACACATGCAGCTCTGGCGCAGGCATCTTTGCCGATGTAGACCAACATATATTGTACATATTGAACGCCCGGTACTGCGAGGAGAACTGTGATGTAACTGTGATTATAAAACAAAGAGCTTCTTTGGAAAGGGGTACGTTAACCGTCCGGGTGAGTCGTCGGTAGAGCAAGCGGCTCGCGATGAGAACGTTGCGAGCTTAGCTCCCGGCTGGGGGTTCCCTCCGCCCACCGCTGGGCTCCGATAAAACGAGTACCACTTTGCGGGGAAGTCAACGGTGGTTGTTCCGATGGCATTAGGAAGGTGAAATTTCCGCCGCCAGCTCATGGCCGCAAACCGGAGATGAGCACTGAAGCTCATTTGAGCAGCAGGAGGTCACTTGGAATGGGAGCGCGTGGCGTGCGAACCGATGACGAGGTTGCTTTTGGAGGCCGTCTGTCCGAACTGCTCTTGGATGTACTTGGGCGAGAAGGTGGAAGAGCCCGCGACCCAATTCATGAGGAAGATGTAGTTGACGAGCAGGCAAACGAACACGGGGTTCGAGAGCAGCGCGCGCAGCGACGGCATGAACTCTGCAGGGAGGGGTGACGTACAGACACAAAGATTCCCCTGTTATATAACCTTTAACATACTGTTGGGGCGAGTGCTGTTAGTGAACACCTATGAAGGCCGGAACGTCACAAGAGAGGGCGGGTAATCAGCACCACGCCCGGCCGCCTTTGTCTCCCAAGTGGCGATGTTTACACGCATTTTGAGGCCGAGTCGATCTAGGGGAGGTCCAGGACCAGTTCAGATAATCGTCACCGGTGTTGGCCGCGAGTGGGAATCGAACCCGGGTCGCCGGGGTTCATAGCGCAGCGTAGCGCTAACCGCTACGCCACCGCTCCCCGCAACACGCACACAGACACGTGACGCGCACACACGGTCGACTTGTCATATCGCCGTGCAGTATTTGCTCACTCAACGAGAGAATCATTTGAGGAGAGGCGCGAGGAGGAACCATAAACAACCGGGAATACAGCCAGGTGGGGAGCCAGCTGCAACAATTTCCCAAGGTCTGCAGTTCTCGAGATATTAAGATGTTTTTGGACAATTGATGGATGTTGTCCACGTGGGAGGAAACCGCAGCACCCGGAGAAAACATGCAGGTGAGGGAGCAACTTTCTATCCCATACAGAAGGGACAGATTGAGAGGTCTGTCCAGAATTTTGCACCGCTGGCCATGATTGTTGTCTCCACAGTGCTGATGTTTACGTTCCACAGCAGACACTCATTTGAGACTAAATCTGCCTAGGGGAGGTCCCTAGTGCTAACCGAGTGCGTGAACCACTTCGCTACTGAGTGTCCACACGCTGCTGGGTAAACCATGCATGTAAGGGCATAAACAAAGACCCCGTGTAATCTACAAGCGCTGTTAACGAACACCTATGAAGCCAGGAACTCGGCGAGGCACACCATAGCAGTTACTTATTTGTGGCTGAATTGACCAGCGAGAGGCTCAGTGCCGGTTCAGATAACCACCACTCCGTCCCATGTTCGATTCCCAGCTGTTTGGTGGGAATCGAACTTGGGGTGGCAGCTTCGCTATCCACTACGCTACCACTCCCTCCAGTAAGTAGGGGCACACACACCTTTAGCCAGCGACGCCATAGTGACTGGAGTGGCGAGTGGTTTCTGCCCCAGCTCGCGCTGTAGCAGGACCTTCTGAGCGTTGACGGCCTCTTCCTTGGCGCCGGGCTCGTGCTGGCTTTTGGCAGAATGTGCGCCCTCCTCCTTGCCGGCTGCTTCGTGAGCTTTTGTGCCCGCGCTCACAGCGTCCAGGTCTCCGCGCCCGTCTCCCGCCTTCGTCGCCACCGCCACCACCTCCTCATTCTCGTGGGGCACAGAGGCCGGGAAGAACCAGAGCGGGAGCGCGGTGAGCAGCGTGATACCCCCGGCGATCAGGAAGCCCAGCCACCAGGCCCCCACCCAGCGGGAGTCCTGCGGATTGATGGTCACCTCCTCTGCGGCGGCAACCGGGCACGGCGGTGCGGAGGGCCAGGGGGGTCCAGGCAACGGTGGGAAGGGGAAAGAGGTGTTAGGGTGCGCTGCGTTTGCAGTGCACGTAAATGTTTTGAGATACACAGGTGATGAGGGTTTGCAAGTACAGGTATCCCTCGATTTGCGAATGTTCGGTTTACGAAATTTCGCGTTCACGCAATTGACAAATTATGGACACTTTTCGAAGAATTAAATCAATTTCTGCGTGAACAAAATTTCACACGGCACGCCCCATAAGATCAAACAAGAAGCACCCAAGAAGCTGCGCCATCCATCTGTGCCAGCGCCCTGCAGGGCAACGGTAACGCCTCCACATCAACTTTCCAGCCATTCCAACATGAATATTTTTTGGTGAGTTCCCTGAAAAGTTAAATTATGTTTGTTTAAAAAAAATACCATTCAATCGTTTTAATATTCAAGTTCTTTATTAGAATTATTGTGTTTTGAAAAGTGATATTCGTGTATATTTTTAGATAAGGAATAGAGTTGATATGTCTGAAACACAACCCTACTTTTTAGGATTAAATTAATGGGAAAAGCCGTGTTTCTTTTGAAGAATGTATCCCTTCCGTAAATGGAGGGAAATGTGTATGGGGAGTTTGTTTGTACGTCCCGTCATCTCAAAGCACTTTACATCATAAAATATTTAAATGCCCTGACGCTTTCTAGCCAAGGAGACCACCAGTGGCAACCGTCCCCGCACGGCACATGGCGTACACAACACAGGCCTGAGAATGAGTCTGCCAGCAAAGGGGCGATGCTATGACGTGTTAGCTACCTCGCCTGGTATACAGGAGGTCTTGGTGTTCGATCCCGACCCTGACGCCTGTGTATTTGGAGTTGCGTGTTCTCCCCGTGATCGCGTGGATTTTTCTCCGGGTCGTCCGGTTGTTCTCTCCACATTAAGAATCAATATGCGATTAGAGTATTTGGCTGCTGTAATTTTCCACATGATAAACCACTTGGTTGAGCTATCATTTCTGGCCAGGTTGCTAAAAAATAGCTATATAGCCCAGTGGGCCTTACCTGGTAAAAAAAAATTGTTTCTAATTTAAATAGTTTGTATGATGACACAAAAAGAGTGAATCGCTTTGGATGCGATCTGAACTCTGTAAAGATGTCTCCTCCTCGCTACTAGAAATAGGTTTAATTGAATATTGATTCATCTTTTTGTTCTATTTTGAGTTTAGTTTTCATGTTATGGCTTTTGCCATCTCAGTGAGCCAGGTCACTCTTGCAAATGAGGCTATCATGGCCTCTTTACTTCAGGTTCCGCTCACCACACTTTCACACTGCAAGCACGGGCAGAATGACCAGTCATTGTTGACACATGCCTGTATCCATCTTCTCATCTCAAAGCAAGAGATCCCAGCAATGTTCCAAGATATAATTATATTTAGGCATGTGAGGGTTCATCACTTAGGTTAATGTAAACTGTAAAGGTTGCTGCCTTCAATTGCTTTTTGCCACCACTGCCTCCGCTAGAGGGAGCTCTATGTGCTACGAAGAAGGGCGTTTGCGCAAAAGGGACGTAATGGTTATTTATTTCCTTTCAGAGCCACGGTGTTATTGACCGACTGCATTGTGTTGAACATTTGTGATTTGTGCTTATGCACCATTGCCAACGCAGTATCACCGCGAAACGTTGTTTAATTGTGCAGTGACGGATCAATATTATTTGTGGGCCACCATTTGCAAGTGGGAGGCCTCACGTGGCCAGGTGAAGCGAAGTCATAGTCTGGAAGTTCCCCACCGCTGCTCTGGTCTCTCGAGCAGTGGTTCTTAACCATTTTTTGGCTACTATTACCCCCTTGCTGGTAACTTGCCAAAACTGAGCAATCGTTGGAAGGACGTTATTAACCAGTTTAGGTCATAACTGGCTGTGATGTTCCCTCCCTATGTTAGCAGTTATTTTCAACTCTCTGAGTTACATTCACTAACACTGCCACCGTCAGCTGTGCTAGGAAATGGCGGCCTGCCATCCTTTTCCACCTCCATGTGGCGATGCTCTTGCCGAGCTCTCTCTGAGCTTACATTTACAAGCAAATTTCTTACATTAACATGAAAATCTTTCACAATGCAATGGCCACCCCCACAGCTTCGTTTGTCAAAATTTACCCGATCTTACATTTACATGCAAATTTCATCTCGAGCCCCTCCCACTGACCCTTGGGCTACACCCATCCCAAACCTTTATAACTCCCTGCCTTAGCAGCGCTCCCACCATATATGTATCCTCAGCAGCTCTCCCGCGATATTTCTCACCTGATGACGATTGCTTCTGTTGCACTCGAAACGTGATATTATTTTTTATTGTTATTTGATCTATTTACGTGGCTTTACCGAAAGATCCAAGAATATGTTATTGCAATTATGAAATGTTGGCAGATTCGTACATGATTATTCACAAATGACTTTTATGTACGAGATAATTTCGACACATGTATAAATCACCTCGCGTACCCCCTGGGACATTGCCCCGTACCCCAAGGGGTCCACATACCCCCAGTTGAGAACCTGCGGCTCTTTAAGGACTGCTTCGTGACGTCATTTATCAAGGACCACCGGCTCGCATTTGCAACACGCATTTGGGCTCTTGAAATATTGAGGTTTTTTTTTTTACCGAATTCTAACAAAAATGTCTCTTCTTATTAGTTTGGTTGCAAGACCCCCTGCTCTGGAGCCATGTCTGCGACGCCACTCTGAGCCAGCGATCTGGGCCAACCTTACCCATGTTAATGAATCCCAGATCAACAAACAGTCTCGCGCAGAAGGAACCAATCAGATAGCCAACAGCTGGGCCGATGAGACCAACTGTCATGATGCATCCTGCAGACACACACACACACGCGCGTGTACATGCATCGCACAAAGACATTATCGAGTGACAAATTAAGCACTAGCTTCCGCATTTATAGGGAATGGTCCAAGATTGAGCTGGCACATTTTTAAATAGTGTTAATGATTCCTTTGCTTATAAGTCACCAGGAAAATATGTTAAGGTGGAACATTTCATTTGCGAGTGTCCAGGGTGTTCATTGACATGTACATAGTGGACACGCGATGGCTCGTAGCCACACACTTAGTCACAGTGAACAAAGCTAGAAGCACAGTCTGAGACCGCGACCTCTGTATTCATAGAGAAAGTTCTGCATGATCTGCTCAATATCCCCATGCTGTATCAGATGTCTATGGCCTTTCGTCACGCAAAAATACCGTTTGGTTCACCTGCAAGGCAAAATACAAGTGGTCACATACAGACAAGCATCATTAACTCAACAGGTGCCTCCTGTGTTATATATTACAAAAAGGCAAAGCTGCTGTGGTGTTATGGTTGCCACACTGGACTTGCAATCCAGAGGTTATCAGTTCGATTCGATCGCAAGGCAGGGCAGCTGAAACAATGGGGCAGGTTTCTTAAATCCCCTCCACCCACCCTCCACCTCTTTCCACCCAGCAGTATAAATGGGTATACCAGTCAGTCGACTGGCAGATCACATGTGATGTGGTAAAGTGTGGGTACTCACTCCCACTTCTTCCGATAACATCTGGAAGAGTAGGCCAAATACCCTCTTCTCTCGTTGACTTCCCTCGAGATTAGGCTCTTCCACCAGCAACAGCTTCAAAAAAGCAATCACGGGACTGCACTTTTACCCTTTCAATCATTACCACTAAACATGACTGATGTCCCATGGCAAGCCCCGAAGGACGGCCTCGTATTGCCCGGCCTCTCCACCGACCGACCGCACGCACCCAGGTAGAAGGCGGAGTTGTCGGCGCGCGCATGGTCGTCCAGGAAGGAGATGCCCAGGGGAGTGATGGGCGACTCCCCGATGCCTCTGAGCGCGTTCCCCACGAGCACGAGCACCCAGAGTGACGACCGCGTCTCGTGCTGGCAGCCTGCGGGAGAGACGCGGACGACGCAGCTCAGGAGCCGCTGAGCAGAAGTGGATCGAACGAAAGCTTATGGCCCCCAAGTAGCTCGGGGATGCCCCAGATTTCGTGACGAAAAAAATCGAGGAACACAAAATTCCATATCATCTCGAACTCAGATCATAATAAACATAAATTATAATGAAAACATATGATAGGCACTCCCAGGAGACCGTGTGGCAGATGGGCTGTTTAAAGAAATCTATTCTTTATGCGGAGAAACAGATATGTGACGGAAGTGTGTCATCTGATTATTTATTGTCACTAATAAGCATGAAAAACTCATCATTCTAATTACACAACTAAAAATAACTGCGTAATTAAGTCTTTCAACGGTTAACGTAGTTTTGTTGCACGCAACTGTGATATAACTAAGCTGCGTAGCTTCGTGTGTGTGTTTTTATTGTTTTAATTACAACTCAATGCGAGCCCGGTACAAAACGCCGATCGCAGAATAGAGGGGGAACAAAAGCTCAATGGACAAGAGCCCTATGAGAGGGGGGTGGGGGGATTGGCTCTCCTACACACACTGGTGTGCTGTACTAGTAACTAATTGGCATGTTCTGTTAACGTGACAACCTTTACTAGTCGGCTGTGTTGGGTGGTGGCAGGTTTAAGGACACAATTATATTTATGTGATCTAACCGAAATTAAAAAAAAACCTCTTATGGATGATATTGGTCGCGAAAGCCTACGTGTTAAACATTTTATTGATATCCAGAAGTTCCCCCATACTCCCTCACTTAGGCCAAAATAGCGGTGAATTGAGACCTCATGGTTTGTGAACGCGATTTGGGGACATCGTTGGCATGAAGGGTTGCTTTGTTTTCTGTAGCGCCACATCTTACTCCTGAGATCTGCTGACTTCTCCTAATGCTCTCAGCAAATGGGACCGTGGCCAGGGTAAACAGCCGAGGTGAAAGAGGGCAACCCCTGCCTTGTACCTCTGCTTAAGGCAACGTTGCAAGATGTTAAGCCATTTGCAACCACACGAGGCCATAGGATTAGCGTACAGGAGTCCGCACATGTCGATGAACGAAGGGGGAAAGCCGAATTTGTCCATCACCCGGAAACAGAGGCCCATTCAACCCTGTCAAATGCCTTTTCCCCATCCAGGGTGAGAGCGTGAGTCTATTTTCGTTGAATGAAATGCATTTCATTTAATGTAACATTGATTTACGTTTGTACGCTGTTTTCAACGTCTTCTGTAACGTGGTCGCCATTTGCCTGCTTTTGCTCAAATGTCTAATCCGCTCGTGCAGTGGTCAAGTAAAGTTGCCGTATCGAGATCGTCGAAAGGCACGGGAGACATAACATATTCACCGCTGGAGTACCCCGGGGGGCTAGCGCCAGATAGAGACGGGAAACGCTAAACAGCAGTGGAAGAATGTTGCAAACGTTTCCTAATTAACAAGCGATGGGCAAGGGTGAGTGGAAACGAGGCCAAGGGGGGTGGGTGGGGGGATGGAGGTGGAATGCTGTCAAAGTACGTGCATTCCACAGAAGGTAACGCTGGAAGGGGATATACCTGGGAGAGTTAATGAATGGAGATATAAAAGAGACATTGTACAAGCCGGGGAGAAGCGGGGGTGGGGGGACGAACCAAAGTGAAGAGAGAGACTGACGCAATGCCGGGCGGTGCGCACGCGAATTCGTAGACAAAGATCCCCCTCGTCGCTTTCACGGACTGTTGGGGTGAGTGCGGTGTTCATGAGCTTTGTAATCAAAGGATCAAACCATGGTGGGCGGTTGCCTTTAGTTTTAAATCTAACCAACGGAGCATGTTTGTTAAGAATTTGGAGAAACGTGTACCTGAAGGTCTCCCAAGCCGTAGTAAGGTTGGGGATATCACAGACCTTGTCAATATCTGAGTGAAGCACATCATTAGCAAATGCCTGAGTGCTGAAATGTCTCATAGAGTGCTTCTCAACCAATTTATGGGGGGCTTTGGGTCTGGCTGATGATCTCACCCCAAAAATGAAGGAGTGATCACTAAGGTTATTACCCAGAACACCAGTCAGTGCGAAATTGTGAGGGGCATTTGTCAATAGGACGTCAAGCAGAGATGACTGTCCCGGATTTTTTAGGTTGGGTCTTGTGGGAACATTTATTAATTGAAACAGGTTAAATTCATCTGCAAAATTTGTGGCCACGGCCGGCGGGTTTAGTCAATTCCAATTTAGATCACCCACTAAAACTATTTCACCTTTAGGGAGGCCCCCAAAAAGCTCTCTCAGTGCAGATGCAGCCCCAACATCCTTCCCACTAGGCGGTCTATAGCAGCACACTACCAATATCTGTTGATTATTTGGGAGATTTATTCTGAGAGCCAAACCTTCAAAGCTAATTTTTTTAAACAAAGAGTGAGCTGGTGAACATGCAATAGTGTTAGACATAGATGGCAATTCCACCTCCTTCAAATCCTCGGTCAAGCCGAAAAAGGTTGTAGTTGTCTATCGTAATCTGCAAGTCATTGACGGCAGGAGTGAGAAATGTTTTTGTTAGGCAAAAAATGTCCGGGTCAAGATTTGCCACTTCTAGTTTTAGTTGACTTAATTTAATCACAAGCCCTCTGATGTTGACATGTAGAACACCAACACCTTTTCTGCCAGAAAAATCTACAGAATTATACGAGTTCTTTACATTTGGGCCAGGATGAAGCTCAATACCACTCAGAAATAAGAAAAGTAGAATTAATAGTTTGCACAAGTATTTTCTGTGAAAGGATGAAGAGTGGTGAACCTTGGACGAATAGCAGCAGCTAACAGATGGTGTTATTTTTAAGAACAGAATGAAGTTTGGAAGGAGTGCTGGTGAAGTAATGGGACAAAGATAGAGTTTAAAAGGATACAATGATGGAGTGTAGAAGTGTCTATAAGCTGTTTCATTTGCAGGTGTAGTGGCAAATCGAGCAACAAGTATGGAAGCAAAGTAACGAGGGTAGCCATTCGTAGAGTTGAGTGTGGCACTAGATATGGCCGGGAGGGACAGCAGTAGGAAACAAAGCAGGATAATTGCCATCTTTAAAATATCCGGGGTACACACAGATTAACACACAAGCGGAAAATAAAAAATATATATACTTGTAGGCCGAGCGCGAGAAAACGTCTTGCCGCACTCGTCACACATGCACGGCTTCTCGCCCATGTGCTAGGGTTGAACAGCGCCCCCCCCCCCAGACAGGGACAGCAGATTCTTGGCTGCTGTGGGCTTAGCTGTACCGCTTTCCCCCTCGGCAGGATGGTGCTCGAGCTAGCCCTCCTTGAGCTCAGCCCACTACTGGAATGCCGTTTCTTGGCCTCTTGTGTCTCTGCTGCCCGACCAGACGGCCCCACTGAAGCCCATACAGGGGACTCTTCATTCACGACCCTTGGCCGTCTTGACGAGCTCCGTGAAGTTGTCCAGGATGGAGCTCACGTCGTCCTTGAGCCGCTTGTTAAACGACCGCGGCAGCGCCTCCTTGCTCTGGGGCAGCGCCCGCGACATCTCGGGGCAGCCGCAGTGGAGACAGCGCGACTCTCTCTCTCAGGGCAGCAGTGGACGGAGCACAACTTTGCCTCAGGGCAGCAGTGGAGAGAGCGCGGCTCTCCCTCAGGCCAGCAGCGGAGAGAGCGCGGTTCTGCCTCCGGGCAGCAGTGGAGAGAGCACAGCTCTCCCTCAGGGCAGCAGTGGAGAGAGCACAGCTCTCCCTCAGGCCAGCAGCGGAGAGAGCGCGGCTTTGCCTCAGGGCAGCAGTGGAGAGAGCACAACTTTGCCTCAGGGCAGCAGTGGAGAGAGCACAGCTCTCCCTCAGGGCAGCAGTGGAGAGAGCACAGCTCTCCCTCAGGGCAGCAGTGGAGAGAGCACAGCTCTCCCTCAGGGCAGCAGTGTACAGAGCATAGCTTTGCCTCAGGGCAGCAGTGGAGAGAGCACGGCTTTGCCTCAGGGCAGCAGTGGAGAGAGCATGGCTTTGCCTCAGGGCAGCAGTGGAGAGAGCGCTGCTCTCCCTCAGGGCAGCAGTGGACGGAGCACGCACTAGGCCGTTACGGTAACTGAAAGCCTACGGCCGGGAAAATGCTCACAACCACCAAAACACAAAATAAGCGACACTGTTACACCACAGTAGCAAATCACTACTGGATAATCAATTGGCCGCAACCACAAAAATACCACCCACTAACAAATACCACAACAGCAAGCATAATAACCATAAAAAACAACCACTGCACCTCTAACCCCGACTCTTCCAACCTTGAGAGGCAGGACAGGGAACAGCGTAGATTCCATGGAATACAACGCAGAAGTCCCTCTCGTCACGGCCATGAAGCTATGAAGCTGCTGAACTACATTTGCTGAGGGTGGCCTCTAAATTAAAATCCAGAATAGTTGACGTTTCGAGCAATGGGCCCTTACAACACACAAGTATTATAATCACGTCTCACCCTCACACACGTCTCACTCACACACACTCACGCAGCTCACACACACAGCTCATTCTCACTCACATTCTCACACATTTTCACGCAGAGTTTAAACTCGCGCAGAACTCAGACGCTGCTGCACGCATCTCTAACGCCCCGTTGCTTGTGCCTGTTGCATCATCGTGACCTTGACCCCTTACTTTCATCTGCCGGCCGTGGCGACTGCGGCCCCTGGGTGTCGAGCGGGGGACGCTGGGACAGCTCGCCGGAGGCGCCCCACTGGACCTCGTGCGTCGCACACACGGGCCTCTCCGCAGTCGCGTTCGCGCTCCCCAGGGCGATGCTCTCGTACGAGTACCTGCGCGCAGGGACACACGCTCTGAGTACGGGTACCTGTTCTCAAATCCTCCATCTCGCTTCACCGCTGCTTCTGTCCAGCCAGTAGGGTGGATGTGTGAGCACAGTGTGGGCCCTGCCCACCTCTTTCCAAAGCATACGGTCAACGTGGAAGGGGAAATCAAACACCCTTTCGAATTCGCCAGAGTGGAGGCCCCTCCCTGCCAGCAGTCGCTTGGGCATTGTTGTATATGTCGGGTCTTGAAAAATTAATAATAATAAAACATTAAATAAAAATGGGAAAATCTGAAATGTTGCTAATGTATGCAATTATGCACATAAATTATGCTAATTGAGGAGGTACAATTATATTAGGTTATGTAAAGGTACATGATTATGCTAATGTATGTATTTTAGATAATTATACTCGGCTTCGTTGTCTTGGGTTGTATTATTAATCGGGATAATACAATCATTCTCACTTTAACATTTTAGAATTATGTCTTAGTGTTTTTTATGTCAGGTCTCCAAATTAAAATCTCACCGAAGGATACAGTTCTCATAATTAAGATTATTATGCATGAACTTAGGAAGGCACCACTCAGACACTTCTGTGTTAAGCAACTTTAATCTCTAAACAAAAACATAACATTCTAATATGCGAATTATTATGCTTGGAATTGTCAACACAGTACTTCTGGAGATGTTCTCCACATTGATCTGTACATTTAACCCTCAATGATTACGTTTGATAAACTGGGTAACAGAACAATCGGTTTATTCCTCAGCGTAAAAGCGAGCATACACGGCGATAGGAAAAAGTCCTTCAAAATTAATGTGACAATATTCATACAAACAGCAATAAAGGAACATGTGCCTAAAGCAAGAGTAGTTATCAATTAATTCATTGGTAAGATGCAATTAACGAAAACGAATGAGTAAAATACTTCTAAACAATCGTATTCATGTAACTTGACGGGCAGCAATGCTTTTCACAATCAGCTGATATTTAACGCACCACCTTGGAATGGCAACACTTCTTAAAACACAAAGATAACTTTTTGGAACAATGTTATCAGTCCCGATATGCGTGTTGTGTGCGTGTCTTCTTTGCCGCGTGTTGTGTGCGTGTCTTCTTTGCCACTTGTTGACTTGGCGGCTTACGCGGTACAGCGTTCATTGTGCTGAAAATACCTCCCAGCAGGGCCGCTGGGATGGCGTGTGTGTGTCCCTGCGCCAACACTCTTCCTCTTGGTGTTACAGCTCTCTCCACTGCTGGTTGAGTTGGCGCGATGCTCGCCGTCGGCGGTGCGCGATGATTCCGTCGTCAGATAGCGCTCGCAGCTCGTCCGCTGGTCGCCGTTCCTCACTCTCGTCTTGGTTCCCAGCTGGTGCCGGTCGGTGTGAGTGTGGGTCGAACCCACGGCGCTCTCGCCGGCGCTCTCCTCTTCCTCACGGGCGGCTGGTCAGGCTGTTTCCACTGCTCCGTGCTCTCTCCTTGCTCTGTCCGTGCTCTCTCTGTGCTCTCTCCTTTATCGTGCAGCTGCCAGCTTCACACGGGCACCCGCTGGTGCCTCTCCCGCCCTTACTTCAGGGCTACGCTGGCTCAGGTTCTTTCCACTGCTCCGTGCTCTCCTTTGGCGGGCAGCTGCCAGTTTTGCACTGGCATTCAGTGTGTTGCCTCTCCCACCCTTCCTTCAGGGTTTCGCCTTGTCGTTGCTCAACTTTCGTGCTCTCCGCCCTTCTTCCAAGAGGGCTCTTGCTGTGAACTGCTCGTCGCTGGCTGGATCACTCACTCTCAAAACTTGTAAACTGTATTAGCACACCTCTCACACAACTCTGATGGCTTAGTACAATACAACTTATCGCAATCCTCGATTCCGCAAGCGACTCAAAACTTCAGGATAAATGTAGAAGAAGACTTTCAGCGATACTCTGTCGGTTCATGCCGAACTCAGCTCTTAACAGCACATCGTCCCTTCTCTCTGTGAGACACGACACCCATGGTTGATCTCGAGGCCATGCCCCGGAGCCTGCCCCTTTGCAAGACTGAATTGCATGATCTGTGTCCGTGCTTAAATGTGAAATTATCTCCCCTCTTTGCACGTCTCTTGCGAATAAAAAAAACAAGATGCCCTCTGTCTGTTCTCCTCCCGTGGCCACAGCAGCCTGGCTGCCCCCCCCCCCCCTTTTGACCTTTGACTGGCTATGTTTTTGTTTGCATTCCCCCCCCCCCCTTCATAGTGTTCGTTATCTCGAGGCCAGACAGCCTTCATACGTATTTTATGGCTACCGTGTGTTTGTGTCAAATTGTTGGAAGACAAAGGTGGCCAGGGAGGCTCAGATTTCATGGAATACACATTATCTAGTCTTTTGTGTTTGACCTATTTTTTTGTATCTCTTATGAGTTACCCCCGGTCAAATATCTCGTGGTTATTATTTGGTTTATGTTTAACCAAGATTTGTAATGTCATTAGATGTTACCTCCGGTATTTCAAGGGTTATATTAACTTTTACCCCCTGTCTGTATCCAGGGATCCGTGCATTTTATTCTCGAGTTATATTTTGATATCCTGAGGTCGGAGATATAATTAAGGTTCCACTTAAGCTTTCTTGACTGCTGGAATTCATATTCCTTGATTCTCTTGGTAAAGTCACGTAGATAGAAAGATACAATAAGATTTGTTCTTTTTGCTGAGTTTCAAGCTTTTACTTTAAAGAAAACGCCAGTTGTAATGTCCGTTTGTCTCTGCTATGTACCTGTGTTTTACGGCTCTGGAGATTTGTTTGTGAACTGTCCAAAACGTCCGTGGAGGGCATGGCATGCGGTCCTTTGACAATCTGGAGATTTTGCAGATCGTCGTTAACCTTCCTTTGCCCCGGAGTTTATTATTTAATGGCCTTTTACGACCTCCAGATGCTTGGTGCTTGTGGGAGGTAGCGGGTTTGAGGGTGTTTGTTTTATTCATTTTCATCGATTATTATTATTTGAAAAAATATTGGCAGAATTCTTTTTAATATAAATTTTTGGAAAAAGGCCTATATATACAACAGCACGCTATTGCAGGTCCACACCTTTACCTTTTACAACAGCAGCGGTGGACGGGCAAAGGGGAAGAAGTGAGTGGGTTGGGGCAGTGGAGAGAGAGACACAAAGACACTGGGACACTCGCCGTTCCATCTCTAACGGTGCCGCTGTCAATAGGATTTGTATCTCCCTGCTTTTAGGACGCAGTGTCTGGGCTAAACCGACGAGAGGTGCGGGCTGGGGTGAAGGTTCCACTGCCACTGGTCAGTATACCTCTCTAAGTGAGCAGATACTCATTATGGTTACCAGACCAATCATGGCTCAATTACAACATCACTCTTCACTAGTTGTGTACGGGTGTAAGGAGGAGCTCACCTGCCCATGAGGAAGTGCGGCAGGGCTATGAGCAGGGTGCCCAGCCCCATGAGGGTCGCTCCGGCTGCGATGATGCGAGGACGATGAAAGCGCGCCCCAAAGTAGCTCACAGCTGTGATCACCAGCAGATTGCCTGGTGGCAACAGCAGTGAGAGAGAGAGGTGTTCCCCGGTTTAGCTGTATTATTGTTGTTTTAGACTGGTGGGTTCGTCCTGTTAGGAAGCACCTATGCAGCATCCATTAAAAACTGGACATCTTTGTCTTCCCAGTGCTGATGTTTGCCCACACAACTGCGCCAATCACTCATTCTAGACTAAGATGGCAATAGCGAATACCGAGATGACCGCGTTGCTATGCATAACGATCAGAGATCAAATCCGCACGCACAGGGATCTCGATATCCTGCCGTGGTCACAGCATTCTCCACTGCAGTTCCTGATTGGTTCATCGTGTCAATGTCAAATGGTAAGTCTGAGGTTGGACATCATTTGAGTTTGTATGTAAATTAACATTTAACTTTGCCACAGAGCACACTTTAAGCAGGCTTGTGTGAGTCCCTTTCTTAAGAAAGCTGCACATTTCACTCGGGTTGCCATCCATTTTGGGTTTTGGATGTTCATCTGTCCGGGGTTCAGGAATTAGCATCTGTGTTCGAGGTGGCATTGATTTAATTATAATATGGTGGTTCTGTGCCGAATTTAATTACAGGATACGGCATAGTTTTGGTAGACGCATGGCTCACTGGGAAAAATGTCTGGGTCCGGTCTGCAGAAAATGTGTCAAACCGTCACTTTCACCCAAAGTTGCCCGTGGACCCAATCATGATAATGTCGGGTGGGGGCAATGGGGATGTGTTGAAACTCATACGAAATATACGATTGCTTTAGAGGAGGTGGGGGTGGGGGGTGTTAGATGATGGAAGTTGGAAGAAACGAGCTTGCGGAGATAAGTGGCCTTTGAGGCTTTTGTTTGGACAAGAAATGTGCTGTGTTCGGGAAGTTCAAGGCATGGCTCAGCATGGCCGCGGGTTAGATTATTTTATGGTGTTGAGAACACGGCATGAGTACACGTGATGCAGCACGAAGCCAAAGAACAATTTTGGCCTACTTGGGGTTGTCATAACAAATAGCAAGGCTGAACGGAAGCAAATACAGTGGGGATCAAAAGTCCCCATTGTTAGCAAAAGGCCACAACTGGAATGCTGCCTGGAAGGTGAGGGTTCAGGAAGCCCATGGATGAATGAGCTCCTGTTCTGAATCGGGCTTTGAAGTCGATATAAACATTGATGACTCCGTGATCTACGGCACGGAATGTCACCACTCCTCTCGCGACGGCTCACCTGGTATCGATACTAAAACCCACATCGTGTATGAGCACGTGCTCTCCATATCGCTTGCCGGTTCCGAAAAGGCAGGAGCCGATAATCGATTCCAGTGCGCAGTTTAGCCACGAACGCACTGATTGGCACGTGTTTACCGGAAAACCGCGAAAATATAAAAATATGTATTTTGCTGGGTGAACCGTCCAAAGGGCCTCTGCATACAGCAGCTGTGGACAAGGAAGGCGAGCGGCGGTGGAGACTGGAGATGGATTTAGTCGCCGAAGCTATCCAACTCCACCAGCACCTGGCTGTGCGCTTCGCCCAAACATGCGTCACCTCACAACGTTTAATTACGAGCGGGGAATGACGCGTATCGTTATTCCACACTCGGCGCGATTATTCGCGCTGCACGTGTACGAGCGCAGCCCCTTTCGTTAAACCACTGCTTCAATGAGTGCGGGTCATGGGGTTAGTGGACTCTTCTTCTTAACGTGCACATAGCCTGGCACAAGCGCCTTGGTTGACGTCACCGCCACTTAGTGGCGAACGGCGGTTGTTGTTGACTCTATCTCACCATAGGGGGGTGACTGCGGGCAAGTTATGACCAGAGTACAGTTAAACAACGTATTTTGTTGCATAACGTAGCCCCGCAGCAGCCTATAGCACCTGTTATGCACGGTGGTCGCCGGTTGGGCAAAATGTAAACGCAGAACTGCCTGTTTGAAAGCTGTTCGTCCTGCAGCCCACGTTCACTGACACGCGCTCACACAGACACACTCGCACACGAAGAACCCCCCCGTGTAGCCTTCACAAACTGTTGGGGCAAGTGCTGTGAGCGAGTACCTATGTAGGCTGGCACGGCATCCGAAGGGATGGATGGCCAGCACCACGCCCGGCCACATTTGGGGCCGTCCATAAATGACGTCACGCGATTTTGGATGATTTTTGACCCCCCCCCTCTCGTCACACGGCGTCACAAAAAGTCAGACCCCCCCTCATAAATGACGTCACAAAGCTCTGCTCCCCCCCTCCCCAAAACCATATTTCGATTTTGAAAATAAAACATGCTTCAAATCGCTTTAAAACTATTGTCATTGTAGTGCGTATTTAATGTGGCGCTGCACTCTGATGTTGTAGGAGAAACCATTTATTGAAACGTCTATTTAATTAAGTAGAACGTGTTGTCTACATTTATTTAAAGTTGCGCATTTTGATGTGACGTCACATTTCCCAACCCCCCCCCCACCCTGGTCACACATCGTCACAAATGTTTAACCCCTCCCCCACCCCTTAGGTGGGTGACGTCATTTATGGACGGCCCCCTTGTCTCTCCAGTGGCGATGTTTACACACCGCACCAAATACTCATTTGAAGCTGAACTGACCTAGCGGACGCCTAGGACTGGTTCAGAGAATCGTCACTGGTGTTGGCCGTGAACGGGGAATCGAACTCGGGTCGCTGGATTTGGAGCACAGCGCGCTAACCATTGCGCCACTGCCCCCACACAGATACACAGAAACCCTCCAACACTCGCACACACCCGCTGCCGTTTCGAATAAGAACCGCTCTGAAAAGTGCGGCATTAACTCATCCAACCAACTGACATCACGCATGGCTGAGTAAACCGAAGTATTTTAAATGTGTCCCTTTACAAATCATTACGTGTCTGCTACGTATGTGTCAATCGGCACTCTGGAGACCTTTGCAAACGAGATGTTCCATCTCAGGAAATTGGATTATTCACGTGCAGTTCTACGTTTACATTTTGTCCGAGGGATGGAACGTGGATATTTGAATAAATGGCGCGGCGTAGGACTTGGGGAGAGTGGCAGTGGGCACCCATCTCGAAGCCGCCGTCGATGATCCCGGCCACGGAGCTCGGCAGGTCGAAGCGGCGCTCGATGGAGGTGATGGAGCTCTTCATGTAGCTGCCGGACATCGCCTTGGAGAAGAAGAGCAGCGACAGGCAGAGCAGGAAGACCTGCAGGGTGCGGGGAGTCGTGGGGGGGGGGGGTGAGAGGGAGACAGAGACAGAGGTTAATGATGGAGAGAGGCAAGTGTGTGTGTGTTTTTTTGTGGGAGCGGTGGTGTAGCGGGTTAGCACGCTGCGCTTCGAACTCGGCGACGCGGGTTCGATTCCTGCTCGTGGCTAACACCAGTGATGATAATCAGGACTGGTCCTGGGCCTCCCCTGGGTCGACTCAGCCTCAAATGAGTACCTGGTGCGATGTGTAAACTTCGCCACTGGGGTTTTGGTCACACACCACCTCGTGTACCATGCCAGCCTTCATAGATGCTCGCTAACAGCACTTGCCCCAACAGTCTGGTTAGGCTATACGGGGCATCCTTGGCTTTGTCTTTGTGTGAGAGAGGACGCGGTAGCAAGGGATAGACAGACAGAATGAGTGAGAATGGGTGGCAGATTAAGATGGAAAGTATAGACAGTGTGAGAGACAGAACAAGTTTACCACATAGAGATGATAGTGATTGTGGTACAGAGGTAGAGAGAACCGAGACATTGTGACTTTGGAGTGGAGGCAGTGGGAGGAAAATAATGAAGACAGCGACTGATGCCATTATTTATTTTGAGGGCTATGATAAACGATTGTGGAGTGGACGATGCTGGGGTTAACAGGAAGCTGGTGCAGAGCATTACAGAATGGAGTGAGGCAGTCTCTTTTACGAGTGAAAAGTCAAGATAGCAAACGTTTCATATTTTCAAGGTTATTTTGTGGAACAAGGTGAGACCTGAAGAGACCAGGATGATTCTCATTTGCAAGAGCGACCTGTGTCACCACAATGACGAAAAGAAAGCCACAAAAGTAAAAGGAACAAAGTAATAAAAACATCTTGCTGAGGCATCATTAATATGTACGGTGTGTTGAACTTCTTTTGCATCGTACGTAGCCGACCGTGCTAATCGGAGGTGCGGAAATGCGAATGCCTCCAGATGTCAGTAAAAATAAATTCCTGCCACGAGAACACAGATGCCAGATCCCTAGTGTCCGGGTCACAGGGTGGCAACCCTTTGTTTGAACTCGCACCTTGATATTGGCCCACCGAGGTGGCTTGAGCTGGGGAGGGAAGGCTTGCTCTTTGTCTGACTTCATTTTCTGATTCCAACGCAAAGCGTGTGGGCACTGCTGGGAATGGGGAAACAACGGACGAACAAAAGAGAGACTTTACAAATCATGGCGTACGTAAGCTCCACAGTTCACAGAATTGCAGAGCGACGGATCATTTGGGGTCGCATAGAATATAAAATGGTCTCACACAGCAGCTTGGCGCAGTAGAGTACGTAAATATTATCTCGTCCTTAAGTAGATGGCCTTGCTGGGGGTTCGGTTTGATGCGGACTTTCACCTGTTTGGGATTGCGGGATCGAGAAGAGCGCTGTCTGCAGATCGATTCCAACGTAATCGAACTTAACTGCAACTATCCAAAAAATATTAGCCCGAGTCCACTTATACTGTAAAATAAACATGAATTATTATTTAACATTGCTTTATGAGTATGCAATTTTTTTTCGAATGCGAGGCAGTTTTATTTTTTCTCTGATTTTGGTTCGCTGCATTGTGCTACTTTAAAAAAATATATTTTTTTTGCTTTTGACATTTTGATGACTCTTGCAACTGAGACAACCTGGGTCTCTCCAGTTCTCAAGCGGTTTCACACGTGAACTTGAGCTTGTTGCTTTGGGTCTGTGCTCAGCAACTGTGCAAAAACAAAGGCAGCAGTGGTTGCTCTCTGGAGAAACTGTTCGGTTCCCATGCCGAGGCAACGTGTTATTTGCATGATTTGTTCTGCAAAACGCAGATTAAGCACTGCCCTATGGCTTACTTCGAGTTGGGAAATAACAGAGACACGGAGGCTCCAGATTACTGAGGTCAGGGTAAAGTGCATTGAAATGCCTGTAGACCAAGCGCTGTTCATGCCTCTTTCGGCTGGCATGGCGCACAGTCACACGCACAGTATTCACCGATGGGCAATTCATTCATTTCCTCATCTTTAATCTGGTACAACGTAGTGAATGTTCACTGACATGTGTGGGAGAGTCATTTAAATGTTCAGTATGCAGAATTGTATCGCCTTGAAATACAGCAGGTGAAATAATTGTGAGAAATAATGAAATAATCGTGAAAATAATAAACGAATTGCCCGTTTCCACGGTGATAGAATTCCAACAGCAATGCAGGCATACTCTTATATCAGCGCACAACTTTATCTGTGATGAACGCTGCACTTTCCGTCGTTTTCATGCAGGGGACGCTTGCAAACCTACACGTGCCCCCTGCATGAACGACGGAGGCGCAACAAGCAAGACGTTTCACTATCACAGTTGTAACTGATGACTGTTAACACGTTTCTTGCAATAAGCAAAGCTATACGAACTTGGGGAAACATTATTGGGAGGGAACACAAAGTCTTGCTATACGCTAGTACAGTAAACACTGGGAACAATGGGGTTACGTTCCTGGTACAAGTCAACATCGGGGGGATTTGTAAATGTTTAATAATAATGACTACAAAAAAATAATACGTTATAAAGAAGGGTTTTTGTAATGACCTTTCATGATTTGACGACGGCGGAGGTGGTGGTGTCGGTGAGGAATTCAGGAAGTTGGCTCTTCGGGAATGCGGGCGTTTGATAACAACGCCGCAACAGTTCCCATTTTAGCCCTAGGGGGGAGCGCTCGCCGCAACACTTTCCCTGATTGCATCCGCGTTGTTTTTTAATGAAACTCACAGTCGAAAATGCACAATAGCGGGATTAGTGTCAGACTGAGAACAAAAGCGGGCAGCAGAGGGGTGCGTGCCTCTCCTTGGCAAAGAGTTTTTTTTCAAATGCAACAAAAAGCTCTGCGCGCACCACCTTGGTAGTGTGGATAGACTCGCGAGTCCGGGAGTCCGGTGGGTCGCGAATAGGGAATTGGTTAACATTTCAGCGACTCCCGAATATGCGAAACCCGCGAATCCAGAACTCGCGCATAGCGAGGATTTACTGGACTCATGCTGTACATCTCGTCATCTCTCTCTCTCTCTCCCTCTTTAGTAGAGAAGGGATCAACTGTGCGAGGGAGAGCAAAACTACCACGGTCGCAATTCCAACAGACGGCACATATCACAAGGCTGTCTTTCCCGATGCTGCCCTGGTCACCTGGTTACCATCAAACGCCGCACCCTCGTCAATGATCGAGATGATCAGGATGGGCGGAGCCACGAAAGGAGTGAACTTTTTTGGGGGTTTTAAATCAGACATCACCGTAATCAGTTGCAATTTGATACAAGTGCGCCGTGCAATGCGATGTTGCTCATCGAAGTCGCGCGAGACGCGACCGAGGCTCGCCGGACAGGATGGGAACGCGAGTGGCTGGCGAGCGTCTCGGTGACACGGGGCGCGGAGGCGGTCACGACTTGCTGGCTTCACGAGGGCGCGCTCTCAGTGCACGTGGCTAGAGTCAATATTGGGAGAAAAACCCCTCTCCCTTCGCCTGTCAAGGCCGCGCTGCTGAACTTGAATGCACGCGGGCAGGCAGGAATGCACCGTCTGTTCTCCATCCCCCCCCCCCAACACACATGGCCATCCGCACCCCACCCTACAACGGTGCCCGGTCTAGCGGAGAGACGCCACTCTCCCCTGTAATACGTGGCCAGGAATTACTTGGCATTTTCTAGCGCAGTTCGCTCGCCACTGTGGCAAGGCCGCCTGCAAACCAAGGCAACGTTTCTGGCCGTGCAGACGCTTGGGGCAAGTGTTGGCAGCGAGCACATATGAAGGCCGGCACGGCACGCGAGGGGGTGGGTGGCCACGCAGTGGTGATGTTTACACATCACACCAGGTGCTTATTTGAGGCTAAGTCGACCTAGGGGAGGGCCCCGGACCGATTCACGTAATCATCACTGGGTGTCGACCGTGAGCGGAAATCGAACCCGGGTGGCCAGGGTGGAATATCGCGCAGCGCGCTAGCCGCTGCACTACCGTCCCCCACCATGCGTACACAACGCGTGTGGTTATCAGCAGAACCCTTTGCACGGGGCCAGGTTTGGTTAACCCAACGTGCGGTCAGTCGCACGCGCCGATGTTTGCGCGCCGTCGAGGTCAGGGCCCCCTGAGAGGGGGAGGGGTTCACCAGAGAAGTCTGAACAAACCAATGGCCCCGCAAGCAGGTATGCCTGGACAATCTACGCAACATCAGCACCGGTAAGCCCACGCGCAATGGCATCAAACGCCGAGATAAAGATGCCACCATGACCAAAGCCGTTGAAGCCACCGCACCTAATTTTGGGGCGAAGATGACAAACCGGCCACGTGCGGAAAGCAGCACGAGTGTCGTCAAGTCGGCGGACGAATGCCCGACAAAGGAATCCGCGCCTGATGAGCGACGGTTACACGAAAAAAAAATAACCCCGCTCATTGCCAGCGCTTTGGAACCATGCACCAGATCCCGAAGCTTCTTCGTAGGCAGCAATGGACCTCCAAGGTCTGCGCCTCACGAGTGTCTTCACCACCACCTGGCCTCGGGTCTGTCCTTCCCCTTGGTCGCAGGAACTGTGATGAGCAACTCCGATGTCTCGGTCGGTAATGTTTTGTTACAATTATTTATTGCCCTCTCGTTCCATAATTTCAGACCTCCCTCCTGCTGACCTGTCTGGTACACGGAACACAACATTATCGTTGTCTCGCCGAGACGGCCTGTGAACCATAATAGAGGTCTTTTTGGGTTAGATCGCGTAAACATATAAATGTGTCGTTAAAACCCGATACAGTCAACTCGTAAGGGTTGTCACGTAAACAGAACGTGTGCCAATTCGTCACGAGTACAGCACGCCGGTGTGTTGGAGAGCAAAGCCACAACATTTACAATCTGAGTACGACGTTTCGCCAGTAATTACAGCTAGCTTCATCAGGCGACAGCCAGATTTGTGTAGAAGTCCGCCTGTTTCGCTCCTTAAATAGAGGCGTAGATGTGGCGACCAAACTTTTGCTCTCTTGCGCAAAGTGCAACGTGGCAGGACCCACGTGCAAAAGAGCCTTGAGACTGAGTGAGGCTCTCCTGGGTAAACGAGCATAATAAAATAACATGAGTGGAAATCTGTGAAAAACAGCTTTATAATAAAGATTCTGATTATAATCTGGCACGTTACAAACATTGGTTTAATAAATACTGACTCTGCTGATGAGACACTTGATGTAAACACCGGCCCAGAGTTGTAATACACTAATACTGCTGATAAGCCATGTGACTGATTGGATGTGTAAACAAAATGCTCACGTGGAGTTACGGATATGCAAAGGTGTTGTATTTTCTGCTCACTTAACCTGCATCTGGTATAACGTCTCCGTTTCTCCAAACTGTCCATTTTTCAGAGCAGCTCTGCCATATCAGTGAGCGGCTCACATTTCGGAAGTGTGCGACTTCCAATCTTGGTTGAGAATTGACAGCACATCATCCCTCCGGGGATAATAAAACACGTGCCATGTTGTGGGAAACGCAACAGTGGTCGTCCACCATAGGGATTTGGAATTTCCACCAATAGTTCAGGGCTGTAAACAGGATATGAGCACCTGTCGCCATGCTCGTTTGAGCAGCAAATAATTTTCAATGTTTAACTTGTAAATTGTAAATCCAAAAGATATTTAGTCGCTCGGCCATTTCGAATTTTTTTCAGGATGAGTATGATCAGGTAGCGTACACTTCAAGCAAGCACAATTTGGACCGGTTTCTACGGTTTCAGGATCTCATCGGTCACAGTCAGGCTTGTTAACCGAACGCGAGTGAAATGGCAGAATGTCATCGACGAGAGCACTCCGTACAAACTACGGGACCCAGCTCGACGCAAGACGAAGCGCCGTGCACGCGATGTCGATCCCGCTGATGCGGGGCCACCACCGCCAGCTCGGCGCTGGAGGCAAGAGGCATCAGTGGCTGCGTAGAAGTAACGTAACCCGTGGTGCAGCTGCTAAATAGCGCTTGCTGCGCTTGTAATCCAGACGTTACCGGTTCGATCCCACCTTACGGGCGCCGAAGTTGACAAAACGGGGGCTGGTTTCTGAAATCCTCCGCCAATGTCCACCCAGCAGTGTTATTATTCCGCCTGTTTGCCCAGGAAAGCCTCACCGTGTCTCAAAACTAATTTTCAGGAGGGTCCTGCCAAGTTTTCACAGTAAGGAGGAAGGGGATGGGGGGGGGGGCGATGTTGTAACGTGTAATTCTGAATGAGTAATTTTGAGTGTAATTTGAAGCATTGGGATGTTTGGCCAACCCCAGTAACATGCGTGTGGTTGTTTAGCTGCAGAGAGGTCATTCACAGTTGATGTGCATGTCGCGTTTGATAAGGTAGAGTGTGGGAAGAAAAGTCCAAATACCCTCTTGATCGAGTTCGCTCCAGTGGAAGTCCATCCGCCAACAGGGGCATGAGTACGCAATTACAGGGCTGCACATTTAAACTAAACGTAAACATTTGTTTTACCGGGTAAAGTCCACTGAGCTATATAGCTCTTTTTCAGAAGCGAGCTGGCCACGAATGACATTTCAACGAAGTGGCTTGTAATGTGCAAGGTTATAGCAGTAAAATATTTTAAACGCATGTTTATAATTTGCAGGGGTAAACCGGAAGACCTGGAGAAAAATCCACGCGACCACGGGGAGAGAGAGAGAACATGCAAACTCCACATATATTGGCGTCAGGGTCGGGATGGAACCCACGACCTCTTGTATACCAGGCGAAGTAGTTAAAATCTCACCACCGCAGCGTCCCATACTTTCACGATAGAGTGGACCTCTTCCTATCCGTGACGAAGTGTGGAGCAAACGTTGCGGATCATGTCTGTAAACGACCCAGTAGCCACCGGGAGCCACTTCGGTGTTTTTTTCTGGAAGACTTTGCTGTTTTTTTCCTGGATTTTTCTGTTTTGCGTGTAGTCACTTGAAGATGTTTCTTGTTCATGTTTTTGTTTTGTTGCGGTTGCACCCGAGTCAAGAGCCGCATGGCTCAAAGGGTTATACCTAGTAAATGAAACTGAAAACTGAAACTTCGCTAACGGGACACCACCAACTTCCGAGGTGCGACCGTGTTCCTGACGCTTGGCACGAGAAGGCGACGGACAAAGCCAAAAGCGAGCGCTGCCAAAGCGCTGGCTCGTAATCGAGATTAACAAAATGAACACAACCACAGGCAGCTGAATGCAGCATTCATTAAAACTTGGTCACGCGTCAATACAATTCAGGCATACGCAACGAGAGCTGCCGTGGTGAAATGGCGAGCACACTGGGATCGCCACCCCAAAGCAAGGCAGTTCGATTCGACCTCTCGGCACGGCGTCTGTCCAACCAGCAAATCTAAATGGGTACGGCCACAGTCGATCAGGAAACAGGTCGTGCGCGGGGAGGTAAAGCGTGTGTGTGTGTGCACCCACGCTTTCCACAGACGCCTGGCCTGTGTGGAGGAGAGACCACGCACTCTCCAGAGGTTACTGGGGTGGAGACCATTCCGCCAGCAGTAGCGGTGAACGAGCAATTTCAGGGCTGCGCCTTTACCTTGCATCACGAGTGGACAAAACGCCACTGCTACTGCTGACTATAATCATTCCGAACTTGGAACGTGCAGAGTATTCGCTCGCTCTCGAAGAGAAGGAACGACTCAGGGCGCGCGGAGGACCCCACAGACAGGAGCCACGCGGCCAGCCAACAATTCCCCAAGCTCTGCGGGCCTCTTTATACGTTCGCGTGTGTATCTGCCACTTAATTCGTATTCGCGCGTGGGGAGAGAAACCGGAGCACCCGGAGAAAACCCGACACCCTCGACAACCACCGACGTAGACGGAACAGGCGAGGCACGCGTCCGCAGTGCCCCCTTCTCCCGGCGAGCGAGCGCATCGCAAAGCTCCTCCGCGTGCCCCCCACGGGCAGCGAATTGTCGCGACATCCGTGCGATCCGCCAACCCTCGCCTCGCCCAGTGCTGGGTCACAGGCCGCGCGCACAGCCCCCGCCATCCACCACCGCCAGCAGCAGCACCCGACGGACACAACGCGGTCCGCCTCGAAAGCTCCAACAGCCACCCCTCCGATGAGCGTTTCGATGCGGGGCATTCCCCGCTCGAATCGAGTGGCGCCGCCGACTCGAAGGCAATCGTTCCGCCGCAGTGGGCGGCTCGCGAGTAGGGGTTTGATCGGTCACGGCGCGATTCGAATTGCCGCAACGTGACGATCGTCGCGCACCTGCGACGAGCAACGGGCGGCGACGTACGGCGCAAAATAAGTTCAACGCAAACGCATTACACACCCCCCCCAACTCCGTCGGCGTCCCGTAACCTCGTAAACAGTCCTTGTTACATCGTGTGCGTGCGCTTCGCCCAATGAAGGTCGTTCCTAAATAAACGTCCCGCAACTGCTCACCCAGTTCACTTCGGCGCGCGCCAGCCTTTGCGCGTTCACTAATTGACGCGTTAGTCCGAAGCACGTTTTGCAAAGCAATTATCGTCGCGGCTCGCAGTTGTTTCGTTCACCACGATGCTCACCCGTCGTATTTAATTGAATTCCCGATGGGCAAGGCGTGACTTCGCTTTGTAATTGCGATCAAATCACCTTACCGCTATTGGGGATAGCGGGGCTGTTGCTCACATTAGTACGACTCGTGAATTCTACTGTCGCTGACTTTCCACAAAGCGCTACGCCCCTGGGGGCTGACCCGCCCCCGGTATATGAACGTGGAATTTCCACCGCCGGTGTAGGTCCGTAAACAGCAGATGCCGGCCTCTGCAGACATGTACTTTCATTTGTACTCAACTATCGCACACTACAGTAATATATGCCCATTGATTACCCATTAAAAAGTGTCATGACTTCTTCCGAGGAGTTCTGTCATGACCATACTTCACCGCGTTGGTCAATGAGGCATCACTCGACACTGATTCTGCACTCACTGAGTTCGCGTGCACTCACTGAGTCCGCGTGTACTCACTGGGCACACGTGTACTTACTGAGTCCGCATGCACTCACTGTGGGCTCACTCACAAAGTCCACGTGCACTCACTGAGTACACGTGTACTCACTCAGTCCGCGTGTACTTACTGAGTCGTACTCACTGAGTCCACGTGCACTTCACTGTGGACTCACTCGCAAAGTCCACGTGAACTCACTGAGTCCACGTGCACTCACTCACTGAGTACACGTGTACTCACTCAGTCCGCGTGTACTTACTGGGTCCACGTGCACTCACTGAGTCCACGTGCACTCACTCACTGAGTACACGTGTACTCACTCACTGAGTACACGTGTACTCGCTCAGTCCGCGTGTACTTACTAGGTCCACGTGCACTCACTGAGTCGTACTCACTGCACTCACTGAGTCCACGTGCACTCACTCACTAAGTCCACGTACTCACTCAGTCTGCGTGTACTTACTAGGCACACGTGTGTACTCACGGAGTCCGCGTGCACTCACTCACTGGGTCCGCGTCGTTGCCTCGTGTCCGTGCGGAGGAGCCGCCTGCCTCGTGAAATCCACCCTTTAGTACCGTCCCGCTCTCACGTGATGCGAGCGAGACACGCGGAGAGGGAGAGCCCACTCATTGATGTGTAAGAGGCGTGCGTGTGTGTTCGTGATCCTAGCAGCGGTAGAGCGGTGGCGCAGTGCTCAGCGCGCTGCGATACGGATACCATACGTGGGGAATGAGATAGCAATCGGTTCTGGACTCTCTCAGGTCGACTCGGCCTCAATCGTGTAGCCGATGTGGTGCATCGAGCATCAGCGCTGGTGAGACGAACGCCCGGCGTGGTCGTGGCCACACCATCCACTAGTTTCCCTATGGGGGACGCACTTCAACAGCTTAACATGCCGGGATCCAGTGCCGGATTAAGCTAGTGCGTAAGTCTGTAGCATATGTTATAAAGGGGGCCCTAAATAATAAAAAAACACGTAAATATTCAAGCGTTTATGATTAACTTGCATAGTTAAGTAATTGTGTGTTCTCATTTGCTACACAGCCAAATAATACGACAAATCGCTAACCTTTAAACGCCCAGTCGTTCATAAAAGTTGAAGGCGGTATAGTACTATAGTGATAGAGCAAGTGCAGAATCACTGAACCGGAATTGATAGCTTGAAAGCATTTAGCGCAGGGCCCTTAAAAGTGCGGGGCCCGTAGCATATGTAGCTACTTTTGCTACTCGGATAATCCGGCACTGATCATCGGCTATTGTCTTTTCCCTATGGGGGACGCACTTCAACAGTTTAACACGCCGGGACCTTATTTAAAGGTTGCTCGTGTCGTGCCAGCTAATTGTTGAAGAGCATCAAGACCTCCCTGAGTTTTGAACAAATACACAATAGTAATTCGCAATAAAGGTATTTGGGTTAGATCGCGTAAGTACAAATGTGTCGTAACCCTCCACCGCCCGACACAGCCAAACAGTAAGGGATTAGTCACGGAAACAAAACGCCAAATGGTTACTACTCCAGCCCACCGGTGTGTTGGAGAGTAAATCCACAACATTTACAATCTGAGTAGTACCACGTTTCGCTGGTAATTACATCCAGCATCATCGGGCGATTTTCTATAATATTCTGGATGTAATTCCCAGCGAAACGTCGTACTACTCAGATTGTAAATGTTGTGGATTTACTCTCCAACACACCGGTGGGCTGAAGTAGTAACTGAAGTAGTAACTATTGTTTCCGTGACAAATCGCTTACTGATTGGCTGTGTCGGGTGGTGGAGGGTTTCGAAGCATTTATACGTACGCAATGTAACACAAAACCCTTTATTATGAATAATATTGGTCGAGAAAGCCCGCTACGTGTTAAACTGATCGTCATTCGCGTTGGCGTGGCAACTGAATGGCAAAACAACACGTGGTCCAAAACAATTCGCCTCCTTCACACGCTCGTTCCCCTCCCACGTGCCGACAACACAAAAATACCACGGTTTACACATCGCATCAGTCGCACGGACTTCTAGGGGTGCACAAAATACGTTAGAGTTTGATCCTGGTCCAGCGACGAATGTGTGAAGGGGGGGGGCGAGTTGCCGGAGTTCATCCTCTTGCCACGGCAGCTCTCTCGCCTACTTCAGCATTTTTCTTGCTATGGGTGTCCCACCTGATGAAGATCGCGCTTGTGTTGCGATCGAAACGTCGTGATTTGTTCTATTTTATTTTATTTTGTTTCTACCTGCGTGACTTTACCGAAAGAACCACGAGAGTAAGGGCGTCGCTTGTTCGGTGTTTTGCGCGTGGGGCAAACTCCCCCTGGAGCTGCCGTCGTTCGTCCGGCCGTGAGAAGAGACAGCGACGCCTCGAGAATCATAAGCAACCCCGAGTCCACAAACTCTTCCTCTTTTTTTTTACGATCAGAGGAAACAAGAAGATGCTCGGTGTAGTCAGCACTTTGCTCCGTTCATCATTTCGTTTTTTTGTATTTTTTTATGCTTTGCTTTGTGTAAACCCTCGCCCTCCCCCCCCCCCCCTTTTAAATGAAAGACCCAACAAAATATTTTTTTCTTTTTTTTCTGCTCTCCTTACCCCTTCCCTCTCTTTCTACCCCCCTCTCTGCCTCTCCTCTCTCTCTACCCCCTCTCTGCCCCCCTCTCTCTCTGCCCCCTCTCTTCCTACTCCATTTGGCTCTCTCTCTCACTCACTCTCTCTTTTTTTATAACTACGACAAGTGCTGCACCTGCACGCAGCCCTCCCCATAGTCAAACGGCCTCCGACGGGTAGCTTAAATCTGCATGCAGAGCTCGCCGTCATCTGCCACCGAGCACACGGCCTCCTCCAGCGCCCACCGCTCCTTGAAGGCCGGCACGGCGTGGGTCAGCCGCGCATGGCGGAACTCCAGCCACACCCTGGCTCCGACCAGAGCGCGGAAGATGCCCAGGCTGCTGGTTGGACGTTGCCCCTCCAGGGCTACCTTCCTCGCCCTGTATATGGCGAGCTTGGTGTAGCCGAAGGGCACGTTGACCCGCCCCTGAAGATGTTTGGGTCCGTCGCCCTTCGGGTATCCAAAGATGAGGACCGTCGGGGAGAAGTGGAGGCTGAACCTTAGGAGGATGTGTCTCAGGACCTTGAACAGCGAGTCCAGGCTCTTGCACTCCACGTATTGGTGCGCCACTGTCTCCACTTTACCGCAGAACCGACACTCTGGGGACATGTCGGTGAAGCGCGCCAGGGAGACATTGGTGGTGACGGTGCCGTGGGCGATGCTCCAGCTGAGGTCGCCGATGCGGTTGTACGTCGGGCTGGAGAAGAGTTGCCTCCAGCGAGGCCTCTCCGGAGAGACGCAGGGCAGGGCTTTCCTCCAGGCATGGTCCTTGTGGCTCCTCAGGGTGTCCTGTTGGTGGAACCGGACCATGTAGGAGTAGAGCACCTTCCCCTTTACATTTGCGAAGGCCACCCCTGGCAGGTCTTCTAGCCGGCACAGGTTGTGATCCGCCTTCGTTTGTCGGCATTGGCGATGCAGTGGCACGACTGAGAGCTCCGGTGGAGGGGGACCGAGAGGGGCCTCGTCATCCCCAACGCCGATGGGAGGCGTTCTCCCCGCTGCCGCTGAGAAGGCCCCCTTGGCTTCGGCCAGGATCCGGGCAGCCACCCGGAGCGACTGCAGCCCCCCTGTCTTTGCGGCCATGTCTGCTGGTCCGAGCCACCGGCCCCGTGTTTCGGGTTCCACCAGATCTCCCATCCTGGTTGGCGAGGCGCCTCTCCATGCCTGGGGTGGCGGTGGTGGATGGCAGCTTTGTCTGTGGGTTCCTGAGGATCGGTTCAACTCTTCCTCTTGAGCACGCAGCCCCGGTAAAAACACGTACGGTGCGCCACTTTGTGAACGTCGTGCGTACCGACAAACGTCAATAATAAGGTAAGCCCTTATCAGTGCCCGACCTTATTACAGACCGGTTCAGACCTTATTGGTCACCCCATACCACTTATAAATCTCAACGTTCATGCTACAAAGTCTCATCACAAGAGAGAAACACAACACACATAGTCTTTGGTTCTTTTGGCAAAGTCACGTAGGTGAAAAATAAAAAAAATGAAATATATTTTTTTCACCTACGTGACTTTACCGAAAGATCCTTGCAATCAGGAAAACTTCAAATCTAGAAACAACACAAATAGACAAAAACATTTTTGCCCGTATTTGAAACGGCTGATCGCCGTATGGACCTGGAAACTAAATGTCCCTGTACAAGAATACGGGGTGAACCGTATGGGTTGGCACGCCATGTGTACATGTTTCTTCTTCTCTCGTACGGCCGATGATGTAGATGCAGAGCAACAGCTTACAATTTAACATTTAGGTGGTCAAAGGCGGGTGATTGCCCGTCAGGAGCAGCGGAGTATATCATCGCTGTGATGTCTCCTTCGTATTTGTGGATGGGGCATTGCGTCGTTATACGTTGTAAGGTCTGTTCTGGGTGACCACAGTCGCACACTGCTACTGGAGAGTTTTTAGTATTACATTTGTGCATCAGGTATCCGCATCTGCCACGGGTTGTGCAGCGGATGCGATTTAGGGTGGACGATGCGCTTCATGGACGATCAAACACAGGGATCTTCTGCGTTGGGTCTTTAACGAGGTGTCTCTGAGTTATTTTTAACTTCATTCAGCTCTCCAAGCTTAATCGAGGTTGAATTTGCATTGTGTAAGGTTAAGCGCGTGGGTCCAAAATGTGAATGGAAAGGCGACTGTTTTCCTCCATTCGCAATATGACGTCAGTGGTGCGCGGTTTTCATCCAAAATTAAATTTGTCCCAGTGGCGTTACATTTCCAGAAGCGGAAATTATTTAGTGACGCCAGTTTCTGGATATGTTTTAGGGTGCTTTCTCATTATTATTATATGAGCAGTTTAACACGTGCATAATGCAAGTGGATTATGTGATCACACCCTTGTTAGATGAGGTTATTGCACACAACACTTTCATTGGCGATGTTGCTACAACCACAGTGTTGCCATTCTCGGGCAGTGCCACAAAGGCAGAGTTTTGGGGTCTGGGCCCCTGGGGCAACGCGCGACCTGGGATGTGTCTCCATGTGCAGTTTGTCAATCTAATGCTGGATGAGAAGCTCCTCGCGCCGTGCAATGAGGGTTATTGGACCATACTTCTCCACGCTGCTAATCGCGAGTTGGTGAAGGTGGGTGGGGGGTGGGGGCGGGAATTGCAGAATGACAAATGTGTTTTTCTGCACCAGTCTCTGCTGCCCTCCCCCCCCACCACCAGCTTGTCTCGGTGCTCATGCACGGCGGTGATCTCCCATCCAAGCACCGTCGAGGCTCAATTCGCCTGTTATCAGTCAGACATCCCATCACCGTCATCACGATCCATGGGCAGATAGCCCGTAGGTGTCCACTGCACATTTCGTCATTTGTTTCAACTTTCCTCCATCTTGTGCCAATATAACCAAGAGAGGTACCACATCTACGAGATAAGAGCTGAATAGGGTTGCCGTGGTTTTACTTTTCTATGCGGAGATTCGCGCACTTGTTGAACGTAAGAGAACTTAATGGAACATGGACAAGCTAGATTCAGCGTCCTGCCTCATCTATTCGGCGTCCCAAAGCGATCCCTTCTTGGCTCCATTCTCTTTCCAGCTCACGTGCCTCCAGTAGCCAGCCTCATACAAGTGTAGTGTAATAGTGCCGTCTGTTGTACAGCAACGGCAACTGCGGTGAACGAGTAGTACACACGCCAGTGAGCACTTACGCGGGTGTGTCGGCAGGGCAGAGGAACTGGGGCAAGGGTTACAGAGACCCAGTTGGGAAGCCCCTGGAACCCGCTAGTGAGTTCGAGAAGGGAGGCGTGGTCAGGGCGGAGCCAGGCCACGCAGGGTAAGATAAAAGCAGCGGAGAGCGAGAGCTCCTGGCTGCCGGTTCTGGGAAGTGGACTCGTCTCGTCGTTGTTGTCGTCTTCGCCGCCTTCGTCACTGCAGTCTCCGCTAGACATGTGCGGCCGGATAGTTGTTGGCTGTCTAGGTCGACGCCGTCAGTGTAACACGGTCAGGGTTGTGTCAGGGCTAGGATATACGACTTGGGAGAAGCGAGGGCGAACCTGTGAACCTGAAAGTGTGAATAAAGAAGGTGCCTCCTGAAGAACCTTGTCTCCCACTCCGCTGACACTACACATGTATAGATTTCTTTAGAACTGATTTGTGTTTAGTTTGTTGTCTCCCCCCCCCCTCCCCGCACCTTCAATTATCACGGTTGGCTACGTGTACGGCACGAAAGAAGTTCAACATTGGCACATCGATACGCTAACGATACTTGGCTCTACATTCCTTTGAAAAATAGACCACGCCCCCTACCCCCCAACCTGCTGCGCCCATAGCCCCTTGTTGTATATGTCGGTTATGAATTTTTGATGGAAATAATAAAAATTAAATGTATTTTGAAAATTGCATAAGTATCCAAAATTATGTTAATTATGCACATAATGCACATAAATTATGCTAAATCGAGAGATACTCGTTAAAAATTTACGCAAGTGTGTGTTATTATGCTAATGCGAGCCATTATGATAATTAGGCCCCGCCTCACTGACGAGGGTTGTATTATCAATCGGGATCATACAATTAATCGTGTGAGGTTATGCCAGTGTGATGCGAGTATGCCAGAGTAACTCGCTCGTTGTTTAACTTCGTATTAACGCTCAGTAATACAATTATTTTCGCTTTAACCTTTACTGAGTGCATTAGTGTGTTTATGTCAGGTCTCCAAATTCAGATCTCAACGCAGAATACGGTTCTTGTAAATAAGATTATTATGCATGAAATTCAGGAAAGAAACACGCAACCACTTCTGCGTTAATCAATTTTATTTCCTAACGAAACCTTAACTCTAGAAGATGCAACTCTCGGCTTGGAATTCCAACACAATATCAACACAGTAATCATCAACGATTGCGTTGTTTCACTTTGGCAACGGCACATGTGATTAATTCCACCGCGTAACGCGAGCTCAGTTGGTGAGAGAGAGAGGTGTCAAAACATGCACGCACTGTTCTACACAAAAACCTTAACACTATAACATGCAAATTCTTATACTTGAAATTGCCCACACGTTACTACACTCATTCATTGATCCATATGCAACCCTCAATGCAATTCTTGTCACGTTGTTAACAGGGCAACAGAACCATTGATTATTATGCAGAGTCCCCGAGCCTGCGCGGCAGTTAGGAGCGCAAGGTCCTTAATATTATGCAACGATATTCATACAAAAAGGCAATCAAAACGATTATTATTCTCAAAGGCACAAATATACGTCAATAGATTAATCATGCTAATTCATATGATTAAAAATGGCTTGGAGTAAAGGCGTGCGATGGTGTGCGTGCTTTCCCCTGAGATTCTTAACTTAGGCCAACTTTGATTAATTGTGGACAGATCACCTGATAAGGAAACCGGTTTGACACGCTATTCCCCCCCCCCCCCCCCCTTGAGTGTAGCTCCATGGCGAAGGTGTCAAGGATTAATTCGTGTTGATGAATCTATTGGTATTTTATGCGATTAGACGTACAACCCAACAAAAGAATTAAGAAGAAAGAAACATTATTAATGTACTTATAAACGACGGATTATTATCACTCGATCTGCCGCGATGCCTTAGTTTTCATAGTTTTCATAGTTTCATTTATTTGGTATAGCCCTGTGAGCCATTCGGCTCTTGAATCGGGTGCAACCGCAACAAATAAAAAAACAAAAACATGAACAAGAAAACATCTTAAAGTGACTTTGTGCATGTGCAAACAGAAAATCTAGGGAAAACATCAAAATATTCCTGAAATAGCACCGTACACCAACGCTGTGTGCAAAAATCCCAGTGGGATGCAAGTCAAACAACAACACCAAGAAAACTTAGATTAAGGCCATCAGTCTAACACCGTACTACAATAAACAAAAACATGGCCAAACCAAAAAACTTTTAGAAATCACCAAAATAAAGCCATAAATGCAATGTAACAGTGATCATAGGAACTGTGACCGAATTTTTAACAATAAACTACATAAATAACATGTAATACCAAACCCTAGAGCCACAGCTGGCTGCATGAGTCACTCCACAAACAACAGGAGCATCAGTCGGAGTATCACATTTTTCAATGCACCTTTAAGATCAGCACACTAAATCAAAATACAGATAATACTTTGCAGCGGTCATCCGGAGCAAAACATTTTATTTTATTTTAGGCCACTGAATAGCAGTACTTGAGGATTAGGCTTTTTGTTAATGACTCGTGTATGTTTTGAGTGATTTGGATTGGTTGAGTAGGCCAGTGTTCGGAATTAATTCTTTGCGTCAAGCAGACGCCAGGTTTGTCGTGTGGTGGTGGGGGGGGCAGAGTGCATCATATGTATAGTTGATTCTTCTTTAACAGCAGTCGAGTTCGTCCCACACTGGTTGATGAGTTGGCACGGTGCGCTGTAGGCGCGGTGTTCCGTCGGTAGATGGCGCTCACAGCTCGTGTTGCAGCGGTGTCGGTGCTCGCCGTTGACGCGCTGATCTGGCGATGAATGATGGCTCCGTTCGTTGATGGCCGGTTGGGTCAACGTTTGACCCTTTCCGCCCCCTGGTGGCTGATGCTGGAGTTCTCGTCCGCTTCAACAAGTCTGCAGTGACTCTTGAGAGTCGAGGTTCAGACTAGCGGAGTGCTTTTCGAGCGATACTTCTTCTGATGACGTTGAATTCGCACGGCATAGCATGTAGCTAAGTAGCGAGTCTAGCCATTCTGGCGAGTTGTAGAGACTTCTATTGCGTCGGTGGTTGGCTGATCTTCTGATGGTCGCCGTCTTCTTCCGCTGGGTGATGCTGAGCTGGTCCACTGGTAGGTGAGCTGATCTGATTTCAATGCTCGCGGGCCTCTCTTTTATGTCAAAATTTCTCCTTCTAGCTCCGCCTTCTCACAAGGGGCGGAGCTCCCTTTAAGCCTGCTTTGTGTCGTGGGGCTGGGGTGTGCGTGTCTGTATGTGTGTGCATGTGTGTGTCATTTTATGGGTGTAATATGAGTCATCAAAGCATGGTTTCGTCACCTCCCTCAAGACATCCCGCCATCAAGAGAGTCCAGATGCTTCAAATCGTCCCGAAGGCGTCCCTCTGTCTGCGTTATACAATCCTGGGGGTGAGGGGCGAACCTTCTCTGTGTGACTCTCTCTACGCACCAAGGATGGGTTAAGGCTTTTAAAGTTAACATTTATTCCATCACAGTTTGGTACCGTACCACTCGCAGTTAGGATTCTGTCTGTGACTCCAGGTATCTGATTTTTATTTTCACGAGGAGATGATGCTCTCTTGAGCGTATGCATATTCTTATCACGTGCTGCGGGAAGACAAAGGCGGCCGGGAGGTTCTCTTTCCCTCTCTGGCTAACCCTCGGTTTAACGTCGCTCAAATATCATTTGGTTTGTATGTTGAACAAGGTTTGTGATTTACCCCGTCATCCTGACCCTCCCTCAGGATTTATTAATTTTCGTCATTCCGTGTGTAAGCTTTATGATTTATATCATTTTATTTCCGATATCCTGAGCCAAAGGTAAGCCTCTCGATTCTTGGAATTTGTACTCCTTGGTGTTTGCGAGGTCGGGTAGCGGGCAAGGTGCATCGCAATTTAAGGTGAATAGCGTTAGCAATTAATGCTCTGTGTGACACTATGTATTGTAATTTTCTTTAGCTAAAATTGTTTGCTTGGTTTCGCTGTTGGCAGCTGCTGTCCTGGGGAATTCCGTCTCGCCCCCTTCCTCCTTTGCTCTCGAAGGGTATCGTGGGGGTGGAGTGTTCGTGTGTTTTCTCATTAAGTCCAGCGCATCCACTGCACAGATGGCCCTCGCGATAAGGTGTAATTCCTGCTCTGGTGTTACTCCTGCTCTCCCGCGCTGCGGGAAGACAAAGGCGGCCGGGGTCTCTAGAACATAGTTCATCCTGGCCTCGCAAGCTTGACCCGTTCGCCTCACCTCCTCTGGACAACCCTTGATTCAACACCGCACCATTATCATTTGCTTATGCTCCCGAAGATTTGTGCTTTAACGTTGTAAAAGTATTAAGGGTGAAAATAACATTTAGTATCGAATTAGTAAATGGGTAATGATTCACTGATGTAGATTGTGGCCTGTTTTTTTTTTCTTCCAATTGGAGTGAGTGTGAGGATCGATAATTTTAGCTTATTCCTGTTGTTGAATTTTTAACTTTAACCATTGATTTAAAAGCAAATACGAGGAAAAGTGTTAACTCGTTGGCGTCACTCTGTCTGCGGCCTGACGAAAGGGGGGGGGGGGTCCTTGGAGTCTGGGATTCCCCTTTTCCTCTTGGTGACCCCGGCCCTGTGTTACATAAAACAGGTTTGTTCATCTGGAGATTTCTCAGATAACCGCTAACCTTCCTTTGCCACGGAGTTTATTATTTATTTATTTTAATTGGCCTTTTTACGATCTCCATCTGCTGTTTGCTGTGAGTCTGGTTTGTGTGTTTTCATTTATTATTTCGGTTACTATTAAAAAAAATATATCGGCAAATATCGTTATTAATATTAATTGTGGGAAAAGGGCCGTATACAACACCCCATCCACTCGTTGTGGGCTCTGTGTCGAAATTGAGAACTGGGACCGAACGATTTACCTACCACTGTGTTTTTGATAGATTATCACGATTTGATATGATAAAAAAAATTTAGTTTGTCTCATTGTACCGCGATCTACTGTTTGTCTCATTGTACTGTGAGCTTTGCCTGCAACGTCTCCTATTCATATTTTCCTTTGAGGCAAGTGTCATTGACAAATGTGTTGAACCACACCAAAAGCAGCATCACAAACATGTCGCCTTGATGGCGTCGCTTCTATTGGTCCATCTGTCCTTTGGCCTAAAGGGAAATGACTTAACTCGTGCTTTTCGTAAATATTCAGATAAATTGACTCAAATCTCCATATATATAAAAGGCAAAGTTGTGAATATGTGTTTCTGTTCAAAATGTTTAGCCTACTTCCCGACATGCAACAAACTGGAAATTTGCCATGTGGGTACTTTCCAGATTGTACACCATGCAAACATTATAAAAATACACTTTTGGTTTTATTTTTTTTTTGGGGGGGGAGCTCAATAATGCATATAATTTTTTGCACAGCAAGTGAGCTGTGACATCAAATCTGTCATGTGACCCGCGCATGTGGAAGCGTAACGCATTGTAGTGTCGTGGTTAGAGCGCTGCGCTACGAACCCGACGAACCGAGTTCGATTCACGTGCACAGCCACCACAGGTGATTATTATTTGAACTTGTCCTGGGCCTCCCCTAGGTCGACTGAGCCTCAAATGAGTAACTGCTGTGGTGTGTGAACATCGCCATTGGGGAGACAAAGGCGGTCGGGCGTGGTGAATCCAAGTCCCGGGCGAAGCCGGTAAGCTAAGCTAGTCTTAAATAAACGATTCCTTCGGTGCATATATCGCCGATACATTCCGCTTGTAATCGATTAATAATGAGATGTGCCTGGTGCCAGGCTATGGCAAGGTACCCCCCCCCCCCAATCCGTGCAATGCGTGTGCTGGAAAAATGCTCGGCCACCCCTATAGAGTCGCTCATTGCCCGTGGGGCCGCTGCCTTGATCTTGCTCAATGAGGATATTTCGTTTCCATTCGCAGATGTCCAGTAGTTTCATAGATGTCCAGTGGTCCAGCAGCACACCCGGCCGCCTTTGTCTCCCCAGTGGCGATTTTTTTTTTTTTACTGATCGCACTAGATGATCATTTGAGTCGACCTAGGGGAGGCACAGGACTGATTCAGATAATCTTCACTGGCGTTGGGCGGAGAGCGGGAAAAATAACTTGGGTCACCGGGTTCGCAACGCAGTGCAGTGCGCTAACCGTTGCGCTATCGCTCCCCACTCAAGAATACACACGCAGACACACGGATCATTCTGTTGTCGTGTCGTCCAAGCGCAACGAGGACGAATGCGCAGAAGAAACACAACTTTGATGAGCGCGTCGTGTAGAGCTCGCCGAGAGGATTAGATTGCCGTGTCGTTCGCCTTCAACAGACATTAAATGACGTCGCAACGCAGTTTATGCGAGAGCCGGGGGCTTATGCGACCCCGGGGTCCCGTCATAAGGTGCGTTTGCTTATTGGGAAAAATAACAATAAGAATTGTGCGCTTTAGCACAATCGAGTAATCGTGAGTTCTTGCTGAGATGAGCATTGAGGCAGTGATTATTAATTGTTTACAGCCCTTGAGCTAATGGTGGAAAGTCCACATTCCTATGGCGGAGGTGAGTCTTAAACAGGGGTCGGCAACCTTCCCAACAAGAAGATATTTTTTTAGTTTTTGTCTTCGACCAAAATAGTTCGAGAGCCGCATCATACGCAGAGCTACTTGTACACATAAGCACAGCAGGGATACAGCAGATGACAAACACATTCTGACTTAAATAAGCAAAATAAAACATGTGATAGAATGAACTGCGTCGATTTAGTTTACCCCCCCCTTAGTTATTGTTTAACAATACAGTTTGACTGTCCCTTTTTGTTGTCACCAATACATTCCATAGTGACCCATTCCCAGCTATATTTAATCAATTATCTTTGCGTTAAATTACGTTTCAGATTTGAGTAAAAAAGTTAAAACGGGGGGGAGGGAGTCAAAGAACCGCAGGCTGTCGACACCTGGCCTACAAGAAACAATGTTGACACCCCACACACACAAAAGTGCAGATCATTGCATTGTCTTCCGGAGGCTGAGTCATCCCCCCCCAACAACAACCGGCATCTGAAGACGCAATCTTGCGATTAGCGAGCCGCTCGCCCTGCCGCTGAGCCACTCGGATCTACGCCGTGACCTCCTTCTCCTCCTCCGACTCCCAGCGAGCCTTCCACGCGTAACGCGATAAGCTCAGAGTGTACCTAGCTTGGCAAAAGCGATAACAGTGACGTCCGCCGTCACTTAGTGGGCGAGTGGAGGCTGTTGCTTTTGCATGGGAGTGCCTCACAATAGGACAAGTTCGCTCGGTAGTTTGTTAACTAAGGTACGGTGGGTAATAAGTTACTAAAAGACAGGTTTATTATCTTATTTTTATACATCAGCCCTATGAGCGTCTTAACTATTGTTTATTTGACCAGGTAAGGTCCACCAGAGCTATATGCAGCTCTTTTTCAGATGCGACATGGCCACAAATGATAGCTCAACGAAGTGGCTTATCGCGTGGAAATTTATAGCAGCCACAATACTTTAAACGTGTGATGTTAATTCTAAATGTGGAGAAAAAACCGGAGGACCCGGAGAAAAATCCACGCGACCACGGGGAGAGAGAGAGAGACACGCAAACTCCAAATATACACAGCAGGCGTCAGAGGTCGGGATCGAACCCACGCAGGCAGCCTGCACACCAGGCGAGGTCGTTAACATCTCGCCACCGTGGCAGCCCGAACCAAACCGGCAGCATTTTTGTTTCAGTGTCTCGAGTTAATTAACTTAGGTGGCAGGATCGTGAGAGGTGGCGACGGCTTGGGGGGGGAGGGAGGGGCTTCATCCAGCAGTGGATTGTGGAAGCGCGTGTTGTCTCCTTACGTGTTTTTGCCATGTGTGTTTATCAATGGGACACCCTGGTCACCCGTACAATCGAGACGTCCCGTCAAGCGAGTCGTATTTTTTTCCCAATTAGACACTGTTACCGGCCGCTGATGATTCCGATAAGATTGTTTAAGACATTTCCACAGCTTAAGAGCATTCTGGACGCGGGGGTTGTTTGTGTGGTGGCGGAGGCGACATCAAACCTGTCCAAGCACAGCTCCCTACTGTTCCGTAATCACAGTTGCCGCAGTTACCGAGTGAGCGAGAAATAAATATAGCAGAGCCGCCTTTGTCTCCCCGAGGACCTCGCTCCCCCCCCTCTCCCCTCCCCTAAGTGCCACCTCCGAGTCAGGTTTCACACGCGAGAGAGACGCGGCCGGCAGCAGCACAGGCGAAGGTGAGCGACTGAGACTTCGGCGGCGGAGACGTACAAAGACCAAAGATCACGCGGCATACAGACGGTGCGGACGGGAGACGTGGAGACACAGAGACGCGGATTGGGGGGGGGGCGGTGGACAGAGACGTGGGAAAAGACGCGGTAGGCGCAGACACGTGGCTACTGAGACGCGAAACAGCACGGAGAACGAGGGGCAGACGTGGACGCACGCACGACATGCACGACATGCGCGTGGGTGCGGAGACGAGGAACACTTGTGCAGCGGGGAGATGCGTCTCGGCGAGAGATGGGGACAGTGGAAAGGGCAGCAGAAGAGATGCAGGGAAATGGAGCTCGAGAAGGCGAGAGTGGATTCACGAGCCGACTGCGGCTGCGATGAAGACCGTGGGGAGATTGGCGTGCGACGTTGGCATTGTGGAGCAAGCTCTGCCCGGGTAGTGGTGGGGGGGGGGATGTTCAGGATCGCTACGCGAAGAGCCCAGAACCCAGCTTCCCTGTCACTTCATCTGTGCAGAGCGCCGAAAGAAGCTCTGGGTGGCAGGAGAGTGACGTGGCTGCCAAGGCAGCAGTGTGGTCATCCGTGCCTCAAAGCGACGGCCTAAATGGAGGCGTTTCTTCTGCGATGGGGGGCATCATGGAAATGTAGACTGCTGGGTCAAGTGTATTTCCTTGCTGATACTCAATGTGATTGACTTTGGAATCCCATAATTCCGTGCCCCATGTTTAGCCTTGCACTTTGTGTGTACCGTGTGGGTAAAATTTGACTTTGGTCAGTGGTCAGAAGCTGTTTTCGCCACTGGTTACTCAAGTCACGGTACTTAATTCACTAAGATTGTTCATTTTATACTCAATGACCATTGAGATGATGCTCGTGCCATGTTTACAAACCTGGGACCTGAGCACCGGGCGCCTTATGCATTAAAACAAAAATATTCGCAGGCGAGGTTGCTTCCAATTTCGAGTCCCTATTGGATTTACGCATACATTGCCTTGAGAACGTAGGCACGGTTGGCATGGCAGCAGCCTTAAGTCGCCCAATTCACTCTGACACACACCTGAAGTCTCACACACACCTGGACTCTCACATTCACCTGAACTCTCACGCACACCTAGACTCTCACACACACCTGGACTCTCACACACACCTGGACTCTCACACACACCTGGACTCTCACGCACACCTGAACTCTCACATACCTGAACTCTCACACCTGAACTCTCACGCACACCTGAACTCTCACACACACCTGAACTCTCACGCACACCTGAACTCTCATACACACTTGAACTCTCACGCACACCTGAACTCTCACGCACACCTGAACTCTCACACACACCTGAACTCTCACACACACCTGAACTCTCACACACACCTGAACTCTCACAAACCTGAACTCTCACGCACACCTGAAATCTTACACACACCTGATCTCTCACACACACCTGAACTCTCACACACCTGAACTTTCACACACACCTGAACTCTTCACGCACACCTGAACTCTCACACATACCTGATCTCTCACACACACCTGAACTCTCACAAACCTGAACTCTCACGCACACCTGAAATCTCACACACACCTGAACTCTCACACACCTGAACTCTCACACCTGAACTCTCACACACCTGAACTCTCACACCTGAACTCTCACGCACACTTGAACTCCTCACACACACCTGAACTCTCATACACCTGAACTCTCACACACCTGAACTCTCACACACACCTCTCACACACACCTGAACTCTCACACACCTGAACTCTCACACACACCTGAACTCTCACGCACACCTGAACTCCCACACACACCTGAACTCTTCACGCACACCTGAACTCTCACACACACCGCCTTTGTCTCCCCAGTGGCGATGTTTACACGTAGAACCAGGTAGGGGTGTACCTCGATGTACTTTTGTCTTGCGTTTAAAAAAAAAGACCTGAGCGTGAAAGTGAAAAATCTCATAGCGCCTTAATAGGTTATTGCTAACAGTCTGTTAGATGGCTAAACGAGGGATATTTGTCTATTTTTTACAGTGCGTGTCTGTGGGAGAAGAGTGATTTTTTTTCACGCGAGCCGCCGAGCTTATTATTACAAAGGGATTGCCACTTGGTGGCTTGGGTGAATAATAAACGAATGGATAAGAAAGCGACAATGATTCTCGTGTTAACAGTGATGTTTTGTCACAGACAACAAAGATGGATCAGACTCTTCCTGCCCCTCCGGTCAGGCGACCTCGGTTTGCCAACATCAAGGTATTTTTTTATCTGAAGGACGCCACCATAAACACACAGATGTTATTTTACAGAAACGTGTGCATTGCATGATGCCCGTCACAAGCTTGAAGCTTCAAACTTGACATCCCTGCATTGACACTGATACGTTTATTATGAATGGCGATGACATCACTAGAGTGGCATGCCTTCACGTCATTTTAGATATTTTTTTGTCGATGAGCTTCAAACTCGTTTTGGACAGACCTTGACACACAGCCAGGTTGTATCCGCGGAATAACAGCTGTTCGCTTTATTTTTGGCATTGTTTAATGAGACTTTGAAATGTCATGGCTTTTCGTTATCTTGTTTCAATGCAGTCCATTTCATCCCCCAGGTGAGTTAGTTGTGTTTAAGGTGACGTGAAAGCACGTTACAGGTGGGCCGCCGTGAGAAGGCTTTGACATTCCTCGAAGACACTGGTTTAACCGATTAGTATGGTTGGCTACGTACGGTGCGAAAAAAGTTCAACATACGTACATAACCATCAACCGCATCAGAACATCAACAGGCCGACAATAATAACAATATTATGTTATTAAGGCACATTTAATTTGCAGATTCCAATGCACGTCTCTTTAATGCATTTAAATTTATGGACAAGCCACATGGAGTGGCCGGGCAATGGGCTGTGTTTGGCATTGCTATTAAGCCGGTTTAATGGCAGTTTGTGTTCGTGTTTAGAAAACGTGAACCTAATGAATATTGCCACCACTCGCCCACTAAACAACCACATTAACTTGTGTACCTACAGTGAGGGAAAAAAGTATTTGATCCCCTGCTGATTTTGTACGTTTGCCCACTGACAAAGAAATGATCAGTCTATAAGTTTAATGGTAGGTTTATTTGAACAGTGAGAGACAGAATAACAACAAAAAAATCCAGAAAAAACGCATGTCAAAAATGTTATAAATTGATTTGCATTTTAATGAGGGAAATAAGTATTTCACCCCCTCTCAATCAGAAAGATTGCTGGCTCCCAGGTGTCTTTTATACAGGTAACGAGCTGAGATTAGGAGCACACTCTTAAAGGGAGTGCTCCTAATCTCAGCTTGTTACCTGTGTAGTGGAGTAAATAATACGCATAGTAATTGGCCATATACAGTACATACAGACAGACAAGGAGAACGGGTCACATGAGGTCGAACAGGTGGTCGAGTCGCGGGTGGCGTAAACAACCCGAAGTAATTAAGGGAGTCGTGGCACGAGGGCTGTGATTGGTCGAGAGGCTGTTAGCGTTAAGTGGTGGCGTCTGGATGTCTGATGAAGGGGACAGGTGCGGGCTGGCGGGAGACGGCCAGCGAGCCACGTGGCAATTAATTAAGGCTAATGCGAGAGGGGATAAAACGCGAGGTGGTTTGAACGGAGAGGAGTTGCTGCTGGAGAGTTGTTGCTGGGCAGTTGTTGGCGAGAGGTGAAGAGATACGAAGAAGACAGCTGGAAATGTTAGGGAAGAATAGATAGAGAGCCGGACCCCAAAGACAGTAAATAGCGACAGGGAGAGTCAGCGTTAGCGGAGATAGATAGTCACTGTGTGTGAATAGATGGAAGTCACTGCGTGGGAAGAGATAGCGGCGATACTGTGTGTGAGATAGAAGACGAACCACTGTGTGTGGAAGGGAAGACACTGTGTGTGAAGAGATAGGTGAAGAAACACTGTGTGTGGAAGGGGATGCACGGACGATGCTGAAGTAAATCGGAGTGTCCGAGTTGGCGGAGCACGGAGAGAATTACTGTGTGTACGGAACGATGGAATAAAAGTGACGGCGGAAAATGAGACGGTTGTCGTCCGAGTGAATTCACAGCACTACACCTGTATAAAAGGTGCCTGTCCACAGAAGCAATCAATCAATCAGATTCCAAACTCTCCACCATGGCCAAGACCAAAGAGCTCTCCAAGGATGTCAGAGACAAGATTGTAGACCTACACAAGGCTGGAATGGGCTACAAGACCATTGCCAAGCAGCTTGGTGAAAAAGTGACAACAGTTGGTGCGATTATTCGCAAATGGAAGAAACACAAAAGAACTGTCAATCTCCCTCAGTCTGGGGCTCCATGCAAGATCTCACCTCGTTGAGTTGCAATGATCATGAGAACGGTGAGGAATAAGCCCAGAACTACACGGGAGGATCTTGTCAATGATCTCAAGGCAGCTGGGACCATAGTCACCAAGAAAAAATTGGTAACACACAATGCCGCGAAGGACTGAAATCATGCAGCGCCCGCAAGGTCCCCCTGCTCAAGAAAGCACATATACATGCCCGTCTGAAGTTTGCCAATGAACATCTGAATGATTCGGAGAACAACTGGGTGAAAGTGTTGTGGTCAGATGAGACCAAAATGGAGCTCTTTGGCATCAACTCAACTCGCCGTGTTTGGAAGAGGAGGAATGCTGCCTATGACCCCAAGAACACCATCCCCACCGTCAAACATGGAGGTGGAAACATTATGCTTTGGGGGTTTTTTTCTGCTAAGGGGACAGGACAACTTCACCGCATCAAAGGGACGATGGACGGGGCCATGTACCGTCAAATCTTGGGTGATAACCTCCTCTCAGCCAGGGCATTGAAAATGGGTCGTAGATGGGTATTCCAGCATGAAAATGACCCAAAACACACGGCCAAGACAACAAAGAAGTGGCTCAAGAAGAAGCACATTAAGGTCCTGGAGTGGCCTAGCCAGTCTCCAGACCTTAATCCCATAGAAAATCTGTGGAGGGAGCTGACGGTTCGAGTTGCCAAACGTCAGCCTCGAAACCTTAATGACTTGGAGAAGATCTGCAAAGAGGAGTGGGACAAAATCCCTCCTGAGATGTGTGCAAACCTGGTGGCCAACTACAAGAAACGTCTGACCTCTGTGATTGCCAAGAAGGGTTTTGCCACCAAGTACTAAGTCATGTTTTGCAGAGGGGTTAAATACTTATTTCTATCATTAAAATGCGAATTAATTTATAACATTTTTGACATGAGTTTTTCTGGATTTTTGTTGTTATTCTGTCTCTCACTGTTCAAATAAACCTACCATTAAAATTATAGACTGATAATTTCTTTCTCAGTGGGCAAACGTACAAAATCAGCAGGGGATCAAATACTTTTTTCCCTCACTGTATATCACGTGTCCCTACCAAGTCCTCGTCTTCCTTTTTAATTTGACGTTGTCCTTTCCCCCCAACCTTACCCTGATCGAGCTGTCGGCATCGGGTCACAAGACAAAGCGCCCTTTCGATCTTCCATAGCAGTGCAACCCTCCTCGTTGGAGAACGGCCCCCAGAAGGGGATACTGCAGAGCTACATCTGAGATCCCTTCTTCAAGTGACCTCTGGTCTACACAAACTAGAGGGAAGCACTTCCCACTCGCCATGCATACGAGGGTAATGTTCGCCACGTGACAGTAAAACCAATATGTTAATGACCACAGCTGGAATTGAGCCAAATGAAGCGCATAATCAAATTTCACGTGAGTTGTTTTTTGAGCCGTCATTAGTGATCAGGCTGAGGCCATCAACTCTCTACACAGGATGACGGCCTGGATGCAAAGTCCTCGTCTATCAAACCATAACTCCCCAACTCCTCTCACGCACTCCCCGCACCCTGCAGGTCTTCCTGCTCTGCCTGTCGCTGCTCTTCTTCTCCAAGGCGATGTCCGGCAGCTACATGAAGAGCTCCATCACCTCCATCGAGCGCCACTTCGACCTGCCGAGCTCCGTGGCCGGGATCATCGACGGCGGCTTTGAGATGGGTGCGTATGGCCGCAGACACCTTTCCTACGAGCTCCCAAATTCACAGAGAGAAAGCTGTATACCTGGAGTAGAGATCCTCATGCATTTGATCCTGGTCCTCCTTGAACATAGCAACAAACGCCACTTCCCACTGAGTAGCGGTGATGTCACCGCGGCGCTTGTGCCAGGCTAGGTGAACCTTGAGGCTACGTGAAGTGCCGAACGCTCACTGGCAGGAGGTCAGAGGACAGACCCAGATGTTATGGATGAACTTATTGAGATCACTGGCCCCTCAGCTAATGTGCTACTGCCTTATCACCGACCTACTCAATTGCAGAGGATTGCATTTCCAACCTGGTCCAGGAGCTCGTACACAAAACTGCTAGGTATACACAATGCGCATCATAACAAGAACACTGCAAGGGAGTTTACACATTTTCTTGCCAACGACAGCCACCTACCCATCAACCAATACATTAACAATGTACCTCGCCACCAACTCACGTCCTCATCCCCTTCTGGGATCACGCTGTCATCCTATAATCTCACTCGGATCTCGAGGAACGCTGGCGAATAGAGTGAAACAGCGTGGATGCCCAGAATATACACCTCATTCGAGACCCAAATATCGCACCTCCTGGCTTCGACATTCCTCGAACGCACCGGTGTAACCACCAACTGCATCAGAATATCAATCAGCCAATACCCACATCTCTTTCCTTCAATGGAGGGATAGCAGAACTATTGTAAACTCTCTCCTGAAGCCCTCAAGTCGTGGCCAGCAGACCTCGACATTGGCATTGAGCTCCTGAATGAGTTGCCATCGTACGCAGAATCAAATGGGGCATTGGTGACACAAACCCTAAACCTGATCTTGGATTTGGAGAGCAAGGTCTCATAATAGAGGGTTATTGTTTTTGGGTTAGATCGCGTGAATATTTACGTGTCGTTAAAACCCACCACCACCTGACACAGCGAACTAGTAAGGGTTGTCACGTAAACAAAACGTGCTAATTCGTCACTAGTACAGCACACCGGTGTGTTGGAGCCTACGTGTTAAGCAAGGTCCCAATTAGTTTAATCAATGAGGCACGTGGAACAGAAGGGGCTAGGAGATATTCTGACTTGTCAACAGCTGGTTTTATATGTATATCTCAGTCGTTGTCTTTTCTGACAAATAGCGATTAAAGATGTGTGTTCAGCTCCCATCAGCTGTTGGTAACAACAGTGGGTACGTTCTAGATACCCAGTACAATAAGCCATGCAGGTGTTGCATCTGCCAATAACCCTTTTCTCTGAACCCATAACTCCAGCACCTGTCCTCTGACCTCTTAGCAGTGAGCCTTCTCCACGTGGTCTCAAAATACACCTATCTTGGTACATGTGCTGTTATGATATTGTAGTCACTTTGTGAGTGGATCCTAGCTGCTGTTGTGCTTTGCCACCAGGCAATCTGCTGGTGATCACGGCTGTGAGCTACTTTGGGGCGCGCTTCCATCGTCCTCGCATCATCGCAGCCGGAGCGACCCTCATGGGGCTGGGCACCCTGCTCATAGCCCTGCCGCACTTCCTCATGGGCAGGTGAGCTCCTCCTTACACTCCCACACAAAGACACACACACACACAGTCAGACACTTGTAATACAAAGAATCACACCCGTATACACCTAAAACTTCAGCGACAACAGCCGCTATTCGCCACTAAGTCTCAATGATGTCACCACAGCGCTTGTGTCAGGCTAGGTGCTCGCTGGTAGATATTCTTTTTCTTCATCGTGTCTCCTGTCTAACCTATATAGCCTGTGCCCAACATTCTGCACAGTCCACCGCTGGTAGATGAACCACCTGTACTCTCCACGGTGCCAACTTGCAGCGTTTTAACCACCCAGCAATCTGTCCATTGTTGTGACCATTGCTCCTCCGCCCTCCGTTGTTGCTGGAGGTTGACAGCCTCCCACTACCCAGTAGCGGCCTTCATGAACCTCCTTCACAGAGGCCCATCTTTAGCCATCGGCAAATCCAATCAGCTCCAAATTCTCCCGTACCACTGACAAATACAACTAAGCATATGTACGGGTCGCTGAAAGGCGTAGCCGAGGCTCTGATGCGCTAGGCATGAGTCTAACTTGTGCCTATTGGCCGCTCACTGAACGTTCACCAGATTGGCAGATTGCGAGGCATTGGAATTTGATTGCACAGGGAATATTTAAGGGTGAAAGCCCGGGAAATTAAAACAAATTGTAACTTGGAATTGGTCTGCGAGCCACTGAGAGGATTCAAGTGGGATTGACTAGGAAGAGGGGAGGCAAGAAGGACTTCCATCCATGCAAACACGATCATCGTCATAATTGTTGTCATCACCACATCAAAAGATCATGATTGTGATCGTCACCATCACCACCTTTGATAATGCCGCAAGTAAGAATAAACATCCTCTGTGCAACCGGTGTTTGTCGTACCCCTGGATGGAACTGCCTTCCCTCCCTGCTGCTTTCATCTGCAGATACGACTACCAGAGTCACCTGTACGGGGAGGGGCCTCAGTGGATGTGCGTGCCACGTGGCGAGCAGCCCAGCCTTTCGCAGGAGCCCACATCAGCGGAGCCGGCATCGGGCAGTGGTGGGGAAGGTTCGTGATGCGAGAGACTCGCACTCCGAGAAAGAGGGGGTCACGAGATGACAGTGCTCTCACTCAATCTCTATTTAGTTGAATCCTCAGACGGCTTTTATTGGCACTGCATGTTCCATGCTTCCACCGCCGGAGCGCTTGTGCCATGCCCACTTTTTTTAAAGCTCTAAAAACCGTTACCTTCGGTGACCTCCCCCTCTTTCCTCCTGTGTTGTGATCGAAACGTCGTGGTTTTTGTTTTTTATTTAAAATTTTCTGTTTTTTTACCAAAAGAACCAAATAATAAGTTAACATTATAGACTGCCAGTACACTCACTCAGGTTAAGAACCAGGCTACAGTCTACATTATAGACTGCCAGTGCGCTCACTCAGTTTAATAACCATTGCTACAGTCTACATTATAGACTGCCAATATGCTCACCATGTTTAAAAACCAGGCTACAGTCTACATTATAGACTGCCAGTACACTCACCGAGGTTAAGAACCAGGCTAAAGTCTACATTATAGATTGCCAGTACGCTCACCGAGGTTAAGAACCAGGCTACAGTCTATATTATTGACTGCCAGTACACTCACTCAGATTAAGAACCAGGCTACAGTCTACATAAGTGGTTTTGTTTTTTATTATTTTTTATTCACTTTCTTTTTATTATTATTTATCTTCTATCTACGTGACTATTTGGTTGTTTTTGCTCTGATTTCTGTTCGCTTCGTCTGTTCTGCTTTGTACGTCATTCCTGTTGTTATTCCGGCCACCCAGGTCACTTTGGCCCATTGAGACTCTCCTGGTCTCTAGAGTTCTCACCTGGTCCGTTAAATCGAACTTGAAGCTTGCCTGTCGGCCTCCGGCTGCGTCGTCCGCGTCTCTCACCCAGGCTGCCAGCACAAGGCGCAGTCGTCACTCTGGGTGCTCATTCTCGTGGGGAACGCGCTCAGAGGCATCGGGGAGTCGCCCATCACTCCCCTGGGCATCTCCTTCCTGGACGACCACGCGCGCGCTGACAACTCCGCCTTCTACCTGGGTGCGTGCGGTTGATGCCTCTTCCCCTCCTGTGTGTTCAGGCGTCTAGGGCCCTAGCGAGAGTGCAGAGGTAGATAGAGCAGTTCGCCTCAAGCACCAGGTCCGAGGGGGCCTCAGAGGAATCATCTGAAATTTATTTTGCTCATCTGGCAGGTTGAGCTGCTGGTCTCTGGTGCTGTGGGCATCTGAAAAGTCAAGTCAGAGTTATATTCGATGTGGGGGAGAGTCTATCTATAGAACAACTGCTGTTGACTGTCCCACAACGTTTTACTCGCTTCATCGACCCCGGACGGAGGGATGATGGGCTGAGTCAATCCCAGTAACCAGGATTTGAACTCTCAACCTTCTGCTTGTGAGCCGCGCCCTCTACCGCTGAACCACGTGGCCGGGTCTCTCAAGCTGTATGCACGGGCCAGAGACAGGTGACTATGGTAGGGAGGGGTCAAAGTGTCAAGGTGCAGCCATCCGATTGCTTGCTCATGCCACTGCCGCCCGCTCTACCGCTGAGCCGCCCGGCACTTCGAAAGGCACTCAACGCGTGCAGCGCTTGCTCCGAGAGTCGGTGAGAGTGGACACCTCTGCATCACTGAACACTGCCTTGCGTGTGCCACAGGATGCGTAATGACCGTGGGGCTCATCGGTCCTGCAGTCGGCTTCCTGGTTGGATCCGTCTGCACGAAGCTGTTCGTGGACGTGGGGTTCGTCAACATGGGTGAGGCAGCGTTGACGTACTCCCTCGGGGAGGGCCCATGCGCAGGTCTGGTCGGTCTAGCCCGGCAAGGCTGACGTTGTCAAGAAGCCACTGTCTATGACCAGCTTGCTACGTTCGCTGCAGGGCTTGTGGTTGGAGAGAGGCATCCATGACACAACTCACACGATTGATCTGTTTAGCTCTCCTCTGTTTTCTCGAACTGAAGAAGCTCCAGCACGTAATGTGAAGTATTCGGCAATGCCAAATAACATGGGGTGCAACAGCTGTGAATCATTGACGACGCACTTTAATGATAGTGAAAGTCTTCTCCTGGTGTATTCTGCCAGCATCGTATTTGTTTGCTTATAAGCCTAAATAGAAAATATATTAATTGTCCCTTATGCAGGAAAAGTAAAGGCAATTTTTCAGCAGCGTTTTTCTTGAGACGTTTGATCAACTTCACATGGAGTAGTTTTTTTCTGCGCAAGGAAATTCAATTTTTTTATTTGACGAATATATGTGTGGCCCAGGGGGGTCAAAGCACTGAGCCAGTACCCCCTGCCCCCCCTCCCCGAGATCCTGAGAGCAAATCGAGGTGACCCACTGTGATTAAACCAGGTTCTCAAGAGCAGTGATTGGATGGCTTCAGCTTTGTTACCGATATATTTGTGTCACCCGTCATAACTGAGCGTCGATGCCTACGACAGATGCTGTCCAGGGTTGGTGAATGTCCCCACCCCCCCCCAAGGACAGTCCCATCCGACTGCTCTCCTTGTGTCACCAGCTCGTCCGTCTCCTTCCCGTTCCCCCTCTCGTCTCCTGTTTACAGCCCTGAACCGGCGGTGGAAATTTCACATGCCTATGGTGGCAGTGAGTCTCTCAAGTGGACAAACTTTGTTAATTTAGTCCTCACGCAATCTGTGGGATGTTCCGAACACTGGAGACGCAAGACACAATTGCTCTGACATCGCCCATTGACACTGCATGCAATATTATGTCTCATGATCCATGCATCCGAGATGCATGTGCCATAGCTCGTTGAAATCCGCTCATAGAGCTGAGTTCAACGCTATAAATATCTCCTCTGTTGGATGTTCCTACCAGGGATGTAAAGCACAACTCTTGTGACTTCTCCCCACTGACAGCCCATGGAATTTACACTTCACGCTCTACGTACGCATCCAGAATGATATTTTATCAGCCGCAGTGGAAAAGTGGGCCGAGTCAGCCCCCAACCGGGATTTTATTGCCAACCGATTGCTCTTCCGCTTAGTCACCTGGGCAACTATGATGCTCTTCGGAACATTCCCTGCATATGCCATAATTCCTCTCCTTCCAGACTTCCCAACAATGATTCCTGCTTCTCAACAACATTTTCACCATATTCCTATCGGAGCGCTCACTTTTTTTCCACACCACATGCCAAGTGCATTCACTGTTTGCGCGTCCTCCTCACGTGGCATCCACATTTCACTTGCGTATGTCAAACCATTTCCGTGCGAGCGTGCATTTGTCTTGGGGTTTTTTTGGTTGATTTAGTGCTACAAACGCAGCGCACCCTAACACCTCTTCCCCATTCCCACTGTTCCCTGGACCCCCCTGGCCCTCCGCACCGCCGTGCCCGGTTGCCGTCGCAGAGGAGGTGACCATCAATCCGCAGGACTCCCGCTGGGTGGGGGCCTGGTGGCTGGGCTTCCTGATCGCCGGGGGCATCACGCTGCTCACCGCGCTCCCGCTCTGGTTCTTCCCGGCCTCTGTGCCCCACGAGGAGGAGTTGGCAACGGCGGCAGCGGTGGTGGCGACGGTGGTAGACGGGTGCGGAGACCTGGACGCTCTGAGCGCGGGAGAGAGAGCTCGTGAAGCATCCGGCAAGGAAGAGGGCGCGCACTCTGCCAACAATGAGCAAAAGATGGTCATTAATACAAGGGGACTTGACATTGTCGGTCACATTGCTAAAGCAGAACTTGCTGAAAGGAATACTGTACAAGATTCAGCCAAAAATAAACACAAAGCTAGTACTGAGCTTGGCAGCCGGCACACTGAAAACACGGAGGCAAGCTTGCATCTCACTCCGGAAACAATCAGATCTCTGGCTAAAGGTAAGATGATTCAGCGAAATGAATAATAATACTTAAAGGTTGGGGTGGTGCCGCAGTGCTTTGTTTGCTACGCAATGAACCCGGCGACCTGAGTTTGATTGCCTACAGCAGCCAACAGTGAGTGGGGTGAGTGATATCTGAACCGTTTCTGCCCCCCTCTTCACCGTCCCACACGCAGTGTGGTGAGGTATGGTCCAACTTCTCCCCAAGGTGGATACTGCATGTGGAATCCTTGACGGATGGGCTGTAAGAAATTCCACCACTTTTATAATTGCTTTAAAAACAAATTTGCTAGAGGTAGCCTAGTTATAATACAATTTTGTTTATATGAAGAGATTGACCTCAAATTGGCAGTCAACAGAATTGTATGCATTCCTGGTACAATAGTTGCTCCCAATATATTCGATTTAAATCACCATCAAGTAATTTTGGCATTTTATAACTGCTGTATTTTCACTTTATGCAATTATTTCGCCGCGTGTATTTTCTTGATGAAGAAAAAAGCCTCAATTATAACCGAGGCAAAAAATGTGAACGTCAATGGAGCACGGGCATGTGCGTGGTGCATCGGCTGTAGCGTTGGGCGGTCATCAGGGGGGGGGGGGGGGCACGAGTCCTGGTAAGGGTGGAAGGAGTGTGAGATTACGGGGGAGCAGTGGTACAGTGGTTAGCTTACTGCACTCCAAACCCGGCGTCCCGAGTTCAATTCCCGCTCACGGCCAAGCGCGGTGACTAATATCTCAACCCATGCTGGGCCCTCCCCTAGGTCGGTTCAGTCTTAAATGAGTAGACCTGGTCTGGTGTGTAAACATTAACACAGGAGAGACAAATATGGCCGGGCATGGTGCTGGCTACCCACCCTCACGTGTGCCATGTTATCTTAAATAGGCGCTCTCTTTCAAAATAACGTGCTTCAAAATAATTCGCACAGCTCAAGAATGAAATCTGCCCCGTATTGTTGAGGATATTTACGATTGGGATACCCCTCCTCCTCTTCAAATATGTCTGAACAGTGTGGAAGAGTAGACCAATGTATCCTCTAGAGTACCGTCCAGTGGAGACCAAACAGCAATCGGAGAGCTGCACCTTGACCCTTTGACCCTTCCCTACCCTAGCCACCTCTCTGGCCCGTGCACGCGTTGTCTCCCAACTTGAGAGACCCGGCCATGTGGCTCAGTGGTAGAGCGAGCGGCTCGCAAGCAGAAGTTTGAGAGTTCACATCCTAGTTTGAAAATCCTGGTTAGCATGGTTGGCTACGTACGATACGAAAGAAGTTCAGCATACATACATTCATACATCCTGGGGTTGACCCGGCCCATCATCCCTCCATCCGGGGTCGATCATGGGGGAGACAACGGTGATCGTCCTTTGGATAAACTCGCCTGCACCGTAGGAATGTGGAACTTTCGCCACCGGTAAGCGGCAGATGAGCGCCTGTAGATGTTTTATGGAAACTGCTTTGTTTGCACGAGCCCGGGGAGTCTCTTTGCTTCCGTAGACTTCCTGCCGTCCCTGCGCTGCCTGATGGCGAACCCCGTGTACGTGTGCATGCTCATCAACTACGTGATGCTCATGAACGCCTTCATGGGCTTCTTCACGTTCAAGGCCAAGTACCTCGAGGAACAGTTTGGCGAGACGGCTTCACGCAGCAACCTCATTATAGGTGCGGCAAGTAGGCACGCGGCAAGTAGACACGCGGCAAGTAGACACCCGGCAAGTAGGCACGCGGCAAGTAGGCACGCGGCAAGTAGGCACGCGGCAAGTAGGCACGCGGCAAGTAGGCACGCGGCAAGTAGACACGCGGCAAGTAGACACGCGGCAAGTAGGCACGCGGCAAGTAGGCACGCGGCAAGTAGACACGCGGCAAGTAGACACGCGGCAAGTAGACACGCGGCAAGTAGACACGCGGCAAGTAGACACGCGGCAAGTAGACACGCGGCAAGTAGACATGCGGCAGTAGACACGCGGCAAGTAGACACGCGGCAAGTAGACACGCGGCAAGTAGGCACGCGGCAAGTAGACACGCGGCAAGTAGGCACGCGCCCGCACACACTTGCGCACTTCTAACCCCGACCATGAGACACGAGCCGTTTTATACGCACTGGTTTGTGCAAAATAAACCCTGTCGTACTGTTTAACGCGTAGGCTTTCGCGACCAACATTGTCCATAGTAAAGGTGTTTTGGGGTTAGATCGCTTCAATGTAAATGTCTCGTAAAACCCACCACCACCCAAATCGGCTGATGAAGCTGGTTGCTGTAATCGCCAGCGTAAACGTCGTAGTCAAGTTTGTCAATGTTGTGGGTTTACTCTCCAACACACCGGTGTGCCGAAGTAGTAACTAATTGGCACGTTTTGTTTACGTGACAAACCTTAGTAATTGGCTGTGTCGGGCGGTGACGAGTTAACGACACATTTATATTTACGCGATCCAACCCAAAAGAAAACCGTTCTGCCTAGCCCTGCAATGTATTTCACTCACGGGTGGCCTACTCTGCCATGCTGGTTTTGGACGAGCTTGGTGTACCCACGCTTCACCCCACCACACCCGACCTCATGATTGACTGATTGTGGTGAACCCATTTACAATGCTGGGTGGAAACAAGTGGCGGGGGGGAGGGCGGATTTGAACGGTGACCTTAATGCGGCACAGCCCAGCACGCTACCCATTCCACCACCGCAGATGCCTGTGATGGTAGAAATGCTCTTGAAGTGATTTTCCACCCTCCCCAATGTCCCGGGCCAGGCGCGGTGAGCCTGCCCATTGTGGCCATCGGCATATTCCTGGGCGGCCTCGTGTGCAAGCGCGCCAAGCCGTCCCTGCTGAGCCTGGCCCTGCTCGTCCTCGCGATGGAGTTCCCGGGATTCCTCCTCACGCTGCCGTACTTCTTCATCGGATGCGGAGGGGCGCGCGTCGCCGGCGTTACCGTCCCGTATGATGGGTGAACACGAGCACCCTGGCCATGACCCCACTCCTCCCCCCCCCCCCCCTACTGGACTTTCATTTAACCGGGTAAAGGTAAAGGTGCAGGACTGCAATTTCTTGCTCATGCCACTGCTGGCTGGAAGGGCTTCCAACTAGAGGGAGCTCTCGAGAACCTGTCTCTTGTTCGCGACTCACAAATTCTGCACGTGCTGTTATTTGGCCAACTCTTCCATGCTGGCCAGACAAGAATAAGTACCCGTGTTATACTCCACCGCGCACAACCGGACGACCGAACAACAATGTGTGCGGTGGAGACAAGGACGGCCAGGGGTGGTGCTGCCCACACCACCCCTCCATGCGCCATCGCGACCTTCCCCGGGGCAAGCTAAGAGCACTTTCCCAGCAGTTTGTGCGAGCTACGCGGGGGAATCTGTGTGTGTCCGTAGCGGTGCAGTGCTGCCGGGCGGGTCGCTGCTGGCTCCGTGCAACGCGCACTGCGCGTGCTCCTCGGGCGCGTGGGACCCGGTGTGCGGCGCGGACGGCGTCACCTACGCGTCGCCCTGCCTCGCCGGGTGCTCCGTCATGCGGGGCAGCGGCAGGGACACGGTCAGAGCCGCCATTCTCCCGTGTTGATTCCTGCGGGGGTGCGTGTGCGTGTTTCATTCTTGTGTGCGTGTGTTTGCTTCCTGTGTGTGATTTCTGTGCGCGCGTGTTTGATTCCTGTGTATGTGCTTGATTCCTGTGTTTGATAGCTGTGTGCATGTGTGTGTTTGATTCCTGTGTGTGATTTCTGTGCGCACGTATTTGATTCCTGTGTGTGCTTGATTCCTGTGTTTGATAGCTGTGTGCATGTGTGTGTTTGTTTCCTGTGTGTGATTTCTGTGTGCACGTGTTTGATTCCTGTGTGTGTTTGATTCCTGTGTGTGTGTGTGATTCCTATGTGTGCGCTTGATTCCTTTGTTTGATAGCTGTGTGCATGTGTGTGTTTGATTCCTGTGGGTGATTCCTGTGTGTGTGTGTGCGTTTCTCGTGCGCGTTTGTGGACAATGGTGGAATCAAACCCCGTTTGATTCGCCGCTCATTGCAAAGGTCCTCGGTTCGGTTCCGTCTGGCCTCCCTGGTTAATCTTCATGTCTTGTGCTTCACCGTGTGGGCAAGTCAGGTTTACCAGGAGTGCGCTTGCATTGGAGCCGGTGACGCGCACAATTCCTCAGCCTTGTTGGAGCAGTGCCCTCGGGAAGACGACTGCCACAGGAAGTTCATCCTCTTCATGCTCAGCTCCTCCGTGGCCGCGTTCTTCAACGCCTTGGCCTTCACGCCGAGCTACACTTTCTTCATACGGCACGTTTCCGCCATGGCCCACAGCATTGGACCGTAACGGCCGCCAGTGAAGGCACGAGGTTGCGGCCTCGAACGTAGGAAGGTGGCGCGGTGAAGTGTCCATTTGTACGTGTGGTAGCATAACAAGTGGGAGGTTGGCCTCTTCGTGAGGATTTTTTAAAAGTTAGTCATCTTCAACAGCCAAGGTCAATTCGTCGCTGGTTGAAAAAATACATCCTCATTTTGAAGGCAGACCGGGATTAACATTTAATAAAAAGGCAAAACAAAAGCAGTTTGGAGGCAATCCAGAAACAGCTAGATCATAGGCGATAATTAACTATAATACTGTTTTAAGTGTTTGACCTGTATTAACCATTTCTGCACTCGGTTGCATTGCACTCTATCACATCGTGTGTGACCTCAGACGATGGCTTGCGATCGATGCGGTGCATTCCAGCGCTATCGGATCACACCCCATCGTTGGCACAGAAATCACGTTGTGTACCTCGGCCTTTGCGGTATCCCACTATCTGGTGTTTGGCCCACGTGCCACTCCAATGCCTGTCTTGGTAGGCTGCTCCCTTCCATCGTGCACGTGTTCCACCCAACGCAACCTTCTTTTCCACCGATTAGATTTACAACGCCCCATGCCACATTATATTCCAAACTTCCACGTTGTACTCGCCCATTGCTTCCACAAAATACCTAGCATTCTTCATAACCAATATGTAACTATAAAACTGAGCCGCTTTGGTAGTTGCCGTTCACTGAAATATCAGGCAGTCCCGCTTTTGGTTCTGTTGGTCGCTGTGGACCCATCTAGTGTACACGGTACATTCTTGTTGTGCTCAGTGTTGCTCTAGGTCAACTTCAGTAAAAGAAAAACAGGCACATGGTCGTTTTTACATTCCATAATTTCTCTGGGATTGAGAATCGGGTTTAACCCAACTGTCAAGGTGCTGACCCGATATTCCGGTCATTCTGTTTTGACGAGCCTTCGTCGGACGTCGACTCTTCCTCTGTCGCTGTGTCTCAAGTGCGACTCTCCCGTGTGTTTACAGAGGCATCAGAAAAGACCTGACTTCCTTCGCTCTGGGGATACAGACCCTCATTACCCGAGTGTTGGGTAAGGAAATCGTTTTGCACTCGGTAAAGGTGTAGCCCTGCAATTGCTTGGTTACGCCACTGCTGGAAAAAAAGACCCTCAAACGAGAGGGAGCTCTAGAGAGAACATCTAGATGGTGCTTGGCCCACTTTTCTACACTGTAGTGTGCCCATCCATACCGCTGCATGGACAGAGGCGGTGGGGGTGCACCATTGTTCAAACTACCGTGTCAGGAGATCGAACCGGCGACCTATACGGCTTGCCAGCCCAGTGTGCTAAGCGTTGCACCACACAGCGTGAACCTGCTATTGCAAGACGTGAAATGCATCTGCAGGCAACGGAACGTGTGACTTTAGTTCTCGATGCTTAAAAAAATGCGTTTCCCTGCTGATATAAGCATTGGGCCATGCTCATCTGCCTTGGTCACCCTGAGGCACCGGTGGAAATGTATTACGTTCCTATGACAATAACCGGTCTCCCCGTAGAATGGTTTTTGTTGACGTATATGACGAGAGCGGCAGGTTATAGCTAATTTGATCAATCCCAGAGGACTGATGGGCTGAGTCAACCCCCAACAGGGATTATAAGACCATCTCGAGTTTGTGTCCGTAAACCATTCGTAGGAGTCAATTATATACATCTTAACAATAAATGATGTGCTCTTCATGCATGCGTAACTGTTACAATATATAGTACACTAAAATGTTAAGTACCATACTTTTACCAATGTTAAAAATAAGTTTTTGCATGCTATGAACGATTCAATAGCCCAGCCCCTGGCCCTGCTTGGCCCCAAGCCAGATACGGATGTCTTGTGAGGCCATCGGATCACGGTTTGGTCCCGGCTCGGCTTGGCACGGCAGTGGAAAATCACCCATACCGTGAGGTCTCGTGGTGGCTTGGTTTCGCATGTGGCAGTAGAGAAGGGGTCATTGTCTCTTTTTACAGCTGGGATCCCTGCACCGATTGTTTTTGGTGCTGCCATCGACTCCACGTGCCTCAAGTCATCATCAGGCCCGGCGTGCCAGGGCGAGGGCTCGTGCCACGTGTACGACGTCAATGAGTACAGGCGAGCGCCGGCAGCCTCAAACTCACGCTCGCTTCACACTCCCGTACAGCTCGGCTTCGCGGAGATTTGGTGCCCATAACACGCATAAATATTAAGGGTGGACTTTTTCGTTGATGCAAAATTAACCAGTCAAACGTTTCCTGGAACAAATGATAACGTATAAGCCTATCTACACACCGGCATCTGGAATGTGCTGGTTCTTGTGCGAAGTTGTGAATGTGACTATAAATGTGCTGTCCACTTTGTTTGACACCCCTTTTGAAATCAGGAGGAAGCAGGTCGCGCTAATGACTGGGTTTCTGGGCACTTCGCTGCTCTTCACGGTCCTGGTTGTTGTGCTGATCTGGAAGGACGAGAAGAAAGCCCCGAGGCAAGGTGGGGCAGAGGTCAGGGCTGAGACTCACGGTGCCACTTCGTCCGAGTTCCTGAAGCTGCCCTGCATCAGGACCACAGGAGACCAGGAGTGCCTCGTCTCAACGGTCACATCGGGCCTGCAGGGCTCAGGGCTTGATCACGGGGAACGGAGTATGAGGCTTCCTAATGCCGGTGGTGAGGGCTTATTGCTGTAAGGCAGAAAACATCAATAGTCATGTGACAGCAAGGTAATCAATGGGCATCTCTTGGTTCAAAAACAAAAACTGTAGCTCTGAAATATGGCCCGATTGGTGTGTGGCCAGATGGCCCTCTCACTGAAAAATAATTTCCAAATTTACGGAAAAATTATTTGGCCATTTTTTTTACAAATCTCTACAAAATTGCCATTCGCCAACACTCACATTCGGCCAATGGATTTTAATCGTGTTTTTCGTGTATGTATGAGGGCAGTATACACTCATTATAAAGCACACACGTAGAATGTAATGGGATAATGTCACAAAATGGAGTTAATCCAAGGATATGTCATTACTTAATTTTAACACAAACAAGTGGGGAAAATAGATACAAGTGGGATAAGAGCAAAATATTGTATGTTTTTACAGAAACTTGTCACTTGTGCTTCCTAGTGGTGCCCGATGGAGTGAAGAGCATGGTTGGAAGGTCGTAGCGGCTGAACCAGCATGCTTTCTCATCACGATCTTCATGTGTTGGCTGCTAGTATTAGATATTGGTCTTTAACACATATCCTGTGTTCCTGGTTCCTGTCTGATCGTGCAACTGTCAGTACAGGTATATCTCGATTTACGAACGTTAGTTTTACTGGACATCTGTGAAAAAAATAGCTTAATGGCTCATCAGATTTCTCCAGGATAAATTCAGATTCTGAAATTTCGCATTAATGCAATTGACAAATTATGGACACTTTCGATGAATGAAATAAAAAAATATATATTTTTGCGTGAACGAAATTTCATACGGCACACACCATGAGATCAAACAAGAAGCACCGGGGAGAAGGCTGCGTCATCTCATCCGCGACAGCGTCACGGCATCCCCGCAGTGCAACAGTAACGCCTCCACATCACTCTTCCAGTCATCTCAAACGTGCGGCAGATCTTTTTGGCAGGTTGCCTCGGAAAAGGTTAATTCATTTTGTTTTGAATTATTCAATCGTTTTAATATTTGTGTTTTGTTTATTACGAAAAGTGATATAGGTGAAACGCATATCCCTAATTTTTGTGTAAAATTAATGGGAGCACCCGATTTCCGAAAAATTATTTTTACACCGAGTTTTTGCAGAACGCATCCCTTTCATAAACCATGGGCTACCTGGAACTTAATTTTAAGTTCCCCTTTGTGAGAATTGACGATTTAAGAGTCGATCTTAGGATGAATTATATTTCACAGAGTTGTTTATCACCCTGTTCTGTCAATTGTGCAATAAACCTCCTGAATAGTATTTCTAAGACTTGCTTTTTTTCTTTCACTTGCTTTGCATTTCGTAAGAATAAAGCCGGGACTGTTACTTGCAGGGGTGGCCCGTCCATGCAGGCGAACTAGATGGTCGCCTAGGGTGCCAAGTTAAGTCGGGTGCCAAATGCGAGGACAAAAATATAAATGAAAAAAAATACAAATAAAATAACTAAGTTGTCATTAACTCAATTCCCGTTCGCGTACAGAGGGAATATGAATTTTAATGAATGTCTCAACATTTCTGAGAATGTATTGGTTGTACAGACGGACGAACGGTCCAAACCGAATAATATGCCTCTGTAATGACGTGATGACACCTGCTGGCTGGAAAAGGCAAGCACAGGTACGGGCACCGCTAAGACAACATCCAATCTGAAAGGGAGAGGTATCTGGGGCAAAGGTAACAGGCAGGGTTGGCCGAGATGCTCCGGGAACCTCCTCGAAGGTTCCACGAGAGGGCGTGGCCGGAGGCGGGGCCTAGCCGCGCCTGGGGAGATATAAGCGGGGACGGACCGGGGCTCGGGGACCGTTTGTGGATTCTTGAGTCCGGACTGCGTCGCTGCTCGTCGTCATCTCTCTCCGTCGTCCGGCCACGTGGAAGATCTCCTGCGGGGTTTCCATCGTCATCCTCGTCACGCCGCCAGCCAGCGGCGTAGCCGAGTGAGGGTGGTGGGACCACGTCGAGTGATCGGCTGTGTGTGTAGCTAGTAGAGACGTTAATATCTAAGTGTTGTACTCAGAGTGAGAAGTAATTCTAGATTTGAAGCTTTCGTGACTGCGAGGATCCATACTCTTTGGTTCTATACAGTAAAGTCACGTAAAAGTATAAAACAACAAAAAATAAAAAATTCACGACGTTTCGGCCACAACACAAGTGGCCTTCATCAGGTGAAGGGACCAGACTGTCCCGAGGACAGCACTGGAGTGAACACAGCCAAGCTCAGACCGCGACCTTTAAGCTTGTGTGAGAGGAATTAAGGTGCCTTGACAAAGGAATTAGCATAAAAAATAGCATTTAATTGGCGGACTTAGCATGATGAACGGTGTAGAGGGGGTGAACATGTGCAAACCGGCGAGGGGGGGAGGGGGAGTTTACATATTGATGGTGTGAAATGGGAATTTAAGCAGCTGCGAAAGTTTGGGATACCACTTCTTGAAAAAATATACTGTACCATTGAAAATTAGTTTAATTTTTGGTTAGATTTAGAACATCCTTCCAATGGTGGCTTAATTTGAACCCATCTTCTCGTTTGAAATTGTGTCTGTGTTTGTAAATCTAAATTGCCTCTTGAACAAATCTTTGATAAAAACCCGTGGGTTTGCAAAGAACCTTGGTATCGGAGAAATTATATCGTGATCACCCACAGCATTGTAACAGTGATCAGCTACGGCAGAATAATTCGTTCTGTCGTGTTTCAAATCTGATTTGTGCTCGCGAATTCGGTCAGAGACATCTCGTTTCGTCTCCCCGATATAGCAGTCACCGCAGGTACAACTAAATTTGTAAACCCCAGGGTACTGTAAGTCAGGAATGACATCCTTCACGGAAGGGATCAGGTCACGGATTTTGTGTACTGTATTGAACCGGACCAGGATCTTGTGTTTGTTTAGAATTTTGGAGATCTTTTATGCTAATTTCTTTGTCAAGGCACCTTAATTCCTCTCACACAAGCTTAAAGGTCGCGGTCTGAGCTTGGCTGTGTTCACTCCAGCGCTGTCCTTGAGACAGTCTGGTCCCTTCACCTGATGAAGGCCACTTTTGTTGTGGCCGAAACGTCATGATTTTTTTTTTATTATTTGTTGTTTTATACTTTTACGTGACTTTACCGAATAGAACCAAATAGTAGTGAGAAGTTGGCCTGTGTTGTGCCCGTATAAGAAATAAATTAAGTACTCTCTACACAACGTGTCGTGGAAGTCGCTCATTACACCTTTAAAAAAATATATATGCTTAAAAAACATTGAACGGAAAAAGGGGCAAAGTGTTTCCCAGTTTACCAGAAAAAAAAACTCAGTCTAGATCTGCCCTTGGGGTTTAGGGGTGGTTCGCCTCGGGTACAAGTTGGTGGCAGCCAGATAGTCTAGGGCCGCCCCTGGTTACGTGAGTCACGCTTGTTGCCTATGGATATTGAAACAAAAACTCTGCAAGTGATTAGCTATCGTCAGTAAATCAACCCTCCACTACCTGCACACCTGCAGATTTCATTGCTCCATTTCCTTGGTGGACATCTTCTCGGACACGTTCCGTGCCGCGGCTGCAACTCCTTCACTATTCTTGACCTTCGGGCCACCATCATTTCTGTCGCCGTGTCGTGCCCAAGTCAACTTACTTGTCCAACAATTTGAATGGTCTTCTTTAACCCGCATTTCTAATCTCTAATCCATGTTTTCCCACCATTCAATATAATACCATGCATCTCTGAATGCTTTGCACTTTCCAGTTTGTTCGATGTTTTTTGTAAATTGTGTGCCATCGTTACCACCACCACGTCTGAGTGGGCTCAGACCTGCAAGTTCACTCTGGTCTATACACCCACGCAGGTCTTCCCATTATACGCATTGCATGACAGTTGATTGCCGAGTTTTTCACAATAGCGAGCTTTTATCCCAGTAAACACGTCTGCATGGGGCGACAGGGTGGTGCAATAGTAAAACCGGTACCTCACGGGCAGAACGCCCTGGGTTGGATTCCCAACTCAGGTCGCTTTCTGTGTGAATTTATTTTTTTATGTTTTTCCAAAATTCTGCAAGAGTTTCTTGCGAATTCTCCGGTTTCCTCCAATGCATCCCTGCTCCCATTTGGCCAAGCCAATAATTTGGGTCGGCCTCAAGCAATTAAGTGGCACCGCTCCAGCCGCGGCTACATTTGAATTGCTGCAAATGCTCGTCAACGTCATTTTTCCCATCAAACCACGTGGTCAGGTGTGCTGAGCTGGCCCCAGATCCCATCCTCAACGTCTCTCCTTGGCTCCTCCACAACTCCTCTTCCACGTCCCTCCTGCTCCTCTCACAAACTCACCTTTCCTACTTCTCTCTCCTGCCCACCCCCCATCCCCCCTTGCTCTCCTCTGCTTCTCTGCACGCATCCCCGTGTCAACTATTTCCTTTTCAGTTTCTGCTCCCCAGCTCTTTCCATGTTGTGCAATCGCCATGCTGGTGTGACAGTATGTGGGGGGGTGGTGGTGTAACGGCTGGCGCGCAGCGCTATGAACCCGGGGACTCGAGTTCGATTCCCGCTCACGGCCAACAGCAGCGACTATTATCTGAATTGGTCCTGGGCCTTCCCTAGGTCGACTCAGCCTCAAATGAGTACCTGGTGTGGTGTGTCAACATCGCCACTGCGGAGATAAAGGAAGTTGGGCGTTGGTGCTGGCCACCCACCCCCTCGTGTGCCATGCTGGTCTTCATCGGTGCTCGCTAACAGCACTTGCCCCAACAAGGGGGGAGCTTTGTCTTTGTTCCTCCAGCCATTTTCTGGGATATGTATCGTTATACCACAATAATCATGCCTGCCTAAAACTTTGTGTATGTTTAATTGCGGGCCTGGTGTTAAGTAGCTGGAGGTGAAACCGGTGCAGCCAGTATTAATCATGAGAACACTTCGGCAAATGAATGACAAATCGGTACTTGAACTGGAAATAAATACAACAGTAAACATGACATACATGCAAAGCAAACATATTTATTTCCTTTTCCAATTATGACAAATACACCGAAGACAGTTAAAACATATCTGTCTGAAAACAATGATATATCTTCCCTAAATCAAAGTTAAATATACTTCCCTGATCTAATATTCGTATAACATGATGATGTAAGTCCTGCTTGGAAAGGAGATGTGCTTCTCAGGGAGCAGTGCAGTCAGCAGGAATCTGACAATACTCACTCCGCAGAGGCGGTGTGTTATCTGCTCTGCCTACTTTTTCCTGGAATGTGCAGTCTTATTATACATAATTACAGTATCTAAATATGGGAAAACACCGTACGTCCAAAAATAATTTTCATTAAAAATCTTGAAATTATTTTGCTTATTTTCCTTAACCCAACGCTGTACAAATACAACGATATGAAAATAAACTGATTTTAGATTGGGAAGCACAATGTCAAGTTAGCAATTATTAGCATTTGAGCCTAAAAACATGACGTTTTTCCAACTTTGCTGAGATATCACGTACGGTAACTGTTGGGCTTGTTAAAATTAAATTCAAACGCAAGCGGCAAACCACTCGTCGAGAGCACCACCTGGTGGCCCTGGCGAGCAATGAACATTGTAGACCTACCGCCCGTGTGCATCGTTCATCCGTCCTCAGGGCAGGTCTGTGTACAGCTTGATCCACGGCAGGAACTTGCTGGTCTTGGTGTAGACGACGGGTTTCATGGGGAGGGCGCAGCCAAAGCCCCAGCTGGTGACACCGCTCAGATACCAGGCCTTGTCTGTGCCCTGGCAGGCGAGGGGGCCCCCCGAGTCTCCCTGCAGCAGCAGAGACAGCGATCGGTCGTCGATATGTCGCAAAGCGTCACGGAGTAAATGCCCGCGTGTCTCAGTACCCATTGGCACCTCGTGTCATTTGTTCTCATCTTGTTGACTTTTTTGAGGAGAGTTTGTCCATTGGGTTGTACCATACTCTGTGGCCCGAGTCGCTTGTGCCGAAGAAACTTAGCTCCGTGGACTCCCACCTGGTTATAAATTCGTGGGTGTGTGATTTACACCCACCCACGAATTTTAAAATATTATCTTTAGGACTTCTCAATATACTGTAATCATCTGAACGGACCTCAAATGTTCTTTCATATATGAATTATGGCCATTGCCTGAAACGTAACCTATTATACATTCTCTTAAGGTAGTGTTATTGACGAATGTATCGATGTTATTTTTATTTGTGCTCATGCACCACTACAAATACATTGTTGGAAAATGTTTGATTTGGTGTGAACCTCTGCCATTCCACATCTACAATTAATGATATTATTAAATTTGCTCACCTATAGGAAATAATCCGAGGTCTCAAGGTTTAACCTTTAATCATCACTGATCTACAAATTACCGTGATTTCCTTAGTTTTGCTTGTCGACAAACCACTGTCTTAAATTCATATATAACCACAACCTGTATTACCTCTAACGGACTGTCACAAATAATGCACGACGCTGACTTTTCATTGCCCATCATCATCAACCGTGACCAATCCACTGCCGTACGAAGGCCCCCACAAGACATCGCCCTCTCCCACAGTCCTGCGATGTAACAATCTTAACAACTCGGTTCCTGTGGTGGATGGCCCCCCTAGGGCGTGCTCCCTCCTTTGGCTTCCACTTTGTCATTAGTCTCGACCACTGGAAATTACCGCTTCTAGTGACGTCCAAGGCCGCATACATTTCGTGAGAGTCACACACGTGCTTTTAATCTGCTTATGTTTTCTGATCCGTGTCCCTTACTTTGTTGCGCAATGTAATATCAAGCACTGATCTCTCCGTTTTTATTTGCATGCTCGTCAGCTTTTGTTTTGAAGATGGTCATCAGAGCATTAAGTGAATGAGCTATGGGAAGTGATAGACGATAAATAAAGAAGAAACATAAAGGCCAAAAATCTTAGCTCAATAAATACCAGCAAAACAAAAGTCATGCAACAGTTCACGAGGCAATTGGAGTAGTCTGTAGGAGGAGCACAACTGGAAAACGCATCAGAGTATGTGTACCAAAGACCAATTATTGAAAGCAGTCTGAGATCAAAAAATATATAAAGAAGCAAACAAATGGCAGAATGGAGCACTTTTGGAAAACCAATCTTAATAATGAAAAGCAACGCACAAAGGCACCTTAAGATGAAATATTTGAATCAGTGCCTATTGCCTGCTGTGACATTCATACCTGGCAGGAGCTTATTGCACCGGCAGGGTGTCCGATGCAGATCATGCGTGTCGTGATAAAGTTCCCGTTCATCAGGTTCGACGAGCAGGCTTCATGGCTGAAGATCTGCATGGGAGCTTCCAGGAGGTCATAGTGTATGCCGCTCTCTGCAACAGATGAGAGTCATAGGCAATGAGATACAAGATATCCCACAACCTTCCATCATCAGCCATGATTAATCCACTGCTGAATGAAGGCCATCCTTCATGGTCCTGCGATGGACCAATAAGCACCAGGACTTGTTTTTAATCAGACCTATACTCTCGGATTTTAACCTTTTAGGACCAAAAAAAACTCGACCTGCATACACATCTCTAAACCAGTCAAACCAGGCCTTGCTTGCCTCACCGGCCAATGATGTCCGTCCCCAGCCCGAGATGAAGCAGGTCTTGCCGGGCTGTGGGAAATGGCTGGTGCTCGGTGGCAGGCAGATCGGTGAGACGCGGTGATTGAAAGAGACGGGGTCACTCAGCCGCACCAGGGCAATGTCGTAGTCAATGGTGCTGATGTTGAAACGCTCGTGAGTGATAATCTCAGCCACGTTCACTATCACTGCGTTAGCGCTGTCGTAGATGTACGTGATGCCCAGGTACACCTGCCACTCGTAGACGTTGCTGCTGTACCTGTCAGGGGAACGCCAAATTGACACGTGGTGATGTGGACGTGGCCCGATGCAGAGTTCTGTCGCGTGCCCCCACCCGCGATCAAACTTTGTTCTCAAGTGTAGCAAAGTTAATGATCTCAACCTGGTCCCAACAGAATTCCTTCCAAATAACTGCTTGACTTCAGCAGCTAAGAATTAAAAATAATTTCAGTTATGTTTCCATTTAATTTAAAGGAACTTGTTTCAGTTTTGGTTTAACACGTAGGCTTTCGCGACCAATATCATCGATAACATGTTTTTTTTTGGGTTAGATCACGTAAATATAAATGTGTCATTATTTCAGTTTTGACATTCACAGACAGTGAGAATGGCTCTATGGTTCCATAATGCTTTGGGGGTGCATGTTGCGCATTCATTAGTAAATGTGTCAATGCCTCCCGTGACTTTTTTCGACAACGAAAGAAGGAACAAGAATAACTTTAATCGCTCTGACAGCTACCGGCTTAGTGCGGCCTGGAAGCATATTATTAAATAATACACATTACATTTAAAGAATTACTAATCTACAACTCATTACTAATCATAACCAATGACTGATTACTAATCGATTATATAATTACAATACCCCCCCCCCCCCCCCCCCCCGCCTCTAATCTCTGCACCTGATATGAGTTAAGTGATGACGTCACCCTGCTGCTCTATATAAAACCGGGAGCAAGCGAGGGCTTTACCATTCTGGCGAATTGCCCGATGATGCTGGATGTATTTACCAGCGAAACGTCGTACTCAAACTGTAAATGTGGATTAACTCTTCAACACACCGGTGGGCTAAAGTAGTGAATTATTTGTCTTTTGTCAACGTGACACTTTTTTTGCTGATTGGCCGTGTCGGGTGGTGGAGGGTTACGACACATTTATAAATAAACGCGATCTAACACAAAAACCTTTATTATGAATTATTATAAAAGAAACCCTGCCCCGACAATGCAGCGGGACTCACATGAAGCAGTGAGCAGCCGCCACGAGCCAGCGCTCGGAGATGAGACTGGCGCCACACACGTGGCTCCCGTAATTGCGGAGGCTTGCCTGCCAGGGCCACTTGCCGCTCGTGGCGGGCGTCCCCCCAACGATGCGGTCCCTACCACCCGCAGAGTTTTGGACGCCGCATCCTGGGCACGCGTCAGGGAGAACGAGACAGCATATGAGCTCGGTGGGACGAGTGTCATGAGAATCGTAATTCTGCCAAACTCAGAAATTGTTCACATAACTTATCATATTGCAATAGCGTTGTAATTTTCATCTTGGTAATTAATTCATCACTGACCTTTCATAGATGGCACCTGCGAAGTTTCAAGAAAGCTCAGATCGAACCCTTTCCCTGCAACAAAAAATAGGGCGTTTTAACATGACTAAGAGGCATCCAACTTCACTAGCTCGACATGTTTGTTCGTTCATTCTTTTCTTTTTCAATTCGCTTGTCATGGTGGGGGTTTGCAGCCGCAGCGTGTTGAGCAGGGCTGTCCAGACTTCCCTTTTCCAGACTCAAGCTTTCTGAGGAATTCCCAGGCGCTCCCAGGCCATACTCTTTGGTTCTTTCGGTAAAGTCACGTAGTTAGAAATAAAATAAATCACGACGTTTCGATCGCAACACAAGCGGTCATCATCAGGCAAAGGAGTCAGCCTCTAAAGGCAAACTGTTTATAAGGGTTTGGGAATGGGTGTAGCCCAAGTGTATCAACAGCACCAGGAGCATGGGCGGTGCACGACTGCCAATGCAGCAACAATGCCAATGGAGCAACAATGCCAATGCAGCAACAATGCCAAAGAAGCAACATTGTTCCCAGGCCAGCCGAGCGACAAAGTCCCACCAGCGTGTCCTGGGCCGGTCCCGGGGTCTTCGCCCAGTGGGACGTGTTGCCCAGGTAGAGTTCCAGAGGGAGTCTACCGGGGGGCATCCTTACTAGATGCCCGAACCATCTCAACTGGCTCTCCTCTCGATCCGGAAGAGCAGCGGCTCGACTCGAAGGCTCTCCCGGATTACCGAGCTCCTCACCCAATCACGGAGAGTGAGCCCGGCAACCTTGCAGAGAAACCTCTTATTTTGGCTTTTTGTACCCGCGATCTCATCCTTTCACTCATTACCCAAAACATATGACCATAGTTGAGGGTGGGAACGTAGATCAACCTGTAAACCGAGAGCTTTGTTAGAGAACTCAGCTCCCACTTCACTTCCACGGAATGGTACAGCGCCCGCATCATTGCGGACGCCGCACCGATTCGCCACCTGATCTCTCGCTCCCACCTACCATCACTCATGAAAGAGACCTCGAGGTATTTAAACTCCCCCACTAAAGGCACCTGTTCCCCTCTCACCTGGAGAGAACACTCTTCCATCTGCTGGGAGTGAACCATGACCTCAGATTTGGAGGTGCTGATCCTCATCCCAGCCGCTTCACACTCGGCATCAAATTGTTCAAATGCACGCTGGAAATCACAGACTGGCGTGGCAAAGAGGACAACGTCGTCTGCTAAAAGCAGCGACGCCACCTCCATGCCCCCCCGTACTGGATACTCTCCATACCTCAGCTGTGCCTTGATATCATGTCCATGAAAATCACAAACAGGAGTGGAGATAAGACGCACCCTTGGCAAAGTCCAACGCCCAGTGAACGACTTTGATTTAACACCAAGAATACGGATACACCTCTCACTCTGGGACCGGTTAACGCACAAAAGCGGCACCGGTACATCATACTCCCGCAGCACCTCCCACATGACATTGCGGGGAACACGGTCACGTGCCTTCTCCAAGTCTACAAAGCAGAGGTAGACTGGAGAAGCATACTCACATGACCCCTCAAATATCTGTGAGAGGGAAAAGAGCTCGTCCATTGTTCCAAGATTAAACTTAGTGTGTTCATATCCTTCCGCTCTTCCAATGAGCGTCAATTTTGATACAAAAGTGACGCTCATTGGAAACTATCCTTTAAGTTAATGGACATGAATTTATATTATATTATCTAACATGTATATAGCGCCTCAACCAACACACTGTACAGTGATATAACTATAATACAAGATAGTTGACAAGATGAAACAAGTGGATGGGATATATGTAAAATGAGGTGGTGACGATGCGTTGAATAAAGGAAGATGGTAATGAGATGAGTGGATCGATGATGGGTGACCATGGGGAGTTCGGGACAGGGAAGGCGTTAGTGCGAGTGGGGAGGACAAGTGGAGAAGGAAGGGTGGGCAAGAGAAAGTTATTGAGTTTTAAGAGAAGGTAGTGCGAGGGCGATTATTTGATGTGCAAGGTCAGTTGATTCCGGAATGTGCACGGTTGGGGGAACAGAAAGAGACAGCAAAGAATTAAAATACAGACAGCGGGCAGGAACGTAAAGTGAGATGAGAGAATAGGGGTAAGGATCGCGATGCAATCCATTTTTTTTACATCTACATTCTCAGTCTCAAAAAGCACAGGCATTTTCCTACACAAAAGGTTTGGATTTACACGCAAAAAATTTTACAAACTGAACCAGTATGCGATTTCTATCTTAGAAAGTGGTACAACAGCCATTCACTTCCATGGTGTAACCTACTAATTGACTGCGTATTATTTTGTACTTGAAAACGAGCTTACCCAGGTAGTGCTATATCAGTGTGTGTGACTCAAAGTCAAAAAGCTACGAGTTAGTTTGCAGCGATGAGGAAGGAGAGGTGAGACAAAGGAGGAGATGCGATGTGGAGGAAAATTAGTAATGGGATGAGATGAAAATACATGAGGTAGTGAAAAAGTTGGAAGATGAAAACATTGGCTGGGCTTCCCACGCACATGGCTGATTATTTCGGAGGCTGAGGAGCAGATGGAGGCTAGAAGATGTCGATCGCACGGATGGGGGCAGCCTGGACCCACAGAAGGAGCCAAGGCTGGTGTTTGGAGATCTCCACCCATCATAGACAGTGAGGCTCTCATTGAGACACAGGGGGTCCTCCTCCAGCCTAAAACACACACAAAAAGACAAAGATCCCCCATGTAGCCTTAACAGACTGTTGGGGCAAGTGCTGTTAGCGATCACCTATGAAGGCCGGCACGGCACACGAGGGGGTGGGTGGCCAACACCACGCCCGGCCGCCTTTGTCTCCCCGGCGACGATGTTTACACACCGCACCAGGTACTCATTTGAGGCTGAGTAGACCTAGGGGCAGCCTAGGACCGGTCCAGATAATCGTCACTGGTGCTGCCCGTGAGCGGGCACCGAACCTGCGTTGCTAAGTTCGTAGCGCAGGACACTAACCGCTACACCACACGACAACAACCCCAATGCTGTTAATATTTTTATACTGTTGAAACATAGTCGGAGTGGCCACATTTTTCTCAAGTGCTGAAATTCACAAACATACAGCCCTTTATCTATCCACTCCTGGACGAAGGCCTACCATGTTGGTCATGGGGGCTGTTTGGTCATACTTCTCCATGCTGGTCAGAGCTGATTGGTGAAAAGGGGATATGAAAGTCAACGCCCGCATAAGCGTGCGTCTCATGCAGAATGTACGCCTCACCTAAGCGATGCGAAATTGAGTTTGACGTTGAGGCCTGGGCTGGCGTTCACTTCCCACACGAAGAACAAGGTGTCGTTGTAGAACGGGGTCACGTCACCGGACGAGATTCTCCCGGGAGACTGCAGCACAGCAACCGTTTCGATCTTCATCGCTGTTTTATCCACACAGCGGGTGATATGAAAACAGTGAGCATGTGCATAGTCAACCATCAGATTATTAAAATCACACTCCTAATGCATGTATTTAAAGGACATTTTATATTAAAAAAGATGCTAACATAAGTAAAAAATATTGTTACAAATGTTGCCCCAACTGCCATTGGAGTCAAGGCTTAAGATAAAGAAATGTGGCTTTGCAGGTATCATAGAGAGAGCATAACTTCACATTGTGGCATGAAATGGCTATAGAAGATGACAAAACCAAAACACTTTTCTTTAGAATATTCTTAAAAGAGTGGCTTGCTACATGCTAATCATTTAACAATCGTTAAATGCACGATTGTATTCCTCAGAGCAGGCCCAAGTTGAATTATAAAAAAAAACACATTCAAATGGTACCATTGGTCACATGGCTGGGACCTTAAAACTCACTGCACAAGAGTAGCTTGGTCACCCGTATCAAATGGTAACCCACGCCACCACAAAAATATGTTTGGAGGGAGTTCTAAAGAGAACATGAACACAATAACAAATAAAACATGTTTTGCCCTGAAATGTGGTGATTGAAGAGAGTATGGGTTCGGGGAATGGTCACTGATAGAATGAGTTCTTGAAGCTGCTTTACATTGTGTCATCAAGTAAAGAACTAGGAGCTCCACCCCAGATGTAACCAGGGTATTCCAACTGCAGTTGGACCTGTGCATTTAACAGCAAAAATAATCAGATTCAAGACCAACTTTATGAGTGGTGTGGCAGGAATTAATTGTTGTGGACATTAAAGTCCCCATGACCAAATAACCTCCTTCTGGATGATGCTGATACAAGAGTGTGATGGTAGTTATAAGAGCAGAGACAATAACCTGCATTGGTTTCTTACATTTGGTGAATGGTATACAGGACATTTACATTTCATAGAAAAATTTAGATATGAAGATCCACAGAAAATGAAAACTGGTTGCGGATATTTCAAGATCAGCATTCCCTGATGCAGAGACAAGAGAGTTAATATATGAAGAATTCTACCTCTGATCTGCAGAGAGTGAGCAGGGTTGTAGGCTGGAAACATGAAGGGTATGTGGTAATATGGTGATAACCAAGTTTTTATTCGGGACTGTATCGAATACTCTTGTCATGCGATCTTTAATCTGATTTTTAAATTTCTTTATTTTTTTGCTTAGATTTATATTTGCTTCATTGTTGTATTTTGTTTAATACGTAGGCTTTCTTGACCAATATCATCCATAAGAGGTTTTTTTGGGTTAGATCGCGTAAATATGTAGTGGATTAACATGCGCATACAGGATGGATTGTAAAGACGCGGCGCGAGTTATGGACGGTGGGGTCGTGTCGGGCCGGACAAGTGCGGCAACGGGGAACGGCAAAAAGGGAGACGGCCCAATAAAGTTGGCATGCGATGCGTGGCGGTGATTGGCCGAATGTTGTTGTCAGGGTCAGAGTGGCGCCGGAGGGTCGGGAGATGGGGGGGTGGTGATAACGACAGGTGCCAGGGACACGAGGCGTCGTGAGAACGCCGTTTAATTAATTGGTCGTTGATGAGAACGGGGATATATTCGGGGGGGGGACGAGAGAGCGAGGAGAGTTGTCGCTGGGACTGGAACAGAGCAGGGCGGGAGGAGACAGAGGGAAGACATAAGGGACAGAACAGGCTAGCAGTGGAACAAGAGACAAGGCAGAGACAAGGAGAGACAAGGAGAGATGGAGAGAGATAAGGCAGAGATAAGGCAGAGACAAGGAGAGACGGAGAGATAGAGACAAGGCAGAGAAAAGGCAGAGACAAGGAGAGACAAGGAGAGATAGAGACAAGGCAGAGACAAGCAGAGACAAGGAGCGATGGAGAGAGACAGCGACAGAGGGAGAGAGACAACGGGGAGAGACAGCGAGAGACAGGGAAGGGAGCGGCGGCGAGCAGAGAAACGATAAATTCACAGGTGTTGAATGTGGAGAGTTGTAATAAAAGTGGCGTCGGAGAAAAAGAAGAAATCGTCCGTGTGAAGTCGACCACTACAAAAATATAAAAGTGTCATTAAAACCCGCCACCACCCGACACAGCCAACTAGTAAGGGTTGTCACGTACACAGAACATGCCAATTCATCACTAGTACAGCACACCAACGTGGCTTCGCTCTCCAACACACCGATCTAACCCCAAAAAAAACCTCTATTATGGTTGTTGTATTTTGTTTATGCTATTGCTCTCCTAATCGTTCCGAGTCCTCACAAAATACACTCAAACATGAGCTTAAACTCTCCGGAAACAACCAGATAACCAAACAAGATAAAGGCTCTTGAGGATAAATATATATCCGCGTCATTTTCCCAGACAGCTGAAGAACAGGCAAGACACCATGTATGTGTTGCTTTCTAGTATTTATATTGTGAGGAAACCCAAGAAAAGACAGCTACTGAAGCAGATTATGTAGTATCAGCTTCTGAGAAAATTATCCATGATGTAATCCTTGCAGAGCTCTTCTATAGAAAGGATCTGTTCTTGGTCCATTACTTCACACTCGATTTAACCATAGTTCAATAGGTTCAGAAAAAGTATTGCTATAGTCTTACCTTCATAGAAGATATTGAATGTTGGATAGTAGTAGCTACCCGGGCTGTAATAAGCGAGGTAGAGGGAATTCCCCGTGGACAGAATGGGAGGTGGAACAATGTATCCACTGAATCGGCCAAGGTAAGGAGCCTCCAGAGATGCTCCATCGTAAATGTCAATCTTGTACTCGTATGACATGCTGCAGACAACAACAAAAAAGAAGTCAATAACAACTAACTTTGCTTTATATTCTTGGTTTTTTCGGTAAAGTCACGTAGAAGGGAAACAATAAAATAAAATTCTCACGACGTTTCGCCTGATGATGATTGCTTGTGTTGCAGTCGAAACGTCGTGAGAATTTAATTGTTTTATATTTTTATTATTTTATTGTTTCCCTTCAACGTGACTTTACCGAAAGAACCAAGAATATGAATCCTTGCAGTCATGAAAGCTTTAAATCAAAATTTAACTTTGCTTTGTTTATAGCCCACAATGTGAGTTTTCTCTGGGCACTCAAGCTACCTAATTCACCCATCACAGCTTAAAATATTAAGCAAAACTGTGCAATAATCTTTTTTTTTAAACACAAAATCTTTCCACGGAATGTTATACAATTATTACCTGAATTGTTGGAAGGAAAGCTTGATGATGGTGTTGGGTGGTGTGTCTATTGTCCAGACACAGTACTGGTTGTACCAACCACCATTATACGGGGTCGAAATTGAACCTTGCCACCCAGACATGTTCCCCCCGCATGGCACGGAAACTGATTACGAAGAGAACAAAACATAATTCGACAAGACTATGAATCTAGTTCCATATATGGTTGAGATAAGCTATTTGCTTCTTTCAACGTACGTATCAGAATCTTTATTTTGAGCGGAGGAATCAAATGATCTATGAAGCTGTTGTTCACAGGTGTTCAGAATTTTTACAGATGTCCAGAATACATATACACTGAACGTCCACATTATTCATGCTTATATACACAGTGTCACATGTGACATGTACATACACACACACAAATCTCACATGTATCTTAATGATTGTGATAAAACAAGCAATGGTAGTGAGAACCTACTAATTCTAGAACAGTGTATTCTACTACCTAGCCGGGTACCCACTAGTGCTATGCATGACCAGAAATAAAACCTGGATTACTGTCTGAACTGTAATTGTTTTTGAACGAATTACTATGTGGATAATTTGTTTTAATAATTCCAGTAATTTCGATGAGGTGTCATTTGAAAGTCTGTGCAGTTTATATAAAAAACATTACCTTTGATGAAATAACGTTGTCAATTTATCCAATCAGCTCTGGAACTGCTCGTCAGTTCTACCATTTACAATAAGCCGCAGGAGCACCATTTTAAAATCATATCATAGATGGGCATAGCCCATCTTACCTGGGCCCATCGATATGTGAGCAACGTCCTGCTGCGTGTCATCATGCAGCATCATATTTGCCTCACACGTCACAACCGTCAAAATCTGTCACTTTTTCAGCTTTTACACTTTCCTCAATTGTGCTAAATACTCTGCAGTTGTATTGTATTACGATGACTAAAATGCCACAGTGCAATTTTCCTAAATAAAAAAAATCCATCACTTTCAATTCCTCAGATTGCTGAAAGGTGAATGAACTCCCTCAAAGTGATAACTACTGAATTACTTTGAATGCCATTGAATTACTTCCCAGGAGTCCCCATCGAGAAAAAAGTATACTTACAGAAAATTCAGTTGTATGTTGCCGAATGTATTCTGCATGATTGTCAATGTATTGTTAATTGTTTAACTTTGTGGCAAACGTTATTACTATCAGGTTTATAATATCAGATGTATTTGCCATTTGTTCACGTTGCATAGAATTGAATTGTGACGCAGGTCTCCCATGCAAAGGGACGGTTCGTCTCAATAGGCTCTCAGCTGCATAAAATAGAGGAAATGTATGCATGGGATGACAGTAAAGTGTACGGGCCACGACAGAATTACACTCCCCGTCTCTCTCAGATGGTGTGACCAAGAACATGCCTGGGTACCTTTGTCGTCCAAATGCTAATATTTACGCACTGCACCAAGTACTCATGTATAGGTTCAGATACTACCTGCCGCTGATGTGCAATGTCTGTGAGTGGAACCTACGTTTATGGGACTGCGGCATGGTGCACATTACACAAGTTTCAGAAGTGGACATACATGCACAAAGACAAGCCTTCACCCAACTCTACCCCATTTGGCCTGCATGATCTCTGAGGTAAGTGCTGCTGGCATGGCATGCAAGGGGCGTTTGTAGCCAGCATACATTTACGAATGGGAAGGAGACATCATCCTACCCTATTCTGCACCTTCAATGTGTGCTCGGTCCCACGGTTAGCTGTAATTTATGTTTCATTTATCCATAGTTATATTGCCACCCTGTTCTTGGCATCATGACGCAAGGAAACTTCCGTCCGGGAAATGTAATCGCAGGGTACCGCACCATTTCATCTCCAATAGGTGATGTTTGAAAACATTCAAGTATGACTCTTTCTTCCAACAACATATGGTGATCCTTTTATGCAGTCACCGATACATTTAACAATTTATTGCATTAGAGAATCTGGTTTCAGCACAGATTTGAAGATTTCAGTGGAATCAGCTGCTGACACGATTTCTGGACACCCGAGCCACCTAATCATCTCTTTTTGGATTGTTCATCTATGTAGTGACATAGAATGGGTCACTACGGTGCGTTGCGAATGGTTACTGACAGAGGGGAATTGTTGGTGTAACATCCGACCTGCCAGCAGAGCAGGGTGTAGCAGCCGATCTGCCAGCAGAGCATGCAATGCCATTGAATGGGTCACTAGGGTGCGTAGTGCTGGTTGCTGGCAGAAAGAGGCATAAGAGGACGTTGCAGCCCGGCCGACTAAGAGGACACATGATAGGCCGGGGTAAGGGATGTGGGCCAAAGGTGACTGAGGGGACACGTGGGGTATAGCCCAGACCCTTCTGGTGGGTTCCAGAAGGGGGCGTGGCCGAGGGTGGAGCCAGGCCACGCTGGGGGGGCATAAAAGGGAAGTCCCGAGGCTGGATCAGGGCTGTCTGTTGTTGGAATGGAACCCGTCGGGCTACGTCTTTGTCTCCGGCATCGTGGGTCAGGCATCGTGGGTCAGGCAGCGTGCCAGCTGTTCTGACCAGTTTGTAGTTATCCCGTTTGTAAACAAGTGTCTAAGTGTAGAATAAACGTGTGTTGCCTCCTACTATTGGTGTCTCAGACATGACTCACTACATCTACATAAGCCAATTTGAAAATCCAGCCACGTTCTCCCCCTCGTGATCATCGCAGCAACACTAAAAACAAGGTCAGCATGTTACGCTTCATGAAACGGCCACAATTACAGGTCCGACGGTTTGCCTACACTCATCATATATATACAGCGCACACACACACACATGAAAATCAATGCATAGTCGACTAGGTCGTGATTAACGCACAGGAACTTGGACCATACCTCTGTAGTACAATTCAAACCCACGACCTTCATTTTGCCCGTCAGACGCGAACACAATCCTCGCTGGTGAAGTCAACGTGACACTCCTGTATACATTGGACCCGCAAAGCCTGTCGGGCACCGTGGTGCTTTCATTGTACAACTGGAGACTGTCTGCGGTGCATCCATCGGATTCCTCAATCCTGTGGGTAGAATAGGGTTATCATCATATGAAGCCAATTTGCGCCTTTCAACACAATGGCACTAAGTGCTTTAAACAGCTGTCTTGAAATTATGTTGCAATGTGGACAGCTAGAAACAGTGCCGCTTTAAAAACATCCGAAACACGAAAACCAATTTAACACGTAGGCTTTCGCGACCAATATTATTCATAATAAAGGTTTTTGGGTTAGATCGCGTAAGCATAAATGTGTCGTAACCCTCCACCACCCGACACAGCCAGTAAGGGATTTGCACGTAAACAAAACGCCAAATAGTTACTACTTCAGCCCGTCGGTGTGTTGGAGAATACATCCACAACATTTACAATTTGAATACATTTCGCTGGTAATTACATCCAGCATCATCGGGCGATTTGCCATCGGGAAAAATTAGCCATCGGGCAATGTTGCATTTTTCAATGTGTATTTAGACTTGTATGTCGATCCAGTATGCACTCACCTGTTTATAAAGGACTTCATTATTTAATTGGTATTGATGAGGTGACTTGGTTCTGTGATTGGCTAAAATTATCTCGTGATTAATGATTTGCTTAGTGGTCTGAGTCAACTTGGATTCCAAAGCTGTCTGACTGGAATGATGTCACGCGCATTTCAGAGCATTGTCACGAGAAACACTTTGTTAGAGATCAAATTTATCTTGGCCAAGTTTTATGTGGCAAAAGGAATCAACAAGTTCGAAATTAAAATAGTTTTGACTGATTCTGATGCAATGTGTATCCTAGCTACCTGTCATACAATATGTTCCATCTCAGGTTTTTTTTTTCCAGGAAGACATTTGGATTAAAGAAATAAAAATATCATTGCGTGCATAACAATGCATGCTTTTCGCACACCTCAATTTCTCTGAGTGACGTACTTACTCCATTAAGTAGAAATAGATGTAAATTTCTGCGTCATCTGGTGCCTCGAATCGCCACTCGCAATGCAGATTGTAGCTGTAGTCATATGGGTAGTTTGGGGAAGCTATCCATCCAGAGGTGTTGTTCAAAATGCCTCCACATCCAAATATCTCATCTAATTAGGAGAACATATGTTTTAGGCAGGATATAGACAAGTCTCCAATGTTCAAAGGCTACGATGTTGAACTATCGCCACACACTTTTATATATTTAGGTAAGATGTGTCAATTGCAAGGAAGGGCACTTTGAATAGCACTTAATCAGAAAGTTGCGTGTTCAAGTCCTGGTAGTGGTAGAGTCAGTCCATCATCCATCTGGGGTAAATAAAATTAGTACCACTCTGGGAAACAAAAATATCAGTGATGTCCTATGCAAAATGTGGCCTCCAGCATTAAACACGTGCAATTTCCATCATGGTAAATATCACCCATATATAACAAATCAAATAAAAAACATTACAGCCCCTATGTCATTACACTGCTGGATGAAGGCCTCCTTACACCATGTCGGTTCTGGGGGTTGTTTGGCCATATTTCACTACGCAGGTGAAATAAAACAGAACTCAACATATTTGATGTTAACACTGCTGTAGAAAATAAAATAAGTAGAAGAGCAGAGTGGCTGTTGTTATACATCGGTGTGCGATCCCATTTCTATTTCATATTCAGTTGCATTCACATGAGCACACGCACATTTATCGTGCTTGAAAATAAGTTTTGACATTGAAAATATATTTTCATTTTTAATTTAAGTGGCAGCTCGTGGCTATACTTTTACAGGCAACACATGATGGTGGTTTAACTGAATAGGTGAATGCGATTAATGCAGAAGCTTTGTTTGTGTATTCTCCCATCACCAGGGTGCAGGCAATCAATGCTACTGCTCCCCATAAAAATACTGGTAATCTCTTATCCTTTCTGGAATTGACCTGGACAGTCTATGAACTGGCATCTGTGTTCAGGGTGACATGAATTGATTTGTACCAAGATGAGGTGGTAATCTGTTGAACTTTATTCCAGAAATACTGCATAGTTTTGATAGACCTAGGTTGACTGAGAAATCCGTCCTGGTTTCATCACTAGACCGCACTCGCGTCTGGCGATGCCTCATTATTGAAATTTCCACCAGATTGCAATTATAAATTGCCAATTAAACCAGCTCCATGTCAGGTTTGTTGCGCCCAATTTCCTCTGAACACCACTCATAATCCCACCCAATGCCTACTGTTTCCATTAGCGCTGGAGGGGCTTCATGTTGAGCAGCCCTATCCCTGCACTGTGGGGACAATTTGGCACCAGCCTATTGGCAAAACAACCTAATTCAAGAAATACCATAATCTCAACTCTTTTGAGCTGGTGACTTTGATAAGGCCTTTGTGCATAAGGTTGCACCTTTTCGGCCAAAGTTTATAATAACTATGCAATAATTTATCATAAAGTTCACAGGACCAATATTAGATTTTAGTACAAAATAAATTCCTGCTGCCCGAGCACAGATGTCAATTCCCCGGATTGTAGGCGTCAAACCAGACAGGTGGAAACCCTTTGTGTGCAGCATGGTGATGCCATCTTGACGTACCAATGTATGCTGGGATTTTTTTTGCTGATGAAATGTTTATATTTATACTGTGTTTACAAACATCTGACACTCAAGCACTTACTTGGGTTTATAGCAGTGAAGTTCCCAATAATATCACTTGAATTATTGGAGCACCCTTTGTTAAATCTGACGATGAGCTGATTTTCCGAAGAGTAATATAGATATGGAATTTGGGAATAGTATGACGGATTAATTAGACTCAACGACCCATTTTCAACGTTGTAAACAGATGCACAGTACGAGTTATAGATCCTGAAAGAAAAACATAATCAATGTATGACAGCACAGTCCGTATAATAACGAGCAAAACATTCAGCCGTATTTTTATTGGCTAATAATTATTAGACACTGTAATATGGAGCCACTTTTAATTATGCAGGAACACATATTTAAGCAAATTGATATGTGTAGAGGTTTAATATTCAGGCCTATATACAAAAAAGACCCAATGCTTCATGGGGCTCTGTGTAGACGCAAATATGAGATCTAGAGACCAACACCGAGACGGAGAATTGCAGAGACAGACACACAAACAGAAACACGGACAATTACAAACACAGAAAGACAGAAAATTGCAAATGCACAGAGGCACAGACCATTATAAGCACAGTGGCCATAGAAATACATCAATCCAAACACAGAGATGTACATAGAGATAGATAGAAACAATGAGACAGAGAGAGGCAGATCATTGTGAGGATGGTGTGCTGAAGCTGCACATGACTAGTTTTTGTACAAATGTAGAGGCACTGCAATGACCAAGTTTATAGCTATAAAATAATTCAAGAAGGACAGCTAAAAATTTAAATGATCAGCACTAACAATGGTCAAGAAAGTCACAATGAATTATGCAACTTAAAATCTTAATTTAATTGCATTATATATTCATGTGTAAACGGAAATGGCTGTTGTAAAACATGATTCATGATGGAAGAGCATGCGCAGTCTCACAAGCACATGAATAGCAAATACCTCATGGTAAAAAGAATATAGTCACAGCGAGTGTGTTTTAATCATGGGTTATCAAGAGCTGCATGGGCCAAAGAAAGTCATATCTGAAAGTCAAAGCACAAGTTTAATAGCAGTGGCAGTCCCATGTCACGCTAAAGGGGGCGGGAGGGGAATTCACAGTAGAGGGAGGAGATTTGCTAAGATTTCTGATATGGCTGTGTCCAGCCATTTTTGTCACAATTCTTTCTGAATGTGGTGAAAGCGATCTAACCCAAATACTTCTATTGTGCCAATGGATGTTGGTTATTGGGGTATGCGGAGGGAGGGAGGACCGGAGAAATCAGAGCGAGTCGTTAGGGTTGATGTAAATGAGGCTACAGCAGGGATCCGCACGCATGAAGTCCACTGCTGTTTATAACAGACGAAAAAACACAAACAGACGATACACAAATCAGTTCCTCCATGTGAAAAATAGAACCCCCTTTTTTTAAATAAAACCTTCTGGGAGTGCATAACATCAGCAACATCGGTTTAAGACAAGCAAACACTGCACAAGTTTCCACATTCAGCATCTTATCAGAAGGCTGTGTGACTGATGGGAAATGTGAATACTGCTTTAAATGTGTTTATGTGAAGGGACATATTTATATACACAGTGACGCTGATGATTATGTAGTGCTATGTATAACAGGATAGGATGTTCAAACTAGATTCGAAGCTTTCGTGACTCCAGTAATTATTCTTTGGTTCTTTCGGAAAAGTCACATATAAAGAAATTAAATTAAATAATAAAAGAATATGACGTTTCGATTGCAACACAAGCAACCATCATCAGATACAAATGAATGAGAAAACAAACCTAGTAAACTTGGAAATATAATGCAATACAACACAGAGAGTCGGCCAACACAAGTCAACACCCCACCTGGTTGATTACGTTCTTTCAAAGATTGCTAAATTAGAATCAACCAGGCTATGCGTTAACTGTATGCTAAACGACTCTCTGTGTTGCATTGCATTACACTTCCTAATTTTACTAAATTTGATTCCTACCGTGCTTGTTCCGTGCTTGTTTATGGGTCCATTCTCTCCTCCGGCCGCTATGGGCAGGAATTCCCCACAACTCTCTGCACTTGTTTGTTTAGATGTCCAGTGCCCAGCTTGCCTGTCCACTTTGGGCAGGAATTCCACACAACTCCCCCTCTGCCCCCCCCCTCTCTCTCTATTTAAGGCCTCGACACAGAGACGTTGTCTTTCTGTGTGCCTATGTGTGTCTCTCTCTGTTTGTCTCTGTGTGAGTCTCTCGCTGCTTGTGTCTGTCTGTCTGTGTGTCTATGTTTTGTCTCTCTCTCAAATTTAGCAATCTTTGGAGGAACGTAATCAACCAGGTGGGGTGATAACTTGTGTTGGCCGACTCTCTGTGTTGTATTGCATTATATTTCCAAGTACAGTAAAACCTTGGATTGCGAGTAACTTGGTCTGCGAGTGTTTTGCAAGACGAGCAAAATTTTTAAATAAATATTAATTTGATAAACGAGCAAGGTCTTGCAATACGAGTAGTACGTATACGCTTTGTCTGCCGAGCGTCACGTGATCACAACTGATATACGAGTGCTTTGATATACGAGTGCTTTGGATTACAAACACGTTTCCAGAACGAATTATGCTCGCATTCCAAGGTTTTACTGTTTACTATTTTTGTTTTCTCATTCATTTGTACCTGATGATGGTTGCTTGTGTTGCAATAGAAACATCGTATTCTATTATTTAATTTAATTTAATTCTACGTGACTTTACCAAAAGATCCAAAGAATAATTCCTGCAGTCACGAAAGCTTCAAATCTAGTTTGAACAACCTCTACGGGGAGGGTTTGCCGTGCTTGCTTGTTCGACCAAATGTGACGCTGAGTGAGGGCAGCAGTGAACTAGCATGCCCAGCATATTGGCTCACGAAGGACGGTGTGGAGGAGGCCGTGATGGCGTGGAGGAGGCCGTGATGGCGTGGAGGAGGCCATGATGGTGGGGAGGAGGCCGTGATGGCATGGAGGAGGCCGTGATGATGGGGAGGAGGCCGTGATGGCGTGGAGGTCGTGATGGCGGGGAGGAGGCCGTGATGGCGGGGAGGAGGCCGTGATGGCATGGAGGAGGCCGTGATGGCGTGGAGGAGGCCGTGATGGCGTGGAGGAGGCCGTGATGGCGGGGAGGAGGCCGTGATGGCGTGGAGGAGGCCGTGATGATGGGGAGGAGGCAGTGATGGCGTGGAGGAGGCCATGATGGTGGAGAGGAGGCCGTGATGGCAGGGAGGAGGCCGTGATGGCATGGAGGAGGCCGTGATGGCATGGAGGAGGCCGTGATGGTGGAGAGGAGGCCGTGATGGCAGGGAGGAGGCCGTGATGGCGTGGAGGAGGCCGTGATGGCGTGGAGGAGGCCGTGATGGTGTATAGGAGGCCATGATGGCGGGGAGGAGGCCGTGATGGCAGGGAGGAGGCCGTGATGGCGTGGAGGAGGCCATGATGGCGTGGAGGAGGCCATGATGTCGTGAAAGAGGCCGTGATCACGTGGAGGAGGCCGTGATGGCGTGGAAGAGGCCGTGATGGCGTGGAGGAGGCGGTGATGGCGTGGAGGACGTGATGGCGGGGAGTAGGCCGTGATGGCGGGGAGGAGGCCCTGATGGCGTGGAGGAGGCCGTGATGGCGGGAAGGAGGCCGTGATGGCATGGAGGAGGCCGTGATGAAACTTCAAACTTCACACAAAACTTCTAATTTAGTTATCTTTGGAAGAACGTAATCAACCAGGCTATGCGTTAACTGTGGTAACCGACTCTTTGTTTTGCATTGCATTACACTTCCTAATTTTACTAAATTTGATTTCTACCGTGCTTGTTCCGTGCTTGTTTATGGGTCCATTCTCTCCTCCGACCGCTATGGGCAGGAATTCCACACGACGCTCCGTGCTTGTTTGTTTAGATGTCTAGTGCCCAGCTCATTCGTCCGCTTTGGGCAGAAATTCCACACAACTCCCCCTCTGCCCCCGCCTCCCTCTATTTAAGGCCTCGACACAGAGACGTCTTTCTGTGTGGCTATGTGTGTGTGTCTCTCTGTTTGTCTCTGTGTGAGTCTCTCTCTGCTTGTGTGTCTGTCTGTGTGTCTATGTTTTGTCTCTCTCTCAAATTTAGCAATCTTTGGGGTGTTGACTTGTGTTGGCCGACTCTCTGTGTTGTATTGCATTATATTTCCAAGTTTACTAGGTTTGTTTTCTCATTCATTTGTACCTGATGATGGTTGCTTGTATTGCAATCGAAATGTTGGATTCTATTATTATTTTATATTATTTCCCTCTACTTGACTTTACCGAAAGAACCAAAGAATAAGGGTAGGATGTGTTAAGAGAGGAAGCCAGAGAGAAGGGGGCTATACTCTTTGCTTATAACTCAGTGCTTGAACCCAGAATTTGACAAGTTTTCTGACGGTGAATGTAAACACATCTGAAAGAGACACTTGGACACAGCACTTCAATAAAGGATCTAGAAGTTCTGCCTCAGGTTTATGAAATGGCCATGATGAGTCCCTCCAGAGAAAGAGGCTCCCGACGACTGACCCTTCCGTATCGCAGCACCGTTCACTTACAGATTTGGGTTCAGATTAAACTGAATGATATTTCCCGTGGAGACCGTTATTTCCCAGAAGCACGATGAGGTCACATTGCCAACAGAAGGATTGGCCACGAGGACACCATCGTCAGCATTGACTGTCTCGTAGCACACATCTGATGTGGAGACAGGAGAGAACAAGGAGGAATCATGCATCCAGCACTAGGGCTCACATCCGCCTCACGTGTGAAGTTTAACTCGCCGCTTAGTGACATGAAACAAAGCCAACCATCCTCTTCAGTATGATAATGAGGTTTCATCATCATCATCATCATCATATGTACAAGGTCCAGCCTAAGAATACATGGTGCTCTGATAGAATTCACATAATCAGTAAGTGGTAATCCAGCGCTTACGAATTCCCTCCAGTCACCCACTCACCTATGGTCAGTCGCATCCTCATCATTCATCTGTCGCTACTACGCCGTATCATCGTCATTCTGTCACTTCCCTGTCAGTATATTACAACTGCTATAATGGTCACCGTTTTCATAAACTTCTATCCTTGAATCCTACACCCATTTTGAGAACTCTGTCTCACCAGAATGACAGTTTCATCTCATCTATACCGTGTTTTACAACCACTCTGTAGGTCCCAACAACTCTCATTCACTAACCCACTCACTCACCACTTCAGGTCACTTCACTTCTATTTCAATTTATTCCCTCGCACTACTCCCAATTTGTAATTCCATCTATCGCTCGTCATCTCTTATCATAAACTCTTAAAACCTTGTTAAATTCAACGTGCTCACGTCTTTTACGGTACGTCTGTGATAGTGCAGTTTGTTCATGTCCGCTAGACATATTGGGAAATTTGGCCTGTGCTCGGCAACTGTTAAAATATAAATATATGACACTCTCCCCCTTCCCTTAATTGTTTACGTGTAACGACCTATTATAAATAGCAGTGGACCTCACGATGCAAATCCCTGATGTAACCTCATTCACACTGCCTTAACTACGTTCTCCAATTTATTTCTGGCCTAAGATCTCGCCGAGAAGAATGCCAGAGAACAGAGTTGAAACAACATGAACGTGCAGAGCAAATTCCTCAATTGAGGCCCAAACATCGCACTTCTTGGCTTCGACATTCCTCAAAGGCACTGCTTTAACCAGCGACTGCATTGGAACATCAACAGGCTGATGTGCACATCTCATTCATAAATGGGTAATTAAAGACCAGCCACAGTGCGATTGTGGTAATGCAATCAAAGCTATGGACCATATAATAAACCACCGTAGTCTGTGTTCCTTTAATGGAGGAATAACAGCAACCCTCTCGTGGCTAGCAGACCTCGACATTGGCTTATTGGCTCGTGACATATTGCCAAACGCAATATTATCATGATCGTTGTCACTCATTACACTCCAACTCTTAATCGGTTGTTTGCTAAAGTGGGGGGGGGGGGCAGTTAAGCAACAGTTGGTGATGAGGTCACACAGTCACACCTGAAGATGAAATATGTTTAATCAATGCAGATGATTAGTATTACCGTAGCTCGGGCAGGCTTCTGGATTCAACTCCACGTTGTCGATCCCAGCCAGAGTCTCAATTACGCTACTAGTTGTCTCGAACAGCACCTGCAGGCAGAGGGTGCAATGAACAAGCGCCCTGCAGTTATTAAAAACAATCCACAAAATAACAATCCACAAAATAACAATGCGCACTGCACTATCAATCCAAATATTCAAGTTCGATTCCTGGACACAGCCAACATAAGTGAAGAGCAATGATTGAAAATGGAGAAAGTACAACGAACGCCTTACTAACACCGTGTTGGCTAAAGGCAGTGACACGTGATCCATGTCTTGTGGCCTTGGTAACCAAGTGGGGAGTGGATGCAGTGGCTGGGGAGGGGGACGAGTCGTCTTGAATTGGGGGGCCGCCATAACAATGAGGCTGAAAACCACTGTTTTAGACTGGTCAAGACTGCATTTTCCCATACTCTAGTCTATATGTATTATTTACTAAACTATAGACAATGTACCTCAACCCGTGTTCCTGCGTGGTCATAATTACAATCGCCTCAATTTAGCCCATACAAATGTCCCATGATGGCAATATTTTGCCGTGAAAACACATTCTTGCATCAATAAGCAGATTTTGCATATAAAACTTGCTTCCAGTATAAAAGCACACTTTGCAATCATTGATTAAACGTTGTTGATAATAAAATATCAATTAGCATTAATTATATTTTGATGGAATTATAAATCTTGCGAATCTGTTTCCCGAGTGTTTTGATGGCAAGCTTCAAAGACAACAGCAGCAGCCTCTAATTGCCAAACAAGGGCACCTGAGTGACGTCCGCGGAGATGTTCACGAACGCCTGCGACCACTGCTGCTGGTCACCGCCCACGTCCACTATGTTTAACAGACTGGGCCTCCACAGCAGGGGGAGAGTCCCATCCCCCACCATGCCCCCGCTGCCTGATGCATCACGGAGCGTGAGACTGGCACTGTAGTAAGGTCCAAATTTAAAGCGAAAGCAGCGAGTTCCATTTGAAGGCTGCAAGATGGGGCTCAGCAGATGGCTTTTCAAATGCGTGACGTTCCTGGGTTGAGATCTCATGCGTACTCCAGTGAAGGGGCTCCCATCTGCACACAGACACAATGGAGACTGTGACTGAACAGGGAATCCATTAAAAGGAGTGTGTGTTGTACAAATAATAAGTGTGCTCACAAGCAGTCACACAGATGGAGATTTAAGCAATAGATGAGCGTGTGAGCCAACACGTCTCTTATCATATACATTCTCTTTGGTTCTTTCGGTAAAGTCACGTAGGTATAAAAGAAAATAAATCACAACGTTTCGATCGCAACACAAGTGGTCGTCCTCAGGCAGAAAAATATAATCCAGCAGTGGAACTGCTGAACCAGCGGGAGAGCAGATACAACAAGGTTATATATGTGGCGATGGGCAAGCAAGCGGGGTCTGAGCTGGAAAGGAATTCCATCCACGGACCCAAGCACGTTAGCTGTGTTAATGGGGGAGATTAGGGAGAGGGATTAGGGAGGGAGATAGCATGAATGAGCTTCCGTCGCTGCATAAGAGTATCATACCCAAATATGTGCACAACAGCAGTGTTAATGAGATATTAGCACCATGAGAGTGCAATCCAAAGGAAGTGAAAATGAGAGTGCAATCCAAAGGACATGTGAGCATGAGAGTGCAATCCAAAGGACATGTGAGCATGAGAGATGCAATCCAAAGGACATGAGCATGAGAGTGCAATCCAAAGGACATGTGAGCATGAGAGATGCAATCCAAAGGACATGTGCATGATAGTGCAATCCAAAGGACATGAGCATGAGAGTGCAATCCAAAGGACATGTGAGCATGAGAGATGCAATCCAAAGGACACGTGAGCATGAGAGTGCAATCCAAAGGACACGTGAGCATGAGAGTGCAATCCAAAGGACATGTGAGCATGAGAGTGCAATACAAAGGACATGTGAGCATGAGAGATGCAATCCAAAGGACACGTGAGCATGAGAGTGCAATCCAAAGGACATGTGAGCATGAGTGCAATCCAAAAGACATGTGCGCATGAGAGTGCTTGTGTTGCGATCGAACCGTGATTTATTTTATTTTAAAGCTACGTGACTTTACCGAAAGAACCAAAGAGTATGGATTCCTGCAGTCACGAAAGCTTCAAATCATCATATACATTGTTTTATAGCGAAACCTTATCTAATGGTTACAGATGTCACTGCGCTCAGATTACTGCCATGCCTGAAGCTGAACTCCCCAATTCAGAAAAAAATATGGGATGTAAAAAATATGCGTGAAAATAAAGGTTAGAAATGTATAAAGTTGACAAAATATGTTTCATTCATTGCCCTTTGCAAATTATTTATTGAAAGCTACAGGCTATGCATTCACCAAGACCATTTCCATGGAAATTATTGTTACAAAAAAATACAGGTACCTCAATAATTGTGTTGATGTATTATTCCTGTGCTTGTATCGTGACTCTTTTTGGCAGGAGGTTCCTGTCAAGTTTTCGCAGTAAGGAGCGATAATTGCTAAGCATAATCCCAATTGCGCGACTTTAAGTAAAACATTTAAATGACTCACAATGGCCTACTCTTGCAAATAATGCACGCAATACATTTAACTTCGTGATTTAATTGGTGACAGGTGTAGCAGAGCAGTTGGAAAGTACATGGGGGTAATGACATCCGCAAAATTACATGTTCGCTGAAACTACACAAAATAGGAGAAACAATGCTTCGAATAGCTGTGTATTAAAACAATGTTGCAGTGTTAGCTGTGAACATGTGTTCATTATGAAGCATTACCATATGATGGATAGGACCGACTTTCCACTATGCCCCAGTGAAAGACATCTTCAGACCAGGATCTCCAGCCACAGAAGCCTCCATTGAAATCACAGTCAAACGACTGATCCGCAGCTATTGGAGGACAAATGGGTAAATACGCAAACAACACGTGACAAGATTACCACAGCTCATGATATAACTCTCAACAGCACGACTCACAACCTCCTCTCTACACCAAGAAGTGGGACCGTGGGTCACTGCCGGGCGTTGTTTCTCCGTGGCGGCCTCCGCAAACTGGAATGCGGCCACAATCATCCTCGCAACGTGATCACAGCAGCGGCGTTCAAACACACCGACTTTTTAAAAGGACACTTAAAAGCCACACCGCTTAATGTTGAATTTCCTAAAATACGTTTCGATCAACTGACAATGCAAATATATAGCATAACTGATTAAATATGTTTAACGTCGAAACGTTTTAAAAATGTTTCCCCAGGGAAGTTTCAAGGCCACAAAGTTTTGAGTTCCAAAAGGGACATCGAGCCAATCAAGCCACAGTAGCAGTGGGAGCTGATGTTTACAATAAACTGAATTTCCTCACAATAGTTGCACGCATTTTACAAGTGGTAAGCACACATGCTACTGATGGTGTGACCAGCGCCACGCCTATGTCTCCCTGGTGACGAAATTCACACTATAAGCCTGAACTGACTGAATTGTTGCCCATATCAGATATAGATACCAATCACGACTGGCATTATCCATCAAGACAAGGAATCAAACCAAGGGGATCACGAGGAAGTGGAGGGACGTCTACACACTTCCTCACTCTCACAAACACCCATTCTCGCACCTCCGATTATCATCTCCATTGGCTACGTACAGTACAAATCAGGTTCAACATACATATAACATACATTCTCCTCCACTTAGGCCTCCATTCGAGCGTATTAACATCACCATACAATGCACATACCTTCTGCTGTGTAGGTAGCTGTGAATGTGTCCCCATAGTAGCGGACGAAGACACTGTTCCCCGTTGATTTTACAGATAATTGTGCACATCCCCAGTAGTAACCGTACATTTGGCTGAGAATAGGTGCAAACGTGGAGTCGCCATCGTAGATTGACCATTCATAGTAGTTCCAACTGACAGAAAAATAAAAATCATTATTCATCTGGCATCAACCCACTTACAAAACAGCACAAGAGGTTATATAGGTAACCATAACACAGGATTATGATATGCATCTCTATACAGGGCTGTGTGGGACACTCATTGGCATCATTAGTGCTACATTAATATACCACGACTCAGTTCATGAAGAGAATATTCGGTTTTATGGATATTTCCACTGGCACAAAATTTCCACAAAGCCAAAATATTGCATTTGATATATTTAGCAAATGCCAACTATTGTTGCACACTCGAAATGAAGGACGTGGGCAGGTTACTCAATAAGTTTCCCTTAAATTACACTATTGGTACACCATCTTTGTCTTTAACCATAAACTTTACACTTCTCTATTCGAATATTACTTTCATACTAAGCTGTATGTCTATCTATACCATCGACTTAAATTAATATCTTACATCCATTATCTGTACTGTACTGTATATGAACTGTACTTGTCACCATTATACAACTTACTACTGTACATGTGTTATATTCTTAATAGTATTGCAAGTAGTCATACTCTGGGTGCATGGGCATGGTTATAGAATAAACAGTATTAGGGTTAGAGAATTAGCAGTATTAACTACAGTACGTAATCTTTTCCAGTGTACAGTGCTAAACCCCCTCCTATTGAATATATCAAAAACTACCAATTCAAAGCCAAGCTTAAGGACTGGAACATTTCTATAACTATGAAAAACAACGTTTGGGTACTTTACCTATAAAATGCACCAGCAAGTGTGTGACACATAGCAGTCCTCAACCGAGTCGCCATTAACCACGTGACTGGTGTACAAGTCTGGCTACTCAATAAACCTGCCAGCCACCTACAGGCCCGACTCAGTATCGCATGCTGGTGTACACACGTGCATAGATGTACTGCACAGTACATAAGGACCTCAGCAAAACCACACTTACTCCATTGCTACACGAGGAAATCATTAAAAGAGTGGTTAATTCTTATTGTGCCTCACTATTTTTAACTGGGGCAGGGCAAGTAGATTCTGTCACAATGTCAAGACTACACAGCGCAATCCCTGTCCATGTAAGGAGCTGACCAGTTGGGGTCAAATCCTGCTGACACACACGATCAACACCACACCTGGGCGCCTTTGTCTCCGTAGTGGAAATGTTTACACATTACACCATGTACTCATTTTAGGCCGAGTTGGCCTAGGATAGGCCCAGAACTGGTTCCGATAATTGTCACTGGTGTTGGCCATGAGCGGGAATCGGACTCAGGTCGCCGGGTTCGTAATGCAGCGCACTCACCGCTACGCCACCGCTCCCCACATACATATACACACACATATATGTGCCATCAAGGAAGTTTGTAGGTGAAATAAGTAAAATACTTTACTCTCAGGCTTTTGAGACCAATGTTATAATTGTAATTGGGGTTTGGGTCAGGTCGCGCAAGTGCAATGGCAATGTGTGTTGTCCACCCTCCTCCACCTGACAGCTAAATAAAGTTGTCACCTGAGCAAACACGCCAATTCAACTCGGGCAAATCGCATAATGACATGAACAAACCTTGTCTGGGATCTCTTTACTTCACAATGTCATATTTACACTAAACAATACATATCATCCTTCCCTTCATAATCCCCTGCGTCATTGCATATTGTGAGTTCACTTCAACAGCTCAGTTTCCTCCCCATCCTTCTGAGAATGGAAGGATGGGGAGGAGAGAATATTTTCTCGGTCAAGTTAAGAGTATTTTTTTACATATTGTATGCCTGGGATGGGCCTCATGGAAAGGGGGGGGGGGGGTAGCCATGAAGAGAGATCCGGTGGGGGGGGTGCAGGCCGGATGTGTGGAGTGGGGGATGAGGGCAGTGTGAGAGAGGTGGCTGTATTTTTGTTATTTTATTGATAAAAGAGTTGTTGTTAATACAGACGGCCATGGCTGTAATTGATTATTGGATTGAGGACCAAATTGGACAAACGTTGGTGATCGAAATAAACGTTTATTGTTATATTCCCGACGAGAAAGACAGTTCATTCCACTGCCATGGCTTTGTCAGTCTGGAACCATTTTAAGCATCATGAATAGTGTGGAATAAGTAACAATAACCACATTCGATTTAACTTGTGTAAATGTCCCATATTCAGAATGCCACACATCCACTGTAGAATCTCAGCTCGTGAATTCTCAAAACACGGCTAATTCCACTGCACTTTACACTAATACAGCAGATAGGGGATGCACACACGGATTCTATTTATTGGCTTTGGTCCTGCCTGTTGTGCCCTGCCATGCGTGCGCCTGTCTGTCACTTTACCATACTTAAAACAAACGACACATACGCCGCCTCTACCCCCCCACTTCCCACTCGACCGCTCCTCTGCCGAGCACACAGACGACCAAGGCAATAATCTTTACCTGCAATATGATGATGCATTGATGTGGACGACGCTTCCTTCGGGGACAATGATATGCCAAAAACAGGACTGATAAAGGTAGTTGTTGCCAAATGTACCATTAGTACCTTCCAGTGTTCCTCCACAGACGTTCTCTGATTTTGTGGGCAACGAAAGACATCAGACAGAATGAAAGAAACATTAAACGATAAATGAGTAAAAACATAGCCCCTTCATTGGGATTGTTTTATCAAGCATAAGACTGCAGCAAAAACACAAGTACTCAAATGTACTCCCGTCATTCACCTCATCACTCTGCTATCGCTAGTCACATGGTTACTGTTCTCGTGAACATCACTCACAGATTCACTCGAATCACTTACTGGCAGTTATGCACCTCCTTACTCTCCTATAGGCACCACGATTATCACTGTGCCCGTGAACTTCACTCCTTGATGCCACTATCCATATTCTTGGTTCTACGTGACTTTACCGAAAGAACCAAGAATATGAATGCCTGCAGTCACGAAAGCTTTCAATCGAAAAGCCACTATCCATGTTGAGACTGTCTACAAGACTGACCGTTTCATCTCATTCATATTTTTTGTAAGGCCACCATCCCCCATATAGGGTAGTGACTTCCTTGTTCTACTGCTTACATAGGCAATACAGTGCAAACTCTCATGGTGAGCCATTAACCCCACCATCAAGTCACCAGCTGCATTGTAATTGTAAAGGTTTATGCGAATCATGCAACAGTGGCCTTGGGGATTTTTACCAGCTCCAGGTTGCCTAAAACTTGTATCAGTAATAGATGTTTTCAGGTTGGAACAGTGCTTTCCTGTGTATCTAGATGCCTATAAAGTAACTCGTTTATCTAAAATGCAAGAGAACTACCAGTTTCACTCAATCCACCTCACTTACCAAACATCATGTACAAAGAATGCTCTGCCACATGCCAATAATCCAATTAATATTTTTACATTTTAGTTGAGTATACCAGCTGAAATGTGTCACGAATCTGCATGTGTCGTTATCAAAATTATTATAAATCGAGTGACTACTTTTCAAACATCTGAGAAAAGAAAAAATTTAAGTTAAACGATGCCTCAACTGAAACGTTTCATAAATATTACAGAACCCAAAAAGCATTGTTGAGATAGGCGACTCTTGCCAATCACACGGTGTATTTGAAGCACGAAGATTTTAGAAAATACGCCCGCACCTCCACTTAGCACGTTTGGCTTCGTACAGTGCAAAACAAGTTCAACATATAGTAATAGGTTTTACCCTTTTAACTGGCACAAAAACTGACACCTTTATTCAAGGCATCATGTTTGCAATAACCACAACACAAACAGTCAAAATGCAAACAAAAGAGAAAACTCTGATAATAATCAAATTCAAGGACAGTGCATATTATTATCAGAGTTGTCTCTTTTGTTTGCATTTTGACTGCTAGTGTTGTGGTTATTGCAAACATGATGCCTTGAATAAAGGTGTCAGTTTTTGTGCCAGTTGAAAGGGTAAAACCTATTACTATATCTTGTTACTGGCAAAGGAGATCTCATAATGTAAGTTCAACATACATACATACCTACAGAAAAGGGATATAACCCTCCATCCACGGACTTCCCCCTGTTTACTAAATAAACAAGCACATCGAGCTCACGGAGACCAAGTAGGAGATCATAAAGGGAACATGGTCTCCTAATGCCTCCGTGCACTCGCCAACATTTTAGAGACTATAGCCACCGAGCCTCTTACCGTTACGGTAGAACATAAGGCTAAACCCCCTTCCATTCCCCGAGCCATCCGAGGTGAATTGCAGGGTCATGTTGCCAATGGTGGACACTTGGCTGTCTGGCAGGATCCCACAAAGACGAGTCACCACCGAGCTGCTTCCTTGGTCATTGTCCAGAATGGTGAGGCTGTCGTGGCCGCACTGCCGGTTGTGACTGCGAGTTCTTTCAGCCCCGGGCTCATCCAGTACCCTGAGCGACAAGAAATTGATCAATAATGAGCAGCGGAGTTTCTAAAATAAAGTGATATAACCCAAAGTGGCAAGAGCTGGAAGCTGACAATAATTCCCTGTCCATTTAGGAATCAATTCCAAAAATAGTTTCTTCCTTTTTAGTCAATTTTGTTAATTCTGGTTCAATTCTATACGTATTGGTGGAGTTTATTTAAATAGAAAGTATGCAGACTGAACAATGGGAGAGCTTCCACTAATATTTGACCAACGTTGAATGTGAAGCATCATTTCCATTAAATACATTTAATATGCGTTATAGTGAAGGCTAAAATGCTCGTGAGTTCCGTCACACTAAAACCCAAAACATCAAACCAACTTTGAGTTGGCTAAATGTAATGACCCTGCTGAAATGTTATTTGAGCATCTAAGCATGATTTATAAAAGTCGTGTAATTTATTAAACAATTTAAGTCACCCCAGCAAAATAAGCATACAATTCTCCCTCACTCCTCTGCCCCCTGGAATTTGATCAATTGTGACATTTCAGGGTAACAAGTTAGAGCAAATTAGCCAAGAGCGAATCGTATTCTTTATCGGTTTAAAATATCCCACAGTTGTTTTTAAAGGACAAATTGTCCACAGATAAGTATGTTGCAATGTCCGTAGGATTAATATTCTCATGGCGCACTCCATACTCACTCAAAGTCACTGATATATAGAAAAATAACGTATCCGGGTGGAGCGTAGACTTCCCAAGTGCAACTGGAGTTGTACTCATAGTTGTGTGGGTAGTTTGGAGATGTCAGGATCATACTTTGCGCATCCAGCCTCCCCCCACACCTCGAGGAAGCTGAAAAACAAAACAAAATGTTAGCAGTAATACTCCTTACATAAACTGTACTTCTTATACCAATACACATGTTTGTCAAGTTTATTTAGAAAATACTCACTTCTAAGTCTTCAAACTTGTAAGGTGATGCTGAATGATTAAGATTTGTCTTTAGGTTGGTAAATGTTACTTGGCAGAAAATCAGTGTGTCAAAAGGATTTGAGGTGAGAACCAAAATTCTGGCGGACACCTTAGCATACAATAGAACACCTACACCCCGAATTAACTATGTTAAAAACGTGAAATGTTCAACTATAAAAAAAATCTATGCATATTTGCATATAATGATGCACAATGTCCTGAAAAAAATTATACCTCCAACTCTTTGGCCAACAGGTGCGTTATCTCCAAGTGTAACATACGAACTTTTTAAAACGCTGCTTTAAATAAGTTTGATTCCCATGGGGGCGAGTGGTAGCGTGATCAGCGCTTGTTGCAAAGATTCACAGTTCGAATCTAGTGGCCGCCCTGGTTATTAGTGGGTGCATTAACCATAAAATGCACACCTGTCTGGTTCACAGCGGACATTAATGATCCAGTGATGCCATTCGCAAGAGTAGGCCACTCTTTGGTGCCACCGTCATGGTCCAAGTTGAAAATGTACTCCGCAAATTACTCATTTGGAATCTACACAGCAATCATCCCACCCCCCCCCCCCCCAGCCCATGCAAAAGACTTTACCGGATCCTTCTGAAATGGATTGAGACTCAGCGAAGTTTTCCCGAGTAAACAAGCATGTCTGGCTTACACTTGCAAAATTTGATCATTGAATTGATTGTAGTTAATAAAATTTCACTGTCACCTTGTTATGTTAATTATTTTACTGACTTAATTTCACGAGGTTTTTGCCAGGACTTCAACGGGTTTATTCCAGTGTTAACTAATTGAAAATGTATCTTAGTGGACTCTGATCTGACTCAAATTTCGAGTATGAATGATTGAATAACATTACCCAACAAGTGTCAGTGTGTGTGTGTGTGGTACCCACCAGGTGATGCATGGAAAGAGATGTAGACATATGAGTAGTAAGAATTGTTGCTACTTTGGAAGTAGTATACGGAGAGGGTTGAGTTTGTTGACACGAAGCCTGCAGTATTATAGCCGCAGGAAACCGTGGATAAAATGGGTGCCAGATTGTCTGGCCCATCATGCACGCTCACTGCAGTATTGTTGTTGTTGTCATTCAGGCAGTAGGTGAAACTGTGGACAACAAAATATAAACATAACCCTCCATGTCCCTGTGGTGTGTCAGATTGCCACCCTTACCTAACTCGTATAGACGGTATATATTTCGGATGCAATGTCTGTATTGCTCAGCAGTATTTTGATTCTTTAAATGGCTTGAGTGTGTCTACGTGTTCGAGCTATATTTGAACAATGATCGAGCTATGACATTTTTTATACACATGTCTGTGTTCGAGCATGGATCAAGCTTTGAAATTTTGAATACTTGCATCGATGGAATCGAACAGTAATCAAGCTATGACATTTTCAATACGTGTCCATGGGGGGGGGGAAAGTTTGTCTTTGAGAAGTTATCGAGCAGTGATCGAGCTTTGGATCGTTAACAACCTCGTCGATTCCCGTTTAATAGAAATTTGGATGGTCAATTCCCGATGCAGTATATTCCTTATATGGGCAAAGCCACGCCCAAATACATAACATTTGGGCCTGAAAAATTAATGTACCATTCATTCTGTCGCGGATTCATTTTATTCTGTTACAGCGCTAGGGGGAAGCTCAAAACTTCTTCACTGACCTCTCCCTCCCCCCACCATTCCCAAGTCTTCCGTGTCCCAACCAACATTTACCCACCAGCCCTGACAGTTTACTTATGTTTTGGGCTATTATTTCACCAATGTGACGATTTAAAAGTCTGATTTGACTGCATTCATGCACGTCTCTTCTTCATAATGGTATGTTAATTGTATACATAACAAATATATGTTGATGCTGTTTCTGATGCTAACTTTATCAACTCTCCTGCTGTGCATAGTAAAATTGACCATACCATACACGGCCCATTGGCTTAGCGTTGCACGAGTATGACCATCCTGAATATCCCCTCATTGCCTATTCAGCCAACTATACCATACTGCATCTCCTCCGTTGTACAGCGCGTATATTCTTCCGCTTATCTTCCTTCATAAAACAAGAGTTTTCACAATATAACACTGCTTACAAGTATCTCATATAGAGGCTGACCACTTCATCTGCGTCAACGTTCATCGTGTAGAGGCAACTCTCGTTGTTGGGTATGGTAAAGTAACCCGAGCCCTGCAGCTGTTTGTGGCAGGTGCCTGGATAGCTGAAGACCCGTTGCAATGAACCCTCCCAGTTGCCATGCACATCACCAACTGAAAAAGAAACAAAAAAATAATCGTAAAGTTGAACACATTTTCTATTCTTCATTATTCAAATAAAGCCACATCGCATCCCAAAGCACAGGTGATGATACATTTCAGCTGGAAAGTGCAGGTGACTTACCCAGGAGGAAGCAGGTGAGAAGACCAGCAATGAGCCTCATGGTGACGACGCTCGTTGTGCCTGTAGCACGCGAGCCCCCAACGCCTTTCTCAATGAGCCTTGACCACTGGCACGAGTCTCTTATAGTGGCTCATGACACGACATTTTCTTAAAACCCAACAAACCACATTTCTGACGATCTGAAACGCCACGCCCATTCCCATCACACGTGGGCACACACACACACACACGAGAGTGCGAGCATGTGTTCATTTAAGGCGTGTTACTTTTTGTAGGAAAAGCAGTACGTGTTTTTTTTTAGTAAAGTCAGTTGGCCAAACGTGGGCGTACTTACTCTCAGATGCCTTGTTATTTGAATTGTCCTCATGCCGGTTGACCTTTCAATATTTGTGCTAGGTTTACATACTCTAATGTGCTTTCCAGTTATACCTAAAATATATATGCTCAATAGTTTTAGCAATCTTGTCGTATTTGACTTTGATTTTGCTGTTTCATCTTCGGCCAACCTTCACAGCCTTCTTTATACAGTTGTTAAATGTTCCTCAAGGACTTCCACCATGGACGTGCAGCAATGAAATCAGCTCATTTGCAGGAGCTATATGGATTGTTGCACTGCAGACCTCTGAAGAGGTATTGGGGAGGCCCTCATCTAACAGTGGATAGATATTGGGTGATTATGATACTAATTACAGTCAGTCCTTGATTTACGAACAGAATTGGTTTCTTAAGCCCGTTCGGAAGTCGAACAGTTTGTAAGCCCGATCACAATGATGTACTTTAAATGCCAATAAGTTCGGTGTTATGAAATGTGTTACTGTCTCGACCTCGCTGTGCGCTGCGTTGCACCACTATCCGAGTAGATAACCTCGCATTCAATAAACCTTCAGAGCCAGGGTGAACATCCGACTCCAACCGTATTGAATGAATTGAACGAGGTAAAACTGATGGAAAAACACAGCACAAATACAGCATCTGTTAATACTTGGAAATATCAATACAATGAATAAACACTACAGCATCATAACATTGTCTTAGATAACATGAAACTCAACAATAGATCCTGGATGGACCAGGCACCTACATTAGTACTGAATAGCTATACAAGAGAATAAGCTACTGTGATAAGGGCACATCGTGTAATCATCACACTGCACCCCAAATGTACAGCACTGCACATAACACTGAATTGTGGATGAGATATTTCATCATCCTTGCTCTCAAGATCGCAATAAGGTTACATGGGTACAAGTCTGACTCGACTTATTCAATTACAAGTAACATTCACAATAAGGCAAGTGGCAGGCTTCGTTGTTAACTCGGCCTCATATTTATCATAACAATTTAACGGCAATATAAAGGCATTTACAGCATTATAACGGCATTCTCAGTATTATAACATAAACGAACTTACAGACAATGCTTCTTAAAGTCCCACAATGAACAGATACACCTGTGGTCACCGAGACGTTATTTGTGCCTCCATTTTGTACTCTGTGTAATGGCTGACACCCGCGTGGTTGAGAGGGAATCTTAAATTCCAACTTCCTGGTCACGTGACCAAACTCGGCATCAAAACAGGAAAGTCCTGTGTACACACACCCCCACATCGCCGTGAAGCAGAACAGTTACGGTTCAACAAATTGGGAAGCATTGATAAAATCATAAGAATAAATATTTTACATTTTCATGTAGCGCTGTACATAAATACTGTATTGTAAATAAAACAAACTAAAGTAATATAAACATTTTTTTGCCACTTACCTTGGGTTCTGATACTAGATTGTAGTCAGAAGGGGTGCAAATAAGTCACCACAATTGCACTCACATACACGGGGCACGCGCGTACCCATACACAAGAACACCAATTGCCATTAAATTTCGATTTAAAGCTTTCGTGACTGCAAGGATTCATCTTCTTTGGTTCTTTCGGTAAAGTCACGTAGAATGAGAATAAAATAATAAATTGATAAAATAAAATAACACAATAATATTCTCACGACGTTTCGGCCTCAACACAAGCGGCCTTCATCAGGTGAAGGGACGAGACTGTCTGGAGAACAGCGCTGGAGTGAAAAAGCCACGCTCAGATCGCGACCTTTAAGCTGTGTGAGAAGAAACATTGACTTCTCCAAGACGGAGGTTCTTTGCAAACCAACCGGCTACCATGAGAGATTCGTTCATGAGGCCATTCACATATACAAGCACAGAGACAATTTCAACCGAGAAGATGGATTCTGGCTTAGTAATCATTGGAAAGATGTTTTAAACCATTTCCGTTCTTAATTAATTGTATTTTACGATGACCTTCAGACCGCAGCTCTTTCGCTGGCATTGACTCTTAATACCTCTCACACCACAGTTAATGGTATGGTTTACAACATGGAGTATAACAGCACCTCGCAGCTGTCTCTCTCCCCCTCCTCTCTTCCGACCATGGATGAACTCGTCCGTCTGAACGGGGCCCGTAGCTATCCGTGTTGCTAAAGTTGAGGGTAAGAATCCACCCATTTTTTTCGCCATATAGCATTGTGATATATAACGACTTATTGTTGGTAGCTTAGCTGATTGGAGAATATATAGAGTTTATTGATAACATTGAGGTAATTTATATTTTAGTTTTTTTTTATGGGTTCACTATATAGTATTCATTATATATTGTAGTGTATACCCAGTTACTGTGAATAGCTCAGATGTGTAGGCCTTGACTTCAACATAGCCATTTCTGTGACCAGTCACAAGCTAATCACTCAGTTATTTCAATGCTAAATTCGCCTAGTTATTTAAATGCTAAATTCTCCTGTTTGATTTGTACTAGGTGCCTCTGTGAATGTGTATGCTCTGACTTTAACATAGCTATTTCTGTGACCAGTTACAAGCTAATCACTCAGCTATTTCAATGCTAAATTCTATGCTAATTCATTTGTCAAGGGGTGCCTCTGCGGATGTGTATGCTTTAACTTAGCTATTTTAATGCTAAATTCTATGCTAACTCCTTTGTCAAGGGGTGCCTCTGCGGATGTGTATGCTTTAACTTTAACATAGCCATTTCTGTGACCAGTCACAAGCTAATCACTCAGCCATTTCAATGCTAAATTCTATGCCAATTCTTTTGTCAAGGCGCTTTGTTTCTTCTCACACAGCTTAAAGGTCGCGATCTGAGCGTGGCTTTTTCACTCCAGCGCTGTCCTCCAGACAGTCTCGTCCCTTCACCTGATGAAGGCCGCTTGTGTTGTGGCCGAAACGTCGTGAGAATATTATTGTTATTTTATTTTATCAATTTATTATTTTATTCTCATTCTACGTGACTTTACCGAAAGAACCAAAGAAGACCAATTGCCATTCTCCACGAAGTGGTTGTGACGTCACACGGCGCCTGTGCCAGACTATGTGCACGTTAATGCCACGTGAAGTGTCGAACGCCTGCTGCCAGGAGGTCACGGGGCAGACCCAGCAGGTGCCATGGGTCGACTGAGATGACTGGCCGATGCACCACCTGTGCCCCCGACCGTACCAACTTGCTGTGTTTTAGCCGCCCGGCACTTCGCTCGTTGTTGTGACCGTCACTCCTCTGCCCTTCGTTGTTGCTGGAGGACGACTGCCTCCAACTGCCCAGTAAGGGGCCATCCATTTAGTAATGTACGCATGGAGGGGGTTAACCCAATTGCGTTTGCTTGTGTTTGGGGGGTCTACTGACAATGTGCGTACGCATAGGAAACGGGGGGGGGGGGTGAAGCCTCGATAATAATTTGTCTATATTGGCTTTCAATTGAGCCACAGTTTAGTTTCTTCAGAAGTAGGACTGTGGCAGAGGTGTCACTTGTACGCCACCGTACCCCTGACTGCTAGCTGTCACGCAGCTCAGCAGTGAGCCTGACATCGTCTGACGGCCTGACCCATGGATCACACATCCTTCAATCTGGCCTCACTGCACACTGTCGCTGGCTCAAGATTTTGGCTGCTCTGTTCGTGCTGCTGCCCAGACTTCAGTACTAACACTGGTCTGTACATCGGTCTACTGTTACAGCAGATGTTCAGTCGACGCACTTTATATAGAGACTAGTTCACCGAGTTTTCATTGTTTTAAGATCATAATTAGCTTGTTTTTGAATAACCAGTCAGGATGGATAACACGGTCAAGTATAACTGTGTTTAGCACCTACACTCATTGATTTCAGCTGCATCTGATGCGTTGCCACAAAATATCGTCTGGCCATGCTGCATCAAGTCTGTCGACTTCAGCCATGTCTGAGCCTACCGCCAGGATCAATAATAACACGTCACCTGTCCGACCGGGTTCAGTCGGCGTTTGAACCTAGCGGACACAAGACAAACTTTATTAATCTACGCAACTCAATTCTTTAATGCAGCCGGCGGTGGACTATCTGTTTGCCTAAGCATGTTAACATTATTCATCCTTTTAGTTTCTGCGTGGATTAAATATCGGCCGTTCTATAAGATTTGGGGAGGGGGGGTGTCAAGCGTACATACACAGGGGAGGTGGGTGTAAAAAGTATGCGTGCATAAGGGGGGGGAGGTAGTCAAGTTTTTGACAGATTTTTGCGTACGTACTAAATGGATGACCCCTAGCATCCTTGCCTAAATGTTTACAACCGTCGAAGATGTTCCATTGGGGTTGCCCACGTTTCGCAAGCGTAAAGAAGGGAGGGCATGACCGTGGCCGAGAAGACCCGAAACTTCGTGTGGAGCGACATATCTGGTTGCTTCCACACAGCGTTATACAGCCGATGAAAAGATGCCACTTAACTGATGCGAGGTGAACCGGTCATGAGCACACTGCCCAGGTATGGCAAACTCTCCACTCTTCTCCACAGCTGCCCCATCATCAATTGAGAGTTGTGGGGGTGGAGAGTATGATGGGCACAAAATACCCGTATACACACAGACACACACGATTCCCCCATGTAGCCTTAACAGGCTATTGGGGCAAGTGCTGTTAGCTAGCAGTGCCTATGTAGGCTGGCAACGGCCAGGAGTCGGGGTGGCCAGCACCACACCCGGCTGCCTTTGTCTCCCCAGTGGTGATGTTTGCACACCAAAGCAGCTACTGCTATTGGCCATGAGCAAGAATGGAACTAGCGCTCCCCACACACTTTCACAAACACATACACACGTCCACACACGCACATACATACACTCCCAGCACGAGGCCGACTCATTACATCTCGCAGAGGATTGCTCCTCTGAACAAGATAGTTCAGCGGGTCAGTTTGCAATTACGAGTTATTTCAGGAAGGATTATTCGTAAGTATGGATGTTCATAAGTTGGGCATTCATAAGTCGAGGACTGCCTTATTCAAATTGAAGGAGAACCCATTGCGGACATGCGAGTTAAGGAATAAAGAGAGGAAGGGGGAGAAAAGGGGGAATGCAGTAATACGTGTCTGAGAGGCAGCAGTGCGTTGTTTCATGGGCAGTGAACGCACTCGTCACTGATTGCGTGGCGCTGAAATCGCGTAATGATTAATCCGAGTAATTCGCAACACGGGCGCTGTGGAAGGTGCAAACCCGCACTCCAACAAAGTTAAGAAGGAGGTTTTGTAAGTCTCAATGAAGTCTACCTCACGGCCATCATCCTATAAACTGAGGGGTTTTTTTTGTCACTCCCGAATTAACTCACTTAAAGCTATACATGCTGTGCGGACGCGGTGTTTGTGTGTAAGAGGTGTGTTGAAAGGCGTCGGGTGGCGTTGTTGCGTGTAAGTGCGGGGTAGAGTACTGCATCGTTGTGGCGTGCGTGAGTTTGTCGAAGGTCGTGACATTGGGGTGTGTATTATTAGTGCTGAGTTTTGAATAAGTTGGTGTTTGCATGCATGCATGTCGTTCGACTTTGTTCCTGTTGATTCCAAACACGTTGTTACGACATGTACACTAAACACAGCGAATGGCTTTAAAAGTTGCGTAATCTCCTGTAGATGCAGTGATCTGCAGATGTAGACGCCACCACCGCAATCTATTGCACGGCGGTTGAACTTGTGACTCTCGATCCGAACAGGCAGCTGGACATACGGACCAGGTTTGTTCGTATCTCTGAAAGTTCGTAAGTCGAATGGTCGTAAGTGGAGGAGTTCCTGTATTGGTGTTCTTGCACTACTCAGCAGAAGAGCAGGGAGATCATTTCCCGAAAATAGTCAATTCTTGTATATATTGGGTGGTCGCAAAAATGTTTTTAACGTGTGAAAGGTTGTTAAATGTAAATGTATTAAATCAATTAAAATATATATTAAACGTTGTTAATTTAAATAATTGCAATTGTAATATTACAATGGTGTAATGGCTGTAAAAAGGTTTAGTAAAGGTAAGTGCCCTCAATATGAAATGTATTACTTATTCTTTTGATTTAAAGCTTTCGTGACTGCAGGGATTCATCTTCTTGGTTCTTTCGGTAACGTCACATAGAATGGAAATAAAATAATAAAATAATTTTTGACTGTAACACCCTGCTAATCCAACACTTTAACATAGCTATTTCAATGCTAAATTCTCCTGTTGATATGCAAACTCCTTTGTCAAAGCGCTCTGCTCCTCCCACCTAGCTTAAAAGACGCTGCGAAGCTTAGCAGCGTTCATTGAAGCGCTGTCGTCCTGAAGAAGGCTACTTGTGTTGTGGCCGAAACGTCGTGAGAATTTTATTTTGTTTTATTTTTATTATTTTATTTCCATTCTACGTGACTTTACCTAAAGAACCAAGAAGATGTATTACTTATTCATTAATTTACTAGTCAACAGTCTTAATAACTTATATTTATGATTATTTATTACTATTTTATTATTAAAATGTATTCATGTTTAATTGTTTTATTCGCACGTTTAATTAATTAATAATAGCTATTACATGTTAAAGGCAAATGGATAACACAAATCCACACACTTGTAAACGTTGCTACGGTTCGTGCAGTTGTCACCGGTGGATCTTAATTGTTTAAATATATCACTTCAAATTATACTTGAGGACAACCCTGAACAAAAATATTAAACGCAAATGCAACAGTTTATACACCAGTATTGAACTTCTGAAATAATGTCAAACTTCACTAGATAGTCACCAGGAGGGCATTCCTGAGAAACAATTCATATGTCCAAGAACTAATTTTAACCCATTGCTATTGTTTTGGAATCATTTGAAGCATCTGTACATTGGCCATGACTCAAACGTTCAAGGTGGAGTTTGCCATCACTGCCCAGTAATAATTCAAATAGACAGAATCGCGAGCATTGCTTTCATGCACTTCACCAGGCAATGACACCAGTAGTCACATACATCAAAGATGTGTCCAGCACTAATGCCACTAACGTTATAAAGCAAGGGTTTATTGTACAAATGTTTACAAAACAGTACACTGTGTCTCGGCCTCGCAGTGCGCTCCGTTGCACCACTATCCGAGTAGATAACCTCGCATTCAATAAACCTTCAGAGCCAGGGTGAACATCCGACTCCAAACGTATTGAATGAATTGAACGAGGTAAAACTGATGGAAAAACACTGCACAAATACAGCATCTGTTAATACTTGGAAATATCAATATCAAATAAAATAGCCCCAGGCCGAGGGAGATTGACAGTTCTTTTGTGTTTCTTCCATTTGCGAATAATCACACCAACTGTTGTCACCTTCTCACCAAGCTGCTTAGCAATGGTCTTGTAGCCCATTCCAGCCTTGTGTAGGTCTACAATCTTGTCCCCGACATCCTTGGAGAGCTCTTTGGTCTTGGCCATGGTGGAGAGTTTGGAATCTGATTGATTGATTGCTTTTGTGGACAGGTGTCTTTTATACAGGTAACAAGCTGAGATTAGAAGCACTCCCTTTAAGAGTGTGCTCCTAATCTCAGCTCGTTACCTGTATAAAAGACACCTGGGAGCCAGAAATCGTTCTGATTGAGAGGGGGTCAAATACTTATTTCCCCCATTAAAATGCAAATCAATTTATAAAATTTTTGACATGTGTTTTTCTGGATTTTTTTGCTGTTATTCTCTCTCACTGTTCAAATAAATCTACCATTAAAATTATAGACTGAGAATTTCTTTGTCAGTGGGCAAACGTACAAAATCAGCAGCGGATCAAATACTATTTTCCCTCACTGTAGAGGCCGGCCGAAATTCGGTTTCGGTTTCGGCGCCGAAAGTTGGCAAATGGCCTTTTTCGGCATACTTTCGGTTTCGGCCGAAAATTATTTTTTTACTTTTTATTTACTTTCGGTTTCGGACGAAACTGATATTGACTTTCGGTCGTCATTCGTCAACCGAAGATCTATTTTTAGAATATAATGCTAATGCTACGTCTATCACTCTGCCGGTCAGTCGGCGCTGGGCAATCCTATGCGATAGGCTGCAAACACACCCAGATATATGTACACACAAACACACACAAACACATACACGTCAGCAGCAGCAGCAGCAGCTTGGGAGCGAGGTTATAGCCGCAACAATGGTCTGCCAATGTATATACGACCGGTCAACAGACGGCAGCCTGTCTGGTTGAATGCGGAAAAACTGTTGTTTCTTAACTACAACATTCGTTTGTTTGGATATAATTACTAAGTAACACCTACATATTTTATTTTTAGCGACTCTTACTGCAGGCTCTGATTAGTTCTAGATTTATTTTTAATTCAAGTAGCATTGCATCATGACATATTTCATAAATCTTGTATTTTGTAACTTCGGTTATATACCTTTCTGTTTCGGTCTTGGTTGAAATTGAAGTTAAACTTTCGGTTTCGGCCGAAAGTGTAGTTAAACTTTCGGTTTCGGCTTCAGGTTTGGCCAAAAGTCAATGTTTTACTTTCGGTCTGGTTTCGATTTCGGCTGAAACCGGAAATTCAGTTTCGGTCGGCCCCTACCTGGAGGAATCTGATAAGTTATTTTCCACAGATGTCCAGTCGGGGAAGGTCAGCAAGTTACATACATTGTACGATACATTTGTAATTGTTGTTGGTGCCGAATTCTCACATTAGATACTTACAATGTAATAATACGGGTGAAGTTGAAAAACATATGTAAGAAACTGCCTTATTAAACGTTTCACTTGATTGTGACAATACATTCTAATTGGCAGTTCCCAAAAACATATTTCGCTCTGAATTGCACTTAACAATGCAACTCTAAACTCGTATCACATAGTCCTCAGTACACAAGCCACATATGCGGCACAAAACATATCGTGAGCTAGTGTTTGGGTCGTTCCTGCCTTGAACACTCAGCTGGAATAATTGTTGGAAAATCCCTCATTTATGGGAAAGCGCGTGGAAGGCTTAACGGGACAATAATTAACCTACAGGTGTGAGAACGCACTAGCTAAGGTCACCTCCACGCAGAAAATCAGTGCTGAGACCCCAAGTGGAAAGCACTGAGCATTGTGAACAGCGACCAACCCAGGTGGTCGAGTGGGATGAGGTTAACAAGAGTAGACAATTTAGTCTTACGATCACCATTTTAGGTTGCAGCATCACGACTCTCAGCGGTGGCTGGGGGTAATCCATAGGCAGGGACTCTGCCCGCTTTCCATGGCGTGGGTTGGCGGAGACGCAGCATTATTCCTCCCCTCTATGCTGCCGGTCACAAGCGACCTCTTGAGCGTACGATCTCGTGAAAGAAAATATTTCCCAATAGGAATATGCAATGCGTTTAATTTAAATTAGATGATGGTACTCTCACCATACTAGAATCTCAAGCAAGGTCCCAAACAACGCTGGCAAACAGAGTGAAATAATGCAGATGTCCAGAATAAACGCCTCAATCGAGAATAAATCATTGAACCTCTCTTGACTCGGGTGCAACCGCAACAAAAAAAACCATGAACAAAGAACATCTTAAAGTGACTACGCGCAACAGAAACATCCACGAAAAAACAGCAAAATCTTCCAGAAAAAAACACCGTATATCATCAACGCTGTGTGCAAAAATCCCAGTGGGATGCAAGTCAAACAATAACAACCATAAGACAATTTAGATTTAAAGTTATGAGGCTAACTCTGTACTTCAACAAACATGGCTGAAACATGTTTTCGAAATCACCAAAATAAATCTATAAAAACAATGTAACAGTGATCATAGGAACTGTGATTCATATTTAATAATAAACGATCTAAAATAACATGTACGACCAAACTTTACAGCCATAGCTGGCAGCATGACTCGCTCCATAACAGCAGGAGTATCAGCAGGAGTATCAAATGTATGTACTGTGCTGCGTAGATTTATTTTTTACCGTCACTTTCTGTAAAGAAACGTCATATTTGAAGCGACTTTGCGTAATAAATTATTTAATTCAGCTCGACCTTCCTCTGCGTTAGGGTAAAAATCCACCCACTCATGAAGATTAATGAAGGTTGGGGTGGGCCTCATGTGGAGTGACGTCACGCGGGGGGGGGGTGGGCCTCATGTGGAGTGACGTCACATGTGGGACGGACAGACATTTTTGGGTGATTATAATGAAGAGGAGTCGGAGAATGGTTTAAGCGCTTCTTTAATTCACCAACGCACAGCAACACTCGTTCCTAGACCAACCTCGAACACACGTCCCACAGCCCCTTATATCCCCTCAATCTCCGCTCCCAATACACATCCGCGTCTAGCACGCCTGGTCCGGGTGACGTCACTGCCCTTTAACCCCTGACCCCCCGTCCCGAGCATTCCCGCGCTTGTGATTGGCGCGTGTTGTCGTGAGAGCGGAGATGTCGTGTCTGCATGGTGCGTGTGCCTGAGGGTGACTCGCAGATCCCTTACAGATCATGGGAACAGAATAACAATAACTGGGAACAAGCAGACTTTAGGAAAAGTTCCCTTCCATTGACCACATTATGAATCATCTTCAAGAAAAGACATTTAATTAAAATTACCATTGTTCTGAACCTTTGTAGAATGATAAAGCATTTCACTCGGTATAAAGCGGTGAAGTCATACAAGCTGTCACAAACCAATCTATATGAGAGACTCAGTTGCAAAACACAACTGAACATAGCATTAAATCATTCCTATATTTGGTATTCACGCAAGCCAATCGGAAAGGCGCTATGTAGTTACAACAGTGCTGCAGTAGTTTCACATTAGGAGACAATTTTCTTGCGTGTTCTCCCAATTCATTCATTTGTGGGGGATTAAAAACAAATTGAACTGCAGTGTAAGCACGCAATGGCCTGCTAATGTTGAATGATGTCACTGAGGCAGATGGTGCATAGTTTATGGTCAATACACCCGCGGTATTAACCGGAATCGAAGCGCGAATCTCTGCAACAAGCGGCACATAACCATTTGCTGGACCACGTCACCACCCATAAATGTACTTAGAACAGCTATTGATGAGTGGCAAAAAAAATGTATGAATGGAATTGAGGCAAATCTCAGTGGGTTGACTTGCTTTTGAAAACCTTCACTTGACAATGAAACGTAATATACCCAAACGAAACCAAAACTATTGAAACAATTTTTTTATTTTACAAGGTAAGGCTCACTGAGTCATATAGGTATTTTTCAGAAGTGGCATGACCACGAATGACAGCTCAGCGAAGTGGCTTATCACGTGGAAATGTTTAGCAGCCAAGTACTCTAAACGCATGTTTCTAAATGTCGCGGGGAAAACCAGAGGACCCAGACAATAAAATCCACGAGACCACGGGAACACAAAAACTCCAAATATACATGCGTTAGGATTGGTATCCAACCCACGACCCCGTGCATACCAGGCAAGGTAGTTAACATCTTGCCCCATACATAAGCATTTCTAAAAACAAACATGGGGGAAGGGGGTGGGGGAGGGTGGGGGAGGGTGGGGGAGGGTGAAGTTTAAGAAAGCAAACAGAGAACAAAAGATGTCAAAATACGTGTTGAGCAATATAAGTCTCACAAAGAGACTGCGATGTGAAACTGAAGATCGAATACAACAGAACTCTGTAAAAGAATGAGAGTAAAAAAGCGGAACACACAACACAAAAAACTGTCAAGTTCTAAGTTACATTTTAGTTTTCTTTTCCCAGACGAGAAAATGCCAAGGTAAATTCTTACTTGCAAGAGTGACCTCAGTCAACAAAATGACAAAAGCAAAACGGATACAATATGTACCTTATACTCTTAGCTCTTTCGGTAAAGTCACGTTGAAGGGAAACAATAAAATAATAATATATATAAAACAATATATTTAAAACAATATTTTAAAACAATATATTTTATTATTTTATTGTTTCCCTTCAACGTGACTTTACCGAAAGAGCTAAGAGTATGAATTACTGCAGTCACGAAAGCTTTAAATCAAAATATGTACCTTGGTCAGCTGCTGAAGGTAGCCAACATTACGTGAATGAAATCAAGCCAGACGTGAATGGGATGAAGTGTATTGTCAGGAGCAGAGCCGCTTGAACGAGCTCCAGCTGGTATGTGGAAAATGAGGCTTGCTCCATACACTGAGACAAGAGCTGTGATTGCAGTGAATATTGATTGTGCCTCAGGAAGGCGATTTCCACAGTCGCCTACCACCATGTAGAAACAGGCGTTAGCAGCTACTGCAGGGGTACGCTGTGAGCAGTAGAGAGATTATGGCAGGGGGAAAACCACATTGTTGTACAATACTATGCTCCCCACCTTCACACCCCACACACTGAGCAGTGGCGAAGAACGGCCAAAGAACTCTGACAACCAAAACGGCACGAGGAGGTTGCTTATCCAGGAATGGATAAACACATGGGGTGTACATGTGTGGAGGTTCTCTCAGCCCGACGTCCTTCTAAGGACCGGGTATGGATGGGCCAGTGGTCAGAGACCCACCAGTGCCAGCGGTGGGTCAGCCTCCTTAGCTCCAGCCAGCCGGAGGGCTATAGGAGTAGGTCAGTGGCTAGGATAGATAGCCCGGAGGCTGTACCTCCACAGGTTGTGGGTGGAAGGGGCCATTACCCCTTCATGTTAAGTCCTAGTGAGTGCTGTTAAAGATATAAAATAAACGTGTTACTTCCTACTAAAAACCCTGGCGGGGTCCGGTGGACATTGTTCGGGTGGTTTGGGACCAGTGCGTTTGGGTTGTGTGCGGGCGGCGCTCATGGTTTGTTCACCCGTCACGCCTGAAACCCTACATCACGCCACTCACTGTCACCTCACGTTCATCTCGCAGGGGCCGTGCGCGTGGTGTGTCCGATGAGCAGGGGGATGGTTCTCCTGACCCTTGCTATGCACCATGCCGTCTTGCCGCTCCCCCGGTTGCTACAGGTGTGACTTCACCGACGATGCTCACGCCGATGGATCGCCGTGCTGCTCCACCGGCCGTCCAACAGGGCGGTGACCCACGAGCGCCGGCGTCCGCCTCTGCTGGAAAGCTGGAGGTCCATCGCCCAGCTCCTCCCAGCCCCCCACCGGGGACTCCTGGCCCTTATGATGATCCCGCTAAGCGGACTCGCTCCAAACTTCCCCGGTTCTCTTAGGGCCCTGTCGCCACTTACCCACACTGTCCGCCGCCTCCTCCTCCTGTGGATGCGTCGGTCAATAACTCACCTTGTCCCTTCTTCGGTCCGCCGGTGCGTTCGTCGACGGGTGGGATTAAGGGCGCAGGGGGGGTCGGACATGCGTGTGGACGGGTTCGGTTCTTGTGTATATTGTTCATAGTGTGTATTTGTACAGGTGGGTTGGGGTAAATTACTGGGCTTGCTACTGTTTCGCTATTGTTGTTGTTAAGGAGCCACACGAGTTCGTGTTCAGTTTTTTATTGTTGAAAATTGATTATTGTTGTTATGGCAGCCGGGACGGCTGCGGGCTATACAGGGGGGGGGGGGGGGTGTGATGTGGTGGTTACTCTGTAAACACACACCCTACACAGTACCTACCAGAGTGGGGTCATTGATAACCCTGACCAAGACCCCACCTGAGGGGTGGAGGCTGTGGAGTATGTGTGTGTGTGATCCCCCAGAACCTTGCCCCTAGGCAGAAAACGGGATAAACAAACACAGATCGGTTGGACTACCTGTGGCCAGAACCCCTCCTGAGGGGAGGGGGCTGTGGGGTATCTGTGATCCCTCAGAACCCCGCCCCTCGGTGGGGAATCGTATAAAAGGCGGGCTCCTGAGAGCAGAGTTCAGTTCACCTCAAGCCGAAGTCGAGGAGCCACCTGGCGACGAGACCCTGGACCCCAAGCCCCGGCGTCCTTCGGAGGGCCGGGGCTCAGTGCAGTGCCAGTGGTCGAGAGGCTAGGACCCTGAGGTTCCCTCAGCCCAACGTCCTTCTAAGGACCTGGTCTGGCCGGGCCAGTGGTCAGAGATCCACCGGTCCCAGCGGTGGGTCAGCCTCCTTAGCTCCAGCCAGCCGGAGGGCTATAGGAGTAGGTCAGTGGCTAGGATAGATAGCCCGGAGGCTGTACCTCCACAGGGGTGTGGGTGGAAGGGGCCATTACCTCTTCGTGTTAAGTCCTAGTGAGTGTTGTTAAAGATATAAAATAAATGTGTTGCTTCCTATTACGACTCCGTCTCCATACACGACTACTACACATGCACACAGGGCCAAGGTGAAAACCTTTTAAAATCCTTTTTATACTAAGAAAAGTATGACTTTGTTCTTTCATATGATCATTTCGGTATTAACAACATAAATACTACTACATGTGTATTTCCTCTTGCCACGGCAGCTCTCTCGCCTACTTCGCCATTTTTCTTGCTGTGGGTGATGAAATTGCTTGTGTTGCGATCGAAACGTCGTGATTTGTTTAATTTTATTTTATTTCTACTTACGTGACGTTACCGAAAGAACCCAAGAGTATGTGTATTACCTTTACCCATTGGTGGAGGAGGGTCTTTTTATGCTTTGGTGCCCCCAAGGCAGGAGAGGGTAATGTTAATGGGGGTGTTAGCGGGGGGGGTGTGGGGCAAGAGGGAGCATCAACCAAAGGGAAGCAGCAGCACTGAGGGCTAAGGCAAGGGACATGATAGGCAGGATGTTAAAGGATAGCAAAAAGATCTGAGCCAAACAGGATGGAGATCGGAGAAGTGTGCAGATACTTTGGTTGCACTAATTATTGTGTGGACCACATTACTTGCTTATGCGGAGAGACAGAAAGCCGAAGACACAAGCACCGAGTATAGAGAAGTTATAGATGCCTACTGGGCTTGAACAGAAAAGAGTCGCCGTGTACCAGTGGCGTGGGTGGAGGGGACATGCAAAACAGTGAGTGCAGAGCCGAGCCGGACTATTGGGTGTGTCCGGTAGCGATGGAGAGAATGTGCCGACGTGAGAATTTAGAAACGGATTAACGTGTAGCGAGCTCAGAGGCAGGGTGTTATAGGTTGAAATGTATAAAATCGAACAAATAACGATCTCCGTGAGTAACATTCTTTATTTCCTCCGTACGTTATAAAAAAAAAACAGTTTTACGCTATAGATAAAAGTGCGGTCTCTCTCCGACCTAAGGGGGCGTCCATAAATGACGTAACGCACCTGGGGGGGGGGGGGGTCATAAATTTGTGACGATGCGTGACGAGGGGGGGGGGTGAGAATGTGACGTCACATCAAAATGCGCAACTTTAAATAAATATAGACAACACGTGCTACTTAAATAGACGTTTTAATAAATGTTTTTTTACTACAACATCAGTGCAGCGCCACATTAAATACGCACTACAATGACAATAGTTTAAAGCGATTTGAAGCATGTTAATACGGTTTTGGGGGGGGGGGGCAGAGCTTTGTGACGTCATATTTGAGGGGGGGTCTGACTTTTTGTGACGCCGTATGACGAGGGGGGGGGGGGTCAAAAATCGTCCAAAATCGCGTGACGTCATTTATGGACGGCCCCTAAGTCATTTGATTATGACTGACGTGTGCAGCGTATTAATTATAGAGGGAGGATAAAATTAAACTGGCAAAATAATTCACAATTGGAACCCCTCAGGTAAACGACTATTGAATCAAGACACGCTGGAGGCAGCCATGAGAGACTTGGGCAAGTCCGGTTCGTCAGGATAGCAAGTGTAAGACATTGGATCGGTCTTCGAGGAGCTAAGGGGCCGTCCAAAAATGACGTCACGCGATTTTGGACGATTTTTGACCCCCCCCCCCCATCGTCACACAGCGAACAAATAGAAATAGGAGCAAAAATAACAGAAATCAGAACAAAAACAACTGCATTACAGAACAGAAAAGTGCACAAACATTAAATAAATAATACTTTGTTTCCTTCCTCTAATAAAGTTGGCTCCGACAAATTATTTTTAAAACATCGTTCCTCGTGTAATGAAGTTACAGAAACGGTTATATGTCAGAGATAACTAAAGGTGAGGTTGTGTCACAAGGTGAAATAAAAGTCACGCCAGAAACACAAAGATACTCACGTGGAAACAAGTTCAAGTGCTGCACAGAGTGATTATGTGCCACGTGCAATGGCTCTGAAATGTAGAAGAGTTGGAGCTCATGAGTAACATATATTGTCGTGTTTGCATTCTGGTGGAGTTTCAAGGTTAATACGCATTTTAAGAGTGGGGTTGTAAAGTACCGTATTTTCCCGCATATAGCCCGCATACGCATATAACCCGCAGACGCATATACCCCGAAAAAATTGCGTTTTGTGTAAAACAAATTTCAGATAGCCCGCACCTCCATATACCCCAAATGCATTCATATCTTTAACGTCTTTACCGCAGCTTAATTCCATCATATTAATACGAAGTTTACATTTGTAATACATTCCATTATCATTTGTTAACATTTAAATCATAAAGTGCACAAAGAAAACAAACTAACCGGAAATGAGTGAACATGAAACAGTAAAAAAAGTTACAAAAGTAAATATACAATAAATATGTAACACATAACTGGTAGATAAGAAAGTACAGTTTTAGCACTGGTAGATTGTGCACTGCGCAGACAATCGCGGCACTACGGTAACGCCGTTGCCTCGCCCCCAACCCCCCACCTTTCTCTTCCCCCAGCTCTCTCGTCACTACCACAGATCTTGCTCTGCCCCACCCCCCATCCCCCCCCACCTCTCTCCCCCCCCAGCTCTCCCGTCGCTGGTAAACAAAGTGCGCCCAATTCAAACATTGTCGTTTCATTGTAAAAAAACAATTAGAATCATTTAAAGCGTGATAACCTGTGCAATTTTAGTGTGAGTGGTTTATTCAGCAGTGCTTTAGTCAAAGGTAAGTGGATAGACCTATAATGAAAAAATTAAACGAGTTATGACATTTTTGATTTAAAGCTTTCGTGACTGCAGTAATTAATATTCTTAGCTCTTTTGGTAAAGTCACGTTTAAGGGAAACAATAAAATAATAAAATATATAAAACAATTAAAATTCTCACGACGTTTCGACCATAACAAAACCGGTCATCATCAGGTGTGAAAACCAACGGCAAGAAACATTTGAAAGAAGTGGCGGTTTGCATTTATTTATTTTTAAAAGGTGTTTGTATTTACTTATTTAAAAAAAAACGTTAGCACCACGGGCAGCGATTTGGCAGTTTGTTTCGAAGGACGAGTCCATCTATGTTCTGAAAAGAGGAGGGGGGAGACGAAAAGTTAATGTATGCTGTCTGAAAGCCACCGTAAGCGTGAACAATCAATTAAGACCTGAAATGGTTTATCAAATCCTTCCAATGATTGCTAAGCCAGAATCCATCTTCTCGGTTGAAATTGTCTCTGTGTTTGTATATGTGGATAGCCTCATGAACGAATCTCTCATGGTAGCCAGATGGCTTACAAAGAACCTCTGTCTTGGAGAAGTCAATGTCATGTGAGCCTACAGAATTATAACAATGATCTGCCACGGCCGAGGTGTTGGTCCTACCATGTTTAAGGTCTGCTTTGTGTTCACGAATGCGGTCCGAGACATGGCGTTTGGTTTCTCCAGTGTAACTACTACCACAGAGGCAACTTAGTTGTAGACACCAGGGTACTGTGTGTCCGGAATCACATCTTTTACAGACGGAACCAGTTCACGGATTTCATGTAATGTGTTGAAACGGACCTGGATCTTGTGTTCATTCAAGATTTTGGAGATCTTTTTTTGTGATCCCCGCAATGTAGGGTAAAGTGATGATTTTGAAAGGCTCCTCAAGAGGGTCCTTCTTCATGGTTTGAGTGATAGCTTTGCGGATTGTATAGTCGGAGTAACCATTGTATAGTCGGAGTAACCGTTAGCCTTAAGAGCTTGGTGTACATGCTTGAGTTCACTGCCTATGTGTTCCTGGTCGGATATGCATTGGGCTCTATGGTACAGAGTCTTGATGAAATAATTCTTCTGTGATGGATGGTGGTGGGAATCCGGTTTCAGATAAGCATCCGTATGGGTAGCTTTCCTGTAGACAGAGTGGCTCATTGAACTATCAGGTCTATTTTTTATTAGGACATCCAAAAAAGGTAGCTTGCCATCTTTTTCGACTTCCATGGTAAATCTGATGGCTGGGTGTATGGAATTGATGTGGTCGAAGAATTGGTCTAGAGCAGGCCGGCAATGTGGCCAGATGACAAAAGTGTCATCCACGTACCTCTTCCATAAGGTTGGGCGCAGAGTGGCAGTCTGGATGGCGTAAGTCTCAAATTTCTCCATGAAAATGTTAGCTATAACCGGAGATGGGCGCGAGCCCATTGGAGTGCCCTCAGTTTGTTTATAGAAAGTTCAATTCCAAGTGAAGTATGTATTGGTTAAGCAGTGTCTCACCAGGGGTGGTACCTCAGTGTTTAGTCCATGATGAACCAAGTCTTCAATGATGCCGATGGTGTCAGGTACAGGAACTTTGGTGAATAAGGAAACTACATCATAACTGACAAACAGGTCATCTGGCGATAGGGAAATACCCTTGATTGTCGATACCGGGTGAGTAGAATTTTGTACCATAGAGGTGGTTTTTCCAGTAAAAGGACGCAGGATTTCAGACAAAAAAGAGACCTGATGGTTCAATGAGCCACTGTCTACAGGAAAGCTACCCATATGGATGCTTATCTGAAACCGGATTCCCACCACCATCCATCACAGAAGAATTCTCTCATCAAGACTCTGTACCATAGAGCCCAATGCATATCTGACCAGGAACACATAGGCAGTGAACTCAAGCATGTACACCAAGCTCTTAAGGCTAATGGTTACTCCGACTATACAATCCGCAAAGCTATCACTCAAACCATGAAGAAGGACCCTCTTGAGGAGCCTTTCAAAACCATCACTTTACCCTACATTGCGGGGATCACAAAAAAAGATCTCCAAAATCTTGAATAAACACAAGATCCAGGTCCGTTTCAACACATTACGTAAAATCCGTGATCTGGTTCCGTCTGTAAAATATGTGATTCCGGACATACAGTACCCTGGTGTCTACAAACTAAGTTGCTTCTGTGGTAGTAGTTACATTGGAGAAACCAAACGCTATGTCTTGGACCGCATTCGTGAACACAAAGCAGACCTTAAACATGGTAGGACCAACACCTTGGCCGTGGCAGATCATTGTTATAATTCAGTAGGCTCACATGACATTGACTTCTCCAAGACAGAGGTTCTTTGTAAGTCATCTGACTACCATGAGATATTCGTTCATGAGGCTATCCACATATACAAGCACAGAGACAATTTCAACCGAGAAGATGGATGCTGGCTTAGCAATCATTGGAAGGATTTGATAAACCATTTTAGGTCTTAATTGATTGTTCACGTTTACGGTGGCTTTCAGACAGCATACATTAATTTTTTGTCTTCCCCCTCCTCTTTTCAGAACATAGATGGACTCGTCCTTCTAAACAAACTGCCAAATCGCTGCCCGTGGTGCTAACGTTTTTTAAATGAATAAATACAAACACCGTTTAAAAATAAAATAATAAAATGCAAACCGCCACTTCTTTCAAATGTTTCTTGTCGTTCGTTTTCACACCTGATGATGACCGTTTGTATTATGGTCGAAACGTCATGAGAATTTTTATTGTTTCATATATATTTTATTATTTTATTGTTTCCCTTAAACGTGACTTTACCGAAAGAGCTAAGAATATGAGTTATGACATGTCACATGTGTAAAATATTTTTGGCATAGCCCGCACCTTCATATACCCCGCAGGGTTTTGTTTTGTTTGTAAAAAGTAGTTTACCCCACGGGTTATATGCGGGAAAATACGGTAATCTTGTATTTTTAGTTTCACTTTGTCTTCTGAAGATCCGGGAGTATCGTGACTCATATTGTCGGCATGACGTCGAAATTTATGACGAGATCAATTTGACGCTATTGTGTTAATATATGTTGAGAATAGAATAAGACTGAGCAACAACGCCGTGTCGAACACCTTTGTAGAGTGGAGTCAGAAGAAGTATTACCCAGTTGTACACATTGTATTGTGTCTCAATAGTTTATAACCAACCTGTTTACATTTTCACTAGGGGATTGCATATTTCTGCACTGCCCTCACTCCACGTGAACTGGCAACTTATAACAACTAGTGGATAGTAGTCTTGCATCCAAGCACTACCCAGCTGAGCTTCCGAAGATCTGACAATATCGGACCCATTCCCGGTGAATTGGTCGTAGGCAAATGATAATTCTCTATCGAGAATTAGGAGCGCCAGAAAAAAATCACTGGAGTACAAACTACTCAAGTATTCCTCAGCATGCAACATTTATTTGTGTTCACGATTATATTGAGCCTTGAAACAGACTGCATCAGTGCAATCCTGGAATGGCTGTCATTGCATAATCCGTCTAATCTGTGAACGGACAAACATCATTCCACCAGGGCCAACTGAAGCTCGCTAAACCTGCTCAGCACTGACACTTGAACTGACTGGGAGTGTCTGGAATTCTCGATATGCGTTGTCATTGCTGCTGTGAAGCTTGACTTCCCGGTGTTACTCTCGCTGTCATTGTGATAGAGCCATCTCAATTCGTAAAAGAAACCTGTAGGTTGCTTCAAATACAATGTTGTGTCCGTACATCCATTTCTAAAACTCATAAACCAGTCGCAAACTTACCACGACAATACCGCTATGCATTCTACGTCTTCATCCAAAAGAGCATCATTAGCACATCAGATTCCGCCAGTGTAAATAGTCAGATTCTGATTTAGCCTGCTCAACCTGGAAACCTCTCTGCTCTATTAAAAATGTGCTATTATAATCGTCCCTGCCGGCAGGCAACGTAAGTTGTTGTACGGCTGTGCTCAAAGTGGGCACGAACAAAGCCTGATTTGCACGCACAATAGTCGAGTGATTTCCGGGCCACTGCTGTGATTTATGGGTACGCATGAGCATCGCGATATCGCATACCTGTCAACCCATACAGTTTACCCATATTATACAGGGAAACTTATTTTTCAGGTCCATATGGCGTACAGACGTTTCAATACGGGCAAATATAAAATTGTCCATTTGGTTGTGTTTCTCCCTTGTGATGGGATTTTGTAGGATGAACTTTAAGATTTATAATGTCACGGGGTGACCAATAAGGTCTGAATTGGTCTGTAATAATGTACGCACTAATAAGGGGTTGGACAGGTATGGTATCGGTATGAGAGTAGAATTAATGGAGATTCCATCTGCACCGGAATGAGCACTAGGAATTGTCACCGTAGATGCGACCAAGGGAGTGACGCACACCTGGAAACGGCGCTGTAATACGATAAAATCGGACTGAAATAAAAGCAGACTTGAACAATGAACTGAAGTAACAGCGAACTGACGTAAAAGCAGCGCTTAGCCGATCAAAGAAAGATAAATGAGGGCGCGCCACTTGATCATGAAGTGACTGTCTCGATCCAGGACAATAATCGTTTGCATTCGTAGTGTAGTAGAACGACACTACTGTGGCTCAGTATCGGGGCTGTAGGCGGGTGTCACGGAGGTCGTGTCAGGCCGTGACACTCCGCGTGAACCCAACAGGACACGTGACCGGATAAAGGGGGGCCAGGGGCCCCAGGGGGGTCACGTGGTTGAGGGCTCGGGCCTTCCCGAAGGATCGTGAAGGGGGGCGTGGCCTGGGGCGGAGCCGGCCACGCCGGACTGGTTATACGCGGGGTGTGGACGGAGAGCTGGGCTGTTCTGCTCTGTCAAGTCTGGGATGGAGCTACCATCTACGACCCTCGGTCTCCGGTCCAGAAATGTAGAATCCCCGTGTGTTAGCTAAGTTAGGAACGGTGGTTACCACCCTATGTCGTTAACCTGTTAATGTTAAGAGTTACCCGTTGTGTTTAGATAATAAATAGTGTTGCCTCCAAAGTCCAGTGTGTACCTGCAGTTTTAAACAGCGATTTAACACAGCAGTCTGATCGACCGTATGAACAAACTACCATAAAAAGTTATGTTAAAATCAGATAATCAATACCGTTGGTTTGTATGATCTGTGAACTGTGGGATTTAATCTTCTTCTTTCTTCTCTTTTTTCTTTCTTGTTTATATATAAAAGTCTGCGCGCGCTTGCGAAGGATTTGGCTCCCGAATCGTGGGGTTTAGGTCCAAAAATTTTTGCCAGGCAGCATACCCTAAGCCCCGCGGTGGGAATAGGCTATTCCTTTTCCACATCCGTCACCTTAAAATTAGTTAAATTAGCGATTTAGTGGGATTTTTATTTATTTATTGTGCGACTTCGACCGTACCAACTCACGCCAATTGCGTGGGGGGGGGGGGGGGGGCGGACCCTACCAAGTGATACGCGTTCGGTCGAGCTCACGGGGGACATTTTCTTTTACGCGTTTCACATGCAATAAATATACACATTACGCTGCGGCTATTTCTTCACAGTGTCATGTCCTCTTCGCCCCCCCCCCCCCAACACGTTGCGTGCAGTTAATACTACAGAGTCCATAGATTATATTATATTGCTTAGATAGCATTATTATTGCATGGGTGGGGGGATGGTGGGGGGTGCGAGGGTAGCGGCCCAGCCCCCAGCCTGACAACGTGCCACCTCAGCCGCCTCGACAATGTAGGCCAGGACGGGGGCTCCACACGGGACTAGACCTCACCACGGCTATGCTAAGTACAAATTTCCTTGCTTCTTACGCTAATAACTCTGGTTCATTGTTTACGATTATTAAACAAATCACTTGACAAATATCACAATAATAATGTTTGTGTGCACATGATAATTCAGGTTCATTGCTTACTATTATGGAACAAATACGTTGCCAGATATTACAATAATTATGTTTGTGTGCAGATAATAACTCAGGTTCATTGCTTACTATTATAAAACAAATACGTTGCCAGATATTACAATAATAATCTTTGTGTGCACATAATAACTCAGGTTCATTGTTTACTATTATTAAACTCATAAGTTGGCAGATATTACAATAATAATGTTTGTGTGCAGATCACAACTCAGTTTCATTGTTTACTATTATGAAACTCATACGTTGGCAGATATTACAATAATAATGTTTGTGTGCAGATCACAACTCAGTTTCATTGTTTACTATTATGAAACTAATAGGTTGGATAATCAGCTGTGTTTGTATGACACTGCAACGGTGTACTGCCAGTCTGTTATGTCGCCTGCTGCGTGCTAATTAATTAACGTTAGTGCACTGCCACTCTATTATCTACACTGCTAATTTTGCTTTTGCCCATTATTAATGCATGCCAGTCTATAATCTGTTGCCTGCTTCTTTATCTCACTCAGTGTAATGCCAGCCTTTCATGTCGACTGTCTTCTGCTGTTTCAGCTGCTGCCCGTATTGCCTGCTTTTTGTCGACTGTAGCAAGGCTTATGTCATTGGGTCGGCGTACTGGCAGTCTATAAACTAGACTGTAGCCTACTTCTCAACTTACCTGTGCGTACTGCTGCTATTTAATTTACACTTATTTCAGCTTATTTCTTCGATGCATTTCTATTGTTTCGATTGCTCACGTCATGCGATTTACTGATACGTAGTACTGCACTTCACCTCCAAAATGGTCAACGCATCTACGTCACAAAAGGAAATGCCCAACAACAGGCCCTGTCTCCACAAGACACCACCCTTATGGCGTTCTTTGTTTTATGCCCAAGTGACCCATTTGCTGCCAACCTGCTCTACCATTAAGTTCCCTCCTACTATACACGGACTGCAAAAAAACCTTGAAGCGACGTGCTGCTGAGGGTGAATCGGATGCCTTGGGACGAGTCTACACAGTTCATCCCAACAATCAGCAGTGCTACTTTCTCCCAATGCTTCTCCATGTTGCCAAAGGGGACACATCTTTCCAAGACCGATAAACAGTGGAAGGAGTTGTCTGTCAAGCATACAGGGAAGCTTGCAATCTTCGTGAAATTCTTGCGCATGATCACCATCTTCATGAAGCTATGACAGAAGCTTCTGTTGGTCAGTCCCCTTTCCAACTGACATTGATCTTCTGCATACATCTTCAAGTTTGCAGCCCATCTAACCCCCATGGGACTCTGGCAAAAATACAAAGAGGGCACGAGTGAGGATATCCTCCACGGAGCTCAATGACAAAATATAAACCTCGACGTCAACTTTTCTGATGTCATCTTCAAACAGGCCCTCATCCTCCTTCAGGACAAACTGCACTCCATTGGTGGAAAATACCTCACGTCTATGGGACTACCAACGCCCTACAGGCACAACCTGCATGCCCTTGCTCAAGAGATCCGACGTTAAATATGCTATTATGCTTACTCAGAGTGAGAAGGATAAGGTTGGCCTGCGTTGTGCCCAGTGTTAGAAATAAAATAAGTACCCTCTACACGACGTGTCGCGGAAGCCGCTCATTACACCTCTTTAAAAAATATATATGCTTAAATACATTGAACGGAAAGAGGGGCAAAGTGTTTCCCAGTTTCCCAAAAAAAACCTCAGCCTAGATCTGCCCTTGGGGTTTGGGGGTGGTTCGCCTCGGGCGCAAGTTGGTGGCAGCCAGTTAGTCATTACACTAGTGACGAAATGGCACGTTCTGTTTATAAGACAACCCTTACTAATTGGCTGTCTCGGGTGGTAGCGGGTTTTAATGACGCAATTATTATTTACGTGATCTGATATTGGTCGCGAAAGCCTACGTGTTATAAAAGGACTCAGTTGTAAAACACAACTGAACATAACATTAAATCATTCCTATATTTGGTATTCATGCCATTATAATGCAAGCTTATCAGAAAGGTGCTATGTAGTTACAACAGTGCTGCAGGAGTTTCATATTAGGGGATGATTTTCTGATATGTTCTCCCAATTCATTAATTTGTGGGCGATTAAAAACAAATTGAACTGTAAGCACGCAATGGCCTGCTCATGTTGAATAATGTCACTGAGACAGATGACGCATAGTTTATGGTCAATATTCACCAGAATCGAAGCGCGAATCTCTGTAACAACGTCACCACCCATATATGATAATTGGCAAAAAAACGTTCGAATTAAATTGAGGCAAACGTCAGTGGGTTAACATGCTTTTGAAAACATTAACTTGACAATGAAACGTAATATACCCAAACGAAACTCAAACTATTTTAACTATTTTATTTTATTTTGCCAGGTAAGGCCCACTGAGCTATATAGATCTTTTTCAGAAGCGGCATGACCACGAATGACAGCTCAACGAAGTGGCTTATCACGTGGAAATATAAAGAAGCCAAGTATTCTAAACGCATGTTTCTAAATGTCGAGGGAAAAACCGGAGGACAAAAAATCCACGCGACCACTCCAAATGTACATTGGTATCCAACCCACGACCCCGTGCATACCAGGCAAGATAGTTAACATCTTGCCCCATACACAAACATGCCTAAAAAACAAAGATGGCAGAAGGGGGTGGGGGAGGGTGGAGAGGTATAAGAAAACAAACTGAGAACAAAATACGTCAAAATACGTGTTGAGGAAGTCTCACAAAGAGACTTCGATGTGAAACTGAAGATGGAATACAACAGAACTCTGTAAAAGAATGAGAGTAAAACAACGGAACACACAACATAAAAAAACTGTCATGTTGAAGTTACACTTTTTTATCCCAGACGAGAAGATGCCATGATAAATTATCACTTGCAAGAGTGACCTCAGTCAACAAAATGACAGAAGCAGAACGGATAGAATATGTACCTTGGTCAGCTGCTGAAGATAGCCAACATTACGTTAATGAAATCAAGCCAGACGTAAATGGGATGAAGTGCTATTGGAAACCTTAACTTGATCATGAAAAGTAACAAACCAATAATAAAAAATAAGAACGCTTTATGTTTCATCGGTGAGAATTACTTGCAATGAAACACGGTCGTTAACAAAAATATAGAACAAAAATGTAAAAATTCAGTTGTGAGCATTTCACACCCACAGCATCAATGGATTGCCATAACAGAGCCGGTTGAACGAGCTCCAGCTGGTATTTGGAGAATGAGGCTTGCTCCATCCACTGAGACAAGAGCTGTGACTGCGATGAAGATTGATTGTGCCTCAGTCATTCTTGCAAAGCAGTGAAGCAATCTGCATTTAACGAGTGGACAGTCCACCACCATAAATAGAATTGTGAACAAAACTAAACTTTGCATATGAATATCAGTCGCGGGAATTACTTTCGAATCCCGGTAAATTTTCCCCGTGCTACTAATTTACTTTTCTGTGAATATTAACGTTTTCTTACAACTGAATGACCCAGAGAGCGCACAATTTTGCCAGCTCCGAACTGCATAACGCAGCCTATGTTATGACATTTTGACTCATAGAACATCATGCAAATCTGAACCACACCCACACCAGGGGTTTTCCCCTACAGCGTATAGCTTCCTACACCTGACAATTCACATTTTCAGTGCGCTACGTATAGAGAGTGTCCGCCTTTTCCACAGACCGATCACAGAGGTACGTCTCGATCGGGCTTAAGTCTATCCAAACGGTGAAGTCTACTGAAATAAAGATGAACGCAATATTGGTGCCAGATCTCGGTACAAATCAATTCCTGCCACCCGAACACGTGCCCAATTTTCAGACTATCAAGGTCAAAGTTTGGCAGCTACAGTATATGGTGTGATCCTATTAACCTAATCCTCCGGAGTGCTTGGAAAATAATAATCAAAATGTTATAAAGCGTCTGTCATATCGACATATCTCAAAGTGCTGTACATAAAATAATTGAAAAAACGATTCAAGAATATAGATAAAATGAAAGCAAAACACAAAGCCACTGATTTTTTTTATATTTTTTATATTTTTGGTATAGCCCTGTGAGCCATTCGGCTCTTGAATCGGGTGCAGCCACAACAAACAAAAAACAAAAACACGAACAAGAAAACATCTTAAAGTGACTACGTGACTGGGCAAACAGAAAATCTATGAAAAAAACAGCAAAAATATTCCTGAAAAAAAGCACCGTACACCAACGCTGTGTGCAAGAAATCCCATTGGGATGCAAGTCAAACAACAACAACCACATGAAAACTTAGATTAAGGCCATCAGTCTAACTCCGTACTACAATAAAACAAACATGTCCAAACCAAAATCGTTTTCGAAATCACCAAAAAATAAAGCCATAATTGCAACGTAGCAGTGATCATAGAGACTGTGACCGAATTTTTACAATAAACTACGTAAATAACATGTAACACCAAATCCTAGAGCCATAGCTGGCTGCATGAGTTACTCCACAACAACAGAAGCATCGGTCGGAGTATCACATTTTTCAATGCACCTTTAAGATCAGCACGCTACACCAAAATACAGATAATACTTTGCAGCGTCATCCGGAGCAAAAACATTTTATTTTATTTTACGCCAATAAATAGCAGTGGCAGCTAGGGGTGTACAACTCCTCTAGAGCAGTTTTGAGAGAAGATCTCATTGATAATAACAAGAACCACGACTCGAAATGCAGACAAGATGAAAATCAAACTACGATCACAGCGAATGATAATAATAACACAGTAATCAAATCAGACAACAGGAAAAGATAATTAATACAATTTGGGTTTGTTTTTTTGAAATCCCAAGTAAATGGGGAAAGCCTGTACAAATAGGTGAGTTTTATGACGTGCTTTAAAAAGTCAAACGGACTCGAGATTCCCCAACGGAGAGAAGGCGATTTCTACAATCGCCTACCACCATGTAGAAACAGGCGTTAGCAGCTACTGCAGGGGTACTCTGTGAGCAGTAGAGAGTAAGGCGGGGGAAAAAACCACATTGTTGTACATTACCATGCTCCCCACCTTCACACCCCACACACTGACCAGTGGCGAAGAACGGCCAAATAACTCTGACAACCAAAACGGCACGGGGAGGTTGCTTATCCAGGAATGGATAAACACATGGGATGTACATGTACACAGGGCCAAGGTCATAACCTTTTAAAATCCTTTTTATACTAAGAAAAGTATGACTTTGTTCTTTCATATGATCATTTCGGTATTAACAACATAAATACTACTACATGTGTATTACCTCTTGCCACGGCAGCTCTCTCGCCTACTTCACCATTTTTTCTTGCTGTGGGTGATGAAATTGCTTGTGTTGCGATCGAAACGTCGTGATTTGTTTAATTTTATTTCTACTTACGTGACGTTACCGAAAGAACCCAAGAGTATGTGTATTACCTTTACCCATTGGTGGAGGAGGGTCTTTTTATGCTTTGGTGCCTCCAAGGCAGGAGAGGGTAATGTTAATGGGGGTGTTAGCGAGGGGGGTGTGGGGCAAGAGGGAGCATCAACCAAAGGGAAGCAGCAGCACTGAGGGCTAAGGCAAGGGACATGATAGGCAGGATGTTAAAGGATAGCAAAAAAGATCTGAGCCAAACAGGATGGAGATCGGAGAAGTGTGCAGACACTTTGGTTGCACTAATTATTGCGTGGACCACGTTTCTTGCGTGTGCGCAGAGACAGAAAGCCGAAGACACAAGCACCGAGTATAGAGAAGTTATAGATGCCTACTGGGCTTGAACAGAAAAGAGTCGCCGTGTACCAGTGGCGTGGGTGGAGGGGACATGCAAAACAGTGAGTGCAGAGCCGAGCCGGACTATTGGGTGTGTCCGGTAGCGATGGAGAGAATGTGCCGACGTGAGAATTTAGAAACGGATTAACGTGTAGCGAGCTCAGAGGCAGGGTGTTATAGGTTGAAATGTATAAAATCGAACAAATAACGATGTCCGTGTGTAACATTCTTTATTTTTTTCACGTACGTTATAAAAAATAAAACTTTTACGCTGTAGATAAAAGTGCGGTCTCTCTCCGACCTAAGGGGCCGTCCATAAATGACGTCACGCACCTAGGGGGGGGGGTGGTCAAACATTTGTGACGATGTGTGATGAGGGGGGGGGGGGGGTGGTGAGAAATGTGACGTCACATCAAAATGCGCAACTTTAAATAAATACAGACAACACGTTCTACTTAATTAATAGACGTTTTAATACATGTTTTTTTACTACAACATCAGAGTGCAGCGCCACATTAAATACGCACTACAATGGCAATAGTTTAAAGCGATTTGAAGCAGAGCTTTATGACGTCATATTTGAGGGGGGGTCTGACTTTTTATGACGCGGTGTGACGAGGGGGGGGGTCAAAAATCGCGTGACGTCATTTATGGACGGCCCCATAAGACTGACGCGCGCAGCGCATGAATTAAGGATGAAGGATAAAATTTAACTGGCAAAATAATTCACAATTGGAACCCTTCAGGTAAACGAATATTGAATCAAGACACGCTGGAGGCTGCCATGAGAGACTTGGGCAAGTCCGGTTCGTCAGGATAACAAGTGTAAGACATCGGATCGGTCTTCGAGGAGCTAAGGGGCCGTCCATAAATGACGTCACGCGATTTTGGACGATTTTTGACCCCCCCCTCGTCACACCGCGTCACAAAAAGTCAGACCCCCCCTCAAATATGACGTCACAAAGCTCTTCCCCCCACCCCCCAAAACCAAATAAAACATGCTTCAAATCGCTTTAAACTATTGTCATTGTAGTGCGTATTTAATGTGCCGCTGCACTCTGATGTTGTAGGAGAAAACATTTCTTTAAAAAGTATGTTTCATTAAGTAGAACGTGTTATCTATATTTATTTAAAGTTGCGCATTTTTATGTGACGTCACATTTCTCAACCCCCCCCCCTCGTCACACATCGTCACAAATGATGTCTGACCCCCCCCCCACCCCCCAGGTGCGTGACGTCATTTATGGACCGCCCCTAACAAGGAATCGACAACGACGATGGGGTGCGGCTGCTGCGTCAGTCGCCGTACACTGCCCAGTGACGATAACAGAATGTTCACTTAATGATTGCAAGTGTATGTTGGTTAACCACGTGAAATCAGGATAGCCTCATGTGCACGAGTCACCAACATGGCAAAAGTAGTAATAGAAAACGAAGTACAACTATGAAACAAACAGAAATCAGCACAAAAATAACTGCATTACAGAACATAAAAGTGCACAAACATTAAATAAATAATACTTTGTTTCCTTCCTCTAATAAAGTTGGCTCCGACAAATTATTTTTAAAACAACGTTCCTCGTGTAATGAAGTTACAGAAACATTTGCGTATATTTATGGGGATTATTGCACGATGGTGTAAACAGACACGGTTATATCCTTAGCTCTTTCGGTAAAGTCACGTTGAAGGGAAACAATAAAATATTTTTTTATTGTTTTATACATATTTTATTATTTTATTGCTTCCCTTCAACGTGACTTTACCGAAAGAGCTAAGAATATGAATTACTGCAGTCACGAAAGCTTTAAATCAAAAGACACGGTTATATGTCAGAGATAACTACTGTTTACAGTAGGTGAGGTTATGTTACACGGTGAGATAAAAGTCACGCCAGAAACACAAAGATACTCACGCGGAAACAAGCTCAAGTGCTGCACAGAGTGGTTATGTGCCACGTGCAATGGTTCTGAGATGTAGAAGAGTTGGAGCTCATGAGTAACATATATTGTCGTGATTTAAAGCTTTCGTGACTGCAGTAATTCATATTCTTAGCTCTTTCGGTAAAGTCATGTTGAAGGGACACAAAATAATAAAATATATATAAAATATATGTATTGTTTAATATATTTATTATTATTTTTTTATTTCTCTTTCAACGTGACTTTACCGAAAGACCTAAGAATATATATTGTCGTGTTTGCATTCTGGTGGAGTTTCAAGGTTAATACGCGTTTAAAGACTGGGGTTGTAAAGTAATATTGTATTTTTAGCTGAACATTGTCTTCTGAAGATCCGGGAGTATCGTGACTCATATTGTGGGCATGGCATCGAAATTTTACGACGAGATCAATTGACGCTATTGTGTTAATATATGTTGAAAATAGAATAAGACTGGGCAACAACGCCGTGTCGAACACCTTTGCAGAGTGGAGGTATTGTGGTTAATGCACACATGATTAATTGTAAAAAGGTTTCAGTTTTGATGCCAGAAAAAAAGGGGAAAAACCCTATTATTATATTTTGGTACTGACAAAGGAGGTGTAATAATGTAGTTGCTTAACCCGAGCCCTCATTACTTTGATAGTGGCATTGTCTTTGAGCTGTACGCCTTTTGGCGTCCTCTGGTCTAGCAACAATTGAGACGAGGCTCAAAAGAAAGCCGTATCTGGTGTGGACCAATCAGTTTCAAGGACAATGCATATATTATCAGTGTGTTTTTTGCATTTTGACCACAAGTATTGTGGTTATTGCACACGTGATTCCTTGTAAAAAAGGTTTCAGTTTTGTTGTCAGAAAAAAAGGGGGAAAACACTATTATTATACTTTGGTACTGGCAAAGGAGATCTAATGATGAAGTATTACCCAGTTGTACACATTGTATTGTGTCTCAATAACCAACCTGTTTACATTTTCACTAGGGGATTGCATATTTCTGCACTGCCCTCACTCCACGTGAACTGGCAATCTATAACAACCTGTGGATAGTAGTCTTGCATCCAAGCACTACCCATTCATTCTCAACCCAGCTTAGCTTCCGAAGATCTGACAATATCGGACCCATTCCCGGTGAATTGGTCTTAGGCAAATGATAATTCTCTATCGAGAATTAGAAGCGCCAGAAAAAAAATCACTGGAATATAAACTACTCCAGTATTCCTAAGCATGCAAGATTTATTTGTGTTCACAATTATATTGAGCCTTGAAACAGACTGCATCACTGCAATCCTGGAATGGCTGTCATTACAAAATCCGTCTAATCTGTGAACGGACAAACATCATTCCACCAGGGCCATCTGAAGTTCGCTAAACCTGATCAGCACTGACACTTGAACTGACTGGGAGTGTCTGGAATTCTCGATATGCGTTGTCGTTGCTGCTGTGAAGCTTTACTTCCCGGTGTTACTCTCGCTGTCATTGTCATAGAGCCATCTCCATTCGTAAAAGAAACCTGTAGGTTGCTTCAAATACAATGTTGTGTCCGTACATCCATTTCTAAAACTCATAAACCAGTCGCAAACTTACCACGACAATACCGCTATGCATTCTACGTCTTCATCAAAAAGAGCGTCATTAGCACATCAGATTCCACCAGTGTAAATATTCAGATTCTGATATAGCCTGCTCAACCTGGAAACCTCTCTCCTCTATTAAAAATGTGCTATTATAATCGTCCCTGCCGGCAGGCAACGTAAGTTGTTGTACGGCTGTGCTCAAAGTGGGCACGAACAAAGCCTGATTTGCACGCACAATAGTCGAGTGATTGCCGGGCCACTGCTGTGATTTATGGGTACGCATGAGCATCGCGATATCGCATACCTGTCAACCCATACAGTTTACCCATATTATACAGGGAAACTTATTTTTCAGGTCCATACGGCGTACAGACGTTTCAATACGGGCAAAAATAAAATTGTCTATTTGGTTGTGTTTCTCCCTTGTGATGGGACTTTGTAGGATGAACTTTGAGATTTATAAGGACACGGGGTGACCAATAAGGTCTGAATTGGTCTGTAATAATGTATGCACTAATAAGGGGTTGGACAGGTATGGTATCGGGTAGAATTAATGGAGATTCCATCTGCACCGGAATGAGCGCTAGGAATTGTCACCGTAGATGCGACCAAGGGATTGACGCACACCTGGAAACGGTGCTGTAATACGATAAAATCGGACTGAAATAAAAGCAGACTTGAACAGCGAACTGAAGTAACAGCGAACTGACGTAAAAGCAGCGCTTAGCCGATCAAAGAAAGATAAATGAGGCCGCGCCACTTGATCATGACGTGACCGTCTCTATCCAGGACAATAATCGTTTGCATTCATAGTGTAGTAGAACGACACTACTGTGGCTCAGTATCGGGGCTGTAGGCGGGTGTCACGGAGGTCGTGTCAGGCCGTGACATTCCGCGTGAACCCAACAGGACACGTGACCGGATAAAGGGGGGCCAGGGGCCCCAGGGGGGTCACGTGGTTGAGGGCTCGGGCCTTCCCGAAGGATCGTGAAGGGGGGCGTGGCCTGGGGCGGAGCCGGCCACGCCGGAGTGGTTATACGCGGGGTGTGGACGGAGAGCTGGGCTGTTCTGCTGTGTCAAGTCTGGGATGAAGCCACCATCTACGATCCTCGGTCTCCGGTCCAGAAATGTAGTATCCCCGTATGTTAGCTAAGTTAGGAACGGTGGTTACCACCCTATGTCGTTAACCTGTTAATGTTAAGAGTTACCCGTTGTGTTTAGATAATAAATAGTGTCCAAAGTCCAGTTTGCACCTGAATTTTTAAACAGCGATTTAACACAGCATGAACAAACTTTAAAAAATCAGATAATCAATACCGTTGGTATGTATGGCCTGTGAACCGTGGGATTTAATTTAAGATAAAATAGTAAATTTTCAAGATGGCTACCCGATGCACTTTGAGCCAGGTGGTGCCGGATCGACTGAGCAGGAAACGATACACAGTTCACCTCGTTTCACGAGTCACAACAACCAAATATGGACAAGGACGCCCACTCGCTTCCACGTGGAGGGACTCATCTACTTACAAACGTTCGACTTACGAACGTTCAGAGATACGAACAAACCTGTCCGTATGTCCAAGCTGCCTGTTCGGATCGAGAGTCGTAAGTGCAACCGCCACGCAATAGATGGTGGTGGTGGCGTCTACATCTACAGAACATGAAGAACCAGTGACATCTACAGAACATGAAGAACCAGTGGCATCTACATCTGCGTAACATGAAGAACCAGTGGCATCTACGTCTGCAGAACATGAAGAACCAGTGGCATCTACATCTGCAGAACATGAAGAACCAGTGGCATCTACATCTGCAAAACATAAAGAACCAGTGGCATCTACATCTGCAGAACATGAAGAACCAGTGGCATCTACATCTGCAAAACATAAAGAACCGTATTTCGAGTTGCCTGTTCGGACCGAGAGTCGTAAGTTCAACCACCACGCAATAGATGGCGGTGGTGGCACCTACATCTGCAGAACGTGAAGAACCAGTGGCATCTACAGGAGATTATAAACTTTTAAAGCCATTCGCCGTGTTGAGTGTACATGCCGTAAAACATGTTTGGAATCGGCAGCAGTAAAGTTGGACTTACGAACAAATCGACGAACGAACATACCTCTGGAACCGAACTTGTTCACAAATAGAGGAGTCCCTGTATAGGGGGGGAAATCTCTGCTTAGTGATTTCGTCGGGAGTACGATCTCATCGCTCTTATTACAGCGCCATCCCGAATTGAATGGCAAATTCCCCCAGAGTTTTTTTTATTCCAACACAACCCCCTGCCGGAATATAATTGTAATTAAAAATGTTCGGTCCCTGTTAAACCATGGGGCACTTGGGGTGAGAAGTTACTCGTGACGAATTTAAAAATCGCGGCTAGAGACGATGGGAGGTGACGAGTCACGCGACTCGCTTCTCAAGGAGCACTGCTTCTTCCTAAAGACCCAAAAAACACGCGAGGCGCTTGATAATTCCTCCGTGTTCAATATCGCGGTCGGTCAGCAGAGGGCGATGTTAATATGGAAAGCAAATGCCTAAATAAAATCGTGCATTACAACGCCATTGAACATGTTAAGCGGCGCAATACACATCCACCAAGTGATATAAAGTGTTTGAGTGTCTTCCATGTACAGCATGTTACGAAATTCACGTGCTCGCAATCTTTTGACAAAGGCTCTTGTGCAATACAATGCAGATGCGCTATTGTCAGCTCCACTGACACAAATGCATTCAAACGCTTTTCTCCAAACGTAAAGGCATTGCGGTGGCAAACATCGCTACATTTGTAATAGAGAGACGAACATCCCACTAGAAGGTGAAAAATAACAAAACATTACGAAGGGGGGGGAGGGAGAAAAAAATATTGTCAGAAGTGGGATTCGAACCCACGCCTCCAGGGGAGACTGCGACCTGAACGCAGCGCCTTAGACCGCTCGGCCATCCTGACTCTCTGCGGGCTCTACTCTGGGAATGAGGGCCATCGTTGGTCTACCCAAAGTATCCCATAAAATTGGATACTTTTTACGGGATACTTTGGGTATATCCCATCAACTGTATTGGTGACGAGACATGTGTTTACGCACGTGTAGTCTGTTAAACATGAAAGCAGTCACTGGACCTTGTCGAGTGACGGGAGAATACAATAATGGAACCATTGCATGTTTTTGATTTGTGTCGAAAGCACGCTCAACCGGTAACCCTGATGATCGAGAGTTTATCTCATATGTATGCATACCAATGCAGGAGTTGCCTTGCTTAAATACGTTGCAGGAGTAGACGTACCCATGCCGATTCGTTGATGGCATGCTGTCAAGTTATCTCCAGTCAGCAGTGAAACAACTGCCTTTCCTATTTATTTTCAGTACCCGCTATCCACTGATGTTTTGCATAGTTACTGACTGATTTAGTTAATGTTTGTGAAATCGTTCACAAAACAAAGGCCCTCATTAACATAGAAAAATGAGTACTTGCAGTTGAAAATAACCTGTTCCAATGCTGGAATTATGCACGCTTCTGGGCCACACGACATGAAAAGGTGTACTCGAATGTTCTATGCGGGGTTAGGGACAGAAGTCAAGACAGCACATTTGTCATATTATTTATTCTGGTGCATTGCGTCATTCCAATGAGCCTTGGATACCAAATATTTTTCAGCATCTGTTCGAACATGAACAAACACGGCCAATCTACCTGGTATTGGTCATTCGACAAATTGTGATGATGATTATTGTTGCGCGGTTATATTTAATCACCGCAGAGTCTTGCAGTGCCCGTCTCTCCCCATACTGCGCAGAAGCGGAAGTCTCCGTTGAAGAAGTGGCCGTCGCCAATGATGGACTCAGCTTTGTGTCCATAAAACATTCGTCGGTGGCACATTGCGCTGGCAGTGGTCCACAGGGACACACAACAACAACAACAAAAGACTCGGCACATTCGTCACTAACACGGTGGACCAAAAAGGAGACAAAACGATGGATCTTTACCAAAAACCTCCTGAAATACACTTTTTTTGTCTCGGTCCTAAAGTTATAATAGTAGAGTACTCTCAATATATCACTATGCACTGTATACGTTTATAAAGTATATAATTAGCCCTGTCTCATAATGATTCACGGAATGTATCGCATGTATTTCTGTATGTAAACCAACATGAGTTTTTTTCGACGGCTGGGGCAGTCTTTAGGATTTCACAGTCGCTTCTATTGACTACATCTCAAGAGTAGTCCTGGCGCATTATTGAAACTGTGGGGAGTTTCACACTGGGTAACTTACTCGTAAACAGTTGCCTTGCGGCAGGACAACGAAGATTAATTATCTGCAGTAAAACAAATGCTCTTTCCTTTAACTACATTGTATGTTGTAAGACTAAATATATATGCGTATAACTGACACGAAGGAAATCACTATTTACTAATTAGGAAAGGGCGTCCTCTAAGTGATATCATCTTTTGGAGTTTTCCCCGAACTCTTCGTCATGAGCTCTGCTGTCAATTATGGAAGCAGCTGCATGCGAATGCGATAAGCCGTGAAGAATGAAAAGAGCATGTCTGTATGTACAGCGATACCTCGATATGCGAATATTCTATATACGAAATTTCAGCGTAACGAGCATTGCATAAATTTCCATTATTTCAGTGGTAAAAATAAAGTTAAATAATAAATAAACACTGCAACCACTTCATGAATTATACATGTATCGATCTGCGGAACTATATAAAGAAAATACATGTACGTTTCTTAACTATGTTTCTTTTATTTATGTTAGTTTTTTTATACTGTACAGTATAATATATATTATTTCCAATATGAATTGTCATTGTTTACAAAATTAATGGAAAGCTATTCAGTATTTATAGTATGAAATAGTTACGAAGGCTGGAAATGCATTCTCATTGTACCAATGTTAAAAGTTGTTCAATATACGAAGTTTCACTATACGAACGAAGCTCCAGGAACGCATCTTCCAAGTCTACCGGCTGACAGCCATGCATCCAAGCAGCTCTTCGTCGAGTCACAAGATCCTGGGTGCCCATTAACGGCTCGCCATGGTGCCCCGTAACGCGTAAACCACGTCGCGTGCACGTCAACATTTTGCGATAGCCTTAACAGAATGTTGGGGCAAGTGCTGTTAACGGCACACAAAGGGGGGTGGGTGGCCAGCACCACGGCCGACCGCCTTTGTCTCCCTAGTGGCAAAGTTTACACACCGCGCTCGGTTCTCATTCAAGGCTGAGTCGACCTAGGGGAGGCCCAGGACCGGTTCAGATAATCGTTACTGGTGTTTGCCGCGAGCGAGAATCGAACTCGGGTCGCCGGGTTTGTAGCGCATTGCCCTAACCGCTCCACTACCGCTCCCCCTTGCTGTTAGTGTTGACTCCGTTTGCATATTCAAACGTTTTTTCTTCTCTGGTTTGCGTCTCCAAAGTTTGGGCAACGCATTATCAATGTGTCCGATCTTGAGTGGGTCAAGCCCGTAAGAACAAGGCAACTCTATACAATATTAGTTTCGTTGATTCACATTTGTTCATCTTTTTGAGAGTTCTAATGCCCCCCCCCCGCCGCCCGCTGCTACGAACGGGCCAATCTAAAATACATAACCGCTTTCAAACCTCAGTTGGAAAGCGTTAAAATGAGACCAGAATGTGCTAAAGACCGGTAAATATCGTCAGAGAAAAGGCCCTCTGTGAATGGGGCTTGCACGCAGTGCGCCTGCTCAAAGACAGCTGCTGCCGGACGAATTTCGGCACCGGTGGAGTCCACAAAGGTGCAAAATAAATAACTACCCGCGAGAGATAAAAGAGACGGGTTGAAGCGGTCACAGCGTGGAAAATAACTCCCAACAAAAAAGGATAAAACACAAAAACAGGGCTGTCCGAATCGTGCTTGAAGCCGTGCAGGCAGCAGCCGCGCAGGGACTTTGCGGATGCGCTTTGTGGATCTCCCGTGCGTTTTCGGGGTTGTACCGCGTGTTTTTTTCCCCTGCACGATGTCCGACGTTTCGCTCCACGTGCTGGAAGCTTCTCCAGGAAGCGAAGCTCCGAAAGTAACTGAAGTTCAAGCTCTCAGCAACGTGGAGCAAAACGTCAGGCGTCATAGCAAACAGCACGCGTACAATCCGAAAACGCATCTGAGACGTACATAGTGCGGTTTAGTACCCAGCCGCCTACATTAATGTAACGGAGATTAGAATGCCCTCTCTTGGAATTCTTCGTAACAGAACTGCAGTGTGACCTTACGAAAACATTAGGAGGCACGACAGTCAATATCAACCCCACTTTGAACACATTTCCAACGCTTGAAGCGATACAATCTGTTTTTGTTTCAAATAAACAAACATAATACAGCGTCCTATATCTGTACCCAGTTACGGACTGGGACTAAAAATCGGGCCAGGCATTTGTAAAAACACACCGGCCCAAATTCGGAATATGGGCAATTGTTTTAATGGATTGTGCAACGAACTGTATACAAGCCAGGTTTGAGACAGCTGAGCTTGATTTTGCCATTCGGTCTCATTGGCCAATTTGGGCAGGTCAACAAAAACACATGGGCCGGTGAGAAAGAATCTTTGGGGCTGCCAAACATGGGACCTAATGTCAACCGAGAGCGTAAATAAGCAATGAAGCGTAAACATTGGAGGTAATCGCATATTTTCGTAGTATTTTTTTTTACTCGGATTACACTTGCAGTTTCACACACAGACCGGCCTACCGGTGCTTAAAATGTGCCCGGACTGCCCTGAAGCCAGTCCGGGCCTGTCTGTACCGCAACATTAAAAGTCATAGTATTTTTTGCATAATTAGAAAAAGCTGCATTTCATTCTCTCAGAGTGCAACATTTCAGCCAGATTGGTTAAACTAAAGGAAACTCTGGACCGATTTCGAGATGTTATCTCCCACGCCTGGTATGTTGGAGGTTAGTGGGGTCTCTATGTGGACGCCTGTGTATATGCAGTTTGGATGTTCTTCCCGTAGTTGCGTGTACTTTTCTCTGGGTCCTCCGGTTTTTCCCTCCAACATTTCTAAACGTGCTTAGATCATTTCGCTGCTAATATAAAGCCCCACGTGTGATAAGCCACTGCGTTGAGCTATCATTTGCGGCTAGGTCAATAGCGTAACTAGCGTGGGTGCAGGGGGTGCCTTGGCCCCACCTGACCATGAGAAACAAATGAAATATTTTGGGGCCCCACCTGACCGATTGCCGCACCCCCTGAGCTGATAATGTCGGTACGCCCACTGCACTAGGTCGCTTATGGAGAAAGAAAACAGCTTATATAATCAGTGGGCTTTACCTGGTAAATAAAATGGTTTAGTTGTATGTCTCATCAGGAGAGTAGGTCCTGCTGGAAACCATGCTGGAAGGCTGACCACATTGATGGAGTACTTGGATAGACTAACAATGGCCCTCATTGCCGGAGTGAAACAAGGGGCATTTCGGATGGCCGAGCGGTCTAAAGCGCTGCGTTCAGATCGCGAGTCTCCCGTGGGATGCGTGCGTTCGCATGCCCACTTTTGACAAGAGTTTTCTTGTTAAAACCTCATTGTATGTTCATGATTGGTTACTTTGACTCAATGTTAGTCATTCTGTTCAAACGAATTCTGCTCTCTCATCGTCTAATATGTAAATATTGTGCAAACATTGACTAATAATTTATGGGGGGGCTGAGCCTTCTTTAACGGGGGGCAGAGGGGGGGGGTGTTAGCCCCCCTCCAGCCCCCCTCCAGCCCCCCTGATACTCCGAGACTGCTTAGTAATTTGTCTTAGATTACTTTATTTTGCACCTTCAGCATTTCCACAGACTGCTTTATGAATCTTAAACGTACATTAGTTTGGGTTCGTGCAGGTTTAATTACGTACAGTATTTCCAACTTGACCAATGTTACCTCAGTCCAAAATACAAATATGAAAAAATTGCTCCCTACACCCGATGATTTAAAGGCCCGTTCCACGCGACGTGGTGGGCAGCGCCGATTCAAGAGACAGACAGAGATAGAGAGTTTAACACCTATCAAATAATACATTGTTTAAATGCATGCCTATACAGGTCACCATAAATCAATGGGGATTACCTGTACGCAGACAGTAACGGGTACTGCTATATTTCGATTTAAAGCTTTCGTGACTGCAGGGATTAATATGCGTGTTTCTTTCGGTAAATTCACGAAGGGAAATCATAAAACATAATAAAATAAAATTCTGACGACGTTTCGGCCACAACGCAAGCAGCCGTTGTGGCCGGAACGTCGTGAGAAACAACCAAGAACAGGTACTGCTATTTGATTGCACGAAAACGACAGGACGCACAAGAACAGTGTGCATGCATACTGCACGTTGATTACAAATGAATAAGCCAACCGTCAATTAATACACATTGTCATTTATACGCATTCATTAATCTCTCCCCATGATGCCATTACATTTATACCTCTATTTAAGGAACGAAACAGGAGGATTTCGCCTGATGAAGCTAGTTGTAATTACTGGCGAAACTACGTACTCAGTTTGCAAATGTTGTGGCTTGGCTCTCCAACACAGCGGTGTGCTGTGCTAACGACGAATTGGGCACGTTCTGTTTACGTGACAAACCTTACTAATTGGTGGCGGGTTTAACGACACATTTCTATTTACGCGATCTAACCCCCCCCCCCCCCCAAAAAAAAAACTATATTCCTATTATATATGTAGAGAGAGAGAGAGAGATTACGCTGCGTGTGTGCGCATCGCTCCGCTGGCGGCCGGCCGCTTTGTGCCCTCCCCAAAAGGCGAGGGCTCGTCACGGGCGAGCGCGCCGTCTGTAAACGGCTCAGGGTCTCCCCGTGTCTCCCTTTGCCCGCGCTCCGTTATGCAAACAGCTCTTCTCTGTGTTTTTGCTGGGCACGGCTCGGCCACCGTGTTTGCCCCGAACTCCGTTTCGGCTTTGAGAGGGAAATCGAGCGTCACCGGGCTCCGATCAGTCAAAGCGCTCACGGTTTACAATGATGGTCCCCAGCGAGAGATAGCCCTTTTCATCAGGTGCGGAGCCGGCACGGGACACAACGGATCAGCTGGTTGGTTTTTCCCAAACTTCTTCGTTTTTTTTTTCACCGCTTTTCAACGATTGCCGTAAACAACCAAAATATCTACTCGCGTCTAGGCGAGTGGTGCCCAACTTTTCGACACATCGGAAGTGCAGACAGCACAACATAGGTGCCCTTGTAAGTTGGGACAAGTGAGAAATTGCCTTTACTCAGATAAACAACAACAACAACAACAAAAAGAAGCCTCGCAGAGAAAGAGTAATATACAGGTCTCTGAACTCTTCGTAGACGAGACGAAATCCTCTAATTTTCACAAGACATTACGGGTCACACGTACGCCACTTAATTTATCATTCAATATCGTCTAGAACACTGCCAGGCTGGCTAGCAGTAGGCTTTATCGGCATTCTATGAATAGATTTTTAACCAAAATAAAGAATTCAAGTATAATACCATGATCATTCATAGAACGCCTGGGATTAAGCATCAGGGACGTGCAAGGTGGTTGCTGAACGGACTCTAAAACACTCAAACCAAGGCACACGCGATAGTGACGACCCGACGATATCGCGTTCACCGCTCGTTGCACACTTTGGAGGGTCGGTTCCGGAAGGCCGCCCTGGTTAATACTGCCGATTATTAACTGTAAAATACGCAGCATTTGCTTCACAGAGGGACTTTACAGAGGACGTTATTCGAGGAGGAGGTTATTGTGTGTCGGGCATAAAATCTGACACGTTTGGAAACATTCATGGAAATTACTTAATTGGGGAACAGCACGTCAGTCCTGAAAAATAGTCTTGATAGTGATGATTTAAAGGGTAAAGAAACTGAAATAATAATAAATAGTAATAAATCCCCCGTTGTTGCTTTTGCTTGAGCATGAGAGACGCCCTCCCGTCATTCCCCCATCCGCCCCTCCCCATCCGCACGGATAATATATGTACGGCCCTTTGTCAATCTACTGCTGGATGAAGACCTCCCCACGCCGTGACGGTCATGGTGGTTGTCTGGTCACGTGATGGTTATTATACATTGTCAGGTGCGAGACCCTGCGACCCGCAGAGTTTGCGAGCAGCAGCAGTAGCAGCAGCAGCACACACTGTGCACGTATTCCTTGTCGTAAGTCACTATTAAACTGAACAAGGAAACAAGGTACATGGGCGGTTTTTTTTGTTTTGCCCAGACCGCGTTACTTTCCGGGAATACCGCAGGCTCAAGTTTAGTTTGTGCATTAGAGTTAATCAGATCCGTATATGAGCATTCGCATACCTAAAATATTGCGTTAGGGTTCGGGTTAATGGAGACATCTGAAGAGTGCATGCGTCGGTTTTCGCGGTTGTGCTGTACAGCTCTCCGATGCGCGTCGGGTTGTACTGCGGTGTTCTCCAATCCGATGTCCGGGAGCGATAAGGCCTGGTGTCTAAAACGTTGAACATCATACCGAACAGGTGCAACGGCACGAAAGCCAGTGCTAAACTGAATCTGGAACAGGCCGGAAACATTGTTCTGGGAATTATGTTGGCAAGAGACAATTTTCGTTTATTTTTGTTTTGTTTGATTGCACAGTAATTTCCATTTTTCAATATATGAGTATTGGCTAAAACTATGTACTGTAGGATTTTTTTTAAATATATGCGTACCTTGTACTGTCGTGTTTATTGCCTTACGCTGATAATCCCTGCACGACAAGACAGCCGAAGCAGCGTTCAGGAAAATATCGAGTGAATACTTAGCCCTGCCAGAAAACCGCATGTGTTGGTGCTTTTGGAATTATCTATTTGACCGATTTAGTTAAATTGGGTGTTCGTTTATACGTGAATGGCCAATCACAAGCCAAAGTGCTGTTCAGCTTAGAGTTTGGGGGGCGGGGGGGGGCGCTTTTGTGCACAATGCGCATGCTCTCGTTGTGCTGTGTGCATCTATGTTCATCTGTCGCGACACTGGGTCCGTTAGTTTGCGTGTCCACCTCATGTACGTGCGCGAGTTTATTTGCACGTGGTGAGTGTCTGAACGGTGTCACGATGGTTCACATCATCTCATAATTCGGTACCTGGGTTCAAATCCTGACCACGGCGTACAAAGTGCATCGTAGCATATAGCATGAGCCTCATTCAAGTTGAATCGGCATTAATTTATACTGTCATGCCTCTATATATTTACATCAATACTTCAGTGACAAACAGGCAATACTATAGTCGATAGCACTGCCTTAAAATAAAAAAAAATATAGAAAAGGCGATGTTTCGAGCCATAGCCGTTCAGCTCTGAAGGCAGTGCGTTTGACAAACGTGTTGATTGTTTTTTGTTTGTTATTTGTGCTTGTGCACCATTGCCGATGCAGTATCACCAAATAATTTGTTTAGCTAGAGACACATGGGCGGCCGAGTGTGGTGTTGGCCCCACCACTCGCTTTGTCATGCTACCTTACATGCATGCTCACAGTATTCGCATAGTGTAAGCCATCATGGAGAGCAGGCTAATCGTTTTTGGTCTGTTCGTGTTTTTTTTTTAATATATACTGGTGCGTGTTTCTGCGCGTGCGTTCGTGCAAGCTCCGCTCGAACAAGTTTGTCATTTTAAACGCAGCGAGCAGACGCGATACTCTGGCACCAGTGGGGGCACCCGTCAGCCACCGCGGTCTGCAAACCTGTAGCACCCAGGGTGACCCCGTGACCTCCAGCCAGAGCCACGTGGCCGCCTAGGTGTGGCACCGGCCACGTTGCCCTCGCTCGCTACCGACCTTCGGCTTATCGATGGCCGGTGCACCGCGTGTGCTTCTGGCTGCGTGTACAGGGAGTGGCTGTGGACGAGGCGCTTGCTGCAAGCCATGGCCACCGTCTTCCCGCCCTCATGGACGTCCTTCCCTGCGCAGTGCGAGGAGGAGTCACCTCCGGACCGGACGAGCAATGTGAGCAATTCGCCATCTCTACGTGAGCCACATACCAATCGGGAATGCCGCCGTGGTGTGATGGTCAGTACGTTGCAACTTGCTGTCCAGAGGTCCCCGGTTCGACTCTTTGCCTCGGCTCAACACTCACAACAAGTTGCGCAAGTGTCTGAAATCCCCCCCACCCCACCCCCGCCTCTGTCTATAATTGAGTACACTATAAGTGATGTCGGGAGGTCGCGTGTACTGGGGGTAAAGTTAGTGCCGGATGAAGCGAGTGCGGGGCCTGTAGCCTTTGTTGTTATAAAGGGTCCCTAAAAAACATAAATATTAAAACACAAATGTTTTATCTTCTTGGTTCTTTCGGTAAAGTCACGTAGAATGAGAATAAAACAATAAAAGCTCAAGTGGCTACTTGTGTTGTGGCCGAAACGTCGTGAGAATGTTATTGTCTTACTTAGTTTTATTGTTTTATTCTCATTCTACGTGACTTTACCGAAATAACCAAGAAGATGAATCCTTGCAGTCACGAAAGCTTTAAATCGAAATGTAAACAAATGTTTTACTTGCATAGTAAAATAATTGTATTTTTTCATTTGCTATACAGCCAGATAATACGACAAATCGCTCACCTTAAACACCCAGTCGTTCATAAAAGTTGAAGGTGGTATAGTACTATAGAAATAAAGCAAGTGCAGAATCACTGAACCGAAATTGATAGCTTGAGAGCATTTAGCGCGGGGCCCTTGAAAGTGCGGGGCCCGTAGCTACTACATATGTAGCTACTTTTGCTACGAGGATAATCCGGCACTGGGTAAAGTGTGGGCACTCTCGTCTCTTCCGAGACGTCTGGCCAGCATGAAAGAGTAGAATAAATTTCCCCTAGATGGGCGCTCTAGAGAGAGATCCACCAGCTGTCTAATGCAATCGGAATTTGCTCAATAATGTCATCGCAGCGAGGGAATTGTGGACAAATGCCACGAAGCGCGAATCCTGCGATGTTGCCGTTTTTGTTTCATCAGAACCTAGATTTTGAAAGCTGTCTTTGGCCTGTTTGGGGCGGCGATGATGACAACGACGAGGGAGAACTGAGTCGCTACGTGGATATCGATTTCGTCTTGGCCAACTCGGGGCCTCACCTCCACACGGAGTTCAACTGCATGGGCCGCGCTCTGCAGGCGAGAGACCTAGAGAGTGAGGTCGCCCGTGCGAGTTCACCCGGAGCCGAGTGCGAGACTATCCAGGCCAACACCTACCACTGCCAACAACACCCCCAGCAGCAGCAGCAGCAGCAACAGCATCACCAACGCCAGCGGTACCATCGGTACCAGCAGCATCATTCAGACGAGAACCAACACCATCACAGTTACCAGGACTTCCGTAATATTCTGCGTCCGAGTGGCCATCATGATGACCCACAAGCGGAGTGGCACGCGTCGATTAAGAATGAAACGCACGCGGGTGCTGCGCGTCAATCGCACTGCCGGTTGGTCTGGCAGACGCTCCACGCGAATCTTGAGCAGCAGCAGCAGCAGCTGCAGCACCACGGACTCGCGGCGAGCGAGAGTCGTGGCTTCCAGATGAACTTCCCGAGGCACGGCCGCCACCCTCCCGCCCCCGACATCTGTACGCTCGGTACGTGAAGAAGATTTAGGGGGGGGGGCGAAATGAGCAGCACGTCGTTATCGTCATCACTGTTATCGGCACGCACAATGTGTGGTGCGTACGCGGTGCTTTTTGTACGTATGCTGAACGTCTTTCGCGCCGTACGGAGCCGACCGTGCTAATCGGAGCTGCGGGATACGGTTGTACAACATGCGGATGAACTATTCGAGCATATGTGAGATGGGGAGACTCGGATGCCACTGCCGAGTGGCCGGCTCACCGCGTGTGTAACCGTTAAGCAATTATTATTTTAAGGTAAGGAGTTGTAGCGCTTGGTGAGGCCGCATCGCTCAATGTGGTTCACACAGCACCATATACCTGTTAGATTTGACAATACAAAGTAATAATCAAGGGTACGCGTTCAAACCCAATACGAATTAAACCAGGGGAACGTAAACATTGCTCAGGATTGATCGTAAGAACGGCAGGGCAGGATAGAGGCTTCGGGTGGCAAGGCATTCGGTCATCCGTCCTGTCTATCCCTCATCTTCATCTCAGTTTTCCATGGTCATGGTCAAAACGCAGCCCACCTCTTCCCTCCTTGATCCCATTCCCGCCTCCCTTCTTCCTCGCCTCTTCCCCCGTATCCCCCCCTGCCATGCATCCCTTTTAACTGCTTCCTCTCCAAGGGCATCTTCCCCTCCACTTTAAATCTTAAATATGTTTTCCCATCCTAAAACAACCTTCTCTTGACTCCACCATTCCTGGCAATTATTGTCCTCTATCTTTTTCTGTCTTTTCTTAAATTCCATGGCTTTCCCCCACCATACCTTGTCTCTGTCATCTTCTTCTATGGCCTCTTTCGTACTCTTTGTTCCCAATATTCTCTGTGTCTCTCTGTGCCTCCTTCTCCCTGTCACCAACCCCGTGTTCGATCCTTCTTCCACCATGCACACCTCCACTAGAATAATCTCCCCCATGTACATTAAGCGGTCTCCATCCTTGACCTCATTCCTTTTCTCTCTTAAGGCTCACCTCTTCTTTTGCCCATTCTCTTCCCTCCCCTCACCCCTTCACTACTTCCAGTCTCATCCCCTACGTTTTCATGATCTAGAAGCATCCTCTATCGCAGTCACTAATTTCTCGATATTTGCATGCACTTGTCATCTAAATCACCGTTTTTTTAACGATGTCAAGCTCTTTGGAGTGAAGTCGCTCTGTAAACATAAGAACAAAACACGACTCAGAGTCGGTATGACAATTGAAAATATCTGGCAGAGGCCACGGAACGTGATACGACTGATGCATTATTTTCTTTAACAAACGAAGTGGCAACAGGATTTCTCAAAATATTGTCCTATAATCTAGTACTTCTTCTTCACATGGCTGGGGAAGCAGTTATAGTTTGATGTCGACGTTTGAAAACCATGCGATGGTTTCGGGCGAGGCGGAGTGAATGGTTGTGATGGCACCGGGAATGGATTCTCCTGGGGCAGGAGTTGAGTTGGTGGGGCGATCGTCTGACTTTGGTAGCCACCGCCACAATTTAGGCCGCTCCTCGTGTTCCGCTTGTAACCTAGTACTAATAGTGGCTCAGATAGCTCAGAGAAGGCAGAAGTCCTGTAGGTATGGATGAGTAGGTTTCGCACGCAATGACAAGGTACCATATCATCAACGGCAATGACCGTGTGTGACATATTGAACTGACGTTAACACACAACGTTGACGCCAGTTTTGAGTACAAGTGGGTTTTTTTTCTGTGTCGGATGCTCTGAATTTCGTTGCAAGTCAGGATATGCCATTGGAAAGTACGGACAAGAACATGGGCAGGCGAGTGTTGTAGATATATGATAAGAAGAAAAAAAAACGGCCACACTGGGTGGGACACTTGCACAGGCTGAGGGAGAGCCGCGTAACCCAGACAGTCTCCACGAGTCGAAACTGAGGCCTCCCCCGCGGCCTCCATGAGTTGACCTCGGGATCTGGCGGAGGGTGAAAAACATTGGGTAGCGAGGTGGTGGTGTCATCGATGGCTTTCGCCATTATGACAATCTCGATCCCGTTAACCCCGCGGCGTTCGCCCAATGTCATTGCACAGGCAACCTCGACGTGAACACGTCTGGCGCGGCGCTCTTGCCACCATCCTCTCCTCAACTGGACCTCTTTGGTGAAGTGACGGTGGCAAGTCTGAGGCTCGAGCCAGGACAGAATCAGAGCCGTGTTCAGGAGATCACCCTGAAACAGGAACCACGAAACTACAGGCGGTGCAAGCTGTTGTTGAAACGCGATCACGGAGCACGCTCGCGAAAACGACTCGCAGCGCACGTCTGTGAGTTCCCCGCGTGCGGGAAGACCTACAGCAAGAGCTCGCACCTCAAGGCACACCTGAGGACCCACACAGGTACTGCGCTCTACTCGTGGCTGTTCACTCCAGAGGACGAGTCGTCACTTAAATATAACGCTCGCAAACTAAGTGACAACACGCAAGCGTTTAACATGCTGGCTTTTTGTCGATGTCGTTACCGTTGTTGATATTGTTGTTGTTGTTGTCGGTGGTGGTGGTGGTGACAGGCGAAAAGCCATACGGGTGCGACTGGCCGGGCTGCGGGTGGAGGTTCGCACGCTCGGACGAGCTCACGCGCCACTACCGCAAGCACACGGGCGCGCGGCCCTTCCCGTGCGCGCTATGCGAGCGCGCCTTCTCGCGATCCGACCACCTCGCCCTGCACATGAAGCGCCATGCGTGACCAGTCCACCAACCCCGGTTGCGCGGCTTGCCGGCATGCAATCTGAATCGCTCGCATGCGGACGTCTCTGCAACCGGTTTTCGAGGCAACGGGTTGCTTAAAGCAGAGCACTGACTCTCCTGCGTTTTTTATTTGTTCGGAAAAGCTGCAAATGTAATGTGACGGTTTATGTAACGTTTAAATACAGTACTCTATTGTCATAATTATAATAGGTTATTTTACAACTAGCCGTCCAAGGACGGGTGTATGGCAGTAAATCTGAAACTTGCAAGCGAAAAGCAGACTGCGACGTGATATTCATTGCATTAATGTGTGTGCGATTTGTAAGGACGCGGTGACACAGACCTATTTCATTTTAAGGTTATAATCCCTTGTTCATCATGACGTCCTTTTTACTTTGATGTCTCAATAGCGTTACGGAGATCACGTGACGTGAGGGTTCTGCCTTTGTAGTGAGGGTTGTAAGTTGACACTGAGGAGGGGGGGGAGGCGCCTCGCCCCCCCCCCCCCCCCATGTGGAGTGACGTCACCCGCTAATTATTATTAATGAAGGGGTGCTGTACGATGTGGAGTGACGTCACATGCTCATGATTATTAATGAGGGGGGGGGGGGTCCATGTGGATGATGGCACCTGTTCATGATAATTAATGAGGGGACCTGATCGACGTGAATTAACGTCATGCGAGGGACACACAGACATTCTTGGCTCATTATAGTAGTAAATTACATTATGTCAGTCGTGTATATATTTGCATTTAACGGGCTCCGTATTTTATATGGAGTGATCATGCCAATAACATTCTGGTAATTTAGCAGTATTCGGTTAACAAGCCTGTGGTTGTTGACGAAACCCAGAAAGTCAGAACCTGTCCAGTTTGTTTGCTTCAACAATTGCTGCTTGATAACACTGTTCTGGAAAAACCAATATCCTGATGGGCTGAACACCTTATTTGTAAAAAAAATCATCGATATTATGTCTTGTTCAAACGAGCATTGTGGCAGTGTTCATTGCTAGTTTACAGCCCTGAGTCAACGGTGGAAATTCCACACTCCTATGTCGAGTCTAACCATAGAACAACTACTGTTGACTTCGACACAAAGTGTCTGAGAGACATGCCACCAGCCTCAGATTATTATATATGTAATTAAATCTCACTCGCGCATCATCTGCAACTGTTCCAGCCAGAGTACATGCTATATTAACGAGCAGTGTACGACACTTAACCATTTGTGTGTTTATTTATTCGTGTTTGACTGGGTGCGATTTTCATCGTGCAAATGAAACATTAAAGTTATTTCGATGTAACATATTTATTTATGGGTCATTGCGTGTTTGCTTCGTAGCAATTGACACGAGACAACTTTGAAAATGAGACGTTCAATCTCGGGCTATTTTGAGGGTGAACTGTTTAAATGAAAATTATTTCAAAGTAAATACAACACGTAAATACATGACGTGTTCACATACATCAGCGCTCATGTACAACTCGGCATCAGCTAAGGAGTTATAATTTGTTTTGTTTGACCTCAAATTATGCTGCTCCTGGCTAATGCTGGTCTCGAAAGCCAATACTGTATAGGCCGATGGACTAAACATGTTGTGGTGTTATGTGCAAACAGAACGCCGCTTGTGGTCGCTGTGCGCACAATGGTGCACAGCAAAGTGCAATGGGGGTCGCGTTCGTCAAGGAGGAGCACGGGCCACAGTTGTGACCATGGCACAACTTTGCACAGTGCTGCTTGTGGGTGCAAAGCTAATCTTGGAAGAGGTGAAGGGGCACATCGTATCTAAACTAGCTCGGTGGCTCGGCAGAATGTAATATATGGATACCTCTGCCTTCCAGTAGATGCATCACCCAGCGGCGCCATGCCTGTAAAGCCGTTGCATGTCGTATGAAATGAACCAGGCAAATTGTTCGATGTCGCATTGGCGAACAAAACTGCGTAAAACCTTTAAAATGTAAACAATGTAGGTGCCGCCGGTTCTCCACGTTCTGCAGCTGTAGACGCCACCACCGCCGTCTATTGCGCGGCGGTTGAGCCCACGACTCTAGGTCCGAACAGGCAACTCGACATACGGACCAGGTTCGTGAGTGTCTCTGAAAGTTCCTGAGTCGAACATTTCGTAAGTTGGGGAGTCCCTGCCCTACCATATATATTTTTTTTTTATCAAGCGACACCAATGATCGCGGGCGACGCGGTGTGGTCCGCAGCGACACCGCCAGAGTGGCCGCGTTGATGGCGTCTGCGGCGGCGATGCGCTTTGACGTAATGAAAAATAAGGATCGGTTTTACCATTTCTGGCAATAAAACAGGTGTTAAGATGCAGCGCCGGATTAAGCTAGTGCGGGGCGTGTAGCATATGTTATGAAGGGGCCTTAAATTAACGAAAAAAACACGTAAATATTAAAACATTTTTTTTTACTTGCATAGGAGAGTCATTGTATTGTTCATTTGCTATACAGCCAGATAATACGTCAAATCGCTAACCTTAAACACCCAGTCGTTCATAAAAGTTGAAGGCAGTTTAGTACTATAGTAATAGAGCAAGTGCAGAATAAGTAAACCGGAATTGATAGCTTGAAAGCATTTAGCGCGGGGCCCTTGAAAGTGCGGGGCCCGTAGCATTATGTAGCTACTTTTGCTACGAGGATAATCCGGCCCTGTTCAGATGTTCACACACCAAATAGAAACCTTTTGCAAGGAATCAAGTGCTGCATTAACCACACGCAGTACTTGTGCTGAACATGCAAACAAACACGTTCTAATAATACATGGGCATTGCCTTTGAACCTGATTGTCCTACACCAGAGACAGCCTTCTTTATGGCCTCGTCTCACCAGTGTCAGACCAGAGAACGCCAAAAGGCGATCAGTACAAAGACCGTGCCACTATCAAAGCATTTATAGATCGGGGTGAGCAGCTTGGACTTCACCACAGTCACAGTTTGGCGATTCTTTGATCTCCCATTTGTGGATTGTTTGCATCAATTTCTGCCAATTTCAGTAAAGGAGACAGACTCTGCTCTACTCAGGACTTTAATCGATGTTCGTTGATTCAAGTTTGGTCAGTCAAATTCACCGATCCGAGTCACCGAAATTATTGCAAAGCTCTTAATATAACAGCGCTCTGCTGTGATAGGCCTGTTTTTCTGGGATCCCGATGGAGTAGTCCTCGTGGTCATTTGGAACACGAAAGCACAATCACAAAGAAATATTACACACAGCCAATCACTAAACTGCAATGAAATCACAGATGAGGATATGTGAAATGCAACTTGCTGTGTCGCCAAGGACGTCTTCCCTTCACAAGCCCCGCGCTGCCATGACCGTTGCTCGTGCAGTTGACTAGCCACTGGTAGAACACCGACCACCACCCATTGTTTAGTGACAAAAAGTTGAGCAGAGCGAGGGAATAAACAACAAGAGAAGTGTCTGTGACCTGTAGTGTGGCGATTGAGTGAGCGAATGAGTGGGCGAGCATGTTGTGTTGACCTGCAGTGTGCGGTGGTTGAATAAGGTGTGGATGTGGACGAAACAGTCAATCTTGTAGGCCGAGTCCTCAATACGGGTGCAGGAATCAATGAGTGAAGTTCACATAAACCGTAACGATGGCAGTTAGCAAATAAATGATCAGGGCCACCTCTGAGTGGATTATAATGGCAGGGATGTGTGCTTGGGTACAAGGCGTTCTGCTGGGTAGTGATTAAAGACTTGGAACATTTGTGATAGACCAAATGCGCTTCAAGGAGACCACGTGGAGAAATTTCACGAAGGTCGCCCATTGATATCGCTGTCTTGCTATGGACTTTGCTATCCCCTTTACAACTACACTACAGTAAAGCGTTGTCCCTCCATGTGTATAAAGTGGTATTTGTGCTTTAGTTTCATCCCAAAATACAAACAATACAATTAATAACATGGATTAATATTTAAAACTGGATCTCTTGGGGGGAAAAAAATGCTGAGACTAAGTGAGGTCTTCCAGGGTAAAGGATTATTATTGTTGTGTAACCATTGACCCTCGTTACTACATCAGCAAAGGAAAGCCTTCAGCCATCCAGGGGCACGGATGCCCTTGAGAGTGCGATAGCAACAGACATCATCTGAGTGCACGCATATTTGTGTGTGTGTGTGAATGTGTTTTGTTAAAATGTTTCAGTGCGTTTGTGTGTGCACGCAGCAACGATCGGAGGGCTGGGCGACTAAAACACAGCAATTTGACGCAGTAGGGAGCATAGGTGGTGCAATATGCTAAAATACAGCTTTATAGCTCATTGGAGTCTTTCAGTCGATATAAAGAATCTGATCTCAGCCAACCCATAACATCTGGCTCTCCTGTGACCACCGGCCAGCGAGCTTTGCAACATTTGACGTGGCCTCAAAGTGCACCTAGCATCGCAAAATCAGGGTGGTGAGGTCACCACCACTTCATGGCGAATTTCGGCCCGTGGTCGCGTGTGTTTGTATATACAAATATACAGCAATCACTTGACCAACCGCGTTTTGTTTTGCGCATCCTCGGTATTTCCGTATCCGCGGTTTCTTTCGGCACAGCAATTTGCTAACCGCGGTATGGCGTTTTGTGTATCCGCGGTTTAGCACGGCGACCGGCACTTGTGATTTCAAATCACCCCGCATCTGTGCTCCCTCCGTGCATCGTCTCATCTCCCAGCTCCCATCACCGCTCTCTTCCCACCACCAACGCTCTCTCTCTCTCTTTCTCTCGCATAGTGACTGTTGTAGTGTGTGGACGTTGTATTGCAACGCATTTTTCTGCGTTTCTTGACCTTTAGTTATTGTTTATTTGCATTCATTTTGCACTTAATCATACCCCCTAAGCGTGCAACCAAGAGGGTGGGAAAAGCCCCTCTTCCATCTGTTATGATGTGGTGAGTTCATTGGAGCGGTCACAGCAGGTTCAGTATCAATCAGGTGTTTATTAAAAATAATAATGTAAACGTTATCCAAAAACAGCTTAAAATATAGCAGAGAGATACCCGGCCGAGGTAAAATCTCACCCATCCCCTAAGCTCCCGTCGATCTCTTACTCAAGTCACTTTATAGAGACGGAGAGCTCTGAATTAACGCCATTATTAAATCCAGCTGTTCCCCAATTTCCCCAGTCCCTGAGGAGTAGCCACACCGCCCTGCACTGCTACTGCACACTCTACAGTGAGGGAAAAAAGTATATGATCCGCTGCTGATTTTGTACGTTTGCCCACTGACAAAGAAATGAATAGTCTATAATTTTAATGGTAGGTTTATTTGAACAGTGAGAGACAGAATAACAACAACAAAAATCTATAAAAACGCATTTCAAAAATGTTATAAATTGATTTGCATTTTAATGAGGGAAATAAGTATTTGACACCTCTGCAAAACATGACTTAGTACTTGGTGGCAAAACCCTTGTTGGCAATCACAGAGGTCAGACGTTTCTTGTAGTTGGCCACCAGGTTTGCATACATCTCAGGAGAGATTTTGTCCCACTTCTCTTTGCAGTTCTTCTCCAAGTCATTAAGGTTTCGAGACTGACGTTTGGCAACTCGAACCTTCAGCTCCCTCCACAGATTTTCTATGGGATTAAGGTCTGGAGAATGGCTAGGCCACTCCAGGACCTTAATGTGCTTCTTCTTGAGCCACTCCTTTGTTGCCTTGGCCGTGTGTTTTGGGTCATTGTCATGCTGGAATACTCATCCACGACCCATTTTCAATGCTCTGGCTGAGAGAAGGAGGTTCTCACCAAAGATTTGACGGTACATGGCCCCGTCCATCGTCTCTTTGATGCGGTGAAGTTGTCCTGTCCCCTTAGCAGAAAAACACCCCCAAAGCATAATGTTTCCACCTCCATGTTTGACGGTGGGGATGGTGTTCTTGGGGTCATAGCCAGCATTCCTCCTCCTCCAAGCACGGCAAGTTGAGTTGATGCCAAAGAGCTCCATTTTGGTCTCATCTGACCACAACACTTTCACCCAGTTGTCCTCTGAATCATTCAGATGTTCATTGGCAAACTTCAGACGGGCATGTATATGTGCTTTCTTGAGCAGGGGGACCTTGCGGGTGCTGCAGGATTTCAGTCCTTCACGGCATAGTGTGTTACCAATTGTTTTCTTGGTGACTATGGTCCCAGCTGCCTTGAGATCATTGACAAGATCCTCCCGTGTAATTCTGGGCTGATTCCTCACCGTTCTCATGATCATTGCAACTCCACGGGGTGAGATCTTCCATGGAGCCCCAGGCCGAGGGAGATTGACGGTTCTTTTGTGTTTCTTCCATTTGCGAATAATCGCACCAACTGTTGTCACTTTCTCACCAAGCTGCTTGGCAATGGTCTTGTAGCCCATTCCAGCCTTGTGTAGGTCTACAATTTTGTCCCTGACATCCTTGGAGAGCTCTTTCGTCTTGGCCATGGTGGAGAGTTTGGAATCTGATTGATTGATTGCTTCTGTGGATAGGTACCTTTTATACAGGTAACAAGCTGATATTAGGAGCACTCCCTTTAAGAGTGTGCTCCTAATCTCAGCTCGTTACCTGTACAAAAGACACCTGGGAGCCAGAAATCTTTCTGATTGAGAGGGAGTCAAATACTTATTTCCCTCATTAAAATTCAAATCAATTTATAACATTTTTGACATGCGTTTTTTCTGGATTGTGTTGTTGTTATTCTGTCTCTCACTGTTCAAATAAACCTACCATTCAAATTATAGACTGATCATTTCTTTGTCAGTGGGCAAACGTACAAAATTAACAGGGGGTCAAATACTTTTTTCCCTCACTGTAAATGTGATGCAGGGTAGCAGTGGATCGAGAATTGATGCTACAGATGCCCGTAGATGCCTCGGGTGTGGCGTGCCGTTTAAACCAATGTTGTTGGTTGAACCCAGAATTTGCAAGGCCGCAGCCTTATCCTTGCATTCCAAAGAAACAGATTATAGGGGGGGGGGGAGAGATATTCGAGAGAATGGGAGATTAGAGGGGAGCAGTGGGAAATGAGTGAGCTGGGGATTGAGTGAATCAGGGGGCTAAGAGTGAAAAATATGAATGAGACAAAATAAGAGAAATGGCAGTGCCATAGGTAGATGGGATGAGGAACCAAGTCGTAGCGCTCTTAGTTGCTGTCTAACCCATCCATCACATTTATTTGGCCTCCAGAGAGAAAGACAGCACAACGCACCCAGTTTAGGGCTTGATCTTAGGATTGAAGACACGGCCATTGTTCCCCATAAAAGAGAGACACGACCCTGCCATAGGCTTGGACCTCACGTTCGCAAGCGTGCCGACTCAGTGCCTAAGACGCAGCGCTTATGACAATTGTGGCAAGAACGAAAAGTGGGGGACATTCAGCCACTATAAACCCTAATAAAGGCAGACAGCGACCCAAGGACTTGAGCCTCGGATCGTAGGGCAGGCGTGGTGTCTGGCACGGACACGACCAGGGCCATGCATGAACAAGCGAGAGGGGGAAAGAAAGACGCAGCCCCAAGGCTTGAACCGTAACCCCAGGATCTCATCTGTGCTGGCTCAGGGTATCCAATATGGCCATGTCCCTGAGAGAGGGAGGGAGGGAGAACGAGAAGGACAGAGACCTCAGGCCTCAGAGATCACCTTGACACAATCAGGCAAACGTATACGCACAGATATACAGACAAAACAAACACAAACATGCACACGCAAGCACAAACGTACTCACACACAAGCAACATTCCCTTCAAATAATTTAAAGTATCGTTGTAGAGAATATTTAAACAAAAAAGTGAGCAGACAATATGCCTCCTTAACAAATTAAATGTTTTGGGCTGTTGAGCAGTGTATGTGGAGAGACAAAATCAGAATGTCATCTTGTTTGCGCATTAATTGTGTTAATTATGTTTGCATTTGGAAAGCAAATGCAATAACTAAGGCTACAATTTTGGCATGGTGAGGTGTTAGAATAAAACGATAATTCACAGAAAAGTTATGTTACTTAATTAAAAATTATGTATGCATATTTGAATTAACCTGATACATTTTACTTTGAAGGTACAAATCAAAATTACTAATTTAAGCACATTTTGGGGAATTTCAAATCGATGTTGCACATTCCTCTGCTGAAATGAAGCAAGTGTGAGTTTTTATGTCAATCGTATTCGTTTTAAAGCCCATTTTTTGGAGTGCATAAAATTTGTGAAACATGAATATTCAACTAAATATTGGATATTATTGTATTCTTAAATGTCAGTAAAAATTTCGTTTTAAAATTTGGGAAACATTACAGGTGGTCTCCGGTTTACGACTGACCTATTTACTACTCACATTTACGACGTTTACATCATGCCACCATAGATGGATTCATGATGCAGAAACTGCATTTACTACGCATCTTCCGAGATGACACCGAACACATGTGAACTGTGATGTTTTTTATTGTGAAACTTTAAAGAAAGTCAGTGCGGTTTTTTTTCTAAAGGTCAAGTCAGTTTAGCAGAGGAAGGAAGAAAAGTTAATACAAAGTAATTTTATGAATTTATAAAAATTGCTTTGCGTCAATTTTGATGTTTTCCATATGTATGTTCAGAACTGTACTGCACACGTAACAACTCCTGTCCTATCTTATTCTTATTCCGTACGCTGATGTAGATGCAGAGCAACAACTACAATTTCACATTCAGGCGATGAAGCCAGACAACCATGTCAGGAGCAGCGGAGGAAAGCCTCTCTGAATCTCAAGACATTTTCAGGAGGGTCCTGCCACATTTTTTGCAGTGGGGGAGATGTTGCTACCTGCAATCCAAATAGGAGTAATTTCGCAGGTACAATTTACAGCATTGTGATATTTGGCAAATACAACTTACATTGCATGTATTTTTTGTTTTATTAATGGGAAGAAAAGCGGAACACAGAGAGGAAACACGTGTAGAACAGGGGGAGAACATACAAACTCGACACGGAAAAGGGTGCCTGAGTTGGGAAATTAACCCAGGCACTTCTTGTCTGTACACCTATCTGTACACTGAAAACGAAATGGACATATTGGATTTTTGCGAACGTGTTTATGCAGACTTGTGGGAATGTAATTATTGGCCTGTGTGAATCTATGCACTGAATGTGGGTATGCACACTGCACTCATATATATTTATATGGAATTTTCCTTATTCTGGCTAGGTGGCTCGGTGGTAGAGCATGTCGCAATTGAACGATTGTGAGTACAAATCATTGTTGTGGGGTGACCTGGCAATTCTCCCTGCGGTCGATAAAAGTGTACCATTTTGCCGGAAAGTTAAAGGTTATTGTCCTTTGGATAGACTGGCGCCTGCCTTGTGAATGTGGAATGTCCTCATCTGGCTCATGGCTGTATACAGGACATGAGCACCACCTCAATTCTCATTTGAACGAGCCATTCACTGACTTATTTTGGGACAGATCAACACCACGTGTTTAACAAACCACACTGTGGACAATATTGAGAGTTGCAACTGTTCTAATTTTGTTGCTTAATTACTGTTACAATTAATTCAGAGGGGACCATAGGCTCATTGACTTGTTATTTTATTTCCATGGGGCTTTTATTGTACCTCGATCACATTTACAGGACATGCGTGGCGCATGGCCTGTAAATGCAGCGCAGTGGAGCCAGCGAGGTTTGATGGTGATCACACAAACTTCGGCGAAACCCCCCAATCCGTGGGCGTCAAGGTCGCCATCTCCTTGCTCGCCAGTGTATGATGGCAGTACTTACTTACTCTTCTTCACTCCCTGTGGAGCATAAGGGCCGCAACAAGCCCACGCCATGCCGGACGGTCTTTCGTAGCTTTCTCTGTGATGGCAGTGCAGCAAGTGGATTCATGTCAACGTGTATGTAGAGTGAACGTAACTTCCCTCTCACGCAAGTGGCTTTTTCTCCGGAGACTGGTTTCCCCCCGCATGCGTAAACTCTTGTTCAGGGAGTTGGCCGTACACAATGCCGGATTAAGCTAGTGCGGGGCCTGTAGCATACGTTATAAAGGGGCCCTAAATCAAATAAAACACGTGAATATTAAAACACATTGATTGTTTACCTATACAGCCAGATAATACGAGAAATCTCTGACCTTAAACACCCAGCCGTTCAGAAAAGTTGAAGGCGGTATAGTACTATAGTAATAGAGCAAGTGCAGAATCACTGAACCGGAATTGATATCTTGAAAGCATTTAGCGCGGGGCCCTTGAAAGTGCTACTTTTGCTACTAAGATAATCCGGCACTGGCAATCACGGACCCCCACGTTTGGGCAATCTGGCCACGGGTTCTGTCTGGCTGCATTCCCGCTTTTCTGTGGTGTCCTGCGCCTCTGCGCGCGCGATGCAATTGTGCCCACTGCACGTTTCGACGCTGTTTTGCAATGCGATTTGAAATGACGCCTCGTATTATAATAACAATTCTAATATTATATTGCATATGTGACTTTATCTGTCTCCCCCGCCCCCGCCCCGCCCTCGCTCGCCACCCCACACTACATCTCTGTCCCTCGTCTGCCGCCCGCGTTCTTATCTCTCGACGCCAAGGTTGTCGCGCCCGCATAAAGGTTCAAGTGCGTGGGCCCAGAGACTCACGCGAGCTAATTCTTCACAGCGCGCGCGGAGACCACGGGAGGCCCAAGAGAACAGCGCAAATTAGCGGGGGGGAAGGAAACGTGTGGAGAGACGGTGACTCGAGAAGAGATGAGGCAAAGCGAAATATAGGACGATTTGCAACAGCGAGATAGGTGCAGAAGATCTCATATTAGCCTTCATCACATTTGACACAGATTTTGATATTTGGAGATAGGTTACAAAAAAAAAACCAAGATCCTAATTGACAGCACCGGCTCCATCAAGCACCGGTTCAGACTACAGCTCCCGCGAGCCATGCTTCCCATCCTCGACCTCATCACCATCTCCGTCCTCATCATCATCGTCGTCACGATCGTCGTCGTGGCGTCGTCGCTGGCGAGCAAATCTCCACGGGACGCGGCTTCCCCGAAGCCGACCCCGACGCTGCCCTCGCTGCCTTCGCTGCCCGTCCTGGGCAGCCTCCTGAGCCTGCGAGGCACGAGTCAGCCCCACGTCCACCTGGCTCAGCTGGGCCGCACGCACGGCGCCGTGGCACGGAGTCTTCCGCGCCCGGCGGAGCGCGGCGGCGACGGCGGCACTTCGAGGGGAGACTTCGAGGTCGGTGGCGGAGGCGAGGAGGGCGGAGCGGCGAGGAGTGGCGGCGCCCTGGCGCTGAAGCTGGGGGCCCGGCACGCGGTGCTTGTGACCAGCGCGCAGCACGCTCACCACGTGCTCATCAGGAAGGGTCGCGAATTCGGGGGCCGCGTGCACGCGGTGAGTCGCGCGGACCGCGCCGGCCACGGCTGTCGAACCACACAAAATCGATCGGCGGACAAAATTCCATCCTTCCCAAATCGGTCCCATCCGCGCATGCAAACTTACAATTTATTTCGTTGCACATCCCGTCATCTACACCGGCTTTAACCAATGCTGATCAACTGCCAGATCGGTATGGCGAGTACTCTTTCAGTTAGATATAGGTCCTAGTTCGATGCAAAACTATATAATGCTGTATTTTAGATTCTTGCATATCTAGTAGAGGGTCTATAAATATCTGGCAGTTCACCAGCATTGGTTTAAGCGAGGCTGACTTTTGATTCGACATTGAATGTTGAAACCGGTCCAATATTTTCTTGTATTGTATTAAAACAATTCTGTTGAAACGATGCACTCCCACAAGGCTGCGTGGTTGATGGGATGTGTATGGGAAGAAAGCATTTTGTCTGATTCTTTTTCTTATTACTGAAAAGATTATCAGAGAGCGATATGAATGGCCCCATGGGTTAAGGTGGGTGTGGAATTTCCCTGGCACTGCTGGGTTTTTTTTTCATCCCCACGCCTGCAAGTTCAGTCGTCGTAACAGGCGCCGAGTTGACGCTCCACAGGGCTGAGCGTTATTCGTGCTTGAATGGGAAAATACGTCTGCAACTGCAATTGCATTCTTTTACATTTATTTTCAATAACTTTATTGTTTATCCTGTTCGCAGCACGTTTTCGCGTGGGCTTCGTGTAAAATAAGTTTCCCTTTTGTTAGTTTTCATTTCCTTCCTACAATGAATGTCATGTTACTGCCGCCACAATCAACAGCGGTCTTGGGCTGTGGTTGTCCTTGTTAAAGAGCAGCTTAGCTCATTGAGCGTTGCCGGGATAAAATCAAGTCTGAGCCTGAATAGCGGACACTATAGGAATTGTGGCTGGCTGCGTGGTGGATTGAATATTGAAGCACGGCAATGGGTTCTTGATTCTGTCTATGCGTGGTGGGTTTTAATCTGGGTTCGCGGGTTTCCTTCGACAAGAAAACCTCCCTCTAGTTATTGGAATTCATGGCCAAACATGCCTTTGCAGCAGGACCCTTCGATACAAGAGATCTGAGACTCCGTGAGGTTTATAATAATGCATTATTATTTCAACATCACCTATTATGTGTTGAATTATATTCAGCTATGTATCATACCTGACCATGCTCGTCAGCGCAGGCTGGTGAATGTCTTTATATTTCATCCTCTTCCACTGGATATTTGACAATCGGCATGCTAAAGACGATGCCTATGCCGTATGGACGAACAGCAACATTTCTTAGGACGATGTTAAGTTTCGGGTTATAGTGGCAAACCTCCTCCCTGTTATGTGTGCTCTCTCTTGTGCGCACACTCTTCTGACAGGCTGCTTTTGATCTGAACTTGGCTACGATCTCTACTTGGGCCATGCCACGGCCCTCCGGTTTCATTCTCACTTTGCTGCAAAATGAGACGTCGACGACTGTTTTGACAATTTCACGGCAAGACAGGATAAGCGATGCTTAAGTCCAAAAGAGAACATGACGGGTGAATGTTTAAGATACGATTCAGCACTAAACCGCTGCTCTGGGAAGGACGTGTGTGCAGGATGGCTATGAGCCAATTGACGAGACAGGCATTAGCGTGTTCTCCACTAAAGAGAAGACCAAAAGGCAAGATGCTTGTATATTGTCAGGCTAGATCTTGGAAGTCGCCTGTCGACTGCGCAGCAACTGCGGGATCTGTTAGAGGAGAGAATGCCCTGGCAATGAGCTACAGCGGCATTCACAGCTTTTGGCCACGACAACGTCGTGATCTTGAACTGTCGTCGAATGCTGTAACGACGCGACCAGGTGACCACAGACATCCTGTCGAGGGGAGGCAAGGACATCGCATTCACGGACGTCGGCCCATCGTGGCGCTTCCACCGCAAGCTCGTGCTGGGCTCCCTCTACACGAAGACCGGCGGAATGGGCGCACTCGAGAAAATCGGTAACGTCACAGCCGACGTGCCCAATCGGTAACGTCACAACCGACGTGTCCAATCACAAGGTGGCCACGTGTGTATCTGACCGTCCGCACGTGCGACGACGATCGTCTCAGCCAATCAAATAGTATGGGCGAGACGATGCGTACATTGAAAATGTATTCTTGAACCAAACGGCGCTGTGCATCAAATACTCACAAAGATAACAGAACGTTCCCCCCGTTATATTTAAATTGTGAAACTGTCATGAAAGCCACATTTTCTTTCAAACCTCTGTGAAGGTGTGAGTGTTTGAAAATTTTCTATTTTTGGGTGCAACTGCATTGGCAGCGATACACTCTTTTATATATGTATAAATAATTCTAAAAACGTTCGTCAGTAACACTGCGGCACTGTAAGGAAAAATCTGTGCACAGTGCAATCAGCAACATATTGGGCAATGGGCCTTCTTCGTGACATTTCAGAGATCAGCCGCTGGAAGATGACAACTTCTTGCGAGGTCCTTAAATGACCTCTTGACCACACTGGGTGGGGTCACCTTCCCACGTGCCCTGCTACAGACGTCCTCTGTTTGTATCATGCCAATCCAACCAAACAGGTTTCACTCTTCAAAGTTAACGAGATTTCCTGCTCAAATGAGCATCGAGGTGGTGCTTATCGCCTAATTGCAATAAATAAGCAGAATGTATCGATCCATCCCATAACAGCTGATGAGACACTGAATGTCGAAACCAGTCCAGAGGGTTTTTTTATTATTATTAAACCAATGCTTCTGAAAAAATCACTCCGAGAAGGCCGTGTGGCTTATGGGAAGATTTTTTCAATATCTGATATTTCTTTTCAACGTAATAAAATGGCAAGATAATTATAAATTGAGGATTTGTTTTTACAGTCTGTAGGATGTAAATCATATTCTGGTGGAATAATTACATTAATAGGAGCACAACATGAAAAGGTTAGAGTAATTTTAAATGAACCGTGTCAGTCTTCTGTATTCATTACTTTCACCTCTTCAGTGTCGCTGAACTTCTTCTGCCATTTCGATTCGATGTTTATTTATCACACGAAATACGCCGTGGAACAGCTAGTTTCCGTGGCAATGGCCGGCATGCACGAACAACAACAGACCTATTGTTGCTAGGGTGGCGAGGTGCCCAGCCAGCAACCAGCCAGGAAACTTGAGGCTTATATTATTTTTAATAGCATGATGTGGAAGGGCAGATATGGGAAGGAGGCGAGCTCTATGCTCATTAATGTAGTTACTTGTATTCTCCAAAAGTGATATTAATGAGTATTTTTACTCAGACTCTTTCAGTGGGTAAGGTACATTGATCAAAGTTGTACAGGATTATTAGCCGAAGATCATTGGTAGTGGCGGCAGTTTCTGGACATTGTAGAGGGAGAATGTTTTAACAAGCGCAAACACAACAATTATTTCCAGGAAAGTTATGCCAATACTTACTGCGTGCTTAAAAAACAAATAAAAAACTGTCAAAAAATCCTCTCGCAGATGTATGTAAATAAACCGTATGTACAGCCTCACACACAATGGAGCTTAGTTATAGCATCCACAATTATGACAGAGGTAATCCTGCAGCATGACCTTAACACAAACAAAGCTAGAGAAGGTCATTGTGAGATAGTAAGATTGGTTCTGAGGACATTCAAAATGTGGATGCTGTGCAAGAGAAGGCCCTGAAAACAGTCTGAGTTCTCAATCTAGAAATGGTCAACAGGCAATAGGAGGGCCCTATAATGTGTTTGGGATTTTTTTGAATGGCTAAAGAATATCAGTAAAATACCGAGCTGATTTTGATTTAAGAATGTTGTAGCTTGAAGATCACCCAGTGTAGATCTCGTCATAACTTCAGCAAGGTTAAATTCGCTTTAAAATGCATCTCACAGTGACGCGTTATATAAGGGGCATCGAAGGTGAATCTCAGAGCTGAGTGGTAAAGAGGATCTAGTTTATTAAGGAGTGTTTGAAGCTGGGGGGTGGGGAAGTGAGCCCAGTTTTCCACCCTCATGAGGCCCTGTCAAGTCGAGCTCGGGCTGCTGTTCGCAGAATTTCTGTACCCCACCCCCTCCCCTTGCGTTTGGTGAGTTTGACTTTCCTCTGACCAAAAGTGACAGAATTATCTTCAAACAGGTTGATCTCTGATTGATTGAGACAACGACCAAGATCATTAACATATTGCCATGCATCTTGTGCGATGTATATCACACGGCTCCACCGAACGTCTTCCCCACAGTAATGGAGGAGGCGCTGGCGCTCATATCAGCATTGGGAGAGACGACATCCGACTCCACCAGCAGCGCCACGAGCGACCCGGAGCAGGAGCTGTCCCGCGCCTCCACCAACGTGATCATGCGCCTTGTGTTCGGCACGCGCTACTCCCGCGGGGACCCTGGTCTGCAAACCATGCTGGACTACAGCCGCGGCATTGTGGAGATCGTGGCCAAGGACGACCTTGTGGACATCTTCCCCTGGCTCAGGGTCAGTGTTGTCCTCGGCTTCACTGGGCCGCGGTACTCCGACCTTAACCCACACCACGAGTGTCAGCGTTAACCGTAATGCATGCATTAGTGTCAACATTAAACCCTAACAATAAAACTAACCCATGCATTGGCGTTAGCGAACCCTCGTGCGCTTTGTTAACATGAAACTCAAACAATAACCCAAATACGAGTGTTAGCATTAACCCTAACAATATCCCGTTACACGAGTGTTAATATTAATCCAAACCTATACATTAGTGTTAGCATTAAACAGAATACTAGCCCTAACACTAGCATGAACATTACATCTTAACCTTAACACCAGAATTATCATTAAACCCTGAGTCACTTGTCCACCTAAGTTACCCTCTTCATGGCTATCTCCAGGGTGTCAGATTGTGCTGTAACACGCGCTCGCACACGCACTGCCACTTAAGTTAAACACCACACCAGGGTGTTGAACTTAAGTGGCAGGGGGGCACAGTGGTTGCACCTTGCACCTCACAGCAAGAAAGTCCTGAGTTTCATACCCTGCTCAGGCACCTTTCTCTGTGGAATTTGTCTGCGTGAGCTTCCCCCGTGTTCTTAGATTGGCCAAATATTGCATTGCAAAATACTCAATTAGGATGACACATAGCAGTACCACCCTCTACTAGAAAACTTGGCAGGACCCTTCTGAAAAAGAGTCATACTTTCCTGGGTAAACACTTCTTTTGAGATGGCACTTGATTAAAGACACATTAACTTGACAACAGGCGGAGATCCCCACTGCAACAGCCCAGAGTCTCCCGCGCATCTCCCCCTTATATACCAACACGAGGCCACGCCCCCCTTCTCGATCATTCTCGCTGATTCTGGATGCTCCCTCTACCGGCAGACTCCACCGTCCTCTTCCGTCACCTGACCACGCCCCCTTCTCGAACATTCCCGTAGCTACCAGTCCCTTCGCATTCACAACTGACTCCCCTGTCATTACTCTTTGGTTCTATTCGGTAAAGTCACGTAGGTAAAAAATAAAACAACAAAAATCACGACGTTTCGGCCACAACACGTGGCCTTCATCAGGTGAAGGGATTGGACTGTCCAGAGGACAGCGTTGGAGTGAAGACAGCCAAGCCCAGGTCGCGTCCTTTAATGTCATTACCTCCCGTGGCCACTAGTGCATTTGTACTGAAAGCTGACCTCCGTGGCATTACCTCCTGTGGCCACTAGTCCACTCACACCACATGCAGGCTCTACTGTCATTACAAAAGTAATAACAATAATAATGAATCTCCGGAACATTTCTCCCTTCCGTCGTGTCCTGCTCAGGTGTTCCCGAGCATGTCGCTAAGGAAGCTGCGCGCATGCGTGCGTGCGCGCGACAAACTCCTTGAGAAGCAGCTTCAAGAACACAGGGTGAGCAAGCATCTACACATTGTCTTTAACCTCATCATCATTTGGCGTGGTGACCATGTTCAGCAGTAGAGCATAATGCTGCGGGTGTAAACTACTCAAGGCAGTGACCGCAGTTACAGGTCATTGCAAGATGGGAATGTGAAAACTAACAATAACAAAACATTATTACAGCAAAGTTCACACCGAAACTTACTGAAAACAGGATAAACAATAACTTAAATCAAATAAAAAAAAACATCCTGTCAGGCATATGGAAATAAACTGCAGACATACCGTACCTTATTTGTAGCATTTACGACTTTGCCAGAGGTAATCCTGCAGCATGGCCTTAAAAATGTAAAAGACGGTCATTTTAAGCTTGGTTATGAGAAACATTTAAAAATTTGGAACCAGTCTGAGTTCTCAATCTAGGAATGGTCAACAGGCACTCAGAGGTCTAAGGGTGTTTTTTTTAATGGATGTAGCATATCAGTTCAATACTGAGCTGATTTGGATTTAAGAACTTTGCAGATGAAGGTCGCCCAGTGCACATTTCTTCGTAACGTCGGCAAGGTTAGATTAGCTTCATAATGAAGCCCGCAGTGATGGGTTCCCAATGACGAAGATGATTTAGTTTATCAAGGAGTGTTTGAAGATGATGTGTAGGCGACATTGCAGCAGTCAGAGTTTTGGATGGTAGCTTCAACAATTGGAAGGCGGGTCCTGAGAGGAAGGCAGTGCCTATTTATTTACGATTTGTCGATGTACTAAGCATCAATTATTACGCGCCGTCTATTTCAATGTCGACGTTAAACATCCCGTGATGTAATTCGAAAGAGGAAGCTGTTGAGTAATGGTACAAATTTTTGCCGAATTGAAAAAAAATTGCCCGCGAATGACTCAATTTGAAAATGCGAAGCAACATCAGTCCCTACTGGCAGACAATATCCGTCTGTGAAACATAGCCCTTCGTTCTAAAAATGGCACGAATGCCAAATTACGTATCCAATTATAACATTCTTATAATCTTTGACCCCATTATTTTTATTTTGTGTGCATGCCGATGTGAGAGTGGGCAAGACTGGTGGAGGACAGGGCTGCCAGCTCCCAGGAATGTTGCAACTCAGTACGTTCTCCCTCTGACAGAGCCTCACGCTTCAGTTCAGAAAGGTTGTTCCAGAGGGGATGTATATTTACCTTGTTATCAGCAACAGCATCAGCATCGGTCAGAATCGTGGATTCATATGCATTGCTTCAAATGTTGCCCTCCTGGCACGGAGGTCCATGATCGACGTTCAATGAGTGTCGAGAACGTTCGATGTGGATTTTCCCCGCAGCCTCCGATAAGCCACGGTTGGCTACGTGCGGTGCGAAAGAAGTCCAACAAACGTACGCACGCGCATCCACGTAACAGAGTGGCGAGCCATGAGACGGTCATCACCCTTTTTTCCCGGTGTCACGGACTTAATCGTGCGATGTGGGAGCTTTCTTTGCCAGTATCAAAATATAACAATAGGTTTTACCCTTTTTGGCAATAAAACAGTTGTGTTAAGATGATGTAGCTGCTCACCCCGAGCTATAGATGCCCTGATAGTGGCATTGTCTTTGTGCTGTTCGCCTTTTGGTGCTCTCTGGTCTAACACTTTGAGACTAGGCTCAAAAGAAAGCTGTCTCTGGTGTGAACCAATCAGTTTAAAAGACAATGCCATCATATTATCAGAGCACGTTTTTTGTTTGCATGTTGACCAAAAGTGCGTGTGGTTAATGCAGGCGGGATTCCTTGAAAAAGGATGCTGTTTGGTCTTTATACATCAACACTTTGAACACGTAGGCTTTCGCGACCAATATCATTCATAATGCAGTTTTTTGGGGTTAGATCGAGTAAATATATAAATGTGAAACGTCGTACTCAGTTTGTAAATTACTTGACAACTCTTACTAGTTTGCTATGTCGACACATATATATTTACGCGATCTACCGCCCCCCCCCCCAAAAAAAAAACCTCCCTGTATTATGAATCTTACCACCTGTTTTAAGGGCATAAGACCTATTGTTATATTTTATCGTGTGGATTTTGGCGTTTGTTGCGCTTAACTCTCCCCTCCATCCCCCCCTGTATCGACGTCTCGCTCTCTCTCTGCTTCGCTCCCACCGGCCCCCCACTCCTCCACCGCCCCCCACTCCTCCACCGCCCCCCACTCCTCCACCACCCCCCCACTCCTCCACCGCCCCAGGCCACTTTCCAGGAGGGCGTCACGCGCGATCTGCTAGACCGTCTGCTGGAGGCGGCACGCGTCTCCCCGCGGCCGCCGGGCGTGGAGCTCACCGACGACCACCTCCTCATGATCGCCGGGGACATCTTCGGAGCAGGGGTCGAGACGAGCACGACGGTGATGAAGTGGATCCTCGTCTTCATGGTGCACCACCCCGAGGTGCGGCGAGCCACCCCCCCTCCCCCGAGGGTCAGGCAGCAGTGCCGCCCGTTCACCACGTGTGTTTGTGTGTTGTCGTGCATGTGGTGCGTGTTGCGGGGAGCGGTGGTGCAGCAGTTAGCGCTGCGCTTCAACCCGGCGACCCGGGTTCGATTCCCGCTCACGGGCAACACCACCGGTGACAATTGTCTGAACCGGTCCTGGGCCTCCCCTAGGTCTACTCGGCCTCAAATGAGTACCTGGTGCTGTGTAGTAAACATCGACACTGGGGGAGACAAAGGCGGTCGGGCGTGGTGATGGCCACCCATTGCATGTGTGCCGTGCCGGCCTTCAAAGGTGCTACTACTCGCTAACAGCACTTGCCCCAAAAAAGACTATACCAGGAGACCTTTGTCTTATGTACAAAATCACTGACGAATATCTGACTCGGTCCTGGGCTTCCCCTAGGTCGAGCCAGCCTTAAATGAGTGCCTGGTTCGCTGGGTAATAATAATTATCAACACAAAGAAGCACTTGCACCTACAGTCTTTAAAGCTAAACGGGGGATCTTTGTCTTTGTTGTGTGTGCGTGTATGTGTTTGCGCTTTTGCCTGTGAGTGTGTGTGTATGTGTTTGTGCGTTTTCATGCATGCATCCATGCGTTGGAATAGTGGGTGCAGCTGGCGACCTGAGTTCTATTCCTGCTCAGAGGCCGACATGGGTGATGAATATCTGAAGTGTAAATAATATATATAAAAAACACTTTTTTTAAACACGCTTTTATGAAATTTAGTAAAAAGTTATAAATATTTTTTCTGTTCAAGTACTTTGCATTATATATGTTTAATATACTGTTGTTGTAACTGAATACAAATAAAAGCGTGGGGCATAACGCAAGGGACCGTGGGAAATTACAGCCAACGTTAGTTGACCGTGGGAAATTAGACCCAAACCGAAACATAACATATAAAAAAGAATGTTTAAAAATATATACCTTTTATTTTTGTATTATAGAATATAGTATTGTCATCAGTATGACATAAGTGTAGTGGGTTTGTATGGAGACGGAGTCTTCGTGGGAGGCAACACGTTTATTATATAATGTAACAGCAACACAACACTAGGTCCCTAACACGAAGGGGTAATGGCCCCTTCCACCCACAACCTAGGGAGGTTACAGCCTCCGAGCTAACGTGCCCTAGCCACTGGGGCTAACTGCTCCTGTAGCCCTAGCGGGACCTAGGGGAGGCTGACTCGACCCAGCCAAGGAACGAGTCACGACCCTGGCCCATCCAGACCCGGCCCTTAGAAGGACGTCGGGTTGAGGGATCCTCAGGGTCCTAGCCTATTGACCACTGGCCTCACTGAGCCCCGGCCCTCAGAAAGACGTCGGGGCTTGGGGTCCAGGGTCCTATCTTCAGGTGGCTTCTGGAACTTCGGTTTGAGGCGAACGGCCTCAGCCGCTCTGTGGTCTGGCTTTTATGGGGCTCCCAGGGTCACCCCGCCCCTGGACACGCCCACCATCTGGAACCTTCTCGAGGGACCTGGATTGTTGTGCAATCCCTCTCAGTCTCCCACCCGGGGTCCTGGGGTGTCCCCCTCCGGTTCCCAACCGTCCCCGCCCCCCCCACCGGGATACCTGACCCCCGAGTCCTGCTGGTCACAGGTCGGACTCGCTATTGCCCCCTGTTGGGCCCTGACTGGAAGTACCAGCTCAACCAAAGTGGTGGCGGCGTATTACGCCCAACAATTACCCACCACATAAGTATACCAAGTTTGCAGTCGATACCACATTGGGAAGTGGGTTAAAATTGAGTTACAAGATTTGAGGATACAACAACAACAACAACGACAACAACAACAACAGAGTGAGTTAAATAAAAGCGCATAATAATAATAATAAAAAACATCAGCACTGGGCAGACAAAGGCGGCCGGACAACGGTGCTGGCCACACCACTGCCTTCGTGTACGGCGTCGTCCTTCATGGGCTCTTGCCAACGGCACTTGCCCCGACAGTCTTGTCAAGGCTACACCGGAGTATCCTTAATCTTTGCACTCGCAGATTCAGGGCCGCATTCACGCCGAGCTGGACGAGGTGATTGGACGCGAGAGGCCCCCCTGCGCCGGCGACCGTGGTAAACTCCCCTTCATGGAGGCGACGATCAACGAGGTGCTACGAATCAGACCGGTCGCTGCCATCCTCATCCCGCACGTGGCCATGTGCGACACCACGTGAGTGGCTGCGGCGGTTGCAGCACCGGCAGCATCAGGATCAGGAGGATTAGTGAATTCACGTTTATGGCAGGGCAGGGGGGGGGGGAAACGATGTTTGTATTCGGACGCTATTGCTTAAAAGCTTCGGCAACTCGAAGCGCTTATGTCACATCCACGTCTCAAACATTCCAAGGGGGAACCCACAGTAGCGGATGTCTCTACTTGAGGCAAGGTGATTTCAGCACAGGCTCGCCAGTTGGAATTAGTCTGCAAGTAAGGGGCGATGTTCGGCACGTGTGAAAAAGATGTTCCATCCCGAGGGAAATAACAGGTGAAATATTCTAACAATTAAATATAGTTCCCACCTGTTTAATAAAAATCTACATGTTGTGACTTTCTGAACAGCCTCGGAAAGTCACGACAAAAGTTGTAATCTGCTTCAATAATACTGCTGAGAAACATCGATCTCGAAGGCCTCCTGTGGCCTCAAGGGAAAACATGTTCTATAATGTATTACTCTATTTTACAAAATTAATATTTGGCAGTAAAATGTGCTTATGAATGTACCTGTGGAATAGTTTAAACGTCACCAAATCTCATCAGCAAGGTGGGTGTGGTCCTAAAACCGGTGCCATTGAGTGACAAAATAACGAAAAGAGATTTTCAGCGGGTTTGATATTCCATGAACTGCAACAGGAGGTTGTCTTTCATATAGATGTTACCGGGCTTCGCCTTACTCGAGACTCATCAAGCCTGCTTGTTGTCGTTGCTTTTCAAGGATCGGCGAGTTTCCTGTGAAGAAGGGCACTGAGGTCATCGTCAACCTGTGGGCTGTCCACCACGACGAGAGCCTGTGGAAGAAACCCGACGAGTTCAATCCCGGTACAGAAAATCCATTGCCATTTTCCCCCTGCCCCATGTGCTGTGTTAAAGCTGGCACCCTCTTGACATTGTATTTCTGATTCTACACATATATATATTCCAATGCGCAACCGAGCCATGCCAAGCGAACTTGGCTCAGGAGGCCGCAGTAATATTTCCCACTGGCGTCACCCTATATTCAGTGGTCGTGAGGCCAGTTTATCAGGTTGTTATTCAGTGGACTATAACATTCACCGCGAGTGTCCTCTGCTGGCTTGGGTCAGATGTACCAGTGGAAAGGAGGTATTGTTTGCCTAGGCAGGTCTCAACTAGGAATGCCCTTGGACTATTTAGCTCGCAATATGTATGTTTAACCATTGTACAAGATACAGAAATATCTACACGCTCATAAATGCATTCACACTTTTTCCACATGTAGTACACATTAATACATGCTGACCAACACACAACAGCTGACAGCTCACGAAGTGGCGGTGACATCGCCTCGGCGTTGTGCCAGGCTATGTGCGCTTTGAGGCTACTCATGAAGTCCCAAAGGCGGTCGCTGCTGGCAGGAGATCACGGGATAGACCCAGGCTGAGATGACTGGCAGATGCACCACCATTGCTCCAGCCTGTGCCAACTCGCTGGATTTTAATCGCCTGGCTCGTTGTCGTGAGCGTCGCTCCTCGAACCTCGATTGTTGTAGGGCAATTGCCTCCATACGAATGAATACACGCACATGCTGACAGTTGTCTATACAGAAAACGTTGCAATGAGTAGGCATGATTTCCTCAGGAGGGCCCTGCGTGATGTGATTGCCGTTTTATAATTGAGTATGTGAGTGGGAAAGCATTACAGTACTCGAAGAAAAAAACCCATGCATGTAAGGGGATACCCAACCAGAGGTCAGGAAACTACTTTCTCTACTGCTTTCTAAAGTACGTCGATGTATCAGGCTAATCGGAGGTGCGATCCATCAATCCCAACTCCAGCGCTGGCAGATTCTTGGCAACTTTATCCAACTCTTTAGGATGATTGGTCACCTCAATGCAATTGTGTGCTTTTAGCTATGAGAGGAAATTGGAGAACTCGGAGTAAACCGATGCAGAACAGGGGAAGAACATACAAACTCCACACAAAAAGGCAGCCGATATAGGATTCGAGCCCAGGCCCTTGTAGGTATGTATGTTGAACTTATTTTGCACCGTATGTAGCCAACAAGCTAAACACAAAAGCATTTCTAAATAAATTACTTTTCAATCTAGATTTAAAAGTGGATAGCTCCAGTGGCATCCCAATAACGGAAGGCGGAGCGTTCCAGACGGCCGCAGAAGCGCATCTGAAAGGGCGCGATGCGGTAACCGTCTTTGTTCCATGGTTGGCTACGTACGGTGCGAAAGAAGTTCAACATGCATACCTGATCAGTGTGCCACCCTGCCACCTACTTGCACACCATTTCCACGGAAGCCTTAATGGGCGCTCGCTAACTCTGCACCCCACTCGTGCAGGCCGCTTCCTGTCGCCGTGCGGTCGCCAGCGCCGTTCGATGGGACCGAACGAGGGCTTCTTCCCATTCGGCGCTGGCCCACGCGTCTGCTTGGGAGAGGCGCTCGCAAAGCTGCAGCTCTTCCTCTTCACGGCGTCCATCCTGCAACGCTTCTCAGCAGGACCGATCCCGGGAAAGGCCCTGCCGGACCTAGAGGGGATTTACGGGGTCGTCTTGAGGCCCAGGGATTTCCACGTGGCCCTGACGCCACGGGTGTGAAACGCCGCGCAGGCACTGCTGCTGCTAGGCCGCCTCTAAAAGTCTCTTCCGCGCTCTCTGCGTGCCCCCTGGATTTAATAAAAAAAAATGTACGTGTGAGAAGTTCAGTGTAAATACGATTATGTGGGAAGTCGACGATTCTTGTCCAATGCTGGCCCCTGTCAAAGACCGTGGAATTTCCACCGTTGGTTCAGGGCCACCAACGGAAATGGTTACCTTGCCTTGTTCCATTCCCAATGTTTTGTTCGTAACCGCATGCATACATGCCCTGTGTGCAGGTGTCATGCGTGTGTGTGTGTGTATATTTGTATTCATGTGTGTATTCGCAACATACAGTCAATATTCGTGCGCCGTAATCCGGTGTTCCTGTAATTCCGCTAAACCTTGTGCCGAGCGGGGATTTACAGAATAATGAAATCAACGTAGCACGGGGGTCGTCTCGTGTATGGTAGTCGTCATAATCAAGGGATCAGCTCGGGTGCAGGTGGATTGTTAGATTTATATTGCGGGACCATGGGAGAGACCTTCACGCAGCAGCAGATTCTTCTTTCGTACGGTGGTTGAAAAAAGCTACGGGCTACATTTGCAGCTATACGTTTTGTAAGCCATGCCACGACATTCGAAGGTAGCTTGAGTGCAGTCCGCCTGTTACACCAGAACACGGCATGTATCGGGCAGGCAGCAGCGGTGACTGGTTGATGATCTCATTTATTAAAACATTTAAAAACAAATTTGACTGTTCAAAAAAAAATACGTAGGAGGCAACATCTCGAAAACAGCGTATGTAAAGAGCGCTTATTAGAAGCTGAAATGGCACCAAAATAATGATGGAATAGAGAGGCGAGCGAGAGCAGGTTGAACCGCTTTTCAGAAGTTCACTTGATGATATGCAGAATACCGATGTGCCTATAAAAGAACGTTTTTAATCAGTGCATATTACCTGCTATGATGTATGGCTCACATAAACATTGTCACGAATGCATTTTTTAAAATGCACAAAGAATGGAGAGACGCATACTTGGAGTCACACGGAGAGACGGGAGTTCAGCAGAAACGATGAAAAATAAGAACCGTGGGGGCCAGGTCAAGGGACGCAGTGAGAGGATGTCCACCGAAATGGGTCAACATCAGCTCGTTGGATAATTATTACATCGCATCACAAGTCAACTATCGCGTTAACAGACTCGGCAAGTAAGCGCTAGTCCTGTATTTACAATCCAGCCCATGCGAATAATCTGTCATTCATGTTTAAGGCGCACACACGTGCTTAGTCATATTCTATGAATACGTAACGTCAGTGCAGCGGATCTTGTAAATGAAACGAAGTCGCTGGGTCCTCGTTAACATGTGAATTCGCTCTATCCTCTTGCGCACGGGTAAAACTCAAGTGGGAAAACGTGTGGCACGGCTTGTAGCGCTATATCGGGAGGGGGGAGCTGCAGGGACATGCTTCTAAGGCGGTGGCGTCATCTCATCACGGTCGAGCTCCGATTAGCACGGTTGGCTACGTACGGTGCAGAATAATTTCAACACACGTACAAGGAAGCGGAAAGAGAAGCGGCAACAACTTTGGTTTTAGTAATTGAGCTGTAGCGTCGCTCTTTAAAGAAAAAAAATGTTAAAGACTAATGTTAATTATGGCTGTTTGGATTTAGACTTAATATCCAATAAGATGCAGCAGTTGCAGAAGCATCTTCTTGATGCGATATTTCTGTTCGGATGTAAGGCCTTAATGATTCACGTACCGTGTTCTATTTCCTGAGACCCAGGTTTAATCTCTTGTCACAAAAATGCACAGAAGTTGAAATGGTATTAGAAGCTGTTTCAGACCTTCCCAAATGTGACGTGACAAGGACACACCTCCCCTTTGAAATGATGACCTTAATATGTTCTCACTCACAGCATGTGTCTTACAGTCTATACGTTCAAATGCGTGATCTGGTGCTTTCTGTATGTGTCATAAAAAACACACAAAGTGTCTCCCTGACACGTGTCAATTACTTATACACCTGAGGGTCAAAGTGAATACGTATATGGGACTTTTGTTTTAAATATTAAGCAGGCGAAAATAGTGATCGACCCGTGTCACCATATTGATAACATAAAACATACTACACTACAGCAGAGCAAAAACAACGTCCGTTTTACAGGGGGGAAATATTGAAAACATTTCAGAAAAATATATGAATAAACTACAATGTACAATTGTTGGCCCAGACAAATTACTTTTAACAGTCATTTATGATGGATGGATGGATGATAACCCATTCTCTAAAGTGTGAGGATGTGTCATATGCAGGAGACTCATCACTTTCCAGGGGCGTTTTCGCAAAGTGATGGCTTAAGGCCCTGCTGCTCTTCGTACGAGCAAGGGATACGTGTTCATCTAATGACACTGTGATCTGATAATCGTATGATTTTACATCTTTAATTGGCGATTAAATTAGCACCGCATTTTGCAACTCTACGTTTAGACCACACAGCGTTATATCTGTTGCAATCAGTAAAAGGTTTCAATATTATATTTTCTCGTGTGTTTCATTTTTGTAAGCATTAGCTAAGCAGCTGTAGCAGTATATAAATACGTTTCGTCCATGCTTGCATTTCAGTAGAAGCTTGTCCGAGAACTGGAAACATGCAATGGAAATCTTGCTTCGTATCCCAAGGTTTTTGCTAAATAATGATTATGATGTGTGCCCTAATATATGAAGATTCACTCATATAAACATGTTGTACTTTTAATATTTGCGTGTGTTCCAATGAGACGTTTTCTCACTCGTAAATGTACGTTGAACTTCTTTCGCACGGTACGTAGCCAACCGTGCTAATCATGTGCTGCACAATTTACACATTTTACATGCTATGTTGTTTACCCGTAGTTATTCCACACTTGAAACTGCTTCTCCGAGTCTTGGGCATGAACTGAGAACCCTTAAAACCTTAAAGTAAATAAGCAGACAATATGCCTCCTCATATTTGTCCTTCCTTTCATATTTTTACATTGCCTATTAGCGAAACGGCTTTCTGGGAATAGCATTATATATTTTTACAGCATTGCTTTAGTACATGGCAAACTGTGGACAATGTTCGGCATGCTAATCATCTGAAGTGTGCCCCCTTAATAATGGAGAGGTACGAGGACATGGCGGGCAATCATGCCAGCAGAGTTTAAGGGAAGTGTTGTGCCCTCCGTGATAGACCGAGTTCAGAAACAAGCCTCCCCTGCTGAGATGAACATCCTCACGTGATCAGCGTTGCGGGCCTTGCGAGCCCCCCCCCTCGCCCTCGTTCCGCCCCTCCCTCGCGGTTCGGCGCTGTGTGTTGCGGGACGGTGTGGGGGGTGACAGGTGAGGGGAGAGGAGCCCCGACAGAGTGACAGGTGAGGGGGGAGGAGCCCCGACAGAGTGACAGGTGAGGGGGGAGGAGCCCTGGCAGAGTGACAGGTGAGAGGGGAGGAGCTCCGGCAGAGTGACAGGTGAGGGGGGAGGAGCCCCGGCAGAGTGACAGGTGAGGGGGGAGGAGCTCCGGCAGAGTGACAGGTGAGGGGGGAGGAGCCCCGGCAGAGTGACAGGTGAGTGGGGAGGAGCCCCGGCAGAGTGACAGGTGAGGGGGGAGGAGCCCCGGCAGAGTGACAAGGAGGAGAGAGACCGGGATAGAGAAATAGAGCCATCGGACAGCGTGACAGTAGAGGTGTTTTCTGGTCGATGACTTGGTGCACCGGATTCGATGGAGAAGCTCTGCGACAGCAGCCAGCATGGCCACGTTTTCTCAACTCTTTCAGTTGGTGGGCTAAACGATAAAATGGTCACCTTTTTTTCGCTGGTAAGCTCTGGATAACGCCGAGAGATTTTGGACGTGCAATGCACCCATTGTGCGTGTTGTTAAATGTATTGTATCCACCCTGCATTCATCTTTATAGCCCGGCGGTGGTGCCGCATGCCAGCACTGTGGAGGGGAGGTACTGGTGGATCACACAATTGTTGTGAATCTCCCCTCCATTACAATTTAGAGGTGCCACGTCCTGGCTCACCAGCAGAAGGCAGCAGAGCAAGTGGACTAACCTCCAGCTGTTTCCATATATATGGAGACAGTTTTGCCCCCACCCCTCACTTGTGTGGGTTTTCCCTGGGAACTTGGTTTCCTTCCACATCTATTAGGGTAGATGTGGAAGTATGCTCGTGTGTCGAACTTCTTTTGCACCGCACGTAGTCAACCGCGCCAATTGAAGGTGTGCGAAACACTGATCACTTGGCTGAAGACTTAAAATAAACCCCCCGCTGCAGGACCCTCTTGAAGAAGAGTCATAGGACTCGGAGTGACTTTCCTGGATCAATCAGCAATTATTACCACTTTTGTAATCGGCTTTCTGATAATTTACAAACGTGATAACAGCTGTCTTTACAGCATTTTCAAGATTCGTCTGCCACTTGAGACAGTGTATGAATGAATTCCGATTGGTCAAGAACCCATTTGCTCCGATCCTACAGCTCGTGCTCTATGCTAAGATGCCTACACAACGAGTTTCAAACGCACGTGCGATACATTGTTTCGTTCGGCCCGATAGGTGACACGCCGCAGTGATGGTCGTTCACCAATTGCAATACGATCCTCTCCGAGGATTCGACGCCTTCTTGTGGTGGAGAGGTTTGCGTGTTCCGATGATCCCGAGAGCGAAGCCTTCGGGGATGCCTCGCGCTCCTGGCGGGGTCACCCTTTTGCCGGCTTAAGTCAAAGGGAAGGCTCCAGACTAAAAGCGGCCCGAGAAGTCGTCGAGGGCGGAACAGGCGGAGGCTGTCGGGGTCACGACGGCTGTGACGGCGGACCAAGGCTGCAGCGGGGGGAAAGTGGCTCCAGTCGCGGCTCGCAGATTGTTCACCATCCGAGAGTAACCACAGGATTAATGAATTTTCTATTTTAAAGATGTTCCCCATCATCTGGAAGAACGTGTTGTTGCCTTCCAGAAGATGTAATAGCAGGCACTGTGTCAAACAGTACATTGTGCTGTTTTCCACAAGAATTATCCTCATCTACAAAAGGTGAATCACTACACCTGAATTACCCTCGTGTTTGGCTATTTACAGTTGGAGCCTTTTAGAGATGGTCCTATCGGGCATGAAACATCAGTCAACCCATATTAGTGGTCCACTTCTGTGGAACACGAGTACTGCATGAGGTTTGCTAAAATTTTAATATTTTATTGTGTATCACAGTGATGGTGAATTTCCTCCGGAAGCAAAGCTGGATCAAACTTAACAAAATGTCAAAAGTGTCCATATGTGCATTGGTCGTCTTATACCAGAAATAGCAATTCCACATTCCCGTGGCGGTGACTAGGTATATCCCAAACGTACATCCCGTCTAACTCGCTGAAGCGAAAAAAAATCTTATGATTCAACGCAATCCGAAAAAAAATTCAACAGATGAGAACATCGACAGAGGCACACAGTACCAGCATGTGACCATGCAGCAGGACTGCATGCGTGCCCTTCCTGTGCTACATCCGCGAGTGACAGACAGGAGCGAGCGCCGCTTTGTGAAATGAATCTTGAGGCCAGGCCTGCGTGACCGCCGCCAGTAGGAGGCTTGCGCGAGACCCCGCTACGCCCGTGAGTGGCGTGCAGTGGTGGTGCAGGCGCAGGGCTATTTGTAAACCACGTCAAGTGCTGCCGTCGACAGACCCGCGTACCCTGTTTATTAAACAGAGTGGGAAAGACGTCTGTGTTCCTTATCCAATGCACAAATTATCTGCAGTATATACCGAATAAGGCGTGCATCCCAATTGCAAAAGGCAGCGTCTCAAACGGCTTTTGCCCGGTTGAATGGAATCGCAGTAATGGATGTGCACGTTGTGTTCAGATTTGTGTCATATGCATGCAAATACGTACTGAATGTATACCTGTGACATTTTCATCAGGTGAGGGCCCAATGTGGTCGCAAGTCTGTTCCGCAGATGAATAACAACCGTAATTTATCCAGGAAAACCTCACGGAGTCTCAAAATGTATGTCGGCCGTTGGCATTGGAATGCATGATGGTGAAAAAACACGGTGAAGGTGCCGACCTGGAATTGCTCATTCCACTGCTGGTGGAAGGGCCTCCATAAGGAGAGACATTGGCCATACTTGTCCACAGTGACCAGAAGAAACTGGAGTGTCTAGACAAAGGACAAACCCTCGGAGTTTGGCTCAGAGCTCGTGGTGGAAATTCTACAATACCATAGCAGAGGCCAGGTTGTCCATAGAGTAACTTTATTGACTTGCCACAGCGCAATGTCTATTTGATCAGACTCAGATTGAGGGTCATTCGAGTCTACCTCCGGGCAGCAACTTTACTTGCGGCATTGCGAGTGTCAGAAAGGTAAACTATTGAACTATATTAATTTTTATCAGGTTAAGGCCCACTGAGATATATAGCTCTTTTTCAGAAGCGACCTGGCCACAGATGACTGTTCATCGAAGTGCCTCATCATGTGGGCATTTATGGCAGCCAAATACTCTTAAACGCATGTTTCTAAATGTGGAGGGAGAAACCAGAGGACCCGGGAAAAAATCCATGCGACCACGTGGAGAACACGCAAACTCCTTGCATACCAGGCGAGGTAGTAAGATCTCGCCACCGTGGCGCCAAAAGATGCGCTGTCTGCTTGACAGTGAACGATAAAGATCACGTAATGCGATTTGAAAAAGAGTAGGCCATGTCTGCCGGCGTCACGGTTTAAAGCAGGGGTGGGTAACGTCCGGCCCGCGGGCCGTATAAGGCCCACGAAATCATTTGGTCTGGCCCTGCCAAGGCAACCGCAGGCGGGACTCGAAATTCAATAAATCTAGGAGCAAACCTGGAAAAGCAGTTGCGAGTAGCAACATCATCAATACCAGCTAACATCATCACACGCCTCACCGAAGAGAAGCAGTTCCAGCCATCACATGAGGGGTGAGTTAATGAAATGTTTGACCAATATAACAGGCTAATTTTTAAGTTGATAATTTTGTATGGCCCGCGAATGATGTTGTAAATATCCAAATGGCCCTTGGCAGAAAAAAATATTCCCCACCCCTGGTTTAAACGAAATAAAATACCCGAAAATTATTTAATCTTATGAAATCACATTATAACATCACCTCCTGCCGGTGGACTACTGGTGAGAGCCTTACGCTATAAGCAAAACCTGAAGACCAAATGTTCAAAACACATTCCTGCGGAGGGAGCTGGTAGGAACGTTGGGTTGCTCGGTCAATGGCGTGAGTTAACGGCGGCGTGGTGTATTCCGCAAATATGTCCGACTGTGAGGGCGGGCACAAGCTGGCGTGAGTAGGTGAAACGTTAAGTTTTATAAGGGCACCACGGGGTGACCAGCCCCTCCCCACCCAGCCCCACCCCTCCCACCCCCCCCCACCCAGCCCCTCCCTCCCCACCCAGCCCCTCCCTCCCCACCCAGCCCCTCCCCACCCTCCCCTCTCCACCCAGCCCCACCCCTCCCATTTTTGGATGCACGACGGACGGACGGACACAATAATCCCCTATAGGCTGGTGTAACCAGAGGTGCCTACCAGTATGATTCTACTTAATAGAACCATGCGGTTATCGTTCAATTCCACCCCACGCGCCTCATCACGTCTTCCTAATGCTCACCCATCCTTTTTGCACTCACCTATCACTCACCACCCGCCACCCTCTAGCCATAGGAAGGACAAGGGGGGGGGGGGTGGATGGAGCGTAGCCCTATGTATTTAATTTGCTTGCTGGCTGTGCATGAAGGCGCAGCGCGCTTTGGGGGTGGGGGAGGGGGTGATGGAGCTCCGCTGGAGGCGAGGAGACGCTTCGTCAGCAGTTTACTGGAGCCCAGATCAGGGGTCGGCAAACCCAAGGTAACGAGAAGAGGCCCCCAACGCATGTGAATACGAGACGGTGGTCCTTAATAAATAACGTCACGAAGCAGTCCTTAAAACGAGCCGCATGCGGCTCCAGAACTGCAGGGTACCCACCCTTAGCACAATCATCATCGCTATGACTGCTAGCACTACTATCATAAATCCACATTGTTACCATCATGCACTCCTCCCCCCCCCCCCCCCTTTGATCCCCGACATTCCTCCAGTGTCCACAGGAATTTTCCGGCCATAGGAATGTGGAATTCACACCACTGTCTCAGGGTCACTAACGGAACCCAGTTCGGTGCTCGTTTGAGTGTGGAAGATCTGCTCGTCTGTCAGGGTTTTTATTTCGTTTCCATGCTGTACGGTTCCCACTTTCCCAGGGGTCTTTCTCCCTCCTCCCAAAGTCACAATCCTCCCCAGAACACTTAACTGCATCTCTGTTTAACAGGGTCACTCTCATCCCTTCCTCCTCCCCCTCCTCCGTGGAAAGTGTAACCTCGGGGCACGGCAATTAGGTTACAGCAGCAGCATCTACTGCCATAACTGCCCAAACACACAGGCACAGCAGGCACGCTCACATCGCGAGCCGTGCCCTCTGGAATTCGCTCGGTCTGCCTCCAATTCTCTCAATCTTTCTCCTCGTATCTCTGTCCTCTATGCGTATGCCCGTGTGCTCCGACGTCTCTTCTTATCTCTTGTGCACCTTGTACGTTCCCGCTTTTGCTATCTCAGCAGCCTTAAAATTCTCGTTCGATCCGATGTAGCCCGTGCTGTGTGGACTTACCAAGGATGGCCCCTTCCGAGTACAAGTGGATGGGACTGCTGTTCAGCTCACTCTCCCAAGCGTTGCCTTCGCTGCAGACGCATCCTCACCTTGACGTTACCCACAAAGCATCACTCACATCAACTCACTCTCGCGGTCTCATCACTTAATTCGTCAGGAAACATTTTCAATATTTCCTAAGAAATTAAGCCAGACCCCCCCCCCCCGCCCCCCAAACCCTCATATTTTCCGGATCTCATTCCCGAGCAGCTCCGGCTGAAATTCAGTCCTGCATATTCTCATCGACAATTCAACAAAGACCCCCTCCCCATACAAAGGCCCAAGGTCAGTTCAGATATCACAGTGATGTTAGCCGTGACTGGGACTCAACCTCGGGTGGTCCGCGCGACCCACAATGCCCATCGCTCTCACCGCTCCCCCACTCGCCCGTAGGCTCACCCGCGCGCTCACCCAAACCATCGCCCACACACACATCTATTCATTCACCCAAACTCTCATCCACACAACTTCACCTATATCCTCACCCACGCAGCCGCCCACTCACCCGCAACCACTACCCATCCACACCCACCGATATCCTCACCTACAAAGACAAGGATCCCCCGTAAGCCTAAACAGACTGTTGCGGTTGGTGGCCAGCCCCAAGCCGTCTTCGTCTCCGTAGTGGCGATGTTTACACAATGCACCTAGGAGATGCCCCGGACCGATTCAGATAATCGTCACTGGTGCTGGCCGTGAGCGGGATATCGAACTTGGGTCGCCCGGTTCGTAGCGCAGTGCGGTAACCTTTACGCCACCCTCAACCACCCACGCCCTCACCCACATCCTCACCCACCCACACCCTCACTCACCCAGCCATACCCTCACCCACCCACACCCTCACCCACATGGGCAACTCGCTCTTCGCATTGTGCGCGCACGCTCCGATTCTCTATGCGCGCTTCCCCCCCACCTCTCTTCTCCCCTCTCTCTCCCACCCTCTCTTCTCTCTCTCCTTTATTAAAATTCTCCCTCGACATCCCCTGAGGGGGCGACACCCCCCTCCCACACCCCTCCCCTCGCTCACACCCCCCACCAGCACGCAGAGCCAACACTCACACACAGAGAGATTCAAAGACCACCGGTATAGCCTTCACAGCCTGTCGGGGCAAGTGCTGTTCGCGAGGACCTACGATACCACACACGAGGAGATGGGTGGCCAGCACCACGCCCGGCCGCCCTTGTCTCCTTTGTGTTGATCATTGTACACCGAACCAGGCACTCATTTAAGGCCGGCTCGACCTAGGGGAAGCCCAGGACCGATTCAGATATTCGTCAGTGATTTTGTCCACGAGTAAGACAAAGATCCCCCGGTGTAGCCTTTTTTAGGGCAAGTGCTGTTAGCGAGCACCTATTAAGGCCGGAACGGCAACCGAGGCGGTGGGTGGCCAGCACCACGTCCGGCCCCCTTTGTCTCCCCAGTGGCGATGTTTACACACCGCACCAGGTATGCACTCATTTGAGGCTGTATCGACCTAGGGGAGGCCCGGGACAGATTCAGATACTCGTCGCTGGTGTTTGTCCATGAATGGGATTCGAACCCGGCTTCGTAGCGCAGCGCGCTAACCACTGCGCCACCGCTCGCCACAATCTCACACACACGCGCATATTCACTCTGTCACACACACACACACCTCCCCAATCCCCCGGCTAGCTCCGTGATCCCCCCCCCCCCATTGGTTGCGCCCTCCTCTCTGCCTTGAATCTCATCGCTCTGCGCCCCGCACTCCGGCGCCCGTTTCAACCCCTCTCCCTCGCATCCTACACAGCCGCGCATCTCTCCCTCTCGCCGTCTCGTGCACTCCCCTCCCTGCCAGCCGCTCCCAGCGCCATCACCACCGCCGCTAAAGCATCGTCGTCTTCACCGTCCCGATCATCATCATTCGGCGGCAGAACGCCATCCTGCGCCTCGCCTCGCTATTGGCCCGCGAATGTCGGTCGTGCGCTCGGCGCAATCCGCAGCAGCTGAGCAGGTGTGGCAGGAGGAGCAGCAGCAGCAGGAGGAGCAGCAGCAGCAGGAGGAAGAGGGCGAGGAAGAGGAGGAGAGCTGTTAGGAAGCCCTCGCACGGGCAGCAACTGGAACGAGCATCGACCTGCATTGGACTGCGCGGGCAGGCAGCAGCAGCAGCGGCGGCGATCACAAGCGGCAGCAGCATCATCATTCACCACACATCCCCGTTAGCAGACAAGGTCAGTTTCTGAGACATCCGCACGTATATACTGTACACACACACACATTGTAGCTCTGCTTCAAGGAGAGCGAGTGTTTTGCGTGCGCTGCCCTGAGTTACGAATGCTGGAGGTGCCACGTTGCTACCATTTCTCTGTGATTTTCCACAGAGTGGTACTCATTTTGTGAACCCCCGCTAAGCTCCACCGCTGGAGGATTGGCTGCATTTTCCTCGGACCGGGGGGGGGGGGCGGTCAACTCGCAACCTTTCGATTGTGAGCTGAACGTTACAGCCACAGCGCCCCCCCCCAGCCCGATGAAATCCGGCGCACGCGTCCTAAGCCACGTTGTAATCAGGCGTCGTGTGTGTCGGCTCATGATGTAAATGGTATGGTGATGGAATGACGCCCGCAGGACGTTGAATCTGGCCGGTGGCAAAAAAAAATCACCCGTAGCGCGTGAGATCTCGGAAGCGAAGCGGGGATTTGAAACTGGGTTTAGTGTTTGGACGTCGACAACCGTGCGTAACAAGGTGTTATAGGCTGCGGGCTAACGTTGTGGGCAGCAGATCGTAGTGCCGCATAAAAAAACACTTTGTTGTACTGTACATCAAAGCCCCCCCCCCCACCACGTATCTATGCTCCCTTGCACTGACCAGCGTGGTGAAGTATGATGAAATAGCCCGCTCACCACGACCCGCACGGCGTGAGTAGGTCCCTCGTCCATCAACATGTTAACATAAAGCATTCACCTGTACAAATTGGCTTTACTCAGCATGCTGGCGTGATTGGGTAAAAATACAATCTCCACGGTCTGTGTGTGTGTGTATTGTAGGCTAATTGGAATTCCATCACAGTGGATGTGACCGCACGCATACAAAGACAAATGTCCCCCGCATAGCCGTAACATTCTTTTGGGGCGAGTGCTGTTAGCGAGCGACTATGAAGGCCAGCACCACGCCTGGCCGCCTTTGTCTCCCGAGTGGTGATGCTTATACACCACACCAGGTACTCGTTTGAGGCTGAGTTGACCAAGGGGAGCCACAGCAGGAAGAGTTCAGATATAATCGTCACCGGTGTGTTGGCGTGAGCTGGAATCGAACTCGGGTCGCTGGGTTCGTAGCGGAGCGCGCTAACCGCTGCACCACCGCTCCCAACAGCACGCACACACCTAGACAACGCAGAGATGGACAAGTGACCGTGGGAGTCCTGGGCACCCGGTTGTCAAAGTGTTACGAATCGGGTTGCCACCTATCTTGGTTATCGCCCCAAACCGTCCGCAGTGCAACCAGCGTTCGTGAAACAACGCGCTCACCAACTGCGGTCTGCCACTCCCCACCCATACATCCACATGCATACGCATTCGCACGTGAAATATAGTATCGGGCCAGGGTGACAACTTCGACAAAACGCACGAACACATTGCCTCGCTGATGGGTCTCTTTGGCGATAGTATAACTCGTGAAGACACCGGCAAAGTTTCGGCCGAAAAAAGGATTCGGATGGAAAATGAAGGAATTCATATTCTTTGGGTCTTTCGGTAAAGTCACGTAGATGGGTTCATGGAAAATAACAAAAAACTACGATGTTTCGATCGCAATACAAAGGATTGTCATCAGGATTATTTTCGATCATCAGGATCGCTTGTGTTGCGATCGAAACGTCGTGATATATTTCTTTCTTTGAACCTATCTACGTGACTTTACCGAAAGACCCAAATAATATGAATTCCTGCAGTCACGAAAGCTTTAAGTCAAGATTTAAATAAAGGAACGATTCGCCAACACAAAATATACGCTCGTGTGTTTGTGCAATGGCGCTTCTTGAGAGGAGAGCTCAAACGCAAAATTGGATTATTTAAATGGCAACGCATGTAGGCTTTAGCCGCAAGAGTTAGCCAGTTACATTCCACAGCTTATTTTTTTGCCCACACAAATTCATGTTTGTATATACATTCCTTAGAATGTGCTATTTGTTTTCTGTTGTTGCTGCGATTGAAAATGTTTTTGTTTGCCACGAGCTATTTGACAATTGAAACCCTTTTATTACATCAAGTCTCTCCCAATCCCGTGGGACGTTTCGAGGCACCACGTTGTGAAATCGTGAACTGCGAACTCGAAGGCAACTGCTGCCTTTTTGCTACCTCCCCTTGTTCCCTGCACGGATTAAGTGTCATCACCTGAAGCATATACACGAATACTGCATGTTATATTTATATTGTATAAATACACATTCCAGTATTTACATCCCATTCTGGATGCTGATCCGTTTCACCCCATATCGGCCATTAGTGGCTGTTTAGACAATACTTAAATCGAATCGATCGCGTCGTTGTCGAGAATATATGGAATACAATGAATAAACAGAGAATATATTTCCTTCATATATCTGTCCCTCCACACGTCAGAACCGGTCCAGAGTTTGCTTAAGGGGCCGTCCATAAATGACGTCACGCACCTGGGAGGGGGGGGGGTCAGACATTTGTGACGATGTGTGACGAAGGGGGGTGGGTTTGAGAAATGTGACGTCACATCAAAATGCGCAACTTTAAATAAATATAGATAACACGTTCTACTTAATTAAATAGACTCTTTCATAAATGTTTTCTCATGCAACATCAGAGTGCAGCGGCACATTAAATACGCACTACAATGACAATAGTTTAAAGCGATTTCAAGCATGTTTTATTTTGGGGGGGCAGAGCTTTTTGACGTGTGACGAGGGGGGGGGTCAAAAAGCGTCCAAAATCGCGTGACGTCATTTATGGACGGCCCTTAAGTCGAACCGGCGTCGCTTAAATTTACCCACAAGGCGGTGTGGTTGATCGGAAGATATATGTGAATGAGATATTCTCTGTAATGGTCTGCTTACTCATTCTTCACCGGTCTGGTTGGTCAATGGTGGAGGATTGATATCTGAACGGGCCCAGCCATTTCAGATATCACTCACCACGGATGTTCACCGTGTCCTGGAATCGAACTGAGAACCACGCGGTTGGCAAGCTTCACGCACCAACCACCGCACCACATCTCCACGCCTGTTATATAAAGCGGTGTTAATAATGTAAAAGAAATGCCAGTTATGAACGTGATGTGCGAACTGTGCTTATGGACATACTGTACACATGTATAGCGGTGTATCGTATAGCGTCCTTGGTCTAATGGTTTGCACTTTTTAAACCGGACCTGCAATCCAGATCCACGCCGGTTCCATTCCCCCTAGCCCTTGTCCCCCGAGTTGGAGGGGTGGGGGGTAAAAGTGTGGACGCATCCACGCCGTTCACGACGTCTGGTCATCCGTGGACGGCGAGACAACAGACACCCTCTAGGGCTCCCTCTGGTGGGAGGCCCATCCGTCAGCAGCATCGTTGTCAAGCAGTCTCGCGGTGTCGTCGTGTTTTGTGCATCGTTTGTTCACTGTGACCTTCTGACCCCCCCCCCCTACTTGACTTCTGTGAAAAAAAGAGCTTCATAGCTCATCGGATTCCTCCGGTCTCAAACAAAAAGAACAGATTCTGATTCTGAAGCAATTCCTGGGCTCCTTTAACCTTTACCTTTTTAACTGGGCTGAGAGGATGGGGTGGTGAGGCCAGCACGCACGGGTCTGGCTTAAAGATAAATCCGAGTCACGACGTCACGCAAATGTGGCCGCAGTGACGTCACCGCGTGCCAGCCACCCAGGCAGCTTTTGCACAGAAGGGACCCGGCCACGTGGTGAGCTCAAACTAACGTGACTTATCGCGTGGGCATTCATCGCAGCCAAAGAGTCTAAAAGCGTGCTTCTAAACGTCGAGGGGAAAACCGGAGGACCCGGAGAAGAATCCACGCAGACACGGGGAGAGAGAGACACGCAAACTCCAAATATACAGCAGGCGTCAGGCGTCGGAATCGAACTCACGAACTCCTGCAGGCAAGGTATTGAACATCTCGCCACTGCGGCGCCCCTCTTGATCGATCGCGAATGATGTGAATGTTTCCGGTCGTTCATCCCCCGTCCCCTCCGCCAGCACGCTGAGCCCCAACCCCGCCCGTCGCGGCCCCCGCTCCTCATCTCCCATGGAAGACATGGAGGATGAGCTCAAGTGTCCGGTGTGCGGGGCCATGTACCGGGACCCCGTGCTGCTGCCCTGCTCGCACAACCTGTGCCTGGCGTGCGCTCGCAACATCCTCGTGCAGACGCCCGATGGGGAACTACCAGCACAGCACCAGCAGCAGCAGCAGCAGCAGCCGGCAGCAGCGGTGTCAGGAACATCTCAACAACCACCACCACCACCGGCGGCAGCGGCAGGCGTGGGCAGCGCGTCGCAGCTCCAGCACGCGGTGGCAAACGGCGCGGTGGCTCCTCGCGTATCCCCCTCGGGCTCGGACTACGACTACCTGGAGCTGGACAAGATGAGTCTCCACAGCGAGGCGGACAGCGGCTACGGCTCGTTCGGGGGCTACCTGACCAGCCCCGGCACGCCGAACGCGCCGATGGCCACCACGCCCTCCTCCTCCTCCTCCTCCTCCTCCGCAGCGTCGTCCTCCTCCTCCTCCGCGTCCTCCTCCTCCTCGCTGTCGTCGGGGGTGGCCGTCCTGCCGAAGCTGTCCCCGAACGGGGTGCGCGTGTTCCCGCCGACCCCCGTGCCGAGCGCGGCGCCGCGGCCCCCCCTGCCCTCCTACCAGCACCACAGCCAGCTGCACCCGCAGCACGCGCTCATGCACGCACAGCTGCTGCAGCAGCACCACATCCTCCAACAGAAGCAGCAGCAGCAGCAGCAGCAGCAGTTGCTGCAACAACAACAGCAGCAGCAGCAGCAGCAGGCGGCCGCGGTCCAGCAGCGGCACCGCAACTCGTGCCTGACGTGCCCGCAGTGCCACCGCAGCCTGCTGCTGGACGAGCGTGGGCTGCGGGCCCTGCCCCGCAACCGCGTGCTGGAAGCGGTGTGCGACCGCGTCGCGCAGCGCGGCCGGGCGCGCGCCCTGCAGTGCCAGCTGTGCGAGCGCAGCCCCGCGCGGCCCGCCAGCGTCCTCTGCGAGCAGTGCGACGTGCTCTACTGCGACGCGTGCCGCAGCCGCTGCCACCCGGCCCGGGGGCCCCTGGCCAAGCACCGGCTGCTGCCGCCGGCGCTGGTGCTGCAGGCGCGCGCGTCGGCGTCATCGACATCGGCGGCGGCGGCGACGGTACCGGCTGCGAACGATGCGTCGGCTTCGCCCGCGTCGTCGTCGCCGGCGGCGGCGGCGGCGGCGGCGGCGTCGTCCACCGCGCAAGCCGAGCCCCAGGCGGCCGGGGTTCAGCAGCCCCTGCTGGGGGCGGCCGCCCGGGCCGCGGTCGGCGCCGGGCTGCTGGGGCTGGGAGCGCTGGGGCCGCCGGCCGCGCGGCGCCCGGCCACGTGCGCGGAGCACGAGCTGGAGAGCCACTCCATGTACTGCGTGCCGTGCCGGGCGCCCGTGTGCTACCAGTGCCTGGAGGAGGGCAAGCACGCGCGCCACGAGGTGCGTGCCCTCGGGGCCATGTGCAAGCTGCACAAGGTGAGGAGGAGGAGGAGGAGCAGGGCGAGTTTGCACGAACGCACGCACGCACACAACAAACGCACGCGCTCACGTACACGTGAATGCACACGCGCACGCGCGATCACACACACGTGCACGAAGATGCTCCTCCCTTTAGCCTTACCGAGAGCTGAACCGGACGTTTGCTTTTCTTTCGCGGGCCACGCATCGTCAAGCACGTTAGTCCTGTTCAATAATGACGGGAAAAATAAAAAGGACCGACAGCGTGGGGCTAAAATGAGAAATACAATGTTTCCGGCGCGATAATATTGCCCTCTGGTACCCGGTGAGTGCGGCTCCAATGCTCGGCTCAAAAGCGCTCGTGAAAGGGCCGCTTCGAAAGTGGCCGACCTCGCGTGGCCGCGGGTCGCGTGGAATGATGTCGACCATGAGGCTGTCGTGAAATGCTGTTCGCGAGCACCTATTGGAGCCGGCAATGGTCGAAACCACGCGCGGCCACCTTTGCCTCCCAAGGCGGTGATATTCACACACTGCAGCAGGTAACTTTATTGAAATATCAATATCACTGGTACTGGTGATAGCTTTCTTTTTTTTCTTAGGTGATCTCACCCGTATGGTGGCAGAGAGAGGCATCGGTTTTGAATGTGACAGCTCCTGGCTGTGAGAATGGACAAAGCTCGCCCTTGGCTTTTACTGCTGGACCCAGCATGAACATCCTCATCGCCATTGGCTTTGCTTCATCCACTGCCAGATGAGATCCGTTCCCATGCCTTGGCCGTGTCTCACGGTCCTGCGACACAACGAACAATCTAGCACCTGCACAAGCGGCTTGCAAGGGTGCTAATTGATAAATTGCAATCTTGTGGCGATGTACAGTATGGCAGTGTAGCCTCACTGCGGTCTCACGAGGAATGTTTTTTTCTCGAGCATCTGTTTTGCTTTTCAATTAAAGGCCCCTTCAGTGGAGAACCTGCGCTGATGAAACCTCCGCTTGTCGCATGCCGATCCATTCGTCTGCTCCCTCGCCGGTTTTGCGTGACCACTTCCTCGTCCGTGCGTTGCGTGAAAACGAAAAGAGAGAAAATCCTGAAAACGGCAGAATTCGAATGTTGACTATTGCCACAATGGCATGTCAGTCGCTTCCGCGGGTGAGCCACGAGTGGCCAGTGCTGGGCGCAATATCAGCACAGACGACTGGAACCAATCTTGTGCTTCAGTAAGGACAGCACGTTGCTTCGGCAGTCGGGTTGGAGAAGAACGTACATTTTAGCAGGTGCAGTGAGGATCATATTCGGGTGGCCAGGAGACTGCAGCACAGCAAGTAGGCCCACGACCCTCGTGCATGGACTTTTGAGCGCCGTTGGCTCGCATGCTCGGTTTTTCTCCAGGATCTGCAGTTTTGTTTCCACACAGAAAAAAACACTCCTCAATAAAGTATTGGCCGAACACCACAAAGCGGATGGAGAATTTTGAAACGCGTGCTATTTAGAAATTAACTGTTCAACTGCAGCTGTGTGCAAATCAGCCACACGGAAGCACAGCCTCATGTCCATTATGATTCCAGGCATCGGTCTCCAGTCGTGACCCTTGACCCCCAGTTCCCAATTAAGCAACTAAATAGGCAGTTGCCCCAAGGCAAGCAGCGTTTAGAATTGGTTGAGTGATTAAATGTTATGTTGAGAAACGGTCTTTACAAAGGCTGTACTCGAGTGTATAGTAGTGTTCATAAAATACACAAAGGCAAAGATTACCCTTACAGCCTTAACAGATTGTTAGGGCAAGTGCTGTTAGCGAGCACCTATGAAGGCCGGAACGACACACGAGGGGGTGGGTGGCGAACACCACGCCCGGCCGGCTTTGTCTCACCAGTGGCGATGTTTGCACACAGCACCAGGGTACACATTCAAGGCTGAGTTGACCTAGGGGAGGTTCAGGAAGGGTTCAGATAATCATCACTGGTGTTCGACGTGAGTGGGAATCGAACTCGAGTAGCCGGGTTCGTAGTGCATTGCACTAACTGGTGTGCCGCCGCTCCCCACTACATATAGACACACACACCACTTGCTATATATTGACACACACACACACCACTTGCTATGTATAGACACACACACCACTTGCTATATATAGACACACACACACCACTTGCTATATATAGACACACACACACACCACTTGCTATATATAGACACACACCACTTGCTATATATAGACACACACACCACTTGCTATATATAGATACACACACCACTTGCTATATATAGACACACACACACACCACTTGCTATATATAGACACACACACACCCACTTGCTATATATAGACACACACACACCACTTGCTATATATAGACACACACACCACTTGCTATATATAGACACACACACACACCACTTGCTATATATAGACACACACACACACACCACTTGCTATATATAGACACACACACCACTTGCTATATATAGATACACACACCACTTGCTATATATAGACACACACACACCACTTGCTATATATATAGACACACACACACACACTTGCTATATATAGACACACACACACCACTTGCTATATATAGACACACACACACACCACTTGCTATATATAGACACACACACACACCACTTGCTATATATATAGACACACACACCACTTGCTATATATAGACACACACACCACTTGCTATATATAGACACACACACACACCACTTGTTATATATAGACACACACACACCACTTGCTATATATAGACACACACACCACTTGTTATATATAGACCCACACACACACCACTTGTTATATATAGACCCACACACACGCCACTTGCTATATATAGACACAAACACCACTTGCTATATATAGACACACACACACCACTTGCTATATATAGACACACACACCACTTGCTATATATAGACACACACCACTTGCTATATACAGACACACACACACCACTTGCTATATATAGACATAACACACACCATTTGCTATATATAGACACACACACACACCACTTGCTATTGGTGCCACTTTGTGAGAAAGAAACAGAACGCATACGATGGAAATATTGGCCCCCACCATGGCAATGTGGAATTTCCACTCCTGGCTAATGGCCACCAACCAATCTAATCACTGGCCCCCATTGCTCATATATGCAGCAGGCAATTTTGACTTTGGGCTTTTACTTTTATGGAGTCCTGAGGCAAATAGATATCACGTGTGCCTGGGTCACGTGTGCCTGGGTCACGTGTGCCTGGGTCACGTGTGCCTGGGTCACGTGTGCCTGGGTCACGTGTGCCTGTGAATGGCATAGAAGGTGGCATGACAGAACTACTTATGGCGTTACTGCAACAAAATTCTCCGACCCAACTCGAATCTCCCAACTCCAGTCTGGAATGCTCACAGTTTACATGGTACTCCTGAGATCAAGGTGAGGTCAAATGAAAGTGAAAAGCCTAATTTATGTGATGGGAGTTTTGGTTCACATTCGTGACCAGGCTGAGACCATTAAACAGAGTACACGTGAAAATCTGATTTAATCCCTGGTGGTCACCTGTGTTTGAATCCACGATCTCAGCAATGCTGGTTTGATGCTATGGCAGAGCCATTATTATGACCCTCCTGAGGCGCCTACTTAGATTAAAGGCTTTTAATTTGGAGAGTGTGATTGTGTGCTGGGGGCTGGTGGAGTAAATTATGATTGGAAAGATCCGCGGGGGCCAGCATTGCCTCACGCTGAAACAAACTAAATGCATATGTTAATTGCGAGTTATAGAGAGAGAGAAAATACTGAGTTGCAGGGGAACGAGCCAGGGTATGTTTTGTTTGGGAAGATGGTCCGTCACATGAATTGTCAGGGACTGTCGCTGAATGGATGGCTCAGTGGTCCGAGCAATGAGGTGGCAAGTCTTAAGGTTCAGGGCAATGAACCATGGCAGTCACACATGATGAGGTGTAACGGGTTCTCTGATGCAGTGGGTTTATGGTGTCATGGTTAGGAAAGGAGACATCTGCACATCTTTTTCGAAAGTCGGACAATAATGTGAAAATAACCCAATAGTTGCCACGTTCCCGCGACAAATTCAAATGGGGCTCGTCTGGTTTAGTGAACTGTGCCAGTGAGCTTGGCTCGGATACCCACGGCAGCCTTGCTTTGCCAATTGGGGTGTAACCAGGCCCGATTGGCTCACTTTTGCTGGGCCGCATGGCTTGCTTTTCCAAGTGGGCTTTGCGCTTTTAACCAGAACCGTCCTCGGAACGAGTTGTGACATCACAGGTCAACGTGAGAGACGGACGCCTTCGATGGCGTCTCTGGCTGAGGTCAACTGCAGGGTTTGTGCGTGATTTTTTTTGGGTTCGGCAAAAAGATTACGTAAGTGTAGATATTGGCGTTGCGTGGGGAGTAAGGAAACCCAATCATGCGTTAAGCTTTGTTCTTAAAGAAGGGAGAGGGGGGTGTGAGATGAGTTAAGCGGGGGGGAGGGGGGGTGGGGAGCTGAACCCTTGAGCCAAAGCAATGGGATAAGAAAGAGCTGTGCAGGGCTTGACCCAGAGTGGTCGCGCCGCGGCTCTGGCTGGTTTCTGATGGCTGTGCAAATGCAGTAAGCGTCTCTGTGCTCGAATGAGCAATGAGGCGTCGCTCATATCAGTTGGTTTCCCTGAGAAAGAGGTGGAAATTCCACATTCGTGCTGTTAGGGCGAGGTCACCCCTGGGACAACCTCTGTTGTTGACTTTCCACAAAATGCTTTTAATGTTGAATTGACTTTCGTGGATGAGTCGACCCTTGACCAGGATTTGAACTTTGAGAAGGACTGAGTTGATCACTCTAACCGCAGTGCCGTTCACGCCCGGTCAATTAAATCTCCGATTCTGAGTGTTAACGCACACAATTTCACGCCACATTGCTCGTGCGAAAAACACAATTGAGTCATTTTCCTTAATTGCTGTGGTTGCAGCGTTTCACGTACCCTGAAAAAAAAGGATAGACGTAACATATTATTGGATCTGTCCGGTGTAAATAAAGGATTTGATGTAAGCTGCTTGTGGGGTTATGTTTCGGCTTGCTTGTGCCAAGTAATCCCCATAATGGTGTTGTTATTTCATTATTATCTTAACATTCTTATTTTGTGCATCGCAATAGGGTGCAAGGGGCAGAGGGTAGAGCGTGAATGATCCAGAAAGCTGCACTTCTGTATTGGCCGACTTTGTGTATTTCTTCGGTTTTGTTAATCATTATGGCAGGCAATGACATACTGCATACATAATTAGAATAGGTTTTATTGCTGGAAAGGAAAAAATAAGAAATTAAATGCATTGACTTTTGGGATTCTCATATCAATGTTTACGAGTGTCTTTTGGTATGGTTTGGAGCGAATTAATTATCTTCGGTAAGGTCTGGCCTTTTGAGGAAATGCCTCTCGGTGCTGTGGCAGCCTTGATGAGTGCCATTCCATTGCTTGTATGAGCAGAGAGGCATTCATTGACTTTATTGCTGTGCGTAATTTGGTATCCAGTGGCATTTTAACAGATCTTTCAGCTTGCTCAAGGGACTCAATTAAATTAAAACTCTCACGTACAATTATGTAATCAATTATAAAATTGGGCATGGGCTTTTGATTGCGGACGATACAATTTTAGTGCGTGCTGAAGTGGTGAAAATAGTGAAAATGTGGCTTGGGGAAGGGGGGGGGGCATGATTTCCTACTGTGGGCCCTCTCTACATAAAGACCTCCCCTGGCTTAGGGCCCCATCTGAAAAGCAATTAATGTACATGGTTGGTGGATTTTCAATAAAGGGGAGAGTCGAAACGTCACGCATGCCAGGGGAGCACTTTCCAGACACCCCTCTCCACCTATCCCTGCCCTGCACACCACCACGCGCAGAGGGATTTGGTCCCGTGTCACTCTGGGAAAGGGCTTGACGCACAACCGGATGGTCATGAGTTCACACACGGATCCGATTTGTCGACTCGGCTAGGAGCTGATCAAAATGAATGTCGCTTGGCAGGAAGTCCGTAGTGCTTGTCCTATAAAGAGACTGACTCATCTCTGTCGTAGGCATGTGAAAATTTCCACCATTGGCTCAGGGCTACCAATGGAGGTGAGCACTGCCCCTTGCCATTTTGGGCAGGCAGACACTTTTGGCGTGATTGTCGCATCGTAGACTGAGCACGAGGGCGATTATGAGGGAGAAAAGATTGCGTGTGTCGGTGGTGGTTTTTGGCTGATGAAAGCAGCGATCCTTTTACCTGCATCCGGTCGCCTGAAAATGGCCTCGGCAGCAGCACGCGCCGCGGTAACACGGAGCAATGGTAACCCTCGGTAGAGCAATAAATGACCTCCATGGCAACGGTTTCCGGGGCAACTGAGCCAGGGATGGAGGAGCGAAAGAATGGGATGAGATGTAGCCACACCCCGTATTCTAGCCTCCTTCAACCCTCCCTCCCCCACCTTCCTCTCTCCCTCCCTCCTCCCAACAGTTTTTTTTTTTGTTGATCCCACCCCCCATCGTCCCCTGTCCCTCCAGCCCAGCACTCCTTCATGCCAAAGATGAGGCCGCAGTGATGCAAAACGTGATACACACAGTAACGCGAAGATAAGGCGCACTGCAATGATGCGAGCATTAATAACGAAAAGACTCAGACCTAGCCCTAACCGGAGCTCCAGCCCAAACTGTAACCCAATTGTATTTATTAAATGTATATTTATTATACGAGCCATAGGTCTGTGCGTCTGGTTGTATAAAACATCTATAGTCAACATTTTCCTTCATTTACACTGATCTGTTTGGCTGGTTAGAGACGTGGCATAACACCCATCTCACGATCAGGTCACAGGTTAAAAATCATATTTGTGGATCGACGAAGCTCATTGTCATTATCTAGTACAATGAATACCCTTTATGGGAAGCAGAGGTGGATCGCAAAGGGGAATGGGGGGAGGGCGGTCCAAAAATGTCAAGCCTTTTTTTAAATATGGCCTTTCATTAACTGGGCCTTTCATTCATAAAATAAAAACATTCAAAGCGTAAATATCAATGCACTACAAATTTCAGGGCCTCAAGTGGCAGGGGTGCAAGCACCCTCATGCGCCCCTCCCCAACCCTCCCCCCTTAGATCCACAACTGGACGGGAAGTCGCAGAGGTCATCCTGTGCAGAGACTGTACCTAATAATGTGAATGTGGAATTTCCACCACTGGCTCAACGGCTGGTAATGCAGATGAGTGTTGTCCAATGCTCATTTGTTTAGGGAGACACCTTGGATTTTATTTACACTGATTGGATTGCACACCCTAAGTGACAGTGTCACATGCATGCAAATGAACACTGGTCCTGAACCAAAACCCCTAAACCTTTTCTTCAATGGCTTAATCCTCGGTTACATTTCCATTTGTGCACTGATGTTCATATTAACAGATGTGGCACTCATAACCAAGATAATGAGGCATATGATCTTTAGAGGGGCATAGTTATATGCCAATGTACTCACTTAAATGCTCGGTCTGACGTGTTCATTTGATACTCGGCTGAGCTATTTCTTGGCCGCAAAGCAAATTTTTTTGGTCCAATGTTGTTGTCCCATATGCCTGGAAGCTAACTGCACCAGGCAAAAAGAAAGTGATGGTTTTATTGTTAAGATTCTCTGTGGGCCAGGAAAGCACCCCCCCCCCCCTCGACACTTCAACAAAGATCCCCTGGAGAGTTATGGTGATGCAATTGCGCAGGAAATGTTTGATGCCTCGAGTTCCATATTCAAGCCAGCTGATGTCACATGGACCTTGCATGGTGCACCGCCTGGTTGTGTTGTCTTGAACCATGTACATTGTGTGACTGTCGCATTGTGTAGGCACCTTGGCAGCACCTCATTTGCTGTATTGTGTGCCGCCCTTGTTGTGGTCTTCGAAATTAATCTTCGCTTTTAGTTGTGTCTTTGTTTACTTATCGGGGTGGAATGGTGGTGTCGTGGTTAGCGTGCTACGCTACGAGCCCATTCGCCTAGGTTTGATTTCCGGCCATTGGCCTGTGATGTCTAACCTGCTCCTGGACCTTCCTCACTCGACTCACCCTGAAACGAGTACTTGGCGTGGTGTGTAAACATCAGCACTAGCCACACCGTCCCCTTGCGCTCGCTAACAATACTTGCCCCAGCAGTATGTAGGCAATACGGGGGATCTTTGTATTTATATTTGTACGAGTGCATTTGTATCAGGGTAATATGGGACAGATCTGCTCATGAGGGATGGATCCCCATCTCGGACTGGATCATGTGATTACGCCACTGCTGCCCCCTTTTATGCCTTGGCCCAGTTGGGAGTATATATTTGTTGCGTTTTTCCACCAGACATTGGGTGGAGTGTACGTGGTGCCAAGTCGCGCGTAGATGGGGAAACATTCTGGCAGAAACACGTTTCTTCAAGCATTGTCATCACGCATTGCTGGGAAACTTTTACAAGCAGCACGTGCATATATTTAACAGGAGTAGGTTTTTTTGCAGTCACTCGTATTCCAACTGTGGGTTTTCAGGTTAGGCTGCACGTTTAGAATTTGTTCCTTCACCCCCATCACATCGGAGTTGAATTCAAGATGCCCTTAGCAGTGCACGGCAAAAGCTTTAGAGAAGAAACGATCAATGCGCAGCCCAACCTGGAAAACTGCGCCTGAAGCAAGTGCATAGTCACATGATCGAAGGCTCATAGTCACATGATCGATGGCTCATGCTCCGCACACAGTCTCTTCCGATTGGCCTGAGGCAACTTGCTCCTTGAAAATGTTTCTCAAAGCAGACCCAAGGTCTTCTGGGAAACGTGTTTCCTTGTTTCTGGAAAATACGACTTCAAGCGCCCGTGAAGAGCACTGGATGTACTGCCACGTTCAGTCCTCCACCACCGTTGCTGCTGCACCCCCCAAACATGCTCTGGTCTGATCCACTTCACCGTTCTAGCTAATGCGGAAAGGAACGCGGTCGGTCCCCAGTGCCGGACCGGCTGCTGGTGAATAACAAACAGCGGATTCAGGGCGATCGATGCTGCAGGTCGTGAGTCCGTCACTCAGGGCCACACGGGCTAGTGGGAAGCAGCTCACGAATTGCGTCTTTTTGAAAACGAACCTCGTGTCCAAACTACAAGGTGCACTCACCTGTCTTGCGGAAGATGTTTGTGTTGCAATCAAACAGTGAGCAAGCCGAGACCATGAACTTGCCACACTTGATAATTTGGTTAATCATGTGGTGTGGTTTTCAATAGTGCCAGCTCAGCGCTGTGATGTGGGAATTAGCTCCCAAATTCACGTAGCCACCTGCAAATCACAGGACAGCTGATGGAATTAAATTCTGCACCAGATAGAAAGTGAACAAAACATGTACAGTAGTTTCACCTATACCCTTCTGCATAAACGTGAGAGGCCTTGTGTCCCTATGTGAACAACTCAAACGTAACGCTACAAATGAGACCGAACAAGTGAGACAAGCATTCACACGAGGCAGATGATACAAACGATACAAACGATACAGACAATACACGGCATACGGAACAAATAAAAACAGAACAAACAAGACAGATTTAGCCGAGCAATGTAGTGTTGACCTTCATTTGAAATGTGATTGCATTTAGACGCTGTATAAATTGAAACTGATGTTGGCCGTGTTTGTGATTGTTTCTGTGCTTTGTTGGGATCACGACACGTGGTGTTCACATGTGTGCCTCCACGTGGGTGCAGGGCCAGCTCTCCCAGGCTCTCACTGGCCTATCGGACCGAGCCAAGGAGGCCAAGGATTTCTTGGGGCAGCTGAAGAACGCAGCCACACAGATTCAGGTTAGCCCCGGGGTGTGTGACTGGGGGGAGCGGAGGGATGTGGACGCAAGACGCAGCGTGATTAAGCCACCCAAACGGGCGGTGCCCGTGGTGGAGCATGTGGCTCAGTAGGAAGAACTATACATGGATGCGCGTGTGTATGGTGAACTTCTTTCGCACCGTACGTAGCCAACCGTGTTCATCGGAGGTGTGGGAGGGAAGGGCAACAAACTAAATACAAAAGCACTTCTAAATGTAATGAGTTTTCAATGTAGATTTAAAGCTGCATAGCTCCAGTGGCTTCCTAAATATCGGAAGGAAGAGCATACCAAATGGCCGCAGAAGCGCATCCGAAAGCACGCGATGCAGTGACCGTCTCTGTCCATAGGCTCGCTAATAACGGCGACCTGAATTTATCTTAGGCAGTAAACTGAGATTCGATCCCAGGCCGAGTAATTTCAACAGTGCTGGCTCTGTGCTCTAACGTGCGCTTAACTCGCATTGCTACTCTAACCCCTACATCCCAGGATTTAGGCCCAACGCCGACACGACCATAGCAGCCGCTCCATTCCCACCCCCAAAAAAAGAGGTACGATGCCGAGCGACTGTGTGCAAGTCGGGGACTGCCTCGCATGGCACTGATTGGCCTGACAGAGTGATTTACGACGGTTATTGTGCGACCTAATCAACGAGACTAAACGATTGCGAGCGGTGGCATCGTGGCCACGCACCCTCCGCCTGGTCGTGGGAACCCGGCTGGGGGTGGCGTGCCACGGGATTGGCCTCAGCCCGACCGGCCCCTGGGCGTCGTGTGGAAGACACGCGCTGACCCGGTGTCACTCAGCCGTCGCGGAGACTCGCTTTGACTCGCGGCGAAGGGAAGCGTAAGAATTTCTCATCGACATGACACGCGGTTTTTGGGAGTGACGTGTTGCGAATAACGTGCGGCTGTAATCAGATTTCTCGAGACAGAATCCCATCGCTCTGTATTTTTTTTGCTTGTAACTCCTTTCATCCAGTGTGTAATCAGATTAATCGTGGAGGGGCAGCAGCGCTGTGGTTATCTCACTGCGCTATGAACCCAATCGCTTGGGTTAGATTCCCAGCTGTGGATTGATATCAGTGGCGAGTGGTAACTGAATTGTTCCTGCCCCCCAACCACAAGCTTCACAAATCTCAGCACGTAAGAGTGGTGAAGTATGGTGAAACAACCACCATTACTGGACAGGGCATGGCGAGGCCTACTTCCTGCAGTGGATTGACAAAAGGCCGTAGATGATTTTTTGTTTTAAAATCAATGAATCAGACAACCAGCTGATTAATTTAAGATAACCGTCGTATTTTCTCTTGTAAATTCCAAAGTGATATAAAAACAAGCACAAGGTGACACTGACCGCATATGCGGGGGGAGGGGGGGGGAGTGTTGGACGGTGGCAGCGTAGCATCCTGCTCTCATTTCCACGCTTTATCGGCCTAACAGAGGTTCATTTGAAGAAAGCAGTTTCTCACGTAATGAAATAACCCGACAATTTTGCAAATCCCAATCGCAGAATTAAAGTGTGTCTTACTACGCCTTCATTCTTTAGGCACATTTGAGCCTTTTGATTCTTTGGCTGCATTTTCCAAAAGCACTCGAATCTGTTCACATCCCACCAACCTCCTTTATTTCATCGTTTTGTACGTTGCCTGCTACGATGCGTGGATTGGGAAAACTGACATTGAGATCGAGCATGGGACGAAAGCTTAGAAGTTAGAATGGAGAAGTGTGCACGCTTGAAACTACACCGAGGGACGAGAGAGAGGAGCGCGTGGATGGGAGAGAAAACTCGAAGCAGAGCAATCATGTCGAAGTAAGTGGGCATGGGCAGGACACGTCGCCAGAAGGGATGATGCCCTATGGTGTAGACTTAATGATGGAGCGGCAACTGAATGAGGAAACACACCCAAATGAACGAAATCAGCATGTGTGCAGGACCCAAATGGATTGTTGCATCACAAACACGTGAGAGACTGCTTAGGGACGCCTTCATGCAGCGGTGGATAGATCATGGATAATTGATATTTTTAATTATGATTATTACTCCTACAACCATGGCTAATCAGCTATCGTAGACTGATGACTTTTCCCAAGTCAACATCACAAACGGGTGTGTATAACATCCCACCCTCTAGGCTCAAATAAGCACCGTTCTTTCCAATGTGGTAGGGCCAAATGTGTCGTCTGATTGTGCCGCGTGCTGTTAGAGGGGCTGCGATAATAACGCTGTGATGTTAGCCCACACATCCCATACTTGTGACACATATTTTGTAAATTAATTGGTTGATTTGGCACTGTTGTGCCAATTATCGTAGGATAGACAACTGGGAGTGCTTTCGGTTCGGCACAGGCATTTCCTGAACTCTGCAAAGCCTGCAAAGGAAAGACCACTTAATATTTCACAAGTCGTCAAATGCGAGCGATTTTCAAATGCTAGGGCAGTGCTCGCGTAAATGCGTCATACACATCGCAATGGTCGTGTAACAAAAATGTGTGTCGTAAAGCCTCCTCCACCCGACGCAGCCAATTCATAAAAGTGTCACGTGACTCAAACGCTCCAAATGTATCACTGCTTGGGCAGCACCACCAGTGTTAATCTCACAACATAAAAAAGTCTCCCCAGTGCTGATGTGTACACACTGCACCAGGTATTCATTTATTCATTTAAGGTTGCGTTGACCTAGGCGAAGCCTCAGGATCTGTTCAGATATTCGCCACTGATGTTGCGAGCGATAATTGAACTTGGGTCGCCAGGGTTTGTAGCAGAGCGCACAAACCACTGCACCACTGCACACACACACACACAAGACAGGCATATACCCGTGCACGCACGCCTGCACACAAGCTGTTCTTGGATAGGACAGCCGTGACGAGCAATGATTGATGGAGCTTTAAATGTGCCCCTCCCCTCATCCTCCAGTGTCTTTATCGCCTCCCCCCACCGGCACCACCGCGAGGGGAAGCAAATGCCCTCTTGTAGATATGGCTGAGGAGGAAGGGCTGCCTGGACTGTGCTTACGTAGCTGGTGTTCAATGGGCCGTAGTTGAATATTCATGCGGATGTTCTGGGCCCCCACAATATGGAATGTGAAGTTTCACTACAGCCTCAGGGCCACCAACAAAGATGAGCCTCTGCCCCGTTGCTTCTTTGAGAAGGGAGGCAGTTTTGACCTTAAAACTCTTTGGTGCGTTTTTCTGTTTGTACTGTGGACGGTCTGGGGATAAACAAGAGAGGTAGCAACCCCATTCGTAACACTTTGGCAACCGGGACTGCAATACTCCTGGGGTCACGTGTCCATCTGTGGGGCCGTCCATAAATGACGTCACGCACCTGGGGGGGGGGGGGGGGTCAGACATTTGTGACGATGTGTGATGAGGGGGGGGGTTGAGAAATGTGCAGCGACATATTAAATCGCACTACAATGACAATAGTTTAAAGCGATTTGAAGCATGTTTTATATATTTTTGGGGGGAGGGGGGGCAGAGCTTTGTGACGTCATATTTGAGGGGGGGGGGTCTGACTTTTGTGATGCCGTGTGACGAAGGGGGGGGGGGTCAAAAATCGTCCAAAATCGCGTGACGTCATTTATGGACGGTCCCCGTGCATGTGTTTGTGGGGAGTGGTAGTGTAGTGGCTAGCACGCTGCACTACGAACCCAGTGACCCGAGTTCGATTCCCGCTCATGGCTAATACCGGCGACGACGATTTAAACCGGTCCTGAGCATCCCCTAGGTCGAGTCGGCCTCAAAGGAGAAGCTGGTGCAGCGGGTATAGTTCGCCACTGGGGAGACAAAGCCGGTCGGGCGTGGCGCTGGCCACCCACCCCCTCGTGTGCTGTGCCGGCCTTCATAGGTGCTCGCTCACAGTACTTGCCCCTACAGTCTGTTACGGCTACACGGGAGATCTTTGTCTTTGTCGGGCAGGAGAGCGGCGTGGAGCTGGAGGCCTGCCTCGTGGCGCAATGCGACGCGCTCGTCGACGCCCTGAACCGCCGCAAGGGACAGCTGATGGCACGAGTCGGCAAGGAGCGAGAGCAGAAGCACAAGGTTCGTGCGCAACGTGAGCATCGTCTATCCCGAGCAGTGTCAACATCATCAGCCACATCAACATCACCAGCCACATCAACATCACCAGCCACATCAACATCACCAGCCACATCAGCATCACCAGCCACATCAGCATCACCAGCCACATCAGCATCACCAGCCACATCAGCATCACCAGTCACATCAACATCACCAGCCATATCAACATCACCAGCCACACGAGCGTCAACATCACCAGTCACATCAACATCACCAGTCACATCAACATCACCAGTCACATCAACATCACCAGTCACATCAACATCACCAGCCACATCAGCATCACCAGCCACATCAACATCACCAGTCACATCAACATCACCAGCCATATCAACATCACCAGCCATATCAACATCACCAGCCATATCAGCATCACCAGCCACATCAACATCACCAGTCACACCAGCATCACCAGCCATATCAACATCACCAGTCACACCAACATCACCAGCCATATCAACATCACCAGCCACACGAGCGTCAATATCACCAGCCACATCAGCATCACCAGCCACATGAACATCACCAGTCACATCAACATCACTAGCCATATCAACATCACCAGCCACACGAGCGTCAACATCACCAGCCATATCAGCATCCCCAGCCACATCAGCATCACCAGCCACATCAGCATCACCAGCCACATCAGCATCACCAGCCACATCAGCATCACCAGTCACATCAACATCACCAGCCATATCAACATCACCAGTCACATCAACATCACCAGCCATATCAACATCACCAGCCACATCAACATCACCAGCCACATCAGCATCACCAGCCACATCAGCATCACCAGCCACATCAGCATCACCAGTCACATCAACATCACCAGCCACATCAGCATCACCAGCCACATCAGCATCACCAGCCACATCAGCATCACCAGTCACATCAACATCACCAGCCATATCAACATCACCAGCCACACGAGCGTCAACATCACCAGTCACATCAACATCACCAGTCACATCAACATCACCAGTCACATCAACATCACCAGTCACATCAACATCACCAGCCACATCAGCATCACCGGCCACATCAACATCACCAGTCACATCAACATCACCAGCCATATCAACATCACCAGCCATATCAACATCACCAGCCACATCAGCATCACCAGCCACATCAGCATCACCAGCCATATCAACATCACCAGCCACATCAGCATCACCAGCCACATCAGCATCACCAGCCACATCAGCATCACCAGTCACATCAACATCACCAGCCATATCAACATTACCAGCCACATCAGCATCACCAGCCACATCAGCATCACCAGCCACATCAGCATCACCAGCCACATCAGCATCACCAGTCACATCAACATCACCAGCCATATCAACATTACCAGCCACATCAACATCACCAGCCATATCAACATCACCAGTCACATCAACATCACCAGCCATATCAACATCACCAGTCACATCAACATTACCAGCCACATCACCAGTCACACCAACATCACAAGCCATATCAACATCACCAGCCACACGAGCGTCAACATCACCAGCCATATCAACATCACCAGCCACATCAACATCACCAGCCACACGAGCGTCAATATCACCAGCCACATCAGCATCACCAGCCACATGAACATCACCAGTCACATCAACATCACTAGCCATATCAACATCACCAGCCACACGAGCGTCAACATCACCAGTCATATCAGCATCACCAGCCACATCAGCATCACCAGCCACATCAGCATCACCAGCCACATCAGCATCACCAGCCACATCAGCATCACCAGTCACATCAACATCACCAGCCATATCAACATCACCAGTCACATCAACATCACCAGCCATATCAACATCACCAGCCATATCAACATCACCAGTCACATCAACATTACCAGCCACATCAACATCACCAGTCACACCAGCGTCAACATCACCAGCCATATCAACATCACCAGCCACATCAACATCACCAGTCACACCAACATCACCAGCCATATCAACATCACCAGCCACACGAGCGTCAACATCACCAGCCATATCAACATCACCAGCCACATCAACATCACCAGCCACACGAGCGTCAATATCACCAGCCACATCAGCATCACCAGCCACATGAACATCACCAGTCACATCAACATCACTAGCCATATCAACATCACCAGCCACACGAGCGTCAACATCACCAGCCATATCAACATCACCAGCCACATCAACATCACCAGCCATATCAACATCACCAGCCATATCAACATCACCAGCAACATCAACATCCACATCAACATCACCAGCCATATCAACATCACCAGCCATACGAGCGTCAACATCACCAGCCATATCAACATCACCAGCCACATCAACATCACCAGCAACACCAGCGTCAACATCACCAGCCATATCAACATCACCAGCCACACGAGCGTCAACATCACCAGCCATATCAGCATCACCAGCCACATCAACATCACCAGCCACATCAACATCACCAGCCACATCAACATCACCAGCAACACCAGCGACGCCAGCATCAACATCACCTGCAACAAAAGAGTAGTCCCGTTTGCCACTGTCAAGAATGTCCACCCAGAGAGTTGAATGGTTATTACCTACGGAAACTGACGACTTTGCAATACTGCACTGCCCAAGTCAGGTTGAGATCGTTAATTAATTAGCTCTGTCCACGTTTCTGTGTTGGGGGTGAGGGTGACGATAACTCTCGCACAAATGATCTAATATAAATTAAATGTTCGTTTGAAGTTGTGTTGCTAGTAAGGATGTGCCCTCTAGAAAACCGGGCAGATGTATTAAAGCGTTACCCACAGCTTGGCAAAAAGAAGGCATCGATAGCGAGTAAACTTTTCCAGCCAAGGTTTATGACCTCACACACCATGCCCCTCCCCATGACGTGATGATGTGTGATGTCATCTCGAGACATCCACTCTTCATCCCGTGCCATGTGACGTTTACATTTTGTAACTCAAAAGGTAAGTTATTGTAGCCAATTAAATGCCGTGCTGCCGAGGACAAACACATTTTGGCAATCGCGTCGGGGTCCATGCGTACGTGTGATTTTCCTTCCTTGCTACAAATATCACCCAGAATACAGTAAATATTTCAAATGACCACCTTCCTTTGCTGCGAACATTACTTGCAAAAAAAACATCCACATTGCAGTACTCATACTTCACGTCTCGTCAAACCTCTCACTCCACTTATGGCAAGCCCCTCGTCAGCGAGCATTGGCTTGCCGTTGAACGGCACTTGGCAGGATTGAGCCTAAAACAGGCGGCGGACCTGCCACTGAAGGACACAAGCAAGGGGTGTGAAGCGCACATTGAATAGCAGCCCAGGGTTTAAACTTGCAACCTGCCCCAACTGCGAGCCAAGTGCTCCTCTGACAGTGTCACCTGACTTTTGTCACGTACACAGTAATGATGAAAATACACGTATCTTTTGGGAGGGGGGGGGGAAATAATTGTTGAGATAAACCGTCAAGTTCTCTAACTCCATGCTAAGGCCTTATTACTGAGCAGCGTATATATATGAAAAGTGTGGCAATGAAGCGCAGTTTTAAAGCGTGTACATGACAGGATCGTCGCATATGTAAAAAAATAAACCCATGGAGAAAGCTTGGCAAGTCACAGAGGGACCGTTTAATAGGTCCTGCTCATTCACAGGCCATCCTCGTTGTGATCTGATCTCACCTTGAAACCTGAGACCGTGACTACGAAATCGGTCAACTGATGCCGCTACATTTCTGGTGCATGTGCAGCCTTCCTTCGATTAACGCGTCGGAAAGCGTCACATTAGGGATTTAAAAAAAAAAACTCCGTGATGTTGCTTTTACGCAGGGATGCGTAAAAGCATTCTTGCACAAATTGCTTTTGCAGCAAATCTGTGCAAAAACGATCGAGGCACTGGGAGCGTGTCCTCGCACAACTCCCTGCCCTAGATTTTTAATTGGCGTTGGCGGTGGAAGCTGCTCCGAGACGAGCTCTTACGTCGTTACGTGTCTTAGTTGGCCTGCGGGTGCCACCACGGGGGTGGGGGGGGGGGGTAAGGGAGGTTGTTGAATGGGGAACCAAGCTCTGCTGTTCCCGTGCTTCCTTTTCTGTTGCAGCCACGAGCGTCAATTTCACAGTGGCTCGGACGTCGTGGAGGACTCATAAGTGGAAACGTCTTTACCACCCCAAAAAATTTAAAGTCAGTTTGTTATGAAGAATCCGATCCACGCTTTCGGTTATGATGGGTTTTGTCATCGTTTAGAGATTTGATTTCAGCTTGTTATTCCCACACGCAGCGGGCAATTGTCGTGTAAACGAAAATGTGTGTGTCGTAAAGCCTCCTCCACCCGACGCAGCCCATTCATAAAAGTGTCACGTGAATCAAACGCTCCAAATGTATCACTGCTTGGGCAGCACCACGAGTGTTAATCTCACAACATAAAAAATGTCTCCCCAGTGCTGATGTGTACACACTGCACCAGGTATTCATTTATTCATTTAAGGTTGCGTTGACCTAGGCGAAGCCTCAGGATCTGTTCAGATATTCGCCACTGATGTTGCGAGCGATAATTGAACTTGGGTCGCCAGGGTTTGTAGCAGAGCGCACAAACCACTGCACCACTGCACACACACACACACAAGACAGCCATATACCCATGCACGCACGCCTGCACACAAGCTGTTCTTGGATAGGACTCATAAGTGGAAACGTCTTTACCACCCCAAAAAATTTAAAGTCAGTTTGTTATGAATAATCCGATCCACACTTTCGGTTATGATGGGTTTTGTCATCGTTTAGAGATTTGATTTCAGCTTTTTATTCCCACACGCAGCGGGCCTGCTGACCTAGTCCTGCAATGGATGTCCCCTTAGGTGTTTTGTAAGTCACATTAAATCCCACCTCCCCTGTTCACCCAGCAGTATAAATGGGTACGCCACGGTTGTTGGTTAATCGGCAGGTCACATGTGGCGAGTTGAAGGGTGGGTACTTCCACCTCCCAAGACGTCTGGCAAGCGTAGAAGAGTAGGCCAAATGCCCTGCAAAGCGGTTCACTAGAGCTTCCTCTATCGGAGGCCCTTCCATCAGCAGCGGCATGAGCGAGCAATTCCAGCGCTGCATCTTTACCTTTTATTTCAGAGCTATGGAGATGTTCTTTGGTCACGTGGCCTTCTGTTGTCAAGGCATGGGTCAAAGGTGGCCTGTCTTACACTGCGGTTGGTCCAGTCAGCTTTGCATAATTAAGTCTAGTCAGTGGTTCTTTGTTACAACCAGCATTGGTGCAGGACTCATTTCCATGAGCTGACCTGAGCCTGCGTGGTAGGAATTCCATGCTACTGTGGCAGAGACCACTTTATCAATAAGACAACCACCATTTGCTTCCCACCAAGTAGGGGCTACGTCTATTGACGATGCGGATTTGGAGCTCGCAATTATACAACTGTGCGTCAAACACTCCAACCCAGCCCCATCCGTGTTGTGATATCGGAATGATTGCATTCCGTGAAAGCTCTGTCCTTGTTTACCTCCCCCAGCAGAGCAGCGCAATGTCAAGTTAGGAACCAGCCGCAGATAGTGACACATAGAACTCCATTTGGGTCACTTCGTTTGACCAATCTCACCTCCCACTGCCTATGACCAAATCAATCGGAATGTTCCTGATCTCATCAGATCTCGATAACTAAGCAGGGCCGAGCCTGAATAGTGCTCGGATGGGCAACTACCATGCACAGCAATGGGTTATGTTGGCCTGCGAAGCTACATGGTGGGCCACAGAGGGCAGTACAGCAAAATAAATTGTTGTACAGTACTCCACTGTTACTGCTATGCTCTCACGTCAATGTTCTTCACATTCGCCAACCCGAACTCACCAGCGTGGTGAAGTATGGTAATATATCTGCATTTAAATTATTCCATAATTCCAAAGATACGGTACTGAGGTGCTTATTGTCACGTAAACCGCCACGACCCGCACAGAGTGGGGGGATGGTGCCCTCGTCCAGAAGTGGATTCGCAAAGGGGCTGTGCATGGACGTGTGTCAAATTCTGCACGGCTCTGCTTGTGCTGTGTATCTTTTTTTTATTTCTGGTGCCATTCCTTGTCTTGGTCGAGGTTCTGTTTTCGCCTGGTGGAGCGCTGCACCACCACCACCACCACCACGTGAATCGCATTTGTCCATTAGTGCCCCTTGTTGTGCCAAATTAAAAAAAGACAAAAGCAAATGAATGTTAAGCGGTAATTTTGTGACAGGTCTGAGACCATAAAACTAGCTACGCTTGTGAAACCCGGTTTTGGTCACGGGTTAGCCGACACCCTGATTCATTGAAACTCTCTCTCTCTCTCTCTCAGCGGTGCCGGCTCAGAGCTCATGCGTTAAGGCACTGAGCGACCTCCACCAGCAAGTTGAATTTCATTGACGTCATTGATTACTATCGGCAAGACGGTGAACATATAAATCAATCTATGCACGCATGAGCGTATATTTTAAAAAAAAAAATCAATAAAAAATTTGCATTCAGACCAGATGCAATGGGGCTCTCATCCCACGCTCGTGCGTGTATAGGCATCAAGCCCTTAATAAAATGCATAAACGAATGAAGTTCATAAATTTACATCCTTGTGGTCGCCTGGGGAGCGCGCGTCTGCCCATCATCATCCTTCTCCAGCCTCCTCTCCGCGCAGTGAGAGCACCGGGCTGTTGCCACGGCGACCGTGGGTTAGCTTTTTTCAGTTCGTTATCAAATAATTTATAATAAGATGCCTCGTGGTCGTCGCTTTTCGAGGCGCACTTGTTTATTGTGTATGCGTGCGTGCGTCCGCGCGTCTTTGTGTTTCCGCGCGCGTGCGTGAGGAGTGCGTGGGTCGTGCGGAGCTGCAGTCACAAATTTCCCGGCCACTGCTAATAGCCTCGCTTTGGCTCGTCGATGTCTGCGGCGGTCGACTCGAGCCTGTAACGAGTGCCTGGCGCATCGTTACTGGGGACACAAAGGGCCACTCCCGTGCGTCGTTCTGGCGGCCTTAATAGATGTATTGGCAAATCTGTGTGGGCTATTTGGAGGATCCTTATATTTATTTGCCTTGCACGCGTCGGAATATGTGAGCATATGTTTACGCATATGTAAGTGTTTACGTGCGCATCAGGACCGGATTAAGATTTTGTAGCCCCCCCCCCCCCCCTGGGCCTACAGGTACTGTGAAGCCCCCAGTAATATTTTCAAAAGGAAAACAAAGTGAAAGAAAAATAAAAAATATATATTTTTACAAGGCTAACAACAAATACAATTCAGCATTCACAAATGAAATTACTTTTCAGTTAATCTCTGGAGGCCCCCTGGGCTGCAGCCCCCTAAAGCCCCGCGCCTTAATCCGGCCCTGGTGCGCATTTTCATCTGCGTATCCCTCTCTCTCTGCGGGCGTGGCGCTGGCCACCCACCCCCTCTTGAGCCGTGCCAGCACTTGCCCCCTAAAGTCTGTTAAGGCTACACGGGGGATCTTTGTGTGAATATATGTGCACGTGGTTGCGTGTACCTCTGTGTGCGTGCGTCGTGATGTGCGTTGCGATCGGCGTGTCTCTGGCTGTGCACGCAGAGTGCACCACCGCCACACCGGCGTTGCCGCCTCTTGCCTGGTTAAATATTAATGGGCTTTGCTCACGCTGCAAAGGATTGATTTCTCCAATTCGGCAGTCGCGGCGCGCAGAAGGGCGCGACAGTGAACCAGAGAGCGCGAGACGGCGGGGAGAGAGAGAGAGAGACAAGGTGCTTGTGTGTCAGCGCGACGGGGAAATATTTGGCACATTTGAAAACTTTGATTTGAAGCTTTCGTGACTGTAGGAATCCATCACGTCTTGCCACGGCAGCTCTCTCGTCCACTTCGGCAATTTTTTCTTGCTGTGGTTGTCACGCCTGATGCAGATTGCTTGTGTTGCAATGGAAACGTCGTGATTTGTTTTATATTATTTCTAACTACGTGACTTTACCGAAATAACCAAAGAGTATTTGAAAACTTGCCCGCGAATCGCTCAAGAGGGATTATAGGGAGAATCCACGGACCCCCTTTAATGGCAGAGCCACCCTGTGCTGCACGTGGACAGCTGCACTCTCTAGAACCATCCAGAGGTTCCTCACAGCCCCCTTCTTCGTTTCCCGACAAGTATTCCCCCGCTCCGCCTCTTCTCCGATCTCCTGCCTCAATATCGCGGATTCGTTACCGCTGCCTTTCTGCCATTATTAAGGAAGAAAGGCAGCGGTAATAATAATCATTAATCTTGGTTGTGGTCCCGTGTCCCCACCTCACCGTGTCCTGATACTACCCTTAAAAATACATTAGGTGAAATGTGATGTCAGGCGCTTTGAGTTGCTGATGCATTTAAGCACTATATAGATCTCTCTCTCTCTCCCTGCAAATCGAATTACAATGCGGTGTCCCAATGACGATTGGAAGCTCTCCTCGGACCGCACTGGGACTGCTCCTGGGTTCATCACAGTTCAGGTCCGGTTCCAGTGTGCTGTATGTGGTTCCCGTATTGCATGCGCCACGTGTTGCCCGACTTCCGATGGCAGCCTGCGTGCTCCACCCGGTCACGAGCAGCTCGCCCTACCGTAGCAGCACCCCCCCCCCCCTGCGCACGATAGCGATGCCCCACTCTGAGGCAGGACACCCTCGGAATTGATTGTTGGTGTCACGGGGTCGACGCGCAGAAGACGCGGCGCGGTCGACACCGTCGCTCGTGCGTCGTCGACTGCAGGGCGACGTCTTAGAAAAATTATGATTATACTGTAATTGATTTCAGCTCGGGTTAGTGTCGGATAATCCAAGCGTGCATTGAAATAAAAAAACGATCCTTTCCGTAGCTTGTCATACCTACATGGCAGTCATTCACTATTATTAATAATAATAACAATGCTACAGCTTTTGATTTAAAGCTTTCGTGACTGCAGTAATTCATATTCTTAGTTTTTTCGGTAAAGTCACGTTGAAGAGAAACAACAAAATAACAAAATATATATAAAACAATAAAAAATTCTCACGACGTTTCGACCATAACTCAAACGGTCATCATCAGGTGTGTCGGTTTGCATGACACACCTGATGATGACCGTTTGAGTTATGGTCGAAACGTCGTGAGAATTTTTTATTGTTTTATATATATTTTGTTATTTTGTTGTTTCTCTTCAACGTGACTTTACCGAAAAAACTAAGAATATAATGCTACAGCTGTTAAATAACAGGTGAACCATGCATCTTTTTTTATCAAAGTGTGCCAAGCACACATCCCTCCCCCCCCCACACACACATCAAATCCCTCCGTACTGGCACTTTCTTCATCCTTTTATTCATGGAAGGGAGTTTCGTAGGCTCTGTCACAAGCAGCGTCCGGACAGGTCGGCAGGAATGCCCACGAGGAGTTGGGTGTTTGTTGACCACGTTGCCCAACATGGGCTGTGTTCTGCCACCCCCCCACCCCGGCAGTCCAGAATTCCCTTCCCCCCAGCCATCTGTGCTGCCATCTCCCCTGGCCTTGTTCAAGTAGGTAACTTGGCACACACTGATCGTTCAATACCCGTGCCTAATTCGTGTCCGTTGAAAATGCAAATGACAATTTAAAAAAAACATCTTCCAGGAATTGGTTGTGTGTGCATAGTGCGTGCTATGGAAACACACACTCAGTTCAAAAATGGGTTTAGTAAATGAAATAAAACATATTTGGCTGGTTTGATGCTACGTTCGGATTGCCCGTTTTAAACCATGAAAAAAACCATCCTGTGAAATGAAATTTTCCAGTTTAGGAACATCAAATTTATGATTCAGCAGTGAAAAAACTTACACCCAAAAATGCCAGGTGCATCAATTTCCAAGTGATTTTCAGAAGAAGAAGAAAAGGCTCCCGATCTACAAGTCAAGACCTGTCACTTTTCAAGATCTCAAAAACGTCATCTTTCCCCGTCTATGACTCACTGTCTCCTTCTCTTCATAAATTAATAAGTGAGGCTTCTTACCCCACGGTTGTGCATGTCCCAACCGTTGTCTACAATGTCTGGAGATGCAGTTGTATTTATACCCCCCTTAATATTGAATTGTGACCAACGATGCCGTTGATGCCATAACCAATGTGTTTTTGCACTGATTGATGAGTTCATTAAGATACGCAAGCGGAAGTAGATTGTCCGTCCGCCAGCACCTCCCATTAGCATGGCTGGCTACGTACGGTGCGAAAGAAGTTCAACACACGCACGCACGGATTGCATTAGACATTAGCAGCCGCTGTCCTTGCTGACTGAATCCTTGGCACATTTTCTAAGCATCAGAATCCGACCTGCTGTGCACGCGCGCTGCCATGGCAACCACCTATCCTTCCTTGACATCGCTACGCAGCGTCACGATGCTGTACAATACGGACCCCAACCTTGAGAGTTAATCTGCACATTTGGTGTCGCGCAGCGTCTGTGTTATTGCTCGGGTTTAAGAGCTGACACCACGTAACATAGCAACTGAATGGAAGATGCTTGAGACCATTGAATGTTAAACTAAATTTAACTCGTTTAATTTTTGTAACTACATGCGTATGATGGGAGCAATTACATGGTATGATTGGATCAAAACAGCGAATAACTAATCTTCCTACTTGACACAGGTGGTGTAAACTCTGTCTCAGAACTCATGCTATACAAAGGAATCTTTTGGTGCTAATTCACGGAAAATCTATTTGTTGACAGTTTGTTAGTACCTTGATTATGTTTTATTTGCAAGATAAGCTTAATTAAAAGGATAACCCCATATGCAAATACGCATTGGTAGGAGCTAATCTCTGTCGGCGACTGTGTGCCAATTATAGAAATTACACGTTCACATGGCGAGGATGAGTGGTGGCACAATGTTTAACACGCTGAGAACGGAGCCTGGAATCCTGGCCACGGATTACATCAGCTGGCAAGTGATATCTGAACAGGTCATCAGACCCTTCCCCAATCTGCAGACCAGCGTGGTGAATTACAGCGAAAAGAACCTCCGTGACCGACGTGGCACGGGTGGAGGTCTTTATCCAGCGGTGGATTGACAAAGAGTGGCACATTATTATGACATCGTTTTTTATGGCATGGGCCGGAATTCATATAAGGCAACCACGATCATTCATGCAGTTAATGCCCTGCACCTCCTTTTTCAAATCTGGGCTCAACATTTTTTTGTCCATCTGTCTCACTGACTTTACTACCGTCTCTATGAAATAAACGTCCACTGTTTTTGTACAGCTTCTTGAGACGCGGAACACATTTAGATGATTTGTAAATCAGACTGATATCGTATTGTGTGTAACATATTAATGTTCACGTAATATAATAATGAATACCACAGTTATGACGACTGTATGCTCTGCCCCAGCATTGTGAAACAATTTCGACTTGGAGGATGACCCTTTTATTTTAAGCAACACTTTGGGTCTCAACTCCTGACCTACTGACCCCACGATCGAAGGCACGATGGGAAAATAATCCTTCGCATCTGTGCTCAATTTGATATTAACGCTCGAGGAATTGAGTCGTGTTTTCACACTCGAACCCAAATGGGAGCGAGTCCGCCCCCTCCCCGTTGTGATGTCATCCCAACGGATAACCCGGGTGAGTATCGGTGCATCATGTAACGTTTTCATTTTGTTCAGCGGTAACATTACAATTTTTTTGCTGACAGCCCCTAGGGATGGAACTCGTAAACAAAGTTCCCTTTTTGGTTTTCATCATGTACACTCTGGAGGCAAGGGTCGTTAGCGAAAAAAACAGGGCACCGGCGAGGGACGGCATCTGCGCAGGTTGTGTGGACACTGTGCACGTAACGACGCATCACATTTATCAATTATTAAGCATCAAATGTCATCTGTGAGAAACGACGCTGTTTCATTCGGGTTCACACGATCTGTGCCGCCACGTTCAACACAATGTTCAAAAGGGAATTTGCTCTTTCAATTGAATCGCAAACCCTGAATCGCAACAATTCATCAAGTTGTAGGGAGGCTGAATCACGATGTCCCCAGTGTCCAGCACCACCTTGGTGACCTTTACACCCCCCACCCCCACCACTGATGATTACACATTTCACCAGCTACTCATTTGAGGTTGAACCAACATAGGGAGAACTAGGATCAATTCAAATACCACTTGCTACTGATGAGCATGGCCAGAAATTACATCCAGTCCACCATGATCAAAGCACAGCGCGAGAACCTCTCGTAGAACTGCACTGCTCAATGTACACACAAAGACAACGCCCCCCATGCAGCTTTTACCAGACTGTTGGGGCAAGTGCTGTAAGTAAACATCCATTAAGACCAGCATGCCACTTTTGTCTCCCCAGTGCTGATGTTTACACATTGCACCGATGTACATCTACTCATTTAAGGTTGAATCTATCTATGAGAGACCCAGGATCGGTCTAGACGTTACCCTTGGCCGAGAATCGAACTCAGGTGGCCTATACTCTTTGGTTTTATTCGGTGAAGTCACGTAGATAAAATAAAATAAAATAATTAAATCACGATGTTTCGGAGGCAACACAAGCTTCCGTCTGCAGGTGGAAAAGTCAACGCAGAATATCTGTGTCAGGAGCACAGTTCAGAGACAACCGGGATTATATACAGGTTAAGGGAGGGGGGAGGAGTCAGTAAGGGGGCGTGGGTGGGTGGGAGGGCTGGGTTAAGCAGCCTTTTGATAGGCTGCTGCGGGTAACAACCACTTCGCACTGCACGGGAGTGGGTAAAAAAAACACCTTTTGTTATGCTGAGTGTGGGGTCAGGGAGATTTTGGAAGTGGGTGCAAACGGCTGTTCAATTATAAGGTAGCTAAAGTTTGAAATACAACCACTGAGAAAAGGAAATGGCTGTACAAAAAATTGAGAGGCAGCTAACGTTTGTCTTGATTTATAACATCTTTCTAGTGATTGCTCAATTTGAAACCATCCTCTCGGTTGAAGTTGTGTCTGTGTTTGTAAATCTGGATGGCCTCGTGGACAAATCTTTGATAATAACCGGTAGGTTTGCAGAGCACCTTGGTATCGGAGAAAACAATATCATGATCACCCACAGCATTGTAGCAATGATCAGCCACGGCAGAATAATTCGTTCTGCCGTGTTTCAAATCTTATTTGTGCTCGCGAATTCGGCCTGTTTCTCAGCGCATTGCGCTAACCACTGCGCCACCGCTCCACGCCCCACACACATACTGACAAAACACACCCACTCTAACGGTATAATTATGCATAGGCACACATAACACACACGCCCTTCGCCCAAATAGCAGCGGGAGATAATTACGCGTTTACGCTGATTTATTAGACGCCCTGTGCAATACGAATGCGGCGATCCTTCCCCCCCCCAAAAAAAAAAATATAGCACTGTTCTGGGGTGGTCTCACATCAAAAACAGCTGCAGGGTTTGTTTATAGCTGCGGGTGGCCTTCAAATGATGCACAGTGCGAGGTGGCCCAGCGCCCATTCGCTACATTGCAATTGTCTCTATGACATCCGCATACCAGTCGGCAACAATGAATTCCTGTCATCAGATGACAAAATGCCGTAACTACGAAATCCGTATTAGTGTTCCGTTTTCAGCGTGCGACCGAATTATGTTATCAAGGTAATAGCTAAATCATTATTCGGAATGCTTTCATTAAAATAAATAAAATCTAATTTATATTAAAAATATTTATAATTAACAGGTGAATGACTACAGCTTAATGCAACGACAGCTGTGCCAACTGTTACATACCGCAGAGGCCTACAATCATAATAGTAACAGACATAATAACAGTAATTATTCACAGCCCTCTGCTGGTTAATGGCCTCCCCCACGTTGTCTCAGCCATGGGGCCGGTTTGACCATACTTCACCTCGCCGGTCAGTCGGTGCGGGTTGGCGGAGGGAATGGGAATGATGGGCAAGGCCTTGGACCGGTTCCGATATCGCTCGCCACCCGATGTTCGCCGTGGCATTCAAGGCTTTAAATGGACTCGCTCCTCCCTACATTCACGACTTCCTTCAGCTACGAATATTCCATCAAGATCATTAAGATCTTCAGATTGTGCATCATTGTCAACGCGTGCCTGGAATCTTCTCCAGGTGTTCTTCAGAGCCCGGAGGCACATTTCTCGTGGCATTGTTGCAAATTCTCAGTGAAGTGTTAACATTTTTTCGTAACACCCTTTAATGTTTTTTGTGCAGTAGTCTGCTTGTGGGGCAAGGCTCGGTGTTAATTGTTAGAGTCTGGTGAGGTAGCTGGAAGCTACATAAACGGTTCCCACTGAGAGCCACTAAAACTGCAAGATCCCCTCTGTGGGTGTTAGCTCTTGCAACGTGATTTTAGAATGTGTCACATCACCTGGAAAAAAAAAACCAACACACACACTCACTCAAACATACACAAAAGCGTAAAAAACACACGCACACACCGACACAGCATCTCCCGTTCAACCTCAACGACCGTAGGCTTAAGTGCTGTTAGTGAGCATCTATTAAGACTGGCACAGAATACAAGGGTGGTGTGACGAGGCTATTCGGTCACCTTTGTGTCTCCAGGTGACACTATGAAAGGTCATTTATTTAAGGCTGAGTCAATCTATAGGAGGTTCCAGAAAGCGTTACACTTGCTACTCATGTTGTGCGTGGCTTGAAATCATACTGACAGTGATTGTGCTAGCCTAGGTGTACTTTGAGGTCACAAAAAGTCTCAAAAGGGTTTGTTGGCAGGATATAACAACTGACCCGGGTGTAATGGGTTAAGTTAATGCAGTGACTGGCAGATGCACCACATGCACACTTTGTGCAACTTGGGGCACTCACGTGACAGCATCCTCGCTCACTCCTCCCTCCCCTCTTACATCTGCCCGGTTTCCCCACAACTCAACAGCAAGCCTCCATCCCCAGAGGCCTGCGTAATTGTCACTTTAATCGTCAGTTAATGACGGTAGGTGCACAGCTGATTTGTTTGCACCCAAGCCTCCCTTCTCACAAGGGGCATGGGGCCCAATTCAGCGAAACTTCGTACTCGAATTGTAAATGTAGTGGGTTTACTCTCCAACACACCGGTGTGCTGAACTAGTAACGAATTGTTGACGTGACAAACCGTACTAATTGGCTGTGTCGGGTGGTGGGTGGTTTAACGACACATTTATATTTACACGATATAACCCAAAAACCTATATTATGGATAATATTGGTCGCGAAAGCATACTACTACTACGTGTTAAACTCGTATTGAAATGTTTTTTGACCATCGTTTTGCCCTGTTTTTGGCAGAACGATGCCCGTTTATGCAGAAAGGTGGCTCAGTTCTACCATTTCCATTTCCTTCAGAGCCATTCGCAGGACATTCCACTGTAGCTGAGTCTGATTTGACTAAAAAAAAACGTTTCAAATGTATGCCGTCAGACATTATGGCCCAGTGGTAGATTGGGGCAGGGTCAGCCTAAAGTTCTTACACGCTTAAATTATCAAGCAATTTTATTGTGTGAAGGATATGATGCCCATTATCAGTAAACCAGGTGATGTCCATCCCATTGAGTGTGATGTTAAACTGCTTATGGTATGTAATTTAGACACGCGTGCATCTGTAGGCATGTGTTTGTGATGGGGACAGGGCTTCCTTTCAGCTACAGTTGTCTGGGGCTGAGCTCTGGGGGAGATGGCAGTAGGCATGGCTGGAGTTTAGGGGGTGGGGGTATCGCCTCCACCCCCCCACCCCTCAAACTGGACACCTTTATACATTTATTTTCAGTAGTTTACAATGTAAGATGAAAAATACATTAATTATGTATGCAGTGGCATCGTGGAATGCCACTGCATGATGTGTGAGCCGGGCTGTGTGAGGCACGATATGGGGCAGGCACACTCCGGACAGCCTGCACTACGGATGCAGTACCGGCCCTAGCGGGGACCGGCTGAGATCGCCAATCAAGGATGGGTGGCATTGCATTTCACGTGCAGTGCCAGCCTCTAGAGGTTAGGGCGCGAGAGTGCCAGGTACGGTGCACGGTTTCACAGGGGGCCATGGCACTCTGTGTGAACCCGGAGGTCTGGTGACCGGAGGTACCAGCCCGGGGGCCCCCAAAGAGGGGACTGGGGGACCACGGGACCAGGACCAGGTCCTTCTCGAAGGCTCGAGAAGGTGGGCGTGGCTAGGGGCGGAGTGAACCCCGCCACGGACAATATAAGCCGAAACGCGCTGAACGGGTCGGGCGGCTGTCGCAAGAATCAAGACTTAAGTCGTCACCGAGAGAAGCCCTGCCCGACTACGAGACCCGGACCCGAGCCGGGGTCCGGTCTGAGGTCGCCACCCAGTGTGTGCTAGAGTTAGCTAGCCCGGAGGGGATACCTCCCTAGGTTAGCTGGTGAAGGCGCAGATATACCCCTTCGTGGTTAGGGCTTGATTGTTAATAAACGTGTTGCATCTAAGAAGCTTCCATCTCCCTGGTGTGAACCACTACATATGCACCCGCGATTCCTAAATTCCTAATGTGAGGGGCAAAGCGAACCCCTGCTCCCCTCCCCCAAATATAGAAGTCAAAGTCCGCCTTTGGCAGTCAGGTCCAGGGGTTTTGTGGTTATGGGGCCCTGGAAAATACTCCATGAGAAATTAAGTCCTTGGTATGAGCAAAGCTACACACTTCATCACTACAGCAAACTGAATGCCCCTCCACTTGTTGAAAGCAGGGTTCGACGCCTACGAAAGCGTACAGACCTTTTGCAGATGGAGTCCTCTCTGCGACCCCACACGACTCTGCAGGAGGTTAAGCCGTTGACACAGACCTTCACAAATTGACTTAGGTGTCCGCACCACGGAATTACACGTACGTGCGCGTGTGAAACGGATTGGAATTCCCTTGCACGTCTCGATCTCTGGATTGGCTGCCGCCGATCGGCGGGGAATGGCGCCTCGTCCATTACTCCCGGCGAAATTGATGATGAAATTTGTCGGTGAATGCGGTGGAATAATTTTTTTTATTTGTCATTGATTTTCGGGTCGCATCGCAAAAAGTTAAATGTGTGTCGTAATTAATAATACATTTTCAGCCAAAGTTTCTGCCAGCAGATTTTCCAACAAAATTGGGATGTGGGCACATGGTGTTGTCCCATAAGGGATCACAGCAAGGGTTTTACATAACAGAGTAGACTGAATTTGGTTCTATTGGGTAAAGCCTTGATGAAGGCCGCTTGTGTTGTGGCCGAAACGTCGTGATTTTTGTTATTTTATTTTTTACCTACGTGACTTTACCCAATAGAACCAAAGAGTATGGATCCTAGCAGTCACGAAAGCTTTAAATCTAGAAAAGAGTAGACTGATTTCTCCCTTAATTGGTGTAAATCTAACATCAATCTAACATCAGTAGCTGTTGTTGTACAATTTATCCAGACACTGGTTCAAGCGTGTAGCCTAGTGTTTTGAAGACAAGGTTGGTGGATCACATACTTCTGGGCTAGAAAGTGGTCAGCAGATGTAAGTGCAACAAATCGGTTGCTGGCTTGTCCGTGCGGGTTTTGGGTGGTATTCGTGCGGATTCTGGGTGGTACACGTACGCAACATACCTCATGTGCGTGCGCGACCGCGTGTTTCTGTTCACAGCTGGTGCGGGATCAGATGAGCCACTGCTCTGTGAAGCTACGGCAGACGACAGGGCTCATAGAGTTCTGCCTGGAGGTGATCAAAGAGAACGACCCCAGCGGATTCCTGCAGGTACCGACATCAAACTCAAGACAGCAGTAGCCAAGTGGTGAAAGTGCGACTGCGTAGATGTTCGCGGTTGTGCTGGACAGCTCTCCGATGCGTTCCATCGATGCCGCATGTTGTTCAACACGTCTGATGTTTCACTCCATGTGCTGGGAGAAATACCCATCTCTTTTAGCAGTCCTAGGACAGTGGTGGCAATTCCATTGTAAGTACGGTGGGAGCCAGTTTTTGATTCCCATGCGACAACAACTGTTTGTGGCTTCCCACAAACAGTACTTTTTATTGATCATGGAGGCATAAGCTCGTTTTTCCCCTTCCCCAAGATGTAAGCCTTCAGTGAGTCATTCACCCTTCCACAGCACCGCACTGTCGAACACTGTTTTTTTTTATTAAAACCACAGCTCGTAATAATTACAACGCTAGAATTTACACAGGACATAGGGATGAATCGAAGTTGTGGCGCATGCTGCGATTTGGAGTTTCCACCACTCCCTCAGGGTTGCCAACAGAGACGCATGCCCTCCGATTGCTCTCTTGATTACAAAAACACATTCCCACTTGTTTATTGATATGTAAACGGACTGTGACTCAATTTCCCAGTTAGCTGTGGCATACAAACATCTACCCCCGGACAGACCGTGACTCTTAACTGTGAGTATTGATCTGGAAAGCCAACATACTGATAGACTAACATATTTTATCTGGAAGTGGAAACGCATAACGGAGGTTTGCTCTTCTAATATCGGACTAGGACTCAAAATAAATGTCCACCGTAATATTTATGAATCACGAATATATTCCAGTAAAAAAATATATCAACACTTAAAACATCCGATAACTATCGCTATGTGCTTTGCAAACTATTTAACATTATCCAATTTGTGCACGCTGCAGTATTTACATGAACACTGTTTCACGCTCTGCTCTCTGCCACGTCGTCCCTCACTCCTCCTTTCACTCCTTCACTCACTTCACTGTTTTGACTGACTCTCTCCCCTAACTAACTCAGCTGTCTTAACTGACCACGCGGTCCCCTCGCGACTCAACTCCTAACTCCCACATCCCTTTCACCTGTCGATCATCCCATTTCCCAGTCTCCGCACTTACACCCGCAATCACTGCGAGACCCCCGCGAACGCTGTCGCATGACTGAAGGGAGTCGTGACACGAGTTTCAGCGGCGGAAGCCACCGAGAGAATGCACTGATGCCGTTGCTCATGGCGACGGTGGCTGTGGTTAGACGCACGCAATTGTCATCCTGTGCCATCATCATGATGACAGCAGCAGCAGCAGCTATGCTACCTCCACCCCCACGATGATTGCCAGTCGCAGCACAAAGTATTGATTTGCACATCCATAGGCTCCACAACGAGAAATGTCTCCTCTTCACTGTCATTCTTTTTCGGAAACAAAAGCTAAATCTGGGAATATCCTTTCAGGACTGTGCAAAATGTAAAATGTTTAACCCAAGTAGTTTTTAAAAATATATTTTATTAAAAGGGTGCTTATTCAGATATAAACGTGCCAAGAAGGGGCAGCGCAGCACAGCGTCACGAACTAAAGTCGTCACATGATCAATGATCGCAGATGACCAAATCACCCAGCATGTACCCAATCTCGTCAGAAGCTAAGCAGAATTTAGCCTGGCTAGTGCCTGGATGCACGTCCACCGTGCATCACAGCTATTATAGGTTACTGCAGCGTTATGTTGCAAGAGTGGAATAAACTGGCGTTGCAGAAAAACAATTGCTGGGCTGCACTATGCCCAATCGTCAGTGCTTCCTGCCTTCACCAACCTGCACTGACCAGCGTGGCGAAGTATGGCCAAACAAACCCCCCCCCCGCTCCCACTGCATGATGGGTAGGCGCTCATCAAGCAGTGGATTGACAAAGGGGCTGTAGGCGCAACATGTAAACACACACGCGCACACATGCTCAATGGGCGTACGCGCCCATTCAACTATTGTCGTATTGTAAGACGCGAGCGAGGGGTGGGGGCAAGTTGCAGGAAGGGGGGGAGGGGAGCATCGGGTCGGGTTGGCAGGCGCCGTCAACAGTTCACCACTCGAGCTCATTAATATTCACAGCGGTTGGCGCATGCCTAAAGGGGGGGGGGGTGTAGCGCGTGATACGGCAACTTCGTGCGGTGAAATTAAAGTGCTCATCAATATTAATGATGTCACGTGCGCGTGGCGTGGTTACTAGCCTGTGTGCGTGTGTGTGCGTGAGATCGTGTGTGTGTGTGTTTGGCCTCAACGTGCACATAGCCTGGCACAAGCGCCGTGGTGACGTCGCCGCCACTTAGTGGTGAATGGCGGTTGTTGTAAGCGATGGTTTCGGGAAAGGGCGTTCCTGCACAGATGCCATATTTTATGTCATGTCTGCTGCAGCAGAGGTGTAAGGGAATTCCAACAGGACCTACATCTCTGCTTTATTGACCTGACCATCAGTAGGCCTGGGATCTGGGTTGCTCTTCGTGCTTTCGGAGTCCCTGACCCTCTGCTCACGATCATTAAGGACCTTCAAGGGTGCGGTCAAGTGATGGCTCCCTATTGGTCAACCATCTTATGTATGCTGATGATATGGTGATTGCTGCTCACTCAGAGGAGTTAGAGGCGCTGCTGCTGAATCTGGAGCGTGCTACTAAAAGGCGGGGTTTTACCATCAGCCCCACCAGAACTCAGCACCTGCCTAGGTATTTTGTACCATCAGATACTCCACCCCCACAACTCCCAATTGGTGATGGGGCAGTTGTGGAGAGAGTGGAGTGTTTTCCATACCTGGGCAGTGTGCTCATGACCTGCTCCGGTTTTACAGCAGAGGTCTCACTCCGAATCAGTCGAGCGGCATCTTTTCATCGTCTGCATAACATGTGGAAGCTAACTGGTCTGTTGCTTCAAGCAAAGCTTTGGGTCTTCTTGGCCACGGTCATGCCCTTCCTTCTCTATGCTTCTGAAATGTGGACCCCCCCTAATGGAACATCTTCGCCAGTTGGAAACATTTAGGCTGGCCTGCCTACTATCCATCCTGGGTTTAACCAGGCTGGATTGTGTGAGGAGCTCACAAATCCTTGAAAGATCTGGACAAAGTCCCATTGGTGAGCTCCTCCGGCAGGCAAGGCTGCATTGGCTGGGTCATGTAGCCCACATGCCCAGCCACCGCATGCCTAAGCAGCTTTTGTTCGGCTGGATAGAGGGGGCTAAACGGGCACGGCATAGGGCTAGAGAAGAGATGGAGTGATGTGGTACAAGAGGATGTGGAGCTGAGTGGACTTGCCAATGACTGGTACTAGCGGTGTCAAGATCAGTCTCTGTGGACGAGGCTCATGAAGGATGCTACTACTGGGCAGTTCAAGGCAGCCGCCCTCCAGCAACAACAGAGGGCAGAGGAGCGACGCTCGCAACAATGAGCCCAGCGCCAGATGGCTAAAACACAGCAAGTTGACACAGTAGGGGGCACAGGTGGCACATTGGCCAGTCATCTCAGTCAGTTAACCCATTGCACCTGGGTCTGTCCCATGACCTGCCAGCGGGCGTTTGACACTTCACGTGGCCTTAACATGCACATAGTCTGGCATAAGCGCCGTGGTGACATCACCACCACTTAGGGGCAATTGTCGGTTGTTGTGCAAGCGGTAGTGTAGCAGTTAGCGTGTGCTGCGCTACGAACCTGGTGACCCAGGTTAAATTCCCACTGACCGCCAACACCACTGACGATTATCTGAACCAGTCCTGGGCCTCCCCTAGGTCGACTCAGTCTCCAATGAGTACCTGGTGAAGAGCCTGAGCCATGCCACTATATGTCACGTGCATTGAACGAGGCGAGTCGCGCGTATGATGAAAAAGATTAAAACCACCCCCTGGCCCCTACTTAACCCCGAGTCAGATTCGGATGTTTCATGAGGCCAGAGTTTCATGGTTTGGTACTGGCCCGGGTTGGTAAAATAGCCAGTGGAAAACCACGCCGTGCTGACGTGGCTTGGGTGTGCCAGTGGAAAAAGGGAATAAAACTTCAAAGCGGTGAAACCTCTGCAGTCTCCCTAATGCAGTGTGGACAAGTTTCAAATGAGCTGCTTTTCCAATTGCCGTGTGTGCACGTCACGCATATACATTGTGTGTGCTATGTGTACACTGTCCATGTACGCTATACACTGTGTATGCTGTGTGTGTATGCTATCTGTAAGCTGTGTATGTTATTCGTACACTGTGTGTGTACGCTGAGTGTGTATGCTATGGGAGTACGCTGTGTGTGTACGCTGCGTGTGTACGCTATGGGACTATGCTGTGTGTGTACGCTGCGTGTGTACGCTATGGGAGTACGCTGTGTGTGTAGGCTGCGTGTATGCTGCGTGTGTAGAATGAGTGTGTAGGCTGAGTGTGTGGACTGAGTACACTGTCTGTGTACGCTGTGTGTATTCACACACACACACACTGCGTACATTGCGTGCGCCGAGCAGATCTCGGATGCCCTCATCAAGCGCGTGCACAGCACGGAGGAGCAGTGGGGGCGGGGGGCGCTGCAGCCCCGCGCCAACCCCGAGTTTGACCTCTCCCTCGACAGCGGACCCCTCCTGCACTCCATCCAGCAGCTCGACTTCCTGCAGACTCGAGGTGAGCCCTGGCTGTGGTGTGGGGTGAGCGCCACCTTGTTGAGACTTCACGCCCCCACTGGGGGTCGACCAAAACGGCCGTGCTACGGAGAGAACGGCGACTGACACAGAAACGTGGAATTTCCACCGCTGGCTCGTTGATATTGGCGTTGATGAGCACCACTCAACTCTTGCTTGAGCATCTGAGGCTCCTCCATTGGGGGTAAACGCAGTCCATCATCACTGCGGAGTCAATAATATAGGTACCGCTTTTTGGGAAGTCAGCGGTGGTCGTCTTGCGAATATAATGTAGGAATGTGAAATTTCCATCAAAAGGTTAACACTGAGGGTAAGCCCTATGCAACGTTTAACGTTTTGATAACAATAATACAATACCTTAGAGATAAATTGATCAATAAAAGTGGCGGCTGGGTGGCTCCGGAGGCTATCGGCCACAGAGATCCTGGGATAGAGACCATTATTCTTCCACCTGTCGTTAGAGCCTCCACGTGGTTGTCGGTCTTAGCTTGGTCACCAATGGCCGCACAAAACACCAACACAATAAAATCAGGGTTTGTATTTATTTATTTTGGGCATGTTCCATCTGATTGGAATTACATATGTTGCAATGACCAGCGTGGTAAAGTATGGTCTTAAAACAACCCCATCGCCGACAACGGCGTGGGGCGGGCCTTCATCTGCTGATAGCTTGAGAATGGCTGGCGTTGAATGATTTTATTTTGTATACAGTTCATAGCTCAGCCAGGTGATGTGATTCAGTCAGAAGGTTGTGAGTCACAACTCCCAGTGGGTGGTCGACTCAACGCCGGTTTATGGAATTCACTTACTCGGTACAAAACATGTTTTTATAACCAATAACCACTTTATTCCGCAAGTGAATAAAGGTGGAGAGTGTGGCACTTTCAGCGCTTAACAAGCAACGCATTTGAAATGCACGGCCTGTGCCACTGTGTGCTGCACATACTCTCTTGAGTGCCCACCCTTTGCTTGTGTAGCAGAGCATTCCATCCTGCATTTACTAACCCACTGAGTGCCGAGCAAAATAACACATTTACTCTACTTGTACAGAATATATATACAGCAATGGGTGGAGTGGTGGCGCAGTTATTAACGCACACTGACATCAGAACCGGCCCTGCCATCTCCTCCCCTGCCTGCCGCTCCACCTCCACCACCTACACCAGGAGTGGGGAACGTCCGGCCCGTGGGCCGTATGAGGCCCGCGAAACCATTTGGTCTGGCCCTGCCAAGGCAACCGCAGGCGGGACTCGAAATTCAATAAATCTAGGAGCAAACTTGGAAAAGCAGTTGCGAGTAGCAACATCGTCAATACCAGCTAACATCACACGCCTTACCAAAGAGAAGCAGTTCCAGCCGTCACATTAGGGGCGAGTTAATTCAATGTTTAACCAAATATAACAGGCTAATTTTTCAGTTGATCATTTTGTATGGCCCGCGAATGATGTTATAAATATCCAAATGGCCCTTGGCAGAAAAAAGGTTCCCCACCCCTGACCTACACCAACCCGAACTGACCAGTGTGGTGAAGTATGGTATAAATAAAACTTCCATGACTGACATAGTGTGCTTGGGATGGGAAATGGCTGGATGTTTGTGTGTGTGTATATATACAGTAGATGGTATGCATCTGTTAGTCCTTGATAAAATACCGGAACACTGGAAATTCACGTATCAATACATGCAGCCACACCAAGTGGTGACTGGATTTTCCACCACTGGCATAGGGCCTCCGGCGGGAACGTGCCCCCACAGTGCTATATTGAGCTCTGATTTTTATTACTTTGACACTAACTATTAGGCTGTTCCGCCACCTGTTCATACTTGCTCTGATTACTGCTGAGAATAGTTTTTTGCGTCCTTTTGCCTGACAGCTCATTTTGTGTGAATTTTGTCTTTTCTTTGGTGTCAGTTCCATTGGGGAGATCTTCTTGATAATGTCCGTATTCACTCTCTCTGATGGCCTTTGTTGATAAAGCTTGCACTCTCTGTGTTGTTGCGATTGATTCGTCTCTTGATAGCAGGCTGCGGAAGGTCTGCTCCCTATCGGCTTTTCTGTCCAACTCCTGTGTCGTTTTTTTTTGCACTCGCTAACGAAAAATGTTTGCTGAAGCATTTTTGTTGGACCGTCTAATTGTCATTTGGTTGCCTCTGATTTCTGTATTTGTGCAACAAGAAATAGGTTCATCTGTAAATACTTGGCACTGGACCTGTAAGCTGAACATCACAAACACTTCAGCGCTGTCATAATTTAACGCTGTGGCATAAATGATGCAGCAGAAACATAATTTAACGTGTTTGTTAGTAGTTTATTTTCAGAGGAGAGAATGTATTGATAAACCAGTGCATTTTTAACGGATGTTTTGCTGGAACTTGGTGAATTACGTGCACAAGGTTACGCCAGATATACTGGCACACACACAAAAACATCCAGCCATGCTTCAGAGCTGAGGTTGGTGGATCACTCAGAGATTATTGTGCGCTGTGAGACTCCCCAGTCTGTTGGGCTTTGAGGTGGTGAGTTGATCGTAATGCATGTACCACAGGGGTCTTTGATTGTGAAGTTTTTTGAGTTTATCGCCTCGTGTGATTTCACCCAGGAGGAGGAGGGGCCAAGAGTGGAGGTAAGATCATCAAAGTCAGTCATGAGTTGGGTTTTGGCATTAAAAAGCCAATAATTGACAGAGCTTGAGATTGGTAATAAGTGGTGGCTGAAGGGGGAGAGATGTACAAATGTAGCATAACAATGAGAGAGGTAGAAAATGTGAGATCAGGTTCGGAAAATGTCAGCAAGGCCCGTACTCTGACCAGAGTGAGTGAGTGCGCCAGTAGATGCGTGAAACCTGCAAGGGCGGAGTCAGAGTTCAACCCTGGACCGGGGAGGTGGGGGAAGAATTAAATAAAGACAATGCTGAGCCAAACATTTTCTTCATAAAAAAAAACCGCACGCACAATGGAATGCCGCACCCACACACATTCACTTGTAAACTGGCACGCGCATGCAAAGTGCCCATCCATCACAGCAGCGACTGCTACTGCTTGGCAGCTGCTGCGAATGCTGAGAGCTCTGCGTGTGCACGGGATTGGTCCGGGTATCACCGACCGATCCTAGGTGGTGCATGCGCCGTGTCAAGAAAAACAACATTTGCACTAACTAGGGTTGCCGTGATATCATTTGTTTCGCAATACGATCGGATACTCATGTGAACGTTGTGATGATTATCACAATACTGCATCAGCTGCTCAAACTGTACTTTAAAAAATTGTACTTTACGGTTATGTTGTGTTGAGTCCGTTGCTTGCACTACCAGTGCAATTAAAGATGACTTAAAAAGTTCTTGAACTGCAGTTTATTCGCTTTAAGCCTGCAGAACTCAATGGATTTTTTTTAGCCACATTTGGCACGTAGGGCTCCTATTTATAAAACCAGTAATGCATGTGCTGTCAGTCTACGTGAGATGAACTAGGACAATGATGTCCTATAATAACGATGCTGTCGATAACTCAGAACAATTAAAATGCCCAACCAATAAAGACCATGCATTCGTGCACAACGGACGATGCGACCGTCGCGGGCCTTGTATCGTACGACGTACCGTATCCGCCGTGTATCACTGCAAGCCTATCGCTGACGCTGATGCATGCGTACCCCTGTTCTCAGTGTGCACGTGCTCTGGTAGCAGCAGCGTTTCGCCCGCTGGTTTTCTCTTCTTGCCAGCGTGCAGCGTCCTTGCGCACAATGGCGGAGCCAGGATTTTCAGGTAGGGGGGGGGGGCAACCCCACCAGCAATGAGAAATAATAGAGGAGTTGTTAGTAAGTTAGAACTTGTCCCTTGCTTTTTATTCGACGCGTGTGCGGCGATGGCGCAGCCATCGATCGAGGGTCGAATTCGAACCGCGTTGTGTGATCGCCATCGCGCTCGCTGAAGGTGTCGATGCCTTCAGGGAAGTCGTGTAGTGTGTACGCAACTGCGCACAATTCTGAGTCGCTTATAACCGCTTTTCCGTTACTTATTGCCAATTATGGAATCAGACTATTGTCTTATCATCTCATAGAGTCCCTGGCACATAATAATATGCTACACAGTGGCAGTGGGGGACGCAAAATGCCGATTTATTACGAATAAACCCCAATGATCCGATCACTGGGGCTTGAACCCCCTGTGTCCATGCTGGGGTTCAGGGTGCACGGTAGATAAACGCATTATTTGGCGACAACTGCGTTGGCAGTGGTGCACACGCACAAATAACAGCAACAAAAACTCAACACGTTCGTCAATAACACTGTGGCCTCAAAAGGACAAAATATATATAGTTGACGTTGCTGCCAATGATCCTTCTTCATAGCACATAAAATAGCAGAGTTGTGTGCTATGAAGAAGTGCCATTGCCCAAAACGTCACCTATTATATATCTTACCTTTTGAAGGCCACGGTGTTATTGACAAATGTGTTGAGTTAAACAAATATATATTTACACACAACCGATAGATAGATAGAGATAGATCGATCCGTGTACAGTGTGGCAGAATACAAGTAAACAAACCCTAAAAAAAATGTGCTTTCGTGCAAAATCAGTTTATGGTACTCACGCATCTTCAGACGCGAAACATCAATGTCCGTTTATTGCGCATTGCGTGTATATATATTCACGTACTCGATTGCACAAGAGATTGGGACGAAGAATGGCTAAAATTAGTGATGGGGTGACAGCCAAGTGTGGAAACAAAATAGAACGGAATCACCTCGAGGGATTGCAACGTTGAAACTAGGTCATGTGTGACCGTGCCTGGTATTGTCGCCACGCAGATCCATGCTGTGAGCAGAGAGAGGGCTTAACGCTGCATTGGTTTATGAATGAATGATGAATGTCGTAAATCTGCGCGCTGTCATTTTGTTCAATTACCAAAGGGTTATCTGCAATGCTGCAGAATATTATTATTTTTGCACGCCACACACATATACTCCGGTTAGCTATATCTATAGGAGTCAATTGTGGCCGTAAGTCTGTTTATTCTCTGTCTGCCCCGTACCAAAACATGTTTACATCCTGGGGGAAACCTGACCTAACAGCTACGCAAATATGAAAGAGCCGCACGGCATAAAGAAAAAAACCTCTTCCATAAAGAGTGATTGCGTTACGATCAACCCTCAGCGTAGTGCTGGCCAGGCATACGCTGCGGTGAATAACTAATGCTGCGGGTGAATAAAATGCATTGCTTGCTCCTCTCAAAGCTGGGCGCGTATTAAAAGCAGCGCAGTAAACATTGACGGCGGAGTGTGATTTATGTATGCCCATGATTGCATGTGTATCTGACATTGAGCTCACCCCCCCCCCGCCCCCCCCCCGCATGAAAGGGCACGTGTATCGTGTGGCGCTACCGCTCCATTGCCCGGCCTGCAGCGGACATTCCCTTTAGTTGTGTGGGGCCTGGCTGAATTATCTATATGTATAAAAACAAAAAAAGCGAGCACACGCCGCTGCATGCGGAATAAACACACCGGGGGGGGGGGGGGGGGGGGGGGGCTTAGTGCTGTGCTTGTCCTACGCAGTGTGCGCGTTGCGCGGGGATTTCATGGAGCGGTGGTTCACAAACTCTGTGCTGCTGCTGCTGCCGCGGTCGTCAGAGCCCCGAGGTTCGATTGGCGACCGGGAGCAATATCGGCGGTGTCCGAGCCTGTCGCGGGCCCTCCCTTCGTTGACACAGCCTTAAATCTCTACCCTCGTGGAGATTTAAGGCTGTCTCCCCTGGTAGAGATGTAAGGCTCATGTGAACATCAGCACTGAGGAGGCAAATTAAATTAAGGGTGGTTTTGTCCACGAACCTTGAACTTCTTTCGCGCCGTACGTAGCCAACCGTGCTAAATCGGAGGTGCCATACCTGGCAGGCACTCATGGACGTCACCTGCCACAACAGTTTTTGTGTTACCGCTAAATGGATGCGTTTGTGTCTTGGTGAGTGAGGCTACGCAATTGAATATATTTTACCGCAAATTATTGTTGCAAGAGAAAATATGTGGGAAAAATACAACCCATAAAACGCATCTTAATGGTTCTTCACCCTTGTGTATAATGTGATTGTAAATATGTGATCGTCCTGTCCTCGTGATCCAAGTGTCTCTAGTCAAGGATAGGGGCCTCCAATGTTCACACGATCACCCTCTAATTGATTCTGAATGGGGACGTGTTCGTTTGCATTACTGTACTCGCTGTAGATTAATTAGCCTCCACTGTCCTGGGCTGATTATCATTTAAATTGAAATGTATGAGAATTAAATAAAGAATTGCCCTGGCAGTTTAATTGATTATAATTTTAAGTATAAATATTATTACGTAATTAGATATTAATTTGGAATGCAAATGAGGTGTCAGAAAGGTAAAGTGGATTTGGCAGCGTCTCGTCTGGCGTGTGGATCGTAGTTTATTTCAAGAAGGCGCATGTAATGCGAGCATTCATCGGCATTGTGGAGGTGTGCTCTGGACAAATATCAAATGCTATCTAAGCACTATCCAGGCTCAAACTTGCTTATTTTCTGAGATCTGCGTGCATTCCGGGAGGTTTGGTCATAGGCATATTATTAGTAATCCAAAGTAAAGTGAATATGCCTCCATGCTCCAATAAGCTGCACTCGCCTCTACGTGGCCCTGAGCCAGGAAGTGGAAATTCCACGTTCCTATGACAATGCCATCCTTCCATAAGACAATCTCTGTAAATCTAGTACGAAAACTGGCACCACTATTATTGATCTGGGAGGGGTGATGAAGGCCTGTCAACCACTGACAAGGATTAGACCTCACGACCTTTTGATTGTGTGCTTGGGCAGTTGAACCACCACAGCACTGCGAGTACAGATCAAGCTTGAGGAGATCATCCTAAGCATTATGGGGAAGGACACACTTATTAAGAGACAGACCATATTAGCCAGGCAAAACCCTATCCTTATCGCTTACTAACTTGGGATGCTAACACTCAACTCTTAACTCGGTGAGCAGGTAGATATTTTGCCTTTAAACTTTTGAATAAGATATCATTGCGCCTCTCACAGAGTCTACATGAACACACTGCAGCATAACACGAGGTCAGTAGCTCATGTGAAAATGGCCACTCTACCACGGACAGCTCTGCCTCTTGATGCTTCGGAGCCGAGCCAGGGCTGCCCTCTGAGACAACTCACCCGCAGGGTTGACAGGGCTTTGCTTTAAAGAAAACATACAATATTTATAGAACTTATAATCCTTCCTTTGTGGCCGCGATATAACTCAGTTGGTGAGCAGCAGGGCTTCCGGTTGTGAGATCAATCCTGCATTCAAATGAAGCCCAGAGTTGGCTAAGCCTTCATTTTTCCCGGCTCATTTACATAAGTGCCGCCCAGTGAGCACCACTTTGAGGGATCCTTTCATTATCCTGCCCAAGTAATGTGGCATTTCCATGCCGCACTAAGACTCTGAGCACCACCAAATGCCTTGGTTTTGACTTTTTATTTTATTTGCAATGCCTGTTTGTGTTCGCTTTATATGAGCGACACAGCAGTTAATCGTCTTCATTGGGTGTCGTGCCTGAGTCAGTGGTGGATATTTCACATTAATTCTATCAACAGGATGATCACTGTTGACTTTGCACAAAGCGGTAGTCCTTTTATTTTACTTCTAGGGTTGACTAGCGATGCCCTCTATTCAGATGTCCTTCAACCAGGAAAGCCTGACAAAAAAAGTATTAATGTACTTCTTTTCAGGAGGGTCCTGCATTTGGATGTTTGGTCAATTCCATTCATTAGTGTTTGATGTGTGGGAGGAAAGCAAAGTACCCAGAGAAGCCCTTACGTATAAAGGCATTATTCTTAGCAGCTTCACACAAATAGAGTGAAGAATGCGTTGGTGTCCTGCTATTACAACTCCGCACCGGTTATTTAAACTTACACGTTGAATGGTCTAACTACAGACCCACCTGAATGTAATAATTGCTTAGTAAATTTATATATATATATTAAATAAATTATTGGTTTATTAAAAACTACAGGAAAACCTTCCTATGAACAGGGCATCGTCCCTGTCAGCCCATCCTAAAACAATTAACTAACTTTTATTTAATTAGGTAAGGCCCACTAAGCTATAGAGTTATTTTTTAGAAGTGACCTGGTCACAAATGATAGCTCAACAAAGTGGCTTATGTGGAAATGTATAGCATCCAAATACTCTCAACGCGTGTTTCTAAATGTGGAGGGGAAAACCGGAGGGCTCGGAAAAAAATCCACGTGATCGCGGGGAGAACACGGAAACTCCAAATATACAGGAGTCAGGGTCTGGCTCGAATCCACGACCTCTTGCATACCCGGGTCGGTAGTCAGCATCTCGCCACTGTGGCGTCCTCTAACATGTCTGCCTGCCAGTCAACATATCCACTTTCATAGCCAACAAATCTGCCTCCAAACACAACATATCTACATCATTTCCCAGAATGTCTGCTTCCATACACGTTATATCATCTTATGAAACCACAATATCTCCCTCCATGGTTTTTCACACCCTATCCAACATGCTTGCCTCTCTATCCACAACATATCCAGCTCCTTGCCCAGGTCAACCACTCTTCACAACTTGTTCACCTCACTTTTCCAAGACAGCAATTGCCAATTAAACTGAACGCAAGAGTGATGCTCAGTGCGCTTATCGCATGCCAGGCGGTGCACCAACTCATTCTCATGAACGTAATTTTTTACCTCTGTTGCCCCTCCCCATTCTGCCATTAGCCCCCCCCCCCCCCGGCCCTAACCTTCCTCAACGTTCTACACAAATTGGGTCAAGTATTTTTTTTGACCTACCATAAGGGTCATAAGGTCATAAATAGCTCATGTTCAATGATCGTGGGATCCCGTCTTATTCTGGTCCCATTGAGCCCTCGCTGGACTCTGTATGATGAAAAGTACATGCTGTGACCGACACACTAAGAGACAAATTAAACCGCTTCTATATAGACGGTGTCCACCGATGAGATCGGTTCATGTGCAGGTTGTGGATCGATTGTGGCACCACAAGATTGAGAGAAGTGGGGACGGCTTGGGGAGGCCCTCATTCCACAGTGGATTGTTCATCGCTAACGACGTCGATGATGATGATATATAGATACCAACATGGTTTTTATATATTATGCACATATATATTTTTTGTACCACAAAAAAATACACACCCTGAGCTACGTAATATTAATAACCGTGAAACCGACAGTTGCAGCCCTAGGAGCTGTGTGGCTTGAGGGAACTGAAACCGCAGTACCGCGTTATAAATGGTCCCTGCTGTAATGACCCAAGGGCTAGCGACGCACGCCCCACACACTCCCGCCTGTGGATTACAGCGCTCTATCCCTCCCCACAAAACTGATTTATTTGGTGCAATTGATTTTCTGCTCTGGGCGGGAGATGCACGACAGAGCCGTTGCACTCTCGAGCCAGAGCCGGAGGAGCGGAGGAGCCCTAAGCCGCTTTATTCGTCTTGGTCTGACACCTCTGTCACCGCCGCTGCTGCAGAAGACCTACCCCCTCGGCGCTTTGTCCTTTCACGAAGCCAAAGTTAAAGTGTCTCGCTGCTCGAACGAACAAGGGGACAACGCTTCGTTGGCCGCCTTCAGACAGTGGTAGAAAGTCTACATTCTTCTCACATGCTTTGAGAAGAGTGCTCATCGCATAACATCGAAGCTGACATTTTAAGTCTTCAGCTATGGAATATTCTGAGTTAAGTAAAAAACAGTAATGTCAAAGTGTGTCCTTTAACAAAACCGCATATGGCATGGTGTCCTGGTGGCAATGAGCCAGTGGTTGAAATACCACTTTCTTCATAGGACAACCACCGTTGACTCCCCACAATGTGGTCATTTATTGACCCAGAGGGATGCCGAGTTGAGTCGACTCCGAACAAAAGATTTTAACGTTTTGAGAATCTGAAACTGGTGTTCAGCAGCAGATGGCAGAGCGTGACCGGGCCTTTTTGTGCTTTGGTGAGATGTCCCAGCAGAGACATAAATTCGTGCCTCGCATAATTTCTTAAGTATTTTGGTTGTTTGTGCTTGTGCTAATCTCCCTCCACCTGCCACTGTGGACATGATATATTTTCGCCCTTTGACTATTCACTGCTTAGACGAGGGTCTCCTTGTGTCAGTCATGGGGCTAGGTTGACCGTACTTCACCACGCTGGTCACTGCAGGTTGGCACAGAGGGTGTTCCAGGACGTGTTCAGATTACCACTCACAACTAGTGTTAGCCATTGCCAGCAATCAAACGTAGGATGCCGGGTTCATAGTGCCGTGCCCCAATCACGATGTCCCACCGCTCCAAGCGCGTTTGTTTGTATTTGTATTACGTTTGCTCCCAGAGGTGGGTAGTTCAGTAGATATCTGTTAGCTATGACTCACTGCACAGCGAGCAGCCACCACCTTAGATGAACATGTGGTTTGTGCGCTAACCGCTGAGCGTCTGCTCTACAGTACTCTCTTGACATGCCCTTCTTTATACGGTAATTCCTCGCTTAAGAGCGTGTTCAGCAAATGCGTGTTCGCTATCACGCGGGTTCTTCCACGAGAAAAAACTTTCCGCATGACACGGAACGGGCACATTATAACGCGAAACCCGGCTCATTATTATAACACGGACCACGCACCGTTCGAACATGGTTTAAGAGCGGCTCGCGACGAATTACTTTCTTGAGTTGAGCGGCTGAGCGGTGCGATACAGTACGTGGCATGATACAGTTACGCGGTGGCGTACTCTTAGTTATTTGTCCCGCCACCTCACTGTGCGTGCTTACGTCGCATCTCGCCAAACTTTATCGTCACGTCATTGATGAGGAAATCGTTTTCACTTAACACCTTCTTCCCGTGTAACGCGGCGCTTTTCAGGAACGCATCTACCACGTTAAACGAGTTCTTGCCGTGTGTAACCGCCCGCGTTCCCCATCCCTGCCTTCTCGTATGCCGTGTCCCCTGCTGCTCCCAAACCAGCCCAGCCGGCCGTGCCGGCCGCCCCACTGCTGCAGCTGGAGGAGTGCTCGACGCAGACCAACAGCGCCACGCTGTCGTGGAAGGCGTCGCCGCTGTCATCGGCCAACATCGAGGGATACGTCCTGGAGCTCGACGATGGCACCGAGGGCTTATTCAGGGTCCGGGGACCGCATGTGACATGGGGTTGTGGGAGAGTCTCCAGGGTTGGGTTTTACACCTATTCCAGGGGTCCGGGAAACCAAAAAAAGACAAGAAGAGCCATATTTTTGGAATTCTGTAAAACAAAAGAACCCCTCAACATTTCAAGGTCCGCAATGCGTGTGAATACGAGACGGTGGTCCTTAATAGCCTCACGAAGAGGTCCTTAAAGAGCCGCAGGTTGTCGACCCCCGACCTATTCGGTACACAAACACGGCGCATATCATGAGAAGAAAGATTATCTCATGATACAGGACGAGGGGAGATCTACGGTGTAGCTGACCAACTGGCGGAAATGTTAGTTTCAATGTTTCTGGAAGATTTTTCAGCTTTCACAGGGCGGCTGACTCGAAAATCCAGGATGGGCGGCAAAGTGTAGGCAGGGGGAATTCAGGGGGAGTGACGGCACCGACGCGGGGAGACCAATTACATACTCTTTTGTTCTTTCGGTAAAGTTACGTAGGTAAAAATAAAAATTAAAGTTAATTAAATCACGACGTTTCGGAGGCAACACAAGCTTCCGTCATCTGTGTTGCCTCCGAAACGTCGTGATTTGATTAACTTTATTTTTACCTACGTGACTTTACCGAAAGAACCCAAGAGTATGGATCATTACAGTCACGAAAACTTCAAATCTAGAATAGACCAATTACACCTCATGACCGACCGTCGCCACGGGGCAGTGTTAACGATGATGGTGCCGTGGTTTTGGTCTTAGCCGATACATCACTGCCAACACACGCGCGTGACACACAGAGGATATTTGAGACGGACCAGATCCGATTTGTTAGATTCCTCAGCTGTTGCACAGTCAACTCCTAACCCCCCCCAACACCCACAAGGTATATTGCTGCAAAGTATCCCATGATTTAGCTTTACCGTATTTTCTGTGATGATTGACTTCTGGATGCCACTTCTGGGTGCGGGTGCCACTGCCAATGTACATCTCGCACTGTGTTTCTAAAAAACACTTCGTAGTGGGCTGACACACTTGCTCACTCCAAAGCTGGATTTTCTATAATTAAGTGACAAAAGCTAATTTTGTGATTTTGGAAATGACTGCAGTAGCAGGGCATGCTTTGCACGTATGTTGAACTTCTGTGGCACCGTACATAGCCAATCGTGCTAATCCGAGGTGCGAGAGATGACTATTTAGCCAGAAATGCACTGGGACACGTATAGGGTTGCCAACTCTCACTGGAGCTATTCCGGGATAATTATTTTCCCAACATGACTGCCAAAAGAAAGAAAAAATGCAATAAGATGACACTGTTAAAGTTTTGAATAATTATGAATATCCGTACTAATTATGCGCATTCATTATATTAATACATTTTCTTAAAATATCCGATTTTAAATCTCCCGTATTTCCTGTCACTCGTCACCCGGTGATCGATGCCAATTCTGGTTAGAGACTCCCAGCCAATCCGGGAGGGTTGGCGACCCTAGTAGACACGCGCTGTGTCTGCAGGAGGTGTACGTGGGCACGGAGACGCTGTGCACCGTGGATGGCCTGCACTTCAGCAGCACCTACAGCGCACGCGTCAAGGCCTTCAACAAAGCTGGAGTCGGGCCCCACAGCAAGACCGTGGTGCTGCACACCTCCGAGGGTAGCGCTGACCCCGACACTAACGGTGACCTTGACCACAACCCTGGCCCTGGTCCTGACTTTTAAACTTACCCTAAATCTGTGCATAAGTCTAACTAAACTTGACGGTAATCCTAATAACTCTTACCCTATCTCTTCAACCTGACCCTAACCTGAACTCTCAACCTGATCCTAACCCATACGCGTAACCCAATCCCTTGAACCCTAACCTATGGATCACACTGACCCTGGTGGCCTGACCATAACACTAACCCTGACTCTTGGCTTGAAACGAACCTCATCTCTCACCCAAATTTTAACCATACCATTGACACTCAAATCCTAACCCAAATCTCAACATTAACCTCGACTTTGAACTAATTGTGACCTACCTAACTTTGGCCTGGTACTAACACTAATCCTTACCTTGACACTAACCCCATCCACACCATAACCCTAATCCCACGATGATAACCCTAACCTTGACCGTGACTCTAATCTTGATCTTGACTCCACGTGCTTTATGGCCTGTACGTACTGTGTCTGCTCCTCCTCTGCTTTGCCCCCCCTCCAAAGTGGCGTGGTTCTCGCTGGACCCCAGCTCCGCCCACCAGGACGTGATCCTGAGCAACGGGAACCTGACGGCGTCGTGCAGCAGCTACGACGAGCGCGTCGTGCTGGGCTCGGCGGGGTTCACGCGCGGAGTTCACTACTGGGAGGTGACGGTCGACCGCTACGACAACCACCCGGACCCCGCGTTCGGGGTCGCGCGCCTCGACGTCACGAGGGACGCGATGCTGGGTGGGTTTGGTGGGTGCGTGTGGCGGGCTTCGAACTCGTGGATTGGTGGTCGACCCACTTCCAGGGATGGCTCGACGATGCAGTGGCGGGCCGTGCCATGGTTGTAACGGTCAGCTGCACACTGGACTAACAACGCAGAGGTCACCGGTCCGATTCGATCTCCCGGTGTGGTCGATGAATGAATGGAGAGGTTTCCGAAATCCTCCCTCCTGCCTCTGTCCACCCAGCAGCGTAGTTGGGTTCACCGCCAGCGTGAAAGAGTAGGCCAAATACCCTCTAGGGCGGCCCTTTGAAGCACCCTCATATGGAGACCCTTCTGCTTAGAGTGGCATGAGCAGGATATTGCAAGGCTGCTCCGTTACCTTGAGACTTATAAGGTAGTACTTATGTTCCGCTTTCAATGATACTTAATAAGCCCTCCAAGAGGGAATCGCACATCGATCTCTGCGTGTGCGATCCAAAGTGCTGGATTGCAGGCATGTGCCAACACCGCACCAGGCAGACAGCTAATGAAGTTAATTTTCTCATCTTTGCATTGGTGCAGTGCAGTGGAGAACATTCCCCCGTTGAGTGTGCGCATGTGGAGTGGTGTTGCAACGATTGAGTGCATTTCTCTGCAATCCCGGCCACCTACGTTTCGTTCCCAGCCATGTGTGCTTGCGTTCATACCGGTGTGGATAATTGCATTTTTGAGCCTGTCTTGACCATTCCCTAGGCTGACTTGCCCTTAAATGAGTCACTCATGCGGTGTATTAAGAGCAGCGCTGAGGAGACACGGGTGGCCCGGACGTTGTGGCAATCACACCAGCCAAATAAGCGAGCAGCCACTTAAAAGGCGCACGAGGCTTACAGCGCTCGCTGCTGCCATCTACTATGAGGCTGAATGGGGGAATCTTAAGTACAGTAAAACCTTGGATTGCGAGTAACTTGGTCTGCGAGTGTTTTGCAAGACGATCAAAATTTTTAAATAAATATAAATTTGATAAACGAGCGAGGTCTTGCAATACGAGTAGCACGTATACGCTTTGTCTGCCGAGCGTCACGTGATCACAACTGATATACGAGTGCTTTGATATACGAGTGCTTTGGATTACAAACACGTTTTCCGGAACGAATTATGCTCGCAATCCAAGGTTTTACTGTATCTGTGTTTGTGTGCATCCAGGTAAAGACGATCGGGCTTGGGCCATGTACGTGGACAACAACCGGAGTTGGTTCATGCACAACAACTCGCACACACACAGGTAAACACCCTCACCACGCTCGCATGCTGAGGGGGTGACCAATGTCGACAATCGGCAGATTCGCTCAACGGCCAGCTGTGTCGTGGAGCATTGCGTTACACGTGCGTAGTCGTGCAAAGGACGGGTAAAGTAATCTTGTGGGGTTTTTTTTTGTGGGATAAAATAAATAAAATCGAAGTGGAGTATCTGCAACGGTTCCACAGACCCCTTTCCCACGGCAGGGGCTCGCGGATCGCAGGCCGGGAGCCCCTGCTCTCGGGTCTCTTAGGCAAAGTGAAGGGTCCATACTCTTTGGTTCTGTTCGGTAAAGTCACATAGGTGTAAAAAAAAATCACGACGTTTCGGCCACAACACAAGCGGCCTTCATCAGGTGAAGGGACCAGACTGTCTCGAGGACAGCGCTTGTGTTGTGGTCGAAACGTCGTGATTTTTGTTGTTTTTTTTATTTTTTACCTACGTGACTTTACTTAATAGAACCAAAGAGTATGGATCCTTGCAGTCACGAAAGCTTCAAATCTAGAAAAGTGATGGGTCTCTGATGTTTACTAACTTCATTTTACTGTGAATGCTTTTGCAAATGAACATGTCAGAGCCGACTTTTGTTCCCGGAAATGTATTTCTGTACGTAAAATTGTTGATGTTTGTACGCCATTTTAGATTTCTTCCGCAACGTGGTTGTTTTTTCTTTGATTTCTGTTTGCTCCATTACGGTACTGTACTTGTTCACACGTTGCTTGCTTTCGGCACTTCGGTGTGCCCGGTCGCTCACTCTCTCCCATTGAGTCCTCACCTCGTTAAACTCAATAAACTTGAAACTTACCTTTGTGTGCCCGCCTGTGCCCTCGCCGCAGGACGGAGGGCGGCATCTCTAAGGGCGCCACGGTCGGGGTGCTACTCGACCTGACGCGACGCATCCTCGCCTTCTTCATCAACGATGAGCCGCAGGGTCCCGTGGCCTTTCATGACCTGCAGGGCATCTTCTTCCCGGCCATCAGCCTCAACCGCAACGTGCAGGTGCTTACAAATCGGTAACAAAATGAGAATAATTCAGATGACGGGGGCGTATAAGGTTTGAGGGCTGATGATGTGCAAACCTCCGATTAGCACGGCTGGCTACGTACGGTGCGAAAGAAGTTCAACAACATACGTACAACCTACACGTGTATGTATGTTGAACTTCTTCCGTATGATCGTGAACAATTCACGTGCAGTTGTGTGCAGGGGCCTGCATCAGGCATGGGCAGGTACGTCTTTTGGCCTTAATAGGTGCTCGCTAACAGGAGCCCCGTGCCTTCTTGTTCAGGTGACGCTGCACACAGGGCTGGAGCCTCCAGACGTGCAGACGGAGGAGGAGGTGGCGGCGGTGGCGGCGGCACGGCCCACGGCGACCGTTTGAGCCCCGTTGCTACCAGCGGCATCTTCACGAATCCTCGGAAGCACTTACCAAATTAAACGACGTGACGCAAATGCTGCACAGGTCACTGTGCCAGACTTGCAAAGTATAGAAACAGAAACGCGAGAGCTGGGCACGTCGAAATGAATGCATTTTAGAACTTTGCTCCAACAAGAACATTCGATTCATGGAATTGTCCACAGGTGGGGGATTTGCTTATCTGTCACGCCGATACCAGCTGCCGTTTCTACTGCGTTGCTGGAGATGCAGAGTGAGGATGAGGGTTGGCACATACCCCTACCGGAATTGGTACAGCCCACCCCCCCAGATGTCTCCCACACTGAGTACCTCCCCCTGATGAAATGATGCATTTTACGTTTGGGTTGAAATGGGGGGCGGGGGGGGGGTGACTAAGAAAATGGTGTCTTGCACACACGGTGTTCCACAGTGGATGTTATAATATAGGCGTGCAGTGCGTAGCAGAGGTTAATTACGAAGGGTGGTTATCATAGAACCTTTTTGCTTGCAGTGGCGGGGAGGAAGACAGTAGAAATAACGCTTTACTGTCATCAAAATTACCAAAGTAATACTGTGTGATTACTCTATTATCACTGTGTAGACTACTGTTACTTGGCATGTACCAATTGCTTACATTTTATTTAAATAAATATTTATTAAAATTCAACAATTCAAAAGACAAACGACCATTGCCACCAGCTTAGAGAAACGATACGTGTTAGCGACTTTGGTCAATGCCAGAACAGCAACATCCGATGCATTTAGATCTCGCCACAAACCCCGGTAATTGTATACTTTGGTAGTGTTGGTGGCCGAGTCTTCTTTTGCCACATTGCCGTTAAAGCGTCGCCAAACTTTTGGTGTAAAACGGAGCCCCCTAATGGTGAGTCGACGTTAATGCATGAGCAGGTCCTTCCGAGGGCACCGAACGTCGTGGTAATGGTCACGTACAGACCTGATGTGCTTCCCGTGAGAGGCCAAGTGGGCCCTGAAGAGAACTGATGGTACCACCCCCTCCACCCCCCGGCACCCCTGTACTCCCCTGTTGGTCAGGACGCCAAAACTACCGCACACCAAGGCACTGTGACCGCCAAAGCTGTGAAACAAACAAAACAACAGGGCATGCGATGAAGTTGCAGACGTGGAGTTAAGGGGGAGTGGAATAACCAGTACAAAGCTCGGTTGGTTAGGGGTAGGGCTAGCATTTCACGGGCTAGTTTGCTCCACCCCATACTGGTTGTTCCTCCTCCCCATTGCAAAATATCGCATTGTCGGTTGTTGGCTGCATTTCATTGCCGGCGTTTACAGCGCGTCTCGTGCCTGAATTCTCCGCGGCTGTAAGGTGGAATTGCGGTAGAGGTTTATTTTCCTTGAAAGGCGAATTCACTCTGAGGTCTCCAGATACTCAACGGGAGCAATGTTTGTCGATTGTTGGCCACCTGACTGCCTCTGTACTCAAATCAAAGTGTGCCCCCCCGCACCACCACTGTGTTCAAACACGCATTGGACAGCGCTCATCTCCCCCGAGCCAGTGGTACGGAGTCGACATCGCTACGGTGACGGACAGCCATCCCTCGAGGCCGGATGACCGGTGTAAACGTTCTGCGTGTAAACGTTCCAAGTGGGACCTAACATCGCTTCGAAGTTAGTTTGCGCAGCCAGTGGGGTACTGCTCAATGCTGAGCAGCAAGTTTGATGGTGTAAAACAAGAAACATCGGGGCAGTGACCGAAGGCGCAGCGACGCGAGCCGCTGTTAACGTCAATGGGGGTGGAGGGTGCGGAGCGGTGCACATCGCTCCGCCTTGGGTTTGGCAATGCTCAGTTTGCCGTGGGTATTGCACAGGCGCTTTTTTTCTGCCGTCGAGCCATAAGCTACGGGCACAGCCTGACTTAGCGGAGCCGTTATGGAACCAGCAAAGAGTGGCTTCGACTTCAACCTCGTGACAATTTTGTGCAGAAAAGGCTTCGATGAACAAGTCTGGAAATTGGTGCCACAAATACAGCAATGCCGTTGTAATTTTGGCAAGCAAGGGTCAATGCACATATGCGAAGAAGCCCAGTAGTTTTGCATAATTGACTATATTCATATTCTTGGTTCTTTCGGTAAAGTCACGACTATATTCACTCAATGAATAGATAGGCAGAACCTTAATGGTTCATAACACTAGTTTGCTGAGTTCGGCAGGATTACTCTCGATCGGGAATGCTGCGAGTCGAAGTTTGTGCTTGCTGTAGGCTCTCTCAGATGTAGGGAAATGTGACACCTGCTTGCCCAACATCACTGAAACGAGCGGGTGTCTGCACTCACACCGCCCTCGTGTTCCCTACAGTCGCGCGGGTCCCGTTTCCACGAGTATTTTTTGTCGGGCCCTTAGAGCCATGCACGCTCGAATACGGCGGGCACATTCCCCCAGACTCTTAGAGGGGGCCACCAGTCGCCAGACGAAACAACAAAGCGCATTGTCGGATAGGAGAGTGAGAAACTGAGGATACGCATTGGGGGGCCAAACTCACGTGAGCAATGTCTGCTGAGTGGTTCGGACACTCCAACCACAATGCTCCTCTAGAGTGCTGTTAAAGACAGTGCCTATACTATTTGGCCAAAATGAGAGAGGCCTTTCGTCCCATCGGAGTGATGAATTTGAAATCTTGTCAAAAGTCTCTCAAGTGGTGCTCATCTCTGGTGGTGGCCCTGAGCAAGTGGATGCAGTTCCACATTACTGGTGCAGAGGCCAGTATATTCGTAGGACTTTGCACAAAGTGGTACTCATTGAGCCAGGAAAGTTGAGAGGCTGTCGACCCCTGACTGGGATACAAATGATCCACCTGGTCGTGGTTGGAGCAGGAGAGAATATATGAACAGAAATTATACCTAGACAGCAAAAAAGCAGCTAAACCTTTGCAGTTCCAGAGAGCTCTCTCAAGTCGGCTGAGCGCTTGGCACGTAGGTGTTTATAGGAGGTATTTATTGGTGAAATGACGATGTGGGATTTGGGAAATTGTGGGTAGTTCACCAAATTGAGCAACTTTGGCACTTCTTGCCAAACTTATGCAGCAAATGCATTACAATTGTTCGTGGCCGATAGACGCTAAAAGGTGCTTCTCATAAGCTTTCGGTGTTTTTTTCAATCAGTCTACGAGTATTGCTTTTATCCTGGCAAAACCCACCAGCAGTTGTTTATAGAATACACCTCTCAGGAAAACGTTGATTCTCCATTCGTGAGGTGGCCGCTTATCTCTTACTCCTCCTCTGGACTGTGCTGCCATGCAGCTGAGACCAATGCAGGTTAAATAAAAGTTCAAGGTGTCACCATGCTCAAACGGCGTCCTTGAGCAGGTGGTGGAAATTCCATGACTCCAAAGGTACGGTCAAGGAGACCAACACTGACCGACACGAGCAATGAACAACAACAACACGTCAACAGCAATTAGGTTTTGTATAATACCAGCGTCGCTTTCCGCTCGCATGTTAGGCTAGAGCCAAGTGGTAGCTTAGCATTTTGATGTCGCTGTGAATATACTACGAGGCGGAAGTAATAAGTGTCCGCCATTATGTGTACGCGATGCATGCTGGGACTTAATTGGGTTCAGGCGTGATCTAAGTAAAAGAAGAAAAATGCAATTTCTTAAATTTGTTTCCATCTTTTACATTTTTTAAAATAGGTTTTCGATTAAATTTACAGTATTTCGTTGATAATGTTCAACCAATACCAGCCGTGAACCACATTTGTGCCAAAAAAAATGTGTGTGCTGGCCACCTGTCCCATCGCCCAGTGTGTCCAGCATTTAAGTCAAGCAGCGCTGAACAAGCGTTGGTGCTGTCCTGAGCCTTTCTGTACTCTAATGCAATTCATGTGCAAAATATTTGACGACTTATATTTGTATGTTAAGGCTGCAGCGAATCTGTACTCACATTGGGAGGTATGGGGTATGGTTGGATGTTATATGTACAACCAAAATCCAGTTTGAATTCCAATAATTTCTTACTATATACCATGTGACCATGCATGGATAGGATGTCCATGAGGAATATTCCACTTGTGGTGGTGAATCACTTCTGAAGGTCACATCACCCACATTATAATATGGCATGCCATACAACAAGGCATGCAGTCACCTGAACACTGGCTACAAATGTCCTGCCATAGCGTATTTTAAACCCACAATATCAGTTCAGGCGAGGTGAGCAATTGCGAGATATTACAGTCAAAAGTTTGGCAAGTGTGTGTGGTATATATATCTGTGGTGACCCCGTTTGGAAGGGTCTTTGCGACTGACCATCGACTTCCTCGGACATCACATTTCATTTTGTAATCCCCACCACCCGGACCAGAAGTGTGCTTGCGTTTGACAAGGGTCAGCCCATCCATTCCTCTCCAATCCCCTCCTCTTAACCACACTCTGGGTGGGACATTGCTTTTACTTTGAATTCAATTTGTCAGCAGTGAACGGATAAATGGGTAGATAGATCTATACATTACTTTTATATATAACAAGGTAAGAGCCCATTGAGGCTAGAAGTCTCTTTTTCAAGGGCGACTTAGATGTTGTGGCCAAACTGTGTAAGGATTCTGGGCCTTGCTGGTTGGGGTGATACGTTAGAGAAAGGGTCTCTATACTTTAAAAAGCTGCACACGCGAGGCTAGAATCACCAGCTGACCTGATTCTAAATGTTTGTCAATGTGAATTGTCACCGCGAAGCAGTGACGATATGGAATTTCTGCTCCGTGCTCACTGTATCAGATCCTCTTATCCATAGAGGTGCACATTGTCAATGCAAATGGTGCTACATTAATGTTGACCCTTAATTGGGATTTCAGCCTTGCTACATGGTAGGGTGAGCTGATCGTGGAACGGTGGTGCATGGGGGCCTTTAAAGGATCCATATGAGAACGTGTTCACATCAGCCCAATTGTGCTGAACATTACCGGGAGTGGCTCCACCAATATTGTGAAAATGTTTGGCACAGGCAGTGTTTTAACTGATCATTTAAAGGTTCATAGAGCTCCTATGTCATGAAATAAATTAAACCTTACAAGGAGCTACTTAGAAGGTCACTCATGAAATAGAAAACCCTGATTGTAATATAATGCGTTGGACTGACAGGGCGGCTCAGAGACCCCGAGTCTCAATGTTTGGTACAATAACGTGGTGCCGGTTTAAATCTGTGCAACTGAGGATGACAACTGGGTCAGAAAATTGTTAATGCACTCGCCATTGAGAGCCAGTTTGCTGCTTGTAAACTGGCTCGGTGGGATGACTATGGTGCACCAATGCAGTGTTGTGAAAGATACATTCATCACCTGACCTTAATTCGAATATTTCCCCCCACCCGTCCCTCAACACCCGAGGGACGGGTGGGGGGGATATTTTCTGGAGCTCAGCCCTGAACAGCTAAGGCTGAAATTAAGTCATGTTATTGACCCTGTGACTTCATTTACAGGAGTATGCAACTGCTTATGGAATATAGCCATAATGTAAAGTTAAAATATAAGTTGCAACTACATTTTGGTGAAACAATACTATACCTGGCTAGTTGGAGCAGTAGTTAAGTGCGGGACTCACAATCGTAAGGTTGGAATCATGGGTCCAGGGGTTGACTCAGGCCATCTTCTCTGTGGGGTCATTGTAATGTGAGAAATTAATATCACGTATGTATGTTGAACATTTTTCGCACCGTACGTAGCCAATCGTGCTAATCTGAGGTGCGGGGATAGGACAACAAACTAAACATAAAAAGCAGTTATAAAGAAATTAGTTTTCAATGTATCACTGTGAGAAGTCAACAAGGTTTTGTCCGATAATGACACTGCCCACACCATGGGAATGTGGATTGTCTACCACTGGCTCAGGACTGCTCATAGAAATGCGTTTCAACCCTTTGTTCATTCGAACGGGGAGACACTTTCAATTTAATTAAAATGTGTTGAATTGTATGGCACTTGGCTGTACTTCAAAATAATTTGTGGCAAATTGGACTTTGAGCTGATTTCAAAAGGAAGTTTTTTTTTAATTGCGTTTAAATGTATTTTTGATTTAAAGCTTTCGTGACTGCAGTAATTCATATTCTTAGCTCTTTCGGTAAAGTCACGTTGAAGGGAAACAATAAAATAATAATATATATATATAAAACAATAAAAATTCTCACGACGTTTCGACCATAACACAAACGGTCATCACACCTGATTGTGTTATGGTCGAAACGTCGTGAGAATTTTTATTGTTTTATATATATTATTATTTTATTGTTTCCCTTCAACGTGACTTTACCGAAAGAGCTAATAATATATTAAAATGTATTGTGAAGTTAATTTTCAACATGCGTAACAGATTTAAATTACATTTTGCAAAAGTAAAAACCCACAAAGAAAAAAAGCGGCTTCCCACTCAAACGAGCCCGGGGTGATTTTCACCCCCCAATGCCATCCTCGTGCCACTGTTGGAAATTCCCACAAAGTATGTAACTCATGTGATCAATCCCAGAGGGGATGACAGGGCTGAGTCAATCCCAAAAAGAGCGATTTTAACTTTCATTATGTGACTCTAGCATTCTGGGTCAGTGCCACATGGATCAAGAAAAAAACACAGGCGCTGACTGCTGCTCTGGCGAAGATATCTACAGCACGTCCTGCTGTCTACCTGTAAACACAATCGGCCTTAATATCGAGCAACCACACTGATTCACACAATCGGTTTTTTTTTTAATTAGCGAAATTGGTGAAGCGTCAACAAAGTTTTACGATATACAATAATGCATATAGTGTCGTAAACAGTGGTTGTTTTTTTGTAAAATAAAATAAAGTCATTCATTTTTAACAAAAAATTCTACACTGCATGTAATGGCAAAAGTGTGCATCAGAGTACGCGATTATAAGATATATTTATAACATTTTGTAAAATGACGACACTAAAATATAAAATTTCAAAATGTTGCTCTTAATAATGGAGACTTGTACAGGTACACCAAATATTGCAAAAAGGTATTGATGTCAACGCCTGTGCTCCCACCAGTGTGCATCATCCACAAATGATCTGCAATGCTGTCAGTTTGTAATTGGAGGACAGGGTTTTTTTTGTTAGCATGATTAGGAGTGATCGCGTGGTGCTTAGAAACGATCGAGACACGGAACTTTTGAATAGTGGTTGTATTCGAGATCACATGTTGGTATCGCTGTTTCGTGGACGTGGGAAAGTAGTCGTTCTCTCGAAGGCCAGCGGTTCTTTGTTTGTGACTAAAGCTAATCCACGCTTTCTTTTAAAGTTGCTGCTCTAACGTACGCGTCGCCCCAAGCTCAATTGTCACTTTTGTATGAAGGTGGTGCTAACAGTCTGTATTGCATCACTGTAATTATTGTAAATGAGACACAAGCGATATACCAACTGTATTCTAAAACAAGCGTGAAATGGTTAAGTTCAAGTCGATTTTATTTTTGGTTAAACACGTGGCGACTTTCTGCCACAAATCTGCCACGCAAAACGCCCATCACATTTATACTCATAAACATAAAAAATATATATATACAATTCTATACCGCAGCGAGAGAGACAGAACAAATAGACAATTATAAAGCTATTTAAAACATTAAAACAATGAAAGCAAGTTGCGGCTGGGAGTTAGCCGTTGTATGCAAGCGCAAAGAAAAGGTAACGCCTATTGTTATTGTTTTCATAATTTTGATACTGGCAAAACGGTCCCATAGATAGATGTGTTTTTGAGTTGTGACGTGTATGTAGTGATGGAGTCGATTGTGCGTAATGTTCCAGAGGTTTGGTGCTGCAAATGAGATGGTGTTCATATCCGTTGGTGACCCTGAACCAGTCATGGATATTTCAAATTACGGTGACATAGGCACATTGTTCACGTTTCACAAAGTGGCTTTGCAACCCAGGAGAGATGATTGGCTAATTCGACCAGCATCCGGTGTTTGAACTCAGAACTTTGCAATTGTTGAGTTGAGCACACTTGCCACAATGATCAGATGTTTTGTATGCGCTTGTTTGACTTGGTAAGGTTGAGTCTCGAGACTTGTATTTGCAGGAGGGTACTGCTTAGGACGTTTGTACAAATCCTATTTGAGGTGTTTGTGTGCTCTCAAAGATTGAGAGGAGAACACAAACTAGCCACAAATAAATTTTGATTTAAAGCTTTCATGACTGCAGGGATTCATATTCTTGGTTCTTTCGGTAAAGTCACGTAGAAGGGAAACAATAATATAATAAAAATATAAAACAATACAATTCTCACAACGTTTCGACTGCAACACAAGCAATCATCATCAGTTGTGAAAACCACAGCACATTTTCTTGCTGTGGTTTTCACACCTGATGATGATTGCTTGTGTTGCAGTCGAAACGTCGTGAGAATTTTATTATGTTTTATATTTTTATTATTTTATTGTTTCGCTTCTACGTTACTTTACCGAAAGAACCAAGAATATGTCCACAAATATTTATACTTAATTGTTTCTTGCCTTTGTAAAATAAGATCATTACGGTACCGGGCCACCTTGGGTACATATGGGACTGGTTTCACTCCTAAGATCCTCCCCTTTTAGTGAAATCTGAAATATTATAATAACAATAATAAAAATAGGATGTTTTTTTTAAAAATAATATTTGATTAACACCATTACCCATGAAAATGCAGGCTCACGTTGGAATCACGGAATCTTTTTTTTAAATAAGGTCTGTATTTCTGCATAAGACCTCCACGTCAAGATGGTACAAAAATGTCAGATCAATGCTAAATGATACGCAGATTAAGCTTGTATATAAATGCATTCTTAGGTTGATAAAACAAACGATCAAACTGGGACATTAAATCTCTTTGAAGGGAAATTAATTATTGATGTTTGAATGACAGGCTTGCTTCAGGTCATAGTTTCCTTATTTTAGAACTTAACGTAATCTATGAAAATCTGGCTGGGTGGCTCAGGGTGCCAATTCCATGTTTGATACTGACCTGGCATCTCCAGGATGGGGGATTTGAATTATCGGTCACCCATGATTCAACCGTGTTCTCAAGCCTAATGCGCTGATGGCCTCAGCGCAGTCACCAGTGGGTTGTACAAAAAATAACGCAGCATATCGAATTAACTTTTCATTATGATGACATATTCAAGCTTTTTGGATGATCTATTTAAGTATGATTACCATTTGACAAACACCCTTTGCAGGGCATATTAAAATATAGGCCAACGAGTATTGATATGAGCCCTGTGGAAGGGAATTGAGAACTACTTTCCTCCTGTGACATTGTTTGGAGGCTGTTCTTTAACAGGGTGAGTCACTGCTCTGAGTGGATCTGTCTTCATCTCGTGGCAACATGATTCTGATGGTGTAATTGGAATTTACTTTAATTGGAAGACTAAAGTATAAGTATAGAAATAATGGAATCGGTGCACGCGTTCATGTTGAAGTATGAACACATGACAATGTGTACACTGTGTGCAGTAGTTAAATTGGCTTTTCCCCATCATGGATGTTCTAAAATGTACATGTATACTGTGTTATACGTTAAAGCCTTAATATGTGCGGTAGCAGTTAAGCTATATGTGACGAGTTATGTTTAGCATATAAGCTTATTTAAACTCGGAAGAGGGAAGCGGTTATATGATGGCGCATACACAAACGTGCGTACAGGATCGGCCACACGTGTACATGTGACCTATGAGTGCAGTATGGCACTGCATATGGCATAATATATATCGTACGTATTTTAAGCTACGTGGCTTGAAGCCATAATGTATGGAGGATACGGTAAGGTATGATATGGTAAAGGGCCATAAGATGTTATACAATCTGTTATTATGATGTCACAAGGCCATGCAGCCCACGGTATAATTCGTGTTGTGACACGTGAAGCTCCGTCCATACGTAGCAACAGTCATGGAGCAGCAAGACACAGCGAAGTCGACCGAACTTGGGGGTGGCCTTGTTCACGGGGACAATTCGAGGCGACTGTGATGTCATATGCCTGCTCAATGGCTCGTCCAGGCCATGCGCCACTAATTCGATGAAGAAAACAGCATCGCCCGATGCGACTTTGGGTGTGCCAATTGAAAGCGTGCACAGCTTTAGATGAGAAGCACGCGGGAATTGCTACGTGTGGACTTCGCTTCGTATTGACGTGAGCATCGTTCACGATGAAGACCGCTGAAGCGTCGCGCACTGACTCCGATACCAAGGCTATATAACCAAACCGCAGGTGGTCACATCGGAACGCACCACCACGTTGGCATAACTCGTCATGACTAAGCCTACTTGCACGCTTGTGCGCTTTACTCAGTAGTCGATCAACAGCAAGTAATCATGCTCATGGAAAAAAAAAACCATTTTTCAGCTTCCTGTTGATGCCGTATGCCTGGTGGTGTTGTTGTAGTTGACGTCACACAGTCATTCGACTGAAAATTTCTCCTAACTTGTTGTGGAACAGAGCTGTGAGCTCTACTCTCTGAAGCCCCAAGTGGGAGCTTGTATTTCACGTTTGCATTTTGAACGAGAGATGTGCTGTCTAAAAAGAAGCGGCTGACGTTGTCTGCAAAACTGACGGAGCAGGTAAAAAAAAGCTCACAGACGATGTTCATATGAAATATAATTTGGAATCTTTAATTCCAGCATCTTTAATACAAGCCTATCATGCTGTATGATTGTTTCTATAAAATGTCATAACGAGCCAAATCTATTCATTTTGGTCAGCCTTCCCACACCATGATTAAATGATATGACATCCGTTGAATTGGTCACCGGGAGATAATAATCGCTGGACTACATCGATCTTGAGGTCTGAAACATGGAGATGTCCTAAGGACAGTTGAAAAAACCCGGGGATCGGCAACCTGCAGCTACAGAGCTGCATGCCACTCTTACAGGACCACACGTCTCGTATTTGCCACGTACATTGCGGCCCTTGAAACATTGAGTATTTTTGTTATAAAACGATTTCGAAAAAAATGGAAATGCCACGATAATGCTCCGATTACCAGGGTTTGCTACGTACGGTGAGAAAGAAGTTTCAACATCCACGCTTGTACAATAGTTAAACGCAGTGGCGGTGGCGACAGAACTTAAAAACTTAAACCTTAACCTGATCACGTATCGCCCCTAAAATATGTCACCTCAGACACTGCCACCACCCCCCCCCCCCCCCTTAAATGGAGTAAATTAAATAATAAGCATTGACTACGCACTGTTATAGTCTCTATGTCTGTGTCATGCTGCGTCTCTCACATTCTCCATGTCTTTGGCTTCCTCTGTAGTTATGTTTCTCTCTGTCACTCCGTGTCTCTGTCCGTGTCTTTTCGTGTCTCTCTCCCTGTTTCTCAGCAGAGAAGGGGGCGACCCCTCGCCCCCACCCTTTTTCCACTGGACGGCAACCCCCTTGAATCATTATGATCTACCGCTTCTCACTGTCAATTAATGTCCCTATCCATTTACTTAATTGGCAGCTTACGGGATATGTTTGGAAGATCTGGGTGAGCTCACGTTTCGGTTAGGTGGCTTTGAACTGCAGTAGTCATGTCTGAAAGGTTACGATTTGCGGTGTTCTGCACGCACAATCATTATGTCCGTCATCGTGGTGCTACTTATCAATAAGTTGGGCATTCAAATATCCACTTCACACACCCCGGTACTTGAATAAATTGGAGGCCACTTTGCAGGGAGCTAATTTTCACGCCAGGCAGTATCGTATCTTCTACTCTACAGTGCTATGCGTTTTATATATAACGTGTGAAAAATCATAAGCACAGTTAAACAGATTTGTTCTTAAAATACAATTGTCTTTCTTCCCATTATAATGCTGTCTCAGTTCAACAGCAGAATATCCATCATTACGGGAGAATATTGTTTAGGCAGGGTTAAGAAATGATGTAAGCAAGTTGCTGTGTGTGTGTATATATACACACACATATATGTCACTGCATTGAATCCACCAAGATGCAGCTGATGAGTTGTGGAATTGTGCTTTGTGTGCTTTGACTTAAAATTGGAAGATTGAGTTCAAGTCAGAGTAAGACTTGGCTCATCATCTCTCGCGGACTGATTCGTGACACTGTAGGATATCAACAGTGGTCATATTTTGGAGATACGTTTACCTCTGATGGGTATGTGGACGTTTCATCTCTGGCTTAGGATTACCAACTGAGATGAGCCTTGCTCTAGTTGTTAATTTGAGAGTGCAGACACTAACTTTGGCTTGACTCCGGCATTGCATTTTGGGTATTTTGCACAATGCTCCGCGTACCAAATACATTTACGTACCGTGCGTTGCTTCAAATGAGTGTCTACGCAATGATCCTCACTTGCATATCGACTTATTATATGGCGGGAGAAAGAGTTCTTATCCAATCAGACATCTTTTATCAACTTAAATGAGCAATGGGACAGATATTGTCCACTGATGACCATGACCCAGACACTTAAATACCATATTCCCATGGCGAGGCCCTTCGAATAACAGGGGTTTAATGTCCACGCACAACTCTCGAGAATGCAAACTACGGTACATTCTATGCATCGACCCAACAAAGTTAATGGACTGTGGAATTTAAGGCTCTGTATAAATGTGCAGTTGTCGTGCTAATGTAGAGTCTGCTGTTTAGCCTATTATCTCTCAACGCGCAGTGTTATACCGTGAACATGTAAGTGTGCAGTTGGCATGTGAACCACAAGCTGTTTAACTGTTAGCGGATAGCCACTGAGCAAGCATACACACAGGCCATGGCTCTATTTGTTTTTATATATTTAAAGATGTTTTAGATCTGTCTGTACAAGGTGATTGTCTGGAGGGCCTGGGTGGGCGCTTGTTGATGTTGCCGCATTAGGCACGCCAGGTCGTAGCTATAAAGTGCGGTATTACTATTAAACGCTGTCTTATCACAGTACTAAATGTTCATTTGTCTGATTTCATAATCCATGAGTCGAATCTACATCGAAACTCTCGAGTGTGAGGATGGGAAATGCGTGAGAGTGGCCACTTTGTGGACAAGAATACGTGAATATTCATAGTTTTTTTTTTAGTTCCAGAGTTTTAAAAGCAGCTCTCCGATTCAGTGCTGTACTCGCACGCACACCCGCTAAGGGGCCATGATGTCACCATGGAGCAGAGTCTAAACATCGGGTCGGGTACTCGCGCGTGACTCGAGAAGCGGGTCAGAACTAAGTCGCGTTTCGGCTCGCCGTTCGGGTGCGTGTCCCGGGTCACGCTCATCGTTGTTCATCGTGCCACGTTCTCGCCATGAACCGACCCTCACCCGAATGGCAAGCCGTCGAAACGATTTAGGTTCGGACGCGCTTTTTACGGCTGCGTGACCCGATGCAGAACTCTACCGTGGAGCTTGTCCTGTGGTCTGGCCGAACTTTGAAGCCAAGTGGCAAAGGCCTGTTTGCTGCAGGTGATGAGGGACACGTTCTTAGGTATTATAATAGGTTGGCCGCCACTAAGTTGACTGGCAGATGCACCAGCTGCACTCCCAACTAATGTGCACTGATTGGCTGTGTAGCCTTGATAGATTGGTGGCATCCGAGTCGAGGTCTCCTCTAGGTAAATTCAGCTTCACATATTACTTGTTTAGGTGTGTGAAGAAGAAAATCACCACGCACCACACATACATCACTGAAGAGCCACGGAGAGGAAATGTGCTTGATCCCACTAATCCATTATTCTCTCGTGTGCACATAACACCTGTCGAGCCAGTCTTATTGCTAACCATGTTAAGAGCATCAGTCCTGTCAGTCAAGGCTGGCAGAGAAGAAAGGACTTTCTGGCAGGTGCACAATTTTTCCAAGTGACGAACACTCCCTACCGAGCGTCTCGCCCTGTGAAAAGTGAAGGTACTGTATTCCTCATTCAAGTAAATTTCATCACGAAACGCAACTGATGGTGGATTGTGGGGCTTATTCGACCCCTTTCTCTCCCCTCTCATGCTCTTATCTCTTCTACAGTGGGCTCCCATGGCTGTCAGCCCCTTTGGGGGGAGACGACTATGTTTTCATGAGCCACAGAATTCGAGTAAGTACTCAAATTACTTCCCCAACCCCGTGTTTTCATATTTCAAGTTCACTCTAATTTCTCCAGGCCAATTTCATTTCACAGGCTGTCCTGAATTTCTGTCCTGAGCAGAAATGCTTCACCAAATACGTTACAATCAGCAATGTTGTAGGCAGCAAGAACATTTAATGTCACATTTTATTTAAAATCCAGTGTTTACCTTTTTGCAACTATTTTGGGAAAGTCTTACTCTGAAGGATTTCTGGGAAACCCCGTCTAACTTATGTCACAATTTAAGTAACTTTGAAAATTACGGAAACACCGCTTTTCACCAAATGGTGTTGTGGTTTAATTCGAGTTCAGGTCAACGCAAGTGCATCAGCAGAGGGAAACCACCGCCGGTACCTTTGCCGATGTTTTTTTTTGCACAACGCACAAAGACGGAGCGCGTTTTACACGTTTTTACGTGGTGCTTGAAACTTGTGTTTTTTTTCCGGCCCGCACTATATGAACCTAATGTCGGTTTCCCCGGGGTACCCATAATGTCTGTTGATGGTGGGCGATGCGGCAATCGACTCATCTCGACGAGCTGCACACGATGCACTATTCAAAGTTGAATTTTTCGATAACGGATTTTTTTTTATGCTGTTTGGCGTTTCGACATCGCGGAGTAGCACTGATTTCGGATTGATTGGTACCTCAGACGCGGAGTGAAGTACACCCCTGGAAAAAAATAGTGTCCCAGAAATAAAACATTAAATTGCCTCGGCTATTAAATATTATTTGGTACCCCGGGGTACCGCCATCAGGATCATGTCTGTTAACGATTGTTTTTTTTTCGCGTATTTCGCGTATTTTTTTTGGGTCGTCGGCTCACTGTTGTGGGTTTCTTCTGCCACGTGGTGGCGCAGTGGACACGGTGTGTAAGCAAGTGCTCGTGATCAGCCCTTTCTCTGTTGCCAGGCCCCTTCCTTCCTGCGCGGCTGTTGGGAGGCCAAGTCCCCTAAATGCGCTCTGAGCCCTACCCGCGCTGCTGTGCTGCTTGACGCGAGATCGGTAATGGACGAGAAATAAGAAAAGCACTGGACCGTGAATTGCAAACGACGGGCGGCGGTGGCAATGCACGCCTCCAATCCAGCACTGTGGAGGTCAGCGTTGGTGGGTCACACAATTGCTGTGAAACCATTCCCGTGGGCTTGCCAAACGAATGCGGTGCAGCAAATGCGAACTTAAAAGTGGCCCGTCTGTATGAGACAGAGAGTTGCCCCCCTTCGCACGCGTGGGTTTTCCCAGGGTGCACCGGTTGCCATCAAAAAGTAAACACCAGTTACATGATAATTTATATGTAAACTGCTCTCCCCCCTCCTCCGTTCCGACACCAACATCATGCTAATCCCCCAGTTACGTGCTAATTTATATGTAAACTCCTCTCCCCCCTCCTCCGTTCCGACACCAACATCATGCTAATCCCCCAGTTACATGGCAATTTATATGTAAACTGCTCTCCCCCCTCCTCCGTTCCGACACCAATATCATGCTAATCCCCCAGTTACGTGCTAATTTATATGTAAACTCCTCTCCCCCCTCCTCCGTTCCGACACCAATATCATGCTAATCCCCCAGTTACATGATAATTTATATGTAAACTCCTTTGTCAAGGCGCTCTGTTCCTCCCACACAGCTTAAAAGACGCTGTCCATGCTTGGCAGGGTTCACTCAAGCGCTGTCTTCCGGACAGTCCTGTTTCTTCACCTGAGGAAGGCTACTTGTGTTGTGGCCGAAACGTCGTGAGAATTTTATTCTGTTATTGTTATTTTTATTATTTTATCTCCATTCTACGTGACTTTACCGAAAGAACCCAGAAGATGAATCCCTGCAGTCACGAAAGCTTTAAATCGAAAAGTAAACAATTAATTGTCCGATAACACCTTCATATATAGGAGCAGTGGTTCTCAACCGGGTGTACGTGGCAATATCGCAGTGGTACGGTTCTTGACGTAATTTACAAATGTGTGAAATTATATCATTCATGAGTCATTGGCGAATAGTCACGTATGAATCTGCCAATATTGAATAACTACGATAAAATGTAAATACATATAGTAACCTAGAACGGCACACAATACCTTTATAAACTCATTGATGGTAAACAATGTTGGTTTCCAAGAGTAACCAGCGAGCGAGAATAAATTAATTCACGCAATGCAGAGCGTCCGTTGAAAATGTATTCGCTTGCCGTTAGTGGCTCCTTAGGATACCTCACAAAATGGACAAATGATTTAAATATTGATGTCCATTATTCATACATGTATATCTCAGAACCATGTTGGGTCAGGCAACGGGAGTACTCAGTTGAAACAAAAGTCAACAAGGGGTACAGTCGCCAAACAATGTTGAGAAACACTTATTATAGAGGACCGCAAAACTTTAGGCGGAATTTGGTGCCGGCTCAACACGTGGCTGCCTTTCTTGCTTGTCTGTGGTTTCTCGTGCATCTGAGTCTCTCTTCGAAAGCAAGGGAATCCTGTGGGAGTTACAAGTTGAAATTAGGTGGATATAGGGTTAAAATCTGCCATTTAAGTGCCGAAGCGCTAGTGTTAGCAACTCATGAATCGTAACCCAATCGTTGTTATGTAGTGTCATCTTCTGGTGCTGTTCCCTGACAATGTGTCTGTCGCTTTTGTAGTGAGCAGTGAGAATTCTGCACGGACGTTTCATAAACTCCAGGCATGACTTAAATAGCTAAATTATGATAGGGTAGTCACTAAATAAATTAGCAAATAATTCACCTTCCTTAACATATCTATCCCTCTACAAAGAAAGTCAAGTATGTTTCCACATCCCATCAGCCGCAGGGCCTTCTGGGGGTGCATAATTTCAACAGCATTGGTTCAACAAAATGCAAACTCTGGAATGGTTTCAAAGTTCGTGTTATCATCAGCAGAGTCAGGCTAGCTTGAGGAAAATTTATTATTTAAAACAATGGGGCTTGTTAAAAAAGTAAACATAATTTTTAGACTTTTTAAACCAGAGCTATAGTAGAGGGCTTACAGCATCAAACAACAACGCTTTATACATTAATCATATGTCTATTGCTAAAATGTGATGACTGTAGTATGAATGGCCCTGTGAAATAAGTGCTGTACTTGACTCATCATTGGAAGGTCATTAGTTCTAATCCTGAGACAAAAACTGCTGAGCCCACCATCTCTTGGAGGTCTATGATATATATTAACTTGTGGGAAGTCAGCAGTGAGCTTTATAGAAAGAGTTTGGCCCTCACCATAGGAATGTGAAATGTCCATCAGTGGCTGCCAAAGGAGATAAGCACCACTCAGTGTAAGTTGAACACAGAGGCACTTTGACTCTGAGTCGGGATACATCGAATTATATTTGTAACTTTTGATTAATATTTTTTATGCATAACAACGCTGCACTTATTGTAAGAGCCATAAGACAGAAAGTTAATGTATTATTTACGTGTATACATTTGATGTACATCTGTCATATTTCTTGAAGATTGGGCATACATGACTTGGAATATTTCAACTGTTTTAGAATCCCCCTTGGTGAGACTCTCCGTCAGTTCAACACATGACGTCACTTCTGGTCTGGTAGTGTAAAAGGGAAGCCAGGAGAAGACGAACCAGATGGAACGAGTGGACACAGTCTTTGACCGTGTGATAACGTGATGAAGTAAAAGGCGAGATATAACTTTGGAAATCGTTCGTTTTGTGCAACTAGGAAATAAAGACAGTTTTTATTTTAATTTAAGACACGTCAAACACGCGTAAGACTTATTGCTCCACCAGGTGTAAGGCGTAGCATATTTTTTGGTACAAGAAAGCTGCGCCTACACTTACATTAATAAAAGTTTAAATCCTGACTCCCGCTATTATGTCATCGTAGATGCCTATCCGCTAGTGAAAGCTGTGGTAGCCTTTGTCATCGACTTGCCCCAGGAAATTGTGTATTTTTGCACGCTCACTGAAGCTGGGCCTACCCCAAGTCAATAAAGTACGGTAATATGCAAAGTGACCACACACACAATGCATCAGCAAGCTAGCTAACCCATCCCATATCGATGTGTATTTGGGAGATGGTGCACAGTGGGTCACGTCAAAGTGCCTTCATCCTCTACAAATTAGTGTGGGGCAGCGCCCATCTCCATTGGCGGCTCAGAGAAAATGGTGGAAATTAGACATTCCTGTGGCAGAGAGAGCCTCACAACAGGACAGAGGTCGCGGCTCACCAGCCACAAATTTGATGATCAGTTGATTCGATCCCTGACCAGAATTTGAACCTGTGACCTTCCCGGCTGCAAGTTGAGCACTCAAACCACTGAGCCACCCGATCGGTGGCTGGCATCACATCTTGGTGTACGTGACTATGCATGACGCCACATGTGACCTTCAGGACCGTCCATGCACTGGCACGGTAGCTATTCTCCACAAATAGCTAAGCCCCGTTTTGGTGTTCCGGACGCCTGGCATTTCATCTGAGAGACATCGCACCATCTGGCCTAGCATGTGCAAAGTCTGCAGTCTAGAGCAGACCAAACGTTCAAACCATCTAGCCTTTACGCCCCCTGCTCCTTGACAAATATGGAATCAATAAGGTAGGTTGCATGACATGCATACTATAGGCATTAAATATGTACAGGTATTTGCTTATACTTAGAAAAAATAACTTACTCTGCAAACTACACTGGTTTTGTAAAATAAAGCAGTCACCTGACCTAAAGGTTTATTGACCCAGCTTCCATCTTGTCTATAGCCACTGAAAGTCTCTGTAAACTTGATATCATCTGCAATGAAAACATAACGTATAGTTGAGTTTTATACTGTAATATATGACTGCCTTTTAAACACTGGCAAAGGTACTGCATATCGATTGCCTCTTGAGCCATCTGGCACTGCCGGTTATGCTGATGAGTGATGTGGCTCCTTTATAGATATGTAGAGGTGCCACATCACAACTACTTACTGTTCAGTAACCTGCATTGCCACTAGGTATCAAAGGGGCAGTGCAGCGTTACCTCTGTGTGAATAAAGGTTGGGGTCAGACGAGGTGAAGTGGATCGTAGCCACAGTTTGGTAAGAACCAATCAGACAGTTCCACTTGGGAATGTGGGATTGGTTACACCTGGCCACAAACGAGTATAAGAAGGGTGAGCGTGCAGAGCGCGGGGAGTTCTCTCCCTACACGAAGACCAAAGCCCGGGCTGAAGATAGCCAGGACCCTGTACCCAGCCTTCCAGCCCTTCTGAGGGCTAAGGCTCGGCGTATCCAGTGGTCAAGATCCACCGGGCCAGCGGTGGGTCAGATAGCCTCCCCTAGGTCCCAGCCAGAGGACTCTAGGATAGCGGTAGACGCGAGAGTAAGTCCCACCAAGACAGGAGGCTGTACCTCCTTAGGTTAGCAAGAGACCTGTGTGTAGGTCACGCTAAGTCCGCAGGCTGTACCTTCTTAGGGTATCAGGTGAGGGGACCGTATACCCCTCTGTGTGTTAAGGACTGTGTAAGAGAAGAATTACAATAAACAGAGTGTGCCTCATAAGAAGTGTATTCGTCATCATAAACACTACAGAGAGAACAACGTGCAGTGGCTGCACGTTTTGCAGCACTTTTGCCTCACTGCTGCAGAGTAACAATGGAATCCACAGTCAAACTTAGTTTGTCGAGAAATGCAAATGTGCTGCCACATTTGTCACTGGGGATACGAAGGTGGCTGGACATGGAACCGGTCAAACCACCCCCTTGTGCCTCAATAGCTGCTTGCAAATAGAACTGGCCCTAATAGTAAATGTAGGCTTTAAGGAGAATATTGTTTTTTCTTTTATCACTGCATGGTATGGTTCTTGTTTGGCTGGGTACCATCACTGGCAGTACACAGTAACTAATTCTAGGATAGTTCAATGCAGTCCATATAGCACAAAATAAAACATGAATTCGCCCAAAGTATGAAGCATTTCTCTCTTGCAGGGGGTGGAGAATCTTTGGCCTTGCAGGCCAGATGCGGCCCACAACTTAATTTCACATAGCCCGTGGCTTATCACTACACATCAGCCTACAAATGGCATTTATCCATCACTTCAAGTATCTTAACCAGTCTCATATGGTACTAAGAGGAAATTATTTATTTTTAACCTGGCAATATTGTGTTTTTACTTTTAGCACGCTCAGTCACCCCTGTGACTGCAAATGCCTATTGCAATAAGAGATGTGACCGACGTATGCCTTTAATGTTCCCCAAGTCCGTCCTGCAGTGTGTCATCTTAACAATCGGCTGAAGTGCTCTTCTTCATTGGTGGCCCTGTGCCAGTGATACAAATTATACATTGCTGTCTGTAAGGTACCAATCAATCCCAGAGGGAATAATGGCTCAGTCCAAATTTGCTTAGTCTCTGTTCGTAATGCTTTGCAGGTTTTATGGAATATCTCCAATCGTTACTTAGGATGATTCGAAATGCATTTCTTGGCAAGTGGAGCAAATTTTCTGTATTTGTTTGCTCTGTGCTAAAAGCTTTTCCAAACCTCCCAGCACTTTAAAGACTACCCACCTTCCGGTGCCATTACACATTTATACACACTCAACAAAAGTCAAGACAAAGTGATTTCTTGCTCAAATGAAGATCAAGATAAATGGTCATCTCCTGTCTACAGTCCTGAGCCAGTGGTAGAAATTCCCCATTCCTATAGCAGAAGTGAGTCCGTAGGTTAACCATTGTTTACTTCCCCATAAAGTGGTACTATTTTACAGACCACAGAGGCATGATGGGATGAGTCAAACCCAACCAAGGATTTGAACTCGCAACCTTTCCAATTGCAAATCACTCTACTGCTGAGCCACCTGGTTAGTTAGACGCATTTCCTAAAGTGCATATCAATAGACAAGTTAATCGGGTAAGCATGCCACTAAAGTAAAGTGTAATCAACATTTCAAATTCGTGGACTCAACGTATGGATCAAATTAAGATATAATCGTGATACGATTAAAGTAATGCATTCGTGTAGCCAGACTGCTAAGAGTCAGGTCAGGATGGAGAAATACTGTACCCATGTCCACTACAGCCGGGCCCTATGACTGCCGAAACGAGATGGATTGTCATATCGAAAGCCTTTTAATTAATCAATACATCATTGCATGTATTTTAACATGCCCCGCATTTAATCATAACAAGCATACCCCTCACTATATGCAGTATTATTTTGCTGTAATCCAGCATGCCAGGATCTTTTCCTTGGGTCTATCAAGCTATATCTGGTGCGTTATCCACAAGGACATTAAGCCTAATCATAACAGTTCAAATTCTAGCCTCAATTTTGAAATGCCTAAGCCTTTTCCCTGAATTCAATGCTTGTGAATGTACCCTTACTCGCGACAATCAGCCCATACTACAAGCTTAACAATTCAAGCCCTTATCCTAACACAAAGCTTCGGCCTTAACATGGCTTCTGTTTGGCCTTATTTGGTCTTATTTTGTCTTTGACCTTGAACAGGCCTGACCTGAAACAGCATTAGCTGAAGCTAATATTAAAATGTTACGTGTAGTGGTACTTCTAGATTTGAAGCTTTCGTGACTGCAAGGATTCATACGCTTTGTTTTTTTCGGTAAAGTCACGTAGTTGTTTTCATTTTAGTTGTTTTCATTTATTTATTTTGCTTTATCTAAGTGACTTTACCGAAAAAAACAAAGAGTATGTAGTGGTACCTCTTTATTTAATGCAGAGTGGTCGTACATTGGCACTTGGGGTCATATGCTGGCTGGAAGCGGCTTTTAATGGGATTTTAAATACTGGGACATAGACCTTGAAAGGAAGGAGCAAAGAATGTCCCTACAAGGTAAGAGATATAGTAAATGCAATCACACGTGAAGGCGAATGGAGGCTTTGGCAAGAAACATTACACTGGTCGCTTAATGTGCTATCAAGAGCCATTGCCCGAAACGTCGCCTAAGATATACAGCATATTGTTTTAGATACTGTATTTTCATTTTAAGAAAGTGTTAACGAGTTGATTTGTTTTAGTATGTGCCTGGGCCCAACTGCCAACGCAGTATTGTATCGTGAAATAACACATTACTTGGTGGTACCGTACCATTTTATGTGCTATGAAGATGGCCCATTGCCCCAAACGTTGCCTATTACATGTTTATTTCCTTTTAAGGCAAGAACAGAGGCATGTTGGCCAGGTCACTTCTGAAAAAGAAGTTAATACCTGAGTAGGCTTTGCCTGATAGGATGGGGGTGGTTTAGTTGTATTTGTATGTGTTTTGGTGATTACTTAACCCTTACATTTTGATTTAAAGCTTTCGTGACTGCAGTAATTCATATTCTTAGCTCTTTCGGTAAAGTCACGTTGAAGGGAAACATGCGCAACTTTAAATAAATAAATGCGTTTTTTATTGTTTCCCTTCAACGTGACTTTACCGAAAGAGCTAAGAATACTTAACCCTTCTTGTACTTTGCACTCCTGTCCTGTTTTATATTGTTGTTGTAACGTTCTTACCCGCCCCTACTGGAAATCTGTGAAAAATAGCGTTTATAGCTCATCGAATTCAGTATAAATAAACACATGGACTCCTTTGTTTACGAACATTCGACTTACAAACATTCAGAGATACGAACAAACCTGGTCCGTATGTCGAGTTGCCTGTTCGGACCGAGAGTCGTAAGTTCAACCGCCGCGCAGTAGATTGCGGTGGTGGCATCTACATCTGCAGTACGTGAAGAACCAGCGGCATCTACATCTACAGGAGATTACACAACTTTTAAATCCATTCGCCGTGTTTTGTGTACACGCCGTAACAACGTGTTTGGGAATCGACGGGAGTAAAGTTGGACTTACGGACGAATCGACTATATAAGGAACGAAACTGCCGGACTTCTTCACAAATCTGGCTGTCGCCTGATGAAGCTAGTTGTAATTACTGGTGAAAGGTCGGATTCAGATTGTAAATGTTGTGGCTCGGTTCTCCAACACACACCGGTGATGCTGTACTAGTGATGAATTGTCACGTTCTGTTTACGTGACAACCCTTACTAATTGGCTGTGTCGGGTGGTGGTGGGTTTAACGACACATTTATATTTTTACGCGATCAAACCCAAGACCTCTGGAACCTAACTCGTTCGTAAGTAGAGGACTCCCCGTAGCCTGATTCTGAGTTGCGCGCTCAAGAGCCGAGCGAACATCCCCCCCACCCCCCCTGGGCACGCGAAGACACGAGCCGGTGGGGGCGGGGCCTTGGGCGGTATAGGCGTGGCCTGGGCGAGTGGCGCGCGAGGAGCGTGGAGGGACCCCCCCCCACCACCCCCAACTCTCTGTAGTCGATGGGAGGCGGCGGTGTCCAATGGTGATGGGCGGCGGGGGGGCTTCCAGGTGATTGGCGTTGCACGGACACAGTGTGGTGGTGGTGGGGGAGCGCAGAGCAGTGGTTCTACAGGTGGGGTGCACCGGACCCCACGGGGGGGTGCGAGACGTGGGCAGATTTTTTTTTTAGAAGGTAAATCATCGAAACTTAAATTAAGCACGGGCACGTAAGGGGCCGTCCATAAATGACGTCACGCACCTAGAGGGAGGGGGGGGTGGTCAGAATTTTGTGACGATGTGTGACGAGGGGGGGGGGGGGTGAGAAATGTGACGTCACATCAAAATACGCAACTTTTAAATAAATATAGAATTGTTATAACAACACTCCTACAACATCAGAGTGCAGCGCCACATTAAATACGCACTACAATGACAATAGTTTAAAGCGATTTTAAGCATGTTTTATTTTCAAAAAGGAAATGTTTTTTTGGGGGGGGGCAGAGCTTTGTGACGTCATATTTGAGGGGGGGTCTGAATTTTTGTGACGCCGCGTGACGAGGGGGGGGGGTCAAAATCGTCCAAAATTGCGTGACGTCATTTATGGACGGCCCCGAAGTACAACTACTTTGCCGCATTCAACCCTATGGGTGTATTAACATTATAACATTTTTGTTACGATTGAGAACCAACGGGGGGGTAGTGCAGTAAAGGTTAAGAACCACTGAGGAGCGGTGGCGCAGTGGTTAGCGCTACGCCGCGCTACGATGCCCGGCAAAAACCCGAGTTCGATTCCCCCGCTCACGGCTCAACAACACCTGGGTCCTTCTCCCCTAGGTCGACTCGGCCTCAAACGAGTACCTGGTGCGGTGTGTAGTAAACATCGCCACGGGGGGAAGACAAAGGCGGCCGGGCGTGGTGTTGGCCACCCACTCCCTCGTGTGTCGTTCCGGCCTTCACATGGAATGCTCGCTAAACAGCACTTGCCCCAGGGGGTTCTTTGTCTTTGCTAGGCGGTGGGAACGGGGTAGGGAGGTGGTGGTTTGGTTGTCTCTTAATGTTCTTAATGTTCGACGGCTTGTGCACCAGATCTTATTTATTCACGATGTACTTACAAAAAAATCCGCAGACTACCTGCTGGATCTCCTCTCTGTTTCAAAGAACAAATTTGACCTCAGGTCTTCGCTCATTTACCAGCTTCACATTCCCTATTGCCGTACAAAAACTGATGCCCCCAGGGTCTGGAATGCTATTGCCAATAAACTGCAACTTGAATCGCTACCAATGAGATCTTCTCTCAAAACTGCTCTAGAGGAGTTGTACACCCCTAGCTGCCACTGCTATTCATTGGCGTAAAATAAAATGAAATGTTTCGCTTCGGATGACGCTGCAAAGTATTATCTGTATTTTGATTTAGCGTGCTGATCTTAAAGGTGCATTGAAAAATTTGATACTCCGACTGATGCCTCTGTTGTTGTGGAGTAACTCATGCAGCCAGATATGGCTCTAGGATTTGGTGTTACATGTTATTTATGTAGTTTATTGTAAAAAATTCGGTCACAGTCCCTGTGATCGCTGTTACGTTGCAATTATGGCTTTATTTTTTGGTGATTTCGAAAAGTTTTTGGGTTTGGACATGTTTGTTTTGTTGTAGTACGGAGTTAGACTGTTGTTGTTTGATTTGCATCCCACTGGGATTTTTTGCACACAGCGTTGGTGCAGGGTGCTTTTTTCAGGAATATTTTGCTGTTTTTTTTTATTTTCTGTATGCACACTCACACAAGATGTTTTTCTTGTTCGTTTTTTTTTGCTGTGGTTGCACCCGATTCAAGAGCCGAATGGCTCACAGGGCTATACCAAAATAAATTAACTGCAACTGAAAAACTGTGTCGCAGTAGGGGGCACGGGTGGTGTGCATCATCTGCCTGTCATCTCAAACAACCCATGGCACCTGCTGGGCCTGTCCCGTGCCCTCTTTGCCAAGCGGGCGTTCGACACTTCACGTGGCCTTAACGTGCACGTAGCCTGGCACTGGCGCCGTGGTGACGGTTGTTGTTGGTGGTGTGGGGAGCGGTAGTGCAGCGGTTAGCGCGCTGCGCTACGAACCTGGCTGAACCGGGGTTCGATTCCCGCTCACGGCCAACACCGGCGACGATTATTTGAACCGGTTCTGGGCCTCCCCTAGGTCGACTCAGCCTCAAACGAGTACCCGGTGCGCTGCGTTAAACATCGCCACCCGTGGAGACAAAGGCGGCCGGGCGTGGTGCTGGCCACCCACCCCCTCGTTGCGCCGTGTCGGCCTTCATAGGTCCTCGTCGCTAACAGCACTTGCCCCTACAGTCTGTTAAGGCTATACGGGGGACCTTTGTGTTGGGGGTGGGCGTGTCCTAGGTCGGTGGGCGTAGTCAGTGTTCGGTGGGCGTGGTCAGTGTTCGGTGGGCGTGATCTGTGTTCGGTGGGCGTGGTCAGTAGGCGAGGGTTGACGTCTCGCGCGCCGCCTCTCGAGCCGCGTCTGCAACGCTTTCTCGGGCAGCAGGCGGCAGCTCAAGAACCGCTCCTCTCTTCCACCGTCAGTCACTGCCTTCCTCAAGACACCACACCACGGCAACATTACTAACCTTGCTCCCCACCAACAGACGATCAGCAATTCGCAAACACTCGCCACAATCCTTACCTTGCCCACCCGCCCGCCCGTTCCAACAGATAATTTTCAGAAACCGCTAAATTAAAACCCCACCGCCACCCCCCCCACCGAGTGTGTTTTTGTGCTTCTCGATTGACAGGTAAGAGAGTATCGTAGCAGCAGCAGCAGTAGCAGCAGCAGCAGCGACCATGTCTAAGCCACTGACCGACCAGGAGAAGCGCAAGCAGATCAGCGTGCGGGGCATCGTGGGCGTGGAGAGCGTCGGCGAGCTGAAGAAGAGCTTCAACCGACACCTGCACTTCACCCTCGTCAAGGACCGAAACGTGTCGACCACCAGAGACTACTACTTCGCCCTGGCGCACGCCGTCCGCGACCACCTGGTGGGCAGGTGGATCCGCACGCAGCAGTACTACTACGAGAAGGACCCAAAGGTGAGGAGGGGTGGGGGGGTGGGGGTCTCTACGGGGTATATTTGCTTAGGGGTGGGTGCGGGCAGGGTTCGGAATGGTTTTTCGTCAAGGCTGTCGTCGGTGAGAGGTCGTGCGCTCCTCCTCCTCCTCCTGTTGCAGAGGAGGAGGAGGAGTGGAATTCCCTTCCCGCGCCGTGCCCGCCGTGCTGCCAACTTCCCCATTGCTCCTCCACGTTCAGGTCCCGGCTCGTGACCTTGTTCCCCCCCCCGCCTCTCTCTCTCTCTGCCTATAAGGCGACGCAATAACATATATTGCCGTCGTTTCTGCGCCGTCCCCAACATGAATGTGCCCACCACGACTTCTGAATAGCGTTCTCGAGGATGCGGTCCCAATTAGACCCTGTATAGTTAGTGTGCACGCGCAGATTGTGCCGCATGGAAGCGTGATGGGATTCCACACAATTTGGATGGGGATTTGAATTGTGGATTAGGATTGGGGTGTAATTGATTTGGGATGAGGGGGCCAGGGGTGAGATGGGATGTGTAGGCATGAGCTGAGAGAACGAAATAATGTGTTTTGGGAACACTCCTCTCCATTTGATAATCCGTTTGTACCAAGACATGTATTTATCTCTGAGCGAGATTCCTGGGCAGAGATGGCTGTCAAAATGTAGGATGATCCCCACAGATACTGCACGCATTGCAATAGGTTACATATATTAAATCAGAATTTGCACGTACAAGCTCCGAAACTGTATCGGGGGGGAGGAAATGGGTCAGTTAAAGGAACGCCACTGATGACCCCAAAGATTCCACACTGCGCATACAAGTACTGTACTTATATGGGCAACACGTGAAACCCAGTCACGCCAGAGTGATTGTACGGTACAGCGCATTGTTAAAGGGCTTCTAAAGAGAGCCACTGATTTGGTAGTCATATTTCACGTGCGTTTGTGTGATTGCACATAAACAAAGCACACGGTAAATTGAAGGGCTTTCAGATAACGCATGCATTATAATGGGGTATGGATTGGACCCCCACGTATGCATGCAATGTACAGTAGAATTCGGGAGTATGAATGGGTGCAGTCTGCATTCACCAAATAGTGACCAATGATACGATGCACCATGCTTCCACACAACATGCAGTAACAATGAGCAGAGGCCCACAGGCGATACAAAACTATGATATTAGTGGGAAGGATGAGGGCTCGCCTTAGTCTCTCGGTAACCATACAGAGAGTTTCCGTCCTGGGTGTTACGTAAGTTATGTGACTCGTACGGTGCCGATTCCGTTTCTCGGGGTCAGTACTGTGTTGCACATTAACGTACAGCCCATTGTTAATCTACTGCTGGATGAGGGCTTCCTCCCCACGCAGCAGTCTGTGCGGGTTGGTCTTATGCTTATGTCTCGTACGGCTGATGTGGAATGCGGAGAAACAACTCCAATTTCACATTCAGGTGGTCCAGCGCGTCAGGAGCAGCGGGGAGTGTATCATCGCCGTGATGTCTCCTTCGTATTTGTGGATCGGGCATTGCATCGTCATACGTTGTTCTGGTCTGTTCTGGATGACCACATTCGCACGACACTGGATAATGTTTAATTGTCCATGTGTGGGTATCCGCATCTGCCACGGTTTGTGCGGACGCGGTAGAGTGTGGACAATGAGCTTGGTGCAAGATCAAAACCAAGGGATCTGCGTTGGGTTGTTGAAGGCAAGGACCAGAGATGTTGAGGAATTTTTCTTCACTGCCGTTTACTGACTACGTAGCATGCAACGGGCTACAACTCCTGTATTTAACCTCCGTTTTCGCAAATGCAAGCACAATCTTGGGTAAAACCTGCTTAGCTTCTGACGTCATAAGATCAGGCACATTCTGTGTGATTTGATCATAACCGCATACACTAGGTAGTGTATATATATATAGCATGCAATGCATTATCTATACACTATATATTGTATAGTGTATGCTGTAGCAAAACCTATATTTTTTCTATTACATTTTTCCAGCTTCTAACCTGCCTTGATATATTGATTCATTATCAATTCAAGCAGTGTTTTGTACTCATGGGCACCAAAGCCATACTCCAATTAACCTACCATTTAATGGATACTCATAAAAGTTTACTGCACCTAGTATATTAATGACATTGTCATATTCTATCGAGGTGAATACCTTTTGAGTCACTTGCTTTTGCAAGCATATTTGGGATTGGCACAATTCCTTTGGAGACTATTATTTTACATTTAATTTGTTTATGTTAAATTTGGGATGTACATATGGGCCAATTTTTTCAATGATACCAAGGTGGATTTAACGTCCACATTACAGTTTCCCCCCTAGCATTTTTTAGTTTGGAGATGCAGCAGATGATTGGTTTGACTTTTAAGACTCATTCACGAAAGAGCACACTGACCACCAAGCTACTCAGCCACATCATTATGAAAAGGCATGATCTTTCCACTGCTAGATAAAGGTCTAGTTGTCACCATCCTTCATGGTCTTGTGATGCCATAAAACATCTTGCTTATGCACATGCACTGATGTCATTTCGCCATCGCCTTGAGTGTGTTTCTTTTGGTTGCCAGTGTTAACCATCAGGCATAATCCCTTCTAGAGATGTGTCCTGCACAAACCAATTTACTTTTCCTAATATTCAATATCGCGTCCCCTATTTATAGTTGTTCTCTGATCCGTGTTTTCCTTGTTATGTCTCTCAGTGTAATTCTCAGCATGTTTCTTTCAATTCATATTTCACAGCAGGTGGACAGGGATGAAAATGATGGCATTGCAAAATGTATTTTGATAATGAAAAGCAACATAAGAATGTACCCAAAGATGAGTGCACATGGAACGCTTACAGTGCATCATCTGGTTCTCAAAATGTCAAATAATCCTAATTTGAATTGTCTTAATGGAGGTTCCCTAACCTATAACCATGCCATATACATTAATGTACAATTGTATGTATACATGTCATATGCCATATCAGCAAGTTTATGCAGGCCTCATTAGCCAAGCAGATACACGTACATTAATGTTTTCTCAGGAGGCTAATGGACGTATGAAAGAAAGATTTCACTATCCTTAAGCGTTTACATTGAAAGGGAATATTGTGTATGTTGTGTGCAGCTCGGATAACTACGTCTTCTGCTGGGGCTTAATAAAAATTTGCGCAAACAGGCCTGTCATTTGATTGGTGTATTTCCCGTAAAATGTTATTAACATTCATTCAGACCGTTCATAGTTTTAGTCTATAGGTGTATGTGTGTCAGTGGTGGCAAAGTGGTCACTACATTTTATGGTCCTGGCAACCCTAGTTTTATTTTTATACCACGTAGGCCAATAGCTATTTGTATCAAAACCGGGTTTGGGCTTTCCCTAGGTTACTCAGCCAAAAATGAGTACAGAAGCTGGTTCAGTGTGCTAAACATCAGCACTGAGGGCTTAATGTGCTAGATGTAGGGAGCAATGAGACATGGAGCGAGGTGATGTATGTGGGGAGAGGCAGAATTTCATGAGCGAGTGGTACGTAGAAAAGTTGCAGGGAGACAATATTCTGAAAGAGATGTATGCACAGGGAAGAAATCGGAGAGTTTATTGATGGCTGAGAAGCACGAGAGAACGTGTGATGGAAAACATGAATAGATATGCAAAGGGAAGGAAGTATGGATGGATATATAAATTACATCAGGCTTGAGAGTGGAGGTAAAGGAGAAAGTATCATGGTTTTTTTAGTTATTCGGAGGTGGCATCCTACGGTGGGGAAATAAATGTCCGCATGGCATATTTCTCATTAGAATTTTGGTGAAATAGCTTTCTTTACTCCACTGTTGGTAGAAGGCATGCATCACAATTTTGTCAATCCCGTCACCACACGAGTCAGTATGTTTGTGTTGTACGTACCATGGATTTTACTGCACTACCCACGACGTCGTCCCACAGTAACAACACCTGTTTTATGAATGATGGTTGTCCTTCCGAGTACGATACGTACTCAACAGTGCTCATGTCAAATGTTATATCAAATTTAATTAGAATAAATAAGTAATTAAATGAATCACGTAATCCGATTACATTACCTTGAACATACTAAATTCGTGATTACAGTATGTCACGTTACTTCTGAAGCTGCCAGTAATCGGTACTGTAATCAGAAGTGAATCAAGAGATTGACTACTTCGTTCAAGTAACCCAACACTATGCGCCGCATGTAACTATACACTACATGTAACTATACACTACATGTAACTACTTAGCCTCGTATACAGGAGGTCGTGGGTTCGATGCCTCTACATTTGAAGTTTGCATGTTCTCCCCGTGGTCATGTGGATCTTTCTTCCGGGTCCTCCGGTTTTTCCCCTCCACATTTAGAAACACGCGTTTAGACTTTGAGTATTTGGCTGCTATAAATGTCCACATGATAAACAACTTCGTTGAGCTTTCATGTGTGGCAAGGTCGCTTCTGAAAAAGAGCTATATAGCTCAGTGGGTGCTTGTCAGGTTAAATATAGCACATTGGCATAAAGCGTCTGGATGCATGCCCTTCACTGCGGCTCTCGATTTTTTTTTACAAACGAGAACCCTCTTGTGCTGCAGGACTTATTTCCGTAGCTGTTCTGCAGTCGACGATAGCATTGTAAATCTCGCCATTAGAGCTCTGCAGCAATTGCGAAATGCATGCCCAAGTACTTTGAGCAGTGCGCATAGAAACCTATATATTTGTGTGTATGCATAATATGTGTACTGTACATGTACAGAAACATTTATTGGTCATATACCGCGTTATAAGATGTGAGCGGTGGAACAATGGGTTTGCAGACTTGCTGGTAACCTGAGTTTAATTCGCAGCCATGGCTAACATCAATGGTGAGTGATATCTGAACTGGTCCTGGGCCCACCTTCTTCACTAACCTGCACTACCCAGCTTGGTGAAGTATGATTAACAAACCTCCGTCACCGACACAGCTTGGGAGGGAGGCCTTCATCCAGCAGTGGATTGACATAGCGCTGTAAATGGGTAAATCGTATTACAATGTATACTTTCATTACAGCATCGTCTTATTCGTACACGTTAATGCGTGCCGGGGTTGACTTATGCAAATAGCAATGTGACCCTTTGTGAACAGTTAATGGTGTTTTGGTTTACAATTCAAAAAACAATTACATACTACGCATTGAGATATGCTTTATGCAACACTAAACATATTTTGTTAACCAACAGGAGCATGTTATTTGCAAATACAAGGGGACACAGGATTGGCTATTAATGTTTTAATGTTTTGAGATAGTTATATTGCTAAACAAATAACATACTGCTTTCCATCAGAAACATACCTTTGTCAGAATTCTAAATGCAGTGATGTATTTGTGAATAGGTGAATGCCTATATATTGTCTTATACAAACGGCGTTTTAAAGGGAATGGCATGTTGACATTAAAGTCACTTAGCTGCAGCCATTGTACCCAATGTGCCACTTTGTACAATAAAACAGTAAAGCTACCTTGTTTGGGGAATACTGCACACTCTTATTTGCCTCCCAAGTGTGATGTCGCCACACAAATATGGTGGTGCGCACTGTCGTGCCGTTGTAGGTGAAATGAAGGGCAACCGCTCTAACCCTAAAGCCGGGAGCGTAGGTCGTCAGCATCTACCGTATCCACATGTGCATCCGTTTAATAATTAGCATATGTTTACGAAATATTAAAGGTGTACACACTGCAGACTTTTAAGAGCTGGTGAGTTAGCGCGTGCACTCTCGCGTTCACCGCCATGTACTTTCAGTCGGGATTGTATCTCATATGTCTCTCGACAATTAGCAAGTTTGTTTTTAAAATACTAAATACGATCTTACGAATAGAGTGCCCTTTAACGTAGCCGTCGGAGGCTTGGTTGTTGTATGCAAGAGCGGTGGGAGCTAACAGAAGGTAGGAAGCGATGTATAGGTGTGGTGACATCAACGGTACTGGCTGTTTAGTCCTGCTGACACGTGTGTGTGTGTGTGTTTAGGCACCATCTATGAATGGAATAATACATTTGCATATTCGGATGAATGCCCATCGTTTTATCCTTAGTTGTCAGCCTCAAGTACGTGTTGCCTATAGTGCAGCTGTAAATATATTTAGTGAAGCTGTAAATATATTCCGTGAACACTTGTAGCACCAGAAGGGCTGCTGCGCAATGCACAATAAACGCTGTGCGAATGGCCTGCGTGATTGCGCAATGTTTGTCTAAAGTCTCCGCTGTCGCTTTTCTTAACAGGATCTGAAACGTGACACGCACAGTGTGTCCGCTTATAGGTACACTGTACTGGACGTGTGTACTGTAGGCGTCCTCTGCTCACACAGGCAATTCTTGCTGTATACACATCACGGTGTGCTGTGTTGGCAAACAACGCCTTTTAATTGATACAAGGTAGTAAGTGACATGTCCTCCTGATCAAACAAGCGCCTTTAAATTCTCCGGTTGTTCAAATCATTTGCTGGCCCGAAAGGCAGTGATTGAAATTCCACATTTCTGTGTGACAAGACGGCCACTATTGATTTACACAGAGTGAACCGGTTTTTATCGACCAAAGAGAGATAATTTTTGACTGGTATTTGATCGTGAAAGCGCTTTAACCATAGCGGCCTAACCTCTTGTTATGAGTTGGCAAAAATGTCACCAGAATTATTCCTTGAATGCAAATTACTTTATTTAAATGTACATAATTGTAATCATCCATAAGCGGACAACATTTTGGCTGGGAGGCGATGTGGTTAGAGGGTCGATCTCATAGATTATTTGGTTACCGACATTACCCTTTATTTATACAGTACTAGGTGAGTGCCCATTGAAACAAAAAAAGTTTTTCTTTCAGGGGAGAACCCTGTGAGGACAAATCCCTCCACTTCCAATGCGTGTTTTATCTCAGATACTTTTTCCCCACGTTGCCATGAACTGGCCTTGCACGCTTGGCTCTGATTTCCAAGGCAGCCCTCCTTACCGGGGCTATCTGACACCAAGTTGGCTCGTTAAGGGCGGGGGGGGGCTCACGAGGTCACTTTCATAAGGGAGTTAGTCGTGTGCCCCTTTCCCTTAGCCGACCCCGGAATTAGTTCAGACGCAGAAAAGGGGATGCATGGACGTTGGTGTCGTTTGCTTAGTACGGCTTCATAGCTGTGTATTTTTGTAAAAATAAAAATGTAGAAAATGACGAGTAAAGGATGATGGCTTGGTAGCCTTACCTAACCCAACCCTGTGTTAAAGTTGTTTAAAATAATTGTCACTGGCTGTGGAGGGTAGGGATGGGGTAGGGGTGATGGAGTTTTTTTGAGTGCCCATTACAGATCTGTTGGTATGATTTGCAAGAGCAGCTCAAGTGGAAGATGTTAAACAGACCTGTAGCCACAGTATGTTGCAAATACTATGTTTTTGTGTAGTAACTAGTTGAACAGATCTCCCTTTAAAAACAAAGTACTGTACATCTTTTACTCTCTGGTTCTTTCGGTAAAGTCACGTAGGTATAAAATAAAAAAAATAAATCACGACGTTTCCATTGCAACACAAGCAGTCATCATCAGGTGGGAAAACCACAGAAATATTTTTTTTATCTACATCTCACATCTCAGCAACATCTTTCATTTGGTTAGAGATTGTCGAGTTAAACGACATGGGTGGCAGAAGTGCACCGTTTGCAATCGATGTGTACAGTGGCTGATCTTGAATAACTGGTCTGTAATGTCAGGCAGGGGCTTCTTGTGCGTTGAACAGATGTGTCAGGCGACCTTTACAGGCGAGTTTTACAGGGACATCTAAGGAAGCGTGGCAACAGGCGTCTTCCAAAAATAGCTGCTCGGTCGCTGGAGGTCGAAACCTCCAGATTGAGTTTTGGAAGCGAGGCAGGAAAAGCAGATTCTCCATTACACAGCTCTGAGCACATCGCACCACCTACTGTGTTTACGATGAGACACATTGCCAAAGTAGATTTTATATGGAGGTTAATGTATGGAAGCAACACTGCTGAGAATCAGATGCTGGGTGTAAATATGGGTTTCAGTCAACTTGATCAAATCAGGTTCTTGTGAATTTATCGTTTCGCACTCATTCACAAACAGGACAATTGTTTCGTTTAGTTTTCCTATAGTACATTATAATTCAGCTCTGTCAAGTACAAATTGCAGTTCTATAGTCATGTGACAAAACATATGCCCACGGCATGTGAAGAAAAAAACGTTCAAGTCACCAATGGTTGCACATAATTCGAATACATTAAATTAGGTTTTCCTAAGAGAAGTCTCTAGCCCTAAATATACAAAGCATTCAGCAGTAAAAGGAACTAGTGTAAGGCTCGTAGGTGGAAATTACCATCTTGTGTTAAAACAAATGCACGCAGTACGTATCACGGTGTTAGATGCACCACCCTTTCATATGCAATGCTGACCTTAACAGGTGCTCGTTAACGAAACTTGCCCTGTTACCCTGGCAGAGTCTTGTCTGTATTGTCACGTGCATTTGAACATACATTTGTGCTTATTCATATATATTATGAATGAAAGATGCTTAGTGCTCACATCCCAGTTTAGGTATAGAGTGAAATTATAACTTGCAATAGTACACCAACCATCATGCTCTGTATAAGCAATACAAACAACCCAGTGATCAATTCAAATGCAGATAAAATACTGGAATGGTAACCTCTCGTGGATGTTTTTACTCATCTGTCATTTGTGTACCGTGGAACCATTCCATATAGCCCGGTGATTTTGTGAGAGGGCATTAAATACTTCATAAAGGGTCTATGAAATGAGTTCCATGTTGTTGCCATAAACAGTGTTCATCCAGGAGAGAGACTTGAATGGAACCTGTCATAGTGCTGTGGCTCAGGGCTGCCAACTGCTGAGCATTGGCCAACACTCCATTAACACGCGGTGACACTTGGACATTTTGACTTCACCGAACAACAAGCTTTGTTCGCAGGCTTTGCAAAATTATTATCAGGTGAATGGTATTTCTTAAATGTGTATTTATAAAAACGTTACATGCAATACTGTTAAAGAAAATAACATTACTCAGCAACTGCTACTGCGGAAGCCTTTCAGAAGATTATCTGATTGGACTACAGCCATTTTGGCATCTGGAAGGGTGAAATTTGACACTGCTGCAGGTATTTTGCATGCGTGTGTTCACAATGAGTTGTGTGCTGTAATGTATGGAGAGCCTTTGTGTGCACTGCTTTACACTGAAGACGGCCATCTGAACATGCGACATTAGCTTTGGAAATGTCACGAACGGGATTGATTACACGAATTACACTGCGGGTTGAAGTTCATTTGGCATGGTTCTGAATGAATAATTACCTGCTTAATTACAGCATTCAGAACTCATCCTTATACCATACTTACATCTTTATTGGAGACACAAACACACTCACAGAAATAAGAGGATACACCATTGCAATTGGAAATTCATTTGTAGCCTTTGTAGATGTCTGTGGTGTTGTTTTTTAAAAAAAGAATCAAGCGAAGTCGTTGATGTGTGGATGATTTTGTGCTCAAGAGAAGGCAATGCCTCCATGCTAAAACGTGCTTTGCATCGCGCTCACCTCCATTCTAAATTCAGCATTCCTATGGTGGCTGTCAATCTTCATAGATCAACCACTGTTCATTTACCAGAAATTAATACGCGTTTTTCTGACCTATTTAAGGTGATTGGCCGAGCCAATCCCTAACTGGAATTTGAACTGTCAACCATCCTATTCGGAGTTGAATGCTAAGTACCACCTACGGTTAGAGCCATCGTCATTATTATTAACCTTCAGTACATTTTTCTCCGACAGTGTGGTTGATATTTGTGATGGAAAAATGTTTTTTTCCGTGTGTGTGTGTGTGACATACGGGGGAGGGCATTCCTCGTCTTTGAGAGCAATTGCGGCGTTTTCCCGCACTAGGGCAGTAGTAGCAGATGGCTGTTGCGTTTTCCTCGGCGCCAAACCATCGGAAAAATCCACCCGTAGTATGATGTCATCACACTCTGCGTGCTGCATTGCAGGTCTCTGGGAGAGAGGGAGGGGCAATGTGTGCGGGCTTGGTTCCAGAGGCTGCATTGGGGGAAGCCCATTCTGCCCGCTCGCATTACGGCATCTTTGTGCGAATTATCCATCATGTGTTGATTCGGTTACTCGTCCATCGTTTTGTCTGCTCGTTGCATAAATATTGATTTGAATTACTCGTGTGCGTGATATTGGTTTATATTCATGTTGCCAAACTTACCAGTTCAACATCGTAAATCGGTTATTTTGTTTATGAATAGTAACAATAACACAAATGTTAAATTGCATAACAAATGTAAAAATGCGGCCACCTTATTTGTAACGTTAAGGTCCATGCACCACACTGCACTGAAATCTATAGCAGCCATGTTGCCACGGCAATAATGGTGCACTTGAATTAGTTAGCTTCCTCATGGTTTTGTGCATAAATCTTAGGCTTGCAGTGTGACACCGATAAACCATAATATATTACAGGACCCTGAAACAGCAAGCACTTGTAATAATAGGACATAGCTATATTATGTACAGATATAATTCCAACGATTTGATGCATATGTTGGGAGTGTAAGAACTGATTTTGGTTGATTATGCTGACCGAAATGATTGCAATTCATTTACCGAGGAAAGCCTCCACTGAGCCTCAAGATAATTTCAAGAGGGTCCCATGTGGTGTTTTTTTGTGTATGAGCGGAAACCAGAGGACCTGGAGAAAATGCACATTTATACACGAGAGAATAGCACTGAAAATGACCCTATTTGCTGCTGTACTGCTATCTCCGTGTAACCGTGCAGTCGAATGTATTTGGGAGTCTAACAAACATTTTCCTCTCAAACGCTGGGGACACAAGTGTTGCGCCACCAGGCCTGCATGATTAGATTAGGATTGGCTTGTTCTGGTACATTAAAATTTACGATTACTTTAATATATTTTTTTATGGAAAGCTCTTCCAAAAACGAATTCTGTGACAAAATGTTCAAGTCATCATTGGCTTGTGTTAATGCGAGTACAGCAGCAGCCCATTGCATGCACAGTGTAGTGTTGTTAATTTCCAGGTTTACTAGACTTAAACGAATCTTTGAACAAAACATTCTGAAATGTAATAAAATAATCATATTACGGATGGAATATGTCAAATATGTGCCGTAATCGGAAACCGGTCAATTTTCTAAGATTACCCTCCATACAATGGGCATGGCACAGCGTTACATAATTGACTTCATATTTTGTCGAGGTTAAATGGCACATTTAGTAGTTGTTGGAGCCATTTACGACCGAATAGTTGGTAGTTGACACTGCACCTCACCCAGAACACAATGTGGTAACTTCATGGGCCCTCCTTTGCCAGTACCAAAATATGAGAATAGGTTTTCCCATTTTTTTTGGCAACAAAACAGGTGTTAAGGTGTTAAAACACCAAACTGAAACCTTTTACAAGGAATCATGTCTTCATTAACCACAATACTTGTGGTCAGAATGCAAACAAAAAACACTGATAGTATATGTGGCATTGTCTTTGAAACTGATTGGTCCACACCAGAGACAGCTTTCTTTGGAGCCTAGTCTCAAACGGCGTTATACCAGAGTATTGTGGTTAATGCAGACATGATTCCTTGTAAAAGGTTTCAGTTTGGTGTTTTAACATCTTAACACCTGTTTTGTTGCCAGAAAAAAGGGGAAAATCGATTCTCATAATATGGTAACTCTGAGGAGCATTTGCCAGCTGATCATCTGCTACGTCTGCTTAAGCACAGTAACGTTTTGTGATACTGTACTAAGCCGGCAGCTACACAGAAAGGGTGCGAGTTGTAAGGCACATTTCTCTTACACATGTAAATGTGAGCAGGAAGCAATTGCTTCCTGTTGCGTTATATATGTACTCGACGAGGTTTAATAAAATATTTAGAATAACGTTTGACAATTTATCACATTGGATAAGGAAAATGCCTCGATTTGTAAGTAGCAATTTATCTGAGATGTTGAATTAAGCTACGGTGCGGGCTTTTTAAGCCCTCAAAGGTGAAATGGCCTCGACTTAAATTGGTTGTTCACCGTGCTCCGATTAGGACGGGTGCAACATGCCTACGTGCTGGATGTGTTGTGTTATAATGCACCATAATATTTGCCCCATCGTACTTAAGTCGATGCTTTTCTAGTCACGAACACGTTTATGTAAAGTACATTTAAAGGAATGAATATCCTTCATTCTACCAGGTAAGAGCCAGGTGAGATTCATTGTATTTTTTTCTAAAAACTAAAATCTTTAGATAAACAAAGTTAATTATGAACAGTAATATTTTCTTGCAGAGAGAATAGTCCATATCATAAATATGTGGATTCTTTTTTTATGGGTACACATTTTATCATTTTTGTATTAATGAATTTCTAGATTGTCATGGTACATTTGTATGTTTTACAACTTATTGTAAGATTAGATAAGTGTAATTCCTGAATGTTATTTGAACTGCTACCACAAATCGGCATAATCATGCATATGCTGTCACAGGATCTCTAACATTCACTTGACTTTGATTATCCCTCTCATTAATCACTCTGAGTAGAAGGTTGTGAGAATCAAATCTTCGACCCAGTGCAAAATGGAATAATTGCAAAACCAAATCAATACATTATTGCTGTCCTTAATGCACCTCGTGCTGAATTAATTAAAACGGGCTGTTATTGTTCCATTCGTTAGTTTACAGGCCAGTATGGTGACCATACTTCACCATGCGGGTCAGTGCAGGTTGGTAAAGGGAAGTGGAGAGACCCAGAACCATTTCAGATATCGCTGATGTTAGCTGTGTTCAGAAATCAAACGCATGTTGCTCGTCATTGTAGCACAGTGATCTAACAACTGCACCACCACTCCATCGTTTATTCTATTACTTTGATACAATGCTCATTAAAACGGGCTCTGTATTATCAAGTGAACACTGCCAGGGACGGAAACTGATGGTGGTAGGCAGTGTGCCGAATTTATCTGACGAGTTTCCCGCTCCTGTAAACATTTTCATCCTAACGTTTACTTCGACAGCGTCTGCTGGAGTTTATGTTAAGGGAATGCTTTTTTTTTGTTTATAGCTACAAAGGTAAACACTGAAATGTTACCAAAAACAGTACAGTATTCACAATTTCCCCCCCATGGGAATTACAGGCTAACTTTGCGCATCAGCTGTTTACCAATGTCTTCCAGCAGCATTTATCAAAGCAGGAATATTCTCGTCCTGTGTTTGACTTTCTGAATCTTATCAGCAAATGCTGCTGGTTGTGTGGTGTAATCGAATTATCCATGAAAATCATGGGGCATACTCAGTCTCAAACAGCAAACATTTTGCAAAAACTCACGCGCTGTCGTGGTGTATTAAATGGGCAGGTAACAAATAAGTAGAAAGGATCTGTAAATCCTATGGCCCTTCCCTTCATAGCCGTTTTATTCCATGGAAAAGGTGAAGTTGCCATTTTAATTAGGCTGCCGAAAGATGAATTCGAAATGAACTTGATGTGACCTTGAGCGTAGCTGCTGAATGCCTGAAGACCAGGAGCCTTAAGTAACCCACAGGTTTCCTTTGAGCATTGGCGCACTGTACTGACGAACAAGCATTTCCCTTGTGACCGTGCTGCTATAGTAACTTGCATTAACACAGCAAACGCGCTACCCTCCACGTCCCCACGCTCTCCACAGCCATCACCTCCCATTATCCTGTGCTAATATAAAATGTGTGTGTTTGTGTACGTTTTAGTCTTGTTGCTCATATTATCAACAAGGCGGCATTTCGGCAAGAGCTAAACAACACATTCTCCAGCACATACATGTGCAGTGTTTTCAGCTCATTTTTAGAATTGTGAATCCACCTTCTGTTAAATGGCCATGAAAGTAAAAACATGTCATGTCTTGCACTGCACCCTTTAAGGCACCTTTTGATTCACTATGCCTCTGGTATTGCCGGAAGGTTACCACCATTGTCCTTGAAATGTGCCAGCCATTGCTAATCTGCTCATAAATCTTTAAGAAGCTGTTTCCATGGTCACTGTGCTTTAGACAATGCTCTTTGCTTTGCCTGGGCTATGCAAGTGTATTTCATTGATAATTTATGTAATTGATCTGGCAGAAAAGCTGACGCAACAATTTTTGCGGCACGCTGTCAGTCTTCCCTCTTGGCAAGTTGCGTCAAGAATAAGAGGCCATTGCAGCCAACGCTGCTAACATCACCACACTTCATCATCACTTCCTTCTATCTTCTAGGTGTTGCAGCTGTTGCGTAGTCAACCGCAAACCGTAAAAGCAGACCTCCAAAATAATGTGTTCTTACTGTTGACGATTGGTGGCTGCAAGGTTTAAGCTACCGAATAGCTGGAGTCGCTCAACACGAGTGAGCTAGCAGCCCTTTGCCCACTTTTACTTAGCCCTCTAAATCACTCGCCCTGCCCACACACTGAGTGATGGCCCCACTTTTATTGTCATTAGACATTTATTCTCTTTCATAGGCCCCATCTACTCCTCAGCTAGCCTCACGCACTACGTAGGTAGCCCCGACGTTTGCTCGTATCATGAGCATAAAAGCAGAATTTTAAATCGGGACAAAAATCCCAATTTTGGCAAATGCTTTGGGACAGCAGGGCACCCGGGATATCCTTTCTGAAATGAGGACTGTCCGGGGAATACCGAGACGTTTGGCAGCTTTATTGGTAGGATACCGAGTAAAATATTAATCTGACCCTCCCATTGTTTGTGGAAGCCATGAGTCAGTAGGAGCTTCTTTGGTATCGCCATGAATACTGAAGGTCCCACTACCCTGATATGGATACCATTTACCTACTGGAGGCTCATTTGCAAGTTTAAAATAACCCTAGTTAGCTAATTGTGCTAAATATTAGCCTAAAGCCCTTATCCCAAGAGGACTGGGACCTGTATCTCTCAGCTCCTGAGGTCACATCTGGCCAAGGGATGATTCATTCGACCTGTTCCGCTCTGCTGGCTGATGGAACGAGTGCACAGTGTGAGTGCAATGGCCACAATCCATATCTGCCTGTCAATGAACAGCAGTAGAAACTACAGCACCGTATCTATTCTTGCAGTAATGACTTGTTATTCAGCACCCTTACTGTTGGCGGGCTTGCTAAGCAACAAGAGGAAATTGCGAATCTGATATGGAGAATAATACACCCAACAAAGAGTATGGTACAACACGTTCACGAGTTGCGAAGGCCTATATCGCCATTGCCAACCCGTGACCTTTGCAGTTGCGAGCAATAAATAGCATTTGCCCACCGAGGTGTCCAGCCGCATCCTCACCTGCTGCATGATTGGCAGGATTCAAACGGAGAAAGAATATCGGGAGAGTGCGCATGTCCATCCACATCCACGCGCACTTACCTAAACAAATGAATGTACAAATTCGTCAGCTGGTTATGGTTTTAATGGCATGGCCACGAGCACAGCAATGAGCCTGGTCTCGAGAGGAGCAGGGTGGCTATGGATTTTTTTCCCCCCCGATAACCTTCACCGAACACAGAGGAGGGAATGGTTATATTTGGAAAGCATTGCCTCAAGGGCCCTGGTCATAGTTGCCAGTGCAACAAAGAGATTGCATTTAATTGATCATTTGATGTCTGCACTGTGATAACTGTCAGACAGATGCATCCAAATGAGTATTGAAAGGTACCGGAAATTCTAATTAGTTTTATAGTACGTATTTTTTTAATGACACATGTAAAACGGCTTCCCAATACAAAGGTAAACTATCTACAGATACTGACATAGTTAAATGTCGTCATAGTTAACATTATTAAGCAGTTATTAACACAATTATTGACTTCACGAAAGGAAATAAAACTAATATTTTTCCCTATGAATGTAAGTGCTTGAAATTTCATTACATTTCTAATTATACAGCAGAAATGGGTAAACAACTTGGAAATTCAGAATGGAAATTAGGAGGAGTGTATGAGGTGCCGATGCATGGGGAATTTATGCAGAACGAAGGACGGCAGGTTACCCAGAGGTCACCAATCAAGGAGAATGCCTCGTCCCAAAATATAAATATAAAATATAAATACAAACCTCGTAGATAAAGCATCAACAATGGAACAGCTTCTCGATTTATCAGTATGAAATGAGGTGATGGGTAGGTGTATGGATCCATGAATGGCAGCAGCCAGGATGACATTTTTGATCTTGATACAATCATCCTTAAAGCCTTAAGCCGGCTGGGTGGCACCGTGGCAGCATGCTTGACTCACAGTTGGAACGTTGCAAGTTAAAATCCCAGTCAGGGACCAACTCGAGCCCATCATCCCGCAGGGTTTATACATGACTTCACTTTTGTTTTTGAGTCAATAGTAGTCATATGTATAAACTGACCTCTGTCACACAATGTGGAATTTCCACCACTGGCTTGTGAATGCCATAAAAGATGACTACCACTCCCGACTGGCTAAACGCGATCGTCCGTATAACAAATAAAGTAAACTTAGATTCATTTGCACTTGGATCCTTTTTTTCATCTGAAACCTCAACTATTTTTCAGGAAGGTCCTACTTGGGACTATTTGGCCACTTCCTGTTGGAGTGCATTTATATTTGAGATGAAAACTGCTGGAGAAAATTCATGTGTACAATGGGATAATACTTCAGCACAAAGATTGCCTCTCGTAAAAACCTTCTTACACACAACAGGCACCTTCATTTCATGCAGGTAAGGGTCTCACAAACGTGATGTCTCCATATGTGCATGATTCCACTCACCCTGCTTCCAGTTTCTGAATTATGGAATGTGCGACCAAGCATAAATAGTGAAATAGGCTTAATATATTTAATGGAAGACAATGTTTCACAAAATCGGTTAGGTGCCACAGAAAATAATAAGGTCTTGACTCGCTAGTGCCTGAAAATTGTGTTGGTGGAAGCCACTTTTTTGAAAGAGTAATTGTTTTTTTATTCAGTTGAGAATGGAATATGGAATCGTGGAAAAAACTATTAGGCAAGTGAGTTCACAAAGGCTTTAAGACGATTAAAGAGCTTTTCATAGAATGCACCCTGTATGTATTATTCACGAGAAAGATACAAGTATTTTGTTTCATTCAAGTCCGTTGGGTGTACCGTGTAGAAACTATCATATGTTCAATTGTATTCAATTTGTGGGAAACTAAATATGTTTGTTTGTGTTATGGTGACTGAGCAAGGGCATGCGGAATTCTGTTTGGAGCTGCCAATGAAGTTGAGCACTGAGGCAGTGCTCGTTTCACTTTGTTATCAGTGACCAGGACAAATCTGCATGTGGAAAGTTGTGTGGCTCTATAGGCAATTGGGAGGATAGTTACAATAGAATCGGTCATACAGTGAGGGAAAAAAAAGTATTTGATACCCTGCTGATTTTGTACGTTTGCCCACTGACGAATAAATGATCAGTCTATAATTTTAATGGTAGGTTTATTTGAACAGTGAGAGAGAATAACAACAAAAATCCAGAAAAACGCATGTCAAAAATGTTATAAATTGATTTGCATTTTAGTGAGGGAAATAAGTATTTGACCCCCTCTCAAGCAGAAAGATTTCTGGCTCCCAGGTGTATTTTATACAGGTAACGAGCTGAGATTAGGAGCACACTCTTAAAGGGAGTGTTCCTAATCTCAGCTTGTTACCTATATAAAAGGCACCTGTCCACAGAAGCAATCAATCAATCAGATTCCAAACTCTCCACCATGGCCAAGACCAAAGAGCTCTCTAAGGATGTCAGGGACAAGATTGTAGACCAACACAAGGCTTGAATGGGCTACAAGACCATTGCCAAGTAGCTTTGTGAGAAGGTGACAACAGTTGGTGCGATTATTCGCAAATGGAAGAAACACAAAAGAACTGTCAATCTCCATCGGCCTGGGGCTCTATGCAAGATCTCACCTCGTGGAGTTGCAATGATCATGAGAACGGTGAGGAATCAGCCCAGAACTACACGGGAGGATCTTGTCAATGATCTCAAGGCAGCTGGGACCATAGTCACCAAGGAAACAATTGGTAACACACTACGCCGTGAAGGACTGAAATCCTGCAGCGCCCGCAAGGCCCCCCTGCTCAAGAAAGCACATATACATGCCCGTCTGAAGTTTGCCAATGAACATCTGAATGATGCAGAGGACAACTGGGTGAAAGTTTTGTGGTCAGATGAGACCAAAATGGAGCTCTTTAGCATCAACTCAACTCGCCGTGCTTGGAGGAGGAGGAATGCTGCCTATGACCCCAATAACACCATCCCCACTGTCAAACATGGAGGTGGAAACATTATGCTTTGGGGGTGTTTTTCTGCTAAGGGGACAGGACAACTTCACCGCATCAAAGGGACGATAGACGGGGCCATGTATCGTCAAATCTTGGGTGAGAACCTCCTTCCCTCAGCCAGGGCATTGAAAATGGGTCGTGGATGAGTATTCCCGCACGATAATGACCCAAAACACACGGCCAAGGCAACAAAGGTGTGGCTCAAGAAGAAGCACATTAAGGTCCTGGAGTGGCCTTGCCAGTCTCCAGACCTTAATCCCATCGAAAATCTGTGGAGGGAGCTGAAGGTTCGAGTTGCCAAACGTCAGCCTCGAAACCTTAATGACTTGGAGAAGATCTGCAAAGAGGAGTGGTACAAAATCCCTCCTGAGATGCGTGCAAACCTGGTGGCCAACTACAAGAAACGTCTGAACTCTGTGATTGCCAACAAGGGTTTTGCCACCAATTACTAAGTCATCTTTTGCAGAGGGGTCAAATACTTATTTCCCTCATTAAAATGCAAATCAATTTATAACATTTTTGACATGCGTTTTTCTGGATTTTTTTGTAGTTATTCTGTCTCTCACTGTTCAAATAAACCTACCATTAAAATGATAGACTGATCATTTCTTTGTCAGTGGGCAAACGTACAAAATCAGCAGGGGATCAAATACTTTTTTCCCTCACTGTAATTCAGCTAGAGCCATGTATACTGTGTGTATTATATCAAAGCACACCATGTATACAGTAGGTTTTTTAGAAATTTGTGCAGAATTAGGATTAATGGGAACCTCTCTTACGTATTCACATGAATTATGAATGAAGTACATTTTGCTTAAATAGTATCCCATCGCTTAAAAAAAGGTAAAATTTGACCTTTGCTGGTTAAGTGCATTGTCCCGTGGGCGATTGTGGAGCATAATGGGTGGTGGGTGAATGCAGGAGAAGGTTTGAAGCGGTTGGTGCAGGATTTTTTAACGTTATACTTCAATGCGTGTGATCCTATGACATTGGAAATTGATTGCCCCTTTCCAACCACACCAAATATGCTGTGGGAAAACTTGTGGAAATGCACTAATTATATATTGGGTGGCTCTTAAATCTAATGGTGCAATTCGACAATAATGTAATCCTCGTGACTGATTACGGTTGAGAGAATAACAATTATTTATTTTTAAAATGTTCTCACATTAATAGTAGATCCATGTTCAAATGAACAATTGTTTAGATATCCACATTTTCACAGTTATTTATACGGCTGGGCTGAGTCTTCAATACACACGAGAACCAGGTTTAAACTTAGATGGGAGCTTCAGATTAAAACCCAGCGTCGCAGCAGTTTTGGGCTCGGTGATCTCTCACATTGGTACAGCATTAGTTCCTTGAGCCAGCAAATTTTCTGACAGGGGCAAAATTCAAATGATTCTTTCATATGCCAGATAAGTGTTTTGTATACAATACTGTACAGCAAATGCACAGATCCGAGTACTGTTGGATGGTATTGTTTACCTCACACCAATTGATTGGGGAAAAGTGCCCGGCGCGTTATACAACATCTTAGAATGCTCAAGCATCACAAAATCAATTTTGTTTTCCTCTAGAAATTGCAGCACTTTACAGTGAACCCCCGATAGCGTTACCTGCAATCCTGACCTTGATTCTCGACTTGATGAAACTGCACTTCGGGTCCGAATCTGGTGCTCATAATGCATGAAAAACATGAAGGCCAAGTATGCTCATACGTGCAATGACCAATCACTAATCTCCATTGGTGGCTCTAAGTCACTGATAAGAATTCCATATGTTTATTGCGTGAACCAATCTCTCCGACGATGCGGCAGTGAGCTACCATGATATGATCCCTAGAAACGCTGCATTTCATGCATTCGTCAGCTTGCATCAGCCATGACCCCAAGCCCCATATGACAGCGGTGTTTTATATTGTGGTGCATGCAGGTGGTTGAGTAATCCTCTCGGCGGGTTCTTCATGAACACGGAAAGGGCAGGGGTGCGGGGAATAAATGCTTCGCTGGTGCCAGGGTGCTGAGTCAGCACTGCTGTGCTCTTGGGTACAGTTTAAGGTTACCATCGGAGGCTGTGACACTTAGCAGAATAAAATAAATAAATAAAAGTTTGACTTGCTTGAAATAAACAGGAAAACACTTGGCTAGTCTTTAGCCATTGTGAGAAATTCCACATTACTATGGTGGAAACCAGTTGACTGCATGAACGTTGTTGACTCTCCACAAGCTTTCTAATCACAGCACCCCTAAGGAGCTACAGTTGTGATGGGTAATTGTGCAGTGTCAGTACGGTGGGGGGCACCGTAACACAGTGGTTAGCACACTGCACTATGAACCCGATGACCTTAATTCGATCTCCAGCCACGGCTAACATCGGTGGCAAGTAATAACTAAACCGGTCCTTGCCTCCACCCCTTCACCAACCTGCACTGATTAGTGCGGTGTAGTAAGGTATGTATACTTGTTGAACTTCTTTCGCATCGTACGTAAACAACCGTGCTAATCAGAGGTGCGGGGTCAAACAAAGGTCAAACAACCCCCGTGACTGACATGCCCGTGGGGAGGACTTCCAGCAGTGGTAATAGCAATTACGGAAATATTTATTTATCACTAATGTAGTCCGGTAAATGTGCTGAATTGCAGTTGTGATACTGCCAAGATGGTGATGCTCTCCTCATCACTCCCGGTGTATAAACATATAACGTTTTACATATCCATTTTTGAAATGTCAGGTTTTTTAAAACAAAATAAAACATATCCTTTTGTGTTATCCTATCCTGACAGTTTGCATTATGTCATAAGGGCAGAATGGCATTCAATAACAAATACCTATTTGTTTTTGCGCAGCATTTTATTCAGTACACAGCACGAGTTTTAAGGAGTTATTGCAGCCAATTATACAAACAAGTGTCATGAATGAAATGTGGGGAAAGTTATGATCTACTGTGGAATGATTAATCAAAACAACTTGACGTAAACATTGTTTGCAATTCAATGTTGAACACACTTGTATCAGTTACGGTGATGATTAGCATTGCAACTCTGCTGAGGCGTTGAAAGGAACGCATGAGTAATGCTGCTTGAAAGGCAATGCATCCTACAGCATTGTACCCTTGATCAGATAAACCTCTTAATGTAATGTTTCATTGTGGGTAAGTCTGCCAGACATTAACTTCACACTTGCAGTGCATAGAGCTTCTTAGTTCATGGTTAAGCCTTTCAACTAAAAGTGTCTCCTTGCTCGTTATAAATGGGCAGCACTCCTCTGTTGTCAGCCCAGAGTCAGCGATGGAAACTCCATATTCTGATCGTGGTGGTCATTATCTCCATGAGATAACCACAATTGACATGCCATCATTTCTGGAGAAATGATGGGCTCAGTTGACCATTGATTGCGATTTCAATTTGTATTTATGTATGTTGAACTTCTTTCCCCACCGTATGTAGGCAATCTCGCTAATCGAAGGTGCGGGGGAAGGACAACAACATTTGACTCCTCCTGTTTGTCAGTCAAGCTTTCCACATTCCATTGACTCTCCAAAGTGTGTTTCAATATTATTTAACAACGCAATTATAACATGTAGCAAATAGTATTCTTGCCCTTTTACCCTTCCATAATAAATCAGGGTCATTGTTTTACTTCTCACTTGTTAGAGAAATTCAGCCAACATGTCTTAACACGTGAGCAGTCTCCCATGGGCTCCTATAAGCTGACAGGCCCCATGGCAATTATCACAATGGTCCTACCGGCCTCTCAAGTGCCTGCAGTGTGGATGTGTGCATGTGTGTGTGTGTGAGTGGCATCTGTGTGTATGGTTGTAAGTTTAATATTCTGGGCTATAATTTAGCTCTCGCATTGCCAAAGCTCCCTGTGAGCTATTAATATGGTACAGTAGCCATGGCATTGAACCCAAAGACAAGATCTTGACTGCAAGGGCCAAAGCATTATGGTTATTGGTGGTGCACGAATTGGTTTGCTTGAGGTTGTCTACGGGCTAAATTCTCATTTCAGGGACTACCAAGCCAGTTATTTACTTCATACTAGAAGCATCTGCGTAAATGTAATTGAGTTGGGTGGAATTCAAGGAAGTTTGGAGTAAGCTAAAGCGGCTTAGGAATTACTTGTACGGTGCATTATTTGTGAAACAGTATATGAGTACAGCTATGGTATTATACTTAACTATTTTTTTGGGCTCAAAGTTAAGTGTCGCCATGCTAAAATTAACGTGAAGTAATGCTGTTGGCAGCTTTTGGTCAGTAATGAACATTTCGCAAAGCAGTGACCAGTATCTCCAAAGAACAACCACTATTGCTTTCTCACAGGTTAGTACGAATTTTATCAAACGTAAAGGGATAGAGTGCTCTGATGACTCCCGAACACATTTTAAACTTCAGCGTTTTGAATAAAATGTGCCATTTTTTTGGGAGGTCAACATTGTTCACCCTATGGATAACCCTGCCCCTTGTCTTAAGCAAGTGAAATGTTCACCACTGGCTTTTTTTGATATCCGCCATTATGTTTAAGTTTTGTTCCCGTTGAGAGAAGTGTGTTGTTCTATAAAAAAATATTCCTCCCCATGTTCTGGATCTTGCTTGATGGCCAAACTAAACACTTCGCATTCTTTCGTTGTGCATGTGTGTCTTCCTGTGCCCCATCACCCCCCCCCGCAGCGTATCTACTATCTCTCCCTGGAATTCTACATGGGCCGCACACTCCAAAACACCATGGTGAACCTGGGCGTGCAGAACAGCTGTGACGAGGCCATGTACCAGGTCAGAGGGGAATGAACCCGCTCACACATTCCGTACCGTGCCGACACAGATTAATCTTGTTGCTATTAAATCTGCGTTGTAGTGTGTTCATAATTATGAAAATGCCTGCTTTTTAAATGCGCACAAATGATTACCACAAAGGTCGAGGACGGGAGGTTATCCCGACCGTTGCCTTTGATACTACCAAACTTCACCGCCCCTTCTTTCTCCCAGATTCACACAGGTGTTGCACCATCAGGACTGACACTGGCGATAAGCTTACCCAAACGCTTGTTTAAGTATACTTTGACCTGTTTTGATAAGAGAAAGAGTAAATGTGTTCTTGTGAGTACTTGGCCTGCGATGGTTATTGGGTGTTGATTCGTTGCCACGTGTTGTTGGGGTTGTAGCTGGGCCTGGACATTGAGGAGCTGGAGGAGATTGAGGAGGATGCGGGGCTTGGCAACGGAGGCCTGGGCCGCCTCGCCGGTACAGTCCACAAGACGGTGCACGCACACGCACAGCCCACCAACTAGATGGCACGCGCTCGCATGGCACGCACGCGCACAGCACACCAACTAGATGGCACGTGCTCGCACAGCACGCACGCGCTCGCACGGCACGCACAGCCCACCGACTAGGTGACACTCGCACGCACAGCACGCACGCGCTCGCATGGCACGCAACGCGCACAGCACACCGATGATGAGACAGCACGTGCTCACACAGCTCTCACTGACCACATGGCACACACAGAACAGAGCAGGAGAAAAGACCACAGGGTTACACAGCAATGAGCAGCGTGCATGAACTCACTCCAGCTCTGCACAGAAGATCCCAGTAGAAGGCCGCGTAAAGCATCAGGTCAACACTTTACAAAGTAGCGTAGTTTAATAGTGTACAAAGTATTTTAGTCAACATTGTAGACTGGCCCCCACAATAAACTTCTTATACAAAAATCTACAGCTTTATCAGTCTATTACAGACATTCTCATTGGCTGGAGACCACGTGCTGCTCAGTGCCTGCAGGGAGAGGAGGGGGTGTGTGGGTGACCACTGTGCATGTGCAGGTGGGGGTGCACGGTGTTTGAGGGGGGGCTCCCTGGGGGTTGTGACATGCCAGGGGTACCACCTGGGAATGGGGGGGGGGGGTTCGGGAACCGTCATTCAACAGCAGGTACTTGTACTAGTACAGAAATTTAATAATTACGTCAAAACCATGCATCGGTCCCATGCTGGATGAAGGCCTCCTTGCGTCATGTTGGTCATGGGGTTATTTGACCATATTGTACCACGCTTGTCAGTATGGGTTGGTGAAGGTAAAGGGAGGAGCAATGGCTGGTTCAGATATAGCTCGCCACTGATATTAACCTTAGCCTTAGTAGCACAGTTGGGCGTACCACCCCGCAGTAGAAATGTAAAGTTTCCATCACTGACCCAGAGTAAGCGCATGATATAAGCAGTTCCTCGTGTTCATTGGTGCATTCGGCCACTTTGATTTTCTCAACCTCTTCACTAGGAGAGTAAACTGTGACCTTGAGGTATGGCCATGGGGTCTGTGTGAGTTAGACCCCCTTTGTCTGGCCCCTCTACTGACGGAGTGTAGATTGCAAGGGGTGGTGTTAGGTTCAGTCGTGGATAATGAGCGTGCAAGAGTGTGATGTGTACAACTGCCCCGGAGAGCCGTCCTTACACACGTCTCGCTTGCGAACAAGACGTGCACTCAGACAGAAATGTAGCGGTAAACTAAAACAAGCAAGGGTATGGCATTTAGGCACTTGGCCCCACTTGTCAAAAAAACTTGTTTACTCCACAATGCTGGCTATCAATTCGTAGTGTCCACCCTCCATCCTGCCTAATATACCCCCCGCATGCCTTACGGACAGAATTCTGGATGCTGCTGCCTTGTTTTGTTGCCTTTAAAAGGCGTGAACGGTGGTCCTCTTGTGTAACTCCAGCAACAGCAACTGCAGCTACCTCGCTCTGCCGCTTGCATTCCTGCCAAGAGCTTTAAATAATAAAAACAGAGCATTAATCTACACTGTATACCAACTGGCAATCTATACTCTATACCCGCTAGCTGCAGAGGTCTACTGTAGCGATCAGCCCTCGACCCCAAGGCAGGGATACAAATTTGATGACTTGCAACATTTGGTTACTTGAAAATTATTTCTGCAAAAGGAAATATGAGATTAAATAAAATTGTATTTAATTTACAGGTCTTGTCAACAACTGCGATGCTTTGATTTGCTTTCAGTGCACATACCCTTCTGTCGTATCACATGTACTTACTGGCTGCTATTAAAATTAAATGTTTCCTGGAATGTAATTGCAAATATCCCAATGTTGGTTGTGGAAATGCAATGTGGGTGCAATTGCACGTGTTTTGAATTTACACGAGCAGTGCGATCGTTTTGCAGCCCCGGCGTGCCTGTGTGCAGCGTGTTTAATGTGCGGAGCGTTGGTGCAGCGGTTCGTGTTCCACATCACAATCCCAGTGAGCTAGGGCTTAATCGCTGGCCACGATGCTGCGCAACAGCAGTAGCAATTTGATATCCCCACCAATCCTAGGCCCCTCATATGTTAACACAGTCTTTACGTGATTATCTGGCTCTGTTTGTCAACATGGGTAACGGGGAGACAAAGGTGACGTCACACTCGTGGTGTTGGCTGCAAGCCTCCCTCTCGTACGCTGTGCGGGTATTTAAAGGCGCTCGCAAAACTGCACCTGCCTCTGGGTTATACAAATAATATTTGTAGCCCTTTAACAATCCAATGCCGGATGAAGGCCTCACCGTGCTGTGTCGGTCATGGAGGTTGATTGACCATGCTTCATCACGCTGTTCAGTGTGGGTTGATAAAGGGGGTGCCGAGGACTGGTTCATAGATCAGTCACCACTGATGTTAACTGTCAACGAGAATCAAAGTAGGGTTACTGGGTTCATAGCACAGTGCGCTAACCACTGCACCACCGCTATATTTATCTTTGTTATGTTTAATATAAACAAAAAATTGCTTGTTTTATTGTGAATCAGCTTGCTTCTTGGACTCTATGGCCACACTGGGGCTGGCTGCCTATGGGTACGGCATCCGCTACGAGTTTGGCATCTTCAACCAGAGGATCTGCGATGGCTGGCAGGTCCGTTCACCCGTCACTGTCACTGGAGCTACGCACTTTTAAATCTAAATGTAAAACTCATTTCTTTCGAAGTGCTCTTTTGTGTTTAGTTGGTTGTCCTTCCCCAGCACCTCGGATTAGCACGGTTGCCTATGTACCGTCCAAAATAATTTCAACATACATACATTTTGTAAATTATATTTAAGGCTATTTGAGTGCAGTCAAAATCCATTGTACTATACCAATATGCTCCCATATCTATGCTCCCTGCCTTCACCAATGTACACTGACGAGTGAGGTGAAGTATATTCAGATAACCAGCAAAACCCACGTGGAATGAGGAGGCCTTCATCTAGCAGCAGTTTGATGAAGATCTGTATTTGCACATGTGATTTTCCCCATTATTTCAGTTGGCCAAAATGTCGTTCTGCAAGTGACAATAAAATGAGCACGTTACCACTTGTAATTAACACGTCATTACACTGTGCACACGTTTCTTAAGCACACATTAATTAATGGACTGGTTGGATTGGTCCCCTGAATGCGCACAAGCCTTGAAGGGAACATTTTGCAGCGTGAAAAGTTGTATCTGCCCACCAGCGGTGATTAATATCCCCTATCCTTTAAAGGAAGGAAGAGTTCTCGTGTTGCAGTGCCTAAATTTTTGATGCAACACAACGCTGGCCCGGGGTTCTGGAGGGCGCTCGCCAGGCGTGTTCTGTGTGTTCATCGCATGATATACGGCTGATCTTGAGCGTTTTGAGTTAGTGTTGAGTGTTGGGCAGCGCTGGTTTTAGGTACTGGACACACAGTCTGGCATTTAAATCACTGTCCGGCGTTGAATCCGGTATGTTGTGGGTGTTTGGTCTCAGCCTGATGACTTGTAAATAATTGCACACAAAAAAAAACTCACGTGAGATTAATTTGATTATTTACGCTCTGGTATATTTTTTTTCTCTGAGGACCAAGTCTTTCATTGTCATGTGATGGATATTTTGTCTGACTTAAAGGGTTACCATATAGTGAGGATAACAGGTACTTGAGTTGACACCACAAGCAGTCCTCGATCGTCGTCTTCTGGAGGTATGCTCAGATGCAATTTTATGAACTGGTCCCTGTCGATTTTGAATGTAATGTTATTATTAATTATTACATCCATAAAAAGTCTCAGTTATCTGGATAAATGCAGGAGGGTCGTGCGTTGTAACGTCTGGCAAAATGTACTTCAAATGTATATTTTTTTGCTATGTTTGAAGAAACTGCAGCACTAAAACAACAAACCTCATGGATAAAAGGAGTGTAGCACTCAACGATTCCCAGAGCTGACTTAACAGACTTATTTTCACTGTACTGCACCTCTCCTGGCCACCTTTTAGCTGATCGGGTTTGGGAGTTTCACATATTTATGTCATCCACCAAACCTTGTTTTCCACACTGTGCATTAAAACACTGGCTGTCTGGCATGATTTTTAAGCGTTACTATATTATTGAAAAAAATGAATTGAAAGCCAAATCCACATGACTGTCAGGCAATGTGTGGCTTTGGGCTGTGATCTCACTGGAGCGCTGTCCATCACAGCACACAGCCCAGAGCAGAAATGGGTCTCACAAAAGGTAGCAAACGCCTAGTAGATCCAATGAGGAGAGAATTTATTACCCCCTCATTTCAAATGTTTGATCACGTAATTCACTGTTATTGGTTACAGAAAATAATTGGGACCCGCTAAAGCTGCGCCACCTCAGGTGGGACTGACAAGTGTAATGTCTAGCCTAGGCTCGTTGACTGACAGTCGTGCTGTGGTCCTTTCACCTTCATTGACAAAGTTGGGAGCCCAGCTGTTTCACATCATATGCGGTGTATGATAGAAGCTGCAACAAGTGTTAGCGTATGGGAGTTGTGGTGGCAGCACGCCATTCTGTAGCCGGCAGCCAGGATTTAAGATGTGACTCAGCAGTTTTCTAATTGCACAATATTTCAAGGGACTCCTTGCCAGGTATTGATAATGTTTCGATAATGCAATAAAACGATGCCCAAATGTGTGTGTATGTATTTTTTTATGGGTTACGCCGTCAACGTAAAATACACCGAATGCAGTCGGAGAGTCTCTGAATGATTTCACAAGGTGTGGTCAAACTCCCAAAACGGATGAGCCAAGTTGAAGCCACTTGAGACATTCCCGTCTAAGTCGCCATCAGCGTTTTGAAAATGTCAGGCTCTGTAATAGCTCGCTGTACTTAAAATAGAGGGCTGAGGTCTGCTGGGAGTTATTGTAACGTGACACGGGGAGTTGGCACGGTTTGGCTTAAAGGGCAGAGTGGTTACAGTAAATACGTGCATAGAGACTGGCCACTTTCTCAGCTGTCTCCACCACAAGGCATGCTGTGGTGCAGCGATGGCTGCACACTATTTGCCAGTGCCCCGTGTAGGCGTAGATCAGTTCCTCTTCTTTTCTCCTTAAGTTTTTGTGCAGTCTGGGAATTTTTTTTAACGTGGGTGTTATCCCTTGTCTTCTTTTTCATTCCATCTCTTGGGATTTTTTTGGGTTGGCCAAGTTTGTTTATAATGTATTCTGTACAGTACGTTATTCTGAACCGCAATGCATAAATGCACTGTGTGTGTGAGCAGCGTTTGAAAGGGTTGTTTTTGAACAGTAGTCAGATTACTGATGACTCGAGGTTAAATTTCATCTGGAATTTTCACAATAGTCTCTTTTACGTTTATCGTTCAAATTAGCATATATAATGATCTAAACTCATAAATTATCCTTTGCTTTTGAGTTTGTGGATTGTAGTGGGATCTGTGTGCTTTTATTGTTATGGTTAATTTCATGAACTCAAGCTACTTACATGATCATTTACACCTTTTAATTGTTTTACAATAATTGTTAAACATTTTCCAATGGAACAAGCACACTAAGTAATCAACCAATACCTGCTAATGCTAATTTGATTACACACTAAAAAAGCAGTCATGCTTGAATGCCAGTACCTGATTAAATTAATGTGTTACTTATCCACCAAATTGCATACTTGTATCACGCAAAAAGGTCAAGTGCCATAACTTAAAGTCCATATTCTTATTCGTTATGCGACAGCACTGATATCTGTTATTGCTCTAGATCCATTGATGGAAAGTCCACAATCTCATGACACTTGTAGTACGTGCAAAAACAATCGGCTTCACGAACCTGCTTTTGTTCCTCCCATACAACCCCCCATCTCTTCTCCCTTGCCCATCCTGCTCCTGCAACCTCCCTGCCGCCAACCCCCAGCTACGACCAGGCCTTTTCCAACCCGTGTCACTTACCCCTATCACCACCCCTAATTAACCACTCCCACCTGTTCTGTCACCATAACTACAACACCACTTTAGATAATTCCTACTCTCTATTTCAACCACTTTCATCTCATGTACAATTTTATATTTACCGTAAAGTGCCTTGGAATAACACGCTATATAAATCGACATGAGATAACATAAGATGTATTAAGTCATACGACAGGTTCTATGTTTGTGTCCGTTTAACTTTGTACATGCTATATGAATTGGGGAGAAGTTTTCCCAGGCCGTGTTTAAAGTGCACATGATGTCTGCATGATCTAGCTTGGATGGTTAATGCACACGTTTGCAATGCCTGATTCACCCTTCCAAGCTGGTTGTTAGACTTTTACCCCAGTTCCACATTCACAAGAAAGGTTTGGTCTAAGGAGTCCTCATTTAGTTGTAACTAATGCGAATGCATTCATAGTTTACTCAATCATTATCACCGTTTAAACTTCTCATAGTAGCCACGCCATGTTAGTGGATCATGAAGGAATTCATCATGTGCTGTGAAACTCTTAACCTGTGGGTCTGCTGGGTAGCCGGTAGCTGGCACACCAAAGAGCTTCCTGACTGATCTGTATGGACTTTCGTCCCCTTTTAGATGTGACCTTTTAACCCCACATGCAAAACACTATATAAAAGGGGCATGCTAAACATCCTTATAAGGGATTCTCCTGAAAAAAAATATCACTGTGTAGGACAAAAATTATGTTTTTTTGTAGAATGACTGTTGCCCGCCATAGGAATGTGGAATTTCCACCATTGGCTTTGGGCCTGTAATCGATATGGGCACCGGGCTATTGTTTTTCTCAACTGGGAGATACCCCCCCCCCCCCGCCTAAATTTGAGGCAATGAGACTCGGACCTCGGGATAATAAAGGATACTATTATAACGATGGAATCCTGTCGGGATAATTGTGGTTGTCAAGTTGACTCGGCCACAGTGTGGTCTGATGAAACAGTGCATTATTTTGTCAGGGTTGCTAAGGCTCTGCTACCTTCCTTCAACACAAAGGATGTCTCTTTGCCTTGAGGCCCATCTGTAACTGTACATGACATTATACCCGTGTGCTACGTTTAGGAACTTTATCCAGGTAGCTTACACTGAAATGACCTACCCCTTTTACTGTATACCATTGTATTTCAAGGCCTAGTGATATGTTCAACATGGCTCATTTAGAATTTTAAAAAATGGGGAAATATTGGTTCCTCATTTTCTTACTGTTATTAGACTGCACGGCCTTAAGAGCCGCATGGCTCACAGGGCTATACCAAATAAATGAAACTGGAAACTTTAAAACTTGTAGTAGTTCACCTCCCTCGTTTTCTTCTTTTGTTCCGTTTCACGGCAATTAATATTATTCGTCATCACTATACAATAAAGGGGAACATGTGAAGGCAACATATCTTCATTGCAAAGGAGAGCTCAGGTTGGGTTTCTTGCTGGTCCAGCACTCACTGATTTTTTTTCTTCCAACTCACTCACCAGTTGTCATTCGCCTCCTTATTACTCTTTTATCTGTACCACCATACATACTATTGCCATGGACTAAGCTCACTTGTTCCTTAGCCCATGTTGGGGATGCAGTCTATCAGACTGACTGTTTTGTCTCATCCATGCTGTATTCGGTCTAAACACTTATTATTTGCTTGCACTGCTAGACTTCATGATTCCCTCCCATGGTCTTTTTTTCCCAGGTTCTCATGATTTTACTCAATCCAACAAACATTAATTATTATCTCGTATATCTTCAATAGTGGCGTTTGTTGGCCGCTTGATGTTTTGGGCCTTTGGGCCTGTGCTCAAATTCCCCGGGGTTTGGGGGGGGGTGGTACAAAAAGAAAACAACGACAGCGGACCACTTGACCTGTCCATGTGCGTGTGTTTGTGCCTCCTGTGCTGGGTCTCCCCTAGGTCGACTTATTAGCCTCACATGAATAGCCAGTGCGGTGTGTAAACATCGCCACTAAGGAGACAGGCGATCGAGCGTGGTGCTGCTCAAACCGCCACCTCGTGTGCCTTGTGTACCGTGCCGGCCTTCATAGGTGCTCGCCAACAGTACTTACCCCTACAGTCTAAGGCTATACGGTGGGATCTTTGTCTTCTTCGTGTTGCGCCCTCCTGCAGAGGGAGGAGGCGGACGACTGGCTGCGCTACGGCAACCCGTGGGAGAAGGCGCGCCCCGAGTACATGCTGCCCGTCCAATACTACGGCCACGTGGAACACACGGCCGAGGGCGCCAAGTGGGCCAACACGCAGGTACGACCATGGCGCCCCATGTGTGGGCGTTCGGGCACACGAGCATTCGCATCGCAAGCGGTGTGGTGCAGTTGTCAAGTGTGCAATCGATGCGACTGTGCCGTTGCCCATCGGTCCAGGTGTCGAGCTACGTGTAGAAAGGGAAATTGGATCAGGGGGCCCCATCCTTTTTTTTGTTCTACCTTGGCAATTGCCAACCATACCATTCCGCTGGCGGTTACATGCATGTTCGTGGGCGGGTGGGTACACAGGTGTTTGGCCACGCACAGAAAGATAGCCACACAGGCATTCGTAGTGTACAGACACACAGGCACATTATTACAAGGACAGACTAGTGCAAATATACCAGGCACAGACCGATTTACCCTTCGCAGTGCATTTACGAACTCTCATGATTTGCTGTCGTAATTTAACTCGATTACTTTTTCGCTTTTATGTTTCATTTCTACAGTTTTATTTGCTCTATAAACATGAATGTAAATGTAACATGTAGCATAAATGACACATTCAATGTATACGCACGTTATTTCACGTAACAATTAATTTTAATTGATTAATTGATACATTATTACGTACATAACAGGCAAGCATATGCACAGATTTACCTTCATAGGTGTATCTGTGTATCTTTTTATTTTCTTCATATAAAACTTTACGATTAAGGGATGGGAAAATGGTCAAGTCCACATTTCTCAAATATTTCATCATTTGGGCATTTTTCTAGACAGTTGTTTTTGTTCTGATTTATATTTGCTGCATTGTTGTACTATATTTAGTTTGCTCGAGTCATTTTGGTGAGCCATCGTTATGCTTGCAAATGAGATCATATCCTGCTCTCTTGAGTTCTCACCTGGTTAAACAACAAACTATAAATGTGTTTGTGACTTGATTGGTGCCTTCCCCGTCTACATTTATACATGCGTGCATGTTTGTGCGTGCCTGTTCTTGCCTCGCATACAAACACGCACTCGCGTTGTCGGCATTGTCCGTGGACAGCTGGTGCTGGCGCTACCCTATGACACTCCCGTGCCCGGCTACAAGAACAACACCGTGAACACCATGAGGCTGTGGTCCGCCAAGGCGCCCAATGACTTCAACCTGCAGGAGTGTACGTAGGCCGATGCATCGTTAGTGTACAGCGCATCCTTGCAATCACGTGGGCGGCGAGAAATTACCCTGTACGCTCATTACGGGCGTTTATTTGGATGACCTATAAAACTAATAAGCTCAACTTGGAATTAAACAGAAAAGTAAACTACTGAACAGGATTCAAAAACTATGTTTGACTTGTCGGTTGCATCTCCATGCTGCTCGGAAATAATATGCATCACAGGAAAGAAACTCACCGTATAAAAATGGGGTATAACACACCGGTCCTCATAAAACACTCTAAAATCTACATTTGAACTGACATTCATCTTCCGACTGCATCGACATCACGAGAACTGATTTTTACTCACCCCGCAAGATTTTCAGACCGGGGTTGCGAAAAATGTACTTTTTTTTTTATAGCACACACCGGCGTACAACCAATACGTTCATATACTCGGGTACCCCGCCACAAAATGGACACACTCGTTACCAAAGCAAATCATTGGTACTCTCTTTTTCTTGGACAAATCTCATCCACACCAGTTTCCACATTGCAGGATGGAACATTTCTCTTTTTTTTTCTCGTACAGCTCGGCTATGGAACTCCTGTCTTTCATCTGTCTCCAAAAACCCTTGGGCCTGATTCAATTCAAGAAGCCTCTCCCCTCCTCTAACCTCCTATGCTCTGTATCTCTTTGTTGTTGGCCACTTTACGTCATATGCCAAGGCACTCGGCTTGACAACTGTGATTACAATACATGGTTCATACTCTTTGGTTTTATTCGGTAAAGTCACGTAGATAAAATAAAACAATATTATTTATTTTATTTTGTTTTATTTTATCTACGTGACTTTACCGAATAAAACCAAAGAGTATGAATCCTTGCAGTCACGAAAGCTTCAAATCTAGAATACATGGTTCATATAAATGCCATTTTCAGAGCTGTATTTTAATGAAGTTACTCTAATGAAATATTTAATCCCAAGAGTGCAGATGCAGCGAGAGGTTGTAATAATTTCACGACAGGATAGGGTGATTGCCTTGGAAGTTTAGACTAGTATGTGAAAAGAGAGCATTGTCGATTCAACAAGAATGAGGGGGAAGGTTGGGACACGTGTGTAGGCTGGAGGAGGCTGGGTTAGTGAGAAACTGCTTTGCAGTGGCACCCAAAAGTAACCATAAGCAAGACCTGAAGCCAGGTGGTGGGAAACTGTAAGAGCAGACCTTGGAGTACTGTTGCCGACCATGCCAAAGTTGTGGGATCTGTCTGAAGACTACGTATGTACGTTGAACTTCTTTCATACCGTGCTTAGCCAACCGTGCCAATGGGAGGTCCAGGAATGGTGGCATGGTGTGGTTGCATCACTAGAACGGGCCATGATGGCCTCATTTTCTTGACCTGTGATGCTGTCATTTCTGTCCTCTGCGATGTGCAGTCAACGTCGGTGATTACATTCAGGCCGTGTTGGACAGGAACTTGGCGGAGAACATCTCACGTGTGCTTTACCCCAACGATAACGTGAGCAGTTTCCTCCACCCCAAGCCGTCCTATAATCAATGGAAGCAGCAGTCACTGTGCCTGCAGGATGCTTGCTCTGGTTTTCGATACCCATAAAGTATGATAATACACGAATTACAATTGTGTTGAGTGTACTCTTAAGATCGGACTTGTAACTGCGTGGTTAGGGTGCTTAAATTACAATTGGAAAGGCATGAATTCATATCCCTCTGAGATCAAATAAAATTATCACCATTTTGCGGAAAGTCAATGGTGGTTGTTTTGTGGAGTGACTGGATCTTGTCACAGTAATGTGGATTTTTTCAAGACTTGCTCAGTCAGCAATACACATAAGCACTTCCTCGTGTTCAGTTGAACAGGAAAACAGTGCTTTTTTTTTACTTTGTATTGTTAACGGCTATATTCCCAAACCTGGAATTGCGTCATTTTTCTGGGTCTCATGCCCTCAGCCAAATGTGACCGCTTGTCATTTATACACATATATGCCCTGCTCGCATAACCTGATTTAGCAATTAAGCATGAACTAATAATTTATTGTGTGTTCAGGAAAGCAGCAGTACTGCAGTAAAAACAAATCCTTGCTGTGTTGAGTGCCTGACGGTGTGTATTGATATTCTTTGGTTATTTCGGTAAAGTCACGTAGATAACTAAAAATGAAATTTTTATTTTTACAAATATATATAGAAAAACAAAACTCGCGACGTTTCGATCGCAACACAAGCGGTGGTCATCAGGCGACGACCGCTTGTGTTGCGATCGAAATGCGAGTTTGTTTTTTAAATATATTTTTTTACGTGACTTTACCGAAAGAACCCAAAAAATATGAATTCCTGCAGTCACGAAAGTTTGAAGTCTAAATTTCGTGTGCATTGATATTTGTGAAAATATTTATGAGCAAACATTTCAATGGCTCGGGACAACTGTGCAAATAGTGGAACAATATTTATCTGATAGCTGGCTTATAATGCCCCTGCCAATACCAATGAAAAACACAAGGCAGTGCAGCTAAGTAAATATTGTAAATGAATGCTGCATTGCAAGATGTGCTTTGTCCACAAGAACTTGGCTCATGACTATACAATGTATTCAATCAAAACAATCTCTTAACATGATCTAGTTGCTGTGACTGGCAGTGAGCAGTGTCACGTGCTGCTTTGTTGGGTGATGCTGCGGACATCTACGATATTTATATATAGCAATTGAACAGGGACAGTTCTTATCTTTTACTAGTTTTGATCTGGTTAGGAGGTGCTGCGGTCACAGTAATTGACTGAAGATTGGATGGATACGAGTGCAAGTCTCAGACCAGGGTTAACTTTACTCTTCATCCATCCTAAGTCACCAAAATAGTACAACATTGTGGAAAGACTGCCCGGTGACAAAGGAATATGGAGTTTCTAATACTGGCTCAGGACCACCCCCACACTCTTTTGAGTGGAGGGAGGCTATTGAGACTTTGTCATGGATATATTTTACAGTAAGCCAAGTGCTGAAACAAATATAAGTATTGGCATTTATAGGTCGCTTAAATGCCTAGGCAACTCAAAGCGCCTTGCATCACATCTCATCGCAACTATTCTAATGCCCTGCTGCAGTCTTGCCAAGGGGGGACCCCCAGTGGCAACTGTTGTTGCCATGCAGCACGAGGTGTAAACAGCACCGTCCTGCTGATGGGCATTTGCCTGCCAGTGACAAAAGTATCTCTGCTTTTGATAGAAACATTTGAAACTGTATCACACTAGGTCTGAGCATTGTGCCGCAGCGTCTTTAGTTGGTGTTTGTGGTGGATTCCTTTCGAAGAGACCCCTCTCCTCCCCTTTGTCACCCCAGTTCTTCGAGGGCAAGGAGCTGCGCCTGAAGCAGGAGTACTTTGTGGTGGCCGCCACGCTGCAAGACATCGTTCGCCGCTTCAAGGCGTCCAAATTCGGCAGCCGAGAGGCCGTGCGTGTCGACTTCGCCACCTTCCCTGACAAGGTGGGGGGTGTGCTCAGGGCAGAGAGACGCTTCGCAAAAATCCCTCTCGGCAACAATTCAGTGTCTTGACTGGACAAAAACTCGTTCTTTCCACGCGAATGCGTAAGTCGGAGGTCCCCTTGTTGAGTAGGTTTTGAACTTTAGTCTTTTCGTTGGGAATAGTCGTAAGTTTTGTATTAGATGGGGAAATATGTTCCTTCCCATATTTTACGTTATTTATACAGGACGGCACATGCATCGCCGGCTATTTTGAATATTGACTCTCATAACATACACATAATATAGCTTTTTTTGGTTTAGATCGTGTAAATATGAATGCGTCGTTAAACCCGCCACCACCCGGGGTTTGTCACGTAAACAGAACGTGCCAATTCGTTACTAGTACAGCACACTTGTGTGTTGGAGAGCAAATCCACAACATTTACAATAATAGCAGAAACAATTGTAAATAGTAAGATGTGAACATAGTCGATGTGCAAATAGGGAAGGTTTGTCAGTAAACAGTTTGAATCTAAAAGAGGTCTGTTAACTACAAAAAATGGCTGGGTTATTCTATAGCTTGTAAGTATGCAACAAGTTTGGAAACCGGGGCTTTAGATAAACATCTGAAACATGCAATGGCAGTGGTAAGGGAGTGGGTTCCTGCTTTGTCATTGTAGGAAGTGAGAATGCAGAGGTAGGTAATTACAAACTTACTGACAGTAGAAGTGGTTGTTCTATGGAACAAAAACTTGGCTGCCTCCCACAGGCATGTGAAATGACCACCACCAGCTCATGGCTGCTAACAGAGGGGTGCAGCACTTAACACTGGGAGCACAAATACACTTTTACTGTGGTTTAGAAGTTTCATCACTGGTAATAAATGTAAAGAGCCTCTTTGTCAAACTTGCAGGAACGAATTGGCACGTTTTGTTTACGTGACAAACCTTACTAATAATCTGTGTCGGGTGGTGGCAGGTTTAACGACGCATTTATTTTTGCGCGATCTAACCCCAAAAACCTATGTGCAGTAATGTCAATGTGCACACCTTCCTTTGCCTCATTATCTTTGCATCTCCCACACTCGCGCACCTCTTTGCTGCCCCTCTAGGTCGCCATCCAGCTGAACGACACTCACCCATCCCTCGCCATCCCTGAGCTCATGCGAATCTTCGTTGACCTCGAGCACATGCAGTGGGACGTGGTAAGTGTTGCGCGTGTAATTGGGGTGCACGGTGTGTAATGTACGCTTTCGTGCACAAGTGTGTGTTCCCTGTGACCCCAGACGCTTGAGACCGAGCCGGCGCGTGTGCCCTCTGTGCACAGGCATGGGACCTGGTCAAGCGTACGTGTGCCTACACCAACCACACGGTGCTGCCCGAGGCTCTGGAGCGCTGGCCCATCGATCTGTTGCAGACGCTGCTGCCCCGCCACCTGGAGATCATCTACGAGATCAACCTCCGACACCTCAATGTGAGAGAGCAGTCTCTGTTTCTTGTTCTCATCTTATTAGATATAATTATACTATGGCGCAGCAGTTGAGTGCCGAATTCACAAACGGAAGGTCACGAGTTCATATCCAAATCTAATGTTGACCCAGCGCGTCATCCCACGAGGGTAAATAAAACAAGTATCCCTCTGTTGAAACAGTGGTCATCCTACGCGGTGACAAGCCCCTGCCATGGCAATGTGCAATTTATATCACTGGCTCAGGGCCGCTAATGGACACGAGTGCTGCCCCATTGCTGGTTTGATCAGAGGCACACTTTGATGTTGACTTTGATGGTAATCCTAAGCCGATGTCTTGGATTCATATCCATGCAGCCATGCATGAATAAACAGTTCTCTAACTTAGCAAATTGATGGTGTCAGCCTGATCTATAATGCCTGCACAACAAAAAACCCTGTCACATGAACTTAGTTTTTAACTTCATTTGGTCCTGCCCCACTCACTGAGCAAAGATTTGTATACATTAATATGAGTGTAACAGCTATCCAAGCAGTTCAGGGGACTCCTATTGCCTGCGTCAAAGCACAGTGCCATCATTGCATAGAACTGGATTTGAATATTGGTTTCAACCACTCATAAAGTAAAGTTTTCAAGCATACCGAGTTGATGGTTTCAACCAGATCACGAGTGAGAACTATACAAACGCCATCTAGTGTTTAATAAGGGAGAAACACAATGGAGCACAGTCGACACTGACAAGATCTGGTGTCCAGCCATCCGTGATTGAATTAACTTCTCACATGTGTTGCGAGTTAATAGTGTCAGCTGAGCTGCCACTAATGACGGTGCAAAACAAACCATACTCCCCCCACCTCCCCATAATATTACATTATATTTTTGCTTTAATTCCATGGTGATGTGGCAGAAAATCTCGGCTTTGTTCCCCGGAGACATGGACCGCATGCGCCGCATGTCGCTCATCGAGGAGGAGGGCACCAAGCGCGTGAACATGGCGCACCTGTGCATTGTGGGCTCGCACGCCGTCAACGGCGTCGCGCGCATCCACTCCGACATCATCAAGGCCACATGGTGAGTGCTTAGTAAGGCACTCGAAGTCTCCGCGCGTTGCCATCTTTATTCGTCACCGTCGGCGCCCTCGGCGCCCTGCAATGTCTTGCTCGCGCCATGACTGGCAGAAGGTTTTCCGCGAGAGGGAGCTCTAGAGAGCGCCCCGAGAGAGTATTTTGCCGTACCCTTCCAAGGTTGGCGAGACGCTTGGAAAGAAATGGCACGGTGGGAGTGCCCACGCTTTACCCCATACACACGTGAACTGCCGATCGACAAACTGTTATACTGCTGGGCGGACAGAAGCGTTTCAACTGTTTCGTCAGGCGATCGAACTGGCGACCTCTCAATTGCAAGTCCAGTATGATAATCATTACACCACGGCACCCGCGTAGATGGAGATAATCCAAACGGGGAATGCAGTGTCTTCCCATGGCGATAGCTGCCGTCTGCAGTGAGTAGAATGCAGATATATATTTTCGTTAAAAACAAGTAAAACCCTGCACCGGTTTTGATTTCAGTACATTTTATTAGCAGAGTGTGGCCTGTAAAACCAGTGATATTGTGCTACCTGTTTGTCGGAAGTCAACGGTGATTTTACTATGCAGTCACACGTCCCTGTCTTGGAAATGTGGAATTACCTACACCGTTTCAGGGATGTAATTGGAGAGATGCAGCCGTGCATGACGAGCATCAGGAAAGATGAGTGCAACCCCAACCCCGTTTTGAGCATGGGGACACTTTAACGGCCCTGAATTGTTGGTGGAAATTCCATGTTTTTCATGGTGGGGCAATTCTCTCCATTACACAACCACTGTGGATGGGACCTCAGAGGATTTACAGACTGAGTTTTACTCGTGATTTTCCAGTTGTTGGCCAAGTGCTATGTGACTACAGCAGCAGCCAAAAGATGTTGGCTGCAACATGAGTGCGAGTGCATCACCATGATTATTATTTGTTCCACCACACACGCAGCTTCCGCGACTTCTACGAGATTGAGCCCGAGAAGTTCCAGAATAAAACCAATGGCATCACCCCCCGCCGCTGGCTGCTGCTCTGCAACCCAGGGCTGGCTGATGTCATTGCGGAGGTGAGCGCATACGCTTTCTGCAAACTCACCCGCACTATACTACGTAGACACTCTGCATATGCTTACGTGCAGCCTTGCATTCGCTAGCTCATTTCACTGCTGGCAGTAGGGACTTGATTAGACAGAGCTTTAGAGCACCCCTCCAAAGCTCATTTGGCCTACTCTACCATGCTGGCGATCTCTGGATTGCAAGTCCAGTGTGCTAACCATTACACGACAGCATCATCCTTATATGCTGTGCTTATTATTTGTAAAACCCACTTCTTGTTGTCTCAGTCAACAGATCCAGATATTCTCTTTGCAAGATTACTCTTCCAGCTAGACTAGGAGTTCCAACTATTAATTTTAGTTGTTACCTATTGGATATGCACATGTTAGCAACAAGGTATGACCCATAACAATTATTGTTAACGGTGTCGTGGCATTCATTCACAGCATTTCCATTAATTGAAGGGTAATGTTGAGCCTAGCCTAAAATTCCAAATCTCTCATTTGTGTTGCCTTGTTTGGGAACACTTCTGTCGCAGAATAAATTATTGCCAAATATTGTAGCATCTTCCTGTCCTATTAGTGTTATATCAGTACTGACCTTCACATATTACTCTGGAATCTTATGGTTTAGGACTGTGTCTATTTGTATGCCTTGATCACTAAAACAATGTCAGTTTTGACTAGGTGCCTAAAAAATCCAGGTGATATTAAATTTTTGACGTGCATAAATTAATTCAACATCGCTTTGTTTGTGTGTGCTTTGCGTGTCCTGTGCATCCACAGCGCATCGGCGATGACTTCATCCGTGACCTGAACCTGCTGCACAAGCTGAAGGATTTTGCCAATGATGATGCCCTCATCCGTGACATTGCCAAGGTCAAGCAGGTACGTGTTCCTTTAACTTGTGTATACAAAAAAAATTAAAGGCCCTTGTCAATCCACTGCTGGATAAGTAGCTTGTCGTCATAGGGGTTCATATTCTTAGTTTTTTCGGTAAAGTCACGTTGAAGAGAAACAACAAAATAACAAAATATATATAAAACAATAAAAAATTCTCACGACGTTTCGACCATAACTCAAACGGTCATCATCAGGTGTGTTGGTTTGCATAAATGTATTTTTAAACGGCACATTTATTTATTTATAAAAAACGTTGGCGTCACGCGCAGCGATTTGGCAGTTTGCCCAGGACTAGTCCATCTATTTTTTTTTAAAGAGGAGGGGGGAGACGAAATTTTTTATAATGTATGCTGTCTGAAAGCCACTGTAAGCGTGAACAATCAATTAAGAACTGAAATGGTTTATCAAATCTTTCCAATGATTGCTAAGATAGAATCCATCTTCTCGGTTGAAATTGTCTTTGTGCTTGTATATGTGGATAGCCTCATGAACGAATCTCTCATGGAAGCCAGATGGTTTACAAAGAACCTCCGTCTTGGAAAAGTCAATGGCATGTGAGCCTACTGAATTAGAACAATGATCTGCTACGGCCGAGGTGTTGGTCCTACCGTGTTTAAGGTCTGCTTTATGTTCACGAATGCGGTCCGAGACATGGCGTTTGGTTTCTCCAATGTAACTACTACCACAGAGGCAACTTAGTTTGTAGACACCAGGGTATTGTATGTCCGGAATCACATCTTTTACAGACGGAACCAGATCACGGATTTTATGTAATGTGTTGAAACGGACCTGGATCTTGTGTTTATTCAAGATTTTGGAGATCTTTTTTGTGATCCCAGCAATGTAGGGTAAAGTGATGGTTTTGAAAGGCTCCTCAAGAGGGTTCTTCTTCATGGTTTGAGTGATAGCTTTGCGGATTGTATAGTCGGAGTAACCATTAACCCTAAGAGCTTGGTGTACGTGCTTGAGTTCACTGCTTATGTGTTCCTGGTCGGATATGCATTGGGCTCTATGATACAGAGTCTTGATGAGAGAATTCTTCTGTGATGGATGGTGGTGGGAATCCGGTTTCAGATAAGCATCCGTATGGGTAGCTTTCCTGTAGACAGAGTGGCTCATTGAACCATCAGGTCTCTTTTTAATTAGGACATCCAAAAAAGGTATCTTGCCATCTATTTCGACTTCCATGGTAAATCTGATGGCTGGGTGTATGGAATTGATGTGGTCGAAGAATTGGTCTAGAGCAGGCCGGCCATGTGGCCAGATGACAAAAGTGTCATCCACGTACCTCTTCCATAAGGTTGGGCGCAGAGTGGCAGTCTGGATGGCGTCAGTCTCAAATTTCTCCATGAAAATGTTAGCTATAACTGGAGAGAGGGGGGAGCCCATTGGGGTGCCCTCAGTTTGTTTGTAGAAAGTTCCATTCCAAGTGAAGTATGTATTGGTTAAACAGTGTATTGGTTAAACAGTGTATCATAGAGCCCAATGCATATCCGACCAGGAACACATAAGCAGTGAACTCAAGCACGTACACCAAGCTCTTAGGGTTAATGGTTACTCCGACTATACAATCCGCAAAGCTATCACTCAAACCATGAAGAAGAACCCTCTTGAGGAGCCTTTCAAAACCATCACTTTACCCTACATTGCTGGGATCACAAAAAAGATCTCCAAAATCTTGAATAAACACAAGATCCAGGTCCGTTTCAACACATTACATAAAATCCGTGATCTGGTTCCATCTGTAAAAGATGTGATTCCGGACATACAATACCCTGGTGTCTACAAACTAAGTTGCCTCTGTGGTAGTAGTTACATTGGAGAAACCAAACGCCATGTCTCGGACCGCATTCGTGAACATAAAGCAGACCTTAAACACGGTAGGACCAACACCTCGGCCGTAGCAGATCATTGTTCTAATTCAGTAGGCTCACATGCCATTGACTTTTCCAAGACGGAGGTTCTTTGTAAACCATCTGGCTTCCATGAGAGATTCGTTCATGAGGCTATCCACATATACAAGCACAAAGACAATTTCAACCGAGAAGATGGATTCTATCTTAGCAATCATTGGAAAGATTTGATAAACCATTTCAGTTCTTAATTGATTGTTCACGCTTACAGTGGCTTTCAGACAGCATACATTATAAAAAATTTCGTCTCCCCCCTCCTCTTTTAAAAAAAAAAATAGATGGACTAGTCCTGGGCAAACTGCCAAATCGCTGCGCGTGACGCCAACGTTTTTTATAAATAAATAAATGTGCCGTTTAAAAATACATTTATGCAAACCAACACACCTGATGATGACCGTTTGAGTTATGGTCGAAACGTCGTGAGAATTTTTTATTGTTTTATATATATTTTGTTATTTTGTTGTTTCTCTTCAACGTGACTTTACCGAAAAAACTAAGAATATGAATTACTGCAGTCACGAAAGCTTTAAATCAAAAGTCATAGGGGTTGTTTGGCTACACTTCACCACACGAGTCAGTGCAGCTTGGTGAAGGGGGTGGCAGGCGGAGTGACCAGGAGACGTTCCGACTCGCCACCGATGTTTTCTATGGCCGGGAAAACAAACTCGGATCGCCCGGCTCATCGTGCACTACACCGACCACTGTGCCACCGCTTCCCCACTTGACTTATTGTATCCTGACACTCTCTTGAATTCCAATTTTGTTATCGCCGTCGTGTTCCATCGCGCCACTGCGCTGCTGCCGTAACCCGCACTTCCATCTGGTTGGCGACAGGAAAACAAGATCAAGTTTGCGGCGTACTACGAGAAGGAGCACGGCTTGAAACTGAACCCCGCGTCCATGATGGACATCCAGGTGAAGCGCATCCACGAGTACAAGCGCCAGCTGCTCAACTGCCTGCACGTCATAACGCTCTACAACCGTGAGAGTCGCAGACACACACACACATGCACACGCGCACACATGCAGCCTGTATGTATACGTTGAACTTCTTTCGCACCGTACGTAGCCAACCGTGCTAATCGGAGGTGCGGCAGGACAACAAACTAAACACAAAAAGCAGTTGCAAATAAAATGAGTTCTCCATCGATTTAAAAGGGCAGAGCTCCAGTGGCTTCCTACCATCGGAAGGGAGAGTGTTCCAGACGGCTACAGAAGCGTATCTGAAAGCGCGCGATACAGTGAAAGTGCACTTGCATACGCATGCTGTGCACGCGGAAACGCGCAGCTTTGGTTTTGTTGCCAGGAATTCTGCCGTGGTGGCATGGTTTATCTTGCTCGCTGGGTTTGCAATCCAGAGGTCGCCGGTTCGGTGTCCCGCCACGGTAGTTAAAACAATAGGCAGGTTTATTAAATGGCCCCACCTCTATCCACTCAGCTGTATAATCGAACACACTACAGTTATTAGACCGGCAGGCCGTGTGTTGTGGTGTAAACTGTGGGTACCTCTTCCAAGACGTCTGGCAGGTATGGAAGAGTAGGCCAAAACACCCTCTAGAGCTCCCTCTAACGGAGGCCCTCTTGCAAGCAGTGGCGTAAGCACTTGCGTCAAAACAAACACCTCTCGTGGAGCATTTCAAAGGGGTACGAATCAATCACGAATGAAAGGCATTTGAAGGGGTATTCATGCTTTATATGTTTCATCACAGGCATTTTTTCTTATACGTTTCCGACGTGTGAAGCGTGTACCGACCCTTTCTCTTCAAGTAGTGCCCTACGTAACCACGATTGTCACTAAGATCTCTACTGTGTAGCATCTGTACCCTCGCAGGACGCCCGCACCTCATAAGTAGTTCTGTGGTGTAATTTTTTAGGGAGACCATTCTTTACCACGGAGTGAATTTTATCTATGCGAGTTTAAAATGCATATTAGGGATAGCGAACGTAATGTTGAATATTCTTGCAGGTGAATGTATACACATATGCCAACAAATGCACGCATGTATATGCTCTTGTCAACATGTGCTTTCCAATATACACGCATGCACGCAGGCCCACTCATCCGGAGACAAAACATGAACACGCATACACACAAACGCACACGCTCAAAAATGCACGCACGCACATACACATGGCCTTAGATCTGAGGGGAGCTCAGAAGGGGCTTCAGAAAAGGCTATAGGTGTCTCAGAGGGGGGTCCGATCTGGCACTTCATGTGGTAATATGAAATTCTCTTTGTTGCTGCAGGCATCAAGAAGGACCCAAAGAAGCACTATGCCCCAAGGACTGTGATGATCGGAGGAAAGGTGAGCAGTAGTGCGGCGGATTCTTTCTTCATCACACGTACGTCAGTTGTTCGTACAGTGCCCACCAACTTGCTCCAATCGTATACATTAGAACACAATTCCACTGCCCGAGTGTTGGGCACTGAGATTTTTTAAAATATATATGATCAGAACCAGTTGGTGACCACTTATAAAAAATTGATTTAACGTGAGTATTAAAAAATTGATTTACTGGGGTTTTGGCAGCCTTGGGTGTGTGTCATCCATATTCGTTAGTGCGGCGGATAATGGCAGGACCCTAAATCCAAATGCCGGGTAGGTAGCACTGTGCTGTGATCACCGAGCTCACAGTTGGAAGGACATGAGTTCAACAGTGGTTGTCGTGTGGCGAGACTGGAATGAAGAATTCCCCCCACTGGCAGAGGTCTGCCAATGAATAAAGAGCCCTGCTCCATTGCTCGTTCGAGCCGGGAGACATGCTGATATTTCTTTTACTTAAAAGACTTTCGTTAAACAATTTCACTTCTGAGCATTTTTTAAAAAGATGTCTATGACTGCCATTTTTTTGAATACATCGCGCAGTTGAATGTGCAAAATTATCAGACGCATCTCGCGCGAGTATAGTTGTTTGTGGATCATATTGTGTAAGGTGCCTTGGAGTGGTCCATCGACGGAAGGTGGGGTATGAGAGTACTCTCACAGTCTGTCCTGTTCCCGCCTGCCACCCAGCTGCTCTTATCGTCTGCCACCCACAGGCCGCCCCCGGGTACCACATGGCCAAGATGATCATCCGTCTCATCACCGCGGTGGGCGACGTTGTCAATCATGACCCAAAGGTGGGCGACCGCCTGAAGTTCATCTTCCTGGAGAACTACCGCGTCTCGCTCGCCGAGAAAGGTGGGGATTTCAACGCTTTTTTGCTTTTAATTGAGAGCTTTGGTCCTCAGGTGTTTTCATTGTGGATTTATAGCGGATGTTTTTTGCTGGATTATATAAGGGCCACTGTTACCACTTGACATACACTTCACAAAGGCTGGATGGTTATAATTAGACACACCCGGCTCGCAATCATAAGGTTATGAGTCAAAATTAACGTTGTCCCTATATCAAGCAAGCATCATTTATGGGCAGTCAACACTGATAGTCATATGGAGAAACTTACCCCCACTATAGCAATGTGGAATTTACACAATTGATTAAGAATAAGAAGTTACAATTTGAGTTGGGGAGTTTATTTGACCCTATGATTGAAGGTCTTTCTGGGTTGTGCTGTAGCAAGAATGGCTGACTGGCAAATTGGAAAATGATGAGTTAAATTCCCAGTCAGTTGTTGTGTCTGCTCATAATTTCTTTGGGGTTAGTTAAAATGGGTATCGCTTATTGGGAAGTCAGCAGTCGTTCTATGGAGAGGCAGGCAAAATATACCTGGACATGTGAAAAAGAGCTTCGAAGTTCATCGGATTCCTCCAGTCTAAATAAAGCTTCTGATACTTCTATTCAGGTCAGTTGAAACAGTGTTAATGCAGCAAAGGTCAGCTCTCAGTTTGGACGGTGGCCCTGAGCCAACTAATCTGTTTGTAGAACAAGCATAGTTGACTAGTGCTATGAATCCTATGGATTTTTGAGGATGATGGGCCGAATCGATCCCCAACCAGGTTTTGAACTTGCAGTAGGTATATGACTGTAGAGGCAGCTGACTGTTTTTAAAACCCATCCTGTTGGACAAACAGGACGAATGATCAGCACGAGACTAAAAAGAACACCAAAGGAATATTAAATACTCGCAAATACAACTGTCAGCAGTAGTAGAATACGCATGCCAACAAGGACACTCAATAGATTTTGATAATGTTGAAGATCGGTGCAAAACTAAATACTAATGGCCAAGACTAATTAGATAATCTATTGAAATGTAAAGAAAGAAAAATGATTTTAACCGTTCGGATAGCTACCGACTCGGGCTGCGTGGAAGCGGATAATCAAATAATACATTGCTTAAATGCATGCCTTTGCATGCCACCATACTTCAATAGGGATTTCCGTTGGTACGTCTATTTTAATACACACAAAGTACAGGAATGACAAGACCAATGAGTCCACATAATGTGCATGCATAATGTCCGTTGACTCAAGAGCGCAGAAGTTTGGTCACCACATCTACGCCTCTATATAAGGAACGAAACAGGTGGACTTCTCCACAAATCTGGCTGTCACCTGATGAAGCTAGTTGGAATTACTGGCGAAACGTCGTACTCAGATTGTAAATGTTGCGGCTTGGCTCTCCAACACAAACCGGTAAGCTGTACTAGTGACGAATTGGCACGTTCTGTTTACGTGACAACCCTTACTAGTTGGCTGTGTCGGGTGGTGGCGGGTTTAACGACACATTTATATATTTACACGATCTAACCCAAAAAACCTATTATGGATATTGGTCGCGAAAGCCTACGTGTTAAACCATCCTGTATCTGTCCACTCGCTTCTTTTTCGTGTCGCTCCCCCCCCCACCCCCCTCCACCGTGTGCTCCACCGCGCAGTGATCCCGGCGTCGGACCTGTCGGAGCAGATCTCCACGGCCGGCACGGAGGCGTCTGGCACGGGCAACATGAAGTTCATGCTGAACGGCGCGCTCACCATCGGCACCATGGACGGCGCTAACGTGGAAATGGCGGAGGAGGCCGGAGAGGAGAACCTCTTCATCTTCGGCATGCGTGTGCCCGACGTGGAGGCTATGGACAAGACCGGGTGAGCTCGCGGCAACCCAGCGGTGCTGCTGTGGGCACTGTCAATTGAAGTCAAGGTTGACCGATCTCCCTGAACGGGGCCACGTTAACAACAGTGGGACCCCACAGTTAAAGGGGAGCCCTCTAGTGGTCACATTCAAGTCAAAGTCAAATTGGCTTCCTGCTCAAACAATGGGGCGGCACTCATCAATTTCCATTAGTACTTTGTGAGCCAGTATAATTCCACGTTCTCATGGCAGGAAACAACTAACGTATGGCCAATTTAAGCTTTGCAAAAAATATATATAATTTTTCGGTGCTGGAAAGAAAGTGGGTCGAGTTAACTATCCTAATTTAATCTGAACTTGCCACTTGTGTGATCATGATTGAGACAGGCCTAGAGCACGCGATGAACGTGAATGTTGCTTGAGCGTAATCCCTCTTGAAGGATTATGCAACCCAAAAGCTATTTGTGGTTTTGTAGATACATACCTAGACATTGTTTCAAAAGTCTGAAGCTTTGCTCATGAGAAAAATTGAATTATCAAATACGATTTTCAGGCGCATCGCTACAGCGCTCTCCAGTGGCGTCCTGTCTTACGACTGCCGTATCATGTGTACTTTTTAGAGGTACTGAGGACGCCACATTCTCCCCAGATAATTTCCACACTATTACTGCACTATACATAACGTTACCAAGCGTTCGAGTTTGGCTGGAAGTCTCAGTTTTAAAAAGGCTGTTCTGGTGTCCCGATTTGTTGTTGTTGGAATTTCGTTCTGGCCCTTCATGTTCAACACATAATATGGGCAAAATGACAGGGGCTCCCTGACTAGTGGGCGGGGTTGACTGAGGATTAGGTGGGGCCAATGAGCAGTCGGTGGGGCCAATGAGCAGTCGGTGGGGCCAATGACCAGTCGGTGGGGCCCAACATCAGTGTGGGCATGGCTATACATTTGGTGGGGCTGGTAGTGATGGGTTGCCCCGCAGACTGTCTCTTGGTTAAGCCCCTAAAGAAATGTGGTAACTTTTAACTATGCAATCTCATCATGAGGCATGTGTGCAACATCAAGTGTAACCCACAACGAACCGAGAAGCATTTCGCCTCAATTTACAAGGTTTGAGCCCCTTGAATCTAGCTACGTCACGACAGGCAGTGCACAGTGGGAGCTGCTCTATGCTAGTCTTTGCAGTCCAGCAACGTTTTGGGGAGTTTAAATCCCACAACGGCAAATCTTCCCGAAGCCTTTAGCCATGACTCGAGGTGACTTTTGATGTATATTATTTACAGAATAATATTCCAATTTCTGCGTTTTACTTCATCGATGTTGTTTCAATAATATACTAAAATAGCATCGAATTTTTGGATTGTTTTCCTCTAAACCCAAATGCAGCTACGACGCGCAGTATTACTACGACAAGCTGCCTGAGCTGCGGCAAGTGATCGACCAGCTGAGCAGCGGCTTCTTCTCACCCAAGCAGCCCGACCTCTTCAAGGACATTGTCAACATGCTCATGCACCACGACAGGTGAGTTTCAGGCAGCCGCACATGGCCCAGCTCGCTCACGACCTCGCCGTAGTGTTTACCTGGAACCGACCTGCTTTGAAGTGGATGAAGATCAAGTTGATGCGTCTCCCATGCTCAAGTGGGCATGTGGCGGCATATTCCCAACGACGGCCATGAAATGGTGGAGAAAATTCGACGTTTCGACGGAGGGGGGCGCAGTCTATCCATAAGACAAATAATGTTGGCTCACCACAAAGTGGTATGCATTATATCTACTCCGGAGGTATGATCTGCCGAGTCAATTCCCAATCGGAATGTGAACTCATCCTTTCGATCACGAGTTACGCACTGTGCTACAGTGCGATTGGACCAATTCCAATAATGTACAGATCATGTGTCGATCCATGGCTGGATAAGTGCCTCCCCATACTGTGAGTTGTAGGGAGTTACGTCGCTACGCTAGTCAGTGCAGGTTAGTGGACATGGGGAGCATGGATGTGAGAGCATGTGAGCATGGCAATGGATTTGACTGCCCTGCCTCCTGCTGCCCACAATATAGCCCCACAGGCCCTATGACAACCCGATTGTGCAAGGTGGTTTCTCACCCAAACAATTATCCACTTAGCCTCCTAGTTGTGGTGAAATCAGGCACATTCTGGGTAATTTGGTCAGGGACAGTTCCAATTAATCCAAGAGCCTCAATACTCTTTTGAGCAGGGTTTTGCTTGGTATTTTTCGGCCAGCTATTGTATTTTTTTTGTTGCTTCTGGGAGGAAACCAATATTCCCAAAGAAATACTCAAAAATCCACAATATAGATCAGAAGCCAACTTGCTGTACTGCCATATACTGCCTGCCACGTAGTCCAGTGGTGTGGGTATTTCATGCACGTGATGCATGTTTGCTTTGTGCTGTTCATTCTCTCTACCAGGTTTAAGGTGTTTGCCGATTACGAGTCGTACATGGTGGCTCAAGATAAAGTCAGTGCACTTTATCAGGTATTTTCTTCTTTTCATTTCAATAGAGAAAATGTTTCACTCTGTACTCATGTGACAGATAATTAGAGTTTGTTGTTTTTGGTTTTCGTCAATGTTCTCCGTGTTGCGGACATTTTTAGTAAAATGATCACGGAAAAGGTGCAACCCTGTAAATTCTTGCTCACGCCTCTGCTGGTAGAAGGCCCTCGATGAGAGGGAGTTCTCCAGAACCTCTCTCAAGGTTAATTTTTCCTGTTCTTCAACGCTGGCTAGGCATCTTCGAAGAGGCAGGAGGACCCACATTTTCACCCCAACACACATTGACAAATGAAGTATTGTTCTCAAACAGAGAAACTAGGATCTGCCCCTATCAACCCCACATTAATTTGGATAAGAAGAGTTTTCCTGTAAGCTGCTTAAAAAAAGGAGGGGGATGAGCTTTTTTTTAATTTTATTTAGGGTTATCTGTTTGAGACATGAGTAATGTATGTGTTACTCTAAGGATCATCGAGTCGTGCTTAAGCAAGATAACTGGTTTATGAGTAGAGATGCCTTCAGGGGAGGAGAGGATATTGCAACTTGGAAGTGTTCAATAGAACGTGGTAGGATTGCATTGAAAATGTGATCAATAAAAGGATATAATGGGAGGAGCACAAGTGTAGGATGGAGGAGGGCAGGTCACCAAGACAGGAGCTTCAGTGGTAACCAGTGATTGTGACCCAAGGGGAAGACCTAAAGCCCGATGGGAGACTTAGAGCAGACCTAGGAAGTTGGGTGTTGATTGTGCAAAAGGCTATGAGGTCGAGCAGATGGAAGTGGAATTACCTAATATACTTCCAATTATCACGGTTGGTTATGTACAGTGCGAAATAAGTTCAACATACATACATACAGTTGATCATCGATTATCCGGCTTATAACATTATCTGGTGGTCCCGGGCCGATCCGGCAAAACCGGCAAAATCGCTCCAAAGCCTGTTCCAGTTCAGCGATCTACACCATGTGCATGACAAAAAAGTAGCTATGCTTGATTTCAGTGTCAAATATATATGGTACATTATACACTGTATACAACTTCGACAATGAAATACTGCATGTATATACATTTTTCATGACTGATAACGACAGTAATTAAAACATAATATACAATGCGATCTGGCAAAAAGTGAGTTGTGTAATTCGGTATTCGCCAGAGCCCTGGTCTAAAGGCTGCATCAGTCCGGCGACCGTCAAACACTTATTGAAACAAGAGCGTAGTACTTACATCACCCCATGCAGAGTCTTCGAGATTGGAGTAGTAAGCATGGTAAAGTAAATACAGTAACTTTTTACGGTAGGTTATTTCTTTTTATCTTTTTGTACGTTTATGACAATTTCAAATAGTTAAATAAAAAACCATAATGACACCTGAAAACATGATGTCATACAAGAATCTGCAAGAAAAAGCTATTTTAAAGAATGATTTAGTGTGATTATCTAGCGTTTTTTTTAAAATTTGGCACCTTCTCCTCCCCCAAAGCCGCTGGCTAATCAATGATCGACTCTACTTCAAAATAAGTGGTGGTGGTAAAGGCAAAAGGAAGGTAACAAAGTGATGATGAGACAAGCAAGAGAGGCAGACACCATTCTAAAATGTGGAAGCTGTACTCAATTCTGTGACGAGAAAATGTTTGAGCCATCTGACAATGCCTTTTTATTATCTTTTCTGCCACGCCCCTGCGAGCAGAACCCGAAGGAGTGGACTAAGAAGGTGATTCACAACATCGCGGGCTCTGCCAAGTTCTCCAGCGACCGCACCATCTCAGAGTACGCGCGCGAGATCTGGGGCGTCGAGCCCACCTACAAGAAGATCCCGGCACCAAATGAGGTCCGCGATATCGACGCGGTGCCCATCAAGGCCAAGAAGTAGCGCGGGAGGCAGTGCCGAGCTCCGCCTACCGCCACCCGAAGCTAATGCCACCTCGCCCCTATTGCATGCCAGCCAGCCGGGTGGCGGCAATGACAAAAATAAAGGGAGCAGTTCCGCCGCTGGAAATTGCCTCGTATAAGTCGCGCCCCTGGCAAATTTTCCATCGCTAAGTTCAAAGTTAGAATTTTGCCAACTTGGATGAGTTGGTTCATGAAATAGGAAGACCCAGAGCAACTTTAGAGCTAATGCCCCTTTTACATTTCATTTATAACTAATTTAAACACAATACAAATTTTGTGTTGACGAACATGAAGGTTTAGCGTTGTTATTTAAATATCGTGTATTGACATTTTATTTCCCAACAGTGAGCACTGTATGTTGAAAATGCAGCTGGATAGACAGAAAAGATGCTCGGCTGAGAAAAAGTGACCTGGTAATGGTGAGAAAATGATTGTGCCGTTTTATTCTGGCGATTGGTGCTTGCAAACAATGTACACGCCAGGGGAAACAACTTTCCGCACCATCTTGGTGACCCTGAGCCAGTGGTGGGAATTCCACATTCCTGTGTCGGGAACCCTTTTCTCCATTGCATTACCACTGTTGACTTCCCATAAAGTGGTATTTCGTTTTCATATGAAAGGTTGATGATTGGCTAATTCGACCCCGAACTGGAAAAGTTATGATTGAATTGAACGCTGCTGTAATGACAGTTGTAACCCCGCTGGATATTAGGCAGCTTTAATATTCTTCAGAGAGCTGAATGAATGCATTGCCATTCATTGTTTTCAAAATGTCTTGAAATGTGTAGTACATAAAGACTCAACTGACATTTCTAATGTGGCATAATCACCACCTAAAGGCAGTATGTGCTGAGTTCAGAAAACCCAGTCAGGGAATTATCTTTAAAGCTGTTACAAAACACGTTTTGATATGCAGGCATTATTTACCCATACACACCTGTTGTCCTTACATTTCAGGCTGTGCAGTATACATTGTTTGCTTAATATCTGTACATTTCTATCACCATCGGTCTCTTTCCATCTCTAGCTTGGATCTTCTGCTAATTAGTATGGTTATGCTGTGTTACAGTTGAAATAACTGTAGGTTTTTTTTCTGTTGCATATCTGTTCCATATTTTATTTCATCGAGCAAGACGCATCCCCAAGTGCTGTGTGTACATTCTGTTACAGATGATTAGCAAAGGCCCTGGCTGTAAAGTGGTCAGCAAATAAATGACTAAAGAAACTATATAAGCAAAAAATAAAGGTTATCCTGACAAAGTGCAAAATCTTGTGTTGGTGTTTGTGATGTTTGTAGTATGTTTAAAATTGCGTAGTTCGGTAAACAGCCATCATCCCCACCCCCCGGCCTTCTCAACTCTCTCAATCGTGCATACACATTTGGGCAAAAATACAGCCACACTCAAGGTTCCGTGTTCCACCAATTTTTTTTAGTGACACTCTTTAAATTGTAGCTAGCTTCGCACAAAGAAGCCACTTCTTCAGTTTAAACTAAAATATTTTTTTATTTTACCAGGTAAGACCCAGTGAGCTTTATAGCTCTTTTTCAGAAGCGACTTGGCCACAAATGATAACTCAATGAAGTGGCTTGTGGACATTTATAGCAGCCAAATACTCTTAAACGCATGTTCTTAAATGTGGAGGCAAAAACCGGACCCGGAGAAAAATCCACGCGCACACGAGAACTTGCAAACTCCAAATATACAGGCGTCGGGATCGAACCCACGATCTGTATACCAGGCGAGATAGTTAACATCTCGCAATCGTGGCTTAACATTTTGCCACAGTTCTCGGGAATTTGCAGAGTAGAGCCGTGACCCCGTGCCGTCACAAGCTTATTATCTATCACGCCCGTCGCCTCGGTCTCCCCGAGGCATTGCGACGCTGAAGCTTGTGCGCCACGAGTGAAATAGCGGCGCGACTAGGAGGCCTCGGCAAGGTAAGGTAATTTACCATTTTTACTGGGTAAAAGGGTAAAGATGTCGACATGCCGAGGGGTAGGGTTGTTAGGGAGACTGCCCCCCGTCTCCCCGTTCTCCTGCGACCCACTGTCCTCCTGCTCTCCCCCCTTCGCTGCTGCTCCTCGGGGCATGATTTAACTTGCTGCATTAACCAACTCGCAGATACGCCGCGGTGCCCTTCTCGTACACGCCAACCACGAGCTGCGCAACGGCGAGAGGGCCCACGCGTACAGAACACGCGGGGCACCACAACGCACAGGCTCACAGTTCATGTGCACGGCGAACGCGCACGCGCGGGCAAAATATACGCTCGTTCGCAACCACAAGACACCACACAACGCACATGCTCACCACACCACGCACCCCCCTCCCTCCCCGTACTCACAGAGACAACACGACACGGTTTAATGTCTACTGGTGGTTTATTCTCTATTTGACTAGAATTATTCTACTCGTGTTAGTGCGGGTCAGCAGGGCAGGTCTGTCCTATCTTCCAGCTGTTTAGGGCTCAATTTGCCTAGTCTCTCCCTACTCACCCCTCTACGGGATTTTCTCCTCGGACTTACCTCTCCACTCTATACTTATGCTCCGACCTCGAGGTGTAGGAAGCCGCGGAAAGGCGAGGCTGCACGTGGCTTTGGCTGGGAAACTGGACCCGGCTGCTCTCTGACCCGTCTCACGGACATTCGAGTAGTAGTGGGGATGACGACTCTATCCCTCTCTCCAGTTGACCCCCGGCGCAAAGAGACTGAGCTTCCCAAATCTGTCCCTTTTTATGCTCCAACTTCAAAGCCTACGTGCCGCCGACCCGCTGGCCCCTTATCCAATCGGCAGCCTCGGATTTCCCACCCCTGGCCAATCAGATTATCCCCCCTCTCCGACGCCCTGCCCCCCATTGTTTAACCGATGTGTGACAGTTTGTGGTGATCGCACACATCGTTTACAGACCTTAAAGGTCAATCTGCGCCGCCCTGCCCCCCCGCCTGCCTGCCGTTGCGTGTGCCTTTGGCATTTTCTCATTGCGGTTCTCAGTGAGTTCGCTGTGGCCGTACAATTTTAAGTTAATCCACGGCGCCGCAGCGTCATCCGGCCTGGGAGGGGTTCTGCCAATTCCCTGGCCCTCAGAAACCGTGGAGCACCCCCACGAGGAGATCTCTCGGGTAAAAACTCAGGGGCAGGTGACCCCCCCCCCCCCCCACGAGGCCCTACGTGAGTGCACGTGTGTGTTTACGTGGGGGGTGGTGGGGAAAGCGCTGTGACGGAAGCCGGGTGGCTTCTCTGTTGCAGCAGCACAGCGGCGGCCCCGCCGTCGGCGGAGCGGCTTCGCTGTCGTGGCATCACGGGGTAAAGGTAGCGCCAAGTATTACCCGGTCAATTCCTTGTTTACCGCTCGCTAAAAGCTCCGTGGTGCAGTCCGTGGCCTCCATTTAAAATTGGAATCGTCTTAGGAGTATTCTATACGAATGAAGAAGCACTCTACCTAGCATTTACCTGTTACAAACCTTTTTTCACATGCAGTACCCCAGTAATTACTCTGTAATCGGGTAATTTGTATGGGGTCAGCGTAAAAGGTAGGGTAAAGGTAGGCTCGTTGCTTTTGACCTTTTACCTTGCCGAGACACTGGCGCGAGGCGAGTCGGAAAGCCGTTGGCGTCCGTCGCGCGCAAGAGCGGCGGAGCGACTTCGCCGTGCGAATCGTCCCTGGCGCTGCAGCAGCAGCAGCCGCAGCCACGTGACGCCAAGCACTCCGTGGTGGCACGTGGGCAGCACAGGAGCAGGGAGATACAAATAATATCGTTAATTAACCAACGCAGAAGGATAAGGTTGCAACAAAGAAGGAAGACCTAATGCAAGGCAGTGATGAGTCGGAAACTGGCACTATTTGGACACACGTAGGATGAACAACAACAGGATAATGAAAAGTGTTGCTGTTTGGAAAAAAATGGAAGGAAGCGGAAAGAGAGGAAGACCGAACAGAGAGAGAGAGAGCGGCTTGACGACGACGACACGAGAGATTGGTGGCAGAAAGATGTGCGCACTACTTGAGCATATTGACACAAGACCAGAGGAAAGTGGAAACATGACGAAATGTGCAGTGGGCATCTACGGGCTATCTGCCCCATGGATCGTGATGATGATGAATCGTTGCGCGTGTGCGGCAGGGGGCGTTGGCGGAGGATAATTAACGCGCCCATGCGCGGCCCCATTTATAATAAATAAATAAATGCTGCTAACGCTTTGACGCATCGTGGCTCACGGCGATACTGCGGCTTTAATCACAGCACATCACGATTGAAGTTGAACCGCATTCGTTATTAAAATTATGTAACATTCACGGCAAATATGCAAAATGTACACGTGACGCATTACTCCTGTACTCAACACAGTTAACGCAGGATAATCTTAATTTGTGCAGCGCTGCGTTGTGAGCTTGCCTGGGATGCGGTTTACTCCCTAATGAACCCGGTGCAGGGAGGGCTGTGGGACAGCACTTGCTCTGATGAACTCGAATAGAGCTGGGACGATGAACCCATTAAGTCGATTAACTGACTAGAATATAATTGACGGCAGCGTAGTACGTATTTGTGGCCCATTACCTGGGGCCCCTTTAAAAATAGTGGCCGCTCAAACGTCACGCCCCTCGAAGGCGGGAACCCCCTACAAGCCACGCCCAGCGAGATGCGCCCACCGTTATGATGTCACCAAGCTCTGACAATCACTTCCCAATCCAGAGGTCCGACCTTTTTTTCCCACAACTATTTTCGTGTCATACGATTAGTTGAGTACTCATACCAGCAATCGCTAGAATAATGATGGATGATCTACATTATAATGAGATAAACGAGCTCTACCCGGGACACACAAAGTACTGTTTTGTCAATGTGTGGAAATGTGATGGTCAATGAGTCAACAGATCTTAATGTCCTTAGCAATTACCTTTTGGCAATTTCCAGGGCACATCATGGCCCAAGGACACAATAAACTAAAGTCAACGGGCCACTGGCAAGGCACATCATAACAGCCTATGGGCCAGTACTGTCATGACATTAAAATGCCGAAACTGCAGTACATTATTCATGGTACATAATGGACAACCCTACTGTATAACAGATGCAGTACCAGTGGCGGAAATAGCCGGAACGAGCCGGAGCACTGTGGTCGGAGCGAACATTTGAACCCAAATTCTGGCTAATAGCCCGATGAGCTGGTTGCAATCACCAGCGAAACGTCGTACTCAAATTGTATGTCGCGGGTTTACTCTCCAACATACTGGTGTGATGAAGTCGTAACTGATTGGCACGTTTCGTTTACGTAACAACCCTTACGAATTGGCTTTGTCGGGTGGTGGGTTTATCGACGCATTTATATTTCCGTGAACTCACCCAAAAATACACTTGGTATTTGAACCCCGACTGAAATTTGCAATTAAACAGCGGCATGTTGTCTATAGATTGTATATAACTCTCAAGTGTCCGTCCGTCACGCTCTGGATCTCAAAAAACATTCATACAATTGTGTAAAATATAATTTGTTGGAATACACGTGCTGAAACATACAGAAAGGTGAATGGATTAAGGGTCAATTGTTGTTTGTCGCCCCCTTGCGCTCTGGCTCAGTTGGTACGATCCAGCTTTAGCTTTAGAGAGCGGGAGGGAGTGGTGAAGGGTGGTCCAGTCAGCTCTCGGGGGGGGGGGGGGGGGGTATAAACTCGCCTAGTAATTACCTCATTCCCGACAATGACGAAAACTCAATACAGTGCTGTGCGGTCGTAAAGTGCAAAATTATATTATGTATCATGGGACCTCCTTTGCCAGTACCAACATATGAGAATCGGTTCTCCCCTTTTTCTGGCAACAAAACAGGTGTTAAGATGTTAAAACACCAAACTGAAACCTTCTACAAGGAATCATGTCTCCATTAACCACATATACTTGTGGTAAAACACATTCCTGCGGAGGGAGCTAGTAGGATCGTTGGGTTGCTCGGTCAATGGCCTGGGTCAACGGCGGCACCACGTGGTGTATTCCGCAAATATGCCCGACTGTGAGGGCGGGCACAAGCCCGCGTGAGTAGGTTAAACGTTGAGTTTTATAAGGGCACCACGCTGTGACCAGTCCCTCCCCACCCAACCCAGCCCCACCCCTCCCCACCCAGCCCCTCCCCACCCTCCCCAGCCCCTCCCCACCCTCCCCTCCCCATCCAGCCCCTCCCCACCCTCCCCTCTCCACCCAGCCCCACCCCTCCCATTTTATCCGGGTGTCTTGATACACGTGGACAGACATCCACAGACATACACAATTAATCCCCTGCCTCCTGTGAATTAATCCCGGTTAGGCTTCCAGTCCACTACGTTTCCTACCAGTAATGGCCACTAGGAGCGCATTTGTTATATATCCGGGTGTCCGGACACACGTGGAAAGACATCCACAGACATCCACAATTAATCCCCTGCCTCCTGTGAATTAATCTCGGTTGGGCTTCCAGTCCACTACGTTTCCTACCAGTAAAAAACATACTCTGATAATATATGCATTGTCTTTGATGTGGGCCAATCAGTTTCAAAGACAATGCATATAATGTGGTTAATGCAGACATGATTCCTTGTAAAAGGTTTCAGTTTGGTGTTTTAACATCTCAACACCTGTTTTGTTGCCGGAAAAACAGGGGAAAACCTATTCTCATTCTATTATGTAGTAAACTTTTCGTTTACCGAGTAAGGCCCACTGAGCTATCACGTGGAGATTTAAAACAGCCAACTTCTGTAAATGCATGTTTCTAAATGTGGAGGAAAAAACTGGAGGAATCGGAGAAAAATCTACGCCACCATGGAGAGAACATGCAAACTCCAAATATACAGGCGTCAGTCGGGATCGAACCGACGACCTCCTGCGTACCAGGCAAGGCAGATAACATCTCGCCACCGTGGCACCCTTAATGCGGTGAGGTGTAAACCATTCGGCGGAACAGCACTGAGCTACCCCGGATGGCGTGGTATGCCATAAAAAATGTAAAATACAAATTGTAGCCTGTAGAGTTTTTTTTTTAATATAAACGCCATACGAAAGAATACAATCTTCAGTAACTGCCTTTAAAGGGTGAGAAAACCCCAATAGGCGTCGGTTCGGGACCATTGCCAGAAACGTTGTTTTCCCTTTGAGTGACAGTGTCACTGACGAATGTGTTGAGTTTGGTGTTATACAATGTGGGTTGGTCATTGTGTCTCAGCGCACCAGAGTATCACGTCAAACGAGTCATATGGTGATTCTGCCGCTGCCCTGACAGTGGTGCACACAATCAACAACACCAAAAATACCTCAACATTAGTCATAAAATGATTGGCTGTTTGGGGGTGTTGGCGGGTTTAACGACACGTTTATATTTACGTAATCTAACCCAAGAAAACGTTATGGACAGTATTGGCCGCGAAAGCCAAGGTGTTTAAACATTTTTTTTTATTAATCCACAATAGAGTTTTTCGGTTTAAATCGCGTAAATATCAATGTGTCGTTAAACCCGCCACCGACCGACAGCCAATTATTAATGTTTGTCACATTCATAGTTACGCGATCTAACCCAACAACCTCTATTATGGATAATATCGGTTGCGAAAAAAGCTACGTGTTAAACAAATGTTCCTAACACTGTTGATCGACGACGTTTCGGGCTGCGTGCCCCTTCTTCGTACGCGATTCCGCCATGTTGCTCGCTTGCGGTGACAAAAGCACGTGCGTGTGAACGCCGCCGGCGCCCCATTGGTCGAAACGCCGCGTGTACATGACGTGGCGCACACGCGCTTTGAGCCCCGCGCCCCCCCGCCCCGCACGTTCTCCCTGACCAATCGCGACCCCGGCAGCACGTGCCCGCTCCTCCCCCTTCCCCCCCCCCAGTCAGCCAATCAACGGAAAGCCGCTCGCGCATCCGTCGCTGGGGAGTCGTGAAAGAGGCGGCTCCAACTTCCGTGTTTACAGCTGATCGGAGCGGCGTCCGACGCAGAAACTGTCAGTAGGAAATAATCTTATTTATCGCGATAAATCTCGCTATTTTTGTTGTTTTATTGTTTACTCTACGCGCGTCGTCGTTGTATTCTGTTAATTAGTTTGTCGAGACTCCGGGCAGCATGGACACGCGGGGTCTGCGGCGGAGGGGCGTCGGGGGAGGAGGTGGAGCGGCAGACGCGGACGAGGCGAGGGGAGCGCGGGGCGAGAAGCGGGGCGGGAGGTGAGCGCCGACATCGTCGGCATGAACATCCCTTCAGCATCGTCACCGTCATCATCGACATTGTCACCATCGTCATCACCCACATCGTCGTCGTCAGCGTAAGCGCTCTTATTAAAAGTCGTCGTCATTTCCCGCAGCGTCATCACCATCACTGCCACTGCCATCACTAATGCCATCATCAATATCATCATCAATGTCATCATCAGTATCATCAATGTTTTCATCAATATCATCATCAATGTCGTCATCAATATCATCATCAATGTCGTCATGAATATCATCAATGTCGTCATCAATATCATCAATATCATCATCAATGTCATCATCAATATCGTCATCAATATCATCAATATCGTCATCAATATCAATGTCATCAATATCATCATCAATATCATCTATATCATCAATTTCATCATCAATGTCGTAATCAATATCATCAATGTCGTCATCAATGTCATCAATATCATCACCAATGTCATCATCCTCCGCATAATCAATAACGTCAATATTATCACCACCGCTATTATAAAAAGCGCCATCATGACCGAATTGATCATCAGCATTCATCGTTATCACCGTCGTCAAAATGAATAACATCAATAACAGATGATCACATCAATACTATTATAGTTAACGTAATCAACATAATACTGTATAACATCCTCAATAACATACTTGTCGTTGACATAAATATCATACTCATTACCGTACTTTATGATCATGGTAATCATCAGTATCATCAAAGTCACAGAGCAAGAGTTGCGATGTGAGCACGAATCGCCTACGTCGTCACGAACAAAATCCAGTAAAATAATCATGATGGCACTCATCAAAATGATTGCCTATAATCGCATTACTCATATCACGAATAACATAATGGAATTGTGTTATACATTATTACCCATTCACCCTCATACAGTGTCATTAAACATTAAAGATCTATTCACTGCATATATTGAGCATGCCGATCAATCGTCAACTATTGCGCGTGGAAAATATGCACGAGGCATAGAACGATGCATAGATCCATCGGTTAATATTGATACTTTTGCTCACGATTCTGGCATTAAATTGCGTGTGATTTATGCAAATTGTATGTAATTTACGTGCCTATTGAGGCTAATAAAATCGAAACGGAACAACCGACACATGTACCGTTTGAGGATCGAGACAATACAAACGAGACGGACGTTGAATATTTGACAGGTGTTTTAAATCAGCAGCACATTACAAATGAGACGATACAGCAGAGACGATACAAACGAGAAAGGCAAACGCAAAGGAACACTGGAGACGATACAAATTAGACGAACTGTACGGTACAAACAATACCAGAGAGTAAGACAATACAATACAAACAAGGACAATTCGTACAATACGAATGACACGCGCACAGTACACACAGAAACGGACGATGGAGTACAATTGAGATGGCGCCGAACGAAATTTAATGGCATTCTTGAGTCAAAACTGGTCCTTGAGTCATTGATTGACTATTCCTGGAATTGCTGGGAGCGGTTGTGGAGTTGAAATGTTTTCGTCATAACCATTGATCAATATATTTTACTTAACTCGTTACCTCCCATCACCACCAACCTACCATCCCAGCGTGCGTCTGGTTTCCAGTGGTGAGGTCGTGTACACGGTAAGTTCTTCTTGCCACCTTTTCCTACTCGGTAAATAAGCGGACAGTTCGCCTCCTTATGCTGTCCCTGTGCCTCCGCATACAACAACAACAATCCCATCGGTCACACGGCCTTTCTGGGAGTGAATGTTTCGGCGTCATTCCGTTGGCTAATGCCCTCTGCAAGCCCCGCGTTGGGCACTGTGTGAATAGGGCATTAAAGTCTTAACAATGCCGGTACGAAGGAGTGCTAAGGCTCTTGTAGTTCCAGCAAACTGAAACCAACATCATACAGTGTTGAGTCACTGTATACTCGTAGAGTTTTCATAATAAAAGTTTTTGGGTTAGATCGCGTAAGTATAAATGTGTCGTAACCCTCCACCACCCGACACAGCCAGTAAGGTTTGTAAACAACGCGCAAATTAGTTACTACTTCAGCCCACCGGTGTGTTGGAGAGTAAATCTACACATTGTAAATGTTGTGGCTGTGTCAGGTAGTGGAGGGTTACGACATATACTTACGCGATCCAACCCAAAAACCTTTATTATGAATAATATTGGTCGCGAAAGCCAACGTTTTAAACTAGTATAGCTTTTATTGTTTTATATTTTTCTTATTTTATTGTTTCCCTTCTATGTGACTTTACCGAAAGAACCAAGAATATGAATTCCTGCAGTCACGAAAGCTTTAAATCTAAATTTAGTATAGCTTTATTTAAAACATACATCTGGACAGGCTGCACTTTGGTGGGAGTGCCCTACTAATAATGCTAAATCTGTAATTTCAAGTCGTAGTTCGGGATCAAGTCCGCCTTTCACAATGTGTGGGACCTCAGCAGTGGTTGTCACGTAGAAAAGCCAGTCCCATTCACACACATGCAATGGTATTTTTAGCGTATGATTCATGTTCGTTTCGTCTTGTACCGTAAATATTGACTTATCATGTCGTAAAAATGGGATTTTTTTAAAGTGCCGTTATGACACCTAATCGCCTTGCAGCCTATGTTCACTGCCGTTTCGCCTCTGCAGAAGATGATAGGAACCTTACTTAAAAGTATCAGTATGTACGTTTGATGTTCTGATAAATGCTGGGATGACACACCGTTGTATACTGGCCCGTTTCGACCACTGCTTATCATACATTTGAAGTCAAAGTGTATCCTTGTACTTTCAAAAGGCTGGGTCAGTTTCTCTCCAGAATGAAAAGTGTTGGGTTCCCACGAATTTTATCAACCACAAAGGGTAGATTGAGTTAACGAAGGTCTCATCTTCACTTATTAAACGTATTAACTATTGTATATACGACAGACCCAATTCCTCTTTGCTATTGACTCACCCCATTGGAATATTTTGGTAAAATTGCAGAAGAACCGGTTGACTTCAGCAGTCACATACAATGATCTGCAATCGGCACAAATCAGCCAGGAAAGTGGCTCATGTAATGTTGAACTTTTTTCGCACTGTACGTAACCAACCATGCCAATCAGATGTGCGGGGGAAGGCCAACAAACTAAACATAAAAAGCAGTTTTTCGATTTAAAGCTTTCGTGACTGCAAGGATTCATTTTCTTTGGTTCTTTGGGTAAAGTCACGTAGAATGAGAATAAAATAATAAAATAAAACAATAAAATTCTCACGACATGTCGTCCCGACAGGTTTGTTCCTTTCACCTGAAGAAGGCCACTTGTGTTGTGGCCGAAACGTCGTGAGAATTTTATTGTTTTATTTTATTATTTTATTCTCATTCTACGTGACTTTACCGAAAGAACCAAATAAGATAAAAAGCAGTTCTAAAGAAATGAGTTATCAAAAGGAAACGAGTTTTCATAACAAAACAAATGCTGCTTTGGCTTTCTCACAGTACAGTTTTTCCTTTGCATTTCTTAATTTCATTTTTTAATTAATGATTTTATGCATACATTGTTGACTTTTGAGAGTTTGTTTGCAATTAACAGTCCGCTCCTGGTGAGCTGTTCATATTTCAATTCAAGTGTCCCTCTGTGAACTTAAATTTTTTACGTTTTCTCAAGTCACTAAATGTCACCCTGTTAATGTTGTTGTTATCAGCCAGTGTTACTGATAAAGGAAGCTTTTTTCTTTGTACTTGTGCACGACTGCCAGTTGACGACTCTTGGTTTTTTGTTGTTTTTACATTTCAGTTTTTTTTTAAATAGGCTGTTCTGTTTTCTACAACGCTTATGAGAAATGTTTTGTAAAGAGGAACTGAAGATCATTGTGAAATAAGCTGGCTTTTGGTTACATATATTTATGTATGTTTCTTATTATCCATGTTTATTATGTTGAGTTCACCTGATCGGTAGTAGTAATTGCGATATACTAATTCTTTAAAATCACCACTGAAAAGCATACTGACGCTGGTCTCTCCTGCCTTGTAAATGTAAAATATATACCAGTGGCTTAGGATGGCCAACAGACATAGGCATCATTCAGTGGTCATTTAACTTGTTTTTATCTCCACGCAGAGGGCATGTATGATATTTGACACCAGTATAGACACAATGTGAAGTACAATGAGATCATTAGATTTTTTTTTAATGTTGACTTGACTTGAATTCTTGGGTATGTGGTCACATTGTGACTCTGCTAATACCTATACATTAAGAATGATTAAAGTAATTTCTTCAGGTTGCTGGACAATGTTAGCTCGTATGCTGGTTTGGGAATCCCTCTGGGGTCGATAAAAGTAAGAACCATTTGTGAGAAGTGGCCGTCCAGTGCAGGGGAAGGCCTCGCTTCATAAGTACTGAATTATACACATACTGATTGCTTCGGGTTACCAAGCA